>NC_057861.1:416641314-419066314 GCF_019393635.1 Dromiciops gliroides | reverse complement strand
CCCTACCTTCTCTTCCCTCTTTTCAGGCATTTAGAATGGAACCAATTGACTCATAGGGCTATTTTTCTTACTTGATGCTATCAATACCCTTTGAAGATATTGAATTTCTAAAAGAACAATTGTTTTCCTTTCTTAAAGGATTAGCACATCATCATCATATAGCCCCTGCAATTACTCAAATAAATTTTACCTTTCTAGATTTTTCTCCAGATTTATGTGTTTGTATTTCAAAGTTCCTTCTCAGCTCTAGTGTCCTCAGAATGCTTGAAAGTCCTCTATTCCATTTAAGATCTATCTTCCCCCATTGCCCTGTTTTCAACTGCCTGGCACCATTCTTGGTCATAAGCCTTTATCTTTTGCCATTTGGAATTTTGCGTTAAAGATGTCTTCTAATTTATGGTATAAGCTGTAAGTCTTGTGTGATCTTGATAGTGCTTCCTTGGTAATTGAATCCATTCTTTCTGGCTACTTGGAAATTTTGACATGGAAGCTATGCATTTGGACTATTATCTTTATGGAACTTTTCCTTTTGATTGTTTTTTTTTTTTTTCAGGAGGCCATCTATAAATTTCTCTTCACCTTACCCTCTCATTCTAATAGATTAGGCAGTTTCTGCTTAGGCTTTCTTGAAATAGAGTATCTAGGCTTTTGTGTTTTTCTTTTTAATCATGGTTTGTAGGGAGTCACATAATTATTAAATTATATCTCCATAACCTGTTTTCTAGATCAGTTTTTCTTTTCATATCAGATATCTTACATTTTCCTCTCTTTTCAATCTTTTGATTTGTTTTAATATTTCTTTCTGTCTCATGGAGTCATATATTCCTATTTGCCCTATTCTAGTATTTAGGGCATTCTTTACTCGTGTAAAAGTTTACTTCTCTATGTTCTAATCCATTCATTCTCCTTCCAATTATTTCCTCCAGAGCTTACATTTCATTTTTAATATAACAATAGTAATAATAATAATAATAATATAGCTAAACTTTATACAGCAGCTACTATGTGCCTAAGTGTGTTGAGTGCTTTACAAATATTATATCATTTGATCTTCACAACAACCCTGCTATTATCCCCACTATACAAATGAGGAAAATGAGGCAAACAGGTTAATTGGCTTGCCCAGAGTCACACAAATAGAAAGTATCTGAGACTAGATTTGAGCTCAGGTCTTTCTGACTCCAGGTGTGGTGCTCTAGGTACTGTGTTACCTGTCTGCCTTCTTGCTTCATTTCTTCCAGATATTTATGTAGTCTATGTGAAAACTCTGGGTTTTTTATAGTCCTTTCTTGCATTTGTTATGCAGTTACTCCATTCTGGCCTGTATTTTTGAGCATGTCTAAAGCTACAATAAATGTTTAGACTGGTTGATGTGTTCCTTGTTTTCCTCCTCTCTCTAGTTTTTGATTTTGCAGTTAAGAGATTATTGATAAACTTCAAATCAGAAATTTCAGTAGAATGGTGATGTCAGAAACTTTTTAAAGCATTGAGAAGCAAGTGGCTAATAAGAAAGTAGAGAGGGCAAGCATAGATAACCTCCAGAAGATTGGAAATGAAAGGAGAGCTTCAGGATGATAACTTGAAGAGATGGAAGGATCAAATAAAGGAGCCCATGCTGCCATATTTGTAGGCAGCAAGGAATTAGCTCATGAACAAAGACACCTTATTTGCTAATCTCCCATCCCCAACATTGAGCTTTCCTTTACAACAAGAGGGGAAAAACTCAGTTAAGTAAAATTACTATGTACAATAGGATATGTATGTGACATTGTGTTCTGCAGGCCCATACATTCTTACCAAGAGGTAGGTCTTAGGGGACCAAGATTGGCCATCTCAGTTATAATATGAGTTTGATTGCCTTTTGGTATTGTTTTCACTTACATCGTTGCAATCTGTATATGTTACTCCCTTGGTTTTGCTTATTTTATTCTATATCCGCTCACATGACTTTCCATATTTCTCTGAGTATATCATATTCATCGTTTCTGGTGACACAATATTATGCCCTTGCTTTTCTATAATACTGTTTCTTTAGCCATTTTCCAAATATGTCTAGATATTTCCTCTTTTTCCATTTTTTGCTGTCATAAAAGTACAATTATGAACATTTTGTTATATATGACCTCCTTAGAGTCAATACATCTGGCATATTCCTGGGTCACCAGATACTAACAGTATAATTCTAAATCATTTTCCACCATGATTGAACCAAGCAACAACTCAACCATGATTCTATTCGTTTTCATAAAGCCCCTCCCCCCATCGACTATTTCCATATTTTTTATGTAGGACAGATTTAGGAATTTGAGATCTCATCACATAGTCATCAGGGTTGTTTTCATTGTCATTTCTCTTATTTCTGATATAGAGCTTTTTCCTATGATTGTTGAAAAGATATGGTTCCCCCCATAAAAGGAAAAAAGATATGGTTGTTGATACACAGTGATCATATAGTCATTGTGTCTTTCTTCATTTGGAAGCGGTTTGTTTCCTTTGACCAATTATTTGTTGTAGAATAGCTTTTATATATTAAATCAGTTCCCTATATATCTTGAATATTATTGGAGACTTTTTTGATAGTTATTTTATCGCTTTTAAATTTTACCATATGATCAATTTCCCTTAACAAATCCAAACTTCAAATTCTTCCTTTTTTTTTTTTTTTTTGATGAGGCATTTGGGGTTAAGTGACTTGCCTAGGGTCACAGAGCAAGTAATTGTTAAGTGTCTGAGGCCGGATTTGAACTCAGGTCCTCCTAAATCCAGGTTCAGTGCTTTATCCACTGAGCCCCTTAGCTGCCCCGAATTCTTCCTTTTAACAAAGAAAAACAATCAATAGTAAATTCCTTTGACCATGTCTGATAGTATATACTATTTTATGCTCACTATAATCCTCAGTTCTTTTTCTGAAAGGAGGAAGAGGTTCAATATCTAGCTCTATACAATCAAGATCATTCATTAAAATTTATTAGCATCCAATGGCTTTTGAATAGTTTTTCATTTGATTTTTGTTTTGGTTTGCATCTATGATTTCATCAGTGTAAGAAACTCTGAATGTGGAAACACCTTTCACCAGCAGATCAGCAACTCTTCTGTAACATTTTTTCTTTCTTTTTTTTAAATAAATATTTATTTATTTTAAATATTCTTTTACTTTTAAATTTTGAGTTCCAAATTCTATCCCTCCCTCATAATATGTTCCCCATCTACTGAGAAGGCAAGCAACATGATAACAATTATATATGTGAAATCATATAAAACACATTTTCATATTAGCCAAAGTTCAACAAGAAAAATAAAGAAAATGAACAAATTATATTTCAGTTTATACTCAGAATTCACCAGTTATCTCTCTGGAAGTGAATAGCATTTTTTCCTCATGAGTCCTTTGGAATTGTATTGATTAGTGTAGTCGTCTTTCATAGTTGATCATTATTACAATATTACTATTACTGTGCAAAATGTTCTCTTGGTTCTTCTCACTTCACTTTGCATCAGTTCACATAGGCCTAGCAATGTTTTTTCCAAAGCCACCCTCCTCATCATTTCCCACAACACAATAGGACTCCATCACAATCACATGCCACAACTTATTCAGCTATTCCCCAACTGGTGAGCATCCCTTCAATTTCCAATTCTTTGCCACCATAAAAAATGCTGCTATAAAAATGTGTGTGTGTATAAGCTTACACACATATATGCACATATATAATACACACATATACATGTATGCATGTATACATACATATATGTGCATGTGCATGTGTACATAAATGTATACACATACATGTACATGCACATATGTGTATATGTCCTTTTCCTTTGATCTCTTTGGAACACAAACATAATAATGATATTACTGGGGCAAAGGGTATATACAGTTTTATAGACCTTTTGGCCTAGTTCCAAATTGTTCTCTAGAATAGCTAGACCTATTCACTACTTTGCAACCAGTTTATTAGTGTACCTATCTTTCTCTTATCCCCTCCAGTATTTTGTCATTTGTGATAGGTATAAGGTGCTACCTCAGAGTTGTTCAAATTTGTCTTTTTTTCTAATCAATAATGCTTTAGAGCAAAGCTTCTTAAACTGTGGGTCATGACCTCATATGGAGTCACATAACTGAATGTGGGGGTCGTGAAAAATTTGGCAACAGTAAAAGGTTATACCTCTATACCCAGGTTTGCACAAAAATTTCTCAGGCAAAAAGGGGTCACAAGTGGAAAAAGTTTAAGAAACCTTGGTGTAGAGCATTTCTTATATAACTATAGATATCTCTGATTTCTTTTTCTGAAAACTACCTGTTTATGTCCTTTGACCATTTATCAGTTGGGAAATGACTCATTTTTATAAATTTTACTCAATTCTATGTGCAGTATATATTTGAGAAATGGGATCTTTATCAAAGAAACTTACTGTAAATTTTTTTTATATTGCTTAATTTTCTATGATACTTTTTAGCAAACTGCAGTTTCCCTGATTATCCCTTTTAATTAGTTCCATTGTGCTTTTACTTTGTCTGAGATCATTATTGCTACCTCTGCCTTCTTTTAGTTCTGCTGACAGAAAGATGCACACAGAGTTAAACTAAATGGCTGGAGTTCATGCCCCCAAAATGCCTCATATCCATGCCCTCTGTCTATGTAAAGTCATTTTAACTGTCCTAAAGATAAAGGTCTTAAGAGTTTTATGTATCATTTTTCTATATAGATATGTTAACAGTTTAACATTTTTGAGGCTCTTATGGTTACTCTTTCATGTTTACCTTTTTATACTGCTTTTGAGTTTTCTGTTTGGATGTCAAAATTTCTATCAGCTTTGATTCTTTTCATCAGGAATACTTGAAAGTCCTCTATTTTGTTAAATATCCAGTTTCCCACTGGAGGATTATACTCAGTTTTACTGGCTGAGTTATTATTCATTGTAATCCTAGCTCCTTTTGCCTTCAGAAATATCATATTCCAAGCTCTCTTCTTCCTTAACATGGAAGCCATTTAATCTTGTCCTATCCTAACTGTGGTGCCACAATATTTGAATGTTTTCTTTCTAACTGCTTAAAATATGTCCTCTTTGACCTGGGATCTCTGGAATTTGTCTATAATATTCCTGGCCATTTAAATTTTGGGATATCTTTCAGGATGTGATTCGTGGACTATTTTGATTTCTATTTATCTTCAGGATATAATTTTTAAAAATATGGTATTTAGGATCTTTTTTTTTATCATGGCCTTCTGGTAGATAATCTTCAATTGTCTGTTTGATCTATTTTCCAGGTCAGTTGTTTTTCTGATGAGATATTTCACATTTTATTCTGTGTTTTTATTTTTTTGAAGTTGATTGTTTCTTGATGTATCATGGAGTTATTAGCTTCCACTTGCCCAATCCTAAATTTGAAGGAATTTATTTTCTTCAGGGAGATTTTTATACCTCTTTTTCTATTTGGCCAATTCTGTTTTTTAAGAAGTTTTTTCCAATCAGTGAATTGTTGTACCTTCTTATTCATTTGGCCTATTCTGCTATTTAAGGAATTCTTATCTTCAGTGATTTTTGCCTCTTTTGCCATTAGGACAATTCTGTTTTTAAGGTGTTACTTTCTTCAATATTTTTGTGCCTCTTTTACCAAAATGTTATTTCTCTTTTCATAATTCTCATATATTACTCTCATTTCTTTTCACACTTTTTCCTTTACCACTCTTATCTCTCTTTAACAATTCCAGAAATTCTTGTTGGGCTTGGGTCCAATTAGCATTTTTCTTTGAGGCTTTGCTTATAGATGTTTTCACACTGTTTTCCTCTTCTGGATTTATGCCTTGGTCTTCCCTCCCAGCATATTAGGTTGTTATGGTCAAATTCTATTTTTGTCGTTTGTTCATTTTCCAGCTTATTTATAGACTTTGAACTTTATTTTAAAGTTGGAGTCAGTCCACCTGGGGGTGAGAAAGCACCATCCCAAACTTCAGACTTTTTCATCCTGCTGTTTTCAGAACTCGTTCAGAACTAGTCTGTAAGTGTGTGTGTATGTGTGTGTGTGTCTGTGTGTGTGTGTGTCTGTGTGTGTGTGTGTCTGTGTCTGTGTCTGTGTTTCAATTGTGGTACGATCCTGGGAGAGGTGTGGTCACTGCTTTCCTGGTCCTTACCCCAGGAAGGTCCCAGTCCTCTGCAGCCATAAGCACTAGCATCTCTTTTCCTTGAAACTATGACCAATCCCCAGTACTCCTCTCCACCCTGGAACTGCAACCCTAAACTGTATATGGACAATAGAGTTGCCAATCAGATTGCGGCGGCAGTACTGAATACCAGCAAAGGAGCCCCTGTAATCTCTTTCTGACTAGTTGCCCAAACCCCTTACCATCTCTGGGCTGAGAGCTCCCGAAGCTGCTCTTAGGCTGGAAAAATGTCTCACCCCAATCTTTTGTTGTCTCTGTCATTTTATTCTAAGTGTTATTTTAAAGTTGTTTGGAGAGGAATGCTGAAAGAGTTCAGCTAGGTTGCCTCTAATTCCCATCTTGTCTCTCCTCTCTAACTTATAGTCTTAGAGTACTCACAGGATTAGGCACTTGTTTATCTAGTAGTGGGATTTCACACCCAAGTTGGCTTCCCTCCAGGGCTAGCCTACAAGCCACTATATGCTGCCTCTCATTGATTATAATCACTTGCATTGTTAAAATTTTTATAATTTAGTCGTTGTGCATTTTCTGGACATCTTTACCTGAATGTATAATAGACATGTCAAATTCATTAAATCCAAAATGAAATTTATTATCTTTTCTTTTAAAGCAACACTTCCTCCAAACATCCTTTTTTTCTTTTCAGATTACCGTCATCCTTCCAGTCACAAATGTTTTCAACCTCAGAGTAAACCTCAACTTTTCTCTCTCCTTTATCACCCTTCCCCCATATCCAGTCAGTTGCCAAATCGTGACTTCTCTCCCCACACCATCTCTCACATCTACCCCTTCTCTCACCTTATGTGGCTGCCACATTCACCATCTTAGCCCAAACATTCATCACCTCTTGCCTTTACTATTGCTATAGCCTCCAATTTGATCTAAAAGCTGGCTCATGAACAATTAGAGAAGAAAGAAATAATTACTAACATTCTTCCTTTCCTACATAAGTCCCTTGACATATCTTCTGTAATTATAAGTAAAATCTTAGCAAAGAACTACAGAAATGTATCCCAAACATTATTCAGTAGGACCAAGGTAGAGTTAGACCAGAAGTGTTCTGGGAATCTCACTATTTCTTCCATTGCCCTAACTCAGAAATCTCTCTTCCGTTAAGTCTCACATCTAGCTTGGCTTTTCAGAACAGCAACAAACAGTCTTTAATACCGTACTTTGAATCATCACTTCACCTTTGCTATCCTCCTGATTTCTTTCTTTTTAAAAAAATTCATTTATTTATTTTTCATCCTCCTGATTTCTCTGCTACTAGTCTTTCCCTTCTTCAGTCTATCCTCCATCCAGCTACCCAAGTAATCTTCCCCAAAGCACAGATCTAACCATGTATTTCTTAAGGTTAAGAATTTTTAATGACTTCTAGGATAAAATACCAATTCCTCAACTTAGCATTCAGTATACCTTTTCACTCATTTCAAGTGATTCACCATCATGTACTCCCCACTTCAGACCTGCCCTCTGAACTCAGCAATATTATCTCCTATCTCTGTAAAACTTTGTGATTCTATGGGAAGAAGAGCTACATGACTACAAAGGTATTGATATGATAGTAGGTAATTGAAATATAGTTGTTAGATATACAAGCTAAGATTATATCAGCCTATAGATAAGAGAGACACTCATTTCAGATCTTCTGTATATTTTATTGTGTAGATATAATCTACATAGATATGTTCGCTTTGCTTTTTAACAATAGTGATGATATGTGTAGGTGTGTATATTTGACATCAGAGTTCCAAATTGACTTTAGTGAAGAAGTAAATATGATCATCAAATCACTGAGGAGGGCAGTGACTGTGTGTTAAATAATGCTTTGGCAGTGTATAAATTGTCATCGTTTAGAGAAGCCAATGACAATTCTAAAATTTCTAAATTTTAAATAACAGTTCTAAAACTTACAAAAGATGAAATGACAACATATACATTAAAGTTAAAATCCATTACTTTTTATGCCTAATGTGAAATAGCATTAAGTACGAGTTTTATTCAGAGAAATGTGCCAAAATTTGAAAGAGGTACTGGAAAAAAAAAAAGATACAATTCCTGCCCTTATCAGACAGTTCAATAGAGGAATAAAACACATGCAAAGATAACATATTCAAAAGAAGATACAAAAATTGCATGTAAAAGGTACAAAGCAAGGACTATAAGAAGTTGGAGGAGTCGGATAAGAATTTTATAGACTGGAATGAAAGAAGGCTTCATGAACAAGTTTGTATTTGAGCCAGGCCTTGACACATGAATGTAATTAACAAGTGAAGTAGAGGCAGCTAGGTGGCGCAGTGGATAGAGCACCGGCCCTGGAGTCAGGAGGACCTGAATTCAAATCCCACCTCACACACTTAACACTTACTAGCTGTGTGACCCTGGGCAAGTCACTTAACCCCAATTGCCTCACCAAAAAAATTAATTAATTAATTAATTAATTAATTAACAAGTAAAGAAGACAGGATAATTCAGAAAAAGGAAGCAACACCATGTGCGGGGAGAGTGCACAGGGACTGACAGAGAGTCAGTGTTGGTGTCAGTATAGATTGGAGGAAGATGGTTTGGGATAAAGCTGAAAAACTAGGGTGATACCAAACTATGAAAAGCCTTGGACACCAGGCTTAGGAATCTGAATTTTCTTCAGTAAGCAATAGAGCATTGCTCAACAAAGCTTCCAATTTAATGCAGCTGCTAATATATTGCTATCATCATTAGAGGGGAAAAAAGAGTGTATTAGAATTGACACATTTAATTAAAATGTTTTCAATCTGCAAATCATAAAAAAAAATGATAAAAGTATTTGTTTCTTGAAACATGATTACCGGCTACATGTCCTTAAGTGTCTTTTTGGTTTGTTTTTTTTTTAACTTTTCTAATACATACACACACATATACATATACATATACATATATATACACATATACATACACATATACATATATATATATACACATCTATACACCCAAATATATACATATATACACACATTTCCTACATTCTCAGATCCATCATATGGTACAGCATCTCTGCACTATTCCTTTCTCCTCCAGTCTCCTATAAAAGGGCCTTGTACTTTTAGAGGCTTAACAAATTTTGTTCAGTTGATTTGGCTCCATTAGATCGGCATTGCTACCCTTATCATTTGTTAAACCATGTATAATACAGAAATCTAAGGTGTGCTGGTATTTTCCATCTTTTATAGACTTTATTTTTTATCATTTTCTACTTATACTCAGTGAAATAGTATGAATGACATTAACATAACAGAAAGACTTTATTCCAAGTGGGCATTTAAATTGTCACTAATTTATCTCTCTTTTTTTTCTTTCTGTAGTCTTATTCCAGTTAAAATTATGCGTGATTGGAAGGAGCTGTTTTTTAGTGGCAAACCAATTTATGAACAAGCCTCCATTGAGCCCATGCCAACTCGCTTTACGTCAGAACAACTAGTAGAACTATCCAAGAGGAGTTTACTAGATGACAATGATTATGAGGAGTATAAGGTACCAATGCAGGACAATGAAAGGAAATCTACTTAAATAAATTATTTCTTTTTAATATTTGATATTCTGTTGTGATGTATTCACTTGATTTTAGTGCTATTCATTTTTTTCTTAAATAGGAGTCGACAGGGCACCACAAGCCTTCTGGTTTAGTTTTATTTTTTTAATTACAGTGAAAATGTGTTAACATCATTTTGAAATTTATTTAATAATCATTGAAATGTCCTGGTCTCAAAGTATTCAGTGTAGAGGAGGGAAAATTATAAATCTTCATGGTTAGATTTCAGAGTTTTTACATTGTTGTAAAACTGTTCTTTTTCATTTTTCTGTAATTTCTTTTTCATTGTTTCAGATAGCCCCATTAAAAACTGTTTAGTAGTAAACCTGAAAAGACAAGTCAGTTGTTTCCCTAGAGTGTTTTGGAGAGACAAATGAGAATATAATTATTAGCATATTTAAACTGGTAAGAAGATAGGGGAAACGGTAGCAATTGGGCAATAAGTATAGACAGAGTAAGGGGATAAAGGAATCAAGACTAGGCAATGGAGGCTGAGCAAGAGATTTGGAACATTGGGTCCAGTGTGAAACGGAAGGGAAGGACTTGCTGAAGAGAAGTAACATGGCTTGAACATAGAAAAATGAAGATGATTTGGACCCTAACTAGGTGGTGGGTAAAACCTCAGCATGGTGTTGAGCCCTAGAGAAAAATTTTACCAACAGTGGGGGAAAATAGAAAATGAAATGAGGGTTTCAAAAAATGCTATAGAGCTAAATTTCCATCATAATTTGAGTTGAATTTATCTGAATTTCTAGAATTATATTACCATATTCTAAATAAGTATTTTGGTTTAACTGTGGGATTTACTAGATCAAATATGTCCATCAAAAGTTTGATAACTAGTGATGGAATGTCATAGACTGAATACAGCTTATAAAACTCTTCCCTCTTTTACAAGATAATTAAATGTTAAACTGAAGTTGTACATATTGTGCTTATTGGTAAAAATTAATTTTATGCTATTGATACAGCAAACCATAAGCATTCTTCTTTCTTTTTATTTCAATAGTAAGTTAAGGCACTTAGCACAGCCTTCAGTTTAGCAAAGATTTCTGTGTGTCTGTGTCTGTGTCTATGTGTGTGCGCATGTATGTTTGTGTGTAAGTAAAATGCTTACCACAGTAATGTATTTTGTTTTACCCACATCCTAAACCAAGAGGTATGCTTTATTTTGCAGAAAATTGTCAGCTTTTCTTAAGAGTAAGTAAATGTCTGGCAACACGACTTTTGCTGTTTTTCTAAAAATAAAAGTTGTCTTCAAAAGTCTTACTTTATGCATACATGGTACATCTAGGTCAAATTGTAAAACAACTTTCCATTGAAAGAAAAGAAAAGAAAAGAAGTAATGTACACATTTGTGTTTGTTTACATTATATTTTAAAGTTTGTTTTGAGGAAACTATCCATAATCAAACTCCCAAGTTTTTAGAATTTAAACTTCTTGGAGATCAAATCTTATCTGAGCATACAAGTAAAAATGAAGCTGATAGAGTCTTATGCCCTATATTTCCACCTTGTAAAATATATGATGTGGTCTGATTTGCAGTTTGTTTGAAGAGTCCTAGATAAGCTATAGGCTTTTTCTAAAAAGACTCCAGCAAAAAATAAAAATTATATATATATATATTTAGTTAGTTAGTAAAAGCAGATAGTTACTTTTGCTATTGCTAAATTCATTCTTTTTAAAAGTATATCTTGTAGTATATTTTGTAATTGTACATCTTGTGGCTCACACAGTTAGGGCAATGTATAATGGATGATCATAGGGCAGACTTTTAACAATGAAAAAGCTCAGTCTTTACTAACTGTCCTGTTTTGATGTTTCATTATGCTGTTATGTCCCTAGGATTTTAAAGTGCTGGCCCAGCAGAACAAAAGCTCTGGCAGGTTAGATTAAACTGGAAAGGCTTTGAATAAGAAACTAGTGATGGACTCCATAGATGGCATCTGAAAATTAGCCTATTTCAGAGATTCCCATTACTGGCTTGACACTGAGAAAGCGGCTCCAGAAAATCAGCTGCTAGAGGCCAATATGACCTTACGCTATACCAAGAGGAAGAGTGTTAGGTGAGAGGGAGTTGATGATCCTGCTAGGTATTACCCTGTTTGTACCACATTTGGAAGGCCATCACTAAGTTCAAGGGTATTTTGGATGGTAAAGGGTCTATAGTTCATATGAGGATGAGTTGAAGGAATTAGGAATATTTATTGTGGAGAAAAGAAGGTTTAGAGGCCCGTAATAACTGCCTTCAAGCATTTGTAGGGCTGTCATGTATAAAGGGGATTACACTTATTCTACTTGGCCTCAGAGGACAGAACTGAGAGCAGTAGGTAAAAATTTAATGAGGTACATCTGTGCTTGATATGAGGAGGGGGAAAAAGCTCCTAGTAATTAGAGCTATCTAAAATTAGAATGGCCTGCCTTGGGAGATAATAGATTCTCCCTCACTTGGAGTCTTTAGCCAACGGCTAGATGACCAATTAGTAAGCATGCTATATAAGAGATTCTTATTTAGAAATAATTTAGACTAAAGGGCCTCTTAGGTCCCATTCAGCTCTGAGATATTGAAATATGGGTGGAGCCAGTGCCTATACCAAAATAAATAAATAAAAACAAATCACAGATACTTAAATATTGAAAGAAGAAAAATCTGGAATTGGTAATACAGTTGTATAATGCTCACAACTTTACGGTTTCTAAAGGGCATTTTATCTTGCTGTGCTTAGCACAGTGTCCAGCACATAGTAAGCGCCTAATAAATGTTTATTGACTATTGACTAACTAATGATCCTACCACATAAAGCATCGACCAGGATTGAGAGTTAAAAATCTGAAAAGACCTTTTTTCTCTAATAAATCATAAATAATATTAAAGAAGATATCTGAATATTAAACAAGTTCCTACACCACCATCAAATAATATGCATGAGTACACTTTTCTAATTTAAAATCCATTAGAAGTTAATTTACAAATGAAACAATACAAAGTAATACTTTAAGCTGGAACCACCTCTTAGAGGATGGTGGTTTTTGTTGCCCAGTCTTTACATTTGTGTCCAACTCTTTGTGTCCCCCTTTGGCAGAGTTACTAGAGTGGTTTGCCATTTCCTTCTCCAGACAATTTTATAGATGAGGAAACTGAGGCAAACAGGGTTAAATGATTTACCCAGAGTCACACAGCTAGTCAGATTTGAACTTAGAAAGATGAGTCTTCCTGACTTCAGGCATAGCATTCTATCCACTGTGCCAGCTAGCTGTCATTGATCTCAACTGACATCAGCAATTTTAAAGATAAATGTAACAAACATGAATTATTTTCACTTTTGTATCACTATAAAGGTAGGTGGCATTTAGGAGCAGGGCTGGCTTTATGTGGAATTTCTTGGTTGACACAGTACCTGCCTAAGGACTGAATTGGAGGACCCTGAGCCTGTAAGGCTAAACCTACAAGTAGAAGTTAAGGGGATGAAAATATGAAGCCTAGAGAGATGTAATGGGGCAGGTAACACATTCAATTAGAGATTCTTTGTGAAGTTCTGTAGTCCAACCCATAGCTATATGAAAATCAATATCCCTAACTAAGAACTAACTGTTCAGCCTTCATCTGAAGTCATCTGATGCATGAGAAATTGCTACCTCCTGAGGCAGTTGATTTAACTTTTAGGAAATTATATCTTACATTTCTTATATCTAGCTTGAACCAGCCTCTGCTCCTTCTACCCACAGTTCCTAGTTTTATCCATGTCAAACTGTTGACGTATTAAACTTGTAGCTCACTGGTACTCTCACATCATTTTCACACAAACGGTTCTCTAGTCGAGCCTTCCCCATCTGAAGGTCTTAGGATCATAGATACATACCTAGAATATAAATCAGAGGTCAACTGATCCAACCCCATTATTTTGCTGATAAGGAAACCAGGACTTTCAGGGGCTAAGTTCTCCTAGATTACCTAGATAGTAAATTTCAGGATCATAATTTGACCTCAGATCCTCTAACTTTAAAACTAGCTTTTTAACCTTGAACACTTTTTAACTTAAGTATAGAACTATACAATTAACACTATTCAATTCCCTCTTACCATATTCTACCCATTGTTTTTGCTAATTGAAGTGGTTTTTTTTTTAACTCTGTCCTACAAAGTTTTAGCTATCCCTCCCAGATTCATGGCTTCTACAGATTTGATAAGAAAGTCATTTATGGCCTAAATTTGGCCCAGTAATTGATTAAATACTCACATATATTCATTCATACATACACATGTGTATGTATGTGTATATATACATTACTAATGTGATTAGGTCATAAATGGCATTCTAATCCTATGTGAGAGACAGAAACAGAGATGAGGCAGAGAGAGAGAAAAAGAGGAAGAGAAGGAAAGAAGGGAGGAAGGGAGGGAAGAAAGGAAGGAAGACAGGGAAGGAGGGAAGGCACAAGAGGGCATTCTGGAAATAACTGCTAAACTCTTTTGTTCTCAAAGATCTAAGCACCACTCAAACCTTGGTTCCACCATTTTATGGGCGGTTTCACTTTTCTCTTGTTAGTCTACATTTGGGTTGGATTAGCTAATTCACATCAATAATTTATCAACCCTATCCTACCTAAGAAAATCAATCGCCTTCTCTCTAACCACAGTTGTATTTTTTAGTTGATTCACTGCTAACTTAAAGATGATTTAGGCAGGCACTTTAGTCAGATTAGCTAAATGGTTAGGTAGAAACCTTGCTTAGCAAGAACTGTAGACATGAGCTGTAGATTCTATTGAATTCTCAGAGCCTAGTCAGTCTGTCAGTCAGTAAGCATTTATTAAGTGCCTACTATGTTTTCAGAACTGTACTACACACTGAGGATACGAAGAAAGGGAGGAAAAGAAAAACAAAAACAAAACAAAAAACCACTCCCTGCGCCCAACAATTCCCAGTCTAATTTTCCAAAGGCAGAACCTCTTTCTAAAAATCTACAATCCATGTTCCTTCCATTATCTAATTCATCTGCATGGGGGTCTGGACACAGGAGTGCAGAAATTAATATCTGTCACTAAAAGTCATGGTTCTCTACACAAGGACAGGGAAGGAGTAAACATGCCATTTCCAGAGTGCTGGTGAGAAACTGGGCTTCTTGGTTCTCACTCAAAGTGCTGTAGGAACCCACCTTTAGGTTTTTTATGCTGAAAAGGCAAAACTTAATTATTACAATGGTAGAAAAGGTAAGTGACTAAATGAAATAGGTGAGTTGGCTCTGTGACAATCACCATATATCACGATATAACAGGACGAGTGTTAGACACGGAGTCAGGGAGACTTTGTTTGGGATCCTTACTTAGGTATTTATTAGTGTGTTGCCCTTTTTGTTGTTCAGTCATTTCAGTCATGTCCAACTTTCTTTGGCCCCATCTGGGGTTTCCTTGGCCAAGATGCTGGAATGGTTTACCATTTCCTTCTCCAGCTCATTTTTCAGATGAGGAGACTGAGGCAAACAGGATGAAGTAACTTGGCCAGGGTCACACAGCGAGTGAGTGCCTAAAACCAGATTTGAACTCAAGAAGATGAGTCTTCCTGACTCTAGGCCCAGTGCTCTTCCCACTGTACCACGTAGCTACCTGATGTTACCCTAGGAAACTTCTCTGGACCTCAGTTTCCTCATTTGAAAAAATAAAGGAGGAGGGAGGGAGGGAGGGGAGAATATTGGATCAAAGTGTGGACACTCCTAAAAGGACACTGCCTCATGTTGCTTCATCATCCTGAGCTGTATGTTCTCTAGCTTATTCCCATCCTTCCTAAAATTGTGTAGCTCACCAGGGGAGGATTTTTGGAAGAATGCAGGCAACAATTGCACAGAATGAGCAGACATGCATAGGTTATAATCTGTTTCTATAAAAAAAAAAGTACCCATATCGAGGAGAGCATGGGAATTCAAAGTATCAAAACATAAATATTAGATTCAACATTTTATTGTAGCCTATAGAAATATTTTAGGAACCCAAATCTGTAATCTGAGATGTTTACAAGTCTTCACAGTTTTGTACCCTGTCACAGTGTGTTAAAGCTTGAAATGGATTTAGTACTGTGATTGTTACTTGTTGAACAGAGTGGGGCCAAGAACAAAGGGTTATGGACTCTTTTTCTAGAGGCCTCACTTCTAACTGTCATGAGTCTATTAATGATTATACTTTGGCTTGAGCCATTTAATTACTTCTAGCCATCTGTACCATCATTCTATCCATATCTCTCCATGTTATGCTGGAGATATTATGAGATTATTTTTTCAAGTGCTTTGCTGAAATCCAGTTCTATGTCTGTGGTCATCATTGTTCAAATCCTCTTCTCTACCCCACCCCCAGTTGTTCCTTTATTCTCATCCTCTTGAAACTGCCCCCTTCTCCAGCCTCTCTCTAAAGCTACCCAACCTTTCCACTGTGCTCTCTGGAATATCTACCCCATAGGTAATAAAGTGGATTTCATTTTAAACCTTCTTCCTTTCCTGCTCCCTCCATCTTCTTACACTCACTGAGACCTGTCTTGCTGCAGATGGCATAGTATCGCTGGTTATTCTTTCGAACACTGGTTACATTTTCAGTCATACCCCTCAACTCACTAATTGTGGTGGAGGAACTGGATTACTCCTTGTTGCTTACTTAGTAACCTGGGTGAGAACTTTGGGGTTCACTCAGTCCATATCTACCACTCAGTCAAAAATCTACTAACCATAGTCTGACAACCTCCAGGACACTCCCCTTCCTTCCTCAGAGTTCAGTGCTTTGCTGATAGACTTTCTCTACTCTTCAACTCTCATACTAGTGGACTTCATCATACATATTGTCCCTCTGTGGTTAAGTCATGGCACAGCCTTAGATTTTGCAACTAAATTGAACCAAGGAGAAGGAATGTCATACCTTTATAGAATAAAAACTCCTAGTAGACATAAAGATCAGTTTGTTTCCTGACTTCTTTGTCCAAAATTTGCTGCCAACATGTCACATTCACCTTCTATGTTAGGGCTTTTTTTGTATTTAACTGAAAATATAAATACTGTGGGTACTTCCAAGGAAGCTAACAAATGTCAGGAGCAATGGGGTCATCGTATCTTCCAGCAGATTACTCTCTCCATTGCAAGGAAAAAATATAAATTTTAAAAATAAATTAAAGGGGCAGCTAGGTGGCGCAGTGGATAGAGCACTGGCCCTGGATTCAGGAGTACCTGAGTTCAAATCCAGCCTCAGACACTTAACACTTACTAGCTGTGTGACCCTGGGCAAGTCACTTAACCCCAATTGCCTCACTAAAAAAAATAAATAAATAAAAATAAATTTAAAAAATTTTTTTAAAACATGTCTTGCTATTCTGAGTGCTAAGGTGAGATGTTAAATAATAAAAAGAATAGAATCCACTCATTCCAGTTGGGATGGTGGCATTTGAGTAGAGGGGAAGAAGGATTTTCTAAATTCTACCAGCCCATGAAATTTTATAGTAAAGGTTGTTTGCTCTCAAACAGGTACCAATACTCCTCCAAGGCATCCTAAATGATATCTACTCCCTATCCCAAATTCTATCACATAGACATCAGTTATCAAAAGGATTAGAAAATAAGTTCTGGAACCAATTTTTGGTTCCCTGACACTGAAATAATAAAAAAAGATTACATAATTCAAATGCACTAAACAAAGGACTTACAAGGAAGACTACCTTCAATAAAAATAAAACCCATTTATTAAACATTTACTCTATGTAATCTGTGTTGGCAGGTGCTAAGGAAGGTCCCAAAATAAATAAGACATGGTTCCCCAGCCCCTTGGGTGGGGGGAGGTGAAAAGGGGAGTAGATGTATAAACAAATAGATATAAAATAAATGAAATTGATAAGTTCATAAGAAAGATACAAACAAAATGTGATAAAAATTTTGAGGAAAGAGCACTTGTGGCTGAGATAAACGAAGGTTGAATGGAGATGGTAGCATTTAAACTTGACTTTGAAAGGGGTTAGAATTTTAACAGGCATATATTGGAGGAAGGAGAAGATAGGTTAATGACAAATTAGCTAACAGAAGCCCACCAAAACCCAGGTGCTATTTTCTAAAAACAGGACTATGATAACTATTACATGGGGAAAATCCATGTATAACAGTGAATGTAATAAATTACTGCACCCCCCCCCATGCTTTGGTTGGTGACATTCAATCAGTCATCCATAGAAAAAGATTTCTCAACTTCCAGGTTCCCTCCTTCAAATTACACATCATTCTAGGAGAACATAAAACTAGTGACCTTGGATATGGTCCAGAACAGCCTGATTTCCAGGGATGCTTGTGTTGTGAGAGAAATGTTCCATATCAACTGAGGAATGAAATGAAAATATCAATATTTCATCAAGATTAGTGACTAGAAAGCAGTCCAGATGTTTGAAACTGATGGAAAACAGGGTGGAAAATTCTGTCATAGGCCTATAATAACATATCCAAAGAGCCCAGATGTTGGGTTTCAAAATGCCACTTTTCTACTTGTTGCCCTTGTGCATACAGACCCAATTTGTAGGGTCTTCAGAGGTATAGTATGGTTAACTGGTGGGTGACTTGTATCACATTATCTACCTGCCTTGTGAAGTACTAGAATCTTTCAAGTTGGCAAAGAACAAAATATTTCCCATATTCTCCTGAGCTTGAAGATGGGAGGAGAAAGGAATCCTGGTACCAGCTTCTACCATTCTCTAATAGGGAATTAAATTCCTCCAGATCCTAGGAAATAGGAATCAAAATGGCATAGGATCTTACAGAGTGTCCCAGGCTAAACACAGTATAAATATTATACTAAGTACACAATTCTGAAAACTAGCCCTGATATTTCCAAAGTCTTTTCCAGAGCATTATCTGTATCCCCAACCCATATTCCTAACTGTAGAGGACCCAGGTAGGACCTTTCTTCTTTCCAGAGGGCATTTGGTTGAGTAGGAATTGGCCAGAAACCAAGAAAGCCCTTTAATTCTAAATTCAGTGACTCGAGCAAGCTCATCCTTAGTGACTGAATTGATTGCCAACCTAAAATGAAAATGTCTGAATGATCCATCTCCACTTGTTATTAGAATGACTGGCAGAATTCTTTGACTTAGGGGTACTTGAAGAGATCCACCTTCCACAAATTCAGGAGTACAACCCAAACCAAATGAACTCTGCATCTCTTAACAGTTGTATAGGTGAAGGTTGTGTAGCTGAGGGAGTCAGAGACTAAGCCCTATGGTCCAAAACCAAAACTTTACACTCCAGGAGTTGGGAGATTTAATTAAGTGATGCCTTTATGCCAAGGCCAGAGGCATAGGGATAAAGGGTGGGTAGGGTAAAGACAACAGCATTGATTAACAGAATATATTACTATTCACCTTTATATGCCATTTTTAAAGTTCAAAGAGCTCTACCTTAACAGTCCTATAAGGTAGATATAACAAATATTCCATTTTATATATGAGGAAACAGAAACTTGAAAAGCCCAAGAGTCTTGCCCACTGCTACTATCTAACACTGGAGCCAAGATGCAAACCCCAGTCTCCAGTGCTCTTCATCTTAAATTTTGTTGAAGCTCTGAGAAGAAGTACAGCTTCTATGGGACTTTATCATTTAGCAATTGTGAAGTGGTGCAACTGGGCAAATTCTGGTCAGTGGGGGTACCTGAAGCATGCACATCTCAGCCCATAGATCTGCATACTTATTCTAAGAATATACTGACTTGGTGGGTTTCTGATTCTTCCAGGTAGGGACCAATGGAGCAGCCTTGGGAAACTCTCAAATCAGAACATGGTGACAACTAGCAGACAAGAAAAAACAAAACCAAAAACATATGGCAAGCTAGATGAGTAGGAAGAGTTTGGCAAATAATAGTTCCAGGGAGCTTATATATCTTACAGAGGATATATATATGCACACACATATATGTACATATATACATACACACATACATACATATACATATACACATATACACACAGAGATATATACATATATAGTATACGTGTGTGTGCATGTACACACATGTGTATGTATGTATATATATATACACACGTGTGTGTGTGTGTGTGTGTGTATGTCCCAAAGATCACAAAGATTTTAAATTCTGGGACATTCACTGAAATTGGGAGGGACAGATCCAAGAAGTTGACCAACAAAGTATGGGAAGGTCAGAAAATACAGAGAGTATGAATGGGGCCCTCAGTAGTGCTATTAGTAAGGAGGGTATGACCTCAGTCTTGTGTGGAATCTATATTCTTTGCTGTGTTTATATTTTCTGCTGTGCATGTAGGAACAAAGGGGTTGGGAAAGAGGAAATGGAAGACTCAAAGACATTTGTTTCTGTGTAGGTGAGTCTAAGTGTCAGTAGGAAGTATCAGTAGACCTGATTACATCAGTGGCATGGAATCTGCTCTTCTAGAAGATTATTACAGATGGTACATATGCAGTCAAAATGAAATAAAAGATAATAAATAATCTTCTGGGTATGGAGTGTATAGACAAGAAGATCAGATATAATATAAGTTAAACAGTGCATTTAGGGACCTAATTTTCAATTCAGTTTGAACTCAATGCATATTTACCGGGTTTCTGGCTCATTTGTTCTGTTTAAGATATCCCATTATAATAATTTTTAGCTTGTTGTCTAGCTTTTGACCAACAAACATAAATAAAACAAATAACACAAGAATTAAAGTGTAAAGTATTTTTATCTTGAAAGCATAAAAATTATAAAATATTAAATTAGAAGCTGATAAACATTTTGATACATATAGATTGATTTTGTGCTTAATTACCAATAATTCAGATAATTCGTATAGAACAGGGGGAAATTATACAACAAAGAGTATCCAAACTAAAAGTGAAAGGACTTGGGATAAGTAGCAGCATGTCACAGAAAGAGTATTTTACTGGGAGTCAGAGAACCTAGATTTTAATCCTATCTCTGCTACTAGCTAACTTTTTATCAGCTCCTCACATTTCTGGGCCTCAGTTTTCAAATCTGCAAAAGAAGCTTCAGACTAGTATATTTAATTCTAAGGGCCTTTCTAACTTTAAAATTATTTCCCTACTTAGATCGCATGTTATTATTAAGCTAGTAAAACATTCTTATTAAAGAATAACAAATTATATTTCACTATTTTAAAAGAAAAGACTTGTTTTTTTAAGAAATATTTCCTTTAGTTCAGGTTGACAAAAAAAATATTTCCTGATCTTCTGTGATGTTGTACCAAAGATACTGGCACACACACAAATATATATATATTTGTATGTATGTAAATATACATATATTTTTATATGCACAGCTAATCACACTATGTTTTAATTTATGATACAGTCTCCTTTTCTAAACCAAGAATTTTGGATGGCAAATATTCAGTCACTGAGGTTGAGGGGCATTCTAGTAAAAATGAAGACAAGGAAATAGGAAGGTATTTAATATGTCATACATTGATGTGACACGAATATAAGAACTGGTAATTGTCAGAGAAGCATATTGAACAGAATAAAATAAATGTTCTATAGGATTGATCTTAACCCCTGAACAGATATTTGGGAAACAGTGACATTACTTCTATTAAACATTATATTAATATAATGTATCCTTTCCATAAGAGTCAAACAGAGAAATAACCGGAGATTGAAAATACAGCTTGGAAACTTTGATTTGTAGCTTAATATGGGATCAAAATATGTTGTCATCTAGTGACAAATCATTGTCCTCAGTGAACCTAAAGTTGCCTTCCATCTCTGAATTCTGTTTTTGTTTGGTCAAGTTACCATTTTTAACCAATAATATAGAATAGATGTAATTTTAAAATAATTCTGCTCAATGAAATCTCATTTAGAAAATGATTGGGAAATGTTGTTTAAGACAATGTCTGATATAGATAATAAGTACTGGGGTACATTAATACTAAAATAAATCAGATGGAACTAAAGGTATTTAAGCCAATTAGAACAGAGACTGGTTTTAAAATAATGTTATTGTATTCTGTCTTTTTTCTCCAATGTTTTTATTTTGTTTGGTTTTCATGGGAATTCATATTGGTGAAGGAAGTCTAAGTTTATTTGCTATAAACAAATGCTTGTACTCTTTTAGCCTCTTTTTCCCTTTGGGAGTGGGGGAAATAAAAACCTGAAAGCTGCAATCCTATGAAAAAAGAAAGAATAACATCAGTAAAAATCACTAAGCTAATGTATATGTGGTTACCTAAAGAGGATTTAAATGTGGAGGTATGAAGAAAGGGCATAATGTGGACAGAGGAGAGACCATATCTATGTCAAGTCAGTGTGGCTTGTTATAAACCTTTTCTAAATTGCACTGTTTGACATGATTTGCTTCTTTGTTGGATTTTCCATAGAAATAATATGATAGGATAAAACTCCTTTAATAATGCAATAATTGATTTATGTGTGCCAAATTTTAAAAAATACTCTTAAAATATGCTCAGAATGGTTTATCTTTCTACTGTCAGATGTGAAGGTCAGTTTATCAATGTGCTATGAAACTGACACAATTCATAGTTGCTAACTTTATCTCATACAATCTAAGGAGAGTTTTGAAAGTTTTTAAATGACAAAAAAAAGTTACTATGACATTTTCCCTATATTTACTCCTTTATTTTGTGAAAATCACTGACTGTTTTAATGGGAAGTGTGATTATAAATCATACTAATTTTGATCTCTTGAATTTGTTAGTCATCAAAGGCTTCATATTAATTTGTTACATGAAATTCTTGAATAATTGTACTGATAAGTCCTTCCAAATATTTCTATGCAAATAAAAAATTACTTTATAGAAAGTATGATGATAAATAATATTACCTTTGATATATTCTGAATTTTTGAGTTTTTAATTGCTTCAGATTAATTTTGCCCATATGTAAGATAGTAGATCAATTGCTATTCTTTGCTTCTTACTTCGTCAGCTTTTCTCCTGTCTAGTGATTATCACAATTCATTTTGATTGACTTCTGTATCATATCCATACCTAAAAGTGGTATAATTCGGTTAATCCCTTTAAATGAGGTTATGATCTTTCTACTTTCTTTCCAGTCTTTGTATGGACTGCTCATGTTTTTCCTTTCCAAATGAGTTGTTTGCTCATGAAAATTAATATAAAAAATTTATTAATTGGGGGCAGGTAGGTGTTACAGTGGATAAAGCACCAGCCCTAGATTGAGGAGGACCTGAGTTCAAAAACAGCCTCAGACACTTGACACTTACTAGCTGTGTGACCCTGGGCAAGTCACTTAACCCTCATTGCCCCACAAAAAAAAAAAAAAAAACGAAAGAAAGAAAAGAAGAAGAAAAAAAAAGAATTTTTATATGGATGATTCAGATGATTAAAATACAAATTGCTTACGTTTTATATATAGCATACCTTAAAGTATATAATATGTATTTTATATATAGCATATTAGATAATAAATATTGCTTATGTATTATATATTATGTAAGTCATTACACATTTAAGTATGTTTCCTATTTACATTTGTCATAGAACTTGACCGGAGAATGGACCCTCCCAGAAGAAATGGCTGATTCTACCCTACCTCCCAATAATAACATATTGGGTCATGTGCTTCGGGCAGTTAATGAAAAAGTTTACCCTCCAAAACCAGTAACTTTTGTGCCTCAGACTCCTTCCTTTTCAACTAAAGGGTGCCTACTGGGAAAGACATGTAGTGGAAAAACCAGCTGTCTGAAGATTTTAGAAGAAGGTAGAAATTTTCTTTTAATATCTAATTGCTGCCAGAATAACTGTCCAATATGACTTTGAGTATTCCTGGTCACATATAAGAGTGAATATACCTTTATCTTGGCACACAGTTTTATGTGAAAAAAGTAGCAGGTCTTATAAATCTTAGTTTAATGGTTCTAGGTTACCTCTCAATTTTTCACTTATCTGCTCAAAGATTCATGGTTCTGCTTAATTCATGTTTCATCAATTTATATGGGTATTCTCCATATTTCTCCGAATTCTTCATATCTATTGTTTCCTATGTCACACTGTTTTCAATTCCCTCATATGTTACAATTTTTCAGTCATTCTCCAATAAAAGTACTTGCTTTGTTTCTAATTTTTTTGCTGCCACAGCAAGAGGTACTACAAATATTTTGTTTTATATCATGCCTTCCTATATGTTTTTCACTTCTTTGAAGTATATGACCAATGTAGGATTGCTTGGTTAGTAATTTTTCTAGCATAATTCAAACTTGTTTTCCAGAGTGATTGCTCCCCAAGTTGACAGCCTCCCAACACTGTCTTCTAAAAGCTCCAATAAAATTGATTAGTCTCAGGGGTAGCTAGGTGGTGCAGTAGAAAGAGCACCAGCACTGGAGTCAGGAAGACCTGAGTTCAAATTTGACCTCAGATACTTAGGACTTACCAGCTGTGTGACCCTGGGCTAGTCATTTAACCCTCATTGCCCCACAAAAATAAATAAATAAATAATTGAATAAATTAATAAATTTATAGGGGGCAGTTAGTTGGTGCAGTGGATAGAGCACTGGCCCGGTAGTCAGGAGGACCTGAGGTCAAATATGACCTTACACACTTAACACTTACTAGCTGTGTGACCCTAGGCAAGTCACTTAACCCCAATTGCCTCACCAAGAATAAAAGAGTAATAAAATTGATCAGTCCCATTTTATATCATCTTTTGAGGAACGTAAGATAAAAATCTCAGAGACATTTTCATTTCCTGTTATCTCAATTAAAAATTTGGATAATTTTTTTCAAATGGTTGTTGGTGCTTTGAAATTCTTCTTTTGAAAACTGTTGATAATATTATACCACACTCTATTAAGCAATGATTCTTGGACTTAAATATGTCATTTCCTATATATTTGGGACTTAGAATTTTGTGTGATTTGACACTAACAGAAATCAAAAATAGTTGATGAAATTTATTTGTTATACTTTTAAGTTTCTCTTTTCATTTTTGCAGCACTGATTTCATTGTTTTGTTTGTGTAAGTTTTCTTTGATTTTACATAATGGAAAATTTTTCTAATCTTTTATGATCTTCTCTATTCCTTAATTTTAAGTTTTCCCTTAACCACAAATGTCAAAGGCAACTCTTTTCAATCTTTGTGGGGTTTTTTTAAAGGATAATCACCTTTTCTATTTAGGTCATCAAAAATATTTAGGTCTTATTCTATTTGAAGTATTTTGTGGCATAAGGAGAAAGATCTTGATTCACACCTAAGTTTTACCAAACAGCTATCCATTTTTCCAAGAGGTTCTTCGTGAAATAGGGAATCAGTCCTCCAATATTTTCTGTTCTTGGTTAGCCATAACTTTATGTGCTAGAAACTTGCTATATTACTATTTATAATAGAGTAGATTTTTGCTGTAATACCAGTCTATCTCATATTTTAAAAAGGAAGGGGGGCAGCTAGGTGGTGCAGTGGATAGAGCACCGGCCCTGGAGTCAGGAGAACCTGAGTTCAAATCCAGCCTCAGACACTTAACACTTACTAGCTGTATAACCTTAGGCAAGTCACTTAACCCTCATTGCCCAACCAAAAAAAGGGAAGGGGGATTCAATTACTAATGTACAGAAAGAATCTCCTTCAAAAAGGCATTTTATTTAGAAAGCAATGTAAGAGGAGCAATTTGGAACTATGCCCAAAGAGTTATGGGACAATGCATACCCTTTGACCCAGTAATACCACTACTAGGTCTGTATCCCAAAGAAATCATTAAAAAAGGGGGAAAAGATTCACATGTACAAAGATATTTATAGCAGCTCTCTTTATGGTGGCAAAGATTTGGAAATCAAAGGAATACCCATCAATTGGAGAATGACTGAACAAGTTGTGGTATATGAATGTAATTGAATACTATTATGTTGTAAAAATGATGAGCAGGCAGATTTCAGAAAAAACCTGGAAAGACTTAAGTGGATTGCTGCTGAGTGAAGTGAGCAGAACCAGAAGAACATTGTACACAGTAACAGCAACACTGTGTGATAATCAACTGTGATAGACTTAGCTCTTCTCAGCAACATATTGATTGAAGATAATTCCAAAGAACTCATGATGGAAAATGTTCTCTCCATCCAGAAGAAAGAACTGCATATCCTTAGTGCAGATTGAACCATACTGTTTCTATTTTTGTTTGGGTTTTTTTTTTTGAGGTTTTTCCCTTTTGTTCTGATTCTTCTTTCACAACATGACTAAGGCAGAAATATGTTTGATGTGATTGTACATATATAACCTATATCTGATTGCTTTCTGTCTTGGAGGGGAGGGAAGGGAAGGAGAAAACTTTGCAATTAAAAATCTTATGAAAACAAATGTTGAAAACTATCTTTAGGGGGAGGCTAGGTGGCGCAGTGGATAAAGCACCGGCCCTGGATTCAGGAGTACCTGAGTTCAAATCCGGCCCCAGACACTTGACACTTACTAGTTCTGTGACTCTGGGCAAGTCACTTAACCCCCATTGCCCCGCCCCCAAAAAAAAGTTATAAAAAAAAGAAAGCTATATTTATATGTAACTGGAAAATAATAAAATACTTTTATGATTAAAAAAAAAAGAAAGCAGTACCAGAGCATAGACCCCAAATTATAACCCAAATGAAGAACTACATGTCTAATACATAATTGGTACTCAATAAACATTTTTAAATTAATCTAATAAAACTAACTTTTAATATTCCACTCTATCTTAGCTTTCCATATTCAGATACTTTCTGTTGACACTCTCGTTCAAGAAGCCATTCAGGCTTTCCTTATAAATGAAACAATAACTGAAATTCCAGTGGAAGAAGAAGAAAAAGAAAAAGAAGCTGATGAAATAGTAATTGAGGTAGGTATAATTCTTGTTTTGTTTTGTTTGCGGGGCAATGAGGGTTAAGTGACTTGCCAAGGGTCATATAGCTATTAAGTGTCAAGTGTCTGAGTCTGGATTTGAACTCAGGTCCTCCTGAGTGCTTTATCCACTGTGCCACTTAGCTGCCCTCAGGTAAGTATAATGATAACTTTTTTTTTCATATCCAGAACTATAGAATTTTAGTGTTGGAAGAGAAATTTCAGATTATTTGGCTATCCCTACATTTTATAGTTTTGGAAACACAGGTCCAAAAAGTTGAGTTACTTGTTCAACTGCTGATTAATGGCAGAGCTAGAACCAAAAAACAGGGTTCCCGCTTTTAAGGCCCCCACTCTTTCCAGGATATCATATTGCTTCAAATTAAATACATTATTATGAGTTCTCATAGTCTATTCACATTGCCTTCTATTTTTTTTTATTCATTTGGATTTGCATTATTGTGTCTTAGTTTCTCATTAATTTACTAGCTTCCACTTGTTCAATCCTAATTCTTAGACAATTATTTTCTTCAGAGAGCTTTTCCATTTGCTTTTCAAGCTGTTGACTTTTTTCCATGACTTTCCTGCATCACTCTCATTTCTCTTTCCATTTTTTCTTCTACCTCTCTTACTTTATCTTCCAAGTCCTTTTTTGAGCACTTCTATGGCCTGAGACCAATTCATGTTTTTCTTGGAAGCTTGGATGTAGGATCCCTGACGTTGCTATCTTCTGAGGGTGCACCTTGATCATCCTTGTCACTAAAGAAACTTTCTGTGGTCCTCACCTCATCTTGCCTATCTTTCTATCTTTTACTTGACTTTTAACTCCTTCTTAAAGTGGGGCATTGCTTCCAGGCTGCACTGTCCCAAGCTTCAGGGGGTCCAAGGTGATACAATTTAAGTAGTGGCAGGCTCTTCACTCGCCTGGCCTGTGCTCTGGTCTGAAAATAACCCAAGGCCTATTTGCTCTTCAACCAGAAAATGAAATTTTTGTTTTGCTGTGTTGATTGCTTCAGCGATCCTGCACCCCTCTCCCACCTGGGCTGCCACCACTCATGGCTGCTTCCTAGTTCCTAGCAGGAGTAAAACCCACCAAGTTTTGCCTCAACACGAGCAGAGACCCCTGTAATATCCCCCCGACCAACCATTCAGCCCTCTCACCAGATCATGAACTTAGTTCCAGAAGATGCCAGCCCTGCAGCTTATTTGGAAGCTCAGGGGTAAATTTCTCTGGCGCAGCCTGCCTCTGGCTGGATCTGTGTTGGCTCAACCTCGGGGTTGGGTTCCACTCCTGCCCCAGCACAGCAAACCCCTCCTGCCAACCTTCTAAGGCATCTTTGGTTGGAAAATAATCTCACCCCATCCTTTGGTGGGTTGTGCTATTCTAGGTGTTGTCTTATGGCATTATTTGGAGGGATACTGGGGAGAGCCCCTAGGAGTCACAGCCTCTCTTCTGCCATCTTGGCCTCTCATAGTCTATTTAAGGGCAAACTCTGGAAGGTCCTCCTACATGGAATGACTTTGCAGTATAGACTTTGTAAGAGATAGCAGCTGGTCTGAAGACCAACCTCATTAGTGCACCATCACCAAAAAATTGCCCAGGAGGTAATCATTTTTTTCTGCCCATAGATAGATAGTCATGATATTTATTTCCTGAGGCCTAGAGAGGTAGAGATCTGCCTCAGTGCTATTAGTGTCTACATTGATGAAATTATGGAGACTTTTAAATATTGAAAGAAGTAAACAAGGAATGAAACTCAAGTCTTCTATGTGAATGATAATTCTGTTATTTAAAGAGGGGAAGAAATGATCATGTGATGATAACCATTTATTATTGATATCAAATCTTCACAGGAAGCATTGTCCCTCTTTCCCTATTTCCCTACCAGTGAAGGTCTTTGCACTGCTTGATCAAAGGATGTTTGTGATAAGCCAGACTTTTAAAAATATTGTCTATTCCTCAGCCCTATGCTCTCCATGTTTACTGACTAAAATAAATTGCAATCAAAATCTCTGAATTTCCTTTAATGTCACTAATTTTAAGGATAAAATTATATGCCTTCTGTCACTCAAGCTTTAAGATACAAAAAATTGAAATTATTAGTCTTATTAAAATGTAAGTAATTTTGTTTTTAAAAGGTACAGGAGTCGGCTACAGTGACAACAATACATACCAAAAGAGATTCTCATGTAGAAGGTAAAACTCTATCGAATCTATAGAGTGGTGAATGAATGAATGAACAAATGAATGAATGGTTGCAAAGCATATTACTACACACTGTGCTAAGCACCGAGGATACAAATATAAAAAGAGAGACACTCTTTACCTTAAGTAGGTAATATTCTAATAAATAGACAATAGGTATAAAGGAATGGTAGCTAGGGAGGAGGAGCTTTTTGGTCTGAGGAGTTATAGTGGAGAATTCATATATAGGGCACTTAATTTGCATGCCCTTTCTAGAAGTAATACTATTGATTTGATTATTGTGCCTAGAAAAAGAGGTAGAAAGTGGATGGGGGCATGTTAAGGAGAACATATGCATACATTGGCAGGCAAATAGCAAAATGCCCTAAGCAGATGATTGGCAGGTGAAATGAATATGAAGGCTTGGGGCCAGCTGGTTGGGACCTAGGAAAAGAACTCCAAAAATGATTAAATTAACTTTCCTATGCACAAAGGGAATTGATTCTGGTTGTCCAAGGTATAGATTGCTGGTCTAGGTGGGGTGAGGAATATGTAATGTCATTTTTGAGAGCAATGGTGAATTGGGAGAAGGATTGGATGGGGAGATGTGAATGCTCATGGACAAAGAGAAATTATCTATGTCCTTTTTATTCCACTGAGAAATAAAACATAGAAACACCATTGGGATTTTTTCACCTTTGTTTTTCTTTAAATTGTTATATGTATGTATGTATGTATATTTTAAAGTAACTTGGGATTTTGGCATCCCAAACAATAAACTTTTAGAGGGATATCTTGTGATTTGATCTTCTATTACATAGTTAATAGGGCCACCTGATTACCATTTCTTTGCTCATTTTATACAGGAAGGAAATAAAATCCTATTACTTAAAGCTAAGTGAGTAATAGATAACTTATTTTAGAAGAAGAAAATTCAGTTCTTATTTCAGACAAAATTAACTTAGTCTAGCTAGCCCAAAATCTAATGTTTACTTTAGTTGGAATCTGCTTCTTAGTCATCCAGTCCCTTTGTAGAGTATCTTAAGGAAACTGGACATTAAAATACAACGTGACTTTGGTATGTTAAATAGATTTGTATTATACCATGATGTTCAGATTTCAATCATCACAGCATCAGCACCATCAGGTGTAACAGAAAAGCATTTATTATATGTCAGCCATTGTGCTAAGCACTGGCAAATACAAGTAGAAGAGCAAGACAGCCACTGCTCTCAAGAAGCTCACAGCCCAATTAGGGGAGAGAACACACACACACACAGTCACATGTATGTGTGTGTATGTATATATACATATTTATATTTAGCACACACATGCATGTGTATATGTTTATGTATGTGTGTATGAGTTCAACAACAAATCACATGACAAAGTCCAGGTGTCCAGAAGGCATAACAGCAGGGCAAATGGTAAAGACAAGTTGCCTACCATATTATCAAAATGATTGTAATGTATGACTCACTATTTACTATCATTGTCACCATAGAACTAAATATTAAGTTTAGTCTTGGTTACCATTCCCAAGGTGGCTTGGTCCTTGTTGCTTTCCCTAAGGCAATCTTGTGTTCATTTTTCCCCATTGCATTAGTACTTAAAATTTAGCTCTAATATTAAAAACTTGAAAATTATATTTTTTTCATTTGGGCAAAATTGTATTTCACTCATTCCTAATCTATTTCCTAAAATCAATTGTGAAGAAAAACCTGCATGACTACTTTTTTGTAAGTTCCAAAGTAGTTTTAATTTGTACATATGTCCATTGCCCATTCACTCATAAAGGATGAGTGAATCCTTTAGGGTTTTTTTTTCTTCTAAACACTTGGGTCAAAATCCAAAAAAATCAAAAACTGAAAATAAATAGATATATGGTGAGCATTAAATTAAAAACAACAACAAGGGTCAGAGGAACATGAAAGAGGCTACTAGTCAGTATAACAAGTGGTTTTACTATTACAGTTCCATGAGCAATTAAAGCAATAAATATTGCAAATATGCAGAATGGATTCCCCATATAATGACAAATGTATATATTTAGCTATTAATTATAAATGTTATAGAAGACTGTTCTAACTATTTCATCTGTCCCTAGGTGAAGACCTTGGTAAATCACATTCAGCCCAGGATGTGAAAGAAAGCAGTATGACAAGAGTAAGTAATACCATCAGATTTTTGACCTTGAAAGTCCCCAAGTAAATCATCAAGCAGAGCATTTAGTTCTCCTTATCATTCTCTTTAAATAGAATTAATCAGCAACACATTTTTCTCATGAGAAAATACACGGGCAGATTTGAAAGCCAATAAAGATGCTTTATCAAATTTCCCATTACCCTTTTAATTGCTATTATTTATAATTCAATAAAATTGTTATTGAATCTTACCAAAATGGGTATGCAGACATTTGAGCTATATTGTTGAGAGGTAAAAATTATATATTTTCACACTTTTTTTTCATATTTTGACTACGATCATGTTTGCCTTCCATATTCCCTTTATTTTTAAATTTTCCAGAATTTATTCTCAAATAATTCTAACTAGGGAAAATTGTATTTATATCATAATAATTTTCTATAATTAATTTCTTTTTAATCATTTTACTAGATCTGCCCATTATGGATCTACCTCATAAGCACCTATATTAATGAAATTCAGTCCATTTTTCTTCTCACTTAGTACTCTTATTCTCCGCTATCAAACTTTTTAAGTGTTCTGTATTTCAAAACTTCTTCAAAGGAGTTTTTAGAAGCAACCTGGTGGAAGAACAAAGAATTACCTTCAGAGCCTGTCTCCAACATAAATTGACTGTGTGACTTTGGGCAAATCACTTAATGCCTCAGGGTTCTAGGGTCTAGGCAACTCTCTCAAACTATAAATTCAAAGAAAGTGCCAACCTACATTGTAAAAGGGGTTCCCTCTGTTTCCCTATGCCAGTTATAGACTCAACCCTATCCAAATCCTATCCCTAAAACTTCACATCTTTATTTGTTCAAATGATCTGTGCTCCAAGTAGATTTTCACACTAAAGTGCATTTTTCAAAGTCTAACATTTGATATCTCACAAATATATGTTCTTAGAAATACTACTTTTACTGTTGCTACTGATCCTACTACTACTACTACTAATAAATACTATTGACTATTATTGGTTAACTATTAACTACTATTGATTAACTATGACAGTTATTATTATTATAGGATTTATAGTGTTCTAAGATTTGCAAAACATATTAAAAATATAATCTCATTGTCTTCCCAGAACAATACTTTGCAGATGGGTGCTATTATAGAACTGAACGTCTCATTGACTTAATGCAAATATATCACACCTGGCAAAAAAAAAGTCTCAAAATTGATAGCCTATTGATGGAGAATTAATAAAATCATCATCAGATATATAGAGAACTATGTTTACTTGCCTGACTTTGAAGACATTTGTTCTCTCAACCGTTCATTACCTCATAAACATATAACATGCCTTCTCCATTTTGAATCACATCTTTTTTTTCACATCTTATTTTTTGGACTGAAATTAAGCTGCTTTTCTTTATCCAATAATTTACTTTTTCTTTTATGTCAAGTAATATAAATAAATTAATAAAAGAAGTTGTTATTATACAGCTTTGGTATGACAGTCTTTCACATAATGATTACAGCTTTTACCTAATTCATCTGCACACTTGTAAGTAAAAATAAATTCTACAACTTTAGGGAGTTATTTTTTGAAATAATTGATTTTAAAAATTCCATTTTGTATTATCAGTATTATTGATAGGTACATATTTGTCAAATCTTGTTGCAGTCTTTTATATAGCACAGATATAACAGATTTTAGGTGACTGGCTCAACATAGCATTGTAAGAACCAAGGATTTTATTAGTATTAGAAGGTTCTTGAGAGGAAGAATGATGTCTTCCACTTCTTTGTATCCTTATATTCTTACAGATAGCAAGCACCCAGTCAATATTGAATGGATAAGTTTCTCACAAGTTTATGTAAAGTTCTAAAATTCCTATTTGTGATTTATTCCTCCTAGTGTTAGCTAGTTCCCCTGAAATACCTGCAGAGTAAAGGTTTCATCAAATGGGACCAAGATGCCCTAGACTGATTAGAATATTGTTATGCTAATCAGTCCTCTTCACCAATATTCCTGTCCTAAGTTTCAATTACTTGGAACTAATTAACAGCCTAAAGTAAATATCAGCACCCACTCAAAGAAAACTTAAGTAGAAATATTAATGCAGAAATTATACAAAATGAACATATGATTCTGGGTCATTGGATAAGCCCAGCTAGACTGGGAAGATAATGCTCTTACAACAGTTTTCTCCCCAAATCTTCCCTGCTTTGGCTAGGGAGACACAGCCCAGTAAAGTTGGATGCAAAGCTTACGATCCCTGATGCATTTTTTTGAGCCATAGAATTCCTATCATTTTTTTTCATTATCTTTGTTATGTAGCCTTCAAAATATTTACTTTCTAAAAAATAAACCCAACCACAGGTTTAAGGTGTTTTTTTATAATTATCAAATTATATTATCATAATTACTGAATTTCATTTATATTTAGTACTACATAAATAGCTTCTTAATGAAATGCAGTTGTTTTAACCATTCCAATCTTATTGCAGCAAACTTTTGACATGTCTTAATTGCTTGTTTCCACAGCTTAGTAATCGTGCTCAACTTGGTGCAAAATGTGAAAAGTTGCTGAAAAAAGGAAGAAGCATCCCGGATGTACTGCTAATTCAAATCATGGTGGATGCCATTAAGTATGACTGACCTTTTGTACTATCTTTAATACATTTATAAGCTTATATAATTATCAATAGTTCAAGCACCCACTACTAAAGTCCTACTCTGATGACCAAAACAGTTTAGCAGATGGGGACCCATGACCTTGTGCACATCGTGGCACACTGAACTTCAAGTATATATTTCATAAGTTTAGCTAAAAAAGATGTCTTGAGGGCAGCTCGGTGGTGCAGTGGATAAAGCACCGGTCCTGGATTCAGGAGTACCTGAGTTCAAATCTGGCCTCAGACACTTGATGCTTATTAGCTGTGTGATCCTGGGCAAGTCATTTAACCCCCACAATAAACAAATAAATTAATTTTTAAAACTTAAAAAATAAAAAAAGATGTCTTGCTCATGAGATAAATATGGAAAAGGTAAGTAAAAAAACCACATTTTAGAATGTCAAATTCAAAGCTAAAGGGTTTGGACTTGAACATGAAGTAGCCACTGGAGTTTTTTTAACACAATAGTAATGTGATAGCAACTATGTTTTAGGAAGATTAATCTGTTTTGCTATAAAATTGACATATATGTAATGAAATTTTCATAGCATTTTATTAGACTAGATAATTCTAAGTGCACCTGCTTTAATCCCCCAAAAGATAACATTCAGCCTTCTTAATATTACAGTCATGATTAGTTCTAATTTTTCCTCAATATTAATGATTTGATGTTCTTTCAAACTTTAGTAAAGTACCAGAAGAAAAAGGATGGATCTTGGATGGTTTTCCAATGACAATAATTCAAGCAAAACTTCTTGAGGAAGCCCTTACAGGGTTCAACCCAGATCAACAAGAACATGAGGGAAAAAATTACAAAAAATCAACACTGGTATATGATCCGATGGCTCCCAAAGAACCCCCTCCTCCCCCACCTGCACTTGATTTTGCTATGTTGCTGGATATAACTGATACAATGGTGCTGAATCGTGTGATGGGTAAGTTGGACAGGTCATGAAAGAAATTTTATAGAACTTTGTAGCATTATGCGTTTAAAAAATATGATATAAATTTCAATGATTTTTTACAAAACCTTGAACCATCTAACTCTAACTCTTCTACCATGGCTTTTACTGTTCAGCTCTATAGCACTTGACTATGTGAGAATATTATTATCAGGGGCCCCCTGCTGTCATGGGTTGACCTTTCTAAGGTTCACTGTCCTGAAGTTACCTCACATCAACATGAGACCACTCTCAACCAATCACCTTGAAGCAGTGTGTAAGGCAGTTGGTTTGGTCAGTCACATTTAGTTTTACCTGTCACAACTACATACATGGATAGCATCTAACATGAGAAGCTGGTAGAGACAATCCCTGCCAATTGCAACCTCCCATATGAACCCCACCCGAAAATAACTTGCTCAAAAGAGGCTCTCTTGACATTATTCATGTCATAATAAAAAATAGTTTGCTTTTGCATGGCACTTTAGGCTAACAGAGAACTTTATATGCATAATATCATTTGACTCTCATAATAACATAGACCTGACTTCAGGTCAGAAGTCTTCCCAGTATAGTGAACTATTTAATTTGGATGAATAATGCAACTGAGATTCTTTCATACCATGCCAACATATTTCTGTGGTGTCACCTTGACTAAAGTTATGAACTAACTCATCGATGTAAGCAAGGTTTCACCCCATTTTTCTTCTGACTGCTATATTTTGTATTATGGCTATGAAATGGTGTTTAAACTAAACTAAGGTTCGCACACAGCCTTCTTTCATAGATGAGGCTGTTGGAAACATTCACATGACAATGCTTAGCTACTGCAAACTGTCCATCAATTTTCTCTTGCCCTTGCTCCAAGACCAAGCCATCTTCTTTTCCAGTCATGTTTCTTTTTTGCTGCTTCTTTTTTTAATGCTTTGATTTTTTAAAAAGTTTTTAAATAAAAATATTTCATTATTTTCCAGTTACGTGTAGAGATAGTTTTCAACATTTGTTTATATAAGATTTCCAATTTCAAATTTTTCTCCCTCCCTCCCCTCTGCTGTTTCTTGTGCACAGTTCCCCATTATTCAGCTTTATTCTCATCATATACCCTTTTGCTGACCCACAAATCAATTTCTTTGGATATTTTGATATTCCAGGAGTTGTAACTATTCAATATTATTAGAAAAATATTGATGATGAAAAGGTGGGCTTTTGTTTCAGAAAAAAGTATTATCCCCAAGACAATCTTGTTTTAAAGAAATCTCTCGGGGGCAGCTAGGTGGTGCAGTGGATAAAGCACTGGCTTTGGATTCAGGAGAATCTGAGTTCAAACCTGCTCTCAGACACTTGACACTTACTAGCTGTGTGACCCTGGGCAAGTCACTTAACCCTCATTGCCCTGCCAAAACAAAAAAACAAACAAAAAAAGCAGAAATAAATTTTTTTAAAAATTAAAATTAAAATAAAGAAATCTCTCTTTTGTGTGCATTTGGAGGCAGGGACATGAGGGAAGGAAGTATAACAATATGTGTCAGTGTGTGTACTTGTACATATGCTTGTAATAATAATTCATTCAGTGGATGTCTGGGAATGAAAGTTATAATAAAACCACATGGAAGGTGGCGTCCGCATGCAATATACAAGTACACATGTAAGGAGATGCCAGATACTAGGTATAAGTAGAAAGATAATGACGATGAGGGTTGAAAGGTATCTTTCATTTTGTTAATAACTTCACCCACCAGTAATTTCTGGAAATGGTAATAGGTTTAGGGGAATAACAACATACACACTGGCAAAGGCATCCAAAGGATATCAGCAAAGGACTCTCAGAAGGCTACCTTTTCTCTTCTCTTCATGGCAGACTAGCTCATATCTGCCCTAGGGGCTCATCTTCCCTAGTGTAGAGGATTTTAAAAATTCATTTCAGCTTATTAATCTGTTTGCACTTTCTCCTTTAAATTAACTTCGAACTGGCTAGTAAAGCTGATCACAGGGTAATGAAAAAGGGATGTCATCTCTGGGGGAGATATCATTAGTCGGCTCTCTTCTCACATGCCCCATTCTAAAAGAGGCTGAATGTAATTTTTCCCAAAGGACCAGTTTCCTCAACCTCCACTATAGTAGCATTGATTTTGCAACAAGTGTTAGTGGTGACTAATTTCTTTTCCACGAAGGGAGACAGCTCTGTAATGGGGAGAGTAAAAAAGAGAATCAGAGTTCATTGGCTATTTAACAGTTATTTCCAGGTACGTCTGACCATAGGAACAACAAAAAAACAAAAAAGCTTTTCTGCTGACCTCAGTGGAATTGAACATTTAGAGTAGTACTGTTCTCTCCTCAACTTGAGGGCAAAGGAGAAGGCAAAGTCTCTCAGGGCATAGAGTTAGAGCACCATCGCTGATCTTCTCAGTGCAGCAAACACCTCCATACCTCTTGCAGTCTCAGCATTGTAGCTACTTACTTTTAAAAGCAAGATCTAGGAAGGCAAATGCCTAGAGTATGCTACATGACCTCCCATCCTACTTCCTTACTCTTTCTCTTTCTGGCTTCTTTTCTTCAGCATTTTCCATGAAATAATCCAGCAATCTGCTGGGCCCAAAGCATCAGTGCAAATAGATTCTAGAGAAGTACCTCTCATTTCCCTGACAATTTTGATGCCATGGAGTTACATTCACTTAAAAAGATTGACTGAACATGTCTAGATTTGGAATGTAAAAACCTGAACATAGCATTCTTTAATTAGGTACACCCAGAAGTTTAAAATGGTATGAAAGTTTTAACTATTCAGTACTTATTCTTAGAACCTTAGAATTGAAAAGGACCTCAGAAAACAGCTGGTCCAACCTAAATTTGAACAGGAATTCCTTTACAACATACCAGACAAGTGGTTTTCCAACCCACTACTTTTTTTTTTTTTTTTTTTTTGGTGAGGCAATTGGGGTTAAGTGACTTGCCCAAGGGTCACACAGCTAGTAAGTGTTAAGTGTCTGAGAACATATTTGAACTCAGGTCCTCCTGAATCCAGGGCCGGTGCTCTATCCACTGTGCCACCTAGCTGCCCCCCAACCCACTACTTCTTAAAGTACCTTATAATTTTGGCTAGCTCTGATTATTAGAAAATTCTTCCTTATGACAAGCCTAAATTAGCATCCTGATGACTTCCACTCATTACTGCTAGTCCTGCTGTCCGGAGCCAAATAGAACAAGTCTATTCCCTAGTCCCATGTAGCAGTGCATTAAGTATTTGAAGAAAATTATCATACCTCTCCTACTGTTTTTCTTCTCCAGGATATTAATTTGGAGGGGAATAGGATAGCCTCAAATGTTTTTTCTGCAATGGAAATTAAGTGATAGCTTTCATAGTTCAATATCTGAAGTGATGATAGAGATATTATTCTTTCTAATATCTTGCAATGATACGTTTATCTGAATGACAATATAGTTTTTTCACTTTAAAAAGAAATAGAGCGGGGCAGCTAGGTGGCGCAGTAGATAAAGCACCGGCCCTGGGTTCAGGAGTACCTGAGTTCAAATCTGGCCTCAGACACTTGACACTTAGTAGCTATGTGACCCTGGGCAAGTCACTTAACCCTCATTGCCCCCCCCCCCAAAAAAATAGAATGCAGTTGAATACAGGATGAAAAGGGTTTTGACAAGTCTTTTAGTTTATTGACCACCTTCTTTCTAGGCAGGATTTCCCTATGACATCACAAGTAGATGAAAATCTGTGCTTCTTGAAGATTTGTAGAGAAGAAACTTTCTCAATCTTCCTCACTAAGCTTTACGAGATTGAACACATATAACCTGTATCTGATTACTTACCATCTCAGAGAGTGGGGAGGGCATGGAAGGAAGGAAAGATAGAATTTGGAATTCAAAACTTTAAAAAAAGAATCATGTTTAAAAATCGTTTTATGGGGGCGGCTGGGTGGTGCAGTGGATAGAGCACCAGCCCTGGAGTCAGGAGGACTTGAGTTCAAATCTGACCTCAGACACTTAACACTTGCTAGCTGTGTGACCCTGGGCAAGTCACTTAACCCCAATTGCCTCACCAAAAATCATTTTAACATGTAATTGGGGGAAAATAAAATATATATATTTTAAAATCTTCCCCACTACCCATTTGAATGTTAATAACCCTAATATGCAGAGGGTATCCTTCATTATAAATATCTTAGATTCATCATGCCATAGTTTGGATCCACTTCCTCTTGTCATTTCCTAAGTAAAGATAACTAATAGTGTGCATCTAGGTGGAACCGTGGATAAAGCACCAGCCCTGGAGTCAGAATGACCTGAATTCAAATTTGACCTCAAACACTTATTTAGCTGTGTGACCCTTGGCAAGTCACTTAACCCCTATATATATATATATATATATATATATATATATATATATATATATATATATATATATATATATATATATATATATATATATATATATATATATATATATATATATATGTAGCTGACTGCTGTGGTCTGCTATGGACTACAGTACATTTGCATCTATCACTCAGCTGAAACTATCTAAATATCTAAATGGGGTGTTTCCCTCATAAGAATGTAAGCTCCTTGAGAGGAAGGATTGTTTTACTTACTTTTTGTGTCTGAATGTTTAGCCCAGGGCTTCATGCATAGGAAGTACTAAAGAAATGCTATTCATTCATTCATTCATTCATTCATTCATTCAGCAAAACAGTTCTTTATCTACCTGAACATTATTTTATTATCATTCAACCTTTTCTTCAATATGCTAAAAAATTTTAATTCCTTTAACTACCTTTCAAGTTTTTCCAACTTTTTATGTCTTTCCTCTGAACTCTAGGTTCATTCTATTTTTCCCTAATCCAGAAGGGTATGTTCATCAGTTCAGAACTGGGAACAATGAAGGATTACATTCAGCCTTTTATGCTATATTTTTACTTCCATTTTAATCCCATTATCACACTTCTTCTATAAAGTATAGTACTGGGTTTTTTCTGATCATTAATCTGCCTTTTTTATTCACTATAATTCCTATATTATTTTCAGCTTTCCTTTCCTTTTGTGAATAGATACAATGTTAGTATTTTCCCTTTTTAATGTGGTACACTATTTGAATCTGAATCAATCTTGTTTATTTTTTTTACTAGTTTTCACCTATACCCAAGGAAATTTCCAATTCTGATTCTTTTATCCAATGTGCAAACTAAAATGACAAGCTCTTTTCTACCTTCTTAGTTTTTTATTTAAAAAAAAATGTTATCCATCTCCATCAAGGACTGTCCAATACCTGATTAGCATTTTAGACAGCCATTCATTTTGGCAGGTAGTAGAAATGTTAGGCTTTTGTAGCTTTTTAACATTTTATAATAAAACAATATTTATACAGGAGAAGGAAAAACCACCGCTGAAACAACTTTTGAACTAGGCGATAGAAATCGAGGATCATTTTCTGAAGATGAAGAAAAGACTGAGCTCTTGAGGGATCAGATACAACACAGGTCAGTTTTACAATAATTTTCCTTCTTTTATTTAGTATCGAACTAGTACTTAGATAAATGGGATTGTAGCTACTTTGGAATTACCAAAATTTAGGAGAAAATACATTTGCTTTTTTTTTATGCTAAAACAAAAATGGAGCACTACCTCAGGAAACTCACCAATTCAAAGGACAGGTTCCCCCAGGGAATGACTTCCTGGTTCATAGTATTCTCTGGACCCATAACCCCTAAAACCATAACTTATGAGCCCCTACTAATGTATTTACTTTTTATTTAATCAGTCAAAAGACACATAATTAGGGCATGGCAAAGAAATATAATGAAATGGTATTACTTTTTAAAAGTAGCAACATAGAATTTCTCCTTTAAACCTGGGGAATACACTCCCTACATATACAGCATTACTGGGGAAAAGTGTAGGTATTTGTAGATCTGCACACTTGAGGAACACAAAGGGAGCACATATGGCCAAGGCACTGCTATTGAGGGGAACACATGACACTCCTTGAAGGAGAATTCATGCCTCTCACAAGACAGCAGAAGATGACTTCTCCCAGTATCATCATACTATTCCATTGCTATTTGTAGTCTCTGCAGGAGACCACTTGGGTGAACATGGACTGTGCACCAGATACACTTTAGATGGACACTGTTTCCTAAGACAGGTAGATCTTACTAGATACTGCTGAACTGTATAGATATTGAATACTGCTCCTCCTTTGGCTTAGATGTAATTCTTGGCTATGTCGTTCTCAAGGAAAGAGCAAGCACTGTCATGCTTTGGTAGACCATAGGTTTTGTCCAACTCTAGGTACAGTTTCTGTTTCCTGTCATCCAGGATTATTAATCCCTGACTATTAGGGGCAGCTAGATGGCGCAGTGGATAAAGCACCGGCCCTGGATTCAGAAGGACCTGAGTTCAAATCCGGCTTCAGACACTTAACATTTACTAGCTGTGTGACCCTGGGCAAGTCACTTAACCCCAATTGCCTCACCAAAAAAAAAAAAAAAAAGCTTAATCCCTGACTATTGTGTAACATTCTGTTGATAGTGTTGATTGATAGGGACTTGAACCCTCTGTGACTCTACTGTTGATAAGAACACAAACTTTAGTTTTTCTGTTAACCTTTCTGGCCTCCTCCATCAAAATGACCATCCTTTTCTTAGTAAAGTGATTAAATTACTCCACCAAAGGCAGACATCCAGTCCAAAAGCTCAAAAAAGCCTCTTGGCTACTGAGTTCTATTCATCTCCTATCAAGAGATGCTCAGCCCTAGGCACTAAACTCTTTAGAATAAACACCCAGGTTCTTCCAGTTAGCTAATGTTCTTGGACTTAGTTTTTTGTTGTTGTTGTTGTCGTTTTCCTTTGGACTCCTCTTCCTTTTTCCTGAGCCTTGGTGCCTCTGTCAGAGACCTTACCCTTGATTATAAAGCATATTCTATATATTATCCAACTTTCGATCCAGAAAGCATAGACAGCACCCCAGGTAATTGGTACTTGCCAATAATTACCAAATAGCAATGGAATTTGGAGTTCTCCAGTTTTCAAACCCTAAATCTTTCCCATGTAAATAAGGTATATAGAAAGTCAGAGAGACAAACTAGGATTGGGGCCTTTGCTGTTTTAGCTTAAACATGCTTCTGAACTCTTTGTATATGAAAAGGGCCTGCAAAGCATGAAAGGTATTTTGCCCTACAACCTTTCAACAGTAACTCTTATATAGAACTGATATATCATTGTACTAAACTTTGTGTATAAGGGTTGTGTCTCTAAATTTAAAACAAGTAAAAGTCAAGTAACACTAAATTTGTTCAATCCATGGTTTGGTCCTCACTGAGGAGTAAGAACTTACATAGCAACTAATTGGACATTCATCAGGCTAAACTTCGAAATTTCTAACATTTAGTATAATATTGATTACATGAAATTAAAAAGATTTTGCACAAACAAAACTAATGCTGCCAAAATTAGAAGAAAAGCAAAAAACAAACAAACAACACATAAAGGTGTGGGGAGATTTACAGTGAGTTTCTCTGATAAAAACATCATTTCTCAAATATATAGGGAACTCAGTCAAATGTATAAAAGTAAAAGATAAATATTGAAAAAAGTTTAAAGGATATGAATAGGCAGTTTTCAGACAAATCAAAGCTATACTCATTAGAAAAAAATACTCTAAATTACTATTAATTAGAGAAATGCAAATTAAAACAATTCTGAGATACCACCTCACACCTATCAGATTGGCTAATACAACAGAAAAGGAAAATGGCAAATTCTGGTGAGTTGTGAACTCTTCCAACCATTCTAGAGAAAAATTTGGAACTATACCCAAAGTGCTATAAAACTATGCACACCCTTTGATCCAGCAGTACCCCTACTAAGTCTATATCCCAAAGAGAGCAAAGAAAAAGGAGAGGGACCTTTAGGTATAGAAACATTTATATCAGCTCTTTTTGTGATGGCAAAGAAATGAAAATTGAGGGCTAGCCATCAACTGGGGAATGGTTGAACAAGTTGTGGTGTATGATTATGATAGAATACCATTAGGCTATAAGAAATGATGGGCAAGATGATTTTAGAAAGACCTGGGAAGACTTATATTAACTGATGCTATATGAAGTGGGTAGAAGTAGAAGAACATTGTGCGCTCTAACAGCAATGTTGTAACAATGATAAACTGTGAAAGACTTGGCTGCTCTGATGAATACAATGATCCAATATAATTCCAAAGGACTCACATCTTTTCCATGTAAATATTCCTCAAAAGTGTAAAAAAGTTTTAAAAAAGTGTAAAAAAGAAATATATCAGAAGAATACTGGCCTTGATCATTTAAATGCATTATTTTAACAGTGTTGGTCACATGTATATAGATAGATATAGATATTATATGAATATGTATATTGCTTTGATGTAGGCATTTCTTTTAGTTTTATATAATTGACTTAAAGCTGATTTTTCAGGTTCAATAATTTTATTAGTGCTCATTTCATCTTGCCCTTTTTAAAAAAGCTGCTAAATATAACTTGAAGACTGCTCAACAAATTGATAAAACTGATCTCTTAATGTTGCAGAATTTTAGGTTTCTTGGACAACTGGCCAGAACTGGAGAAATGGTTTTCAGAAAAACAAGACATTCTAATCAAAGTCAATGCGGAAGTAGATAAAAGGGCTCTAGCCACAAAAGTACAAGAGTATTTTATTGCTGAAGTGAGGAAAAAAGAAGCTAAAGGTAATTATCACATTTTAGGACATTGCAGTATATCCTAGATGTCTTACCAGGGCAAAACATAGTGAAACTATCATCTTATTATTTCTGGAAACTAAATGTCTCTTAATGTAGCCCAAGATGGCATTAGCCTTTTTTGACTGCCATATCATGCCCTGACACCCACTTCCATCTTGACAAATGTGCCAGGGAAAGCTGATATTTATTGGTTTCATCCCAACAAAAAAGCCACTTGAAAAGGTGGAATCAATTTCTCCTTGAGTCTTATAAGTCCAGAGAGTGGGCGCCTTGCATTTCCTGGCTTGTTTGCCAATCCTCTTTGTCACAGTTCCCAGACACCAAGACACAAGAGATCCACTTAGAAGCCATTTATCACCGATGTCCTTCAGTGAGGATCCATAGTCCATGTACCTCTCCACAGAACCTAAGTCTGCATATCCAACTCCATGGAAGTGCCACAGTCTAGCAGAGTAGTGGGTCCCCCAGTTCACCCTGACATATAGGTTTATAATTGGTTTAGGTTGAATAATGTGAGCTTGTACCACATAATAAGAATGTTTTCGACCTGTCCTTTTTTTTTAAGCTAAAAAGAAACTAGAAGAAGAGGAAGCTGAGAGGAAAAAGAAAGAAGAAGCCCCACCTCCTGAACCTCCACCTCCACCTCCACCTGAACCAGAGAAGGAAATGGAACAACCTCAAAAGGAAACAAAAGGGAAAGGTGGAAAAGGGAAAGCTTCAGGTGACTGATAAAATGACTTATAATCCTGATTTTTCATTTCTGATATTAGGCTTGGAGATCAAATCTAAATTACAGTAATAGCCCACTAATCAAAGCCATGCTTCCGACAGCCTCAGCCATCTGAGACCCAGCTTACAAACCCAAAGTTGCAAAGCCCAGGCACTCTATTCTGTTAAACAGGCATGGAGGTACCACCCTGCTAACATAGGACTATATGAAAAATAAGGCAGCTAACAGCACTGCAGAAGGTACAACCATTACAAGAAGTGACAGTTTCCAGAGGGAGGAGACATAGATTATAAAAAGTAGGCAGAAAAATTCCAACAGCCTGATCATTTGAAGATATTTAATGAAAAGACAAGCAGTGCTTCACAACTCAATGAGGGTATCAATGTGTTATAGCCCAATACAATAAGTGATGACCTAAAGTTATCAACAAAAAAGTTAGATGTTGTTATAAGGTTTTATAAGGTAAGAGGATAATGTATATTTGAAAGATTTCTACCAAAATGGCTGTTTAATTATTATTTTTTCTTTTTTTGGTGAGGCAATTGGGGTTAAGTGACTTGCCCAGGGTCACACAGCTAGTAAGTGTCAAATGTCTGAGGCCAGATTTGAACTCAGGTCCTCCTGAATCCAGGGCCGGTGCTCTATCCACTGTGCCACCTAGCTGCCCCTGTTTATTTTTGATGCCTAAAGATTTCAGTAAATTTAAAAATCCATTTTTATTCATCCATTAACCAATCACTTCTTATGAATAGATTCCTAATATGTTTAAAGAGAGGCAGCATGACCAACTAAACTGAGTGCTGTACAGAGTCAGAAAGACCTGCATCCAGCTCCCACCTCTGATACTTACTAGATGTGAGCCCATGGCCCAGTTACTTACTCTCTGAAACTCCTACAATATTTTAAGACTTATTGACTGAGTGAGAATCTACATTGAGGGAGACCATCTTCACATGTGTGAAATCACAGATTTATAGACAAAATAGTATAATTTAAAAGAACTGTGGTGGGCACTGTGCAGGTACAAAGATAACATGTCATATGGAATTTATAGTCTTATATGGAATACTCATTTTCCAATGACGTCAAAGAAATGAGGTATAGGTAATAAATAGATAAATTGTCAGAATGCTGTTCTAGTGGTATATGCAGTACTAATATTAATGATTCTGAATCAGGAATATTGTTTCGAGTCACAGCACTCCAAAAGAATCTAGCATATTCCATTTTCTTCCCTTGTGTTTGCTATTTACCGTACAGACACAAACAAAACTTTTTCTGTGTCAAATCCCTAGAAAGTCTAATGTAAGAGAGTTGGCCTCTGAATGTCCTGATTCTAGTTGCAGAAAGTAAGGATCCCACAGTGGGATATTCAGCTACCTGTAAAAATGCAGCCAGTTGGTGATCCCTTTATTAATTGCAAACCAGTGCCTTGAGTGAATTAGAAGGGAAACAAGCATTGGACCAAACACAATTGTCTGCATCCAGGATGATACTAAAATTAGAAGATAGTGGAAGAGTTCCAGAGGGGGTCAGTGTAATGGGCTGCAGGCAGCAGTCAGTCTTAGGGAAAGGCCCAGGTCCCAGTGAAATGTGTAAAGGGATGGAATAGGAAAAATAGGCCTACAAGAAGCACTTTGAAACTACCCAGAAGAGGAGTGGGAATTGGTGTGGCATCTCCTTCTTTACCTCTGTGTGTCTTCCTGGGAGCTGGGTCCCTCCACAATCTTGCTCCTGCTTGGAGCTACTAGAAAACACATGCTCTGGACCTTTTCCACTGTCTTTTAAGGGTTGCTTGGCCAATGGCCTTGCTCTCTTTCTAATTCGCTTAAGGGACTTGTCTGGATTTCATAAAGTGATCACCAGGGGAAGCCTCATTTTAACAATTAGTCCAACACCTCCTTATGAGGTCCCTTACTCTCTGTGACTGGATCCTGGGTGTTCAGAAGCCAACTGCCTCACACTTGGCACTTCTTGGAATAGTGAACTAAATTGACAAATCATTTCCTCTCTGACTTCCTTATGTTAGGATCAACCTTTGATTAACTGCACTTACCCATTGCCATAAGTGAATAGGTTATTCCCATTAACAAGTTGTGGTCATATTAGACCTTATGTTTTCCTCAATATGAAGAATATCTTTTGACATTTTTTCTTATTCAAATTTGTTAAAGCTGCTATAAGATAATTCTGGATTTTTAAAAAAATAATGACTTCTAAGATCCATATTAGAGATAGCTGGTTTTCCCTTCTGTAATTTATATATAAGTTCATTGGTTTTTTCCAATTATTTCCAATTATGCAGTTTCAAATAAAAGACTTTAATTTAGTAATAATTGAAATACTATCCTTATCTTATATTGGATCCTTATCCTAGATTGGATAGTAAAAATCTTATCAATATACTAGGATAAATGAAAAATACCTAGATGTGTACTAGTCCAAAAGAAGTGTGCTCTTAAATGACGTCCATGGAAAATTTCAGATAAACACAGACACTTTGGGGAAAAATACTCCTGAAACCTACCTCAGAATCAGTGGCAACAAAACATACACATCTTTGAAATCTAGACACTAGTAAATCATAGCCACCTTGATTCTTCTCTTTCATCTCCAGAAAATATAGTAATTATATTTCTTTGGGAGCAGTTTTTCCATCTACCCCTTAAAACACTGAACAATTTTACTGTTTCAAAATTTTCTTCCCAACCTGGGAGTTTAGTGCAAGCCCAAGATTGACCTGAAGTCATTGGCCTTTACAACCACTAGCTAAGAGATGGCTGAGTACTTTTCAGAGCTATCTAAGGAAGTTCTTGCATGGCTGAGAACCAGGAAAACACCTCAGACTCTCAGCTTTTGGCCAGGCTTTTCAAAAGGACAGGGAGTTTGTACTTGCATGCCTGCATGATGCCACAGTGGAATGGAGAAAATTCTTCCTATCCCGTGTAGGCACTCTCGAAGGGCTTTCTCTCAAACACATTGAACAACAAGGATCAGTCAGTCATTCAACAAGCACTTTATAAGCACTTACTTTGTAGCAGTCACTATGCTAAGCACTATGGATATATTGCTGCTGTTGCTGTTGTTGTTGAGTTGTTTCAGACATGTCTGACTCTTCACGATCCCATTTGGGGTTTTCTTGGCAAAGATGCTGGAGTGGTTTGCCATTTCCTTTTCCAGGTTATTTTATAGATGGGGAAACTGAGGCAAACAGGGGTAAGTGACTTGCCCAGGGCCACACAACTAGTAAGTGTCTGAGGCCAGATTTGAACTCAGGAAGATGAGCCTTCCTGACTTTAGGTTCAGAATTCTATCCACTATGCCTGCAAGCTCTGCCTATGGATTTAAATACAGGTAAAAATATGGTTCCTGTCCTCACTGAGATAAATAAAGAAGATAAATGTTAAGATTTTGGTTTCTAGGTTACTAACTCAGAAAAGAAATGTGTATGTGTATGTATAGATTATACACACATATGTTTATGTATATTTATGTATATGTATATGTGTGTATATGTATACACTCATTTCTGTATATGCATGTATATTTACATACATATATATTTACACACATGTGCACATACACATATACATATATATGGAAAATATCCATAGCATTCATTAAAGTCCAAACATAAAATAAAATCTAGCCATTTTCAGCTCAGATATTGTTTCAGTACTAAAAAAGTTACTTAAAAAAAAAAAGAAATTGGGCGGCTAGGTGGTGCAGTGGATAAAGCACCAACCCTGGATTCAGGAGGACCTGAGTTCAAATCCAGCCTCAGACACTTAACACTTACTAGCTGTGTGACCCTGGGCAAGTCACTTAACCCTCATTGCCCCACTAAAAAAAAAAAAAAAGAAAGAAATTTCCTAATAGGATGCTGACAACTTAGCCCCTCCAAGAAGCTAACTCCAACCCATATAAAGTCTATTCTTTAGCTCAATTTGCCTCTGAAATCTTAGGCATGATGACCTAGTTTCATTGAAATGATGTCAGGTGAGCACAATGACTTGGTAAATTTTTTTTGAAGTACTGAACTGTTGAAATGCATGATATTTAAAGAAATTTGGGAGTTTATATATGTGTTACAAAATATTTCTTTAGTTTGGGGTTTCAATTGGATTAATGATTGTGTACTATAGAATACATCTGCTTAGAAATTCCTGAACACATGACAAGATTATATCTATGATTCCTATGAAAATATCCTGGAATCATAATTACATATATATAGTATACACACATATATTCTTTTAATACCATATTCACTTGATTGATTTAAGCACTGAACAATTAGTGATAAATAATTATTTTTCCCCACAGTAAAGTAAGGATGTTTGTATTGGAATAAAAAGTTGATTTAGACAAAACCTTTAAAATTAGCTTTTATTGCACAAATGTTAGAAATCACAGGTATGCCTCCAACATCTTCTCCTTTCCCAACTACCATCTCCTACAACCTCAGCAGGAACTGAGAAACAACTGCATAGGTATAGATTAATCAGAAGTTTTCAAACCCTGCCTAGAATTGTGAGATAAACAATGTGTTTAGAGTAGCAGGAAGCTACTTTCTTCAGACGTAGGGCTCAAGATGTAGACACCATACCACCCCCACCACTTTGCTCACAGTACTTACACACTTGTCTAAGCCAACCAGAAACTAATCAGTAGTTCTTACTCTTTATGACACAATTCAGTCTTAAAGCTTTAAAAGTTTGTTTGCAACCTTTAAAAAATGTACTCTTGAATTCTCTACATTGCAGGTACAATAAATCCTTTATTGCTTCAAAGACTGAGTCTACCTGTCTCTTTTTTTCTCCCTAAGGATAGAACTAGTGGCAGATCCTTTTAAAAAAAATAAAAAAGTAAAAAGTGTTAATCTCCAAAGGCATCATTGTGTCTTGGGGCAGTATTTCATTTGAGGAAAGGAAAAATAATATACATTGGCATTGGAGATGTTTTCTTAACAGTGCAACTGGATAGAGTGTCCTAACAATAAATTCAGGGCAGCTCTTCTGAAATGAGGCTTTTAGCCTTTGTTAACCCACTGGTCATGTAAATAATGAAAAATCTTCTTAAAGAAACAGTTGCTTTAACTTAAAACCAAAGGTCCACCAGTGGCTACGAAACTTCATTCTGACATCTAGACTCAATTTAAGGCAGAAGAAAATAAAAGGAATGAAAGATGAATGAGATGAAAAGGCAAATTTTTATGTCACTGAAATAAAAAAAATAATCATTGTAGAGACAAAGGAGAGGGTTTTGTGGGGTTGTTGGAGAAGGAAAGACAGTTGCTGAGCACACAAAGGAAGTAATCCCCAGATTTATGTTCCCTACCCAATTCTTTTAGCCTTAATTTCCTAAATATCTTTTTGTATTTGTGTTTTTTCCTTCTGTTGCACTGTTTGGTTCTTCATGTAGCTCTGAAAAGGCCTTATGTGGGAATTCAAAGCTATTGACCCAAATCTGAATGTTACAAAAGTATTTCACTGAAAACCTAGTCTAGACTACGTAATTATTTTAGGTTATAGATATAGAGGCTGACAGACAGATAAATGCATGTAGACATATAGACATAGGTATAGTTATAAATATCAAGGGATAGAGATGATAGAGAGGAATATGTATGTATGTGCATGTATATTTTTCGAGCCACTTACACAAAAGATTTATTTAGAAATTGGGAAGGAGCATATGCACATTTTCATGCAACCAAAAAAAAAACGTTTCTAGAAATAAGCAATAATTCTTTGTGTAGACTGATCTAAATCCTTATTTAGTGGCCCCAGTGTCTTTATAATCTGATCCTTCAGTTAGTGTTGGTGCCTAATCACTTTTATAATTACTTTTTTCACCTAGACATTCTACTTGCTAAGATTTTTACAGTAGTACTCATTATCAGTTGTTTTATTTTATTTTCTATCAATTACTAATTAAGGTTCAAATTATGATAGGGGTACTCAGGTGTTGTTCAAATTCTTGATTAGTGGAGATGGTGGATTTTGGAAAAAAAATAGAAACTGAGTATCTAGGCCTCCCTAAAGAACGTGAGATCGCAGATTTCAATTTATTCTTTCTTCTTATTGTTTGTTGGGTTTTTTTAATATTGAACTACATCCAAGCATTTGATGTCATTGCAAGGTTATTTGGGCAATCAAAACACAATTGAAAAATAGATGCCATTAGATAAATGAGACATCTATGTGTTTTCTTCTACATAAAGGGTTTCATTTGCTCAGATGACTTGTTTATCACAAATGCTACAGGTCCAGCTGTTATGATAGCATTGGGGTCTTTCAATAGGAAATGGATTCAAGGGAACTTAGTACTTACTTTGAAAGAATTCAAATTGCTTTAGTTAATGTAGTCACACCTACCAGCGATCTGGGCTTACCACCCAGCACACCATAAAATTTTAGTCTTTTTCTTCTGATTTGCATTGCCATCTATAAGAGTTTTTGTACCAGCACCACCATATAACAGGCTCACTATGATAAGTGACATTTAAATGTTTGATAATATCACAAGATATTTTTAAAGACCCATCAGTGTATTGAATCTATGTATTGAATTTCATCTAGGAGCTGGTAAAACACAGTCTCCTCCTAAAGAAGGAAAAGGAAAGAAAGGTGACACTTCTCCCAAAGGTAAAGGTACAGCAGTTAAAATGAGTTAAATTAGTTCTGCATTTTATAACTATGTTAGTAAATAGACTTTTGGTATTAGTGTACATTGTGTATATTTCCCATGAAGTTATGAATAATAGGCAGATGTGAGAAAAAGTTTAAGTCTACATCAGTGTTACCTTTCCTCAACCCACCCCTAAGATGCACATTACTTTTTTTTTTTTTAACAAGCATTCATTTGTTTCTCCCTCTTACCTCCCATTCAAAAGGGGGGGAAAAAGCTTCCAGCAAATATGAAAAGTCAAAAGAAATAAATTCTCACATCAACAAGGCCTATTTTACAAAGAAAAATTTAAGATTCATGTTTACAATGCTTTTATTGACACTATTGTTATATAACAAATTGATTGAACTTTGAAGTTCAATATCTACAACCAACCATTTTTTTAGTATTGTGTTCTGAAATGCTCATGTCTTTAATTTCCCTTTTACTAAATAGCACTGTTATTTTTTTGGGGTGGGGGTGAAGCAGTTGGGGTTAAGTGACTTGCCCAGGGTCACACTGTTAGTAAGTGTCAAGTGTCTGAAGTCGAATTTGAACTCAGGTCCTCCTGAATCCAGGGCTGGTGCTCTATCCACTGCACCACCTAGCTGCCCCCAATAGCACTGTTATTAATAAAACCTAACCCAGGGATTTCAAAAATGTTTTTTTTTGTATCATGGACTGTTTTTGTAATCTGTTAAAGCCCTTCTCATAATTATGTTTATAAAATCACCATGTAAAAATATATAGTTTTACAAGAAATATATCATAATGAAATATATATTAAATAGAATGGGAGTTAAGAAATTTTGGTTCTAATCCTATCTTTTCCATACTGCTAGCCAATTTTCCCGCCAACTTCATTATTCTCTGTATCGTTCCAATTTTATTATATGTGCTGCCGAAGCAAGCACAGCCACCAACTTCATTATTGAATAAGTATTTCCATTTTCTTCTGTTTCGTTGCCTTGGAGTTATCAAATATTCGAATGGGGCCCATTTACAAAGGAGCTATGGAAAAAGTGCATCTTCATAACTTACAGTGAAGTCCACATATGATCTGTGGCTACGAAGTACTAAGACTGATTTCCATAAACTCCACAAGGCAATTAGTCCCAAAGTAAGCATCACAACTGTGATATGAACCCAGACTTCTGAATTCCAGGAGTCTACAGGAGACCACACCGAGCTGCATGATGTATTCAGGAGATTACATCATGCACCCTATTTCTCTACAGTTATAGGGGAACCTCATTTGAAATTTGTAATAATTAAAATAGGATCTGGGCTGATGTTTACCTTTTTTGCATTGTCTCTGGAGAAAGGAAATGATATAAAGCAAGATTAAAAGGTAAGTGTTTAAGTACCAAAGAGGAGAAAAAACAAAGTAGGTTCCTTAAGAGTACTTACTTGAAATGACCAATCTCAGTCCCAGGGAAACTGACGATGAGGCACAATTCCTTCTTTTAAGTAAAGAAGATGAGGACTATAGATCTGGATACAAAAAACAAGTCAACAAAGGTATATCTGTATGTATACATATATACACATATGTATATCTATATATCTGTATATAGATATACAGATGTGTAACAAAAAAAATATGTGTACGTACACATAGACATATATTCCTTTATTGATTTGTTGTCTTTTCCCCTATGTGGAATGCAAGACAGATTTTCTTTGAGTGCTTTTGGGTCATGTTGAGGAAGCCTGTAGTGCTTTGAGTCTTGATGCTCACAGCTGTGTCATACTCAAAAAGAGACATTCAGATAACCTCCTTACCACCACATAGAGTCCCTCTTCATTTTAGACTTCTGGATATATCTATAATGAACACCATTAGTGTGCATATATCTCACCATTTTGGGTCTCCCTTGATATTGATAATCAGAGAGCCATTGAACCAAGTTATCTCTGCATTTTCAATTATCCAGGAACTTTATATGACTTTAACATTGGTATAAGAAACAGTCTATTAGGAAAGCACTTTTAAGACTGTTTTGCCTTATTGAGCCAAATGCTTTTTTTGGTTATTTTTGTGATTAAATTATCTTTTCTCATTGCAATAGCCAACATTTTTCAAACCCTAAAAATAAAAGTGAGAATAAAGTGTCTGTTCTTAGTAAGAAGTATTCTTCTATTATCACAACAAACATCATTTTGGCTCTTAAATGCTTTTAATTATGTTAAGAATAAGCCTTCATTTTTAAACGAGAAACGGTATTGCAATTTATCATAAAATTTATTGATATCATAATTTGGTTCTTATTATGTTTATCATTGTTCTTATTATCTTAGTTCTTATTACATTTATCATTGCTACAATTTAGTATAAAGAGACCACATGGCTTAGGGAGTAAAATGCCAATTCAGCAGATCTCAAAAGCTCAAACTCTACCTCTGAGCCAAGCTGCCTCTGTCAACCTGAATACTTAGAAGTGTTGTGGCTAATTCCTAAGAATGTCAGTTGAAGAAGAGTTGATAATCAAAATTAGTAGCTTGGTGTTCCTTATTAATCACCTTCATGAGTCAAATCATAGCTCTAAAACCTCTTCCTCTACCCCCAGCCTGAAAAAAAAGAATTTGCAAATTGTCCTAATATTGAACCATTTCCATTTCTGGTATGTAGTCTAATGTGATTCTAATTTATTTCTGAACATAGCTATATCATTTGCACATTTTCTGTAATTTTAAAATTAACAATCTTTATCCTTTTCTGATTTTGTCCATTATTATATATTTCTTATGGAAAAAAGTTAGACATCTTCTGGGTTTGGTGGGTTTTTTTTTGGTTTGGTTTGTTTTGTTTTGCTGAGGCAATTGGGGTTAAGTGACTTGCCCAGGGTCACACAGCTAGTAAGTGTCAAGTGTCTGAGACCAGATTTGAAGTCAGATGCTCCTAACTCCAGGACCTGTGCTCTATCCTTCGCTACCTAGCTGCCCCAACTTCTGTTTTTTAAAATAGTTCATTTGATATAGGAGTTCTTCAGATGTTTGATAATATTCTCTAATGAAGCCATGTGGATTTTGGTGGTACTTTTTTGTTGTTGTTAATATACTTTCATTAAATATTTGCCAATTACATTTAAATTTTTTAACATTTATTTTATAAAAAATTGAATTCCAAATTGTCTTCCTCCCTCTTGCCAGTCTACCATTCTTGAGAAAGCAAGCAATTTGCTACTGATTATGCTTGTAAAGTCATACAAAACATATTTCCATATAAACCATGTTGCAAAAGAAAGCACAAACAAAAAAAAGGAAGAAAAATAAAGTTTTAAAAAGTATGCTTCAATCTGCAAAACAAAAATTTCAAGAAGTGACAGTTTATTGAGGGTGGAGGAAAAGGGATTACAAAAACCAGGCAGAAAAATTCCAACAGCTTAATCATTTGGGAATATATAATGAAAATGCAAGCTATATTTCACAATTTAATAAGGGTATCAATGTATTGTTTTGTTGTTGTTCAGTCATTTCAGTCGTGTCTAACTCCTCATGGTCCCATTTTAGGTTTTCTTGGGAAAATACTGGAGTGATTTGCCACTTCCTTCTCTAGTTCATTTTACAAATTAGGAAACTAAGGCAAACAAGATTAAGTGACTTGCCTGAGGTCACATTGCTACTCTCTGAGGCCTAATTTGAACTCAGGAAGATGAATCCTGGGACTCTATCTACCATGCCTCCAATATGTTACAAATCAGTACAATAACTTAGTTGTCAAGGGGAAAAATATTAGATGGTGTTAAGTCTAATATTTAATAAGGTAGGGGAGTGATATATATTACAAATTTCTACCAAAATGGTTTTTTTAAATTATTCTTGATGTTTAAAGACTTCAATAAATTTGAAAATCTACTTTTATTCATTCATTAATCAGTCACTTCTTATAAATAGATTCCTAATATGTTTAAAGAGAGGCATCATGGCAGACTAAACTGAGTGCTGTTTGGAGAGTCAGAAAAACCAGCATTCAGTGTCCACCTCTGACATTTACTAGATGTATGCCCATGGGCCAATTACTTAACCTCTCTGAACCTCATGCAATATTTCAAAACTTACTGACTGAGTGAGAATCTACATTGAGAGAGACAGTCTTCTCATCTGTGATATCACAGATTATAGAGAAAATGGCATAATTTATAAGAACTTTGGTGGGCACTGGGCAGGTATAAACATGTCATATCTGCCCATATGGCCAGCTAGGTGGAGCCATAGTGCACAGAGTACCAGACCTGGACTTGTGAAGACATCTTCATGAATTCAAATCTGGCCTCAGACATTTGCTTAGCTGCGTGACTCTAGGCAAGTCACTTAATCCTATTTGCTTTAGTTTCTTCATCTGTTAAATGAACTGGAGAAGGAAAAGTCAAAGCACTTTTAAGTATCTTTGTTAAAACACAAAACAAAAACAAATGGAGTCACAAAGAGTCAGACATGACAGAAAAATGACTGAAAATAACAAGCACCTACCCATATCAAACGGTCTAATATGGAATACTTATTTTCCAGTGATATCAGATAAATAAGGCATAGATAATAAACAGATAAAATATAAGTCAGGGAAGGAAACAGTTACACATGAAGTCACAATTGCTTCTATTAGGAAAAATTCATTTGTTTTCCAGGTCATGAATGTACTTGAATAACAGGAAAGAACAGTCTTCTAAATTCTGTTTTTCTAGTGGTATATGCAGTACTAATGCTAATGATTCTGTATCCAGAATATTGTTTTGAGTCACAGCACTACACTAAAGTCTAGTGTATTCCATTTTCTTCCCAAGGGTTTTCTATTTACCGTACAGACACAAACAAAACTCTTTTTATGTCAAATCCCTAGAAAGTCTAATGTAAGAGAGTAGGCCTCTGAAAGTCCTGATCCTAGTTGCAGAAAGTAAGGATCCCACAATGGTATATTCAGCTACCTGTAAAAATGTAGCCATTTGTGTAATTCCTTTATGAATTGCAAACTAGTGCCTTGAATGGATTAGAAAGGAAATAGTATTACTGGCCCAAAAACAATTGTCTGCATCCAAGATGACCCTCAAATTAGAAGACAGTGGAAGAGTTTCAGAGGGGATCAGTATAAGGGGCTGCAGGCAGCAGTCTTAAGGAAAGGCCCAGCTCCCAATGAGATGTCTAAAGGGAAGGAATAGGAAAATAGGCCTATAAGAGGCATTTTAGAACTACCCAAAAGAGAAGTGGGACTTTGTGTGGCATCTCCTTCTTTAGCTCTGTGTGTCTTCCTGGGAGAAGGGTCCCTCCACAGTCTTGTTACCATTTGGAGCTACTAGAAAACTCATGGGATTTGTCTGGATTTCATAAGGTGATCATCAGGGGAAGTCTCATTTTGACAATTAGTCTGACACTTCCTTATGAGGTCTCTTACTCTCTGTGACTGGGTCCTGGCCAACTCCCTCACACTTGGAACTTCTTGGAATAGTAAACTAAATTCAGAAATCATTTCCTCTGACTTCCTTATGTTAGGATCAACCATTGATTGACCATACTTACCCACTGACTTAAGTGAATAGGTTATTCCAGTTGAAAAGTTGTGGGCATATTTGACCTTATGTTTTCCTCCATATGTAGAACACCTTTTGACATTTTTTCTTATTCAAATTTGTTAAGGCTGCTCAAAAACAATTCTGGATTTTAAAAAAAAATAATGACTTCTAAAATCCATATTAGAGATAGCTGTTTTTCTTTTCTGTGATTTATATAAGTTCATTGTTTTTTCCACAATAGTTATATAGTTTTAAATTAAAGACTTTAGTATAGTAAAACTGAAATAATATCCTTATCTTATATGGATAGTAAAATTTCATCAATACACCATGAAAGACAAATGAAAAACCTTTAGATTTGTACTAGTTCAAAAAGAAGTGTGCTTTTGAATGACATCTATGGAAAATTTCAAATAAACAGTGACACATTGGGGAAAATTACTCTCCAAACCTGTCTCAGAATCAGTGGCAACAAAACATACAAGTCTTTGAAGTCCAGACACTAGTAAATCTGAATGAACTTGATTTTTCTCCTTCAATTCCATAAAATATTGTTGTTAATTCATTCTGTTGTGTCTGACTGTAACCCCATGGACCATACATAGCATGTTGGACCCTTCTATTCGCTGATCTCTCCCAAAGTCTGTTCAAATTTGTTACTTCCATGACATTATTTATCCATTTCATCCTCTGCCTTCCCCTTCTCTTTTTGCCTTCAATCTTTCCCAACATCAGGTCTTTTCCAATGAATCCTGTCTTCTATTTATGTGGCCAAAGTAGTTAAGCTTCAGTGTTTATCCTTCCAGTGAATAATCTGAAATAATTTCTTGACTGGTTTGAGCTCCTTGCTCCTACAGTGAATCTCAAAAGTCTCCAGCACCACAGTTCAAAAGCTCTAATTCTGCATTGCTCAGATTTCCTTATAATCCCACTCTCACAGCCGTACATTGCTACTGGACAAATCGTAGTATGGACTATAGAGACTTTTGTTGGCAAGGTGAAATCTGTGCTTTTTAGTATGCTCTCCAGATTTTTCATGACTTTCCTTCCAAAGATCAAGCACCTTTTAATTTTATGCCTACAGTTGCCATCTGCAGTGAACTTTGAGCCCTAGAGCTTCCATTTATTCTCTCCCAATTTGCCAAGAAATGATGAGACCAGTTTCTGGGATCTTAATTTTTTTAATGTTAAGCTTTAAGCTATCTTTTATATTTTCCTCTTTTATTCTCATTAAGAAACTTCTTAATCCTTCTTCCCTTTCTGCCATCAGAATAGTTTTATTTGCGTATCTGAGATTGCTAATATTTCTGCCAGCAACCTTATTTCTGACTTTTGATTCATCCAGCCTGTCATTTTACATGAAGTACTCTGAGTAGAAGTTAAAAAAATAAGGTGACAATATACAGCCTTGTCATATTCCTTTTCCAATCAGTTGTTCCACATTTGGTTCTAACTGTTGTGTCTTGGCTTGCACGCAGCCTTTTCAGGAGACAAGTAAAATAATCTGGTACTCCATGGAAGTCTTTGAGGACTTGCCAAATTTTGTTGTGATCCACACAAGCAGAAGTAGATACATTGTTTGTTTTCCAGAACTCCTTTGCTTTCTTCATAATCGAGCCAATGTTGGCAATTTGGTTTCTAGTCCCTCCGCCTCTTCAAAAACCAGCCTGTACTTCTGGTAATTCTCAGTTCACATATTGCTGAATCCTAGTTTGCAGATGATTAAGGATAACCTTGCTGGCATGTGAAATAAGGACAACTGCTTCGTAATTTGAACATTTTGGGTACTGCCCTTCTTTAGGGTTGGGATATAAACTGATTTTATCCAATCCAGTAGCTATGTTGAGTTTCCAAATTTGCTGGGCTATTGTGCAGCACCCTAACAATTTCATCTTTTAGGAATTTAAATAGCCCAACTAGAATTCTATTACCTCCACTAGCCTTATTGTTAGCAATTCTCCCTAAGGCCCACTTGACTTCATTCTTCTGCATGTACGGTTCTAGATCAATAACCACACCACTGTGTTAAAACCTTTCTTATGTAGTTCTTCTGTATATTCTTGCTACCTCTTTTAATATTTTCTGCTTCTATTAAATCCCTACCATTTTGGCTTTTATCTTGCCCATTTTTACATGAAAGATTCCCTTGATAACTCTAATTTTCTTGAAGAGATCTCTTTCCCATTCTATCATTGTCTACTATTTATTTGCTTTGATCATGTAAGAAAACCTTATTTATACTTGCTATTCTCTGAAATTCTGAATTCAGTTGGATATATCTTTCTTCTTTAATATTCACTTTCCTTCTTTCCTCAGCTATTTGTAAATCCTTATCAGACAGCCATTTTGCTTTCTTGCTCTTCTTTTTCTTTGAGATTTTTTTTTTGTTGCTATCACTGTATGACTCCAACCTCTTCTCTCTTCCCAACTACCATCGCCTACTACCCCTGTAGGAATTGAGAAACATTTCACAGGTATAAATTAAGAGGACAATCAGAAGTTTTCAGAACTGGAAGGTAAGTTATGTGTTTAGAGTAGCAGGAGGCTACTTTCTTCAGAATTATGGCTCAAGCTGCAGCCACCATACATCCCCACAGCTTTACTCATAGACAGAAGTACTTTCACACTTGTCTAAGCCAACCAGAAACTAATCAGTAGTTCTTACTCTTTATGACACAATTCACTCTTAAAGCTTCAAAAGCTTGTTTGCAATAAATGTACTCTTTAAAAATGTACTAGAGAATTCTCTACATTGCAGGAACAACACATTTTTTATTGCTTCAAAAAGTGAGTCTACCTGTATCTTTTTTCTCCCTAAGGATGGGCTAGTGCCAAGCCTTTTCTTTAAAAAAAAAAGTATGAAAATGTTAATCTCCAAAGGCATCATTGTGCCTTGGGGCAATATTTCATTTGAGGAAAGGAAAAATAATGTACATTGGCATTAGAGATGTTTTCTTAACAGTGCCACCAGATAGAGTGTCCTAACAATAAATGCAGGGCAGCTCTTCTGAAATGAGCTCTTGATGGAGGCTTTTATCCTTTGTTGACCCACTGGATGGCTTTCATGTAAATAATGAAAAATCTTAAAGAAACAGTTGCTGTAACTTAAAAACAAAGGTCACCTGTGACTGCCAAACAAACCTCATTCTGACATCTAGACTCAATTTTTAAGGGAGGAAGAAATAAAAGAAATGAAAGATAAATGAGATGAAAAGGCCAATTTTTATATTACTGAAATAAAAAATAATCATTGTAGAGACGAAGGAGAGATTGGGTGTGGGGTGGTTGAAGAAAGAAAGACAGTTGCTGAGCACACAAAAGAAGCAATACCCAGTAGGAAGCAGATTTATTCTGCCTTTCTCAACTCCTTTAGCCTTAAATTCCTAAATCTTTTTATATTTGTGCTCCTCCTTCTATTGCCTTTTCTGCTTCTGCATGTAGCTCTGAAAGTCTTGCATGAGAATTCAAAGCTATTGACCCAAAGTGGCTGCTACAAAAATATTTCACTTAAAAGCTGAGCTAGACTACCTTATTATTTTAGGATAAAGATAGATAAGATAAGATAGAAATATACTTAGATACATAAATATTGACCTAGGGATATAGTTATAGATATCAAGAGATAGAGATGATTGAGATAGAGATATGTGTGTATGTGCATGTATATATATGATGAGCCACTGATCCTAGAGGTTTTAGCAGAAAATGGGGAAGAAAGATAAGCAGAAACATTTTCATGCAACAAAAACATTTCCAGAAATAAGCAATAATTTTTGGGTAGACTGATCTAAGTCCTTCTTCGGTGGCTCTATGGCTTTGTAATCTGGCCTTGAAGCAGATAAGTGTTTGTGTCATTGCCAAATCTCTTATATAATTATTATTTTCACCTAGCCATTGTACTTGCTAAGAATTTTTACAGCAAGACTCAATATCAGATGTTTTGTTTTCTAATTAAAGTACAAATTAAGGTGCAAAGGTAATTGGGGAATTGGTCAAATTCTTAATTATAGGAGATGACAGATTTTGTAAAAACAGAAACTAAGAACATCAGATCACAAATTTCAACTTATTCTTCCTTTTTATTGCTTGTTGATTTTTGTTGCTGAACTACATTAAAACTCTTGATGCCATTACAAGGTTATTTAGACAATGAAAACAAAATGGAAAAATGGGTGCCATTATACAAATGACACACCTGTAATGTGTTTCCTTCTACATAGAGGGTTACATTTGCTTAAACGACTTGGTTGTCATTCATGCTACAAATCCAGTTGTCATCATAGCTTAGGAATTTTTCAACTGGAAATGGATTCAAGGAAACCTATAACTTAATTTGAAAGAATTAATATTCCTTCATCTAGTGTAATCACACCCACCAAAGGTACGGGTTTACTGCCAGGTGCACCACAAAATTTCAGTGTTCTACCTGAATTCAAATGGTTTTTGCATAGCAAAATGTAGCAACATATTGCTGCCAATGAACTAAAATTCAACCCATAGTCTTTTTCTTCTGATTTTCATCACCATCTCTAGTGTTTTTGTCCTTGTACCACCATGTAAAAGACTCGCTATGAAAAGGGGCATTTAATTGTTTGATAATATCACAAGATATTTTTAAAGATCCATCAGTAATATATATGTATATGTATATGTAATTATGCATTGAATTTTGTCTAGACAAAACACAGTCTCCTCCTAAAGAAGGAAAAGGAAAGAAAGGTGAAACTTCTCCCAAAGGCAAAGGTACAGCAGTTAAAGTAGTTCTACATTTTATAAGTATGTTAGTGAATAGACTATAACATACAATACTACTTCTACTAATAAAAGACTACTAATACAATAGTATTGGCGTACGTTGTGTATATTTCCCATAAAGTTATGAATAATAAGCAGATTTGAGAAAAAGATTTAGCCTGCATCAGAGTTAGCTTTCCCCAACACACCACTCAGATATACATTGACATTTTTTCTATTAACAATCATTTATTTTCTCTCCCTCTTTTTTCTCATTGAGAAGGGGGTGGGGAGAGAGAATTCTTGCAAAAAAAGTGGATAGCCAAGGAAATATATCCTCAAACAGAATCAGGCTAATTTTGCAAAGCAAAATTTATGATGCAAATGTTTTCGATCCTTGTATTGAAGTTACTATCCCAACAACTTTGAACTGCAGTTATATCTCCACGAAACCATTTTTAGTAGTATGTTATGAAATGCTGATGTGTGCTTGATTCTCCTTTTATTAGAAAGTGCCGGGGCAGCTAGGTGGCACAGTGGATAGAGCACCAGCCCTGGATTCCGGAGGACCTGAGTTCAAATCCAGCCTCAGATACTTAACACTTACTAGCTGTGTGACCCTGGGCAAATCACTTAACCTCAATTGCCTCACCAAAAAAAGAAAGAAAAAAAAAAGAAATAATATTGAAATAGCTATCAAAAAATTTAAAATGGAATGTAGTTTAAAACCTTTTGCTTCTAATCGCATCTTTGCCATACTGCCAGCTGGTTTTTCCAACAACTTCTTTATTAAATTAGTATTTCCATTCTCTTGTGTTTTGCTAACTTGGTTATCAAAGCAAGAAGGGCATTTTCATAATTTATAATTGTGCCATCAATTCTACATATAATCTGTGGCTACAAAGTACTGACACCGATTTCCATAAATACCATAAGGCAGTTGGTCCCAAAGTAAGCATCAGAACTGTGATATGAAGCTAGGCTTCTGAATTCCATTTTGTTTTTTAATTGAGGACTTTTAATTTGTTCTTTTTCAAGTTTTTTTTTTTAGTTTCATAGCCAATTCATTGATCTGCTCTTTTATTAATTTATTCATTTAAAGACATAAATTTTCCCTTAAGTAATAATTTGGTGCATCCCCAAAATTTGGAAGGATGACTCATTGTGGTCACTCTCTTTCATGAAATTATTATTTCTATGATTTTTTCTTTGGCTCATTTTTAAAGATTAGATTATTTGATTTCCAATTAATTTTTAATCTAAGTTTCCATGGCCCTTTATTGAATATAATTTTATTGTATTATGATATTAAAAGGGTGCACTTAATATTTCTGCTTTTCTGCATTTGGTTGTGAGGTTTTTAATGACCTAAAATATCAACAGTTTTTGTGAAGGTGCTGTAAGCAGCTGAAAAAAAGATATAATTCCTTCTATTTCCATTCAGTTTTCTCTAGAGGTCTAACATATCCATAATTTCTTTCTCATTTATTATCTATTGTGACTCTCTATTTCAAGTATGTTTCTTGTAAACAAAATAGTGTTAAATTCTGCTTTCTAATCCATTGTGATATCTGAAACTATTTGACATTTTTTTCTATTAAAAATTTTTTTTTACTTTGTTTTATTGCTTCTTGATGTCTCACAGAGTCATTAGCTTTCATTTCTCCAATTCTAATTTTTAAGGAGTTGTTTTCTTCAGTGAGATTTTGTGCCTCTTTTTCCATTTGGCCAAATCTGGTTGTTAAGGTGTTATTTTCTTTGGGTTTTTTTTTTTTTGCCTCTTTTACAAGGTGTTAATTATCTTTTCATAATTTTCTTCCTTTACTCTCATTTATTTACCTAATTTTTTCTACCACTTTTATTTTATTTTGAAATTAATTTTTAGCTGTTTCAGAAATTCTTATTGTGCAGTTCACATTTTTTCCCTTTAAGGCTATGTTTATAGCTATTTTTGACTTCACTGTTTTCTTCTGTGTTTGTGTCTTGATCATCCCTGTCACCACAGTAGCTTTTTACGGTCAGTTTCTTTTGCTGTTGTTGTTTGCTCGTTTTTCCACCACCCTATTTCTTGATTTTGAACTTTATATTAAAGTTAGGTTCAGTTCCCTTCATGGAGTGGCAGGAGGAACACTCTCTAAAGCGTCAGGCCTTTTCAAATTAATGTTTTCAGAACTAGTCTGGGGGAGGGGAAAATCTATAAGTTTTCAGTTCTCCAAAGCAGTATGATCTAAGGAGAAGAGTGTTTTCTACTCCTCTGTCCTGTGCTGTGGTCTGTGAGCAATCACAAGCACTCTCTTCCATTGAACTGTGATCAGGGTCCCTGCTCCACTGTGGCTGCAAGCTCTGGTGTGCTAGTACTTTTCTTTGCTCTGGAACTGTGACCCAGGACTGCTATCTGAATCTGAATATGGACAATGCAACAGAATCCTGTACCCAGTGCTAGCAAAGGAACTCTTAGAATCTCCTTCTGACCAGTTGTCCAACCCCCTTACCATCTGTTGGCTGAGAACTCTGAAGCCCCCAAGATCTGTTTTTGGTTTGCTGAGGTCCAGCCTACACTGACACAATCCCTTCTGGACTGTACTCCACTCTTACTGTGGTGGGTCAGACCTTTCCTGCTGACTTTCTAAGTTCTTTTTGGATGCAAAATTGTTTCACTCATCCTTTAGTGGGTTCTGCCACCCCAGAATTCATCTTGAGGCTTTATTTAAAGTTGTTTGGAGAGGAATTTGGGAGAGCTGAGGGGAGTCTCTGCCTTTTCTCTTCCATTTTGGCTCTATCTCCAAAAATCTTCACCCTTCATTTCTTCCTTCTTTTTAATTTTGCTAAGTAAATTTTCATCTCTCTTTTTATTGGTTGTTATTGACTTACAAATGTTATTTTGATTTTATTTAACCAATATTTCATCTTTTTTATTCTTTTTCTATCATTATCTATTATAACTATTCCTCCATACGAAAATCCTAAAAGATACAACCTTTTGTTCTTTGTTTTAGTTCTTTTGGGTTTTTTAATGTGACTTTTTTATGTCTTTTATCCATTTAGAATTTTCTGTGCTATAAGATATATTGGATGATGTAAATCTTTATTTTTTTGCCAAAAGACTTTACATTTTTCCCTAGTAAAGGAAATTGAGAATGGAAATTGCTTCATTCTTTTTATTTATATCCCCAGGTACTAGCATAGTAGGCAGTTAATAAATGGTTATTGATTGATTAATCAATTAATTAGGAAATCTTTTCCTCAGTAGTTTATATTCTTGATTTTATTTAACATTAGACTATTATGTCATTCAATTCTAACTTAGAATAGAATCTAGTTTTTAATGGAATCTTTCATCAAACTGTTAACCTGTAATATAAGAGAAAATAAGGTCTTTAATCAGGGCAGAGGAACTATAGCTCCTGGTATCTCAAAGCAAGATGCTAGGAATACCCAAAGATGAGAACAGAGGACAGGGTTTATATGCTCTTGAGTCAGGTATAGAAACTACTCAACTCTCAATAGAAACTACTTAATGTAAATGTATCCTTTTATATAATAACATAAAGTTGGGGGGACTAAGGGGTGAGAATCATTAGGAGGGGATAGTTTGCTTGGAGAGAGGTCCATAAGACAATCAAGAGTCTGGAATTGACAAAGATTGGTTAGCCCCAGACAATTCCTTGGCCTGGGAAGGGGGAGTAGGTGGGGATCAATCAGTTCTCAGTAAATTTGTGGTTATCAATACTAGAGTAACTATTATCATCTCTCTTAATGCTTTCTCATGGGAATTCACTTCTGTCCAAAAGTCAGTGAGTGAAACTTCTGATTTTATAGAGTTATATGATTTTTCTTCCAAACTCTGGTTTTAAACATATAAATGACTTTCTGCTTGAGATGTTTTTTGTAGACATCATATTATTGAAACTTGTTGGGGAGGGGGGCTTTGGTTTTTGTTTTGTTTTGTTTTTTTGAATGGCACATAGTAAGTATTTAATAAATGTCTTTTTATTTATTCATTCATCATTAAAATATTTCCTTTTTATTGAAGAATGCATCATTATTTTAAGTTATACTTGTTAAATTTGTTTTAACTTTTTGCATACTCAGCTGTTATTTCTTTTGTCAGCAAAAACTACATTCTAACATATTTCTCTAGAAGTTGTTTAATCCTCATCTGATTATACATATATATTTATGTGGATATGTATATACATGCATACACATATACACACACATATATGTATATACACACATACACATATATGGATCTTCCCTCATTCTGGTATCTAGAAGAGTAGAAATAGTTCCACTCATTTCAGATCAGGCAGACACTCGCCTCCTCCCTCTCTCCCAGCAAGCTTCTTAGTAAAAACAATTCCTGACTTATTTGTTTTACTTTTTTAAACTTTCCAATGTGTTCACCTTTCCTTTCTTCCCCATCTTTCCTAGGTCAGATTGCAGCTTTGGAATTATTTTTCCTCCCCTCTGCTTTAACATAGTTTTTTCATTATTTTGACATCCATAATCAGAAAGTTCCTATCCTCTGTCCTTAATCTGTTCTTCACTTATTTTTTTTCTTATGGTACCAAGTATATAAGCATTATTTGTGAATGTATTCTTCCCCAAACCCATTTTTTTTTTTGGCGGGGCAATGAGGGTTAAGTGACTTGCCTGGGTCACACAGCTAGTATGTCAAGTTTCAAGGCCAGATTTGAACTCAGGTCCTCCTGAATCCTGGGCCAGTACTTTATCCACCAAACCATCTAGCTGCCCCTCCCAAGCCCATTTTTGGACCTTAAGTTGTCTTTCAAAATGACCTTGCTGCTGAGAATTTGTTAATCGATTGAAAGACTTTTTACATTGATCTTCCCCATGACAGTGACAATGGGAAAGCATACAAGAACTTCTGTCTTTCTGATACCCCACCCCAGTCTGTCCCCTTTCTCCTTGAAACATTTACAGAACAGAAAAAAAACTCCCTGTTGTTTTGTTGGTCCTATATAGATAGCATCTACATGAAATCCCTTTTCCAAGTCTGTGCCCTAAAACCTTGAAGCAATTTTAAATATTAACATCCCCATTGTTTTGTGTTTTGCCAGTCCTCTAAAGCACTTCTATTGGATCCCCTTTAGTGATTCAAGCTTTTTGTGAAAATCATTACTGATTCCCATAGGTTGATTTGATTTGTAGAATATTCATAGACTTTCTCTACATCTTTATCCTCTGCCATAGATGGGGAAGCCTAAGCTTGCATTAGTTTCCTGGTAGTCCTATTCCTTCTATTCATTATGAAGACTACAAGGCAAGAAGATAAAGTGAAACTAGACTGTTGTTTTTACTCCTGAGTGCATGATAAAACCAATTCCACTGGAATGCTTTGTCTGCTTCTCTAAGAAGGACCCTAGAGCCATTCTTCCATTTAGCTCTGACTTCCCTATGTCTTCTGATTTCATTTAGAGCAAGTATGGCATAGGATAATAAAATTTTAGAACTGAAAGGGACCCAGGAAGCTATCTTGTGCCACTCATACCTGAAAAGGAATGTTAGATATCAACTATACCATTCCTGCCAACTATAACATCCCCTCCCATAAGGGGGAACCTATTACCTTCTGAGGCAATATATCCCGCTTTATGAAAGGACTGTTAGGGGGCAGCTAGGTGGCTCAGTGGATAAAGCAACAGCCCTGGATTCAGGAGGACCTGAGTTCAAATCTGGTCTCAGATACTTGACACATACTAGCTGTGTGACCCTAGGGAAGTCACTTAACCCTCATTGCCTACCCCCCCCCAAAAAAAAGAAAGGACTGTTAGAAAGTTTGTTTTGAAAACAAATCCAAATTTGATTCATTGATTCATCTACCCATTGGATGTAATTCTGACCTCTAGGGCAAAGCAGATCAAACCTAGTATCTCTTCTACATGACAGCTTACTTTAAATAATTCCTTCACAGCTAAAATTTACCACTCCCCAGATTTCTTCTCTTAATAAAAGCTAACGTGTACATGGTGCATACTGTGTACCAGGCACAGTGCTTTTTATCTCATTGGATTCTGACAAGTTAGGTATTATTTATTATCCTCATTTTACAGATGGGGAAACTGAAGCAAGCAAGGATTCAATTACTTGCTCTGGGTCACATAGCTAGTAGGTGTCCAAGGAGAGATTTGAATCCAAGTCTTCCTGACTCTAGGTCTGGTGCTCTATCCACTCTCACCTAGATGTGCTTCTCTCTTCTTGACTAAATATCTCCAGTTTCTTCGACCAATTTCTGTATGTCATGGATTAAGGACCCTTCACTCTTCTGGCTGATGGGCTCTCTCTAGCATATCATTGTCCCTCCTAAGCCATGGTACTTCAAACTGAACATGGTACTTCACATGTGATCTGATCATTTGTTCATAGAAGCTATCTCTTTCAGTGTAGCCCAATATCACATTGAGTCTGAAATCCACTAATACACACAGCTCATTTTTAAAATTTAATTAAATTTAATTAATTTATTTGTTTTTCCCAGCTCATTTTTAACACTGCTATCCAATCATGTCTCTTCCCTCTTATTCTACAAAGTTACCTTCTTAAACCCAAGTGTAAGAGTTTACAGTTATCTCTATTGAATTCCATCTTATAAGATCCAGCATAATATTCTAGTCAATTATGATCATTTTGGGGATCTTGATACTACCATCCAGTGTGTTAACTATCTCCTAGCTTTTTATCATCTGATTATTGTATTATTAATAATATAATATTATGCTATCATTAATCTAGTTATATCTTGATGGAACCATACTGGATCTTAGTGATTATCACTTCCTTTTGTAGATGTTCACTGTTGTTCAGTCATTTCTGACTCTTCATGACTATGTGAACCATAGCTGTCCATGGGGTTTTTTTGGCAAAGTTACTGGAGTGGTTTCCCATTTCCTTCTCCAAAGGATTCAGTGGGTCCTTTTGTCAGGCAAATAGAGGTGAAGTGATTTGCCCAGGGTCACACAGCTAGGAAGTGTCTAAGGCTGAATTTGAACTCAAATCTTCCTGATTCCTAGACCAGTGATCTATCCACTGAGCCACCAGCTTCCCCTTGATGTTCACTAGTCATCCCTTAAATAATCTGTTCCAAATTTCTCCAGAAATCCAAGCCAAGCTTACTGGACAACTATTTGCAGACTCTATTTTCTACCCATTAAAAAAAAATCAGTACAAGTTTGGCCTTTCCTTAATACAATGGTACCTCTCATTCTACATGCTCTTTCAAATATCTCTGACCCATGACTCAGTAAAAACAGCTTCCAGTTTTCTCAATACCCAAGGATGAAATTCACCCAGGCCAAGGGACTGAATTCATGAAGGGAAGATAATTGCCTGCTTACTATCCCCCTGCTCTTCTTGGGTGTCAGCTCCAATGGCAAAATTGCTTTTGGTTCTCCAACTACTGATCTTCACCTAAATACTTTCCACTGTGCTTCCCCTTCTGATTCCTGGGTTTCTGCATATGATTGTACCTCATAAATATAGAATCCTTTATCACCAACCCCCATTACTTTTTGTTTGTTTGTTTGTTTGTTTTTGGTTTTTTGCAGGCAATGGGGGTTAAGTGACTTGCCCAGGGTCACACAGCTAGTAAGTGTCAAGTGTCTGAGGCCGGGTTTGAACTCAGGTACTCCTGAATCCAGGGCCGGTGCTTTAACCACTACGCCATCTAGCTGCCCCCCCCCATTACTTTTGAATGAAATCTGCCCACCCAGAACCATATTTTCATCATAGCTTTGATCTCCCAAAGTCTCAATTGTATCAAAGGATTCATATTTGCCTCCTTGCATTAGGACTCCTAGGTATTCTTGATCATTGCCTAAACTTTGAGCATATGAATGCAGACATTTGGGCAGCTAAATGGTACAGTGAATGGGGCAGCTGGGTGGTGCAGTGGATAAAGCACCGGACCTGGATTCAGAAGGACCTGAGTTCAAATCCAGCCTCAGACACTTGACACTTACTAGCTGTGTGACTCTGGGCAAGTCACTTAACCCTCATTGCCCCACCAAAAATTAAAAAATAAATAAATAAATGGTACAGTGGATAGAGAACTGGACGTAGAGTCAGGAAAAATTCTCTTCCTAAGATCTGTAAAGAACTAATTGTTATTTGAGGTTTTTATGACCCCATCTTTTGGCTAGAATTTTAAAAACCCTGGCGCACACTGACCTAGGGCTCCCAACAGAGCCTCCACAAACAGCACTGATTGTAGCCATCACCATGGCACTGGCACCTCACATCATCACCACTCGCTGACACCTACATGGGCCTGACAAAATTATAATGAATGTAAGCCCAGTGAGGGCGGTCATGTGACTGTCAGAGTGGCCAGCCAATTGGCTTAGGACTGTGTGTGGTCAGCCTGGGGTCTGCTGGGAAGAAGAGAGGTTTTTCACCATTCTAACTTGAAGCTGGAAGGTGACAGGACACTGCTGTGTTTTCTCAGATGATGGTGTGATGGTGCTGTGTGTCCTCAGCTGGGTGGTGGTGTGATTCAGGTTGTATTATTTCCCTTTCCCCATTTTATTTCCTTTCTCTTAATCCTACTGATCCTGTTTGTGGTGTTTTGGGGGTTTTTTTTAAGCTCGTTCTTATTAAATAAACCCTGCTCTGTCTTGAGGGAGGCCGTTGGTCTCCTTCCTTGCCCCAATATTGCAGCGAGCCGCCTAGCTGACACTCCCCAATTAAAATTGGTCCCTACAGGTCACTCTGGCCTCAGACATTTATGAGCTGTGAGACCCTGGGCAAATCACTTAACTTTGTTTGCCTCAGTTTCTTCATCTGTAAAATGAGTTGGCAAAGGATATGACAAACCACTCTAGTATCTTTACCAACAAAACCCCAAATGAAGTCATGAAGAAATAGACACAACTGAAACTACTAAACAATAACAACAATGCGGATGTTTGAGGCCACTGGTTGTTTACCACTGGTTTCCTTCTTGAGATTTTTTCTCCTGTGATCTTCTGGCCTTTAAGTCCCAACCAAAATCCAATCTTCTTTTTTTTGTTTTTTTGGGGTTTTTTGTGAGGCAATTGGGGTTAAGTGACTTGCCCAGGGTCACACAGCTAGTAAGTGTCAAGTGTCTGAGGTCAGATTTTAATTCAGGTCCTGCTGACTCCAGGGCCAGTGCTTTATCCACTGTGCCACCTAGGTGCCCTCAAAAGCCCATCTTCTACAGGAAAACTTTCCAACCCCTATAAATTCTAGTGCCATTCCTATGTTAATTTTCTCTTATTTATCCTGCATATAGCTTGTTTGTACATATTTCTTTGCTTGTTGTCTATCCCATTAGATTATAGGCTCCTTGAGAGAAAGGACTATCTTTTGCCTCTTTTTTTCTATCAATAGTACTAAGCACAACGTCTGGCACATAATACACACTTATTAAATGTTTAATGATTGAATGATTGAAATCCAAATCCCATTCTTAATCTGCTGTTAACTTTCCAAATCATTTGTTGTATAGCATTCCTTGTTTTCAATGGGCAGAAGTAAAGAAAATACAACTTGTGCCCTTAGGTCTTCAGCTTCTTGCCCAAAATTTCTTTGGCAATGCTTTCTCTTTTTTTCTGGTGGGCTTCTTTATGCCCATATGAATCCTTAGAAGTGGATCATTTGTTTTGATAAGACTTGGGAGGTTGGCCATTGTATCTTGGATACATGATAAGAAATACACAGGCTTCTCATTTGTTATTAGGTCAACAAATCAATAGAGTTCTCTGTTGCTACATCTCTGCAAGGATTCAACAACCACCATTACTCTTCTCTTCATCCTCTGATCCTTACTAAATAATCTTATACTTGACAGCTTCTGTGGCTCTAATTTATCATTCCTGATTCCTAGGGGGATGAGGAGTTGCTTCTTTCTCAGAAAAGGAAGCATCTCCCTACTTTCAGAAAGATTCCCAAATTGGATGGGTTTTATGAGATACAAGAATACATTTTCCTCTTAATTCTCTTCATATTCTGTGTATCATTCTTCTATTTTCCAAACTCCTGGGAAGGGGATTCCACTCTTCCTCTTCAGAACATATGTTTTCTTCCTATGTTGAAACCCCATTTCTTCTTTTTGTTTTAAATGGAACACTTTATTGCCTTGTATTATCTAAGTATGGAGAAGCATTGTTTGAGTCCCCCTCTTCTGGGAAAGAAACCAGCCTATACTTGGAACATAAAACAAAACAAAACAAAAAACCATTAACTTGGCTGTGGCAAAATACAAACATGCAAGTCATTTCAAGTTTCTCCCTCCTTTCCAAGTATCTAATGGAGACACCCAGTTTTGGCTGTGGCCAATGAGAGAATTTGTTTTATTTAACTAGGCATATTTGTTACAAGCTGTTTGATTGTTTTATTCCAGTAAGAAGGAGAAATAGGTGGAAGGGAAAGAAGAAAATCATGTTAATTGAAAAGGTATATATGTATGCATGTATGTATGTATATGTATATATGTATGTGTACGTGTGTCTGCATACACACACAGGCACAGACACAGAAACAGACACACACATATATAATTTTTAAAAGAGGAGCTTTAGAAACTTTTTTTTCTTTTTTTTTCTTTTTGAGACTGGGTCTCCTTTTCTTACCTAGACTGGAAACTAAGGATTGAATCACAGAATTATCCCACTACTGCTTGACATAGATGCTCCTTTCTCTGATTTGGGCCAGTTTGCTCCTCCCTGTGCAACCTGGTATTGTTCTGCTCCCAGGGGCTTCATATTTGTGCCACATTCATTGTGGATTCCAAAGTTGGCTTTGGTTCTATTACAACCCAAAATAATGTAATTCAAGTGATCCACCAACTTTTGCTTTCCCTAGTAGCAGGGATTACATGTATTGCCATCACTGTGCCCAATTTATCACCTCTTAACAACTTGAAAGTCACACCCAATTTCCTTTCTTTTGTCTCACTGAAGTTTTTAAACCCATGCCTTGCTTTTTCCCTTTTACCACCAAACCCTCTTTGTTTCACCAATTTGCTTTATTCAGCTTTCTTACCTTGCCAGTGATCTTAACTTCCTTCACTTTGATTCCTTCTCTTCAGGTCCTTATTCTTTAATAATGCTCCTCCTTCATCCTTCCCTCATAGAAACTAGAAGTAGAATCTCTACCTGGAGATTGTTCTTCCTAAAACTTTTCTTGATATTTTCCAAGTTGCTCCTACTCAGATTCATTTTTTCTCTGGCATTCTTCTCAAGTCCACATCCCTCCAAATTACCTTAATAATTCCCTTCATCTTCTTATTCAGCACAAGGCTTTCCCTTTTCACGTATTCCTTCTCCTAAATCCTGCTCTCACAGAAGATAGAAGTGTTAAAAGTAAACAGAGATATGTTTTAATTCCTCTAGAGGTGTATTAACTAGTTATTGAACAATGACCTCAGATTTTGAGTACCAACAGTACCATTGTTTGTAAATCATTTAACATCTTTTTGATGTTTCCCATCCTTTGTCATTCTGTCATCAATCTGTGGAAACTGAGGGGAGCTACACTGGAGGAACAGCCATTTTGAAATTTGCATATGTGTCTTGAGTTACCATGTCTAAAGAATTCTTCCTGTATTGGCCAGCCTGTTGGTGATAATGATACTTGGTTCCTGATTGAACTGGTCATGAAAAAGTTTATGACCAGGACCACGTTCAAAGCCTTATTACAACTTCCCAGCATTCTATATGATGCTATATAATACTCCAATGGCATAGCTTTCGAGACCCCAAAATAATTTCCATGCCACAATGAAGTATAAGAAGATGTCTCTGTGGGGGGCAGCTAGGTGGCACAGTAGATAAAGCACTGGCCCTGGATTCAGGAGGACCTGAGTTCAAATCCAGCCTCTGACACTTGACACTTACTAGCTGTGTGACCCTGGGTAAGTCACTTAACCCTTATTGCCCTCCCAGGGAAAAAAAAAGAATATGACTCTGTGGAGGAGCATTTTATTTAATTTACTAATACTCCCATCTAGTACAATTTGCTATTATTTAGAAGTAATACTTTCATGCGCACATCTTCATTCCCTTTGACATGTTTTCTAACTACTGTTCACTACATTCCCCCCCATAATGTATTCTTGTGTTGCTTAAACTTGAGGCTTATTCATCTCTTAGTATATTATTTCACCAGGTCCTTATTTACCACAAACATCAATGAAATTTTTTATTCTAAAATTATTCTTTCCCTTTTCTTATCATATTTCCGCTCTAGCTTTACCTGTCCTAGCCTAGTTAGTGGTGTCTTTTGCAAGTATTTTCAATCTATGGGATTCAAATTATTTAACTTTACCAAAAATCTTATATTTAATGATGCATAAATACACAAAAAGATCATATCCATCATGCTTTTCATTCTGTCTATTTCACATGTGCTTCTACTCACCAATACTTTAAAGAACTTTGACAGAGTTTATATATATATATACTAGTCAAATAAAATAATTATATGCATGGCTGCTTCTCTAAACATTAAATAAACTAAAGATCATGAAGCCTTTACCTTATGAAAAAGTGAAAACATATTTTAAAAAGTGAAATCTTCATTTCAAATTGTCGGGCAAAAAGTATGCCAACTATTTACATTTCAGATGCAAAAACAGATCTTCCATAAAAATTTCTTTAGCTTCTAGGCTCAGGAAATTATTTTTCCATACATGAAAGATTGAATTTTGTTCAGTTTCTTCACTTTCACTATTTTTCCTTTTAAATATTGAGTAACAGTTTAAGAAAAAAAAGCCCCAAATACCCAAAATATTCACATGGAATTCAATAATTGTTTCTGGATTGTTCCATTCATCAGTCAACAGTCATGATATACTAAAAATAATTTTAAACCTACCGTAAAATGTTTATAGTTCAAATGGGAATTAATAAGGACTTAAAAAACAGAGGAGAAATTAGATAATAAACAGTAACGACATAAAAGGAAAAACTTCCCAACAATTTTAATTAACCAAATGAGGCACAAAAAACCTAGGATTTCTCTTTCTGTCAGAACAAAAATTTGCTTGGTTTTCTTGGGCATCCCAACTCCATTGAGCAATGGATACTCTTTTTAAGATCAACACATTAGGAGTGATTTTAAGTCAAAGCCTACATATGAAAAATGATTAGTAATTTCTCTTTCCCTTGACAATCCACATATTTCTTTCAGGCGCCATAAGATAAGGTATGTTTATCTCCCTAGTTCATAAGATATTATTTGCACATGGAATGTGAAATAGCACTTGTCCTTTAGGTGATCTTCATGATATTTATAAGTGGTAAAAAAATTAATATACAGTCCATCCTAAGGCAAGTAGAGTCCAGAAGTCCAAGTTATTTTGATAATTTTGTAAATAAAGTATCTTGGGTCTGTTTGCACTAATTTTCTACTAAATGGAACTAATGTACGTGGGGAAACACATGATTTCTTTCAGACAATAGGGAGTCCACTGTCTCCTCCTGATGCCCTATAGGACGGTGCTAGCTTTGTAACCTTGAGGGGGTGAGAATGATAAGGAATAGGAAAGAAGGCTTCCTTCCCCTGGGGCCTAAGAGAATGCCCCCAGCTAAACTGGCTTTCTGCCATTACCTAATTCCCAGGTGTATTTTCACACCATACCAACGTGTAGGTCTCTAATGTCTCTATGACAGATGCCATTCATCTAAAGGGACTGTCCTAATAATTATCCTTTAAAGTGCATACTCTTCAACTTTGCTACTGCCTTCAACATGTCTCTCCCTCCAATAAAAAAATAGAAAGAAAAGAAAATATATTTACCCCCATGCTCAAACTCCACACCCTACCAAAAGGTCTCTAAAGCAAATTTCATTGGATCTTAGATTTTAAGCTGGGAGAGACCTTTATAGATGAGAAAACTGAGTTCCAGTGAAATTAAGCAATTTGCCCAAGTTAATTCAAGTAAAAACTGGCAGGGCCAGTTTGGCACTAAGGTCCTCTGGCTTCTCACTATAGGTTCTTTCTACTGTACCATGAATTTTAGCCCAATACCTTCTCCATCTGTGAAAGAAAGAAAATTTGGTACATTATTACAATAGTATATTAGAACCAGTATTTTTCTCTAGGTTTGGAAAAAAGTCATTTGCCACGTGTGAATAACAATTCATGGCCCAAAGTAGAAAAATAAAATCAAAATTATTGTGTATCTTTTTACCTAGTAGGATTAGGGCAGGCAGGTTGGTGTTTTTAAAAGTGTGATGAATAATTTGGATGGGGTGTTTATTTGCAAGGATACTCAAGTAGCTAGAAGAGTTAATGGAATATGTGACAGTTAAAGGTTTGTTTGACTTCAGAATCTAACCCTGTGTGTATAGTGTCCCTGTGAACCAATCTAATTTAAGTTTCACCTAAAGGAAAGGGTGACAAGAAATCACCGGGAAAGAAATCACCTGCTGAAGAAACATCACCACCTCCTCCACCTCCAGGACCACCACCAATCAAACCAGGATCAGAAGAATGGGTCTATGTGGATGAACCACTTCCTCAGGTATAGTAGTTCAGAAAAAAGCAAAACAAAATGAAACATGGTAGATAACTCCTTCCTAACTCAAGGTAAGATTTGTATCATTATTTTATCTCACCCCCAATCTTTTCATTGGCCCAAATAAAATCTTATCAAAACATCTGATTTTTTTTTAGACTCATTGGGCCATAATCTCATCTATTCCAAGTCATTGAAACTTCTATGAGTCATGCTTGGAAACTACTATTAAGTATTTACATGAGAGAACAAATGGGTTCTTTAAGGCTCAGCCCTCACCTCAGAAGCACAGGCAGTGAAGCTCTTTTCCTGGAAAAGAGTCACATATCGAAAAAACACATGACCATAAAATATCCTTCCAGTTAAGTTTAATCTCTGCCTTTCCAGATGACCAAATGTTGAGTAACTGAAATAAGATGAGAATAAGTAGTTATCAAGCCTAGATCGTTTAGAAGTTTACCTATGTAAAGAAAAATGCTAACCCAAAGGAGTTCTTGAGTGTTCACAAACTCTTATATGATTGCATTCCTGTTAATACCTGAGCAAATACCTAAGTTATAACAACAACAACAACATCATCAACAGCAGCAGCAGTAACAACAAAAGTAATAATTAATAGCTAGCACTTATATAGTGCCTACTATGTTCCAGACATTGTGCTAAGTGGTGTGTATTTAGTTTTTACAAATGTTATCTTATTTGATCCTCACAACCACCCTGCTATTATTATCCCATTTTATAGTTGAATAAAGAGGTTAAATGACTTTCCCAGGGCCACACAGCTAGTTAACATCGGAGAGCAGATTTGAATTTAGATCTTCCTGTCTCCAGACCTGGTGCTCTAGCTACCTCTTTATTAATTTTTTTAATCATTATGGTTCAGCTTAATTTCCACTTTCACCAAGAATGAAGCCTTCTATGACCACTCCAATTCATAATTATGTCACCATCTAATTAATTCATGGTATTTTTTTAGCAGTAGTGAGGTAGCATACTGTAATGGGTAGTATTCAGCCTTAAAGTTAGAAATACATCTTATATTCCTGTCATATCATATGCAACATTTATGGACATATTTTCTGTTTTTCCAATTAAAATATAAGTTTATTGTGGGCAAAGAGAATGTTTTATCACTTTTAATCCTGTGCAGTTTGCAGAAAATGTTATACAAATAATAGGGGCTCAATATAGTTATAAATAAATTAATGAATTTAGATGTTGAGCTTAGGGGTGAAGATTCTAAAGAGGGAAGAGCAGAAGTACTTCTAGTATCATCCTACAATCACCAAGCCAGTCAGAAGATTATAGAAAATACTTTCTTTATACTGTTTGTAAAACTGTCTCAGATTCAAAATGTAGAATGAATGGGAGACATCCATTTAACAAATATTTATTAATGTCAGCTATCCAGATTTCTGCTTTAATTCTAATTCTGCTTTTAAAAAAAAGTGTACCCTATGATAAGCTCTTGACTTGCCTTCCTTGCTAATCATCATCAAAAAGTATTAAGTGCTTGCTGGGTGCTGTGGTAAGCACTGGGGATACAAAGAAAAGCCAAACATACTCCCTAGTGAAAGGCTATTTTGTAAAAAGAGCTGTGAAGCAAACTAAGTTTATAGATTATTTTACAATACCATCTTATAGTTTCATTACCTTATTGCTACAATAATATTTTACATATGGTAAAACTGAACATGATTTACCTACATTCACACAGCTATTAAGTATCACAAGCAGGATTTAAACTCAGGTTTTCCAGACTGGGACACACTGTCTCTTGAAGAATTGTTTTGTAAACTACAGATGAAGCTAGAGATAGAAAGAAAGCTTTTAAGAATGTTACCATGGGGGCATCTAGGTAGAGCAGTGGATAGAGCACCAGCCCTGGAGTCAGGAGGACCGGAGTTCAAATCCAGCCTCAGACATGACACTTACTAGCTGTGTGACTCTGGGCAAGTCACTTAACCCCAATTGCCTCACACACACACAAAAAGAATGTTACCATGATACCTTGGAGATGATAATAATGAAATGAGAATATTATGGCTACAGTCTAGTCAAGATTATATGAAAATAGATTTCAAAAAATACAGGGATGTAGCTATGATGGACCCCATGGGTAAAGATTGAAAGGGAATAAATGCAAATAAATTTTCTGGTTCCCTACTGACTGCCCACAAATTATAAACTTCAGAAATCCCTTTGATGATTTATCCAGGCTTCTCCCAATTCTTAATTCTCTATTGTAAACTCTGATTTTTATAAAGATTAATTTTGATTTTGAATAGTCTAAAATGTGGCAGTCACAACATTGTCTTATCTGTCTTTTGTATATAATATATATATATGTCTGTGTGTATGTATGTATGTATGTATATACTAGTGTTCTCTCTCATGAAAATTAAGTTCTTTAAGGATAGGAAGTATCTTCTTTTTGTCTTTGTAATCCCACAATTTAGCACATGTGCTCAGAAAAGGGCTTGTTTGATTCATTTATTCATCAAGTTAATTAAAGATGTTTGGTAAGGCATTCCTGAATTCCCCAAAGGATAAAAGAACCATGACAAAAGTGAATTTAAGTCCAAGATAAAGAAAAGTTAGCTAGTCTTAATCAATTCGAATCTCTAGACCCACATAAATTGTATCTTGAGTATCTTGAGTATTCTAATGATCAATGATCTTTGGAGGATGACATTGCAGCTGGATTGGAGATACGTCAAATTGTTCTGATTTTATAAAAAAGAAAAGTGATTTCTTCTAACTATAAGCCTATGAGCTGGATACGAATTCCTGGGAAAATTCTGAAATATATCATTAGAGAGATGATTTTTGAACACTTAGAAAGAAGAGATATGATTGCAACAGGATGGGAGAGATGTATTTGGTCAATTCTAATATGCAAACAAAATTGACATTAAAAAATTACCTGGGGGCAGCTAGGTGGTGCAGTGGATAAAACACCGACCCTGGATTCAGGAGGACCTGAGTTCAAATCCGGCCTCAGACACTTGACACTTCCTAGCTGTGTGACCCTGGGCAAGTCACTTAACCCTCATTGCCTGGCCAAAAAAAAAAATTACCTGGAAATTTAGTGTACTCTAAATTCAATATGAGTCAATGCTATACTATTATACAGTATAGTGTAATAGTATGCTTGACAGCCAAAAAAAATCTCATGGGCTCTTAGGCTGTATTAAAGGTATTAGACCTACTCTACTCTGCACCCCTCCAACCCCATGGACCCTTACCTTCAGTTTTAGATATCACATTTTAGAAAGACCATTGACAAGTTGAAGAGTCTACAGAAGAGAGTAACTAGGACTGAAACCCATGCTACATGAGAACTAGTTAAAGCATCTTAGGATGCGTAGTCTAAAGGAGAAAGGACCAAAAGAGCACATGGTACCTACTTTCAATTATTGGAGATTTTTATATAGACTAGTAATTAGGTATAGATTACCTGATCTCAGAAGGCATAACAAGGACTAACAGATTGAAGTTACTGAGAGATAAAGTTTGGCTCTAGGAGATGATCGGAAAAAAAAAAAAAAGGATCACCACTTCCTAATAATGAGAACAGTCCAAAAATAGAATTAGTTGTTTTGGGATATAGTAAATTCCCCATCTCCGAATGTCATACGATATCATAGATCTAGAACTGAAAGGGATCCCTAAGGTCATCTAGTAAAGCCCCTTCATTTTATAGATCAAAAAATGGAGGGCTTATGGATTGGATGAACAAACACCTACTGAGTATGTGGTAGGGGACATTCCCATTCCAGAGTTCAGTTGGTCTGTGATCTCTTCCAACTCTGAAATTCTAGGATTCATAGATTAGCACAGTTCACATAAAAAAGCCTTGAATTTTTTTCAGACCACAATTCAATATGAACAAACAGTGTTAATTGGCCACTTGATAATTTTAGGCTGCATTAGTAGAAGTAAACTAGTGATCAAGGGAAGTAATAGTCACATTATTTATTCTCTTTGTTGTTTGGATCACACCTTGGATTATCATTTAGAATGGCGATCCACCCTTTAAGCAGGGTATCATATTGTATTTACACATCTAGTAAGTGTCTGAGGCCAGATTTGAACTCAGGTCCTCCTGACTCCAGGAGCAGTCTCTATACACTGCACCATGTAGTTGCCCTCCAAATATATGTTTTAAGTTCTTGGAACCCAGGGTAAGAATCTCTGATCTAGAAGAAGAAAATTAGGGTAGTGTGGGGTCTGGAAATATTGCCACATGTAACATGCATAACAGCTTAAGGGACCAGGGATTGTAGCCAAAATAAAGAAGAGTTTTCCCTTAGCAAATAGTTAATGTCCCTAATACGCAGCATAGTCTGCTTAAAAACTCAGGCTTTTTGATTCTTAATTCAGTGCTAATTCCATAAATAATCATTTGTTTGGTTGGTTTTTAAAGAGGTATCATGTAAAACGTACATTGAATTTGTTCTGTTTTCCTTCAGAAAATGAGATAAGACCAAAGGATAAAAATTATAGTCAAGCAGATTTGGGCTCAGTATGAAAAAGAACATTATAAGATCTCATTATGAAGAAAAACAGGTCAACAATTAAATGCTGCAATATGATCTCTCTTAATTCAGTTCAAATTATCAAGTATATCTTGGGACCCTCCTATCTGCCAGGTTCAGTGCTAGACACTTGGAATATAAGTCTGAAATTGAGACAAAAGCACATATTATGTTCATTCTCCTTTTGTATACAATGCAAGGGTAAACCAAATGGGATAAAATATTAGGACTGCCTGGCAAAAGCTTCCTTCCAGAGTATTAGTCTTATTTTCACCTTAGCAATAATGCCGTAACATTAAGAGGCTACTTCAACAAAGGGAAATGCTTCCTTCAAGTGGCTGTTGCTTTCTTCTCTCAGGATATGTCATTTAAAGATATGCTACTAAATGGGAGGTTTCCTAAAGCTCTCTCCTATCCTTATCACAGCCATCCTCTTACCATATGCCACCCATAGGGAAGAAACAATTCTTACCACCTCCTATTGGAGCACATGAGAATATGATGAAGTTGCCCATTGCCCTTAGAACAGCTTACTGCCCTTGCCCCTTGGGGCTGAAAGCCAGCTGCTTGTTCTTTGGTTGATGTGGTTGTATTTAATCAATTATTCAGAAGAATTTCAAACATGAAATGTTGATTTGTGTGTTTTACCCTTTAATAGGAAATACCTGAATATTTAGTGCCTTATTGGGAAACAATAGAGAATTCATACATAAACACAATCAAAGCAATACTCAGGCAGATAAGAGATGAGCGACACACCGTGCTTTATTATCTCCATGACATCAGGTGAGTAAAAGTTAATTTTATGAAGAATTTCACATTCTATTGATGGAGGAGTAATAAAATGTCTTTTGTTTTCCATGGAAATTCTGCTAACACACCACAGACTAAATTACCAAGAATACCTGAAACGGCCGGACCACAAGCAAGAGTTTGTGTCTCAATGGCAGGCTGATTTTAACAACCTCCCAGAAGACCTGTGGGATGATGAGGAAACAAAAGCTGAACTACACCAAAGAGTCAATGTGAGTCAACATTTCATCATAGCAGGCTGGCCACTGGGCAGTGGACAGAGAGTTCAGTCTGCAAAGGGTTTCACAGACCACCTAGCACCTTACTTCCTCTTTCCCTCCCTCCCTCCCTCCCTGAGACATTAGTAGGCTTAACTGAAGGAACTGAGGGTATTTTTTTTTCCTTTTTTTAAGGGGCAAAGAGAGTTAAGTGGCTTGTCCAAGGTCAGACAGCTAGTAAGTGTCAAGTGTCTGAGGCCGGATTTGAACTCGGGTCCTCCTGAATCCAGGGCCAATGCTTTATCCACTATACCACCTAGCCGCCCCAATTTTTCTTTAATAAGGTAATACTTCATGGACTGACCATAGCTCTCTTCAAGCTTTTGAAGATCCATCACGTGGGACAAGTTTTTGAAGAAGAAAGGCAGTTCTTTGTTTTTGTCTGACCATTCATGACAGAAAAATATTTTCCATTGCTGCCCAGATAAAAAAAAAAATCTATGTAACATCTGTCATCTTATAAAATAAGTTACTAATGAAGGCTGTCAAAAACTTTATATTTGTATGACACACAACACTTTTTAAGAATATTCAGCAATTCTTATTTGATTCTGATTAGTACCTATAGTACAGCTGATTCTCTTTCCTTTTTTGCAGGTGAAAAAATTGAACCACTGAGAAATTAAATGGGTATCCCAAAATCATGTAGTAAGCCAGTGAGCTCCGAAACCCTCTTATCACCATAGGTTTAATTGTCATCTCTATGTAGATGACTTCTGCATTTGATTACGCCAGTTTAATCTCTTTTCTGAGCACGAGTAACTACTGTCTGGCTCAAAATGGATGTCTCTTAGACATCTCAAACTCAAATCATAGTTAATTCACTTTCCCCCTAAATCCATCCTTTCTCTAAACTTACCTATTTATGTTGAGTACACAACGACCCTTCTAATCACATCGGTTTGAAATCTGATTTTCAAACTTGACTTCTCTCTAAATGACATGTCAAATCAGTTGCCACATTTTGTCTTTTCTACCTCCTCTTCTCTCCATTAAAACACCTATCACTTTAACCCTCCTTCTTATCACTTTGTACCGGAACTATTGAAATAACCTCCTAAATCACATCTATGCCCCAATTCTCTCCCTGCTCCATACTATCCTACACAACAACTACAAGTGTTTTTTTTTTTCTTAAATCTGACCACATCACTCCCTTACTGAATAAAGTCCAGTGGATCCCTGTTATATCTGCAATAAAACATCCATTCCTGTGTTCAGCATTTTCTAATCTTTACAACCTGGCCCCAGCTTCTATCTTCAGCCTTATTACATACACATCACTTTCCTCTTTCCTCTGTGGGCCAGGCTATTTGCCTTCCTACACTGCTCCATCTCCCCTCCTTGTGCCTTTATGCAGGCCACCCACCATGCCTGGGATGTATTCCCTCCTCACTTTCTAGAATCTATTGTTTCCTTCAAGAGCTAGCTGAAATGCCATCTTTTGTATGAATTCCTTCCTGATTCTCCCCACCCCCATCCCTGCAAGGGTTAATGTCTTCACTCCAGAAAATTGATTTATATTTATTTTGTATGTATGTCATATATGACTCTATGTGTATACATGTCGTCTCCCCCAGTGAGGTTAGGAGATGTTTCAGTTTTGTATATGTTTCCTCAACACTTACCACATTGCAGACCTCATGGTAGATACTTAATAAATAAATGACTTTTATTTGATTATTAATTGAAGACAGATTTAGAAAATGCAGGAGTTGGATGAACATCATGACCTCTTGGGTCCCTTATAGTCAATCGAGCTGCTCTCCCATAAGTACCTCAATGGCAGTTCATCCAATGATAGGGGTCTTCTCAATATGCAAGATACCAGTTGAGCATCCAGGCTTTCTATTGGTATTGTTAAATCTCATCACACAATCACCCCTTCTGCCCCCGTTCCCTACCAATGATATTCTTTACTCTGGTCCTTTTTCTTTTCCTTTTTTTTTTTTTTTTTTTTAACAAACCAGCATTGGGGCAGCTAGGTGCACAGTAGATAGAGCACCGGCCCTGGAGTCAGGAGTACCTGAGTTCAAATCCGGCCTCAGACACTTAACACTTACCAGCTGTGTGACCCTGGGCAAGTCACTTAACCCCAATTGCCTCACTAAAAATAAAAAAAAATTAAAAAAAAAACCCAGCATTAAATGACTTGCTCAGGGTCACACAGCTAGTGTCCGAGACTGAATTTGAACTCAGGTCCTCTCGACTTTAGGGCCTGTGCTCTATCCACTGTGTCACCTACCTGTCACACCTGGGTCCTTATTTATAGTTTCTTATTTAAATTGGAATAATTTAGGTTGTGTATCTAAAAAGTGAAATCCTTTTTTCTTTCTTCTATTTAGGATTTACGAGACCGCCTGTGGGATATATGTGATACTCGAAAGGATGAGGCAGAACAAGAACGTGCTGATATCATTGATGAATCCTGGTTAAGAGATCATCTTGGAATACTCATGAACCATTTCTTTTCTTTGATGCAGGTATGACTGGTCAGGTAATTACAACAGAGTTATCATATGCCATTCTTCCTTCTTTGTAAAACAACTAATTTTAGTAGCAATCAGTATTTATAAAGCACCTACTATGTGCCAGGAACTGGGCTAAACACAGGGGATACAAAAAAGATGCAAAAGACTGTCCCTGCCCTCAAGGAGTCCACAGTCTAGGCTTCCAAGAACTAATATTGTTTGTATCGGTTTTCTTTAACATTCACTGCAACTTACCAAAAAAAGCAAGCTACATTTAATAATTATGATTAGCAATAACAATATACAAAATTCAAATATGTTCTCAAATAGCTACTTACAGACTTACATTGCTTAGACACCTGGGAAGATATAGAAAAATGGGTATCTGAGTCTGCATCAAGTCACAATCCCATGCTAAACATAAGCCAAGGTTCAGTGCTAGTGGTATGAGCATAGCTCCCATGGAGATGAAGGGTGTGGTAAACCCCCTGTCCTCAAGAGCCTTTGGTTGAAGGAAGGTGACTAGTCTCTGTCATTGTTTCAAGCCACCACTGATTGTGCTCCCTAAATTTTAATGGGACCTCAACCCCACAGTTCCATTTAGCCACTCCCTGTTGAGATTAGATTTTTACAAATAAATATTTATTTCAAAGGGATAGCAAGAACAAACATAAAGATTTTCCCTCCTTTCTGGGCTGACGGCTACATCCTGGCTGGAATTCAGGATTCACGGTTGCCATTGCTCAATCTCCTGGAACTGGGGATTCCACTATCTTGGACCTAAAGCCAAAAAGGACAAATGAAACAGACCAAAGCCCCAAGCCCATTTCTGGGCCCATAGATCCTAGAGAAGAAGAAAGTGCTTCCTCCCTGACCCAGCTTAGGGCATGGTGCTGGTGCTGTGGGTGAATAAGACCTTTACCTCTGGATGCGACCAGAAAGAGAGAGTGACTCTGCCTCTGCCAGGTGGTTTTAAAGGCACAGACTTGCTGCTAGTCAGGCACTGGATAGAGTCTGCTCCCATCCACATGATGTCTCCCAGAAGCAAGTCCTTGGAGTCTCCCACATGGGTTCCTCTCTTAGAAGTGATCTGGGAATGTAGAAAATCCCAATACCCTTATTTACATACATGTTGTATCCTCTTATGGGAACTATTTCATTTTCTTATTTGTATGTCCAGGGTATGGTTATAATATATAGCAAATTTCAGGTATTTAATATATACCTATTGATCAGTTTATTTCCATTAACCAGTCTTCACATGTTGTCATCCCTAAACCTTTCTCTAGTCATTTTCCTTATGCTGGACAGTCTCATCTTATCATTGTCCTTCCTAAAATATGGAACTCAAAACTGAACACTATATTCAAGATGTAGTCTAACCAGGACTGAGCACACTATCACCTCCTTAGGATTATCTATGGTTACTATGATTCTACTTTTCAGTATTTCAATTAATAGTTATTAATTAATACCAATTAATTATTATAAATCAATGATCTAATTAATATTTATTATTATATCTTGACATTTCTATTAGTCATTTCTATAATATTTCTATTAACTTTATCCAAGTCACTGATTTTTTAAAAAAATGTTGAATACCACAAGAATAAGCACAGATAAGGGCAGCTAGGTGGCACAGTGGATACAGCACTGGCCCTGGAGTCAGGATTTCTTGAGTTCAAATCCGGCCTCAGACACTTAACACTTACTAGCTGTGTGACACTGGGGCAAGTCTCTTAACCCCAATTGCCTCACCAAAAATAAATAAATAAATGAAAACAAAACAAACCAACAAAAAGAATAAGCACAGATAGTTAAGGACAATCAGTCAGTCAATCCATCAACCAAGAAACATCTATGAAAAATGCTGACCCTGTTCCAGGAACGATGCCAAGTACTGAAAATAGAGGGGAATAAAAAGGGAAACCATTCTTTCCCCCAAGGCACTTACATTCTCAAGGGTACATTTACTCTCAAGGATGGAAGAGACTTTTTAGTCAGCAAGGAAGGAACAAAGAGAAAAAGACTGAAGATTAGAGAGAAGCAGGGAGGGGAATGAAATTAGGAGTAGTCTTTTAGAGAAGACAGGATGAGTTGGAGTCATAACTACATGTAGAGGGTCTGGCCGTGTCAAGAATAAGGACTATTTCTTCCTCAAAGACTTTCATAAAAGAGGAAAGAGTAGGAGATGATGTCAAGAGAGTGTAAGATGAAGAGGAAGAAGTTAGAAGAGGGAGCTAATAGCAGATGACCTCAGTTTTCTTGGTAAAGTATGAATTGATGTCTACAACTTAAGGAGAGGATGGAGAGAGTGCTATAGGAGGCTTGAGGAAAGAAATATTAGCTCCATTTAAGTAGTGAGAGGAAACACAGGAGGCAGATGTAAATAATCCAGGTTTAGGATTTGGAAACATATGAATAATGATAGAACTAGGAGAAAGGGGAATTGAAAATAGAGGATTGTATGATAGGCTGAGATTAGGGAAATCCAAAATGGAATTTATGGCAGAGACTATCCAGCATAGGGAAAATGACTAGTTAAGGGCTTAGGGATGATACCATACTGGTACTGAAGACTGGAAGTATTGAAAATAATGATCAGGATGAAGGAAGGAATGGATAGATAAATGGATGGATGCACAGGTGGATGGATGGATGGATAAAAAGGCATTTATGAAAGGCTTACTGCCTGTAGAGGCCCTGTTTCTAAGTACTGGGAATACAAACACAATAATATGATATTCTCTGCCCTCAGAGAATTCACATTCTAATAGGGCAAAACAAAAAATATAGACGTTTAGAAGGAGTAGAGTATGGGAGTTTGAATGATAAAGTATTAGCAGATAAAGGAATTTCTCAGTTTTTGATCATGGTAGTAGAACATTTTGGGGAATATCAGGGTTAAAGGTGCAGCCATTCATATAGCTGAGTTGGAGTGGAGGCCAAAGAAATTGAGTAGAGAAAATAATGGGGAGTATCTGAGGGAATGTCAGCATGTACATTCAAGTCCCCTAGTATAAGAGCAGGAATTTAGACATGGAGAATCTCTGTGCCAGGAACTGAGCTTATTTTTTAAAAAGAGCATGAATGTTCTGGGGATTGGTAGATAATAGCTTCCAGGGGCAGCTAGGTGGCACAGTGGATAGAGCACCAGCCCTGGATTCAAGAGGACCTGAGTTCAAATCTGACCTCAGACATTTGACACTTACTAGCTGTGTGACCCTGGGCAAGTCACTTAACCCCAATTGCCTCACTTAAAAAAAAGATAATAGCTTCCAGGATCCCAATTAAGTAATTAATTTGGATAGAGTAGATTTCAAAGGAGTTCTTTCAGTAACCTAGGATGTAGTTCATCCAGGCCTATTGACTTGAACTTATCGGGAAGCTTAATGTAATCTTGACTCTCTCCTTATTTATCATGGACATCAAGTCCATATTAGCCATTATTATTTAGTCTGAGGAGGTAGGTTTTAGGTCAACACAAGCAGGACTTTCTAACATCCCTATTCACAAAATAGCAGAATGTGAACAGGCTGGCGAGCTTTCTGACAATGGAATTGCCCAGTGAGAAATTGGATAAACATTTCTAAAAGATGTTGAGAAATGATTCCTGCACTGGATGAAAGGTTGGACTTCTAAGATTCTTATTATAATACGGACTGAGAAATATCCCAAATGATAACTCATTCCTGAAATATAACAACAGTGATGGGGAGAAAAAACTTGATGTAACCATATTATTTCCCTAGTTATAAAGGGAAAACAATGTGACACGGTTATCCATCTAGGGTAAGAAGTAGATTTATCACCCAACACCGGTATCATAAAAGGGTTCCACTATGTTCTTTGGACCATTAGCAAGTTCAGTCAAAAGTAAAATAACAAGAAGATATTAATGGAAAAAAATCTGTTTCTAAAATACTTGCCCTAAATGGTGTAACATCAATTTATCATGTTCTGAAGATTTTATAACCTCCAAATGAATTCTTCTATCCTGAAAAGTATTATTCTTGGTTACTTGTCAATAAGTCATTTGTCCTGGACACTTTTTACAGAAAGTGATTTTCATCTGGCTTATTGTGAATGTGGTTTTTTGCATGTTCCCAGGAGGGTAGAGTTTTGTCAGTTGGCGACTCAATTTCTGTTGGTCTAATAAATCAAAGAGTGACAGGTGCAAATGTTTGTTGCTAAACTTTGAGATTAGTAGGCATAGTAAAACAAAAAAAAGTCTACTGGTTTTCTCTGAAAGGAAATGGAAAAGTGCTCAATCTTTTTCTTCCCAATCATTTTGCAAATGTTACTTTTAAGTATAGGAAGTGAGGTTTATATGTGTATGATTTTAAATCCAAACAGGCAACCTAAAATGCTTTCTAAGTTTATTACTTCAACTCCACAAAACAGATATAACATGATCTTTTCCATGTTGCACAAAAACGTTAGTGGAATTTTCACCTTTTCTCTTTTACTATGATATAGAAGACTATAGATTTGCTGATTCTGAAAATGTGCCTCTTTCAGTAGAAGAGTAGATATGTAGATTTCCTTTGGTTCACTTCAACTAAAGTTTCAATGAAGATGTGATTATCTTTGTCCTTAAGCCAATACTAAGGCTAGTAGCTTCCATTTTGGGGGGTTGAAGTAGTAAACTTAAGCACCAAGGAATTGTGATTCATTGGAAGGATCTTTGGACTGGGAGTCTGGAGATCTGCATTCTAATTCCCTCAGACAAATCACTTTACCCCTTGTTGCCCCAGTTTCTTTACTGGTAAAATGGGGGAGTCCCTTTAGCTCTAAAATTCCATAAGGTAATAGATCAAACCCTACCTATTGTACATATACAAAAGCAAATATTTGAAATATTATCCAGCACGATTTGTAGTTTAAGGACTGGTATAAAGATACATTGGAATGTCCTCAATGTCTTTTGCGTGGTGGTCAAAGGAATTCTGCCCCACTTCACACTGGAATTCCATTGTTGATACTGCATTAAGACTCAGGCAGCCCAGGGAGAAGTCAACAACTATACATACAGCTGATTCTGTTGTGATTCTATGCTACATGCCATAAACTCCTCTTTGTCTCTTGAGACAGATATGTCAGTGTCTGTTTCTGAGACATTCTCCATAGCATACCATAGCATATCATACAATACCATACCATTCCATACCATTCCATGCCATGCCATGCCACCCCATGCCACACCATGCCAAGCTCAAGGGGATTATGTAGAATAGTGAACTTTTAGTTATCTTTTTTATGTATATATCCTATCCCTCCCACTAGAATGCATGCTCCTTGAGGACAGTACCAAAGTATATCTATTTACCTATCTATCAATCTATCTATCTCTCTGTCTTTAGAGAAGAGAGGAGGAGAGAGATGATATAGATCTAGGTAAGATATAGACATACTTCATTAGATCCCCCAATGTACCTTCTAGGTTTAACTATTTCCCCATTCTACTTTTTTGTTGTTGTTGTTTTTTTGTGAGGCAATTGGGGTTAAGTGACTTGCCCAAGGTCACACAGCTAGTAAGTGTTAAGTGTCTGAGGCCGGATTTGAACTCAGGTACTCCAGACTCCAGGGCCAGTGCTCTATCCACTGAGCCACCTAGCCACCCCCCCCCCATTCTACTTGGAACCTGTTCTAAATAAAATCAGTGAACTTTCTGACTCCAACATGAGTCTATGAGCCAAGACTCACCATAGATATGCTGTCTGGCCAATGACTATGCTAATATAGGACAAGCCATCAAAACCCAAAAATTCCTAGCATATATAGAAAGAGTGAGTATTCTTCCCCAAGGAACATGGGAGACAGATTTGTCTTAAACCAATGAAGTCATCAACATCACTGACATTTATATAGCAATTTTTATTTATTTTTTTTAGTGAGGCAATTGGGGTTAAGTGACTTGCCCAGGGTCACACAGCTAGTAAGTGTTGAGTTTCTGAGGCCAGATTTGAACTCAGGTCCTCCTGACTCCAGGGCTGGTGCTCTATCCACTGCGCCACCTAGCTGCCCCAATATAGCAGTTTAAAGGATGCAAAACCCTTTATACTCATTACCATGGACAGAGAACATAAACCAACCCCAAGTCACCCACAGATGTAATCATAGTGTCTTTTGGATCATGAGCTCCTGCCCAATAATTCCATCCCAGGTATGGTCTGTACTCAGTACTGGTGCTGGTTATTCATGAAGACAATAACTGATATTTCATCTCTGGCTCTTAAGCTATCTGCCATCAATGAATGGGCAGGGGCTACTTCATGAAGCTCTACTCCTACATGAAGCTACCTTGCTTGTGGCCCCATATCCTGGGTTCTCATGAACAATGATTAGGGATATATGAATCAATGCATAACACAGTATTCAATAAATGTTGATTGAATATTTAATTGAGGGAACTAGGAAGATCCGGAAATGTTAGAAATAATACAAACAACTCTACATACCCTTCTTTTTATCCCAATTTCAAAAACTTAGCAGAATTTTTTCTTTTTTTAATAAAGAAATATCTTGAAATTTGCATTAGGGTCAGAGGTGGCAAAGTTGGTTGATGACTTTATACCCTATGAGTCAGATACACATTGTTTCCTGACTTCTAGAAAATATTTGTCATGAATGTAAATGGTGATGGAAGAAAAGAGACTGTAACTATCTCATTCTTCCTTATATGTTAACCTTCTTGTTTTCTTTTGAAGGTGGAAATTAACCGTTTCCAAGACACAAAGAGACTTCTTCAAGATTACTATAGGGGAATGGAAGGCAAAATCCCCATGGCAATTACTAGACGCGGAGGCACTCGAGTCCCGCTGGTAAATCTTGAAGATGACGATGTGCCTGAAATCTATTCCAAGTAAGACTATGGGGTTTAAATGTAGCTTTTTAAACTGAGTACTTTAATATTATGTTGAGATACCATTTATGAAAGATTCCAGTACTTTCATGGATTACTATCTGTATGAGCTCTACATTTCAGTGAAAAGAGTAGGCATTATTATGCCAATTTCATAGGTAAGGAAACAGGATTAGAAAGACTAAGTGGGTTTTGTATGTACTTAGTCTGAACAGGTTAATGAATCTGGTAAGAGGCTATTTGATGGATTCTATGAGGCCTCTAACAACCTCTCTAGCTTCAGTAAGCAAATGATATATGTGGGGAGGGAACAATATTTAAAGCTAAAAAATATAAGACAGCTTGTGAATACTTGATTTTTATAGACCAACGTCCTTCATTTCCCCCCCCCCAAGACATGAAAAGACCCCAAAACACTGACAAAAAAAATGAAACAATTATAAAGGAAATTTCAAGAGACAATGAGTATATGGAACATAGGACCCAGCTGTCAAGAAAATCTAGGTTCAAATCCTGCTTCAAATGCTAATAAACCAAGTGATCAAGGGGCAAATCACTTAACATCTCTAGGCCTCAGTTTCCCTATTGGTAAAGTAGGGAGAATAATATCACTTATTTCACAGGGTTGTGAGGATCAAATGAGATAACTTATGTATCTTTAAAATTGTAATTTTGTATGTAATTACAATGTAATCTATGTAATTAAAATGTAATTCTTCCTAAATCATTAAATTACCATATAAATCACCATATAACCATTCCCATTAAATTCCCATATAAATATATTACTTTTATTATATAATATATTCTATTAGGGTTATCATATAATATATTAGTGTCGTATAGTATATCATTAGATTATAAATTTGTATTCTACTAAATTATTATTTATAAATAACTAATTAAAATACGAAAACCTTTAAATTGATCTGGAGAAAATCTTAAACTATGAAAATTAAGTAAGAAAAAAGGAGGGAATTAAGTTGCATTTAAAAGTAATATTTTAGTATATTAATTATTAATCTGTCAAAGGATAACCTCAACATTATATATAATATCTTTCCCATAATTTAGAGGAGGAAAAGAAGAAACACAAAATGTCCTCCCTCATGTCTCTTTTTTCAGAGTTCCTCAGCTAGAGGAAGAAGAGGAAGAAGGGGAATTAAAACCACACCAAAAGTAATCATTGATGAGCTTACATAGCCATAGAGGCAATAGTCAGCCAACAAGCGTTCACTCTGTGTCAGGCACTGTGCTGCGTGCTTAGGACACAGAGAAAAGCCAAAACAGTCACTGCCTTCAAGTAGCTTACATTCTAATGGGGGGAGACAACATGCAAACAATCTTGTACAAATAAGATATATATACGGTACAAATGGAAGGTCATCTCTGAGGGAAGGCACTAGCAACACCAGAGGCCAGAGGAGGCCTTTTGCAGAAGGTGAGGTTTAAGCTGCCGCTTAAAGAAAGCCTGTAAAGCCAGGAGGCCCAGCCTGCGGTCCAGGAATGGGGGATGGGCAGGGCAAAGGCAGGGAGATGGGAGATGGAGAAAGGACCAGTGAGAAGGCCTGTGCAGATTCCCTGGATTCCTTTAGATTTTCTCTAAGGAATAGTGATACTTTTTAGTTCAGCTTCCTCTCTGAAGAGTTATAGAAACCCAAACAGTTATCTCCCTTTTAAGAAAGGTATAAACCACCAAGATCATCCAAAGGCCAGCTTTGAGACACTCCTGTATCAGTATAAAAACGACACAGGCCATGAACATTTCTGACTCAACATTTAGGCAGAATGAGAGTCAGGTCTTTTCATGATGGTTTCCTGATTTGGCTTGACATGTTATTACTTCCCAAAATAACAGGCCTATATGAAAGAATGAATGAAAAGCCATTTGTATCAACCTTTATCATACTCTCTATTCATAATCACAAAGCTGGAGGATAAAAAGGGAATTTAGATGTCATCTTCCTGATCTTCTCATTTTACAATTGAGGAAACTGAGACCCAAAGACGTAAAATCATTTGCTTCTGGTCTCATAACTAGTTATGAACCAGTCTTGGAGCCAGGTTCTCCTGATACCTAGTCCAGTCATCTTCTCTACTAGCCACACCTGAAGTCTAAAACATCTTTGAAAGCCAAATTATTGGTTTGATTATATATTATTTCAATTAATCATTTTAACTTACTAGCATGACCACTCACCACCTTCACCAGAGAAATTATTCAATAATTATATGTTGAATTGAACCAATAGGCAACGATTGACTTGACTTCTTTTTTTGACCTTGACTGAATTTACCCTCTGAATTGCAACCAGAGTAGATAGAGTGAACGTTATTCAAAACATACATTTTACTATTCTTAATTTTCTTTCTCTTCATGGGTGGATTTATACCTAATTCTTTTCTTTCTATATTGTCTTCCATATCCAAAGACTTTCTCTCCCTCTCAGCCTCATGGTTTCCTCATCTTTCATGGACTGATAAAGTGTCCTAAATACATTCAGTGATACATTAACTTATAAACAAATTTGATTGGCTCCTGATAGGGGAATGTCTATTTACACTGTTAAAATGTCCCAAAATGCAGGAAGTTTTTCCTCACAAGAAGCCATTGCTTGTTAAAAGCTCCCACTGCTTTTTCAAACTATTGATTAGGTTTATTTTGTTTACTGACATTAATGTGACTAGCCTAGAAAATGGATCTTTGGCTTTTTGTCTTGCCACTTCAAGAATTCTCCCAGGATTTTTTTTTAATTGAGGTTAAAACATGTGCTTTTAGTCTCTGCTGCTGCTGAAGAAGTTGAGACTGGAGCATCTTTTGAGTTCAGGCATTCTAAGCTACATCAAGAATAGAGCCAATCAATCAGGTGTCCACACTTAGTCCAGCTTCCAGTATGGCAAACCGCCAGAGTGGAGGACCAGCAGGCAACCTAATGAGGGGTGACCCAGCCCAAGTAAGAAAAGTGGAGCCTATCAAAACTGATCAATATTGGAGTCAGCTTGTGAGTAACATCTGTACTTTTCAGTCTGGGTGAAATAGGGATGCTCAGACTTAAAAAAAAAAAAGTGAACTATGGTAGCTAAAGTCACAAAAACATCTAGTCATGAAAATGGAAGTTTAGAATCAAAGCTAAGCTATCTTCTTTTCTATTGACTAAGAATCCCTGTAGTTCCCCGGAGAGTTCCCTCTCCTGAAGGAATAATAAGCAAGCCCAAAAGTAAAGTATCCCTGAAAAGAGGCAGGAATGATTACTGCATAGAGACCGTCGAACTCAAATATGAAGCAGATGAGAAGACAGTCGTGAAGGTGTGGCAGAATGCAAATTCAGCAGTAAACCACATGGTAAGTACCATGGCTTTTGCTTTTATTGATAATCACTTGGATCATGTGTTTTAAGTAGAAAAGGTTTCTCAAGGCTCTTTGCCCTCAAAGAGCTAGCTTTCCAAAAGGAAGATAGGGAGAGCAAGTAGGGAGAAACACATACGGGGTAGGGGAAGTGATAGCAACCTGTCACCTCTGAGTAAGAAACACCAGATATTCCTTCTCAGCTGAAGTTCCTTCTTCCTAGAAAAGAATGTTTCCATTGTTGTATAGATAGGAAGAGAATAAGAGAGTAGATCTTCAATAGTTTTCTTGTGCCTACCAGAGAAAGTCCAGACCTCTTAATCTGACAATCAATACCTAAACCCACTGCCAGTGTCAATGAGGTATCATCAAACCAAGGTTTGATGGAAGTAAGAATAAGGACAGCAAAGAGTAGAGAGTAAGGGACCTTCTTTTCCTTTATCATTCCTCTTTTTTATATGTCCTGTAATGCAGGGGTTCTTGGCTAATTTCTTGAATTATTTCTTATAAAGTCAAATCAATCATAAGGATATGTCCTTTGTATTCTATTAGTCCTATTAAATCTCTCTGAGGGGGGAAATATGTGAGACTACCACAGGTTGAAAACTGTTCACCTCAAGTGATTATAAAAAGTGTTCCTGTGGTTTTTGTTGTTGTTGTTACTATCTTCATCATAATCACCACTAGAATCATGCTAGGGATAACAGAAGGGATGTTCAATGACAAGATCACCATCATCATCACATATTCTAGTGGAAAAAACAGTGGATTTTCATACAGAAGATTTGGGTCTGTATACTAGCTCTAATACTTGTGGAAAGTCACTTCTCTATCTCATTGGATCTTAAAGGGAAGCTAGTGGAAGCACTGCCCTCTAGAGGTAGTCGAAAGAGACCCTTCCTGCTCCAAGAGATTAATTTAATTTTAGTTAATTGCCACAGGGAAAACAGGACCTTTTAGAATCAGTGCGGTTCAAGTCTTAACCATGCAACACATGGGGAGGTGGAGCCAAGATGGCAAGAGAGAAGGCAGGAAGTTGCCTGAGTTCTCTCCCCAGTTTCCCTCGAAACAACTTTAAATCATGCCTCAAAATGAATTCCGGAGCTACAGAACCCCCAAAAAGACGGGGTGAAACAATTTTCCAGCCCAAGATAACTTAGAAGGACTACAGGAAAGGTCTGTCTCATTTGGGTAAAAGGGGAACACAAACGGTGCAGGTGGTATCCAATCACCATACCTCTCCTCTCCTCCCGCCAAAAAAAGTCCCACCCTGACACTTTCCAGTCCCTCCCAGCACCCTGCCTCCTTTCCCTTCTTCTCTGTCCCCTGCCCCTCCACCTTCCCGAGCCCCTTTCCTCTTCCCTCCCTGCCCCCATCACCTTCTACCCTGACCCCCGCGACCTCCCCTTTCCCCTCCAGCCTCTGCCACATTCCCTTCCCCCCAGCCCCTGCCACCTCCCACTTCCCCCCAGCCCCTGCCACCCTCTTTCTCCCCCAGCCCCTGCTACCTCACCCTTCCCACCTCCAGCCCCTTCCCCCCAACACCCTGCTACATCCCACTTCCCCCTTGCCCCTGCCATCTCTCCCTTCCCCCTTCCCCCTGCCCCTGCCACTTCCCTATTCCCTCTAGCTCCCTACTACATCCCCCTTCCCCCCAGGCCCCTGCCACCTTGCCTTCCCTCCCTGCCCCCTCCCATCCCCCACCCCCACCCATGCCACCTCCCCCTTCCTCCCAGTCCTCTGCCACCTCCCCCTTCCCTCCCTGCCCCCTGCCACCTTCCCCTTCCCCCTGCCCCTGCCACCTCCCCATTCCCTCCAGCCCCTTTCCACTTCCCCCTTCCCCCCAGGCCCCTGCCACCTTGCCCTTCCCTCCCTGCCACTCCCATCTCCCACCCCCGCCCATGCCACCTCGCCCTTCCCCCCAGTCCCCTGCCACCTCCCCTTCTCTCCCTGCCACCTCCCATCTCCCACACCCACCCCCACCTATGCCACTTCCCCCTTCCCTCCCTGCCACTCCCATCTCCCACCCCCACCCATGCTACCTCCCCCTTCCCCCCAGTCCCCTATCACCTCCCCCTTCTCTCCCTGCCACCTCCCACCCCCACCCCCACCCATGCTACCTCCCCCTTCCCTCCAGTCCCCTGTCACCTCCCCCTTCTCTCCCTACTACCTCCCACCCCCACACCCACCCATGCCACTTCCCCCTTCCCTCCCTGCCACTCCCATCTCCCACCCCCACCCATGCCACCTCCCCCTTCCCTCCCTGCTCCCTGCCACCTTCCCCTTCCCCCTGCCCCTGCCACCTCCCCATTCCCTCCAGCCCCCTTCCACTTCCCCATTCCCCCCCAGGCCCCTGCCACCTTGCCCTTCCCTCCCTGCCACTCCCATCTCCCACCCCCGCCCATGCCACCTCCCCCTTCCTCCCAGTCCACTACCACCTCCCCCTTCCCTCCCTGCCCCCTGCCACCTTCCACTTCCCCCTTCCCCCCAGTCCCCTGCCACCTCCCCCTTCTCTCCCTGCCACCTCCCACCCTTACCAATGCCACCTCCCCATTCCCCCCAGGCCCCTGCCACCTTGCCCTTCCCTCCCTGCCACTCCCATCTCCCACCCCCACCCATGCCACTTCCCCCTTCCCCCCAGTCCCCTGCCATCTCCCCCTTCTCTCCCTGCCACCTCCCACCCTTACCCATGCCACCTCCCCCTTCCCCCCAGTCCCCTGCCACCTCCCCCTTTCCTCCTTCCCCCCTGCCACCTTCCCCTTCCCCCTGCCCCTGCCACCTCCCCATTCCCTCCAGCCCCCTTCCCCCCAGGCCCCTGCCACCTTGCCCTTCCCTCCCTGCCACTCCCATCTCCCACCCCCACCCATGCCACATCCCCCTTCCTCCCAGTCCTCTGCCACCTCCCCCTTCCCTCCCTGCCCCCTGCCACCTTCCACTTCCCCCTTCCCCCCAGTCCCCTGCCACCTCCCCCTTCTCTCCCTGCCACCTCCTACCCCCCACCCCCACCCATGCCACTTCCCCCTTCCTCCCAGTCCTCTGCCACCTCCCCCTTCCCTCCCTGCCCCCTGCCACCTCCCCATTCCCTCCAGCCCCCTTCCACTTCCCCCTTTCCCCCAGTCCCCTGCCACCACCCCCTTCCCTCCCTGCCCCCTGCACCCCCCTTCCCCTCTGCCCCTGCCACCTCCCCTTTCCTCCAAGCCCCCTGCCACCTCCCCCTTTTCCCCTGGAACTTCCCATCTCCCACCCCCAACCATGCCACCTTCCCCTTACCCCCCACCTCAGGAGACTTGGGACTTGGGACAGTCCCTGCTATACCCCAGGAACAGAGCTCAACTTTAAAAGTCAATAACTAGGCTGGAAAATGAGGGTTGGAGGGAAGCCTTACCATAGAAAACTACTATGGTGACAAGGAAGATCAATACAAACCCTGATGAGAACAACTATGATAATTCCAAACGTGTCATTTTCTTTACAGCAGTTTCAGCAAGTAGTTGCCCATTTTGTATGTTGTTTTAATTTTAGCAAAACATTCTTCTAATTAGCCAGTACAAAATGATTTCAAGGAAACAAATTGGATTTAACTGTCACACATCAAAATACCTTTTTACAAAGTCCTTACCCATCTTATTAACTAGGTAACTAAATATATTGCCTTTTCATTTTAATTTCGGAAGGGACCCAGAGACCTTGAGGCAAATAGCCCAGGAAAATGAAGATGATAATAATCATTATTATCGTCATCATCACAGGGCTGTTGGCAAAACATAAATATCAGATTTAAAACAAAATTACTAGCTTGTCATGCCTTTCGATAGCAAGTAAGAAAATGGATTGCCCACATTTTATAGAATGAGTACTAATCACCTTCATTTTTACCGAGAATTGGAAAATACATTTTTGAAGTTGAAATACATTTATAACAAAAATATTACTCAAGTAGGGTTCTTAATTTTTAGTTTGGGGACTTGCTTTATTTATATTATATATATATGCATATATAAAACTCTTTCAATATAATTGGTTTTCTTTGTAATTCTATGTATTTTATTTTATGCATTTAAAAATCATCATTATGACAGGGGATCCATAGGCTTCACTAGGCTGTCTAAACGGTCCAATAAAACAGAGACTTTATCTAAAGGAAAATTCATTCAATGTCTACAAATCTTCACTATATCCCAAGGCTCTCCTGAGAACAGACACCAAATGAATGCCATACAGCACAAAGAATCAATCCGTCAGCATGTATTTATGGAGCTTCTGTTCCAAGCGTTTCACATCAGAGCTTCTGATCTCAGAGTTGACAAAGATTGTTGAAAGACAAGATTGATAGAGAAGAACTAAGTGCTAAACTATGTGGCACTAGCTATAGATATAATAGGAGTCCAGAGAAGGAAGAGTTGAATCTAAGCTGATCTCTCCTATTTTTTTCTAGGATTGATTTGAAATCAGTTTTCCCATAGAAGTAATATAAAAGGTGGTTGGGTCCTACTAACAATACGGTTTCACTGCAATGGTCGAGAACAGCATTTTTCAAATTACATTCTATGCAAACAGTTCTCAAAAGAATAACTGTATGGGCAGCTAGGTGGAGCAGTGGATAAAGCACCAGCCCTGGATTCAGGAGGACCTGAGTTCAAATCTGACCTCAGACACTTGACACTTACTAGCTGTGTGACCCTGGGCAAGTCACTTAACCCTCCTTGTCCTGCAAACAAATAAATAAATGAATGGATGAATGAATGAATGAATAAATAAATAAATCAGCTATTCATAATCATTTAAAATGATTTAAATCACGAATGATAATAAAAATGTAAATTAAAAAAACTATGAGGTTTCATCTAGCACATCGGAAAGGTTGACAAAGGATGGAAATTGTAGATTTTTGACAGATTGCAGAAAGATGGTCATAGTAACATACTGATAAATCTGTAAATTAGACCAATCATTAAGGAAAGTAATTTGAAATTATACTTTAAAATGTCTAAAATATCAATCCCCTTTGAATTAGAGATGTCACTTCTGATCACATATCATAAGGAAACCAAAGATAGAAAGGTCCACTAGTTAAAGCAACACTTTTTGTAGTACTTAAGAACTGGAGGGGAAGGAAAAAAAAGTAAGCTTCCTTTGATTGAGAAATAACTAATAAGATTGTGTACATGAATGTAATGGAATATCACTGTACTATAAGAAATTATGAATATGAAAAGTACAGGGAAATGAAGGAGATGTTAAAAAAGAAAAAGATACAGAAAGGGGGGAGGGAAGAAGAGAGCAGATGAGAGAGAGCAGATGAGAGAGAAAAAGAAAGAGAAACACAGACATGGAAACACAGAGAGAGAAATGTATGCATTTGTATGAGAGTTTTACTTGAAAATAAATACCCGGTAACTTGAGCCATTGTTTAGCATCCCTCCTGAAAGAATCTTGTACACTTTCTACTGCCTCCACCATAGGACAATCTACAGTTTGGAAAATTCTGTTATAAGAAGTAAGTTTCACCTATATAATAACAAGGTTATATGCCTCTCCTGCTTAAAAAACACTGACCGTCCGCACCCTGCCCCTTTAGCCTCGCTGCTACAAAGGCTGATAGTTGCTCTCTTTCTTTCTCATCGATCAGCTTAAGAGAAAATCAGGGAGTCTCCTGACTACTAAACCCAAACAGAAATTATATTTCACAAAAATTCAGGTTACAATAAAATATTATTTCTAGGTAAACGCTGAAATCCATTTGAAGAAATTAGAAGACGAAAAAGAAAACCAACCAGATGAAGCTAAAGAAAAATCTCCTCAGTATGGTGGTAAAGGTGGCAAAAATGCAAAGAAAAAGCCAGAGAAGAAGAAGAAGAAAGGTATTTGGTATTCCAGAAAATAATCTATCTTCTGCACTCTTTTCCTGGTGGAAAAAATATAGACATAAGAAAACTTGGAAAAGAGGTGCTGCTCATATAGGCTGAATGAGGAATAAGAATTAGAGGCAAGTTATAAACTGGTATCCATGTGATGTACAATACCCAGGGAAAGGCTCTTATAGTACATTGTGTGGTCATCCTATATAGGATTTATGGGAGGGTATGGGTTAGAGTTGCGTGGGCTGAAAAGTTCTACATGCATTGCCATCTGTACCATTACAGGAAGTACCCATACTGATGAAATCCCAATTTAAATGAGGTATAGAATAAGTCACTTCTATTTAGTGTTTTGAAGTTATTTGTCACAAAAGTGAAGCTGAAATGAATTAAATGTAGTCACACAGCTTTTAAGGATAGTTGATCCCAGTGTTAATCAATAATCAATTGGAAGTGATGATTAGCCATGTCTCCTGACTCCAAATTTAATGTTCTTTCTATTAATCTCCACTCAGAATTAGCTCTCTTCATAATAACATGCTGTATACTCATCTTAAAATTTAAGTCATTGGCTTATCCTTGAGGGATGAAAGGTGTAGCTGCTCCCCAGATAGGATGTAGTCTAGGCAAACCACCGTGTTCCCTGCTTCCACAATCAAGGTTTCTATCCAGGTGAAATCAAGCTAAAATGAACATTATATATGGATTTTAAAAGGAAGCCATAAAAGGGTAGCATACAGTCTGAGAAGTGAATGGGGAATTGGGAAATAGATTTTCTTTGAAGATGATGGAGAAAAAAATTACTTGAGCTAATCATATATATTGAGCCTCTGTTGTTGTTCAGTCATTCAGTTGTATCAGACTCTTTGTGACCCCATAGACCTTCCTGTCCTCCACTATCTCTCGAAGTCTGTCAGAGTTCATGTTCATTGTTTCCATGACATTAACTTTCCATTTCATCCTTTGCCATCCCTTCTCCTTTTGCCTTCAATATTTCCCAACATCAGGGACGTTTTCATTGAGTCCTGTCTTTTCATTATGTGGCCAAACTATTTCAGCTTCAGCTTTCACATTCTAGTGAATGAACTGAATTAAGTTCTTTAAGCATTGATTTATTTGATCTCCTTGCTGTCCAAGGGACTCTCATAAATCTTCTCTGGCACCACAATTCAAAAGGATTGATTCTCTGCTCAGGTTTCCTTACAGTACAACTCTCACAGCCATACACTACTACTGAAAAAAACATAGCTTTTAATTGTATGCATTTTTTATGGCAAGGTGATGTCTCTGCTTTGTAGTATGCTGTCCAAATTTGCCACAGCTTTCCTCCCAAGGAACAAGCATCTTGTAATTTCATGGCTACAGTCACTATCTGCAGTGATCTTTGAGCCCAAGAATATAAAATCCGATAGTGCTTCCATTTCTTCTCATTAGTCATTCTTATTTTTTTTTATCTTTTAATAAGTTTATTTTGATATCCTTTTATAAACATCAAAGTCATTTCTGGATATGCCCAAATCCCACATTAAGCCTCTCTTATAACAACAACAACAACATGGCAGTCTATTCAATATCTAGCCTCCTTCTTATGATCCCTTTTCCATTAACCCATTTCCTCTCCATTTTCCTGTTGGGTGGAATGTATTTCTGTACCCAACTCTGTGTGTGTGTGTGTGTGTGTGTGTGTGTGTGTGTGTGTGTGTGTGTGTGGTGTGCGCTTGTGTGTGTATTCTTAAACATTTGGAGAGGTTAAGATGAGAGAGTAAGGTTCATGTGTCACCCACTCTTACTTCCGCCCCCCATTCACACATACTCCTTTCTCCTTGTTGTATAGATTTCTATTTGCACAGCCCATTTATATGACTATTTTCCCCATTCTTACTCTCTCTTCCCCCCTCTCCCAGTGTCTTTTCTTTTCTACTATTTCCCTTCTTCTTTTAACATCATGAGGGGAGGCAGAGCCAAGATGGCGGAGAGAAGCCAGGAAGTTTCTGAGCTCTCCTGAGTTTCCCTCAAAAACAACACTAAATCAAGCCTCTAAACAGATTCTGGAACTGCAGAACCTACAAAAATCACAGAGACACAATGTACTAACTTGAGATAATTTAGAAGACTTCAGGAAAGGTCTGTCTCACTTGGGAAAAAGGAGAGGGCAGTGTAGCAGAGCTCAGCACAGCACAGCTCAGTGCACCTCAGTGCAGTAGCACTGTGGAAGGGGTCTGGGCATGTCAGCAGCAAGAGGCTTCTGGCCACAGCATAAATCAATCACTGAACCCCCTTGGTCCTGACTCAGAAGGCTGGTGGCACAACAGGCCATTTGTGAGACCCACCAGCCCTGACTGGGAGGACAAACTGCCAGCCAGAGAACCACCCACAGGACAGGCATGATTTGGCCAAGCCATCACAGCACAGGGAGCAAGCCCAGGGCGGTAAAGAATCCCCAAACCACAGAGGCCTAAGTGTAGAAAGCCAGTGACCAGGCCCCTATCCCTCAACACAAGAAGCTTGCAACAGTGGCCCCTGTGCCCCAGGAGCAAACCTCAACTTTATAAGTTTAAAAATAGGCTACAATATGAGTAAGAAACAGAAAAGGAACCTTATCATTGACAGCTTTTATGGTGACAGGGAAGACCAAAACACAACCTCAGATGAGGACAATACCATCAAAATGCCTATGGCATATGAAGCCTCAAGTGGGAAAATGATCTGGTCTCAAGACCAAAAAGCCTTCTTGGAAGAGCACAAAAAGGCTTCTAAAAATCAAATGAGAGAGGTAGAAGAAAAAGTGGAAAGAGAAATGAGAGTTACACTGGAAAAAGAAACACAAAAATTGACTGAAGAAAACAATTCCATAAAAAATAAAATGGGCCAAATGGGGGGAGGGGAAGAATTGGCCAAATGGAAGAGTGGGTGCAAAGACTTCCTGAGGAAAATAATGCCTTAAAAATTGAAATTGGGCAGATGGAAACTAATGACTCCATGAGACACCAAGAATCCATCAAGCAGAATCAAAAGACTGAAAAAATAGAAGAAAATATGAAATATCTCATTGGAAAGACAATTGACCTGGTAAATAGATCCAGGACAGATAACCTAAGAATTATTGGACTACCTGAAAGCCATGATCAAAAAAAGAATCTAGACACCATATTCCAGAAAATTATCAAGAACTGCCCTAATATTGTAGAATCAGAGGATAAAATAATTGAGGAAATTCATTGATCACCTCCTGAAAGAGACCCCAAAAGGAAAACTCCAAGGAATATTGTAGCCAGATTCCAGAATTATAAGGTAAAGGAGAAAATACTCCAAGTAGCCAGAAAGAAACCATTTAAATATCATGGAGTCACAATCAGAATTACCCAAGACCTGACAGCTTCAACATCAAAGGATCACAAGGCTTAGAATATGATATTCTGGAAGGCAAAGGAGCTTGGATTACAACCAAGAATCAACTATCCAGCAAGATAGAACATTATCTTTCAGGGGAAAAAATGGACATTCAATGAAATAGGGGACTTCCAAGGTTTCCTGAAGAAAAGACAAAAACTGAACAGAAAATTACAAGACTCAAGAGAGGTATAAAAAGGTAAATGGGGGTGGAGGGAGGGGGAGGAAGTTATTCAATAAGGTAAACTGTTTACATCCCTATGAGGGAAGATAATACCTTTAACTCTTGAGATTTGTATCTCTATTAGGGTATTGGTATTAAATTGACTTTGATGTTATGATATAAAGAAACTCAAGGGGCAGAATAAAAGGAGAATAGGGAGAGGAGAGGGAAGGGGAGGTGGAATGGGTTAATTACATCATGTGAAGCGGCACAAAAAACCTATTACATTAGAGAGAAAGAAGGGAGGGGTGAGCACTGTTTCACCTTACTTTCATCAGATTTGTTGCAAAGAGAGAATAACATATACACCCATTTGGATAAAGAAATGTAGCTTACTCTTTAAGGAAGTAAAAGGATAAGGGGAAAAGTGTGGTACTGATAAAAGGGAGGGCAGATTGAGGGAGGCAGTGGTCAGAAGCAAAACACTGGTGAGGAGGAATAGAGGTAAAGAAGGAAAAAAGAATACAAACAAAGGGGAAAAGAAGACGGAGAAAAATGCACAGTTAGTAATCATGACTGTGAACATGAATGGTATGAACTCTCCCATAAAACTGAAGTAGCAGAATAGATTAAAAATGAGAATCCTACAAAATATGTTGTTTACAAGAAACACATTTGAAGCAGAGAGATACACACAGAGTAAAGGGGAAAAGTTGGAGCAGAATATATTATGCTTCAGCTAAAGTAAAAAAAAAAAAAAGCAGGGGTAGCAATCCTTATCTCAGACAAAGCAAAAATAAATCTAATTAAAAGAAAAACACATCTTACTAAAAGGAACCACAGATAATGAAGTAATATCAATACTAAACATATATACTCCAAATGGTATAGTATCCAAATTCTTAGAGAAAAAGTTAAATGAGTTACAAGAGGAAATAGACAGCAGAACTCTACTAGTGGGGGATCTGAACCTTCTCCCAGAACTAGATAAATCTAACCACAAAATAAATAAGAAAGAAGTTAAAGAGGTGAATAGAATTTTAGAAAGTTACATATGATAGATGTCTGGAGAAAATTGAATGGGAATAGAAAGGAATATGCCTTTTTCTCAGTGGTACTTGACCGTGTATTAGGGCACAAAAAAATCACAGTCAAATGTAGAAAGGCAGAAATAGTAAATGCATCTTTCTCAGATCATAATTGAATAAAAATTACATGTAACAAAGAGCCATGGAAAATTAATTGGAAATTAAATAATCTCATCCTAAAGAATGAGTGGTTCAAACAACAAATCATAGAAATAATAACTTCATCCAAGAGAATGACAATAATGAGCCAACATACCAAAACTTAAGGGATGCAGTCAAAGCAGTTCTTAGGGGAAATTTTATATCTCTAAATGCTTATAAGAATAGAGAAAGAGGAGATCAATGAATTGGACATGAAACTAAAAAAGCTAGAAAAAGAGCATATTAAAAATCCCCAACTAAATACTAAATTAGAAATTCTAAAAATCAAAGGAGAGATTAATAAAATTGAAAGTAATAAAACTATAGAATCAATAAAACTAAGCTTGTTTTATGAGAAAAAAATCAATAAATTAGATAAACCTTTGGTTAATTTGATTTAAAAAAAAAGAAAGAAAACCAAATTACCAGTATCAGAAATGAAAGGGATGAATTCACCACCAATGAAGTAGAAATTAAAGCAATAATTCAGAGCTATTTTACTCAGTTGTATGCCAATAAATTTGACAATCTAAATGAAATAGATGAATATTTATAAAAATATAAACTGCCCAGATTAACAGAAGAGGAAATAAAATCCTTAAATAAGCCCATCTTAGAAAAAGAAATTGAACAAGCCATCAACAAACTCCCTAAGAAAAAAATCTCCAGGATCAGATGGGTTTACAAGTGAATTCTACCAAACATAAGAACAATTAATTCCAATACCATAAAAATTATTTGGAAAAATAGGTGAAGAAGTAGTTCTACCAAATTCCTTGTATGACACAAATATGGTGTTGATACCTAAACCAGGCAGAGCCAAAACAGAGTAAAATAATTATAGACCCATTTCCCTAATGAATATCATTGCGAAATTCTTAAATAAAGTATTAGCTAGAAGAATACAGCAATTCATCAACAGGATAATACACTATGACCAAGTGGGATTTATACCAGGAATGCTATCAACATAATCAACAACATCAATAACAAAACTAACCAAAATCATATGATTATCTCAATAGATGCAAAGAAAGATTTTGAAAAAAGCTCAGGGGTGAAACAGGGATGTCCATTATCACCTCTATTATTTAATATTGTACTAGATATGTTAGCTTTAGCAATAAAAGAAGAAAAAAGAATTAGAATAGGCAAGGAAGAAACAAAACTATCACTCTTTGCAGATGATATGATGGTATACTTAGAGAATCAACTAAAAAACTTCTTGAAACAATGAACAACTTTATCAAAGTTGCAGGATATAAAGTAAATCCACATACATCATCAGCATTTCTATACATGACCAATAAAGTTCAACAGCAAGAGATAGAAAAAGAAATTCCACTTAAAGTAACTGTAGATGGGGCAGCTAGGTCGCACAGTGGGTAGAGCACTGGCCCTGGAGTCAGGAGGACCTGAGTTCAAATCCAGCATCAGACACAACACTTACTACCCTGGGCAAATCATTTAACCCCAATTGCCTCACCAAAAAATATATATAAATAAATAAATAGTTAGATAGATAGATAAAGTAAATAAGTAAAGTAACTCTATGAACACAATTACAAAACACTTTTCATACAAATAAAATAAAATCTAAATAATTGGAAAAATATCAATTGCTCATGGATACACTGAGATAATATAATAAAAATGACAATTCTATCTAAATTAATTTACTTATCCAGTGCCATACCAACAAGACTACCTAATAATTATTTTATACAACTAGAAAAAATAATAACAAAATTCATCTGGAAGAACAAAAGGTCAAAAATATCAAGAGAACTAATGAAAAAAATACACAGGAAGGTGGGCTAGCCATATCAAATCAGTAGCTATACTATAAAGCAGCAGTTATCAACACTATTTGGTACTGACTAAGAAATAGAATGGTGGATCAATGGAATAGGTTAGGCACAGGAGACACAGTAGTAAATGACTATAGTAATATACTGTTTGATAAACCCAAAGACTCCAACTTCTGGAATAAGAACTCAGTATTTGACAAAAACTGCTGGGAAAACTGGAAGATAGTATGACAGAAATTAGACATAAACCAACATCTTATAACATATACCAAAATAAGATCAAAATGGGTACATGATTTAAACATAAAGGGTGATACCATAGGTAAATTAGGAGATGAAGGAATAATTTACCTCTTAGATCTATGGAGAGGAGAACAGTTTATGTACAAACAAGAGACAGAGAATATTATGAAATGCAAAATGGATGATTTTATTACATTAAATATAAAAGGTTTTGTACAAACAGAAGCAATGCAGCTAAAATTAGGAGGGAAGCAGAAAGCTGGGAAACAATTTTTATAGCCAGTGTTTCTTGTAAAGGCCTCATTTCTAAAATATATAGGGAACTAAATCAAATTTATAAGAATACAAGTCATTCCCTAATGGTCAAAGGATATGAACAGGCAGTTTTCAGATGAAGAAATCAAAGCTATTTATTGCCATATGAAAAAATGCTCTAAACCACTTTTGATTAGAGAAATGCAAATTAAAATAACTCTGAGGTACCACCTCACACCTATCATATTGACTAATATGACAAAAAAGAAAAATAATAAATGTTGGAAAAGCTGTGGGGGAAAATGAAACTCTAATGCATTGTTGGTGGAGTTGTGAACTTATCCAATCATCCTGAAGAGCAATTTGGAACTATGCCCAAAGCACTATGGGACTGTGCATACCATTTGACCCAGTAATCCCACTACTATGTCTGTATCCCAAAGAGATCACAGAAAAGGGAAAAGGACCACATGTACAAAAATATTTATAGCAGCTCTCTTTGTGATGGCAAAGAATTGGAAATTGAAGGAATGCCCATAAATTGGGGAATGGCTGAACAAATTGTGGTATATGAATGTCATGGAATACTATTGTACTGCAAGAAATGATGAGCAGGCAGATTTTAGAAAAACCTGGAAAGACTTAAGTGGACTGAAGCTGAGTGAAGTGAGCAGAACCAGGAGAACATTGTACACAGTAACAGCAACAGCAACATTGTTTGATGATCAACTATGATAGACTTGGCTCTTCTCAGCAGTGCAATGATCCAAGACATTCCAAAGAAATCATGATAGAAAATGTTCTCCACATCCAGAAAAGGGAACTGTGGATTCTGAATGCAGATTGAACCATACTGTTTCTACTTTTAGGTTTTTTTTTTCTTTTTTGAGGTTTTTCCCTTGTGTTCTGATTTTTCTTTCACAACGTGACTAATGCAGAAATATGTTTAATGTGATTGCACATATATAACTTATATCAGATTGCGTTCTGTCTTGGGGATGGGGGAGGGAAGGAAGGAAGGAGAAAAATATGGAACTAAAAATCTTATGAAAACAACTATTGAAAACTATCTTTACATGTAACTGGAAAATAATAAAATATTTTTGATTAAAAAAACCACATCATCGTGAATAACAGAATCACTCCGAATTACACTTCCTTTATGACACCTGATAATGTTAGAGTTCTAAGGGACTACATGTTTCATCTCTCCATATAAGAATATAAACAGTTTAACATTGTTTAATCCCTTATGATTACATGCTCATGTTTACTTTTTATACATCTTTTGACTCATCTGTTTGTATATCAAGTTTTCTATTCAGCTCTGGTCTTTTCATAAGGAATGATCAGAAGTCTTCTGTTGCATTACAGATCAATTTAATTAAAGATCAGTTTTTCTAAGGGAAGTTACACAAAGTGATGTAACCCTGAGTCAACTCTGCACACTTCTCTGTTGGTCTGAATTCTGCAAGTTCCTGGCCTAGATTTGTCCCTGCTTTGGGGTTTTCATAGACTGCTACTGAACTCAGATGCTATTAGGTCACAGGGAGACTGTGCAAATTCAGTAACTGAATTGCATTCTCCCTTTTGGTCTGGGATTTCTTCCCTATAGGCAGGAGGTCCTTGCAACTACAGGTTTCCACTCTGAGCTATAGGCTAAAAATGAGTTTCTTCCCTGCTCCTGAAATCAGAGCCACATTGCTACTGTTTGCTCCCAGAACTTGTTTCTTGTTTACCATGCAGCTAGGCACCCCTAACTACTGTTCCTCAGGGGTTGCTCCTCTCCACCCTGGATCCATGAACTGGGAGTGGGGAATGAGTAACAAAGCCCCCAGATTGCACCTATTCCTGTACCCTTAGCTAGTTTAGTGATTCCTTGGGATCTCCTCCTGCCCCTGTGCTTCCTTCCTGCCTTTGTGCTTTGTCTCAGCTCTTTTTTCAGTTCTTATGTGCACAGACCCTGTCTCAATATTTGAAGACCTCTCTGTCTCCTTAAGCCTCCTTGGGCTGGAAAAATGACTTTTCATAACTTTTCCTTGGATTTCCCAAAAAGAATTCAATCTGGTGCATTTTCCAGATCTTTGTGGAGAAAGTTGGGTAAGTGACCTAGGCAGTGCTTTTTCCTCTTACTCTTCCCATTAATTATTTCTTTTTTTTTCTTTTTTTTTTTACGGGGCAATGGGGATTAAGTGACTTGCCCAGGGTCACACAGCTAGCAAGTGTCAAGTGTCTGAAGCCGTATTTGAACTCAAGTACTCTTGAATCCAGGGCCGGTGCTTTATCCACTGCGCCACCTAGATGCCCCCCCCCCATTAATTATTTCTTATGGCATAGTAATAGCATTAAACATATACACCATAATTTGTCCACCCATTCCTTCATTTCCAGTTACTTTGCTACATCAAAAAATATTTCTATGAATATCTTGCTATATAGAGAGAAGTGTTTTTTTCTTTTGTCTTTAATCTCCTCAGAACATATGTTTAGTAATATGATCACTGGGACAAAAAGCATAAATCTTTATTTATTGAATAACTCCAAATAGTTTTCCAGAGTAGTTGGACCAATACAAAACTCCCCATTAGTGTATTAGTTGTCTTCCTATAACCACTACAATGAGAACAAAGACATCAAGTAGGCAAATTGTTTCCTTTGTAATACTTTGTATTTCATTACATGCATTTAAAAACATCATTCTGAGAAGAGGTCCAGAATGCCAATAGGATAGGCTGCTTCCTCAAAAGTAAGCTCCTTTTTTGTTTGTTTGTTTGCTTGCTTGTTGGTTTTTTTTTTTTGGTGGGGCAGTGAGGGTTAAGTGACTTGCTCAGGGTCACACAACTAGTAAGTGTCAAGTGTCTGAGGTCATATTTGAACTCAGGTCCTCCTGAATCCCGGGCAGGTGCTTTATTCACTGTACCACCTACCTGCCCAGTAAGCTCCTTTTCTCTGGCAGTTTCCGTCAATGATGTTTTTTAAAAGGATTCCAATAATGGGTATGAAACCAGTCTAGATGGCTTTGAAGCTGCCTTCTAACTTCTATGATGTTATGAAGGAACCTATAGTTCAAGAAATTGAGAAATGATTGCCTTCTGCACTATTAGAGCAATTAGAATCAGCAAGAACAGTCCCTCCATGCTTGACCATCTTTAAGCTAACTCTCTTCAGAGATTCTTAAATGTTTGCATCATGGACCCTTTTTGTGTCTACCTTTCCAACTTATTTTTTTGTGGGGCAATGTGGGTTAAGTGACTTGCCCAGGGTCACACATCTAGTAAGTATCAAGTGTCTGAGGCTGGATTTGAACTCAGGTTCTCCTGAATTTAAGGCCAGTGCTTTATCCACTGTGCCACCTAGCTGTCCTCCATCTTATTCTTAAGTATAGCAAATATATGAGAGACAGTGGCAAATACCTTGCCAAAAATCTAGGCAAACTAAAAAGTTTCAAACCCTGTCAAAAAAATGGAAATGATTAGAATCTGACATCATGTTGGTTTGTTTTTTACAAAGTCACGCTATCTCTTTGTGATCACCTCACCCTTGTCTAGATTTTCACTAACTTTTCTCCTTTCGCAATGAATTAAAGTTAACGTTCTCTGACTTATACTTTACTTTGCTCATGGTAAGCTCTTCACAAATGCTTCATTCATTTATTCATAAATCCATAATCAGAACCACAGATCTCAAAGATTGGAAAGGCTCTCAGTGGCCAACCAGACAAACTCAAACATAGTTCTCCAGAAGAAATCCAGTGTGGGCAGACTATAGTATGACTATGTCAACTTCCTTTTCCTAGAAACTATGGTCCTTTTAATGCAACCTAAGATCACAGCAGCTTTTTTGCGTGCCCCATCTCAGTACTGACTTATATTGAGCTTATAGCTCACTTAATCTCCCAGATCAGAGCAACTTCTGTCTACACATGCCTCCCACAGCCTCAGTCATATACTTACAAAGTTGATTTTGTGATAACCAAGTGCAAGACCTTATATTTATCCCCAATGAATTTACTCTTATTAGATTCAGCAATTCTGTAGCCTATCTAGATGCTATTGGATCCTGACCCTGTTATCCACTGTTAGCTAGCTGTTCTTCCTAGCTTTGTGCCATCTGCAAATTACAAGAGCATGCCATCAATATGTTTATCCAAGTTATTGATAAAATTGGTAAGAAAACAGAACCAAGCATAAATCCCTGGATTACTCCTTGAAGATCTATCTCCTACCATGCTAGCTTTGAATCATCAAAATAACTCTTGGAGTTTAGACAGTCAATTGGTTCTGAAGCCATCTGTTATGTTATTATTTAAGCTATGTCTCTCCTATCTTCTCCAGAATAATCTAGGCAAACTATATCCACAGAATCCTACTCATCTGCTAGTTTAGTAATCCTGTAAAAAAAAAAAAAGGAAGTGGCCTGACCTAGTCCTGATGAAGCCTTTGGCAATCACCATTTCTTTTTCTAGATGTTTGTCAACCATCTCTTTAATGATCCATCCAGGAATTTTCTGAGGAATCAAAGTCAAGATCACTGGTTCATGGACTCTGTTCTCTTATTCATTCATTCATTCATTCATTTTTATTTATTTGTTTGCTTGTTTGTTTGTTCATTCATTTATTCATTTATTTATTTATTCATTTACCTATCTACCCATTTATTTTTTGCATAAGGACATATGTACTTCTCTATTCTTTAGGCACATCTCCTTTTTCCATATCACTAACAGTAGCTCACCAGTCATATCTGCCCATTCTTTCAGAATGCAAGAATGTAGTTCATCTGGGTCAGGTGACCTAAATTCACTACCTCCTTACTTCTTTTTGAGTGTTAATTTTCCATTAGTTTTGTTGTCACTTCATATGTGAAGATCATTCTCCTTTGCAGAGAAAACAAAACAAAAATATGTATGTATGTGTGTATGTATGTATATGTATGTATATTAGAATTAAACAGAAAATGTCCTATGCCTTCTTTCATTTCCCTTTTTTTCACAGCTACTTTTTTAAAAAAATCTTTTGTGTTGTCCTTAGCTTCTCTTGACAGCCTCAGCCCATTCTGAGCTTTAACATTATATACAAAATTTATATAGAAATTTTCTATATTCCTATATTCAGTTCTCTATTCCCCAGCCTTACATCTTTTGTACATTTCTTTTAAAAAATCTAAGTTGGTTGATGCAGTCCTTGAGCATCCACATTGGGCTCTTCAGACACACCTCACTTTTCCTTCTAATTGGAATTCTTTCCTTCTCTGTCTTCAGAATTTCATTCTTGAACTTCTCCTATCCTCATTGTGCTGACTTCTACCAAGGAATATTACCCCCATGGAATTCTCCCTGTCTTTCCTTTAACTTCTTTGAAATCTGTTTTCTCAAAATGTACAAATGCATGTCAAAACTGTCATGATTTCCTCTTCTTCCCTATCACAAACTGTAGGATATAGTAGTCACTTACTCCCAAGATCCCCATAATGTACACCCCAACAATCAATTCCTCCCTCTCAATGTGAATCAGATTCATAATATAACTTTTGCTTGTAGATTTCTCCTCTTTTGAAGGATGGAATTTTCACTAATGTATGTTAATTAGCTGATTTACTTTTGACAGAAAGCTCCAATAGATGTCAGGATAACTGAAGTTCCCCATCATTCCTATATCATTCCTCCACAAATGCTAAGTTTGTTATCTGTTTTTCCAAATCATCTATTCCTCTTTCTGTCCAAGTGGTTTGTAGTATACTCAAATAACAAAATCACTTCTGTTACCCCTCCTTTGATCTTTTTGTGTGTGGGAGGGGACAATGAGGGTTAAGTGACTTGCCCAGGGTCACACAGCTAGTGTCAAGTGTCTGAGGCCAGATTTGAACTCAGGTCCTCCTTAATCCAGGGCCAGTGCTTTATACACTGTGCCACCTAGCTGCCCCCTTAACACTTCTCATTTGGATTATAGTGAAAGCCTCCTAATTTGTTTCTTCAGTTCTAATTCATCCTCTGGAAGTACAATTGACTAAATAATCTTCACCATGTCACTCCTGTACTCAATCTCAGACTAACAGACCACTTAGGTTTGATTTTTAGGTTGCTATCAATAGCTTACATGAGCTATGGTTTGAATGAAGTCAGATTTATTAGAATACTACACAAGAATAAGTCTTATTCGACAGCCTACTTCATAGCAGTAGCGACAAACACAATTTACTGAGAACTGATTGAATTGCTTGGGACTGACTATACTCTTTTTTTTTGTTTTTGTTTTGTTTTTGTTTTTGTTTTTGTTTTTGGCAGGGCAATGGGGGTTAAGTGACTTGCCCAGGGTCACACAGCTAGTAAGTGTCAAGTGTCTGAGGCTGGATTTGAACTCAGGTACTCCTGAATCCAGGGCCAGCACTTTAACCATTGCGCCATCTAGCTGCCCCCATCTGACTATACTCATCAAATTCCAGCTTCTGATTACTTAGTAGATCTCCCAAAGACAATCTCCTTACTCTCAGCTTATTATGTGAAACAAAAAGTATTAAACCCTAAAGGCAGCCTTTTCAGTGTCTGTTTTTGTTGTTGTTGTTTGTACCCTATACAAACTGTTTTCAGCCCATCCTTTGGATACTCCTAGCTTGCTATGGAGCTATCATAAGTATGGCTCCTCTGCCCTCATTAAAGGCCTTAATTATGTTACATTGATTGTTTTTTGGGGGGAGGGGTTGTTTGTTTTTATTTTTGTTTTTTTTTATTGAGGCAATTGGGGTTAAGTGACTTGCCCAGGGTCACACAGCTAGTAAATGTTAAGTGTCTGAGGCCGGATTTGAACTCAGGTACTCCTGACTTCAGGGCCGGTGCTCTATCCACTGTGCCACCTAACTGCCCCGATATTGATTGTTTTAATAATTTTTCAGGTTAACAGTAGTCACAGCAAACTCTGCATCTATAACCTAAACCACTCTACTATGAGTGGAGGAGCCCCATCGATGCACAGTTCTGAATGTGATGTGGCCATTAGTGTCTCTATGCCAAGCCTGGAGTGATCCACATTCCTTTGGGGCAGAAGAACTTTTATACCCTTTAGAGACTAGATAGACAAGTACTGTGCAGCTGGCTTTCTTCCACTGGGATCTTATGACAGGGAAGTTCTCTTGGAATGGAAAAAGAAAGCTCCCTAGCTTATCAGAAAATTAATTGTTAAGGTAGGAGTGAGACTTCCCTCAAGGCAACATTGTTGCACACTGGCCTTGCACAAAGAACAATTAAAGGAAGGTGCCAGGAGCTCTGGGCAAGCAGGATACATGCTCCTTCTCTTGCAGGAGTGGACAGCCAGGTACAGAAAGAAGTTAATTCCTTAAGCAGAAAGTCAAAATTCACTTTGAGCTAATTCAGAAACCAGAAGCACAGAAGCAAAATTCCAGGCCATGAGTGGATGAATATTGCCTGTGGTTAATAGGATCAATAAGATTTATCTAACAATTTAACTTCTTCCCTTCAAATTTTGAATTGAAGGGCCCTTGCATTGCTCCTATCTACCTTTCTTGTCTTATTTCATGTTATTTCTTTCCCTGAACTCCACCATCCAGTCAGACTGGACTAGTAGTTCTTGTATAAACTTAACCTGTCATCTCCTACTTCTATGCATTCACACAGGCTCTTCTCAGCACACTCCATTCTTATTTGTCCCCTTCAAAATCCTTGTATTCCAACAAAGATTCACTCAGGGGCTACATCTTTCATGAAGTCTTTCCTAATTCCTGATTAGAGGTGGCTAAGTTATTCAGTAGGGCAACCAGGTGCGGCCATTGTGCATAGAGTACCAGGCCTGGAATCAGGAAAACTCATCTTCCTGAGTTCAAATCCAGCCTCAAACACTTACCATCTGTGTGACCCTGGGCAAGTCACTTTACCCTGTTTGCTTCAGCTTCCTTATCTGTAAAAGGAGCTGGAGAAGGAATGGCAAACCACTCCAGTATCTACAAAATGGAAGATAATAATAGTTCCCCAGAGCTGTTCTGAGGATACAAAAAAAATTTGCCAAGTAGTTTACAAACCTTGAAAGCACTTTATAAATACTAGCTATTCGTTATCTCACAGGTATTAGTGCTCTCCCTTCCTCAGTATATGTTGTTGATGTGTCCGACTCTTTGTGACCTCATTTGGGGTTTTCTTGGCAAAGATACTGCAGTGGTTTGCCATTTCCTTCTCCAGCTCATTTTACAGATGAGGAAACTGAGGCAAAGAGGGTGAAGTGACTTGCCCAGGGTCACATGGCTAGTAAGTGTCTCAGGCTGGATTTAAACTCAGAAAGATGAGTCTTCCCAGCCCAACACTCTATCCACTGTACCATCTAACTGCCCCTCCTTAGTGTATATTTATGTCCATACTCCAAAACACCACCACCACCATTAGAATGTAAGTTTCTTGGGGCAGCTAGGTGGCGCAGTGGATAGAGCACCGGCCCTGGAGTCAGGAGTACCTGAGTTCAAATCTGGCCTCAGACACTTAACACTTACTAGCTGTGTGACCCTGGGCAAGTCACTTAACCCCAATTGCCTCACTAAAAAAAAAAAAGAATGTAAGTTTCTTCATGTCAAGGACTGAGTTGCTTTTGTCTTGGTGTCCCTAAGTACCTACCACATGTTGCTGTGGTTCATTTGGCTTTGGGGTGTCCGATTCTCTGTGACCACATTTGTGATTTTCTTGTCAAAGATATTGGAGTGGTTTTCCAATTTTTACAGATGAGGAACTGAGGCAAATAGGGTTAAGTGATTTTCCCAGGGTCACACAGCTAGTAAGTTTCTAAGACCAGATTTGAACTCACAAAGATGAATCTTCTTGACTCTAGGCGACTTGGAAGTGCTTAATAAGTATTTGTTGAATTTAATTGTTTAATAACTACATATACATATAACATATGTGGATATATATATAGACATAGATACATTTTTATATATCCATGCATATATTATGGAAGTCTGAAATTTACTCACAACATTTTATTTCTTCTCTGTAGCTGCATCACCAGAAGTCCCTCCTGTGATTCTAACACCAGAGGAACAGGCAGAGCTAGAAAGGAAGTTGGAATTGAAAATGAAAATAAAGGATGAGCATCTTGAAGCCCTTAAATGTGAAGGTATATAAAGACCACCTCATTTTCACAGACAAGCATATCAATATTCACTAAACTGACAAATCATAGAGGAATCCTAAAGAGGGTCAGCACTGTGACAGAACAAATAATATTGCAAAGTGAACAATTCGGTGCCATGCTTGTGTTCTGTCTATGCAGGCCAAGCAACTGACTTGGCTGAGGTTTTCCCTAAATTGAACAAATAGTTGGTCTCACAGTCTTGCTACAACCTCAAAAGAGAATGTAGAAGTATTAGAAATGGAGAGGGGCCAGGGCAGCTAGGTGGTATAGTGAATAAAGCACTGCCTGTGGATTCAGGAGGACCTGAGTTCAAATCCAGCCTCAGACAGTTGACATTTACTAGATGTGTGACCTTGGACAAGTCACTTAATCCTCACTGCTGCCCCCCCCCAAAAAAAAGAACAAAAGAAAAAGAAAGAAATGGGGTAAATTGCAATGGCAATGATTTAGGTCTATACCTAAGAGAGAAAAATTCCTTATGGAGGCTTCTTAGATACTAAAGTTTAGTTTGATTTAGTTTGTTAGGAGTAAAATTTGTAAATTCTCCTCCTTAAAAATCAGTAAGATAGGACAAATGGCCACTGGGGCAGGACTCTGGGGAAGTTGTTAGGTACTTTCCTTCCTATAGCAGGTTAACAGGTCAGCTCTTTCAGTTCTATGATTTTGAAGTTCCGGGAACCAAATAAAAAAGAAATATTTCACAGAGATCAGAAAACAGAACCAAAATGCCATAAGCTTTTATAGATCACTATAACTAGTTGTTTCGAGACTAAAATCATCAAAGTGCAGGATTAAGGGGTAGGGAAGGGGGAACAGTAATCCAACTAGCACTCTTGATGCTTCCTGACTTTTTCCCAATCTACCAATAGAAGATCCAGAGTAATTGGAGTCAGGACTCATGCTTCCATTCTACTGCCTGGTCCTGTCCTATAGGATCGCTATAGTTCTCTACATCCTAGCCCCAGCTCTTCAGTGCATCGTGTGCCCCTTTAAAAGCTATGGGATGTGACCCTGGGAAAGTCACTTAACCCTCATTACCCTGCAAACAAACAAACAAAAACCTATGGGATGGTGTCATGCACAAGGCTGCTAGCATTCCCTTAGTGATCTTTCTGATTCTGGAAAACCTAGCAGGATCATTGTCATAAGAACTCAGCCAGTTGCCTCCCTGTGATTTTAAAACAGTGAAATAAATAATCAGGACATTTCTTATTTCTTAGGTATGATTTGAGAAGATGTCTCCTGCCCACCTTTTGAAATCTACAGTCACCCATATATGGTCTTTCCATCTTTGCCTTCTCATTTCAGAATTGATCAAAAAAGCTGATCATGTCATGTAATCCAGCCCAAAGGAAAAAAAAAAACAATTCTAGTTTTAGTGTAAATATCTAAACCAAAGAGGTTTAGAAGTTGGAAGAGTTGCTTCTTGTTAGTGAGAACAAATGGCTGTACATTCAAATCATCACTTCTTGAGAGGGAGGTCTTTGTTTCAAATAACTGATTAATTCAAAAATGTGTGCACATGATATTCAAGACCATCCCTCCCTGATCTCACTTTTTAAATACAGCACAAGCAACACAATTTCGACTTGAGCTGATCAAGATAAAGGCCTTAGCTCATATGGAAGAACTTCTAGGAAGGGCGATAGATGTGTACAAGCTGATGGACAAGTGGCTTGGAGCCCGGTACTTGGCAGAAATGGCAAGGTAATATATGGCTAAAAAATAAGAAAGAATTCTTAGCAACATACCTGAATGGAAAAAAAAATGAGATACGTAAAAGTTGATAGGTTTTAAAATCTATTGACAACATCAGTACTTGCAGTAAAGTTTCTTGGCTATTCTGTTGGTATTTTCTCTTTCCAAGTGACAACTCAGGCTCCAACTGCCATTTTTCAAATATGGATTTTTGCAGGGAACTGATGAATATGGCCTTCACATTCAACCAGAATTCTGAGTGGAAAGTCAGACAGATAATTTCCTGAATTTCTGAATATTTTATACCATTATAAATACCAGATTAAGAATCATATCATTTTCATGCTCAAAAGGATCTTAGAGATCATCTGGTTAAACTCCCTTTTTTTTTTTTCTTGCAAATAAGAAATTAAGACCCAGAGCTGAAGGCTATCCAGTGTGAAGCTAAGGACAACAAGAAGGAGGCATTTATCGAAGTCTAAACAATTAAACTTGCTGGGACAATCCACACTGCTATTCTATAGACAATTTCATCTTATCATTTATCTGAGGAAATTATAGAGACTTGGTATATTAAAAATAAGAGACTTGAGTCCTACTTTCAGCTTGGCTATTAATTAGCTACTTGATAGTGACTTCATATTTTACAGGCTTCACCTACAAAATGAAGATTTGGGAACTGGACCATTTGAGCAGGTCCTCCTGCACGACAGTGCTATAATCCTTTGAAATGCAATATTTTACAATTCCTTTGTGTGACATTCCAGTTCTGAAATTCTGGAAATTTTCATACATGTGGGATCTAATCAAATGAAGGGTGTTCTCAAATTCAGCTGCTATCACTAACAAATCAGTTTGTCATTTTTCTTGTCTTTGCTAGTTGCCACTTGCTGAAATTTCCACTCTAAATGCTTCAGGATGCATTTTTAGAGCTATAGATGGAAGAAAATAGAGCAGATTACTTTTTGATTGTATTGGCTAGACCCCAGCTCTAATTGAAAATGAATAACTTATCATCCTCGAAATCTAAATGCAGTCACTTTCACCGTCCATAAATTGTAATTGGTTCAGTGTTCCACATGCCATTTTCAAAGTAGCTTTCTTTTTTCTTTTTGCTTTGAATAGAATTTTATTTTCCAAAATATATGTAAAAACAAATTTTAACATCAATTTTTTAAAACTCTGTGTTCCAACTTCTCTTCCTCCCTCCATTCCCACCCCCCACCCACAAGAATTCAAGCAATTCAAAATAAGTTATACATGAGTAGTCATGGAAAAATTCTCATATTAGCTAGTTATGAGAGAAAGCAGTCAAAAAACCCAAAATTTCAGATTAAGGAATTGTCTAAGAGGAAAAGAAAAAAAAATTTTAAATGTGTTTCCATCTGTTTTCAGATACTATCATTTCTTTCTCTGCAGATGGGCCACAATCTTCATAAGTCCTTCAGGGTTATATTGGATCATTGCCTTGCTGAAAATAACCACATGCTAACCAGCAGATCATCCCCCACTATTGCTGTTATTTTGTATACAGTACATTTCACTCTGCTTCAGTTCATGTAGGTCTTTTCAGGTTTTTCTGATAGTATCCTGTTCATCATAACCTGTATATAGTACCTTAAGCTTGACAGAGAATTTTCTTCATAAAAGCCCAGCAAAGTAGGTACCATACGTTTTGCCATTATAATTAATCATCATAACTATTTCCCTCCATCCCACTCCCTTCCCATGATATTTACTCTTATTTTCTTTTTACCTATTCCTCCTCAAAAGTGTTTTACTTCTGACTCTCCCCTCCCCTGCTCTGCACTCCCTTTTTTTACCCTTCCTTCCTTATCCTCCTGCCCTCCTACTTTCCTGCAGAGTTAAATAGATTACTCCTCCCAATTGGGTATGAAAGCTATTCCCTCACTCCGATGAGATCAAGGTCCCTGAGCTAATTCTGTGTTCTAAATTTTTCTTCCTCCCTCCCTCCTCAACCCTCCCTATGAGATAAAGCAATTCAATATGTCATACTTGTGCAATAATGCAGAACATCTTCATCTTCCTTGAAAGTGTTTTGCTTTTTACTGCGCTCTCCCTCAATCTGCCCTTCCCTCCTTCTCCCCCCCCCCTTATCTCCCTCCCCTCCCTCAGGACAAAAATATATTACTATACCTACTTGAGTATGTATGTTAGTCCTTCTTTGAGCTAATTCTGATGATATTAAGGTTCACTCACTCCGCAACTCCTTCCCCCTCTTCTCCTCCCCTCCATAAGCTTTTTTCTTGTTTCCTTCATGTGAACTACCTCTCCCCAGACCATCTCTCCCCTTCTCCCTCCCCCAGTTTATTCCTCCTACACCTCAACCCTATTTTAATGATTTCATCATAGATCAGTTAGGTGACACAGTGGACAAAGCACCAGCCCTGGACCCAGGAGTCCCCAAGCCCAAATCCAGCCCCAGACATAAGACACCCCACCCTGACTGCCCCACAAAGAACAAAACATAAATGCTTTACAGATATCATTTCTTCATATTCAGTTCAGACCTGTGTCTTCTGTGAATTCCTTACTGAGATAGTTCTCATGAGTTTGAAGTATTATCTTCTCATGTAGTAATGTGAAGAGTTTGATCTTTTAATATCTCTCATGACATCTTTTTTGTGTTCACCTTTTTATGCTTCTCCATGGTCTTGTATTTGAAAGTCAAGTTTTCTATTCAGTTCAGGTCTTTTCATCACAAATGCCTGAAAGACCTCTTTCTCATTGAAATCCCATTTTTTCCTCTGAAATATTATACACAGTTTTGCTGGGTACCTGATTTTTGGCTGTGGTCCCAGTTCCTTTGCCCTCTGGAACATCATATTCCATGCCCTTCAGTCCTTTAATGTAGAAGCTGCTAGATCTTGCTTTGTCCTTATTGGAGCTCCACAGTATTTGAATTCCTTTTTTCTAGCTGCTTGCAAAATTTTCTCCTTGACCTGGGAGTTCTGGAATTTGGCTATAATATTCCTGGAGGTTTTCCTTTTGGGATCTTTTTCATGAGGTGATTGGTGGATTATTTCAATTTCTATTTTAGCTTCTGCTTCTAGAATATCAGGGCAATTTTCCCTCACAATCTCTTGGAGGATGGTGTCTAAGCTTTTGTTTTGGTCATGGTTTTCAGGTAGTCCAATGATTTTCAAATTATCTCTCCTAGATTTATTTTCCAGGTCAGCTGTTTTTCCAAGGAGATATTTCACATTGCCCTCTATTTTTTCATTCAGTTGGATTTGCTTTACTGTGTCTTGGTTTCTCATAAGGTCACTAGCTTCCATTTGTCCAATGCTAATTCTTAGGCAGTTATTTTCATCAGGCAGTTTTTTAATCTCCTTTTCCATTTGGCATTTCAAACTGTTGACTTTTTTCTCATGACTCTCCTGCATAGCTCTCATTTCCCTTTCCATTCTTTCCTACCTTTCTCTACATCTTCTTTCTATTTCTCCAACTTTCTCTTCAAAGTCCCTTTTGAGAGTTTCCATGGCCTGAGACCAGTTCATATTTTTCTTGGAAGCTTTGGATGTTGGAGCTTTGACCCTGTTATTATCTTCTTCTTCTTCTTCTGAGGTTGTATTGTGCTCTCCCTTACCCCCAAAGAAGTTTTTGATGATCTTCTGCTTTCTCTGCCTACTCATCCTGGCTTACTGTTTCTTGGCTTTTAACTCCTTCTTAAAGTGTGGTGCTGCTTCCAGGACACACTGTTCAAGCTACAGCATGGCCCAGGAGATGATTGGGCTTCTTCTCAGCCTGCCTAGTCTCACATTTATTTGATTTTAAACTCTCCACTGGGGGTTGGGGACATGGAGGGGTGGGGCCCGGCTTTTTGGCTCCATTCCTGTTCCCAGCTCCAGAGGGTCCCAGGTGTTTTGGTTTGAGGGGGGGTAGGTTTTACTCTCACCTGGCCTGTTTTCTGGTCTGCAGATAACCTCAAGCCTACTTACTAAACAACCAACCAGCAAAACCTTTTGTGGTGTGGTTTTTAGCTTGGATGAGCCTGCTCCCCTCCTCCCCTCCCTGACCTGGGCCTCCTGCCACTCAGGATTTCTTCCTGGTTCCCCCCTGGGGTGGGACAGTCTAATCCGTCCCCCCAGTCCACTGGTACCCCTGCATTTACCCCCCCCTACCCTGGGCCAGCCATTCAATCTGACCACGTGCTCAGTTCCAGAAGACGCTGGTGCTACAGCCAATTCAGAGGCACTGGGGCAAGTTCCTTGGGTGGGTGTCTGGCGTGTCGGCCCAATTGCAGGTTTAGGCTTTATTTGTGGCCCAGCAAGGCCCCCAGAAATCTATCTATAGCTGGAGAAAACTCTCAGCCCGTATTTTTGTGTGTTTTTCTGCTCCAAGGGTTCTTTTATTGCTATTTTGGGGGTGATTGTATCAGGAGCTCTGTGCCTTTAATGTCTTTCCTCTGCCATCTTGGCTCCACCCCCCCCCAAAGTAGCTTTCTGTGTGACCCAAAAAGGTCTTTTCCAAATTCTCATTCATCCAACAAGTATTTATTTATTTAGTGGATACTAGGTGCTAGGTACTGGGGAGAAATGAATTTTAGATAAAACCTGGTCCTTTTAGCACTAACAGTCTGTAGAAGATTTGAACACAGATCTTCAGTAATGTACAATGTGGTATTGGAAGAGTGTGCACAAAGGACACTTAGAGGAAGTAACATTTGAGATGAACTTCAAAGGCCTGATAAATGGTGTAGTGGAGAGAGTGCCAGAGCTAGAGTCAGGAAGACTCATCTTCCTGAGTTCAAATCCAGCCTCAGACACTTACTAGCTGTGTGACCCTGGGCAAGTCATTTCACCCTGTTTGCTTCAGTTTCCTCATCCATAAAATGAGCTGTTGAAGGAAAGGGAAAACTAGTATCTCTGCCAGGAAAACCCCAAAAGGGGTCATGAAGATTAAGATATGACTGAACAACAACAAAGAAATTCATCTGGAAGGTACGTACTCTTAGAACAGTTTTAAATACCATGAGTAAAAGCATAGAGAAGAAAGAGCACATAAGAAACGGTCAGAGGAAGGAATGATAGAATCGTAGATTTAGAACTAAAAGGGACCTTACAGGTCATCTCATGTAACCCCTTCATTTTGAAAATGAGCAAACTGAGACTCAAAGAGGGGAAATGATTTGGCCGGAGTCACACAGGTAGTAAAGAGCCTAAGTCTGTTGCCTCTAGTGAGGTAGCAGATAGAGCACTAGGTGTGTAATCAGGAAGACCCAAGTTCAGATGAAGCCTCAGGCTGCATGACTTTGGGCAAGTTACTTAACCACTATCTCTCAGTTTTCTCAACTGTAAAATGGGGGTAATAACAGCACCTACCTTGTCAAAGGTTTGTTGTGAGGATCAAATGACATAATATTTACAAAGTGCTTAGCACAGTTCCTGGCAGCTATCATGATCGAGTATATAATTTTATACATATATATACACATATATATACACACAAATAATATATACATTATATATAATATATGAAATATCCTATGTGTACATAATAATCATCATCACTTCAGTTTGGTTGTACTATTGACAGGAGATTTAATGTGAGACTAAAGGTTAGGGCAAAACTAGACTTTGAATGCTAAGAAAAAGAGTTTCAACTTTACTTAGAGGCCACTGAAAGTTTTTGTGTAAAGGAGTGACAGGCAAGTGCCAGACTCTTATTTAAACATTCTAGGTAGAGTATATATTGTTGGTTTTTTGTTTTGTTTTTTGTGGGGGGTTTTTTGTCGTCTCCCCATTTGAAGACACAAAAACTATGCAACTGTAGATGAAAAAAGCTGGTTGTCTTTTTGACATGGAGGTCTTACATTCCTCAGTGATACCAAAAGTGGGATCTCACTTTTAAATCCTGTTTAGGGCACATTGGCCAATCTTTTCAACCTACATTCTCCAGTAAAAGTTTACTGTGGCTCACATTCTTTGAGTTTTCTCCTTACTGAACGGAAACCTTGTTCCCCAATGTATACCAGTGATTAACTGACTACCCACTAGATGGTGCTCACTTTTTTGGTTACCTGATTACTTTGAATTTGACTAATTGTTAAACTTTGAAAGGTCTCCATGCCTCATCTTCTAAGTGAATTCAGAACCACTGTCAGTCTCTTGAAGCAGGAACCAGTGAAGTATATCACTCTTGAGAGATTATAAAGACACAGTCATTTAACCTTCCTGAGATTGTTGCCTCATTTTAAAAATTGAAATCATAATAATAATAGTCTTAACTCTCTCACAGGTTTATTCTAAGTCTTACAACTGTTTTTTTTGCAGCATATGTTTTTCACTTAATAGTATTTTTTCCCCCAATTACATGTAAAGATAGTTTTCAACATTCATTTTTGTAAGATTTTGAGTTCCAAATTTTTCTCCCCCCTCTCCAAGACAACAAACAATATTGTACTATACAGTACAATCATGTTAAACAAACTTCTACATTAGTCATGTTGTTACAGCACATTTTTAAACATCTGCCATCAAATCAAATGTATTTTTAATTTGCTTTATTGATATTTTCTCTATCTTTTAAGTCTAGAAATCAACCAAATAATAAATTAAGCCATGATTTATACTATTGGCCATAAATGCTAACACTGAAAATTTAACAGTTGTTTCTCAAGAGCTGGTTTAAACTGGGTGGAGTGCATCTCTGGGCTTAAATGAAATCATTTGTATAAAGAGTTTTGTAAATCTTAAATGCTTAACTTTAAACAGTAACATTTCTTGGTTATTCCACTGGTATTTCAGGAAAAAAAAATAATTTCTCCTTTTAGAAAATAAATGTTTGTTTGCCTATGAAATGTAATATGTATAATATACACATTTACACACACACACACACACACACACACACACACACACCAAATGTCTATGTTACTATGTACTGAGATTTGCTTACATTCTAAATCTCCCTGTCTATATGGCTTCTCAAAACCCAACATCTCAGACCCAGCACAACAGCAACTTTTCTTATCCTAATAATCTAGGAACCATCTCTGCCACAAACTGGTTGTGAGGTCCTAGGCAAGTGACTTAGCTTTTCAATACCCTAGGCAAGTATCTGTTTCTTGAAGACAAAAGTTTCAGAGCAGGTTCTAATCTATATTAGTAGTGGGTCAGGGAGCGGTGGGGTGGGGGGGTTGTCCTCCCTAGGAATTTCCTATAACCAATGCATTCTCAGGTCTGATTAAAATTAGAAAAACCTTAGATGACATTGACTTGTGATCACAAAAATTTACATTAAAGGTAACCCTTCTTGACATCCTATGAAACTTTACAATGTTCCTGTTTATATAATCTTTACTGAATTTATGCTTTAAGATGATTTGATATGATTTATTATCTGAAAGAAATTCTTAATATACCATTCATATTTGACCAGTCTTTCTGAATATGAGATCAACTCATAGGTACCTTATCATTTAATGAATAATGTTTACTACAGAAAAAGAGACACAGCATGTTAATGGTTAGAGGGCCATGGACTTGAGTCTTGTCTCTGACACATATTAGCTGTGTCACCATGAGTGAGACTTTTCCTCTCAGTGTCCCCAGGCATGTATCTAAGCTTGTGTATTACAGAAACATTGCCAATCAGTGGTTTCCTAAACTGGTGAAATCACAGATCTCCTTTTTTTAAAAGCAGCATAAAATATTGTATTATCCTGTTATAAAATGCATGAATTATAAAAACCCATTATCCTCCCCAGTGTATACTTTTAGCATGCACATCAAAGTCTCTTTATGGACCAGAAGATGCACTCTGATTTGCAATATGTATCTGTTGTATAAACATTATTATTATTATTATTATTATTATTATAGCATTTTTCAAATTGAAAATTAAATCCTTTGTGTCTTGTTTTCATTCCGGGCAGTGTGGAAAAATTAACTGAAGTGGCTCACCACCACATCGAAACGTCAACGAGGATTCAGTATGAACTTATTTTAAATGATGAAGACTTCTTCATCAGTGGTGATGTGAAAGTTTTTCCAGATCCCCTTCCTCCCGTCCGTCCCCCGCCTGTGGAGAAAGAAATAAACACTTGTCTCACTATCAAACAACTCAACACCCTTCGAAAAGAGTTCATGGAAATGGCACCGAAAGGTAGGAAAAATAATTATTGATCCAGGCATCTCTGAGAAAAGTTAAAATTAGCCACCACAATAAGATAATTGTCATTTCTTTGGAAAGGCAGGTAAAGTTTGTTCTGAGGGAACTGGTTATTATGAAACTGAACAAATAGGACTCAGTTCTCTTTTGTTTCAAAGGGACACTTGTACCTAAGTTGTCCTTCAAGATGTGGAGAAATCAGATTCAGTTAAACCTTATATACATATAGTATGAGTCTATGCAGGTGTGTGTTGTTGCTCAAGAGAGTTGATTGTTACATGCTCAGTGTAAGAAATCAGAAAACACCACAAATTGGGTCTTGATTTATTGTTGTTTTTAATGGTCAAGACTTAAGAAGGTAATGGAAGAAAACGTGAATAATGCAGACTAAAGTTAAAAGCATGTCTTGCATACATTCCCCTCCCCCACCCAGAGCTGGTGGTATGTGTAGATGGAAACATAAATATAATCCATCCTCAGGGCACAGCGGCATCTGCATGTGTCTTTGTAGCTTCAAGTGTGACTTCTTGCACCAAAAAACTATGGATCATCTGTGTCAAATGACAGTTCAAACAGGCAGGTATACAGGTCAGGCAAGTAATGATTGTATCCATTTTATAAATAAGAAAGCAAAGGCAAAAAGAAGTTAGGCTCCTATCTTCTGGAACCTGTCTGTGATCACTCTTAGCCAGGCTGCTGCCTTTTACCTTGACTTCCATTAACTGTGTTTCTTTTTAAGGTTCTTAATCTCCTTCTTAGAAAACCATAACTCTCTCCCACTATGGCCAGCTAGCTAGTAGATTTCACATCTAACATAGCCATGGGAAAAGTACTGTTTTTCCTTTTTCTTAGATCCCAACTTAAGCCAGAGAGATGAAGGGAAAGTGAATAAACATTCACGTAGCACCTGCTGCTACGTGCCAAGCACTGAGCTGAGCTCTTTACAAATATAACTCATTGGATGAGATGTTTTTTTAAAGGGATCCTCATTCCTCTGTGAATTCTTCTGTGTGTTAATCCCTGGAAACAACCATATCATTGGTTACCAATATGGTTATGCATACAGGTAATGAGAATCTGAACATGTTTTCCTATGTGTTCCTAATTAACCTCCTGGCCTGGAGAAGAGTCATCCAAGGAAACAGTTGGAGCAATTTTTCCCGGGCTCCATAAAGCTTTGCAGTGTCTCAAGTCATTAGCCCTCACAGGAAAACAGGTGGATCCATCCACTGGTCCTAATTTTTAAAAGGTCTGAAGAATGAATGGATGAATGAATGAATGAATACATATATACATAAAAGAATGAATGAAAAGACAGGGATACAAACATACATACTTGCATGCATGTAGTCAGACTCTAACACTCTTCACCAGGGAAGGTATTTCTCCCTCCCCTACTCCCCCACCCCCACCCCCACCATCAAAGGATGTATGTTGCCCTTCTGTGAATTCTTTGCCCCTTCATGGCTGACCTTTTAACCTGCCTTCACCTGGATTAAAATGTCATACAGTTAAGGGAAGAGGGTTACTGTTTTGTATAAAAACAAGTTTTTAAAGTGAAAACAAAAAAAAACCATGAATAATGCCCAACAACCAGGAAATAACTTTTTTTTAACATCTCTGGAAATGCATCCAGAATTCTTTAGAGTCTAAACGGGGGTAGAAGAGGGAGGGAACAGGCATTTATTAAGTACCTACTATATCCCAGGCACTACACTAAACAGGAAGAAATGCTTGTCTAGCTGTTCTGAAGGTCATTGTGGAGATAATGTAATAAAATGAATTGGATTTAAGTGAGACAGGGCTGGGAATGAGTGAGTGAATGAATGAATGAATGAATGATCAGTTGTTAAGCCACCTCTATGTGCCAAGCACATAGGGGCAGTCAAAAAGAGAGAGTTTCTGTTCTCAAGGAGCTCACAGGCTAATTGGGAGATGCAACACAAGAGGGAATGGTCAGCAGTCAGACACATGTAGAGTCTAAAAAATCCTAAAGGGACAAGAGTAGAGTGGGTGGCAACATAAAGATCTCCTTATGGTGACAATGGACTGAGAAGCATATAGGCAGAGCAGATGGTAAGACCTAGGGGATCTCAGGAGACGGAGGCAGAACAAACAAGAGAGCCTTGTTGATCCTCCATCTTATTATTGACTCCCATCTCATCTAAGCCCATGGAATGGAAAGAGGAGAATAGGGAGGGGTGTACTGGCAAGTTTAACAACTGGTTTTCAGGGATGTATTTGGGGGGACATATACCCACGACACACTTTTAAGTTTAACTTGCATTGTTAACACTATATCACTTTTTCTTTTCTTTCTTTTTTTTCTTTTTTTGTTTTTAGGCAATCGGGGTTAAGTGACTTGCCCAGGGTCACACAGCTAGTAAATGTCTGAGGGCAAATTTGAACCCAGGTCCTTCTGACTCCAGGGCCAGGGTTCTACCCACTGTGCCACCTAGCGGCTCTTCTCTGTCACTTTCTTAAGTCTAGACAACCAACAAAACAATAAATCAAGCCATGATTTTTAGCATTTACAGATTTCAGAGGTACAAATGTTCTCATTGAAAAATATGTAGTCAACTTTCATGAGCCCCTTTGTACTGGTCCCAGCACACCATTGGGATGTGTCTTCCCTGGCGATAGTGGCTCTTTCCACAGACTGTCTCACTTTCCCAGAGGGATTCTTGGATAGAACTTGCCATCAAGAGGATGAGGGAGAAAGACAAAGGGGACAGACCCTTGGTTGGGGCAGCCCTTCCTACCTCTGGATGTCCAAGATGTCAAAGTAGTCATGACGGTAGCTCATGGTTATTTAGCACTTTGTAATTCACAATTACTGTGTGAATTAGGTGAGTTAGCCCTGTTTTACAAATAAGGCAATGGAAATCAAATGGGGTTAAGTAGTCACAGAGCTTAAAAGGTCTTGGACCTGAACCTGGACATCCCGACTCTAAGTCTAATGTCCTTTGCACTGCAGTAAGATGTAACGAGTTTTCTATCTTCAGAAAAAAAAAATTGTAATTTAACTTGGAAGAAAAGCTAGGTGGCACAGTGGATAGAACACCGGCCCTGGAGTCAGGAGTACCTGAGTTCAAATCCGGCCTCAGACACTTAACACTTACTAGCTGTGTGACCCTGGGCAAGTCACTTAACCCCAATAGCCCAGCCCCCCCCCAAAAAAAAAAGAATGAAAGAAAGAAAAGAAAAGGCAAAGAAATATACCAGTAACCAGTAGAGAATGTAAACAACTTTATAAGAGGATAGATTACAAACAACACATAATGGGTCAGGAAAACAAAACTGACTAGTGATCAGTGTGATTTGGGAGGTTGTTAAGGAAGTCTTCTTAGGGGACTTGCCATATATTGAAGGGCATGAAAGGCACGGACTGTCAGTAAGGCAGCTGAGGGCATCCAAAGTAGGAAAACAGAATAGCCAAGACAGTAATGTATTTCATAGCTATGTAATGTCCAGGGAATGATGAGGGACTGGCTTTGTATTCCTACTGCTCCGACTGCAAAAACTGTAGGCCAAAGGCAGGAGGAGGACAATGTGTCAGTCCCCCCACCCCCGCCGGGAAAGAAGAGAGACTGAGTTACAGGAGCAGGGCTATTCTCCTGTGCTTAGCTCTCTTGTCAGGGAAAACAGCAGAAATGAAAGGGACTGCCCGCACAGCAGGTATGAGACCATGATGAAACAGAAGAAATCCATTTTTTATCATTGCTTGAGTATTACATATTTTGGAAAATGTGAATCACATGTTTTGGAGGTTTTGTCTAACAATATAGAGGAATAAAAAGAATGAAGGTCACTTGGCCCTCAGTTCGAGGTCATGCCTGAGAACTCGCTGCCTGCCGTCCAACTTCAACATTTGAGGCTCAGAAGGATGCTCACAAAGCTCTGCTTTTGCCTCTCCAAAGCCCAAGTCATGATCTCAGGGAAGTGCCTGATTTGTTCATCTCCCTCAGTGCTAGAATGGCTGTAATAGGTGGAAACCCCGCAGTGGCATCGAGGGCTTTCATGAAAACACACATCTATTCTTTCTTCCTATAATTTAGCAAAATGACAAGGAAATAGTCCCTGTCTTGTACTCCACAGCATTCTAACATTTCAAAAAGATGAAGTGATGCTCATTATAAAAGTGAAAATTTAGAATGCAAGTTTAAAACTAGGAAATGTATTAATTCTGGCAAAACATTTTAAAATACAAATATGGGAAAATAAGCATTTGGGTATTTCTTTATATATGCTCCTCTCTGCCTCATAACACATTAATGGCATCTCTTTGGTTTTCTGGAAATATAGTGAAATATATTCCTCTCAAAAAATTTATAGATTTGGGATATTACTCACATGTTGTACCCTCAACAGGGCTTTTAAAGTCACATTTACAAGGAATATCGATAGAACTTAAGTACTTCTTGACACTTGTGTTCCCGTGGCATTAAATTACCCATATGCAGTTTCTGGAGAAAAGGGATATTATTTGGTTGAAGTAAGTAAATGCTTAAGAATGTTTACATGAGATGGTAGGTATCTAATGCTTTAGTTACTGAAAATGTTGCTTCTGCATGTGATTTAGCCCATTTGAGCACCAAAATTAGTTTTTATTGAAAGTCTTCATTTATGATAATGTCAAATAAAAGTCCATAGAATCAGAGATTTAGAGCTAAAAGGGACCTAGAAGGTCATTATTATTATTATTATTATTTTTATTCGGAGCAATGAGGGTTAAATGATTTGCCCAGAGTCACACAGCTAGTGCCAAGTGTCTGAGACCAGATTGGAATTCAGGTCCTCCTGAATCCAGGGCCAGTGCTTTATCCACTGCGCCACCTAGCTGTCCCCTGGGAGATCATTTAGATCAGGGCTTCTTAAACTTTTTCCACTCATGAACCCTTTTCACCCAAGAAATTTTTACGCAACCCTGGGCATAGAGGTATATAAAATATGTATACATAACCTTTTACTCTTGCCAAATTTTTTGCAATTCATATTCAGTTATTTGGCCCCATATAGGGTCACAACCAATAGTTTAAGAAGCTTTGCTTTAGATCTCTTCCCTTCCCCCATTTTTCAGCTGAAAAGAATGAGTCAGAGAGGTTAAATGGCCTGTTACATAAAGGAAGATTTGAACCCAGGTCTTCTGAGTTATTCCAAACTCCTTTTACTGGTAAAAACAATAACAACAACAACAACAACCCACTTGTCAATCTGTTATTCCAAAGGGATTTAAAAAAAACCCAACCTAGTATATAATAGGGTCATAGATCTAGACTTCAGATATCATCTAGCCCAACTCCTTTATTTTATAAATAAGGAAACTGAGAGGGCAGCTAGGTGGCACAGTGGATAAAGCACTGGCCTTGGATTCAGGAGCACCTGAGTTCAAATCTGACCTCAGACATTTGACACTAGCTGTGTGACTCTGGGCAAGTCACTTTGCCCTGCAAAAAAAAAAAAAATTTTAAATAAGGAAACTGAGGTCTAGAAGGACCAAATGATTTCTCCAAAATGACAAAAATAGTGAATGAGTGGCAGGGTTCAAACCCAGGTCAGCTGACTGTAGATCCAGCATCCTTCCCACTCCATTACACTGCCCTTTCACATTTTTATTGGTCTGTCATTTTGGTCATGTCCAACTCTTCATGACTCCATTTGGGAGTCATTTCTTGGCAAAGATACTGGAGTGGTTTGCCATTTCCTTCCCCAGATCATTTTACAGATGAGGAAACTGAGGCAAGATTTGCCCAAAGTCAAACATCTAGTAAGTGTCTGAGGTCAGATTTGAACTCAAGAAAATGAGTCTTCCTGACTTCAGGCCCAGCACTCTGTGCACTAGGGCACCACCTAGCTGCCCCTTCTTTTCATACCCAGGACTTAGGACAATATTTGTTGACTGACTCACTAGACCTAAAGATCATCCATGTCTAACTGCCATTGTGCCACCTCTTGTAAAACTACAATGACCATTAAGACAATGATACGGCAAGAGCAAAAGATAACCGGTTAAATCTTCGTGGCCCAGTCCGTAGAACTGGAGAAGACCTTCTGCATGCCGTACGGACCTTCTGCGAAGGATGTACAGATCACAGACAAGAGTCACACAGGATGTTCTTCTTCCCCCTATAATATGCTGTGGCATATGAGTCTCCGTGATGGAGTATGAAAATCTCATTGTATTCATGTGCTTCCCAACACCTAAGAAAGTCCCAGAAATTTAGAATTTGAAAATCTCAATCAGTTCCTCCAGCAACTCCCCCACAAGCCATCTTCCCTGTCCCTCTTTCCTATGCCCCCCCTCCTAGTTTGAGGAATTTAGGAGGGAAATAATTTGAAGTTCACTCTTGCCCTTGATATCCACTCACTGAACCATCACTTCCACTTTCATCTTTGGTCTTCAAATGTTATTGGGAATTTTTTCATTATGTTTCATTTTAGTTTTCTCCCATAAAAATGAATTTAGAATGTCACTCGAATGTAGTATGTCTAAAGCAATGCTCTCCCTTGGATTATACCAAAGGAGGTAGAAATTTATTTCTGCATTGTTGAATTTTATTTCAGGGTTAATTCTTTATAATTTGATATTGTTCCCATTTCAGGGCTCGTTGCCTTCATATTGTCACCACCCATTACCACTGATCCCTAGTGAAAGCTGAAATTAGGATGATGTCAGTTCGTTCTCCTGCCTGCCAGACACTGATTCTCCCACAATCATTTTTACCCTGATCACCACCACCTTTTAGTCAGGGCTCAAGCAATTTAACTCAATTTAAAGGCTCACAGAGAAAACTGTAAGCTGGAAAAAAAAAATTTAATAACTCTAGGTGATCTTAGAGTGAGGGCCATTGTGAGCTAAACGGAACCAAATTGATTAAATCCCAGACACTTAATCTCTCAGGTGTCCAAGAATGACACCAAAAGAGAGGACAGACTGGCGCCCTAAATGTACATCTCAAAACTTGTCATCCAATCATTTCACGCAGCCTCGGCAAAACAGCCCACAGTTCAAGAAAAGCCCCACAGTTCATGGCAAAAAGCATCACAATGGGATGCTGTGAGAGCTTAATGTACCAAGCACACAAGCATTGAAAGAAGACTACCATTAGGAGCACCATGGTGCATCTTGAGTGTAGCAACATCTTGTCTCCAGACATCAAGTGCTAAGTATGTCACGTAGGCTGACTCAGAATAAAAGTGTCACCTGAAAAAGCCAGAACATTGTGATCTGCTCTTTTGCTCAAATGAAAATTCTCCCCCAACTTATTGGGGAGGTTTTTATGGTTTTCCCTACAGGCTTTATTCAGTAGGAATCTGGGTCTTTCAGTGAAAGAACATAACTTTTCAACCTCTGGTATCTGAGCCCATGAGGTGTCTCAAACAACATGCACTCCCAGAACACCTCCAGAATTCGGAAACCACCAGCCCAGGTCAAAGAGAACATGGAAGAGAGAGGGTCTCAAATATTGTCAAGGCTGTAGCTGTCACTGACCTTGTAACCTTGAGTTGTTGATTTATTCTGTGCCTGAGAACTCAGGCAGCTTACATGCGTAACTAAGAACCAAGAACCATGTTAGTTATAATAAAGGTCCAACTCAAGAGGCTCCCTACCTGCATATGCAATGCAAGGCACATGGGCTTTAATTCTGCCTCTGATTTCCCTTGGGACTCTGTAAAATGATGAGTTTGGACTGTATGTTTCCCTTTTGGGTCACTTGAGAACAGTGAAGTTCTTGAAGTTCTTGGAGGACTTAGGGACTTCACTAGCAGAAAAGCTGGACTTGTGGCAAGAGTGGACGATCTACATTTTATCCAGATCAAAGGCCTAGCATAGTCCTAGAACCCCATCTTAAACAGCCTCTGGTCTCAGTTATTCTATAAGCAAATCCATGTTGGGAGACTAAGTTTTATTTTATCTGTCTATGGGTTGACCATTTAATTTTCAGCTTCACTTGACAATGAAATGTCCCACTCAGTTATGAAAAAAAGATAGCTGTAGGAAAAATGTTCTTCGGATACCTTGGAGAGTTTTGAAATAATAGAAATACCTCTATAGGCAGGAGTCTGTCTAAGGCATAGATATGTTGGGGAACTTGATAAAAGACAAAATGGGCATTAATCTGAGGCTAGTAAATGTGAGAATTGTTCAGTATTTATATATGTATGGTATTTTCATACCCACTTGGTTATTCTTTAGACCAGATGCATCAAACCATAATGCTCTCAAGCCACTTGAACCAAATTAAAATGTAATTGAGAAATATTTAATGAAATAAAACACGATAAGACATAGATAATGTTAATTAAGTCAATATGCAACCCATAGGGGATCCTTGTGTATGGTTTGGTGGCCCATCTCTATTTGAGTTTGACACTACTGCTTTTAAACCCTGTGTCAAGACCAGAGTTACATCTGGGTCTTTTACTGTGACCAACACTCTTTCTTGGTGAGAAAAATTACTCCCTCCCCAAGCTGTATTAATAAATCATGTTTTAAAAATCATTATGGAATGACCTCCAAAAATACAATGATGTCATTCCCTCAATACTTCATTGGTCATTTTAGGAGTAATTATGACCCTGTGAACTCTTCCACATTTAATCCTTGGGAACAACCACACCTTTAGTCACCAATCTGGCAACAATAACAACAACAACAACGAGAGGGCTAATTAAAGTAAACATGGATAGTCACCTTTTGAGAAATGGGGCAAGTACTGATGTCCATTATCTTTACCAAACCCACATTAACAATTATGCATTTGTTCCCTGTCCATTTAGGGAAACAAATGATGTGAGAGAATTATGTTGAGAAGAATAATAGAGATTAGGAAAGGGATATTTTAAAATAAATCTCCCAGATTAAAAAAAAAAAAACCTAAGGGATCATTTCATCAGGCTTCCTCATTTATCAGAAGAAGAAACAGAAGCACAGAGAAGTTAAGTGGATTGTCCATGACCATTGTGCCAATGAATGGCCAAAGCCTGGAGAAGTTAAGACTCTTGAATCATAAACAACTGTTCTTTCCACTACACTGGGCTGCTTTTCCTTTAGGATCAATCGCTCTTCACATATTTATATATGTGCAATATTAAAATTTTAATATTATGACTTCTTTCATTTACTGTGTATATCAACAAGCACCTATGAAGACATTGGCTTTAAACAGTCCATATTGTCTCCAAACATCAAGTAATTAAAGAGAAGCAAGAAGAAGTAGAAACAGCTCCCAAAGCAGGGCCCAGGAAGTTCCATTGCCTTCTCTCACATGAGTATTTCTTGGACTTTTGGTTCTGGCCCCTTTAAAAGAGAAAGTAGCAACAAAGTGGCCAGGACAAGGCATTTGTAGTAAGTAATCTAGTTCAACAAACATATTCAATATCTACTCTGTACAAGACATCCTGCTAAATACTGGGGATACAGAAATTAAAGCAGCAGCAACCTCTGCTCTTAAGGAGCTTACATTCTCCTTGGGAGGGGCACATGAGGAGGGGAGCAGAGACCAGATAGATACAAAAGTAAGGATGCTATAAGGTAGGCTGTGATGGGAGCAAAGAAGACAGAGTATTCTAAGAGGATCACAGAAGGAAGAACACACTAAGATGCAGTGGAAATAGCCGGATTTGGAATTGGAAGACCAGTATTTGAATACCAGCTCTTTGACTTACTCCCAGTTTGACATTGGGCAGCATATTTAACCCCTCAGCTTCTCAGTTTCATCATCTCTAAGGATTGGATGTCCTAAAGTCTCCATGTGTTCTTTGAGTTCTACATATTAAGACCCATACTTTAGACTTAATTACTTCAATTAGATAATCTGGAGTTTGCAGAAATCAATAGGCAGAAAAAGGTATTTTTCTTGGGAAAAAAAGAGTCGAACAAAAGAACAGTTCACATCTCAGTAGTATTGTGTCAACTGTCTATAATGAGGTTTAATAAAAGCTTTTAAAATGTATTAGTAGGCAGGTAAGTGGCACAGTGGATAGAGCACTGGCCCTGCAGTCAGGAGGACCTGAATTCAAATCTTAGCTAAGGCACTTACTAGCTATGGGACTCTGGGCAAATCATGTAACCCCAATTGCCTCCAAATGATAAAATAAAATAATATGTGTTAAGTGCTTACTATGTATTTAACATTTTACAAAGCTATATGAGACAGAATTTAGAATAAGACATGGTACTTAGAAATAAAGACTTTTAAATCTAGTTGGGGAAAACATGACATATTGAAGAAGTATCTTCAGTATTTCAAGGTTCTAGTGTGATTCTTCCCTCCACCAAAAGATTTCAAATCCATTCAGCCTCTTAACTGATGGTTTTCATGAGATTGGCCAAAATAGAAAGTCTTCAATGTTGCCTCAATCCCTGGGGTCCTAGGACAAAAACAAACAATCCTTCAGTGTGCTCAAATCCCTTTCAGCTTTGTACAGGACACACCTGAGCTCTGCTCCCATAGGCTCTACAAATCCAGAACTACTTCCATGTCACGATGAGGCAGTCTGCAGAGGAGGGCCTTAGTGGAATATGGTATATGTATCAGTATTATATATGTGGATGTGTGTTTGTGTTGATATATAAGGGGCAATCAGCCATGCAGTACAATTGGAAAATAAAACATCATAAAATGTTTAGTAGAGATGATTGTCCAGAGGATTTAAGAAAGGGAGCTGGAGTCACAAAGGTAAGCTTCATGGAGATTGTGGTATTTGTGCTAGGCTCTTAATTATGGATTACCCTGGGATAGATAGGGAGAGGGGCAAAGAGCATTCTTGGCAGAAGGAACATTATGGTCAAATGCACAGAGGTAGGGATAATTATGGTGCATGTTGAGGGGAGAGCCTGGGGAAGGTACAAACAAGAAAAGGCCAAATAACTTTTAAAAATAAAGAGAAATCAAAGGCCATATTCCCCCAGTAAATATGTAGTACCACAACAAAATCAGACATGACTGAGAAATCTTTTGTTCATTTGTTTCTCCAGCTTCCACACATTACCCCCTTAATGACAGGGACCTTGAATTAACTATCCCAGTTGTTCAGGAGCCTGTCTTCATGTATAAATTGGGCCAAAAGAAGCATCTGGTCATGTTTTTTTTTTCCCTTAACTAGATTCTTTCCTCTACCAAGGTAGAGACATTAAAAGAGTTCATTAAATAAGCCAAGCATATAAATTACAATTCAGTATTAACATAATAACTCATGATCTTCTCCACAAAATTGCCTCCCTTTCATATATCTTCAATGAAAATCATAACACTGTCCTAGTCACCTAGTGTTGAAATATTGCCTTCTTTGTCTCTGTCTCCCTTGATCTCTACATACAATCACCAAGGATTGTTGTCTTTTCTTTCGTAATGTTGGTCCCTTTTTTCCATTCCTGTCACTGCCAGTCTGGTTCAGTCTCTTATGTTCCCCCTGCCTCCATTTGCTGCCCTCTCCATTCCATCCTGAAGGTCCCAATCAGATTGATGTATTCCCTTCCTCAAAAACTTTAGCGGTTCCTATCCAATGAATTCCAAATTTTTAGTTTGGCATTTAAGGCCTTCTATGGCCTAGCACTAACCTATTTTTCAACTTTTACCTCCTACAACTTGACTACAAACTTGTCTCAAAACCCTACCTCATCCCTCAACATTTTACCATGAAGTAATTTTTCTTGGCTCTAAATTCCTGTAGCATAGGGCTTATCATATAATGGATCTTCTTAGAGTCCTTGACCCCAGGGAGGGACTGACTGACTCATGGGGAATTCCTAATTTTAAAAAAAAATCTAAATATTAAAGTGAGGCAGGGGAGGGGGGAAATGTAAAGTAAAAGGGTTAAGAACTAAATAATTTTGTGACATCACTGTAGAGAAAGTATCACAGAAGTGGGGATTTTATATGCTTTATTGTTAATTTACTTTTCGAAACTATAGCCAAGACACCGTGGAAGTATTTTAAAAAAGGAGGCCCTTCAGTTGATAATAGAAGATATGCTGAGGAGAAGAAAAGGCTGAGAAATCTTGACTACTACCTACCTAAGAGGAACAACCAATTTTTGAAAATTTGGCTAAAAAAATACCCTTGGCTGGTGTATGATGACAGATCCGACCTCATGTTCTGTGGCTTGTGTCGCAAACATGGGGTGAGCTCGGGAGGAAACCAAGTTAGTTTTTTTTATGGCACTAACAACTTTAGGACTGAATTTCTCCATGCACATGACAACAGTGAGGCTCATGCTAAGGCTGCTCTAGTGGAAGCAACAGGTGTTTCCACCCTGACTGATGCTGCCAAAGAGGAGATGATAAAGAATAGGAACAAAGTAATCCTGGGAAGAATAGAGAACCTCTTTAGGTCATGTCATGCTATTGCCAAGACCGGGCGCCCCCTCAAAGACTTTGTCTGGATGTGCAAACTGGATGATATGAAGGGCATAGATGTTGGCTCAATATTCCGAACTGACAAGTCAGCCAGGACTTTTGTATACTTCATTGCTGAAGTGGAACGCAGGTCACTGAAAGAGAAACTAGAAAAATGTAAGTTCTTCTCACTCATCAGTGATGGTGGCAAGGACAGCTTCATAGAGGACACTGAAGTTGTTTATATACAGTTTGCATATGAGGGCAAAGTTCACTGTCAGGTTGTTGGAGTACAGACTGTGAACAAGATTGATCCTGTCTCGATAAAAAATGCCATTGAGAAAACACTTGAGATAAATCTTCAACTGAATCTGTCTAGTAAAGACTGGTCCAAGAAACTAGTTGGGTTTGGGAGCGATGGCACATCTGTTATGGTAGGAGAGAACAATGGTGTGGCCAGGCTTCTGAAAGAAATCCAGCCATGTGTGCAAACAGTCCACTGCTTTGCACATCGGCTTGAATTAGCTTACCGAGAAGCATTGCAGAGCATACAACTCTACAATACTGTTAGTGATCTTCTCCAGAAGGTGTATTATTTTTACCATGATTCACCTTCAAATAAAAATGCTCTAATAGCCACCTTTGGGGACCTTAAACTCCGCCCCGTGATTCCTTCTCGAGTTGGCAGCAATAGATGGTTGCCTCGATTGCAGACCGCTCTCCAAGTCTTTCTCAAGGGATATTCTGCAATTGTCAAGCAATTGAGCACAGTAAGTAATTTTCAGATCTGTCATTTAACTTTAAAAAACAAACGAACAAGCAAACAAACACACACCCAAACCCCTTTCATTAAGCATTTTAATTCATTTTGGAGGAAGTAAGCTATCATTTTATTTCCTGGATGTGCTACAGATACATGAAGGCAGAAGTACCTCAGATCATCAGAAAGCCTCAGAGCTCCTCCAGTTCCTTCTCCAAGCTGAGGTTGTCAGATTTGCTCATTTCCTGCTGGATGTAATCAATGTCCTCAGCATTCTGTCCCGAGTCAATCAGGATAGAAATTCATCAATAGGAGATGTATTTGCAACCTTACAATCAACTCTAGGAACACTCAGCATGTATAAAAAAAGGTAGGGCATCTTAGATGATTGGTAAGCTAGAGGACACCCAACAAGTTTGATTTAGAAAATTATTTACCACTTATTTCATTTTGTAACCTGTTCAGACCAGGTCCAAAGGAACGCCTGGCAGAGTCTGCCACACACTTTCATGGTAACCAACTTACAGGAAATGGAAACATCTCTGAAGTCCGGAACATAGTCTTAACAAACCTCACAAAGCACCTTCATGATTGTTTCAGTGATGCCAGCCTCGACGTGGTGAGGGCAACCACCATTGGAAGTTTCAAATTATGGCCAGGAAAGATAGATCAAGGTAAAAGAGATATAGTGGTCCAGTTTCCAGTGCGTACTTCTTGGCCTGTGTATTCTGAAATCTCTGGGGATCATTTCTTCTGCTCCTCCATGACTTCTTCTTATGTCTATCTATAGAGTTTGGTGAAAAAGAGATATCAATTCTTACAAAGCATTATGAACCTGTGTTGGAAGGTGCCAATGTGAAAATAGACGAAGTGGACACAGAATGGAGCATGATGAAATTAGAGATTTATAATCGGTAAGAAGGAAAGCTGAGACTTTATAGTAGACTAATGCTGATGCTTTTGTAATGTTGATAGATCTTTGTACTTATATAGACCTAAGCGGAACCCACTAATTCTTGACACTTTTCATTGTCTCTTATAGATTTCAGAACATCCGAAAGTTAACATGGGATTTCGTGAATTCTATCTATTCAATCAAGTATCCCAATATATTGACCCTAGTAGATCTGGTGCTGACACTCCCTGCAAGTTCAGCTGAGGCAGAACGTGGGTTCAGTCAGATGAAACTAACCAAGTCACAGATGCAATTTAAAATAAAGCCCGAGAACATGACAGACCTTTTAATAATTCAGTTGAATTCTCCAGACATCAACAAGTTTGACCCCAAGAAAGCCATACATCTGTGGAACACCTCTTGGCAGAGAATTACACCTCCGCCAATTGACCACATAACTAAGTCAGATTGCTCCTCGAGCTCAGATAGTTTTTATGAAAGTGATTAACGTTGTAAGAAGAAAAAAAATACCTTGGGTTTCATATTGTTTTCACATAGGGTATAGAAGCCTTCATCCAACTATTATAAAATGTCCCCATACTGGAATTTAAAAGCAAATAATCAACTAAATTTTATCTAGAAGAAATGGTGTCCAGATCTACTCAATCACCTTCTAACTATAGAGGGAATGTCTCTGAAGATGCTTTGGGCTGAAATCTCCTGGTTTTTGTTGGACTTGGAGTCAGGCTCTCTGAGTTTGAATTCTGCTCTAGTCACTAGCAAGTTCTGTTGACAGAGCCTCAGTTTCCTCATCTGTAAGGAGGAGACAATAGTATTCGCACGACCTACCTCATAGAGTTGGAAGAAAGCACTTTTGTTAACCTTGAAGCTCAGCACAGTTCTTAATGATAATTTAGTGGAAGTTCCAGCCCCTTGGCTATGAAATGGCTATGCTGTAGCACAAGGGAAAGAGTACTGTACATGTAGAAAAAAAAGACTTGTGTAATTATAGGCAAACCACTAAACCTCTCTGGACTTCAAAACCCTAGTGGGCTTCACTTTTCTCTTCTGTAAAATGAGTGAGCTGTTGAACCAGATGATCTCTATGGGCCCTTCCAGCAGCAAATCTTCTAATCCTTCTTCTCAAGAGCTATGGTGACCAGGGACCAGCACAGACAGGACTGAGCTTCTCATTCACAAAGATACTACAGAATCACAGCAAAGTTGCCCTTAAGGGAAAATTCTAAACAAATGTGATTTAAGCCCTTCCAAGGCCTGATTGATTGTCAGAGTTTCTGTGGCAGTGTCAATTCACAAGTACATCTCTTTGGGTTTCCCATTACGCTCATGGGAATCTTGCCATTGCTTACTCTATGGCATAAACTACCCTTTTTGAGCTTCCTGGAGGGAAAAACATATATACAAATATGAAATATTATTTTACTGTAATGTTTGCACAACAGCCAATGAGGTAAACTCAAAAATGTGTGAGTTAAATACTTATAAGCCATAATTTACTCTTAAGTTTCTTATAATGTGTTTTCAGGACTCTTCCCAGTGATAACAGGTTTTCTGCCTCCACTTTGATTTATTTTGATTCATCTTATTGAGTTGATGAACTGTATCTTTCTAAATCATTTCAGGTCTAATGCAGTATTGCTAAGTTCACTTAGCAAAGTTTCTTAACCTGAGGTCTGTGAACTTAAAAAAAAAAACTTTTTAAAAAAAGTTTAAATATATACATATAGGTAGATGATAGATAGATAGATAACCCATATTTTGTTTACTTTGTAATGTTGGGTATTTTGTTTTATGCATTTAAAAACACTTCTGAGAAAGGATCCATGGGCTATACCCAATGGCCAAAGGAAATATTGGCCTATTCATGACACATCTACCTAGAGCTGATGTTAATGCCTTTATATCTCTCACTCCCCTGAATTGTTCAAAAGATAATTCATTTCTGAATGCTCTCCTGAATGGCCATTTCACATAAAAGGAAGAGAGGATCATCTTTTTCTTCACCCAAGAAATTATCTACTATATTTCAAATTGAACATGCAGTTCAAACTCCTAAAATTTAAAAGAGTTATTTCATTTTGCCAGAAATTAGCAGGAAGTGATGAAGCTTATGCAGGATATAAGAAATTGAAACAACTTGATCGTTTAAAAAAAAAATCCAAGGTATAGCATCTTTGTTTCATTCTTTTCATTTCTAAACCAAGAACAGCCACATGCTTTGGACCTAAAAAGATCCCTGATATCCACAGGATCCTCTCCTGGCTATGGAAGGTATTCTGCAATGTAGCCTCAGCTATTTTCTGTTGGAATGGATTCAACTCTTGTTTTTATTTCTTTTTAATGCATGTGCATGAAGTTTAAAATAAGAATCAGCCCTTAAGTACAGTGATTTTAGGTGGGGTGGGAGTGGGTAAATCAAGTCAACATATACAACTTCAGGACGGCAAGAAAAAGAAATGGGCATGCTTTTCCTTCATGAGGTACTTGGAAATGTTCAGCTAATAAATTTCTAAATTAAGAATATACTTTCATTCTAATAACTTAACAATGAAATCAGTTCTCTCATCTTTTGAAAGCAAGTACATTATTGGACATGGAGTTGGGTGAGGTAGAATTATCTAATTAGAATATAGTGATCGTTTGCATGCATGTAAGACACTCTTAACCCATACCTACCAAAAAAGTTGAACTCAGGTACCTTTCAACAATGGAAAAATCTAAGAGGGGATATTGAACATGGGAAGTGATTCTCAATATATGATAAATTGGATGGGAATTCTTATTATAGAAAATGTAGGTATTTTCACTTTAAGAAAGCACTTGAAGGGGGAATTTTTTTCAACTCTTGTTTCAGAGAGATTACACATTTAAATATTACATTTTTCAAAAATACATTAATCATCCACATAAGTAGCTCTTGCCACTTGTTTCTTTTATTATAGGAAAAGATCCATGCAATATAATAAAGTATTTTTATTCCTTCACTAGGTTATTTGGGAAGTAAACATTTTACTGATCTTTTATATGACTTGGTGACTTTGAACCTTGGAACAAACCACCTTCCTGAGGCATGGCTACACCTCACTCTGCCTGAAGTAGGTTTCAATTATATTTGGTATATTGTCCTTCTCAGAGTTTGAGAATTTTAGGTCTCTGTCCTCTTTTCTAAGTGAATTATTACTTCTCAAGTAGGTAGTCTGGGACTACAAGTTCATATGTTCCAGAAATAACTCTTTTATTCTACAACACACTCTGAGAGACTACCTGGAATGTAATGAATTAGGTGTGGGACTGAGAATGAAGGAGACCTGGCTTCTCATCTAGCCTCTGACATTCACTAGCAGTGTGACAATGGGAGAGCCACTTAAACCTTCTTTGAGTCTTAATTTCTTCACTGGTAAAATGGAGATAGCATCTCTAAATACCTACCTCAAAGGGTTGTTCTGAGGCCCAACCAAGATAATGTACTTGAAGAACTTTGCAAACTTTAAAGCCTATGCAAATGTCAGTTATCTTCCACTATTCTGTACTAAATCCTGAGGGCAGCTAGCTACATGGTGCAGTGGACAGAGCATTGGCCCTGGAGTCAGGAGAACCTGAGTTCAAATCTCACCTCAGACACTTGCTAGCTGTGTAATCCTGGGCAAGTCACTTAACCCCAATTACTTTAAATATCTGGGCCATCTCAAGTCATTCTGATGTACATTTTGCCACTGGATCCAGATGGCTCTGAAGGAGAGAGTGAGGTTGGTGACCTTGTTGCAGTCTTCCCTCACTTAAATCCAATTCACTTCAAGTCATGACAGCACCCCAATGTCATGGTCTTCTATAAGAATGAAGGATGAATAACAATAACAACTAAATCCTGATATATTTCAGGTTCCCAATTATTCATTCATCAAACCTTTTTGGGGATTCCTAATTTATAGAAGGAACTCGGTTGAAAACTGTGGGAGACACAAAGATTAATGATACAGAATCCCTGCCCTCATGGGGTTTGTAGTCTTAAAGGGTAGATAGGACATATACACAATTAACATTCATACAGAGTAGATTATAGAAAAACAAAAAATAGTACACAGCATTATATAAATGGTAGGAGAGATCACTTCTACCAGGGAAAATGAGGAAAGATTTCATGGAGAAGTTGACAAGATTAGTACAAAAAGCATATCTAACTGTCATGGGACAAATGTCTAGTTTTATGGCACTGTGCTGATAGAATCTTATTTGTTCAGCCCTATAGTAGGAACAGCACAGACTATTTAGATGTCTAGGAGGCCTGAGCTTAGGCTTCCTAAAGCACAGGTCTGACTGTGTCACTCATCCCCCTTCTTAAGAAGCTTCAGAGGCTCCCTGTTGCCCTTCATGATCTGACTCCGAACTAACTTTTCAACTGACTTCACTTTAGCCCCCCTGCCAAGCATTCCACATTCTTGCCAAACTGGCTTATTTGATGTTCACTGGACAGTATCTTCCACCTCTGATCTCCATGCTTTGTCCAGGTTTCCCATGCATTGAACTTTGTCCTTCCTTGTTTCCATGTCTACCTCCTTTCCAAGGTTACTACTCAAGGTCTTTCCTCTATACCTCTTCCCCATTTTTTTCCTTCCCATAAAAAATTACTGTGAGGGGGCAGCTAGGTGGCACAGTGTATAAAGTACTTGCCCTGGATTCAGGAGGACATGAGTTCAAGTCTGGCCTCAGACACTTAACACTTACTAGCTGTGTGACCCTGGGCAAGTCACTTAACCCTCATTGCCCCACCCCCCCAAAAAATTACTGTGTGCATATTTTGTGTTTTTACTTCTGTGCACATATAGTTTCTCCCCCTCCCCCACTCCATTAGACTTTGAGCTCCTTTTGAGCCAGGATTTTTTATTTCTGCCTTTGTACTCTTAGTGCCAAGACAGTACCTTGCCCATAGATGGATTAATCAAAGAATGGAAGAGAAATACCTCTTCCCCTAAAATAGGAAAAAAAGACTCCAGGGATTTTTGAATTATGGAGAGACTACTGAAGAAACCCGTACTGGGTAGCCTATCTCTCCTCAGTAAAGTAGGCGATGAGGTCATCTATAGACAATGAGGATAGCACAATTAGATCTGAGGACTTGAGAAGGAAAATAATCAGAATGATTTCCATAGGAAATTGGCAGCTAAGTGGTTCAGTTGGACAGAGGACTGAGTCTGGTGTCAGAAAGACCTGAATTCTAATCTAACCTCAGACACTTACTAACTCTGTGACCCTGAGCAAGTCACTTAACCTTTATATGCCTCAGTTTCTTCAGTTGTAAAATGGGGATAATACTAACTAGCACCTACTTCACAGATTTGTCATGAGACTCAAATGAAATAATATTTGTAAAGTGCTTACCACTGTACCTAGCACATAGTAGGCAATAAATAAATACTTATCCTTTCTCCTCCCCAGAAAAAAATCAAGAGGGGAAAAATTAAATATTTATAAAAGGACTACTAAGTAGCCATCAAAGGGCCGGCAGGGATTAGATAGCAATTTTCCAATCCTGGAAAAGAGAATAGAAAAAATGAATGGCAGGGTTGGCCATTGGAAGAGTGGGAAGAATGCAAGAAGTTTTTGTAAAAAAGGAGGGTAAGGTATATTTAAATATACTAATATGAAGAAATCAAGGAATTAGAGGAGGATAATATAGCAGATAGCTTTTTATGGAAGAACAACAGAGGCTAGAATTCATAATGATGAGAATAATAATAGCTCTTTTGTGGCACTTTAAGGTTTGCAGAGGGCTTTATATTTATTATTTCACTTGATTCCCAAGACTTGGTTTTATTTGTGAGTAATCAAAAATAACTATCCATCTGTCTAAACATATATTTAACATTATTTAAGGACGAGCACAATTTCACATAGTAAAGAGTTCTAGGTCTTGAGTCAATGCTCAGCTTTACTCTGCTACTTTAGTGATATCATGTGATTAATTTAACCTTTATCTTGATGTCCTCATTTGTAAAATTTGGAGGTAGGACTAGATGACCTGCTAGGTCTAAATATGCAATCCCTTGAATTTTCATATTTGACCATTTACAATTCTCCAGGAATAGTCCCCACCTCATAAGGGCTGTATAGTTTACAAGTCATTTTAAATATAGAGTTAAACTGAGCTTAAGTTCAGATTTCCTGCACATCAAAACAGCCTTTCTCACCACTATAAGGCTGGACAAATGAGATGATATTCGTGCAGTACCACATAACTAGACACTTTTCCAATGATAGTTGAGGATATAAGCTTTTCTTATTTTTCACTGTAATGGATTCCTCTCTTCTCCCTCCACCCCAAAAAAAAAAACAACAAAACAAAACGGAGAACAAAATAGCAAAAGATGGCTCCTTTTCCCCTGGACTAGTCTGTAGGATCTGCAGCTATTCTCTTGTCACTCTTGCATTGGAAAGGCAAAATAAGGACTGAATTTGCATGAAAGACGTGCTAAGTAATGAATGACTCAAAGTTACAGAAAGCAAAGCATAAGTGCTTTACACCCTCCATCAGATGGACAGAACAATGGCGTCATACAATTTAGGACAGTCTTTATTCTCCATCAAAAAAACATAAAAACCTGTGGTTTTTTATTCGAACTTCTTGGCATGAAAAATGATGCAACAAATATTTCAAGAAATCATCTCAATGATGGGCAATAATCACACAGCCCACATTGATATAAATTAATTAATATAAAATAAAAATAATTTAATATAAAATACAATGATATTTTCTCTTTTTTTCTTATAGTTACAAGAGCTAACCACTTTATTAATAGTGAATTCAGAGTTTGTTGACTGGCGCAAATTTTTATTAGTCGTTTCACAACCTTGGCCACTCCCATCTGAGGAAGAGCTTCTTAAGACACTGGAAAGATTTAAGGCAATTGATGAAGCCGGAAAGGGCACCGTTACCCGGGAGCAGTATGAACAGGTTCTTTATGTAATCTATCTAAGTTTTCAGATAGATGATAGATGGATAGATAGATAGATAGACAGATAGACAGATAGATATCAATATACATATATGTTTTATCATTAAGAGACAGCCTGGCATAATGGATAGAGAACCAGACTTAGAGTCAAAAAGACTTGGGTTCAAATCCTACCTATAACATATCATTATATGTTCCCATGCAAATGACTTAACCACTCAGTTTCTTGGTCAAATGAAGAGGCATTTATTAAGAGGTAACTACATGGCACAGTGGATAGAGCACTAGCCCTAGGGTCAGGAGGACTGGAGTTCAAATCTGGCCTCAAGCACTTACAAACTTTATAACCCTGGGCAAGTTGCTTAACCCTGATTGTCTCCAAAATAAAACAAAACAAAACAAACAAACAAAAAAGCATTTATTAAGTACTTCCTATATGTCAGAACTAGGTGACTCAGTGGATAGAGAGATAAACCTGGAGTCAAGAAGACCTGAGTTTAAATCTTATCTCAGATACTCACTAGCAGTGTGACCCTAGGCAAGTCATTTAACCTCTGTTTGCCTTAATCCACTGGAGAAGGAAATGGCAAAACACTTTAGCATCTTTGTCAAGAAAACCCCATTGACCATGTTGGTGTGGTATGGTCCACGGGATCACAAAGAGTTAGGCGTGATTGAACTACTGAACAACAGTGTGCCAGGCATTGTGCTAAGCCCTGAGGATACAAAAAAGGCCCCAAACAGGCCCTGCTCTCCATGAGTTTACAGTCTAATAGGGGAGCCAATGTGTAAACAAACAACTTTGTATAAACAAGATATGTTACAGAATAAAATGGAGGTTATCAACAGAGAGAAGTCATTGGCTTTAAGGAAGATCAGGAAAGGCTTCTCATAGAAGATGGAAGCTTAGCTGAAACTCAAAGAAAGCCAGGGAAGCCAAGAAGTAGCGATGAGGGAGAGAATTCAGGCATGAGGGAAATCCAGTGAAAATGCATGGAGTCGGGAGATGGGGTGTCTTATTCATGGAAAAGAAAAGAGGCCAGTGTAGCCAGCTCACAGAGAGTGTGATAAAGAAAGTGTGGTGTAAGAATACTGGAAAGGTAGGAGGGGGACAAGTCATAGATGGCCTTAAAGGCCAGACAGAATATTGTATATTTGATACTGAAAGTAATAGGGAACCACTGGCATTTATTGAAGATGGAAGGAGGAGGGGAGTAATGATAAAGTCAGACTTGCACTTTAAGAAGATAAATCTAATCTACTTACCCTAGTCTACTCTCTACCATGTTGCTCTTCAGTCACAGAGAAAGGTTTGGTTTGGTTTTTTCATCTGGGCATTTTATATACCAGTGACATCCCAGGTCTATCCTCTATTTTTTTTCCACTAAAAATTTGCTACAAGATTCTGTATCTACCAGTATCATAACTTCCTTATACTTTCTTAAAACCTAATAACAGTATGGATATTATCAGTCACACATAAAAATTCATCAAATATCTTCTAAGTAATTGTCAAATGAATGGATCAATATCTGAACTCCTCAAGGTATTAAGGATATGGCAACTTGGTTCCTTTTTCAGCAAATTACACTCCAACTGGGGAGAGAAAACTAAATACTCAAAGTAGCAGATGATGTAGGAAAGTACACAGTTGCATAGTATAGAATATAAGTAGAATAGCAGTTCATAAAGAGATATTTGTCACATCTGGAGGAGTTTGGGAAGGCTTCATGGAGGAAGGTAGGCGTAAGCTCAATTTCGAACTATGGGGAGTGGGATTTGGAGAGAGGGATGAGAAGAGGGAAAGGCATTTGAGGCAAGAAAACATTAACGAAAGTTAAAATCAAGCATCAGAATAGAGTGTTCTTGGAATGGTTAGAAAAAAATATAGAAAAGGATCATTCATATTATGGAGTAGTGGGAAATAAAATAGGATCAAATCATGAAGTTTTGAAAGCCAGAAAGAAGATTCAGAAAATAAGGAGTCATTGAAGGTTTTTGAGTATAGTAGTGGGAGATGTAATGACAAAATTGATGATTAGGGTAGTTTTACCAGTGCTATCATGGATTAGAAAGGAAGGAACCAAACAGGCTATCTTTTAGGTCCAATTTTCCCAAGAGCACAATAGCCAAAGTCATTACCACATGCATTAGATTCTCTCAACACTAGTTATTACTGTTTGCTTCCTCTTTCTAAGGTTTGATTCATTTCATGTTTGGGAACCCTGGTCTGAGTCAGCCTGGTTTTCTATCTTAATTCCCCTGTGAATTGTGTGAACTAGTCACATTCTTTAGCTTTTTATACCATTTTAACTCTTGACTTCTATAAAAGTTTCAAGAAAGTCTCTGCACACTAAGCCATGTGAGGAATTGAGGCAGGATCCAGATAATTCAACTATGTTACATCATTGACAAGAACTTGAGTTGTTTCATTTGGCTGTCAGTATTGATCAGATTCACCAGGTTGTTCATTTCACTGGTTCAATTCATCCATGAAGACACAAAGAGATATGGAGATTTTAGTGAGATTCTACATTTATAATAGTGTGATACTCTATAGGAAAGTGTATCTTAGCAACCCAAAGATTCACATTTCTTTCCCTTCACTTACCCTCTAACATCTATGATGTCCTTTAGGGAACTTGCTCTGATTTCCTCATGCATATTTTGCTGTCAGAAAAAATTCCATTTGGATAAAGAAAATCACTCTTCCCATTGCAAAAATCACATGTTGGAAAATATTCCATAGCCAGCAAATATGGCTACCCTAAAGCAAGCTTCTTTTTGGCTGGTCACCTTCATATCTGCCTAGTATCCATATAAGGTAAAGTTTGACCTAAAATAGCACAAGAATGGAAGACTCTAACCACTTGTGCATACAGTACATGTCCCTTAACATAAAACCCCAGCCTGAGCATCTTTTTACACAGAGATGAAAAGGGAAAAGGATGTAGACAAAAGCTCTCTATCTTTAGAAAATTGTCAGACAAAAAAAAACAGTGTTCTGTTAATCAAGAAACAAATTTCTAGTGAAAGCTAGACTGTACATTTTAAGAGAAACTCAGAAATATTCATTTCCATCCTCCCTATGGTATTGAAACAAATGATATCTTCCCTTCCTTTGCCCTTGCTCTCAGTAAATTCCTCTACTTACATGGAAGTAAAAAAAAACAAGCAAAAATGGATTGTGATGTTGTATTTTTAACAATAGGTCTAATAGTATTAATAAAAATATCTACAACCAAAAGTATAAGAAAATAACTCAGAAAACAAGAGCAATATTTAATTTCCTTAGTATGTAATTCAAGTCCATAATAAATTTAATGGACCCTTCACATGGCTATGAAGCACCCATTGGTCGATTTTTTTTAATCAGGTAATAAGAACCATTTTAAAAAGCAATCTGACATGGTAACTTTCCCTCTTGCAAATAAGCAGCAAACTTTCACTATACACCTATTCAAAAAACTTGCCAACGTTAATGATGCTAACTTTGATGACAGCATCATTCAAAGCATAGATGCAAGATTCTTGGTTCAGTAAAACAGCAGATCAAATTCAGTTTTATGCTGATAGTAACAATCCAAAGGTCTTTTATGATGACTATTTATGGGCCAAAGACCTGTGCTGCTTTTCAACTATTCAATGCTGATGAAGCCACATTGATTAGTGATAAGGACATGATCCTGGAGAGATGGGCTTAACACTTCCATAGTGTTCTCAATACGCTGTCATCAACCAATGCTGAAGTCATTGGCTCTTTATCTCGGGTTGAAAATGATCTCTATCTACCCAAACTCCCAACTGAGGAATAGATTTTGAATGCCATTAGGCTCCACTCATGTGGCAAAGCCCCTGATGCTGATTCTATTCCAGCTGAGAATTACAAGGCAGGAGGTCATACAAAAGCTGACTGAAATCTTCTGAGTCATATGGCAAGAGGAAGTTATCCCCAAGGATTTCAAGGATACTTCCATTTTCCATCTTTGTAAAAGAAAGGGAAATAGGTTGTCACAGGGAGTTTGTTTCTCTCTCTCTCTCTCTCTCTCTCTCTCTCTCTCTCTCTCTCTCTCTCTCTCTCTCTCTCTCTCTCTTAGTCATTTTCAGCAAGATTCTTGCCAGAGTCCTCCTTAATAGGCTGACCTTTCACCTGGAAAATGGTCATCTCTCTGAGAGCCAGTGTGGCTAAGAAAGGGCTGAGGAGTGGTTGATATGGTATTTGTTGCCCAACAGACAACTCCAGAGAAATGCCAGAAGCAGAACAGAAGTCTGTTCACAATTTTAGACAATCTGACCAAGGCCTTTGATGCTGTCATTCATGAGGGCTTATGGAAGTTCATGGCAAAATTTATTTGCCCAAAGTTCATCAGTATTATATGCCAGTTTCACATCAGCATGCTTGTATGGGTTTTGGATGATGAAGTGAAGCAGAACTGTGTGCTTCTTCCCATGCTTTTTAGCATGACGTTTGCAGCAATGTTGTTGGAAGCTTTAAATGAAGATGTGAAGGGCATCAAGGTCAGATACCATACTGACAGTAAATCCTTGAAAAGGATACAAGCCAAGACTAAAGTGGAGGAAGAATCAGTGCATGGTATTTTGCTCACAGATTGTGCACTCAATGGAACCTCTGAGACTGAGAGTCAACAGAGTAATTCTCTGCCACTTGTGCTAATTCTGGCCCAATAATTAACAGCAAGAAAACAGAGGTCCTCCACCAACCAACAAGAATTCACTGCCTATATATATATATATATATATATATATATATATATATATACACAGACATGTGAATAAATGAAGCACTTCATCAGATACAGATTGCCACCTTTAACTAGGACTTTGTCTGGCTAGACCTACCAGTGGCTTGGCTGTTGATTGTTCATCCTATTTTTTATTTGTTGTTGCCTAACAGCGAATTTACCATGATAGCAACTTAGAGACTCTGACTTAAAGAATGTAACAAAATGCTGAACTTTTTAAATCAAGTGAAGGGTCTTGTAGGCTCAGCAATTAAGAAATATGAGAAGAAAATGTCCCGTTAAATTTCCTTGAAACTATGCTTCATCTTTCACATGCTGCCATTTGTCACAAACTATGGTTTTACTCCCAGAGAATTTCTGTTGTAAAATTACTGACTCATATTTTGTCAGTCAGCATTATCATAGGGGTAATGAGTCAGAAGTTCCAGGATACAAGGTTTGAATTTATTCTATACAGAAAAGTAGGGCTTTAAGACACTCTGGCCATATTTTAGAGACAGAGCTCTAGATATTTCCATATTTTAAAAGTAATCATGTAATAATCAAGTAAAAGAGGATGTGGTTAACTTAGCCTCCCTTATCAATTTGAACCTTACCTACTTAGTTCTGCAAACGCTAAGATTTTTATGTAGCTACAATTGACATTTGTTTTTTTCTAACATTATTTGTCTTTCATGCCTTTATTCCCCCTTGCCCATACTTTTGAAACAGCTTCATAATTGGTGCCCTAGTTTAATGTCTCTCCCCTCTCTAATCCATCCTCCACATAATTGCCAAAGTAAAGCAGGTCACTTTCCTCCTCAATAAACTACAGTGACTCCTTATTTCCTATAGAGTCAAATACAAACTCTTCTGTTTTGCTTTTAGGGCTCTGCACAACCTAATTCCAATCTACTTTTCCTGGCTCATTATACAGTATCCCCTTTCCTGCAGGCTGTGGTCCAGCCAGACCTTCCTGCTTGCTGTTCTTGATGTACAAAATTCCATCTCTTTTCTTCATGACTGAAATGCATCCCCTCCTAACTTCAGCTTCTTAGGAAGCCTACTTTCCTTCAAAGTTTGCCTCAAATGTCACCCTCTACATAAGGCCTCTCCTAATCCCTCTTGCTGCCAGTGAATCTCTCTAAAAAATTTATTTTGTTTTTTAGGTATTCATAAATATTTACATATTCATTTTTATATGTGTATGTGTCTCTACCAGTAAAATCTAAGCTACTTAGAAGTAAGGACTATTTCTTTTGTGGGTGTCTCCAGCACTTAGCAAGAACAATGCCTGACACATAGTAGGTACTTAATAAATGCTTGCTGTTTAGTTGATTTTTCTACCTGGGATCAAATTATAATAATCTTCAGGGCAGCTAGGTGGCTCAGTGGATAAAGCACCAGCCCTGGATTCAGGAGGACCTGAGGTCAAATCCGACCTCAGACACTTAACACTTACTAGCTGTGTGACCCTGGGCAAGTCGCTTAACCCTCATTGCCCAGCAAATAATAATAATAACAATAAATAATAATAATAATTTTTAAAAATATATTTTTTTCTTCTTTTTTTCTTGTTTTGTAAGGCAATTGGGCTTAAGTAACTTGCCCAGGGTCACACAGGTAGTTAAGTGTGAAGTGTCTGAGGCCAAATTTGAACTCAGGTCCTCCCGACTCCAGGGTCGGTGCTCTATCCACTGTGCCACCTAGCTGCCCCAAAAATATAATTATCTTCTAATGTGAAATCTCTTATCTGTAAAATCTTTTGAGATAATTATCTATATATTCAAAGACTTAATGCGTACTTTTCATGAAATAAGAAAAATACAAGAAAATTATGGAATTTGAAAACATGATTGATAGATTAGAAGGTGTGTTTGACAGACTCTTGTATCCAGGGCAGCTAGGTAGTGTAGTAGAAAAAGTGCCAGGGCCTGGAGTCAGGAAGCTATGAATTCAAATCTGGACTTAGACACTTACTAGCTATGTAACCCTAGTCAAATCATTTAACCTCTGTTTGCCTCAGTTTCCTCACCTGTAAAATGAGGTTAATAATAGTAGCTACTTCTTGGGGGTTGTTGTGAGAATCAAATGAGAAAATAATTGTCAAGCACTTATCAAAATGCCTGGTACAAAGTGAGAACTATATACATGTTAACCATTATTATTGAAGCCTATACTAGGGAACACTATGATCAATCCTTCAGACTTCTTGCTCTAAACTCATGGAGAAGTTTCTTTAAGCTGGATTTTCCTTTGAGGAATTTTGTAACCAGTTCTAATCTAAGGCCCGAGCCCCTCTATAACTTTTCTTCCTCATACCCAGAACTGGTACTACATAATTCTGTACTGACATGTAAAACCAACACCAATCCTGACCAGAAACCTTGACCTCTTTGTTGCCTTGATGCCATTCCCCCTTAGGTTCATTTATTATTATTATTATTATTATTATTATTATTATTATTATTATTATTATTATTATTATTATTATTATTATTATTATTATTATTATTATGTCCTCTATTTAGTCTATAAAAGTGCTCAGGCCTTTTCATCTCAATAAAAGACCCATCTTTGCCAACTGAACACCAAAAGCAAGAGACATCTGGGTGTAATGGGAGAGGAAAGCATATGGGACCAAATAGCCTTATCCTTAGTCTTGAGGACAGGGGATATTGGTAGAAGTTGCTCATCCTGAAAGGCATCAGTAATCACAAATACTTACTGAGTGCCTGCTCTGAGATATGTCATCAATACAGCAAGAGATCTGTAGCTTCACTGGTCTGAAATTCCTCTACCAATGCAAGTTGCAACCCTACAAGTATTTATAGGCTCCAAAATAGCAAAAGAATGAGCCTCTTTGAACTCACATGACATTATATGATAAATAGCTATTGAGTGCTATTGATTCTAAATTATATTGGAACTCAAGAGATAAGAGAAGTCTTTTGGGGAGGGTACTGCAAGAACCAGGAGAGTCTTCACAGAAGAGCTTAGTACTCCTCACATCTGCTGTAAACGTTCAACTTTCCTCAACACACTGACTATGTCTTTCATCTCATTCTCCATCCTCAACCCTCCTCCTATATTCCTCTGATTCTCACTTCTCCTTCCTTCTAATCTCAGAGGAAGAGATGACCCTTCTCCATGCTAAAACTGACCTTTTACTTAACCCATGTCTGTTCCTATCCCTGTCTCAAACCTGTTATCTTGTTCCATCTCAATCATGCCCTCTCTTTTGCATCTTAAATATTTTTCTCTTTCTACCTGTCTCTCCTCTCCTTTTCTCACTCTCCTCTTTCTCTCTTATCTATGTTGACTCTATCTATCCCTGTGTTTCTTTCTCTCTCTCTCTCTCTCTCTCTCTCTCTCTCTCTCTCTCTCTCTCTCTCTCTCTCTCTCTCTCTCTCTCATATTCTTTCCTCTATTTAGTCTATAAACGTGCCCAGGCCCCTTCATCTTAAACAACAAAACAACAACTACAGCACTTTCTCTTGACTGTGACAACACCTCAGATGATTATCCTTCCTCTTGCCTCCACCTTCACTGTCAAACTCTTAGAGCATTTACAAAAAAGGCAAGGGAAGAGAAGGGATCAAAAAGAAATGGATAGACTGCCATGCCCAGTGCTACAGAGGGGGTCAAGGAAGATAAAGAGACAGAGAATGGTCATTGAATAAGGCACTAAGTGCTGACTTTGAAGAGAGCTTGATCAATAAAGCTAACAGAATGAAAGCTATATTACCAGATGTTAAGGTGTGAGTAGGTGGTGGGGAAGTAAAAGCCACAAGTATAGAGTCATCTTTCTAGATAACACTTCTTATCCTTTTTCCACCCTTTAAATGTTGGTTATCTCTAAGGTTCTGTCTTAGCTCTTATTCTGTGTGTGTATGTGTGTGTGTGTGTGTGTGTGTGTGTGTGTGTGTGTGTGTGTGTGTGTGTGCCCTCTCCTTTGATCATCTCATCTACTCCCAAGGTTTCAGTCATATCTGTGCAAATGATTTTTAAATCTATATCTCTATTTACAACCTTTAAACAGAGGTTGCCCAGCATTTCTAACTACCTGTTGGATAATTTCATCCTGAGTGTCATGCCAGTCCCCTAAACTCAACGTCTGTCAACATAGAATAATGCGAATGTGTGTCAGACATGCAGCTGAGGAGCCACATGCGGCCCACGACACTCCCTAATGTGGCCAAACTAGATTAAAATGTGAATGGAAAAATATTTTACAAAATTGATAAAAAATGTGACAGAACAGAGATGGCGTTACATTCTAAAACTAAATCAACATGTAGCCCACAAGGATCCTTATATATAGTTTCATGGTCCCATTTCTATTTGAGTTTGACACCATTAGGGTAATAGAAACATCTGGGTTTAAACCTTATCTCTGTCACTTACTACCTGTGAGAACTTGGCTAAGGCATTTAACCTCAGCAAGACCCAGTCTTGTCACCTTCAAATCATAAGGGGGTTGAACTAGATGTTTTCTAATTCTAAAGCCTGTGTCTCAAACTGAATTCATTTGTTCGTCCATTCAATGAATATTTATTTTTATTTATTTATTTGTTGTTGTTGTTGAGGCAATTGGGGTTAAGTGACTTGCCCAGGGTCACACAGCTAGTAAGTGTCAAGTGTCTGAGGCCGGAATTGAACTCAGGTCCTCCTGACTCCGGGGCCGGTGCTCTATCCACTGCGCCACCTAGCTGCCCCAGAATAGAGTCTTAATAAATATTCATTGAGGGGCAGCTAGGTGGCACAGCGGATAGACCACTGGCCCTGGATTCAGGAGGACCTGAGTTCAAATCCAGCCCCAGACACTTGACACTTACTAGCTGTGTGACCCTGGGCAAGTCACTTAACCCCAATTGCCTCACCAAAAGAAAAAAAAAAGACTCTATTCTAAGTGTGGCACTATGCTTGGTACTGGGGTATACAGAGCATTTAAATAAGACCTTATCCCCAAACTTAGGGATCCTCAAAAAGACTAGTAGAGTGACAAGACAAAAAGAGATAACCATACATGGCAGCCCAAGACAAATGACAATTAGAGAATTTCCAGAAACAAAAAGTACTATGCTTATATTTAGGAAAGCAGTGTTTCAGGAAGATTGCTCTGGTGCTGCTGTTCAAGGAGAGCTTGAAAACAAACAAGTTTGTTTCATTTTTATAGTTCTTTCAAAAGGATGAGAAATAAAGATATAAAATAGGGCATTGAGAATAGAAAAGAAGGATTGAATATAATGGGCATTTTGAAGATAAAAATGGGAAGATGTGCTGATTAATTAAGTAGGGTGAAGGAGAAAAACTCAAACTCAAGGATAATTCTAGGATCTTGATCCAGGGAGCCTGGGAAAAGGGGGTATATGTCAATATTAGAAATAAGGAAGTCAAAAAGGAGAACTGTTCATTGGTGGGATGGGGTGGGGGAGGAAGATGAGTTTGGTTTGAGTTATATTGCGCTTAGGATAACAATAATAACATGCAAATAAGAAAGCCAAGATGCAATAGAAATGTAGCACTGGAGCCCAGAAGTTATCAGGGCTGGAGATATAGACTTAGGATTCATTTTGCATTTGGAGGTGAGGACTGAAATGGTGGGAATGGATGATATTGCCACAGGAGAGATAAACTATAGAAAGAGGGGAGTCTGGTGTACTAAGGACTTCACCTCAGATAGTACCGATCTTTCTGAGAGGAGAAAGATGAGCCTGTGAAGGATTTAGAGAAGGAGCAATCGAGGAGGAAGAAATCCAAGGGAATGTCTTGTCCCAGAATCTTGGGTAAGAAAAAAAAATTGAAAGAGGAGGCAATAAACAATGCCAAATGCTACTGGGCTCAATAATGAGGATAAAGAAGAAAATACTGAATTTAGACATTCTAAACTCACTGTTGACCTGAGAATATTAATAGACTTATGGGAATAGAATAAAGAGGACTAAGAAAAATAAGAGAAGAGCACAAATAGTAAATCAAGACATTAAATGTTGGCCACTAATTCCAGAAGTCTGAAAGCAAGGAAGTAAATAAGACTATTCAGTGATAATTCTTTGTGCCAGTGTGTACCATGTGGCAAAATGCACCCAAAACATAATCATAAAGGATCATAGATTGCCAGCTGAAAAAGAACTTAAGATCATCTATCTATTCCAACCACCACCCCCTTTTTTACAGTTATTGAAACTGAGACACAGAGAGGTTAAGTTAATTTGCCCACAGACACTCATGTATCAAGTGGCATAGACACATAACAACAACAACAACAATAATAATAATAATAACTAACAGTGCCAGGCACTGTGCTAAGTGCTTTACAAATATTATCTCAATTGATCCTCACAACGACCCTGGGAGGTAGGGGCTATTATTAACTCCATTTTGCATATAAGGAAAGTCAGGCACACCAAGATTAAAGGACTTACCTTGGGTCACACAGCCAAGTATTTGAATTCAGATTTGAACTCAGGTCTACCTACCTCCAGGTCCAGCATTCTATCCACTATGCTACCTAAGTAAATCTAAGTTCTCTGACTGTAAGTCCATAGCTCTTCTTATTGTACTAGACTATATATGCTGTGGTTATTTAGATGTTATGTTATTTTTAAACAAAAACAAAACAAAAATAATTTTCATCCAAAATATGTGAAACAATTCCGAATACAGAGGTAAATTATATTGGCTCACTAAGAAAGAAAATAACATTTCTGTTATATGAAAAATAATTAACTTTCTTTTGTTTATGATATAGGTTGGTTTGTGGTTTACAGGTGATATATATATCCAAATTCCAGAAGACCCACATGAACCTTTGCCATATAATAGACCAGAGCATCTTATAGAGGTAATTATTGAAATCTTTAAGGAATTGACTATTATAATCCTCTTGAAAATAGCTTTGGTTTTATTATCAGTCTATGGGGTATTTTGCAGTTTCCACAAACATGTTTCTTAATTATAGCCTGGGCTATCATTTGAGAGACACAGGTTTTAGCTCAAGTTCTAACAACTACTTAGTTATGTGAACTTGGGCAAATAAGTTATTTTATGCCTTAGTTTATTCATCTGTAAAACTAGGTGATTAAACAAAATGGTAAAAGTGACATGCCATTGTTGGTCACATGTCCCAGTGAGGTCAAAGACAGAAAGACCTTAATACATAACAAGCCATTTATAGTAGTAGCTTAAGTGATAGAAGAAAAACAAAAACAAAACAGAAACAAGCAAGCAAGCAAAACTTGGAATCAAAACAGGAGCCTATCAATGGGAAAATGGATGAACAAAAAGTGATACATGCAATTAAATAATATTATGTGGGAAATTCACAAAAACATGAGACAATTCATACAAAATAATGCAGAATAAAGTAAAGAGAACCAGAAGAACAATATATACAGTGACTAGAAAACATGTAACTGAAAAGAATGCTACAATAAAGTCAACTTCTATAGAATTATAATGAGGAAATTTGGTCCCAGAGAAGAAATGAGGGATTGTCTATCCTTCCTTTCCTAAAAGATATGTGGTAGGGAGCAGTCAGGGGAGACAGTGGTTATGGAATGTTGCTATTAGTCATCTATAAAAAATAAAATGTAGAAGTTTGAAAAAATAACATCCAAGATTTTATATATACATATATTTGTGTGTATACATATATAGTCATGTGTAAAACTTTTTTAAAATAAAATCTATAAGTTTGAAGAAGTCATATCCAAAGTTTTACATATATGTGTATACACACACATTTGTGTATACATATATATGTATATACATATGTATATATACATATATAATTTCTATACTAATTTTATCTATAATTTCTAGAGTTTTTTCTCCATTGCACTATAATATCAGTGTCCTATAATTTTTTAAATGCTAGATTTTATATAATATCTTGCATGACTAATATTTTATATATCCAATATTCCAAATAGCCATGGTGCACAAAATAAAATGGAAAACTAAATAACTAGTTTGACTAAAGTATAAATGTTTGTTTTGAGGAATTCTAATAAATCAAAATGTTTAATATGTAAGAGGTGATAACTCCCCGAAAATCTATCAATATTCTTACATGAGGGCAGAATTCTAGAAAATCAGGAATAAAATAATGAGCAGGATACTATCAGAAAGACCTGTAGGGCCCTGCATGAGCTGATGCTAAGTGAAATCTACTGTATACAAAATAGCAATAATATTGTGAGATGATCTGCTGTGAAGGACTTGGTTATTATCAGCAATGTAATGATTCAAGACAACTCCGAAGGTCTTATGAAAAATGCAATCCATCTACAAAGAGAGAACTGATGGTATCTGAATACAGATTGAAACATAATTTTTTTGTTACTTTATTGGAAACAAAAAAATAATGATGAGCAGGATACTATCAGAAAAGCCTGGAAAGACCTACTTGAACTGATACAGAGTGAAATGTACTGTATACAAAATAACAGCAATAGTGTTATATGATCTATTGTGAATGACTTGGTTATTTTAAGCAATGCAAGATAACTCTGAAAGACATGAATATTGCAGTCCATCTACAGAGAAAGAACTGATTCTATCGGAAAACAGATTGAAGCATAATTTTTTTTTATAGTTCCTTAATCTGAAGGTTTGGTTTTGTCTGTTTTCTTTCACAATCTTGCTAGTGTGGAGATGTTTTGCATGACTACTAATGTATAACTTATATTGAATTGCTTGAATTCTTGTGGGGGAGAGGAAGAGAAGTTAGAACACAAAGTTTTAAAAAATTCACGTCAAAATTTGTTTTTACATGTAATTTGAAAAAATAAAATTCTCAATAAACAAAAGAACAGACAAACAAAAAAGAAAATCAGGAATAACATAAGTAGAGAGGGATGGGAAATTTGAATACAGTATGAATAGTTCTGTACCAGATATGCCTCAAATCTTTCCAGTTGTGAAAACTCAAGTAAACTTCACCATCTATGATAAAATTTCAATTAAGTTAAATCCAACATTTATAGAGTACCATTTTTATTTTCTGGTTGGTAGTATGTGATTTAAGGGGCAAAGAAATTCAGACCTGGAGGTAGGCAAATTCAGGTACAACTTTATGTGTGTGCTAAGCTCTTGAGTTCATCTCACAAGATAGTACATAAAACATTTGTAAAATGTTGATGTCTATGATTTCTGGTTAAGACGATGGCATGAAAGTTCCCAGAGAAGCACTGCTGCTCCACAAACTACTCTAGAAATGACCTAAGAATGATATGAGTTTGAAAGATGATCAAGAAATCTGAAAACAGGGAGCTAAGATGGTGGAGGAAAGGCAGTGAGCTCCCAAACTCATGACATGATCGCTCCAAAAAACATCCAAATAACACCATAGGAAAATCCCTGGAGCAGCAAAACTCACAGAAGAATGTGCTGAAATCATCTTCTAACCAAGAACGGTTTGGAAGGTCAGAAGGAGGGAGCTGCTGTGCTGATACAGGAGTTGAGCCCAACCCCACAGTCACCCTGACACAGATCCAGCCCCAGGAAGGCCTCACCAGAAAAGCAGACCCCCCAGAGCCTCTGAATCAGCTGAAGTGCCAGTGTCGTCTGGAACTAAGCTCACAGTCTGGTGAGTGGGCTGAGCCCTGGGCAGGAGGGAGACTACAGGGGTCTATGCTTGTGCCAAAGCAAAACTTGGATTTTACACCCCTGCTGAGAACCAGGAGGTAGGCTCAAGTAGCAGTGGCCCAGGTCGGGGAGGGGCACAGGCTTGTTGGAGCTGACAGCCACAACACACAAAGCTGGTTGATTAACAAGTTAGTTTGGGGTCATCTACAGACCAAGAAACAGGCTAGGTGAGTGAGGAACCTGATTCTCCTTAAATCATACCACCTGCGAGTTCTTAAGCTTGGGATACTGCAGCCTGGAAACAGTGCCCCACTTTAAGGAGCTAAAAGTATAGTAAAAGAAAGGCAAGATGAGCTAACAGAGAAAGGTGAGGACCATAGAAAGTTTCTTCAGTAACAAGGAAGACCAAGGGGCACCCTCAGAGGAAGATGTCAACATCAGGGCCCCTATATCTAAAGCTTCCAAGAAAATAAGAATTGGTCTTAGGCCATAGAGGTGCACAAAAAGGACTTTGAAGATAAAATTAGAGAGGTAGAGGAACAAATGGAAAGAGAAATGAGGGTGATGCAGGAAAGACATGAGAAAAAAGACAACAGCTTGGAAAGTCAAATTGGCCAAATGGAAAAGGAGGTACAAAATCTCTCTGATGAAAATAATTGCCTAAGAATTAGGATTGAACAAATGGAAGCCAGTGACTTTATGAGAAACCAAGACACAATAAAGCAAATCCAAATGAATAAAAAAATAGAGGGCAATGTGAAATATCTTTTGGAAAAAACTGCTGACCTGGAAAATAGGTCCAGGAGAGATAATTTGAAAATTATTGGTCTACCTGAAAACCATGATCAAGGAAAGAGCTTAGACACCATCTTCCAAGATATTCTCAGGGGAAATTGCCTTGAAATTCTAGAAGAAGAAGCTAAAATAGAAATTAATAGAATCCACTGATCACCTCCAGAAAGAGATCGCAAAAGGAAAACTCCTAGGAATATTATAGCCAAATTCCAGAGCTCTCAGGTCAAGGAGAAAATATTGCAAGCTGCCAAAAAGAAAGAATTCAAATACTGTGGAGCCCCAAGTCAGGATAGCACAAGATCTAGCAGCTTCTACATTAAAGGACCAGAGGGAGTGGGATATGATATTCCAAAGGGCAAAGGAAATGGAATTATAACCAAGGATCACTTACCCAACAAAACTCTGCATAATCTTTCAGCGGAAAAAATGGGACTTTAATGAAAAAGAAGACTTTCAGATATTTGTGATGAAAAGACCTGAACTGAATGGCAAATTTGACTTTCAAATACAAGACCCTAGAGAACCATAAAAAATTGGAGCTGGGGGACATATGTGGGGTCGTACAGTGGGCAACTTCTTGTGTTTGAGGCCAGGTTTTGACTGGGATCCCCCTGGGTCCAGGGGGGATGCTTTGTCCACTGTGTCACTTAGCTAGGTGATGACATCTTTAGGGTTATATTGAGGGGTGATGGGAATTCACTGGGGGAGGGGGAAGGGCAGAAGTGAAATCCTACATGAAAGTAACAGGAAAAGGCTTATGGAGTAGGGGAAGAGATGGGAGAGGAGCAGAGCAGTCAATGAATTTTACACTCATCAGAAAAGGCTCAAAGACCTTAAACTCATCAAAGCTGCCTCAAGGAGGGACTAAGGGACACAGGCAACTGGGTGTAGTAATCTGTTTAATCTGGGCAGTAAATGAGCCTAACACTCATCAGAATTGGCTCAAAAACCTCAATCTCATTAGAATTGGCTCAAGAAGGTAATAATGTACACACTCAATTGGGTAGAGTAATTTCTCTAACCCTGCAGGAAAATAGGAGGGGGAGGGGATAAAGAGAGAGGGACAAAAGAAGGAAGGGAAGAGTGGGGGAGGGGACAGACAGAAGCAAATCCCTTTTGAAGAGTGATAGGATGAAAGAAGATGGATAATAGAATAAATATCATGGGGAAGGGAATGGGATAGAAGGGAAACAGTTAACAATAGTAATCATGAAAAAGAGAAAAGGGAGAAAAATTGTACAAAAAATATTTATAGCAACTCTTGGTGGAGGCTAAGAATTGAGAATCAAGGGAATGTCCATCAATTGAGGAATGATGGAAAAAGCTGTGTTATATGATTGTAGTGGAATGGTCTTGTGCTACAGGAAATGACAAACAGGATGATCCCTGAAAAACCTGGAAAGACTAATGAACATCAATGTATAGTGAAGTGAGCAGAACTGAGAGGACATTGTGCGTAGTGACAGCAGTATTGTTCAATGAGCAATAGTAAATGGCTTAACTACTCTTAGCAGTGCAATGATCCAAGACAATCCCAAGGAACTAATGAGGAAGCTTACTATGCACCCCATAGAAAGAACTGATAAAAAGAACACTTGTGGATTGTACATATATAACCTGATTGCGATCTTGTGGAGGGGGGAGGAAAGGGAGGGAGGGAGGGAGAAAAATTTGGAACTCTAAATCTTATGAAAATAAATGTTGAAAACTATCCTCACATGTAACTGGAAAATAAAATAAATGTTTGTTGCTGGAAAAAAAAAAAAAGAAATCTGAAAACAAACATTAGTAAACTCCTTCATCCAGTTCAGGACTACACAAAAAGATAGCCCCAAACTACAAGTGTTGGAAGAAGGATCCCAGCAGGGAAGCCGGTGTAAGCTCAAGCAAACAGACTGGCAATCTACAGCAGTACTATGACAAGGGAAATTCCAAGGGGGCAAAAATGCCTGACGAAAAATGCTCCAGAGGAGCTGGAAGACCACAGATCTCTCACAAGAGACAATGAAGTCCTCCAACATCAAAAATCCCCAACTACAAATATAGATTCTGAAAATTAAAGAAGAGATTATCAAAATAAAAAACCATGCACAGTAAATAAATAAGGTATTTTGGGAGAAAAAAACTAATAAAATAAATTAGATAAACCACAAGTCATTCAGATTTTTTAAATGGAAAAATCCAATTGCTATCAACAAGAATGAAAAATAACAAATAATTATAATAACAAATTATAAGGAAATAAAGAAAATTATTAGGAACCATTTCACCCAAGTACAAACCAACAAAATTGATAACTTGAAAATGGATTAATAATTACAAAAATACAGGTTAGACCAATAAAACAAAAAAATAGAGAAACAAATGGATATTTTTTAAATTGTACAAGTACTGAATGAACTCCCAAAGGGAAAAAATGCTTCCAGGAATTCTATCAAATACTAAAACTATAAGTAATTATAACATTACATATACTATTTGTTTTTTTGGTTTTTTGAGAGGCAATTGGGGTTAAGTACCTTGCCCAGGGTCACACAGCTAGTAACTGTCAAGTGACTGAGGTCAGATTTGAACTCAGGTCCTCCTGACTCCAGGGATGGTGCTCTATCCACTGTGCCACCTAGCTGCTCCCACATACACTATTTGTAAAGATAGAAATAGGATATCACTTACCAGATTCCTTCTTGAAAACAAAGATAGTATTAATACCTAGACTAAGGAAAGGGAAGTAGAGGGGAAAAAAACTATAGATATTATCTATAAAAAATATTGATGAAAAGAGTAAATGAAATAGCAGCAAAGAGGCTATGGCAACATATTAAGAATACTGTACATTATGGCCATTTTGGATTTATATTAAGAATGAAGGATTTGTCCAGTATTAGGAAAACTATAAACACAATATACCATACTAATAACAAAAAACAATAAAAATAATACAATTATATCAATTGATAAAAAACTTTTGGCAAAATATAACATTTATCTTTTTAAAGAACATTAAAAATAGTAATAAATAGACCCTTTCCTTAATATGATAAATATCATCAATCTAAAATTCAGTCAGCATCCTATGTAATAGAGACATGCTAGAGAGAGTCCTTTCCAATAAGAGCAGGGAAAAGCAAGTATAGTCATGGGCATCACTAATATCTTTAAGGCAGATAGTTGGCACAATGGATATACTTTGGGACCTGAAGTCAAGAAGATTGGAATTCAAATTTAGCTTCAAACACTCACTGGCTGTGTGGCCCTTAGCAATCACTTAATTTCTGTTTGTTTCAGTTTTCCCAACTGCAAAATGAGGATGATAATAATACCTACCTTCCAGGATTGTTGTGAAGATCAGATGAGATAATATTTGGAGAGCACTTAATAGAATGCTGGGCAAATAGTAGGTGTTTAGTAAGCACTTGTTTCCTCCCTTTCCTTTTATTAGTTCTAGAATGCCAACTATATCAGTAGGGTAAGAAACAGAAATATAAAGAATAAAAATCTGCAGAGAGAGAAGAAAATGATTGATTACTTTTGCAGGTGATAGAATGATTTACTTAGAGAAACCTAGAGATTCAACAAAAATTTAATTGAAATGATAACTTCAGTAAAGTAACAGGATATAAAATAAACCCACACAAATCATCAGCTTTTTTGTGTGTTGCCAGGAAAACTCTTCAGGAAGAGTTAGAAATTCCATTTAAAATTGATACAGAATGTATAAAATATTTGACATCCCATCATGCAAGGCATACCCAGGAATTATATGAATACAACTAAAAATACCCTTCATGAAAATAAACATAGAAATTAATTGCTCTAATTAGACCATGACAATATAGTAAAAATAACAACACTATCCAGATTAATTTGCTGTTGTAGTGCTATATTAATAAAAACACTAAAATGTTATTTTATAGAGCTAGAAAAATAGTAATCATCAAGACTGTTTGATACCTTCAAAAAAATAGAAACATTGATCAGTGAAGCAGATTAAGGACACAAAATCCAAAAGCAAATGAAGACAGTGAGATAGTGTTTGATAAGCCTAAAGATCCCCAAAACTAAGGTCAGTACTCACTATTTAACAAAAATTCCTAGGAAAAAAACTGTGATGTTTACTGAATATTAGCTTTTGGCCAACATCTTACAGCATATACCAAAATATATTCCAAATGGTTAAATAAACAATTGAAATGGGAAGGGAAAGAAAGGAAATGAGCATTTATTAAGTGTCTACTATGGGTCAGGCATTGTGCTAAGTGCTTTATAACTATCATTTCATTTGAAAATGTCATATAAAACACAATTTAGAAGATGGGGAGGGAGATTTCTTTTATTGTGCATAAGAGAAGAATTCTTGCTCAAATAAGAGACAATCATAGGAGATTATTTTGATTACATAAAATGAAAAGCTTTTATGAAACAAAATTAATGCAGCTACAATAAAAAGGAAAATAGTTAACTGGGAAAAATGTTTACCACAAGTTTCTTTTGTAAGAGTCTGCTATCCAAGATATAGGGAATCCATTCAAACTATGTAAGAATAGATAAATGGTAGAAGGTTATAAATAAGCAATTCTCAAAAGAAAAGTAAGCTATCAACTGTATTATGAAAAAGCTCCAAATCACAATAATAAGAGAATTAAATGCAAATTAAAGCATTCCTCATGTTCAACCTTACACCCATCAGATTGATAAGCATAAGAAAAAAGCAATGGCAATTTTCAGATAGAATGTGGGAGGACAGGCACACTAATTCACTGTTGTTGGAGGTACGAATTGATATAGCCATTCTGCAAATCATTTGAACTATAACCAAAGTCATGAAATCGTTAATACACTTTAGCCCAGTAAGAGCACTACTAGGCATATTCTCCAAAGAGATAAAACAGAGGGAAGTTTGTAGCAAAAAACTGGGAAATAAAGGGGTAACCAATGATTGGGCAATGGCTGGACTAATGATGGCATATGACTGTACCGACATATCATTGTACAAGAAATGTTTGAAGAAATGAGTTCTGGGAAGCCTGGAAAGAATTATAAGAACTAATGCAGTGAAATGTGCAGGACTAGAACAATATTTATGACTACAACATCATAAAGGAAAACAACTGTGAAAGACTTAAGAACTGTAATCAATACAGTGACCAACCCCAACTTGAGGGTATTATGGAAAAGAAGACATGCTTCACACCCCAATAGAAGGGTGATGGACCAGAAGTGTAGAATGAGACATCCATTTTCAGACATAGTCAATGTTTTGATTTTCTTTGCTTAATTATGCTTATGTATTACATTGTTTGTTTGTTTGGAGTGAGGCAATTAGGGTTACACAGCTAGTACGTGTTAAGTGTCTGAGGCTGGATTTGAACTCAGGTCTTCCTGACTCCAGGGAAGGTGTTCTATCCACTGTGCCACCTAGATGCCCCTGTATGCTTATGTATTACAAGAAAAATTTTGTTAGAGAATTAAGTAGATAAAGATAGCAATGATGAAGCCCCCCACCCCAAAAAAGGGGAAGAAAACATCAATTAAACATCTTTTAAATGTACAGAAGGGAACAAAAGGACATTCAGAGAAAATGACCAAGGGGAACAGCTTTGGAATTAATGTGCTTAGTTTTTTTTATATACATGTAATAGAGATTAACCAAAAGATACATATACAATCTTCTTTGTCTCTTCTTGTCTCTGAGGTTCAAGTTTGAGTGCAATGGCCTATACAAATTTTTATGTTTCTTTAGTGTTTGCCAAGTGCAGAACAACGAAAAAATTTAAAATTCCCTCCAAAATGTTGTTCTCACATTGTGAACAGATCAGCTAATGTCCTAAATACAGTTATTCATTTGAGAGAAAGAAACTACTTGGATGGTGAGTACAATACCCATATAAAAAAAGCCTCATGCAATAGGATTTTTCATTCCATTGTAGGTGGTAGAACATTCAAAGTCCTGGCAGCACTGCTCATAAGTAGAAGAAAGGGGAACCAAGAACTTTGTATTCCAAAGAGACTTGAGTAACTGAAGAGAAATGGGAAGAAGAGGGGAAAACAGTGACCACAAAGACAGGAAGGGGGCTGGTGTTTCTATTTCTGTCCCAGAATGCCTTTCTATTAATGAGTAGAAAATACGCCACATACCTCCCACCTCTGACTCACTGGCTTCAGTAGCCCCTGGTTATAGGCCAAGATTATTTTCCACGATCCCAGATAATGTCAGAGCCTCAGGTTTAGGTCACCAGATGAATAATCTGGTCACCATCCTCATTTTCACATCCTCTTCCCCTGACAGCTACAACTCACTTCCCTATGCTCAGGTTTCAACATACAACTCCACTGCCTTTTCCTCCTCTTCCTCTGAGAGAGAGAGAGAGAGAGAGAGGAGAGAGAGAGAGATGGATGGATTTAGAGATATGGAGATATATACATACATACATACATGCATACATATATGTGTGTGTATATATATTTTCCATCCCCCCCTACCCTTTTACCCTTTTTCATGACTTAAAGATTCCAACCAGCTTCATTGGCTTTCCTGACAATGACCCCAGACAATACCAACAACAACATTCATACCTGGAGTCAGGAGTACCTGAGTTCAAATCTGGCCTCAGGCACTTAACACTCACTAGCTGTGTGACCCTGGGCAAGTCACTTAACCCCAATTGCCTCACTAAAAAAAAAACCCAAAGTACCAGTCCCAATGGGTAAAAGTTTCAGAGAAACAGGTTTAAACCCGAGGCAAGGAAGAATGGCTGATGACTAGATGTATCCAAAAGTGGAACAGGCAGCTCCTCACTAGAGGTCTTCAACCAATGTGTAGGGGACAGCTCATCAGATATCATTATTGGATTAGATGGCCACCAAGGACCCTTCCAACTGAGATTTTTGAAATTTTGTGATCCTATACATTGGCAGAATTCTACTCCGTGGGTCATATCCCCAATTTACTTTAATTCATACTAGGTAGCTGTGTGGAACAGTGACTACAGCACTGAGCCAAGAGTCAGAAAGACCTGAGGTCAAATCTGAGCTTAGGCACTTACTAGCTATGTGACCCTTAGCAAGTCACTTAATGGTACCTGCCTCAGTTTCCTGTAAAATGGAGATAACAATAGTACCTGCTCACAGGGTTCAAATGAGTACTGGTACATGGCAGGCACTTAATAAATGTGTGTTTCTTTATTCCTGGCTCCCCCATGCACAAAGTACAATGCTAAATGCTGGCAATAAAAAAGACAAAAGTGAAAGGCAGTCTGGGCCCTTAAGGAGCTTATATTCAACTAGAGAGATAGAATATTTGAAAACACAATCCAATTTTAGAAAGGGGACAGCACCAACAACTTGGAGAGGTGAGAAAAGGCTTCCTACAAGAGATAGGACATTGAATTGAACCTTGAAGGAAACTAAATATCCTAGGAGCATAGACGAGGACAGACTGCATTCCTAGAGTGGTAACCGATCTGTTTGATGGCACAGGGGTAAGAGGCTCAGCTTCAGCAAGAATACCAGATAAATTGAAATTGTGTGTGAAGAATGATCTAAAATAAGAAAATGGAATAGGCCAGGTTTCAAAACAGAAGAGTTTGCATTTCACCCTAGAGTCAACACTGAGCTACTGAAGATTCTCAAGCAAAGGAGTAACATAGTTGGATTTATGCCTAAGAAGATTATTTTGACACCTATGTGGGAAAAGGTTTGGAGAGGGAAATGTGGAGAGCAATTAGAAGGTTAGTGTAAAATGGTCCAAACAAGAAGTGATGAGGTCCTGAGCTAAAGTAATGGCTATATGGATGGTGAGAGGTGGTTGAGTGTGGCAGATGTTGTGAAGGCACAATTTATGAATCACAATTGATTAAATATAGGGAGTAAAAGAAAAGATGAAGATTCTAAGGTTGAGGGACTGGAAAGGTGGGCATACCCTTTATAGTTCTAAGTTTAGAGGAGGGACATATAGGGGTAGAATGTCATTTTGGATGTATTGAGATGCCTACAAGACTTCCAGATACAGATATCTAGAGATAAATTAATGATGCTGAAATGAAGCTCAGGACTGGATATACAGATTTGAGAGTCATCTGTAGGGCAATGATAATATTAAATCATTTAGATCTAATAAGATGACCATGAGAAAGGATACAGAGAAGAAAACAAAGAAGGACCAGCATAGAGACTTGGATGATACCCAGAATATGCCTAACAAAGTAAACTGAGAAGAAACAGAAAGAACAACACCATGGTATCTTGAAGATTGGAAGAAACCAAGAAGGAGTCATTTAATATCATAAAGAGTCACAAAGAGATCAGGAAGGACGAGAAGTAAAGAAAAAGTCATCAAATATAGTCTTTAAGAAGACAGTTTCAGTAGATAGATACTGTCAGAAACAAGATTGCAAAGGGTTGAGAAGTAGTAGAACATAGAAAAAGCATAGAGTGGCTTTTTCCAAATGCTTGACTCTGAAAAGGAGAAGAGGTATGGTATGAAAGTTAGGAGAGGGTAAAAGAATAAAGTGAGGATTTTTTTTAAGGATAGAGGAAAAGGAGTCAGAAATGGAGAGATTGATGATGGGGAATGGTCAAGTAGTTAACTACCAGAGGAATTAGGAATGGATGGAATTAAAACCATAAGTAGAAGTAATAGTCTTGACAAGGAGGAAAGCCGCCTCTTTTTCCAAGACTAGAGCAAATAACACCTTCTGTCTAATCTTTCTCATATCTCTTGACTAGTTAGTGTTTATTAAATGCACTGTGCAGAATTTTATACAGACTATACAAAAGATAGTTTCTCTCCCTTTGTTCGTTTTTGTTGTGTTTTTTGCGGGGCAGTGAGGGTTGAGTGTCTTGCCCAGGGTCACACAGCTAGTAAGTGTCAAGTGTCTGAGGCCAAATTTGAACTCAGTTCCTCCTGAATCCAGGGCCGGTGCTTTATCCACCGCGCCACCTAACTGCCCCAGTTTCTCTCCCTTTGAGGACAAAATTTAATTTATTGAAATAAGCAATACATTTCCTATTACTGTTATGGAAGAGACATCACTTTTTCCTTTTTAAAAGTTTTATCGGGGCAGGTAGATGGCGCAGTGGATAGAGCACCAGCCCTGGAGTCGGGTGTAACTGAGTTTAAATCCAACCTCAGACACTTAACACTCACTAGCTGTGTGACCCTGGGCAAGTCACTTAACCCCAATTGCCTCACTTAAAAAAAAGTTATCTATGTATACCTTCTGTTACATAATGAATCGTATTAAGTGGCAAAGTCACTTAACTTCTCTATGATTTGTGCTATCTTGAAAGGTTATTGTGAGGACAGTGATATAACTGATATAAAGCACTTTATAACCAAAGTATTATGCAATTTTATCATGATTGTTATTATTAATAAATAATTGTAATCTTAAATAATAGCAATAATTATTTAATCATGAGAAGCTTGATGAGAGCAATGCAATTTAAATACACAGTCAAATCAGTTGTTTTCATGGGAAGGATGGTATGAGAAATTGAAATCTACAGATAATCCCCCAAATCTTTTTTTTTTCTACCATCTCCAATCTAGTTTTGTTGTATTCTCTTCCTACTTCTGCTGATAGGCTTAGAAGTAGCCAAAAGACTATTATCAATTTGGAGGGAAGTGAGGGTCAAAGCAATCAACAAACTATATAATAAATCCCTCAGGAATTAAAAGATAGATGACATATCATAAAAAATGATCTTCCAATATCTCAGCCTGGAACAGATTGTGCATTGCCTATAACAAATACTCCAAAAATATTTGTTTTATTGATGAATTGAGTTTGAAAGTACCTCCATGTTCTCTGATAAAGCATTCTTCTTCATAGTACAAATATATACATATGTATGTATATGTATGTGCATATATATATGTGTGTGTGTGTGTGTGTATATATATATATATATATATATATATATATATATATATACACACACACATATATTTTTTTTCTGAAATACCTCGCAGAATTTCCAATCTATTCTATGTTTTGTTTTCTCAGGAAAAAAATAAAAGCTCTCATCAGCTTACTTTAGAGATGTATAATTAACCCTACCTAGCACCTTGTGTTATTAACACTTGGATATCTTTTAGATGGATTAATTAATATTATTTTCCTTTGACAGTTTTTCTTTGACTTGTTTGCCGACTTCCAGAAAGATCCACCAGAACTGGACTATTTTCAGATGCTTCTTTACTTTGCATGTCACCCAAATGCTGTGGAAGGAGTCTACAGAGCCCTGAGTCTGGCTATCGGAACCCACGTCTTTCGAAAAGTTGAAACTCTAGTTGTGGCTGTAGATCATGTGTTGGTAATGGCATTGTGTGTGTTGTAAGCTAACAACACTATCTGGTAGTTAAAATCACTAAACCTTGATGGCCCTTGGCCAAAAAAAAAAAAAAAGATTTCTTCTTCAAACTAAGAAATAGCATTGCTTAGTGTAGGAATATTGGCTTAGGAGTCAAAAGATCTGGGTTCAAGTTTTGGTTCTGCTGTGGCTTTGAACAAGTTCGTTTACTTTCTGGGCCTCAGTCTTTTCATCTGTAAAATTAGGGGGCTGGATTAGATAACTTCTAACTCTATCACAGTTGATCATCACACAATGTTGATGTTACTGTGTACAATGTTCTCATTCTGCTCATTTCACTAAGCATCAGTTCATGTACGCATGTATGTGTGGTTATACAGCTGAATGCTTTTCTGTTGCCTTTTGCAGGAAAAGCAGTGATTCTGAAAATAAATCCTCCCCATAAAATGCCAGCCTTTGTTCTTCCTCTATGGACACACAGGGAAGAAATACATTGCTTTGCCAGCCTTCTCTCTTATTCTTAGTATTTAGTAGTATCCTTTTTAGATGTGTCCATGGCTATCTTGAGGAATTCTATATTAGTTGAAGTATTATGCTTTCTTGGACATAGAAAGGGCAGCAGATCTGAAATTCAAGAACTCAAGTCTGTTGCAAAATACCATTGTGATTTTGGCCAAGTTAGTTAATCTTTCTGGGCCTCATTTTTCCTCAAATAGAATAAAGCAGTAAATTAAGCAGTTTAGCCCAATGATGTCTAAGGTTCTTCTGGTTTGGAATATTATTATTTTAACTTTCTCCCTCTCAAAGAAATAAATGATGAATGAATGAATGAATGAATGAATGAATGAATGAATGAAATAAAGGAAGCCTCCAGTGTTATTATACCCTAGCTGTGCTGAAAGAAGCTCCTCCCCTTTGTACTCCAGAACATGCTTCATTCTATGATTTATTATCTAGCCAAAGCCAGGAAACAACATTTATGTGCTCTGAGAAGGTTGGGAAAATTGGATTCTCTTGAATATGAAAACTGCACCTCCTTCCACCTATGTTTCTGCTTATTAGGTGCTTTGAGCCTTCACTGGAATGTATTTCTATTGACTCAGCCACAAAACAACTACACAAGATAGAGACATATGGGAGTGAAGGAAAAGAAAAGACTTAGCTAGGAAAGAACTTTAGTCATGGCTTTCAGTTGGAAGTATCTGAGCACTCATCCCCACCCTGCTGGGTCCACACTTATAGAGTCAAACTACAGGAATGTTTTACTCCTCTTTCACCCTCCTGTCCCACATAATTGCTCTAATACAAATTACCACCCTTCCAGTTAGTCAACAAGCATTGATTAACTCTTGATGTCCCTTGGTGTATTCAAGGGTTATAGAAGAAGAAGAAAACATTCCCCCAAACCCTGAGAAGCTTTCAGTCTCATTTGTGCCATACATTTGATGATGAGAAAATAGAATCAAATATATTCTGATGTAATCCAAACTGTCTCCCAAGCATGAAGGGAGCACGAACTAAAGAATGAATTGATTTAGGGAAGCATTGATGGAGAAATGAGTCTAGAACCTAGGCTTGAAGGAAGCAGTGGTCATAGTTCAGTAGGCAAAGAGGTCATTCCAGGGAGTGGAAGCAGCAGGAGCAAAATCAAGGAGGCAAGATTATAGAAATTGAGACTGGCAAAGTTCCTACTTCAGAGAGTTAAGACCGTCACCACAGCAACATGGAGGGAAGGAAATGACAACTTTGAGAGGGCAAGAGCTGAACTGAGGATACCTATGTAACCCTTCCAAGTTTAAAATATAATGATCAAGAAATATAATGCCTGTAATTTTTTCAGATTATTGACATTTTTAATCAGATGACATTTTTTAAATGATGAGCATACTGTACGACATATGTATCCACTAGAGGGAACAGAAGAGGCAACATCACTGAGGAAGAATGATGAGTGTGTGTGCATGTGTGCATGTGTGTGTGTGTGTGTGTGCACGCCCCTGCATGCTACTTCAAGGTTCATCCAAATGCCATATGTTTACCTCCAACCTTTATAGCTCCAGCCCTTGTAACAAAGCCACTCTGATTTTGTACATTTTGGCTGTTTGATTTTCCTAGATATGAGATCTCCATAATAAGGCTGCTCAGAAACTTAAAACCCTACAGTTTTCATTTATTTCCTAAGCCAACAATTCAGGTTTATTTTTCAATTGTCAACATAAGTCACCTAGACTTCAATTTCTTACTCTTTTGGTTACTCATGCTGATTTTACTTGGTATAAGAATTGTTTTAAATCCATGGCTTCTAGGATTGTCTTAAGGAAAGAAAAGAGATATTACATTTATCAGCCAGCCAGTCTTTGGGAAGCCCCTCATTTACATGACATATGAAAAATGTGTCCATTTATAGGCAAAGTCGTTGTCTGACACTGTGGTGTATACAGTGCTTAGAACAGTGTTGGCAATAGGGGGAAAAGTGGAAGTGAAGTTGAAAGAATGCTGAACTTGGAGCCCCAGGACTTTTCAAATTCCTGCCCTGCCACTTACCATCCATGCGACCTTGGGCAAGTCAATTTCAGTTTCTCCATATGTAAAAAAAATAAACAAATACAAAAAGTGGACAAGATGACCTGGAAAGTCCTTTATAGCTCTATGAGAGTATCACAGGATTGTCAATTCTATGTCAAAGGTTTATAAAATCAGCATACTAAGACAGAATGGACTCCTGGAGCTTTAAGGGCACAAATCTCCACTCATTTCTACATTATGATACCATTACCCCACAGAACCCCAAGTGCCTGACCTTCTGTGGCTTAGAATGACAAGCATTAGACTGATTGGATGATAAAAAATTACAGTTTACCATTGATCAATAAGGCTAGTTGCTTAAGGACAATGTTTTGTTGACAGATTTTCATAAGTCCATGAACTCTTGTCAAAACTAGTCCAGATTGGCACCATCTGTTCAGCTGTTTGTATAATCATTGTTATTTTACATTTCCTTCTCTAGCTCATTTTACAGATGAGGAATTGGGACAGAGTTAAGTGACTTGCCCAGAGTCACACAGCTAGGAAGCGTCTGAGTCTGGATTTGGACTTAGAAATATTTTTTCCTGATTCCAAGACAAGTGTTCAATCCACTGTACCACCTAGCTGCCCTTCAGTATTTTGATACTGAGCTAATTACTATTCATTTTGTCTACTGAAGCATTACTTTGTCTCCAAATTTTTGTTCACTAGTTTTGTTTGCATAAGAACTCTTGAAATCTCTATTCTTTGAAGACCTACATTAGAAGGAAATCAAGTGTTTCTGCCACACACCCCCAGTGCCTTTCTGAGCTAAACTGCCTTTGTTCTCCTCTCATACAGCTACAAGGCTCCTGCTTTCTCAACTCACTTAGCTAGCTCTAAAGGTGATAGAATTGAGGTGAATAATTCAAGGATTTTTTTTTCCTCCTATAAAACTTTAGAATTTTGAATGATTTCTTTTCAGATGAAAATTGCCACTTTTTAAAATCCTCACCCATATATATGCATCACAACCAAGACCAGATAGAAGAATTAGTTGAGAAAAGTGATGCTCTCATCTTGGGTACATGGCCGGTAATCAATCATTCAATGAGCATTCAACTCTGGGAGTACTAAGACAAAAACAAAGCAGTCCTATCAATCAAGGATATTGTATCCTATTGAGGCAAACACCAGGTAGATGTATTAGTAAAAATAGAGAGATATATGTGAGTATATACTGAGTACATATATACAAGCATATACAAGGGGTTCCCAAAACTGTTGTATAGTTTTAAGCTATAACATGTGGATGCATACTTAAGTGTGTGTGTATATACGAATGTGTATGCATGCACATACATATATGTATAACAGGTGTGTTTATGCATATACATATAGATGCATACACATACATGCATGCATATGCATATTAGTGAATACAAGATAAATCATTGCATTTCATCCTACTACTGTTTTGGTAATCAGCACACATTCAAGGTCTGCTTTTTTATTTTCTGTAATGCATGTGATAAACTTCAAATGGTAATTCAGTCATATTTACATTCTCCATTCACTTTTTCACTTATGCGACAAACACTACATTGAGATCCTTTTTCCTCTGTGGAAATATGACAGACAGTTTGACACTTCCCAGAGACCCCTACATCAAATCAGGTGTGTTACAGTTTCTCGAATGAGAAATCTTTCTCATGGAGTGGTCTATGTTCATGAGGATGGAAAGGAGCCCTATGAGGTGGAGCAGAAAATATGTAAGAGCTCACTATGAACTAAATTCAGAATGTTAAAATGATGAATATTCATAATTGTCTGATTCTTATACCAAAATGCATTTATAAAAATGCCAATGCTCAGTCTAATATAGTTAACTTCAATCAAATTTTTATTTTTCCCTTGAGGATGTTCAGATAGATTAATTCATATCTATAATTTTCAATGTTTAGAATTTGTGTATTATATTGTATTTCACATACTTAATTCTGTAGCCTATTTGTTTTCAAAACTGTGATAGACACCTTAATTTCCATTGCATAATGATAGAAGATGCATATCCTAAATAATGTTTTTTGTCAGATGTATATATTCTGGATTAAATTCAGTCCTACTTTCTCCTGAAAAACTTTTCCCTTCATCTTTCCCAGAGTCCTTCATATACTGACACAGCAACAATTGAGGAACTTCCTGAAGTAGAAGAAGCAAAGGAAGAAAAAGAGAAAATAATAATTCCGGAATTTCTGAATAAGGAGACCATTTCCATTCCAACACTACTTAAAGTGTTCCAAGGAATAAAAGAGGCACAAGATAACCACCGATTTTTTGAGGATGAAAAGATAGAGAACACTTTTTCTGAGGTTGGCTATGACATTATAATTGCTTCATCCCTTTTAAATGTATCCCATATGCAAGGGAACATGTTGTGAATGCTTCCTCATTATAGGCTTTTGAAGACTTGTGGCACAGAAATTAAAGGAGGTTCATTTCCTAGGATTATCTGTAGTTTCTTGAGATTTTATCTCCATGCTCCCTGTGCTGCGTAAAAACAAAACAAAACAAAAAAAAACATGAATGAATGAATAAACAAAGGAATTAATTAATTCAACTTCACCTTTTCTCCTTCCAAAGGTTTTCAAAAAAGTATACCGAGTCATAGGTAACAATGATTTGGAGCCAATTGAACTTGCTACTCTTCTGAAGCACCCTTTCATTCAAGACTTACTTTTAACTTACAAAGAATACAAACTTCCAGTGAGTACTATAACAATGTTACTTTAATTGTTATCACCCTCTCTTAGCATTTTAGCAGCATGGCATTTCTCTATAAGCTGTCTGTCAAACACTTCTTGGGCTATGTAAGATTAGCTGAGTTTTAAGTGAAAAGCATTTCCCTTTCATAGAAAACAAAAATCAAAGTTTTATGATAAAAAAGGTTTTCCCTTCTGACTTTATCAAAAATTGTTCCTGTGATTCTATAATGAAAGAAGGCTGCCTCTGTACTTTTTTAAAATTTTAATTTATTTTTTTGTTTGGTTTTTGGCGAGGCAATTGGATTTAAGTGACTTGCCCGGGGTCACACAGCTAGTAATTATTAAGATTTGAACTCTGGTCCTCCTGAATCCAGGGCCAATGCTCTATCCACTGCACCTCCTAGCTGCCCCTGCCTGTTTACTTTTTTCTTTTTTTTTTTTTTTTTTTTTTTTGGTGAGGCAGTTGGACTTAAGTGGCTTGCCTAGGGTCAGGTCACACAGCTAGTAAGTGTTTAGTGTCTGAGGCTGTATTTGACCTCAGGTCCTCCTGACTCCAGGGCCGGTGCTCTATCCACTGCACCACCTAGCTGCCCCCCTCTGTACTTTTAAAAATCATTTTATATGAGAATAGTTTTATTCTTCCACCTTAGTTATTAAGTCTCACAAATGTCACTGAGTTAATAAAAAATTTACCTATATCTTGCTGACAGCACATTACCTGATACTTGTATCCAGTAGTACTATATATATATATATATATATATATATATATATATACATATTTTTTTTCTAATTTTAAAAAGTGAATGCAACAAGTATTACTAAGCATCTACTATATATCCAGTCCTTTACTGGATTCTGTGGAAGAAATAGAGAAGCACTCAGCCCCTACCCTCAAGAAACTTGTATTCTTATTTGGAAGATGACTTACCATTCATTGACTATTTAAGGCATATCTACAAACAAGTGCTAAATCCTGTTGTTTAGGTGTGCAAAACATTAAGAGATTTTGTTGAGCTGAAATAGAGAAGATCACAGACAGGACATGGGACTTGAGCGGGACTTTTCAGGGTACCTAGGATCTGGAAAGGTGTAGTGAAAATTCATGTACCTACCAAGTAGAAACGATAGCAAAAGTATGGATATAGGATCAGACATTGTTAGTGTGGAGAACAGTGGACAGTAGAGGTTTTATGTTGAGGAATAATAGGAGAGGATACATGGGTAAGAAGGAGCTAGAGTGTAAACAGCTTCTCAGGCAAGAGAAAATATTGATATAAAATGGATTCATTCCTACAGATGTTGATCTCTGACCATATCATTATGTCTACCTGGCTAAAAAGGTTCCTTTTACCTTATTTTACATTTACCACACTTGTCAATTTCATTAGCTATAAGTGATAGCTCTTGAATTTCTCAATTTTCCTTCTGTTGTCAGTCTCAATATCATAACTAGTCCCATTTGATAATGTTGAAGAAATAAAGAGAAGAAAGACAGACAGACAGAGATGGACAGACAGAAACTAGCAACCAGAATGATTCCCTAAGCTACAAATACTTTGGCTGGCACTTTGCCTTTCATCTTCTCCTTTCACATCCCCTCTGTCTCTCTGTCTACTCAAAACATCTAATGAGATATTAGTGGAGCAAATAGAAAAGATAATGATGGGTGAGCGTGTTCAACAGTGAAAATTGAATGATATAGCCCATGATAAGATTTAGTCTTAACTTTAACATTTCTTTCTTTGAGTAATCAATCTCCTTTCTCATAAAATAGTCCATATTTTCTTATAATTGGTGAAAACAATAAAATGATTCCCTAAAAGACTCAAGAAATAACAGAATAGTTTCCAGCATCGTTTTTCCCTCCAGATATTCAGTTGGTCAGTAATAAAGGTCTTACTATGTGTCAGGCACTGTGATAAGTGCTGGAGATACAAAGAAAGAAGGTGGAAAAACAATCCCTGCTCTCAATGAGCTTGCAGTCTAACAGAGGAGACAATAGAGAAACAACTGTATCCAAACAAGACAGATAGAGGGAAAATTGGGGAAAGTCTCCGAGGGAAGGCACAAAGATTAGAAGCTAGGAAAGATTTCTTGCAAAGGATAAAAATTTAATTGAGACATGTCATTGTTGTTGTTTGTCCTTTGTTCTAGAAGAGGACTATGATATCAGGATGATGTCATAACTTGCACTGAATTAGATTTTTAAGTGAGGGAGGGCTGTGTAAGGTCACCAACCTTACTTCCTCCTCCAGAGCCATCTGGGTCCAGTGGCAAGATATAGATCAGGATGACTAGAGATGGCCCCAGATGTTTAAGGCAATTGGGGTTAAGTGATTTGTCCAGGATCACACAGCTAGTAAGTATCTGAGGCAAGATTTGAACTCAGCTCCTCTTGACTTCAGGACCAGTGCTCTACTGTGTCACCTAACTGCCCCATCTGAGACATGAAGGAAACCAAGAAAGCCAAGTGATGAGGATGAGAAGAAAGAAAGTTTTAGGGATGCAAAATAGTGAAAATACACCCAATTGGGAAATGGGGTGTCCTGTGGGAGCAACATCAAAGAGGCTAGTGTCACTGGATCACAGAGTATGTGGGAGGGGGTGAGGAGTCTGGTACACACAGATTAGGAAGGTAGGAATGGGTTATGGTGTCTGTATCCTTAATGCCCATTAAAAAAAAATCTCATTACAAATGAACTTAAACCACAGTGGTGTTATTTTGAGATTATTTTGTAGATAAGTGAAGCAAAAGATAGAGTGTGGTTTTTAAGGCAAATATGTTGTTTGCTAGTATAAACAGTGAAAAAATGCAACACGTTGCTAAATAGCTTTAAATTTATGTTAGTTGTAATCTGAATTGGCAGCATTTTCAAATATACCTAGGAAAGGAGACAATTCTAGCTATTTTTCCACTAATGTTAAATTATTTTGTCAGTGCCCATGAAGGTTTAATTCCTGTGTTATGCTACCACCTGTGTAGACTTGAAATACTCCCATATCACCTTATGAGTATTTATATAGTTCTTTTTTGAAGGAAGAAATTCCTATTCTGTGCTATTTCTACAGTACTAAAATCAAGTCAAGAAGCATTTATTAAGCACCTACTATGTGCTAGACATTGTGCTAAGTGCTTGGGAATACAAAAGAGAAATGCAAATATAGCCACTGACCTCAAGAAACTCACAATCTAAAGAGGGAGATGATACGCAAATAAGATATAGATGCCTGTCAGAGAGTACCTGGAATCAGGAAGACCAGAGTAAAAATTCACACTCAGATACTAGCTGTGTGACCCAGGGAAAAATCTGAGCACTTAACCTCAGACTATTTTTGTCTCCTCATTGGTAAAATAGGGGTAATAATAGAACTTACTCCTAGGGTTGTTTTGAGGATAAAACTGGATAATAAGTGCTCGGCAAACCTTAAAGTATTATATAAATGTTAGCTGTTTTTGTTGTTGCTTCTGTGGATAATGTCAGAGGGAAAACCTTTACATTAAGGGGACTGAAAGAAAGTAGGATTTTATTTGAAACTTCAATGAATCTAAGAAAGCCAGGAGGCAGAGGTAAGGAGGGAGTGAATTCTAGTCTTGCACTCCCCACATAAGCTGCCACTCCCTTGGTATTTGAATACGCTTGGAAATCTTTGAGAAATGTAATATATGTGATAGAAAGCTAAAGTATAACTGAATTTTTAAAAATACAAATGAAAAACTGATAATTCTATAAGTAGAAAAAACATGCTAGGCTCTTTAGAGGAATATAGATTTTTACTAGGATAATAAACTAGATGTAGTTTGAAACTTTATCTTAATATCTGGGAAGTTTATTTTTAAGTCAAAGAAATGCTATTGCCATTTAAACACAGGCATTTATGAAACAGGAGAATTTCTAAAGTTAGAACTGATTTGGCTATTGACTGATAAAATGGTCTTCTGGGGGGGGGCAGGGGAGGTCAGGGGGAAAGATGTATTGCTCTTTAATCTGCCATGAATTGGGTAAGAATTAATACTGAGGGGGCGGCTAGGTGGTGCAGTGGATAAAGCATGGGCCCTGGATTCAGGAGTACCTGAGTTCAAATCCGGCCTCAGACACTTGATACTTACTAGCTGTGTGACCCTGGGCAAGTCACTTAACCCCCATTGCCCCGCCAAAAAAAAAAAAAAAAGAATTAATACTGAATCATTTGCTCATTTAAGTGTTTATAACTACTCTTTGGACATATTTTCTTTTAGAATATTAAAGGAATTCTTCAACGGGTTGACCAACTGCAAGTCCTCAATGAGGGGGACCAGAAAATTATTGATGAAAAGAAATAAAGCAAGAAGAGCCTGCTTGTATAAAGAAAGGAAATGACCCTTCTGGAGAGCCTAAGTGGACATGTTTGCTGGTCTGCATGTGGTTATTTTCATTATGGAAGTTCCCACTAATCAAGCTTTGTGGAGAACTAAAGACAAGGTCTTTCAATTTTTAATCTTTTGGAAATTCACCTTGAAGTGTGATAGTAAAGCTAGACTTTAAAAGGAAGTACTTATTTAAATAGTATGGGAATTAAGCAGAATTAGTTGTTGTTGCAGGAATAAAGTGCAGTGATTAAATCTGAATGTACCCTGAAAGACAGTATCATTATCAGGAAAATTTAGTACCTAATTTCACAGGAATTCACATGATCCTTGTGGTGTCTATGCTAGTGCTCCAATTCAATTCACAATCTCTTACCAAAGACAAAATTATTTCCATGTATGTTTCTAAGAGAAAACACTACACTGTGAAAATGTTAGTTATAGACATCCCCAAGTCATCCTTTCATAATCCTTTCATAATTGATCATCTATTATCTTTATCTATAACATGGGTGTGAATATATGTCTTTATGCAATTTTATTTAGTAAATAAAATAATGAATTAAATTATATTGCTATTTGTTTCACTTAAGGAAGTATTTTAAAAAAGAAAAAAATAGAGATAATGTGGTATGGTAGAAGGAGAGGGAATGGAAGAACTCTAGTTCTAATTCTAGACTTACCACTAACCAGCTGTGTGAAGGCAGGTAAAGGACCTGCCCTCTATGCACCTCAGTGTACTCATCTATAAAATAAGGAGTTTGAATTAGGTGATCACATGTGCTTCACAACTCTGGCAGTCTGATGCTATGATATTGCTTACTGACACTTGTGGTGGCACACCTCTTTGTTCAAAATGACTCAAAATGGTTAATCTGTCATTTGACTGGGTTTTTGGATGGAATGGAGCACCCTGACTCTTCATTCACTCTCTTTTAACCATTGTGTACTCCAGTCACTGTGTCTAACCTGCAAGTGCCGTTGTGGGTACTCAAAATTTTCAATGACCCTTCACAAATCACCTTGAGAAAAGTATCTTTATTTGATAATGAAATCAATAATTCAACCCCCCAGAATAATGTAAGAAGGAAAGAGATGAGTCCTTATCAGAGGGCTCAGTATCTTGAGGGGTAGGGGTGGGAATTGTGAAAGATGCAAAAGGCGAAACAACAATGAATAAACAGTTAGGAAGTGGAACCAATAAACATCAATGAAAAACATCATGGCCAGCTCTCAACCATCTTCACTAAGAGAGTGGTACAATTTGTAGATAATTAAAAACAGCAGATGCCAGTAACATTTTTACTCAGTTGAAGAACCTGATATGTTTTTGGACTATAATTTACCTTCTTAAGGATATCTTATAAAATCATGAAATCTTAGAATTAAGGGCAACCTTGGATGGCGATCATTTAGTTCAACCTCTCAATGCAGCAATACCCTCTACAGGTAAGAGATTATCCAACCTCTCCTTGAATATGTACTCTAATGGGGAACTCACTGAACAAAAGCTGCGTGCTCTATTTTTTTGTTTGTTTTTGGTTTTGGTGGGGCAGTGAGGATTAAGTGACTTGCCCAAGGTCACACTGCCAGTAAGTGTCAAGTGTCTAAGGCCAGATTTGAACTGAGATCCTCCTGAATCCAGGGTCAGTGCTTTATGCACTGTGCCACCTAGCTGCCCCATGCTCTATTTTTTTTTGTTCTGTTTTATCAAAGCATTTTGTTTTATACAACTATTCTTAATATATCCTTTACTCCCACACACAAACCCTCTCTTATAAGAAAGAAAAATAGGCAAAATTAAAACGGCAATCTCATCTGGTTACATATGTAGCATTATTTACCCAAAGTCCTCCACCTTTCCACCAAGAGGAGGGAAGTGTTTTTCCTCATCAGTCCTCCTAGAACAAGATTGGTGATGGCATTTAATCAGACTTCATCTGTCTTTCATAGTCATTCTGTAAATTGTTCTCCTGATTCTGATTTCTTTACTCTGTATCAGTTCATACAAGTCGGCCCACATTTCTCTGAAATCCTCATGTTTGTTATCTTTTATAGCACACTAATATTCCGTTACATTTATATACCACAGTTTATTCAGTTATTCTCCAACTGATTACCTCTTTCTTACATTTTGGAAAGTTCCTCTTAATCCTGACCAATATGTATGCCTCCCTGGAAAATCTATTCCATTGTCAGAGAACTTCTTTCTATCGAACTGTTGTTCTGTTGTGTCAGTTGTGTCTGACTCTCTGTGACCCCATTCAGGGTTTTGCTGACAAAGATACTGGAGTGGTTTGCCATTCCTTCTCTAGCTCATTTTGCAGATGAGGAAACTGAGGCAAACAAGGTTCAGTGACTTACCTAGGGTCACACAGTTAGGAAGCATCTGAGCATTTGAACTCAGAAAGATGAGTCTTCCTGACTCCAGGCCCTCTACTCTATACACTGTGCTACACAGCTGACCTATGTATCCTTCAGGTATATTACCATGAAAATGAGTTTGCATTGCCTGAGGGATAGGAAATGAGAACCCAAAAGAACATTGTGTCTTGCAGAGTGAAACCAGAAAGGAATTGTTTGTATGCATGTGGATTTGGATGTATGTATGTACATGAATATATATGTATATGTGCACACATATATTATCCATGATTGAGAATATATATATATATATGTATATATATATATATATATGCAAAATCAAAAAATGACTATTTTAAAAAACAACGAAAGGAGGCGTTTAGTTCTAGACTAAGAATAAGGAAGACCTGGGTTCTAAATTCTGCCTCTGATACTTACTTGAATAGTTCCAGTAATAGAGAACTCACTATACCAAGATAGTCCACTGTATTTTTTTTGTTCTGCTTTATTGAAGCATTTTCTTTTATACAAAACAAAATTTTTATGTGACCATGAGAAAGTAATTTAATCTCTCTGAGCCTTGGTTTCTTCATCTGTAAAATGAAAGGACTGTGCTAAATGGCCTTTAACATCCTTTCTAGAGCTAAATATGTGATCTTATCATTCTGTGAACTAATATAGGACATCCCAAAAGCCTTACTACAGTTTGTTTTTAAATTTTTTTTTTAGTGAGGCAATTGGGGTTAAGTGACTTGCCCAGGGTCGCACAGCTAGTAAGTGTCAAATGTCTAAGGCTGGATTTGAACTCAGGTCCTTCTGAATCCAGGGCTGGTGCTTTATCCACTGTGCCACCTAGCTGCCCTACAGTTTTGACTACTAAAACACATATACACTAAAAGCTACTTTAAGCTAGTTTAAAATGGCACCAGAACTTTGGGATCACACTATATTTGGATATATTATTCCATTTGATTCTCACAACATGATGAAGTAATGCAGGTATTATAGAGTCTTACTGAGCAGGGGGTTGGGCCCAACTTGTGTGGCACCAAATTCAATTTTCTTTTCACTATAGTATGATGATGGTCCCTATGGACAAAGTAACAATTACATTACATTGCAACAAGAATGATGCTGTTTTCTTCACAATAAGAGTTTCTATTTAGAATTTAGTTATCCTAGGAACATTGTACAATATTCTTCCTTAGAAATCTCAGGGGGAAAAAATCACAGGCTATTGCTGCCCAATCTGTGATCCTTCCAACAATTTGGAGTCCATCTTAATTGTCAAATGAGGCAGTGTATGAGAAAAAAATAAATGAGGGTAGCTAGATGACACAGTAGATAGAGTGCCAGATCTGGAGTCAGGAAAACTCATCTTCATGAGTTTAAATCTGGCCTTAGATGCTTCCTAGCTGTGTAACCTTGGATAAGTGACTTAACCCTGTTTGTCTCAGTTTCCTCAACTGTAAAATGAGCTGGAGAAGGAAATGGCAAACTCTACTCCAGTACCTTTGCCAAGAAAACCCCAAATGAGGTCACAAAATGAGAAAAATGCTTAAACCTTATGATACTACATAAACGTTCTCCATTATTATTGATGTGAAGAGCCTTCCATTCATTATTAGAAAAAATTCCTAAAATCTGACTGCCAAATAAAATGATCCGTCCCCATTTCTACCCCCTTCTTCTCTTTTCCCCCTCCTCCCAAATTAAAGTAAACAATAATCCTTCCAGTATTTTTCTAGGTAAAAGATTGGCTGAAGTTTCCCGTGTTAGAGCAAATGAATCCAGTGTTCCTGTTCCAGGATTATGGTGCCATTTTCCCGTCAGAACAAAGAATGGACCAGAGGAAAGGTCTGGTATCTTTTCCAGTGCTATGATTCCACAAAATGTTAGACCACATTCTAAGTACTTTCAATGCTCTGCAAGTATTGCTATTTTCTATTTCTATATTTTCTATGCAATCTTCTGAAATCTTCATCTAGATGAATTCTCATTTTCAGTGTTTCAGGACCAGTGGATAAAGGTTGTTCTTTGATTGATTTTTGAGAAGAAATTGTCAGTCAATAAGTCCTTATTGGGGCAGCTAGGTGGCGCAGTGGTTAAAGCACCGGCCCTGGATTCAGGAGGACCTGAGTTCAAATCCAGCCTCAGACACTTGACACTTACTAGCTGTGTGACCCTGGGCAAGTCACTTAACCCTCATTGCCCTGCAAAACAAAAAAGAACAAAACAAAACAAAAATTAAAACCAAAAAAAAAAAAAAGAGTTAGGTTCAGGTCTTGCTTGTGATATAAATTAACTATGTGACCTTAAGTCACTTAACTTTTCAGTAGCCCAGGCAATTTTAACATTAGAAGTTTCAGAGAAGGCATAGAGAAAGGACAAGTCTCAGTTGGTAAAGAAAATGGGGAAAGGTGCAGATAGCATGGGGCATTATAACTTTAGGGGGCAGCTAGGTGGCACAGTGGATAAAGCACTGGCCTTGGATTCAGGAGGACCTGAGTTCAAATCCGGCCTCAGACACTTGACACTTACTAACTGTGTGACCTTGGGCAAGTCATTTAGCCCTCGTTGCCCCGTAAAATAAAATAAACAATTGGGTTTAAAAAAAATAAGCCCTTGTTAAGTAGATAACATGTGTAAGATACAAGAGATACAAAGGGGAAAAAATGAAGCAGCCCCTTGCTTGTGTTTCTATGATGTTCAACCAAGACCAGTTATAATAGATTAGAATTTATTATCAACAAAGTTGTGATAAGATAATGGAAAGATAATGGGGAAAGCTCTGAAGAATAGAAAATATTATAGACTCTTTTTATGAAACAGTATTGACAAGATGGCATCTTGTAATTCCATTCAGCCCTAGGATTCCATGATTTTAACCCCAAGTGGCCAAGAATTAATGAAAAAAGGGGGGAAAAACAGAGACTAACCATAAGATGCAAAACTTAGAAGGAACCTTAGAGATCATCCATTCCAACCCCCTCATTTAACAGATGAGAGAACTGGAGCCCAGCTTGCTTTTCTAGTGCAATGAGTTCATTTTGTCTCAATAGTAAGTTCTGATTTAAAAATAAAGAAATGTGATGATCTCATTAAGATCACATGCTAATTAAATATGAAGAAACTATGAAATGTTGCAGTGGAAAGATTGTTAGGCAATGGACATTCCACTAAAATCTCAAACTACTTCCCTATAGACAGGGCTGTTTATGTCTCCTGCAACAAGGAAGCCAAAACAAGGATGATCTAGAGAACCCTTTCAAAGCCTCTTTAAAGGGATATTAACCTAACCTATACATAACAGGTACTACTTGTAACACAACTGTGATGACTGGGTCCACTAGAAATTTGATAGCTATTCCCACTTGCTTACAAGGGAATAATTTGAACCTTATTCATGGTTCTTTCCAACTCTCTAATTTATGAAGTATTAATATCATTTTGTTTATTTCATAGCAAATAAAATAAACTTTGTTAATTATTTATCTTCTACAAATTTAGGGTATTTCCGAGGAAAGAGAAGAATGTTCCCAGATTTTGACAGGCCTACTGAAGGTAAACACTGGGATTATGCCATTTAAACAATCTGAAGTGTCATTTGTGACATTGTTTGCAGTATCAAAAAGATTCCAACAGCAGGATAGTTCTTCCCTTTGGAGTCCCTGGTATATATTATGGCCATCTGCATCATGTTACATACCTTTTGAGCTAAGTTGGGAGTCAGTTCACATTTATCAATAAAAAAAATATTGTGAGGCAGCTAGGTGATACAGTGGATAGAGTACCAGCCCTGGATTCAGGAGGACCTGAGTTCAAATCCAGCCTCAGACACTTGAAACTAGCTATGTGACCCTGGGCAAGTCACTTAACCCCAACTGCCTCATACACGCACACACAAAAGATGTTATTTCCTTTGAGCTTGTTTTACCAAACTGTTAATTTTATTTTCATAATTTTTTTTTGCCATCACTCATTTCTTTCCCAATTTTTCTTCTACCACTCTTATCTCTTTAACTATTCCAGGAATTCTTGTTAGGTTTGGGTCCAATTGTCATTTTTTATTTAAGGCTTTTTTGGTAACTGTTTTCACATTCCTGTCTTCTTTTGAGTTCATGTCTTGGCCTTCCCTGCCACCACAGTAGTTTCTTATGGCTAAATTCCTTTTTTGATGTTTGCTCATTTTACCAGCTTATTCCTTGACTTTGAAATTTATGATAAAGTTGAACTTTGCTCACCTGGGAGTGGGGAGACACTGTCCTAAGCTTCAGGCTTTTTCATGCAGCTGTTTTCAGAGCTAGTTCTGGGGATCTGCAAGTTTCTGGTCCTTCCAAGGTGGTGTGATCCTGGCAGAGGCATTGTCACTGCTTTCCTGGTCTGTGTTTTGGTCTTTACCAAGGAATAGTCCCTAGTACCCTGCAACTGTATGTGCTAGCATTCCTCTTTGCTAGGGTCCTTGCTCCCTTGTGACTCAGCACTTCTCTCCTCTCTGGAACTATAACCCTGAACTACATATGGACAATAGAGTTGCCAATCAGCACCAGGTATACCCAGAATCAGCAAAGAATTCCCTGTAATCTCTTTCTAACCAGTCATTGAACCTTCTTTCCACCCCTGAGCTGAGCGTTCCTGAAGCTAGTGCTACCTCTATTGTTTCTATATCATGTGTGATCCAACCTCTTAAGTTTTTCAGAGCCAGAAAAATGTCTCACCCCAACCTTTTGTTGTCTCTGCCACTCCCAAATTTGATTTGAATCATTATTTTACAGTTGTTTGGAGGGAAATGTTGGGGAGAAGGAAAGGGAAGAAAAGGGGAGTGGAAGGGAGGTGAGAGGAAGGGAGGGAAGGGAAGGGGAGGGAAAGGGAGGGGAGGCAAAGGGAGGGGAGAAAAGGATTCAATAAATAGGTGGGGAGACATATTTTGAGATAGAAGTGACCTTGATGTTAGACTAGGTAGAGGTCACACTAGGTTTACATTATACCTCAAAACCTGAAAATAAATCTGAAAATCTGAATTAGTCCTCTTAAGCATAAGTGAGGAAGGGAAAGGGCACAGAAATAGTTACAGGTCTTTCCTTGCTATTCCCATCTACAGTCTCAGACCATCCCCATAGCCCTAGAAAGAACAATTTCTAGAGTAGGGGTATGGTGGCTCTGTGTCTTCTCACTGGTTATTTCAACTCCTGATGCCTCCACAAGTGACCCCAATGACCTACTTTCCAGAAGACTTGCTATTTCCAAATCCTCATATCTTGGATCTGGCTGTAAGCTAAGCCTCTTCCTCACCTACCTCTGTCCCAAGACTCTCATATAAATTTTATGTGTCCTAGCATTGTTGAATACTATTTGATGATATTATTGCTCCACATTTCCCCTTACTCAAGACTCTGGCACTCCCGCTCTGCCTTCTACATTGTCACCACTTCTAGAAAGGAAAGTCCTGACAGAGGAATGTCTTCTTTGTTAGTCTTTTACATTTTCTTTGTACATAGAGGTATTCATAGGATCATAAACCTATGCTGCAAGGGACTTCTGGGGCCATTTACTCTGCCCCTACCACTACCATCATTTTATAGGCAAGGAAACTGAGGCTGAGGTGATTGAGTGACTTGCCCAAGGTCACACAGATAGATTCAGAGATGGTATTTGTAGCCAGATCCTCTGATCCCAAAGCCAGGGCTCTCCCCACTGTATCATTTATTGTTATAGATGCTGCCAAGGGCTCTGTAGATAATGGCTCAAGCCTCTCTCCTTTTCATTTAAAATACCCTGTTTGTGCACAACATTTCCACCCTCAAGGACAGAGCCACATTTTGTTCTGGTTTTCTGTTGTTCTGTTCTTTCAAACCAAACTAAAAAGATGTACTGGAGCCTTTGGCTGGCATAGCTGAAATTCAGAACCCTGCTATGTGACACCTCCCTCCTCTCACCCCAGCCCCTGAGCCCTGAGTATCAGCCTGGGACTGGGAGCAGAAGCTGTTGTGTCTTTTTACCCTGTGTGCTAACCACAAGGAACCAGAGCAGCTAAGCAAGCACTATGTCAAAAAGAGCCCAACCTTGCTGTACTCCCACAAACCAGACTGAAGCCACAACATCCTTCTCACGCTCAAGGAGACTTGACAATGGCCCCAAAGTGAGAGGACTTCCATCAACACTTTATCTTCTACCACAGGTCTCTCAATCAGAATTCACCTCCCTCCCAGGGGCCGCTGAGAGCAAGACCTGACTTCTCAACCACCTTTGTCTTCCTCTTAAGGGAAGGGGAAGAATGGTCTCCTGCAGCCAGAGACCTGCCTTTCTTAGTTTCCTGCTGGCCCAAGTTCCCTTTCTCAGGTCATTTCAGCTTGAGCTGTACCAGATAAAACTCACATTTTTTCACAGTCATGAATAACACCCTGAAATCTGCTTATAACAATGAGTTAATGCTATTTCTCCTGGGAAGATTCTTTCTTTAGAGGAAGGGTTCTTATTTTGAGGTTCATCCACCTGTTTTGTTTCATTTTACACTTTATTGTATTTTAGCATAATTCTCCCCTTTGTATGCCTATGTATTTTGTTCTATGCATTTAAAAACATTATTCTGAGAGGGCATCCCATAAACCTAACCAGACTGCAGAAGGATCGAGGACACAAGAGAAGGTTAAGAACCTCTACTTGAGTTTCAACTGATGTCTAGCAAACTTGTCAAGACCCTGGTTGGATGTTTGTCCTTCATTTTCTTTTTTTTTAATTAATTTATTTTTTGTCTTTCATTTTCAAAGAGAATCAATGATATCATGGGTGATGTTTGACTCACATATGAGTTGGATTTAAGTGAAGCAGAGCTGCACAGTCATCAGCCTCACTCTCTCTTCCAGAGTTATCAAAGTCCAGTGGCAAGACAAAATTCAGGATGACTGCAATGGCCCAGGATGCAGTGGATGACCTTGGTGTCTTTGATGTCTGACCAACGTAGGGGCCAAATTTAATATGGGGAGAGTTAATTGGGTGCTTCTCTATAATATTGGGGTTCAGAAAATAATGAGGTCAAAAGTTTCCTCCCTTCCAAACTGCCTTTTTTAGTTATTTCTCCCAGGCCAATAAGAAAGGAGATTAACAGCCTCTTTTCCACAAACAAATCAGGTTTTATTAATGGGAATAAAATATACAAGAAAGGTGAAGTTAATAAGTTAATAAAGCCAGGGACAAGGGAATAGGGGAAGAGAAAAATGGATAAGCTCCCTGACTCTAGCAAATTGACTCAATCCCCAAACTTGCTTCCAGCTCAGCTAATTCAAAGAGCTGGCCTTGTTTCTGTTAACTCACCACCTGGGGTCCCTAGTTTTTTTGGGAGTCAGTTGTACAGTCCCTCTCCAGTCCATTCTTGGAAGCTCACCAACAGGAAAGAGAGCTCCTCTCAGTGAGCATTCCCTGTTCTACTTTTTTTCTCCCTCCCCCAAAAGGGAGGTCCTTCAAGTTACTTGGCCAAGAGTGGTCCCCCTGGTGATGTCAGTAGTATAGTCACTCAGGGCAGGCCAGGTGTGGCCTATATATAATCAACTCAGGTAGGTACTTAGTCGGTTTCTCAAACAATACTAAATCAATCAGGTGGGATCCCTGGGTGTCTGCCAAATTCCATTATTTTATCACACCAAGTTCTACGCACTCCATGACACCTCCTTCAGCTGCCTTCATGATCACTGGAACAAGTTGTTTTCATCTACCCATTCCCCCAGGGTTTGAAGCCTGTCAGTTACCCTCAAACTAGTTTAGTCCATCTGCCATGATAGTTTTACCAAGTGTGGTCATTGTACATGTGACAGCTTCTTGGGATCACAAGTGAGAACTGGTTGTCAGGTGGATACCAACTGTGGATGAGCAGCCTAGCAAAGGAGTTGGCAAGCCCTCACACCAGAGTGGCTTGTCCTCCCCAAATACCCAACACACAGTTCCTCAGAAGAAATAGGAAGGCTGGGCACCTGGGACTTGTGAAGGAGACAGGTCCAGGGATGAACAGGTATTTAAAGCACTAGGTCCTGTCCTCTTAGGGTACAGGCTGCTTCTCTGACCCCACCCTCTACATCTGGGTTGCTGGGCAACATTCTCTATGTTCCAGTTCTGACCACTGGGACCCTGGCCTAATAAGACAATGTAGTGGGAGGAATGTTAGACTTGAAATTAAGAGACTTTCCATTGAATCCTACCTCAAATACATAATAGCTGCAAGGCTGGTTGTTAAGCCTCAGTTTCCTTATCTATAAAATGGAAATGATAATAATAGCAGTTTGGTGTAATGGAGAGAGACCTGGGGTCAACCACCATTGAACGCTGACTTTGTGACCTTGGACAAGCGACTGCAAATCTCAGTGCCCCAGGTGACTCTTTAAGAGTAAAAGTTGCAAAATAGATGTCTATCTTTATTGACAATGGAGTTTCCTCACCCTTTACCAAAAAATTTACAGGTTCAGTCCTATATATTTCCAAAATTGCTTTTTTCACATTTATCTTACTTGATTCTCACAACAACCCTATGAGGTACGTGCTACTATAATTTCCATTTTACAAATGGGGAAATGGAGGCACAAAAATATTAAATAACTTGCCCTGAATCACAGAGCTAGCAACTATCTCAGGAAGGCTTAACCCAGTTTTTCCAGATGCCAAGTCCAGTATGCCATGCTTCTTCTCAATAATAATATTTGTCAACCTTCTTTGACTTATTTCACTGGTAGTGAAAGCAGAGGTGAGGCAGCTAGGTGATGGCAGCAGATAGAGCTCCAGGGCTAGAATCAGAAAGACCTAAGTTCAAATCCAACCTGAGACAGCTATGTGACACACACCCCTCCCCCCGAAAGTCACTTAACTTCTGTCTGCCTCTGTTTCCTCAGTTATAAAATGGGGGTCACAATAGCACCTACCTCTCAGAGTTATTTTGAGGATCAAGTTAAATAATATTTGTAAAATCCTCAGTATTCTGTCAGTCACTATTTATTAAGTACCTACTATGTGGTAGGCACACTGGGGACACCAGAAAGAGGCAAAAGACAGACCTTGTCCTCAAGAGACTCACTATGTAATGGGAGAGACAGTAAGCAAACAAATCATGGACAAATAAGCTATCTCCAGGATAAAGAAGAAAGGATCAACAGAGTACTAGAAGGTACTAGAATAATGGAGAGGTGAGAAAGGTTTCCTATAGAGAATGGGATTTGGGTCTTCCTGACTCCAGTCCCAGCTCTCTACCCTCTTATGCCACCTAACTGCCTTCATGAGGTAAACTACTTTTCCAAAAATGTTGCTCATGGCAAGAAATCAAGAGATCAGAAGATAGCTTGAGAAGCGTCAGGGTGGAGAAAAAAGTGGGGGGGGGGGACATAGAAAACATCTGGACTCTGTCCCCGGGTCCTTGGGCTCTGAAAGGTCAGATTTCACCTTACCTCGCCTGAAACCACGCCTCTATATCACTTCCCAGTCTCTTTCCCCACCCATCTTCATGTATTCTCTTCCTCCATTAGAACATAAGCTCCTTGAAAGAAGGGATTGTCCCGTTGGATTGCATGTGTAGCCACCATTGCACAGTGTCCCACACATAGTAAGTCCTTAATGAATACTTTATCATTCATGCATTCATAAAGAAAATAGTTGGTGGAGAAGGAGAAATTGAAGACACAGAATAAAGGGGGAATGAGTGATGGAATGAAGTCCTTGAGTCGCACTGGACAAAATGGAATCGAGAGGAGGTTCACAGCCTGACCTATGCTCGCAAATGAAGAAGAGATACCTTCCCTGCAGATAGATCATGTTGTCTTTTCACTACCAGGTAATTCTCATGTGGTTTCTGTCATGTGGTAGGCTATACAGCTAGTCATTTAAATTATTTTTTGTTAGTATATTGGGTTCCAAGGAAAAACTCTTTAAAAATCATTAAGCCAATGCTTCCAGGGCCCAGAAGAGAGTGTGAACACCACAACCAACTTCAGTTAGCTTGGGAAAGAATCAGCTTTGATGACTGTTAGGCCACTCTTGAATACCGGGGCATGTGTATCCTAGGTGTCCTTTCCCATAACTTTAAGACCTACTTCAATCACTAAGTATTTAATTGACTAAGCACCCACTATGAGCCCAAGCCTGTACTTGTTGTGAGAGATACAAGAGAAATCTTGGTATAAATAATGGAAGGACTGCTAGCTCTGGAGTCAGATGACCTAGATTCAAATCCCACCTTTGATGTTAACCTGGGTGACCCCTGGCAAGTACTTAACCTCCACAGGCCTGTTTTCTCATCTGTAATATGATGGAAGAGAACTAAATGACTTCTGAGATCTCCTCCAGCACCCAATCCAGAAACCTACGACAGGACTCCTGACTTCAAGGAGTCAACAATTCGATTCAACAAGACAGCATGATGTAGCATGAAAAATAATACTGAATTGGAGTCAAAGTTGCTGGGCTTAAGCCCTATCTATTTAATTTTCTATCTGTGACTTTGGGCAAATCACTCCCACTTTTGGGGGTCTCAGTTTTCCCATCTGCAAAATAATGGAGTTAGACTAGTTGACTGGCCTTTAAGGTCTCTTCTAGATTAAGGCCTATGATCCTTCAAATTCAAAAAAATGTTTAATAAGCACTTATTAATAAGTGCCATTTATATAACACTTTAAAATTTGCAAAATAATTTGGAGCTATGCCCAAAGAACTTTAAAACTGTAAATACCCTTTGATCCAGCAATACCACTGCTGGGTTTATGTCTCAAATACATTCCCAAAAAGAGAAAAAGACCTATTTGTACACAAATATTTATAGCAGCTCTTTTTGTGATGCCTAAGAATTGAAAATCAAAGGAATACCCATCAATTAGGGAATGGCTAAACAAACTGTGTTATATGATGGTGATGGAATATTATTGTGCTATGAGAAATGACAAGCAGGATGATTTCAAAAAGGCCTGGAGGGGGGCAGCTAGGTGGCGCAGTGGATAAAGCACCAGCCCTGGAGTTCAAATCCAGCCTCAGACACTTAACATTTACTAGCTGTGTGACCCTGGGCAAGTAACTTAACCCCAATTGCCTCACTTAAAAAAAAATGGCCTGGAAAGAGTTGTATGAACTGAAGTATAATGAAGTGAGCAAAACCAGGAGAATGTTGTACATAGTGACAGCAATGCTGTTTCATGAAGAACTGTGAATGACTTAACTATTCTCAGCAATACAACAATCCAAGACAATCCCAAAGGGCTAATGATGAAGCATGCCATCCCCCTCCAAAGAAAGAACTGATATCAACTGAACACAGACTAAAGCATGCTATCTTTCACTCTCATTTTTTTCTTTTATTTGAATCTTCTTATACAAAATGACTAATATGGAAATGTTTGACATAATTACACACATATAACCTGTATCTGATTGCTTGCCACCTGGGAGGGGGAGGGGAGAGAGGGAAGGAGGGATAGAATTTGGAACTCAAAACTTCATTTTGGGGGGAGGAGCAATGAGGATTAAGTGATTTTCCCAGGGTCACACAGCTGGTAAGTGTCAAGTGTTTGAGGTCAAATTTGAACTCAGGTCCTCCTAAATCCAAGTCTGGTATTTTATCCACTGCACCACCTAGCTGCCCCTGGAACTCAAAACTTTAAATAAAAATGTTTATTTTTTTAAAAGCTTATATATTTGTATACTCACAACAACCTTATGAAGTGTGTACTATAGGTATTACCATTCCTATTTTTACACCTATGGAAATGGAGGTTCAGAGAGGTTAAGTGACTTGACCTGAATCACACAGCTACTAGGAACGAGAAGTAATATTTGAAACAAGATGTTCTGGATGCCAAGTCCAACTTTCATCCACTGCACCAGAGTGCTAAGTACTAGACATGCAAATGCCTGAAGGACTGAGAAAAGGCTCTGCTCATCTCTGCCTTGAAGGAAACTATGGATTGACTCTAAGAGAATGAGTCAGAAAAGGTTTTGTTTTGTTTTCTCCATCAAAGGACATCACACTTCATTTTCGTAGTTGATTTCTTCAGTTGGCTGAGTGGTACAAATTCCATCACCAACAACAATAGTAGCACTATCAGTGTCATATATGTGTGACATGGTAAAAAGTGACATGTAATGAAGAGAGCGCTGGCCTCACTCAATTTCTGACCCAGAAATTTACCAAACTTACCATGAGTAAGTCACTGCACCTCTGGTTTCTCATCTGTAAAATGAAAAGAGTAATATGCTTCCAACCTCAACACAGGGGCAATTGTAGAAGGTACTGCTCCATGCTTAACTTCTACCATTGGTGATATTAATATGTTGTTAGAGATCAGTCTGTGAAATTTCGTGTGTTTCCCCTTTCCCCAAATTGCTATCCCATGTAACTTATGTTTCTATATAAGTGGAAAACCATTTGGGGCACCCTGTGCCACTTGGGGAAATAGGAATTGAGAAACATTTTCCATGATTCCAAACGGGGATCCTTCCAGAGAAGCATTTTTCTTCATGCCACTTCAGAGGCCACAGCCAATCTCAGGTCAGGATTTCCCCTGGCAAAATCCCATCTTGGAAGGTATTACTAGGATATGTTCCCATCAGCTGTACTTCCCCTCCCCACATTTTCTGACTTCATCAACTATGACATTTTAATCAGCTCTATTTTCCTGCCAAATAAATAATGGGAGATGAGTGTTCTCAAGCCACTCATATCTGTGACTATTCCTTATAGAGGAAGTTAAGAGCCTGACCAAGCTTTCAGATGACTTGTGTCTAGGCCCTCAGATGTCAAAAACACACATCTCCAGAGTCAAAGGTTATGGGCAAGTTCTGGGAATAAGGTCACTGTTACTTCTTAGAATTGTGTTATAATCAGTTTCTACAAACATGGGAGACCAGAAGATCCTGGTTTACCAAAGTACTAGGCTTGGGAGAGGCCTTTTGGACTCTCAAGTAGGGAAGAGGGTCAAGAATCCCCGATACCCTCTTATCGTTGAACCTCTGATAGTTTTGCACATAGTAAGCCCTTAACAAATGCTGTTTCTTTCATTTAGTCATTCATTTATCTCCAGTGAAGCTACTACTAGCTCAGAGTATTATTTTAAGGATAAGATGAGATCATATATTCTTAACAGCTGTTTGACACACCATCATCACAAGGATATGGGGGTATTATGAAGACTTCATGGGGAAAAAAAATTTAGACCATCGCTAAGCATGCTGGAGTTTTCAGCTGGGACTCATCTCCCTAGCCCATGTGAAAGGGACTGAATGAAGAATATCCTACATAAAGAAAACAGAGAGGGTTGGTGTGGCAGCCTGGAACCAGGCCTATGGGCCGAAGCAGCTGCAACTATGGCAGCATGGTGCCAGTGATAATTGCCTACTATGCAGTTTTTCTTCCGTCTGCAGGGGAAAGGAAAGCAAGATAAGGGAGATGAAAGGGGTGGCCAGAATGATACAAACCATTCTCACCAGTGGTGACCAGTCATTGCAGCTGAATAATTCTCACCCTCTCTCCTTCATCTGAGAATAACTAGAGTCCACTTCTAAACATGTTCCTCTATTCTTCAATCAATTGTTTTTTACTGAACTAGTTTTACTTCTCCTAAACATTTGTGGTTGACCCAGAAGTGGCTGCATCAACTGGTTTGAAGTTAAAAGACAGCTCTGAGAACAGCAAAGAATAGTAAATATTTTGTTGTTGTTCATTTGTTTTCAGTCATGTCTGACTTTTTGCGACCTCATTTGGGGTTTTCTTGGCAAAGATCCTGGATTGGTTTGCCATTTCCTTCTCCTGCTCATTTTATGCAGGAGGAAACTGAGGCAAACAGGGTTAAGTGATTTGTCCAGGGTCAAACAGGTAGTAAATGCCTGAAGCCAGATTTGACTCCAGGCCCTGTGCCCCCATAATTGTAAATATACTATAACTAAAAATAGTAACTTTCTAGCAGAGGGCTGGCAGCCCATCTTTCACACCTCCCTCCCCCCACCCAACTGTTAGACCTTCTCTCTACCTAAGAGTTATAAGGGGGAGAGGTGGGGACAGCAATCACAAACCATTCACATGTTTCATAACTAAACTCCCAAGGGCAAAATTCAAACAAATTTTCAAAGCTTCAAACCTGAAGATTTCTTTCTGTCTTCCCTCAGACCATAAACCTAACCTTGATGGGTACGTAAATGAATGAAAAGCATTTACGGTAGACTATGTTGGGTTTTTCCATCCTTATATTCCCAAGGTTTAGCACAGTGTCTTCCATATAGTTAGTGTTCAATAAATGTCATCAAACTGTAACAAGATTTAAAAGAATATGAATAGCTAAGCCCAATATATCTTGTTAACATTAAGCTTTACTTATTAATATTTGGTGAACTAAATTTTGGCTTTCCATTCTTCTCTTAAGAAGTATAAATGGATAAATCTCTAGCATTTAATGATTTTTTTTTTGGAAATAACCTTTACCTCCTCAGATAAGGATTGTGCCTTTTTCATCTTTTTATCTTCCCTGGCAGCTGGCATAATTTTCTGAAGTAAATTTTGATAAGTGTTGAGCGGAATTGAATTGGAAAGAACATTGAGACTGAAGGGTTACAAGATGGAAGTTAAGATGACTTTTACAAAATCACAGAATCTTTTCATTAGAAAGTATACCGGAGGCTACCTAACTCAACCTTTATCTGAACAGGAATCCCCCCTAATACACATGCGTCAGGTGATCAACCAACCTTTGCTTGGTGATCTACAAAGGAAACAGTGGTATCCTGGAAAATGCTTAATAACCAGTTCTCCAAGGGGAAAAAATATGTACACATGCCACACTTTTAAATTTATTCTGAATTATTAACATTTTGTCCATCGCTTTCTCAAGTCTAGACAATCAACAAAACAATAAATCAAGTTTTAATTCATAGCACTTGTTGAATTCTGTGGTATAAATATTCACACTGAAAATTTAACAATGAGTTTTTCCTAGTTGGTTGAAGTGGGCTCTAACATATCCCTGAGAGAAATACACTGCCTCTCGAGATAGTATGTTCTGCTTTTGGCTAGCTCCAATTGTTAGGTTTTGGTTTGTTTTGTTTTATTTTGTTAGCTTAAATCTGCCTCACTGAAGCTTCTACCAAGGAGAAATTAGCATCTGTCTGCTGATGAGAGACATCAACCTCCAGAACCAGAGGCTATATGGAATTCAGATTACCTGGAATGGATACAGAGATGAAGACTGCCTTGGGCTGAGTGGAACAAGAGTTTTCTAAGTACTAGAAAAAGTAATTTAGCCTAACAGTACTGGGATGGCATGAAAAAATTCTCAGGGGTTTATAGATTTTAGGGAAGGGATTACTCAACTAATCTTTATTGAATCACCAAATGGAGAACACTGTACCAGGAAGGAAGGAAGGAAGGAAAGAAAGAGAGTGGGAAGGGGGAGAGAGGAAAAAGGGAAAAAACAAAGGAACAAAGATTGTTAGAAGGAATATGCACATTTTTGAGACCACAGATATATTTGCAATCTTGAATACATTTGAAAAACTAATTCTTCACAGTGTGTTTTTTTTTATTTTGAGTTAAATAATAAGGTTAAAATGACAACACTTGGTTTTCGTGACTGAAATCACAGAATCAAAGAATTTTATAACTGAAAGGGAACTCAGTAGATATTGAGTCCCTAACCATATAACAAATCCCCACTATAATATATCCAACGAATAGTAATCCATCCTTTACTTGAAGACTATCAAAGATTAAAAACCCACCCCTTCTTGGAGATGGCCAATTTTATTTCCGAATATCTCTAATTGTTAGGAAGCTTTTCCTGAAATTAATCTTATATTTTCCTTTTTGTAACTTGATGCCTTACTCCTTGTTCTTTCTATGTTCTAGATTTGGAGTCAGAGAACCTGAATTCGAATCCTGATTCTGTTATTACTACCTGCATGACCTTGGCCAACCACCTTTTCAACCTTCTTGTGCATTATTTCCCTCTGACACATTCTATAGGCTAGCCCATGTTGGCCTATTTGCTCTTTAATCTTCTATCTTTACACCGCCTTTACACTGGTTCTTCTCCATGCTTGGATCATACTCCTTTCTCACTTTCACCTCTTGGAGCCCTTGGTTTCCTTAAAGACTCAGCTTAAACACCACCATCTTTAGAGGACTTTTCCTGGTAGTTTCCCCCTACTCCCATTCCAATCCCTTGTATCTGCTTTGTATGTGTTTTGTATTTGCCCATGTGAACACATTAGAAAACATTTCTGTAGAGCAAGAATTGTTTTGCTTTTGTTTTCAGAATGCCTAGAATAATACCTCGCATAATAAATGCTTGATTTATTGAACAAGTGACATGATTCCTGCTTTCAACCATTTGAACATCTGACATATAGAGGCTTCACAGATTTATGTAATTTCAACACTGGATTTATATGATGTCAGTAAATCAACCAATCCAACAGAGAATTAACTATTCTTTGTTGCACCAGAGGACAGAACCGAAACAAGTGTGAGGATGTTAACAGAAAAGTAGACTACAGGTTATGAGAGGGAAGAATTTCCTAACCATCACAACTGCCCAAAAGTGGAACGGCCCAGTTGAGAGAGAAAGCAATCAAGTTGATAATTAAGTGGATATCTGTCAGAAATGCTAGGATGAGAATTTTTAAAACAAGAGAAAAATTAAATCAGAGATGACTGGTAAAGTTTCTTGAAACACTAGAATTCTATGACTTTATTATACCTTTAGTTTTCCATTCTTACAGAAAAGGGAAGTGATCTCAGCCTTACTAATTCAAGTGAAAGTCAGTTAAGTGCCCAGTGGATCCCATTCCTTTGTCCCGCCAAGGAGGCAGAACAGTTTGGGGTAAAGACCAGCCTCCATCTATGTGAACATATTCAGAACAGATCAAAAGCTACCCTCTAAGATAGGTGTCTGTTGTTCCCCACTTTCATTTTGCATGGCAAAGTGAAATCTGAAAGTGACTGACATAAACCCACTTCCTGCCTTTAATTTCTTTGTTAGCAGAAGTCAAACTAAAAAAAAAAAAAAAGAAAGAAAAAGAAAGGAAAAAAAGAAAAAAGTCAAAGTGTACACAAAATCATTACTATCGTGATCTTAAATTGTGTATGATAAAGGAGGGGAAGGAGACACAATAGTGGGGCTGTAAGAAGAAGAATCTGAAACTAGGAGAATTAAAGTATTCTCTGAAACTGGCACAAAGTACCCATCTCTACTCATTGTAGGAACAAAAGGGACCTATGTGAAAGCACACTAATTCTAAGAAGGCTGTTTTATCCCTCATAGCTTGCAGCCTCATATATTCCTAAAGCTGTGATTTGAACTCCTCCAGATAATGTGGTCATGGGGCCAAAAGGATTCCCTGGCCCACAAGAGAGAAGTGAGAGCCATGATGGCCCACGATAGGAAAGCTCTGACCTTGAACCCTGAGCACAACATTCCGTTTAAGGCTTAGGAGAGTTTCTCAACCCCTTTACTTCAGTTTCTGCATTTTACAAATAGGTAAAGCAATAATTTTTCAACCAGAAGGTGTTAAATGGCCAGCTGGAAGAAAAGATCCCCTAGCTTCTACCAGCTGTTGAGTCTGCTGCGCACTCAAATCCGTTAAGCTGTCAGGAATCCTGAGATCTTTTCGGTCTTAGTCATAGTGTGACTTCAGAGCTGAACATCACAAAGTAATTATATAATTTTGAACTCAGAGAGAAAAAGGCATTTAATGGGGATCATTAGCATATAGACCATAAAGGAATTCTTAGCTTAAGAACAAATATACCAATCAAAAATGAGTTGTTCAGTTGTTTTTTAGTCATGTCCAGCTCTTTGTGATACCATTTGGGGTTTTCTTGGCAAAGATACTAGAATGGTTTGCCATTTCCTTCTCTAGCTCATTTTGCAGATAAGAAACTGACTCAAACAAGGTTAAGGGTCACACACCTAATAAGTCTCTGAGGCTGGATTTGAACTCACAAAGATGAGTCTTCCTGAATTCAGGCACAGCATTCTATATACTATGTAACCTAGATGCCCCTATCAAAAATCACTCATATAACTAAAATAGAATCCTTAGCAACAATAATATATATATATATATATATATATAAACATAACTATACACATACAATATATATATGTATATATATACATATACAAGTATAAAATACAATTATTCCTATAGAGTATTACAATTGATTGCCTTTCTAGAACCAATGATATATACCTAAAAATAAGTGAACTCATATGAACGTCCCAACAAGAGAGAAAAGATGGAGGGAGGAAGAGAGAGAGAGAGAGAACAGATTTCTATCACTTTTCTCCTCACCAGAAGAGCAGTCTTAATGTCCTCCTCTTCCCCTAGAGAAATTGGAAGATTGATCTTTCAGATTCCCTCCTTGGCAAGAAATCCAGAACAGAGTGAAAGATCAGATCTCTCAGCTCATCAGGGAAGTGAAGACAGTATTAGAACAGAGCTAAAACAAGAGCTTTTGTCCATTTTTGTGTCATAGACCCCTTTGGTAATCTGATGAAGGCTATGAACTCCTTAGAAAGTTTCTAAACGAATTAAATAAAATGGATAAGATTGCAAAGAGAATCAATTAGAGTGAAATACATTTACCAAAATATTGAAATAGCAAGTTCATGGACTTCAGGCTAAAAGTCCTTGGCCTAGAAACTTTTGTGACAAGTCAAAAGTAAAAGAGATAAAGAACAAGACTTTAGGGAGACTAGTCCATATGGCTAAGCAGAAGCTAATAGTAGGCCTGAGTTCTCCTCCCACTACTCCACAAATATCTAGAAAATGCACCAGTCAGAGACCCTATCAGGGAAAAAAGATCTCAGTGAGTCATTTTTTCTAGTCAAAGTCAGCTTTGTCTGAAGCATACAGAAGATGGAGCCTGCAGTTCTATCATTCTTAACCTACAGTTTTCTGGCTAATTAACTGTGGCTAAGTTCAGCTATAGTCTACTGGATCTCCAAACATGGACAAGCTCAAAGTTGTGTGGCTCATACCCAGACCTAGATCATAAATTTGCAAAGATAGGACAAAGACAGCAGTGCTCCGACTTCACTCTAGATCAAACTACTTTGGACACACTGAAAGCCTGAAAACTTACAGATCTCCAGGATCAGTTTTCCATGAGATTCTGGAAAATGAAACACTTAATACCCTGAGAAAGTAGTAGCAGAACCCCAGAAGATACACAACAGCACCAAGCACTGTCCAGTAATAGGCTCGAGAAGTACAGGACCTGGTCCTAACACAAACTCCCAAGTCAGAAAATAAGGAAAAGGAGTGAGAAAACAAAAAAATAATTTCATGATAAAGAGCTATTGTGATGACAAGGACAGCTCAAGACACAAACCTAGAATTTGTATAAATTTACTACAATACAATTAAAAACAAAGTCTCAAAAGAAAAAAAAAGTTTGATCACAATGTGAAAGAGAAGTCCAGAGAATAATGAAAACAAATTTCTATAAAAAGACCTAAAAAAAATTTTTAATGAAATGAAAGCACAAGAAGAAACAATTGGTACAAAAAAAAGTTTCAAACAGTACGTAAGCAACAGATTTAAAAATTAGAAAGGAACATTATAAGTAAATGAAAGAAACACCAAAAAGAAAAACTCCCAGGATCAATATAACCAAAATCTAGAGCTTCCAGATGAAAGAAAAATATCACAGCCCAAAAGAAATAATTCAAGTGCAGAGGAGCCACAGTTAAGATCACACAAGATTTAGCAGCTACCACTATTATAGAGATTAGAATATATTTCAAAAGGCAAAAAAAAAAATAAGCTTAAAATCAAGTCAAGTCAAATTAATGAGTTTTTATGCCAGGTGTTGTGCTAAGTGCTGGGAATATCAATACAAGCAGAAAGAAAGATAATCCCTGGCCTCAAGAAGCTTACATTCTGTTAGGGAAACAACACATAAAAGAGAACTGAAAAGGGACCTTTAATTAAATAAAGTACTTCTATGCATTCCTAATGAAAAGACAGGAGCCAAGTAGAAACATTGAAATGCAAAAATAAGAGTCAAGAATAACATAAAGTAAATATGAGCGAGCAATCATAAGGGACTTAACAAGGATGAGTTGTTTATATCCTAATATGAGGAGATGAAATACATGTCCCCTCAGAACCATAGCTCCATCATGGATCATAAAGGGATCTAATAATACAGAGGGCATAGGACTATTTTTAAAATGTTTTGATAATATTATAAGAGAAAAAACAGAGGAAAGAAATATAATGGGGAAGAAGGGATAGGTGAGTATCTCACATAATTTGAGTGTACAGGTAGAAGACTGGATAAACAAGGAGGAAGGAGTGGGAGGAGTGGGCAGCACTTGAGCATCCGGTTGGGTACAGAAATATTTTTCACTCAATAGGGAAACAGGAGGAAAAAGAGAGAAGTGAAATGGAGGGAGGGGACAAATGGGAGGATAGATTAAATAAAGATTAGTCTTAAACAAAATAAAGCCTAACCGTGAAGGGTAGATTGATTGTAAAGAGATGTTTAAAAGAGAGGGGAAAAAAAGAAAGGATAAGATTCCTCTGAGAAAAAGAAAGAGAAAGAGAGCAAAAGCAGATTGTATCAAACCTAGGGCACTGGTGCTGAGTACACTTCTCTCTCAGCAGTCCTTTCTTCTTTATAAAGAGGGAATGGAAAATGGATCAGTGAAATAGCTAACCAGAATTCCAAAAGATTTATGAGAAAATATGCCACCCACCTCCTGTCAGAGAAGACATGGACTCAGTGTACAGAGTGAAACACACTTTTTTGGAGGTGACCAATAGAGGAATTTCTTTTGCTTGACTATGCATAGTTGTTAAAAGGGTTTCATTTTTATTTCTTTTTCCTAAGGGAGGGTGTAGGGGAAGAAGGAAGATTTTCATTAACTGAAAAAGATAAAATTAAGTGAAGAAACAAAGAAGCAAACTCTAAAACCTCTGCCTACTCTTTCCAATCAAATCAGATCACATGTTTTCAGGCATACACCTTCCTGCTGCTTAGAACTTAAGGCTATATACCTGTTCTACCTCTTTCACCAGAACAACTTACTACTCTATCTTCCTAAAATCTATCAAGAACAATCATTTATTAATTTAAGGACATCTGATATTAAAACTGCCTCAACCAGTCCATACAACTCATTGGACACCACATCCCTGAATGAAGGGGCTCTTACCCCATTTGACAATGAAAAATCAGGTCCTCAACCCTGTAATCCATTTGGGAAATATTTCTGTAGAGACAAGTTGAATGGAGAAGGAGAAGATTCTACTCTCATTTGTAGCTAGAGGGTGTCAAGTGCTAAATGTAATCTTTCAAGAAGTTATCAAGGAAAACTGTCATGATATCTTAGATTCAGAGAGTAAAAGAGAAACAAAAAATCCATAGATCTCCTCCTGAAAGGGATCCAAAAATTAAAACTCCCAGGAATATTATAGCCAAATTCCAGAGCTTCCAGGTTAAGGAAAATATTGCAAGCAGCTAAAAAGAAACAATTCAAATATCATGGAAGCACAGTCAGGATAACACAAGATATAATAGTTTCTACTTTAAAGGGTTAGGGGGCTTGGAACATGATATTCTGAAGGATGAAAGACCTAGGGATTACAACCAGGAATCACCTACCCAGCAAAACTGAGTATAATACTTTGGGCGTAGGGGGAATGGACATTCAATGAAATAGAGGAATGTTAAGTATTCCTGATGAAAAGACCAGAGCTGAAAAGAAAATCTAACTTTCAAATATAAGACTCAAGAGAAGCATTAAAAGGTAAACAGGAAAAAGAAATAATAATGGATTTAATAAGATTAAACTTTTTACATTCCTGCATGGGATTGTAATACTAAGAACTTTTTCATTATTAAGGCAATGAGAAGGGGTATACATAGGGCACAGACATGAGTTGAAACAAAATTAAGGAGTGAGAAAAAGGAATGCACTGGGAGAAGGGGAAGGGGACAGGTAGAATGGGGTAAATTATTTGACATAAAAGAGGTGTGAAAAAGCTTTTACAGTGGAGGGGAAGATATGGGAGGAGAGGAGCAGGAGCACGGAAATCTTACTCTCATCAGAATTGTCTCAAAGAGGGAATAAAATACACACTCATTTGGGTATAGAAATCTATCTTTACAGGAAAGCAGGAGAGGAAGGGGATGAGAGAAAGGGGGTGCTGACAGAAGGGAGAGCAGATTAGGAGTGGTAAAAGTTACAAATAAAACACTTTTGAAAATGTGCAGGATGAAAGGACAGAGTAGGATAAACAGGAGAAATAGGATGGAAAAAATACATAGTAATCATATCTGTGAAAAAAATTTTGTCAAATTTCTCTAATAAGGACCTCATTTCTCAAATATTTAGTCAAATTTATAAAAATAAAAGCCATTCCTCAATTGATAAATGGTCAGAGGATATGAACAGGCAGTTTTCAGACAACGTAATCAAAGCTATGTATAATCATGTGAAAAGGTGCTCTAAATCTCTATTGATTAGAGAAATGCAAATTTTAAAAATTCCAAGTGAGGCAGCTATGTGGTGCAGTGGATAAAACGCTGGCCCTGGATTCAGGAGGACCTGAGTTCAAATCCAGTATCAGACACTTGACACTTACTAGCTGTGTGACCCTGGGCAAATCACTTAACCCTCATTACCCCACAAAACAAAACAAAAAAAAACAATAAAAAATTCCAAACTACCACCACACACCTATCAGATTGGCTAATATGACAAAAAAGGAAAATGATGAATGTTGGAGGGGATATAGGAAAATTGAGACATTAATGCACTGTTGGTGAAAGTTGCATACTGATTTAACCATTCTGTAGAGCAATTTGGAACTATACCCAGAGGGCTATAAAACCATGCATATGATTTGACTAACCAATAACACTCCTAGGTTTATATCTCAAAGATAAAACAAAAAAAAAAAAAGGAAAAGGACCTATATGTACAAAAATATAGCAACTCTTTTTCTTGTGGTGGCAAAGAATTGGAAATTGAGGGGATGTCTATCAACTGGGGAATGGCTGAACAAGTTGTTATATATGCTTGTGATGGAATACTATTGTGCTATAAGAAGTGACATGTAGGATTCTCTCAGAAAAACCTGGGAAGGCTTATGTGAAATGAGCAGAACAAGGAGAACAATGTGCACAGTAACAGCAATATTATATGATGAATGACTGTTAATGACTTGGCTATTCTCAGCAATACAGTAATCCAAGACAATTCTGAAGGACTTATGATAAAAAATGCTATCTGTCTCCACAGGAAGAACTGATGGGATCTGAATGCAGATCAAAGTATACTTTTTACTTTATTTTTCTTGGGGGGGGGTTATGTTTTGATTCACAATGTGACTAACACGAAAAAGATGCTTTTCATTGTTTCACATGTATAACCTATATCAAATTGCTTGCCTTCTCAATGAGAGGAGAAGGAGAGGGAAGAAGAGCAGGAAATTGGAACTCAAAAGTATTTTTAAATGAATGTCAAAATTTGTTTATACATGTAATTGGGGGAAAAATATTAACTTTTAAAAAGCAGATGCAAAGCAACTTTAGATTTATTTTGGTGCCCTTGTATTCAGAGAATCATAGTGTGTTAGAGTTGGAAGTAATCTTAGAAAACTTCTAATTCAACTTCTCAATTTATAGATGAGAAAAACTGAACCCCAGAGAAGTTAAATGATTTGCCCATGGTTACCTAGGTATTTAATATGTTCTTGTGATGCAATACAGACCCAAACTCAAAGGGCATATTTTTTATTTCATTTTACTCATCATTCATGTAAATAAAACACTCTAATACTATTTAAACCAATGACTTTCAGTGGCTAAAATTCTTGATCTTGAAGACTTCCTTCAAGTCCCAAAGAAAATACCACTTTCTACAGGAAACCTTTGCCAATTCCTCTTAATTCTAATACATACTATCTGTTGATTATTTTGAGTATAGCCTGTCTATAGCTTGTTTGTAAGTCATTTTTTGTACATCATTTTTAAATGTTGCCTCCCCCATTAGATTGTGAGTTCCCCAAGAGGAAAGGCTGTCCTTTGCCTTTCTTTGTAGGCCCAGTGTTAGCACATAGTTGAGTAGGCATATAACAGGCATTTAATAAATGTTAATTAATTAACTGACTGATTTTTATTCTTAGAAGAGTTTTGAAACAGTTGAAATCCCTATATTTACTCAAAGAATTCTTTATATGTATTTTTCAGAGCCTTGAAAGTTAAATTGATATCCAAACTCTAGATGTCCTTTGCCAACCAAAGTTCCACTCCTGAGTTGTCTCATATGATAGAGTTGGTCCTTATATGACCCTATTGTACCACTCCCATGCACCCTTTCATGTCCTTTGTGAAGAAAAAGTGGGGGGCAACTAGGTGGCACTCCTGGATTCAGGAGTATCTGAGTTCAAATCTGACCTCAGACACTTGACACTTACTAGCTGTGTAAACCTGGGCAAGTCACCTAACCCCCATTGCCCCACAAGAAGAAGAAGAAGAGGAAGAAGAAGAAGAAGAAGAAGAAGAAGAAGAAGAAGAAGAAGAAGAAGAAGAAGAAGAAGAAGGAGGAGGAGGAGGAGGAGGAGGAGGAGGAGAAGAAGAAGAGGAGGAGGAAGAGGAGGAGGAGGAGGAGGAGGAGAAAAAAAGGGGCAGTTGATCTGGGACTTGATGGATGGATAAGATTTCAGGAAAAAGATGGTATTGGAAAGAGATTCCCTAATAACCCTGAAACTTTCTTTCATAAGAGAATCTAAAACCTAGGGATGGCATAAGACAAAATAAAATGATAGAAAAGAGAAGGGTATATTAACAGGAAAGTATCAGTCAAACCGGAACATGGAATACCCAAAAACAATAAAATAAAGAAAGAAGTATAGGGTGGCACCTGATTGTGCAGGGCCTTATAAAGCAGGCTAAGAAATTTGACTTTATGTGACAGATAATGGGGAGCCATTGAAGGGTTCTGAGCACAAGAACCCTTAGCACCAGTAGGAAGGAGGAATAGTAGGAGAGAAAAACGAGAATTGGGAAGATAAATCAAAATTCTATTATATTAGTCCAGGCAGAGGAAATCAATCCACAGATCTGGATAACCAGACAACAGCTCCTCTTGTGTTTTCCTTAACAGCAATGGTCCTGTGGGTCTTTGAAAGGTTCTTTTATCTTCTTCTGCCAACAACTCAGACATTACCAATGACCAGAAGTATCTTCCTCCTTTTTTTCTTCCTCAAAGACAAACCTGTAATAAGAATGGTTTGTGTCAGATTATGAAGCTGAATTTGAGACAGAGAAGGACACTGTATTGCTTGAAGTATTTAATCTTCAGGGTTAAGCAAAATCATGCATTCAAATCTTGATTGGTAAAGTCATTTAATCTCTCACAACCTTGGTTTCCTCCTCAGTAAAATTAGGTTAATAATAGCACCAAGCTCCCAGAGCTATTGTGAGGATCAAATTAAATCATATAATCAATGTGCTTTATCTAGAATTCGTAAAGGATAAGCTATTATTATTGTTAACATTTTTCTTTCCTACTACTATTCACGTCCGAATGTACACAGACACCTTCCCTTTCCCCCACCCAAAAAAAAAAAAAATTACAAGAATGGTGCATCAGTTCAAGTAAAAGGAGGCCAAATTCGCTTTCTGGTTTAGAGATTGACTGATAACACAAAAGATTGTTTCCTATCCACAATCCACATTTTAGTTGAGAGATTACAAATTAACCATTTCTGGATTAAGTAGAGTATACTTTCTTGGAACACCAAGTTTCTACATGTAGTCTAGTTTGACCTCAATGGCAAAGTGGTTTGGCCTAAATGACAAGTTGGTCAGCTTCTGCGGTCAGCTCTTTTGTTTTTTTTTTTTTTTCAGAAAACTTTCCCCCTTATGGGCCAATCAAAGGCACTGTGGTTTCTGGAGCTTTCAATGTCTTAACATTTTTAGTCTGGATTCCCTAACTCCTTGGCCAGAATGGTGCTATGTAGAAAGGAAGACCTCTCTAATCCTTTCTCTAGGGTAGACTGACCTGACTGGCCTGGTGATTTTTATAGAGAGCTTGAACCATTTACTAATGGGTTCTTTTTTTTTTTTTGGTGAAGCAATTGGGGTTAAGTGACTTGCCCAGGGTCACACAGCTAGTAAGTGTCAAGTGTCTGAGGCCGGATTTGAACTCAGGTCCTCCTGACTCCAGAGCTGGTACTCTATCCACTGTGTCACCTAGCTGCCACAATTTTTTAAATTTTTTTTAGTGAGGCAATTGGGGTTAAGTGACTTGCCCAGGGTCACACAGCTAGTAAGTGTTAAGCATCTGAGTTCATATTTGAACTCAGGTCCTCCTGACTCCAGGGCCGGTGCTCTATCCACTGCACCACCTAGCTGCCCCTACTAATGGGTTCTTAATGAATACTTCTTAAACTAAAGATATGTAAGGACAGAGAGTTTTGGTGGTGGTGGTGGAGGTGGTTGTTGTTGATGATGATGATGAAGATGTTTGTTCTTCTCAAAGAGGACCATACATTGAGGAAGTGATGTCATGACTTGCAATGAATTGGATTTAAGTGAGGAAGGTCTATGTAAAGTCAGCAGCCTCACTCTCTCCTTTGGAGCCATCTGGGTCCAGTGGCAAGATATATAACAGGACAACTTGAAGATGGCCTAGGATGCAGTGGGAGGCCTTGGCCTTTTAAACTAAGACCTTTCACAGTTCTCTGTTTGCTGTAGGCAACACCCATTCAGTGATTAAGGCTGGGTAAGAAAGGAGGCAAAGACCTCTTTTAGCTAGACAAAAAAATTAATAGATAGATAAAAGGGGCGGGGAGGAGAAGACCCTCAGGGTTTCTGGCCAAAAGAGATATAATTGCTATCAGGTTTAGGATATATTGGCCCCATAAACTTTTGTTTTGTTTTGTTTTGATGGGCAATGAGGGTTAAGTGACTTGCTCAGGGTCACACAGCTAGTAAATGTCAAGTGTCTGAGGCTGGATTTGAACTCAGGACCTCCTGAATCCAGGGCCGGTATTTTATCCATTGCACCACCTAGCTACCCGCCCCCCTAAACTTTGAAAGAATGACTAGCAAAAGCTAGGTGTTTAAAACACATTCTTCCTTTCTTTTCTGAAAAATAAAATACAAATTAAATTAATTCAAACTAATTGAAAGGAAAGCCCAACCTGATTTTTTTTAAAAGTCTGGATTGTAGCATATTTTACAAGAAATAATAGTTTTATTACTCTAAGTATATACATTAATTTGAACTACAGTAATAAAGTATTTCCTGATATAGACTACTTAAGGAACCTGGTTTAATAAACAAATAGATGAGAAAAATTTATAATTAGCCTATTGGTACCATTATTGGCACTTTTTATTTTATTTGTATTTTTGTTGGTACTTTTCAAGCATCAAAGGGTGCCTTAAAAGTCTGCCTTCTGAAATAGCCTTTAATGAGCGATTTTTCTTATTACAAGTATTCTTCATAACTAGTGTGTCAAACTGTCAAACATATTCTATGTCAAACGTAGTCTAGTTTAGCAAAACTTTATTTTTTTTTTTTTAGGCAATGGGGGTTAAGTGACTTGCCCACGTTCATACAGCTAGTAAGTGTCAAGTGTCTGAGGCTGGATTTGAACTTAGGTACTCCTGAATCCAGGGCTGGTTCTTTAACCACTGCACCATCTAGCTGCCCCTTAGCAAAACTTTAAAAGTGTCCATAAGCTCTCCAAGCAGAGAGAGAAGAGAAAGGAGAAAATGGAAGGAACAAACTTCTCATCACATCCTTAATCACCAGAAGAGCAGCTTTCTATCCCCCTTCATAAATTTAGAACCAGAAGGGACTGTAGAAGTCTGGTGTAACCTCCCCATTTTAGAGATGAGAAAATTCAGTCCCAGAGAGGTCACACAGGTAAAACATGGCAAGAACAGAGGGTCTATGCCCAGCTCCTCTGACTTTGAATCCAGCCTTCTTTCCATCATACTACAAATCACCATTACCATTTTGCTTCTACACTGGTCACAAATTGACCATTTAAGTGGGCTTCTTTTTTTTTTTCTGATTCCCAACCTTTAAAGCTTATCTAATTCTGAGTCTCTCTTCCCTTGTTTTCAGTGTGATCATTTTTTTCTCTATCTTTTTTAAAAATGTAATCTGTGCTTTCTGCTCAAAGGCAGAGAAAGTATCCTCTGCAGGACACTCTGACCTGACCTACTTTGGCTGGAATGTGTTTTTGTCACAAACACAGGCTGACCTAGTTTCAATTATATAACACCATAGTGAATTGGCGCTGATACCTGACATTTCAACAGAGAGGAAATAGGCTCCAATCATTATGTTGTTGCCATTTCAATCAAGGAAAGGGAAGGAAAATTAATCCCCACTCCGTTAATGACCCAACTCCAGACTCATGTGAGAGAGATCTCACTCTCTTCCTTTCATGCATTTAAATGTTCATTATAATCTTTTAGCATCATTAATAGCTAAATGCTATTCAAGCCATCTTCTCTCACCTCTCAGAGCATCTTCTGGAATTACTTGATCAGATTAATCATAATAATAATAACTAGCATTTATATATCTCTTTAAGGTTTGCAAAGTGCTTTTCAAAAATATGCCATTAAGGCAGCTAGGTGGCACAGTGGATAGAGCACTGACCCTGGATTCAGGAGGACCTGAGTTCAAATGTGACCTCACACACTTGACACTTACTAGCTGTGTGACCCTGGGCAAGTCACTTAACTCCAATTGCTTCACCCCCCAAAAAAATGGCATTTGATCATCACAACGACCCTTAGAGGTAGGTGCTATTATCATCTCCATTTTATTGTTGAGGAAACTGAGGCACACAAAGACTAAATAACTTGCCCAGGGCCACACAGCTAGTATCTGAGCCCAGATTGAAACTTGGACCTTCCTGACTCTGTCAACTGTCCTACCTAGCAGATTTCTTTACTAGATCAACCAGATGACCCAATTTAACTAGGCAGAATGGTCTGGATATTAACCCTACTTAGAAAATCTTATAGTCTCATCTTGACCATTTGAAATCTGCCTGCACCTCCCCCCATACAAATACACAAAATAATGAAGCACAACAAACCATACATAGAGTTGCTAATATTATATAATTACCAAGAAGCAAAGAAGCTTATTACATTATTTTAGGTGGTCCTAAGGGGGTGAAGTGGTTAGAGGAAAGGGGGGAGTCTTCAACACTTTTAAACCACAAGTCAAGTGTCAGATCAAGCAAAGTTCTTGTTTCCTCCAAGTCTTCTCAGCGAATTTGAATCTGTAAACAAAACGGCTCTCAGCTACTGTGCGTGTTTGAGCTTGCTGGCTTCAATGCCTCCTCCACCATCTGGATCAGCAGGTAGCAGGGCTAAATCTGGAGGCCAAGACTGTCTTTGGAAGCAACGCAAAATGTTGTCAAGTTTGCTTTGCTTTGTTTTGTTTTGTCTTGTTTACTTTCACCATGTAATTAATTACCTCGGGTTATCTGACTCCCCTGATTTGGGAAAAAATCTGTATCTTTGACTGAAGTCTAATAGCCTGAGACCTCCAATCTGAGGCCTAGCAGTGCTTCATGTTGGCTGAAGACAAAAGCGGCCCCTGAGACTTCAAAAACCTAAGTTTTTGTTTCAAGATAGAACTGTTGTCTGAAGTATGTAAACAGGAAAACCCCGGCCTTCTGCAGTTTCCTACCTGAATACCTTTTCTTGTTGTTGTTGCTCTTACAGGCACGTCCGTAAATCATCAGGAAACTCCAAGATGCTACTACCTATGATGGTGACAAGACCACTTCTGTTCTAGTGTAAGCCACCGCAAAAGAACAAAGGGCCTAGGAATGTTTTGAGCCCACCAGAGCTACACCCCCAAAGTCTATGTTCTCTGAAAGAAAACAAGAAATGACTAAGTCTGTGCCCTGTTCAAGAGAATCACAATGGTACAGTGGGAGGATCATTGGATTTGGAGTTTTGGATTCAGAGCTAGTAAACTCCAAATCCTTTTGGGAAACCTGAGTCTAAGTCCCAACTTAATCACATGTGACCCTGCAAGACCAAGTAAACTCTCTTTGCTTCCATAACCTCTGTTTTCTTATCAACAAGTTGAAGGGGAAGGGCCACATTATTTCTAAAAGCCCTTTCCAAGTCTCTATTCTTTTATAAACTAGATGGGACAGTAGTAGATAGAGCACTGGACTTGGGAAGAGTCATCTTCCTGAGTTCAAATCAAGCCTCAAATTCTTACTAGCTGTGTGACCTTGGACAAGTCATTTAATTTTGTTTTCAATTTTTAAATTTTTAAATTTTTAAATTCAAATTTTTAATTTAATACAGTTTTCTCATCTGTAAAATGAGCTGTGGAAGTAAATGGCAAACCACTCCAGTATCTTTGCCAAAACAACCCCAAATGGGCTCATGAAGAGTCACTCTTGACTGAACAACATTATCTTCATTGGATTTGTAGTCAGAGGACCTGGTTCAAAATTTACCTTTATCACTTATCTGTGTGAAACTTAGGCAAATCATTCAGTCTCTTTGGGCCTCATTTTTCCTCATCTTTAAAAGGAAGAGGTGGGACTAAAAGGTCTTTACATTTCCTTCTAACTCTAGATGCTATCATTCTTTTTCACATTCTTAGTTCAAATAACAATGTGAATAAAGTTAATTAATCAAACTCAATCAGTCCTCCTACCTTAGTTCTATCACAATTTTAGACCTGAAGAAATAACAAGATTAACTTTTTTGGTTGGTCTCCTATTTTGTCCCTACAAAACCTTATTTGTTACTCTTTGCCCTTACTTATATCATCTAATTAAACCAATAAATCAGATATTAAATATCTATATTTACACCATGGGAAGCACTAAGAATACAAAGATGTAAAACAAATTCCTTGCTCTCAAAGAGCTTACAGTCTAATGGAAGGATACATCACATAGACAAATACATATGATACAAAATGGAATGTGATTGGAGCAACAGGTGAGAATCCAACAAAGTGAGCAAGGAAAATTAGAGATGGGTTAGAGAACTTGAGAAGGGCAACAAGGGGCTGGGCCTAGAGTTGAGAAGATCTGAGTTCACATCAAGCCTGGGCAAGTCACTTCACCCTGTTTGCCTCCGTTTCCTCATCTGTAAAATGAGCTGGAGAAGCTAATGGCAAACCACTCCAGCACCTTGGCCAAAAAAAAACCTAAGTGGTGTCACAGAGTCAGACATGACTGAAGAACAACAAAAGAGCACTTTCAGCTGGGAAATGATGGACAGCTCCATGGAAGAAGGAGACTTGAAGGATAACAAGGTTTCCAATGGGTGAGTAAATGTAGGGACGATGCTTTAGATGAAGGTGTAGATATAGAAGAATGGCCTGCTTCAATGTGCAGATGTGAGGTAGTTAAGTACAAAAATGAAGAGAAAACTTATAGTCCAATTTGGTTGAAACAAAGAGTATGAGAAGAAAAATGGTGGAAAATGGCATGAAAATTTATTATTTGAGCCAGATTGTAGAAGATTTGATATGCCAAGATGAAGACATTATATTTCTACCAGGGGATCAGGAGTTGGAACTAAAGCAGATGTTGTTGAGGTAATTTTGACAGAACTTGACAAGTGATTAAGTTGAAGGCTAGAAGGATGGAATGTAGAAAGAAAAGTAAAAAGTGACTCTTATGTATGCTTGAAGAATGGTAGTGTTGTCACTGAAAAAAAGGGTAAAAAAGAGGATAAGTTCAATTTCAGGCATGCTAAGTTTGAGGGGATGGCAGGATAGGCAGGGTGGAAAGAGCCTACATGCTAGAGTTCAGACTATCATGTGAAAGAATAATTGGATTTGTGATCACCTCAGAAGAGAACAAATCCCTGGGGCAATGGGTGGAGGTTCCAAAGAGGCTAATATTGGCCCAATATAAGAAAGAAACCTTCTTAATGTAAAGAATTAATTGTGATTTGAGGTTTTCATGACCCTATCTTTTGACTAGAATTTTTAAAAACCCCAGCACACACTGGCCTGGGGCTCAGGCACCACGCCTCCACAACAGCACAGTGCTCCACCCAATGGTTGTAGCCCTGGCCTTGGCACTGGCAGTTCACATCATCACCACTCGCCAACACCTACATGGGTCTGGCAAAATTATAATGACTGGAAGCCCATTGAGGCAGTCATGTGACTGTCAGTCAGGGCTTCCAGCCAATTATCGTGGGGCTGTGTGTGGACAGCCTGGGGTCTGCTGGGAAGGAGAAGGGAGGAGTTTCGCCATTCTGGTGTGGAGCTGGAAAAAGACAGGATGCAGCCATGTGTTCAGCTAAGCCCTGGGTGGTGGTATGATTCAGGTTGTATTGTTTCCCTTCACCCATTCTTTTTTTTTCCTTTCCCTTAACTCTACTAATCTTACTTGTGTTTTTAAGTTCATTCTTGTTAATAAACCCTGTTCTGTTTTTGAAAGAGGCTGTTAATCTCTTTCCTTGCCCCAATATTGTGGTGAGCCACCTAACTAACACTCCCCAGTTAAAATTTGACCCCTACATTACCAATCAAAACTTTGTAAAGACAGAATGGGCATCTTTCAGAAGTAGTGTTTCTCATCATTGAAAGTCTTAACTGGGGATGGGGGGGCAGCTAGGTGGCACAGTGGATAAAGCACTGGCCCTGGATTCAGGAGTACCTGAGTTCAAATCCAGCCTCAGACACCAGACACTTGACACTTACTAGCTCTGTGACCCCAGGGTCACACAGGTACTCCTGAATTCAGGGCCAGTGCTTTATCCACTGTGCCACCTAGCTGCCCCCCCCAATTTTTTTTAAAAAGTCTTAACTGGGGAGTTCAGTGGGATTAGATAGCCTATGGAACTTTCCAGCTCTGAGATTCTGGGATTCAGGAAGAGACCAAGGATGATGATCAGTTACTTTTCATGTTCGCTAAGCTTAAGGACCAGCATAAGGATGCAAAGATTTGGATATAATGAAGAATTCATTGGTCACAAAAATTATTAAAATGATAAGGTGAATTTGCAAGGAAGTCAAGGGAACTTGCTCTTATGAATATTTGGAATAGGCTTGATTTTCATCTAACTAAGATAGTTATGAGATTTAGTGATGGACTATATTGTCTCTTTAGGTCCACCTAACTTTAAGATTCCATAGCCAAGTATGATGGAGGATTCCTGTAGTCCTTGCTACTGGATAGGCTGAGGCTGGGGGAATCACTCAAGTATGGGAATTCTGAGCTACAGTAGGGCTTTAAGTCAATAGGGTATCTATTATAGTAGTACCATTATAATGAGCCCTCAGGAGTGTGGGACCTCCACTCTGCCCAAGGAGGGGCAATTCAACCCAGGTAGGAGATAGAGGAAGTCAAAGTTTCCATTTTAATAAAAAGATCAATATTCACAAGAGTAATTTTTCACTGTATTGAGAAGGAAGGGTGTAATAGATTAATTCAGTCAGCTAATTTTGATCCTTTCCAGCACAGAAAGTATTCTCTTCCCCTAAGTCCAGGGCAGTGTTCCAACTCTTTCTTTCCTCTTTTCTCCCCTGCTGGAGGCAGGGTTCATTCTTTTTTTTCTGTTAGTGCTGTTTCTGCTCACCACTTAACCACTTTTATGTTCTCCTTTCTTATAAAGTTGCATGATCACTTTACCATGTTCCTGACAGAGTAATTCCCACTGACTTGGTCACATTCATTTTTGACTTGTATTTTACATCATAGCCATTACCTCAACCACTTTTACGAATGTTTCCTGTAATTGTAAAATGCCTACCTAGAAAGTTAGAGGGGGAAAAGGTAGTGGTAATATTCTCTGCTTTCAGGGTTAATCAGCACTGTTAGGGAATAGAGTCTTATGACTAAACACTTGAATAAAAATCGAGAGAGAAAGAGATGCAAGATTATGAAGTCCATGTTTCCTCAGATACCTAAAGAGACACCAGTGTACTAATAGACAGCAAGTTCTGTATGCGTCAATAATATGGCCTGTCAATCAAAACACCTAATATATTATAGGCAGAAAGGGTTTTAGAACAAGGCAGATGATGGCAGATAGTCATTGTCAAGTCTCCTTTGTTGTACAGTATTGAGCTCCAAGCATCATATTTTAGGAAGGATATTGATGAAACTGAGCATTACAGAGAAGAACGAGTAGGGAAAAAAAAGTAGACTGAAGGAACTGGGAATTTCTAACCTGGAAAAGAATTGGACAGGATATAATAGCCACCTTCAGGATATGTGTGGAATTCATGTAGAAGAAAGATTACAGATGTTTTACCTGGTGTCAGATGGCAGAACTAGGAGAAAGGGGAAGAAGTTATCAAAGGGTTTCTTTCAGCTCAAAACTTGGAAAACACTTCTAATATTGAGAGCTGTGTAAAAGTAGTGTAGGCAAAATAGGCTTCATACTGGATGTCTGAAAGCAGAGGCTGCATGGTCATCCCCATTAAAAAATACTGTATTGGGGCAGCTAGGTGGCACAGTGGATAAAGCACCAGCCCTGGATTCAGGAGGACCTGAGTTCAAATCCAGCCTCAGACACTTGATACAAGCTGGCGACCCTGGGCAAGTCACTTAACCCTCATTGCCCTGAAAAAAAAAAAAAAGAAAAAAGAAAATGCTGTATGTAATCATCAAATAACCTGATATTGGCTAAGAAATGGGAGTGGTGGATCAGTAGAATAGATTAGGTACAAATACATTGTAGTAAATGAACACAGTAATTTAGTGTCTGATAAAAACCAAAGATCCAAGTTTTGGGGACAAAAATTCGATATTTGACAAAAACTGCTAGGAGAACTTGAAAATGATATGGCGGAAACCAGATATAGACCAACATCTCACACCATATGCCAAAATAAGGGCAAAATAGGTACATGATTTAGATATAGAAGGTGATACATAATCAAATTAGGAGAACATGGGATAGTTTACTTCTCAGATCTATGGAGAAGTGAAGAATTTAGGACCAAATAAGATATATACAGTATTACAAAATGTAAAATGTATCATTTTGATTATATAAAATTTAAAAGGTTTTGCACAAACAAAACCAATACAACCCAAATTAGAAGGAAAACAGAAAACTGGGAAGGAGGGATTTTATATTAAGTATCTCTGATAAAGGCTCTATTTCTAAAATATGTAGAGAACCGAGTCAAATTTATAATAATACAAGTCATTCCCCAAGTGATAAATGGTCAAGGATATGAACAGGCAGTTTTCAGACAAAAAAAAAATCAAAGTTATTTACAGTCATATAAAAATATGCTCTAAATCAAAATTATTAGAGAAATACAAATTAAAACAACTCTGAGGTCCTACCTCATAACCATTAGGTTGACTAATATCCAAAAAAAAATTGGAAAATTATAAATGTTGGAGGGGTTGTAGGAAAATTCGAACACTAATGCACTGTTGGAGTTGTGAACTGACCCAACCATTCTGGAGAACAATTTGGAACTATGTCCAAAGGGCTATAGAACTGTGCATACCCTTTGATCCAGCAATACCACTGCTAGGTCTATATCCCAAAGAGATCCAATAAAAGAGGGAAATAACTTATTTGTCCATAAACATATTTGTAACAGCTCTTTTTATACCATCTAAGAGTTGGAAATTGAGGGGATGCCCATCAATTGGGAAATGACTGAACAAGTTAGGGTATATGATTATAATGGAATATTGTGCTATAAAAATGGATGACCAGGATGACTCAGAAAAACCTTGAAAGACTTAAATGAACTATTGCAGAGTGAAGTGAGCAGAACCAGGAGAACATTGACACAGTAATAGTAATATTATATTATGAACAACTGGGAATAACAACTCTTCTAAGCAACACAATGATCCAAGACAATCCCAAAGGACTCATGATGGAAAATGCTATATGCCTCCAAAGAAAGAGATGATAATGTCTGACTACAGACTAAAGCATACCATTTTTCACTTTCTTGCTTTTTTTTGTTTTGCTTGAGTTTTCTTCCACAAAATGATTAATATGAAAATGTTTTTACATGATCATACATGTATAACCTGTATCAGATTGTTTACCATCTTAGGGAGGGGGGGACAGAAAGAGAGAGGGATAAAATTTAGAACTTAAAACATTAAAATTTTTTTTTAATTTTACATGTAATTGGGAAAAAATAAAATATTATTGTAAAATATGTTCAGAAAGAAAAAAATGCATATCTTACTATTTGAAGACAATAAGTCAACAAGTATTCATGTTTACTTTTTGCTAAGTGTTAGAGAAATAAAGAAAACAAAAACTCACACTCAGTAGGAAAGATCACAGGTAAACAGCTATGTACATACAGGATATATCTGTAATGTAAATGACTTGAAATAGAGAGATGCATTCAAAGTTCAAATAAGGGTCTGGAGTAGAATCTATTATTCTTCAGATGAAAGGTGGGGGGAAGAGAGGAGTGGTAATCACTATAAAGTAACAGCAAAGATAGTTCAATAGAATGAAAAAAAATAAAGACCTGAAGAATATTTCAGACAAGTTAAATATGTTAAAACTCTGAAGAATATGAATTGGAATAAAAAGGCAAATTCTTTAAATGGGTATGTGACTAAAAAAACCTAGAAAGCCAGTAAATTTTTGAACCCAACTAAGGGCCAAAATAGAAATCCTAAAAAACTAAGAAGGTAACAAAACAGGTAGAAAAATAGCCCATTGAATTAATAAATAAAACTAGGGTTTGGTGGGTATATATACATATACGCACATAAACCTTTAGCTAACTTGTGGGGGGGGGGTTAAATAAAGAAGAAAACAAATTACCAGTATCCAAAAATAAAAAAGTGAATTCACAATGTATGAAGAAATGAAGGAAATTATTAGGAAATATTTTGCCCAATTTTATGCCAGTAAACTGATGATATAAATTAAATGGATCAATATTTACACACACATACAAATAGATAGATAGATAGATAGATAGATAGATAGATAGATAGATAGATAGATAGATAGATAGATAGATAGATAGATAGATAGATTAATATAACAGGAATTAAAGGACTTACATAACTCAATCTTAGAAAAGGAAGCCATAAATTAAATCCCAAAGGAAAAAAAACACCACAGAAGTAGATGGATTTACAAGAGAATTCTATCAAATAATTATAAAATAATTAGTCCCACTGCTACACAAACTATTTGAGGGGGAGAAAAGGAAAAGAAGAGGCTTTGCCAAATTCTTTCTATAATACAAATATCATTTTGATGCTCAAACTAGAAAAAGTCAAAATAGGATAAGAAATTATACAACAATATCCATAATGTACATTGATATGAAACATTTTAATGAAATATTAGTAAGGAGGCAACATATCATAAGGATTATACATTATGACCAGGCTAAATTTATATCAGGAATGCAGAGCTGGTTAAATATTGGGAAAACTATAAACATCATTGATCATATCAATAATACAGGGGGGAAGCATATGACCATATCAATAGATGCAAAATTGACAAGATATAACATCCATTCCTGTTTTTAAAAAATAGATATCATAGGAATAAATTATTTCCTTAATATGAAAACTAGTGTCTATCTAAAACCAAGAGCCAACACTATCTGTAATGGGGATAAACTAGAGACTTTTCCAATATAATCAGGAATGAAGCAAGGACGTCTATCATGAACATTACTATTTAATATATACTGTTAGAAATATCAGCTATAGTAATGTCAAGAAAAAAGAAATTGAAGAAATAAGAATAAACAAAGAGAAAACAAAATTATTTTTTTTTGAAGATGGTATAATGGCTTACTTAAAGAACTGTAGAGAGTTGAATTAAAAATGTTTTAATAGTTTCTGTATGTTACCCACAATATCTCACTGTAAGTGATAGATAAATTCCATTTAACAGAAAAAATAAAATAAAATAACCTTCGGGGGCAGCTAGGTGGCACAGTGGATAGATCACCAGCCCTGGATTCAGGAGGACCTGAGTTCAAATCTGACACTTGACAATAGCTGTGTGACCCCGGGAAAGTAACTCAACCCCAATTGCCTCACAAAAAAAAATGAAAAAAAAAAGATAAATTCCATTTAAAATAACTACAGAAGGTTTTGGAGTCTAGTTACTAAAATGCACACAGAACTATATGAAAACAAAATACTTTTTATGCAAAAATAGATCTAAATAATTGGGGAAATATGCTTTGTTCATAAATAGATTGAGCCATTATAAAAAAAAATTACAATACTACCTAAGTCAATTTACTTACTCAATAGCATATCAATTCAACTGACAAAGGATTACTTCATAGAACTAGAAAAAATAATAATAACAGTAACAGATCTCAAACTACACTACAAAGCAGTAAACTTTAAAAATATTTCATACTCAGTTGGAAACAGATTGATTAGTAGAACATATCAGGTACACAATAAAAAAGAAGTCTAGTGTTTGATAAACATATTCTAGCTATTGGACCAAGAACTTAAGTATTCAGCAAAAACTTTTGAGAAAACTTGGAAGCAATCTGACAGAAACTATATACAGATTAACATCTTACACCATATACTAAGACAAACTCCAAATTAGATACATGACTTTGATATAAAGGGTGATATAATAAACAAATTAGAGGAACAAGAAAGAAATTACTTGTCAAAACTATGGATAAAGGAACAGTTCATGGCCAAATAAGAACTAAAGAGATTCACAGGATGTAAAATGAGCCATTTTGATTAAATAATATTAAAAAGATTTTGCCCAAATAAAAACAATGCAGCTAAAGTTAGAAGAGAAGCTGGTAGATGGAGTAAAATATAGCAAATTATCTAATAGAGGTCAAATTTATAAGAGCTACTCCTCAGTTGGTAAACGGTCCAAGGATATGAATAATCAGTTTTCAGATAAAGAAATCCAAGTCATCAATGTCCACGTAAAAAAAAAGTTTTAAATCAAAAGTGTCAAAAATGTGGCCTATGCACTACAAGGAACCCACAGCACTATTGTGTGCAACCCAAACCACATTAAAATATAATTGGGAGGGAGCAACTAGGTGGTGCAGTGGATAAAGCATTAGCCCTGGATTCAGGAGGACCCGAGTTCAAGTCTGGCCTCAGACACTTGACACTTACTAGCTATGTGACCCTGGGCAAGTCACTTAACCCTCATTGCCCCACAAAATATATGTATATGTGTGTGTGTTTGTGTGTGTGTGTGTATAAAACTGGGAAATATTTAACAAAATATAAATACACATACACTAACACATAGATAATGTTAATATGTAACTTTCTTTTTTTCTTTGTTTTTTGTTTTTTGTTTTTTTGTGGAGCAATGGGGGCTAAGTGACCTGCCCAGGGTCACACAGCTAGTAAGTGTCAAGTGTTTGAGGCCAGATTTGAAATCAGGTCCTCCTGAATCCAGGGCTGGTGGTCTATCCACTGCGCCACCTAGCTGCCCCCACTTTTTGTTTTACATGGCCAGTGTGGGGATTTGTTTTGATTGACTGTGCATGTTTGTAACACGTTTTTCTTGCTTTCTCAATTGGAGGGGTTAGATGGTAGTGACAAGGAGAAAATACAAGTACTAAATTAAAATTAAATAAAATTGTAAAGATCTACACAGTATAAATGGAAGGTATTCTCAGAATAAAGGAATGAGCCATAAAGGGAAATGGGAGAAGCTTCCTGCAGAAGGTAAGCTTTGAGCTGAGTCTTGAAGGCAGACAAGGAAATGAGGAAGCAGAGGTGAAGAGGGAGAGCAATCTAAGCATAAAGGGCTTTCAGTGAAGAACCACAGTCAGGATGGAGTATTTTGTAATAAGACCAGCATGTAGGGCAGTATCAGTAGATTGTAGAGGATATCAAGAAAACTGTAGTGTAAGAAGACTGCAAAGATAGGAAAGGGACTGGCTGTGAAGGGCTTTAAATGCTGAATGGATCATTTTATATTTAATCTTGGAGGTAATAAAGAGCCACGAGGGTTTATTGAATTAGGTAATGACATAGTCAGGCCTGCACTTTAGGGAAATTACTTTAGCAGCTAAGTCAAGAACATATTAGATTAAGGAGAAATGAGGCAGGGAGACCAATAGGAAGCTATTACAATAGCCCCAGGAATAGGGAATGAAGGCCTTCAATCATGAATTATTGTCTAAAATGAACAAAAAGAAATCTCCAAATGACTGTGATATGAGTGAATATCAAAAATAAATAAATAAATAAAGCTTGGAAGAAATCAGCAAAGGAAGCAAACCAAACTTGTGTCAAAAGAAAATCAAATTATATACAACAAAAGTGAAATTAGATAGCCTAGTGAGTGTGTATTAGTTTATTGTTGAATGGAGGATGTTTTTCGCGCTCTTACTCCTGACCCGCAAAAGCACAACAGAAGAAGTTCCTAGGGTCAACTGTCCATTTAAGATTTTGCATGGTCCCTAGATACAGTTGTCCATCCAAACCAGTCCCAGTTTCAAAAAAAGAATATGTGCTTTATTGGTAAGGCCTGGCCAAAATAATAGACTTTGTCTAACCGTTTGTCCTGATTTTGATTTCAGAAAATATAATCTCTCAAAATCCCCAAGTAATTTAGAAGTAAAAATACAAGGGTTGCACTTTCCTGTTGCTGAAATAATGGACTGAAAAGTGAAAATTTTGATTTATTTACTGGCATGATCACAGGTAACCACATCAGCTGATTTTCTTCACTGAACAGACATAATGTCATGAAGACCAAGCTTATGTTTTGGATCGACCAAAGCAAAGTGAAATGAAGAATGGAACAACTCTTCAGTATATTTGATCTGCATAGAAAGTAGGTCATAATTAGAAACAGTCAATAATTTCATTAAAGAGAAGGAAAATAATGAGATAATATAACAAAACCTATGGGATACAGCAAAAGTCATAATCAGAGGAAAATTTATATCCAAATAGAGAAAGAGCAGGCCAATGTATTTGGTATAAAATTTTTAAAACTAGAAAAAGAGCAAACTAAAATTCCCCAATTAAGCACTAAATTGGAAATAATAAAAAATAAAGGTGAGATTAATAAAATCAAATGTAAAAAAACCAGTGGGTTAATAAATAAAACTAAGATTTAATTTTATGAAAAAACAATAAAATAAACCTTTGGTTAATTGGATTTAAAAAGAGAAGAAAACCAAATCTACTAATATTAAAAAATGAAAAAGGTGAATATACCACTATGAAGATGAAATTAAAGCAATTACAAGAGTTATTTTGTCCAATTATATACACATAATTTTAACAATTTAAGTGAAATGGAAGAATATTTACAAAAATATAAATTGCCTATATTAATAAAAAAGGAAATAGAATATCTAAATATACCTATGGGGGGGGGGATCGAATCGGCCATAAATGAGCTCCTTAAAAGAACAAGGCACCAGGACCAGACAGATTTATAAGTGAATTCTATCAAACATTTAAGCATCAACTAATTCCAATATTAATTGGAATAATAGGCAAAGAAGGGATCTTACCAAATAACTTTTTATGAAACAAATATGATACTGATATCTAAATCAGGAAGAGTAAAAACAGAGAAAGAAAAATATAGACAAATTCATTAATAAATATGGATTCAAAAATCCTAAATAAAAAACTAGCTAAAAGATTATAACACATTACAAAAATTATACATTATGACCAAGTGAGAGTTATACCAGGAATTCAGAGATGGTTTAAAGTAAAGAAAACTATTAATATAATTATTACATCAATAATAAAAGTGAAAAATCAAATGATTATATCAATAGATGCAGAAAAAGCTTTTGATAAATACAACAATCTTTTCATTAAAAACACTTGAAAGTATAGGTATAATTAGATTTTTCCTTAAATTAATAAAAAGCATTTACCTAAAACCAACAGCAAGCACAATTTGTAATGGGGACAAACTAAAAGCCTTCCCAGTAACATCAGGTATGAAACAAGAATGCCCACTGTTACCAATAATATTAAATATTTTCTTTTAAATCCTAGCAATAGCAATGAGATTAAAATAAATAGAAAGGGGGCAGCTAGGTGGTGTAGTGGATAGAGCACCGGCCCTGGATTCAGGAGGACCTGAGTTCAAATGTGGCCTCAGACACTTAACACTTACTAGCTGTGTGAACCTAGGCAAATCACTTAACCCCAATTGCCTCACCAAAAATAAATAAATAAATAGAAAGAATCAGAATAGAGAATGATGTAATAAAACTCTCTCTTTTTGCAGATGATAGGATGATATACTTGGAAATCCCAAAGACTCAACTAAAAAGTTAGTTGAAGCAATTAATTATTTTAGCAAAGTAACAGGATATAAAGTTAATCCACAGAAATCATCAGCATTCCTATATATTACAGACAAAACCCTGCAAGAAGAGATAGTGAGATATACCCTATTTAAAATAACTCTAGACAATATAAAATACCTGGCGGTATACCTGCCAAAACAAACCCAGGAACTATATAAACAAAATTATTTTTAAAAAACTTTTTATACAAATAAAAATAAGATGGAAATTATTGGAGAAATATTAATTATTCATGGGTAGGCAGGGCCAATATAATAAAAATGACAATTTACCTAAGCTAATTTATATATTCAATGCCATCCCAATTAAAATACCCAAAATATTATTTTACTGAATTAGAAAAATAATAACAAAATTCATTTGGAAAAAAAGTCAAGAAAATCAAAAGAACTAATAAAAATGTAAAGGAAGGAGATTTAGCAGTATGACATCTGAAGCTATATTATAAGGCAGTAATTATCAAAAATATCTGGTACTTGTCAAGAAATAGATCAATGGAACAGCATAGATGTATAATTTACAGCAGGAAATAAATATAGTAACTTTGTATTTTGACAAGTGTAAAGATAATAAGAATTTGTGATAATAATTCATTATTTGGTAAAAATTCTTGGGAAAACCAGAAAGCAGTATGGCAGAAATTGAACATAGACCAATATCTTACACCATTTACCAAGATAAGATCAAAATAGAAATATTGGGGGGGGGGAGGGAAGAATAGCCAAGATGGCAGAAGAAAGGCTGTGACTCTCCATGCTCCCCACAAATCCGTCTACATACCTCCCAAAAAAATACCATAAGACAACTCCTAGAGCCGCAAAACCCACAAAAGAACAGAGTGAGACTATTTTCAAGTGAAAAATATTTTAAATAGGTGGCAAGAATCATGTGCTGCATGGGGGGGAGAGGAGCTCAGTGCATGGTGCAGAACCAGCCACAGGCAGGTCACATCTCTGGAACCTCATAATCTTTAGTATCAATGGCTTCTTCTGAAACTCGGCTCACAGATTGGTAAGGGGGTCCAGTGGTTATCCAGGAGGAAATAGTGGGGTCTCTGTGGGAACAAAGGTGGAACATGTTGGCCAGGAAGTGGACTTGAGTGGTAGAAGCCCAATGGGGGAGGAGCACAGGCACACCAATCTTTCAAACAAAGAGAATAAGATTTCAATCAGATTTCTGCCTTTGGGTTAAAGAGCAAATGGGCCTATGGTTACTTACAGGCCAGGTAGGCTGAGAACAAGTCTAAATTGTACCACCTGGGATCCCTTGTAGCTTGAAACAGTGCATCCTGGGGATGGCTAGGTGGTGCAGTGGATACAGCACCAGCCCTGGATTCAGGAATACCTGAGTTCAAATCCAATCTCAGACACTTGACACTTACTAGCTGTGTGACTCTGGGCAAATCACTTAACCCCCATTGCCCCAGCAAAAACAAACAAACACAAGGAACAGTGCATCCTAGAAACAGGGCCCCATGTTAAGAAGGAGTTGAAAGGCAAGAAATAGGCAGCCAAGATGATCAGGCAGAGAAAGCAGCAGACCATCTAAAGTTTCTTTGTTGGAAAGATAGATCAAAATACACCCTCAGAAAAAGATAACAAAGTCAAAGCTCCTACATCCAAAGCTTCTAAGAAAAATATGAATTGGTCTCAAACCATGGAAGCACTCAAAAAGGACTTTAAAAATAAAGTAAGAGAGATACAGGGAAAAGTAAGAGAGGTAGAGGAAAAAATGGAAAGAGAAATAAGAGTGATACAGGAGGGTCATGAAAAAAAAGTCAACATCCTGAAAAGCTAAATTGGCCAAATGGAAAAGGAGGTGCAAAAGTTCTCTGAAGAAAATCATTGCTTAAGAATTAGGATAGAGCAAATAGAAGCTAATGACTTTATGAGAAATCAAGATACAATAAAGCAAATCCAAATGAATAAAGATATAGAGGGCAACATGAAATATCTCCTTGGAAAAACAGATGACCTGTAAAGTAGGTCCAGGAGGGATAATTTGACAATCATTGGACTACCTGAAAACCATGACCAAAAAAAGAACTTAGACATCATCTTTCAAGAAATTATCAGGGAAAATTGCCCTGATATTCTAGAAGCAGAAGGTAAAATAGAAATTGAAAGAATCCACTGATCACCTCCTGAAAGAGATCCCAAAAGGAAAACTTCTAGGAATATTATAGCCAAATTCTAGAGATCCCAGGTCAAGGAGTAAATAGGAACTAGTAAATAGGAACTAAAGCAACTAGGAGAAAGGAATTCAAATACTGTGGAGCTACAGTCAGGATAACACTAGATCTAGCAGCTTCTACATTAAAGGACAAGAGAGCATGGAATATGATATTCCAGAGGGCAAAGGAACTGGGATTACAACCACAAATCACCTACCCAGAAAAACTGAGTATAATCTTTCAGGGGGGAAAATGGGACTTCAATGAAAAAGAGGACTTTCAGGTATTTGTGATCAAAAGACCTGAAGGAAATAGAAAATTTGACTTTCAAATCCAAGACCCTAGAGAAGCGTAAAAAGGTAAACAAGAAAAAGAAATCATGAGGGATATTAAATAGTTAAACTGTTTACATTCCTACATGGGAAGATAACACTTTTAACTCATAAGAAATTTCTCAGTATTAGGGCAGCTGAAAGGAATATACTTAGCAAGCACAGGTATGAATTGGATAAGAAGGGATTATATCTGTAAAGCATTTATTTTTTGGTTATCCTTGTTTTTTGTGGGGCAGGCAGGGTGGGGTGGCTTATGTCTGGGGCCAGGTTTGGGCTCGGGGCCTCCTGGGTCCAGGGCTGGTGCTTTGTCCCCTGTGTCACGTAGCTGATCCATGATAACATATTTAAAATAAAGTTAACGGGTAAGAGGAATGCACTGGAAGAAGGGGAAAGGGAGAGGCAGAATGTGGTAAAATAGCTCACATAAAAGAAACAAGAAAAAGATTATGGAGTGGAGGGGAAGATGGGGAAGGAGCAGGGGAGTGAGTCAACCTTATTCTCATCAAAATTGGCTCAAAGAGGAAATTACATACACGCTCAAGTGGGTATAGTAATATATTTTGCACTGAGGGAAAGTGGGACAGGAAGGGGAGAAGGGGGGAGAGGAGAAGGAAGGGAGGGCAGATTGGGAGAGGGTGTGGTAAAAAGCAAAACACTTTTGAGGAGGGATAGGGTGAAATAAGATAGAAAATAAAGTAAATATCAAGGGGAGAGAATAGGATGGAGGGTAATACAGTTAGCAATAGTAATTGTGAAAAAATTATGTGCAGGATGCTATCAGAAGGATGTATGAAAAATGCAAACCATCAACAGAGAAAGAACTGATGGTATCTGAATACAGATTAAAGGAAAATTTTATTCGTTAGTTCCTTCCTCTTTCTAAAGTTATTTTGTCTGTTTTCTTTCACAATCTGACTATGTGAAAATGTTTTGCATCACTGCACATGTATAACTTATATTAAATTGCTTGATTTCTTAGGGAGGGGTGAGGAGGGAGGGAGGAAAAAATTTGTAAAACAAAGTTTTTAAAAATCAATGTGGGGGGCAGCTAGGTGGCTCAGTGGATAGAGCACCGGCCCTGGATTCAGGAGTACCTGAGTTCAAATCTGGCCTCAGACACATAACACTTACTAGCTGTGTGACCCTGGGCAAGTCACTTAACCCCAATTGCCTCACTAAAAAAAAAAATCAATGTGAGGGGCAGCTAGGTGGCACAGTGGATAAAGCATCAGCCCTGGATTCAGGAGTACCTGAGTTCAAATCTGGCCTCAGACACTTGACACTTACTAGCTGTATGACCCTGGGCAAGACACTTAATCCCCCATATCCCTGCAAAAAAAAAAAATTAAATCAACGTGAAAAAGTTTGGTGGTTTTTTTACATGTAACGGGGAAAATTCTAAATAAATAAATTTTTAAAATAAATAAAAATAAATATAAAAGTTGTGGGAGAAAAATGGAAATATGACCTAGTTTTAAAAAGAGATATTACGAGAAAATTTAATGAACATAGGACATATTATTTATCATAATTATTATAGATAAACAATTCTATGAATAAAAAAGAGAGCAAAGTGAGTCATAAAATGGATAATTTGGATTATGCTAAATTAAAAAGGTTTTGTACAAAGAGAAGCAATGTAGCCAAAATTAGAAGGGAAGCAGAAAGCTGGAAAACAATTTTTACAGCCAGTGTTTCTGATAAAGGCCTCATTCCTAAAATATATAGGGAACTAAATAAAATTTATAAGAATGCAAGTCATTCTCAAATTTAGAAATGTTCAAAGGATATGAACAGTCAGGTTTTTGATGAAGAAATCAAAATAATTTGAAAAAATGTTTTAATCATTATTGACTACAGAATTGAAAATTAAACAACCTTGAGATATCATTTTATACCTGTCATATTGGCTAAAATGATTGAATAGGAAAGTGACAAATTTTTGAGGGGATGTGGAAAAATTGGGGCATTAATTTACTGTTGGTGGAACTGTGAACTGATTCAAGCATTTTGGAAAGCAATCTAGAATTAGAGTTACTAAACTACCTATACCCTTTGACCCAGCAATAGCACTACAAGGTATATTTCCAATGATTAGGAAAAAAGGAAAAGAACCTATATGTTCTAAAATATTTGTGGCAGCTCTCTTTGTAGTAACAAAGAACTGGAAATTGTGGGGTTACCCATAAGTTGGTGAATGGATGAACAAGTTATAATGTATGATCTTGATGAAATACTACTTTGAAATAAGAAATGATGAGCTCAATTACTTTTCAAAAACATGGGTAAACCTGCATGAAATAATGAAGAGAGAAATGAGCAGAACCAAGAGAACATTGTATGCAGTAATATCAATATTGTCTTAAGAACAACTTTGAGTGACTTCTTCCTCTAGGAGAATTCTCCTATATTGGTCTTCATTGGCAATCTGCTTCAGCATATTTACTCCAGCCATTCCTTTTTAGATAACCTTCAACTTTAATTCTTTAGAGACTCTGATGTTTCATGTATTGTAGCCATGAAACAGAACCACTGGAAATATGCTGAGGTTTAAAAGATAGAACTATGTCTCAGGGCTGGGGGTGGTGGAAAAAGGCTAGATAAAGTCATTAGAAATTATGGGTAACTTCCCACATGGAATCAAGCCTGCTCTCTTATTTAATTCTGGGGCCAATTCACCATCCCTCTACAATGTCTATATATGTATTTAGAAATCAATGTGATTGATGGCCCATCCAACTCCAAAGCCATTCTTCATAGACTTGCATTTTCCTGTGTGTATAATTAAGCCAAATTCTGAAGTTTTCATTCTTATTCAAGAAGATCTGCAATATTCTGGGGTTTGATGCCATAAGCATATTGACATCTGGAAATAGGAGCAGCCGAAGAACCTCACCATCTATCAGGAATCCCTCTTCCATTTGAGCCAGGGAGATGCATTTTCTTTGCCTCTGCAAAGAGAATCTATGCTCCATCCTTCCATTTATCTGCAATTTCCATTTGTCTCCTGGTTTCATTTATTAAGATAACATCAATATTCATATATTAGAGATATGCATAATGACTGTACTGGGCCTGTTGGAACTCTAAGGTCATGCTTCCTACATATATGCAATGCATATGATTCAATATCTCCAGCAGTATATTTACATATCCACTTGTTGGTCTTTCTATAAGTAATTCACTGAGTACCAACAGGTAGGTTAAATTCTTTTAGGTATTAGGCTTGGAACTAAAAATTTGATGATTCTTGGCACTCTCTGCTCACTTTTCTACCCTTCTGCCTCCATCATTACAGAAATAGAATAATAAATAATAAATAGAATCCCCAGATTGTTTTGGACTTTTCTTCATTTAATGGATTGCCAAGAATATACTACCTAGTGGCTGACCTACTGGTTATCAGTCTCTCCATAATTAGATTGCAAAATTCTGTTATTGGGACTGTTCAAATGATAGAAACTGCTAGATCATGCACTAAGCTGGCATAGCCTTCAAGAACCAAGGATCACTGCTGTGACATCATAAAATGTAAGTATATGAATTTGTGTGTGTGTGTGTGTGTGTGTGTGTGTTTGTATTGGTCCCTATCATAGGAAAATGTGAAAACTCTTTGATTTTTGAAGATGTGCTAACTCCTTCAGGGTGGTACTGTAGCTAATTTTAAGATTAAAAATGGTAATGTGACAAATTCATTCATTTATTCCACAAACATTTATTTAATTAGACATTTATCATGTACCAATTTTTGCACCTCAGAACACTGAGCTATGTCCTTCTCTTCCCATCAATATTATAACAGAATCACAGGATCAGAGTCAGAAGGGTCCACAGTAGCTATTTGGTTCAACTTGTACCTCTATGACATGTATAGTGGGTAGAGCATTAGAATTAAAGTCTGAAAGACCCAACTTCATATCCTGCTCCAGACATTTAGTAGCTCTGAGATTCTGGGCACTTAACCTCTGTCAGTCTCAATTTTCTTTCCTTTTAAGAGCTCAGAAAATCAACTTCATACTCATATGCAAGTGTTTTGGAAACCTTAGAGCATTATGTAAGTATTAGCATTTATGAGCATTTGAAAACCTTAAAGCATCATGTAAGTGTTTAAGTATGAGTATTTTGCTAGGAGACCTCCAATAAGGAAGAATCTATTACCAGCCACATCAACCTATTATTCTACTCTTGGACAGTAGTAATTATTAGGCATTTTTTGCTTAGAGCAAAACTAAATTTGCTTCTACAATGCCTAACTGTTGATCCTACTTCTGCCCTCTAGGGCCAAGTTGAACAAGTCCAATCCTTCTTTTATGTGACAATCCTTCAAAACCTTAAAGGCCACCATTATGTTTCCCCAAAGTCTTCTCTTCTCCAAAATGAACAGAAGCAGTTCTTTCAGCAGGCTCTCATGTCCTTCATTATCTTGGTTGCCTCCTCTGGATGCAGTCTAGCTTATCAATATCCTTCCTAAAATATCATCCCAGAAACTCAACATAGGATTCCAGATGTGGATATTGAGGGGAATGGAGTAAGCATTTATTAAACCCCTACTATGTGTCAGGCACTATGCTAAACATTTTTTTTAAATACTATCTCATTTGATCTTCACAATAACCCTATAACAAAACTTTTTATAGTTGATGAAACTGAGGCAAATAGGATTAAGTGGCTTGCCCAGAGTCACACAGCTAGTGAGCATCTGAGGCCATATTTTAAGGTGGTACAGTGGGTAAAGTGCCAGGCCTGTAGTCAGGAAGATGTCTTTATGAGTTCAAGTTTTTTCATGGTTACTATTTCACAGTCTTGACTCATATTGAGCTTGCGGTCCACAGAATTCTCCAAGTCTTTTTCAGAATTGCTCCCTAACCACACCTCCCCATCTTGCATTTGAGTATGAAGTTAATTTTCTGAGTTCTTAAAAGATTAATCTGTTGAATTTCATAGGGCAATGAACTTGAAAGCAAGAAGGCACTGGCACTGGCTCCTTTCCTGCTACCTTTTCCTTACACAGTTGACAATCAAGAGTGGGCTTTATCCCACTAGACACTTACCAGCTTTTTAGCCTGGAGCAAGTACCTTAATCTTTCTGTGCCTTAATTTTCCTCATCCTTAACATGATAGAATTAGACTCAGTAGCCTAGATGCTCCCTCCTAGCTTCAAATATATAACCCTATGCTGTTATCAAGGTCTTTGCAAAATCTTCACTTAGTCCTTCAGTGTTTTTATTGTTTTTATTAGAAAAACAATCATTACTTTGGTAACCCAGAAGTCAGAATCATAGACTCTCGGCATTGGAAGGAACCAGAGGTCATCCAGTCCAACTCACACCTAAACAGCCCCATTACCATATCTCTGATAAATGGTTATTGAACCACTACTTGAAGACCTTCAGTGATGGGAACTCACAGTTTCTTACAACAGCTCATTCTGGTTTAGGGATCACACTAATGGTTAGGAAGGGGGGGGGGGTTTCGGTGTACAGATTTGAACACTATATTCTAGATGTAGTGTAGCCCTACATCTAGGTGTTAGACTTCAGCTAATCAGCTATTATTTGCCCTTTTTGCTACCATACCACAGAGTTGACTCATGGAAAGTTTGTACTTGACTAAATCACCCAGGTTTTTATTCTCTTCTATTTTTCAGGCAATCTAGTACTTGGGTCACATTTTCTACCTTCTGTCCCAAACCATTTGTTCTCATTCTTTTTTCCCCTCAATCACTCTGATTTTATTTTTTATCTCTTCATTTCTTCCATCAACTCTAATAGAACATGTAGGCAAGACATTCCCCCTACCTACCCTGCCCTCAGTACTTCCTTGTATTTCTTGTGAAGTTACTCTCTTCTCAGTTAACTGAGTTTCTCTTAGGCCATTGTATGCCATTATTTTATTAGCAGTTTTATTCTGTTTTATTCACATCTCCAGGCTTCAGTTTCCAGATTGGAATTTTATGCAGAGCCAAGTTCTGCCCCCTCTTGAACTCTTAGATGGGGTAGGTAGGCCCTGGTCTTGTCCCTGTACAGTCTGGAAGCTGTTGCCCTGAAACAGTTCTGAACAGAGTGGCAGATTCCTGGTCTTCTTCCTTATTGTCTTTCACAGTCCTGGCCTAAGACAGTGAACTAGACCTTGACCTGGCCCCAGGCCCTGCCCTCTGCCTCCATCCCTGGCTTCTGTTTCCATCTCCTAGGGACCCAGGATAGGCACTGGCATTGGCCCCTTGCCTGTTACCTTTTCTTTACATGGGTGCCAATCAAGAGTTGACTTTATCCAACTGGACAAAGTTGGGTTTTTGGCCATGACAGACCCTGACAGAATATGGACCTCATGCTGACTTCAGGCTTCCTGGAGCGTGGAGAAACTCTTCCTGTTCTCCATCTTTTTGATTCACCAGTGTAGCCACTGAATACCAGAAATCCCCTGATTTCAAGCTTCCTGAAGCATCCCTGCTGAAGACTGCCTGAGTTCTTATGGTCCTTCTTTCTCTCCTTAGGCATTCACCTCCTAGAGATTGTCTTTGTCCCCTGTTTTGGTTCTGATAGGCTAGGTCCAAATTCTCATTTGTTTGTTTGTTTTAATTTATGGAATAAAACAAGCATTTCCACAATATAGTACAATAAAAAAGAAACTGCAAATCTAATGTGCACAACATGGTATTCCTATCAAATATACAACAAAATTATCGTGTAAATTTCTTTTTTTCTTTCCCCCCCACAGCCCCAAAGACAGTTACCATTAGACACAAATAGGTGTGTATGTATATATACATATGTGTATATATACATATATATACACATGTGTATATATATACACACATACATACAATTATATATATACATATATATATCATTTTAGCCAATCTGATAGGTATAAAATGCTATTTTGAGGTTGTTTTCATTTGCATTTCTCTAATCAATAATGATTTAGAGCATTTCTTTATGACTATAAATTGTTTTGACTTCATTGGAAAATTGCCTGTTCTATTCTTTAACCATTTATCAATTGGGGAATGGCTCATATCCTTATAGATTTGACAATGTTCTTTATATATTTGAGATATGAGATGTTTATCTGATAAACTGTCTATAAATTTTTCCTCAATTTTCTGCTTTCCTTCTGATTTTGGCCATATTTGTTTTATTTATATAAAACCATTTTAATTTAATGTAATCCAATTGATCCATTTTACAACTCACACTGTTCTCTCTCTTGTTTATTCATAAGTTACTTGCATACCCATCAATCTGATAAGTAATATGTTCTGTGTTCTTTCAATTTTCTTGTAAAATTTCTCTTCATATCTAGGTCATGTATCCATTTTGACCTTATCTTAGTAAATGGTGTAAGATATTGGTCTATGCCCAGTTTCCTCCATACTGCTTTTCAGTTTTCCTAACAACTTTTACCAAATAATGAATTCCCATCCAAAGTTCTTGTTGACTTCAGGGCCCCTAGAGTGCCCCCAAACAGAGTACTAAAAGGCTTTCAACAATCCTCATGTGCAATCCTTAAATAAATGGAGTAGCTTACTAGTTTTTCACTTTGGCTTTATTGATCATCACTTCATCCAATCCCTTTTTCACCTTTGAAAGTATTTCTTAGGGAAGCTGACTACCCTAACCGTAAACATCCATATCACCTTCTCGGCAATAAGTCCCACCTAGATTTTTTTTAATAATAAATTTTCTTATTTATAGTTTTGGGTTCCAATGTTTGTCCCTCTTTCCCTCCCTCCCTTTTCCCCTCCCTGAGGTGGTTAACAATCAGATATACCCACCCAGATTTTTAACTGAACTTTTGTCAAGTCATGCCCCTTCTATCCTCTACTAAAAGACCCTTTAAATACATCTTCCTGTAGTGTGGTTGTGAGTGCCCTAACCATCTTGGTTGCCCTCTTTTGGCCCCCTCCAGCTTGTCAATGTCTTTATTAATATGTGTAAACAATATACCCCAGGTATGTTCTTACCAGACACATTATTCTTCTATTGATGTATAGCCCAATATTAACTAGTTCTCTGGCTGCAAGGTCTTCTACAATTGATTCACATTGATTTTGTAGCTGACTAAATCAGCTACTTTCTTTTCTGTGAAGTTTTGTCAGGGAAAAAAAAACAGAAGCAATATAGACTTTCCTTCCCTCCTTTGGCAATTGTCATTACTCCATTGAGCTTCAATCAGCAATCTTCTTTCTTCTCTGATCCCCTTTCCACAAAAGTAGCTTTTTAAAAACCCACTCATTATTTCAACCTTCAGTTCACTCTGGGCTTGAGCATTATTCTTAAGCTATAAGTCTGTTCTTTTGCAATAAGCTTTAATTTCCATCACTTTCTCCCATCTTTTGAACCCTTCTATTTTATGTAAGGTAATCAATTAATTCCCTGGATAGTCATTTATTTCTGTCTATAGATACCTTTTCTTCTCCTGAGTCATCAAAAGCATTCTTGTGATCAGAATTCCATTTTTGAGAGTATCCCATTCTCAGCTCCCCTAAGGAATCTTAGAGAGTTCCTCTCAAGAAAGACATTTGAAAAATATATTTCCATCACAAACCTCCAGGATAGCCACAGATTTCAGCATAAAGTTCAGTCCAATCTTTATCAAGCAGCCCCTTTGAAAGAGCAACTTTGTAGCACCTTCTTGTGATCAAATTGCACTCCAGTTCCACCAAGAAATGTCAGAATGATTATCTTGCCAAGGAAAAATCTTCAGTCAACAATGATCACCGCTGAAAAAGTCAAGAGATTTTGACCAGGTGCAGGAGACATGGATAAATCTCTTTCTTTATTTATAAAATTCAATAAGTGAAAAAGGATTCTCTTTCACTTGCATCATCCACTACTACTAAATCTATTTTCCTGGAAGATTCCCACTCTGTCTCACTAAGAAAAGAAATAGAAACACATACCCAGAGGCCAAGTCCTGGAGTTTTTGCATAGAACTGCCATATGTTGTCATTATTTAGTCACTTCAGTCATTTCTGACTCTTCATGACCCATTTAGGGTTTTCTTGGCAAAGAAGCTAGAGGGTTTGACATTTCCTTCTTCCATTTTTTTTTTTGATGAAGCAATTGGGATTAAGTGACTTGCCCAGGGTCACACAGCTAGTAAGTGTCAAAGGTCTGAAGCCGGATTTGAACTCAGGTCCTCCTGAATCCAGGTCCTGTGCTCTATCCACTGCACCACCTAGCTGCCCCCTCTTCCATTCATTTTACAGATGAGCAAACTGAGGTAAACAAGGTTAATTGACTTGCTCACACATCGAGCAAGTATCTGAGGTCAGATTTGAAATCAGGTCTCCCTACTCCATGCCCAGCACTCTACCCAGTGTGCTACCTCACTGCCCCAGAATTACCTTATATATAAAGAAACAAAAAAGTGAAGTCATGAAAAGGCATGTCATCTAGGAGTTAATGCATATCTGAGCACTGAAGATAATAATTCAGTGCTAATTTTTTACATGTAATTGTGAAATATTGAATGAAATAAATTTTTTAAATATTTTTAAATGTTGATCCAGAGGTAATGAGAAAAGAAATGTAGCTCAGTAGTAAGATCATTAATCAAATCTTCCCATGTATTGATTATTTACTGGAAATGCTTGGGGAATTCCCATATCACTTTAAGGAAAAATGGAATAAATTCTTGGCAGGAGAGAATGACCAGAATTATGGGATCCAGAAAATAGGAGACCTCTTGGTACAACCATTTTCAGATGATAATAGAGAAAGAATGAAAGAACAATTTGAGGGACAGCTAGGTGGTGAAGTGGATAGAGCACTAGCTTTGGAATCAGGAGGATCTGAGTTCAAATCCGACCTCAGACACCAGACACTTACTACCTTGTGACTCTGGGCAAGTCACTTAAGCCCAATTGCCTCCCCTCCCCCCCAAAAAAGAAAGCTATGATCTATTTTGTTGTGGTCACAATAAAGCTGTCATTTGCTAGAAGGAACAGCTCCAATAAGACACACAAAAAAATCCAAAACATGATAAAGAAAATGAGCAACTTCTCCATTGTGAAACCTTGGTGTTCAGGACTGTATTCTTCTAGTGACTTGGCACATAACTTAGCACCCTGTGCTGGGGGGCACATTATTCAGAATACTGAAGTTGCTACTGAAGATTATGAAGGACTGACCCAGGCTCCTGGACTAATATAAGACATCATCATGCAAGTTGATTCTGAAGTAAACAAGTGTGAGAAGGGATAGCATCAGAAAGATATTTTTTGACAAGATGCATCTCAAGTCCTCCAACAAGCTCAAAATTGGATGGATTTTCCCAAAGGAGTAAATGCTACACAGGCTGCTCCATCTTGATGGAGTGCTGTGCTTGGAAACTTCATCAGGGCATCTGAAAGACGTTCTTGATGTCCTGTTGACTGATGCACTTTTGCTGCTATAAGAAAAAGACCTAAAATATGTCTTTGCATCTGTGGACTAAAGCTTCCCATTATTTCATTACAAAAATCAATTGTAAGAGAAGTAGCAAATGAAGAAAAAGCAATGTTTCTGATTAGTACCTCCTGAAAGGACCAGAAATGTATGCATACATATTTGAAATGTTTGTATTTATGCCTCCTCTAAAGAATAGAGAAATTTGTGGATGACTCAGATCCCCAAAGGTGTGGAAAGTTGTCTTGATGGGAATGAAGAGACATTCAATAAGGCCAAAGAAGAAAGAAAAAATGGTTAGGGCCCAAGCTATAAAATAAGAAGAATTCCATGAGCTTTTAATAAAGAAAGATGAGCTAATTACTCAAAGCTTTGATGAGAAAAAACAGATTTATTTGGAAATTTATGAGATAAACAGTTTTGAAGATCTTCTTTCAAGTTCCTGGCCTAGGTTCTTTTTCCAAGAAGGGAACCTTCAGAGAACCTACAAAATGAGATGATTCTGAAGTTAGCAATGACTCAAACTATGCATAACCCGAACCTAATCTGAAAACATTTAGGCAGTGTCAGCTGAGGAGGTGAAGATGGTGGTGGTGGTGAAGGTGATCTCTTATTACCAGAGAACAGAGACCTTAGTAGGCAATGACAGTCATACTTATCCAAACAAAAGACTCTTTCTGTCTGTTTTTAAGATGCTAATTTTAAGAAAAAGATCTGTAATAGCACCTGGTTCAAAAGCCTGAGAGGTCCACTCATGGCCTGGTGACCTTTCAGGAGATTGTAAAGAAGGACCACAGACAATTAAGGTAAGACAAGGGGGATTGGAACAACATTTTGTCAGGCATCATGGAATATGAATTTGTAAAGAAATACAGATGCTATAACAGTGTCTTCAGATGCAGTTGCTCAACAGGACAGCTACACTGAAAAGCAAAGAACCGTGAGGCAGATAATTGACTCATGGATAGAGTTCTAAGCCTGGAGTCACAAAGACCTAAGTTCAAATCTGACCTCAGATATTTACTAGCTATGTGACCCTGGGCAAGTCACTTAACTTCTATTTTCCTTAATCCACTGGAGAAGGAAATGGCAAACCACTCCAGTATCTTTGCCAAGAAAACTTTATGGACAGTATGGTCCACGGAGACATGAAGACTCAGACACAAAGGAATGACTAAACAGCAACAACATGATCCCAGACTGAGAAAAGCAATATAGACTGCAATGAACACAGGGAAATTTCCTATTAGAACAGGTGAAACAATGTAACTTTGACAAAGAGAGAGGAGAACTAAGCCATGTACAGAAACTTCAGAACCAGCTCAAGTCAGAACAGCAACACTGGGAGCCCAAGTGGGATACACTGAAGTCAGAGTGCAAAAATGAGTCCCATCAGTTTAGCCAATGGCTGAATCAGGATAAAGATGACTTGGACCATGAGGGTGGGGCTATCAGCATAACTTAGAGAGGCTCCAGGAGTCCCAGCAAACAGTAGAAAAAGAAAAGAAACTAATTGAACATCTAAAAAAACTTGAAAAAACAAAATACTGTAGCTATACTATCGACTCCTGAAGGGGGAGAGGTCTAAATCCTGATCACCTCTTTGAATTTCAGTGGAAAAGGCCTAGTAGGGGCTACAAATTTTAGTCCTTGAAAAGTCACCTAAATTGCTTAGAGATTACTTGAATTTCCATGAGTCACATATCCAGTATGTGTCAGAGATGGGATCTTCTTGGCTTCCAGGCTTGCTCTGTCTAATATACCATTCAGCTTCTCATACAATTCCTTAAATTGTAGTAATTTTGTCCCTATACTGATTCTCAGTCTGAGCCAGTAGCCAACACAAGACCAAGCAAATGAGCTAGATACAGGTAGAGACTGAGAGAGGACCACTTTTAGGGAAGCCAACACATCCCACAAACAGCACTGAAAACAGTCTGCCAGCTTTCTGACAGGAGCAGGGGGGTTGTCATAAGACTTCAGAAGCTCAAGTAATCAGGAATCTTAAGCCAGGTCCGAACCATGGACTGTCGAAACAGTAGCTAGGAAAGAACTAACACCCTTAGATAATTATGTATGGGGGAAAAAAGACATAGGGGCAGCTAGGTGGTGCAGTGGATAAAGCACCGGCACTGGATTCAGGAGGACCTAAGTTCAAATCCGGCCTCAAACACTTGACACTTACTAGCTGTGTGACTCTGGGCAAGTCAATTAACTCTCATTGCCCTGCAAAAAAAAGGGGGGATAGCTATGTATTCTTTAGAGCACCAGGAGCCACAGTGTGAGACAGGACCAACTCAGCAAATGGACACCCATGACAAGAAAGCTGGCTATGCAGGAGGCTTTAGACCAGTATGGTCTTCGGTATCCCAGTGGGGCCTGTCAGGGCCACAGTAGGTGACAGAAGCCTCTCCTAATCAGAGATGATATAAGGACAGAGTCTGGCTAAAAGCAGAATTATCTGTGGACCACCAGGAGACTGAGATAGAAATCAAGGATTGCAACAAGAAGGTGGGGCCAAAACTCCAGTCACTCTGTCTAAACCAGAAGCAGATCATAGAGGAGAGAGAACAAAGTAAGATCTAGCCAACTCATCCAAGGAGTCTCAAGGGGTTTGGCCCAAGGACAAAATCCCATACTGATAACTTAGATGGAAAATATCATCAATAGAAGAAAACAACAAACGCGTTGAAGAAATACTATGGGTTAAGAGAAGTCTAAGAGGTAAACCTAGAAGGGTAGAGTAACCCAACAACTGCATAAAGTAAAATGAGGCAAGAAAGATCAATTGTGGTCCCAGTGTGAAGGGCTATAAAAGCTAAATGAAGGAGTTTATTTTTTATTCTGGAAGCAATAAGTGGTCACTGGAGTTTATTAAGTAAGGACATGACATGATCAAATCTGCACTTAAGGAAAATCACTTTAGCAGCAGTAAGGAGAATAGATTGACATGGAGATAGACTTGAGAAAAGAAGACTACAGAGGAGGCACTTGCGATGATCTAGGCAAGGAGCAAGTTGGTGCAGTAGATAGAGCACTAGGCTTGGAATCAAGAATACTCATCTTCATGAGTTAATACCTCACCTCACATTTATTAGCTGTGTGACCTTGGGCAAGTCACCTAACCCTGTTTGTCTCAGTTTCCTCATCTGTAAACTGAGGTAGAGAAGGAAAGGGCAAACCATTCCAGTATCTTTGCCAAGAAAAACCCAAATGGGGTCAAAAAGAGTCAGACTGAAGCAACTGAAGCAAATCAACAACAAAAAGGCAAGAACTATACCAGTAGCTGATCACTGTTAGTGCTCAACTCCTCCCTCTTCAAATGATCAAGTATCTACTTATCTATTTAATTGTTATATCCCCCCAGAAGAATGTAGGGCTCTGTCCTGGACCTTTTTCTCTTTTCTCTCTTTACCTCTCACTCAACTTCCTCAGCTCCCATGAGATCAATTATCATCTCAATGCAGATGACTTCCAGATCTATATACTTAGTCCTAAAATACCTCCTGAGCTCTATTCACCCACCAACAATTTCCCTATTGAATTTCTTCATTTCTGTTGAGAGCATCATTCTCCTCTTAATCACCTAGATTTGCAGCCTTGGTGTCATCAGCAGCTCCGCACCACCCTCACTTCACAAATCCAATCAGTTGCCAAACCTCATTTCTATCTCCACAATGTCTCTCACGTATATCACCTCCTCTCTATTCACAAAGCCACAACTCTAATTCAGGATCTCATTACCTTTAACCTGGACTATTGCAATATCCTAAAAATTGTTCTCCATGCCTCAAACCTCTTCCTCTCCAATCCATCCTCCATACAACTGCAAAAGTAATTTTCCTAAAGTATAGATCTGACTATGTCACCCCTTTACCCCTACTCAACAAACTTCAATGGTTCCCTATTACTTCCTGGGTCAAATATAGATTCCTCTATTTGGCATTTAAATCTCTTTACAAACTATCCCTGTGTCGGGCCTTCTTACAGATTACTTCCCTATGTGAACTCTGTGGTCCAGACTCTTTTCTGTTGCTCATAGACATCTATCTACCATTTCCTTGCCTTTGCAAAGGCTGTACCCCAAGTTTGAAATGCTCTCCCTCCTCTCCTCTGTTGCTTGAAACCCTGGTCTTCCTTTAAGATTCTGTCAAGTGCTACCTTCTGTGTGAGGCTTTTCCTGGTCACCTGCAGATAGTCCCTCCCCCTCTCACTGCAATTATCTTACATCTGTTCAGTATTTGTTCAACATACACTCAGATATGTGTGTGTTGTTTTCCTCATTAGAATGTAAGCTCCTCAGACAGATTTCAGAAAATCCTGGAAATACTTAAGTGGACTGATGCTGAGTGAAGTGAGCAGAACCAGGAGAACATTGGACACAGTAACAGCAACACTGTGTGATAATGAACTATGATAGACTTGGTTCTTCCCAGCAGTGCAATGATGCAAAACAATTCGAAAGAATTCATGATAGAAAATGCTTTCCACATTCAGAAAAAAGAACTGTGGGTTCTGAATGCAGATTGAACCATACTGTTTCTACTTTTTTGTTGTTTTTTTCTTTTTTTGAGGTTTTTCCCTTTTGTTCTGATTCTTTTTTCACACTATTACTAAAGCAGAAATACATTTAATGTGATTGTACATATATAACCTATATCAGATTGCTTTCTGTCTTGGGGAGGGAGGAGGGAAGGGAGGGAGGGAGAAAAATTTGGAACTAAAAATCTCATGAAAACAAATGTTAGAAATTATTTTTACATGTAACTGAAAAATAATAAAATACTTTTATGATAATTTTTAAAAATGTAAGCTCCTTGAGGGAAGGGAATAGTTTGCCTTTGTCTTTGCAACCACAGCACCTAGCATATCCAGGTGCTTCAAATGCTTGGTGATTTGATTGACACACTGCTTGAGAAAATGGACTGGATTTTCTGTTATTTTTTTTCTATCCCTAATACCTAGCATGGCACCTTGCACCCAGCAAGTGCTTAATAAATGCTTGTTGAGGGGAAAAATGAAAATTAATACTGTGAAACTATACTGGCTGAGTTTGGTCCCAAAAAACAATTCTGAGAGTTCACCCTCCTCCCTTCTTTGTAAAGGTGGGGAATTACGAGCGCCAGACCCTACACATAACACTGAGGTTGTTGGTTCAGTTGAGGTGTTGACCAGTCTTACTGAAATTATTTTTTACCTCCTTTTTAAAAAATTCCTTGTTATAAGGAATGGATCCTTGGGAGGGAGAGAGGGAAGGGATATAATGGGAAATATCGGTGATGAAAACCAAAAGAGACTAATATAAATAAATAAAAATGTGTATTGGGTAGTCTTGGACTAAAACAACTTACCTAAAAATGAACAGATGGTTAATGGCAGAGCAGAGCTGGAACCAAAGTCTTGGGACTCCAAATTCTGTGCTCTTTCCATCTCACCACAAATTTGTTTACTCTACTACCCATTAGCAACTATTTCTTTTCCTACCTTAAAGTGCTGCTTTTAATATACTTCTTGTTGCTTAAATTAGGTTTCATAGCCCCACCACTCCTTTTTCAAACAACTATTGCTTGAGATGTCAAGATCTTAGGGACATTAGACCCAAGGGAAGGGGAAAGGAAAGAGAAAGGAAAGGGTGGGGAGAAGAGAAAAAAGAAGCATTTCTATAGTATCTACTATATGCCAGGTATTGTTCTAAGCACTTTTTATAAATATTATCTCATTTGAGAAGCATCCACCATCCATGATCTCTGAATCCTAAGGGACATCCTGGCAATTCAAAAATACATGTATAAGGTATTTGTGATGTGAACATTTTATTTACTGAGAGGGGCAGGAAAAGTGCATCATTTGTGAAACACAGTGAAAAGCAGCTTGAGAAGAAACAAATACTGCTGAGAGAACCTAAAAGCAGCTTCTCAGAGGGAAAATTATTGAATGATAGTAGAGATGACTGCAGTACATGTTGTTTCTCAGCAGCTAATTTGAATATGACTGTTTTCAGAACTTCGAGGCTTCTTGCTGGGAAACTCTGAATCAAAGAACTACTTTGGGATGATGGAATTACTGTATATGGACTATTTGTCAGATCTGAGGGAAATGTGAATTCTGTGTTTCTTGGCCTGGCTAGAGATGGATGATCACACATGAGAAGCCCTTGACTTGAGGCACTAAAAGTGAGATTAGGAGTCAGGGACTAAAAAAACTGGTCAGTAAAGAGATGAGAAAGGCCCATTAAAACAAAAATGTGGGCTGAGATTATTTTCCAGCCATAGACAGATTAAAGGGGGCTGTGTTGGGCTGCGAGTAAAGTCCAACCCTGTGATCGCACCGACAGAGACCCCAGGCATGCCACATCAGAGGAACTTACTCCTGAGCCTCTGAATCAGCTCCAGCACCAGTGTCTTCTGGAACTGAGCTTGCGGTTGGGGGAGAGGGTTGAACAGCTGGTGGGGGGGGAGGGGTGTCAGGGGTGTCAGTGGGACCTAGGGAGGGATTTGACTGTCCCACTCCAGCAGAAAACCAGGAAAAAATCCTGAATGGCAGGAGGCACGGGTGGGGGATGGGCTCAGACTGGTCGAAGCTAAGAACCACAGCACAGAAAGCTTTGCTGGTTAGTTAATTAGTAAGTTGGCTTGAGGTTATCTTCGGATCAGAGAACAGGCCAGGCGAGAGAAAAACCTACCCTCCCTCAAACCAAAACACCTGGGACCCTCTGAAGCTTGGGACAGTGTAGCCCCAGTGGGGAGTTAAAAGCCAAGTAAAAGATGGCAAGATGAGCAAGCAAAGAAAGTTGAGAATTACAGAAAGTTTCTTGAGCAACAAGGAAGCACCCTCAGAAGAGGATAACAACCTCAGGGCCCCTACATCCAAAGCTTCCAAGAAAAATATGAATTGGTCTCAGGCCATGGAAGTGCTCAAAAGGAACTTTGAAAAGAAAGTAGGAGAGATAGAAGAAAGATTTAGAGAGGTGGAGGAAAGAATGGAAAGAGAAATGAGAGCAATGCAGGAGAGTCATGAGAAAAAAAGTCAACAGCTTGAAAAGCTAAATGGAAAAGGAGATTTTAAAAGCTACTTGAAGAAAAGAATTAGGATTGAACAAATGGAAGCTAGTGACTTTATGAGAAACCAAGACACAGTAAAGCAAATCCAAATGAATAAAAAAATAAAGGGCAATATGAAATATCTCATTGGAGAAGCCCATTAGAAAGTTGAATGCATAAACCAAGAAATAAAAAAACAGCCCAGCTACTTGGAGCCTCTGCTTTTGATGAAGGGAGCTGATCTGATTGGAGGAGAGCTTTGTTTTTGAGAGAGTTCAATTGAGAAAAGAAGAATCCTTTGATGTAGGTGAAGAGTAGGCTGTGGGAAAGACTGTATTGCTCTCTAGCACCATCTACAGATTAAGTGAGGGAAATCTCCTCAAAGGCTGTCCACATTTTCCTCCATTGCCCTCTGTGGCAGCGAGGTGGTGAAGTGAATAGAGCTTTAAGCTTGGAGTCAGGAACATCTGAATTCAAATCTGGACTCAGATACTTACTAGCTGTGTGACTCTGGGCAAGTCACTTAACCCTGTTTGCCTCAGTTTCCTTATCTGTAAAATGAACTGGTGAAGGAATTAGCAAACAAATCCAGTATCTTTGCCAAGAAACTCCAAAATGGGATCATAAAGAGTTGGACGTGACTAGAATATGATTGAAAGTATTAAAGAGTGAGAGATAAGAGAGCAGAGTGGTAGGAAGTAGTTTCACACACCTCCTTCACAAAGATCTAGAAAATGTAACTTACCAAGTCCTATATGGGAAATCCAAGAAAAAGTCACAGTGAACTATTTTTCCAGACCAGCTCTGCATAAGAAATCAGAAAAGCCTATGTGTAATGGGGAGGAGTCTGGCTAGAATCATACCACAATGAGCATTCTAGCATCCAGGAACTGAAAGAAAACAAGGATATGCATCAGGCCAAGACAAAGTCCAAGACCAATACTAGATCACCAACCTTTCACAGGGTACAAAAACAGGTGCTCACTAGTAGCTCTGCCACTCATTACTCAGTTAATAACATAAATCCAGGGCCGACCGAGGAGGGGACCTAGGAGCAGGGGATGTGTTCTGGAGTAGAGAGTAGTAACTGACCTTAGGCAATGTACTGAACTAGGAAGAAGTTCAGAAGTAAGCAATAGCTGTATGACTGACCCCAGTTTCATTCTCCAGTCAAGTCTAACGCTTTCAATGGAATAACTACGGCACAAACCACAAACCAATGGTAAGTCTGTAGTTGCATCTCTCCCAGCCTTCAGAGCTTCCCAGATAAATAATAATAATTGATTCCAGCAGCAGTTTACTGGAACTCCAACCAGGGGCAAACCCACAATAGTGTTGGTCAGGTACAAGCCCAAGTCAAAAATGAGTGAAGCTCAAACCAAGAGGTTAGTTATCAGGCTTCTCCCCAAATCAGACCACTCCAGGAGCACAGAAAGCTTGCAGATCACCAGCATGGGTTGTCTTTGATATCCTGGAATTGTGGTAAGTAAGTGAACCACACTGACTCCATCTTATGACTCAGTTCTGGAGCTAGCTCAGTTCCCTATCTATTTAGTTATGGATCTACTCCAATTTCTGTCTTGTAAAAAAATGTATTCAGTTATGGGAATTGTGACAAAATGTTATTGCATTGTTTGATAACCTAGCCCTACATGGCTGGGAACCTGGGCCACTCTACCAGTTGCTTAGAGACCCTTAAATTAGGACCTAGGTTATGCTGACCAGAAACCCAGTAAGATCAAAAGACTGATACAAGGAGTTTTCTCACAAGTATCCATTCTAACAATGCATATGTCTTATCTGAAAACCAGTCCCAAGGACTGGTCAATCAATTATTGCTTCTTTGTTCCTCTGATTGAATACAGACACTTGGAGGTGGGGCATGGGACACCTCTATTTTTCTGATTTCAGGGAATTGTACCTGTTTTCTCTCTCCTTTCCAACTTGGAAAACCCATAATCTGTCCTCTAATTAGATACCAGATTACCTAATCTTCTATCCTGGTTTATATCCTCTGAATTGTTTTCTTTTAACATATAAAAATCTGTCTCCCCCAATATTCAGGGTCCAGTGCCAAGCTGAGGAGGCCTACTCCCAAATTGTTACGAAATTGGCATGCATTTCTTTAAGCATTGATTTATTTAATCAATATGTTTAGAAGTCCGAAGCTTTGTTTCTTCAGTAATTTCAGATTTTACCTTCCACAGAATAAAATAATACTTATTACACCCCCACTCACCCAAGAAAGCAGCAAAAGGACCCAAAAGACAAAATCTCAGCCTATACTTTCCTCCTGAAGTGTACAAAGTTTAGCCCTAATATAAGGTCTAAAGCCAAAGAAGTGTGCAGGAGGAATGAGAAAACAAAAGGAAAATCCAACCAAAAAGAGGTATCATGGTGACAAAGAAGCCCAAAGACACAAACTCAGAAGAAGAAAAAGACTCCAAAATATTGGGACACAAAATCTCAAAGAAAAACATAGCTTGAGCACAAGCCCAACCAGAATTTCTGGAAAAGATGAAACCAGATTTTGTAAAGAGCTAAAAAAATTTTATAACTAAATGAGAGTGATAGAGGAAAAATGAGAAAATAAATGAGAGCAATGGAAGAAAGATTTGGAAAGAGAATTAATAGCTTTGAACAAGAGCTACAAAACCTTACTCAAGGGGCAGCTAGGTGGCACAATGGATAGAGCACCGGCCCTGGATTCAGGAGTACCTGAGTTCAAATCCAGCCTCAGACACTTGACACTTACTAGCTGTGTGACCCTGGGCAAGTCACTTAACCCCAATTGCCCCCCAAAAAAACCCCAATAAAACACCTTACTCAAGAAGAAAACTTCCCAAAAATTATGATTGATTAAATGGATGCTAATGGTTCCATGAGACAAAGATAAATGTTAAAATAAAGTCTAAAGACTGAAAAAATAAATAAATAAAATTGAAGTCATTTAATAGCAAAAACAATTTACCTGGAAAACATATTGAGGATACATAATTCAAGAATAACTCATCATGTGAGGCATTCCCCATCAAAAAGAAGGTCCTAAACATATTTCAAGAAATCATAAAACTATCCAGATCTCTTAAAACCAGAAAGCAAAAAAGAAAAAGAAAAAGTCCACTGACCTCCTACTGAAAGAAACCTCAAAATGAAAACTCACTGGAATATTATAGCCAAAACTGAGACCTTCCGGGTCAAAGAAAATATACTTAAAGCAGCCAGACAGAAAGAATGCAAGTACCAAGGAGCTACAATCAGGTTCACACAAGATTTAGTAGCCACTACTATAAAGGAGCAGAGAGCTAATAATACTATATTCCAGAAGATGAAAAACTTAGGCTTACAATCAATAACCTCTCCAGGAAAAGTGAGTGTAACCCTACAGGAGGGAAATGTATTTCTTTAATGAAATAATGAAATATTTTGGATGATGCAATATGATTTGATAATGAAATTTTGTGTAAAAAATAATGAAATAAACTTTAATAGAATAAAGGATTGCAAAGCATTCCAGATGAAGAGAAGAGCTCTAAGCATAAAATCTAAAATACAAATAGAAGAATTCAGAAAAGCATAAAAAAGTAAACATTTGTGAGTAATTATAAGGGACCAAAAAAGGATAAATAGTTTACATTCTTATTTAGGGAGATGATACATGTATCCCCCTCATAACTTTATAATCATTGCACACATATAGATTCACATAGGAAAAACTAATCAGGCAGAGGATCTAGTAGTGGTTTGCTGTTTTAATGATTTTTTCTAATGGAAAGAAAGAGGTAGAAGAATACTCTTGTTGCAGGGAAAGGGAGGAAAAATTATCTCACATCCAAGGAGAAAGGGGAGGAGGGATCCTGCACAACATTTGGACTTTACTTTCATTGAATTGGTCAAAGGTGGATGCAGAAATACATTTCACTCAACAGAGAAATAGGAGGGGAAAAAGAGAAAGGAATGGAGGGAGTGAGAGGGAAGGTAGATCAAAAGAGGGATTAATCTTGAGTATGACAAACTCTTAAAGAAGAGGAGGCAGGAAATAAAAAGAAGAAAAACTGTATGACAATAAGATGAAGGGAAATAAACATTTAATTATCAAAGCCATGAGTGTGTGAGATAAACTAACCCATAAAATGAGAGCAATAGCAGATTAGATTGGAAAGCAGAATCCAGCAATATATTGTCTATAAGAAAAGCACTTGAAAGAGAAAAATACCAAAAAAAAAAGGTTTTAAATATTTGACTGGTACAAAATCTCTTATGCTTAAACTGAAGTAAAAAAGACAGGGGTAACAGTTATGAACTCAGACAAAGCAATAGCAAAAATAGGCCAAGTTCAATGGAATAAACAGGGAAAGCATATTTTACTAAAAGGTAGCATAGATAATGAATGAAAATTAATACTAAAATATATGCACCAAATGGCATAGAATCCGAAATTCTTAAAGGAAATGTTCAGTGAAGAAGCAGGAAAAATATACAATAGAACTATTATAGCTAAATCTAGAGAAAGAGGTTATGACCAAACAAGACTTGGAGGTTTTCACGGAATGTAAAATGGATAATTTTTATCATTTAAAAGGTTTTGAACAAACAAAACCAACACAGCCAAAATTAAGAGAGAAGCAGATAAGTGGGGAAAATTCTTTGCAGCAAGATTCTTAGATGAAGGCCTTTTTTCTAAGACATGTAGGAAACTGATTCAAATGTATTAGAATAAGACCTATCTCCCAATTGAAAGGTGGTCAAGGTATATGAATAGGCAATTTTCAGAGGAAGAACTATTAGCTATCAATATCCATATTTTTATATGCTCTGATTCACTATTAATCAGAGAAATGCACATTTTTAAAACTCGTAGGTACTACTTCAAACCTACCAGATCAGCAAAGTTGATCCAAAAAAAAAAAAAATGACAAATGACAAATGATAGAGGGGCTATGAAAAAAAGGAACAGTATTGCACTGTTGATGAAACTGTGAACTGATTCACACATTATAGAAAGTAATTTAAACCTATGATCAAAAGCTACTAAATTGGACATATCCTTTGATTTAGCAATACCACTACTAAGTCTACACCCAAAAAGTCAAAGAGAAAAATGACCCATTTGAACAGAAATGTTTATAGTAGCTCTTTCTGTGGTGCCAAAGAATTGGAAACTAAGGGGGTTGCTTATAAATTAGAAAATGGTTGGCCAATTTATTGTATGTATGTACATATATATTATAAGTACATAATATTGTGCTGTAAGAAATTATGAAAGATGTGGTTTCAGAGAAAATCTTGGAATGTACTGATGCAGACTGAAGTGAGTAGAGCCAGAACAATTTATACAATAACAGTAATATTATAAAGACAAACAACTTTGAAAGGCTTAGAAACTCTGATCAACACAGTGACCAACCACAATTATTACAGAGAACTAAAAATAAATTATGTCACTCTTCTTCTGATAAAGAGGTGATGGACTCAGAAGACAGATTTTTTTTTTAACATGGCTAATGTAGAAATGTATTTTGCTTAACTAGACATGTTTGTAAAAGCAATTTTGTTTTTCTTGCTTTTGCAATTTAGGTGGAGTGGAAACATAAAAGCAAGAAAATACATACCTAAAAATAAAACTTTTTTTAATAAAATGAAGGGTTTGAACTGGAGAATCTATAAAATCTCTTCTAATTTTAAATCCAAAGATTCTTTTTTAAAGGGTTAATGATATTATTGTGACTAACTTGAATAAATAGAAAGAATACTAGAGGGGTCTCAGGAACTAAAATTGTGAGTATTGACATATATTTCCCCAAACCTTGGTTACACCCTAATAAGTGAATTGTATTAAAGTTGCTATACGTCCCTATCATGCACCACCTCCTTTGTCCCCACAGGAAAAACACCCAAGAACCATCAGCTTAAGGTCAGGTATGGGTAAATTTTTTAAGAAAAGAAAAGAAAAACACATTTGACTCTTCAATACAAGATATGTTGGGCTAAATGATACAGTGAAGCCATAACACTGAATAGTTCTGGAGAAAAAGCTAAAACTAGATAATCTTGGGTTTTAAGGATTACATTCAGCAACCACATTTTCAAGAAGAAAATATTATAGATCTAGTGAGGGGAGAGATTCAGAGGTCATTTAGTCCAGTCCTGAATTTTACAGATGAGGATGTTATATATGAGGCCAAGGAAGGGAGGAGGTGATTTGCCCAAAGTCAGACAGGTAATAAGTATCAGAAATAGAATGTTTACTGAGCATTTTAGTTGCCTTAGCAAATTGATTATCAACTGACCAGCTCAACCCAAATTCATCCTGCCCCAGCAGGATCAATATGAGGCAGTGAACTTTAATAATTCTTCCCCTGTAAATGACAAGTAGAATGTCATAAATGTAGTCCACTAGGACAAGTATTTCTAATGGTTTCTGGCAAATATAATTCTGCCAACCATCTGATAATTATAAAATTTCCGCATAGGGCTTTCACAAGACTCTGCAGCGTCATCCTCTTTTTCCTGCAAGATGGTGATGATGTAGTCATGATTAATAACAATGTTGATGAAAGTGGGGGATTGGTAGATTGATGAATTTATCAAGTGCTGTAATGATTGGAATGATGCCGCCTGCTGGAGATTTACTGTAGCAAAACTCCGCCATGAGGAGAAGGCGTCTGAAGGCAAGACATGCAGCTCTTTGGCGTCAGGAAGTGGCGTTCGCTTGTGGGAGGAAGAGGGGAAGAGGCTGGCTCTCTGGCTTTTTTTCATCGGGACTCTGGTGGAGAGTAGAGCACGAAATGCTCTCTCCCTTTTAATAGATAGATGAATCTAGGCCTTTCTCTCTCTCTTTACCAAATTCTTATTCTCCTTAATAAATGCTTAAAAGTCTAACTCTTGCTAAAGCTTAAAATTTATTGGCGAGCACTCATTAGATATTTTAGACAATATAGCTAGAATTTTAGCCCCTTACAGTGCCTTCTGCATACTAGGCACTATGCAAACACTGGAGAGTCAAAGCCAAAAAAACGTGAAACAATCCTTACTCTTTCCAGCCCTCCTTTCCCAAGGGCTCACCATATTTTTACCATCCTTAGTATGGGTACCAAATTGGCCTTAGCCCTTCCACAATTCAGAAATACTGAGCTCAAGTGATCTACCATCCTCAGCCTCTTTAACAACAGGCAGTACAGGGGGCAGCTAGGTGGCTCAGTGGATAAAGCACTGGCTCTGGATTCAAGACACTTACTAGCTGTGTGACCCTGGGCAAGTCACTTAACCCTCATTGCCCTGAAAAAAAACACACACACAACAGGCATTACAAATATATGCCACTACTTCCAGCCCTCCTCCCCCTAAAAAAAATTTCAAGTCACTGCTAGATGGTAAACTTACCTGATTCTATGTCTACTACTACCATATCTTCCTTCTTTGAACTCATTAGCAGTTTGTGGTCAATATGTTTTCCTTGTTACCAAAACATGACAATGGCTCCTTAGCATTTTCTATCCTTGAACTATAGAATGAAAATCATAACCTTCACTGTAGGGATAAGGCATGGTTTAGGATATAAAAAAATCTTCACCTTCAAAAGAAAAAGATTCTACTATTTGACAAAAGCCAGTCCTATCCAAACATGACCTGGTTCCACACTGTGGTTTACGCATCTCCATACCAAGCCTCTCCTACTCTTCAGTATCTTCTCAGCACCCTACCAGTGATGCTCCTTATTCCTTTATGCTGGAGGGTTCCAATGACCAAACCAAAAGCACCACAATTCTGAATGCAGAATTTCTTTATCCTAGTAAATGCCAATGAGAATGTAGGCATGCACTGATGAAAGATACTGCCTTGGAAATGTTCTCTCTGCAAACAGCCATATCTTCAACCCTCAGCCAAAAATCTCTTCTTCATCTTCCTTTCTTCATGTCCTCCTTCTCTTTCTCTTCCTTCTACTCCTCCTCCTCCTTCTTCTCCAATTCACCCCTGTCTTGCTTGGGCAGCCTGATTGCTGAAATTAGTGTGACAAAAAGTCAGCTTTAGCCCTACTGTAGCTTAGAATGCCAGTCTTCACAGTAGCAGGGAAAACAGGTATTCACTATCATGCCTGGCAGCAACATTTCTTTACTGAACTTCATGAACAGTTGCTTCAAATTCTGTGCCTTGTGACAGGTTAGGAATCTAGAAGCCCAAATAGATATGATAGAGGTTTAAAATACTATATCAAGCCATACAATAACAACATTGTAAAAACAACTTAAGAACTCTGATCAATCATGATTAATCAATGACCAACCATGATTCTAAAGGGTTGTTGATGAAGAATGCTCCCTCTCTCCTGACAGAGAGATGATAGACCCAGGGGGATACATCAAAATACATATTTTTTCACCCAGCCAGTGCGAAAATTGTTTTAATTCAGTATGCCTATTTGTTATATAAATTTCCTTTTGGGGAAGCTAGGTGGCACAGTGGATAAAGCACTGGCCCTGGATTCAGGAATTTCTGAGTTCAAATCCAGCCTCACACACTTGACACTTACTATCTGTGTGACCATGGGCAAGTAACTTAACCCTCATTGCCCTCAAAAAACAAAAAAGAAAAAGAAATAATTTCCTTTTTTCTTTCTTTTTCAGTGGGTGATAAAGAGGAAGAGGAGGGAACAAGCATTTTATTAGGTACCTCCTATGTTCCAGGTACTGTGCTTTACAAATATTATCTCATTTGATCCTCACAACAACCCTATGAGGTAGATGCTATTGTTGGGGGTGGGAGAGATGGATTTTCATTATTTAAAAAAATAAAATTAATTTTTAAATGATATTATATTAACTCCATGCTCAGCCTGTTTGAGCTTTCATTCCTTCCTTTCTTTCTTTGATCTACTCATTCATTCATTCATTCAACAAGAATTTATTAAACATCTAATATCTGCAATGAACTGTGCTAGGAGAACATAAAACAAAATGAGTCCTCAATTATCAAACTGATATATTTCTGTATCCTCACTGTGTCTTCAAGCAAAGGATGGAAAACTGGTTAGCTTCATTTGGATGAGGTTCTTATTACAAATACAGATTATGCTAGATCATCTGTAAGTTCACTTCTGATTGCAAAAGTCTGTGAACTCCTTCTAGAAAGAACAAATCATTCCTGGTTCTGTCTTAGTCATATCCAAGGGATAATGAGAACTGACGTTTATTTACATAGCATTTTACTGTCTTCAAAACAGTTCACATACACTATCTTGTTGAATCATTCCGACAACCCTGTAAGAAAATATCGAAGGTATTGTTATCCCTATTTTACAAATTAGGAGACTGAGGCACATAGCAATTAAGGGTTGGCCATGGTCCCAGAGTTAGCAATTGGCAAAAGTGGGATTCAGACCTTATGTCTTGTGGTCTCAAATCCAGTTTGGCTGGGGTGTGAGGGTGGGGGGAGTTCCAGCCATATTTACCCAACTAAACAATTTGAAGAGATGAGGAGAGATTCTATCTGTCCTACATGCACCCTCCCTTTTTACTTCCTTTGCTTTTTCTGCTTACTGTTTACTTCTGATTGCCTGCCAGCAAGTTATCTATTTAACCTTCATCCAGATGACCAGGGCAGATCCTATCGCTCTACAAGCTCACTATGTTCCAGGCACTCCGCTAAACACTGGCAATACAAAGGAGAAAAAAAAAATCAAAAGCAATCCCTGACCTCAAGGAACTTACATTCTAATTGGGGAGCCAATGTGTCCATAAATAGATACATACTGAATAAATGGAAAGTAGCCTTAGAGGGAAATGTATTAGCAACAAAAATGGACTCCGTGTTCTGCAGAAGGATCAACTTGAACAGAGGTTTGAAGGAACCCAGGGATTGATTATAAGCAAAAGTAGTAAGGAAGGAGAGCATCCCCAGCGCAAGGGCAGCCAGTACAAAGGCAAATGGGAAATGAATGGGGTGCCATATGTAAGAAACTGTCATAGAGTAGGGAGAGGGGAGTAACATATAAAAATCATTGAAAGATAGGGAGGATCCAGGTTGTGAAGAGCTTAAATGCCAAATAAGGAAGTTGGAAGTCCATCATGTGTGCTACATCTTTTTGGAGTTCTAGGTGGGGTTCCAGGCAAGCCTGATAGACCCCTTTGGTCTGAAATGGGATGAGGCCAGAGAGAACCACACATACCAGCATTCACACTTTTTCTGTCTAGGATAGGCCCCCAATCAAGAAACCAATGCATCAGGGCATCGGAGTTAGAATATCATTTCTCCAGTTCCCCAAATTTTGAAATCTGGTCTGTTTGCTAATTTGCCAAAAACTTCCTCAGTAAAAAGTGACTCATAGAGAAGTAGTTTTTTACAACAACTGGAGACACAGTATTGAAATGCACCAGGGCAGGATACCCTGGTCTCTCTGACATTTCAAACACTGCCCAGAAAGCAAAAGACAGAAAGGTACAAAAGCAGAAGGTATGGGGTAGGGAGGAAAGGGAGATGAAAGAAGAGCCACAAAAAAGGATAATGTTTTACTTCTGGAAATGAGACTTCAAAATGATGGGACTCCCCCAGATCACCCCAGAGACTGAGTCAGCAAAGAATGATAAGCTGACAAGGCTAACTCATCTGACCTTGGAACAAAACCAGGCTTCCTTATAGCTCTGTCAGTCTGCTTTACCCTCCCAGACCTCATCACTCTTCTTCTTAGGGTCTCTGAGGCTACAGGAGCATTCCCACTGAGTGGTTTTCAGGGTGAAGACTATTTCCACGATTTAGTCCTTATCATGAGGAAAGGAAGGTCAGACTCTTAACCACGAAGAGAAATAAAACCAGAATTGCAACTAGGTTAGGGCAAATAGGGATTTGCCCCATGACACCCACACAGGGGAGAGTACTTCCTCCTCAAGGTCTTCTGCTGGCCGTTCTATGGTATAATCACCTCCAAGGGATCTGTCCCCTCATGGGCTCCCACCACCTTGACACTGTCTTGCAGGACTCAACTTCATTTCTAACCCCTATGGAAGAAAGAATCTGACTGTCCTTTTGCTAAAGATGATTGCAGCTGTGGTCAAATTGTCCTCTATGTCATGCCTCAACCCCAATACTGTGCTTTGTGCCATGTGAAAATATTGCTCATTACAGCTCTGAGTAAGAGATCTGTGGGGTATAAATGTGCTGGGGCTTTTCAAACTGTTTATTAAAAATCAGGCTTTTCCAAGAATTTTCTTGCCTGCCTGCTACCTGCATTTCAGATTTCCCAGAACAAAATAACTACTTTTGTTTAGTTTTGCCCTTAATAGTCTCATAAGGAACAACTAGGTGATACCATGGACAATGTGTTGGACCTGAAGTTAGGAAGACTCATTTTCCTGAGTTCAAATCTGACCTGACACATTTACTAGTTGTATGACCCTGAGCAAGTCACTTCACCCTGTTTGCATCCATTTCCCATCTATAAAATGAACTGAAAAAGGAAATGGCAAACCATTTGCCAAGTAAGTCCCAAAAAGGAAATGGCAAACTATTTGCCAAGAAAGTCCCAAATGGAGTCAGTCATGAATGAAATGACTAAAAATAGTCTCCTTGTCACTGTATTGCCAATTGAGTACATTTAAACCCTTTATCCTTTTCTCATAGGTACATATCACCTTAACAAAGGTCCTAAAGCAACATGGTAGCCTAGAGATAGACATAGATTCACAAGGGCTATAAAAGTACTTATAGGTCCTGTCCAAGTACTGGTAGTTACTATACCACTACTGGTAGATCCTATCCAAGCTGGAAAGATGATGAAGGCAGCCCAGAGATGGGCAATGTCATCCAGGAGACAGCCTGGAGAATTGCAGGGAGAGTCATCTCCAAAATGATGTTCTTTTGGCCACAACAACTCACAGAGATCATCTCCAGCTTAGAAGGAGTATCCACATTAAATCAAAAGGAACATCCACACTTAAATACCCTTGAAGTATTTAAGCAAGTCCTAAATTCTTAAGCTTTATCTTCTGAGCTTTATCTGAAATCTAACTCAGGAAAATATATGTATTGTGGATTGAGTTTGTCCCTCATCTCTATCCTGTCCCTATGACTGCTGAAAGAGAAAAAAAAAATTGTGCTGGTCATTGTTCCCAAATCTTTTACCTTCTGATAAGGGCAGAAAAGAAAAACCTGAATTCAGAGAGAAAGATAGTGGAGTGGAAATTGTCAGGGAATTGAGGGTCAAGTTTAGTCACTTACTGTGTAAACTTGGGTGAGCCTGTCCTCTTGTATGCCTCAATTTCCTCATCTAGAAAGGGAAAGGGTTGGACTAAATACCTTTTTAAGTTCCTTCTAGCTCTAAATAGATGATCCCATGACATAACTTCAGCCAAGATTTGACCTTCCAAGTCATTAATAAGGTGTGCAAAAGGATTTGTTCAGTGAGAACTGAGGCTACTATTTAGGAGTCAGAATGATGTCATAATGCTTCCAAGACTGGAATGTCTTCCTGTGTCACTGTAGGAAGAAATTAATTTTTGTTGTTTGCCTAGTTGTAAAACCGTGTTGAAATTCTCTTCTTCTGAAACTGGTTCTGCTTTAAAAGAAATAATAATAAGGGCTAACATTTATGCAGTGCTTCTAATGTTCCAGGCACTGCACCAAGTGCTTTACAATTGTTATCTCATTTTATTCTCACAACCACCTGGGAGATAGGTGTTGTTATCATTATATTCATTTTACAGATGAGGAAACTGAGGCAAACAGAGGTTAAGTGACCTGCCCAGGGTTACACACCTGGGAAATATGTGAGGCTGGATTTGAACTTGGATCGTCCTAATCCCAGGCCCAGCATTCCATCCACTGTGCCACCTAGCTTGCCTAATATAATCACTAGTATTTACACAGCACTATACCATAGTTTTGCAAAGTATTTTACACATGCTGTCTCCTTCAGTCCTCACAACAACCTTAAAATGTAGGCGCTGATGTTGTCCCTATTTTATAGATGAGGAAATTGAGGCAGAAGGTTAAGTGCCTTGTCTAGGGTCGCACAGCTAGTAAGTACCTTAAGCCAGATTTTCATTTACTTATTTATACACATCATTTCCCCCTAGTGGAAGGAAAAGGAAAGAAATGAGGGGATTTGACAAGGGGACCTTTAAGGATCCTTCTAATCTGAGTCTACCTTTTCAAGAGAATAACTAATAAGAATAATGCTGCATTGTAGCAATGATAATAGCTAACATTTATATAATATTTTAAAGTTCACGTAACACTTTAAATGTGTTATCTTCTTTGATAACCATAATAACTTTCAGGTAGTTATTATTTTTATCCCCATTTTACAGACGAGAAAACTGAGGCTCTTTAAGTTACTTGTCCAGGGCTATATGACTATTAAGTTGCCTTAGGCAGGATGCAAAGCCACTAGGTCTTTATAACTCCATCTTTTGTTCCACTATGCCAAGTGGATTCCGCTCTTTACAATATTCACCCTCATACACTCTATAGTTCAGCCCAATTGTCCTACTAAATATTCCACTGCTCAAGAATATCCATTTCACATCTCAATGCCCTTTGTACATTTGCTTAGAATGCTTTACCTCCTACCTTCTGCCTCTTAAAAGACTAAGCTCACTCACAGACTTCTGTTGTTGTTGAGTCATGCCCAACTCTTCTTGACCCCATTTGGGGCTGTCTTGACAAAGATACTGGAGTGGTTTGCCATTTCCTTCTCCAGCTCTTTTTCAGATGAAGAAACTGAGGCAAACAGGGTTAAGTAACCTACCCAGAGTCACACAGCCAGATTTGAACTCAGGGAAATGAGTCTTCCTAACTTCAGGCCTGGTACTCTGTGCACTATGGTGCCACCTAGCTGCCCCATGGCAGGTTGTTCCACCTCCTAGAAGAAGCCTTTTCTAATTCTGATCCCATCAGTTACTAATTCTCCAAATCCCTTTCCCACTAAAAATGAATGTGTATTCATTTGTACATTTCATTTATGCTCATGTATATTTTGTATTTTCTTCTCTGTGAATATATCATTTCCCCCTCAGGGAAGGAAAAGAAAAAGAAGGGGGAGAAAAGAAGAAGAGAAGGGAAGGGAGGAGATAGAAGAAGGAAAACTTTTCCTCCCCATTTCCCCCACACAATGCTGCCCTTTGTTACTAAGGTTCCTCACTGGAGCCTAAGGAATCAATACTGGTTCTGCCCTCCTTTCCCCTCCTCTCCACTCCCCTTGCTCCTCTTCCTCCTCTTAAAGAAATTCAAATCATTCTCCAGTAGCCAGAGTCTTTGGGAAAGATCTCAAGCAAAGAAACTCATTTGCCTCATTTCTTGCGGCAGTTTTCTTTGGACTCTTCTCTCTGGTTCCTCAGAGAACATCCCCTGTCCCCACCCAAAGAGAGTATACCAGTGGAAATCCCCTGAGCTGAAGATCAGAAGCTAAACCAAAATATTGTGCCCTTTTTTGTTCTTTTGCTTCTTTACATCTGAAGGAAAGAGATAAAATCAAAATGATAGTCCATTTAAGTGATAAACAAGAGAATTTAAAGAGACATGACCCAGTTCAGCTCCCGATTCATGGGTAAACTCAACAGAGGGAGGTATACATATAATATTGGGAGTGCATTCAGTGCTAGTTAACTTGACAGATTGCGGTTTCGTGAAGGACTCACCCCCATGAATAGCCCATATTGATTTTTATCACCTAATTTCTTATTTTTCCTAACCAGGTTCTTGAATTAACAATATTAAAAGGAAGAGGGTAGTTCTTATTGGGGAGCACAAAGATCCTGAAGGGACTATTTAGAATTTTTCACCTCCTGATCCTTTGAAGAAAACCTCTCAAAGGCGGTGCCAATTACCTGGACAGCTGCTGCCCTTCCTAACCACTTTGTCCAACATCATTCCTCCATTCTGCACTCTGGAATATTCTGGGGAGTCCCACTGAGTCTAGAAAAAAGCCAGAAGCAAGAAAGTTCCCTTCTTGTTGAGTGTCTCTGTCCCAGTTGAAAAGGATCTTCAATGCCTGGGGTTAATCATAAGCCTCTCAGAGAGCAGGCTTCACAGAGCATCCCACAGACATCCTCATCCCTGCCTTTCTGCTTGGATAAGAATGAGGAAGAGACAGACTAGCTCGTGCAACACATGGACTTTAAGCTAAGGATCATTTTTAAATTCTTAATGGTTTTTAGAAACCCAGATTCCAAGCCTATGCAATAACAGGTCTAGATGCAATGTGGTAATAGTGGGAAAGATGCTGATGCTGACCTCCTGGACCCAAAGCTTCCTATTTATCTGACAGATCATAGGATCAGATATTTAGTCCTGGTGGGGACCTCAGGTCTTACAAAATCACAGGAGCATAGATTTAGAGGAAGAAGCCTTTGGAGGTCATAAAATGAGGTCATAAACCTCACTATTTTACAAATGAGGAAACTGAAGACCAGAAAGTTCAGTGATTTTCACGAGGACACATAAGTAGCCAAAGAATGAAAAAACTAAGATTTAAACCCAGTCCTGACTTCAGACCCAGTGTTTTCTTCCTCTAGTCTAGCTCTCCCATTTTACAGATAAGGAAACTACTGCCCGGAAATATCAAAAGGTTTGCCCAAACAAGGGCGAAAAATAACATGGCAAAGGGAGAAAGTGGCAAACAGAAAAGTCTGAAAAGCTAACCATCTCCTGTGCACATACTGAAACCTCTGTCTAGATCTCTCTTAGGTGCCCCTACTCTGTGACTGACCTCTTCCCCCTAACCTGGTCAACAGTTTAGTTCTTACATTCCTATGACTCCAGTCAGCTGGCCCTAATCCTATCTCATGGATCATAGACCACACTCCTAGCTCCTAGATCAAGATTAGTTTAATAGATGAAATATGGCAAGAGTGTTAGCTTTCTCACTCTTCCTAGAACCTACTTCCCATTCTTATAACTGGATGTAGAACTCTGGGTTAGCAGAAGGCATTTCTCTGTGTAACCAGGAGACTTTCCATGAACCTTATGCTGACTTGCATTAAACTTGTAGTGGCTTCCTTCATTTTCCCTGGAGGTTTCTATAGTTTCCATCCCAGAAATTCCTAACTCACACTTGACCTTTGTATTTCTGATTGATTTGCCTGAAGTAAATTCATTGACCAATAACTATGGCTCATCTGACCCCTTCGAAGTGGGTGTTGGTTTCATTACCTCTTGTCCTAGGACAGTATTTAGCCTTATTTCCACCCAAAAGTCATGAATCCAGTAGATAATACATCTCCATCTAGACCATTATATTTTTAAACTAGGTTTCCCCAACAAATATTGGGGGATAAGTCTAGGACTTAGAATCAGAAGCCCTAGGTTTGAATAACAGCTCCATTCACATTTCTGGATCTTCTCACACCTGCAAAATGAGAGCTGGACTAGATGACTTCTGGAGTCCCTTTCCACTGTTTCTGTGACTGAACTCCTGGAAATATATTTCAAAGTTCCTTACCTCAATCAGACCTCCATGTAACTATTTCTGTACTATTTTTGAGGGTCTTCTTTTGAATCCGGCTTACTTGCACAAAGGAGATGTGCCAGTTTTCATGGCTCAGGTAACCAGACACTCATTTCCCATATTGTTTTTTGATCATTCATCCCACCCATTTTTTCAAATCCCATCATTACAAATAGATAGCTTGATAGATGATAGATTAAAATGTAGATAGATAAATTATATAAAGTATATGAATATATATATATGAAGATACACAATATATGTGTATACTAATATGTAGATATGAATACTACTGTTTCTCTAGTACAGGATAATATCTATCCCATAGAAATTTGTGTATATATAGACTATGTATTATAGATATAGATATATACTATAGATATCTACATGAATATACATAGCTAATACCTACATATAGATATAAATTTCTATCCTATCTATAGGCAGAAATTTCTAATACAGAGAGAGAGAGAGAGAGAGAGAGAGAGGCTGGATTCATTATTTTCTTGGTATAGAGATTTCCCTATCCAAAGAGCCTCCTTCTATCAATGCAGATATCACCTTCTCTCCAACTTTCTAATCCTTGAGCATTGCCCAGAGCATTGTGACTTGGCCAGAATCATGTAATCAGTATGTTTCAGAGGTGGAACTTGAACCCCCAGTCTTCTGATTCCAAGACCAGGTATCTATCCAGTAAACCTCATTTCATACATATGTATGTATGTATGTATTTATGCATATATAAACCTTGCTTCATAGATATACCACACACATATTTGTTTGTTTATTTAAGGGATTGACCTTAGAGAAGTAATATGTAAAACACCTGTCCCAAATAAGGGAACAGCCAATTCTTCTCATGGAAAAGGTTTCTAGAAAGTTATGGTTTTAAATCAGGTTTTTGTAAATCGAATGCAACGAATATTTCCTAAGCACCTGATGTGTACCAGGCACTATGCTAAGTGCAGGGGATACACGAAAAAGCAAAAGTCAGTCCTTGCCCTTGAGGAGCTTACATTTGAATGGATGTACAATGAGCTGACTCTTAAAGGGCACTAAGGAGGTAGTGTATTTAAAAGAAATCTGTGATCATTTCTTTTGGAGGGTACATGATCTCCCTGTTCAGGTAAGGAATCATACCCTTTACAGAGCTGGAAGGGCATTGAGAGTCTTGTCCTCATTTTTTTTTTTTTTCAGTTTTAACAATAGGGATTTTGTATCCTGAGTGGAGCCCACCTGTTTGGCTATTTCTCATCAGCAAGAAGATGAGCCACCTAGGTACTTGAATGGGACCACTGCCTTGGTGTGCAACAAGTTTCGAGGTAGGGAAAGACTAGAAGAACCCCTAAGAGCTGCAGTAAAAGAAAAGGCTCATGAGCCCCCATTTCCAATGGAAGTCAGCAGTCATTTCAACTTACTACAATTCAACAAGTTCTCAGGCTTCCTGTTGCTGACACATCTTCGTTTCTCATATGTTTATATTTCCTCCTAGCTGTGGTTAAGCAATACAGAGTTACTTAGTGTTGGTTTATAAAGCTGCATCCCCAGCTTTTTCTCTCACTTGCACAGGCACAGATTCTCACTGGCTCTGGTTCATTCTCTCTCTCTCTCTCTCTCTCTCCCCCCCCCTCTCTTTCTCTCCCTCTCTCCCTCTCACTCATTCTGTCTCTCTCACTCATTCTCTCCCTCTCCCTCTTTCTCAAAATGACACTTCTCAGTACAACTATTGGTATCATATTCTTTTTACTTCACTCTTCTTCTGGAGAAAGTGGCTTCGGACAGGACGGTGAGTCATTTCAAACTTTTCTTTAGGATTATGGGACTCTGACGTCTTCTTTCAGGTTGTTCAGAGCCAGGAGAGTCTTAGGGACTTAGGCATGTGCTTCTCATCAGGACTGAGAATTTAGATGATCCTTTGAAAACTAGATCATTCTGGGCATTGGAGAATAGGCCCTCATATTAACCCCTGCTTTACAGTTTAACTCCTAAATATCCAAGAAGAAATGAACTAGCCTTTCTGAAAGGCTCCTCCAATCTGAGTGGATACCATTTCTCCTAGTGAAAAGATACATGGAGGGCAGCTAGGTAGTGCAGTGGATAAAGCACCAGCCCTGGATTCAGGAGTACCTGAGTTTAAATCTGGCCTCAGACACTTGACACTTACTAGCCATGTGACCCTGGGCAAGTCACTTAACCCCCATAGCCCTGCAAAAAAAAAAAAAAGATACATATACATAAATATATATTTCATGCATTTATGAGTTATTTAGGTCTTATTTATATAATAATTATATTTAAACAAATTTGTCATATTAATTATTTATATAAATTGATATATATATATGTTACTTATAAAACAGTTATTTAAGGATTTAAAATACTAAGTTATATGTATTAGAATATATCTAGGTATATATAAATGTAATAATATAGACAATTATATATGTCATATGTGTGTATGTGTATATTAGATCTATGTTTGATAGATGTGTAAAATATAATTATAAATCAAAAATAAAATCAAAATAAATAAATGTTTTAAAAATAAAATAAAAGAGACATGTAACCTCCACAAGCAATAGATTTGAAGAATTCCTCCAAAGTAGAAAACTCCATGCCATTGCACTTTGTGAATTTATTCAATAGAGCTTTAGGGAACTCCCAAAGTATGGACTTGGTGACAAAAGCACAGTGCTTGAAAAGTCCCCAATAAAGCTTGAAGTTTTTAACAGAAGAGATCACAGAATATTGGCACATTAAGGAACATTAGAGATGATACAATTCAGCCCTTTAATTCTACAGTTAATAAAAAAGTCCAGAGAGTTGAACTGGATGACCTCAGATGTCCGCCCATAAAAGAGGTTCCACAAAATTTGCCCTGCTGGAGAATGGGTAGCAGAGGGCCAGAACACAGCTCTCCTGTCTCCCAGGCCATTGCTCTTTCCACTGTACCCCAGAGCTTGGCTTTAAATTCTCTAGAAAATACTAGACAAGAAAGACACACAATTTCCTTGAAATCAGCTTACCAGAGATTCTGAGTGAGTTAATTTTCTTTAACAAGCCACCATTAGTGAATCTGAATGAGGGGTTAAATCATTGCTGTGATTATCCTTGTGCTGAGAAACAGAGATACAGAGTCACTGCACCAGTCCTTAAGACTTCCAACAGACAGTTGACAAGAAGGAAGGAAGCAGCAGCACTCTGGGGAGCCCTTCATGCCAATTCATTCCTGTAAATTAAGTTATTTTACCTTGATGATTTGAAGCCTTTCCCAAGAGATGGATTCAGATGAGCTCTAATGACTCAGTTTCCATATTTTACATTTTATAACTACTAAACAGGGAAATCACTGACATTTTCTTGTCACAGGACAAAAGTCACAGAGTTAACATTTTTTTCACAGTCTGACTACAGTATGAATCATTTCACAGAGATGCTTATTAGTTCATTATAAATGCAGTCTTGTGCTTTGAACAGAAAATGAATGCTGAACCTATAGGAAAGCATGTTAACACACGTTGTGATCTTAAATGATCTTTCTTACATGATTGCTCTTAAAACCCTGAGTTGTGACTCAAGGGGAAAATTTGGTTCTAACTTCTGATGAAAAGGGGAAAAAATACTACATATGCTTTTGGAGGGCCGTTACCTCAGCTCTGAAACATTTTAATTTGGGAGTGATTAGATACAAGTCAATAAATTAATCAATTCTTCAGTTGCATTTATTTAGCCCCTATTATGCCTTAGACATTAAGTTAAGTGCTGGAGACACAAAGCTTATATTCTATTATGAAAAGACAACATACATGACCACAGATAACTAAATATAGAATGTTTGCAAAAAAAAACACAGAGTAATTGGTTAGGAAGAAGCTAACCACTGAGCCTATAGTCAGGAAGACCTGAGTTCAAATCCAGTCTTGGACACTTACTAGCTGTGTGACCCTTGGCAAGTCACTTGACTTCTGGTTACCTTAATCTACCAGAGCAGGGAATGGCAAACTGCTCTAGTATCTTTGCCAAGAAAACCCCATGGACAGTGTTGACATGCTATGGAGTCTCAGAGAGTTGGACACAACTGAAATAACTGAACAATAACATCAATTGTTTAGGAGGCACCAACAACAAACAGATTCAGGAAAGGCTTTTTTTTTTTTTTTTTAGTGAGGCAATTGGGGTTAAGTGACTTGCCCAGGGTCACACAGCTAGTAAGTGTTAAGTGTCTGAGGCCGGATTTGAACTCAGGTACTCCTGACTCCAGGGCCGGTGCTCTATCCACTGCGCCACCTAGCAGCCCCAGGAAAGGCATTTTTTAAAAGAGGTGATGCTTCAACTGAGCCTATAAGGGAGCCAAGGATATTAACATCAATAAAGTCTGAACTTTGGAGATTTTATTTAAATTACCCTCTGAGACATCAAAGACTTTTCAGCCTCCTTGGACACTGAGAATTCCAGTAACTTGCCAGATGCTGTTTGCAGAGAAAACAATGAAAACTCCCATAATTGATGGGATGATGGTTCTCAAATAGCTTCCTTATACTGTGGCATCCTTTTTATCCATTCACAATTATACAACTGTTATAAGTTTACAAAGTTTCTTCGTTACAATCACTATGATGGGTTGGTAGTAACAAGTATTATCTCCACTTTATAGATGAGTAAACTTAAGGCTCAGTGAGGTAGAGAAACATGCCCACGGTTACACAACTGGTATGTGTCAGAACCAAGATATAAGATGATAAGTCGAGATTGCTTCTAAAAATGAGCACTTTAATGAAAGGATGATAGACCCTGTGTACCATATAGCTAATACACTTAGGTAAACTAAGTTCCACGGAACATCTTTATAACACTAGTGCTGATCACATGATAGAGGAAAGTTATATTGCTCTGAGTTTGATGCATTTAGAGAGACCTAGTCTAACCCATAGAGAGGGATCATGACATAGGGCAGGTCTTGGAAGACCTAGGTTCAAGTTCTGCCTCTTATAGAGCTATGGAACCATGGGCAAGTCACTTCTCAGTGCTCTAGGCAACTGTCCGAGACCATAAAGTGCAAACGAGTAGCAGATGTGCATCAATGAAGGGAGAGAGGAATATCCATACTAGAAGTTCCTTCATGCCCATGAAATCACAGGTCTGGACCACCCTGTGAACCCCAACCCCCCAAAATTTGTTCCATAGCTTCTCTTCCTTTGTGGATTAACAAGATGTATTATATTGACTATGTGTGATAGAATTATTGAAGGTTAAAAGAGGAGCTGATAGAATGATGGGAAAGGAAATTCTAGGGTCAAAAATAAAGAAAGGCAGAGCAGCTAGGTGGTGCCGTGGATAGAGCACTGGCCCTGGAGTCAGGAGGACCTGAGTTCAGATCCGGCCTCAGACACTTGACACTTACTAGCTGTGTGACCTTGGGCAAGTCAATTAACCCCAATTGCCTCACCAAAAATAAATAAATAAATAAATAAATAATGAAAGGCAGAAGGAGAAGGAAGAGGAGGAGGGTTGTAGGAGGGGGAGGAAATCTTTTCTGTTTAGGAATGCAAAATATAAGGAGGGAGATGATTGATTCTATAAATTCATGAAGTGTGTTTCAAGTCAACCTAAACTTGTACCCTTTGAAACTTGAACAAGGTAAAGGAAAACAAACAAGAGAGAAAGCTTCTTCATATGATGGTTTAGAAATGTAAAAAACTCCTTGTCCTAAGAGGTAGTACTAACGGCTAATAGAAGTGGAATCAAATAGCTGTGATAAGCTTATGAACCAGAAACAGTGACTAATAGAGGTTTGAATATGTCTACTTTTCAAGGCTGATGTCAGGGAGAGGAAGAAAGCTTGTCCCTTGGCCCTCTGTTGAAAATAATAGCCTTGGACTGAATAGTCTATGAATTTGATGCACTGTAATCTTTCTTACCTTCACAGAGAATGTTTCACAAAGAAGTTATGCCTTCGTGAGACTAACACAGAATTTTAAAATTGAAAGGGAACTGAGAAATCATCTAGTCCAACCTATACCCAAATAGGAACACCCACTAAATTTTCTAACATACCCAACAAATGGTCAATCCGACCAATACTTGAAGACTTCCAAGGAGGGAGAATCCATAGCCTCTTGAGGGAGACAGTTCCATTTCTGGAACTAATCATTAGGAAATTTTTCCTGACATCAAATTTAAATTTGTCTCTTTGTAGCTTTCATCTATTATATTTGTTTCTACCTGTTGGGGACAAACAAAATAAGTCTCATCCCTCTTTAATATAACCACCTTTCAGATACTTAAAGTCTTTTCATCTCTGTGCTAAGAATCTCCTGTTTTTTGTTTTTGTTTTTGTTTTTTATTTAGTGAGGCAATTGGGGTTAAGTGACTTGCCCAGGGTCACACAGCTAGTAAGTGTCAAGTGTCTGAGGCAGGATTTGAACTGAGGTACTCCTGACTCCAGGGCTGGTGCTCTATCTACTGCGCCACCTAGCTGCCCCTGAATCTTCTGTTTCTTAAACTTAATTCTCATATGACAGACTCAAGGCCTTTCCATTCTAAATCTAGGATCTTTTCACCATCCCAGTTTCCCCCTGAAAAAATTTATCACATCACAATCTGTCAGTGGGGTTGCATATCTTCATTTCAGCTCAGATCCCATAAAAGTGAGTAAGAAAAGTGACTCATTGAGATAAGAGTCCAAATCATAAATAGTGATAGTCAGGAAGACATGGGTTCAAGTACTACCTCTGAAACTTACTAACTGTATACCCCTTTCAGCCTCAGTTTCCCCATCGGTGAAATAGGGATCTGTAGCACTTATCTCATAGGATTGTTATGAGAATAAAACGAGATAACGTATGAAAGCACTTTACAAACTTTTTTTTTGTTTTTTTGTTTTTTAGTGAGGCAATTGGGGTTAAGTGACTTGCCCAAGGTCACACAGCTAGCAAGTGTTAAGTGTCTGAGGCCGGATTTGAACTCAGGTACTCCTGATTCCAGGGCCGGTGCTCTTATCCACTGCGCCACCTAGCTGCCCCACTTTACAAACTTTTAAAGCTCTACATAAAAGTTAATTGTTATAATTATAGGAACAGGTGGTACAATGGATAGCACACATTGAGCCTGAGTTCAAATCCAGCCTCAAACACTTAACAGATGTGTGACCCTTGGAAAGTCACTTAACCTATGTCTCCCTCAGTTTCCTCATTTATAAAATGGAATAGTAATTGCACCTACCTCACAGTGTTGTTGTAGAGATACAGTAAGATAATAATTATAAAGTGCTTAGCACAATATCTGGCAAATAGTAAGAACTACCAGAGTGTTAGTTCTTCTTCTTCTTATTATTATTATTACATACATGTCAATTGTTATTATTAAAGGCAGTTAGGTGGCACAGTGACTAGAGTGCTGGGCCTGGAGTCAGGCAGAGCTGAGTTCAAATCCAATCTAGAAACTTATTAGTTGTGTGACCCCGAACAAGTCACTTAACCTATTTGCCTCAGTTTCTTCAACTGTAAATTGGGACAATGATAGCACAGACCTCACAGGGTTACTGTGGGAATAAAATGAGATAATATTTTTGAAATGCTTAGCACAGTACCTGGCATATATAGTAGGCTCTTAATAAATACCCATTCCATTGCTATATTATTGGCTTACTGGATCTTTTCCTCAAATAAAGAAAAAGAAAATTAATGGCAATATTAAATTCAGATGCTAGGTTAAGAACCAAAACAATGTTATGCATTATCTCTGACTTAAAATTAACCAAGCAAATAGATCAATTAAAGGAACACGGAAAATTTTAGTATTCGCAGGGACCCTAGAATTCACTTTACCTACCACCTACATGTTATAGATGAGGAAAATTAATCTCAAAGAGGAAAATTTGAACTTTATTTATCATCTTCCTCAATTATACCATGAGCCCCTTGAGAACAGAGATAGTCTTTTGATTTTTCCGTTCATATCCATAATACTTAGCTTAGTATTTGGCACATAGAAAGTGCTTAAGAAATAGTTTTTAATTCATTCAAGTGGCAAAGCTAAATAAGTCTGAATGAAGAAACTCATTCAATTATTGTACAATGTCTTTTTTTTTCTTTTACCTATTCAACAAACTCAGACAATCTGGATTTTAATTCTGTCTCTGCCACTTGATACCTATGTTACCTTAGGGGAATCACATCACATCTCTGAGACTCAGTTTCTTATCTGTGAAATATAGGAGGGTAGACAAGATAACCTCTTAGACTCCCTTGTATGATCCTGTCTGTGAGATGCTATGCTAAAAAAAAGTTGAAGGTACAATGGTAAATAAAAACTATCCCTTCCCTCTAAGATTTTGCTACCTATTATAAGTAATTGCATGTAACATAATAGTCTTTTAAATCATGCAATTATTCCTGGGCAATAGTTTTTTTTTTAACCTCATTCCTCTTTCCACTGACCCCATCCCATTTCGATTCTTTTTATTGTTTTATAAATAAAACCTAACTTTATACCCTTTTGTTCTCCCTGAGAAGTATCTTTTTTTTTTTTTAAAGTCTACTCCCTGCTGGATATCCCACATTTCAAATTAATTAAATCTCTTGCTTGACTAATAATCTGTGTGTTGCTCTCCAGATGAATTTGGAGATGAAGAAAAAGATGACTATGAGTTCACTTGCTACAGCCAATTGCAAGTCCATGGCCAGCAGCATACTCTGACCTGTTCTTTCAATGACACGTCACTCAACAGAACCAATTTGGAGCTCAGGCTATGGTGAGAAACTATTGTGGGTTTGTTTTGTTTTGTTTTGTTTTGTTTTTGTTGGGAGGGTGGCAGTGCAGAGGTTAAGAAGTCTCTATTATGAGGCAGCTAGGTGGCACAGTGGATAAAGCACCAGCCCTGGATTCAGGAGGACCTGAGTTCAAATCCAGCCTCAGACACTTGACACTTACTAGCTGTGTGACCCTGGGCAAGTCACTTAACCCTCATTGCCCCCCCCAAAAAAATTCTCTATTAGTACCTCTGTATGTCATACTCCTGAAAAAAAAAACTTCTTACATTGATGCTAGAATTATACAAATTTGCCACCTCATGAATGCCAGAAATTCCCTTAGAATGAATGTTACTATACACACACATTTACTCATATATACATAAGTGCATGAATGCATACACACATGGATTGTGTGGTCATAAACATGCAGATCCTTAATTCATCTTCATGGTTTCTCCTTGGTGACTCTAGCTCCTATTTCCTCCTTAGCTTAATTTTAGAGCCTAGATAGTAAGAAAGAATGAAAAAAGGAATGTGTAAAAGAGAAGTACAGAAAGTGAAAGATGGGAGCTCAAATTCATTTAACAGAGTTTGCTACCCCAGCTACCAAACTATCCTGCAAATCATTACGGCTCCACACCCCTCTGAAGTTTCCCTATAACCACCAACTGGAGAAACACTCTGTTGAGCTTAACAAAGATTTTCCTCTTGGAGGACATATAGACGCATATTCTATTAGAGTGGAAAGGGATGTTTGAAATCATCTAGCTTAATTCTATCATTTCTTAGATGAGGAAATCAAGCATATGAGAGGTGATGTGATTTGCCCAGTCACAAGACTAGTTGAAGCTGGAGCCAGAACTAGAGCCTAGGTCTTTAACAATAGCAATATTAACAATAACTACTACTAATATTTAAATAGTGCTTTAGAGGTCTGCAAAGCACTTTACAAATATTATTTTGCTTTATCCTCACAATAATCCTGGGAGGTGGGTGCTATTGTTATCCCCCTGCTTGAGATGAGGAAACTGAGGCAGAGGTCTTTGTACTCAGAACCACAAAGCTAGTGAGTGTCTGAGGCTGGATTTGAACTCAGGTCTTCCTGAGTCCAGGTCTAGTGCTCTATCCATTGTGTCATGGGCTGTATCTAGTCCATTTTTCTTAGTAAGCCAGCTGCAGAACCACCTTGATAATGCCAAACAAGCTCCGTCTCATCCTTGCTGTTTATTTAGGTTGCCCAGGTATGAATGAAGTCCAGGGTTTCTATATAATAATTATAAACTAGGCCATAAGAGGAGGGGGCCATTTCTTTTTTTTTTTTTTTTTTTTAGTGAGGCAATTGGGGTCAAGTGACTTGCCCAGGGTCACACAGCTAGTAAGTGTCAAGTGTCTGAGGCCGGATTTGAACTCAGGTACTCCTGAATCCAGGGCCGGTACTTTAACCACTGCGCCATCTAGCTGCCCCGAGGGGGCCATTTCTTACCTGTTTCTTTCACGATATATCCAAATACCCTGCACATCTCTATGAAATATTTTTAAAACCCTTCATTTCCCCAAGCAAGAAATGTCCATTCCTCTCTACCTATCAACTCCTAAGTATAGAATGAGCAATAGAAATGAAAAATGCAATAGATTTCCATGATTATGAAAGTCCAAATTATAGAACCTCAATCCCCAGCCCTAGCTGAAATGAATGAAAGCTGAAATGGAAAACTACACAAAAACAATTTCAGGAAAAAAAATAACCAATTGAGTCAGATTCTTTAGCTGCCCTCTCACCATATTGCTTTGCATCAGCTGCAGATCTCAGTGGCTTTTGTGTTCTTAACAATGCTTTGCCCATAGTGGGTTCCTAATAAATATCTGCTTAATTAAATTAAATTTACACACAATCATGGATACAGTTGGGATCTGGCTTCTCATAAGTACCAGGAGAAAAGCTGCAAAAGGAACCAAAAAAAGTCCCATTTAGTTTGTGGCATAGAAGAAAGAAAACGAATCCAGAACTTGGGGCCTTGCTCTACCTCTTCCTAGAGAGTTGACCTTAGTCAAGTCTCTTCACCTTTTTCAGCCTCAATTTCCTTGTCTGGAGAAATGATTTATTCTCACCTCAACAAAGTTGTTGTGAACATGACATGAGATAGTACAGATGGGAAGTGCTGTTAGTTCAGCAGGAAGGCAACTTGCATTATAAAAATATCTTCTTGGCTGTCATTAATAACTAAGCTTTAATATATATAGTTTATTGTTGTTGTTTATTATATTATTTAGATAATATAGTAATATATTTTATAATATATAAATATATGCGATAGATTATATAACAGACTATGTGACACGATATATATCAATAATTTATTATTATATGTGTTTTATAGAGATAGAGAAAGGGATCGGGATGGAAATAGGGATAGAGAGAGAGAGAGAGAGAGAGATGATAGAGAGAGACAGAGACAGAGATAGAAATCTCAAATGCTTGTCTAAGGCTTCACTTCATAGTAGATGGTACCCTACTTCAAAAGTGGATGGTCTTCACTTTCAGCTTTGAAACATGTGATGTTTAAAATCTAAATTGTGGTTGCTTTAAATTAGAAGCTTCAGCACCTGTCTTTGGGCATTAAACATTTATTAAAGCATACAGGTGTTCAGAAAGTTAAGAAAAAGCCTATCTCCCATAGAGTTCCAGCCTGGTTGGGTTCTTCCTCTTTCTTCCTCGAGCCCTCCTCCAGGAGCCTGCTTTAATCAGGAACTGTCCAGCAAGCTGACTGGGGAAGCTTTTTATAGTTCTGGAACAGAGGCGGTCCTTACACACTGCTTCAAGCTGATTGGTTGGCATCATCCAAATCCATTGGTTCTGAAGGTGTTCTCAAGGTGACTCAAAGCAAATTCACAGTTTTTGTGATCATTTCACATCTGAGATAATTATGGGGATTACCACTGAGCAATATATACAGCACATGCAGTATGCCAGGCTTAAAATAGGTGGATGGGATATACGTCCATGCCACCGAACATATTGGAGGAAACTGAGTCAGACTTAATCAGATGCATGGGATTGAGACATCCATGGCATCAGGCACATTGTAGGGGAATAGAAGCCAGGTGTAGAATGAGATGGGTGGGATGAAAACTTCCAGCCACATGTGTAGTACCTGGACTTCATAAGTGTTTCCCCTTCTGTGAGAGTTCAATGCGTGCTCTTGTATGTATTCCTCTCATGGGTAAAGGCAATTAATGTCTTAAATGGTAAATTCCCATAATCCAAGTCTCATATGGATTTAAAAATTTGAGGATAATAATGATAGCAAAAAATGTGAAATGATCACAAAAACTGTGAATTTGCTTTGAATCAGAATATAAATTACAATGTACAATGATTCCAAATAATATTTTTTGCAAAAATAGTATTTCTAGAATTAATTTACACTTGTCATAGTAATCAACTTACCAAGGAAATACTTTATATAATTTGATGAAATAATCAGTTGGAAAAACAAAACACAATCTTAAAAGAATGAAAATCTCTATGAAAACAAACTCATACTATTAATTTCAAAATGTAGATACAATAGCATAAAAAGGAAACCTTTATGTAACATTTGAACTGACATTATTTCTCTGAGTGAATTTAGAGCATTTTTTATTTCAATATCTAAAATCTCCACATCTCATATTAATATCTTGCTGTCTACTTCTGCATTTCAGCAAAATATGTCCCAGTTTATGGCAATAGAAGCAGACTCTTGAAATATGATGATGATAAAGTTTCTCTTGTTTTTCTTCAACCCCTTTATTTTCTCTTTCATAATACCAATGCTTTATAAAGTTATTAGTTAAAGGCAAAAGCAGGTAAAGATAAATCAAAACAGAAAGTCCACAAAAATGAAGCATTAACATACTTACAAACATAACATTTCTTACCCAATGTGAAGATCAGAAGGTTGAGGGGTTCAGCAATCCCTTCATGGTCACCAAACTGTGATGTTTAAAATCTAAATTGTGGTTGCTTTAAATTAGAAGCTTCAGCACCTGTCTTTGGGCATTAAACATTTATTAAAGCATACAGGTGTTCAGAAAGTTAAGAAAAAGCCTATCTCCCATAGAGTTCCAGCCTGGTTGGGTTCTTCCTCTTTTATAGTTCTGAAACAGAGGCGGTCCTTACACACTGCTTCAAGCTGATTGGTTGGCATCATCCAAATCCATTGGTTCTGAAGGTGTTCTCAAGGTGTGATTACAATCCAGTTAACTTGAAGTAGGCTAATCAACAGTTAATCACTCTCACTTGATTCAATCAGTCTAGATTAATCTCCAGGTGGGTCTTTGAGTACCTACTAAATCTCATTATTTCATCACAAACACATCCAAGGCAGTGATATGAGGTCAACTAGTTCCAATGCCTTAGAGCTACTCAGTCAACTCTGATACCATCTATAATACAGGCAGTCCCAGCTTTCTGCTGCTGCACCCATTTTTTAACTGGATCTGTTATTGTTCATCCTTCATTTTCAAAGAGGACCAATAATATAACTACGTCTGTGATTTTATGACAAAGGAAATTCATGGTGAGAGGGTTTTCTCAAGGGAAATTAGCACATTCTCTGCAATTTATAGTTTTAGAGAGCTGCCTGGGGGCAATGGGAGGTTAAATGACTTCCCCAGGGTCATATAGTTAGGTTATGGCCCTGTGGAACTTGAACCTAGGTCTTCCTGGTTTCAAGGCCAGCTCTCTACCCACAATGTTACAGCTGCCTCCATTTCCCATCTTACCACTGCACTCATTTAATGCTCCCTAAATCAATGGTTCTTCTTCTACCCATCTTTGTGCTGCTTTTCTTCTTTGTCATCTTTCACAATCCCTCTGCCTCACTGGGTTATTGCAAAAGGGAAAAAACAAAATGAAATAGAAATATAATGTGAGCTGTTATGATTGTTATTACATCAGCTTATACTGGTGACATGGAACATATTAAAGAAAATTCAGTGGCACCTGTGGGAATGCTCAGTCAGCTTTGTGATGATCCTTCTTTCCATGTGCTTCCAGGAATACAGTATCACATAAAGGGAAAGGGGATGTGTTGCAAGTGCATTATAGACTCTGAGTAGGCAATGCAAAAATAGTGAATTGCAAATGTAAATTGCAATGCAAATAAGTCATTGTCACAGAAAAAAAATCATGAAAAAATTTGCTCAGCATGGTGCATGCCAAGTAATGGGTTGGCTTAAGTGACTTTTTTACTCTTCAACTGGTTGCTTCAGCACCAATTGTGGGCACATGTGGCGAATATTCGATCTACTTTTACTTGCATAGTATTTGGCCATGCTACAGCCCCCACACTCTGTTGAATATTTGGATTTATCCCACAGCATGTTTCCAATATTTCTATTCCATCTGTTTTATGGGTCCAATGAAGAAATATATGAAAAAGCACTTATTGGGGCAGCTAGGTGGCGCAGTGGATAAAGCACCGGCCCTGGATTCAGGAGTACCTGAGTTCAAATCCGGCCTCAGACACTTGACACTTACTAGCTGTGTGACCCTGGGCAAGTCACTTAACCCCCATTGCCCCGCAAAAAAAAAAAAAAAAAAAAAAAAAAAAAAAAAAAAAAGCACTTATTGAGCACTATATGCCAAGCACTGTGCTAAATGCTGGATGTCTAGATAGACAAATATGATAATTTCTGCTCTCAAGGAAATGACATTCTAATTAGAGGAGACAACACAAAGGGGACAGTTCAGCTTCAGGACAAATGGAAAAACAAGGAGCTCATAAGGGCACAGCAGCAGCAGAACAAATGGCAAAGCCCAGGATTCTTTAGAGGGCAGGAGTGTTTCTGTGCCATGGGGGTGGGAGATTGGGGGAACCAGACTAGCCAAATACCACTGGGAAGTAAGGAATGAGTGAGCCTGTGAGTCAGAATGGAGGAAGAATTCTGGATTCCCTCTGGAAGGGGTGGGGTTGAGGACAAGGTCAATGTCTGATTAGGAGAAGAAAAAGGGAAGGGAGCATTGGCAGAAAGGTCAGGGTGGGCTCCAAGTGACCTGGAGTATAAAAAGGGGAGGATGGTTCCAATTGGTACCTTCACCAGCTAGAGCTGTTCAAGAGAAAAAGATGAGTTATGGTGGGTTGTGATCCTGATGTAGGAGGCAAAAAGGGATTAATAGAAAAACCTAAGACCCAAGCTTTAATTCAGATATTAGCTCTAAAAGGGAGTCAGACCTCAGTTAATGGATAACTTATGCTAGGTTCTCATACCCACAGTGATCAACATCCATAACGGACCAGAACGGGTCAGGTCAAAATAACAATAAAGGAAAAAAATAACCTATAGAAATTCTAATGAAAAATGATTATATTTTGAAACTAGCCATGGGAATCAGAAAGCAACATGCGCGGAAAAGGCCAAATTTGTCCTCAGATTCACCTTATGATGTGTAAACCCCCAAAACACACCTCCACTGAAAAAGGTACCCACCACAGGGGTTGGTTTAGGACCCCCAGGAACTCCAAATTAGGATAAGCCCTTTCCAATATTCTGGTTCTCTCCCTGTGGTCACCCACAGAATTGCAATAAAACTTAGGAAAAGGAGTCACTGAGTCTTGTCATTCTTTTGGAATGACTCACGATCAATTGGACCCCAAATTTCCTGAGATTAAGAGTCTCATGCTCTACCGACTGAGCTAGAAATTTTGACAAATTGGGAAAAGGGAGTAATTGGAAAAGGGATTACGGAGAAAATTGGATGTAGCCAAAAAGAAACAAATGACTTTAAGAGAAAGGAGAATTCCGATAGCACTGACCTGGAAAAGAAAATGGGAGGTGTTTTATTGCAATACTGTCTGACCACAGCAACCCCCTTATTTGGCTCTTGGGTTCTCCAAGACGGAGTATGCATTGTGTTTTTCCCCTCTGTTGCCTCAGAAACCTCAGTCACATTGGGTGGGCCCCCAAAGTCTGAGGTAGGATTTTTCACAAGTGTGGTCTTAGTCCAACCCACCTTAAAGGGACAGGGAGAGAAAACATTCTGTATGACCCCTCAGGTGTATCCTTACAAATTTGGAAAAAAGAGAAAAAAGGAAAAAATTGGACATGGGTGAAAAGGACTTATTTGCAAGAGAAAGATTTAAGGTAACATACCTCCTGATAGAAGTAATATCTTATGGCTGTTTGTTTGCTTGTCTGTGTGCAGCTGCTAGCCTGCTTGTTGTCTTGTGCATTTATGTCTGTCAAATGTTGTAATTTTGTTGTACCATCTGTGGGGAATTTTTGGTTGTACCCCCCATAGCCTTTCAGAGTGATGGCTAGGCTCTGAAGGTGGGAGAAGGGAAGTCTTTGACTTCTGTAGAGGTGTGTGTCTACTTAGGAGTTTTGAATTTGGAATTGGGATGTAACTTTTTTGCTAGGCATTCATAGCCTTAGATGAGCATTGTCAAAGCTGGTTTGAAAAATGCTGCTACTTTGAAATCTTTTGTAATGGAATGGTTAAAAAAAACTCAGGAAATTTGGGGTCCGATTGATAGTGAGTCATCCCAAAAGAATTACAAGAATCAGTGACTCAGTTTCCTATGTTTTATTGCAATACTGTGGGTGACCACAGGGAGAGAACCAGAATATTGAAAGGTATCTCTCGAATAGTGAAAGAAAAGACAGTTTTATTTATAGTATAGATAAATTGATTATCAGTCTCATTATAATAATCTCCACCTTGGGGAGGTACAGGGGAGGGCCTGTTCTACTCATTATACTATTCTCCACCTAGGGGTGTTACGAGGGAGGGCTTATCCTAATTTGGAGTTCCTGGGGGTCCTAAGCCAACCTCCATGGTGGGTACCTTTTTCAGTGGAGGTGTGTTTTGGGGGTTTACACATCATAAGGTGAATCTGAGGACAAATTTGGCCTTTTCTGCGCATGTCTCTTTCTGATTCCCATGGCTAGTTTCAAAATATATTTTTCATTAGAATTTCTATAGATTGTTTTTTTCCTTTATTGTTATTTTGACCTGACCTGTTCTGGTCCGTTATGGATGTTGATCACTGTGGGTATGAGAACCTAGCATAAGTTATCCATTAACTGAGGTCTGATTCCCTTTTAGAGCTAATATCTGAATTAAAGCTTCAGGTTTTTGGTTGGAAAAAGAGTAGGAGTAGTAGTTAGTAACAGTGGTAGTGGTGGTGGTGGTGGTGGCAGCTGCAGCAGCAGTAATAGTAGGAATAGTAGTAGTAGTAATAGTAGGAACACTCGAAGCAGCAGCAGCCAATGTTTTTATAATGTTTTACAATTTCTAAAGCGCTTTATAATTATCCCATTAGCCATGGGAGGTAGATGCTCTTATTATCTCTATTTTGCAGATGAGGAAACTGAACCAGACAGAGGATTAATGTTTCCCAGGATCACACAGCTAGCAAGTGTCTGAGGCTGGATTTGAACTCAAGTCTTCTTGATTCCAGGTCCAGCACTCTATCCACTGAGACACCTAGCTATCTATGAGGAGACAGTATGCCAATGGTTCTAGGAACTGATGTGAAAACCTGACTTTGTAGTAGTTGGCATTAACTAGCAGTTGGATTAAGGTGCTTTTAAAAGAAGCTATTTGGGTGGGAAGATACATATATCTCTTAGGTATAATATAGAGTATGTGGAATCAAATCCACTTGAGAGGCAAAGGGCTATGACAGTGTGGCTGCTATCTTCAAATACATCATAGGATTTAAATTCATTACATTTCATTGGATTCAATTTCTATTATAAACATGACCTGGTAAATATCTTATTGAAGCACTATTCTTAATTTATTAAAGTAGGCCAACATTCAAATGACTTAAAGGGATAAAAAATTATGTTATTCCAGATTCATCCCTTCGGACTAAGAATATTACAGGTATAACTCACCAAAGGTCATTTATTGGTTCTATGAAAACATGACTTCAAATGAAGTGTGGAAAGAAAGTTGGGGAAAGAGAAATTAGTTCTATAGCAGCAACACTATAAAATGTAAGATCATTTCCAAACAGCTAAAATTTATATTATAAAAGTTTAGAATCTATCTATCTAGAAGCCTGAGATGATGAGATAGAATCATGGGGAATATCTGGGGCTGGAATGGGCTGTGCTGGTTGAACTTCAGCAGAGCTTTGTGGAAATGCTAATAGGGTGGCATCATATGAGGTTCTCCAGAGGTTTCAGGGAATTTCATCTGGATATAAGACATGAAAGGATGGAATAAATGACATCCACACTGGTTGGCTGCCTGAATTCTTGGCCAGGGAGAAATTTACCAAAGATCCCACACTGATCACACCTGTCTCCTTTGCCCCATCTACCTTGATGGAGAAAGGAGAAGCTATTATCTGGCTATCTAGTGCTCCTTTTTCCCCATGGCTCCTCTCTCCTCATAATTTGTGCTGCTTGATGATGCATAGCCTCCTTCAGCAGCCCAGGAAGAGCTGAGCTCAAATTCCCTTTCCTGTCTCCAGGCACTCCTTCCAGAATAGGAAGAAGACAATTTTGCCTTCTTCAAACTACACTTCCTAGAACTTGCAGTCAGGCTCTATGTCAGAAGTATATTGTAGTTGCACTACTTGGATGAGATGTTTAGCAACAGGAGTGAGAATTAAACACCCAACCTCCCCAATGGGCTACCATGCCCAGATAAGGGGATCAATGAGGGATGGCAAAATGGGAACCCCCAATTTTAAAGTGGGTGTGGTAACAGCATTTCATATGTAAGGATGCCTTTGATTGGTCTTTCAAATTCCCAAGACAGAACATCAACAAAACCGATATACTTAGCATTTTTTTTACACTGAGATTATATAGGATTTGACCATTGTTGCTTTGCTTTAAACAAATTTCTCTTGATAAACTATGTATAATGATCTTTTAAAATTATGCATTGGGTCAGTTTTAAGTAATTCCCTATGAAAAAATACTTTTAATTTTTTGGAAGCATGTACCACAGAATTTGATAGTTGGAGATTTTGCATATGAATGTGGCAGATTTACCTCAGAATTAATTCCCAGGTCTCATCCACTTCATAGGTAGGCAGGGGGTTCCCTCTTCAGAAGGTCCAGGAACCAATGCATAATATTCCAACTTGATTATGCCAAGAAAGTGAAAAAAGTATATGCAAAATCATTCTTTCATACCCAGAACCCAAATCCAACAGTTGAAGATATCTCTTTTTCTGTAAAGAAAGAGAGAAAGTACCCCCAGTGTAATCCCTACTTTGTTCCACCCCTTTATCTCTAATCCCAGGAAAGCATCATTTTCCTTTAAAAAAATGCTATTCCTCTTTCTTCTTGGTGTGAGTGGGGAATCATTGGTGCAGAATAAGACACATACTATTAGACAAAGTCTAACACTTGGTTGTACTTAGCTGTTTTCTTTATTTACAAGGGAGGGTTCTATAAGGGTGGGGTTTCATCAGAAAATTAGTCACATAAAAATAAAATAAATTTAAAAATAAAATTAGTCATATAAAAGTCATGAATAAAACATGCTCAATGCCCCCCCCCCAAAAAAATCGTTAAGCCTGGAATTCTATGGGGAGTGATCACAGCTTACTTTTTTTTTAATGGCATTACGTTATTTGTGGGAATGAGCCCTGCCCTTGGTTTGCCCTGGTCAGATTGTCCACCAAGCCTGTTTGGTTGGATTTATTTTCAAATCTAGGTAGTTGAGGGACAGAGGACATTCTTCTCCTTTAGTTTTCTAACAGCCGGAACCTGGCAGAGGGGTGGGCACCAAGAGAGGACAGGATCAGATTTACTTATTGTTACTGCTAGCAAGAATTCCTGGGTTTATGTTGGCTCTCTATCTCATTCCACAGTGGTGCATTTATGTCCGGCCCCCAATGTGTGATGATGATGAAAAGGGAAAAGGATTATTTTATGAAATCAAGATCATTTTCACTGATTAATACTGGTGATATGTGCGTGAAACTTGGAGAAATTGAGATGAATTGCAAAACACTGAAGATAACCAAAATAGGTAAGACCTTACAGAGCCTGAAGGGACAAGGTGATTGTTGTTTAAATTTCTGGAGATACTTTCCTTCAGGACAAAATCCCTTTAAAATGTGCTAAATTGACTAATAGTAAAAGCAGTTTACATCAAGAGTTCTGATTTTGACAAAGGACTAGGAAAAATACTTAAACCCTGAGGAGGTGATTATGGGGAAGATATACTAGAGGAGAAAAAGGGACCTGTCAGGAGGAACTGCACTTTGTGACCTTTAGAATGGATCTTGTTCAAATTGAATTATAGTTTTCTCACTTTATTTTTCTTGTATTTTTTTTGTGGGGCAATGAGGGTTAAGTGACTTGTCCCTATTTTTCTTGCATTTTTAAAGATATGGCTAATATTTTGGCATAATTTCACATGTATAATTGATATATTACTTGCCTTCTTAGTGGGTGGGGGAAGGGATGGAAGGAGAGAGAATTTGGAATTCAAAATTTTAAAAGTGGGGTAGCTATGTGGCACAGTGGATAGAGCACAGGCCCTGGATTCAGGAGGACCTGAGTTCAAATCTGGCCTCAGATACCTGACACTTACTAGCTGTGTGACCCTGGGCAAGTCACTTAACCCCCATTGCCCTGGCTCCCCAAAAAAAATTTTTAAAGAAAAGAATCTTAAAAATAAATAATATTTTTTAAAAAAAGAATGCATTTTGTTCCTTCTACCACCAGCAAAGTACAGTTCTCCCTTTCCCAACTTTTTCCTCATTTTCCATTATTCTTCTTAGAGTATTTTCTGCTTTGTTACTCAGCATACCACAAGGAGACAAACAAGATTCAAGCCCTAGCTTTGATACTTACTAGTTATGTGACTTTGGGCTAGCCACATAACCTGTCTGAGCCCCCATTTCCCTAATTATAAGTGGAAATAATAAGACTCAGTACCTATCCCATAGGGCTATAATGAAGCTAGAATGAGATAATGTATAAAAGTACTTGTGGGGGCAGCTAGGTGGCTCAGTAGATAAAGCACTGGCCCTGGATTCAGGAGGACCTCAGTTCAAATCCTGCCTCAGACACTTGACACTTACTAGCTGTGTGACCCTGGGCAAGTCACTTAACTCTCATTGCCCAGCAAAACAAAACAAAACAAAAAGTACTAGTCATTTTTATCTCCTTCAGTTGAAAGCCTATGCATCTCCCATTTAACTGTTTTGATTGACTCGACTGGCTACTGATCATTGTTAACTTTTATCAAATATATGTTAATAACTTCTTGATAACCAACTGATTCAGACTAGTTTATCAAGGCACATCATTGTGTTGTTGGAACCAAATAATAAGAGCTGACACTTATTTAATGCTTTAATTTGGCAGAGTGGAAAGAAAGATGGGTCTGGAGTCAGGGGACTTAGGTTCAAATACTTACTTGTTACTTACTTTCTTGTGATTCAATTTAACAAGCATCTGTCAGTGTATGCCAAGCACTGTATTGGGGGGAGTGGGGGAGAAGACAAACATCTAAAAATGCCTTCCTTCAAGGGAACTGACATTCTATTAAGGGAAAGCAACTCCTCCATGAAACCTTCCCTGATCCCCTCAGCTGAGAATGATCTCAACCTCCTCAAATATTCTTAGACACTCTGGATCTCTCCTTCTCACTCCTTCGATTCTGATATTTGTGTGTGTGTTCATATTATGAGCTTCTCAGTAGAATGCCTTGAGATCCAGGATAGTGTTATTTTTATCTTTGGGTCCTTCCTCGGCAGCCTAACTCACTTAGGCAATTTGTGTTTGTTGAATTTAGTTGAACTGAATTCATTGAATTGTTTGGGACCAGATTGTAGGGGATCTTAAATATTGGACTTGATTTTGTGGGCAAAGGGGAGCCATTAAATGGAAGAAATGCCAAAAGGGGAAAAGGAAAGGAGGGAGAGAGATAGGGAGAGGAAAAGTCCTTAAGGAATGGGCTTAGTTCCTGAGATTTTTAAGTGAAAGAGCAGACTACAAATGGTTCTTAAAAGAAGAGGGGCAGCCAGGTGGCTCAGTGGATAGAGCACTGGCCCTGGATTCAGGAGGACCTGAGTTCAAATCTGGCCTCAGACACTTGACACTTATTAGCTATGTGACCCTGGGCAAGTCACTTAACCCCAATTGCCTCATCCAAAAAAAGAAGAAGAGGAGGAGGAGGAGAATTTAGATTGGACAAAGGAGTGGTACACTAGCAACAGAGTCAGGATAAAAGACTATTACTTGTTCTTCAGTCTCTGTTTTTGTCCCAAACTCCCTTCTCCCTTTGCTTTTCTCATTATTATGTGTTTTCCCATGTGAGTGGTGTTTTAGTATAGATGAATTGTTCCAGAGGCTACAGCAGTTATTTGCATATGTTATAATAGCTTTTCTACAGAACCTTCAAAATAAGAGAGAAGTAGATTCAGTCACCACAGGAGATAAGTGTGTGCTTAATTGCTTTTCTCTATACCTCTAAGTTTGGTTAGATGCCAGACCTTCCATGGATCCTATCTCTGTTTGAGATCAACCCTGTAAACAAGCAGGCCACCCACTCAGCAGCAACCACACCTTCAGCTACATTGAGTGGGCGACCTCCGGGCTGGGGCAGAACAGGGAACCCTACAAGTGGTGGGCAGGAAACCTGGTCTCTCCAGCTCAGCTACCAAGCTTGGAAGACTCTTAGGGACACTTGCTATTTTAACAACCCCTTGAATTACAGAAACACTGCTTTTCCACAATCTTCTTTTATGTTCTTGATGGAGCCCCATCCCCTATTTTTTCCCCTTCCCTCTCTTCCAGGCTCAGTTAAGATGTCACCTCCCTTTTCGGGAGCATTTGGTCGGATGCTCCTGCCTGCCTCTGGCACTGACTTGAAGCCTTCCTTGAGCCTCCAAGCTGAAAATGATGTCCCCTTCCTTGAATCTCTTTAACCACTCCACTTGGACCTCTTCATTGCACTTTCTGTGTAACTCATATTATACATTGTAGTTATTTGGTTACTCATGCCATCCCCCGGCTAACTACATTCTAATTTCCTTAGAGGCAGAAAGCTATCTTCTTTCATCGTTGTATCCTCACTGACTCAATCATAGCAGGCTCTCATTTGGTCACTAAATTATCTATGCAAATTATTTGAAATATCATCCTTAGATGAAGGGCTAGGGAAGTAAGTAGCAATTTTAGCACGTAGGTTATACGTGACCATAGAGCAAGCGCAGGCTTGGGACAGCTCAAACCATGACTGGGTGAGTGGCAGCCTCAAGTTAAGACACTGCTCCCTGCCCATGGCCTGTTGCTTAAGGGAGGATAGGTAGGAAGAAAGAGAACAGATCAGGGCTGGCCAGACAAGCAATCACCTGGAAGCAACAAAGCGAGGTCTCTGATAGCTTCCTATTTTGACTAATTCTTCTTGCTAATAAAAAGTTAAGCTCTGTTGTTGTTATTGGAGGGGTTTTTTTTTCCTTTTTGAAGACTGCAAATGCTCTTGGTATCCTATAAGCACAGAGCTCAGGGTCTAAGACCTGACAGCCCTGCCCTATTTACAGCATGAAACATAGCAGGTATAAGTGACTTAATGGGGGGTCACACAGTAGTAGAAGGAGAACTAGAACCCAGATCTCTGTGTTTCTCTCTAGGTCAGACATCCATGCCACATCACTGCCTCCTGGGCCATGCCAACGTGATGCTTACTTGGGGCACCAAGGGTGCTTAAACACTGAAGAACATTACTCCAGCTGCCACTGGATGTAATGATGTTATTGAAACTGAGTTGATTCGTACTCTCCTTGGGGCCAGGCAGGGGAACGGAGGAAGGGAACACATATTTCTCATACACTGAATATGTGCCATGCAAAAGTGCTAAGTGCTTTATAAAAATTATGTCAAGACAAGAGTTAGGCCAGGAAATCAAGAGTGGGCTTCAGAGAAGAGGGAGTTCTAGAGAAAGGGGTTGCTTTTTTTTGTTTTTTCTTCCTATCTGCCCTATGTACTGACCTCTTTTCTGTTCTCATTTCTAGTTAAGCCTGAAGCTCCTTTTGACATAAATGTCACCTATCGCAAGGCAGCAAATGACTTTGTGCTAACATTCAATACAACACACTCAAGGAATGACTATGTAAAAGAGTTAATCCATGATATAGCTTATCACCAAGAAAAGAGTAAAAGCAACTGGATGGTAAGTAGATAAACTGTATTTTTTTAAAGCCTTCTTAATATCCAAGATGCATAGCAAGTATGGAAAATCTCCTATTTCGCCTCCTCTTCTTGCACAGTAAATAGACAATCTTACTGCATGAGAGATATCTGAAGCCAGGTGAGTTCTTAACATTTCAGAATCCCTTAAAGTTGTTCTGTTATCTATGGAAGTTTTGAACAAACAGAGGAGTCTCTGATGTCAGGTAGACAGAAGTTGGTCTAGATGCCCTTCCAACTCTGAAATTTGGGAGAATCTAAGTTATCTTCTATTGTGTGGCTTTAGGATATGCAGTGATGGTTTTTAATGGCTCTGTTTAAACCAAGACTCACTAATGACCAAGGCCAACTGGAGTAAGGCTTAGCAAACACTATACCTCTCCTTCCAGCAAATGCCAAAAGTTTGCTTGCAGGATCCCTTCCTCTGTTGTTTTTTAGTTGTGTAGGACTCTCTCTGACCCCATTTGGGGTTCTCTTGGCAAAGATGCTGGAGTGGTTTGCCATTTCCTTCTCCAGCTCATTTTTACAGATGAGGAAACTGAGACAAACAGGATTAAGTGACTTGCCCAGGGTCACATCGCTAGTAAGTATCTGAAGTCAGATTTAAACTCATGAAGATGAGTTTTCCTGATTCCAAGGCCGGTGCTCCATCCACTGCACCACCCAGCTGCCCACCTCCCTCTACTAGTCTGTAGCTGACACCACCTGCCTCCTCTGGACTAAGAATTTGAAAGACTCCAGTAGGTAGTTAGAGCAACAAACAGATCTTTTCCTACTCCCTGCTCCCTGAAAAGAATTCATCACCTTTTTAAAAGGTGCCTTAAAGGGCTTCCATTATTCCAATTACTGGGGGAAATAAGCATTGCTAGGGCTTGTGGAGGGGCTTTCAGGTGAACTCAAAGGGAAATGTTAATCAAGTTACAAAGGTTTGTGGAGGTATAGACAAGCCTGAAGTACAAGGGGAGAATCAATGTGGTTCCTCCCAACAGGCCTCAGGACAGGCCCAACTCATTTCCTCCTTTCTGATTCCTCCTCCCTTAGGTTCTGCCCAAAAATGGGCTCAATGTTCTGTTGCTTTTGGGTCTCTAATCAATAGACCTGCTTTAGAAAAGCCATCAGTGTCTTGGCCCTTCCAGACTCCACATCTCTCCACTTTAGGAAAGCTTTTTTTTTTTTATTTTCAGAAGCCCTGGCTTGGAAAAACAGTCACATTCTCATAATATCCCCCTACCCCAACCCCAAACCATTTCTCTTTTTCCCAGCTCCCTCCTGATCTTTGCCCATTGGGTCACTGGATAAGGAAGACTTCTCTGTCTCTAGTCTCCAAAAAATTATCTTCTTTGCTTCAGGCTGGTCTATATCTTCCCCTTATCTACTCTTTCCCTCCCCTCCCAGACTATCCACTTCTCCATAAACCACCATAATCCTACCTGCTTAAACCTGACTTACACATTTCAGAATCAAGTAGGGTCTTTCCTCCTGCCTCACTTCTCTTCTTCTTCAAAAGTTATGATCTCTTCCCATGTACAATCAATCCTTTTCTTCTATTTTATTATGCTCATTTCATTTGGTGTTTTAGATCAGATTTTATTTTAACGTCTTAAAATTTTTTCTTGTGTCCTCCTGCCATATTCCTGATTCTGGACCTCAATATAACAAATTTATAGGTTGAACTTCAATAGTAGACATTTCCTGGGAACAGTCAATAGTGAGCACCTTTCTCCTGCCCTCCCTTTCCCAGAACTGGCCAAACCCTGAAGCCCCAGCCTCAAGGAGAATGGTTTTGAGAGTCCTCATTGCACAATTATTTTAGAGAAAGACAAGGGAAATATAGTACATAATACAAAATGTATCCACACAAATGCTAAGCAAGGTGGACCATATCACTACAATGAACATGAAAGTGTCCCTGAATGTCTCCACTAAGTCATAGTCTCTCTTGGGCTCATGAAATAAATAGTGAAGGTATCTTTATTCTGGGCATAATGATATTGCTTCCCCTTTCCAAGCAAAGAGCACTCCTTTAACTGCCTGGTCCATCTTCCAATCACTTGCAGCTGGGCTCATGGTTTTCAAGGAAGAAGTTCCTTGATGTTTATACATGTGGTACCCTAACTGTGACTCATCCTCTACCTTCCTCAGCCTTCTCTTCTTTAGTTCAGAGAAAGGAAATAAAGTGATGGGTGAAATGGACTCTATTCAGAGGTCTGGCTTACTTAATCCATTTTCCTTTTCTTCTGGCCAAAGCTGACCATGAACAAAGTAGACCTATATAATGCAATGTGAGGAGTTAGGTCCACCTGCCCAGTGTAACACCTATTGGCTTACTAAAACCTGTTAGAGAACCACAAAGGAATTTGATCTTCAAATGATAAGCCCACAAGAACTCAACATTACTCAATCAAATTTGATGTGTAATACTTTGTTAAACTTGAATGTAACCTATTTCTTCATCATAAACAAGAATAACAAAAATTACGTCTTTTACTCTTCAGCACATAAGCGCACCCTATAATCATGTAACACTTCTGGAGAGAAAACTACAACCAAATTCAACATATGAAGTTAAAGTACGGTCATTTCCTGGTGGAAATTATTTTGGAGGGTACTGGAGTGATTGGAGCCCCAGTGTATACTTCAGGACACCACTGAACCCCAAAGCAGGTATGAGATGACTATGTTCTGTTTGTATCTGTGGGCTATCTTTATGAAGGAAGGAAGGAAGGAAGGAAGGAAGGAAGGGAGGGAGGGAGGGAGGGAGGAGAGAAGGGAAAGAGACAAGGGAGGAAAAAAGGTAGGGTAAAGAGGAGGGAAAGGAGGGAAGAAGAAAGGTGAGAGAGAGGAACGGAGGGAAGAGGGAAGAGAGGAAAATGGAAGGATTTGTTACGCACCTATTATGTGCCAGGCACTATGTTAAACACTTTTAAAGTGTTATCTCATTTGATCCTCGCAACTCTGGGAGGGAGTGCTATTATCAGTCTTATTTTATAGTTGAGAAAACTGAGGCAAACAGAGGTTAAGTAACTTGTCCAGGGTCATACAGTTAGTAAGTGTCTGAGGTTACATTTGAACTTGGGTTTTACTGACCCCAAGTCCAGTGCTCAATTCAATATGCTATCTAACTACTGCTATAATAATAACTGCCAATTATATAACACCTACTATGTGCACCTTACATAGATGCTCAATAAGCATATTTTGGTTGAGGTAACTAGGTGGCACAGTGGGTAAGAGCGCTAGACTTGTAGTAAGAGAGATCCAAGTTCAAATATTGCTTTAGACATTTACTAGCTGTGTGACCTTGGGTAGATCACTTAACCTACCTTAGCTTCCTCATCTGTAAAATGGAGATGATAATAGCACCTACCTCATAGGGTTATTGTAATAATCAATTAAGATAACCCATAAAGTGCTATAGAAATGCTAACTAACATTATTAGAAATCTAGATAGATTGATAGATAATAAATGGATGGATGACAAATGAGTAAAGATATAATAGATAAGTAGATGACAAATAGAGGATAGATGATAGATAATAAATGGATGGGGCATAGAATTGGAAGAGGAGGAGAAAGAGAAGGAAGAAGAGAAGGAAAGGGAGAAGTGACTATTCTGTAGGGCTAAACTACCCTCCCCCTCTCTCCTACCCAAGGCATTCCAACATTTGCCAGGTGCTTTGTAAGACAACCTGCTCTTCTTGTACCTTTTCTTTAGGGAAAGGAAGAATGAAGTAGCTATAATCTAAAGCAAGCATGAAAAAATTACAGCCTGTAGACTATAGTTTGCCAACTCCTTAAAGATTCTAAATCCCTGAGAGTCACCTAATGGTTATATAACATGATAATTTGTCAGTTTCACCAAACCCCAAATGAAAGGAACCCTAGTGTAGGGTGAAAATGGAGAGTATCTGACTCTGTGGTCCTGAGGATGGTAGGAGTTATCAGTAGTTCTCATTCTGACCTTCTTTTCTTCACTTTCCAGCTGCCAAGCTAGCAGTTTGTCCTCAATTCACCAGTAAACTCAGTGGCCTTATTAAATAGTCCTCTTCCTGTCTACTTCTTAGAATCCTTAGCTTCCTTCAAGGTTCAGTTTATGAACTGCCTCCTAGTCATAGCCTTTCCTGATTCCCCACCCCATTATTAGCATTCTCTCCCTTCTCAATCACCAGTGAATATATATCTCAATCAGCATTTATTAAGCACTCCCTTTGTAACAGGCACTGTGATAAGCACTAGAGACACAAAGCTAAAGAAAAAAAAAATCTACCCTGGGAAAAAACCTACCCTGAAGAAGCTCACATTCTATTGGGAGAGATAACGTGTATTAATCAGATTGTACATAAATGAATCTGCCTTGAGATGCTTAATAACAAATGACAGATAAATTGGAATCAGTGTAATTAATCCCAAATTGCATACAGAGAACAGACTAGAAAATGTTTCACATAGCAAAACAGGTTCAGGTATTAACCATGCAAGCATAAACATAGGATACCGCCCTCAGAGTCCCTTTAAGCAATGGGAACTTCTTAACTAGTTTGCATGTGTTTCTACACATGTTCTAATTTCAAATAATAATCATAGGTAGGTAGACTCCAATTTCCTATTAAGGTGATATAAGACAATTCATAAGTTACCAGTGATCACTAGTATATCTTATACATATCAAATTCTGTCACTAATTTAACTATTGCTTAATACCAATAAGTTCAGTTTAAAACAGCAAGATCTTATCACAGCTTATTGCAGTAATTTAGATGCTCTAATATTAATTTAGTAACTAATTGATTCAATATTGTTTAACAAACCTCCACTTTGTCTACTCTTATGCCATGAGAGTTACAAGGAAGAACCAAATCTAAGAATGAAACTCAAATATTCAGGGTCTCAGAATAGCTTTTTTCACCTGCAAGAATATTATCTGTGGACTCCTGGCTGGCTATCTGACTGCTTTCAAACTTTAGTATGGGTCATTTAAAAATTCCCCCACTGCTTCTCCCAAATTGATAAGCAGCCTCTTTCCATTTAACAGCACAAAGATTTATTTAGATGAATAAACTTAGGGATAAAGGCAACAAAAGAAGGAGGATAACAAGATTAAAATATGACCTGTGAATTTCTGCCAAGGAACTCTCCACTTTCTCTTTTAACTCTCTCTCCTGCTGCCGCTTGCGCTTACTCTTTGCCGAGCCTGCAACATTCTTAGCATCCCCCAAGTCTCCTTTCTCTGTAGTGTCTCTTTTAGTTCTCCTTCTACCTGTAAGCCCCCTTTCTTTCCCTACCGTTCCTCAGTCTCCTTAGCATCCTTGTATCCACCGACCATCTGACTTCCCCTGTATATAAAAGGCCTCTCTCCTTGGGAACCCTGGGGCCAAGCCCCCACACACATCAGGTTAATTGGTTAGCCACCCTAGGCCTCAGCTAGGGTCTTAAGGGGCCAGTGTGTACCATGCCCAGGGCTCAAGGGGGCTGTGCCCACCCCTGCACACCCAGGGCCTCCAGCCTCACCAGAGGCCAACAGGGGCAAGCCTGGGATCTCCAGGGCAGATCCCCTCAGGGTGGAGGGAGCTGGGGATTTTTCTCAGTCCAGCCTGGCTGGAGCCTCCTAAGGCTCCAAGGCCCACTGGGCTTCTCAACTCTATTGATGAAGCAGAGGGGAGGAGCACTAGCCTTTCTCACACAGAGAAAAACCCTGAGGGCCTAAGGCTTTTTAATCTCAGCCCAAAGGCAGGGTCCCCAAATCACAATAAATTCCCATACATCAATTGATAAAGTCTCACAAATCAAAGTACCTTTGGACATAATTGTTATCAATATCAAATTGTCTTTGCAACAAATTAGCTTACAAATAAAATAGCAGGCCTTGTAAATCACACAACTGTTAATTGAACACGTACACATTATATCCTGAATATATATATATATATATATATATATATATATATATATATATATATATATCTTTTTTCTTTTTCCCTAAGAAACAGCTTAAAGTTTGTCTTGATGTTTAAAAAATAAAAAGGAATATTCACCAACCCTTCATGAGATAAAATACTTCCAAATATTTCTCCCTTATTCAATCCTCAAAGCCAGAAAGGAACCTTGAAGATTGGAATTCCCCAAGATTAAGTTAAGGAAAGTTAACTTTACCCCCCACTACCACCACCTTTCTCTCATCCAAATGTGTTTGCTGTGGGGAATTCCTCCCCACTTTTAAACTTCTTCTAAACCAAAAAGTAAATATTCAATTAACTTATTCTTATTATAATAACAGATTTTTTACTAGGCCCTTTTAAAATTCTCTCATTATCTCTCTTTTTTCCTTTTTTTTTTTTGTTTCAAGTTATAGGAGTCAAAAACATTACAAGACAAAGTCAATCAGTTTTCAGCCAGAGCAGGTCTTTTATTTCTAGATTTTTTTTTTGTCTTCCTGTCTTTCAAGATAAGGAGCTGCTCTAAGGGTTTCCAAGTCCTATCCTCGACACCCCCCACCCTCAACCCCCCACTCCCCTTGGAACACCAAGCTGTATTTCACAAAGAAATCACATGAAACTTCCATTACTTTACTCTCTTCTTGATTTTTTTCCTTTAATCACCAGAAGCAAAATAATAATAACATGATCATGTAAGCATTAGCAGGCAGATGGCAAACCTGAGCATTGATGTACCTATTAGGTGATCACACATTTAGACTGAAAACAATAAATTCTTACATACTTGCATTCTGCTCATATCTTCTAGTTGCAACAACAACAACAACAAAAATGTTTACCAGGAGACACACATATGTAAGAGGTTTCACATAACAACTTATATATAATAACTGACACAATTGTTTACCAAATGATACACTATAAGAAAATCTAGAAACATAATACCTTAAAGCATTAGGAATTTTTAAAACTTGAAACAAAACCAATTAATTAGCAATCAGGTGTTCTTAATTCAGTTGCATGTTTTTGCTCTATACTTTATATAACACTTGCCCTATGCCAAGTACTTTACAATCATGTGATCCTCATAACCCTGGGAGGTAAGATTTATTATAGAAAACTAAAGTGACTAGTAGATTTCTTAATGCTAAATCTTCCTAATTTAACATAATAATCCTGATAGAAGAGCACACATACAGACCACGTTATTTCTTTTAGGGCAGATTTAGGTTTAAATCAAATCAACTGTGGATTTATAACTACTGGTAACATACTCTGCAAATTATCATCACCATAATACCCCTACAAAGAAAAAATTTGTTTCCTCCTTTATCTAGGGACCTCCACAGCTATATTAGTTATCATATAACAAGCTAAAGTTAAAACGGGCTGGCTTTTTCCTTTCCCTACAGCCAAATTTTCTGTCCCAAGGCTTTTGTGGCCTATAGAAAAAGAACTTGGCTGAACACTAAGAAGGTGTGACTCATTCTCAATTTGGATAGTGTTAAGGGCTAAAATTCTAGCTAAATTGTCTAAAATATCTAATGAGTGGTCGCCAATAAATTATAAGCTTTAGCAAGAGTTAGACTTTTAAGCATTTATTAAGGAGAATAAGAATTTATAAAGAGAGAAGAAAAGGCCTAGATTCCTATCTATTAAAGGGAGAACGCATATCTAGCTCCCTTCTCCACCAGCGTCCCCAGGAAAAGAGAGCGAGACAGAGCACCCGGCTCCCCCTTCTTCCTCCCACAAGCCAACATCACTTCCTGACTCCAAAGAAAAGACTCCTGGTCTTGCCCTGGAAGACCTTCACTTCATGGCATAACTTTCCTATAGTAAGTCTCCAGTAGGTGGTGTCATTCCAATCATTACAATAGCACACCCAGACACTTCAGACTCCACCTCCTATAACCTACCTCCATAGTCCACTGTGCCTTAAATCCTATCTTTGAAGAAAAAGGAGGGAGAAACTATTAAACTCTAGTGATAACTTATTTCCCTCCCATACCCATTTTGCCTATAGAGGTTATGAGAAAATAATGGGGTTTGGCAGATACTCAAAGGTCCCACCTGGAGATTAATTTAAACTGATTCAATTAAATCAGAGTGATTGACTTTGCTGATTAGCCTACTTAAAGTTAATTAGTTTGTAACCATATTGTATTGTTCGGGGCAGCTAGGTGGATAAAGCACCAGCCCTGGATTCAGGAGGACCTGAGTTCAAATCCGGTCTCAGACACTTAACACTTACTAGCTGTGTGACCCTGGGCAAGTCACTTAACCCCAATTGCCTCACAAAAAACAACAACTTTGAGCTCAACTAAAGACCACCTTCAAGTCTAGTGAACCAATGGATATGGATGACGCTAACCAATCAGCTTGAAGCAGTGTGTAAGGACCTATAAAAAGCTTCCACACTCAGTTTGTGGGGGCAGTTCGTGATTGAAGCAGGCTCATGGCAGAGGACTTGAGGAAGAACCAGAGCAGGCTGAAGCTCTAGGCTAGATAGGCCTTTTCTTATCTTTCTGAACTCAATGTTTTCCTTTTACTAATACCTAGTATACTTTAATAAATGCTTAATGCCCAAAGACTGGTGCTAAAGCTTCTAATTTAAGGCAACCACACATTTAGATTTTAAACATCATAAGGTCAAGCCTTCTTTATCTGTCCTGAACCTCTTAAATACTCAGAGCAACTTTCCTTTTGCTCCTGGGCATCTCACCTTGCCATGTACATCTCATCCCCAAAGCTGGAGCCAAACCCACTCTCAACTAACAGAAATCTTCCTACTGCCTTCTCAACAGCTCCCTCTCTCCCTGCTCTTGGCACTTGCCAACTTCACAGAAAACCACTACCACAATCAATTAAATTCATACATATCCTGACAATATCTCCAACACAATGGACCACTAAACTGCTGGGTACCTCTCCCCTACATATCACAAATCACCTGAGGTAACCATCTTGAAACTATAGAGTATCACAATAATAATTTTCACCAAAAATGAGACCAGAATTGATTCAACTGCACCTGAATCTATTCTCCAAATGACATCCCATAGAACCTCAATAGACAATTTCATCTTAGTAACAATTCACCCAAGAACCATCCACTCCAAGAATTCCACATTTTCCATTGTGGTCCCTTCTATTCCTAAGCCATTCCACCACAAAATACATATGCATACATACATATACATATATATGCACATATGTGTGCATGTATGCGTATGTGTATATATATATACATATATGTGTGTGTGTGTATATATATATATATATATCCAAATGGCAGTATATAACAGGTTTTACTTGACTTTAGTTTGTATGAATCCCCCCAATTTCTTAACTAGATGGCCAAATCAAATTCACTAACCCTTTTGGGTGATTTCCTTTCTTTTGTTGGTTTAACTTAATAACTAATGCTATATTCAGTTTTCTAATTAGTTTGCAAAACAATGCTAGAAAGGAGAATTTCTTTCTGTCCCTCCCCGATTTTCATAATCTAGCCATAGGACAGGCTTCTAAATTCCAAGCACAAACTTACATTTTTTATTGACAGAAACTTGAACATGTAAGACAATTTCACACATTCACACATGAGTCACACACAGACACTCTCAGACAATTTCTATCCCCTTGAAACTTCCTTTTTCAGTCCTTTCCCCTTCCTGACTTATATTCTCTTGTCAGGGAAGAGAAAAGGAACTGTCTTTTAGCTTTTATCTACAAGGAGGCCCAGCTAAACCAGATAACCTAAAACTTGCCCCACCCCCAACCTTTCACCTCAAGACTATCCCAGCCCCAAAAAACAGCGCGTAATGGTGCCCAATGTGCTCCAGAACCCTTCCATGGGCACAGACACCCCCCACCAGAGCCAAGCAATTCAAGGCCAGAAACTGTCCCAGGCAACACGGCTCAGTGGCCAGGCCCCCCAAAAATCCTTCCCCACAACCTCCTTGCACCACAAACAACTCCCCAGATCACTCTGCCACAAAAGATTCAAAATGTAGCAATATATCAAAATCTTAGGCACTAGATGCTGGCTAGATACTCCTCCCTCCCCCATAGTAGAAACTGCCACACAGAAAAGGGGGGGGGGGTTAGAACACATGGCTTCCTCCGTTCTGATTTTAGCCTCCTGTGCCCAAATTCAAAACTCATTCATCCCAAAATGTTTTATCCCCTTTCCTTTTTTTTTACTCTCAGTACAAACAGGGTCTACTTGCTTGACCCATGTTCCCTAGAAGGGCTGTCTTTTAGGGATTTCTAAAGAGGCCATTCTTACTCAGTTCCTTCAGTACCATCCTTGGTGACTTTTCTAATGGGGACAGGGAGGGCGTTCCCTATAAACCACCCACACCTACAGACTCAAACTGCTTGACTATAATAACACTGCTTGGCTGTCATCTAAAACATCCTACATCCAGGGCTTTGCCTTAATTTCCCTGGCTCTCTTAACCACCCAGGAAGTACTCGACAACCCTTTCCTCCCCCTGGGGATCCACAAGCACAGACTTATATGTTTGAAATTCTTTTCTGCTCTGCTAAATTCTTTACCCCCTTTGTGAGCTCACTTAATCCATCTGCATTTCCAACATCTCCACGGGCTAGAGTTCCTTCTCTAAACCACCCAATGGACCACTGAAAATAGTTCAGCTAGACATCCTGTGCTGGGATCCGGAGGCCAAAATCTCCTTTCAGATCATAATTTCATAATAAATCTCACTTTGGCCTCCAAATTGTGAGAAATATCACTCAATAACTTCTGGAACTCAGTGTTGGTGATATGTCAAAGGCTCATTTATTGTCATTCTTGAGAGAATGGGCCACTCCTTGTCCATCTCAGGGGTGACCAAAGATGCAGGCTCCCAGGCCCACTTTTATCTCCTCTCATTCCTAATATGAAATGGCCCCTCCCTTTTTCAAGGATTACAATCTACATGAACTGGCTTATCAGGACTTGGAATTCCCACCCCTCTTCCTGAAAACTTCCCATGGGAAGTTTTTCTATTGACTCTCCCAAAGGAAATTTCTCTATCTGCGAATATTAGCATTTGAGTGTCTGCTTCTATTCTCCCAGAGGAAGTTTTCTCAATATGAATATACAATCTGAATGCTTTCCCAGACTAACCCTCACCTGTGGATACATTCTCCCAGATGGTTCTAATTCATACTTAGAGGAGTCAACCCATCCCCGATTCTTCACAATGTTGATGAGGAGGAGGAATTAAATAAAATAATTTTGAGAGACAAAGTGTTTTGGTAAATTACAAGCCATTTTATTAATCACAGCCATCATATTATTGACAAAAAAAGGACTCCTTAACTTCTCATTCCATCAAAGAGACCACATGGCTTAAGTTTATATGCCTTTAGACAAGATTTGTTCTATTGCTTAGCTTTTTAAACTGTGGGTCATGACCCCATATGGGGTTGTATAACTGAATGTGGTGGGGAGTCACAAAAAATTTGGTGACAGTAAAAGGTTATGAATACCTATTTTATATACCTATATGCCTGGGGTCCTGTGAAAATTTCTTGGGCAAAAAGGGGTTTCAAGTGGAAAAAGTTTAAGAAGCCTTGTTCTATTGAATAGCAATCAACTGTAACTGGCTAACAATTTAATGAGAGGTGCACTTTACAAAGAGAAGTGAGCTTACTCTAATGAGGGGCTGAGAATGACATCATGTAGCTCTTGGACAGAGAAACTATCCCTAAACCCAGACCCGCCCGGCCCCCCCAGCTTTGGGCAATCTAGACAAAAGGATCTGTCCCCACCCAAGCTTGACTGAAAGGACTTCACCTTAAACTAGAGATTCCTTGAAAGGCTGTGGCCATCAGATAGAGAGGATTAGCTCAACCTGCAGAGACTGAATTCTTGAAATGAGGATAGAAGAGGGGAGGGGGCAGTCTCTGAATCTCCCCAAATCATTAGTTATTAATAATAATTTCTCACATTGATAATAATGATGATGGTGATAATGTTGATCATGTTGCGTTGGGTGGACTTATTTTTTGGTGTAGTTTCCCCAACGTGGTATCTTTGAGGACCCTGCTACTACACTGCTACTCAAATTCTTATTGAACTACTATTTTTTTCTTTTATGAATGTCCCTGTAATTATCCCTCTATTGAGGGATATTTTTATTTAATATTTTTAAAATGAAAAACAAAGCCTTTAATACATGCTTCACAAAACAAATTCCCATATTGGCCATGACTAACAATCTCTCTCTCTCTCTCTCTCTCTCTCTCTCTCTCTCTCTCTCTCTCTCTCTCTCTCTCTCTCTATCTATCTCTCCATTTTAGATCCATCCCCTCTGGCAGGAGGTGAGCAGCTTGTTTCATCTTCAGTCTCCTGGACTCAGAGTTTATCATTTCATTAATCATGATGATATGGTGGGAAAATGGGGTACGGGTTGGGGTTGGGGTTCTTGGGAATTCCTCTTTAAAGAATTACACCCTCTTGCACACAAAATGTAGTTAGAATAAGGTGATAGTTTATTTAGGGCCAAGGGAAGGGAAGGGTGGGGGGAGGGAAACCATGAAAGAAATCCTTGGACTTTTCATGGGGAGATTCGGCATAAAGCACATGGCTCAGAGGTACCAAATCTCCTCGAACAGGAGACTGGAAGGTACTTTTATAGAGGACTGATGGGGGTGGCCCGTGAAAAGTTCCTTTAGTGAGAGAGGACCATCCCCCACTGGTGGTAGCTGGGGGAATTGGGTGAGGAGTGGAGGACCATCCCCCACTGGTAGTGACTAAAGGAATTGGGTGAGGGGTGGCTTTGGATCCCTCTTCAGAACACAAAGGCCGAAGCCACACCCAAACTTATCTCCCCAGGGTAAGGGAGACCAGAATGAAGGGTAGGAATCCCAAGCTAGCTCAGTCCGATTTGGTTCAGTTTATCTCTCTAGGCGTTATCTGTCCTCTGGTTTAGTTTCTCAAGGAGAAGATTCCTCGGTGTGCCCCAGAGAAATTCTGGGGTGCTCTGCGCCCCATGACAATAGTTATAAAATCTTTCAAAGTTATTTTTTTCTATAATCTTATTGTTGGATGAATTGTTATCCAAGTTACAAAATCATTTTCAAGAAAAAAGTGGCCTTGCCCACATAAATAAGTAGATAAAGAGTATCTCAAAGCCATGTGTGACTGTGGATATTGATCAAAGGATAAATAATAATAACCTTGTCCTTGATTTCCAGAGATGCCAGATTCTGGTATGATCGTCATTATCATTCTGAGCTTCTTTTCTGGGATCCTGGGGATTGTTGTGATCTGTTTGCTATGGGAAAAAAGGTGAGGATCTCTTCTCATTCAGAGTGATTATATTAAGGCATTGTAGGAATTAAAAAACCAACTGTCCTTGCTCAATTACAGCTCATTCTCAAGACCCAGTATTTTTTGTTTGTTTGTTTGCATAATGGATTGAGGGCTATAAAGGCTTTAGAGTTCATTTACTCAAACTTCCTCTTTTTACAGAGGAGGAAATCAAAAGGCCAAAGAAGGTGAGGGAGTCAAAGAGCTAGGCTTGAACCCAAATCCTCTAACTCCAAATTCAACGTACTTTTCACTATACTAGGCTGCCTCCCTTCAGTCATTTTTGGGAAGCCAAAAATAATAAAGGAGACATAAGATGAAGTCCAAGAAAGATCACTTTAAAGTTATATCCTTGAATAATGTGAACAATTATTTCTGGGTGGTCCTTTTGGCCAACTTTGGGTTTCATGTCTACATCAAGAATATTGTGTTGATGTTCATCTTTACTGCTTTGCTAAGAGTCTTTCAATGGCTCAGAGTTTACTGCTTCCTTTATGAAAATTCATACCTAGTAAATCTAACACCAAGGCTAACACTTTTCCCACTTGTTGACTAGCACCATAAGATAATGAGGCTAAAAGGGACTTTAATGATCATTCAGTCAATCAACATTTAGTAAATACCTACTATGTGCCAGGCACTGTGCTAAGTATTAGAAATACAAATACAGGGGCAGCTAGGTGGCCCAGTGGATAAAGCACCGGCCCTTGGATTCAGGAGGACCTGAGTTCAAATCCAACCTCAGACACTTGACACTTACTAGCTGTGTAACCCTAGGCAAATCACTTAACCCCAATTGCCTCAACAACAACAACGACAAAATACAAGACAGTTCCTACTTTCATGAAGCTTTTATTCCAGTGGTGGAAGATAATACATAAGAAGAAGATGAAAAGGCAGGAGATGGTAGAGCAAAAGATAGCCCTGAGGGGGTGTGTTAGAGAAATTAAAGAGAGTCAGGAATGGACCCTGAAGAGAAATGAAGGCATGTTTGGCCTAGAGAATTTTCTTTAAGTGGAGGGTTCTTGGAGGAAGAAGCTGTGGGGCTAAAGCACATTTCCAGAGTGAGAAGTCAAGTCCATAAAGGCAAGGTATAGAAGCTTCTGTGGCAGGTCAGAGAAAGTCTTGAGTGAGGAGTGGAGCCCATAGATCATATAATCATACCCCCTAATTTTACAGAAGATAAAGCTGAGGCCTAAGGAAATGAAGACTTGTACCTAATCCCATAATCAGTTAATTACAGACCCCCAATCTCATAAATACTTTTGTTGATTTGGTCCAGAGCTATGATTTCATCATTGTAGAGAAATCCCTATGTGGAGGCTTCTTTCAACAATAGATTCAGTCCTAATTTTATCTTAAAGGGTTGTCTGGGAGGCAATTTGGTAGTGCAGTGGAGAGAGTGCTGAATTAAGAATCAGGGAAACCTGAGTTCAAATCCAGCCTGCAACATTTATTATAGTTCTGTGACCCTGGGAAAGTCACTTTACTTCTGGTTGCCTTGATTTCCTCATCTGATATATGGAGTTAATAATAATAACACCTACTGGGGCAGCTAGGTGGCGCAGTGGATAAAGCACCAGCCCTGGATTGAGGAGTACCTGAGTTCAAATCCAGCCTCAGACACTTGACACTTACTAGCTGTGTGAGCCTGGGCAAGTCACTTAACCCCCATAGCCCTGCAAAAAAACAAACAAAAATAATAATAATAACACCCACCTCTAAGAGGATAAAAAAAGATATTTGTAAAGAATTGTGTAAACCTTAAAGCACTATATAAATATTAACTATTATTATTAAATAACTTACCATGGTCTGTTGGTCTGTATCAGAGGAAGAAGACCCAAGTCTTCCTGATTCCAAAACTGGCCTTCTATACACTTACACCTCTTATGAATTTTTTTTTTTTTTGGTGAGGCAATTGGGGTTAAGTGACTTGCCCAGAGTCACACAACTAGTAAATTTCAAGTGTCTGAGGTCAGATTTGAACTCAGGTCCTCCTGACTCCAGGGACAGTGCTCTATTCACTGCACCACCTAGCTGCCCCTCCTCTTATGAATTTTGATCCAGTAGGAAATAGAACTGCTATACTATGTTGCATCTACAGACTATTTTTATTATTTCAGAATTAAACCCGCTTTGTGGCCCAACCTCCCTGACCACAAGACGACTCTGGAACAGCTGTGTAGGAAACCACAAAAGGTTGGCTTTTTTTCTGTAACTTTCAGGACATTGGACAAGTAGATCAGAGCATCCCAGGGCAGGGATTATAGGATAAGGGGTAGTGGAGCCTGAGGTTTTGAACCTTTTCTAAGACACTCTCTAATGACCAGGAGGATACTATGAAAAAGTTTTGGGGGAAGAAGACCATAACAAGATATTAGTCTCATTCTCTTGTCCCTGGATTTCCGAGCCCTGTACAACATGACCAAAGCAACTCTGAATAAAGGGCACCTCCAGAGACCTCATTTACTATACGAGAATGAAAGAAACTGGGGGGCTTCCTGGTGAGTTAGTCTAGAAAAAAGACCAGAAAATCACTGCCCAGAGTTTATAACACTTTCTGGAGGCTTACCTGCTAATAACACCACACTTTTTCATCTGCTATGGGGCACTTTTATAGTCTGTGAAAATATATACCAATCCATTGTCAGAAAAAATGATTTTCAAGAACTCTTGTTAGCATGTTCTTCTAGTTCAATGTCTGAACCTATTATCTCTTTTGTGGTCTAGAACTTCAACATCAGTTTCAATCCAGAAAGTTTCCTGGACTATCCAATTCATAAAGTAGATGGTATTCAAGCCAAAGAAGAGGTGGAAGGTTTTCTGCAAGTCCCACTCCCTCGAGATATCGATGTCACAGAGAGGATTGGACTCAGCCCTGACTGGCCATCTGAGAATAATATCATCCCACCAGTAGCTTATGGAGGAAACTCCCCCCCACCTTGCCTGCATGGGAACTTCAATACATGTGACCTTTCTATGGTCATGGCCTCAAAGTCACCCAATCATCAGGAGACCAACAAAAATGAAGCTCATTTCTGTGGGGGCCTGCTTCTTAGCTCTGACTCCAGAAATGGTGCTTTGACATTCCCCTTTCCACTCAGACTAGGAGTCTTGGCTCCAAATCCAACTTCCCAAGGACAAGCCATCAATGCAAACCTGAGGTTAAGTCAAGAAGAAGCATATGTCACTATGTCCAGCTTCTATCAAAACAAGTGAGCCTTAAGGAATCCATGATTTGAAGCATCACAGCCAACAGATACAAAAGAGGAGGCTGCTTGGAGCTCCTGTTCTCAGCCTGATTTTCTAGTCTCTTATATTAACTCAACATAAAAAAGAAAAGACAACTTTTCTATTTGCCATGCATCTACACATGCCAAATTTTGGAACACCTTTTTGGCCATGTCCTAGTTAAGTGATGCTTCCTTCAAACAAGGTTGGAGTGCCATTACTTCTGTTGTTCTTGATTTCAAAAACAAATTATTAAGCTATTCAATTCTTTGAAAAAGGAAGCAAAAGAGAAAAGGAAGAATGAGAGAGGGAAGAATGAAAGGGAAGGTAGGAAGGAGGGAGGAAAAAAGGAAGGAATGAAGAAAATGAGGGACAAGTAATGGATGAGACCTACAAGTATAAACCTAGGATACATTCTCATAATCAGAAGCTGGCAAGGTGGACATGGAAATGGAGACCGCCAAAGACATGTTTCATTCTGGCTTTTCTCCCAGCTGCTCTGAACCATCTGTCACATATCATTTTGTGATTTACTGTAAGGGGCCAAAATTCTAGCTAGTCTGTCTAAAATATGTAATGAGTGGTCACCTATAAATTAGAAGCTTTAACAAGAATTTAGACTTTTAAGCATTTATTAAGGAGAATAAGAATTTGGTGAAGAGAGAAAGAGGCCTCGATGCCTAACATCGATCTATCTCAGGGAGCCTGCCTTTTTGCTCCACTCTCCGCGAGAGTCCTGACGCAAGAGAGAGAAAGAGAGAGAGAGAGCCTTGCCCCTTCTTCATCCCACAAGCCTCCTGTGAAAACTGGGAACATCCCATCCATATGCACACACAGCTCCAAGCTAATTGGCTGGTAGCTTTGATAGACAGTACCCACGAGCAAATGTCACTTCCTGACACCAAGGACCTGACCACATGGCTTGCCCTCAGATGCCTTCTCCTCATGGCAGAGCTTTCCTACAGTAACTCTCCAGCAGGTAGCATCACTCCAATTGTTACATTACCATTTAACCGCAGACAGTTTTTGGCAATGGAGATACCACACTCAAGCCAGACTTGCCATGTCTTGGGGAAGGTATACTAGTTCTAAGAAAAGAGGGAAATGAATTTTTTTCTGGTTCTCAAAATCATGTCTGCATAGTCTAGAGATATAAAATACAAATGATTTTTCAAGATTGAAGCATGGAATTACCAAATCTTAGCAATGAAAGACACCTTAACAATCATCTTGGCCAAACTTTCACCCAACTCTCTACAGTTTGAGGAAATCACTACCTCACTGGCTACAATCCATTTAGGGGGCAAAACAAAACCTCTTCTATTTTTCTATAATAATCCTCAAGTTTGGGTAAGCTAGGTGGTGCAAGGGCAGCTAGATGACGCAGTGGATAAAGCACCAGCCCTGGATTCAGGAAGACCTGAGTTCAAATCCGGCTTCAGACACCTGACACTTACTAGCTGTGTGACCCTGGGCAAGTCACTTAACCCCCGTTGCCCCACAAAAAACATTATAATGATAATCCTCAAGTTGAACTTGATTAGTGGTATAGTAATAATGATTTCTGAATTACCTAGAGTATAGAGTTCACTGTAACCTGCCATTATTGTTTTTTGGAAGAAATCTCATTGCTAACCCTGGATGTTAGGACATTTCAGCACATGGAGTGGATGAATAAACCTTCATTTTAGCATTAGTGAGTCAACAATCTGGTCTTATCCACAAAATGTCCTGATCTTCCACAAATTTAGCAAATGGCAAAACACTTCAAGAAGCATGTTGAATTTGTTGGTAGAGTGGTCATTTTAGGGATCTTCAGTGGATTTCATTGGAAGTCACAATTTGTGGACACCTTATAGACATATTTGCTTTTACCTCTTGACTCTCTTAGTTTGATGGAAATTCAAGCATGTTTAGCATACTATGAACATACAAGGAATATGACAGATATAAGACTTAAATTCAAATCTCAAGGACTGAGAATAGAGCAGCTAGCTATTGTAGTCCTATGTTTGCTGCTGTCCCCTGTCCTTCTCCTCTTAGGTTCATCCCTTAATATAAGGCAGACAGGTTAAAAGGGGAGAGGTGAAGCTGGGGAATTAATGTTGCTAAATAGATCTAGTACATCCCCTCCCCTAGTTAGTTTAGTGCCATGATGATGACTATAATCACTATATTATGTTACTGTCATGCTTTGTACAACAATATGTATTATCTCAGTTGATGTTCTTAACAACCGTATGAGGCTGGTATTATTATTCCTATTTGAGAGATACAAAAATCAAAGTTGAATAATTTGCCCAAGATCACACATCAGGTTGGTAGTAGAATCAGCACAAGAACCCAGGTGTAAGAGTATCTTTTACATAAATAATGGACTGGAGCCAAGAAGAAATGTACTATATTCACCAACAATGTACTAGAGGATTTCTAAGATCCTTGCTATCTCTAACATTCTATTATTCTATGATTTGATATAGCATGTTATTATTTGAAATGCTGAGTGTGAGTGAAAATAGACGCATTTGAGAGCAGACACATACCTATAGTCCTTACTGCTGGAAAGGTGAAACTGGTGGATCATTTGAGTATGGAAGTTCTGAGCTACAAAATGACTAAAAGTCAATTGGGAATTTGCACTGTCTATAAACCAATGTGGTGAAGCTTCTATGAGTGAAGGGTCAGCAGGCTGCCTAAAGAGGGATGAATGGACCCAGATTTGAAATGGAGTGGGAGGAAAGAAGGAAGGAAAGAAGAAGGAAGGAAGGAAGGAAGGAAGGAAGGAAGGAAGGAAGGAAGGAAGGAAGGAAGGAAGGAAGGAAGGAAGGAAGGAGGGAGGGAACCAAAAGAAGCCACAGTTATTCTTCATTTATTATGAAGAACATGATCATTACATGTAAAATTGCTGCTATTGCTTGATGTACACACTGACTTGCACCATACAGCATTTAAATATAACCAGTCTCTTTCTCTGTTCAAGTAGAGAATATGAACAATCTTTAATAGACTTTTGAAAGGAAGAAACATCTTCAGATCACATTTAAAATAAAGATGTGTATTGTTACTTTTCTTTCCAGTAGGATTTGCACTGAGCATAACTTAGTAAAGAGATTGATAAAGCATCATTGGGCTGGTCTGATATTGGACACAGTTGAACTGTATAAGAAAGGAGGAGAATGAGCCCTAAATTGGTTTGCTTTGGGAGGTGGGTGGGGGGAAAGGGCTGAATTATTGTTTGGGGCTGCCTATGGTCCTTTGCCTCTTGTTCCTGTTTGGTTTCCATGTGGGAATCCTCATCAATGAATGAATGGACCATGAGCTTGATATAACACAAGACTGAAAGTACTAATATGGGAAGGGCCATAATGACTTGGGGCTAGTCAGGACGATGGTGAGTGTCAATGTCAAGAGAGGTACTGAAAGAATTACATAGCAAAGGAACCCATGACAAGTCCAGTGGATTTACAAACATTTATTTGCTGGTTAAAAAAAAAAACAAAACAAAATAACAAAAAAACCTATAATTCATTACTCCAAAGGTCATGGCTTGGGCTCATTTTTTCCATGTGCATGAAATACATTTTGCAGAGCTGCTAAGTGTCCAAATAAGTAACCAATGTATGTTATTCTGGTTTATTTAATTAAATGATAAAAATTCAATTGTTACTTTGTGTCCTCTATGAACACCAGTAAATGGAGACCTACTTATGGTGGATTATTTGTGTAAGCCATTCTCAGTTGCTGAACTATGATTCTGAAAACTATTATCCCTTTATGAGTTTGGGTTTTCAGGCTACCTCATGTACTATTTTTCTTCATTATAAGCATGTGCCCAGGATTTGAGTCTCTATTCCAAGGGGAGCAGTAATGTCTGAGTTCTGACTGTATCATCTGAATGCTTCTTATGAGCATGGATAACTAAGAAAGGAAAGGATTCTAGGATATGCCTGGATACTTTTATTTTTCCAAGTAAATGAATTATTATGTAACATTCCTGAATATTAGCCTCTCCAGTTACTAACAATAACACAAGATAATCACTGAATAATAATATATGATATATGATATTTTAAATATATATGATAAATATAATATAAATATATGTGATATATAATATGATATGTATGTGTATATGTATATACAAATGTGTATACACATACATGCACATGCACACATACGTATACATACACATGCCTATACATATAAATATATGCATACATATACACATATGTATACAGGTACACACATACATATACATATACAATCCTACTCCATGTCTCATTGAAGCATGTAGGTATGCCTGTGTTCTTGAAGTTTATGCTAGTTGAATGCAAACTGACAATGTGAAGAATGCCGCTGAAGAGCGAGTCTTACTAAGCCGGTAAGGCTTTGAGTATGGGCACACTGAAAGACTATATACTTATTGATGCAATGACACACATGTCTATCCCATGGCTTCTGTCTTTGCCTCTGGGATTGCCCAGTGAATGCTGCTTTCCCCAGTGCAGTCCTGCTCTGCATATGGTTTTTGCCTTTGCCCCTAAAACTTCTTGGGGAGCCTCAAATTCAGCCTGCATGCCTAGGGCCTCTGCCTTCACCCAGCTATTAGCTCAAATATAGCCCCCTGACTGTGGTCTTTACCCTCCTGAGCCCCCCAAAGTGTCCTGTGTCAGCCCTATCCAGGCCTCAGGCCTTTGGTTTCTGTTTCCTCACCTCCTTCCCCTTCCTGTCCCCCAAGGCTTTCTACAGTGCTTTAGAGGCCTTTCCAAGACCAGACCCACCTCAAATTGCTCCTTTCTCTTCTCCTGCCTATAGTGGGGTGTATCTTCTAGACCTTATAGAACTTGGCAGCAGCATCTCTCACAAAGCTGGACATCAAGAGAGGGCTCAAGGAGGGAAAAACATTCATACCCAAGTAGGAGGAGTAATGTATTTAACCCAACACCTTTTGCTTCACTCTCTGTTATGACTGGTCCATAAGTCAGAAACTTGCTTTTATCTTAACTTTTCCCTTTCTCACTCCTTCCAACTTCTTGTGTTCCCCAAGACCCAGCTCCCTCCTGATGATGCTGTATCTGAGCTGCCTTTTCAAGCACTGGTCAGCACTTTCACTCATACATACCCCCAACTCACTGGTCATGGTGGGGGGAGGGGCTGAAATACTCCTTGCTTCCCATTATCACTACCAGGCTCTCCCTCTACCACCATCCCTAACTAACCTTTTCCTCCTCTGAGGTTCATTCAATCCATATTTATCCCTCAATCAAGATTCTGGTGGCTTTTTTCTACCAGCTTAGGGAGACTCTCCTCCTTCCTCAGTGAGTCCAGTGCCTAGTTCACAATCTTTCACTATATTGATATTCCCTCAAACGCCCTAACTTCCAAATTCTTCACTTTACTCATTTCTATGGTCTGCTCCTCCATCCCATTTCATCTACAAAGGGAGGTGGTCATACTTTTGATCTTGCCATTACCCACATATTTTCCACTTCCACATCATGAGCTCTAAAATTCCTTAATTTGATCATACTCCTTTATCATTCCATATTCCCCTCTGCCTTACAATCACTGTTCTTCATCCTGACAGTGATCTCTATTCCTCCACTCCTCAGTCTTTCCTGGGCCATTGCCCCATATTGTCTATGCTCTCCTCTTTTCTCCATCGTTTTTTTTTGTTTTTTTTTTAGTGAGGCAATTGGGGTTAAGTGACTTGCGCAGGGTCACACAGCTAGTAAGTGTTAAGTGTCTGAGGCCAGATTTGAACTCAGGTACTCCTGACTCCAGGGCTGGTACTCTATCCCCTGCGCTACCTAGCTGCCCCTCTCTTTTCTCCATCTTGATCCCTTGGTAATCCAGTTTAATTCTACACTCTCTTCTACTCTGAAGATTCTTGCCTCTTTATTCTATTGCTATTCATGCCCTACTAAGCCCCAACCTTGGGTTACTCTGACCATTTGGTACTCTTTCTCCTATTTTCATGCAACTAAATAGAGGTAGAGAAAATCACAAAACCCTATTGACCAGGTACACTATGGATTTATGGTACATAATATCAACTGGGCCCTCACAGAAGCAAATCAATCACTTTACACCTCCCTAAGTGATTTACTTACTCCACTCACCACAGCAGGTTCTCCAGACTTTTTCATCCATGCTCAGACCTGCCATAGCTCCCCCTTTCCAACCCTCTCAGTTGAGAATCTTGCCTCATTTTTTCACTGAAAAGAATTGAGGCCATTACCTAAGAATTCCCTTTTCTCTCCTCATTTCAATTCACTTAAATGTCTTCTGCTACTATTTCTTCTTTCTTCTATCTCACATGAAAAGCTGGACCTTCTCCTTCACAAGGCCAATATCACTTTGGGCACAAGTGATCCCTTTCCTTCTTATTTTCTCCAGCATACTATCCCCTTTATCATCCACAGTCTCTCACTTATCTTCAATGTCTCTCTGTTGGCTACTTCCTTGGTGCTGCCCATCCCAGCTAGCTATCATCCTATATCTCTCATCCCTTTCATGGCTAAAGTCCTTGAAAAGTTGTCTATAATTGGTGCCTACACTTCCATTTCATCATTCTTTTCTTGACTCTGCAATCTGACTTCCCACCTCATCAACTGAATCTGCTCTCTCCAAAGTTACTAATGATCTTTAATTGGCAAAACTAATGGCCCTTTCTCATTCTTCATCCTTCTTGACCTCTTTCCAGTGTTTGACACTGCCAATCACCCTTTTTCTCAGCAAAAATTTCTCATCCTGGGCAGCTAGGTGGCACAGTGGATAGAGCACTGGCCCTGGAGTCAGGAGTACCTGAGTTCAAATCCGGCCTCAGACACTTAACACTTACTAGCTGTGTGACCCTGGGCAAGTCACTTAACCCCAATTGCCTCACTAAAAAAAAAAATTTTTTTTTCATCCTTAGATTTTCATGAAACTATTCACTTCTGGTCCTCTTCCTACCTGTCTTCTTTGCTGGATCTTCACTGAGGTCATCCTGGCTAACCATGGATCTCCCCTAAGGCTCTATCCTGGGTCCTTCTCTTTTCTTCCTCTACAGTATTTGATTTGGTCAACTTATCAGCTCACATGGGTTGAATTGTCACATCTTTGAAAATGATTCTCAGATCTATTTATACAGCCCAAACCTCCCTGCTCACCTTCAGTCACACATCTCCAACTACCTATGAGATATCTCAAATTGTATGTCATAAATATCTTAAAATCCATTTGCCCCAAATCAAACTCATTATCTTTCCCACAAAACTTTCCCTTTTTCCTATCTCCCTTGTTACTATCAAATGGCACTACCACCTTCCCAACTAACTAGATACAATCTGATATTTTTCTACTAAAGTGAAATTATTATTAATCAATACTTAATCTCATCTCCATTTTGCTGACCATTAAAAAATACCCTTAACCATTCTTCTATTAATGATGCCTTAGAATACAAGCTCCTTGAGAATAGTTGTTTCCTCCTTTATACTCGTATTCCTAGTGCCTAGCACAGTGCCTGACACATAGCAGACTTTTTTTTTAAGTTTGTTGATTTATTGATTGATAGGTCCTAGACATATATAATTCCCTGACCTTGAAGCGAGAGTGCTATTGCAACTACTTTTAATACTGCCCCCTCGGGCAGCTAGGTGGCGCAGTGGATAGAACACCCACCCTGGAATCAGGAGTACCTGAGTTCAAATCCTGCCTCAGACACTTAACACTTACTAGCTGTGTGACCTTGGGCAAGTCACTTAACCCCAATTGCCTCACTAAAAAATAAAAAAATTTTAAAAATTAAAAATATACTGCCCCCTCAGGTGCTAAGCCTCCTCTCTGTCTTATTCACAGATTAGCAGGATATGAGAATTAGAAGGGACCTCAGAAACCTCAGAAGCAATCTAATCCAACCTGAACAAGAATCCTCTCCACCTGACAAGTTATCATCCAGAGTTTATTTGATGGCCTCCAGTGAGGGGCAACCTACCATCTACCCACTCCACTATTATTACCCATTCTACTATTAGATAACTCCAATTTATCAGGAAATTTGTTCTTATAGCAATCATATATTTGCCTCTTTGCATTGTTCCAAGATCTGTCCTTTGGAGGTTCAGTGTTTGGGGACAAACAAATGCAATCCTTCTCCTCCACTTTCTGTTAAGCATCTCTACTAGTATAGGGTGTTGAAAGGAACCTTACAGGTCATCTAATTTAACCTTCCTTCCCTTTTGAAAGAGAAACCACCACTCTTATTCAAAGTCCCTGGAACCTGTCAACTCTTTGACTTAGGGCTGGTTAGAGACTTGTTTTTCTAAAATGCTAAACTTCTCAATTTTTTTCCAAATATTTTTCATGTCAAATAACCACTTGTCAGGCTGTATCTTATCAAATAATTTGGGAGATTCCACCCAATAAAACTACAAAGAAGTTGTATGGAGCAAGGGTGATGACTCCCTTCTGCCCCAATAATGCTCCTGATTGCCATATAAATTAACCTAGAGACAAGGACACCTAGATAAAGCCACCCAGACATAGTAGTGTAACTTCCCCAAATTCTTCCATGTACATCTAACAATCCCAACACCTTCTTAGGATCCTGACCAGTACGTGTCATTTTTTTCCTTTACAAAGCCCTTTGGGAGATAAAATACATGAAGCTAAAATTAGCTACTAAGAAATTAATAGGTTCTTCATCAGTTTGACTTCCAAATGGTATAACTAGGTGAAAGCAAAGCCCTGTGAAAATTTAACAAAGGCTGGGTTAGTTGGGGTTGGGCATTACACTGAGAAGAAATGGAGTCTGAAACACAAGATGTGTTTTAGGGAAGACAGGTTTAAATGTCAACCTACAGGACAGGCAGAAGTCATGAGGTGATACTGGAGCATCTGAAGGGCGGGGGGAATTGCTATAAATTAAGAAAGATCTTTGAAGAGGGGGGACCTGTGGCTGGTTAAGAGAGAGAGGAGAGGATCGGGAAAGGAAGACTATAGAAAAGCAACTTCAACTAACCAATATATTAAACATCAATCATGAGCAAAGTATTAAGGCTCCTGCCCTCACTTATTACCTTGAATTGTTAATTAGATGAACCTATAAAGTGACAATATCATTTTTAAATTATAAGTTACAAAGAAGCTGCTGATCTACATTTGGTAGAGGTGGTTTCGTCACCTGGTAGTTCCCTTTACTGAAGAAATCATAGATCCAGCCCCTATCTGTTTGTAATAAAAATCAATATTTTTTTGGAACCCAGAAGGTGCCTTGGAGGCCAAGTTGTCCAACTCCATGTTTTACAGTCAATATACACCATAGGAGATCTGAGGAGAAAGATGTTACTTGTCTGGAGCAACCTAGGATGCTCTAAGAATCAATAAGACCATGATAGAGAAATAAGAGAGGGGAGGACTTTATGGGCAGGAAACAAAGAATGAACAAAGATCTGCTGCATAATTTTGTCTCTGTATGGCCCTGGCCCTCTTTTATTTCTTTGTTTAGATGCCATATTCATAATATACTTAACAACATGCTTCCAGAAGCCCACCCTCCAGACACTTAATTACAGAGTCAGAAACTTCAGCCCTGGGAGAGTTAGCACATCTGCCAAGCAAAATTCAAATAATCAGCCAACTTCCTAATTCACAGTCACCTCTCCAACTGTATTGCTAACCACTGCAGCCACAAAGGAGGGAGAATGTTCTGAAGGCCCAACTTTTCTAAATTTCTGCATTTATTTGCATAGTGGATGGGAGTGCTGGGTTTGCAGTCACATAGGTTCAAATCCCGCCCCAAACACCTACCAGCTGTGTTATCCTGGGCAAGTAACTTAACCTCTCTCTCACTCTTAGTTTCCGCATCTATAAAAACAGAATAATAATCTCTGTAGCATTTATTTCACAAGGTGGTTGTAAGGATCAAATAAGATAATCACTATAAAGTGCTTTATGAACCTTAAGGGTCTCTACAAATGTCAATATTAATTTCAATTAATGTTATTTAATTATTAATGTTCAGTCATTTCAGTCATGTCCAACTCTACATGACCCCATTTGGGGTTTTCTTGGCAAAGATACTGAAGTGGTTTGCCATTTCCTTTTCCAGCTCATTTACAGGTGAGGAAACTGAAGCAAACAGGGTTAAGCAACTTGCTCACAGTCATACAGCTAATATGTGTCTGAGACCAGATTTGAAGTCAGGAACTAGTCTTCCTGACTGCAAGCCTGACACTCTATGCCACCTCAGCAGCATGACATAAAGGACAAAGATTGTACTTGAAGCCATGAACATGTGGGTTGAAGTCCTGTCTTTGCCATGCACTTGCTGTGTGACCCTGGAGAGCCACTTTAAGTATTCCAGACATTGCTTGAAGACTCTAATTTGCAGAGAAGATGCCAACCTGCACTAGTAGAAGAACTTTCCTCACCAGGAGTTCCCTAGACCAATGAAATCACAGAACCAATTGTTATCCTTCCACTCATATTTATTACACTTTTAGATTATATTCTATTTAACCACATATGGGCATGTGTTGGGCTATCTGAGCCTGGAAAAACCACCATACCATTTAGACAGAAAAGGTACCAACCTGCCCCAGCAAAGGGAGTTCTCTCATCTGAAAGTCCTCTATACCAATGAAACTGTACCAATGTACTAGATCACAGATACATTTTTTTTTCAAAAAATAATAGCATATGCTATGTCTTAGAGGCTATACAGTACAAATTGCTCGTCTTACAGATTAATTAGTAAGCATTTATTAAGTGCTTAATATGTACCAAACATCACACCATACATTAGGAATACAAAGATAAAATGGAAACCATCCCTCCTGTATTCTATAAAACATAGAATATTCTACATAATATGGGAGCCTATATTCTACTGGTAGAAACATACACATAAATAAGTGTATCCCCAAAATAAAAACCATCCATAAAGTGACTTGAGAATGAGGCACTAAAAGGAAAAGCTTCCTGAAAAGGACAGCATTTGAGTAGATCCTAAAGAGATTGTTTTTGGAAGTTGTAGTTGAGTGACTTGCCCAGGGTCACCAGCCAGTAAATGTCTGAGGCCAGATTTGAATTTAGGGAACACATGAGACTATAAACTCGACTTTTCTCCTCGCACAGACCTCTCACTGGCAATGGGGAGGCAGGAAAGAATGTTTCAAAGGCAAGCTCCTGCATTGGCCCTGGATTCATGAGGACCTGAGTTCAAATCCAACCTCAGACACTTGACACTTACTAGCTGTGTGACCTTGGGCAAGTCACTTAACCTTCATTTTCCCACCAAAAAAAAGAACAAAACAAAAAACAAACAAAATCAAGAAAAGTGAAAACAAAAACAAATGCCTTGCAGCAAAAGGATGGGTGTGCTTACTCATCCTCAGACACAGGGTTAAATGCTCCCCACTTAGAGATAGTACTAAGAAGCACCACTGTACCAACTAAGCTAATTAGGGACAGTGTTGCTATATGCTTAAGGATGAGACTGGAGGGCATGAATACATGAAGAGCAACATCCCATGTGTACTTAGTTAACATTTTCATAGAAAAGAGTATTCCTCCAGGAGAACATTGTACACAATATCAACAACATTGTGTGTTAATCAACTGTGATAGACTTGACTCTTCTCAGGAATACAATGGTCCAAGATAATTCCAAAGGTCTCATGATGGAAAATGCTCTCCAAATCCAGAAAAAAAGAACTATGGAATCTAGACGCAGACTGAACCATAGTATTTCTATTTTTCTGTTTGTTTTTCTTGTTTGAGGTTTTTCCTTTTTGCTCTGATTCTTCTTTCACAACATGACTAATGCAGAAATATGTTTGATGTGAGTGTACATATATAACCTATAACAGATTGCTTGCTGTCTTGGGAAGGGGAAAGGGAGGGGAGGGAGGGAGAAAAATTTAAAACTAGAAATCTTATAAAAACAAATGTTGAAAGCTATCTCTACATGTAACTGGAAAATAATAAAATAATTTTATGAAAAAAAGAAAAGAAAAGAGTGTTCCTGACAAAAGAAAACATCTGAGAGTAAGGCACTTTAGAAAATTACTAGATGCCTTTTGGGATTCTGTGGAGCCTAATTCATTAGTAAAAAACTAACAGAAGTTCACACTTGAAATTCCTAGTAGAAATTTTTCAACAAAATTCTCAAGGTAAATTTCTACTTTTTTTCTGAAAATGCTTTACATAGCAGTTCCCTTGGTTCCATCATCATCTGAGGGAGTGTAATTCACTGCATTAAAAATGAGGAGTAGGAGGCAGCTAGGTAGTGCAGTGGATGAAGTACTGGCCCTGGATTCAGGAGGACCTGAGTTCAAATCCAGCCTCAGATACTTGACACTTACTAGCTGTGTGACCCTGGGCAAGTCACTTAACCCTCATTGCCCCACCAAAAAGAAAGAAAAAGAAAAATGATGAGTATTTAAAATCTTGAAAAAACGGGGGGGGGGCGGGGTTGGGCTCAGTCTCTGCACCATCCCAAAACTTCACAACCTCTCTCTCCTTCCTTTCTTTTGCCATCTCTGGCCCATTTGTCTCTTCTCCCTTTCCCATTTCTCACGTTCAAATGAAGATGAGCTTCTCAAATTCACACCAAAAACAAACAAAAAAACAAAACAAAACCAACAAAAAAAATACCACAACGGTGAATGGGTACATTTTTCATTTGGAAAAGGGTTGGACTGGGGGTTAAACCTGAAAGCTAAGTAGAGTTTCACCAAGTGTTTTTCTCCTTAAACTTTCTTTTCTAGCTGAAATAATATCTAATTATATTCATTAGTTTACTACAGTCAGAAGTTATAGTATCATTCCTAAATCAAGATTTTTTAAAAAGCTCTTTCACCTAGCAAAATAAAGCTCTCTCTATTCTATCCCCCCTCCAGGAATCCCCTTAAATAGTTCAAAGATATTGGGGTGCAGTGGAAAGAGTTCAGACTCTAGAGTCAGAGGACTCTTCCTCTGCCACTAGCAGAATGACCTTAGACAAGTCACATAACTTCTTTGTACCTCAGTCTTCTCATCTGTCAAAAAGGAGGGGATGGAGAAGGCGCACCTTGTACTTTCTCAAGAAAGACTATAGAATACAGGTCCCAGAGATTAATGCCCCAGAGAGAGCATCAAAAACTATGAGTCCTCATAGACCTGGTATTTGTATTTGTTTATAACCTAATGAACTGATACGACATATGGTTTCCATCTCTTGCTGGATGAATTTATGGAAATGCACCTAAAGGAGCTAGTACCTCCTCACTTTTCCTTACTTACCTGGTCCATCCAAGCGCATATATTTGTGTCTAAGTCCCCATGTAAAACCCTTGTGTGTGCATTTGAGACCATGATTTAAAGTCTGAATATAGATGTTAGGTTTTGGTTTTGGTTTTGAATAATCCTAGGATGAAGTATGTCTTCAAGTTGTTTGGAAACTATTTTCAAGGGATACACTAAGAAACACACAGTAAGTTTAGAGTAATTTATGAAACATACATTATTTTCCCCAGTTCATGCTGATTCCTGATGGGAAAAGAAGACCCATATAGGGTAACAGATATAGTCTTAATTTTTAAAGGCTGCTTAAAATGTGGTTCTTTTATTTGAACATTAGCCAAGTCCATGCCTCTGTTCTTTCTCTCTTGATGATTAGAATAAGTTTTTTTGGTTATTTGTGAGGAAATAATAGCAGTTACATAACTTCCTTAAGGTAAATTAAGCCAATGTCTGCTTAGGACAAAAAAAGGCAAATCATTCAGAAGTTCACATACATAATCATTGTCAGAATTAATTAAATTGAAATCCTTTCAAAAATCATCCCGTGGACAGTCTTTGATTCCAGTAAGAAGCAAGAACCAAAAAGTCACAATCTCCAGGTCTTGCGCATGATAAGGATAAAGTATGCATCACTGTCGATGGAAGCACTAACCCCAGCATAATAGTCCAAAAAGTCTTCTAGGGAAACCTGCATATGAAAGAGAAGAAAAAGCGGAAGGGGGAAGTAAAGTCAGGGAATGGCACAAGCAAGGAGCATTCTGGGTTAAAGGTAGGTGGGAGATGCTACTGCTTGACCTGACTAACCCAAAAGCAGAATCAGGATGGTGTGCATGAACAGGACAACTGATAAATAAATACATTTCCACACAATGCACGGGATGACTACAATTCTATATTAGATCCAAGTGGGTTTCTGGGACATACTTGTTAAAGGGCACACCTCAAAGAGGTAATACTTTAACCCATTAGCACCTGCTAATATTTGAACTTGCAGAGAGCAGAGCCTTTAGAGAATGGGGGGAAGCATCCAGATGGGAACTGAACACTGATGTTGTTCATATAGGGAAGACTCACCAGGACACTGAAACAGAAACTCCCTGACCACCCAAAGGTAACAGATGGAAATGACAATTAGAGGCATGAAGTGCTGAGAAGAGGGAAAGGGCCACCCAAAAGAGAGGTGGTAGGCTTCGAGAAAAGTAGCTATTCTGACTTCACAAGCTGACTGGCAAAGCCTGAGAACTCTATTTTGTTACTAAGGAGGGGAGGATGGGGTGCTGTCTCTGCATTAACCTGTACTATCTACAATGGGACATGAAGTTGAAGGAGTGAGGGACTCCCGAACTCTGCTCCTCTTCCCACTTCAACCCCACTTCCTTAGCAATATCAAAAAAGATTGTCTGTCACTAATCCTCAAAAGTCCTAAAGCTATATGCAGTGGCTTCCTGGGAACTTCCTTAGGTTACCGAACAAAAGCCATCCAGCCTTATAGGGAAAGGAACATTACATCAAATTTTCAAAACTATTATTCTTAGTTGGGGGAGGGGATGGAGTAGTTATCAGGTTTAAAAAGAATGAGAGAATTCAACTTAAACAGTACTTTATCCATATAAGTGAATGAAACAACACCTGTCAATTCAATTGAAACAACATGCTAATCCTGATCCAGAATTGGCAAAGCCATTATCAGGACAAGAAATGACACTTTGAATAGCACTATTATACAAAAAAAAAAGTATTAGCGAAGAAGAGGAAACATATCTGGAGAACTAAACTAAAAATTGAAACTACAAAAATAAAGAAACTGCTGCATCAGTAAGAATTGCCAAAGGTGTTCTCCCTGCTCCTACAACTGTTAGCATATTAAATGTTTCAAAGTCACTCAGTAGAAGAAAGATGTCAACGTGGGAGTGCTGCAGCAAAGCATAAGTTAACAATATGGAAACAAATTATCAGGTTGTGTTACAAATGAAGTCCATTCATTCATTCAACATACATTTATTTCCTGCCTATTATGCACAGAGTGCCATTCTCAGTTCAGAGATAGAACAACAAATAAAACACAATTTATGTAGCTCCCAAGAACCAGTTTAAAATGTAATTGGGAGAGGCAGCTAGGTGGCACAGTGGATAGAGCACCAGCCCTGGAGTCAGGAGGACCTGAGTTCAAATCCGGCCTCAGACACTTAACACTTACTAGCTGTGTGACCCTGGGCAAGTCATTTAAACCCAATTGCCTCACTAAAAAAATGTAATTGGGAAATACTTAATAAAACAAAAATACAACAGATAGTTAATTTGTAGTTTGCTAAGTTCAATACAGGACAGCAAGGTGATACAGTAGATGGAGGACTAGACTTGGAACCAGAAAGACTCATCTTCATGAGTTCAAATCCAGCCTCAAACACTTACTAGCTGTGTTACCTTAGGCAAGTCACTAAAACCTGTTTGCTTCAGTTTCCATATCTATAAAATAAGCTGGCAAACCACTCCAGTATCTTTGTCAAGAAAACCCCAAATGGAGTCGTGGAAAGTGGGACACAACTGAAAAAAAGACTGAACAACAAGAAGTCATCATGCCTCCAGCAGAGATCTATTTCTACTTGAATTTGACACTACTTCTCTAGGAGACTCTTGAAGACTTGAAGATGCCAATATGCATTTTGTGAAAGAATTTCATCACCAGGAGTTTCCTACAAATCAATGATCAAAGCTTACCAATGTTTGTGAAGTGCTTAGCACAGTGGCAGGCACATAGTAAGTTCTATATAAATACTTCTTTCCTTCTCCCTCCATACCAAGTAAGTCATAGATTCAATCACTGTCCCTACATTTATATTTATTACATCGAATATGTATCAGGCCATCTGAGGCTAAGGATCTAGAAGATGATTTCAGCAAAATATTGCTAAATGCTACAGGTGCACACTGTGAGGGCATTTAAAAGACATTTAATGGCAGACACACATTTTCTATTCACTTTCAAAACACTTTACATCATAATCTTATTTGATTCTCATAACTGCCTTGCTGTACGTGAAGCTGGTGCTATCATTATCCCTATTTTCTATCGTTCCTCTAAAAGGTAAAGTGACATCTAGTAAGTAGTTGAGGTGAGATTATGTTTGTAGAATGTGTTTCCATATGCAAATACTCTGAGGTCTCTTTACAACATCCTCTTTCCCCTTTGATTCATCCCATCTCCTCCTCAGTCACTCACCTCCTCTGCCTGGCCCTTTCACTGCACCCATTAGAACTTCCAGTCCATTATTAACCCTTCCCTTTGCATTTTATCTTTGCCCCCTACACTCCTCCATCTGCTTACACTAACTGAAACCTAAAGAGGGTGCATTTATTGCTAACCTTACCAAGGGTGGATAGTAGGTAAAATCAGCTAGATTTCATGGCTTTTGGGGGGGTTTTTTGCGGGGCAAAGGGGGTTAAGTGACTTGCCCAGGGTCACACAGCTAGTAAGTGTCAAGTGTCTAAGGCCGGATTTGAACTCAGGTACTCCTGAATCCAGGGCTGGTGCTTTATCCACTGCGCCACTGAGCTGCCCCCTCATGGCTTATTTTTAAAGCAGTATTTAGCAGTCTGGGATGAGGAGTTGGATTGTGGGAGTTCTGAAAAATGGGAATTAGTTGACTGAGAATTGTATGGGCTTAAAACATTCTAGGATGATGACTAGTGAAGTCTACCATTGACTACTATTTTAGTAATACTAAAGTACTGTGGCGTTTAAGGTGGATGAGAAGCAAAATGAAAATAAAATGGGAGAGATAAATTGGAAGAGGGATTGATCCTAGGACCATCAGTCACAATGAAGACAAAGCCCAAGTTTAGAGAGAATGAGAGTGGGAGAGGTCAAAGGATGGAGTTTATAGTCAGTGAGCAGAATTTCTAAATTCTATATCTTAAAGGTCGTAAAATGACATGAGATGGTAAAGTGTGCCCATGCCAACTGGAACAGTCATTACTGTTGAGGTGGAAGAATACTAATGCCTGTACTAACCCCTCACAGGATTGCTATGGAAACAAGGAGATAATGCAAATAGTGTTTGGAAAACCACAAAGTAGATACTATATAAATTTCAGTCACTGATGTCTATTTTATGTTATTTTTCTAGTTCTTTGTAGGCAGCACAGTGAATAGATTGCTGGACCTGGGGTCAGGAAGACCTGAGTTCAAATCCAGCCACCAACACTGCCTCAGTTTCTTCATCTGTAAAATGGAGGTAATAATGGTTGTTGTGAGGATAAAATGAGTTAATCTTTATAAAGTGCTTTGCAAAGCTTATAATGTTATATAAATGCTAGATATTATTTTCATTTTTAGATTAAAAAGGGTCCCCCATTATGACTTGTGTTCAGCTGTGGGTCTGAATTCTGCTTTGAGGCATAACTTGAAACTTCCACTTCAAGTCTCCACCAAATTGCTTGCATTGTAGTTTCTAAGAGAAGAGCAGCTCAACTAATTTCAAGCTTAAGATCAGCATCTTGGCACAATTTAATGTCAATGATAATGGCATGGGTAGATTCATGTGAGATGATTTGAGTCTTCAAGGTATGAGACCGCTGTCCTTGAGCTGGCCAATTGCCATTGGAACCCAATGGGACTAGCCAGGCTAGGCACTAAGTTCTATAGGATTTTGTAAATCCAGATGCTTGGTCAGTTCATTTTTATACCTTTTATTTTTTTAAAAACTGCTAGAGAAATAAAGCACCCAATTTGGTTTAGGTAAAAATTGTAGAGGGAGAGAAACAGAGAGTTTAAGGTCTGATAGATCCTATTATTTCCAGGTCATTTTTCTCATAGTATATAATACACTGTACCTTTCTGGCAGTCATGAGCTACTTCCAAAACCCGAATCCATAATGATGTTTACTGCCACTGTCACTGGGTTGTGCTATGCTCTAATGGAGGCCTCCCACTAAATTTGGAAGATGGAAGAGTTTGAATTGAGAAATGACTATTTCTTTCTTGTATTTAATAACTAATTATTGAATTAGAACCAGGGTTTTCCCCCTTTTCTACTTCCTCATCCAGAAATCAACCAGTGTGGAAATCTTTCTCTAAGACTTACCCAGGCTGAAGATCTAATCAAAGACAGTAGGCTAATGGAAGGATTCCTGCTCATTGTGTTTACTCAGATACATCTGGGAAAATGTGGATCCTCCCTTTTGTCAGATGATATGGAAATTTATGTCTCTTTGACCAAGACTTGGGTGATCTAAGTCACCTCCCCCCAAGACCCTCATTAGAATGAGCCCACATCTCATTATAATATTCACGTTCTCATTAATTGTTAACCAGAGTTGATTGCCACCCTCAGGAACATCCAAGGGCATATGAGTTGTGAGACTGCCACCATGAGGGTCTTTGGCATTCAAGAATGCCACTGACCTCTCATTCATAAAATGCTAGCCTTATTAATAAAATTGTTAAATTACCCAGAAACTATGTCTGTCGAATTTTTTAAACATCACAGGATGAAGCAGGTGCATAAAGCAAGGAGGACGCTCAGGCAGCTTTGATCAAAAGAACTGTTTCACCACAACTCACTGCCCACACTGAGAGTGCCAAGAAGAATCCATAGCTTTCACAGTTCTCTCATCTCCTAGTTTTGGACCTATCCTTCCTTTTCCTTCTGCTGTCACTAGAAGTCATTCCTTTATATTTTATAGGCAAAAATCATACTAGTGAATTAGTTGCACTTAATTTTTTCAAAAACTAGCAGTTTCTTCACCTCTTGGGAAGGGGAGGGCAGGGGTGGGGAGAGATCAATTAGATGACCTCAGAGGCTGTGTGTGCATTCAAAAGAACACTAAATTTGGTGTCAAAGGATTTGGGTCCTGATTCTGCCATTAGCACTTACTACCTGTGAAATCTTAGGCAAGTTACTTAAACTCTCTTGGACTTTCTTTTCTAATCTGGAAAATGTAGTCTTGTGTCGGTAGAAAAAGCTTCCTCACATGGAGTGTCCTGTATAAATAAAGTGACAGCATTGGACCAAAAAAAAGAAGGGGAGGGGGAGGCAAATCCCGAAGAAAGATTTGTCTCAGAAAGGGTTTGTTAGTCAGAAAAGCATTCTGAGCCTTTTATGAAGCTGCAATTGGAACCCCATACCCGGGACCAGAAATACTGTGGTTACCAGGATCTTTGCGCTTGGTTCAAGGTAAACCCAGTGATAGCCTGAAGTCCACAGGCACTGTGGGAAAGGAGGAATCATTTTCTACTTTTATGTCTATACAGGTCAAGAGAAAAAAAAATGAGACTATTACCAGCTCTGAGGACAAGTAGGGCTCTTTGACTTACACCACCCTATCTCCCTCCATCAGGTTCACAATCTGATATCTCGAACTTAGACTTTCTTTGTGCAGACACAGCTCAGTGTTTGCATTCAAAAGTCTAGCTGTGCTCAGAAAGAAATTGTTTATGTTTTTCATACTTCTTCCCTGCCTCCTGTGAGCAACTAGACCCTAATAGTGAGTGGTTTGCTTTGTATTCACTCTTTCTCTCCTTTGGCATCCTAAGTCCAAGACATGGGCAAAATCATCCTCTAGCCTGTACACAGGACATCAGGCTCTCCTTCTAGGCAGACCTAAACTAGGGCTTGGTAGTCAGGGCTCTGCTGCAGGGTACTGGTGCAGACAGCACCTGCAGTCCTTCAGAAACATAAAAACAACTGAATTTCGCATCCAGCTAAGACTAGTTAAAAGAGGAAAATATCTAATAGTAAACCTTCTTCTCCCAACCCCTCCAGGAATTCTACCCCAAGTAAATTCCTGGAAGACTAGATGATCTCTGAGACCTCTTCTAGTTCTAAATCTATGATCATACTGTAATCCTGGGATCTGCAGCGATACAACCATTAACAAATTAACAACTGACATTTGGCTTTCATATGACCAGTAATAATGTTCAAGAAAGAATCTCCTGGGGCAGGCAGGTGGCACAGTGGATAGAGCACTGGCCCTGGATTCAGGAGGACCTGGGTTCAAATCTGGCCTCAGACACTTGACACTTACTAGCTGTGTGACCCTGGGCAAGTCACTTAACCCCAACTGCCTCACCAATAGAAAAAAAAAAAGAAAAAGAATCTCCTGAAATTATTTATTTATTGACTGACAATTTAATTTGGCTTCATAAGGTTGCCCAGCCTATGAACAAGACAGTGTCTGTCACAGGCAGCATTTCACTTCAAACAACAAATCACACCTGTGTACCCCATAGGAAGGCCATTTCTCTTGCAATGAAATCAAATTATTGATCTTAAACTGTAAGGCCCCACTAGGGCAGGGTGCTAGGTTGTCTCAGAGGTTGCCTGGCTCTCCCCCTGCAACTTAAGAATACCTAAGGGCAGTCAGCCCCTCCTGCCAACTGGCCATTGACTGATACTTTGAAGAATGAGATGCCAGTCATTAGCTAGGAAATGCTTTTATTCTTTCTTCTTGCTGCTCTTGGCCTTCTCTACTTCAGGCAGCCTAACACCATGATAAAGCTGGACAGCTGAGGCTGCTAATGTCATGCATTTTTTTAAACATTTTAATTGCTTGCCTAGCTGATTGATATCTGTGACACATACCCAACATGCCAGGTAAGTTGCTAGGCATTCTCTTTTTGAAACTGACACCTCAACACTAAGACAAAGAATATGTTTTTTAAAATATGAACATTTAGCAAACCGAAAATGTTTAAGGAAAAGTACTGGAGAGTTCTGAAAAAGATTGTTCATTTTTCTCCCTCCTTACACCTACCTGTACAAGGTATAATGCTAAACAAAAAGAGAATTCCAGACTTTGCTGGGAGCCCTAGAGGTAAATGTTATGCTGCCTTTTTATTTCAAGGTTAAGCACCACCACTGCTACCACTAATGATTTTTGTTGTTGTTCAGTCGTTTTCAGTCATGTCTGACTCTTCATGACCCCATTTGGGGTTTTCTTGGCAAAGATACTAGAGTGGTTTACCATTTCCTTCTCTAGCTCATTTTACATATGAGAAAACTGAGGCAAACAGGGTTAAGTGACTTGCCCAGGGTCACACAGCTACTAAGTGTCAGGGGCCAGATTTTAACTCAGGAAGATGAGTTTTCCTGACTCCAAGCCCAGTGCTCTATCCACTGTGCCATCTAGTTGCTTACTAATAATGATAATAGCTTGTATTTTCATGTTAGCCTTATGGTTTGAAAAGCTTGTTAAATACATTGTGTCATTTGAAGAAAAGGATTCTTCTCAAGGGAATAAGAAAGATAATTATTAACAGAGTGTAAGGTAGCCTACTCTGAATTTTTGAGTCATGGGGCCCAGGATTTAAACTGTAAGAAAGGAGGTTATTGAATTTGATGAGATACACCTCCCAGCACCACAAACATTGGTTAGCAGAGATCTGATAGCGACTCCCCAAACCCCTGTAAAACAGGAAACAAAACAGAACTGAGGAAGACAAAGATCATATCCACCACCTAGTCCTTGTGATGAGTCACTCTCTGGCTAAATAGGCAACAGCAGATCAGAGGAGCAAGGCCCATCCAGCATCAGGAAACAGCATCTAGAACCCAGGGAACCAAGTGATACAATGCCAACTGGTGCCCACACTCTGTGGGCTGCGAGCCAGAGAACATGTAGGCTTTCTTTTCAATTTCTTTTCTTTGCAAAAGGCAAGATGTCTCATGTGTTCATCACTACACAAGCAAATTTCAGTAACCCATAGAAAACTTGCTTCTGTAATCATTTATTTCACCAAATTGTTATTCAGTCTCATAGATCTAGAATAGGAAGAAACCTCAAGAGCCATCTTGTCCAGCTCCCTCATTTTATGTAGAAACAGATTCTAGGAGGTATTAAATCATTTACTCTGGGTAATAAAGGTAGAAGCAACATGGGCACGAAGGGAACTCAGGGTCCTTTGCTTCCAGAACCAGGATTCTCTTCATTGTACCTGTTCTTTCCCCTAAAATCTGTCTGCTGCTATTTGAGATCATGCAATCAATCAACAAGCATTCACTGAATACTTACTATACGTCAGGAATAGTGCTAAGCACCCAGAACACAAAGAAAGGTTAAAAAAAATTGTCTTCTGTCTTCTGCCCTCTAGAAGCCTGCACTCAAGCTATAGAGCGTGATAACAACAACAAAAATATTAAATATTTTTTTTACTGCAAAACTGAAATACATTTTCTCCTTCTGTTGCAGAGGAAAAACAACTTGTTAGAAGAAACCAATTGAAGATTTACAGCAACTAAAACTGATCAGCTTTTCCATACAGAATTAGAATATCTGGGAAGAGTGGGGAAAGGATCTATGGCAAACATCTCAACCTAAAAGTTTGAGTTACCAGGTCTCTGGGTTTTGCCCTTATCTCATCCTATAACAATACTCTCCTGGGTGATATGAGGATAAAAATGGAAGTAAATATGATTGCACTGGTCAGCATATGTTAGTCACTTGGGAGCAAGTCATTGGAAAGAGAACCCCAGTTCCCCAGCTCATACATTTAGAGTTTCCATGCAGTTGTCATCATGATGATGAAATAGATATCGGTGTCTATCGATGCGCTCACTCCCGCATAGTAGTTCATAAATTCCTCTGGCGTAACCTGTAGTGGCAAAGTTTAAAACAGAAAGGGAAATCTTCAAATCTCATGCTGCATTACCTAGATATAAAAGAAGAAAGATTGGAATCCAAAAGGCTTTCAAGTTAGAGCAGCTAAGGAATGGACCTGAAATAAGAGAATCCAGTAATGGACAGTAAAGAGTGTGTGAGAAAAAACACTTTCCAAAGGAAATGTGCCTTTTCAAGGGAAAAGCTGAAGGAGGAGAGAAGGATAACAAGAATAAAGAAAGAAGGCTTAACAATTTCTAGGCCAATTTAGATTTTTTTTAAAAAGTGGTACACCATCAATGACATCTTGCTTTAAGATCAAGAGCATGCCTGTTGAAAATATGAGACTGCTACTCAAAACACAACTAATTTTCTTTCTTAACTATGGTTAAGATTGTCATTGGGAGACATAACTGAAATGGAATGGATTGTTGCTATGGTAGGCTAAGCAAGGGAAAGTGATTTTCTGCCTTTGAAAGACTGGAGTTTAGTTCTAAGTGCTGAAACAGAATTCCAGATCTTCTATTATCTGCTTTCATAAAAAGCAAATGTCTCATTCTATGGCAAGCAGAAGACAAAACTGGCTTCTGGTGTTTGTTTTTCAATTTCATATGTGTGCTTATGCTCAGTTTTATTAAGCTGATGAGAGCCTTCATCTAAGTTTGGAGTTTAGACCAACTTACTTTTTGAAAGCCTTTGTAGGACAGATCTGTAGATATTACCAGTTTCAGTATTTGAGCGATTGGTTTGGGGGACTGGGGGTGGGGAAAGTCATCAAATTCCAACCAATTATCTAACTTATTTTCTTGACTTTTTGACTAACTTTACCAATGGATTCAACTCAGAGTACCATCATTTATATGAGTAGAAAGAGTAGCTATCTAAGAAATTCACATTTCTAGTCATCCCTCAATTACACCTTAAGGAATAAGGATGGCAGGAACACCTGAGATTCAGAGAGGAATTTTTTCAAACCCCTCTGCAGCCCATAGCTGCAACCTGCTCTTCTATTTCATTTTGATGTGTTTTAAATCTCTACAGCTACTAAGATTTAAATTTTATCGTTGTTTCTTTCTAATGAAAGTGCTAATGAGGACAAGAGAGAGGAAGAGACAGAACACCTAAAACAGGAAGGAGGAGGACACAAAAAATGGGTCTGAATAATTCACAGAGCAGAGCCTCCAAGAAATCCAAGAGTAACTAGAGAAAGAGAAAGAGAAAATGTTGGTTAGATATCTCAGAATTCACCGTTTGTCAGTGACTTTGTTATCATCAATGGAGGGGAATAGGATCCAGCAAAATTTAAAAGCACTATTATCTGAGCTGTTAGCTTCACTAATGGCTTATTTATATAATAACCAATTTGCATACTCCTTCTTAAAATGTCAACTTCCGCCCAGACCCCTCTCTGCTAATAGTTTGGTTTCCCCTGTGGTTTAATTATTGTACTCAACACTCTCCTCATTTGGTTTTTCAGATATCTTTGTCCTGTTGTCCCCTACTATATCCTCTTTTAGATTTCTCAGTCTTTATGTTCTAACTCTCTGTCTAGCCCTTCTTCTGCCTTTGTATTACAGTTATCCCTTCCACAATGAGGAGATGAGGGGGGCAGTGTCCCCCCAAAAGCACCCCTCACAATCATGGATCAAGGCAAAAATTTGGGGGCCCTCCCATCATGACAGAGAGGATATCTGAATTTTTTCTTTTTCTATTATGGGGTGTTGATATCATGCAACACGATACATATTTTATGCATTTCTGAGTTTCTAAACTTTTTCTGTGTTGTCTACTGGCTTTCACATGTTGTCTGCAGCTTCTGCAAAACTCCCAAAAATTTCCATTTAATTTTTCGTGCCAACCCTCATTAAATCAAAACCACAATAGGGAAAGTCATGATGTAGAAGGGATAACTGTACTATTTCTTAAACTTCAAAATTTGGTGGCTATTCCATAAAAGCATGCCTCGCTCTAAAAGAACCCAATGTAAAACAAAATCTGGGGCTGATAGCTTATTTTTCAAGAGGATTCCTCCATAGGGTGAGTTTCCCTAGTACCTTTAAAACATGGTGCAATTCAAAAAAGTTTGTTTTGGATGAAAATTTTCAGGAATACTTCTAATATTTAAAGAAAGGTTTACTTTAAACCCGATATTAAAATGTTTACTTCTGGTATCTTTAGCTACCACAAAAGTAAAGAGTTCTTTCAAGTGAGGGATAATATGTCATCCTAGATTTTTACCTCTATACTTCAAAAGTTAAACTGAATACTCAACAGGGAAAATCGATACAATTGGTTGAACCAATGAGTAAAATAGTTCCTGGCTAAATAAGTTTCAGGTCAGAAGGGATCTTCAACATCATCTAGCCAATGCCCCTTATTTTAAAGATGAGGAAACTGAGATCAGATTTTCTAAAGTGACTTATCCAAAGTCATATGGCTAGTGGCAGAATGAGGAAAGTACTAAAAGTACTTTCTATCATTCTGAAGTACTTTTCTGAACTAAAAGAAATATTGTTTATTTAAAAGACTCTACTGCCTCTTTTGTCCATAATGCTGGAGGCTGCTAGTCTAGTAATAAAGTCTCACCACAGGTTTCTAGGGGAAACTGGGGGAAATTTCTTCAGAAGACAATATATTTCTCCTTTTCCCCACCTCCATTTTTTCCTTCCTGTCAAACTATTCTTTTAGAACACACCCCTCCCCCAGTGAAAGAGAGGTTCCTTTTACACTTTTACCAGTTCTATGAATCTCAGGATCTCCATTTTCTCATCTATAAAAGGAGGGGATGGGAGCAGATAGATGACATCTAAGGTCCCTTTCAGGGAGGGCCCTAGGGTTCCTAACACCCTACTCGGAAGAAACTTCTCAGCTGCTGTTATAAGAAAACCAAAGGGCAGGAGGAAGTCTGGGGAAACATGACTATAGTATGTATCCCATTTTTTTCAATCTGGAAATCAGTGATAGGAGCTGAAATTATTTGCCTTTTTTTTTTTTGCTTTCTCTGTGTTGGCATGCTATTAAATGAAAATATTTATTTCCCCAGGAAATCAAGTCTTTAAGATGTACATTATGAGCAAGCAATGGGAACAGAAAGTAATTACAAATTTGGGCTAAGGACCACTCTGGGAGATGCTACTTTCTTCTCTCTACAATGTAGTCAAAATTGGTAATGGTGACTTAGAGGAACTAAAGATATTGAAATGTCTTCAGAATCATGCTCAGAAAGATTAGATCATGTGGCAATTAAAACATGGTGAGGATAGTGAGTGTCTTCAAGGTTGAACCCATTTTACTGCCTTCCAATTCTTGAGAAACTGATCATCCATGGATGGTACCTATGGTAACTCTTTGTTAATCAGAATAATGTATAATTAAACAAAGCAGCACTTTCCTGACCATGCATGAAGATCAGATAACAGAGTTTTCCCTCTGTGGCTATGCTGACAATGTATCTGGCTGCGTTAGTTATTTTTAGTACTTCAGTATTTGTCAACATGTTAAAAACTTTGGTACAGAACTTCCTTGCTTGCTTGCTTCCTATTCACAGCCAGATATGATGGATAATTGGTTTGGTTCTAAACTCACAGGTCCCTTTTCACATTTACTAATGAGAATTGAATTAACCAAGCCCGCCTTGCTTCAGCCCTTTCACTTACCAATCCATCCTTGTCATAGGGTGAATCAAAGTTATCCAGAAATTTTCTGAAAACTTGCTCCTCTGTCCATTCTCCATTCTGGTACTTTGGATGGTGTTTGACATTATACACCCCACGTAAATCCTCAATTGTTATCACTCCATCACCTGTCTTGTCTAACTTCCGGAAGGCCTGCATAATGACCTCCTTCCTGGCTCTGGACATTGGGGGCTATGGGAAGAGAAAAACAATTGCAAACCTAATAGTAAAGCATTGTTTACTGAGTGTGATGAGTTCAATTACTGTCTCCAGGGCTTAAAAAGTATCTCCATATCCATGAATGGTCCAAATGATGGATGGTAAGGCTTAGAAGTTCCCAACCAGAATTCTCCTGTCTTCCCCCTTGATGTCCTTCATTGTGTACCAACAGATACCAGAGAAAAAAACCAAACTATAGCCCAAAAAGTTGGAAAGCCAAGTACAGATGTATTTACCCCTGCTCTGATACTTACCCTTAATGTGAGAAGAAATTCATTAAAATCTATTTTCCCATTTCCATCTTTATCAAATCGACTGAAGAGTTCTTGAGCTTCTTCTTTTTCCATCACCACAGCATAATCATTTAACCCTTTCATGAACTCTTTGAAGTCAATGGTTCGGCTGTTATCATCATCCATTATCCGAAATACTCTGAAGAAAACACACACATACAAACACATACACACAGACACTAAGAGCAAAATAGGTGTGGGAGTACCAAAAAAAGAAAAAAGGAAACCAACATCAAGGTTTTTCATCATAAAAATATAGACACCTTAGAAAGGAGATAATGTACACATGTAAAGTACTTTGCAAAACTCACTAGTATTAGCCCTCTGTTCTGTCTTGTCTGACCAAACTGAGAAAAAAAAATCTCTACACTTTTTCAGAAGTAAATGGAACTTAAAATAAGACACATACACGACATGCTACAAGTTACCTTCCTGAAATGTTGTTTGTCCTTCGCTCTTGAAAAGGACCATGATGACATCAGGGTGATATTATGGTTTACACTGAGTTGGATTTAAGTGAGGGAGGGCTGTGCAAGGTCACTGACCTCACTCTCTCCTCCATGGCCACCTGGGTCTAGTGGCAAGCTATAGATCAGAATGACTGGAAATCACTCCAGATGTTTAAGGCAATTGGGGTTAAGTGGCTTGCCCAGGGTCACACAGCTAATAAGTGCCTGAGGTGAGATTTGAACTTTGGTCCTCCCAACTTTAAGGCCAGTGATCTATCTACTGCACCACACAGCTGCCCCTCATGAGATGAGCCATTAGCTAAAAGACATTGTGGTTGCCTGTCTTCTATTTGGGAGAATGCAGCAATGCCTACCACCCATAGGCAGGAAACCAAACTATGCAGGAATTAGGTCCTTGATAATCCTAGAATCCAAGATTTAGAGTTGGAAAGGATGTTAGAAGTCATCTAGTCCATCCCCCTCACTTAAGATGAGGGAACTGAGGTGAATAAACATTAAGTAATTTGCCTAAAGTTACAGTAGCTTATAAGAAGTAGAGTCAGGATTCAAACCCAAGTTCTCTGCCTACCTATCTGGCATGCTTTCCACCTCCCCACAATGCCTCCCTGCTGATGTTCATCTTCCTAAAAGGATATCGAGCCACAAGAGCAGTTTTTTTTCTAATGCATACGTGTTAAGTCCATTCCTGGATGAAGAGAACCATTCTAAAAAAAAAAAAAAACTGGCTTGAAATGAAGACCAAACCACCCAAATGGGCCACAACAAATAGTTCTGACAGTATAAGCCTTAGAGAGTTTGGTAGCCTTCCGAGTTATAATGGTCAAACTATCCTGTCCAGGAGAATGGAAAATGAGAAAACTTAAGGGGATGTGATCACTGTCTTCAAGTATTTAAAGAGTATTATACAAAAAAGATGAGACTTCTGGTAGTCAGTCAATCAAGGAGTGCATTTTTAAATTTTTTTTTCAGGGCTATGGGGGTTAAGTGACTTGCCCAGGATCACACAGCTAGTAAGTGTCAAGTGTCTGAGGCCAGATTTGAACTCAGGTACTCCTGAATCCAGGACCGGTGCTTTATCCACTACGCCACCTAGAAGCCCCCCAAGGAGTGCATTTTTTAAACTTCAATTACAGCTCAGGAACTGTGTCAGGTGTTGAAGGTCAAAGACAAAAACATCTCCCTGCCCTCCAGGAGTTTATATTTGGTAGAGCAAAGAACATATACATAGATAAAGAAATAGAAGAGATACAAGAAGCAAATACAAATTAATTTCCAGGGAAAGGAGTTTGCATCGGGGGTTGGAGATCATGGACAGTAGGAAATGAAGATTAAGCTAAACTCTGGAAGAAACTAGAGATTCTAAGTGAAAGGGGTAGGGAGGGAGTGCATTCCATGTGTGTATGGAGAGCAAGGTATGGAGACGGAAGATCTTATGTGTGAGGTGTAGCAGGTAGCCCAGCATGGCTGAATTTGTCCTGTCTGTCCTCAAAGCACAGTGCTAGAAACAATGAGTAGAAGTTGCAGAGAGTCAGATTTAGACTCGATGTATGAACATTTTTCCAAACAGCGGAATGAGTTTGTCCCAGGAAGTAATGAATAGGTTCCTCACCCCACCCCTACTTGAGGCCTTCACGTAAAGCCTAGCTAACCATTTACCACTGATTCTGTAGATTTCTGTTCTGGTACAAGGTCAGCCAGATCATCCCCTGAGTCCTTTCCAGTTCTGTGATGCTCTTGTCCCTTTACAATGCTCAGTGGGTGGAGCACTGGGCTTGGACTCAGGAACACCTGAGTTCAAATCCAACTCCAGACACTTACTATCTGTGTGACCCTGGAAAGTCACCTAATCTTCTTTGCCTCAGTCTCCTCTTCTGTAAAATCAACTAGAGAAAGAAATGGCAAACCACTCCAGTAACTTTGCCAAGAAAATCCCAAATGGGATCACAGTTGGATATCACTAAATAACAACAACAAAAAGCCATTAACTAATAGCACATTCATAATTTGCATTCAGAAGGGTTAAGTTTTATTCATGCTCAATTAATTTTAAGTTGGAGGTGTTACAGAGGATTAATAAATGTTTGTTGAATTGAGGAGAATTCATTACTTCTTGATAAATACTGTCTCTGACTGACTCTTACCTACCCATATCAATCAGCTTAGAAGAAAAGGAAATAACTAATCCATGATTTTCTGTCTCCAAAAGAATGTTCAGTCTTCCTTCCTCTAACATGGGGATGCTCCCAGTGGCAAAATACATTCCTCAACTAAGATCAGCAACTCATTGACAAGTTAAGCTTAGAGAATTGCTTGGCGGTAATAAAAAATTAAATAATTAGTGAAGGACCAGACAGTAATTGTGCCTCAGAGACAGGTCTGGAAGCCAGGTTCAGACTCCAAGGCTGGTCCCCCAGGCATTCTACCATGTAACCCCTCATTTAAGGGTCCCTGAGAAAAGCCTTCTTTTCTCTGTTGCTACAAGTAACAAGGCCAGGCTTTTATGTCTTTTGTATTTCATAGAATCACAGGATTTATAGCTACAAGGGGCCTAAAGGACACATTAGTAGAAAATACAAAGGGAAGCATTTGGATAGAGCAACCAACAGAAAGTGAACCTCCTTGTTTCCTCTAGGAACAGAGAATTAAGGTACAGTATATCTAGTCAAGTCAATAGGCATTTATTAAGAATGTTTTGTGGGGGGCAACTAAGTGGCACAGTAGATACAGCACCAGTCCTGGAGATAGGAAGATCTGAGTTCAAATCCAGCTTCAGACATTTGACACGTAAGAGCTGTGTGACCCTGGGCAAGTCATTTAACCCCAATTGCCAGAAGAAGGAGAAGGAGGAGAAGGAGAAGGAGAAGGAGAAGGAGAAGGAGAAGGAGAAGGAGAAGGAGAAGGAGAAGGAGAAGGAGAAGGAGAAGAAGGAGAAGGAGAAGGAGAAGGAGAAGGAGAAGGAGAAGGAGAAGGAGAAGGAGAAGGAGAAGGAGAAGGAGAAGGAGAAGGAGAAGGAGAAGGAGAAGGAGAAGGAGAAGGAGAAGGAGAAGGAGAAGGAGAAGGAGAAGGAGAAGGAGAAGGAGGAGAAGGAGAAGGAGAAGGAGAAGGAGAAGGAGGAGAAGGAGAAGGAGGAGGAGAAGGAGGAGGAGGAGGAGGAGGAGGAGAAGGAGAAGGAGAAGGAGAAGGAGAAGGAGAAGGAGAAGGAGAAGGAGAAGGAGAAGGAGAAGGAGAAGGAGAAGGAGAAGGAGAAGGAGAAGGAGAAGGAGAAGGAGAAGGAGAAGGAGAAGGAGAAGGAGAAGGAGAAGGAGAAGAAACATACTGTGTACCAGGCAGCTTAGTATGCCATACTTGGTGTCAGGAAGGAAGATTCAAATCCTGCCTCAGGAATTTATTAGCTGTGTGACCCTGGGCAAGTCTCCATGTCTCTGGGCTTTAGTTTCTTCATCTATAAAATAATACCTGTTTCACAGCATTTGATGGAGGTTCATCTGAGAATTTGTAAAACGCTTCACAAACCACAAAATGCTTTATAAATATGAGTTATTTGAGGTACTGAAGTGGGTAAAAAAAGCTATGAAAAGCACAGTTCTTGTACTCGTGGTGCAAACAAGCTAAATCGTGCCTCAGTGCTTTAGATGGGAGATAACACCACCATGGTACCGCCTCACCCAGCTCTATGGAATGTTTGACAGTGATTAGGGGGCAGTGAACAAGGATGAGTTAGATTTCCACCAGGAAGGGGAACCTTAAGATGGATTCTGCCCGACAAAATAATGACGGTGACTCTGGTGCCTTAGCACTGCAACATTAAAAATAGGTAGCCTTGTCTCAACCTTTCATCTTCACACAGGACATGCCTGGACTTAATCTACAGATCCAGCAGTTGCTGTCGCTGCAAACTTACAGTATAAGCCTTGAACCCCAGAGCCCCAACCCTATGTGAAGACTGGAGTACAAACATCTTTCTCTGACCTGCAAAAACCTATTTGCTATTCTCCCTGGACCCAGGGCCTCCCTCAAATACCTGTTTTTCATATTCAAATCTTTCCTTTGGTTTCTGCATTGTGTGCTGTGCTCTGATTCACTGGAGGAACTGCATAGACATAGACATAGCCCACTGACCAATGCACAGAGATGCTCTAAAGCCTCCCAAAGCAAGCACCCTCCCTTCCATGCCCAGCAGCTGTCAGACCCAGCAGGAAATGCCTCAGTGTTCCAAGAAGTTCCTCAGGTGCCTGGTGTGTGTGTGTGTGTAGCTCTTGGTGTGAAAGTTATATGGTTGCCAAGAGAACCAAAGACATCTACTTTTGCCCTGTGTGAACATAGATCATATGTGCTTTAGAGAAAAGATTGCCTCTGTGTGTGTGTGTGTGTGTGTGTGTGTGTGTGTGTGTGTGTGTGTCTGTATTCATTTGTTTGGGCTTTTTTGTCTTTTGTTTTCCCTGCACCCAGCACAGTACCTGGTACTTGGTAAATAGATGCTTGCTAAATTCCTGCTTATTGTTGATTGATTCACTGAATCAAAGGTCACTGAATTTGAGCAATTTAATGGGACTACAAGATGACTGAGTTACGCAAAAATTGGGGGGTGGGGTTCCCTTCTGGAACTCACTATCTTTCTGAGTCCAAAAAAGGAGCAAAGAAAGATAAACTCAAAGCCTACTTAGAGTTTTGATCCCTGCCCCCCCCCCTTAAGAGAGTAGAGGAAAGGGGAGGGATGGAAATAATACATTGTTTCTTAGAGAGGTTGGGGTATTCACCCAAGTCCTTTTCAGGTATGGCAAAGAATCTCTGTTGGATACGGCCTCAAAAAATCATAAAATTGCAAATGTCTTCTGAAATAATCTAACCCAACACCCTTATTTTATGGATGATAAAAGGACAAAATAAGAGTAACAGCTCACATCTAATTAGCTTTTAAGGTTTCATAAAATCCCAGATTTAAAGATAGAAAGAGATTATGAAGGTCATCCAGCCAAATCACCTCATTTTACAGCTGAGGAAACTAAGGCCCAGAGTGAGTCAGTGACTTTTACCCGAGGTCACACAAAGGCAGGAAGCGGCAGGGCTGGGGTTTTTAATTCAAATCTTCCAGCTCTCAAGCCAGCCCTCATTCCAATTATTCCACACTGACTACTATCACAAGGTACTTTCTACCCAACAACTGTCAGAGGTAGAAAATAATCTCTCTGAGGGCAAGGACAGTCTACCCTTCTCTTTGAATCCCCACCATCTAATACAATGGCAGGACATTGCATCATGGCATAGAGTGTTTGTATCCTAGTTATTCATTTCATGTCCTTTTCCCTTATGATCTTGTTATATCCTTCAAGAACAGGGTCTGGATCAGCTCTTTTTTTGCATCTCCAGCACCTAGAACGACACCCTGCACATAGCAAGTACTTTATTAGTGCTTGAGTTGAGGTGTGTTGGATTGAGATAGGTAGTAAAAGTGTCATTATCCCCATTTTTGCCATTGAAAAAACTAAGAGCTGGGGGGAGGGCAGGTAGGGGGCACAGTGGGTAGAGCACTGGCCCTGGATTCAGGAGGTCCTGAGTTCAAATCCAGCCTCAGACATGTAATCGCTGTGTGACCCTGGGCAAGTCACCTAACCCTCACTGCCCCACAAAAACAAACCAAAAAGAAAGAAAGAAAAAACTAAGACTCAGAAAGAATAAATTATTTTCCTGAGGTTATTGCTTCTTTCTCAGTGTATGGTTCAAAATGTCTGACAAAAGGTCACATTCCTGAATTATTAGCAAAGTCAGGATTTGCCCCTGGTGTTAGTCTAGCACTCTACCCAACATGCCATGCTGTTCTTGGTTCCTTTCTTCTTACCTTCCAAGACCCTTGATACCAGCTGAGCCCCTGGCTAAGCACTGGAGCCGAAGTCTTTCAATGGGGTCTGTGGCTGTAGTAAGCCTTTTCTTGGCCTGGATCGCCATCTCCCGGTCGTGCCTTGCAGTGCCAGACATCTGAAGGAGGATTTTTCACAAGTCACCAAATTCTTTAATGAGGAGTTCTGCCTTGCAGGAGGGAGCTGGAATTAGAACTCTGCTCACAGCACTATATACATTAGAAGAAATCAGTTATGCGATCTGTCCTTTGGCTATACAGAATTTACATCAGCCTAACTCCCTCTTTTTCATGATTTGCTTTGTCATACCTTCACAAGAATTGCTTCAGTTTCCAGAATTTCCCATGTTCAATTTGATTTGTTTCAATTAATATTTATGAAATACGGACAATGTGTCTGGAAAATGTATCGCTTACTTATCTATCCTGAATACAACTGGATTCAGAGCTGAATAATCCCCAGTAGTTCTAAAATATTCGACTAATTTCCACTGTTTTGTTGGGTCATATTTTTCAAAATTTCTAGGGTGGAAAAAATCTCTAAGATGCCTCTGTATTTGCCTCCCTGGGTAGAAGATAGAGGGCCTACTTCCTCTGAGTCAGAAAGACTGGGTTTGAGTCCCATTAATGACACAAACTGGATGTGTGACCCTGGGCAAATCACTTAACTTCTCGGTGCCCCTAGGCAACCCTCTATGATGATAAACTGCAAATCAGTTGCTGACCTGCCCTGGTAGAGAAAGTTTCCTTACAGGGACCTCAACCGCACCCATTAAATCACAAGTCCGGCAAAAAACAAAGCAAAAGGTAGAATGAACCAACCAGAATGCAGGGGAAAAAACAGGTAAAGACTCAGATGAATAGATGTAGAATGAAGTCATCAAAGTCAGGAAAATGCCAAACACTATGATTATGGAAATGGAAAAGACCACAACTGCAAAACAATCAAAATTAAAATATTTCAAAGGTGCAAAGAACAAACTTGGCCCATAAGAAAAGAGATGAAAAGACACCTCCCCCTACTGCTTGGCAGAGGATGTTGAACACAGTATAAAATGCCAAATTTTTCAATTCTTTCCCTCCATTTAATTTTTTTTTAATTTTATGCATATTTTCTTTTACAATACTTAGATTTCTCAATACACTCCTCCCCCTTTCCTATCCAGAGAGCTATCCCTTATGACCAAGAATGCATTTTATATTTATTTTTTTTGTGGGGGGGGACAATGAGGGTTAAGTGACTTGCCCAGTGTTACACAGTTAGTAAGTGTCAAGTGTCTAAGGCTGGATTTGAACTCAGGCCCTCCTGAATCCAAGTGCTCTATCCACTGTGCCCCCTAGCTGCTCCCTTTCTTTCCCCTCCATTAAAAAAAAAGTTTTGGGGGCAGCTAGGGGGCACAGTGGATAGAGCACCGGCCCTTGGAGTCAGGAGTACCTGAGTTCAAATCCGGCCTCAGACGCTTAACACTTACTAGCTGTGTGACCCTGGGCAAGTCACTTAACCCCAATTGCCTCACTAAAAAAAAAAAAAGTTTTTATTAGAAGGGATGACTTTTTGGTAAGGGAAGGGTGATAGATACAAGGGGAAATGTAGGCAATATAAAAAGAGATCAATAGAATCTATTATTTTATTAAAGAGAAGCAGAGCATCTAGGACTAGGCAGGTTCAGAGAAATGATTATTTCTCTCTTGTATTAATAACTAATTATTAAATCAGGACCAAAATTTTTCCCCTTTTCTACTTCCTCATTCAGAAATCAACCAGTGTGGGGAATCTTTCTCAAACACTTACCAAGGCTAAGATCTAATCAAAGACAGTAAAAGAAATCCCAAGTTTAGGCTAATGGGAGGATTCCTGCCCATCATATTTACTCAGACAGGTCTGGGAAAATGGGGATTCTCCCTTCTGTCACAGAGGTGATATGGAAATTGATGTCTCTTTGACCAAGACTTGGGTGATCCAGGTATATACAAGACCCTCATTGGAATATAACCCACCTCTCATTGTAATATTAACTCTCTCATTGATTATTAGCCAATCAGAGTAAATTGCCACCCTTAAGAATATGTATTCTTCCAAGGGCATATAAACTGTCAACCCACTGCCATGAGGGTCTTTGGCATTTGAGAGTGCCACAGACCTATTTTATTAATAAACATGCCAGGTTTATTAATAAAATTGTTGTTACCCAACAAATTTTATTTTATTATTTTTTTTTTTGGCGAGGGAATTGGGGTTAAGTGACTTGCCCAGGGTCACACAGCTAGTAAGTGTCAAGTGTTTGAAGCCGGATTTGAACTCAGGTACTCCTGAATCCAGGGCCGGTTCTTTATCCACTGCACCACCTAGCTGCCCCTCATCTCTCAAATTTTTTAAACATCACAAGGTAGTAGCCCTGCCATACTCAGCTCTAGTCTAGGCTATATCTAGAGCACCATGTTCAATTCAGACCTCTCATTTCAAGGAAGAACAATGACGATCTGGAAAGTGTCCCAAGAAGGATAGCCAGGATGGTGACATGTTCATGCAATATGAGAATCAGATGAAGGGAATCAGGATGTTTAGCTTTAAGAAGAGAAGACTTAATGGAGCTTGTGATTGTTGTCCTCAATTCTGATGGGTAGAAGAGGTATTAAACTTGTCCATCTTGGCCTCTCAGAACCAGGTCCGTCTAGCAGTTATGAACACAAGTTACCAATACAAATTTAAGTTTACCATAGTCTTACATCCAAGCAATAAGAAATATCCCAAAGTGCAATGGGATGCCTAAAAGGGGTAGTGGGCAGGTTTCCCTTCACTGGAGGTCTTCAAGAAAACGCCTGTATTTTGTATAACTCAACCCTTAAGCCTAAGTGACCAGAAAGCCCAACAAGACTCAGCTATTTGAAGAAAACTCAAAGAACGCTCCAGACTTAAAGAAGATGGAAAAGCTCTCCTCTCTCCCACTTTCTCCAACCCCAGGATTCAGTGCCACCAGTGAGAAGAGGGTTCCATACCATTGGGCTTTGGGACTGGGATTACATTAAGAAAATCATTTCTCAGGACAGCAAAGGGAAATGACAAATGTTGTAGGGGATATGGGGGAAATGAGACATTAATACACTCTTGAACTTGTAAACTGATTCAAACATTCTGTAGAGCAATTTGGAACTATGGCCAAAGAGTTATAAAAATCATGTATACTCCTTGACCTAGTAATACCACTACTGGGTCAGTATCCAAAAAGAGTTAAAGAACCAAAAGTTAAATTTGAAATTGAGGAGATGTCCATCAATTGGGGAATGGCTGAACGAATTGTGGGATGAGATTATGATGGAACACTATTGTGCTATAAGAAATGATGAGCAGGATGCTATCAGAAAAAATCTGGAAAGACTTACAGGAGCTGATACAAAGTGAAATGTACTGTATACAAAGTAACAGCAATATTGTAAGATGATAAGCTCTGAATGACTTAGCTATTTTCAACAATACAATGATCCAAAACAACTCTGAAGGACTTAGTAAAAATGCAATCCATCTCCAGAGAAAGAACTGATGGTGCGTGAATTCAGATTGAAGCATAATTTTTAAAGCTCCTTTTTCTTAAGTTTTTTTGTTTGTTTTTTCTTTCACAACCTGACTAATATGGAATTTTTTTACATGACTACACATGTATAACTCATATTGAATTGCTTGCATTCTTAAGGGAGGGAGTGAGGAGGGAGGAAGAGAGTTTGGAACACAAAGTTCTAAAAATCAATGTTAAAATTGTTTTTACACTAAAAAAATTGTTTTTACATGTAATTTGGGAAAAAATAAAATTCTAAATAAATGGGAGAAAAATAAACATAATCATATAAAAAAGAAAATAATTTCTCCTAAACAGAGGAACAGAAATATAGGTGTGAGATAGGAAGGATTGTTTGGCTAGTGTGAAATGGTCTTATAGTAAAGGGAAGGCAAGTCTAAAACAAGTGTCAAACACAAGATTAAAATATAATTGGGAAATCATTTTAAAATGAATAAAATACAATAGAACATAGATAATATTAATTTGTGGTTTTCTATGTCAATATGAAATACTGGGAGACTTAGTTTAATGGCTCCATTTCTATTTGAGTTTGACATCACCATTTTGAAGGAATGGGTGATTTTGGCAAGAAAAATCTCATTGGAGGATCATTTCATCCCTTTCTGAAACCGGAACTATTTAAATGTAGTAGACTATAAACTATTGAATCTATTAAAATCCCTCTCTAGAACCAAAGCCTCAAGAAGTTCATCCTCATTTTGCTTCTTATTGGACTCCTAAATATGCTTCCCAATTTCCATTCTAGATGGGCTCCAGTCTCTCTGCCTGGCCTCATTCCCATCTATTCCCACAGTTCCAGCATCTCCAGCCTAAACTTTCTCCCTACAGAATCATTAATTTGCTTAAGTGAATAACTGATACAGCCTTCATTACAATTTTCCTTTCTTCTTCCTTATTCTGAAATATTCCATTTCTTGGATCAACAATTTACTTTTCTTTTTTTCCTTCAAAGCAGTGGTTGGAGCCAGGAATCTTGACGTCCATTAGCCATTCTGATAAGTCATCCATTGCTTCCATATTCACATCTTTAAAATGGAATAGATCAGCAGCTAAGTGGTACAGTAGATAAAGCACTGGTCCTGGATTCAAGAGGACCTGAGTTTAAATCTGACCTCAGACACTTGACACTTACTAGCTGTGTGACCCTGGGCAAGTCACTTAACCCTCATTGCCTTGAGAAAAAAAACAGAATAGTAAAAGCAGCTGACGTGTCTGTTTCAAAATATTTAAAATTCCATCTCCTACACCTTTGCACAGGCCATTCTCCACACCAAGAATGCCCTCCCTTTTCACTATCACCCTCTAGCTACCCATTTTCCTTCAAAACTCAGCTCCAACCATACCTCATACAAGAGATCTTTCCTGATCTTGTTTTACAGCCCATTTCTCCCACCTAAAATTACCTCATATTTACCTTTTATCTATTTTGCATATACATGTATGTGCACAAACTGTTTCCCCCAATAAGTTCTTTGAGGTTGATGGCTTGATTTTTTCCCCTTCATTATCCCATTCATTATTATATTTTTCCTTCATTATCATTATCTGCAGCATCCTGTAGAATACCTGGCCCACTTTTGAAAAGATGATTGATGGATCAAAAGGATACTGTGAAGGGCAGCTAGGTGTCGAAGTGGATAAAGTGCCCACTCTGGATTCAGGAGGACCTGAGTTCAAATCTGGCCTCAGACACTTGACACTAGCTGTGCGACCCTGGGCAAGTCACTTAACCCTTATTGCCCCACAAAAAAGGAGGGTACTGTGGGCATGAGATAGCATGGACAGCTCCTAGAAGGAAGGTGTGATAATATGGTATCCTGCTACCAAATTTACATGGTTAGCCTTCCCTAGCTATACATTTTGCTTTTTTGGACTTGAAGTTTTTTTTTAAAGCCAACTTTGCAAGCACAAGGTGAGGAGCGTGTGTGGGGGGTGGGGGGATTATATGGCAATTCATCTGAAAAATATCTGGGAATATTAGTAGACTGCAAGCATAATATAGCGCAACAATGTGACAGAGCTACAAAAGTGCAAAAGCTACTTCAGTCTTTAGCAGAAGGGTGGTGATGATGTTACTTTGTTGTTGTCCACGGTTTGACCCCACCTGGAGTGCTGTGTTTCATTGTGGAAAACACATTTTAGGAAGGATATTGGAAAAAATAGTGTTTGTGCCCTGGAGAGTGCTGCCCCGCGAGGGGATAGAAAATCATGCAAAAAAAGACCACTTAAAGAAACTGGGGGCAGGGTAGTAGCCTTCATTTCCTTTCCTCCCACTCACTTTTCAACCCTTTCTAACCTCACCATTCTACTGAAACTGCTCGCTCTGATGTTACCCAGGATGTCTTAAGCACTGGCTCCAATGGCCCGTTCTGCACCTCCTTCCTTCTTGAGCTTTAAAGAGCATTTGCCATCGAGGATCAGCCCCCTTCTACTCAGTACTCTCTCTTCCCGGTGTGACATGATGCCTCCTCCTGCTTCTCTTCTTCCCCGTCTGATGACACCTCAGGTCCCTTCCACAGAATACCATTACAATCCTGCCTCCTCACTAGGGCAGAGCTAGCCCCACAGCTTGGTCCAGAGGCCCCCTTTCTCTCTCTCCATATCTTCTCTCAGTGATCTTATCACTTCCCATGGGTTCTGTCATTATCTCCATACAGATGACTCCCAAATCCATATATCCAGCTAGAAGTCCCATTCTGTATCACCAAGGAGCTTTTGGACACCCCCGACTGAATATCCCACAGACATCCCAGACTCAGGGTGTCACAACCATAACTCATTATCATTCCCCTTTTCAAACCTTTTCCTCCTCTTGTCTTGCTTGTTTCTGTTAACAGCATCATTCTGCCCAGGTGTCTAGCCTCATCTTCAGTTCTGTTGTAGGGACTGTTAAACTGTGACTGTCATGAATTATTTCACAATGTCTGGCTTATGGTTTCTCTGACTCCTTTTTCATTATAAGGACAAGTTTACTTCTTAGAATGGTGTAACTTCAAGGGCCCTCTTTCCTCTGGGAATAGAAACAAATAGCCTATGTACTTGGGAGCTGCCACCTACCTCTTCTGAAAGTTGCTGTCTTTTTATTTACTCTCTCTATACTTATATGTAGACATGTTTTCTTAACCATTTGAATGTGATCTCCTTGCCGGGAGAGATTAAGTCATTGTATGTGTATCCTTCGCACCTCGCACAGTGCCTGGCACACAGTAGGTGCTTAATAAGTGCATGCTGATTGACTGCTGGAACACAGCTGCCTTCACTTGTTCAATTATTCTCTGCTGTTCCTGAATAGAACTGATGATTTCAGGGTCTGATCACAAGTGAGGAGCTTAAGGATCTTGGAGATTTGTCTCCTCTTCATGCTTAGAAATAAATAATCAGAGCAGGATCCATTAGTGTCCAAAAGAAAGAATCAAGTTGATCTTAAGTAAAGAAAGAAACTCAAGTACTCAGAAAAACCTAGACCTATTTGATATTAAGCTGTCTTTGAGCGCCCCCTGGTGTCACTTAGATAAACTACAAAGATGCCATGCAATTGGACCCAAAGCACACCTACAAATTTCTGGTAAGACTTCTGATTCTCAGCTCCTGGATAAGGTGTCACTCACACTCTGCACTGGGGTCTTTCACTTTCATCATGTCAGTCAGTCGACAATTAAATTATTATGGGCCAGTCACTGTGCTAAGCCCTCAGTATGTAAAGAAAGGCACAGTCCCTAGCCATGTTCCAAGACTATTCACAATAGCACAGCATTCTTTGTCAGAAGCAGTGCCTTGGGCTCATCTCAAAGTAAAGGGGAAGGAAACATGTTTACCTGGCAACAGGGAAACAAAAGCTGGATCCATGTCACTGGGAATTGGGAAGAGAAGAAATGGGAGTTCTCATGAGAGAACATCTATTTATACTGGAATGTATATCCCTCTGCTGGAGCTCATCAGCAAGTCATTCTGTCGATTATCATTAAAGCTTTGTGCTTGACTCTCAAGGCCCATGGGTCAGTCAATGAGTTCCTGACACTAACTCAGTCCACAGACTTCAGTTGAAGATTTAGGTCCTCCTTTCAAACCACAAGGCCTGCCCGTTCTACATTCTTGTGGTGGAGAGAAGACAAATGCAATTTGGTATAAACACAAGTGCTTATGTACACATATGCGCAACTGACTTAGTTATACAGTGATGTGAATGGTGAGAGGAGGGAGGGAGGAAGGAGGGTGTTGGATACTGCTGGAATAAACTATATAGAACAAAAGCAAACAATTAGCTTTGGAGTCAATGCACTTGAATTCAGTGCTTATGCTTATTACCTGTGTGACCTTGAGCAAATCACATAATCTACCTAGGCCAATTTCTTCAACCACAATATGAAGGCTTTGGGCTAAATGATCTAAGAGAGAAAGGAGAGAGGAGAGAAGGAGAGGAAAAAGGGAAGAGAAGGGACAGGAGAGAAAGAAGAGAAATGCAGGGAGAAAGAGAGAGGAAAGAAAGAAGAGAAAAGAGAGGAGAAAGAGAAAAAGACAAAGAGAGGGAGGGAGGGAATCAGGGAAAAAGAGAAAAGGAGAGAAGAGAGAAGAGAAAGAAGAGGAGAGAGAGAAGAGAAAAAGAAAGGAGGGAAGGAGAGAGGGGGGGGTGCAGGCTGTAGAACAACAGAGAGAATGAGAGAATTAGGGAAAATATTCCAACCAGGACAAAAAGACTGCTTACAGATGCAGAAACAGGAGAGGTGAGTTAAGCATGGGCAAAAACAAATAGACTGACCTGAAGAGAAAAGTTTAAAAAGAAGTATGAATTATAATTAATGGATCTTATCCACCTTGGCAGGACTCCTTTGCCCCCACCCTCCTGTATCTGGTGTATGATTTGTCCAATTTTTTTCCCTCACAGTGAGAAGGATCCCAAATGCCATGTGGGGAATGGGGGGAGGCAGTGTCAGCAACAGTGACTGGAATGTTTGGCACTAAGGGACCACCTCACCCAACACTTCAGAGTCTTCCTTTTCTCACAGCGGTAGATCATGAAGATGGCTTCACTTGAACTGAACTTGGCAGGAAATTAGGATTCTAAGTGATGGAGATGAGGAGGGGGTATATTCTAGGCACAGAGGTGGAATGTCAGGTGTGAGGAACAGGAAAAGCACCTTGGTTGGACTATACAGCGCACAAAAGGGTGTTATGTTTAAAAAGGCTAGAAACATAGGTTGGGACCAGATCATAAAGGACCTTAACCACCAAACAGGAAATTTGTATTTGATCTTCAAGGCAATAGGGACCCCCTGGCAGTTATTGAGTAGGGGAGTGACATGATCAGACCAACACTTCAAGCCTATCACTTCGGCATCTGTGTGTGGAGAAGTTGGAGTGGGGAGAGGTTTGGGGCAGATATAACTAGTAGAAGGCTATTGTAGGGGCAGCCAGGTGGCACAGTGGATAAAGCACCAGCCCTGGATTCAGAAGGACCTGGGTTCAAATCCGACCTCAGACACTTGACGCTTACTAGCTGTGTGACCCTGGGCAACTCATTTAACCTTCATTGCCCCACTAAAAAAAAGAAGAAGAAGAAGGCTATTGTAAGTACTAAACAAATGCAAGATATTGCTGTGTTGCTATTTTGCTTCAGCATTCCACTTGTCTGGCTATCCACATTGTAAGGCTCTCCTTTGCTCCAATGCCCCATGGCATTTTGGCCTTTGTGTCTCAGTACCCTGGCTAGAGGTGACATGCTTCTGACTGCCTCATTTTCATGCTCCTATGGTCCTCCTATATCCTACCGAAATATCATTTTTGTGGGGGTTGAGGCAATTGGGGTTAAGTGACTTGCCCAGGATCACGCAGCTAGTGTCAAGTGTCTGCAGCAGAATTTGAACTCAGGTCCTCTTGACTCCAGAGCCGGTGCTCTATCTACTGGGCCACCCAGCCCCCCCCCAATATCATTTAAGCAAAAATGAAGTTGCATTTCTGGGGTAGTCAAAGGTTTAAGGATAACTTCTGCCAATTTAGGAATGACTTCATTAGATCCATGACCTCAGTCATTGAGGGTGTTCCTTCTAACAACATGGATCACTACTCCTTCATACCTCCTACTAGGGACTATTTCTAGGTCTAGAGGAGCATGGCAAATGAGTCTTGTTAGCCAGTTAATACTGGAAGCAATAGGCCATTTTATTTGTCAATTATATGGAAGACCTCAAAAGAAAAGACATATGATTTACCAGGAGAAAAGACAAAGGACTTATCTCAAGGGAAGATGGGAGCAGCAAGCAGAGAGTACTAGGATATTCCACCAAACTCCATCACAATAGTAATGAGATAGAGGCTCTACCATGTTTTTTGCTGAGCGTATTTTGATTTAAAAAAAAGTCATTTCCAGGGGCAGCTGGGTGGCACAGTGGATAGAGCACCAGCCCTGGAGTCAGGAGGACCTGAGTTCAAATCCAGCCTCAGACACTTAACACTTACCAGCTGTGTGACCCTGGGCAAGTCACTTAACCCCAATTGTCTCACCACCAGCCCCAAAAAAAAGTCATTTCCAGGAAAAACAGGCAGCGAGTGAGTGGACGGCCAAGGGGTCCGGACCCCAAAAGTGAGTGGGGGGAGGAGAATACTAGTGATTGGCAACCATGCCCACCAAAGCAGCATAGCAACATATGACTGCTAAGCAGGTATTAGCTAATACATCTTTTAAATTCACAATGCAGAGCTTGACCTTATCCATTGTTTCCTAGGCAGTCCCATCTTTTCATATCTTGCATATTAGTTTGTACTAAAGTTTTTTGTGGTATCTACTATGGGAAGACCATAGAAAAAAATGGAATAAATCTGGGCATCTAGGGATAGTGGCTTTGGGTTCAAAACCCAACTCTGTCATTTACAATATGTGTGACAATGGGCAAGGCCTTTCACCTTTCTGGGCCTCGATTTCCTCATCTATAAATTGAGGCGATTGGGCTTGATTTCTAGCTCTCAATCTATGATGATGACAGTGATAGAAGTTCCCACAGCTGAGAGAGACTGAAGACTATTAAGCGGAGGTTCTCAAACATTGTACAAGAGCAGAAAAAGAGCCTTCACTTTAAATAAAACTTGAGTAAACCTTGAAAGGAAATCCTTTTAATTTTTTAAGTGCCTAGCAAACAACTCGAGTGGTACTGAGTAACTCACAGAAGAGCTTCCAGCAGAGCATCATGGTGGCTTCTGGGGCTATGATGGCTGAGGGAAGACAGTGACAGAGGGCTCCCCCACTTCCCTCTTCTCCTAATCTTCCTGTGAATGTCCCCTTCTCATTCCCCCTCTCAGACACGATTCCCCTGTCTCACCTTGGAGGGGAGAGCTCAAAACCCACTTCTACCCCCATCCCAAAAGTCCTCCACCCCAGTCAGGATTCTGCTAGGGAAATACAAGCAAAAATGGTAGTCTCCATAGGAAGAAACAGAGACAGGTCTATGGACTTTGATGATGGGACAGGAATGCAGAGGTACATGTGTATCCTAGCACCCAGGGAATGAAAGACGACCAAGACTGTGCTAAGAATAAAATGAGGATCCAGAGCCAAACCAGGACACCAGCCCCATGCAGATACAGGAACAGATGCTAACTGTCGTTCACAGCTCAATACTGAGGCACAGAGCCCAGAGCCATGGCCGACTGGGGAGAGGAATGTATCCCAGAATGCCAGTGGTAGCATTCCAGGGTAAGGACTGATCAGAGACCCTAGGCTATATGCTGAGCAATGAACATGTTTAGAAGCAAACAACAGCCCCTCTACCTGAGGGGCAGACCAACATCTCAGTTCCAGCTACCAGCCCAGTCTGAAGCCTTCCGAGGAATAATTAGGGCAAGAATCCCAGACCAAAGAGAAGTCTACAATTCTATTGCTCTGAACTAGCAGAACTTTGCAGCTCACTGATTGGCAATGAGGCCAATAGCAGTCTCCAAAATGGCTCCAAAACTCCAAACTCTAGAAACAAGAGACAAGCCCTCAGACTGAAAACCAATGACTCATAACAGCTTTCATTTAATAGTCATTCAACAAACATTAGCACCTACTGTGCTGGAAGAACTAGAAGCAAAATAAGTGTCTAGTGTTGGGAGAATGGCTGGACAAATTGTAGCATATAAATGTAATGGAATATTATTGCACCATAAGAAAGGATAAGGATGAAGAATTCAGAGAAGGATGAGAAGAAACATGAAGTGAAACAGTCAAGTAAAGAGAATCAGGAAAATAATAATTAATATTCATATAGTACTCTAAAGTTTGCAAAGTGCTTTACAAACAGTATCTTATTTTATCCTCATAAAGGTATTGTGAAGTAGGCACTATTATCCTCATTTTACAAAAGAGGAAACTAAGGTAAACAGAGGTTAAATAACTTGCCCAGGGCCAAACACCTAGTAAGTGCCTGAGGCAGGAATTAAATTCAGGTCTTCCTGACTCTAGTGTTATATCTACAGAGACAATATACACAAATTGATGTAAACAATATACATAACAACAATGTAAACTAAAATAATTTTTTTAAGATCAACTGATGTATGCTTAAAATGATCAATGTTAAAGTGAGAAAAGCAATAAGAAAATTTAGTTACACATTTTCAGAGGGGGAGATGGAGCTCTGTAGGTATGGAATTTTGAATAGTTCAGGGGATTCACAATTGATGTGTTGGTTGGTTTTGTTACATTGGATTTTTATTTCTTTTTTTGTTGTTTTTTTTTAGTGAGGCAATTGGGGTTAAGTGACTTGCCTAGGGTCACACAGCTAGTAAGTATTAAGTGTCTGAGGCCGGATTTGAACTCAGGTACTCCTGACTCCAGGGCCGGTGCTCTATCCACTGTGCCATCTAGCTGCCCCTTTTATTTCTTTTTTAATCTTTGTTACCAACTCACTGGGTAGAGGAGGAGAAAGGAATATATTCAATAATCACTGTGATATAAAAACAGAAAGCATCAATTTATTGTTATTTTTTAATGACATCATGCTAGCCACTGAGGATACACAAATATATAGCAAAGACTTAACTCTCAAGGAGTTTATGAACTAATGGTGGGAGGAAGATACATATGTTAATAACCATGATACAAAGGGGGTTTGGAATAAGCAAGGATAGTGAAAAGGCAGGGAGAAGGAATGAGAGAGGCCAAAGACTTATACATTTCACAGAAGCATCTCTGCTCTCCTCCTTTCCCCTCCCCCCTCCTCCTCCTCCTCCTCCTCATTCTTCTCCTCTTCCTCTTCCTCCTTCTCCTCCTCCTCCTCCTTTTTCTCCTTCTCCTCCTTCTCCTTCTCCTCTTCCTCCTCCTCTTCATTCTCCTCCTTCTCCTTTCTCTTTCTCCCCTCTCCCCTCTCCTCCTTTCTCTCTTCTCTTCTTTCTCTCTTTCCTTTTCTTCTCTCCTCTTTTTTCTATCTCTTTTCTCATTTCTCCTCTCTCCCCCTCTTCTTTCCCTCTCTCTTCTCTCTTCTCTCCTTCTCCTTTCTCTCTTCTCTTCTTTCTTTCTTTCCTTTTCTTCTCTCCTTTTTTTCTATCTCTTTTCTCTTCATTTCTCCTCTCTACCCCTCTTCTTTCCCTTTCTCTTCTCTCTTCTCTTCTTTCTCTCTCCTCTTCTCCATCCTTTTTTCTATCTCTTTATCCACTGCGCTATCTAGCCGCCCCCCTCCCTTCCTATCTTTTTTTTTTTTTTTTTGGACTCCAAGACTATAAATTGCAGAATAGTTGCTGATCTACTTAGGTAGAGAAAATGTCCTTCCCTAGGGAGCCATCTAGAGGGAGAAAATCAAAGGCATGTGATTCTTGTGCAAATGCCTTATGACTCTTACTACATTGAAGCTCTTTGAAGGCAAGAATTGAATCTTACAAAACCACAGAATTACAAAAACTCAGAGTTGGAAGTGACCTTCAGGATAGCAAATCATACCTATCTTTAAACAAAGGTCTCTTCTATCACATCCCTAACAAGGGATCATCTAGTCTTCGCTTGAAGAAAATCAGTGAGGAGGAACACATTACCTCCTGGGGCAGGCCATTCTGCCTTGAAATGCTTCCTTATTTATTATATCACATTATATCATATCTCCACAACATACATATACACACTGTGCTCAGAACAATGCATTGCATATATGTATGTATCTACAGTTGTTTTCAACTCTTCATGACCACATCTGGGATTTTCTTGGCAAAGATACTGGACTGGTTTGCCATTTCTTTCTCCAGTTCAGTTGACAGATGAGGAGACTGAGGTAAACAGGGTTAAGTGACTTGCCCAGGGTCACACAGCTAGTAAGTGTCTGAGGCTGGGTTTGAACTCAGGGAAATAAGTCTTTCTGATTCCAGATCTGGTGTTCTATCCACTGCACCTCCTAACTGCCCTGCATATAATCAGTGCTTAATAAGTACTCTATGAATTTTGCTGTTAAGTATCAGACCTGGGGGAGGAGAGGAGAAAGGGAGTTGAACTATTTCAGGAGTGTCTCAATTTTCTTTGAGAATTAGGAAGGGAATTGTAAAATCACTTCCAACTTCTCTTCTTTTTTATAATTTGATTAATGCTCATGCTCAGGAAAGGCAGCAAGGGACATCAGTCAAAGAACCAGTCTTAGAGTCAAGAAATCCTGCCCTGCATACCTGCTATCTGTGTGACTGCAGGCATATCATATAACAGTTCAATGACTCAGCTCACCCCAACCCCCTGACAATGCTCTAAGATGATGAGTTTTATAAGAATTACTGATTGGAAGATGGCATGGTAATAGGAAGCAATGAAGCCAAGTTTCTACCCATACCTCCTCCAAATAGATCTAGAAAGGGCCCCAGACTTAATTCTGATGGGGAAATACAGAAAAAGTCACAGGGAGTCATTTGTCCAGCCCATATCATCATAGGGAGAGACATAGAGATTTTTAGTCCTGAAGACTGGGTTGGAACAAGAGAATGCTGGGCACAGAGTGCTATAGTGCTCAGAGAGAGGCTGTGCACCAGGACAAGAGGAGATCTCAGATCCAGACCAAGCTAACCCTATATCTATATCAGGGTTCTATGATAGGGACAAGTGTTAATTGGCAGCTATGTTGCCCACTACTCAGTTGTGGGTCACAGATCCAGGGCAGATTATAAAGGGGGGTCTGTCTAGGGAGGTGGCATTCTGAGGTTAGGAGGCCTAAGGTAGTGTATCTAGAAAGGAGGAAGCTAAGAAGCAACAGTTTGGCTCAGATCCCAGGAGCAGAACAGGATCTCAGTTTTAGTATTTAGCCCAGTTGGTAGAACAATACCAAAGACAGAAATCTGAGGCCAAAGCGGAGCTTGCAGTTCTCTTTCTATGAAACCAGATCAACTCCCTGTCTGGCTGATAGAGGCTGAGTACAACATCAATCTCTCATTGCTAGGACCAAAAGTCAGGTCAAGAACTTGCAGAGCTCAGGTCAGTGGGGCAGCAATCACACTTTGCCCTGGATGAGACCACTTTGGAAGCACTGGATGTTTACAAATCCCCAGACTTTTCCCTGAGATCCTAGAATAACACAATACTAAAATAACCCAAGAAAGCAGCAAGAGGATCAGCCCAGAACTCCCTTCCAGAGGTGCCATGGAGCCCAGCCCTAATATCAAGTCTGAAGTCAGGAAGTAGACTGGAATAAAAAGTAAACAAAGGAAGAACTCCACCATAATGCTATGGGACACTCAACAAACACAAAACACAAACCCAGAAGAAGATATTGATTCCAAAACATCTACAAGAAATGCCTCAGAGAAAAACATGGCTTAGGAACAAATTCAACTAGAATTCCTGGAAAACATAAAGCAAGAAGTTTTTTTTAAAGTTTTAAAATTTTATAAATGAAATGAAATTATTTGAGGGGAAAATTGGAAAAGAAATGGGAACTACAGAAGAATTGAAAAGTGAATTAAGAGTTTGGAACAACAGGTACAAAACCTTGCCCAATCAACACATTCCCTGAAAATTAGAATGGACCAATTAGAAGCCAATTACTCCATGAAATAGCAACAAATATTAAAACAAAGTCAAAAAGCTGAAAAATAGAAGAAAAGTAAGGTATATCATAGCAAAAACTGTCAAGAGATGACTAAGACTCATCAAACTATCTGGAAAACATGGAGAGACAGAGATAGAGACAGACAGACAGAGTTTAGTACAGAAATACATTTCACTTAACAGAGAAATAAGGGGGAACGAGAGGAAAGGTACATCAAAGGAGAGATTAGTCCTAAGCAAAATAAACTCTATGGAGTCAGGAAGACTTGAGTTCAAACCAGAGGGAAGAAGGGAGGAAAAGAGAGAGAGTGAAAGAGAGAGACAGAGACAGAGACAGAGAGAGACAGAGACAGAAAGAGACACACAGAGACACAGAGACAGAGAGTCAAAGACACAGAAAGACATTCTATTTCAATAAATCTTAAAAGAAAATAATCCAGATCTCCTAGAACTGGAGGGTAAAGTAGAAATAAAAAGAATGTACCAGTCACCTCCTGAAAGAAACTCCAAAATGAAAACCCCTAGAAATATCAGAGTCAAAATCCAGAGCTTCTAGGTCAAAGAACAAACACTGTAATCAGCCAGAAAGAAAGAATTACAGTGCTGAGGAGCCAAAGTCAGGGTCATATATGATTTAGCAGCCACCACTATAAAGAAAATGAAAAATTAGAACATGATATTCCAGAACAGAGAGGATTTATGTTTACAGTCAATAATAACTTACCTAGCAAAACTGAGTATTAATCCCACAGGGAGAAAAATGGATCTCTAATGAATCAAAGGACTTCCAAGCATTCCTGATGAAAAGACTAGAGCAGAAGAGAAACTTTGAAGTTCAAACATGGGAGCGAAAAGAAACAAAATGGTAAACATAAAACAAAAAATGATAATTGACTGAACAAGAATAAATTACTGGGGCAGCTAGGTGGCACAGTAGATAGAGCACTGGCCCTGGAGTCAGGAGTACCTGAGTTCAAATCCAGCCTAAAACACTTAAAACTTACTAGCTGTGTGACCCTGGGCAAGTCACTTAACCCCAATTGCCTCACTTAAAAAAAAAAAGAATAAATTACTTACATTCTAATATAGAGAGATGATCCATGTGTCCCCTCTGTGCCCTACCATCATTAGGGATCATAAAGGGAGTCTAATTAGACAGAGGACCTAGGTATTATTGTGATGTTTGGATGATCACAAAAGAAGAATAAAGTAAGGAAGAATGCCAAGGGAAGAGAGGGAGATTAGTGAAAGGGAAAGAAAGTTAGGGTAAATTATCTCACATAATTAAGGTGAATAAGTATGCATTTATACAAACAAGGAAAGGGGGGCAAGGGGAAAGAGGGGGAGAGACACACAGAGAGAGGGACAGATAGGAAGAGAGGAGAGAGAGAGAGAGAGAGAGAGAGAGAGAGAGAGAGAAGAGAGAGAAAGAGACAGAGAGAGACTGACAGACAGAGAGACAGACACAGAGAGACAGACAGACAGAGAGAGAGAGAGAGATTGGTACAGAAATACATTTCACTTAACAGAGAAATAGGAGGGAAAGAGAGGGAATCAAAGGAGTGATTACTCCTAAGCAAAACAAACTCTGCTGCTCCTGAAGTCAAGAAGACCTGAGTTCAAACCTGGCCTTAGATATTCACTAGCTGAGTGAGCCTGGGAAAGTCACTCAACTTCTGTTTTCCTCAGTTTCTTCATCTACAAAGTGGGAATAAAATAGCACTAACCTCCCAGGGTTTTTAATAATAATTGTAAAGCACTTAGCATATGCCTGGCATGTAGTAAGCACTTTGTAAATATTAGCTATTGTTATTATAATTATTATTAGGGAAATGTTCTAGTGCCGCTTTTCTTACTATGCTGTTTCAATAATTTGTTTTGCTTTGAAAACAAAACTCTAAGGATGTTCATAAATAGTTACCCCTCTCCCAAGGTGGTGGTAGTCCATTCTTCACATAGTTGTAAAAATGACCTCCCCAAAGCAGAGGTCTGATCATGTGACTTTCTATTACCTCTAGCATGAAATTTTAAATCCTCTGTGGAGATTGTAAAACCCTTCACGATCTGCTCCTCCTGCTTTCTAGTATTCTTATTTCCCTTCCACATACTCAGTGACTCAGTGACACTGGAATCGTTGCTCTTCCTCAAACATGATATTCCAGCTCTCAGCTCCAGGCATCTTATCTTTTCTGACTGTTTCTCTTTCCTGGATATCTCTCCCTCTCCTGGCTACTTTCAAGTGCCAACTAAAATCTTACCTTCTACAAGAAGATTTTCCTGATTCCCTTTACTTCTAGTGCCTTCCCCCATTTATTATTTCCCTGTAGATATCTTGTTTGAACATGTTTGTTTATTTGTTGCCTCTCTCATTAAGCTGTGTGCTTCTTGAGAGCAAGAACTGGCTTTTGCCTTTCTTTGTACCCCCAGAACTTAGCACAATGCCTGGCACTTAATTAATGCCTATTGACTCACTGACTAATGAAATCATAGTTTTAGACCAAAACCAAGAAAAACCCTCAGGCCATCCATCCAGCATTGACATATGTCCTCCCCTTTCACATGGGAAAAAAAAATGATTACAAAATTCATCGTGGGACCTGGAAGTGATTTAGAACTTGCTGACCTGTATAAAAGGCACCTCCTTGAACTTCAGTAGAGGTTTGAAGGACCATGTGGAAATCCAAGATTAATATTCCCCTTAGAACACTATGGTTCAGTCTATGTAGGACCATTTCAATACCCCCACAATTAAATGTTTTAGTGTATAATGCTTTAGAAAGTTGCTTTATTGAATTTGTGTCCTAGGATCTTATTGTATTTGAAATAGAGAGAAGCTGTAGGAAAATATTCCCAGGTTTAAAAAGGCTTTGAGTCCTGTGGGATAACAAGTTCTCATCATGATTGGACGTCTATTGAGGATCACAGCAGGTCCAAGCTATTTCAAGTAGTTATACTTCTCCCTATGTCACTATGTTCCTCTTCTCTTCTAGCCTGGGTCCCAAAGGAATTTGCCAGGAAAACACAGTTTGTTCCCAACCAAGGCAATCTGCCAGATCTTGATCCTAGAGACCGAAAGTTAGCAAACTAAAGAGATAAGCACACACAGGAAAGCACAAATTTGTCAGGCATATATTTGATTGTTGATATAAACAAGTTGAGGGGAAATAATCCACTGGTCCTGAATTAAATAGTTTGAATGATTATGTTGCTTTGGGTAGGTAAAGGGCTGCCAGTTACTCACTATTGTGAAGGTAAACTCTTCCAGAAGAAATGTAACTTCCTGCAAGAACAAGGACCTTTTCGTTTGTGTCTTTGCAACCCCCAGACCCAGTCAAGCACCTGGCATATTATATATGTTTAATAAATGCTTATTGAAGTAAATCAGCTGATATTCCTCAAGACTGCTGCAGCCCCGAATTTTCGAACCCATTCCATGGGTTATTCCATGGGTAGGTTAGACCTACCCAAGTTGAAATTCCTTTCTTTGGTCTTCTCCAAACACCAATGTGTGTAAAGCTGTATACCTGCACTAATGGCTACTCTTTCACAGCTAATAAGCAATACAATCAGCCATTCTATGAAAATTTACCTTCTATTCACTTAGATATTCATCCTGTAACCTGCAACCTTAAAATGCCAGTGTCACTTTCCAAAGAAACCAGAAGGATTAAAAAGCAAAGGTCAATATGACAATTCTGGTGTTTAATTCCAGTGACACTAAATACTAGTAGTAAGGTTACATGGTAAATGTGAGCATCGCCCTTTTGCCATCCTTCACTGGTCTAACATTTACTACAGACCAGCTCTAAACTAGGCCACTCACACTACCTACAATCACCCTTACTAACCTGGGTGTCGACTTTTCCAGGCACCAAAAGGACCCATGATGCCACTCATGGATTTGGTGTATGGATAATAGGGGTTGCCAGGCATAGATCTTCTTGAGCATTAAAAATCTGACTATTTACATACAGATTGATATATCAGAAAGAATTATGACCTAGAAGTCAGAAAAATGTGGGTTTGAGAACCAGCTATGTTGCTAATTTACTATGTGAATTTGAAATCATAGTTTCCAATAAAAAAATTGCAGGCCATCCATCTAGCATTGACATTTTCCCTCTCCTTCCATGTGGAAAAGTGAACAGTACAAGAAGACCTTGTGGGACCCAGAAGTGAAGTTTTACTTTCTCTGAGCCCCTATTTCATTATCTTTAAAATTAAAGTATTGGAATAGATTATCTCTAAAGTCCTTCCTGTTATCAATCTTTAGGAGTCTAAGTAAATGGCAGGATTCAGACATATACTTATTACATAAAATGAGGCATAATTGGGATTATTAGGTAGCTCTTCATATGTAAAAGTTCCCACTAAATTTGGCAAGAATGAGCCCAGTGCAGGGGCAGCTAGGTGGCTCAGTGGATAGAGTACTGGCCCTGGATTCAGGAGGACCTGAGTTCAAATTCAGCCTCAGACACTTAACACTTACTAGCTGTGTGACCCTGGGCAAGTCACTTAACCCCAATTGCCTCACCAAACAAAAATGAGCCCAGTGCAAACCTAGCTCGAGTGTTTAATATAAATAATTCAGGGTGCCCATCAATCTTTTATGTGGCCAAAGCCTCCTCTAAAATCAGAGGGACCTCAACTGAGGGTGATACCACCAGGCGCATGTTCAAATTAGTATATCTAGTAGCTGAACAAACTGTAGTCTATGGAGTAATGGAATATTGTTGCAAAGAAAAGAGAAATGGGAAATTCAGAGAAACATAAAGAGACAGATGAATTTAAGAGTGAAGGAGGATAAGGAGAACAATATACACAATGACAACAATAATGTAGATTTTCTGAAAATGCTTTAAAGAGTAGAAAAAAGGAGGAGAAGGAAAAGAAGGAGGAGAAGAAGAAGGCAAAGGAGGGAAAGAGGGAGGAGAAGGAGGAGGAAAAGAAGAAGGAGGAGGAGAAGGAGAAGGTGGAAAAGAAGAAGGAGGAGAAGGAGAAGGCAGAAAAGGAGAAGAAGGAGGAGAAGAAGAAGGAGAAGGAGGAAAAGAAGAAGGAGGAGGAGACAGAAGAGGAGAGGAAACACTCAGAGTAATTAGAATAGCCAATGTTGATCTCTGAGAACAGATAATAAAACATATCTTCCTCCTCTCAGCAGAGAACAGAATTCTGTATACACCCGTCAGATGCAGTTACCACACTGGTTATTTTTAATATGTTTAAGAGAGGGTTCAATGCTAAGGAAAGGGACTCCATATGCAGAAATGGTTATGATATTAAAACAAAAGGCAGCAAGACAACTCTTTTTTAACCTACTACTACTTCCTTTACATTGCCAGTCAGCACAGAATCATTCATTTTATTTCTCATAATTATGTCTTCCAGCTGGTAACACTTTAGAAAGTTCTGTTTGATTTAACCTTGTGCTCTGGAAAGAGCATGACTGGAAATAAAGAACTTCTGTGTCGGAATATTCCCAAACAGGAAAGCAAGGAAAGCCAGGGAGTAGCTAAAAGATACGATGTCAGCCTGAGAGAATTTCTCATGCAGGCTACCATGGACATCCTTTTTGCCAGCATGTTGCTTTGGAGGCTATAAACAGGAAAAGCAGTTGCAGATGAGGAGCGAAGCCCATTCAAGAAATGCTCCCCCTTTTCACCTCCACCTCTTGGAATCCGTAACTCCCTTCATGGCTTAGTTGTGACCTCCTACAGGAAGATGCCCCTGATTTTTTCTGTAATTCATACTCCTTCTTGTTTTTTGTTTTTGTTTTTTGCGGGGCAATGGGAGTTAAGTGACTTGCCCAGGGTCACACAGCTAGTAAGTGTCTGAGGCTGGATTTGAACTCAGGTACTCCTGAATCCAGGGCCGGTGCTTTATCCACTGCGCCACCTAGCCGCCCCCATACTCCTTCTTAATCCGACTAATAACTTTGTATATATTTTGTTTTGACTCATCTGTATGTATAGATGTCATTATCCCCCAGTAGAGAGGTTGACAGGGGCTGCTTAGTTTTGGTTTTGTATCCCCAGTGGCTACCCAAGTGCCTAGCACAGAGTAGGTGCATAATAAATGCTTGTTAAATTGAATCAGTCCCTCTTGTGTGACCTAATCATTTTGCAAATAGGATCGGTCCTCTTCTCACAAACACTGTGTTTGCTCCAATATCATATATGATATCTGTAATGATGACAATATTTGTAAAGTGCTTAGCACAGTGCCTGGCACAAGTAAGTATCATATAAATGCAAGCAGTTATTATTGTTGTTGCTATTATTATATTCTGGATGGTGATCTCCTCAGTCTGACCAGTCCTTTTCCATTACAAAATCTGACAAGTAAGTAGCACTTTTTTTTAAAGAAAAAGATTATTGCTATAAAGTGTTGGTCTTACTCAGAAAGATGCTCAAAGATTCTGGGAGTTTAGAAAAACAACTTGATCCAGTGTCAAATGAATGTCTCAACTCACATCATCCACTATTTCTCCTCCAATCCCTTCCTCCCTTCTCTTTCTCCACTACGCAGTTGCTTACAATTCATATATTCAAGTAGCCTACCCTTTCCTCAACAATTATAAACATGTAACATCTGATCCAAAACAATGTGTTGGCACAGTACCCACAATTCACAATAATAAAGTGAAAGTATATATAAGGTAATGAGACTTAAGAGAAAACAAGACCTCTAAAAATACATGGATTCCAGTCCACCAGTGCTCCTGACAGACAGAAGATGGATGGACTAAAAAGCCTCTCAGTGTTCAATTGTGATTCTTTGAATCCAAAAGGACAATATAAGAATTATAGAACCTCATGAACTTCCTGGTCCTACCTGGATCCAAAAGCAGGAATCCCCTTTACTGTGGCTTTAACAAATATTTATCCATCATCTCCTCTAGCAATAGGACTTTCTAATAGGATCATAGATTTAGAGTTAGAAGGGAGTCAAGCCCAGACCTCTTTTACAGTTATGGAAATTGATGTCCAGTGAGATTAAGGGACTTGTCATTGGCAGAGTCAGAGAATTAAACTAAGGTCTTGAGATTCCAGGTTCAGCACTTTTCCAGCTTATCTTTTAATTTTGTTAAGTCTGATGTCCCCTAATTGAATGTGATTTAACTTCGCAATTTAATACTTTAATACAAATAGCTTTGATCTGTGGCACCTTATTGGCATTACCCCATTTTGTAAAGCTTGGAGGAGCCTCCCCCAGTAACCAGCACCTGTTTACCTCTAAGGATGACTTCCCAGTAGCAACAATAACACAGATGGATACGTTCATCTTTTAAAAATTTCCCCTTCAGAAGGTGCCATAACATCTATCATCTTTTTAGGATTAGAGAAAATAAACTGGATCACAATAGCATAACATATCAAGCAATTAATTTACCTTAAATGTTAACCTGCTGCAAACAGTTGCTTCACACTGAAACTATGGACGCTGCCTCTTTCATGTGGGAAAACCCATCTCTTCCCATCCCCTTTACACCTCCTCCCTGGTTCACCTGCCCAACTCCCGCCTGCCTCTCAGGAACTCCCTCTCAGCTGCAATTGGAGGGTTGTGCTCCCAGATTCAGTCCCACAAGTGACACCGAAAACTGATTGGCAAAATTCCCCATCAGGCAATCCTTGTCTCCACCCCCACTTCAGAGCTTGAAGTTTACAAACCTGTTGTCTAGGCAATGCTAATCCCTGTAAAAGCCATAGCGCCTCAATACCTCATTAGAGAGGGTAGCTAGAAACTGTTCAGTGTGAACAGTTTGAAATTTGGGGTTTAGGATGACTACTATTTCCACTGCCCACATGATTTTTGCATGTTGCAAATTGGACTCCTTTCTTCCAAGGAACCCCTTTCTTGGTTTTTGACTTATTCAGATGACTTCTTGTAAGAGTATCTCGTTACATACAGTGTGTGACTTAGCACTGGAAAGATCTTGTTACAGTGTGTGATAGCACTGCAGAGTGGCCTGGTAACATTACAGGTAGTTCATTTTCAATCTGCCCTTCCCCCCAAATCACACTATGAAGTCACCTGATTGGATAGGCAGCCCCATTTGTTCACCTTGTACAAGGTAAGAAAGCAATAGGTTTGCCAATGTATCAGCCTTGTGGTATATGGGTGGGGTAGATATTTCCTTACTTGTTTCCAATCTCTTTCTCAGCAGTTAATTCAAACCCCCATTAGAGAAACTTTCTTTCCCAAGAATCATTACTCTTAATTCCCTATAATTATATAAATTTTTAAAAATTGGCTGATATGAACAATTTGTTAACAAAAGCAACAAGAAATCAAGAACAAAAATAACTATTTGCGATATTTTCACTATATGGAAGTTCACTGCCAGTCACCATACACTGTCAACATAGTCCTAAGTTCAGATCTTGTCTCAAACAACACTTACTATGTGATCTTGGTGAAATCCCTTAACTTCTCTGTGCCTCAGTTTCCTTATCTGTAAAATCAGTATAATAATTGCTCCTACTTCAAAGGGCTGTTAAGATCAAATGAGAAAACATGTAAAGCATTTTACAAGCTTTAAAGCGCCATTTAAATGTTATTATTGTTATTGATTATGATGATAAAGATAATATAATAATGTATAACTTCGCTTCTTCTGGAAACAGTCCCTAATCTTTGAATTTACTCCAGATCCTGACTAAAATTTCTGAGAAACTTTTTCATATTTCTCCTTGCAGTAAGAGTTAAGTTCAATCTCTTACGTTTGATTACTCCCTTTTCTTTGTTTTCTCTTAAGCAATCATAAGAAGTGGTCTTTTCTAAACATACTTTACTTGCCAGCTCCTTACAAATTTTTCCCAAAAAATCTGACAAAGTATCTTTATATGATATCACTTATGACAATTCTCACAAGGAAAAAAAATTTGTATCACCTTCTCCATCTCTGTTTACTCCACAGATTCTTCATAGCTACCCATACATCACAGTTAAAACACATAGACCTTGTCCCTCATTCCACAAAGAAGTGTTGATAATAATCCATTTCTCAATTGTCACTTCAAAATTGCCAGCACAAACTGCTTTTCTCAACATTCAATGTTAGCTTTTGGAGATACAATAACGCGATGTGTATTCAATATAAGAAGCAGAAAATCTCTCTGGTGTCCTTATTGAGAGGGAAGTGCTCAAGCTATGTTTCTTCCTTCTTAACAACACATTTTCTTTTGTGTGATGGCTTCCAAACAAGAACTGACCTTAGACATAGGTGAAATCAATAGTTACTCATGTGGAAGCAACTATTCAAAAAATGTCTCTCCTAGAAATTTAGAACAGATATATTAAACACATGGCTGCAGGTGGCCCCAAACACTCTCAAGTGCTGCAGAACCAGGTAAAAGTTTAATTGAGAAATATTTAACACTATAACTAAAAATATAATAAAATATAGGTAATGTTAACTTGTGGTTTTTGGAGTCAATATGTACACCACAGGGACCCTTATGTATGGCTTAGTGGTCTCATTGCTGTTTGAGTTTGACACCACTGATCTAGAATAACCACCAGCAGAATTACTCTTTGGTTTTAAAAAGATAAAAAAATCCCCACAATTCCCAAAGAAAGAAATCCAAGCTGTCAATAGACATATGAAAAACTGCTCAAATTCAACAATAATAAGAGAAATATAAACTAAAATAACTTTGAAGTTCTAATTCAGACCAATCATATTGGCAAAAATTAGCAAAAAGGAAAATGACAGTGACAGAGAGCATGAAGGAAAGCAGGCATATTAATAAAAGCAATTTGAACTATGCAAAAAATCTCTAAGATTGCTTTTAACTTTGTTTTATTCTCAAGACAAAGGCATTGCAGGAGTACTAGTTATTTCTACCCATTTTTCAATATTTGTGGTCCTCTAAAGTGAGTCTATGTGCTCTTGGGGAAAGCTGACATGAAAATTCGTGTAGACAAAAATATACACTCACATGTAGATTGTACTGTTTACAAATACAGGATCATGGCTCATATCAATCAGTGCTAAGCAAATCGGCAAGTTTTGTCTACCCTGACACTTTATTCTCCACTTGACATGGGAATGTGGCAGAGTAACTAACCATTATGGGAGGTGACAGAATTTAATCCCAAACTAGACTGATCAAGGACAAAAAAAAAAAAAAAGGAATCCCTTTGCTATTGCCCACTTAGGTATTGTTAACTCTCAATTCCTCTGGGAAAAACTCAGCCTTTCACATGCCCACACACAAAGTAACATTCTTACTAACCACAGCAACACATTTTTTAAAGAATTATAGTTTCTTAATATTCAAAACAATCAATTTCATTAAAGGAAATGACAATAATGAGACAACATACTAAAATTTGTGGTATGCAGACAAAGTAGTATCCAGGGAAAATTTATATTTTTAGACATGTGCATCAATAAAAGAGAAAAGAGGAGATCAATAATTTGGGCATGGAGCTAAAAAACCTAGAAAAACAACACATTAAAAATCTCCAATTGGGGGCAGCTAGGTGGCGCAGTGGATAGAGCACTGGCCCTGGAGTCAGGAGTACCTGAGTTCAAATCCGACCTCAGACACTTAACACTTACTAGCTGTGTGACCCTGGGCAAGTCACTTAACCCCAATTGCCTCACTTTAAAAAAAAAAAAAATCTCCAATTGGTGGACAGCTAGGTGGTGCAGTGGATAAAGCACTGGCCCTGGATTCAGGAGTATCTGAGTTCAAATCCAACCTCAGACACTTGACACTTATGAGCTGTGTGACCCTGGGCAAGTCACGTAACCTCATTGCCCTGCCCCCTGCTTTCCAATTAAATGTCAAAATATAAATCTTAAAAATAAAAGGAAAGATTGATAAAATTAAAAATTTTTAAATGAAATAATAAAATAAGAGCTTATTTTATAAAAAAAAATAAAATAGATAATGCATTGGTGAATTTGATTTTTAAAAAGAAAGAAGAAAACTAGATTACCAGTATCGTAGATTAAAAGGGTGAATGCACCACCAATGAAGATAAAATTAAAGCAATTATTAGGAGTTATTTTGTCCAATTACATGCCAGTAAAACTAACAATCTGAGTGAAATGGATGAACATTTACAAAAATATAAATTGTCCAGATAATAGAAAAGGAAATAGAATACTTAAATAGCCCTATCTTAGGAAAAAGAAATTGAACAAGCCACAAATAGCTAAAAAAAACCCAGGACCAGATGGATTTATAAGTAAATGATACCAAAAATTTATGAATCAATTAATCCCAATACCATAACTATAAATAATTTGAAAAAATAGGCAAAGGAGTCCTATCAAATTCCTTTTATGACACAAATGTAATTTTGAGACCTAAACCAGGGAGAACAAAAACAGAGAAAGAAAATTATAGACCAATTTCCTTAATGAATATCAAGGCAAAAGTATTAAATAAAATCCTAACAAGGAGATTACAGCAATATATCACAAAGATCATACCCTATGACCAGTTGGGATTTGTCCCAGGAATGCAGGGCTGCTTCAGTATTGAGAAACAATAAGCCTGATTGACCATATCAATAACAGAAACAACAAAAATTACATGATTATATCAATAGATGCAGAAAAGACTTTGGACAAGATACAACAACCATCCCTAGTTTTAAAAAAAACAACACTAGAAAGCATTGGAATAAATGGAGCCTTTTTAAAAAATGATAAGGAGTATCTATCTAAAATTAAGAGTAAGCATTATCTCTAATTTGGATAAACTTGAAGCCTTCCAAATAAGGTCAAAGGTGAAGCAAGGTTTTCCATTATCACCATTATTATTCAATATTTATAGAAATGCTAGCTATAGCAGTAAGACAAGAAAAAATTAAAGTAATAAAAATAGGCAATGAAAAAACAAAACTCACTTTTTGCAGATGAGATGATAGTATATTTAGAAAACCCTAGAGAATCAACTAAAAGACTAGTTAAAACAACTAAGAACCTTAGGAAAGTTGCAGGATATAAAATAAGCCCACATAAATCATCAGCATTTCTATACATTACCAACAAAACCCAGCAAAAAGAGATATAAAAAGAAATTCCATTTAAATTAATTATAGACAATATAAAATACTTGGGAATCTACCTGCCAAGACAAACCCATGAACAATATGAAAGCAATCACAAAACACTTTTCACACAAAGAAAATTATTAGAGAATTAGAGAAATATTAATATTAATTTCTAATGTTTAGGCCAAGCCAATATAATAAAAATGGCAATTCTGCCTCAATTAATTTACTTAATTCAGGGACATGTCAACCAAATACCAAAGAATTATTTTATAGAGTTAGAAAAAAATAACTAGAACTAAGATACTAATGCAATTTTGGTGGAATTTGAACTGGTCCCACTATTCTGAAGAATAATTTGGAACTATGTCTAAAGGGTTATAAAAATGTGTATACTTTGCATTCCAGCAATACCGCTAAAAGGGTAGTATTCCAAAGAGATTGAAGAAAATGGGAAAGGACCTATATGTATAAAAAATATTTATAGCAGGTTTTTTTTTGTGTGTGGTGGAAAAAAATTGGAAATTTAGGTGGTGCCCATCAATTAGTGAATGGCTTAAAAAGTTTTGGTATATGATTGTGATGGAACATTTTTGTGCTCTAAGAAATGACAAGGTTTGAGAAAAACCTGGGAAGAAATACAAGCTGTTTGACAAGTGAAGTTAGCAGAAACAACATTGTTCACAGTAAGAGCAATAATATAGCAATTATCAAGTGCAAAGGACTTAGATACTTTGATCAAGACAATGACTCAAGACAATTCTAAAGGCTCCACATTGAAAAATACTATCTACCTCCAGAGAGAGAACTGATGAACTCAGGGTGCAGATTGAAGCATACTTTTTTTATTTTACTTTTCTTGATGTTTTTTGTCTTGATTTTGTTTTGTTTTTACAACATGACTAACATGGAAATATATTTTGCATGACTTCATATGTATAATTGATATATTGTTTGCTTTCTCACTGGGTAGGGGAAGGGTGGGAAATAGAGAATTTGGAACTCAAATATTTTTTAAATGAATGTTTAAAATACTTTTTAAAATTAAAGGAAAAAATCTGTATAAATAAAATAAAAGTGCTATTCTTTATTTATCCCACTCACAAGGCAACAACAGTCTAAATTCTTCAACAATTTTTGCAATTATATATTCTTTTTTTTTTTTTTTGTGGGGCAGTGAGGGTTAAGTGACTTGCCCAGGGTCACACAGTTAGTAAGTGTCAAGTGTCTGAGGCCAAATTTGAACTCAGGTCCTCCTGAATCCAGGGCCAGTGCTTTGTCCACTGCGCCATCTAGCTGCCCCCTATATATTCTTTCTTGTTTAGCTTCCTGTTAGATTTAACCAACTCCAGAAAAACATGAAAGTCTTATGCTATTATTCTGTTGCTATTTGTAGTTCAGTTTATTTTTCTTTATGAATTTAGATGAATTCAGAGTATATAATAGTAATAATGATATGGTTTGTTCTTTTTGGTTCCCTTGATCATAATGTAATTTCTTAGTATGGTGAAGTTTTATTTTTGCTTTGCCTGAGAGCAACGAGATCTTTTTTATTCATTTGCTGTATAGTAAATTTTGTTCCAGCTTCTCATTTATACTCTGTATGTCTTTGTTTTTTATAGATATGCTTCTTGTAAGCAACAGATTGTGGGGCTTTGTTTTCTCATCCAGAGTTACTTTCATTCTTTTGTATTGTATAATGTATTCATGTTTATACTTATTAGAGTTAGATTTATGTTTTCTTCCATTTGAGCCTCTAATTTTTAATTTTTTTTTGCTCCACTTCTTTTAAGTCAATAAATTGTCCTTAATGCAGTTTTTCTTCATTGCTTTGATCTAGCCTCATTCTAATAAGCTATTCTCCTCTCCCTTTAACTTCCCCTCCCATTTTTCAACCATTATCTTAGGGTTTGAGTCTTACTTAACTTATTGATTTATTTTGTTTTTTCCTTTTTTTATCTACTTCTTTCCTTTATTTTCCCTTTCTTTTTTTCTTCTCAATTAAGTAGTTAATTCAGAATTCCTCATCCTTTTCTCTGCTCTAATTTCTTCTATTTGTTAGTTATTTTTTTCCTTTGCACATTTTTCTGAGAAACATTTCTCTAGAAATAGACTTTTCTTCTTTGAAGTATCAATTCCTGAAGGAAACAGTAAGGAAAAAAAACATTGCCCTAGTGGCAAAAATTACAGTGTCCCAAATAATCCAATGATCTCCCCTTCTCTGTGATCATTCTCCTTCCATTTATGTCAAAATTATGCAGAAATGTATGGGAGATAGTCTACATGCCAGGTAATCTTTTTTGTTTTTTGTATGGTTTTTTTTATGTAGAAAATACAAGTTGTCATTCCTTTTATTCATCTGAATGAAAGAAAGAATACTTCACACTTCATATAATGTGCACAACCCTTGGAGGTTAGATGGTTGGTACAGAGGTCTCTGATTCTGGCTCAGACAGGTCCTTTGCCATTGTTTCCGTGCTAGGTGGCACAGTGAATGAAGCACTGGTCCTGGAGTCAGGAAGACTCATCTCCAAATTCAAATCTAGCTCCAGACACTTACTAGCTGTGTGACCCCTGGTAAGTCACTTAACCCTGTTTACCTCAGTTTCCTCATCTGTAGAATGAGCTGGAGAAGGAAATGGTAAACCACTCTAGTATCTCTGCCAGGAAAACCCCAAATGAGGTCATGAAGAGTCAGCTACAACTAAAAAGAGACTGAACAACAAAAATTTCCAGCCAGTTCAGCTTTCACTGGAGCCCAGAATGAGCCTGGAGCGAACTATATTCAGGAAGGGTGTCTTAATAACAATAATGATAACCAACATTTATGTAAGCACTTTAAAGTTTACAAAGTACTGATTTGATTTTCATAATAACCTTGTGAGGTAGATGCGATTATTTCCCCCATTTTACAGATGAGAAAACTGAGGCTGAGAGAGGTTAAATGACTTGCTCAGGGTCACAAAATTAGAAAATATCTGAGGCAGGATTCATACTCATCTTTCTGGCACCGAATCTATCACTCTATCCCCTAAACACCTTAACTGTCTCTGTAGTGCCTCACAACTTCTAATTTTTCATCTCCTCCCTCTTCCCCACTTCTATCACCCTTTAACTTCCAATGTAGTAATGGAGGAAGTGGGGGGGGGGGAGAGTGATGGTGTACCAAGAATTTCCTTCTTTAACCAACCCTGTAGCTGGAGACATAAGCCCTTGTAATTGAGGGATTATCAGAGGTTCTTATTACCTGGTCTCCATTCACATATTATATCATTAGTTTGAAGGTTGAATATTTATTTCATTGAATTGACATATGCAAAATTAATTTAATGTTAAGTGCTTGAATTTTTTACAAAACAACTAGCAAGGATAATATCTCGACACATGATGAATCATAAAGACTTGCCCCACCTCCAATAAGTAAATAAATAATTTTTTAAAAGACATCCAAAATAGACAGTTTTTAAAAAATCATTTTGTTCCTTCATTATGTTTATGTGTGAGTGTTTTAAAATATATTTGTCCTTATGAGTCAGGGCCATGTTTACTTTTCTAAAAATACTCTCCTAGAGATGAAATCAATCAATCACAAAAATCAGACTCTCAGATTGGACAGGAGAGGGATCAGACTTTTCTCATACTTTTATTTTACTCAAACTTTACTTGCCAGGCCCCAAAAGCTGTTTGGATAGGGTTCCTTCTTTGCTCTTGACGCTATTGCTGCCAGCCCATGTTGGAGCCTTCTGGTTACTCCAGTTTTCCAAGTTTCTCTTGTCTGCCATTTCTCTTGTCCTCGGCATTTAGCACAACTTATCAGCCAGACCTCCAGAGAATGTGCCTGTTGCTAGGGAGCAGCTTGGCATGTCCTCCCACCCTGCTTTCCACTTATTAATCTGAGAACTATAATTACATTGCTTCTAGGAAGAAGATATCCATGAACTGCCCAATTGTTCCTTTCAACATCTTTGTGACTTCTCAGACCCTTCCCGGCTGACCACTCTCAGTCTATTCGAATTCAATAAACATGTATTAAGCACCTACTGATCCAGGTGCTGTGCTGGGGGCACAATTTTAAAAAATAATAAATAAAAAAGCAGCCCCTGCCTTCGACAAGTTTACAATGCAAAGGAGGAGAAAACACACAAAAGCAGGGGTGGAGGTGAAAACTGGGACACAGGACACTAGTGGCACCCGGCAAGGAAGTGTCTTGTTCTGTAAAGTTGGAACCAGGCTGAGGCTGAGAGAGGTGGAGACAATGAAGCAGCATGAAGGTGAGCTTAGATGTGATGAGCTTATCCTGGGATGGGGCATCTTGTTCTTTGGCCTTGAAACCAGGCAGGGCAGCAGATGCAAAGTGGAGTGCTTTTATCTCCTCATTTGGAATATAAGCTCCTTGATGCCAAGGACTGTCTGGCTTTTCTATTTGTAGCTCCAGAAGTGATCAATCACAGTGCTTGGCACACAGTAAATGCGTAATGCATGCTTTTCATCATTCATTTGGGCAGCTAGGTGGTACAATGGGTTGAGTGCTGGGCCTAGAGTCTCATCTCCTTAAGTTTGAATTTAGCCTCACACACGCTTACTAACTGTGTGACCCTGGGCAAGTCACTTAATCCTGTTTGCCTCACTTTCCTCATCTGTAAAATGAACTGGAAAAGGAAATGGCACACCCTTCCTGTATCTCTGTCAAGAAAACCATGAACAGAGAGTCACACAGAGTTGGACATGACTGAACAACAAAAATTCATTTATTCACAATTCCATACATAATTTATTTTGGGGGGGGGTGAGGCAATGAGGGTTAAGTGACTTGCCCAGGATCACACAGTTAGTGTCAAGTGCCTGAGGTCAGATTTGAACTCAGCTCCTCCTGACTCCAGGGCCGGTGCTCTATCCACTGAGCCACCCAGCTGCCCCCCATACATTTTTTTTTAAACTGGATCTGTGGTCTCATTGGTAGCATAGGAAATTACCAGTGAGGGAAGTCTATTTATCCCATTGGCCATATACCATGTGCCAAGCACTGTGCTAAGCATTGGAAGTCCAAATACAAAAATAAACAGTTCCAGCCATCAAGGTACACTCTATTGGGAAGACAATATGTACAAATTTTATCACTTGATAGAAAGCAAATATCAAAGAAGTACACAATCATTTCAGAAGATGCATTCCAGGGGCCTGGAATTTTAGGAACATCTGAGTTCAAATCCATCCCAGGACTCTTACTAGCTGTGTGACCCAGTGCAAGTCACTTAACCCTATTTGCCTCAGTTTCCTCATCTGTAAAAAGAGCTGGAGAAGGAAATGGCAAACCACCCCAGTATCTCTGCCAAGAAAATCCCAAAAAGCAGTTACAAAGAGTCAGACATGACTGAAAACAGCTAAAAACCATCGATAACAAGTTTCAAAGGGGATGGCACCGTATTTGAGGGCATTAGGAAAGACTTTATATGAAAAAGCAGTGCTAGAAGTTGCTGTTTAGTCTTGGATACTAAATTCAGTTCTCAGTACCATGGTTTTAGTTTATTTAATACCTGAATATATATATATACACATATTCACATACATGTTTTATATGTGTAACACAAATGTGAATACATACACATGTGTATTGTTTGGTTGTTTCAATTGTGTCCTACTCTGTGACCTCTTTTTGGGGGTTTTCTGGGTAGAGATACTGGAATGGTTTGCCATTTCCTTCTCTAGCTTATTTTACAGATAAGGAAATGGAGGCAAACAGGGTTAAGTGACTTTCCCAGGATCATATAGCTGATAAGTGTCTGAGTATGGCTTTGAACTTTAATTTGCCTGACTCCAGACCCAGTACTCTATTTACTGTTCCACCTAGGTGTCTTGTATATCTAGATAAGTGTATGTGTGTGTGTGTGTGTGTGTGTGTGTGTGTGTGTGTGTGTGTGTGTGTGTGTGTCTGTGAAGGCCTATATTTTGGGATGTCTTGTATTTTTATCAACATGGTACTTTGGTTCAAGAATTCATACAAATAAAAACTGAAGATTAAAAGAAGACTAAAAGGTTATAAAGGACTTTAAAAGACAAAAAGATCATTTTAAATTCAGTCCTGGAGGTGACAGGGAGCTCAGGAGTTTATGGAGTAGGGGACTGAAAAAGTCAAATTTTCACTTTAGGAAAATAACTTTAACAACTGAATGGAAGATGCAGTGGGGAGAGATTTGAGGGAGATCAACGAGCAAGCTATTTTGAGGTGATGAGGGCCTAAACCAGGGTGTCAGCAGTGTCCAAGAAGAGAGGTATATATATATATATGAGAGACATTACAAAGTAGAATCAACAGGATTTGGCAACAGATTGGATATGAGAGGTGAAAGTGTGGAATTGAAAATGATACCAGGTTCTTGAGCCTAGGTAACTGGAAGGATGGTGATACCTTTGACAGCAATAGGGATTATTAGCTATTAAGGTAGAATTAAAAAGACTTGTCAACAGATTGGATATGGCAAGAGGAGGAGCAAGACAGCATGAAGAACTGGAGATGGCACCTAGATGGTGAGCCTGAGTGACTAAGAGAATAATGTTATCCTTGACAGCAATAGAGAGGTTACAGAGAGGTGAAGTTTTGGGGGGAAAGTTCAGTTTTAGATGGTGTTGAGTTTAAGATGTCCATGAGATATCCAGTTTAAGATATCCAATAGGCAATCTGAGAATAATCAATGTAAAGATGGTAACTGAATCCATAGGAAAGGAGCTGATGAGATCCCTATGTGAAATAGTATAGTGGAAGAAGAGGATCCAGGACAGTCTTGGGGGCCAGCCATGGTTACAGGGTGCCACCTGGATGAAGATCTAGAAAAGGAAAATGGAGAAGAAGCAGGCAGACAGGTCAGAGGGAAATGAGGAAAAAGCAGACATCACAAAACTGAGAGAAGAGAGGGTCTAGGAAAGGAGGATGATAGTGTCGAAGGCTATAGAGAGGTCAAAAGGATAAGAATTGAGAAAAGGCCATTAGGTTTGGCAATTAAAAGATCACCGGCAACCCTGGAGAGCAGTTTCAGTTGAATGATAAAGTTGGAAGCCAGATTAGAGAATTTAGAAGAGAATGAGAATTGAAGAAGTGGAAACATCAGTGTTGGCACCTTCAACAAATTTAGCCATGAAAGAAAGAAGTATATGTAGTAGCTAGTAGGGATGGACAGATCATGTGAGAGTTTTTTGAGGATGGGGGTGAAATGGGTATGTTTGTAGCAGTAGGAAAGTAGCTGATAGGGAGACTGAAGATAAGTGAGAGTAGGAATGATCTTTATAGAAGGCAATCCAATAGAGAAGACACGATTGAAGTGAATCACCTGTGCACTCAGCTTATTGTTCGTCCTGTTTTTAAAGAAGACCAATGACATCATGAAGGTGACATCTTGACCTCCTTGTGAATTTTATTTATTTATTTATTTATTTTAGTGAGGCAATTGGGGTTAAGTGACTTGCCCAGGGTCACACAGCTAGTTAAGTGTTAAGTGTCTGAGGCCAGATTTGAATTCAGGTCCTCCTGACTCCAGGGCCAGTGCTCTATCCACTGCGCCACCTAGCTGCCCCGTGAATTTGATTTTAATGAGGCAGAGCTGTGCAAAGTCGTCAGCCTCAAACTCTCCTACAGAGTCCTCAGGTCCAGTGGCAGGACAAAGGTCAAGATGACTGGAAATGGCCCAGGATGCAGTAGGAGACCTTGGCCTTTCTAAATTAAAGTCTTTCCCAGGTCTCTGAGCCCATGCTCATTCAATGACTTAGGGCTAAGTAAGAATTGAGACAAAAGATGGCCCAATTTACCAACATAAAGATATCAATCTCAAAGAGGAAGAGCCTCAAAAGTTTCTGGGCCAGAACAGAAAACAATTGGTATTTACATTCATTGTCAAGCTAAACAATGAAAACTTAAAACAAAAACTAATCAAAACCTAAGTAAAGCTTGAGTCAATGAAAGGCAGACTCACTCCTCCACTTAAAAGTCTTTCACTAGGCCCCAGACTCTCACTTTAGTCTTATTCCGGAGCTTCATCCTGACAACCTTCTTCAGGCCTGACCAGCAAACTCTACCAGCTTTTGTCTCCATGCCTTCTTATATAAATAAAAACCTTATGTCTGAGAAGTCTATTCACTTCCAAACTACCTGGGTAGCTCCCGTCTTTCATTTCAACCCTTCTTAAAATCTTAAGATAAGTGATAGGCCTCACAGAAGGAATGGAGAACATTTAAATTCCCAGCATTCCACCTTCAGCTGGGTCACTTCCCTACAGAGAATAGCAGTAGGACTTGCCTGAGATGGCAACTACAGATAGCATCTTTGGAGTCTATTTGTTTATGGGGCTATTACTTTTGATTCTCATGTTTCACAGTAATTTGATGCATATCAAAGAAAATGACTTTTTAATTTTTAAATGTTTATTCATTTTGAACTTAAATACAAGACAAAAAAAGTTCATATATGCAGCACAACATAAAAAGAGGATTCAGTATAAAACCTATGAATTTCCATTTCAGTTTACTTTTTTTGGGGAAAAAAACAACTATGTAATAAATACTACACATTGTTTTCAAAGCTACTCTGCTTTTCTTTGCTTCCTTCTAAGTTTTCTTTTGCTCTTTGCTGTGCACTTTTTTCCCCCTCTCTCCCCACCCCACTCTATTTTGTAGAGAACCCTTCTTTCATGTATAGGTTGGACTAGCTAGCTATCTTTCCAAAACTGCTCCTTCTAAATCTCAAAATTTGTGCTTTTGTGAAGTCATTGGCCTGCTGATGTGCATTATTGAAATTGTAAAATTTCTGTCTTTCCAAATTTGTGTCCTAGAATAGGGCTTCTTAAGCTTTTTCTACTCTTTTAGCCCGAGGAATTTTTACTCGACCCCGAACATAAAGGTATATAAAATAGACATAATCTTTTACTTTTGCCGACTTTTTTTTTTGCAACCCCCCACATTGTTGTTATGGGGGGAAAATGGGGCATGGGGTTTGGGTTAGGGGGTGGGTTAGGGGTTGGGCTTCTTAGGAATTCCTCTTTAAAGAATTACACCCTCTTGCACACAAAAGCAGTTAGAATAAGATGGTAGTTTATTTAGGGACAAGGGAAGGGAGGGGGAGGGAAGGGGAAACCATGAAAGAAATCCTTGGATTTCTATGGGGAGAGAGGTATGGAACAAAGTACGTGGCTCTGAGGTACCTACCAATCTCCTCGAGCAGGAGGCTGGCAGGTACTTTTATAGGGGACTGATGGGGGTGACCGTCTCACAGTGGAAAGTTCCTTTAGTGAGGGCGGACCATCCCCCACTGGTGGTGGCTGGAGGGATTGGGTGAGGGGTGGCTACAGATCTCTCAAGCCATCTCTCTCTTCAGGACACAAAGGAAGCAGGCACACCCAAAGTTATCTCCCCAGGGGTAAGGGAGACTAGAATGAAGGGTGGAGATCCCAGGAGTTAGCTCAGTCCAATCTGGTTATCTCTCTAGGTGTATCTGTCCTCTGGTTTAGTTTCTCAAGGAGAAGATTCCTTGATGTACCCGAGAACTTCTGGGGTACTTTGGGCCCCATGACATTGTTATGTGACCCCATATGGGTTTGTGACCCACAGTTTAAGAAGCTAGGTCCTAGAACATAATCAAATGTTATGAATGTTCCACATTTCTTTAAAAGGATATTCCTTACTTTTGCTGTTCAATTCTATCTTTTCCACTTTACTCTGTAACATCTTTCTTATCTTTTTATTGATCTTATTCTGTTAGAAAAATAATGGAAAATTTCAATAATCCATCAACTTCTCAATCCTCTCAGTTACACAACTCTCTATTATTTTGTTGCACCACTTAGAGCAGATCATGAGTATGATCATCATTATGGATTAAAGCAAAACAAAGTATTTAAGATGTGCAACAATAAAGAATCTAGTAGCAAAAGTTAACTGGTGCATCAGAATTTTCTGCATAATTGTCCTTCCCCTTATTAAATTGTAAGCTCATTTTGAGCAAGGCCATGTAGTCCATACCTTAGTAACACCAGCACCTGGCACAGCACCCAAAGACATTTCAAATTAGTTGAAATGATCTTTATGACCCCATCTACCTGTGACTTTGGCCATATTGGTTGCTGCCATTTTCTAAGTTCAAATTATGGGACAACCATTACTAAAATCTATGAAGTTCCAAATTAGCCTCTCCCAGAATTGATATGGAAAGATGTGGTAGATGGGAAGGAAAAAGCAGGGGAATCCTTAGCACAAGCCTAACAGAGTACTTGTGGGTACACAAACCATGATTTTGTGAGAGAGGATGACATGAACCTCTGAAATAGCAGCGGTGAATATGGTGTTCATTCCAGTTTTCTGTCTGATGAGTCCTTGGCTCCTTGCCAATTTAAAAGGGTAATATGCTTAAAATGTGTGTTGATGCTGGACCATACAGATGGAATATTAACACATGGAATTTCCCTTAGAAATAATATTTTTTAAGTTGCTCAATCATTTTTACATATCTGGGGCCCTGCAAGGGATTTGGAATTGGTCAGCTTGAAATATGAAGTAGCTTCATATTCTGGAAAAAGAGGGAGAAAAGTGAGGGTTGACAATATATTTCAAAGCATGTCTGGGCTCAATAGGGACTGGACAGTAAGTCTGAAGAAAAGCCACTGGATGCTTCCTAGTACCCTTTGAATACTTTGTATGTTAGGTGTCGATCAAAAAGGCTTTGTTAAATTAAATTATTTAATTAAATTATTAAATGTCTACTCTGTGCCAGGACTGTGCAAGGTGCTGAGGATATAAAGACAAAAAAGTGGAAAAAAAAAACCCTGCCCACAGAGTGCTTATACTCTATACTAGACTGTCCCTGAAGTATTCTAAATGCTCACACTTGGAACCACATCAGACCAAATTTTTTTGGGAGGGGTGGGATGCTGGGTAAGGAGAGATGATTTGTCTTTAATAATTATCAAACAAATTTGGCCACTGTACTGTAAATTCCTTTCACCTGCCACTTCAAGAGAACAGAAATGGGATAGCAATGTCCATGAACCTTGAGGCTGACTCAAGAAGGGACAGTTCTATCATTTCTACCTCAAACTTCTGGATTCCATCTCCTGTCCCTTTTCACATCCACTGAAGTTTCCTTAAATTGAAACTTCCTTATCTCTCAGCCAGACAATTAAGAGTATTTAAGGCTGAAAATCCTCAGAGCATTACTCTCATTGAGGCTACTTGAGGAGACAAAAAAGAAGTCAATAACATGGACAAATCTAATGACCTAGGTATTTGGTAATGAAAAATCCATCTTATGACTTAAAAAACACCCTGAACACCACCAGGTTTTCATTACCGACATTTTTAGGCAGGAGCATCGAAACAAAACTCCATCCTTTATGTTTGCATAGCATTTTTTACTGAGTCCCTGCAAATACCTATGTACATGCAATCTGTAAACTGGAACTTAGGAATTCATAATTTTTAGAATTGGAGGGGAACTTCCAAGATCATTACACAGATAGGAACATTAACGCTCAGAGGGATTAATTGAATTGGCTATAATCACACAGGTTAGTAGCACAGCCTTGAATTCCCATGGAGGGAGGTCATGTGACTCTAGAACTTGTGCTTTTCCCATTATTACCACATGATCATCATTGTTTTGAAGAGGGGAGCTAGATGTAAGTAAACCACAAACTCACCCTCCTGTACTAGGCATGGTCTCAGAAGACCTCTAAATGTGTGGAGCCTACAGTTCCATCACTACTTTACAACACAGTACGATGTTCTGTGGGACAAAATTCTTCCTACTCCATGGAAAAAGTACACTGCTACAGTACGTGGTTCCCAAAGGAGGTAGGAGGGGGCAAAAAAACCTACTAAATTGCCTTTGGTGTTTTCATTGCTTGGTTCTTTATTGACAGGATGTGTCCGGCTCAAGATTGATTTTCCTTGCAATCATACCTAGACAGAAAACTCAGAGGAAAGAAGCCACTTTCTTTCCATTTTCCCCAGGAAACATTGTTTTCTAGGAAGAAAGGCAGAATGTCACTGTTAGATCAGGAAGGTACCTTTAGAGATTATTTTGTATGATGCTCCCATTTCAGATGAGCAAACTAAAGCCTTCCTAGAGAGGGAACGACTTGTTCCAAATAAGGGCTAGCAAGTAGCAAAGCTAGACTTGGAAATCAAGCCTCCTGACCACCACAGTTCCTTCTATGATATGCCATGCTCTTCTGCTGTACTTTGTTTCCCAAAGAGACATGCCTGGACAATTAATTTAATCGACTTGATAATCACATAAAGCTTATTTAAGATTTTTTAAATTTAAGATTTATAAGAACTTGAGGAGTGCAAAACCAGCCTAACAAGACATCTGCCCCAAATACTAATTCTCTGTGGAACACTGTGGGATCTCTCTAGCGGTTCTAATTTCTATTTTCTTATCATCGCATCATTCTTTGGAAGCCTAAGGAACAATGTGAAGTTAGCAGTAAACCTGCTTTGGAGTTTGGTCTTATAATTTGTATTTGTATATTCCAAAAAAATTGAGGGAAATGTAGAAAATCAGGTATGGTCCTTTTAAATCAACTCTTTGCTAGGATAAAAGTACAACTCATGTATGCCCTGAAAGATAGCACAGATTGAAAAGCACATTAATATTTAGCAAAAGTTGTCGACAAATCCAAATTACACAGCACTTACTAATTTTAGAAATGGATTTTATTTCGTGCAAATCTACAATTGCCTATATTTTAACAGTTGATCAAATACACATTCTTTTGAAAAAATCATTACATCACCAATAATTTAACATTGTACAGAAAAAAAATGATTTTATTGTATGTCATAACCAAAATGAAAGGCTATCATACAGAAATAAGGCAAAAGATTGCTAGTCTGCTAACAGCACTTCTACAGCCTTTTCCAAATACATAATTTAATTTACACTAAAGTTTTACAGCACAGAAATTGCACAAGTAGTTAAAACTTCCAACTAACAGATTTTCAGATCATATGAAACTAGTCAAATAAAAGGAGTATCAGGTGGGAGAAAGTCTGTCACTGAATTTCAGGTAGTAATTAATAGCTGACTGAAGATATCATTGGCATTATGCACACAAATCACAGCTAGCCCACTGACAAATTATGTGCTTAGAGACATCTGTTAATTTACAAACTAGAAGGAATAAACTAATATTTGATTTTCATATGATTGACTTAAAATGGAAAAAGGAATGCCAACATAGTTCATTCAACACATTAGATTCCCCAAATGTTTTGGTAAACCTAAAAGGGACTGTAGAAATGGCAGAGTGTTTTACATTTTTTTGGGGGGGGGAGGGTTGGGGCAATGAGGGTTAAGGGACTTGCCCAAGATCACACAGCTAATAAATGTCAAGTGTCTGAGGCCGAATTTGAACTCAGGTCCTCCCTCCTCAAACCAGGCTCAGTGCTTTAACCACTGTGCCACCTAGCTGCCCGAGTGTTTTAATTTAATATAATTAATTAGGCTAGTGATGGAATTAACAATGGCAGAACAATGCTGTAGGGAAGGAGTCAAATGATTTCAAAATATGATTTGAAAGCAACAAAACACTGTTATTTACAGAAATGGAATAGAAAAATTAAATAAGGAATAAGAGCATCAGCGTGAGAGCACTTTTGTCATTATATACTTTATAAGTGTAAATCTGACTGCAGCAAATTCAAAGGCAACTCTCTTCCCCCAGCCTTCCAATGTGCAGCATTTTGCTTGTACTTTAAAAACCAGAAAAATCGATTATAATTTTCAATGTGGTCAGAAGCAAATCCATTGTTTTACTGAGAAACAATCATCATAAAAACCTAAAACCTAATATGTTAAATGTCAAAGACATTGGCTAGAGTGTCATACTGATAAATACAGCACTTTAGGTGGTCATAGTGATAACAATACTGCAATTAACTCGTGCTGCACAATAACTTCCTGTTTTCCACTGCATGTCAGTCCTGTAAAAGTTAAGCACTTCTAACCACACAAAAAAATACCATCAAGTTCCACTTTATCGAGTCATTGCATAAAAGAGAATTTCAAAGATAAATATTAGCTATTTAGCCTAAGAATTTTACTGAAAATAAAACGTGTTCTTTTAGAATGAGAGATAAAACACAGCAATGTTCCTTTATTTTCCCTTTTTATTAATAAACTAAACATGTCCTGAAAATAAAATGAAAATCATACGGATATCGAAATTAACCAATTCTCTGGGAACAAAGCTTTCTGAGCATGGGATGAGCTGGGGGAAAGTTCAAGCCTGCTCAGCACTGGCTCCCTGGGGACAGTGGAATAACCAGGTAAGGACAGCTCAGCACCCAGACACTTCTGAGGAGAGGGCTACTTTCCCAGAACTCACACTGCCCCATCAAGAGAACATCTTTGGTGCATTATAGTCTGTCAACTGGCCAGAGATAGATTGAATAGAGGCAGAACTATTGTTCATTCTGAGGGACAGTGAAGAAGGGAAGAGTGACCAGTGGCCCTGAAATGTGTTCTTCTAAATCACAGATACTTTTGCTTAATGAAGTTTCTGTTTAAGAAGAGAATTTCATTAGAAAGCATTATTACTGTAATTAAAAGACTCAATATTATCACCCAAATATTACCAGTCATTTTCATTATTTTTAAGCCCAGCATTTTTGTTCACAATTTCTAAAACAACCATCCCTAAATAAGCAGGACAAAGATTGTATAAATATATATATTTTTTAAAATACTGGAAGTACTGTTTTAAAAAATTATGTTGCAAGGAAAGCCTTAGAAAACCAATCATTTCTGGGGCAATTAGGTGGTGCAGTGGATAAAACACCAGCCCTGAATTCAGGAGGACCTAAGTTCAAATCTGGCCTCAGACACTTGATACTTACTAGCTGTGTGACCCTGGGCAAGTCATTCAACCCTCATTGGGGGGGGGGGGGAGAGAATCACTTCTTAACTTTTGAGGTTAAACAAAATTAAATCGACTACCATGATTATCATTTAAGTAGGATTTAGGGATTCAAGTTTATGAAGACTCTAAATTCTGATAGGGAAGCTTAAGAATAGTTTTTGCCAATTATTACTCCTATAAAAACTACTTTCTGAATTTGAGATATAATCAAATAAAAATCAGAACCTATTTAAATGTAAGTTTGAATTATTAGAGTGGTTTAAAAATATTTTCTTCAATATATTAACTTTTTAAGAACTTCCCATTATGGTACAATAAAAGAAGATGATCAAACAATTTTCCCATTTGTAGTCAATTGAGCACACAATTAGCACATGTAACTCAGATTGTGGTAGTGACAATTTGACCAAAAGATCAAATTGCATATAATTCAAATATTTATTACTATAAGTATTTAGTTCTGTGCTCTGTATTTTCTAACTTTCCTAACTAAAATGGGAAATTCTTTGTCAAAGGAAACCCTTGAAAGGCGTAGTTTAGCTCTAACCATTGTTATTTATTAAGTGACTTTTTGTATAAGAGTAATCTTAGAAGAGGTATTCATTTAGTAATGGAATTCCAATTAATGATTAGAAGTACATCTTCATAGAACTGGAAATAAAGACTTTCTAGTCCTACTACTTTGTTTTAAAGATAATGAAAACAGAGGCTTCAGAAACAAGTATTTATTATGATTCAGGTGACTTACTCAGTGTCATACCGCTAGTTAGCAAACAAAACTGGGACTAGGGCTGGAACCCAGTTCTCCCAACTGCCCGTCCAGTGTTCTCTGCACAACACTTCAATGTTGCCTTAGTTTGTCTCCTACCTTTAAGGTTTTATAGTGATGCCCCTTTGACCATATTATATAGAAAATGCAATGTAGTGAAGGGTGAGGAGGTGGGGGAGAAACAACAAAATGCTATCCCCCCCTTCACAAAGTGATACATAGTAACTTACATGCTGTTTAAGAAAACAACAGATTTGTTATTTCCTAGCATAGGTATTATTACTAATTTAGTATCCTAATCCACTGGTTACTATGGGGCACTGTCATTATCTAGTCCATTATAACACAGGGGGTAGAACTATGAGTGAGTCATGCTTTCAAAGATCTGCCCCACATGTAAAAAGCATAACTATAATAATAATGTTCTAAAGTAGATACTATTAAAACATAAACTCCTTGAGACAGAGTTTACTTCATTTGTAAACCTTCAAATTACCTAGTACCATGGGTTTTCTCAGATTTCTTTCCTGTCTACACTGCCATTTGAAGTTCATGATAAAACCTGAAAAGAAATACCACTACATTTAAGGGAAAATTTCCAAAGTAAATCCATACTATAAAAAACATTAATGATAATAGCTAAGTTATTTTTACACAGGTGGGAAAACCCCCCCATTATATCTATAGGTGTTTGCAGGAGAGGTATGTTAGTTTCCACACAAGAGTAAGGAAACAGTCCATTTTCTGAAGAACATTTTCCCCAATACTTTCAGATATAGCTTATAATGGTGATGATGATGATAAAAGGACAGCTACGGTTCTTTGACTTGAAGTATTATAAACATTAATTTAATACCCTCACATTATCCTTGTGAGGTAGGTTGATAGAAATATCTTCATTATATAAATGAAGAAACTGAGGCACTGAGAGGTTACATCTTGCCCATGGAAAATCCATGGTGGCACTATATTCAGTACCAAAGCATTATTATTTCCTGCTTAATGCTCTTTGACCAACCGTACTTTACAATGCGGTAGGGCAAACCTTCCCATTGGTATTTAGTTTGAATGTACTCAATTTCACTGTTTCTTTAGAAACTGGCTAAGAATAACTACGTAACATGGTTAGCCATAATCCTTTGAGTACTTGCATTAGGTTAAATTTATAAAATTATGTAATATTAATTTTTAAAATTAAGCTTTTTTGAAATATGGTGACTTGGGAAAATTCACTTTTCTAGAAATATATAACTTACTAAACTGTGTAAGAAGCGGAAAATATTTCAAGGATTTCAACTCATTCATATTCACTTTGCAAAAATAAAGATGGTGATTTAAAAACTAACACAACTTTGGCTTAAACATGAAACCAAAACAAATCATTTTTAAATGAGAATATTTAGCCAATTAACTACTTACAATCTATTCTGGTTTGACACACTTCATAAACCACAATGTTAGTACTAATCTATAGCATCTTCTGTATTAGTATTTTTTTTCTTTGAATGGAAAAAGCATGTGTTTTTTGTAAAAGCTTTACTGGTATATACAGGCACACTGAAAAATCTCAGATCTCTTTTTTCATGTTCTTTGGATATCAAAAATATTTGCCATTAATGCACACACTTTCCCTTGAACAGAAAACTTGGGAGTTAATTAAGAATACGAAAGAGCACTGAATTGGAAAATTTTAAACTCATCTCCATCAAATCAAAACTATACAAAAAAATACAAAGATTTCCAGCTACTATCAAAGATTTAAAAAAGGAAACACCATTTGATTATCACACATGCTAAAAAAAATACTAATGTTGTCAATTGAAATATCTTAATTATACATGCAAAACCCATTTATTTGCATATAAAGTTAGAGCAGAAGGATTATTCTACTCTGTGAATCATGGATAAGTCTTATCTTTTAAGATACAAGGTCTGTGAATATAATCATTACTTGATGTCTCCATTCAATTCCATATCCTTGAAAAATGCTGACAAAATAGCTTCTTTTTTAAATAACGAAATATATGCCACAAATGACAAGAGAACTGTAGTGTACTACAGGTGGGTTACTGATTACTTATTATTTTAAAAATAACTTCAGAAGAAAAGATCCATTTCAACCAACCTGAAACACACAAATGTTTTTGCATGGACTAATTTTTAATATGAATTAAATGGACATTCCCATCATCCATTGAGAGAACACATAAAAAGTTGCATCTTATGCATGAGAATATGGTACTTTACTACTTGATGAGAAATAAATTATTATACAAGCTGTAAGTTCAGTATTAATTTTTTTTACCCTAACTTGACTTTTCTTCTTCCAGAATAGAAAACAAGTTCTGAGGGTACATCAATGTTACAAATACTTTACGACATGAAAAATTACTTGGATATGCAGATTTCCAAGAGTTAATTGTCACCTAAATATTTTCAATCTTTAGACATCATCAAATATTGTTCTTTGAGACATTGACAGATACCTTCCACCAGGCTGATACCTAAAGAAAGAACATAAAAGAGTTTAACTGTAAGGTTTTATTAAGTCAGGTTTGAAAAAAATAATCAAGGAAATATAAACAGTACTCTAATTTAACACCCACTCTAATACACTACACAAATTGCTTGCTTCTGGAAATTGGTGACCCTGGCCTCATTTTTCTTCACAGGTGACAATCCATCTCCAGACTGTGCATATTCACTGGCTTATCTCCCTCTTCACTTCTCAAGTCTCACTCTTCTAAAAGCCTTTCCAAGAGGCCTTCATCTTAGTGCCTCCCCTCTGAGGTTACCCCCTCTCCCCATTCATCCCTTTTAGAACCTGCCTGTACAGACTTGTTTGCATGTTGTTTCCACTTTAAGACTGAGTTCCTTAGGAGAAGGGGATAATTCATTTTTGCTTTTCTTTGTATCCCCAGTTCTTAACACAGTACCTGACACGTAGTGAGTCCTTTATAAATGTTAGCTGACTGACTGATGTACTGACATAAGGCCTATCTGACAAAATGGTCCATCAATAAACAATTATTTAGTTACCACACACGTAAGGCACCATGACAGATACCAAGAAGTATAATTTCTGGGGCAGCTAGGTGGCACAGTGGATAGAGCACTGGCCCTGGATTCAGGAGGAACTGGGTTCAAATCTGACCTGAGACACTTGACACTAACTGTGTGACCCTGGGCAAGTCACTTAACCCCAATTGCCTCACCAAAAAAAAAAAAAAAAAAAAGTATGGTTTCTGCCTTCAAAGAGTTTACAATCTACTTGAAAGACCAAGCAATAGATATAGGAAAAGTTAAATAATAATAATAGACAATTCCATAAAAAATGTTATAAGAGAATACATGATTAGTTATAAAAGGTAACTACAATGGGAGTGATGGGAAGCAGTGAGGTAGAATGAACAGCAGAATTAACATCAAACCACCTGTAAAGAGGAGTCAAATGCTGACTTCCCCATTTACTGTGCAACCTTGTGCAAGTTCTTTCAGTTCTCTAAGGCTCAGTTTGCTCATCTTTACAGTTGTCCATTACCGTTTGACAGTTATCTAATTCAACCTAAAGCTAAGCAGTAATTTCCTCTAAAACAGAGGCATCAAACATGTGGCTCAAGGATGGCAATGCAGCCCATAATCCTCTAGAGTTCAGATCAAACCAAATAAAAATATAACTGGGAAATATAACATAGATAATATTGTTTTCTAAGTTAACATGCAGCTCATAGAGATCCTTATGTATGATTTAGTGGCCCCTATTTTTATTTGAGTCTGACACCAATGCTCTACAATAGCCCTGATGTGTTATCATCTAGCCTCCAATGAAAGATTTCCAGGGAAAGGGAAGATAACTAAATGCTGAAATTCATAACAAGTGAATTTAAGATTATAGGCTTGCAATAATATATGATACAACACATTATCAGCACATACATTTTATAAAATAATTTTTCTTTTTAAAAAATAATAAACATTATTCATTATTATTATCTCAGTGAAAAGGGCTCAATTACATTACTTCCTCTGTTTAACAAGGTAGGCATGTACATAGTACATTTCAGAACGTTCAAAGCATATATATATATATGTATATGTATATTTTTGTGGGGCAAAGGAGGTTAAGTGACTTGCCCAGGGTCACACAGCTAGTAAGTATCAAGTGTCTGAGGCCAGATTTGAACTCAGGTACTCCTGAATTCAGGGCCGGTGCTTTATCTACTGCACCACCTAGCTGTCCCCAAAGCATATTTTTTGAACAAACAGAAGGTGGAAGGAATCCAGATCTTTGCAGTGACTCTGAGTAGCCTTTCCTATTTTATAAATCATTTGATAAAAGCCAGTTATTAAAGTTGAAAAAAAAAAAGAGTCCCCTTTGTCCTTTTTACCTAATTCTACCACCAAAAATTCATTTAAAAAAGGGAACAAACTCATCCTTATTTTAACTGTTAAATCCACACAACGTACTTTTCTGACAAGGGTAAAGTATAGATACAAAAACTCCTCAAAGTTTTTACTTACAAAACAGTAAAATTTAGTCAGATTTGTAAAGCTATTTAAATTTGCATGGATTCAAAACCTATTTTAGTTCACAAGTAAGATTTCAAAAATAAATTTTAAAGTAGTAGTTATTGAGGTACTGATATTCTATGGAATTCCTTGATCACTCTCAAAATATAACAATTTTTAGAATACTATAGAAAATCCAATTAAGTTAATCTAGTTAAGTCAGGGTTAATAAAACCCTTTTGAAATGGATGAAGAGTACAGCCAAAATATAAGAGCAAACTCACCTTCCTGATTCAGATTCAAGAGGATCATCAGTGAATGTTTCTGCATTAAAATCTAGAGGTTCTGCATCTTGGAGTAATTCAATTCTATCTCTTTCAGCCCGATTATTAGATCTTGTATATTTAGATACTGCTATAAAAGGAAGCAGGGAAAAGATTCACATTATTATTTCTTTTGCAGTAATGATTTTTCATTTGTGCATAACAGTACCCTAGCATGATGGCAGAGTAAAATCAAAGCTACAGCGGGCTTATTTTGAATCTCAAAACAACTGAGTAACAGGAAAAAAAAATAATACAACAGCATAGTACCTTAAAACCAGATTAAGACTGCAAATAAAGTAATTTAATAATTTTAAGGGCCAAGATTTCATTTAATGGGGTGTTTCTTCTTTTGATTCCCTATTAACTTTTCCATGTCTCAGTAAATAGATAGATGAGTTGACAAGGCCCAGAAAACCCCACCAGCTGGTGGTCAGCCCCACTAGTGATGTGCCTCTCCAAACTTAGCTAGTCTGGTTCTCACTTGCCAAAGATAGTCTGCTGCCCAGCTTATTCTCAATAATTGTCCAGCTTGGTACAACCTGCCTTGAGCTTGAGCTTTTTTTTTTTTTTGTCTTTGCCTTAAAGAAACCATGATAAGAAATTAGAATAGGACTTTAGCGGAAAACATACAGCACAAAGGAAATAATTTTGGATGATTGATAAGTAGTCCAAGCAAAGGAAGGGATTTTTGGAGTAGTTAGTTAAGCCACTAACACAAAGCAAAATAAGCTACTTTATGGTTTATTTAAATAATTTATTACTTATATTATTGTTTACTGAAGTGACAATGTTTGTTTGTTTGTTTGGTTTTTTTGCAGGCAATGGGGGTTAAGTGACTTGCCCAGGGTCACACAGCTAGTAAGTGTCAAGTGTCTGAGGCCGGATTTGAACTCAGGTACTCCTGAATCCAGGGCCGGCGCTTTAACCACTGCGTTATCTAGCTGCCCCTGAAGTGACAATGTTAATTAGTCTTTAAAAAAGCATACAGCTGGCCAGAGAAACAAATCAGTACACTGATATTTGCTGGTTTCTCTTTTGATCACTCCTCCAAATGTTTCTCCCACACTAAAGCCCAGCTCCCTGAATTTGTGACCACAAGAACGTAACAGAGGGGCAGCTAGGTGGTGCAGTGGATAGAGCACCGGCTGTGGAGTCAGGAGGACCTGAGTTCAAATCCGGCCTCAGACACTTAACACTTACTAGCTGTGTGACCCTGGGCAAGTCACTTAACCCCAACTGCCTCACTAAAAAAAAAAAAAAAAAAAGAACACAATAGAGTTCTAAAATGCTACTTCCAAATATCTGCCCAGCACCAATTCTTAAGCTGAAGATTGGCAAGCAATATAATTTACTTTCCTAAACCAAATGCAACAACTTACGTCTGTTGGTATTGGTTTCTGAGTAGTTTGACTCCTTTGGGTCAGTATGAACATTTCTATTCCTGGTGGAATCTTCTCGATTGTTTCCATAACGTTCTTTCCATTCCTTAAAAAGAAACATAAAACCATGGGAAAAATAACTCAATGAAACAGATATGAAGAAAAACTAACTTAATTTTATTTCATCAAAAGTATAAGTAACTAAAATATATAAACCTAGCAAGAGAGGCATTCAGTCCATTGAGCTTGATTAATTGCTTAGTGTGTGTAAAATACTGGAGATACAAAGAAAGGCAAAAACCTCAAGGAACTTACCTTCTAAAGGAGGGAAACAACAGATAAATATAAGACACATACAGAGAAGATGGATGGTAAGTAGAAGAGTAGGCACTGCCAGTTGGGGAATTAGGAAAAGTATGCTGCAGACAGTGCTAAAGCAAGCCAGGTACTCCAAGAAAGGTTCTGGGAAGAAAGCATTTCAGGTAAGAGATGCAGCCAGTGAAAGGCAGAGATAGCTTGAATATAGAATACATGGAGAGGACAAAAGCATATGATGATTAGAAAGGTAGGAAGGGACCAGGTTATGAAGAGCTTTCAATGGTAAACAAGGGAACATGGGAACATGGGAACATGGGAGTTTACCGAGTACAGGGGTGATATGATCAAGACTTAAGGTAAAGGCAGCTAGGTGGCACAGTAGATAAATCACCAGCCCTGGGTTCAGGAAGACCTGAGTTCAAATCCAGCCTCAGACACTTGACACTTACTAGCTGTGTGACCCTGGGCAAGTCACTTAACCCTCATTGCCCTACCTGCCCCCATCCCCCCCCCCAAAAACAGATTTAAGGTATAGGAAAATAAATCACTTTAGCAGCTATGTGAGGTATAGACTGTTATGGGGAGAGAATAGAGACAGGGTTAACAATTAAAAAGTTATTGCAACTGACTAGGTAAGAGGTGATGAGAGCTTGAATTAAGGTGGTGGTTTTGTGAGTGGAAATAAGGGGATAATAAAAGAGAGGCTGGGAAGGCAGAAAGAACAAAACTTTGCAACTGACTGGATGTCAAAGACAAGAACAAGAAGTCAAGGATGACAATGAACTTGCAAACCACCTTCAACAATAATGGATTCAATTTTGGACATGCTTAGCTTGAGATGCTTTACAGGACTGGAGTTCAGAAGAGAATGGGGAAGGGGAAGAGATATACCTCTAGAAGTTATCAGCATAGAGATTATAATGAAACTCATAAAATCACCAAGTGAAAGAAATAGTAAAGAAGGGTGGAGAAAAGGGCCTAGGACAGAGCCAAGGGGGATACCCAATGTTATAGGGTGGGACATAGATGAAGACAAAGCAAAGAAGAATGAGGAACGGTCCAGGAGATAGGAGGAGAACCAGGAGCAAATAGTTTCATGAAAACTTGGAAAGAAGTTAAAACTAGAGAGGGTAATTAGGTAATTAAAGTATCAAAGGCTACAAAGAGGTCAAGAAGGATGAGGACTGAGAAAAGGCCAGGCAACTCTTAAGAGGACAGCCAGTTCTTAAGTCCAACTCCCCCCAAAACAAGAAAATACTATTTATCAATTACCATACCTATTTATGTTAAGAGACACTACTTAAAAACTAATTGAAAACTTAAGACTGATAAGGTAATGAATGCAAAATAATTACCTTCTAATAAAGTCATTATGTAAATATAGACCACATTAAAATAATTTTCTCCAGGAAAACTAAAGTGCTCTATTAGAAATACAAAGCACCAAAAAAATAATAAAATTAAATTAAAAAAATACAAAGCACTAATGAGAACAATCTTGATCTTCATAATAAAACCTCTTTAATTGGAGTGCATTAATTAGAATCATATTATTTAAGTGAAAGAAGGCTTAGAGGTCATCTAATTCAAGCTGCAAATCCCCTCAGGGATAATTTCCACAGGTTCCCTGAGAGCTTGGTACCCAGGCTCTAGTTGTGTATGACAAGAAGTTTTATGAACTCTGTACACCGCCCATCCCATTGCTGGAAAGGTCTAACTGCTTACAAAAAGTTCTTAGAGGGAGCTGAGATTTGCTTCTTGGTATTTTGTACCCATATGTTCTAGTTCTCCCTAAACAATGCTTTGAGCATATAAAGACAACTATCATTTTTCTCTAAGTCTTCTCTATACCAAGTATATACCTTCAGGAAGTAGTAGTGACTGGGCGATACTAATGACTTTTTCTATTTTAGGAAAAAAAGTCTGGCTAAGCAAAAGGATATTTTTCAAAAATTCAAATGCATTTAATGTATAAGAAATCATCAACTTTATACAATGGTCAAAGTTACTCTTGTAGCTGTGTATACATGTATACATCTATATATACACCTGTATATAGGTGTATACATAATTATGTGCTTATTTTAAATATTTTTAATGCAAGTTCAACAGGTTTAGTACACGATGGCTTTTGTTCACTGTTTACATGTACATGTACTTTTTTTTTTTAGTGAGGCAATTGGGGTTAAGTGACCTGCCCAGGGTCACACAGCTAGTAAGTGTTAAGTGTCTGAGGCCGGATTTGAACTCAGGTACTCCTGACTCCAGGGCCGGTGCTCTATCCACTGCACCACTTAGCCGCCCCTTGTACATGTAATTTTAAAAAACATTTAATCATTTTTAAAAACAAATCAATTTTTATTAATATGTATCATCCTTCCAACTTGGCCAAATTAACAAGATCTTGCTGTGCTTTTCATTTAATACTTCCTAAAACAGTCAAAAATATTATACTTACTCTTCTTCGATTTTCACCTTCTTCTTGCCTTTGTCTCTTTCTCTTCTCTAGAAAGAGAAAAGTATCAAGTTTAGAATTATGTGGTGTAGTAAGGACTAATTAAAGAATGCAAAGGTGTTAAACCTGTGGTTTAAATCTTCTTTTAAAGAAAGGACTATAACATTTTTCACTGAATGTTACACACCAACTTCAGTCCAACTTCCTATTCAATGGTGAATATCTTTTCTGACATCTATAACAAACAGCCATCTGACCTCTGTTTACTTTTCCCTAGTAAGATATTAAGCTACATTCTTCATAATAAGTAAGAGACAGAGACAATGCAACATAGAAGCCTAGTGTTAAATAACCCAATAATTCCAAATAGTGGGGCAAAAGCTCTGCTAAAAACAATTACTGGAAAAACTAGTAAGTATAAAAAAGGAAATAATAGATGAAAGGCACTAGAATTAAGAGGAAAGGCTTCCTGTAGAAAATTAGGGGTAGAGAGTCAATACAGGTTATTGAATGAAGAGAGTAACATGGTTAGACCTGTGCTTTAGGAAAATCATTCTGGTGGCTGAAAGAAGACTAGGAGAAAACTTGAGGCAGGGTATTGTAATTGTCCATGCATGAGATGATGTGGGCTTGGACTAGAGTGATGGCAGTGGCTGAGGAGAAAATGAGATGTATTTAAGAGATGTTGCAAAGGTGAAATCAACAGGTCTTGGCAACTGATTGGATGGGGGGAGGGGGGGAGAGAAAGAGAGAGAGAGAAGAGGAAGGCACCTAAGTTGTGAGCCTGGGGGGGTGGGGCCCTTGACAATAGCAGGGAAGACTGGACGTGGGGAGAGTTTCAGGGAAAAGATAGTAAATTCTATTTTGAATGTGTTGAATTAACATTTCTACTGGATATTCAGTTAGAGACATTTGAAAGACAGTTGGAGATATGAGAATAGGGGTCAGAAAAAAGGTTAGGGCAGGAAAGGCAGGTGTGAGAATCATCAGCATAGAAATGATACTCAGATCCATGGGAGCAGATGAGATCAAGTTTAGTGGTATATGGGAAGAAAAGGGCTCAGGAAATCCCCTGTGGGACACCTAACATTAGAGGGTGCAATCTGAAGGATCCAGGAAAGGAGAGGTCACATAGGTAGGGAAGAGAACCAGGAAAGACTAGTGCCATGAAAAGAATATCAAGGAGAAAAGATGGATCAACAGCATCAAAGGCTGCAGACAGGTCAAGGAAAATGAGGACTGAGGAAACAGCCACTGGATTTGGCAATCAGATCACTGGAAACTCTAGAAAGAGCAGTTTCGGTGGAATGATGAATTTGGAAACCAGATAGTAAGGAATTAAGGAGTGAGAGGAGAGAAGGTGGAGGCATGTATTCTAGATGGACTTTCTAAGGAGTTAATCACAAAGGACAGAAAAGTTATAGGGTAACAGGCAGTGGAGTAGGAAGGATCAAAAGGATTGTTTTGAGGACAGGGGACACATGGGCATGCTAGTAGATAGCAGGGAAAGAACCAGGAGATAGGGATGAAAAGTAAGTGACAGAGAGTGGGGATAACAGAGGGGACAATCTGTTGGAAGAAATGGGATGGGACAGAATTGCTTGTGCAGGCATTACCCTTGGTAAGGAGCACCTTATCATGTAAGACGGGAGTGAAGGTGAAGATGGCGGCAGAAGACATCTGAGTGACAGAAGATGAGGAAGTTCATGGCAAATAGTTTCATTTTCTTCCTGCAAAATATGAGGCAAGGTTCTCAGCTAAGAGGGTCAGGAGGGAGGGAGCCATGGGAGACATGAGGAAGGATGAAAAGGTTTAGAAGAGTGGCTGTGGAGGGAGGGACAGTGAGTTGATGAGGGTGGTATAGTAGGATTGCCTAGCGGTAATGAGGGCCCGATTAAGGTTGTATAACATAAATCTGTAGTGGAGCCAAACAGAACGGTTGTGTGATTCCTTCTGCCTTTGTTCAGCAGTACATATGTAGGACAGTATATAGTTAAACTGATTTGCCAAGGGTCAAGGAGGGAAAAAGAGGAGAGAGTCATTAGTACAACAGAGATGGCATGAGAGAGAATGGTCAGATATGGGGCTTTCAGAATTCTTGAAGAAAGAAGTGGTACACTTGTGGGTGACAGCATGATCAAGGCTATGAACCACTTGTGTGTGGCTAAGGTAGGGTACAGGAGATCATGCTAAGTAGGTTGAGGAACTAAATGGCTAGGGTATTTGAGGAAGAGTCAATGTGTATGTTAGAGTCCCCAAGTATGAAGGCAAGAGTTGGGGAGGAGAAAAAAATTCTGAGCCAGGTACTGAACTCACTGGAGAAAGAAGAGGAATGACCTTGAAGGTCTTTCTAAAGAACAGCTACTAAGATTTTGATTGGGTGGTAGATATGAATTACATGAACCTCAAAGGGAGAACCTGGAAGTGGCAAAGGAGAGCAAGGAGTATTTCTATTAACCTCCACCAGTGAGCCAAGGGTAATGACTGAAAGCGTACTCAGTACTGGAAAGAGGTACCAGAGTCTGTTGTCAGAGGAGAATCAGGTAATAGCTAGAGGATGGAAGGATTAGGACAGGAAAAGATTTAGGATGAAAGGAAACTCTCTTTCTATGGAATAGACATTACAGAGGGTGTAGTGAAAGGGGTGGATAGCAGTAGGTTGGACTTGGGTATAAGGGTTGAAGAAATGAGAATAAGGAATTGGGAGGTAAGGGACAGGAAATGGAATTTGGATGACCTAAAGGGATAGAATATTCATTACTGTGTGGAGGGTGCCACTCCTCTTCCCAGAACAGGAAAGAGATCAGGGGAGAGACAAATGAAGGGCAGAAAGTCAGATGGAAGGTCCCATTTCACTACTCCTCTTCCTTCTGAAGACTGGAGATTAGGCAGGAACATGCCCAGGAGGAGATGGAAGTCAAACCTGAGCACAGGAAGAAATGGAAATCCTAGTACCCACTGACTTTCCTCTTCTTCCCTCATGGCACAAGAAAAGTAGGAGATGGAAGACCTGAGGGCAAAGGGAAGGTTGCTCCTCTTTGCACGGGAGGTTCTCCATATTCTGGTTGGGAGACTGGGCTGAGGAGGATGTTGCCTGGCGCTAGCACAGATGGAAGCTTCACTGCTGGCTTCTAGAAGACTCCTTCAGGATATACCAGAAGCAGGAAATGCACTTTGGAAGAACACCCCTGAGACCCTAGAGAATCTCCTTGATGACGACTTCTTTTAAGTTTCTTGCTTGTAGCTTTCACTTACTTCTGAGAACTGCTTTCTAATCTCCTTGAATAATGCTTTTATTTGTGTGTGTATTTGCACATATTGTTATTAAAGGTATCTATTATTTGAACCGGTGACTCCGAGTGATGCATTGCAACAAGAATCAAACCAGGACTGGGACAAGGCTTTTCCATCTTTGATATGCAGACAAATATCATAGCTCCTTGAGAACAGGGATTGTTTTGCTTTTTTATGTGCTTCTATATTCTTAGCACTTAGGACAGTTCACATAGTAAGCACTTCATGTTTTTTCATCTTTCATATACACATACGTGAATGTCACCACACATGCATGTGTATATGTGTGCATGCATATGAGGTTGTGTATGTATTGGGTATCCCACAAATTGTAGTGCAGTTTTAAGCTTTAATAGCTTAATGCCAAGTACATAAAGTGATTTATAAATTTTTTTTTAAGTGAGGCAATTGGGGTTAAGTGACTTGCCCAGGGTCACACAGCTAGTAAGTATGTTAAGTGTCTGAGGGCGGATTTGAACTGAGGTACTCCTGACTCCAGGGCAGTTGCTCTATCTACTGTGCCATCTAGCTGCCCCTATAAATCTTAAAGTACTATTACAATGTACTATAATTACTATAGTAATGTCCTATGTAAATGTGAACTACCATTGCTTTAATAGTTAATGTCTGTAATGTAATTAATAAATGGTTGATTAGATATTAAAACATTCTGACAAAAAAATTTGCTAAATAGTTAAAATGAAAAGATTAGAACCAATTCAAGTCTTAGGGTATGTCTGCTCCTGCATTACTGAGTCAATCTAATATCCAAAAAAAGACATATTCAACTACAACAGATGAATGTTAAATTGCAATGCAGCATTATTATGATATGTTTTGTAAAATTGTATAAAATTCAGTGCTTGAGATATGTTATATTCTCATCATATGTGTAAAGGATGAGTAGTTTTTAGTAAATACAACCAAATACATTCATATGTAATATCAAATTTTGAAGATACTGACTAAAAGTTATACATCCACTATATAAATAAAATTTTAATTTTTGACTTATAGTATTTTTCCTTTGCTTATTTTAAATACAAATCTTACCTCGTCTAATTAATTCTTTTCCTTCATCAACTAAGTCAGATGTCATATCATTATCTCCCATGAATTGTTGGAAACCTAGCAGATTCAGACAACGTGTTCCTAAACTGGAAAAAGGGGAAGGGAAAGGGGAAGGAAATAAAGCACAGAATAAATTCAAATTATCACATAATCACATCTTAGTGGTGGTTGGGCTTTAAAGTTATTAAATAAGACCAAAAGGAAAATCTCCTGTAGTAAAAAATATCCTTGAAAAACTAGAAATCATCCATAAAATACAGCTTTCAAAAAGCTGGAGTTGGGAAGAGACTAAGGAGGCAGTCTGTATCAAGAGCAAATGGATTTTAAATGGTTAGATGAGGTAAGATTCATATTTAAATAATAATGTAAATTTTATTTTTCTCTATATCCTGCTAACTTACTGATCAGGAATAGGAACTCAGGACCTCTCAAACAGAAGAAAAAGCTCCTCAAAGGGCTTCATACATAAAAGTGATAACACTGTTTATTTTATTTTTCATGATTCACCATGTGACAAAAACAGACACAAGTCAAAGGGAATAGAGCAAAGGCCTTCTCACTGAGCAAGAATGCTAGAAGGCCAACAAAGGGACCTCCTCCTTAGCTAAATCAAATAGCATGAATGTAGGTATAATGAAAATGAAATCCTAAAATCATACTCATCATGTGTGATATTCATACTAGGAGAGGCAAGGAGAAGTGAATCCACAAGAAATATCTCATCCAATTATTTTAATCAATCCTCCATTGAGGTTCTATACACCCAGTACACTGGAACACAAAAAGTACTGACTCTGGAGTGAGATAAGTATCACTTACTACCTATGAGATACTGGGTCAGAGTCACTTCATCTCTTTGGGACCCAGGTTCCTCATTTGTAAAATAAAGGGATAAAACTAGATAAGTAAAGGCCCTTCCAAATCTAAGTACGTAATCTTATGATTACATTAAATACAAGCAATTTGTTTAATTTTTTTAAAATTTTAATCTTATTTTCTAATGGTAAAGAATACATGGCCATAGTGCAACCAAAATGATAAGGAAAGCAGAAAACTGGGAAAGAATTTTTATAAGAAGAATCTCTCATAAAGGCCTCATTTCTCAACTATAGAAAGAACAGAGTCAAATTTATCTCTATGGCACTTTATGGGGGGGGGCGGGGCAATGAGGGTTTAGTGACTTGCCCAAGGTCACACAGCTAGTAAGTGTCAAGTGTCTGAGGATGGATTTGAACTCAGGTCCTCCTGAATCCAAGGCCAATGCTTTATCTACTGCACCACCTAGCAGCCTCCTGGAGTAAATTTATAAAAATACAAGTCATTTCCCATTTGATAAATGGTCAAAGCATATGAACAGGCAATTTTCAGACAAGGAAATCAAAGCTCTATAGACATAGAGAAATGCAAATTAAGACAACTCTGAGGTGTCACCTCACACCTATCAGAGTGGCTAATATGATGAAAAAGAAAAATGTTGGATTTGGAGGGGATGTGGGAAAACTGGGACACTAATCCACTGTTGGTGGAATTGTGAACTGATCCAACCATTCTGGAGGGCAATTTAGAACTGTGCATATCCTTTGATCCAGCAATACCATTGCTGGATTTATATCCCAAAGACATCCAAAAAGGGGGAAAGGATCTATTTGTACAAAAATACTCACAGCAGCTCCTTTTGTGGTGGCTAAGAATTGGAAATCAAAGGAATGCCCATCAATTGGGGATCAGCTAAGCAAGCTGTGGTATATATATGACTGCTTATAATGGAATATTATTGTGCTATAAGAAATGACAAGCAGGATGATTTCAGAAAAACCTGGAAAGACTTACATGAACTGATGTATAGTGAAGTGAACAGAACCAGGAGAACATTGTTTATAGTAACAGCAATACTATTCATTGAGGAACTGTTAATGACTTAGCTATTCTCAGCAATACCATGATCCGAGACAACCCCAAAGGACTAGCGATGAAACATTCTATCCATCTCCAGAGAACATTTATTCAACAGACTGAAGCATGTTACTTTTCACTTTTCTTTCATTTTTTTCTTTTGAGTCTTCTTATACAAAATGACTTATATAGAAATGTTTTACATGTTTGTACATATATAACCTATATCCTATTGCCTTAGGGAGGGGGGAGGAAAGATAGGGAGGGAGGCAGAGAATTTGGAAGTCAAAACTTAAATAAAAATGTCCCTGTTTGCTGATGATATGATGGTTTACTTGTAAAGTCCTTGAGAATCAACAGAGATACTAATTAAGACAGTTAATAGCTCTAGCAGAACTGGAGACTTTAAAATAATTACTCAAAAATCAATAGCATTTTATTATTATAATAACAAAACACACGAAGCAATAGTAGAATGGTAAATCACATTCCAAATAACTACAAGATGCATTAAAAAGCCTGGAAATCATCTTCCCTAAGCACACTAAAAAGATTTGTAAAGATTCAATTATAAAGTGTTCCTTAAAGAACTGAAGAACAATTTAAATAGCTGGATGCTTTTTTTTGCTTACAGCTAGGCCATGCAACATAATAAAAGTAACAATATTACTAAAATTAATTTATACTTTTAAAGTATACCAATTGTATGGTATGCAATTGCAGAAGGCAATGGAAGTAAGAAAGGCAGAAGAAATTGAGTGTCAGAAATCAGATATAAGTATCTTTAGGGATGGATAAGGGGTAAAGAAGTTTCTTTAATACTTACTACTTATAAAATTAAAACTATAGTCATATGAAAAAATGTTCTAAGTCACTATTGATTAGAGAAATGCAAATTACACAACTCTGAGGTACCATGTCACATCTATGAGATTGACTAATATGATATAGCAAAGGAAAATGACAAATGTTGGAGGGGATGTGGGAAAATTGGTAGAGTTGTAAACTGATCCAACCATTCTGGAAAGCAATTTGGAAGTATGCAGCAATACTACTACCACTAGATCTATATCCCAGAGATTACGGAAAAAAAGGAAAAGGACCTATATGTGAAAAAAAAAAATTCATGGCAGCTCTTTTTGTGGTGGCAAAGAATTAAAAATTTAGGGGATGTTTATCAATTGGGGAATGGCTTGAAAAGTTATGTTACATGATTGGGATAGAATACTTTTGTGCTATAAGAAACAAGCAGGAGTCTTTCAGAAAACCTGGAAATGTTTTATATGAATTGATGCAAAGTAAAATTAGAAGAACCAGAAGAATAGTATATGCATTAAAAGCAATACTTAATAATAATCAACTGTAATGACTTAGCTATTCTCAGCTATAAAATTCCAAAGGACTTATGATTAAAAATGCTATTCACTGGGGCAGCTGGGTTGCACAGTGGATAGAGCACCGGCCCTGGATTCAGGAGGACCTGAGTTCAAATTTGGCCTCAGACCCATGACACTTACTAGCTGTGTTACCCTGGGTAAGTCACTTAACCCCAATTGCCTCAACAACAACAAAAAAAAAAAATAAATAAAATGCTATCCATCTTCAGAGAAAGAACTAATGGAGTCTGAATGCAGACTGAAGCATACTTTTTTACTTTATATTCTTGGGTCTTTTTTTGGGGGGGGGGGGCTATATTTTCTTTTTGCATGACTATACATGTATAATCTATATAAGATTGTCTGCGTTCTCAAGGAGAGGGGAAAGGGGGGAAAGGGGGGAAAGGAGGGAAAGAGGAAGAGAATTTGAAACTTAAAATTTTAAAAAACAAATGTAAAAATAAATTACTACTTACCCCCAACTCCAGTTCCCAAATGGCAAAGTAACTGACTACTCTATACCCCTAGAATCTGCTTGAATCCACTTGAGAAAGTCCCTTTCTATCATTTAACATTGTGAACTGTATTGTCAAAAACAGGAACCAAGTGATACTTTATAAATCAGCAGTCTCAAGACTAGTATGTACACACATAAAAAGAAGTTATATAGAGGGGCGTTTCACATCCTATATGCAAAACCCACCATCATCAGAATCAAATCTAAGAAGCTAGAATATAACTTTCCTTAACTAATCCTGTAATACTCTCAGCTTGCATACCAGTGGTTAAGAAGTGGGAGAAGGAGGTGGGAAAAGCAGGATAGAAAAAAACAATTTTTTTTTTAAAAAATAGGTCTGTTGCTAGCAGGGCTACAACCATACATCCCTCCCTTCTGTCATGGCAGGCAGGTTCTTTTCAACAATGGATATGGTTGGCTGCTCTCCTTCATGCACGAAGAGGACCAAAACGACATCACTGTGACATCGCAGTAAATTCAGTGAATATTTTAATTGCCAAGAAAGTGGGTACCCATCTTAGGGTGAGGATATAAGGAAGAAAATCAATGTTTATGCTCAAAGTTTCTTACCTAAAATAAGTAGCAATACAGAGAATAACAACCAACATAGGATAATAAATATAGAATCCGTCAGCAATAAAAGACAGTACTTTCATGGATCCCATAATCTGAAATTAAAGAAAAGAATAAATTTAGTTGATTTCCCCCTTTATATTAAAATTTAAAATCTATATTGATTACCAGTGAAATAACATCAATAAACCTGCCTTTTCAATAGGAGGAAACACATCATTAGGATCAAAGATTTAGAGCAAGAATGACCTCAGGGTTGGTCAAAATCCAACTTCCTCTGAAATCTAGAGAAGTTAGGTGACTTACCCAGTGTGACACAGGTAATTAAATGGCAGAACTGGGACTTAAATTCAAGTCCTTTGACTCCAAATCCAGAGTTCTTTTCATTACACTGTTTCATCATCATTAATTCAATTGAATATTTAAACTTATATTCCCTTTTCAAAAGCAGCTTATCAAACATTTTTAGCAATGTCAATATCAGCTGTAAAATAACTGTATGGCAGACTATAAAAATAAGCACTATTTTGAGATAATCTAAACACTAGACTTGTTAGCATGGCAAATAAGAAAATCAAGCAAAATTATAGGAGGAGTTGTTTTCTGAGTGAGTCTTACAGTAGCACTTAAGCTAAGATACTTAAGGAGAAAAGGTAAGATACTTAAGATACTTAGTGGTATATGGCAAGTTAGATGCAAAACACAGATGCTTTGGGGAATTTCTGAATTAGGAGTGAGATTTAGTAAGACTGGGGAGAATTACAGCCTCAGTTATCTGAACATTTCCTGTGTGTGTGTGTGTGTGTGTGTGTGTGTGCATGCATGCATATATATGCTTTTCTCTTTAATGATCTAGTAAGAAGGCATATAGCAGTGATTGTAGTGTGTGGGTATTTACTGCATCTTACATACAGTGACTATGCTTCCTACTAGCCCTGGTATCTAATTACATCAGCCTCATAGGCATGTCTGTTATGAGATTACAATTCAGATGCAGTGAGAGGTTTCCTATTCTGATAAAGTGCTCTGAGACTCCTTCCCACCCTCTAAGGAGTGCCCCTGGGGGTGTGTGTGTGTGTGTGGGGGTAACAAAAAACAATTAAAACTAAACAGGATGATTAACTATTCAGTGTTACTTGTTTCAGAGGTCAAACAATTAATTTTAAATCAAATTAAATTAAAATGTTAAAATTAAAATCTGTTTTAGAATTAAAAATTTTAATCACTTGCTCAGAATTATGAACTATGTAAACTTAAAGAGAATGTAGTTAAAATTAGAACTTCTGAACCAAGAAACCACAATGATAAGCTTCTATATCACTAACTGCACAAGAAATAAATTTTAGAATATCTCCTCATGTAAGCCATTAGTCAAATGTACCTTCCTGAGGGTTATATTACAGTTCTTTTAAGTGAATTTGTAGTGGGATATATTACATTTACTTACTGATGTATAAGCAGTTGGTTGAGTATCCTGGTGAGAGATTGTTGAATCCATGTGTGTCAAACCCAAAAAATTTAGACACAAAGGGGGAGTCAAACGACAAAATAACCTGCAGTAATAGAGGGTGTTTAAACAAAGTGTTTACACAGTAAATTCTTTAAAACAGAACTACAATTTTGCAAACAAATTTTCAATCATTTGAAAATATTTGACAAAATTTCCTATCAATAAGACATCATATTAACAAGACTATTTTGGATTTTGAAAATAAGCTTCCCTTATTTATCTAAGGATCATTTTGAAAAAGTTGGTAGCCATAACTTTCAAAGGGTGCCTGATTTTACTAGCACTTCTATTGCTACCTAGGTGGGGGCAGGCGACACTGCAAAGGAAACAGTAGCTTCAGAAATGTAACCTTGTACCCTTTGATTCTCTTGTCTACACCTCCTCTCAGCAGCATGGTGCCAGTGGAAATATAATCACAGGTCACTTGTGTTGAATGCACAAAAACTACTTTGGTAGTTTATTGTTGTTTTTTAAATCAGAGAACAAAATATAAAAGGTTAGCAAATTATAGGTACACAGAGTTGCTAAGGCATCCAGTTATGTGCAGATAAGGAGATAAATTTTATCAGTTTCCCAGTTCTGATCTCTCTTACTTCTTTCCTAAGTCTAACCCTTTCCTAATCTCCATCTTCTTTTGTGTATCTAAGAAATCTCAGCTAATATAAATTTAATGGTAGCAAAGATCTTAGAGTTCATCGAATTCAATTTCCTACCCCATGCAGATATTTCTCCTGTTTGACAAGAATTCACCTGCTCTTTCCTTGAACACTGTAAAGTGATAGGAAACCTACCATCTCCCAAAGTAGATCATTCCATCTGGGGATTACTGGGGAAATAGAAGGGGATTTCCTTCTATTTCTAGGCATAGTTCAAGGTAAAGAGCTTTCAAGCCTCAATTTAAATCAACAAACATTTATTAAATACTATCAATACTTATTTTCCTATCCCTAAGAAAACAGGTCATTCTAATTAGCACCTCAATTCAGACCTAATTTATACCTCAGGCAGTGATGTGAGACTTTTGTACAGTACATTTAAAATTGTCTCTGACTTCTAGAGCAGTTATCAATAAGAATTTCTCCTACCAACTAATCCATCCTCATACTAACTCAGTTATTTGCAGGGTGCCCAAAGATAATAACATACAACGAAGGTATAGACAAGAATTTGTGCAAGGAGAGATTTCTGAGGCGATTTTTAATCACCATGTACTTACATGCCACTAAAGAGAAGACTGTAAGCATCAGTCTGATGATGTGATGCTAAATAATAATAGTTAAATACACGGATCCTGAAGACAGTAGAATAAACACAGATACTTAAGAAGAAGATGGAAAGAAAACATGCAATCTGAAAGCAAAGGAAAAATTGTTGTATTTATAAACTGACTTACACAATCACAATATTAAGTACGTTTTGCCTAATTTCCTTCAGGAAATGTACTTTGTACGAGGTTTCATAATGTTTTTTGTTGGGAAGAACTATGTCAAAACAAAATATCAATAAAAAATGTGAACTTAATATAACATTGTATATATCATATGATAAACATATGTATATACATCACCCATAAATTAAAGTATCCTAAGTAGCATTATTATAGATTTTAAAACCAGTATAAAAAACAGTACAGAGTTATAACTAAGAAATTAAAATTACAAAAGAAACATATTTCAATCAAATCAATATCTATTTATAATCATAAAGACTTGCATTTTTAGCGACCAAAACAAATGAAGGTTCCTATTTCCTTGGTGACTCCTCATGTAAATATCAGATCAAAATGTTGGAAAATTTAAGTAAATTTTAGCTTAAGTATTTTTATGCTCTCTGTATACTACCTATGATTACTGTAGATTACTTATAACATTCTCAATATGGCTTTCTTGCCTTTCATTATAATTAATGAAAAGGGAGAATGAAATTAAAATGTTATTTAAGGGACAGCATAATTATTGTAAGGAAAATGCTCTGCAAACCTTAAAGTGCTATATAAGTGAGTTACTCTTACATATTGATATGCACTGGTGTATGACAGAGAGATACCAAACTGACCTCAATATATATATAATTGTATGTTCTTTCTGCCAGCTGTATGAAGACTGCAAATAGGGATAAGACAGGTTTAGTGCTAAAGAATGTGCATTCTGACCACACAACAATCACAGAGAAGATGGCCAAAACAATAGCAAGTATCCTGTAAAACCAGGGCCTCAAGAGACATTCCCAGTACCATTCTGGAAAAGAAAAGAAAAAGAAAAGGTTAAAAGAGCTCATAAAAAGAAAAGGAAAACGCCATAATTTCACTTGGCTAGCTTTTTGAGGTCAGATAAAACGCCTTATCACATAGGCCACAGAGACCATAGAGAGACAAGAACAAGGAGGCAGAGAGCTTTATCACTGGCCAAAGAAACTAGAGCAAAACACAGTCACAGCTTCCCTTAGCATCATGAATGACAGTTAAGGATTCCAAGAATACTTCCCTAGTTGGGAATTTAACTGTGGCTGAAAAGAAAGGATGACTCAGTTTGTGAGGAAAATGGAAATCCCCTCCTTCCCTCCCAAAAAATCAAAGGTGAAAAGGCCTAGATTTTATGAATCCTATATTCACATGCTCTTAAGAATTTATAAAGATTTATATGATAATGTAAATGACACATAGGAAATAATAAAGCACATTAAACATCATTAGACAGATAACTAGACTAACATGTCATAGAAAACATAAGACGGCAAGAGCTGAATTTGTTTTGGATGTTAATCCTGTAGGTTTGAGGCAGTACGTGACAAGGAAAAATCTATCTAAGTTTACACCATTTATTTAAATAGCTAAAACTCAAGAAACTATAGGTAAGAGAAAATTATTTTCTGCTCAGAGTTTTGAGTCTCATTCTCCAAACCATCTGAGAGCACCCTAAAAATTATTTTAAAATCAGCTCATAATAAAGTTCATTTCTCAGCTAGAGACGATAATATTTGTGTAGGTATGCTAGTAGGGTTGGTGGGGAGAGGTTAGTGACATACACAGTGGCAAAACCAAAAGGCATTATGTATGAAGACTGCAATGGATGAATAAAAAAAGACAAATGGGCAAGTGGCAGCTTGGTGTGTCCCAAAATTTATATTACAAACTGAAAAGGATTAAGCACTGTGCACTCTACTGTATGGCTTGGATAAGAACAAAAAAGTCCCAAACTGGTAGAATCAATTATTTCAAGTTTTTTTTTTTTAAATTTTATTTTTTTGTGGGCAATGAGGTTAAATGACTTGCCCAGGGTCACACAGCTATTGTCAAGTGTCTGAACTGTGGTCCTCCTGAATCCAGGGCTGGTGCTTTATCCACTGTGCCATCTAGCTGCCCCTGCTTCAAGTTTTAATGACTGAAACTATAGCTAATATGGCACAAAGAAAATGTTGGGAATATTTACAAATACAGAGTTAAATATGTAATGCAGAATATGATGAGGATGGCTATATTAAATGAAGAATATTATAGTAGTTGGGGTTTTTTGGCTTAGTGCTGATTACTTATAGCACAGCACAAATGGAAATAAATGTTGAATAGAAGTAATTATGCCATGTACATAATTGGGAATAATATATACATAAGAGCAGGAAAAAAGGGAGTTGTTATTCATTATTCATTAACTGCAAAATTTACGCCTTAGTACATACCAACTGTTGGGCTATAGAAATACTGGATAAATCTGTTTTCTGGCTCTTGTGGTTGAAAAGTATGAACAAACTGGCGGGTAGCACTGGTTTCATTTTTTGCCACATCTTCAAGATAAAATGCTTGTTCCAAAAGAATTCGCCACTGGACTTGGGTACGACGGTGTCTCTGAACTGAATAAATTACCTAGGTGAGAGGACAAGGAGTAACCCGTTAAACCCAAGGCACTTTAATAATCAGGATGTCTAATACAAAAATCCTTAGGAGGGTTATTTAAAAAATGATGATGTCTAAAGATAGATTGCAGATGGTATCCATGGAAATCTTGCAGAATGAAGAGTAACCAGCCAAGTAGGCAAAAGACAAGAGCATAGTCAAATCAAGCTTATGGCTCACACTTAACTAAAAAATCTACATTTGTGGGCAATAGCTACAATCTTTAAGAAATGACATGGTCAAAATGATGACTTTTACCTGTTTATGAAGTTTAACCAAACTTTTCTCACTCGGGTAGGTATTACGTTTTTCATCAAAGTCTTCATAGTCGTCCATGTTCCTACCCATTTTTTCCTGGTATTCTGTAGGACACTATTAGGAATATACATAAATACATGCATATTTTAAAATAATGAGTGCTTTTGCATATACAGAATATAAGTTTTTCAATTTAATAATAATACTCATTTTTCCACCATAGTTAACTTTATCAAAACTTTTGCTTCTTGATTGGTATTTTGGATTCAACTCAATAACAATAAACTTTTATTACGCACTTATACATAAGACACTGCTAAGTATGGAGGACACATGGGGTGGAGGGAAGTGTTAGCTTCTGCTTTCAAATACCACAGTTATTCTACTGTTGAAAAGAGGTGACATGTAGATGACTAAGTATAAGACAAGGTTGAGGGAATGGGGACAAAGGAAAAATATTTTCAAGACAAAATCTGGAAAGAAAAAGAATACTTTTAGTTAGTTTGGGGCAGGGGGGTAGGGGAGAATCAATGAGGCTTCATGGAGGACAGAGGCACCTACAGTGAGTCTTGTGGAAAGATAGAGATTATGAAATAAGGAGGGAAAGCATTCTAAGTACTGTGAAGGATTTGTACAACTGAATGGAAAGAAGGGGTAATGGACAAAATTCAGGGAAGAGTAAGTAGTCCAATTTAAAACACCGAGTATGTGAAAAGAATTTCAATAATAAAGACATGCTGCTGTAAAAATGTATCTTAAAAGCCAGGTTTGAAGGAAGTTTTTTTGCACAGTAGAATGACAGTCAGACCTGTGTCTTAGGAAGAATACAAAGGAAAAAAGTGAAAATAAGTAAGCTATAACAAAAGGCGAACAGGGGATAAGGACCTGAAATAGGGTGATGGCACTGAGTAGAAAAAAAAGGAATTTATGCGAGCAATGTTGTTGAGTCAGCATCAATAGCAGTTGGCAAATGATTGGGTGTGGAAAAGGAAAAGTGAAGAATAAAAGCTGAGTGATGTTTTGAACCTAAGTGTAGAAAGTCTAGGAGAAGGGGAAATGATTAGTAGTTTAGGGGCATATTCAAAAAACCTGGGTAGAGATGACTAACAGACATTTAGAGATGTGGAATTGAGGAGACAAATTAGGCCCAGATATATAGATTTGAGAGTTGTCTGTATAGAAGTAAATAATAATCATCGGAATAGACAAGATTCTCAAGGGAGAGAGTGCATATAGAAGAGGACTTAGGGCAAAGACCTATATAGGACCTATACATAGGAGTTTGAAAAAGGACAGTGAACCAGCAGAGAAGACCCAAGAAGAGTGGTAGTGTGACAAGTAGGAGAACTAAGAAATGGCAATGGGGAAGTCAAAGGGGTAGAAGTTAGATAAGGAAAAATGGATAGTCAAATTCTACAGGAAAAGAAAAAAGCCAACGCAGATGAAGACTGAGTTAAGGCCATCCAATTTAGTAATCAAGAGGTCACTGCTGACCACTGAAAGAGCTAGAATGGCAGAATCTAAAGAAAGAATGAGGGGCAGCTAGGTGGCACAGTGGATAAAAAACCAGCCCTGGAGTCAGGAGGACCTGAGTTCAAATCTGGCCTCAGACACTTACTTACTAGCTGTGTGACCCTGGGCAAGTCACTTAACCCCGATTGCCTCATTAAAAAAAAAAAATCAAGAAAGAATGAAAGGGCTGAAGAGTGAATGGGTGTTAGCATAGAAACAATGACTATGAAGGATTCTGTCTAGGGTAACAGGACCATAGATTTATAGCTGGAGCAGACTCTGAGGTCATCCAAGTCAACCCCTCTCCTTTTAAAGTTAAGGAAACTAGAGACACAAAGAGATTCAAGTGACAATTGTGCTGAAAGGCACAAAGGCAGATTTGAACCCGGCTTCCAAATCCAATATGTATATATATATATATATATTTTAGTGAGGCAATTGGGGTTAAGTGACTTGCCCAGGGTCACACAGCTAGTCAGTGTTAAGTGTCTGAGGCCGGATTTGAACTCAGGTACTCCTGACTCCAGGGCCGGTGCACTATCCACTGCGCCACCTAGCTGCCCCTCAAATCAAATATTAATAATGAAAGGAGGAGACATATGGAAAAACAGTGCAAGTTTGTAGAGTTCACGTAAGACTTTTTAAGGCCCATAGACATAGAGAAGGAACAAACAAATATGGAATGAATGAAGATGGAAAGAAGTGAGGGGCGATGATGGGTATATGCTTGAAGGAAAGCAGAAAAGCTTAGATTCTGAGGCACAAGGAGAGGTATTGTCCCTTGGCAGGGACAAAGGTCTGAGGTTGAAACAAAGCAGAGGATAGATGGAGTTGTAAAGAGGTTTTGGTGAGCAAGAGAGGTAAAAAGATGATGATCTCAAAATGTAGATCAATAAAACAGGAGCACAGGTATACTGAGAGAGGGAGGAACTGAGAAGCAGCTGTTGTGGGATGTCTAATCAATCAGAAATGAATAGAAGGCCTGGGAAAGGCCTCCCACAGAAGGTGGAATTTTAGCTGAATCTTAAAGGAAGACATGGAAGCTAAGAGGCAATGGTGATTAGATCAAGCCTTCCAGGGGTGAAACACAGTCAGTGTAAAGGTGCAGACACAGAGACACCAGGGCATAGTTGAAGAAGAACACACAAGCCAGTGTGGAGGGATCACAGCAAAGTATAAGAAAACAGAGGTGAGAGGAACGACAAGTACATTTCTAAATGCTTTCACATAAAAAGTTTTAATGTTTAAAAATCAGTAAAATTGTTTTGTTTTGGGTGAGGCAATAGGGGTTAAGTGACTTGCCCAGGGTCACATAGCTAGTAAGTGTCAATTGTCTGAGGTCCGATTTGAACTCAGGTCCCCTTGACTCCAGGGCTGGTGTTTTATCCACTGCGCCACCTAGCTGCCCCCTAAAATTGTTTTAAAAAAGATCCCACTGCATTCTACACTCAGACTACTTACTGGTTTAAATTTATTTCTCAAATACAGGTTTAATACCACAATCATCATCTTCATATACATATATGTTTCTAAGTTTGGAGATTTTAAAAAATCCTTATTAACAAAGCTAGTAGTGTTGGAAAAGGTTCTGAAGAGTAGGCACATAATGAATTTATCAATAACTTTAAAATTTAGGCATGTGGATAAATCAAAAACATTGATTATTTAACCATGAGCATCCAAGTGTACTACCTCTAAATGGTTAATTTCAAATGATAACAGAGTAAGCAGAAGGTACGTAACAGATCAATTAATCCATCAAGTTAAGTAGCCATGGAGATGTACTCAACACAACTGACAGAAACACTGGAGGCTTAAGATACTTCTAAAAATGGCTAGAGTTAAGCCAGGTGACCATCTTTTATCTTTACCAAAGTCAACATAACTGTACAAGTAGCAAGACAGAGAGCTTAGAATATGGAGGAGAGACAGGAGCATGTCCCTAAATAAGTATGCTGAAGATATATTTAGTGAACCTTCAGATAATTCAATTTTTAGAACCAGCAGGATACAATTGCTCACAATACTAAAACAGTCAAAATATTCCTTCCTATTCTTTCATTCATTTCATGCTGTATAAACATTATGAGATGACATAGGGGGAGCTGAGTAATCAAACACTAATTAGAATCAAAGCAAATAGATTTTTTCTTTAAAGGGATGTACCTTTAGTAACCATATATAAGAGTATTATGAGGGGCACAAGAAACAACTGATACACATGTAGCAGGGCACACTCACTATCATTCTAGTTGTGGTACTACCTCTACTGCTTACTATATAAGTAATGTGAAAATGCTTTGTGTAAAAACATATAACAAAAGGAAAAATTTCACATGGAAACAACTAAAAAGAAATTCAATTAAGCTAAATCTTTTCCAAAGTTATTAAAAGAAAAAGGTTATACTTTTTACATTCTCCAGCTACCTATGGTTAAGGTTGGCTATCTTCAATCCTGGCATTAAAAACAATGGTTTTGAAAAATCTTTGAAAAGGTTATAGAGAAAACTACTTTTAAGTGTTATGAAGTGTTATCATTAAGAATGTATGAGGGCGGCTAGGTGGCGCAGTAGATAAAGCACTGGCCTTGGATTCAGGAGGACCTGAGTTCAAATCCAGCCTCAGACACTTGACACTTACTAGCTGTGTGACCCTGGGCAAGTCACTTAACCCTCATTGCCTCACAAAAAAAAAAAACAAAACAAAAAAGAATGTATGAAGAATATATCATTAAGGAAGTACATAATACATCTATTAATTTAGGACACAATAGCCACGTAATTACCTTTTTTAATATCGTATCAACACATTTTCTCAAAGGGTGGTTATACTTTATGCTTTCATTCACTTTGCGAACCTCCTGTAAAACAAGAAAAATACAAATGTTTCAATTGCTTTAGGATAGTAGGTTAAACTCAAAGGCAGATAGAGTATAGATGATATTTATGCAAACTGGTAGATGATAATGTGCAAATTACTTCCCATGCCAAATTTCTTAATTTTTTTCAATTACCATGTTTGTTTTAGATACTATGCTTTGAAGCCTAAGTTTGCATCAGATTTTTATAATACAATAGGAAAAGTTCCTTTCACTGAATATATTACTGCTTAAAAAGACAGACCAAAAATGCAAACCCACAAGATTTTAATATGCAAGCCTCTTACTTGCACCTTTATATTTTATATTCATTGTCTTCCATATCATGATGGAGCAAGAGCTCAGAAAAGCTTGTGATTGCCACAAGTAGTAAACAAGACAAACAATAAAAAAGTTACATAGCACATTTTCAAGGAAACTTTGAATTGTCTCTATTCAAAATGTTGAACTATGCTCCCGATCACAGTAAAACCCTCCCTCTTTCCCTGATCAATTAGATAACCTCAAATATGTCTAAGAACATGTCTAAGAATACTTCAAAGAAGCATGTGTTGTTTTTTTTTTAAATCTGAGCAACTCTGGTTAACATAGCGACCAACCAAAACTTCAAAAGACCTCTCCCACTCCATACATTTTTCTTTTCCCTCAGGATGAGGGGAAAAGTCACCTCAAGACACCAGTTTGCTCACTATTATACTGCTCTGCCCTCATTCTCTTCCTTACAGAGCCCTATGACCATCTACTACCAGAATGCCCTTTTACCCTTGAATCTCTTGCCTGCTTGCTTCTCATTATTTCTTCCAATTTTCAAACCAATATAATTTTTTAGCACCTACCATTCTAGAAGGTATCATGAAATTAAGCTAAATAGGACCTTTAAAAATGTCTGTTATCTAATCTCACAAGTAGACCCTTACGAGTCTATGATAATACTCATATCTTTGTTACAAGGTTTTTAATTTGTGGGTTTGTTGTTGTTTGGTTTTGTTTTGCTTTTTTTTTCCCCCAGTGAGGGGGCAAGGTAGGAGAGAGGGAAAAGTTTGATAACTATAAAAAACAAAATTTAAAGAAAGAACAGTCAACACTTGCTGCCTATACTACCTCAAAACCTTTTGTAATATAGGTAAAGAACTCCAGCAGTGTACTGAAACAGTAATCTCCAATATCCCTCATGACCCCCTTATCATTAAACCCAATGGCCTTTGTTCCCCCTGTGCTTATCTTCCTTGGAATTTCTACAAACAGCACTGTGTACTAACTCTTGTCTTCTTAACAGCCTTCTCTTCCTTAACTTCTTTACCAATGCACCTGCTGGTTCTCTTCTTACGGTTTTGACTGCTTCTTTTCTGACTCTTGCTAGCTCCTCATCTTTTCCCCATTCTTTTAAGTGTTAGTATCTACTGAAGGGTAAGTATCTTGTCCTTCATTCCACCTTCTTCCTCAGTGATCTCATTGATTCCAGTGCTTCAAGTATCACTTCTATACAGAGTCCACCCAAATCTCTCTATCCCCAACCTTCTCCGGAGCTCCAATTTCACGTTTTCAATTGCCTGCTGGCAACTGGAGCGCTGATAATACCTTCAAACCATCTTGTCCAAAACTGAATTCATCTTGAAAACCCACTCTTCCCCATGAACTTTTATACTTCCGTTGGTGTTCTCACCATGCCTAGTCTCATTAGCTCATTTATATTTGGTCCTTTCTTTACCCTTGACTCACACAACTGAGCAACTGACAAGTCCTGTTGATTCTACTCCCAATGCAGTCACCTTAATTCAGGCCCACATGCAGAAGATGGGAAGGAGAATAAATACACTGAAAGAATTAAAATCCAAAAGGATCCCATCCCAATCATGTGAAACAATGGGCTAGATCTTACCATAGAGATTAAGTTCTCTATAATTGGAGACATCCAAATCCAAAAAGAGAAAGGGAAAGGCTAAGGGTACTGTACAAGACATGTTCCTCTTGCCACTGGAATTGTTTAAACAAGAATTAGGTGACAATCAGCCAGTTATGTTTTAAAAGGGAATTCTTGTACCAGAAAAGAGTTGGATAGGAGGACCATAATACTTCTGGCACCTGTATTGTCTTTACCCCTACTACAACCATCCTAGTTTTAAGGTCTCATCTCTTCTTGACTATATTGTTCCAATATCTTTCTCTCCAATCCTTAGCCTAATATTCACACCCTTATCTCTTCTTTTAGTCTTAGTTCCATTACTCCACAACAAGCATCCACCTCTGAAATGTGCTTAAGCCATTTCTTCTGACTATAATGCCATTGCCTCTACACTTAGCCATTCTACAACAACTTGTATTTAATACTTGTATGAATCACAAATCTCCCCTTTCCAGAGGTGAGGTCTGTGTCTTGTCTATCTTTATATCTAGCACATAATGAGAAATCACTCAAATATCTGTTTTATGTCATTTAAATTAACTTATGTCTTCTAGTCTTAAAGTATGAGTTACATATGTATCTAGAAAGCTTTACAAAATATTGATTTCTCATTATAAACATACTCTGGAAGATATACAAACCAGAACAGTATAGAAGTTGGATATTTTGATGATTCCATGATCTATAGGCATGAGTTCTCACTCTAGTCACTGGTGCAGACTGCAAACCATATCTGTTTTCTCATCCAGTGTAATTCTTACCCATGTCTTGTTGTAAAGCCACATTAAAAGATCTATCCAATGTACTGGAGGTCTTCTCTTTTAATATTTCTTGTGCATCAACTGGGCTATCCATCTGTTATCCTTTATTTTTACTTCATAGATAGGTCTACCTCCTTATCAGGACATGTCTAGTCATCACTCCTAAGATGCTACAGCCTTCTCAAACTCATTATTATCTTTCCATTGTCCAATAGGGTTTGCATTGAGATTTCTTTAAGAAATAACAGAGGAGTATCTTTCCCTTCTTAAGTCATCCTTCACACAACTGTCAAAGTAATCTTCCTAAGGCATTTGTCTCACCTGGTCACTCTCCTGCTCAAAAATTCCTGAGTAGTTTTCTACTCTCTACCACAAATTCCTTGGCTTGGTGATTAAGGCCTTCCCTGGCATGTATCCACATTCCTTTTCCAGTCTCATTTCTTTCATATTAGTACCCACTACATATTCTATGTTCTAGAGAAACTGGGGTACTCGCTGTTTCCTGCATTTGAGATTCCAAGTCTGTCCTAACTACAGAAGCTCAAGCTATCCCCAAATCCAGAACATATTTCCCCCTCGGTTCTGCCTTTCAGAACTCCACCAGACACATATTACCATGACAAGCTATCACTCACATTTTCCAATGTTTCCATCTCCCTTTACCTTCCAGTAGAGCCATCTCCGGTAACAATGAATAAATCAAAAAGGGGTGGGGGAATGGTTCAGCAAAACTAACCATTTCAAGAAAGTATAACAACTATATGTAGTGTTCACAGTCCTCCTACCTTAGTGAAGAAACAAAGGTAGGTGCCTTTTCATATCTCTTCTCAGATCATTATAATTTTTCTACATTCAATTTTTAACAACTTAGATTTCAAAATAGATATGTATAGAAGATCTAAATAGAAGCAAGTCATGAAGGGAAGATGGCTATGACCAACGTGTACCAGAATTTTTTCAAGAAAATGTCAAGAATGTTTAAGTTTAGGAGGCAGCTGGGTGGTGAAGTGGATTAAGCACCAGCCCTGGATTCAGGAGGACCCGAGTTCAAATCCAGCCTCAGACACTTGACACTGACTAGCTGTGTGACCCTGGGCAAGTCACTTAACCCCCACTTCCCTGCCCCCCCAAATGTTTAAGTTTAGAAAAAAGCCAAGGCTACTGAGGAAAGTTAAAGACAACAAAAAAGTATTTGTTAGCTGAATTAGGGAAAAACAGAAGCACAAAGTACATAAGTAAATGATTACAGGGAGAAAAACATTGCTATCAATTCTTGTTTTGCTTTAACTTTCTCTGTCTAGAAGAATGACCTTTGGATTAGAAACGGAAAACAAAGAGTTAAAACTCAAGGTTAAGAGCCCACACTAAGCTGCCTCTAATAAATCAAGTTAACAAGGACTAAATGAACCACATCCCAAGGTACTGAAATAATTGGTAGAGGATACTGATGAGTCAGTTCATGAACTCTGAAAAATTAGAAGAGGGCAGAGCCAAGATGGCAAACTGTGTGGTGGATCCCCCTCCACAAACTCCTACAAACACATCGAAAATATGCTCCAGACTAAGTATGGATGGGGAAATCCAGAAAGCATCACAGTGAGTCCTTTGTTCAGCACAGGTAGATACAAGGAGACAGACAGGAGGGTCTACAAATACTGTAAGCACTGTTGGGCCAGGAGCATATGGGTATGTGGAGCATTCCAGTGCCTAGGGGGAGACTATAAACTGGGGTAAAAGAGCGCCCTATACCAGGTGACTGCAATGGGAATAGGTGCCAACTCACTGCCTTGCTGCCCATTACACAGTTCCAGGTCACAGATCAGAGGCAGACTGAGAAGGAGATGTGTAAGGAGGAGTGGTGTTCCCAAGTAAGGAAGCACAGGTATGCTACTGACAAAGGAGGAAGTTCAGAAGCCAGCAGCAGCAGCAACAACAGTAGTGGTAAGGCTTAGAACCCAAACTCAGAGTAGGTCCTCCCTTCTAGCATCTAGGCCATTCTGCAGAGAAATAACTAAGGCAGAAATCCCAGGCCAAATGGAAGCCTACAATTCTAAGACTCTGAATCAACAGAAACTTTCAGATGGCTATTGGAGTCTAGTAGCATATACTTTTGCTCAGACCCAAACCCAGGTTGGGAACTTGCAGAGTTCAGAACAGGGGAGAAGCAAATAGATTTTGCCCTGGATCATAATCCTTTGGGAGTAGTGAAAAGTTTGAAGGTCACCAGCCTGTCCCTGAGAGTCTAGAATAACAACATCTAATACCCCAAGAAAGCAGCAACAAGACCAGACCAGACCTTCCCTCTAATAGTGTGGCAGGACCCAGTCCTAACATCAAGCCCAAAGTCAGGAAGTAGAGTAGAAGAGTAAATAAAAGAAGAACCCCATTATAATGTGTTATTATGGTGACAGGAATACAAACCTAGAAAAAGATAATTCCAAAACATTTTACAAGCAATGCCTCAGAGAAAAACACAGCTTAGGAACACACTGAAATAGAATTCCTGGAAAAGATGAAATGAGTTTTTTTTTAAAAAGAGTTAAAAATGCTTTTATAAATAGAATGAGAGCACGTGAAGAAGAAATTGTAAAAGAAAAAAGAAGGGGCTGCTAGGTAGCACAGTGGATGGAGCACTGGCTGTCGAGTCAGGAGGACCAGAGTTCAAATCCTGCTTTTAGACACTTACTAGCTGTGTAACCTTGAGCAAGTGACTTAACCTTGATTGCAAAAGAAAAGGGTAGAAAAAAAATTAGGGAATCAATAGCTTGGCATAATAGTTACAAAACTGTGCCAAAGCAACAAATTCCCTGAATATTAGAATGAACCAAACAGAAGTCAATGACTTCATGAAGCAATAAGAAAATTTAAATAAAGTCAAAAGGCTGAAGAAATAAAAGAAAATGTAAAGTACTTCATAGTAAAAACAAAGACCTTGAAAACAGGCTGAGGAGAAAAAAAAATTAAGAATCATCAGACTAACCTTTAGGCCATGACTAAAAAAAGGGCCTATATGACATATTTCAATAAATCTTAAAAGATAACTTTCTAGATCTCTTAGAACCAGAGGGGCAAAGTGGAAATAGAAGGACTTCAATGGTCACTTCCTGAGGAAAAACAAAATCCCAAAACAAACAAACAAAATGAAAACCTCCAGGCATATCAGAGTCAAAACACAGAGCTTCTGGGTCAAAGAAAAAATACTGCAAGCAGCCAGGAAAGAAGAATTCAAGTACTGAGGAGTTACAGTTAGGATCACATACAATTTAACAGCCACAACACTTAAAGGAGCCTAGAACACTGATTATTATATTCCTTTAGGCAAAGGATATGAGTTTACAGCCACGAAAAATCTAGTCAGAAAAACTAAGTATAGTGTTACTGGGGGTAAAAAAATGGACCTTTGATGAAATAGAGCATTTCCAAGCAATCCTGATGAAAAAATTAGAGCTGCAGAGAAACTATGAAATTTAAATATAGGAAGGAAGAGAAACACACAAAAAAGCAAACATAAATTAACAGTGATAAAAGACTATACATGGATAAACTACTTACTTTCATATATCTCATCAGGGTGATAAAATGAGTCCAATTAGACAAGGTCTGGGAATTGTTCTGTTATGCCTTGATCTTAAGGAAAGAATGGTAAAAGAGGGAAAGAGGGAATACATGAGGCAGCAGGAGGAAGATTAGGGAAAATTATATCACATAATCAGGGAGGTGCAAATAGAGATCTATATAAACAAGGAGAAGGGGGTGAGAAGGAGCAGCTGACATTTGGACCTCATTCTCATCTGAACTAGTTAAAAGAAGGAAGAACACACACAGAGTTGAAAAGAGAAATGCAGTTCATTCAAAAAGGAACCAGGAAGGAAAGGGGAGAAGAGGTGAGGGGCAATTAGAAGGGTAAATTAAGGGAGGGAATAGTACTAAGCAAAACAAATTCTAAGGATGTACAAAACAGAAATATTTGTAACTTTTTTTGAGGTTGCAAAGAATGGTAATCTGAAAGTGTGTCCTTAAATTAGGGAATGGAAATGTTACAAGTTACTATGGTATACAAATGTGATGGAATACTATTATGCTGAACTTTTATCAGCATAACAAACAGCCAGGAGTCCAGAAGACTAATGATAAAACATACCTCCTACCTCCAGACAGAGAGGTAAAGGATGCAGAATGAGAAAAATATTTTAGGGAGACATGGCCAATGTGAAAATTTGTTTTGATTGATTATATATAAGTATATGGTCAATAAATACATATATGTATCTGTGTAGTGGTTTTTGCTTTTCTTGTGTTCTCAATTGGGATGGAGAGCAGGAAGGCAGATCTTGGCTAATTAAAACAAAAGTTTTTAAAAATAATAGGACAGATAAATAAGAAAGACTGTGGATAATAGGGTAATTATCACAAGGCCTAGATATGGGCCAGATTTTCAAAGTGAAGAGAATGGATTCTGTAAACTTGGACCAGATATTTTGACATGGATTCCCAGCAAAATTCTAGAAAATTTTAGAGGGATGATTAGTGAATAATTGGAAAAGGAAATGGTGATAACAACTGCATGGCTTCATCAAGGACAGGTCAAGCCAGACTTGAGTTCAGTTCCTTTCAGAAGATGACCAGAGGGGCAGCTAGGTGGCGCAGTGGATAAAGCACCAGCCTTGAATTCAGGAGGACCTGAGTTCAAATTCGACCTCACAATTGACACTTACTAGCTGCGTGACTCTGGACAAGTCACTTAACCCCAATTGCCTCACCAGGGGAAAAAAAATTAAAAAAAAAAAAAAAGATGACCAGACAAGTAAATCAGAAGGATGCTTTAGATAGAGTTTACCTACAGTTGAGCAAGGTATTTGACAGTATCTCATGCTATTTTTGTTTTTTAAGAAAGAAGGTAAAACGTGAGCTACATAACAATTAGACAAATGAAGAACTAGTTAGAAAGACCAGATCCAAAGTGTATAATTAACTGTTGAATGTTGGTATTCAGGAATGCTCCAGAGATCAAAGTCATAGGAACAGCTCTACTTTGTTTTATGAGGTTTAACATTATTAGTGATTGGGATGGAGGCATGGATGGCATACTTATCAAATTTTCAGATGGCACAAAGCTGGGATGGATAGTTAACATGCTGGATGACATCCAAGAACTCTTCCCCCCAAAAAATATATCTTGATGGGCTGTAACTTTGAATCAAAAAGATGAAATTTAATAGTGATAAATATAAAATCTTACACTTGAATTCAAGAATCAGCTTTGCAAGTATAAGATGGAGGTAATGTGACTACTCCCTGCAATTAATCAGGAAAAAAAATCTTTTTTTTGTAGATTTCAAGATAAATATCAGTTAGCAGTGTAATATGGCAGACAAGAAAATTAATGGAATCTTGGGCTATGTTAAGAAAGGCATAGAGTCGGCCATGCTCACCAGAGGTTTCATCAAGTAAAAGCTGGATAACCAAGCTACCTTCGTAAGTTTCATATGTAGGTTGGCCAAAGGCCTGTGACTTTGCTTTTAAATAAGGTTCTGTGATTCTCTGAACTCAATGAAATTATCACTTCCTACATCATCTCTTGACACTATGTCTCTGTTAATGAAATTTAGCATAGTATTAGCTTTCCTACCTGTCACATAATCATATTGCTGACTCCTTGAGAGTGACGTCTACTAAAGTTCCCTATCCCTAGCAGTTCACTGCCAAACAGTTTATCTCTTTTAATAATAATGCCATAGACTTGTGAGGTAGATAATATAAGGAAAGCACTTCCTGAGTCCTCTTACATTATAGAACTGTGAATTATTGCTTAACACCAATATTCTCCCAGTGATTTTATAGGTCACACAAATCATGTGACATCCTATCTCAGAAGATTCAAAATTACAGGTGAAAAAAAAAAAGCCAGAAAAATGCACGCTAGCTATAAACAGGTTTCAGCATATTATTATCCATGACTTGCATGCAAGAAATGTCATTAATAAGCTATATAGCATCATGGAAGATAAAATCAACATTCTGATTATATTAAATATATATATATATATTTTTTTGTTTTGTTTTGTTTTTGTTTTTAGTGAGGCAATTGGGGTTAAGTGACTTGCCCAGGGTCACACAGCTAGTAAGAATTAAGGAACTGATTTAAAATATAAGCACCAAAGCCATCTGTCAATAGACAAAAGGATACAAATAGGCAATTTTCTCTTTCTTTCTTTCTTTCGGGGCAAGGAGGGTTAAGTGACTTGCCCAGGGCCACACAGTAAGTGTCAAGTGTCTGAGGCTGTATTTGAACTCAAGTTCTCCTCGAATCCAGGGTCAGTGCTTTATCCACTGTGCCTGCCACCTAGCTGCCCCCTACAAATAGGCAATTTTCAAAGGAAAGGTGCTCCAAATCACTAATAATCAGAGAAATGAAAATCAAAGCAATTCTTGACAAAGGTAACAAAAAGGGGAAATGTTGGAGGGGTCTGGGGAAAAAAGGCACACTGATGCATTGTTTTTGTTTTTGGTGGTTTTTTTTTTTTGGTGAGGCAATTGGGATTAAGTGACTTGCCCAGGGTCACACAGCTGGTAAGTGTTAAGTGTCTGAGGCCGGATTTGAACTCAGGTACTCCTGAATCCAGGGCCGGTGCTCTTTCTACTGTGCCACCTAGCTGCTCCACACTGATGCATTGTTGTTGGAGCTGTAGTCATTCCTGAAAACAATTTGGAATTCTGCCTTGTAAGAATTGATTTGGGGACCCCCATTTTTGTCTAAAATTAGAAAGCCTCGGGTGCCTCCCCGCAACGCAAGCCTCGGGCGCATCACGCCCTGGCTTCCTCAGCCCAGCTGGGATATGCACGAAATCCCCTTGCCCCAGCTGGCCTTGGGCCCAGCCCCAGGAGGGGCCAACAAATTAGCTTGGAGGGCGTGGGTGGTTGCCCCTGGTTTCTGGGGAGAGAAGGTTTTGTGTGTGTGTGTGTGTGTGTGTGTGTGTGTGTGTGTGTGTGTGTGTGTGTGTGTGTGTGTGTGTTGGGGGGGGGAATGGGAATTAAGTGACTTGCCCAGGGTCACACAGCTAGTAAGTGTCAAGGGTCTGAGGCCCGATTTGCACTCAGGTCCTCCTGAATCCCCGCGGGGCCAGTGCTCTTTCACTGTGCTACCTAGCTGTTTTTTTAAGGACGAGATGTAAAGCAGTTGGGAGTCGGTAGAAGGAAGAGAGCAGAGAGGGCAAGAGACAAGGGAGGAGATTTCATGGCGGTAGGCAAGAAAGTTAAATGCAGACAGGTCCTATGTCCTATTTTTCTTTATCCTTATCTCTAAGTTTATTCCATATCAATAAACCCTGTTTTTAGCTTTTATTGAAAGGAGGCTTTTTAATCTCATTTCTTGTTTATCTGGGAGAAGCAGTTGGGGAGAGGGCAGGCCCTTACAGATTGGAAGCTCCAGCTAGCCAGGAGTTCACAGATTGGCTTAGGCAGCTAAAAGCTTACAGATAGCTAATAGCTTTCAGATAGGAAAGAGGAAAATTACCTATATGTACAAAAATATTTATAACTCTTTTGTTAGTGACAAATTACAGGAAATTAAGGAAGTTATGCAACATTTGGGGAGTTGCAGATGAATGAGACAGTTTCAGATAAACAAGAAAACATTTGTAAAAACTGATGCAAAGTAAAGTGAGCAGATCAGGAATTTTATAAAAATGCCCAGGAAAGAATTCAGGACTTTGATCTACTTGGTGACTGCTGTAACTCTAAAGAACAAATGATAAAACATGCTGTCTCTTGAGAGAGGTGATGGATGCAAGATATAGAATGAGACACATAGTTTTGGTCATGGTCAGTGTAGGAATTTATTTTGCTAGATTAGGTATGTTTGTACTCTCCCCCTCTCCCAGTATTTGGGAAGGGTAGGTAGGAAGGATACAAATAAATATTAGCTGAATTAAAGTAAAATAAAAGTTCGAAAAATATTCAAGAAATATGTGGGCTGGAAGACTCCATGATTTATGCATTACCTTAAATACTGAATATCTCTTAGGTTTCTGTGAGGAGCAAATATGACAAACATTTTGTAAACTTTAAAGCATTACATGAATATCACTATTTTCATAATTACCTACCAAGATAGCACTGGGTAAATCACCTTCAAAATGTTTTTGACATGAGTTTTTTTTCTGGACCTTTGAACTTCAACTATATGAATAAGCTTTTCACTAGAAAGCATTTATTGGCTTTGGTATTTCATGAGATTTAGTGGCCAATATGAAGAAAAGGCTAGAGGGTAAGGACAAAGTGTCTTGGAGGATCTCCCAGTTCCATAATTTTCAAAGTCCTAAGCCCACACAGCATATTAGTTTGGTGGTGTTTTTTTAAGCCAACATATAAGCAATTTTCTCAATGTTTTCATTGGTAGAAATGCTTACTATAATTTATGAATATCTACTCACCTCCATTATATCCTCCAAATTCTCTTCAGCATCTGCTTTCTCAGTCATCAGTTTGGCAGCCTTAAAATATGTTTTCATGAGAAGGTACCCTCTCTTAGCTCCATTCCAATGGGACCGAGGAATTTCCACCAAGCCATAACCCAACAATAAAACAAGGAGGAACAGGCCCCATGTATTGGCAGCAGCTATCCCAATTGTCTGAAGCTGATTCCTAAGGAGAAGAAATCATGATCAAATGATTACTTCTACAATTTCACCACTTGACTATGACAGATGAATGTATATTTGAATACCACCTAAGGTATATAATACTTGCTCCCTTTAAGGAAGTTATTTTCTTTATTTCAGACTGCTTTAATTATTAAAAGTATTTTTTAACACTGAACCAAAGTGCTATTTGTCCTAGATCTACTCTCTGAGATCACAAATAATAATATTTTTCACTTTATTTTTGGCAACATGGCTAATATGAAAATGCTTTACCTGACTTCACACTGTATAATTGGTATCAAATTGTTTATCATATCTCAATGGGAAAGCAAGGGGCTGGAAGGAAGAGGAGAATTTGGAACTCAAAATTTAAAAATGAATGTTTAAAAAAAGGCAATCCAAACACAAATTTATCTTACCTAATCTCAACTGGACTCTCTATAATTCATTCATTAGCCTACTTTCTACTCTGGCTGTTTCAAACCTTGTCTTGACTCAAAACTTCCATAGTAGCCTTGCTTTAAACCTTTCTACTGAGAACCTCTTTTCATACTGCATCAAAAAAAATTTGAGGTCATTTATCTTTTTTTTTTTTGCGGGGTTAAGTGACTTGCCCAGGGTCACACAGGTAATAAGTGTCAAGTGTCTGAGGCTGGATTTGAACTCTGGTCCTCCTGAATCCAGGGCCAGTGTTTTATCCACTGCGCCACCTAGCTGCCCCCTGAGGTCATTTATCATGAGATCTCATTTCTCCCCTTCTCATCTTCTATTGCCCAGACATCTTCCCCCACTATCTTCTCTTCTTTCTTCACTCTCATATAAAGAGATTGCTCTTATACTTTTCAAGGTCAACTACTCTACATGCACCTTTGATCAAACCTCCTTCGCTTCTCCTAAAGATTTCCCCAACTATGATTCCTCTTTCTTATCATCAGTTTCTCCCTTTCTCTTGGTTCCTTCGCTGCTACCTATAAATACAATTATGAATCATCAATTCTCAAAAAAAACAAACCAACAACAATAAAAAAAAACCCCAACAACAGGGCGGGTGGGGGGGGCAGCTAGGTGGTGCAGTAGATAAAGCACCGGCCCTGGATTCCGGAGAACCTGATTTCAAATCTGACCTCAGACAACTGACATTTACTAGCTGTGTGATCCTGGGCAAGTCACTTAACCCTTAATGCCCCACAATAATATCAAAACATATTTGTAAATTAACACAATTGTGATTTAGATATAAAAGACATCTGAATACTAAAAAAAAATTAAAAACCAGGAAAATAAATTTGATCATTTGAAAAGCACAACAAATAGTATGGTTCAGATTTAATGTATGTTTTTAATTTAACATGGCCTATATAGACTTCTATTTTATGAATCATTGAGAAGCACAATTTTTTGATTCATTCTATGAAATTCATGTTTATCTAATGCATAAAATACAAGAAAGTTTTTTGGGGAAAAAGAAAGAAACACAAACCTAAGAATATTTTTGTTTTTTTTTAATAGTGTTATTCTTACCATTCTAAGTGCAAATTTGGATTCACAGCCACATAGATTAAAAATGCTCCAAAAATCAGCAAATATGTGCCATAATAAATTGCATTCTCAATCAGCGCTGTTTTGATCTTTCCAGTAATGGAAAATCCTCCTGATCTTGCATATGATTGCATAAAAGGTAACAGGATCCTAAAATAAGAGGGGAAAAAAAGCTAAGAATAAAAAAATTCTTAATTTCATCTACTTGATATTTTTATTTACCAGTTACTATAATAAAATAAGTGTTATATTCTCAAATCAAGAGTTTAAGAGCACATCTAGGTGGGTTTGTACCCTTGTCTCTGCCAGTACTAGCTCTATGACCTTGGGCAAGCCAGTTAACCTCTCGAGTCTCAGTTTCCTCATTTCTTTCTTTTTTTTTTTTTTGTTTGTTTTTTGGTGGGGCTATGGGGGTTAAGTGACTTGCCCAGGGTCACACAGCTAGTAAGTGTAAAGTGCCTGAGGCTGGATTTCAACTCAGGTACTCCTGAATCCAGGGCCGGTGCTTTATCCACTGCGCCACCTAGCTGCCCCCTCAGTTTCCTCATTTCTAAATGTGTAAAATACCTATTTAATCTACCTGCCTCAAAGCTCATATCTGGAGACTGAACAAGATTAAGTGAATGCAAGTGTAACATGATCAACTAAAAATGACAAAGTATCATGCAAATGTAAGGTATTATTAAATGTGAACAAAAGCAAAAAGAAACTCAGGGGGCCAATGGGATGTTGTTTTTGGAAAAACCATGTACTCAGCTCAATATATTCAAAGTCTCATTTTAATGAGTATTTTTAAGTAATAGTAGATCTGTAATTTTCCTTATGCTTACATAGTAATCTGTATTTCAATACATTTAATGTCTTAGAATATAATCCCTCCCATAAAGTGTTATTTTAGCAATAAATTGCGACACATATGGAGAGCAAATGCAGCATAATACATAATAAAGATCCATCACTGGAGTTGGGATGATCTGGATTCCAGTTCTGCCTCTGATATATACTGGTTTTGTGACCATGGGCATGTGACTCAACGTCTCATCCCCTTACTTTAAGTTACAAAACTAAGTTGCAGATCTGTATTAGCAGGACTTTACATAGTGGGACTCCCTCATACCAGCAAAGTCATAAATCTGGCCCTCAAAAAAGAAAAACTGAGACACTTTTGAATCCTAGGATAGAGTAGCAGCTACAAAATTATCATCATTATACTCAATCAAAAATAATAAACTGGAATATACAATAAAGAAAATACTAGGTAAATACCTAACATATGAATACCTTCTGCCATGCCATTAATACCTGGCTAAATCTAAAAAGTGAAATCTTATTGAATATTGGGGAGGGAGGAGAAAGAAGACAAAAGTAGAAACATTTATCACCTACCATGTTAAAAATTGTGATGTCCAATATACAACACGCCAGAAAATTGGCATGATTCCATCAGGGATATAGCTCCATGGCTTGAAACACGGATGTTTTCTGTTTTAAACACCACCATACACCGCCCCCCGGACCCAAACAAAAGAGTTTAAAACTGCTCGCAACTTAACAAGTCTTAAATTCATTTTATGTTAATAAGAATTGATTTTTCTACTATATCTAAATTCTATTGTAATAACATTTCAGTCTTTTTTAAAGTCACTTATTAACTCAAAATTTTACACTCAATTCAAAATGACAGTGGCTGCATGCTGACTAAAAATAACATCAACAAAGCATTTTGTTCTAGCAGAGATATAGTTCCAACTGGAAGTTCATATCTTACTTTAATATTAACTTTTGGAGTAATATTTTTAAAAAGAGCTTTACGAATCAGGATACTAGGGAAATGGTGTAGTAAGTTTCAGGCACTTTTAAATAAATAAAACTACAAAAATATGGATATATAGTCAGATATATATTTAGACTATTTGAAAAAGTAAAAATCAATATACATTAGTGTTTTGTTTGGAAATGTTCTAGAAATTCAATTATTTTGTTAAAATTAGAGTATAATACCCTGGTTCACTTTGAAATTTTGTATTCATTCTACTGCTTTGGAATCTATTACTCTCACTTTCATGGGGGTGCAGAGGTAGACAGTGAGAGTTATAGGTAGGTTCCACTCAGTACACTGAGTGAACAAGTTCCTAATGCCAAAACAGTGCCTTTTACACTAAAATATTTTTTGCTTGAATTAATTGTTCATACTTTTAAACATAAAAGACATATCTATATGAGGAAAAATAAGTTTTAATGTGAACAAAGTTATTTAGATGAAACCTATGGTAACAATAATTTTTTAAAATGGTAAGCCATTTTTAGATTTAAAAACCAAAAGTATTACCCTGTAATAGGGATGCCTGTAGAGTAAGGTCCAGTTATGTTGTTATTTTCTGAAGGGCTAGAGTTGGCAGCTTGTTTGCATCGGTTGTATATTGTCTAAAATGTTGAAAATATATTTGTTAAAAATGAGGACAGTTTATGTAAATCTGCTTATGTTTTTAAAAAGTAATCAAATTCAGAATATTTCATTAAAAATTTGTAAAACACAATTTAGCTGTTTTTCTTTTTTTATAAGTATGTCTTGAATAGATTGTTAAAGTATACCAAACTAAGATATAAGGAAAATATAAGGAAAGTGTCAACTCTCACCGTACTAACATCCAAGGGCAGGATGAAAACTATGAGAAAGCAGAGATACCAAGCAAGTAGTGTTGCTACAATAACGAGTCTATGCTGTTTCTTAAAGTCTCCATATCGATGAAGTATTAATAAAGCCAGAAAAAAGACAAAAACAATCTCAAGTCCCAAAGCTGCACCACTCATTATTGTATGTTCACTCCAGCCAACCAAGGCTATTCATCTGAAGATAATGATCATAACTGTATAAAAGAGGAAAAAGGAAAAGTATCAGCACATAAAACATTATTCGTTAGAAAAAGTTATCAGATCTTACTTTGGAAAACATTTAGAAATGTTTATTATTATTTTCATTCTTAAGAATATTAATTCAAAATAGAGCCAGCACCCCTCCAGATAGAACTGTGACCTTTACTATTATTCCAATCACAATCCCTAGATTATTTGGGTTGTTCCCTGTATAATTCTGTTGGATTACTTTAAAAATACAAACAATAACAACATCTGGCAATTAAAGGTTTGGCAAAGTTCTTCACATTCATTATCTCATTTGATCCTCACAGGAAGCCTATGAGGTAGTTAGTAGTAACTAACCTTATTTTTTGAAGGCAGCATGGTACAGTGAAAAGAATGCTGAATTTAGGCATCAAGAGAGCCCCAAGTTTGAATCCTGTCTTCAATACTTTTACACCATGGGCTCAGGCAAATCACTTAAGATCTCTGAGCCTCAGTTTCCTCATCAGTAAAACAGAGTTTTACAAATAACACCTCAAGTATCTATTGCTACAGGGTTGTTATGAGGATCAGTGAGATAAAGCACGTAAAGAACTGTAAACTTTAAAATACTATAGTCAGATAATATTAAAAACATGCCACATAACATATGACCAAGAGCCATTACCAAAAATATGCATGGGCAAAGGACAGCAACAGTTCTCAAAAGAACTACATATTATTAACAAGCAAAAGTTGTTCTAGATCACCAATAAAAACAACTCTGAAGTTTCATTTTATACTTAGCAAATGAGCAAGGATGCTTAAAGATGGAAATGGTCTATATGAGGAGTTACGAAAAGACAGGAAGACTACTATACCATAAGTGGAGCTGTACATTGGTTCAGCTGTTCTGAAAACTAATTTGGAATTATGCTAAGAAAGTGACTAGAATCTCCACTAGAGATCCCACTGCAGAACATATACGCTAAAAGTTCAACAAAAGAAACATTCCATGTTCACAAAAACATTTTACAGTGGCACTTACATAAGGCTGTCTAATTGTAATGATTAATCATGACTAGATAAAAAGATGAGAAAACACACCTCCCTCCTTTACTACAGGTCCGAACTATCCATTGGCAGATAGTCCAAAGGAAGGTTCACTAGTTTGGGGGAAGGGGAGAATTAAATCTAGAAAAGACTTTAGTAAAGACAAAAGGCATGAATAAAACTTGAATTTAAAAACCATAAATAAAACCACACCTTATAAATACTATTTGGCTAAAACATCAGGCAATCAAACATTTTTCAAAATAAATATGTCACAAATACTTCCTACTGAACAAAGAATGTTTCAGCTTTTATTAACTTGAAGGTAGTATTTTCCTTTGGTTCAATTATAGGCTAAATGAAAATTTAATCTGTCCTCTTTAAACTCAACATCTCTCAAAACGCATCAATTACTTTATGTCTGGAGTAAAGATCAGCCAGGTACTGAAATCCTTGAGGAAAAAAAAATGGCTTAAGACCCAGAAGCTGGTATACAACAGCAATAAGGCTATGGGACAAGGTAATTAATAAAAGGGATATATCAAACCTCAAAGAATGAGATGCTGCAGAGAACTGGCAGCAGAGGAGAAGGTCTTGAGGTACCAGTGGAAAACAAGGAGAATAATGATGATTGCTGGCTCAATGTGTTAGGGAGTGGCTAGCAAGGGAGAGGATGGCAAGGGGATGGATTATCGTCTAGAAAGGCAGTTTTCTGTAAATAACAGAAAATGAAAAATGACTGGAAGAGATCTGGGATGAAGGGGAACTGACGATGGGAAATAAATTCAGGGTTCCTGAGGGAACAGTAGAAAAGGAGAACAGAGATTGAAGACTGGGGAGGGGGCAGAGTATAGAACTCGACAGGGATAAGTAGTAAGTAGGTCAAAGAGGTCTTCTCTACTGACAAACTCTGAATCAGAGGGACTGGGGACCTAGAAATAGAAATTTGTTAGCTATTCTTAGGCTAGGGTAAATTGATCAGAGCATTTGGCTGATAATGTAAGTAGCTGGGAAGGTCAAATACTGAAAGACACCAATAATCACTAGTCTATCCATCACAATCCCTGATGTTGTCTGTCCTTTGTTCTCAGAGAGGACCATGACATCAGGGGGAGTGAATTGGATTTAAGTGAGGGAGGGCTGTGCAAGGTCACCAACCTCACTCTCTCCTCCAGAGCCATCTGGGTCCAGTGGTAAGACAGACATCAGGATGACTGGAGATGGACCCGGATATTTAAGGTAATTGGGGTTAAATGACTTGCCCAGGGTCACACAGCTAGTAAGTGTCTGAAGTGAGATTTGAACTCGGGTCCTCTGGACTCCAGGGCCAGTGGCTCTATCCACTGCACCACCTAGCTACCGTCAACAATACTTTTAAGGGCCTTGGAGAGTTATGAGGATGACTGCTAATAGCTTTCAGAATTTATGGTATGAAAGAGGCCTCATTCTGTAGAAAGTAGTTTGTTTACTCTTCTGTACCATACCACCATTTTCCTAGATGGCTAAGGCAGTAACAGTGGTGGCAAGGACAATGGGCCTTATTCTCTCCTCTGTGTTGGTGGCCCTAACTTCCTGCATCATGTAGGGAAGGAGGAAAGGAGAGGTACTGGTTACAGTTTCTGCCTCCAGGGAAGGTAGAGTAGGTGTCACTTCCATAGCTGGCAAAGGTAATTTGGAAATCTAAGTGAAGGAAGTCTCTAATTCCAGCTGATCCACAGCTAGGACAGCTACTTCACTCTTCCATCTCTTTCCATCACAACTCTTGTGAAATGTTGGGGATGATGCAGGTGTGCTTCCTTTCCCCTAAGGAGCAGTGACCCTGCCAACAATCCTTTGCAATTTCTCCCAGGGGCCTGGTTCTTCTTAGGATCACAGAAACCATTCCCTCCCATTCAATGCTTTCCTCTTGGGCAAGGGCAGAAACCTCAGATAGTAGAATGCAGTTATTTTAAAGAGAATACTCTGTAGACCCTCAAAGCACAAAAGAATGGGAGAGAAAGGGGGAAAGTAGATTCCTTGAGTCATGATCGTATTCCTGACTAAATCCAGAAACTTTTAAGGTTCAGTCAACTTTCACCACTGCACTCTGAACAATGAAAAAAGCAGAAGAGAAAGGGTAGTACCATTTCTCTCTCCCTGAGCTATACAACATGGAGTCTGATTGACAAATTCACTATCACCAAAACCAGGAGTGTCACAAAGATAAATACTCCTACAACAGTAAAGGAAAAATAATAACTGAGAGAAAGAAACTGCATTAGGTCCTATTCCTAGTCCTAGAATCTGGGGTAAATAGTAACTGCTCAGAGAGGATAAGAGCAGAAAATTGTTTGACTAAATGGTGGCACAGTGGATACAATGCCAGGGAGGGAGCCAGAAAGATCTCTGAGTTCAAATACAGCCTCAGAAACTTATTAGTTATGTGAGCCTGGGCAAGTCACTTAACTTAAACCCTGCTGGCCTCAATTTCCTCATTTGTAAAATGAGCTGGAGAAGGAAATGGCAAACTACTCTAGTATCTCTGCCAGGAAAACCCCAAATGGAGTCATGAAGAGTTGGGTATGACCAAAACAAAAATAAACAACAAAACCAAAAAAGATCTCTGATTCCTTTCTCCTTTAAAATTTTATAAGACTATGGACAGAGGAAGCAACACACCCAGAAAGAAGATTCAGACTTATCATGCATAAATATGATGGAGCATATCACAATTCCTAACTGTATTTTTATTGTTACTGAAGGAAAATCATATAAAAAGCTCTCCTAATTAAAAAGGTTTAAAATTAAATTTTTTAATTTGTAGGGATAGACTTTATTCATATATGGAATGTTAGATGAGCCAAAATTAAAGGAAAAAATGGGTAATTATCTGCTTAAGACTATGAAATTGATCATTCAGATCCCCTAAAACTTCTTTCAAGTCTGAGTTATTAAATTGGGCATATAGATGATCTAAAGTAGTGAGACAATCCCTTTATAGACCTTAAGCATTGCTTATCACCTAACAACTATTTCTGATATGTTCTCAAGACCTAGCTATTGGACTCCTAAAAGGAAATATCACTCTTAATAATGAAGTTTCCCTTTGACTATTAAGATCTTATGAGAAATATTACACAAAACTATCAAATTACAAGATAAAGGAAAAATTACTTGAAGAATTACATCTTGTATTTATGTCACCTTAATTTCCAAATATATCCATCCCCATTCTCCTACCCATCAGGCCCCATTTTGTAGCAAATAATAAAAAAGAGCACAGATCAAAAAGCAGCTCAGCAAAATTTAAATCAACTTTGTATGAACATATATGCAATATTCATACCCAGAGTCCTCCACCTCTGTAAAAATGAGAAGGAAGTATGTCTCTACTTTGGGGATCAAGCTTGCTAGTTGACTGACTAATGCAGAAAGGAAACTGCTCTACAACTTAAGAGCCTAAGAATGTTTCAGGGACCAGAGATAGGTTAAGTGGAGTCCTCAGGGAGTCACAGAGCCAATATATGGGGGCCCAGAAGGGAGAGAAGAAGAGAGATGTAACGGAGACTTGAATCCAAGTGTTCCTGCCTCCCAAAAGCAGGTTTCACACATAACCATTAAAAACTGAAAACTTTTTATCTTACTCATAAATATTTGTGGCTAATCAATGAAGAGGACAAAATTTCACATGTATTTTTAAACTATAGATCTAAACCAGACTGTAAGGTAGTAACTTTCCCCCCCCCAGGTACATTAGCTCAAGTTAGTCTTTTAGACACACATAACTTAACAAAAGGGAAGATATAAGTATTTGGTATACTTTACTAGTGCTATACAAACAAGCACAGAGATTTGATTAGCCAGATAGGTTTACTGAATAGAAGTTTTAACTTTATGCCAAAAGATTTGGCTCAGATCATATAAGAGGCAGTAGATTATTGCACTGCCTGATGCATTAGCTTTCTCTTGAATCATTAAACAGATTAGCTCAGAGACATCTTGAGTGTCCTTGTATGGCTTCTTCTGACCTGTGTGTGTGTGTGAGCTCTCTGTAAAATAGTCTTTGAGACTAACATACATTTGGCATTTGAACAACATGGCCCACTCACTGGAGTTCTGCTCTCTGCAGTACTGTTTGAATGCTTAGAAATTCAGCTTGAGCAAGGACCTCACTCAGTGTCCAGTACCATCTTGCCAGGTGATCTTCAGAATCTTTTTTTTTTTAATTTAATTTAATTTTTCAGAATCTTCTTAAGACAATTCCAATAATATTAATTTAATGATCAGAAAACAGAACTATTAGGAATTTTTTTAAAAAACTACCTTAATCATAGTTGGAATCATAACTGGAATCAGTTGTGCTCCCCTCCTACTCCCAATAAAGCCTATTAAAAGCAGTTCAAGCTGTGCTAAACACAAATATCCATAAAGTTCTAAGAGTTGGAAAGGGTCTTAGAGCTCATTTTGTCCAACCCCATCTCCTGTGAAAACCCCAAAACATGGTCATCCAGGCTCTGCTTGAACAACCTTCAGACATTATTAAAGTTTAAAAATAATTGCTATTATAAGCATCAAATAGTACGCTGTTAAAAGAAAGACAAAAGAAAAAGGATAAAATATTATTTCAGTCAGAGTTAGGAACAAAGAAGAATGAGATGATCAACTTAGAATGATCCTTTGGAATAAGAATTAATTAGATAATGGTCTTAAATTTTCATTCAACGCATGTTCCCCAAAACAAACATAGTCACTCAGTTTGCTATAGATGAAGTGAAATTGAACAGAATATGAATAATAAGGTAACTAGGTAAATAAAAAATTTAATTATTTTAATCAGAAACAGAATAATTTCAAACAAAATTGAATTTAGAAAGTGTATACAACACCACTGGCTGAGTCTATATCCCGAAGACATCCCCCAAAAGAGAAAAAGGCCTGTTTGTACTGATATTGATGGAACAGACTGAAGCATGCTATTTTTCCCTTTCTTTCATTTTTCTTTTAATCAAGTTTTCTGGTACGGATGACTGATATGGTAATGTTTTACATAATCATACATGTATAACCCATATCTGATTGTTTGCCACCTCTGGGAGCGGGGTGGGGGGCGGGGGAGAGAGGAGGAGGGAGGGAAAGAGGGATAAAAATTGGAACCCAAACCTATAAATAAAAATGTTTATTGTTTTTTAAAAAAGTGTATACATTGGAAATCTACATACTTGAAACATTCAGACTATCTTTGGAGAGCAAGAGATACCATCTAATTTAGTGGGGGAGAAAAAAGTCAACCTTATTGTTTTATAATAGAATCTCATAGCTGAATAGAACCTCAAATGCCCAAACGATACAAATACCCTCTATAATAACTTCAGTGAGAGGGAATCGCCTACAGCATTTTTTGATTATACGAGCTTCTCCTTAAAGAGACTCAAAATCTGCCTCTACAATTTCCATCCATCACTCTGTTCATAAGTTACTTTATTATTCATCCACCTCTGCCCTCTGACACCAAGCCAATTAAACCTAATTCCTTAAGTGAACAGTCCTCCTTCAAATATGTGAAGACAGCTATCACGTTCACGCTGACTTCTCTCTCCTCTCATTTTCTTCAAATGATACTCAAATGGAATGATTTCAAATCACCTCCTAACAGGGGGCAGCTAGGTGTGGATAAAGCACCGACCCTGGATTCAGGAGCACCTGAGTTCAAATATAGCCTCAGACACTTGACACTTAACCCTCACTGCCCCGCCAAAAAAAAATCACATCCTCACACTCACTTTGAGCATGCTTGAGCTTGATGATAACCTTCATAAAGTTTGTCATCAAGACTGGAAATGTGGTCTGACCAGGAAGAGTATCCCCTTTTCTTGATAATATACTTTGCTGAATGAAATATAAAATCACATTGATTTCACTTTGGTTGACATGTCAAACTATGGAGTCTGTGGTCCACATGTATATAAACATTGGGAGTACTCATTTTATATTGCAGTTTTCTAGAAAAATCATCGTGTGGCTATTTAGGCCAAAGATATTAACTGAATCTTACTTCTATTGAATTCTAAAATTTGTCTCTCAATCTAAAAATACTGAGTATTAATAGTACATCAGAAAAATTACATTTACATGAGTTAGGTAATTTGAAAAGCATTTAAACATTTTCTATATGCCAGGCACTCAGCTAAGCACTTGTGATAAAGACAAAAAGGAAAAATTCCATCCTCAAGGCGATTACATGGGGGTGGGGGATAAAACATGTACATATATGGGAATAAGTATTTATTAAGTACCTACAACCTGCATGCTAAGCACTTTAAGAATATTATTTCAGGGCAGCTAGATGGCGTAGTGGATAAAGCACCAGCCCTGGATTCAGGAGGACATGAGTTCAAAACTGGCCACAGACACTTGACACTAGCTCTGTGACCCTGGGCAAGTCACTTAACCCTCATTGCCCTGCCCCCCCCCCCCAAAGAATATTATTTCATTTGATTCTCACAACCCCATGATGTAGGTACTACTATTCTCATTTTACATTTGAGGAACCTGAAGCAGAGAGAGGTTAAGTGACTTGCCCACAATCACATATCTAGGAAGTATCTAAGGCAAAATTTGAACTCAAGCCCTAAACATAGGGACCAGTGCTTTCTCTACTGTGGCATGTTGCTGCCTACAAGGAATAAATGCAAATTAATTAGGGAAGATTGGGGAAGAGCTAACAACTAGAATTTGAATGGATCCAGAAATGTTTTGTGTAAAAGGTGGCTCTGATCCAGAAGACAGACAGACAGACAGACATGCATGCATATGTATATGTATAAATACACATACATTTTTCAATTATGCCTAAATTTAATCCTATTTTTTCTATTAAATTTTCAGCTAAGGAATTATAAAACTTGTTTCCTAACATACTAAAACATCACTGTTAGAAATTATTTGGATGGTTAAATTATTTCCATTTTCTTATATCTCAAATATTTGTTATATGAATACGAAAAAAGGATGGTCATAGTACTTGTCATGTTTATTTTTATTTTTTAATCTAAATGTAAGTCCTTACATTTTTATTTTTTAATTAAATGTTTCTTTCCTTTTTAAAAAAATATGACCAGAATATTTCCAATACCCGTCCTCCTTCCCCTTCCAGAGAGCCATCCCCACAACTTTTTAAGGGGGAAAAAAAGACAAAAATAGTCAATAAAATTGATCAGTAGATCAAAATAGTCTGAAAATTAAGCAGTATGCCACACATGTTCCTCCCACTTTTGCAAATGAGTTGGGTAGAGAGGTATCTTCTCCTATCTCTTCTTTGGAGCCATTAAGAATTTACATTTGTCCCCATTAAGCTTCATTTTATGAATTACAACATTTCGATCTTTTGTTATCCTGATTTATTCACCCAAAGTGGTAGCTAACCTTTGAAACTTCATGTCATCATGTAGGCCTGATGAGTATTTCAAACTTTTCAATCATTTAATTCTTTGATTAGTTATTTTAAATGTATTATTTAAATTATTAATAAAATGTATTCAAAAAGAGATGTTAAATAAATGGAACACTTCATAAGATTGTTTGCTCCATATAAATCAGCTATCATACTTAGAAAGACATGGTAAGCTGAAAGCCCCCTACAGTGACTACAAACCAAAATTAAAATGCAACAATAAGGCAGATTTAAGTTTCAATGACTAGAAAATTTTATTACTGTTTAAATTTTCAAGCTCCTGAAACCACAAACATTTCATATACACAAATTTTTTCAATGGCCTATTAGCCTCAAATGATAAAGTCTACCTACATTTTGCCAGGTGGTCCTTTCCCCCAAATTACCTAGAATGAAAATTTCCTAATATTACTTCAAATCCTCAGTGTTTCTCCTAGCTTTGTCTCACTATCTTGCCCACCAGGAAGTAAGCTCCCAGAAATTACAATCTTGAAATTGCTTTTGCCAAATCTCACTTATGAAGCCCATCAGGGTTTGTACGTTCACACATTCCTACAGATCTTTGCTATGACATAAGTTGTGTCCATCTTGATAAAAGGCAAAACCAATATGCTTTTTTTCACTTAGCTACACATGCTCGTCCCCTGCCTCCTTCCTTTGTCCATTCTTTCTCCTTTGTATACCATCAAGTTGATCCTGGCACCTTGTTTTAAATTCATAGCAATACTAGGAGGTCAGAGGTTCCAAACTCCTCTATCAAATGGGAAACACCTCCAGAATGGTGAAGTAACCTTACCAAGATCATGCAGGAGGTCTGATCATTCCCAGAACCAGGCTGTACTATAGAACATATTCAATCAATTGGAATTACTGAGCACAAGGGGAACAAGGGAATAATCATTTATTAAATGCCTACTATATGCCAGACGCTATGCTAAGTGCTTTTACAACTTACAAGCATTAGCTCATTTGACCCTCACAAAGACCATGGGAGATAAGTGATATAATCATTCCCATTTTACAGCTGAAGAAACTGAGGTAGAAATTAAGTAACTTGCCCAGGATCACACAGCCAGTAAGTGTCTGGGGCCAAATTTGAATTCAGATCTTCCTGACTACAGGCCCAGCATTTTCTGCACTGTGCCACCAGCTGCCCAGTGCTAGTTGCTATACAAATGGAAAAGGAAAAAAGAAATCTCTCTTCAAGGTGGGGTAGGGGGAAGTATATTACTTGTTTACAGGTAAGTAAATCAGATTTTTTTTTACATTTGTATAGTGACAGCACAAGGTGGGAAGAAGGGAACCAAAAATCTAGGGATTGGTAAAGGCTTCAATATGGAGATAACATCTGAGCTGAAGCTTGAAGTGCCCCACAGACTAAGGGGAAGAGGGAAAGCATAGGGTCAGTCTTTTTAAAAGGGACAGAAGCAGGAAATGGAATATCATTCTTGGAGACAGCTCAGTTCAGATGGATATCTAAGGTCTTATGATAATTTGTGGGGAAGAATCAGAGACTATGGGAAAAAATTACAATCATACCTTGGCATTAGTTGGCCAAATTCAATATTCGATGCATTTCAATGAGTAAAAAATGCTTCAGCACTCAATGCTTGCTAGGTACTTGTAGCACTTGTTAAAACCTGCATGAATCAAGATGCAGCGCCCCCATCCCAGCTCTCTGGACAGAGCTCCTGTTCAGCATAGAACTCCACATATTTTGCCCCATACTTTTTTGTGCTTTTTTCATTTCAAGCTTAATTTTTTTTTTTGTTCTTACAAGTCATCATGAGCTCTAAGAAGATTACTGATACCACTGGCAGAAAAGAAAATCAGGGAGAACCATAATAGAACAGAAAAAAGAGATAAAAAAAGCTAAGTATGAGTGTGGTAGCCCAGTGTCTGCTCTCACTGCCGAGTACAAAATTCCTAGAACAAGGATCACTACAATAGTGTAAAATAAAGAGGCTACTAAAGGAGGCACTGTTGCCAGAGGTGTGAAGGTTGTGGGTAAGCAATGGTCACAGAAAATGGAAGAAAGGGAAAAATTGTTGTACATTTGGATTAATTAAAAAGAGTTAGAAGGTGATAGTATTTCCAAAACAACCACCTTTGAAAAAGCAAAACATGCCGATCATCTGTTAAAAGACAAGCCTGGGGGCTGCCAGGTGGTATAGTGGATAAAGCACCAGCCCTGGATTCAGGAGGACCTGAGTTCAAATCCTGCCTCAGATACTTGACACTTACTAGCTGTGTGACCCTGGGAAAGTCACTTAAGTCTCACTGCCCTGCAAAAAAAAAAAAAAAAAAGACAAGCCTGGAAAGCTAGACAATGATGGTTTGATAAATTCAAAAAAGAGAATTGGCATTCACAGTATGGTGAGGCATGGAGAAGCAGCCAGTGGCCACAAAGAAACCGCTGAAACGAGTTTAGGAATTATGTAGAGGCTGAGGGTTTTATTCCCCAACAAGTCTTCAGTTATGACAAGACTGGTAAAGTTAAATTTTATTTTATCTAATTATTGGGTTTTTAAAAATTTACATTTGTCTAGTTTTAAGGTTTTGTATCAATTTATAAATTGCCAAGTACAAATTTCTGGGGTTCAGAAATGGATTATTTCAATTTACATTACTCCTTATGGGAAAAATTCATTCTGTACTTGTGGATTTTACGACTCATCATGCCTTCCTGAACCAATTAACAATGAGTACCAAGGTACCACTGTACTTTAGAAGTCTGAAGTCACTTTAACAGGTTATCTAGATCAGAGATGTCAAACCTACCCAAACTACAGCAACACTCCTGCTGAGCCAGGTTAAAATGTACCTGAGAAAGTTAACAAAATAAATACAAATTTAATAAAACAGATATTACATTTTAAAACTAAGTCAACAATAGGCCTGCAGAAAAGTACAGATTCCTGGCCTTCCTTTTCTACTTGCATTAGATCCCACTGATCTAGATTAAAGCTTCTTAAACTGTGGGTTGAGACCCCATATGGGGTCATGAAAAATGTGGCAACAGTAAAAAGTTATGTGTATCTATTTTATATACCTATATACCTGGGGTCACATAAAAATTTCTCACGCAAAAAGGGGGTCATGAGTGGAAAAAAGTTTAAGAAGTCCTGATCTAGATCACTGCCTTGCTTCAAATGTAGGTCAGGACCTACCTTCCAAAATAGCCTTAAATCCTATATTTAAAGATCTCTCTTATTTAGTTGTTTAGTCCCGTTGGACTCTTCATGGGGCTTTCTTGGCAAAAATACTGGAATGGTGTGCCAGTTCATTTTACAGATGAGGAAACTGAGGCAAACAGGATCAAGTGACTTGCCCAGGGTCACACAACTAGTAAGCGTGTGTGAGGCTAAATTCAAACTTAGGGAGATGAGACTCTAGGCCCAGCACTCTATCCACTGCACCACCTAGCTGCCCAAATGAATGATGAAAAACATGCATGACGCATTTACTGTGTGCCAAGCACTGTGATTGATCATTTCTGGAGCTACAAATAGAAAAGCCAGACAGTCCTTGGCATCAAGGAGCTTATATTCCAAATGAGGAGATAAAAGCTCTCCACTTTGCATCTGCTGCCCTGCCTGGTTTCAAGGCCAAGGAACAAGATGCCCCATCCCAGGATAAGCTCATCACATCTAAGCTCACCTTCATGCTGCTTCATTGTCTCCACCTCTCTCAGCCTCAGCCTGGTTCCAACTTTACAGAACAAGACACTTCCTTGCCGGGTGCCACTAGTGTCCTGTGTCCCAGTTTTCACCTCCACCCCTACTTTCCTGCCCCCTTTTGTGTCTGAGATTCAATTTGAACTCAGAAAGATGAGTCTTCCTGACTCCAGGTCTGGTGCTTTATTCGCTGAGCAATTAATTCCTCCATATATACTGAGACTGGATAACTTCCTGAGTGAAGAGGCCTGTGGCAGCAGAGTCAGGAACACTGAGGTTCAAGTCCAACTCCAGATATATACTGGCTGTATGCCCCCGAGCAATTATCTTTTTCCTAAGAAACTAAAGCTACAATTTGCACAACATCTGCTAATCTGTGTTGATGGACAGAATTCCCTACCTGATTAAAATCAAAGTTCCAAATAAATTATAGAAATAATAATAATTATAATTGAGAATTTGAAGCCTACTATTCTAATGTCTAAATGATTTCTTTCTAAAGGTCTCACAAACAAGATCTACATGGAATTGATTCAAATTTATGAGAATAAGAGCCATTCCTCAATAAATAAATGGCCAAAGAACAGGCGACTTTCAAAGAAAGAAATACAAGCTATCACCAACTGTATGGAAAAAAATACTCTATATCAATAATAATTAGAAAAATGCAAATTAAAGCAACTTCAGGTTGCCCACCAGACTGGCAGATGACAAAAGAAGAAAATAACAAATTTGGGAGGGGCTATGGAAAAACATGCGCAGGAGTGTACTGTTGGTGAAACTGAATGCTACAGCCATCTTGGAAAGTAATGAAGGGGGGGGGGCAGTAATGAGGGTTAAGTGAATTTGTCCAGGGTCACACAGCTAGTAAGTGTTTACTGTCTGGGCTAAATTTGAACTCAGGTCCTCCTGAATCCAGGGCTGGTGTTTTATTCACTGCATCATGTAGCTGCCCCTTGGAAAGTAATTTTAAATTATGTCCCTCAAATTATGAAAACATGCATGCCTATTGAGCAAGCTATACCATTACTTGGCCTATACTCCAATGAAATCAAAGAAAGAGGATAAGGACTTTTTGGTACAAAATATTTATTGCAGCTCTTTTCATGGAAACCCCAAATTGGAAACTAAGAGAGTGTCCTCCCACTGGGGAATGGCTAACCAAACTATGGTGTACAAAAGTAATAGAACATTATTTTGCCAAAAGAAATTTTTTAAATGGGAAAAACCTCTATGAAATGAAGGAAAGCAAAAAGAGAAAACTAGGAAAACAATTTTCCCAACATCAAAATTGTAGAGTAAAACAACTTTGGAAAACTTTAGAACTCTAATCAACACAAAGATAAATCACAAGTCCAAAAAAAGATGAAAACATGATACTTCTTGATAATGTGGCGATAAATTCTAATACAGAAGACACAGCCAAAATGAGTATTTATTTTATAGGACTACAACGGTTGTAATGAGGGCTTTATTTTATTAGATTTTTTTAGAGAGGGGAAACAGATAAAGGAAAAATGGCATTTTATAACAAAAATAAACTAAAAGAATTCTCTTTTCAATTTAAATTCATTCTCTTATTCAATTCTTTATGCTAAAAAAAATTGGTCAATAACCTTCACCTGAAAACTTTTTGTATACTTCAAGATAAACATTAAATCACCACTATTTGTTTCATCAACTACCTGAGAAACTCCTATAATGTTGGGGGTCCAGAAGCTAAAGAAGTCTCAAAAGGCTACCACAGTAACTAAGAAAAAGGATAAAGTAGCTAGAATGTTCTAAGGATTCAGAGCAATTCTAAAGAATCCAAAGAATACTTTTAAACTTTCAAGCAATACTAAAGTTTCTGAATCGATTGAGGATTAACTGCTTATGTGGCTAAGATGGACATCACGTGAGGGTAAAGTAGAAAGACAAGGAGAGACAATTTTAATTAAACATGCTCTCTAGAAGGAACATAACTATTTTATCCTTTATAATTATAAATATCAATCAAGGACATCCTACCTACTTTGAAGATGTTTTATATTTAACAAAGAGTAAGGAACTCTTTCTGGAATACTCTGCTTAGGCACCTCAAATTTCTGACTATACACCACTGTTCTTAGCCATCTATAAACTAAACAAATAACATCAATACCTTTGCCTCTTTGTTTAAGAACCAAGAAAGAATTTAAAAGGATTACATCCCAGTTCTTGTACTAATGGAGGTGATTGAGACCCATGATTTCATTGGTACAGAAAACTCTGGAAGTGTAAAATTCCATTAACAATGCAGATGCTTGGGATACTGGAGGTAAAGTGACTTGTCCAGGGTCAGTCCAGTATATGTCAGCACCAACCCAAGTTTTCCTGACTTCGGCCAACTTTCTCTATCCACTAAACCCAAAATCTCAGCCTGGCAGAAGTAGCATTATTTCTATTATAATGAATTCTCATCATATTTGATTTTTTTATACTATTACAACTACCCATATTTCTATACTCATTCCACTTGAAGTCAGCAGTGATTTCCAGTTCTTATTCTGCTGTCTATACTCTGCCATCCATCCCTCGTGTTTGTTTTTGCCAACAAGCACCTTATGCTTTATGTGTCCCGGGAGGATGAAGTATAATAGAGACGTGTCTCATTTATTATCACTCTGAATTCTATTTCAAGCTTCCAAAGTGTTGGCAAACCCTGTTCAACAGTATTAAATACAATAAGCATACTATTAATTCACTCATCTAGGTCACTAAAAATATCTTTACAGTAATCCTGGGCATAGAAATAAGAATCATATCTGCCTAAATACAAAAACCCCTAAAATTTATCCATGATCTGTATTACTCAGAAAATGATAAATCTATGTCAGGAGCAATTAAAGCCTGTGGAGATCAGATACTGAAAACTGATGGGCTGGTGGCTCCAAGTTTAAATTGGATAAAAGTTATTATGGTTTTAAGTAGCAATGTCAATAATTAAAGTACATTGAAAAGGGTTAAGACAGTGGGTCAGCACTGAATATAATGCATAATAAATTAACCCACATTAAGCAAGTTAAGCCATTCTGGTTTATCAATGTAATAATGCTGACACTGCTGTCTGCAAAACACCTGTTCCACTATTGTGGGACTTTGTTCTCTAGAGATGTCATTCAAGATGTTTAAACCAGAATTCTGTAATGGGAATTCTCTACTAATCTGTACATCAGCATATGTGTTAAGTGAGAGAAGTTTCACGGTCTGAATAAGAAACTGAATGCACAAAAGATATTCTGAATTTATAAAATTAGAATTTTATACTTTACACTAGACACAAAAATACTAGAAGAAAAAAAAATTACAGTAATAACGAGAAAACCTGGTGGCATCAAGATGGCAGATAACAGATAAACAGTGAAAATTTACAAACTCCCCCCCAACTGAAGATTTTATAACCACACACAGAAAAAAGTTAATAATCAACAATCTGTGCAAAGAAAGAGAATAAGGAAATGGCTAAAGAAAAAAAATGATTTGCATTTAGTTTGGGCAAGTGTTTTCTTTGATCCAAATATGTTTTTCCTGGAGAAGAATATAATAATTTTCATTTAAATGCTCATTTAAAAAAGAGTAGTCAACTATGTGGACCAACCCCCCAAACCACATTAACAAAGGGTGTGGGGTTGAGGATGGATGGGGAGAAGGGAGTTTCACGATAATAAAGTTAATTAAATGAGGAAAATAAAAATAATCTACTTAATATAACCACTTTTAGTTTAATGAACCATGCATAGGAAGCACTAAACCTGACATTCTTTATCTAGATTAAAATTAAAATAGCCAATTCAACAAGTACCGATCCTGGCTATAATTTTCTAATCATTCATAACTCCTTTTGTTTCCCCATCACAACATCAACATTTTGACTATTACAGTCATAATAATAACCTTAGGGATCAGGAATTCTCGAAAAGGAAAGAGATGACAATCCCCTCCCTCCCTCCATCCTTCTAGCCTGCTATCCATCCATTCATCCATACAGACAGCCGTCCATCAGTCAGTCCATCCATTCATCCACAAAGAATAGGCTACGCACATAAATCAAGAACAAGCAAATAACCGGGAGTAAGGAAATCTACATCTACGAATAAATATTTCAGCTTTCTCTTTTTCCAAAGAAAATCAGGAAAGCGACCCAAGGCTTACTCAGTGAAAGCAGCATTGGCAGGGGGAGGGGAAGAGGCGTCTTCATAAAACCTTTTCCATGAACATCATAGTTGAAAGCTCCGACAGTCTAGGGCCCTGGAATTCGCTAGGTCATCCCGGCTTGATGCAGGCCAGCTCCCGACCCCTCACCGCCCTCCAGGCCTCGGCCCTAGGGCCGGTAAACCTGTAACTTTTAGTGTCGCGGCCGCCAGGTGGGGGTGGCAAGTGACGCCCCCTCCCCTGACCCCACCCTCGGTCCGCAAGCTCCGGGAACCTTGTTTCTTTCCATCCCACCTCACCCCCGGCTGCAGTGTGGGGATGCTTCATTGAGCAGGCTCGGGACCGCGGGGCGGCGCAGCCCAGTCCTCGCCATACGCCGGAGCCCGCCCCCTGCCCGGTGCTGGGGGCGCCTTGGCTTCGGCCCCCTCCTCCCCGGGAGCCGGACTACTACGCCTACCGGGGGCTCGCAGTGGCCACCTCCGGGCCAACGCCCCGAGGGAAGCAGCTGAGCGCCCAGCGAGGGCCGGAGGAGGCCCGGGACGAGCCGCCCCCACCAGTCGCTGCCTCCGACTCACCGGGGCCACTGGGTTCCCCTCAGCAGGAGCGGCGAGCCCCTGGGATCGCCATCCCCGCCTTGGCCGTCGCCCACTGTGCGTCCACGGAGCCCCGGTCTCACCGTCCCGTCTGGGGCTCCGCGGGCCAACGGGCGGAAGGACCGCGAGGGACCCACCGGAGACTCCGCCGTCTTGAGGTGAGCACGGAGCTAGAGTGCCGAGGCAGCACAGAAACATCGGCTGCCTTCAAGCCGGTGACATTTCTCCGCCGGCCCCCTACTTCCCTTCCGCTTCCTCATGCATACGTCACCGCTCTCTCCGGGCTCCGCCGGCGTCCCGCCCCGCAAGGACTTCTGGGTTATCGTAGGCGGGGCGGAGGTTTGAGAAGAGGTGCGCATGAGCGCGCGAGAAATACGAAGAGTGAAATGAACGAACAGATGCAGGACGATGATTTGGCAGGGGGAAGGACCAAGGGATTGGTAGTTCGGAGACTACAAATCCCAGCAGGCAGCTCTCCCGCCCCGAGGCCGCCTACCAGGAGAGGGAAAGGTTCCGCGCGCGGGTTGAATGGAACGTTGCCCTCCTGGGTCCGGATCGAACTGCGGGGCGTGCTGGTGCTAGTCGTGGACGCGGGAAACCTGGAGACCGAAAACCGAGCAATTAATGCAAAGACTTAAAATTTCCTACTCTGCTCCGGCAAGCCCATCATGCACAGGTAAACAGACCTATTTGCGATGATGAATTGCGGATGTATGGAGGGAAAGGAGAATTTGGATGCCATGCATTTCACCATTATCGTTACTTTTTAGCCATCTCCTCTTAATTGCTTTGAGTCATTGTGGGTTTGCCTATGTAATCTATCGCCTCGTGACTCTGGAAGCTTTTGGCCTCGTTGGCTGGGCGTGGGTGTTAATGTTTTGAATCACTGGATGCCTGGTTCCCTTTTTCCGCCTTCCCCCCCCTCCCCCCCCCCAGCCCTTTTAGGTAACCTAGGTGGTCTGCAATGAAAAAATTAGTTTTTGATAAATGCACATGTATCCTAACTTACCAGCTTTTGCTTCTCTAGCCCCCTCCCACCCGAATTTATGAGAAGAGAGTCACCTGTGGTTTCCAAATAAAGCAGAGTGACCTACATGCAAGAGGTGGCTTTGCAATTTCTTATGTTTTGATTTGACTTGGACACCACCGTTTTTGCGGGATGCAAATTAATGGAAAGCTATAAGGATGCAACTTGTCCATTTCCTGCAGGAAACACCTCCAGGAGATTCCCGATTCTAACAGCAATGTTAATATCACCTTCACGTGGGGATGGGATCTTAACAAGACATCGGATTTGCTCTCAGGAATGGGGGTCGCAGTTCTGGAGAAGGAAAAATTGGACAGTGAAAACATCCCCCAGGAGCTGCTCTTAAGTCAAGTCCCTCCTCCAAAAAAGCCAAAGGTGAAAGCAAAGGAAAAGGACTTTGTAATTGCCCGCAGGCCGAGGCAATCCAAAGAGAACAGTTCAGGTATGTTCTGGGGAAGTGAGAACTCTGAAAGATTCCAAGTCACCTTATTTTACTGAAAAACTCTTCCAGGAGCTAATAGAAAGCTTTTAGGGGTGACTGTTAAGCACCAGATCACAGGTTCATAGATGGAAGGGGTCCATCCAGTCCTTCCACCTCATTTCATAGATGGGGAAACTGAAGCCTGGTAAGAGTAAGGTCTGGAGGCAACACAGGTAAGTATATGGTAGAACAAGGACTTGAATCCAACTCTTCTGACTCTAAATCTGGCATTCTTTCCAGATGTATTATGTTTGCAGATCTCAGTATTGAGTCATTTAGTTATGTGGTATAATAGGGGCAGAGCCAGGAGGACCTGGCTTCTTTCATCTTTTTTTTTTGGGGGGGGGGAGGTTGCAGGGCAATGGGGGTTAAGTGACTTGCCCAGAGTCACACAGCTAGTCAGTGTCAAGTATCTGAGGCTGGATTTGAACTCAGGTCCTCCTGAACCCAGGGCTGGTGCTTTATCCATTGCGCCACCTCACCACCCCCTGGCTTCTTTTATCTTAACAAATACTGGCTTTGTGACCTTTGGCTAGTCACAATACTTAAAACATTTGTATTGGTAGGAAATTGTTCCTTACCCTTAGTTTTCTAAACTGATTAAATCACTGTTCCAGCCCTACCTACCCTCCCAGCCCCATGCCCAAAATTACTTTAAACCACTGCCTTCAGTCTCATCCAGGAACATTTGAAATTTACATCTTCTGGTCATTTATCTACTGGAAGATATATCTGGTAATTGCGCATTCCTGCCTTTTCACTAGATCAGACTGAGGCATTGCGCTTCTAGATCTGTGACATGCAGAAGGAAATGTATAAATTGTGGGGAAGAGCTCCTAAGAAGAACTTAGAGATTCATGCTTTGGTTTAATACAGTATAATACTGCCTTCTGCCTATGCATGGGCCTTTTTTCCAAAGTCTTTACACCTGCCATTGGACAAGTACTTGAGCATTGAATTGGCCTTGTGTCCTAGATGGGCAGTTAAGGACTGTAAGCTTACTCCTAGGCAGGGAGTTAGGAAGACTCATTTTCCTGAGTTCAAATCCAGCTTTAGGAACTTAATAGCTGTCTGACTGTTGGCAAGCCACTTAACCCTGTTTGCCTCAGTTTCCTTATCTATAAAATGAGCTGGAGAAGGAAGTAGCAAATCCCTCCCTAGTCTTTTCCAAGAAAACCCCAAATGTGTTCAGGCAGGCACAATGAAAAGTTTACTTCCCTTGGGTAAGAAGCTAAGTAAGTATTAATTGGATTAAATGATAACGCTAAAAAGTTTTTCCTGGCTGTGAAATTCAGGAACATACAAACAATTTTAGATTATCCCTAGGCAAGAGAAGAAAGCAGTGAGGCCCAGATGTCAAAATTATAGACTCTTTTCTACCAGTGTTGTTGGGTACCTGCTTTTTTTTTTTTTAATTTTTTAAATTTATTTTTTTTTTCAGGGCAGTGAGGGTTAAGTGACTTGCCCAGGGTCACACAGCTAGTAAGTGTCAAGTGTCTGAGGCTGGATTTGAACCCAGGTCCTCCTAAATACAGGACCAGTGCTTTATCCACTGTACCACCTAGCTGCCCCAGGTACCTGCTTTTTACCCAACACTATCTGGGATTAGAATCCCTGGTAAATCCATGCAACCTAAGCAAACCACTTTATTTCTCTAGGTGTTTGGACTGGGTGAATTAAGTCTCCTTTAACTGTAAGCCAGCTATAATTGGGAAGTAAACTGAGGTAAATTCCCAGCTGATAATGGTCCACATGCAGTACCGTTAATTGAGAACTTTTTGAAAGGAAAAAGAATCCCAAATTTATCCTGGAAAACAACCCTTGCATTCAGGTTTTTTTTTTATGCAAGGGAGATTTAGGGGATTAGCACAATGTCATAGTTCTTAGACGAGCATGTTTTTTTCAGGAAGTACTGCTTCCCAAATCTCCTAGGGCTTTTTGTTGTTCAGTCCTTTCAGTCATATTCAACTTCAGTGACCCCATTTGGGGTTTCCTTCTCTAGCCCATTTTTCATTACAGATGAGGAAAGAGGCAAACAGGGTCAAGTGTCTTGCCCAGAGTCACACAGCTAGTAAGTATCTGAGGCAGGGTTTGAACTCAGGAATATGAGTCTTCCAGACTTCAGGCTGAGCACTCTATCCACTGAGCCCCCTAGCTGCCCTTCTCTTGTGGTTTAGTGGGCCATTTATAACAATAACCATCACCACCCCAGCTTTTTTAAAGCAGAAAATTGTTTGAACTATGGAGTAAAACACTGAACAGAATCACATTGACCCCATTAACAAAAAAAAGACTTGCATTTTTAAAAAGGCAGTGTATTTATTTTGACCATGTCACAAGTAGAGAGACAGCGTGAAGAGCTATATTTGGAGTCAGAAAACCTGGGTTCAAATCCCAGCTCTGCCACTTATTCCTGTGTCACTGAGCAAGTCATTTAACTTGTCGGAGCCTCAGATCCCTCATTTGTAAAATATTGGGAGAGTCATTGTTGAACTAGATGACGTCTGAGGTCCTCTTCAGCTCTGAATGTAGATAGGTGCAAGATTTTTAAAGCTATGGATCCATTTCCTATTCAATTTTATCTTTTTCTTTAATACAATTGCTATTTAGTGTAGTTAATACACTGAGAAGCAAGTGCCTTGTTTATTCTTTGGGAAAGCAGAGCAAAAGACAAACCCTTTCTAGGTGATCAGGGTTTAGACACACCAGGAAGCTGTAGCCACAGTTGTCGCCAAGTTTGGACAGCCTGTCCCTTTTCCCTGCACAATAAATGACCAATGGTTCATTAACTGTCCCCTTTGTGGAAGACACTTATCTAGGCCCTGTGATCTCTATAATAATGGTGTGGGTCCACAAAAGTATAAGACTTGTCTTTCCTGGCTTTGAAATCCCTTTAGTCAATTTCTACTTGCTTCTCTTAATCCTTGTTGTATTCTTCCAGGCTCTAGGTCACTTTCCCAATTTTCTCAGTGACATGAACACCTCATTCAGTTTTTCTCTCCATCTCATCTTGTCTCTTCAACCTCAGGGGCTTTAGTATTTATTTTTTGGTTTTGTTTGTTTTTTGGTGAGGCAATTGGGGTTAAGTGACTTGCCCAGGGTCACACAGCTAGTATTTAGTATTTGTTTTGTTTTTTCTTTTTCTTTTTTGCAGGGCAATGAGGGTTAAGTAGTAACTTGCCCAGGGTCACACAGCTAGTAAGTGTGAAGTGTCTGAGGCTGGATTTGAACTCAGGTCCTCTTGAATCCAGGGCGGGTACTCTATCTACTGCGCCACCTACCTGCCCCCCAACATTATTAATTCTAACCCTAAAAAATCTTTCCCTTAACCTTTCTTGCTCCATTTCTTCCCTTCCTTGGCCACACTTGAAGAAGTAATTCAGACCTTCCACTTCCTCACCACCTATAACGTTTCCTTGAAGTCTTCATTTACTGACAGTGCCCTCGAAAGTCTCCATTGACTTTTTGGTGCTTACCCTTCTTGAACTCTCTAACATTTAATTGGTTCCCTCCTGCATACTCTTCCTTGTCCCTTAAGGCTGATATTGACCAGAGTTCTGAACTTAGCTACTTCTATATGTTGTTCTCTCCTTTGGTAATCTCCATTCCTCCTGTGATTTCATCTGCTATAACTCCTATTTCAATAACTACCAGCTCAGTATCTCCAGCCCTGAGCCCTCTTCTGAATGTTAGTTGCTTAAAGAACAGCTTGGATCTTCTGCCAGCAACTCTAATCCAACAGGAACCACACTGAACCACTTAACAATCCAAGAATGGAATGTGTACCTTGTTCCAGCAGACTGCCCCAGATATAGTGTTCTTCAGAGTGACTGGTATGCTCTCCTGTCCTCCTCTACCTATTAAATTTAACCTTTCACCTCTAAATCTCTGATTTTATTTCTGTCAAATGTATTTTCATTTTGTCTCCTTTCCTCAAAACCAGGGTGTTATCTTTTATTATACTCTCTTCTCAGCTCACATAACTAATCAGTCAACAAGTACTTGGCACATGAAAATTTTCAAAAATATCATACTATTCGCCCTAGATCTGGCACCCCATAGGATTAAGGTTATAGAACACTGATTTGCCAGAATCAGGAGGTGGGAATGTTGAGTACACATCTCTATTTCCCGTACTAAGATTTAAAGTTGGGAAAACAGCATTGTAAACACTGATCAGCTAGGTGCAGTGGATAGACTCAAGAAGACCTGAGTTCAAATCTTGCCTCAGACACTGGCTGGGTGACTCTGGGCAAGTCACTTAACCTTGTTTGCCTCAGTTTCCTGATTTGGAAAATGAGCTGGAGAAGGAAATGGCAAAACACTCCAGTATCTTAGCCAAGAAAATCCCAAACAGAGTCATGAAAAGTAAGACATGTCTGATAGGACTGAACAACAACAAAAACTGTAACAAGGACAGGAGGCATCATTGTATAGTCTAGGGCTAGGTTCATATCCCCCCTCTGACACTAGCTCTTTGATGCTGGGTAAATCTCTTAATGACCCTGGGCCTCAGTTTCGTCATCTGTATAATGAAGGGGTTGAACTGGATGAGCTATAAGAGCCCTGCTGGTTCTAGATACACAATATGATCTATTCTATTTCCACAAATCCCTGCCATGTAATTCCTTTTCTTGAGTTCCCAGTGATATCACCTTAGTACAGGGAATACATTATCACCCAAGTGGACAATTGCAGTAGCTTCCTAACACATCATCTTCTCTGCACTTTTAATCTGTCTTTCACACTGTTTCCATGTGAAACTTCCTCAAATGGGTATCATCGCACTCAGACCCTCAATAACCCAGCACCACTCTACTATTCCAAGAATGGAATGTGTGCCTTGCTCCAGCCAAACTTGCTTGGGAGAGAGCCTGTAGGCCACTAACAACAACAAAAAAGGTTTATAACTTGACTGGTCCATAACAAATGCTTTTAAGACTTTGCCTCAGCTCTGATCTCACTGATTCTTTGACACCCATCTCCTCTGAACACCTAACCCAGTGTGATCGATCTGGACTGGAATCCTAGGTCACTCAGGGTCTGTAGCACTCTTTTACCACTTATATTTTCGTATATCGTGTTACCCCAAATAAGATTCTATACTTAAAGGCAATGCCAATTCAACAAATCTTCATCAAGGGCCTACAGAATAAACCCTGGGGAAAACAAAAAGGGGATGGAGGAGGATCTGGGAAGACTTCCTAGAAGCCATGTTCTTTCCCGTGACTGTTATGATCTCCCATACTCCCTTACCTGTTGAATATATACCTATTTAAAAATATATATGTGTGTATACAATACACATACATACATATATACAATTCCTGGCATGTTAACAATTTGTTAAAACATATTAAAAATTGTTAGAACAAAACTTTTCAGTTCCAAATTCTCTCCCTCTCCCCCTTCTCCCTCCCTGAGACTGTAAGAAATCCAACATAGATTATACATGTGTAATCCTGTAAAACATTGCCATAGTATTCATTTTGTATAAGAAGACTTGAACCAAAAAAAAGGAAGTGAAAAATAGCATGCTTCAGTCTATATTCAGACAACATAATTTCTTTCTCTGAAGGCATATAGCGTGTTTCATCATGAGTCCTTTGGGATTATTTTAGATTATTGTATTGCTGAGAAAAGCCAAGCCATTCATAATTCTTCATCATAGAATATTGGTGTTACTGTATACAGTGTTCTCCTGGTTTTGCTCACTTTTCATCAGTTCATGTAAGTCTTACCAGGTTTTTCTGAAAACCTGCTTGTCATTTCAAATAGCACAGTGATATTCCATCACAATCATATACTCCAACTTGTTCAGCCACTCCCTAATTCCAATTTCCAATTCTTTGCCACCACAAAAAGAACTGCTATAAATATTTTTGTACAAATAGGTCCTTGCCCCCTCCCTTTTTTTTACATCTCTTTGGGATACAAACCTAGGAGTGGTATTGCTGGGTCAAAAAGTATGTACAGTTTTGTCGCCCTTTGTGCATAGTTGCAAATAGCTCTCCAGAATGGTTAGATCAGTTCACAACTCCACCAGCAGTGCACAGGAGTCCCAGTTTTCCCACATCCCCTCCAACATTTATAATTTTCCTTTTTTGTCATATTAGTTAATCTAATAGGTATGAGGTGGTATCTCAGAGTTGTTTCAATTTGCATTTTTCTACTCAGTAGTGATTTTGAACATTTTTTCATAGGAGTATAGGTAGCTTCTTTGTCTGAAAACTGCCTGTTCATATCCTTTGACTGTTGATCAATTGGGGAATGATTTGTAGCCTTATAAATTTTACTTGGTTCTCTGTATATTTGAGAAATAAGGGCTTTATTAGAGATAATTGTTACACATTTTTTTTCAATTTTCTGCTTCATAATTTTGGTTGCATTAGTTTTGTTTGTGCAAAAAGAAATTTAACTTTACATTTTCAAAATTATCTATTTTACATTTTGTAATGCTCTCTGTATCTTGTTTAGTCCTAAATTCTTCCCTTATCCATAGACCTGACAGGTAAACTATTCCTTACTCTCCTCATTTGATTATGGTATTACCCTTTATGTGTAAATCATATAGCCATTTTGACTTTATTTTGGTATACAATGTGAGATGTTAGTCTGTACTTAGTTTCTGCCATACTGTTTTCCAGTTATCCCAGCAGTTTTTGTCAGATAATGAGTTTTTGTTCCAAAAGCTTGGATCTTTGGGTTTATCATGCACTAGATTACTGTGGTCATTTACTACAATGTACTGTGTATCTAATCTGTTCCACTGATGCATTTCTCTCTATTTCTTAGCTAGTCCAAGATTATTTTGATAATTACCTTCCTATTCTTTTGAAGCATAAATCCAATTCTGCCTTTTCCAGGAAGTCTCCCCTGATCTTCCTCCATTTCTTTTTTTTTTTTTTTTTTGGTGAGGCAATTGGGGTTAAGTGACTTGCCCAGGGTCACACAGCTAGTAAGTGTTAAGTTTCTGAGGCCGGATTTGAACTCAGGTTCTCCTGACTCCAGGGCCAGTGCTCTATCCACTGTACCACCTAGCTGCCCCTCTTCCTCCATTTCTAAACTTGGTTCCTCCAGGGCTTATTCTGTAGGCCCTGCATAAAGATTTGTTGAATTAGCATTGCCTTTAAGTATAGAATCTAATTTGGGGTAACACGATATATGAAAATATAAGTGGTAAATAAGAGTTACCTGAGTGACCTTGGATTTCAGTCTAGAGTGATCACATTGGATTGAGTGTTCAGAGGAGATGGGTGTCAAAGAATAAGTAAGATCAGAGTTGAGGCAAAGTCTTAAAGGCATGGCATTTGTTATAAACCTTTTTTTTAAGCAAAAAGTAGAGATTTGGGGTTTTTTTTTCCTTTTGAAGAAAAGTTACAGCAATGATATAATATCAGACATAGATGAAATGAGTTTTAATGATTTTTCTCTCCTAAAGAAAAAGAATAAGCCCTCCATTTGTTGTTGGTGGTGGTGGTCCTTCGTTCCTGAAGGGGACCATGACATCTGAGTGATGGCATGACTTGCACTGAATTGGATTTAAGTGAGGGAGGGCTGTGCAAAGTCACCAGCCTCTCTCTGGGTCTAGTGACAAGATATATATCAGGACAACTGGAGATGGTCCTGGATGTTTTTTTGTCTTGTTTTTGTTTCTTTTGCAGGGAAATGGGGGTTAAGTGACTTGCCCAGGGTCACACAGCTAGTGTCAAGTGTCTGACTGGATTTGAACTCATGTCCGCCTGAATCCAGGGCCAGTGCTTTATCCACTGCACCACCTAGCTGCCCCTGTATAATAAGTAGTTATAATAATATATGACACTTGGCATGAAGAACTTCCTAATAACCCTGGGAGGGAGGTTCTACAGGTGTTAATAGCCTTATTTTACAAAAGAAGAAAATGAGGCTCAGGGTTTGAGTGTTTTGAAAATGATCAGACAAGTAGTTAATGTTGGGCATGAGATGTGAGCCCAGTTCTGCTCCCAAGTCCAACACTCGCTAGGCAGCTTTTTTGTTGTTGTTGTTGTTGTTGTTGTTGTTGTTGTTTGGTTGGTTGGTTGGTTTTGGCCAGGCAGTGAGGTTTAAGTGACTTGCCCAGGGTCACACAGCTAGTAAGTGTCAGGTGTCTGAGACTGGATTTGAACTCAGGTCCTCCTAAATCCAGGGCTGGGCTTTATCCACTGTGCTACCTAGCTGCCCCCTAGGCAGCTTCTTAAAGAAATAATGTCCCAGAAAATGAAGATAAAGTGTTAGAACAGGAAAGTTGAAAAGCAATAAATTCTCATTTTGTTGTCTTCCCTGGATGTTTTTCAGGGATGGTAGAAGAAAAAAAAGACCAATGTAGAAGAGATGATGTGTGATGGAAAGATGAGCTGGGATGACACAGTGTATGGGAAATCATTTTGTAAGCTTGTTATTTATAGATACCTTGTGCTTCAAGGATGTCTGGCTTTATCACATAGGTACTTCCTTAGGGGAACAGATATGGTGGAATGAGGGAAGAGGGTTTTAGAGGGAGGGTAGCACAGTCTTCCAAGCACCTAGAGTCATAAAAATCTTAGAATCTCTTTAGTTGGAAGAGACCCAAGAGGTCAAATGAATCTTCTATCAAGAGGATCCTCAACAATTGATCTTCAAGGGCAGCTGGTGGAGCAGTGGATAAGGCACTGGCCCTGGACTCAAAAGTACCTGAGTTCAAATCTGGCCTCAGACACTTGACTCTTACTAGCTATTTGACCCTGGGCAAGTCACTTAACCCTCATTGCCCTGGAAAGAAAAAAAGAATAATTTCTTCCTACCTTTTTCTTCTTTCTCTCCTTCTTTCTTCCTTCTTTCTGTGTTCCTCCTTCCCTCTCCCTTCTTTCTTCCCTCCCTCTTTTCCTTCTTTTCTTTCCCTCTTCCTTCTCCCTCCTACTTCCCTCCTTTCCTTTTCTTCCTCTTTTCTTCCTTTCTAGTTCATAGACTCTCTGAAAGTCCATGGACTCCAGATTGAGATCTTCTTTGTTCCCAATCTTGTCATTCAAAAAAGTCTCCCTGAGTCATGAGGGAGCATCTAAGCAGGTCAGTATTGGAGGGGTTATTGAGCTCAGTGACCCCAGATAAGGGAGAACTACCAAGGAACACCCTGAACAGGCAAGGCATTGCTTCCAGTGTGTCAGCATCAGCAAACAGGTAGCTTTTCTATGGATGAGTTTATAAAGGGGTATGAGGAAACTCATTCCATTCCTCATTCCAAATGAGGAAGCTTGACCTGTCCACCAATCATCTGTTCTTGTCTAATGAGGGCTTCACCTGAGGAAGGAGGTATTGCCTATGGTCCCATTATGCTTCTGTACCTGGTGAAAATAGCCCAGGGCTGAGGCATTACATTTTTTACATGCCTCCCACCAGCCTCTCTTTAAAGGGGTCTCATCCTGTGGAACTCCATGAGTGTGCTATATGAAGTGATTAAATACCTAGAGCTGGAAGGAACATCAGAAGCCATCTAGTCCAACCAACTCCCTCATTTTATAGATGAGGAAACACTCTAGAGATCAGGGGATATACCCAAGGTCACACTGGTTGTTGGCATGGGTAATGGGATTCGAAACCCAGGTCCTCTGTTTTCACTGAATTTGTTTTCATAAACTACTTCCCATCTCTTTATTTTAGTGTAATAAAAACTACACGTGCTAAAACAGATAAACCCCTCCCTACCAAGACATTGCTCACTGATCATCAGGATGAATTGTGTGCGTGACATCCTTTCTTGAAGAATTCGCCCTCCCTTCTGGCAAGGGAAAGAATTCAAAGCACATGCCTCGCTGCTGAGTCTGATACCTGTGGGAACAAGAGCTTATTTCCTCCATAGGTGTTTATAATCCTGACTACACACAGGATTGATGAGCAAAAGATGCCATTTGTTTCAGGACGGCTGACCTGTCTGCATGCCTTTTTTTTTTTTTTTTTTGGCAGGGCAGTGGGGGTTAAATGACTTGCCCAGGGTCACACAGCCAGTAAGTGTCAAGTATCTGAGACCGGATTTGAACTCAGGAACTCCTGAATCCAGGGCCAGTGCTTTATCCACTGTACCACCTAGCCGCCCCTCTGCAGGGCTTTTTAAACTGCCCAGGAGTTTTGCCTTCACTTGAATAGAGCTCTCATGAAACCAAACTCTTTTCTCCCCTGCTCTGGTCCAGTTTGATCAGAAAGGAGGAAAGTGGTAAAGATAGGGAGTAACCAGATTTTTGGAGGGCCTTGAATGCCAGCCTAGGAGTTTTAGTAGGGAGCCTGTTAATATTTTGGACCAACCCAGCACCCTCATTTTTTTTTTTTAATTTTTTTTTTTTTTTTTTAGTGAGGCAATTGGGGTTAAGTGACTTGCCCAGGGTCACACAGCTAGTAAGTGTTAAGTGTCTGAGGCCGGATTTGAACTCAGGTACTCCTGACTCCAGGGCCGGTGCTCTATCCACTGTGCCACCTAGCTGCCCCCCCCCAGCACCCTCATTTTACAGATGAGAAAGCTGAGATCTCAAGCAATGAAGTGATTTGCCCAAGATTGCACAGTTCATTAGTATAAGAGTTGGAAATTTCAACACCAGTGGTGCTTACTCTGAATCCAGTGTTTGCTCTGTTTCAAGGGATCCTTTAATAGAAACTTGACGGTGTGTGGAGCACTCCTCACTTACCACTGTTAGGCTTTGAGAAATCATTTTCCTGGAATCAAAAAAGGATATTGTCGGGGCGGCTAGGTGGCACAGTGGATAGAGCGCTGGCCCTGGATCAGGAGGACCTGAATTCAAACCAGGCCTCAGACACTTGACACTTACTAGCTGTGTGACCCTGGGCAAGCCACTTAACCCCAACTGCCTCACCCCCAAAAAAAAAAAGGGTATTGTTTGCTTAAGCTGTGGAAAGATTGTATCTGCCTCCGGACAAAAACCCCAAAGCGCACAGCAAGTAACAGGACCTCGAGTCTTTCTTCTCTGTGTCTCTTGGGTGAAAAGGCAAGCTCTTCCCAGGTGGCTGATTGCGTTTATTTCTCATTAATTTTATTACCTTGTGGGTAAGCCTAAGCCACTTCCTCTGAACAAACTGCAGCAAAAGTAGCTAGACTCAAGGGAAGAGATTTAGGCAGGTATGTGAAGTTGAGCTTGCTTATGTTACAAGTACCATTGGCCACAGTTTCTTAACAAATTTATTTTCTTTGGCCTTAGCATTTCAACCTAGACAATTGAAGCCAGGAAGAACCTGCCAACATTGTTTAAGCCAAATCTCCCATTTTAAAGATGACCCAGAGAAAGGAAGTGGTCTTGGGTTGGCTTTGGGTTCTGTTCCCCACCCCCCATCCAGAATCTGCGTTTCTTATATTCAGGAAACTGACTAGACTTCAAATGTTCTCTAAAAACCTGGCTCCGGTAGAGCAAGAAAAGATATCTGATTTTCCTTTTCTCAGCAAGTGATCTGTTAGGATAGGGGTTGATAAATTTGACATTGTTTTGCCTCCTTCCTTAATGAATCAGAGATGATTATTTAAGGTTGCCAATATACTAATTTTTTCACCTGTCTAAGACATTCCTCCTTCTTCACCACCTATAAATCAGGTATTTATTAAGTGCAAAGAATACATAGTCCTTGTACTAGAGGAGCTTATGTAGTAGTAAATGCAGGGGAATAATTAAGCACATAGAAGATAAATGAAGATTAGATGAAAGGTAAGCTTAGAGGGGAAGCTGGAGGGCCCGGGAAAGCTAGGCATTGTCAGAGGTGATGGGGTAGGGAACCTTCTGGGCCTAAGGAACCAGCCTGTGCTAAGACACAGAGTGTGATGTAGAAGAAAAAATACCTTTAGGGCAGCTAGGTGGCACAGTGGATAAAGTACCGGCCCTGGAGTCAGGAGGACCTGAGTTCAAATATTGCCTCAGACACTTGACACTTACTAGCTGTGTGACCCTGGGCAAGTCACTTAACCCTCATTGCCCTGCAAAAAAAGAAAGAAAGAAACAATACTTTGTTACCTATAAATCTGGTGTAAGAGGGAAGGCAAAGGAGGCTGAAACTTGCTGTGTAATCAGGTGGAACAGCCTGTCTTGAGATAGTGAGTTCTGCCTCCTTAGAACTCTTCAAATTGAGTCTGGTGTGACCACTTGTTTGAGATATATGGGTGGAATTTGTGGTTAGATATAGGCAAGATTAGATAAACTTTGAATTCCTTTTCAACTCTAAAACCCTGTTATTCCAGAAGTATTCTGAATAATAGAGAATTTGCCACTCCATCCAAATTCTTGACAGCCCAATCAGACAGCAGGCTGAAACAGGGGAAGTTGGGACATGTTCTGAACCAAGTTCTGGTAAGACAGCAGCAGAGATCCTGAAATTTGCAGCTTTCAACCATTGAAGCCGTTTATCTAATTCTTCAGAAGCAAGAAAATGTAGGGGCAGCTAGATGGTGCAGTGGATAGAGCACCGGCCCTGGATTCAGGAGTACCTGAGTTCAAATCCGGCCTCAGACACTTAACACTTACTAGCTGTGTGACCCTGGGCAAGTCACTTAACTGCAATTGCCTTACTAAAAAGAAAATGTGTATGTTCCTAGTTTTTGAAGTGGGATGTATTTTTGTGGAATCACAGATTATATAATCGGCTCAAGAGAGTCCTGGGAATTTAAGATTTTAAAATCTTAAAATCTGCTCCCTGCAGTTGGAAGTTAGTATGGGGCAGAAGAAAGAGCACTGCAATTGGAATCCCAGGCTGGCCTTGTGGTCTTTGGCTTCTTAGAGTCTCTGTTTCCTCATCTATAAAATGGAAATAAGAACACTGACTACTTACATCATAGAGTTATTCTTACTAGTCACATGAACACCCACATGCAGAGTTTTGCCTAATATTTTATATACATTTGTATCAGTTTTAGGACTTACAAAGTGCTCATCCTATGTATTTCATACAGATTCACACACATACACATACACATACACATACACATACACATACACATGATCATGTGCATGTGCAAGTATAGACACAACACACAAGTTACCATGCCGATCAACAGTGGCATGGTAACCCCTGAGGGAGGTGACGTTCTATGTGTTGTAAAAGGAAATTCAGGCTACAGTTTTGTTATTATTCTGTAGAATCATGAGAAATACAACAGTACAGAGTTTACTAGATAGGTGAGCCAATTATTGATAAGTACTTCATCAGTAATTATTGCTTTATCAATTGTGCAATCCTCTGGCCCTTCACAACTTGTGCTTCCCCCCCTCCCCCACCTTTCCTGTCTTGTACTTTATACCACCTCCACCCCCCTATCCTTCCTTCCCCCCACCCCCCAACCCACTCACCCCAGACTGATCCAGTGACACTGGCTGTTCCTCCAACAAGACGGCCCATCTCCCCACTCTGGGCATGCTCACTGACTATATCCTCTATGCCTGGAATGGGTTTCCTCATCATCTCCCAACTCCTGGTTTCCCTGGCTTCCTTCACATCTTTTTTTTTTTTTTTTTGTGAGGCAATTGGGGTTAAGTGACTTGCCCAGGGTCACACAGCTAGTAAAGTATTAAGTGTCTTTTTTTTTTTTTTTTGTGAGGCAATTGGGGTTAAGTGACTTGCCCAGGGTCACACAGCTAGTAAAGTATTAAGTGTCTGAGGCCGGATTTGAACTCAGGTCCTCCTGACTCCAGGGCCGGTGCTCTATCCACTGCGCCACCTAGCTGCCCCCCTTCCTTCACATCTTAATTCTACTGCCTTTCCTCTGTGGATTATTTCCAATTTATCCCATACTATAGCTTGTTTATGCATAGTTCTCTGTATGTGGTCTCTTCCATTAGACTGAGAGTGGGGACAGCCTTTTGCCTTTCTTTGTGTCCCTAGTGCTTAGCACGGTGCCTGACACAGTAGGTGCTTGATTTATTGACTGAGTTGTCACAGCCTATGGTAGATCAATCTCCAATACTGAGCCTCGTCCTGTTTTTTTTTTAAATATAGATCTGCATTTTAATATAAAATATTATATTACATATTAACATAAAGTCACTCCCACAGTTCCCTGGCATCTGGCCCTACCTCATCTTTCTATCCTTGTTATTTATATATCACTCCACTTCATGCCCGCTACAATTCAATTAAACCCATCTTCTTAGCGCCCCTCCTTCTGTGACACTCTGATCTGAACTCCTTGGCCGTCCCCAGTGCTTTGAAAGCACTTCCTCAGCCCCTTCAAGACTTGACTAATGCTCCGAGTTCTGGGGGAAGGCTTTCTCAGGCCTCTTCTCCCAAGCGGCTCATGACCTCAAAACTGCTTGTATTTTCTTTTTTTTTTAGTGAGGCAATTGGGGTTAAGTGACTTGCCCAGGGTCACACAGCTAGTAAGTGTTAAGTGTCTGAGGCCGGATTTGAACTTAGGTCCTCCGGACTCCAGGGCCAGTACTCTCTCCACTGCGCCACCTAGCTGCCCCTAAAACTGCTTGTATTTTAATATTTATTCTGTTTTTATATGTGTGTTTATTTATATGTGTAAATAGGTATTTTACTGATACGGGTCTATGCTATTATTTTCTCCAATAAAATATAAATTCCTCGAGGACAGGAGCTGTCCCATTTTTTTGGTCTTAATAAATGTTGATTGATATAATCTAGCCCCACCCCCTTTTCAGAAAGGAAACTGAGGCCTGGAGGAAGGGGAATGCCTTTCTCATGATCACATTAGCAGTAAGTGGCAAATCCTGGATCCAAACCCAATTTATCTGACTTTTTACTCCTATGTTCTTTGCACTCCCTGCATATGTACATTTTTAAAAGTGCACAAAAAGGATTTAATCAAGTTCTGTATTACCTACATGATCAAATCAGAGAATTTTGAGGAAACAAACCTGGTCTGTTTTTTTTGTGTTTTTGGGTTTTTTTAAAGGAATCTCTTGGGATATGCTACCAGATGAATTGCTCCTCGGGATCTTTTCATATTTATCTCTGCCCGACCTTGTAAGAGTCTCTGGGATTTGTAAGAGGTGGCATCGCCTCTCGTGAGTATTTTATTGTCTTTTGCTTCTTTCCTTTGGGTGGATGGTTTTGTTTTGTTTTGTTTGGGCGGGGCAATGGGTGTTAAGTGACTTGCCCAGGATCACACAGCTAGTAAGTGTCAAGTCTCTGAGGCCAGATTTGAACTCTCAGGTCCTCCAGAATCCAGGGCCAGTGCTTTATCCACTGCGCCACCTAGCTGCGCCTATTGGGTGGATATTAAAGGTTTAAAGGAAATGCTGGTTCATGTCAAAAATTCAGTAGTACAATTCATCAGACCTATGAACTGATGATCAATGGTTATCAATGATGGTAATGAAAGCATTTTCTGAGTAGACACAGTCAAAGGGAGGTAGGTGATTTCTTGAGCCTCCATACACTGAGCCTCATCCTGGTTTGGTGCCTATTTGTGTTTTGTTTTGTTTTGTTTTGTTTTTTTAAACTCCCAGGGCAAGTGTAAGCTTTCTTTTTTGTTAACAGCTCTGTTAATGTTCACAGTGTTCTTGCCTCATACCCTGAGCCCTTGGGTAGCCATCTGCTACTTTTTTTTCTTTTCTATTACCAACCCTTTCAGCCAGAAATGTTAACAGAAATCCCAGAGATAGCCTGGCTCTGATTTACAGCTTCTCTGTCTGATTTGCATTAGTCCATTAGCAGGATAGTTTCCGAAAAATCACAGATCACAGGACTTCAGCTTTGGAAGACAGCCACAAAGGTGTCTAAAAATTCCATTGTTCAGTTATCATTTCTTGTTCTTCTCTCTACTTCTTTCTTTAAAAAGGCTTCCTCTAACAGGAGCATGTTCACCTTTAAAAGACAGTGGGAGCTGCTTCTATATAAAAGCTAAGTGTAGGACTGGGAACACAGGAAGGCTCTTTATCCAGGTCTTCTGGAAATGTTCCTGCTCCTGAGGTTGTGCTCCAGCCCCCAGCCCATTTGTCTCTAGCCATCAATACATGTTTTCCTGTAGGTCTGGGAATTCAGAGTCCTTCCACCCAGATCCACTATCACGTGGCAGTTGTGGATTTGTTCTCTACTAGCTAAGTGAATAAGGTATCCATGAATACTCAGGTTAGAGTTGTTCGTGAATTTTGCCTGCCACCTAATGGTTAAAATGCATCTTTTTTATGATTTGGTGGAAAGATGATTAAAATCAGGAAAGTGAAAAAAGAAATAAATACTAGTCACTGAGTTGTGAAATTTTATTTCCTAATTTGGAATAATGACCCAAAATGTGATAACTGAAATTTTTAGGACAAAACTAGAAAACCATTTGAAATAGGCAAAGTTCATCTCTTTGGGATGGGCCAACAGCAACTATTAGTGGAGTTTCAAAAGCTAGAACCCCAGAGCTTTCATTTCTTTCCCAAAACCCAAAACGGCCAGATCTAAGATAAGAAAAGTGATCCTTCCCAGAATCCTGGGGTCCTGTATCACTAGCCCAATATTTTTTAGGAAAACAGGACAGATCCTATTAGAAAAAAATTATATAGCAAAAGGATTGTATGGTCTCATACATGAGCCCCAGGTATTTCAAATATAAGAAATCTGATTATATTATGATATCACTAAAAAAATTATATATGTATGTATATATGTGTGTGTATATATATGTATACATACATACATATAGACACACACACACATACTGTCTAAAGAATTGAAACAGTCCCTTGGAATTTGCTGTAAAGAGCTTTTTTTTTTTTTTTAGTGAGGCAATTGGGGTTAAGTGACTTGCCCAGGGTCACACAGCTAGTAAAGTGTTAAATGTCTGAGGCCGGATTTGAACTCAGGTCCTCCTGACTCCAGGGCCGGTGCTCTATTCACTGCGACACCTAGCTGCCCCTACAAATTAATTTTTTTAAAAAAGCTCTTTACAGGGGCAGCTAGGTGGCGCAGTGGATAGAGCACCGGCCCTGAAGTCAGGAGGACCTGAGTTCAAATCCGGCCTCAGACACTTAACACTTACTAGCTGTGTGACCCTGGGCAAGTCACTTAACCCCAATTGCCTCACTAAAAAAAAAAAAAAAAAAAAAAGCTCTTTACAGGGACAGCTAGGTGTTGCAGTGAATAGAGCACCAGCCCTGGAGTCAGGAGGACCTGAGTTCAAATCTGGCCTCAGACATTTAACACTTTACTAGCTGTGTGACCCTGGGCAAGTCACTTAACCCCAATTGCCTCACCTAAAAAAAATGTTTTTAATTAATTTGTTGATATTTTCCATTTTTTCCATTACCTTAATTATCCCAAGTATCACTTCCCCCTCCCAGAGAGCCATCCCATGCTATAAAAAGTTTTGATATGCAATTCATCATCATCATCAACCTCAGCAAATATTTGAGTGGTTGTTTTTTGAATTTTAGAACTTCGGAGACTATTCCATTAATGGATTAATGCAAATCAGACAGAGAAGCCTCGAATTAGACCCAGGCTGGTTCTAGTATCTCCCATCATCATTTTTTGGCTGAAAGGATTGATGAGATATCCTATTGTTGAACTTTCTGAAATAACTCTGCCTCTCTTCTAGGTTTGATGAATCACTGTGGCAGACCTTAGATCTGACAGGGAAACATCTACTGCCAGGGGTGATTGGGCAGCTGCTCTCAGTAGGCGTAGTTGCATTTCGATGCCCGAGGTCACACGTGGATGCACCACTATTTCAAAATCCCAGGTAAGATTGTCCCTCTGGGAAAAAAAGCAAAAACTATAATTGTATGACCAGAAAAGCAAATGATGGACTCTCAGAGCTGGAAGGGACTTTGGCTGTCAGCTAGTCCAGCTCTCAGCTGAAGTACAGAGCCCTCATAGCTAAGCATCCCTGGGCAAGTAGTCGTCTCGCAGCAGCACAGAGCTCTTGTGGAAGCCCACTCTGCTAAACAATTGGAATTGTTAATTTCCTACATGATTGTATTAATTGTAGCTACTTCCTCCACTGAGACAGATTGAGGCTCCCGTAGTACTTTGAGGAGACTGTTGGTTACATGTGAGATACTATAGCCAAAAGAAACCTAATCCTTTACCATTGACCTGAGGGGGAAACTGTACAGAAGTATACTGTGTTGGGCAGCTAGGTGGTACAGTAGATAGAGTGCCAGCCCTGGATTCAGGAAGACCTGAGTTCAAGTCTGTCCTCAGGCACCTGACACTTACCAGCTGTGTGACCCTGGGCAAGTCACTTAACCCTCATTACCCAGCCCCCCCCAAAAAAGCCGTATACTGAGTTTCAGATGATATTCATATAATTGGACCCATTAGAATCATGATGGGGGGGCAGTTGGGTGGCTCAGTGGATTCAGGAGGATCTGAGTTCAAATCCGGCCTCAGACACTTGACACTAACTGTGTGACCCTGGGCAAGTCACTTAACCTCAATTGCCTCACCAAAAAAAAGAGAGAGAATCATGATGGGGAGCTGTCCTAGGTCTTGTTCCACAAGCACAGGCCTGGAGAATCCAGCATTTTCCTCCATGACAAGATGCAGCATCATAAGAGGTTTTAGGAGAGGGATTCAGCAAAAATCCACTTCAGAATTAGGCTAGTGCTTTCCAGGGTCAGTGTAGCACAATATTAAGACCCCATGAACATCTGATAACCTGAGTTCAGCTGTTATTCTTTTATATATTACCGTGATCCTTCTCTCCCATCCCCCCAGCTCCCCATCTAATCCCATGTTAATATTATTCCAGTTACATGTAAAGATAGTTTTTAACATTTGCTTTTATAACAATTTGAGTTCCAAAGTTTTTTCCCTTCCTTCCCTCCCTGCTCCCCAAGACAGCAAGCAATCGGATATAGGTTATACATGTACAATCACATTAAATATATTTCTGTACTAGTCATGCTGTGAAAGAAGAATCAGAACAAAAGGGAAAAAACCTCAGAAAACCAAAAAACTGGTAAGCCCCAAATGAGCATCCTTTTTATATTTTCCCTAGACTTATAGGTCATCAATGTAAGAAACTCTTGGTATAGAAATGCCCTCCAACTGGCACTTCATCTGTAATTTGTAGTCTTAGTGATTTGCTCCAGGCAGCAGGAGGTTGTGTTAAGTAACACAGTAGTATGTACCAGAGGTAATATATTTGAACCCATGTGTTCCCATCTTCAGGGCTGGCCCCATTATCCTCTATCCTTAACATTTATTAAGTAAGCAATAAATTGTTATTATGTAAGCTCAGGGATCAAAAATACTAAAAAGAAGGACAATCCCTGCTCTCAAGGAGCTTATAGTCTAGTAGGGGAAAACAGAATACAAAAGTAATCTGATAAAGAGCTGAAGAGAGGGAGGAAGGGAAGGTACCCCTGGTAGGTCTTGCTGAAATCTCAAGTAGTTCAACAAATTAGAAAATAAAGAGATGGGTGACTAAGGTTGTTCTTCTTTTTTTGTTGTTGTTGTTGTTGTTGTTGTTTTTTAGTGAGGCAATTGGGGTTAAGTGACTTGCCCAGGGTCACACAGCTAGTAAGTGTTAAGTGTCTGAGGCCGGATTTGAACTCAGGTCCTCCTGACTCCAGGGCTGGTGCTCTATCCACTGTGCCATCTAACTGCCCCTAAGGTTCTTCTTAAATAATGGTTCTCCACCCTCCATTCAGAGGATTACCAGGAGTAATGGTACTAATGAAAGATGACTACCATGGCTGATTTCATCTTGGAAGATGATGAGGTTTCCTTGGGCACAGTGAAGTCCACACTGCCTCTCATTAGCAGTGCTTATTTTTTACTACTAAATCAAATCCACAGTAGCTGGTCATATTCATTTCAAAATGTTACCTAAGCAGAAATACTGTGGTTTAAGGAACAGAAGTCATTTCAAGTTTACGAAATAGTGAAGAGAGCACAGGACTTAGAATCACAAGACCTGGCTAATGTCACTTCCCAGATCTTTGAGCCTGGGGGTGTGGGGGTGGGGTGTATGTAACCTCTCCAATTCTCAGTTTCCTCATCCTAAATTGGTGGTGCTGGTAATAATTATACTTTCCCCCTCCTGATGCTCTGGTGAGGATCAAGTAAGATCATGTCTGTCAAAACAATGGGTGGCCATCCTGAAAAAAGAACTGTGGAATCTGAATTCAGATTGAACCACATGGTTCCTACTTTTTTGTTTTTGTTTTGAGTTTTTTCCCCTTTTGCTCTGATTCTTCTTTCACAACATGACTAATGCAGAAATATGCTTAATGTTGATTGTACATCTGTAACCTGCATCAGATTGCTTCCTGTCTTTGGGTGGGGGGCAGGGAAGGGAGGGAGGGAGAAAAATTTGGAACTCAAATTGTAATAAAAACAAATGTCAAACTTATCTTTACATGGAACTGGAATAATAAAATACTTTTATGATTAAAAAAACCCACCAACAACAGCAAAACGGGTGGCCACAAAGCATGATAGTAATGGAACCTTTTTTTATTGTATGAGTAAGAGATTGCCTTGTTTATGCACAGGCCACTTCGGGTGCAGCACATGGACCTATCCAACTGCATAATAGAGGAGGCCGCCCTTGAGAGCATTGTGTCTCGCTGCTGCAAACTACAGAACCTGAGCTTGGAAGGACTGAGGCTTTCAGATGCCATTGTCAGGTGACCGAGCAGAGAATCTGGCATTAAATGTACTTTACATCTCTTCTTGGGTAGTTGGAAATGAAAATGAATTGCCTTGGCAGTCACGGCTGGGCATGTCCAGCATTGGTGATAGTGCTGGAAAATCTTTGGGAGTCATAGGAATTCTTAACTGCCCTTGTGCCCTTACTGATGTGTCCCAAATTTGCTGTCTGCAGCAAACAAAAGCTTAAAGAAGCAGAATTTATTCCATTTACACCAGCCCTGTAGACCCTTTAAGCTTTGTGTGAGTTTCTGGCTATTGATTTGAGTTTGGAGCCCTGAGATGCTCTGCCTTCTGGTCTTAACTCATCCTGAAATGTTTCTACTCATTTACTCTTTTAAGCCTTTCCCTTCCTTTAAAGCCCTCTTATCCTATCCTTTTCCCCTGTTAATTTATAGCCTTCCCTTCTCTCAGGGCCCAGGTTAAGACTGGTTTTTTTTTTCATGAAATCTTACCCAAATAATCTACTTTCTTTCAACTTCTTTATCCTTTAAGCATGGGGTCTATATTGTGCTATTTTAGGTTACCATAGAACTTTTCTCTAGTTGTTTGTTTTATGCTTGTCAGGTTTTATTTTTCCAAATCTATTGTTCTTCCTTCCGAGGCATGTATAGTCTTCCACATATTTAGGTTCCTTACCCTCCTTCCTAATCATAACATGCATATGTACACACACACACACACACACACACACACACACACACACACACACACACACACACACACACAAATTAAATGTTCCTATTTGTGTTTTTCTGGTTTTTCTTTCAGAAATCTGGCTCAAAATTCAGACTTAGTACGATTAAACCTCTCTGGGTGTTCTGGATTCTCGGCCTCTGCATTGGGGATTCTGCTGAATGGCTGTACCCGGTAGGAAAGCTGTCAGGCTAACTTATAATGGTCACATTCCTTTGATCATCTCTTTATTTGGGTTTTTTTGTTTTGTTTTGTTTTGTTTTGTTTTTTTGCAGGGCAATGAGGGTTAAGTGACTTGCCCAGGGTCACACAGCTAGTAAGTGTCAAGTGTCTGAGGCCGGATTTAAATTCAGGTCCTCCTGAATCCAGGGCCAGTGCTTTATCCACTGTGCCACCTAGCTACCCCTGTTCATCTATTTAAAAAGAAAAAGAAAACTTGTTAGGATGTTTCAAGCCCATGTGATTGAAACAATGGTGGATTTGAAATGTAGAACTCAGTATTTCAACTTAAGTTTTTTCCCCACAATAATTTTCCACTTAAATCAATTGATTTTGTCAAACTCAGGACATAATATATACCATCAAAGTAAACCTTAATTTTTTTTGGTGGTTCAGATTTTTTTTTTTAAGTCTATCTTTTTCCAGTGTTTAATAGTTCTCAGTGACATTTGATAGATATTACCGAGAAAAGGGATGGAACAGGAGGAGGGCTATAGTTTATATAATCACAGGTATAATTTGCCTCTTAGAGTCTTTGTGGAACTTAAGGATAGAAAATACACCTTCCTAAACCTATTCAAAATGGATCATTTGGGAGGGAGGTAATTCAGCAAATTAAGTACATGCACAGTTTCATGTGCTGTGTTTAAGAAGCAGTATCAGAGGGGCGGCTAGGTGGCACAGTGGATAAAGCACCAGCCCTGGATTCAGGAATACCTGAGTTCAAATCCGGCTTCAGACACTTGACACTTACTAGCTGTGTGACCCTGGGCAAGTCACTTAACCCCCATTGCCCTGGGGAAAAAAAAACAACAAAGAAGCAGTACCAGAAAAAACTATGTTCCTCGGTGATGCCAAATATCCTGCAGGCTTCGTTTTCCAAAATGGGAAACTGAGGCAAAAGTAGATTTTTTTTTTTTTTAAAAAGTAATTTTTTGTAATGTTTCCATTTCTATACATAAGAACTACAATGCTATCATCAGTTTATGTAATGCAGTCATGCTCTGGTTCTTATACCTCATTCCTTTCTCATTCTGTTCCCTCACCTTATGATTGAACCCTCCCTTGTGACTCCATCCCTCCCCCAAAAAAATGAATCCATAAAACTGACACAATGACTTTAGCCATCTATCAGTGAATGTAGCAATCTGCCTCTGTGGTTCCCTACTGCTCTACTGAAAGGAGGGAGGAGTTTGTAATCATACTGTTCTCTAGGGCTAAAACTGGTCTTAAATATTAATCAATTTGGCTTCCTGTCAGTGTCGTTTTCATCTAAGCTATTGTTAATCATTACAGAGTTCACTTTTTTTCCCCAAAAAATCTTTTTACTAGCTCACCATTAATAGCACTTTTTCCTCGGAGCAAGACAGTTATGAGATTTTACTCCCTATTGATTACCTATTTCCTGTTTGATTCCATTCCTGGAATGGTGTGGGGAAGGACAAAATCCTCCATCATTTTTCCAGGGAAGAAACATTGGGTATGGGGAGCAGTGAGGACAAAATTTTCTTTCTCAGTTTGTAAAAGCAGCTAGATATTATATGCAAGAGTTCACTGGATTTAAATTTTGTTTTGTTTTTTCCCCCTCAGTATTTCAAGTACTGGGGCAGCTAGATGGTGCACTGGATAGTGTTCCAGGCCTGAAGTCAGGAAGATTCATCTTCCTGAATCTAAATCAGACCTCAGACATTTACTAGTTGTGTCACCCTGGGCAAGTCACTTAACCCTGAGTGCCTCAGTTCCTTCATCTGTAAAATGAGCTGGAGAAGGAAATAACAAACCAGTCCAGTGTCTTTGCCAAGAAAACTCCAAATGGGGTCACAAAGAGTTGGACATGGCTGCGATGACTGAACAGCAACATTTCAAGTATTGCCCTAAGCAACACTGACCTCTCCTTTCTGGTCAGTTAAGGTCAGGTGACTTGGCCTGATCTGGGGGCTGGTTCACCATCCAAAGAGTACTTTCCTGTAGAACCTGTTCTCAGTCCTTGTCTCAGACCCAACTATGATTTCTTTCTTTTCCGCAGCTTAGATGAGCTGAACCTCTCCTGGTGCTCTGATTTCACAGCAGAACACATCCAAGTGACTGTCAGCTCTATTACAGAAAGTGTGACGCAGCTGAATCTCAGTGGGTACCGACAGAATCTACAGAGATCAGGTAACTGGGAAGGGACTACCCTACCTGTAAGGGAGCAAAGTTAAGTAGCCAAATGCAACTGAGAAAGACATTCTCTTCTCTCCCCCTGACATCCCCACACCTAGTTAATCTTTTAGGTAGGTCATCTTTTCCTGGAGCACACATCAGAGTTAATACCAGTCATACCCTGAGACCATTACTATTTATTTTCAGATGCCCTACTAGTATATATAGGAAAATTTGTTTCAGTTGCTTAGAGGAAATAATCATTTCTTGATTTTTCTCCCTTGAGAGTTATTCTGCTCTAGATCTTTTATTATTCCCATCCCATCCATTCAGTCTTCTTCCCCTTTGTGTCCTATTTCTTCCACACCCCACACTTCAGGAAAGAAAACACAGTACATTATCATCACCTTATAAAAAGGGGACTAAATGTCCTATATCAGGGCCTCTCATTCAACATTCTTTTAGGAGAAAACTTTTTGGGAGTTAACTAATGACAGTAAAAAGGTTTGGGGCAAAATACTGAAAAGTTCTGTTAGAAACCCTCTGGATTGTTTTAGAAACACTAGGCAGAAAAGGTTCTCTCAGCCAGGTTTTCTTGGATGTTAACATGGAACGTGCACGGACATACTAAATTTCAGCGGAAATGGTTGATAATAGTGGTCCCAAATATCTGACAGCCATAGAAGAGGAGAGAGTGAGGTCCGGGCAGGCCCACATGGTCTAATCTGGGGACAGGGAGTGGTGTTATTGATCACCCAAGGAAAGCTGAGACACAAAGGATCAGGTAACAGTAATTCTTACGTTAACAGCCATGCTCCAAATTTCATGTTGTGTAAGGTATTTGTTTTGCCCTAAAAAAAAGTAATTAAAAAAAAAAAACCAAACCTTAAACTGAACTTTCTAGGTTACTATTGCATTATGATGTGGGGTTAAGGACACATGGAGCCAGGAGTCCAGAGCCCAGGGTTTGAGCGGCTGGCTTTGCCTTTCATCAGCTTCGTGACCTCAGCAGGTCATTTCTCTTATTTCTCTTCTCTTTCAGAAGGGGAGGCTAAATCCAATCAGCAGTGTCAGACTCAAATAGAAATAACATTTATTGATTTAGAAAAACTGCAAGTTAACATTATCTCTATTATGGTTTTATTTATTTTGTTAAACATTTTTCAGTTGCATTTCAATCTGGTTCAGGAGCATTATGGAGTTTTGCAGGCCAAAACGGCTCACTAGTTTTACACCTGAATTAGCTGATTTCCAAGCACTAACTTTCCATTTTATACTTCTGCAGAATGGTTGCTACATAGACATTAAAGGGAATTTGGGTGACATATAATATTTAATCAGTGTCCCACTGTTCTTCATAACTAAACTTCTAAATGAGAGTAATTTTATGGAGGGCAGAGAAAGGGAAGGGGCTGCCTTTACCTTGAAACAAAACGTGGGGGCAGCTAGGTTGCGCAGTGGATAGAGCACAGCCCCTGGATCACACAGCTAGTAAGTGTCTGGTGCCAGATTTGAACTCAGGTCCTCCAGGGCTGGTGCTCTATCCACTGCTCCACCTAGCTGCCCCTGTGATTTTTTTTAAAAACACATTTTGAATAAAACTTATCCTGTACATTCTGCAGTTTTTGTTTTTATTATCAGTTTGTTTTTTTCTGAGAAAGGAAAGGGTTGCTTTTGAACCCAAAGGCAACTGATATAGATCTGTGTTTAACAAATTGCCCATAAAATTGCCTGTATATTTTTTTTTTCCTTCCTAGACGTGACGACATTAGTGGGAAGGTGCCCCAATCTGGTCCACTTAGACTTAAGGTATGGATTTGTGGAGGTTTGCCATAGAAAGATGTAGTTACTTTGGGAAAAAGAAGATGAGTGACTGTTAAGGGAAGAAGTGGCTATCAGAAGGTTTTCTTTAGTGATGGAGAGAGAATTATTTTGCACACTGTCTCTTCCCTCTCTTTTAGTGACAGTGTTATGCTGAAGAATGACTGTTTCCAGGAATTACATCAGCTCGTCTACCTGCAACACTTGGCGCTCAGCCGATGCTATGAAATAATGCCAGCAGCCTTGCTGTAAGTGCCTACTTTTAAAACTTTTTCTGATCATTTGATTAATGTGTCACCAGCCATTGTCATTAATAGCAAAGGCATCAAACCTGAACAGTCAATGCTGACCAAAGGCGGGCGAAGCCTAGGACCAAGCAGAGATTGTATCTTGAACTTTGAAAATGTCTTTATAAAATATATTTCTGTTCTGAGTGGCAGATACCTAACAGACACTCATAGGAAGACCTGGGTTCACAAATTCAACCTCCATCACTTACTTTCTGCCCTTGGGCAGGTCATTTTACTTCTGGGCCTGCTTGCTCATCTTTATATCACTGGGGTGAGAACCATGCCCCCATTTTTTCTGGGTTTGTTTCCCCTCATCCTGCACTCACAATGTCAGGTGGAAGTTTCTTAAGATGGGGAAGCTGCTATAAGCACTACCCAGGAGTAGTAACCCAGGCAGGTATAGCACCTGAGAGAAGATCTAGATTTTAATTCTACCTTGGCCACCCACATGAAGTCACTAAAAGTCAGTCACAGCTTAAAAACAATTCGACAATAATTCTCTGCAGTAACTTCTTTTCTTTTTTTTATTGTAAGTACCCAAAACAAAAAAAGGAACTTTGATCATCTGTCTTTTCTAGTTGTGTTGGTTACTCTTTAGTAATGCAATGGTTTGTTGCAATTCCAAAACAAATGTTTTCTTTTCTGAATCTTTGTACAGGTACCTTCAATATCAGTCTGAGTTGGGAAAGCAGTTATTTCCCAAAAACACTGTTGACATTTGGCAAATAGTCACATGTTTCTGCAAATCAAGATTTCATTGACATATGAGGAAATTGTTTGCCCTCTCCTCATTTCACCTAAATGTAGTAGTGGCTTAATTGCCCCATAGGGGAAAAATGAGTTAGAAGGAAGAAGAGGTTGAAAATGTTTTCTGTAATGTGACATTGACAGGTAGTAAGCACTGATAACCCCTTCCTTTCACCATCTATTCCTAACTGGAATGCAGTCTTTTAAGTGTGGGGGATAAGCTCAGTTTTAAGGTATGCTATTTTGTCAGATTGACCGAATTTGATAGTTGATTGTATTTTGTTACTTGATACCATTTCCTTTTGAAAGAGGAAGGTCAGTTCATAAAGTTCACACGCTCTCACACACACACACACATACACACACAGATTTGACACACAGGACATGCTTTACATGAGAGTAATGCTAACTAAAAAAAATCCCTTTCCTTTAGCTCTCATGTAATGAAAGTTGCCCCTTCTCTCTTATTGTATGAATGCCCAACTCAGAGTTGGAGAAGTAAGGTGAACTGTATAAAAACAGACTCTGAATAAACATAAACTTCAGCCTTTATATAATATCAAATTCCCTTTTCTGTGCTAGTGATTGTTCTGTAGCTGCCAAGAGGGAACTCAGATTGAAACTTGAAATGCTGACCCACTTATATAATTTTTTTCACATATACCTTTAGAAAAGTATTTGTCCACTCATTTATCTTCTCCAGGATTTCAGAAAGGTTGGCATCATTTGCCAGTGTTAGAAAACAAATGCTTTTTTTAGGCTGGGGGGTGGGTTAGGGGTTGTCATTGTGTCCTTAGCACTTAGCAGGGTGCCTTGCATGAAATAATGTAATTCTCAGGGCAGCTAGGTGGCGTAGTGGATAGAGCACTGGACCTGGAGTCAGGAGGACCTGAGTTCAAATCCGGCCTCAGACACTTAACACTTACTAGCTGTGTGACCCTAGGCAAGTCACTTAACCCCAATTGCCTCACCAAAAAAAAAAGAAAGAAAAGAAATAATGCAATTCAGCAAGCATTCACTAATAATAATCATGGTACAAGGTGCAAAGACAAAAGCAACACAGCCCCTGCCTTCCAGAAACTTACATTCTAGCAACTGGGCAGAGGTGGGAGCAGAGATAGACAAACAACTAACCCTAAGCACATAAGCATATGCCTTATATTTGGAGGAGGGAGGAAATAGGAATCTCTAAATAATTAACCTGAATATGTAGAATCTTAGCTTATTTTGCTTTATACTCAAATCCAAAGAGATGTGAGCCAGAGATAATGATGGCCTTCTGCTAATTTTCATGTCTTCTAAATATTTTTCGTTGGATCTCTGTGTAGAATTGTCCAACAAAGCAGACACTTCACATATTCACCTAGAGATTGTACTGTTCAAGTGATGGTGCGAGGTGACAATTTGCTAGAGGTTTTGTATTATTGTGTCTTTTTTTTTTCCATGTTTCTCGGGTTAGCAAGTGTGTACTCAGGAGCCTACTTTCTAGATCATGTAGAAACCTGTAATTTTATCTGGTGAGAGAACTCTACCATGCAGATTCATTGGTTTAAAAGTTGCCTATATCTCCTTTTCCAGTGAACTTGGAGATATCCCATCACTGAAGACACTACAAGTTTTTGGAATCGTAACAGAAAATTCCCTTCCTGTGCTGAAGGAAGCACTCCCACATTTGAAGATCAACTGTTCTCACTTCACCACCATTGCCAGGCCAACAGTGGTCAATAAAAAGAACCCAGAGATCTGGGGCATCAGATGCCGCCTGATGATGCCCAATCCCAATAGCCACTGATGTCCTCGTTATAGAGTGACTTCTCTTCATGGAACAGCAGACGAAAAGGCCCCGTTGCTTGGAGCCCCTCAGCGGTTTTTCTTTACCTTTTCACTCTTTTGGCTTGAGGATCACTTGAGAAAGAACTGTTTCATGTCACTAACTTATCAAAATTTAGGAATAAGTGTTTTGCACTGGGAACACAACTCTTGTAAATGCCCTTTAAAAAGTCTGCCTAGAGAGCCATGACATTTCAAGTATTTATAAGTTTAAGGGAATAAACCTGTACTTAATATTAAAAAGTTATTCAAGGTAGGCACTTCAAAACACCTCTCCCAGACGTTCCCTCTTCTAAAAATCTTCAGAGTGCAGCCAGTGCTCACTAAGTGAATGCTTTTATAGAAACTGTTGCATCAATTATATGTGCTTTTTCCATTTTATTTGTCTTACCTTATGTAGAACGGATTGGATGACCTCCAAATCACTCATTTCTGAACTGAGCACAAATAGAGCAATAAAGTACTTTGCTGCATTATCTTGGTGGGGTGGGGGGAGGGGGGGGATCCCAGCTCTATCTTTGGGTGCTAATCACTGAACTTTGAGGTAATAAGGATCATAGGAAGGGAGAGCCTCACAAAAGCATTTTAAGAGGTGGGGGGAATGTTGTCTTTAACCCAAAGGTTGGGGTAAAGAGTAAAGTGTTTCCCCTTGGTTATAAATTTGTACCAAAAATGCTTGGGAACCTTAGGAAGCAGAGCAAGCTACATGACAGCTGGTTCCTGTGACTGATGAGCTTGAAGTCTTCTTGGACAAATTATACAAGGTTTCCTTACAGTGACTCTAAAGGTCATTTTTCTAGGTTTTGAAACTAGCTGTGAGATATAATTACCATGTTTGCGTTTTTATAAAATTTCTTTTCACATCATGACCGTAATGATCTTAACATTGTTAAAGACTTGCTGCTTTGTTCACTTTTTTATATTGACAATGCTTTTGCTTCTGATGGTCGATGTTCCACAAACCAGTTTCTATTTTAGGTGCTAGGTAGAATTTTGGCCTTCTTCCCTGTTCTTCCTTGTCACTGACATCTAGAAGGGGCTATTTTGATTTTCTCCTAGAATCAAGTACTGAATGACAAGAAATAAAAAATTATTTGCACCTGTTTGGAATGCCCCATTTGAAAGAGTTCTGGGGTCTATGTCTCCTTCCAGTTGCATTTTTAATTATTGGGGAGCACCATGAACCTTCGGCACTCTTGAGAAAGAGGAGCAATTTCTAAACTCGGCAATCTAGGAGCAGGAACCCCAACTAAAAGCATTGATTTTACCTGTGGGGGAACGTCTTTGAATTTTTATAACTGATGGAGCACCCAGGAAAAAAATTATTCATACTCTTAAAAACTAGGTTAAAAAATCATTTGACTTCTTCCCATTGATCAAAGAAAACTAACTTTATTTTATTTCTGTGACTGACTTTAAAAAAAAAATCAAGCTGGAACTAAATACATTAAGTCTGCCTTATGTGGAACCGCATCTCAGCTAAGGACATCGTTCATCTGTTAGACTGCAGGAGAGAACACTTTGGCCCAGTGTTATACAGAGATTAACCATTGCTGTCCTGTAACTAAATGGTAACTGTACCTTGAAATGTTGTTTACAGAATAGTCATTAAGAGACCTAGAGTGGGTCTGGTGGGACTTGGACCTCTGGATAAACATCCTTTGACACTCAAGTCCAGATATAAGCTATCTTGCCAAGATTTTGGTGACCTATGTTTTCATGATGTCTACTTTTGTACATGTTTTTTTTTAATAAAAAATTTTTTTTAAATTTACACAAATGACTCCTCTTTTATGCCCAAGTGGTGAAAAACAAGGCCGTGTGAGTAAAATTAATGCAAGAGTAGTTTATTGTCACCTTTAAAATGGTGCCAATAGAATTTATCAGATTGAACTTACACAAATGTACCTTGCTCATACACTTAGTTTTTTTGACAAGTTAAGATGGAGTCTATTCATTACTATACAAAATAATCTGTCTAAAATCCTCACTTGAATCAACAGATTTAATTGGGGGGGTGGGGGGCGGGTAGCTGTGTCTTCCCTCAATATGTTTCTTTTTTCTATACTTGGAAACTAGGCCAAACACACAAGGGGAAAAAAAATCTGAAAGTCTCCTTTAACAATCTTCCTTGAGCCTAGAAGAAGGCAGGCAACAAGCATTTATTAATATCTATGTGCCAGGCACCGTGTTGTGCAGTTTACAAATCTCTCATTTGATCCTCACAACAACTCTGAGGTAGGTGCTGTTATAAGTTTTATAGTTGAGGAAACTGAGGCAGAGGTGACTTTCGTAGGGTCATACAGCTATTAAGTGTCTGAGGCTAGATTTGAACTCATCTTCCTGATAAACCCAGTGTTCTATTCATTATGCCACACTAGCTACCTCATTGGGTAAGAAGGGAGAGGGGACTCACATTTTTATTTCACTATAATCAGTTTATTTTGTAATCCTATGCATTTTATATATTTAAAAACATTCTGAGAAGGGGCCCATAGGGTTCACCAGATTGCTAAAGGGGTCCAAAAAAGGTTAAGAATCTTTGGGCCAGAGTGATGGGCAAAGACTAAGAGTTAGCCTTTTTTGTATAATAGACCCCTCTGATAGGTCTAGTGAAGCCTATGGAGCCCTTCTCAGAATAGAGGTTTTAGAATTTTTGGGAACAAAATACAAAGGAAATGAATTATATGAAACAAAAAAAAAATTTAATTCATAGGGGCAGCTAGGTGGCTTAGTGGATAAAGCACCAGCCCTAGATTCAGGAGGACCTGAGTTCAAATCTCATCTGAGACACTTAAGTGACCCTGGGCAAGTCACTTAACCCTCATTGCCCTGCAAAAAAAAAAATAATAATAATAAATAATTCAGACCCTACATAAGGCCATCTGATTTAGTGCATCTTCTCTCCTTTGGGCTCCCCCATGACTCCTAGGAGCCCCCCAAATCTTAGCCCTGTGTTGATCAAATTCTTTCACTTTTTCTACCAGAGGTTCTGCTTAAGACTCTTGGGACTGTCAATACTTAAGGAAGTCGAGGTAGTGATGAAAGAGTGGTCTCTTCTGTTATCTTTTCCAATTTAATTCAGTCCAGCAATTTAGTAAGAACCTGTTAGATGCAAGAAACTGTGCCAAGTCCTAAGAAAGCAAAAACAATGAAAAAGTCTCTGCCATCAAGGAAGCTTCCATCATACTCCCAAGTAAGTATATGTTGGGTTTAATTCTTTCACCAACATTCAGCCTGCTTTGTATTATACACAGGCCTCTCCCTGAGATTGGCATAAACCAGCAGATGGGCCTAGAACTCATTCTTGGATATTGCCATATGGCCCCAACAGGTTTCCCTGCCTCTTTCTGCCCATCCCAGCTCCTAGACTATACTTAACGCACAGCTTTCATAAGGTAATGCTACTCTTCAGGAATCTCATTGCTTGAGGCAGCTAGGCGGCGCAGTGGATAGAGCACCAGTCCTGGATTCAGGAGAACCTGAGTTCAAATCCGGCCTCAGACACTTTACACTTACTAGCTGTGTGACCCTGGGTAAGTCACTTAACTCCAATTGTCTCACACACACAAAAAAGGAAATCTCATTGGTTGATCTGCTTCCTAAAAGACTGGCAAACACCTCATTCAAGCATTCAAAACATAATTTGGTTCCCACCTAAATGTCCCAAATACCCCTTCAGTGAATCTTCTACTCCAGTCAGACGCATAGTTGCAAGGTTCCTCAGGGACTACCCTGTGATGTTGAAAAGGTCATGCAGTCTTGTCTACTTTAAAATTTGCAGTGAGGGGGAAACCCCCTACCTAAGGCAGCCCATTCCTCTGAAATAACAAGTTTTTCCCCTTCATTTTTTTTTTTTTTTTTTAGTGAGGCAATTGAGGTTAAGTGATTTGCCCAGGGTCGCACAGCTAGTAAGTGTTAAGTGTCTGAGGCCGAATTTGAACTCAGGTACTGCTGACTCCAGGGCCGGTGCTCTATCCACTGCGCCACCTAGCTGCCCCCTTCATTGTCAATCTAGTTTTATTTTGTGTGGACTAGCAGAAGAAAACTAGTCCCTCTTCCCCAAGATAGCCTTTCAAATACTTGAACATGGCTATCATCTCATTTCCCCCAGAATGAACATCCTTTTTCTTCACTTCCTTTGATATGGAGTGGCCTTCAGGCAGGCAAGCAGGCAGGCAGTAAGCATTTAAGTGCTTACTGTGGTCCAGGCACCATGCTAAATATAAGGAAGGGGTATGAAGGTAAATAAAGTCTTGTGGAGATGAGTCAGCAGTGGAGTCTACAAATGAAGGTCCTCTCACCATCCTGGCTGCCCTCCAGGACAAGTTCCATCTTGTCACTGTGCTTCCTGATATATGGCACCTAGAACTGAACCCAGTAATCCACGTGTTCTCTGAATAGGATGTAACAAAGGAAGCTGTCACCTCCCTTATTTAACACTGATTCTCAATGCCCTGGAAAAGCATACAACTTTTTTTTGGCCACCATGTTGACTTATTTTGAGTTCTACAAAAACTCCCAGCTTCTCCCTATCAACTGTTGTTTGGGCATTCCACCACCCCCATCCTCATGTAATAAACATGTATAATTTTACATTTATTTCTATTATTCTTCATCTTACTAAATTCAGCCTACTGATACACTATGTCAAGATTTTTTTTTTTGTATCTTATTAACCATCCTAGATAACTTTCATTTCACCCCGAGTTGACAAGTGGACATCTTCAAATCACTAACCAAAAAACAAAAAGCCCCAACAGGGCCAAGGACAGATACCTGGGGCATTAGAAGAAACCTTCAAGTTGACATCAAACCATTAGTTACCATTCTTTGCTTTTGATCTTTTAACTAGTCTAAATCCACCTAGTTGTACTGTGATTTAGCTTGCATCTCCATCTCCTTCATAAAGACAGATTTAGGATTGTCCACTGCTATGCTGAAATCCAAGATAGATTCTAATCTTCCTCTGATCCAAGGTAGTTTAGTCTATTTCCTGGGTATATCCATTCATATCCTCTGGGCCTTTGCATATACTTGGCTCTTTCCCCAACCCCATAGTCATCCAATCATCCTTTATATAATAACCAACTTTGAAAGTCAGTTTAAATTCTTTCAGCCATTCCTAATTTCCCTTATCTTTATCCTCATCCTTATCTGTTACATTTGACATTGTTTGCCACACTCTCCTAGATATTTACTCCTTTCTAGGTTTTTGAGATTCTGGACATAGGTTCTCTTACCTAACTGATCCCCAGTCTTGTGTTGGTTCATCATCCATTACACCTTCTATGGGCATTTGCCAAGACTCCTGGATCCTCACAGTTGACTTCCATCAGCTCCCAAGGGTTTATTTGATGACTCACAGATCTATAGCCAACCTGTTTCTCCCCAGAGCAATCAATCGCCTATTTGGTGTCTTGGAAATATCTCAAATTCAACATGTACAAACTAGAACTCATTATCTTTTCCCAGGAATCTACTAATCTTCCCTTTCCTATTTCTGCCAAAGGGACCAAACATCCTTCCAGTCTCCCAAATTTGCAACCTCAAGGTTATTATCCTCCTTACCTCTTATATCTAATCAGTTGCTAAATCTTGCTGTTTCTACCTCGACAGGATCTCTAGTCTGACCTTTTCTTCAGTCTCACAGCTGTCGCCTTACTTCAGGCCCTCCACCTAAACTATGGCAACAACCTAATTTTTCTCCCTGATCCAAATCTTTCCCCACACCAATCCATCCTCCACAAAGCTGCCAAAGTAGTTATGTAACTACTCTATGCATTAAACTTCAGCGGCTCCCTAACGGTTCTCCAATAAATAGCAATTCCTTTAACTTTCCAAACCTTCCACAATACTACCCCCCTCCACAAAATCTACCATCAGCCATACATGCCTACCTTCTGTGCCTCAGAGACAATACTCCACCTCCTGCCCCCTTGCTTCTGTACTGGCTGGCTCTCCTACTTGGGATGCAGTTGCTCTTCACCCCCATCTCACAGAATTCCTCTCTTCCTTTAACTCAAGCATCACCATCTGTTCTTCCTCCCAAACTGCCTTATATCTGTGTATTCTCCATTTTCTGTCTACATTTACATGTTTACTAACACATGTACATATGTAAATTTACATATACATCTAGGGAAGACCCAGAAAAGTGTTGACACCAAAGTTGTTGTCACTGTTACATGGTTCAAATCAGAAACAAGATGATCTTTCTCAATCGAATCAATATTGATGATGTATTACCACTCATTTTGCACACTTTAGGACAGTGAGAATTTTCCATCTGATTTACAGGTGAAATTTGTCATCTACATGCCATTAGAATGAGCTCTTTGTGAACAATGGCTTGTATCCACTTTTTTATCTGTATCCCTAGGGCTTAGCACAGTACTTTAGGATGTAACTGTTTAATGCATGCTTTTCCCATTCATTCATCCATTCATCCATCCATCCATCCATCTTTCCTTCCCTTCTTAGAATGTCAGCTCATTAAGAATGAAAATTTTCATTTAGTGTTTATATCCCCAGTCCCTTTCACATAGTAGGAACTTAATAAGTGTCTGGATGACTAGATAATGTATGGCCCTAATTCCAAATTCCTACAGTGTATGATCTGGCAAAAAGGCAAAAAGACTATCTTCCTGTAGTCCCATATGAAACTGTTACTTTAGTCACATCATAGACTACTTTTGTATTTTGCAAATCAACTAACACAAGTGCTCAATTTAAGCTGAATGGAAATGGTCAATTCTCAAATGCATTATCATAAAATTACAAATCCATTAATATTAAGACTTTTAGAATGTTTCTGATGAGCAATGGCTGATTACTTTGGCTAATGTTAAAAATAATTTTTATTTCTTGGTCACACTCTAGCCCAGAAGAATAAAGAATGAGATAAAGTGGATAATCTAAATGCTGATAAGTTTAATACATATTTTGAAAGTTGGGCCACTTAAGTGTCTGGGTAAAAGGTTTTATGAAATAAATGAGGCTAGCAACAACAATGAAAATGTTTGGGTTAACTTTATCCAATATTAAAAACTGGTGATGAGATATTTATTTGAAATATAAAAATTATAAAAATACTTAGGCAAAAACTGTATCATTTTAATATACATTCAATGACCAACACTCCATAGTCTTTTTGGTTTTGTTTTTCATAAAAGCCAAGGATGTCAAGTTTCAGTTTGGCAAAACCATGTGCAGAGGCTATTTCTGCACCACCAAACTGAGTTCCTATGTAATTATTTACTGTGTCACATTAAAAGCAGGAGACATAATTCCCTGCCCTTACGAAGCTTACACTTTAATGATATGAAAGTGACAACTTAAGAGGTCATGTCATTACTTTTCAAAATATCAATGTATATATAAGCATGCCACAAGGTTTTTTTTCTAAGTTTCATTTTTCAAGGAATTACAGCTTAAACCATGATAAAATTTCCAAGGTATCTTTAAGAAAAAAAAGTTCATTTTTCTCACTAATACCTTTTTATTAGCATCAGTAAAAAATAGCCATTTAATCTTTTAGCCAGTTATCTGTTTATAAAGATGTATTTTTAAAAGTTGTTTTACCTTGCCTTCCCTAAAAAGTTTAAAAAAAAAGTCCTCCCACTTTATAGAACCGTAGTTCCATATATGGTATATGTATACATATGTATATATATGTATACCCACACATATGTGGGGCTCACCTTTTCTGTTCTTTCAGTTATTTTATTAATTATTGTAAAATCAGTAGAAGGACCCCAATATTAATATGTAGCACTTTGAATAAAGATTACCAGAGGATGAGGTGCCTGTACTAATAAAAAAAAAAAAGAGCCACATTCCTAAGATCATATCTTCACTAACACTATAATCTTATACATTGGCACAGTGGAATGTGTGATTAATGTGATATGAATTTAAATTTTATATTCCTGTTTGACAGATAACACAAATGGTAATTTATTTTTCTTAAAGTTGTATTCATTATTCAGTCACCAAGATATTTCAGAATGAAGAAATGTTTAGATGGTAGAACCATTACTTTCTACTTGGAGAAGGAGCTTATTTCAAACTTTTAAAATAACAAAATCTTTTAGTCTTAAGAGGGGCCGAGCAATTATTTATTATATCTAGACCATTAAGTTAATTTTATTCAAATCTAATTTCCCATAATGTTCAAATTGCTACCTTACTCTCAAACAGGCATTTTAGTTATTCTATCTTCCTGTTCCCTATGCTAACTCCCTACTGTCCCACAAAAAACTTTGAATATAATCTTGCCAATCACATTTTATGACTTTTTTTGGGGGGAAGGGGGGAGGCAATGAGGGTTAAGTGACTTGTCCAGGGTCACACAGCTAGTAAGTGGCAAGTGTCTGAAGCTGGATTTGAACTCAGATCCTCCTGAATCCAAGGCCAGTGCTTTATCCACTGCGCCACCTAGCTGCCCCTACCAATCACGTCTTTTATACTGACCACTTCCTCTCCATAAATAAGCAAGTTTATTTTTGCCATTTCTCAGCAGATCAGATTTCCTTGAGTTACTAGGAAATGGCATTTTCTTCAAGAAGCCATCTTAAACGCATAATAGAAACTTTAAACTCTTGAGGGAGGTGCCTTACAGTACAAAATATTAACATAGGCATCTATTTTAAATGGCGCAGTGGATAAAGCACTGGCCCTGGGTTCAGGAGTACCTGAGTTCAAATCCAGCCTCAGACACTTGACACTAGCTGTGTGACCCTGGACAAGTCACTTAACCCCCACTGCGCCCCCACCCCACAAAAATTGAATAGAACAGAAACTAAAGGCTTGAACTCATTCTTGTCAAGTTTAGCTCTAAAATAGTGTTTTTCTTAGATGGAAAACAATAGTAAAATAAAATTGACATTACCCATCTAATACAGACATGCTATCTTAATTTCATTATTATCATTATATTATATAGTACAAAACCTGGGCTCCCTCTGAAAATTTATGCATAGTTTATAACTTGGTGAATAAAAGTAACATAATAAATTCAGTACATTGCATAGGAAAACACTTTAATTCACTTATGTTTTTAATTATTGTTCTTATCATTCACAAATTATTTTACTTCTGATTGAAAAAAGTTTTTATTGAAACTTTTTTCACACGAATACAGTGTTTGTATAAGCAGTAGTGGGGAGTATTGGGAGAAAATTACAAGACGACTTGCTAATGGGCTGAAAACAAAAAATTTTCTTGCATTTTTATTAAAAAATTTTCATCTAATTCATAATGTGAGAAAAAGGAAGCAAAGTCAGAATGTATTCATCAACACAGCTACTTAAAGCTTACAGTAAATTAGATGAAAACTCAAGAAAATAATAAAACTGTAACCAACACATTCAAAAGATAATGAATACAAATGCTTCATTGATTTTGATGTTGACTTTCTTTCATATCCAATACCCAACCATAGATTCAAATAGTAAATGTTTTTTCCTTAAGGTTAAAGTAAATTCAGATTATTCAGGTATAACTTCATTTTATTATCACATCATCATAATCATCGTCGTCATTATTATGGAATTGTAGAACTGGAAGGAACCTTACAGATTACCTACTCCAATGATCACATGTTTAAAAGTCTGATTCGTTATCAAGACAATTCTTGAGCAGTTAGAAAGTTTGTAATAGCAGCATGATTTTCTCCAGATAAATGCATTTCAACCACAAGTGAACAGCATAGCCTGAATCAAGATATAAATGAAAGGGTGCTTGAAAAGTTTTTAAAAGATAAGCAGAAACATTGGGCGGAAAAGGAGAAATATTTAAATTTCACATTGGCCTCAAATCACTGAAGATGAAAAAATACGGCATTATCATCACCATGTTCTGAAATTATAAAATTCTTAAAAGTATATATAAAAAACATTTACCTATTTCAAATAGGTCAATGTCAGGATTTATAAAAACTATAATCATCATCAGAACAAGCTTAACATTCAAATTGCTTTTCTGTAAAAAAAATATTTATGACTGATAAGCATGTTTGAACAATCCTTGAATACTATTGGAGGGAGTGGGGGGATGAGGGAAGAGAAAGGGACCCTATTATAGTTAAATCACACCCTATACATTTAATCTTTTATTTGAACCTACCTCCTTAAATTTAAAGTTATTACCACTTTAAAAACATCTGTAGGCTATACAGCTGGCATGAATTCTAAAATCTCCATGTAGTTTTAGTCCATCAATTTTCTTAGGCAACGAATACTTTCTCTCAAGCTTTCTCAACCACAGAGATTCTCTCAAGATCTCCCAACTTTCAGAATTGGCTGTGGACCCAAATTGTAAGGAACAGCCATTAATAATTTTTTAAAAATGCAGTGCTACGACATGCAGTCTGTTTCTGCAATTAGAGTGTTTTTTTCTTGGGGTGATCAGAATTTAATGTCCACTGAATTGTCCTTCACTGCTCTAGCAGCACAGTTCGAAGTTCATCATCTTTATTGATCATAATTGAAGCTATCGCTCCATCATTAAACTCAAAAGAAGTTCCTCCATCTATAACCATACAGGCATCCCAACAACGAGAACGAACACAAACCCTGAAAATTAAAGAAGAAACATATTATTGTTAACACTAGGAATAATTTTCCACAAAACAATAAGTAAATGAAAAACCCTAGCATTTTAGCAGTTTGGTCATCTTTGAAATATTAAGAAGTCCATGTAGATTAATTATGATTATAACTTCACTTACTTCAAACCTCCAAATTAAGTTTTCAAGGTTTATAAAGTTAGATGATCCCTTACTGAGTTCACAGAATATCTTGGTGGAGATGTTTTATTAATGAATGAATAAAACTTAAAGATATTTGTAAAAGTAAAATAAGTTTTCATGAAAAAAATCAGTGTTTTTAAGACTATCAGATAGTTTCATACTTACTGATAGTAACATCATGAATTTAAAATATAGCCTACTAAAATTAACTCACAAATGACTAAAATGAACTATAAATGAAAATGCTTTTATTGACCTGAAAACCTATAACTGTACATATAAAGAAAACATTTTTCTCACTAAGAAAATGGTGAGAGGCAACATAGTATAGCAGACCACAGTCAGGAACATGTAAATTAAATCCCTGTCTCTGACACATAGTGGCTGTGTAGCCCTGGGAAAGTAACTTAACCTCTCACTGTTCTATGTCAGACAAGACTACTACATGCAGAACAGTAGCTGGTATGTATTATTAGGGAATTTCTTTACAAACACAGAAAATTAACCTGAAAAGCATGATATTTGTCAAATAATTCAAATTTTCTTTCAACAGTAACTAAGGTTTCCTTTTTCCTATCTGAGAAAGCTAATGCAGAAATCAGTTTGTATAAAAAAGCCATTAACTTCTCTTTTGAACTCTAAAATAAATTTATAAGAAACATCCAGTTAATTTTAATACTGTTGTTCACTGAGGGAAAAACTGAAAGCACTGAAACTACTTACTTTAATCTACTGTAAGTAGAATTAAATTTCTGTAAGAAGTTAGGTATTGGTTTCTGTCTGAATTTTTCTCAAGATAGTGATTTGTTTTTTTACCTTCCATTACCTTGTTAGATTAACAGAACAAAAACAAAACTACCCAAGTGAAAGATCCAACACCTCCAAATAACACAAATAGGAAAGTTTCTCTGAGACATCTACTAGAACAGAATAGGATTGAACAAAGTATCTTTTAAAGCCAATCTCTTATTACCACATTTATTCAACAGGTAGTTTTTCCACTATGTTAACTACAGATGAGTGAATTTAATCAAAAGTAATTCACATTAGTACTACTTAAAAGGGAAGAAAACAGTCACTGTGAAACCTTACAAAACTTACTTTGATGAGAAACAACGCTGACGACTACTTGAGAATATTCGATTTGCTATAGGTTCTCGAATGCTGAAAAGCATCTTTGGGTCTTCCGGACTATACAGTAAAGATTCATTATATTCATTTGTTACTGAAAATAGAGAAATAAAAGTAAGTATAACAAGTTTCAATAACACATAGAAAAATAAAGTTCTTTTTGTAGCAGCTAAAATTGGAAACTAAGGGGATGTCCTTGTATTGGGGAATAGCTAAACAAATTGTGACATATGAATATAATGAGATTATTGGACCATAAGAAATAATGAAATGGATAGTTTCAGAGAAAACTGAAAAGGCCACTACGAACTAATACAGAAAAAAGTGAATATAACTATGATAAAAATTCCTACAATGATAACAAAAATATAGAGCCATAGTTCTCAAAATGCTGTCCAGGCACCTTTTGAGAAGGTTCATGAGGTCAAATTTATTTTTATAATAATAGTAGCACATTTTAATTTCTAGTATGGTCAATATTAGTAGCTATAACCCACATAAACAAATCTTTGGGGAGTCTTCAATAATTCTTCCCCCAACAAAATATAGACTTTTAATTACTCTGGATGAATGTTATATTTCAAGGGTTGCATCCTCTGAGGAAGTCAACAGGAAGTGTGACTGCTTGCTGGCAGTAGCTTCCCCAATGCATGTACCTTCCCTCACTTTTTCTTTTCTAGTGAGACAATTGGGGTTAAGTGACTTGCCCAGGGTCACACAGCTAGTAAGTGTTATGTGTCTGAGGCCGGATTTGAACTCAGGTACTCCTGACTCCAGGGCCGGTGCTCTATCCACTGTGCCACCTAGCTGCCCCACCTCACTTTTTCAGTAGCCATCTTTCTGGTCTCTTAAAATAACCTTGATAGGTAGGTACCCTACTTATGGTTGAAGACACACTCATTGTTTTCCATCAAGCTACCCGGCTTTTCTGCCAGCTGCAGGGCCATGTTCTGTTGGGCTGTGGGCTTTGTGCAGTGTATCACCACTGTCTGTAGTGGCTCATCGAAAAAGTCATAAGCTCCTTACTGATGATCATTTTGCTGATTATGGAGTGAAAAGTGGAAAGCTCCATTTGGAAATTTCAGATGCTATCTCCATGCTAAAAGAGTTGTAGACACTGCTGTAGGTGAAAAGATAGGTATGCAATGACTCTTCCTGGATCTTTCTAACTAGCACGATACAGGCTTTGTTGGTCTCAGGGAACAAACTTCCATCTTCTCATCAGTAATAAAGCTGTGGCCAACTCTTTCAGTCACCCATCTTCATTGCTTTAGAAGCTGCTACTACATGTTGCCTCATTACTCAAGCAGAACGAGCAAGGGCTGCTTCTCACCTACCCACAGTTGGTGGTGGAACTGTTTGCTGATCACGAGCCTCCAGGAATCACTTTCATGGGTTGCTATGTTGTTATTTGTCTTTCATTCTTCAAGAGGACCATGACATTAGGGTAATGTCATGACTGCAGTGAATTGGATTTAAGTAAGGGAGGGCTGTGCAAGGGTTACCGAGCTCAATCTCTCCTACAGAGCCATCTGGGTCCAGTGGCAAGATATACATCAGGAAGACTAGAGATGACCCCGGATGTTTAAAGTAATTGGGGTTAAATAACTTGCCCAAGGTCACACAGCCAATAAGTGTCTGAGGTGATTTTTGAACTTAGGTCCTCCCAACTTCAGGGCAAGTGCTCTATCCACTGCCCCACCTAGCTGCCATCATGAGATCTCCAGAAGCACAGAAGATACCAAAGAGACAAATTCAAGCAGCTCCTGGATCATATACAAGTGGAAGGAAACCTGGTGTCAACATTCCACCTTCTCCGGCTCCTGGTTTCTGCCCTGCCCCTCCAGCTCCTTAGCATAACCACCAGACTGAAATATCCAGAAGGACATTGTGTGCATCCTTGGTGAAGCCCTGGCAGAAAACACGGATGCCCAACAGAACCATTGGTATGGTTATAAAGGATCTGCACAAGAGCATCTGTATGCTGAATTTTATCCTGTGGGTGATTCATGAGGATAAGGTACTAGTGAAAAGGAAGGACATGTTGGTAGATGTGGCAGAATTCAGTCTAATCTTTGGCATGTATGTCAATAATATATAGCTAATATAAGGTTACAGATGATATAACATATCAGGATGGTAGGAGATTTAAAGTTACAAATAAGCCAAAAGGCAATGGGGAAAAAAAACCCCACAAAATGAGTGTATGTAAGCAGCATAACAACTTGTGCTTAAGAAATGGTATATAAAAAATTTTTTTTAGGCCATACATGACTGAAAATGGAGTTGGGCCATTCATATATAGGGAACTAGAAAGAAACAAGAGAAGGCCCTTTCTAAGCTTCCGAGTATTGAATAATGAATAGATGCTTCACAGAGGACTTAGAAGGAAATGCAGACAAGAATGGCAAGGATGAAAGGAACTGGGAGAGGGGTGGGAAAACTGAAAGTTTCATTAGTGAAAAAGGTTCCACACATTGGACCCATGATTTCACTAAAACGATCAGTACATGTTAAAGTAAATTCTTGGCTACTAAGTACAGAATTATTTAGAACCAACATCAAGCCATACTGGTGAAGTTAATGACTGCCATTATTTTTCACTCACCTTTCTCAACTAATTCCTTATTCAATGGAAGATCCAAGTTTGCTTGCTCTTTAGCTGTCAGAAGAGGAAAAGCACTGGAATTAAATGAAATTCTTTTTAAAAATATAACTAGCATAAAGCAGTCATTCTGGTACTTACCAATCTTTAAGACATCTTCTACAGCTTGTGTTGCGACCCTGTTAATATTATATGACCTAAAAACAAAATCATTTTTTGTTGTTATACTTCAAGTACATGAGTCCTAGAAACACCCAAATTTTTGTATACCTAGTTTATTCTCTTAACAATAAGGAATACAAAAACAAAACAAAACAAAACAATAAGGAATACAAGAGAGGACCTTTTTTATATACAGAAAAGACTGAAATATGTAGTTCTGCATGAATGTGATAACTAACTTAATACAGCACTGTATATTAAGTTAGTTAAACAGTGAAGTTTAAGGTAAAACTAAAATCCTAAATATAAACTTCACTTTATTACCAACATTTTAATAACAGATTCAGACTCCAGAACCTCCCCTGAGAGTGTACTCAAATGGCTATTCTGAGGAATCAGAATACTGGAATGGTTAATAAGAGTCCAACATCTAAAGGCTAAACAATGTTTTCTTTTGAATAATTATGGTACAAGGAAAAGGCCAAACTTTTAAATAATCTCAAAGCTAGATAGCAAAAAATCTATACAAATTACAATAAAATGCTTAATAATAAATAAATTGGTATGTCATATCATGATTTAAACATATATCACTTTATTTTGGGAAATAGTATTTAGTGATGTAAACTCATTACACAAAATCAAAGACAGGGATTTTACTGTATAGTACTAAATAATATATCTGCATTGCTTAAAAGTATTCTAGCCATTTAGTATCTCCTAATAATAACAGATCTTAAATCAGGAGTCCATGAACTTTTTAATTGATAATTTTATTTCAAGATAATTGGTTCCTCTCCAATGCTACATATTTTATCTGTTTAAAAACATTATCTGAGAAAGGGCTGAAAGACTTCACCAGAACCTTTCTTAAATAATTTAAGAAAAGCATCCTATCATTATAAGTTCTAATGCTCTAGCTCTTCTACCAAAACCTTCTAAAAATGTCAGAGAACTGAGGAAGCTGAGAACATTAAATAACATTGCAGACATGTGGCAGATTTTAGAGTGGTTCCAGGAATCCCAGAATGGATTCAACTCTCAGTGACCCCATGAACAGTAGCATGCCAAGCCCTTCTATCCTTCACTATCTCGTGAAGTCTCTCCAAGCTCATGTTCATTATTTCTATAACACTTTCTATCCATTTCATCTTTTACCATTCTCTTTTCCTTTTGCCTTCAATCAGGTTCTTTTTCTTTTCTTTTTTTTCTTTTAGTGAGGCAATTGGGGTTAAGTGACTTGCCCAGGGTCACACAGCTAGTAAGTGTTAAGTGTCTGAGGCCGGATTTGAACTCAGGTACTCCTGACTCCAGGGCCAGTGCTCTATCCACTGCACCACCTAGCTGTCCCCAGGTTCTTTTTCAATGAGTCCTGTCTTCTTATTATGAGGCCAAAGTATTTAAGCTTCAGTACTCAACCTTCCAGTGAATAGCTGGAATTAATTTCTTCAAGGATTAATTGATATCATCTCCTTGCTGTCCAAGGGAATCTAAAAAATCTTCTTCACCATCACAATTTAGAAGTGTTAATTCTGCATTGCTGAGCTTTCCTTATAGTCCCACTCTCACAGTCATACGTTGCCACTGGAAAAACCACAACTCTGTCTAATATAGACCTTCGTCAACAAGGTGATGTCTCTGCTTTTTATTAGTATGCTGTCCAGATTTGTCATAGCTTTCTTTCCAAGGGGCAAACATCTTGTAATTTCATGGCTGCAGTTGCCATCTGCAGTGATCTTTGAGCCCAAGAATATAAAATCTGACAGTCCTTCCATTTCTTCTCCCTCTGTTTGCCAGGAAGTAATGGCACTAGTTACCAAGATGATTTTTTGATGTTAAGCTTAAAGCCAGTTTTTACACTTTCCTTTTTCACTCTCATCAAGAGGTTTCTAAATTCCTTTTCATTTACTACCATCAGAGTGGTAACATTTGCATATCTGAGACCATTGATATTTCTCCCAGCAACTTTGATTCTGGCTTTTGATTCATACAGTCTGGCATTTTGCATGATATATTCTGCATATAAGTTAAATAAATAAGATGATAATATACAGCCAGGTCATACTCCTTTTCCAATCAAACCAAGCAGTTGTTTCATGTTTTGTTCTAACTGTTGCTTCTTGGCCGGCATACAGGTTCCTTGGGAGACTAGTAAGATGATCTGGTACTTTTATCTCTTTGAGGACTTGCCATATTTGTTGTGACCTACACAGTCAAAGGCTTTAGTGTAGTCAATAAAACAGAAGTAGATGTTTTTCTGGTAACTCCCTTGCTTTCTCCATAATCCAGCAATGTTGGCAATTTGGTCTCTAGTTCCTCTGCTTCTTTGAAAACCAGCCTGCTCTTCTGGTAATTCTTAATTCACATATTGCTAAAGCCTAGCTTGCAGAATCTTAAGCATAACCTTGCTGGTGTGTGAAATGAGCTCAATTATTCTGTAATCTAAACATTCCTTGACACTCCAGGAATACATGAACCATTTCTACTTTAGCAATTTCTGGGGCCTAATTCATTAAAAAGCTACAGAATTCAGTCCAACTTAACAGAATCATAGAATTTCAGAGTTAGAAGAAACCTCAGTAGTCATATAATCCAATCTAATTCAACTTAAACCCAAAAGAAACTCTATTACCCTATAAATATCATTCCCTTCTTCCTGAAAGCTGTCTCTCTAAATGTAGTTCAAGATCACATGACTACTATTATCACCCTGGTGACTATTCATATATTGAGCTTGCAGTCCATCAAAACCCCCAGATCTTTTTCAAAGACATCTAATTATGTCTTTCCCATCTTGAGTTTGTAAAACTTTTTTTTTTAAAGTCCAAGTTAGGCTCTTATATTTATCTCTGTCAAAATTCATCTTATTAGATTCAAACCAATGAACTTGCCTATTGGCATTTACAGTTTTTTGTTTTGTTTTTGTGAGGCAATTCGAGTTAAGTGACTTGCCCAGGGTCACACAGCTAGTAAGTGTTAAGTGTCTGAGGCTGGATTTGAACTCAGGTACTCCTGACTCCAGGGCTGGTGCTCTATCCACTGTGCCACCTAGCTGCCCCTTGGCATTTACATTTTAAAATACAATCAAACTAAATTTTAAAAAAATACAAAAACCATTCTTAGTTTAGGGCTTTCCTTCAAAAACAGTCAGCAGGCAGAATTTGACCCATAGATAGTTTGTCAATCCCTGCTCTAAGCATGTCAAGATCTTTTTGAATCCTGACAATGTCATCCAGTGTTAGCTATTTTTCCCAGTTTTGTGTCATCTGAAAATGTGATAAATATAACAGCTCTACATTTATCCAGATTACTGCTAAAAAATATTAAACACGTCAAGCACAGATTCCTGGTGCTCAACACTGGAAACCTCCTGACCAGTTGACATTCAATATTAACAATTATTCTAGGGGGCAGCACAGTGGATAAAGCACTGGCACTGGATTCAGAAGGACCTGAATTCAAATCTGACCTCAGATACTTGACACTAACTGTGTGACTCTGGGCAAGTCACTTAACCCTCACTGCCCTGCAAAACAAACAAACCAACAAGAACTCTACAGTCTAATAATCCTCCAATCACTTCCAAATTCATATATCAGTGTTACCTAGCCTATGCCTCTCCATATTTTCCATAAAAACTTTAGAAGATACTTTGACAAAATCTAGTTAACCAAATAAATAGCATTCACTTCATCTATCTATTTAGTAACACTATCAACAAGAGAAGTTTAGGTAATTCTGGTATGACCTATTTTAAAATTTTACCTTTGTATTGGTATCTTTTATTTTTACATAATCTGTATTTCCCAATATTTCCCTTTCCCCATCAATTCTAAAAGGGCCATCTCTTCTAACAAGGAGGGAAAAAACACCCTGCTCAGCAAAACTAATCAACACATCAACCAAGATTACTATTATATACCAGTGTTTTCTCACTTCTACCAAAAAGGAAGGGAGGTATATTCTTTTTTTTTTTTTTTTGGTGAGGCAATTGGGGTTAAGTGACTTGCCCAGGGTCACACAGCTAGTAAGTGTCAAGGGTCTGAGGTCGTATTTGAACTCAGGTCCTCCTGAATCCAGGGCCGGTGCTCTATCCACTGCACCACCGAGCTGCCCCAAGGTATATTCTTATATAGCTTTCTGAAAGCCTGTCTTGGTGATTATAACTAGAGAATTCCATTTCAGTTTTCTGTTATTGTTCTTTCCATCGACCCTGCTGTCATTTGCACAAATTGTTTTCTTGGTTCTGCCTTGATTCATTTTGTAAAACTTCACAAATATTCCCACACTTTTCTGTATTCTTCATATTCAACATTTTTTTCAGTGCTGTCATATTCCCTTACAGCCTTGCACCATAATTTATTTGTCCATCACCCAACTGATACTCTGTTGCTACTATAGAAAGTACTATAACTATAACCTTTGGTCTCCCTATGTTACCCAGGTTGGAAGTGGAACTTGTCCCCACTGCTGATCAGCACAGAAGTTTTGTTTGACCAGCTCTTCCTCTGACCTAGGCCAGTTAACCCTTCTTCGGGGCAGCCTTCAAATTCTCACTGTTGGTCATAAAAACGTGTGTTACTTCCTCATGCTTACTTTAGTTTAATAGGAGAGAATAATGAAGCTATAAACATGACATACATTAACTTTTCAACTTCTATAATGAAGTTTAAAAAATGGTAACTTCTATTCTTCAGCTCCTAAGTCTTCTGTTTCCCTGAAATTCTTAATTATCTTTTTTATGGTGCCATCATACTCCATTACATGCATATACCACAATTTATTTAACTATTCTCCAGTTATTGGATATTACACGGTTTTCAAGTCTCTTATACCATATGAATACTTTCTATATATGGAATCTTTCTGTCTTTGACTTTTTTATGCTTTATTATGCCACTACTTTATGTAAGAGGCATTTCTGAAGGATTTGCATAAGTCAAATTTATGTAAATAAAATAATATATAGAAGAAAGGCATCCTATTGCAAATCATTTTAAAAATAAACATCAGTCTCCCCAAGTCCAATTTATCTTTTGTGCCAGCCTTTAACTACATTCTAGGCAGTGTGCTAGGGGCTGGGGATAAGACAAAAATTAAATAGTCTTTGGCCTCAACAAGTTTATATTTACACACACACACACACACACACACACACACACACAGAGACATTATATCCTGAGAATTAAGCAATTTGGGGCAGGATACTAGCAGCTTGGAAGGATCAAGAAAGTCTTCAGTCCAAGTGGAACATGAGTTGTGCTTTGAAGAAAACTAAAGATTCTACAAAGCAGAGGAAGGAAGTGAATTCCAAACATCATTGATGCAAAGCTAGAGGCAGGAGATGGAATGTTGTGTACAAAGACAGTTAGCAGACGGATTTGCTTGGAATAGAGAGTACATAAAAGGAAGACAACATAAACTGATCCTGGAAAGACAGGTGGAAGCCAGATCAGGAAAGATTTTATGTTTTATCCTAGAAGATTGATTTGAATGAAGATTTGAATGTGGGTGACATGACCTCGTCAAATATGTTTTGGTAATAAAATTTTGGCAGCTATATAAAAAATGGGTTGAAAGGGAGAAATGGGAATTAGGGAGACCAATAAGAAAGCTACTGTCATAGTTCAGAAGAGAAGTGATAGATAATGATGACAGATTCAATGATAAGAGACTGTGGAAGAACAAACAAAACTTAGCTAACAAACATAACTGAGAGAGAATGAGAGTCAAAAATGACTCCAAGATTGTTAACAGATGAAGTTGATGGTGGTGTCAGAAATGCTAAGTTTGGAAAGAGGGATACGGGGATAAAAAAGAATGGATTTCATATTGGATGTGGTAAGTTTAAGATGCCGACAGAACATGCAGGTGGACAAGTCCAACAGACAGTAATTTGGCACAGAATTTCACGAGAAATTAGGGCTAGATATATGGATTTAAGAGTCATGGGAGCCGACAAGATCACCAAGAATATGTATAGAAAGAAGGCCTAGAAGAGTACCCACATGGTACATGGGATAAGCCTGATGAATCAGCAAAAACACTGAGGAGTAATCAGAGATATGTGAAGAAAACCACGAGAGGGTATAATGTCACAGGAAAGGGGAAGAGAATATCCAGGAGGGTATGGCTGAGTGTCAAAAGTTGCAAGGCCAAAAAGATGTAGACTGAGAAAAGGCCACTGGATTTTGCAGTTAAAGAGATCACCAGTAACCTTGGAGAGAGCAGTTTCACTACACTAGTAGGATTAGGAAATGAAGAACTGGAGGTCAGGAAATGGAGTTGATGAATAAAAAGACATTTTAAGACTGACTATAGAGATAGTAAGAACTTTCTTCCTCCTTAGAACTACTATAGCACTTACTATCTATACTACTCACTTGACAATTACATACTTTGTGATATCTCTTGTTATTAAGTGAACTGTTATTTATTTCATCTTATCATTCAGCTTTTCACAAATTTATATTTTGTAACAGCAAACTAAGTATAAGATTTTTGAAGGTAGGGACTATATTATACTTCCGTGTCCAAAATAGGTTCTCACCTCCCCAAGTGCCTCTGTTCCCAGGTGCTTTGTTTCATGGAACTCAGTCTTTGTCATATCTTGCTAGGGCACAGCACTCCCACCACTACCCAATGCAGCATGTAAAGCCTTCTTGCTTGTTCCCCTTTGGGATACAAGGTCTTTGAAGAGAGGGACATTTTGTTTGCTTGTATTTGTAGCCCCAGAACTTAGCATGGTATCTGGCCCATATTAAGGGCTTCATAAAGAAAATGACTAGAGGGGCAGCTAGTGGATAGAGCACTGGCCCTGGAGTCAGGAGGACCTGAGTTCAAATCTGGCCTCAGACACTTGATATTTACTAGCTGTGTGACCCTGGGCAAGTCACTTAACCCCAATTGCCTCACCAAAAAAAAAAGAGCAAGAAGATGACTAGCTATCTTAAGAAATATTTTGGAATGACTATTTGCTCAAATCAAAACTGCTCAGAAGAAATATCAGAGAAAGAGGTCTACAGTATGTTTCAGGGAGACAATTTGTCTCCTGATCTTTCTGCCTTTACCACCTGTTAGGGATAATTAATGATAATTACAATACCATATGGGAAAGAGGGGGAAGTAGGAAAGCATGAAAGCATGAAATAAGATAGTTATTTGGTATTTTTCTTAAGTGCTGTTTTTTTTTTAATTCCTTTCAGTGAAACGCTAACCTTTTGAAGGAGAATCTTCAAAAAAACCCCCACAAAACCAAAAAACCCCAACAAACTACAAAGCACCTCCCTTACCTATGAATTACATTTGATAGTTTGTCTCTTTTCATCCCTTGCTTAGAGCCAGACCCTTTCTGAGGAAAACTAGTGAATATCTATCTATATTAGAGGAAACATTCCTGCTGCCACAGGTCTTTATCACAGCCCTGGGAGTCTCTGGAAGGCAGTACTTGCTTAAAAGACAAAGAGTGCCTTTAACTAAATCCTTAGAGAAACTTGGTGGGAGATTGTACTAAGATGACCTCAAAGGTCTTTTCATAAGAGTCCATGAGTTTATGAATGTTATCAGGTGTTTATAAATTCATTTCACATAGCTGATTTTTACACTGAAATTTGATAACTGTGTTTCAGTTAAATTTCTTTTCAATGGGGATTGAGAAAATGGTATATCAAAGAAGGAAAACAAAAGGGCCAGGAAAGTATATATTTAGCCAATTCATTTGTCTTCACAAATTATTATAGGTGGTCAGCAAGACCTAGGATAAAAAATATTCAAAGAAATACTAACCTAGAATTTTAAATTCAATATATTTTGTTACAAGTTTAAAATGTCAAATGTAGAATTTACATGACTCATATTCATCAAAAGTCTATTAAACAAAAGAGGGCTTAACTGCACCAACAACATTATGCTAAGCTATATCAATTGTGATGATAAAAATTTTCTCCCAGGATCCAAAGAGCCAAGGAACATGCCAGTAAGTATACTCACTAATGGTTCGAACAGGCTTCTTTATTAGGAACAAATGTGCCATCTCTGTTTGCAGCCACCCCTGGGGATATCAGCCCTCCTGAAATCTGAGATACATGGCAGCACAGATGTTATCAGAGTTTACACCAACTGGGAAAGTAGCCTAAGCATCCATAAGGACCCAAGGCCCTAAGTTGTGACCATCCCCCAAAACAAATGCTATGCCATTTATTAGTCACAGTGCCTGGGAAAGCTTGGTAAGAATGGAGCATTACAAAGTAGGTGAAAGTGCAGATTTCATCAATTATCTCTACATTCTGTAAGCAGTCTCAGAGTTAAAAGGATTGCAGACCAAGAGCTGGAAGCAACCTTGAAGGTCAACTTGGATAGACAATGAGGGCAAATAATTAAAGTCTATGTTATGATTAATGAGTTCTTTTGGACCAACTCAAAATGACTGCAACAATGTCATAATAAAATACTGAGATATCATATCAGGGTGACCCTAATTTATTACTTTGTGGACAAAGAAACTTCTATAAGCCCAGTTTGTCCATTTCCTCATTTATTCCATGATCGATCAACCAACCACCATTTATCATCTATCAACAAGTATTTTTTTAAGCTCCTTCTATGTTCAAGGCACTAGCTAAGAGAAACAACATCAACAGATACTAACAGGACAGACCAGTACATCTATAAGGACATAAAGAATAGATATAAAGAGAACAAATACAAAGTAGTTAAATTCTAGGTAGTGGGGGGGGGGGGGCATTAGCAACTGAAGGGAACCAAGAAAAGCTTCTTCTAAAAGGTAGTAGTACCTGAGTTGAGTTTTGAAGGAAAAGAGGATTTCCATGAGAGCCAAGTAAGTAAGGAGTGCATTCCAACATCTGGATGGTCAGTACAAAGGTAGAGACAAGAGATGGAGCATTGTGTGTGAGGAAGACAGTTTTGGCTAGATCATAGAGTACAGAAGAAGTAATGTACATCCAGGATGAAAAGACAGGTCGGGGCCAGGTGACAAAGGGCTTTAACCAAGGAGTTTATATCTTATTCTAGAAGCAATAGGGTGTCACCGAGTTTAATGAGTAGGGAAGTAACTTGGTTACTACTGAAGAGGGGAAGGGATGGAGTCAAAGGCATGTGAACTCAGCATTTATACACACTATGTAATTAGCATTTCTATTACTCTTAATTGTTCTTAAGTGTATTTTTATGTTTAAGTATTAACAAAAGGTCACATATTTCAGATAATCACAGGATCTTAATGTTGGAAGGGACCTAGGAGGGAATTTACTTTAATTCATACTTGAACAACAATCTCCTCTACAACATATAGGTAGGTAGTAATCTGTTTTTTTTCTTAAAGGCCTCCGGTGGAGGAAACCCACTACCTACTGATACAGCCCATTCCTTCCACAGTAATCTGTTATTATGCTTTTCCTTTCAGTTAGCATAAATCTACCCTTTTGCAGTAACTCCTAGTTCTGCCATTTGGAGAAAAGCAGAATGAATCCTCTCTTCCACATGACAGCCCTCTCAAATACTTAAATATTTACCATGTCCTCCACAAGTTCTCTCTTCCTCAAACTTAATATTCCCAGCTCTTTTATGTAAATGTCACAAGGCATGATGGAGCTGTACTATCTTGGTTTCACTACTCTGGAGACCCTCCAGCTTGTCAATGTGCTACCAATTTCCCATTTTTTGTTACATTTCTCCAAAGCACTTGCTATGGTATGAAGCACACCTGGTACAGACTAGCAGACCCTAAGCTTCAACAGTAATGCAAGAAGTAGAAGTAGACCTACTGAGGGTCCTTTACTATGGCAGGGGTTCCTAACCTGGGGTGTATGAACTTTTAAAATATTCTGATAACTATATTTCAATATAATTTATTTCCTTTGTAATCTAGTATATTTTATTTTATGCATTTAAAAACATATTTCTGAGAAGAGCTCTATAGGTTTCATCAGACTGCCAAAGAGGTCCATGACACAAAATATGTTAAGAATCCATGCTCTTTGGACACTATGGATTACAGAATTTAGAATTGGAACAGACAGACCTTAGAAATCATATAAGCCAATACTCTCATTTAAATACTAGAAAATTAAGACTCTAGGAAAGGAAGTGTCCTGCACAAGGTCACACAGATCACTTCTGAGGAAGGGAAAAATATTAATACTAGATTCTTTCTTTTCTCTTAGAACCCTCAGAATCCCTAATGTAAGATAGCCAAGTGAACTGAGGTGCTTACAACCACCAACAACTTAAAAAGCAAAATATCCAGTCACTCACCAGGCTTTTGATCCTGTTCCAGTACACAAATTGAGTCCTGAACTCTTCTGTTTTTCCCAGGGACCATCATCAACTGAGATTTCATAATAGGATGCCCTATGAATTGAAAATGTAAAACTGGGTTTGCAGGATTTATAGTTCACCCTGAGTAAAACAGAACATAGCCCTCTATTAGAACCACTGAATTCTAAATAAGTTAATTCTAAATGAGGTAAGGGTACTTCATAGTATTGACTGTGACACTGATTCAATTCTTGTTTTAAAAAATAAAATCAACTCCCATCCTGTCTGGCTCATTGTTCCTTTTTTTTTTTTTTTTTGCAATTGCTTTTTATTAAATTTCTAACAGAAGCTTCTCCAGGTAATTTTTGGAGATAATTTTATCTCCCAATCTCCTCATGAACATCTAGTAAAATGACTCACCTCGTTACTCAAAAGACCATAACTTTTAAGTGGGCTTCATTTTCTCCAAGGAAATGAATACTTATTAAATACTACAACTAGCTGTCCTTGAACCAAGTTAAATAAGAACTGCTTACATGTTAAGTGATCTACTATGTTTGTCTTTGAATTGGCCAATATAATAATAATATATGGTTAGAGTCCAAAGAAAAATCTCAACCACTTCTTACAAATTTAACAATGTAGGAGTAGATAAAACTGGCAATGAAAAGAAAATAACATTTGCTCATAATAGATAGTATTTTAATTAACAAGTCTTGAATCAAACGAGTTACCTTTGCCATAAAAAATACAAGTGAAAATTTTAAACTGAAATGTAATTTTGAATGTAATTTCTAACTGTTTGGGAGTTTCTGAAAGATGCTATTATTAGTTGCACTAAATATTATCCCTGGCAGAAAAAAGTAATCATTTTAGCAGTAGAAGTTAAGGAAAACTATTTGTAGGTGTAGCCTTTTAAGCAATTAAACATGTTTGTCACACTGGTTCAAAGGAGAGAACTATCTGTCAATACAAACTTTTTTGTTAGTTCTGAAAGGACTCAATTTGGTCAATACCTCCTATGTCCTTATTAATTCTTCTTACAAATTATAAAGTTCTGCTCTCCTCATTGATATTTTCTCTAATCATAGCCCTGTTTGGTCTGTGTAGAAAATGGACAGTGAAGGTGGCACATATACTACACATGGACAAATAAACAAAGGCAGCATAAGCAGTAGTAATGGTTGTCAACATACCGAGAGCAAACAGAGAAATGGGATTAAAGGCATGTGAAGATATTAAAGATGCAAAAAGGAGAAGAGAAAGTGATGCAATAAACCAAAAGCATCTGAAGCTAAAAAGTAGAAGACCAGCACACTCCAAAATGTCCTGAAATTACAGGCAAGGATATTGTGATAGCAAAATAGGAAATTTAAGAGAATGGGAGGAGTAGAAGAAATTAAAGAGGATGGAAAAGGATTTAGTGAAGAGGGTGAGAAGGCGGGTAGGGCCAAAACAAGACAATACAAGAAAAGAGTGATCATAATATGAAGGAAAAAAGATTTAAGAACAAGAGAATAGGGTAGGGTGGGGAAATAATACAGATTATGCTGGGCAAATTAACGTCATTATCACATGCAGGTTTATAAAAGATTAGTCAATCCTCAAAATTTTGTTCCAGGAAAATGATTTTTTAAAGAAACTCACAGTCCCTTTAGAGTGGTTATACCTCTTCTTACACTGTCCACAGCGACAGCCCAAGAATGAGACATTCTAGGTTAGGACAAATGGAAAAAAAATGGGCCTTTTGGGTTGTTTTAGGGGGTTAAGTGTTCCTAACTTTAAACTTACCTTATACTTATCAGTGAGGCAGAATTATTAGGAATATGTGGCACTTTGAAAATATAAAATGCAGAGCAACCTCACTATAACATGATCAGTATCTGTGTCTATCAGAAACTAAGAAATAAAACTTCTTTGAATACAATAACCAAAACTTCTTGGATGGGGTTGAAGACATATAGTTTGAGGAACTTTTTCTTCTTATGGTAAATATCTATTGTGACAAGATTTGACCTGCAGCAAATTACAGACTTTCTGTAATTACTGGAGAATTTAAGACATGTACTAAGAAGGGGAAAGACAGTTATAAATTGAGTTCCTAGGGATTGATAGGAAGGCAAATAATCATGTAAAGATACAGCTGTTAAGTCTCAATCTCCTTAGCAATAAAATTAGCAAAAGGAAGAGAAATTATACAAGCACTAGAAGTACTATTAACAGCTAAATCAACTTTATATTGTTTTATGCATCCATCTGAGATCCTTGGAACAATAGTGTTTCCTTGGTATTTTCTCAATCTATAATACAACCCTGAAGAATCAAAATCTGGAAGCAACCAAAATAGAGGAATGAATTTGAAAGAAAGGGGAGGATGAAAAAATGCAAAATTAAAATGGAATTAAAATAATATTCAATGCAAAAACATTAATTCATCAACTTTAGTAGTAAAAATATCTTTCAAATTTACATTTTGAAAATTCAACGAATATCCAAAGGAGAACTATGTAACAAATATAAAAAAGACAAAATTTAGAGCAGAAATTTTAACATACCTGGATGACAGACTCTCCCCAATGAATACTTCATTTAGTGCTCTTACTGGCAAAAGTTGTGGCCCAGAAACCTCAGATCCTGCAAGTAATGAAATATAAATGGCCAAGACAATTGCTAATACTAACTATGTATGGATGTAAACCTATATATACATGCATATGTGTAGACACACATATACAGGAATGCTTTAACATGAAATTTTTATTTAGTAAGATTATCCCTCTATGTTTAAATTTGGAAATATGCATATTAAATATATGCCAATTAAATAAATTTCTTCTGAGACAAAATTCAAAATGCCATCCTTTTTCCAAAAAGGTAAATCACCCACAAGATAACCACATCCTCTATCTTCAACAATATTAAGCTAAGTACCTCTTTATAAACTTTTTAATACTGATATCTGACTCATAAGTCCAAAACAACTTTTGGTTGTTTTACTGTAGTATCTGAAAAGTAAAAAGATTTTACTTTCACAAGCAAATTATGCACAATTTGCTCCAAAAACATATTTGAAAGGTCAAACTTATAGAACAAAGTAAGGGTAGTCATCTGATTATTAAAACAATTATTTGATTTACCATTCAAAGAAATCTTATGGTAATATCATTTTATTGTGTTTATAATTTTATGGTAAGTTCCCTCACAAACATAATTAAAATTATGAAAATTCTATTCACACAACTTTAGGTAATGTACATATAGCATACATCAAGACACACCTATATTCTCTAACACCAACCAATATACCTGCATATATGTTAAATGCCTCATGACTATAAAAAAATACTTAAATTTACCATCCTTAGTACCACATAAAAGACAAAAATTTTACTGTACAATTTTTCAGATGCACATATAAAAACAAAAGTATGTACCAGATAAACAGCAAAGCATTTTGAATTTTAAATAGTTCTGTCAAAATCTCTGTCCTCAAAGCACAAGAAGCATCCCACATATCTCTTACTTTCTTTTAATCTGGACATGTCACTGTTTTCTTTAATCTTAATGTGTCACTAAGATAGTTAAGCCTCCAGAAAACTCAAGAATATTCATAGGATCAAAGAATTAGAGCTGTGAAGAGCTTTAGAAGTCATATAGTTCATCTAGTTTAGATATGAGGAGAATGAGGCCCATGGGGTTAAGAGAGCTACTCAAAGTCACACAAGTAGTAAGTGGCAAAGCCAGGATTCAATCCTAGCTCCTATACAAAGAAACATCCTCCTTTAATAATAAAAAACACAAAGGGCAAAAGCAAGATACTAAAAAGCAATATTACATCCCAAACATTGTTTTTCCTCCTAAATACAATCACTAAAAGAAAAATGAAGGAACAAATACTGTCAATCAATAGAAAGATCCTAAATTCAATGTTCTATCCATCCTTTTAAAAGATCAATTCAAAGATCAATATCTGGTTTTCCTGGAAATGAAGTTTGTTTTTACATTTCTGTTACTCATGTATTGCTATTATTATAATTAACTGGATATGAAAGATGTCCCCAAAATATATACATACTTTGGTTAGTAACTTCTTTTTTTATTTTCTGAAAAAGAAAAGTTGTTACAGAGTTTTGAACTTATAAAATGTGCATGCATTTTTGGGAGACCCTGTATATCATATCTTCCCACTAAACTATGTCTATGACAGATAAGAACTACATTTTATACAAACTTTATCTTACCCCACATGTGACAAAGAACTTGTCACAAAATAGGCTTCAATTCAAAAATCACTTATTAAGTACTTATGTTTAAAGTACTAGGCTGTGCACTGGAGATTTGAAAACAAAATGAACAACAGAACTTACCCTCAAGGAGCTTACAATCAACATGTACTGAATTGACTCAATCTAGAGGCACTTTTTTTTATTATCAAGCTTAGAATGTTGGAAGCATGCCATAATTACAAATAAAACAATTCCTGTACTTCCACCCCTCAAAGATCCATTCAATCCACTTATGCTACCTTCTTGCTACAATTATGTATTGACCTCCAGATATATTGTCAGAATTCAACATTTAGTTCAGTCTTCTACTCTATCCCAGTTTCATACCATTAACCTCAAAGACATCTCTCAACTCTTTAATGTGATTAATTCCAACAACCTTTTCCATCATCTTATGGCAATCACACTTAACTATAACCACCAGAATTATATCACTTCCAAAGTAACTGACCATAAATGATCTCCTGTCTTCTACCTCTTCCACTTTTTTAATCAGCTACCTATTATTTGTTCTTATTGTGGCCTTCAGTCCCTCAATATGTTTTTCCTGTTATTTCAACCCAACTCCCCTACTCTGGCTTGCCTTGCTTTCAAACTATGTCAAGCTTTTGCCCCCATGTTTTTCACTTTAGTGTCTCTCTAGCTACTTCCTAGAATCCCTTGTCCCACTGACCTTCCACTGTTTCCGAGCTGTGAATCCTCATTCCTGGGTAACCCTCACCATCCGATTTCTGTGTTTCTGCTTCAGGGCTGCTGAGATTCACTGGAGAAAGTCATAAAATTAAACTGATTTTACCCACTACAAATTTAGGTTACATGATCTCCACCAGGCCCTCATTGCTATTCAGTAAACCTTTTTACTCTACCATATATATTTTATCATAGCCAAGGGGGTAAACAGGCTATGGGTTGAGCTGATAGAGGCCTAGTAAAGAAATAGCTTGCACTGAATGGTACATTCAAATAATGTACCAGTAGGTTAATATATAGAGAGTTCTCTGAGAATTGTGTTGAACTAGAGAAAAGGGAAAAGATTATGGAAAAATTCTGAAGAGACAATAAAGCCTTGGCATGAACAGTGACTACTAGAAGGTAATTTTTGCCTGGAAATAGAGGGACTATGTTGGTGACTATTAATGATTGTATAATGAGAAAAAACATTTAAAATGGGACACCAAGAACTAATAAATGAGTGATAATTGGGGAGGAACAACTCTTGACCATCACCACTGGTTAGAAGTATACTACCTCTAACACAGATAGAAAGGCTCTGGAGCATTGAAATTCCACTATGATTATAACCTTCAACATTTCTCTTTACCTCTCCTACTTTTTTTGTCTAAACCTATTATTCATTTAAAAAAAATTTTTTTGAGGGGCAATGGGGGTTAAGTGACTTGCCTAGGGTCACACAGCTAGTAAGTGTCAAGTGTCTGAGGCTGGATTTGAACTCAGGTCCTCCTGACTCCAGGGCCAGTGCTTTATCCACTGTGCCACCTAGCTGCCCCCCTTTTATTCATTTTTATGGTGATCCTTGATTCCTCAATTCACTTTTCTTTTTGTACCAACCAAATATAAATAAAGAACTACCATATAAGTAACAAATCTACTAATTATATTTTAAGAGACAGGACTCATGTCAATATTCCTGGAGGAGTGATTCTCAAATTAGTGTCTACCTACATACATTCAAACTATCAACTTGCTAGAATGAAGTTCTAAATTAATATGAAATGAGAAGTAAAATGAGAAAGATGGAATGCAACCAGAACACCAATTAAACTGTTGTGGTAAAATATAGATGGAGGAATAGTCATTAACAGATTATAATCATTTCCTAAAGTTTAACATATAAATCAGTTGCCACAATGAGGAAATCAAAGGGCCCAGAAACTTGCCTTATCTGGAAAACATTTGATCTTGCTAAGCAGAGAATATGAACTCATTTAAAAAATCTTATTGAAGAGGATGGTAGAAGACCAGTTAGCATTGACTTAAAACAGTGTGCAGTAGAGGCAGGAACACATTTATAGAAAGCCTAACCAGAAACCCCAAAGAGAAAAATCATCCAAAGAGCAGTGAAGATGAATCTTGAGGGATAACAGCAGATAACACCAAAACAAACGAACAAAAAAGGGAAAAGACCCATAAAGACTATTGTAACAAACCATTTTTACCATCAAGGACAGAGAAGGCACCACAGCTGAAATCTACTATCAGTCCTAGATGTACTACATGAGGCATTAAAAATGAAGAAAAAGAATGGAAAGAATAACCTAACTAGATCAAGAACCCAAGAGATTGTTAGACAACACAATTTTGAGTATACTGAGGAATCCGTCCTCAAGGAATCTGACAGAAGCATACTGAAGGTATGGAAAAAATCTTGAATCTTGTTACCAAAAAAGTGACACATCAATAACTGCTACCTTTATGATTCCCTAATCTCTAACCGTAAGCTTCCTTGAGTATAAGTAGGGGCATGTGTGCCATCTTTATTATTAACATTCATTTATCTGTATAAATCCTAATGTGTGTGTATGTAGGGTTAATCATGATGCATTGGAAAATGCCAACTTTTCTGTTCAGTCTGAATGATGAAAATTCTACAGTGCAAATGAAATATAAAATACATATATTTGTCCACTATAAGGCCATGCAAAGAATCCCACTACCATCTGAATCAAACACAAACTTAAGATCACTGCCTTCAAACATCTCTATCAGCTAGCTAGCACACTGCTTTTGCTTTCCACAATATTCCAACTCAGAACTTCCAGTCTATCACCTTTTATGACTACCAACATTCAATGTAATAAACACTTATTAATACCAATACATGCAAAGTCCTGTGCTAGATCCTAAAGAAAAAATGGAACAAATCCCCTTACCCGGTAGGAACTTTATTTCCTAATTCATCCAGACAAATCAATGATGCCCACCTACTGTTGTCTCTTAAATTATTCTTACATTTATTAGTCCATCAGTTTCTCCTTTCCACTGAGTAACAGAATACTACTAGAGGAAATCACTAAACTACACTGACAGGATCAGCTATCAATTTATTCCAATACCAATCAGGCTTTTACTTTTGCCCAGCAATTCTTTTATTGTCAACCCCGTTTCTCCCATTCCTCACAGCAGGCATTCTTTTTGTTTTTGTTTTTTTTTTGAGGGGCAATGGGGTTAAGTGACTTGCCCAGGGTCACACAGCTAGTAAGTGTCAAGTGTCTGAGGCCGGATTTGAACTCAGGTACTCCTGAATCCAGGGCCAGTGCTTTATCCACTGTGCCACCTAGCCGCCCCCACAGCAGGCATTCTAAACTTTCTTTTCTCTCGGCAAATTTTGTAGCTAATGCTCTTGAATGAAACTGTGGTCTTCTAACAAACACATGCTACCTCATTCTGATTTCTCCCATCAGCTCATTCCCTCTAAATCTATGAGGATAAAGTAGACCTAACTCCTTGCTACTTGTGACCATTTCATCCCCTCCCATTTACTCAATGAATCTATTTAATCATCCCTCCTCTTTCATATACATTCAATTGAAGGTCAGGCAGTAAGCTGACCTTCTTCAAATGAAGAATTATAAACTATTAAGAATCATATGGGGGCAGCTAGGTGGCGCAGTGGATAAAGCACTCGCCCTGCATTCATGAGGACCTGAGTTCAAATCCAGCCTCAGACACTTAACAATTACTAGCTGTGTGACCCTGGGCAAGTCACTTAACCCCAATTGCCTCAAAAGAAAAAAAGAAAAAAAAAAGCATGATCTTAGGGGCAGCTAGGTGGCACAGTAGATAGAGCACTGGCCCTGGATTCAGGAGGACCTGAGTTCAAATCTGGCCTCAGACACTTAACACTTACTAGCTGTGTGACCCTGGGCAAGTCACTTAACCCCAATTGCCCTGAAAAACCAAACCAAACCAAAAAAAAAAAAAAAAGAATCATATGAAAGACTGCTCCAGATAAATACAAGTCAAAACAACTCTGAGGTTTCACCTCGTGCAGAAAATTGACAAAGATCATTTCTACAATGAAGAGGCTTTAAGAAAACCAACATATTAATGCACTATTGGCAGATGTAGAAGTTTGTCCAACCAGAGAAATGTAGAATTTTGCAATGACAAAAAAAATCATTAATATGTCAAATAATATAGCAAATTAATTAAATAATAAATTGGAAAGAATATTCAAAAATAAACCAGAAAACCTGCCACTAGATACATACACACCCCAAGGAAGTCTGGGGCAGAACTAGTAAGGAAATGGAAACCAAGCTTATACCCAATAATTGGGAAATAAAGAAATTGTGATCCAGAAACATAATCAAATATCATTGCACTGTTAGAAATCATAAATATAAAAGAATTCAAAGGAGCACTATTTGAATTGGTGTATAGTAAAATAAGCACAATCAAGAATATAATATATACACTGACCACAGCAATATAAAGGGAATGACCAATACAATGAAAGAATGTTGCATAATTAAAATGACCATGAGAAGACTTAAGAAAATGTACCTCTGGGGCAGCTAGGTGGCGCAGTGGATATAACACCAGCCCTGGAGTCAGGAGGACCTGAGTTCAAATGTGACCTCAGACACTTAACACTTACTGGCTCTGTGTGTCACTTGACCCCAATTGCCTCACCAAAAAAAAAAAAGAAAGAAAGAAAGAAAAAGAAAAAGAAAAAGAAAAAGAAAAAGAAGATGTACCTCTATCCCTTCATTTCAAAGGAAAGGAACCTGAGGTATGAAATATTGTGTTCTCTGTCAGACACAACTAATGTGTTGAATGGTTTTGCAGAACTTTTTTCCTGCTTTTAAAAAAATCTGTATATGGGATGTTCCCTGGGTGAAGAGGTAGAAGGGCGATAATATAGATACACACACACACACACACACACACACACACACAGATAAATACCTACATACATATATGTGTGTATACATGTATATAAACACATACATACATATTTTTAAATGAAAGTAATATAAAAGCATAACATACTATAAAAGTGCCACATGTAGGATTCCAACATCACAGTCCAAGATATGCTATAGCCATGTCCCCATCCAATTACAGGATAAACTGTTAATCTATATTTTATTTACCAAAGGCAGAGAAAGGTTCAGAACTAACTCATGCCAAAAAAGATGACTTAGAGAACATGAAAGAGCTTTCAACATATATGCCTACTTTCTCCTCTATGTGAAAATATACAGTGGTATAGTGACAATAGAGAACTGGCCTGGAAACCAGGAAAATATGGGTTCAAATCTTATCTCTAACATATATTGGCTCTGTGACCTCAGAGAAGTCACAACCTCTCAGTGCTTTAAACAACACTAAGATGATTTGACTATAAGTTTCAAAAAGGTGCTGACTTCCATTGGTAGAGGTTATACCTCACCAGAAACTCCATACACTAATAAATAAGAGGTCCAGATTCTAATCATATGAGATTAAAAGATGCCTTCCCTGAGGGCAAGGTCTATTTCATTAAATGCATTTTACAAATATGTGTAAATAAATTAAAAGAGAATCACCTACATACATATGCCCAATGGGGGTAGCAGTAGAGAACAGGTGAACTTTTGTAAATAAATTCTATAACTGACCACATCTTTACCATTACCATTACACAACTGCCTGAAAAATAGTTTGATTTTAAAAAAACATTTAATTCAGTAGAGTTAAATGCCAAATTAATAAGCTCTCTTCCAACAATGTATCTCTCATCCATACAATATCTCTCAGGATTCCTTGAAAGACATATCAATAACTTTATTTATGACCTGAAGGTCAACAAACATCATAACACGTAAAAAACAGGGAGATAAATTTTCAACAAAAGTGCTTTTCCCTTTAATGGATGAACTCCATCCAAGGGCATGTTTATGGATAGTTAAAAGTCATTCACTTTCTCCTATTTGAGGATTGTATTTGTTTATTTATTTATCTATTTCATTTGTGTTGGTTCATCAAGCCTCAGAACCATTATTAAGCTTCCTGAAAGAGGATCATAATGACTCAAGAATTTGTTCTGACAATCTACAAAGGAAAAAATCAAATGTCTGAAAAATGTCTACTACCCAAAATATGACATGACAAGCTTTTCACTCATGGAAATCTGGAACAGGTAAGACAAAAAGACAATGAGTTGGGCTCAAAGTTAAATAGGAAGAGAGTAGCCTAGATTGCCCCTAGAAAACTGAAAAACTCCTTTAATGATCACAACCTTCTTCCAAAGACAAAGAGCAATATTTTATTACCAGTAATCTACTGGTAGTGTTATATAGCTATAAGATATGAAACAGTCTCAAAAGCCTGAAAATGAACATCACATATAGGGCAATGGAGACATGAATGGTAGATATGAGTGGGCTACAATGGATAAGAAAGCACTTTTTTCATTTGTGAATGTTTCTCTCTTTCTTTCTTTTTGTCATAAACGTATTTAATATTTTCCAGTTACTTATAAAGATAGTTTTCAACATGTGTTTTCATAAGATTTTTAGTTCTAAATTTTTCTCCCTCCCTTCCCAAGACAGAAAGCAATCTGATACAGGTTATATATGTACAATCAAATTAAACATATTTCTGCATTAGTCATGTTGTGAAAGAAGTTTCAGAACAAAAAGGAAAAACCTCAAAAAAACAAAAGTAGAAACAGTATGGTTCAATCTGCATTCAGAATCCAGAGTTCTTTTTTCTGGATGTGGAGAACATTTTCTATCCTGAGTCCTTTGGAGTTGTCTTGGATGATTGTATTACTTAGAAGAGTTAAGTCAATCATAGTTGATCATTGTACATTGTTTCTGTTACTGTGTACAATGTTCTCCTGGTTCTGCTCATTTCACTCAGCATCAGTTCACTTAAGTCTTTCTAGTTATTTTCTGGAATCTTCCTGCTCATCATTTCTTACATCACAACAGTATTCCATTACATTCATATGCCACAACTTGTTTAGCTATGCCCCAAATGATGGGCATTCCCTCAATTTCCAATTCTTTGCTACCACAAAGAGATCTGCTATAAATATTTTTGTACATGTGAGTCCTCTTTCCTTTTTTATGATCTCCTTGGGATACAAACCTAGTAGTGGTATTGCTGGGTCAAGGGGTATGCACAGTCCCATAGCCCTTTGGGCATAGTTTCAAATTGCTCTCCAGAATGGTTGGATCAGTTCCTATTTTTCCATAGCTTCTCCAGCATTTATTATTTTCCTTTTTTGTCATATTAGCCAATCTGATAGGTGTGAGGTAGTACCTCAGAATTGTTTTAATTTGCATTTCTCTAATCAATAATGATTTAGAGCATTTTTCATATGGCAATAGCTTTGATTTCTTCATCTGAAAACTGTCTGTTCATATCTTTTGACCATTTCTCAATTGGGGAATGACTTACATTCTTATAAATTTGATTTAGTTGCCTATATATTTTAGAAATGAGGCTTTTACAGAAACACTGGTTGTAAAAATTGTTTCCCCGCTTTCTGCTTCCCTTCTAATTTTGGCTTCATTGCTTTTGTTTGTACAAACCCTTTTTAATTTGATGTAATCAAAATCATCCATTTTGTATTTCATAATATTCTCTATATCTTGTTTGGTCTTAAATTCTTCTCCTCTCCATAGATCTGAGAGGTAGACTATTCCTTCCTTTCCTAATTTACCTATGGTATCACCCTTTATGTCTAAATCATGTACCTATTTTGACCTTATATTGGTATATGGTGCGAGATATTGGTCTATGCCTAGTTTCTGCCATATTATATTCGAGTTTTCCCAGCAGTTTTTGTCAAATTCTGAGTTCTTATCCCAGAAGCTGAAGTCCTTGGGTTTATCAAACAGTAGATTACTATAGTCATTTACTACTGTCTCCTATGGCTAACCAATTCCATTTATCTACCACTCTATTTCTTAGCCAGTACCAAATAATTTTGATGACTGAAGAAAGCACTTTAAAGAACAGAAGTAAAAGATATCATCAGAGAAAATATACATTCATAAAAGAAGATGGGTTGGTCATATGATGAGATTGAAAAAAATAGATGGACCACCTAAGTGGGAGTAGTATCCTTAAGAAATCAACAGAAAGGTCATAAGAGAATAGACAGGCACAGATCAGTTGTGAAGTCTTATTACTGAAGAGCACATCTAAATTGGAGAGATCATAGATTTATCTGAGTATATTCAAGGGAGGATATAAGGAAAATTAAGACATACCCTCCCTGTTCTCTAATTAAAATGGGATGGCTCAATCTTTTGAAATGTTTCTGCTAGATAGATGCCTGTCAAATCTCTCTGCCCTCCCTCTACCCCCAATATATGCCTTTTTAGCAGTTATTTCACTTCCTTTAAAGGGAAGTGTTGGAATGATACCTTTTGATTGCTAAACAGTGTTACTGTGGCCTGAGGGCAACCAGAGATTCATTGCAGCAAAAAAGATTTTCCCCAAAATAGTGATTAAGGGGGCTTACTTTAAATTTTAACAAATAGGGTTGTTTTAATGGGGATAGACTTGGCTCTTCTCAGCAGTGAAATGATTCAAAGCAGTTTCAAAGAACTCATGATAGAAAATGTTCTCAACATCCAGAAAAAAGAATTGTGAATTATGAATGCAGATTGATCCACACTTTCTACTTTTGGACTGGTTTTTTTTTTTCCTTCTTGTTTGAGGTTTTTCCTTTGTGCTCTGATTCTTCTTTCACAAGATGACTAATGCAGAAATATGTTTAATGTCATTATACATATACAACCCATATCAGACTGCTTTCCATCTTGGGGAGGAGGGAAGGAAGAGGGGGGGAGAGAAAAAAATTTGGAACTAAAAATCCAGTGAAAACAAATATTGAAAACTATCCTTATATGTAACATGTAACTGGAAAATAAGAAAATAAGAAAAAAAGAAAAATTAAAAATTAAATTAAAACAAACAAACAAACAAGGTCGTTTTTACATCCAAGTGTCCTATCATGTCTCCAGATGTGTTCTTACAACACACCAGAGACAAAATTATAGAGGAAAACATTTAAGTATAAAACTATATGCCACAGGGCAGCTAGGTGGCACAGTGGATAGAGCACTGGCCCTGGATTCAGGAGGACCTGAGTTCAAATCCGGCCTCAGACACTTAACACTTACTAGCTGTGTGATCCTGGGCAAGTCACTTAACCCCAATTGCCTCACTAAAAAAAAAAAAATGCCACAACATATGATTGAAAATATATCTATCTAATTCTATTTATGTTATGTTTTCTCTAACTGAAAAAAGAAAATACATTTGGGATTGAGACACTTCAAAACATTTGCAATAAAGTGGATTAAAACATATAACCTAGAAGATAAGTGTGTATAAACACACACAAAACACACACACACACACACTCTCAGATTTTTATTTCAAAGGAGTTATACGTCCATGCAGATAGTACAGATAAAGAGAAAGCTTTTATATATTTAAAGGTCTATCAACTTAAGTTGACAGATGCCCTTTTGATGGTAGACAAGTGATCCTATATCATCCTAGCCACCCATTCCACTAGAATGTGGGCAGCAGCAGGTCCTTCCTGATTGTATAGGATTCAAATGTACCAGTCCAACAACAGCTTAGTTAAATTTAGTGAAGGAAGTAAAGACAGGTACTTTATGTAGACTCAATTCACTCAACATGTATTAAGTGCCTATTATGTGTCAGGCACTGTGCTAATTGTTGTTGTTTGTCCTTCATTCTCAAAGAGGATCATAACATCAGGGTAATGTCATGACTTGCAGTAAATTAGATTTAAGTGAGGGAGGGCTGTACAAGGTCACCAACCTCTCTCCTCCAGAGCCATCTGGGTCTAGTGGCAAGATATGTATCAGGATGACTGTAGATGGACCCTGATTTTTAAGGCAATTGGGGTTAAGTGACTTGCTGACATAGCTAGTAAGTGATTGAGGTGAGATTTGAACTCTGGTCCTCCCAACTTCAAGGCTCTATCCTCTGCACTACCTACCTGCCCCACTGTGCTAATTACTGGGATTATACAGACAGAAATAAAATAGACCCTCCCCTTTAAACACCTAACAGTCTCCTGTAGGTGCTCCCATTTTACTAGAAAGTCAGCAAAATGCTAGATTATGTGTTGCCTCCAAATCACCATTTAATTAAATAAATATTTATAAAACATTTGGAATTTAGAAGACACTCAATTCTAGGCAGTGGAGACACAAGAGAAAAACAAAACCACTACCCTGAGTTCAAGGAACTACTGGAGGGATACTGACTGTACATAGATAAATACACGGTAATTTGAGAAAGGAAAGAGTTATAAAAATTAGAAAGACTTCTGGGAAGACAGCATCTGAACTTAGCCTTAAAGGAAGGCGATTCCAAAAGATAAGTTGAAGAGGTAGTACAATTCAAGCATAAAAAATGGTGCTGGTACAAATGCATGGAGACAGGAGACAGAGCACTAGTCTGAGGTACAGTTAGTGGTGCAGTCATGCTGTAGCATAGAATGTATTAACTGAAGCAATGTGAAATATTCCTGGAAAGAAAAGATGGAGCTAGAATGTAGAGGCCTGTAAATTCTAGGCTTAAGAGTATGCATTTTATCCTAAATGCAAGAGGCAGCTCTGAGCAAAGAATAGTCAGACTTGTGCTTATGAAAAAACTTTGGCAGTTGTGTTGAAGAAGGATTGGAGAGAGGAGGGAATGGAAGCCAAGTCTGAGTGGAGAGATGGTGATAAATGTAAGAAAGAGTAAGTAATTTAGAATGACTCTGAAGTTATGAACTAGATTGAGGATAGTTGTACCCTCCATAGAAATCTTGAGAGATGGGTTAGAGAAGAATAGGTTGGGGTGAGGGAGCTGATATCTGTAAAAGCCAAAAGTAAGTATATAGAGTAATGAAATGTCAAAGTTGGAGGGAAATATATGTGAAGGTAGTTTCTATAAGAAGATGAAAAATCTGTCTGGCATCTGCTAAAAAAAAGTATTTCCACATTTTCTTATACATTCAATTCTTAATTATCTATGTTAATGGAGGAAAAAGGAAAATAATAAATGAAGGAAAAATCTAGATTTCAGTCCAATAGCATTCATAATTAAAGTCTCCTAACTACTCCATGGAGTATTCTTTGACCAGTTTTAAGTACTTTATTTGAATTTTTTTTTGGTAAGGCAATTGAGGTTAAGTGACTTGCCCAGGGTCACACAGCTAGTAAGTGTCAAGTGTCTGAGGCTGTTAAGTACTTTATTTAGTAAATTATAAAGTACCTCAGAATAGACAAATATAAAAAATTGTTGATATAATCTCAAAATTGAAAACAAAAAGCCAATGTAACCTTCATTCCTAACTTCATTAACTTACTCTGATCATGGATTCTTGTACTGTTGAGGGCCTTGCTGTGTTGATCCAAACTCAGCTGCTGTTCATGAAGATCTACAGGAACTGGGTTTATTCCAGTTCCTTCAAGGTATAACCTGATTCGCTGCCTCCATAGCCACCTTAGAGAAGAGGGGGAAAGAGACTAATTTCAAAGTGGCATAAATGAGTACAACAAAGATTATACATTGAAACAATTACATCAAATATACAAACCAATCATTTTATGAATAAATCATTTATACCTGAAAAAACAAACTGAAGTCTAGAGATGGCCTATTTAAGGCAGGGTGTTTCTTAAAAGCAGAATTACATATTTGTTTTTCTCTGAAAATCCCAAATGGATTTATTAAGGAAAGATCTAGGAAGTCTGTTCAAAAACCTAGTGTTACCTCATTAACATAAGCAACGTTTTCCTAAACTCCAGTTCTAATATAGATAACAATATGATGCATTTAAATTTAAATAGTAATTTAAATGAAATTTCTACTTAATTAAACCTTCCTCAAGTTTTTATCCCCCAGTTCTTTAATGCCAATTTCAAGAATAGACACAAAAAGTGCATGCGTGCACATGCACCCACAAAAAATTTAATGAGACAGATCATTCTAAGGGTTTTTTCTTAGGAATAAATCATTTCAGAAAGGTACCCCAACTCTTTGGAGGGACAAGAATATCATCTGATATACCACAGCAATAAATAATATCAAAGAGTTAAATTAGATTTAGTGTGGCTTTATGAATACTCCAGGAAATAGTTTCTGCAGTGTATAAGAGCTATTCCAGATAAACCTAAAATTGCAAGACTAACCTGGTCATCTTCAAATAAATTTAGTCCGGCCTTCTTCTTGACATATCTGGCTACCTAGTACTTTATACATGTAATCTATTGTCATTATTACCACTATTTACTTACTAGAGTGAGAGGGAAGAATATGATTAAATCCTTCTAGAAGTATTTGAAAAGTCAAGGTGGGACATGAAGAGTAGCACTAGTATTAGGAAAAAACCCTCAACTATTCTTATTTATAAGGGCAAACTAGAGCAAAAGAAACTGAAATCACAGAAATATGAAAAATTCAATTCTACTTAATAATTTCAACTATATGACCTCTTAAACTACTACAAACATGTAGCAAAGTACAGAATCAACCTCTTTAAATTCAGAGAAACTATTACTAGCAGACACATTAAAGTCACTTATCAAGTATTTATACTTATCTATGAAAAATTTATAAATAGAAATTATTTATCTCAAGAGTATATTTTTATAAATGTAAAAAGAGTAGTAAGATAATCCTACCTGAACTCACCACGATAAAGCTTCTGTAATGCTTCTGGAAAAGAGTGTGTATATCGAACAGGCAGACATAAATGACCCTCAGATCTGTGTTTTATAGATTTAGTAGAGTTGGAAAGAGGAAGAAAAGAGATCTTTCATTTATCAGAGTATTAATATCAAGAATTAGACAGAACATTTTAACTATATATGTATATATATATATATAGTTGCATCTCACCTTGTAAAATAAACTCTTATTTTCCATTATGAAACAATAGCAAAACAATTTAAAATTAAAATCTATACTCAACAATGTATAAAATAATAGCACAGTAATATTTAATTTCTACATAACATTAAAATTAAAGATGATGGTTAAGTTATCAAAAGGCCATATCCTAGGGGCAGCTAGGTGGTGCAGTGGATAGAGCACCGGCCTTGGAGTCAGGAGGACCTGAGTTCAAAACTGACCTCAGACACTTGACACTAACTAGCTGTGTGACCCTGGACAAGTCACTTAACCCTTGTTGCCTCACCGGAAAAAAAAAAAAAGGGCCATATCCCCCCCCCCCCCCCCCCGGTGAGGCAACAAGGGTTAAGTGACTTGCTCAGGGTCACACAGCTAGTTAGTGTCAAGTGTCTGAGGCCGGATTTGAACTCAGGTCCTCCTGACTCCAGATCTGGTGCTCTATCCACTGTACCACCTAGCTGCCCCTAAAAGGCCATATCCTTAAAGAACTCATGTTAGAGCTCATCTATAAGTTATTTAAAATTAATGGAGGACCAAAACTAAAAATACATTTTTTTGTTGTTGAGATTGGGTCTCCCTATTTCACCCAGACTAGAAGTTCAATGGCCTCAGACAGGCTGGACCTCACTGCTAAATGGCACAGAAATTGTCACTTGCTTCATTTTTAACCTGGACTGTTTTCATTCATGGCCCTCCACTCACAGGGCCTCACTAGACCGGTGCTAAAATTGGTGTGGATTTCAATTTGGCTCTACCCCTACTCAGCTCAGAACTCCCAAGCTCAAGTGAGCTACTAGCCTTAGTAACCCTGTAGCAAGAAATATTGGCATGTATCACCTCACCTACCTTCAACATGAAAATTCTGTAGAGGACAGTTAAATATGAATCAGTGCAACAGTGGTGGTTAATATGTAACAAGAAAAATTTTAATAAAAAAAATCATAAGAGCTGAGGAATAATCTTGACAAATTTAGAAACTCTAAAAAGTTAACTATTAATTATACTTGTTGCTGTGGGCAAAGAATAAGCCCCATGAAGAAAACAAAACCATGACCGATTTAAAACTTTTTCCTACCATTCAAAATGGAATGTAATTAGGGTAAACAGGAAAACGCTCTATATATACACTTCCTAGGATTATATTGCTGATGTATATGTTTTATTAACTACCTCTTTTGTTCAGATAACGAATAGTGTTAATGAGAAAGAACAGGTTCTAGTTAGGAGCCCCCTAAAAAATTTAGTTTTTCTTAAAATGAGATAATCACAGTATTTAAAGAAATTGCATATAAAAAAACCAAAAAACCCCCACACCCTTTTCTGTTCCCCATAGAGTATAAGATACTACTTACCTATCCAGTCCTACCTAGATCTCCCCACAGTCCATTTCCTGCTCTCTACCAGAATACACACACCCTATTGAAACCTCAAACCCTAAAAACAGTTAGCTTTCTATATTTCTTTTTTTTTTCCCCATGAGGCAATTATGGTTAAGTGACTTGCCCAGGGTCACACAGCTAGTAAGTGTCAAGTGTCTGAGGCTAGATTTGAACTCAGATCCTCCTGACTCCAGGGCCGGAGCTCTATTCACTGCACCACCTAGCTGCCCCTCTACATTTCTTTTAAAGTTCTCTATACAACCAATATTTCTCAGCTTAACAATAACAAACATGACTCACAGATCCAGAATTAGCTCTGCCATTTACTACCTGTGACTTAACTTCTCGGGCTGTGGTTGCCACTTCTATAAAGGAGAGAAATTGGACCAGATGACCTCTGAGATTCTATCTAGCTGTAAACCTTAGAGTTATTTCGCTTCAGTCTGTGAAGTGGCATTTATTAAAGCCTAATATATGCCAAGCACTTTAAAACAAGTACTGAAGATACAAAAAAAAGGGGGGGGGCAGAATCAGTCCCTGCTCTCAAAGAGTTGAATCTAATGGGAAGACAACATGCAAACAACTATGTACAAACAAGATAGAACCAGGATAAAATGGGGATGGGGTGGGGGCAGGGGGAGTCTCAGAGGGAAGGCATTAAGATTAAGTAGGCTTGGGAAAGGCTTCTTGCCAGTGTAATTTTAGCTGAGACATAGGAAGCCAGGGAAATTAGGAAAAAAAGATAGGAGAGAGGGAGAGGGAGAAGAAGAGGGAGAGGGATAGTTCTAGTCTTGGGAAATAGTGAAAAGTCACAACTGAGGAACAGCAAGGGGGTCAGTGTCAGTACAAAAAGAGTAATAAAGTGTAAGACAACTGGAAAGGTAAAAAGGAGTCAAATTAGGAAGGGCTTTAAAAACCAGAGAATTTTCTATTTGATCCTGGAGGTAAGAGGAAGCCACTGGAATTTACTGAACGGGGAGGGAATGATATGATCAGACCTGTATCTTTGGAAGATCAATTTGACAGCTAAGTGGAGAGTGGATGGAAGAGGAGAGAACTGGAGTTGGGGAGACCGACCAGCAGATAATTTCAATAGCCCAGGCAGGAAGTTTCCTTTGTTGAATGCATCTGGTTCTAACATCCCTTCAAGCTCTAAAACCATAATGCTTAAGACAAATGTCTATTTTTCTACATTTGATAAATTTCTTATACTCTTGCTCCTCTACTGTTACTTTTCCTTACTACTGTCTTTGCCAGATTATATACTCCTTTCCTGCACTAAAAGGGAAACATTCATAACTATGTCAACTATCACAAAACTCAAGAGTTTGTCATAACTTTTAAAAATCAGAACTTAAACATAAATTTTTAAAAATTCTATATACATTGTAAAATCTGTCTTGCTTGTCTTCTATTTCTTCTGACTTTTCTGGTATGGGATTTTTTTGGAGGGTGAGAGAAAGAAGGGAAAAAGGCAGCCCTTCCCCAGACCCACTACTCTCTCCTACCTCCTTTTATAAATTGAAAACAACGACAAATATGTACCTAAACAAATCTCCACATTTGTTATATCGAAATATGTTATGTCTCATTCTGCATCTTGAGCCACTTATCAGGAGGGTAGGTAACATATTTCATCACAAGTCCTCCTAAATTGTGGGCTAATCACTGAAACCAGAGTTCTTAAGTCTTCCAGACTTATCTCTCAGTGTTGTAATTATCCTATACATTATTCTCTTGGTTCTGCTCACTTTACTCTGCATCAATTTATACAAGTTTTCCAGATTTCTCTGAAACCATCCCTTTTGTGATTTCTTAGTGTGTAATATTCCCTTACATTCATATAACCACAATGTGATCAATCAACCTGCAACTGATGATCATCTACTTAGTCTCTAGTTCTTTGCAGCCACAAAAGCGGGCGGGCTCTAATTATTTTTGTAAATATGGGTCCTTTTCTTCTTTCTTTGGGGTATAACCCTAGCAGTGGTATTGCTGGGTCACACGTTCATGCAGTTTAATGGGAACAATGTAGGGAACAATTTCAAATTGCTTTCTAGAAAGGCTGGACCAATTTACTGCTTCACCTAGAATGGTTCTTCACAGTTTGGATTGGATAGTTTAGTCTCTAGTTTACTGAATTCTATCCTACTATGTTTAATTGTTTCTACATGACTCTAATGTAGTCCACTGACAAACTTTTTGATTTTTTAAAAACAATACCATATATATATATAGAGAGAGAGCAGGCAATGGGGGTTAAGTGACTTGCCCAGGGTCACACAGCTAGTGTCAAGTGTCTGAGGCTGGGATTTGAACTCAGGTACTCCTGAATCCAGGGCCGGTGCTTTAACCATTGCACCATCTAGCTGCCCCCCAAATATATTTTTGATGTTTATTGTTCTGGGTTTATAATTTGAGATTTGGTCCTATTAGATTCCCTCATTTCTCACCCCCCCAACTACTTCCTTTGAGGGTCTTGTCCTTTTGTTCCTCCAGATATATTCATTATTTTCAAAGGATTTTATGATAACTACCATTTTGAGTATATAATCTGAGATTTGGTCCTATTAGACTCCCTCATTTATCACCCCCCCACACTACTTCCTGAGAGTCTTCTTTTGTTTCTCCAGGTATGTTCATTATCTTTTTTTTTTAAATAGCTCTCTAAGGTAATCCTTGGGGCAGCTAGATGGTGCAGTGGACAGAGCACCACGCCTGGAGACAGCAAGATCTGAGTTCAAATCTGGCCTCAGAACACTAGCACTAGCATGACCCTAGGCAAGTCACTTAACTCCTCTTTGTATCAGTTCCTCATCTATGAAATAGGGACACTAGAGAAGGAGATGGCAAACCACTCCTGTATCTACTAAGAAAGTCCCACAGGGCAGTTGGGTGGTACAGTGGATAGAACACCGGCCCTGGATTCAGGAGGACCTAAGTTCAAATCTGGCCTCAGACACTTGATACTTACTAGCTATGTGACCCTAGGCAAGTCACTTAATCCTCATTGCCCAGCGCACACACGCACACACACACACACACATGCGCGCATGCACACCCCACAAGCAAATATATGGGGTCAAAAAAAAGTAGGACACAGCTGAACAACAACAAAGGTAATGCTTTGTTAGTTTGATTGCCATGGCACTGGATAAGTAAATTAATTTAGGCGGTTTTAGCAGTTTACTAGAAATGGCTTAGCCTACCCATGAATCTTTATCCATTTAGACCTCTGTCAATATTGTTTTAATTGTATTTATATGAAAGTTCTATTGTGTATCTTAGTAGGCTGACAAGTATTTTACATATTCTCTAGTTAATATGAATAGAATTTCTATTTCTATCTCTTCCAGTTTAATTTTTTTCATACTATAAATAAATGTGGAAGATTTGTGTGGATTTGTTTTATATCTTGCAACTGTGCTGAAATTCCTGTTTCAACTAATTTCACTTAATTTTTAATTGACTATCTAGTTCTCTAAGTAAATCAAAACTGTAAAAATTTGTTTCTTTTCCTTCTAACTTCCCCAATTTTTTTCTTGTTTTATTGAGATAGCTAGCACTTCTAGCACTATATTTAATAGCAATGATGATAATAGACATGCTTGCTTTACTCCTGGTATTGATGGAAAGGCCTTTGCTTTATTTCCATTAGATATGATACTGTCTCTTGGATTTAGAGAAATACTACTTACCAAAATATGGAAAAGCCTATTTATTCTTATGCTTTTTAATATTTTCAAAAGACAATGTGTTGTATCTTATCAAAAGTCTTTTCAATCCTACTGATATAATAATTTGATTTTTATTGTTCTTGTTATTAATATGATCTATGATGTTTATAGTGTTCTTAATACTAAACCAACCTTGTATACCTGGTATAAATCCAACATGGTCATAGTGAATAAACTTTTTGATGTGTTACTGTAGCCTCTTTACTAATATTTTACTCAAAATTATTAAGTAATTGTTCAGTAGCAACATTGGTTTGTATTTTTTCTTTCTGTTTTGTCTCTCCCTAATTTAGGTATCAAAATCATATTTATATCTGAAATAATTTGTTAAGATACCTTTTCTTATTTTTGCAATTAGAATATAAATACTTCATCTTTGCATACTCCCTTCCAATTAATCAAGCATATTTACCTGTTTCTCTTGACTTCTGCATGAGCATTTCAAAGTTTCTATTTAGCTCGGATCCTCTCAACAAGAATGCTTAAAGATCATTAAAGATCCATTTTTTTCCCCTGTAGGATTATACTCAGTTTTTATGGGTAACCTATTCTCAGTTATGAATCCATTTTTTTTTTTTGGTCTTTTGGAGCACAGTAATCCAAGCTCTCTTCCTTCGCCCTAAGGAAAACCTGCTGAAAACCTGTGTGAGCCTGATTATTGCTACTCAACACACAAATACTTTCCTTCTTGCTATTAGAAATAGTTTCTTTGATCTGGAAGCTCTGAATTTTGATTACCATTCCTAAGAGTTTTCATTTTGGGGTCTTTTTCATGAGGTGACTGGTGGATTTGTTCTATTTTAACACTGCTCTCTGTTTCTAATAAATTTGGGCAGTTTTCATGTATGATTTCTTGTAATACTGTATTGGGTTCTTTTTTATTACAGCTATGGGGCAGTCCAATGATTCAAAGATTTTTCTTCTTCTCAACCTATCTTTCAAGTTAATTGTTTTTAATATGAGACACTTCATTTTTTTAGGTCTTTTGACTTTATTATTTCTTGTCCTACAGGTTCATTCTGAGTTTTTTCAGAGAGATAGTAACTTGGGTACGGTTTTGCACCTTGTGTACAAAGCTGTTAATTCTCCAAGTTTTTCCTCAAAAACTCTCATCTTCCCCAGTCCTTTCCTCTAGACTTCTCATTTAATTTGTAGTATCATTTTAAAATTCTTACTTCATTTCTTCCAAGAATTCTAGTTGACTCTGTTTCCAAACTGTGTTTTCCTTTTGAGGCTTTTGTGTAGATGCTATAGTGTTAATCTCTGTTTCTGGGTTTGTTCACTATGTATCCCTGGCTCCTTAATGGTTCTTTTTCATCAGTGACTTTTTTAGTTACTCTTTCTTCCAATCTTACTTCCAGAATTAAAATTTTATATTAGGGTAAGGCTCTCTGTACTACTTCTGGAGGGAATGGTTGGACCTTGTTTCTTCCAATCTATGTTATAAAAGGTTCTTCTACTTTCTCCTTAGACTAAGGCCTTCAAGGATCTCAGGAGTGGTTCATACCAATGAACCACAAATGCTCAGCACTCCCTAGACAGTCTGAGCTAGGGCACAGTCTAATCACTGCCCTCCATCCTGGGCCCTGCAGGTTTCCCATCTCTGAATGGAGCATAAATAGACAGCTTCTGGTCCTAGGCTCACTCAGTCAGCTAGTCAGAAGACTGCAGTTTCAGAGCAACAGACCTACAGGCTCACCCCGCCCCGCCCCGCCCCCCCACAGGCTTGGCTCTCTGCCCTGCTTACTCAACTATAGGATCCAAGCCTCAGTCTGTTGGCCAAGTCTGGATTCTGCTCTATGGTTATAACAAGAGAGCTGTCAAATCATCCCTGTTCCACAATCCCTGTCCTAGTATGCAAGTGCAGGCCTCAGCCTCCATTCTTCCTCAATCCTGCCCTATGATAACAGCAATATAGCTATAGGCTTATCATGTATACTGCTACATAGCCAAAGGCTATAGCCCCCATCTGGGTTGGAAGGTTCCAAGAGGACACTCCAGGGTCAGAACAATATAGCTTCTAGTTTGCCTCTTTTCCTGTTCCATACCAGGGCCCTAAAGTCAGTGGGGAGAGTGGTCGGCTGGGAAGGCTTCTGCAGAGCCTTCCAGCAGGCTGACAGAAGATGGGACCTGAGGCTCTGTACTCAGGCAGGAAGGTCAAAGAAAGATAAGGAAGAAAAGGAATATTGAGCTGAACAATTGTTAGATTAATTAGACTTGATTGACCTATGTCAGACAACACATGTCTGAATTTGGTTATAAAAACCAGTTATGTGCTAGGGCAAAAAAAGAATCACAGAAGTGCTGTTTGAAATTCATATACATTTTGAACCACATTGTAAGAGTTAGGCATCCTTTCATTAAGAGTAATACTCAAAAAATAAAAAACAAAAACAAACAAACAAGGGGCAGCTAGGTGGATAAAGCACTGGCCCTGGATTCAGGAGGACCTGAGTTCAAATCCAGTGTCAGACACTTGACTCTTATTTACTGTGTGACCCTGGGCAAGTCACTTAACCCTCACTGCCCCACGCAAAAAAAAAAAAAAAGTAATACTCAATGAGGCTTTTGTTAAATAAGTAATTAAGCAACAACTATAATTGCTCAACTCAAACATTTATTTATGTATCACTGGACTAGTTTTACATACATTGTACTTCACATGTAGAAAGTGCTTTCTTTCCAAATTTGATGTTATTCTTGCAATAGCCGGAACATACAAGCTATGAGAAAATAATTATTTGGGGGTTTTGGGGGGCAGCTAGGTGCCACAGTGGATAAAGCACCAACCCTGGATTCAGGAGGACCTGAGTTCAAATCTGACCTCAGACACTTGACACTTACTAGCTGTGTGACCCTGGGAAAGTCACTTAACCCTCATTGCCTCACCAAAAAAAATAAAAGAAAATAATGGGATTTTGGGGGAATGCCCCCCCCCAATCAAGGGCTTAGCTCAGAAACCTTAGTTAATCTCTTTCAAAGCCAGCCCAGAGACAACAGAAATCAGACTAACTCAGTAAAGACAGAAACACACCTTCTCAAAAGTGCCTTTCCCCTCAGAGCATTTGTCTTTGCTGCACTAAGACCTGATATCAGCATAGTACAACTCATTTTAATATGGACCACCCTCAGGTCATGTCAACCAATGGAATTGAATGATTCTAGCCAATTCCCTTTGAACAGTGTGTAAGAGCTGCCTTATCTGGACCCCAAAAGGTTTGCTCTCTCTTGAGCCTGAGACCCGAATGAATGAGCCATGCTTTCTCTTCTCTCTCTCTCTAGGTAATGTAGGACTTCTGAACTCTGCCTGGAGCCATGTGCTCTCTCTCTCTTAGAGACAATATGGTGCTGGGGGGTTTTTGGCTTGTGTTAAATTTGGTCAATGCTCTCCTAACATTTAAATATGATTTAATAAATGCTTACTACCTAAATGGGTGCAATAGCCATTACTTTATAAGTAGCATTATTTTAGAAAATCCCAGTCTAGTTTTCCAATAATTTAGAATAGAAACAGGCACAGCCCCCCAATATTTCAAATGGCACAAAGCATATCTATAAATATACATATACATATATATTGTATGTATATAAATACATACACACACACATATATCTTTGTCCTCACTGAAATGAACTATGAGCATCTTTAACTCCAGCCTGTTATCTTCTCTATTCTTTACCCCATTCTATGAGCCTATTTTGCTGCCATGTGACTTATAAACACCCAAATTAGTCAACTGATCATTCATGAATGGAATAAAATTTTAGCAGGAGAAAATGAAGCTGGACTTTGGAGAGAAATCAAGCATAGCAAGTAGCTTAAGAGAAAAGACAAAGGCTTAGTTACCTTTCTGCCTGAAAGCAAAGAGATAGAATGCCTGACCTCTCATGAGCCCTTCTAAATTATTCCATGTGTAAAACCAAATAAAAAGGGATATCATCATGGCTATGTTATACCACTTCCAGATATCTCATGTGTTTACACAAATTAGTGATAGCTAGTTTTCTGATTGAGAAAAGATTTTCATAAATTGTGGGGAAAATTACCATACTTTAAGAATTACTTTAATGTTGCAAATGTATACAGAAATCTAAACTACCCCTACAGATAGAAGAACAAGCACTCAAATGACCTGCTGAAAAAGCAAATCAGATTTCCAAAGAAGCTGGGTTACAGTGTACCCATACAAAGACAACATGGTCGAAGTCCTGTCACTATTTCCTTTATCTGGGTTTAAAAGGCTTCTTGCTGGGCAGCTAGGTGGCACAGTGGATAAAGCACTGGCCCTGGATTTAGGAGGACCTGAGTTCAAGTCTGGCCTCAGACACTTGACACTTACTAGCTGTGTGACCCTGAGCAAGTTACTTAACCCTCACTGCCTAAAAAAAAGAAGAAAAGAAAGACTTCTTGCCAAGGAGAAAGGAATCCACAAGTTCACCACAACAGGATTTTCCAATATTCAGCTAATTCAAGGACTACTCTCTGAAGTAATAACTGACATAGAAAGTCTCTCACCCTCCAAACTAATTTGGCAAAAGAGATTCCCACTGTGGAAACTAGTTCTTCTCTCAATGAGAATTCTCAACCATTCAACCCAGCTAGAATCATACCTTCTTTCCCATGAATGAGTTATTATCCTGAACCAAAGGGAATGCTCAACTTTCTGTGCAAGAGAGAGTCCCCACTCAGAGGCAACAGATAATCCAAATGATTTTGGATCCCAGCTCCACTCCCTGTACAGCAGCTTAAAAATCAAGAATAGTGCTAGGCTCACAAAAAAACAAACAAAAAAACTTCTCACTTTAGGGTTATGGTCTTAACCCTTATAGCTATTTACATGTTGCAACCAAATTTACCAATATAGTAGCTTGGAGCAGGAAGTAAAAGACTAACTCCTGATACAAGAGAATGATCAAAGGCAATAACATGCATGTGAAACAGAATGAATTTACATATTTTTCTTATGTAGCAATTTTCATTCATTTTTTTAAAAGGAAGTCATTTTCCTATGTTTTTCCTTACCGTTCTGGATCAGTGTTTACTCCAATAACTGGCTTAAACCTGTCCAAGACCTTACTGGCTGCCAACAGCATTGTGCCATCACCTAGGAAACACAATAAAGAAAAACTAACCTTACCCATTTATTTTAAAACCAATTGGTGACACCAATACTCAAGTACTATTTTCTCTTTTGTCATCCCTCAAGCCCGATCCTCCCCAACATGTTTTATCTCCTCATCTTCCATTCTGTTCCCATTCCTTCATTACCAAAACCCTTACCTGTTCATTACTCACTTAATGAGGAATACACTACAATTAACAATAACAATCTCCCGTGGGTCTCTCTGACAATATCATTCATTTATATGTTGTCTTTGTATTAATATCCATGGTAATCAATAACCAACTTAAAAATCAATCAATCAACAAGCATTTATTAAGCCACTATATATAGCAGGCTTCATGCTAAATACTGGGGATACAAAGGAAGGCAAGAACACTGTCCCTGCCCTCAAAGAGCTCACATCTAAAGGAGAGAAAACATGCAAATAACTATGAGATACAATAACTATGAGATACTATGAGATTCTCAGTGGAAGGTGATTTCAGAGAGAAGGCATCATGAAGTGGAGGGAGAAGGCATGGGGAATATCCTCTCAGATACTGGAAAGACTCTTTGGCTAAACTTCAGCTATGAAGAAGGAAGCCAGAAGGCAGAGATGAGGAGACAGAGAGCAGGTATAAGAGACAGCCAGTGAAAAGGCACAGGATCAGGAGATAATAACAACAATATTGCCAACATCTCTACAGTATTTTAAAGTGTCTCATTTGATCCTCATGACAACCCTAGGAGGTAGGTGCTATTATTATCTCCATTTTACAGACAAGGGAACTGAAGCAAAGAGAAGTTAAGTCATTTGCCCAACGTCACACAGCTAATAAATGTCTGAGGCTGAATTTGAATTCAAGTCTTTTTGATTCCAGGTATAGCATTCTATCCTCTGCACCACTTATCTGAATGTACTATCTTGTGTGAGGGACAACAAAAAGGCCAATGTTACTGAATCACAGAGTACATGGAAGGAACTAACATGAGAACACTGGAAAGGGAAGAAGAAACAAGGTTGTGATCAGCTTTAAAAGCTAAACAGATGATTTTATATTTAATCCTGGAGGTAAGAGAAAACCATTGAAGTTTACTGAGTATGGGGGAGGGTGACAGTGATATGGTCAGAACTAGCCTTTAAAAAGCTTACTTTGGCAAAGTAAAAAATGGAGTAGAGTTCGATGTGTGTAGCTTTTTGTCTTTGTTCTTTTTGAGGTGGAAAAGGGGAAGACTTGTGCAATCTTTCTAAATTAATTTTACAAATTATTTTTACAAACTAAGTGAGTTTTTTTAAAGAAAAAGCTGATATAGGCAAATCCTAATTATTCTTGCAAACCGTTTGACTCTCACTGTATCTGAAATTCTTTCATTCTTTGAAAAATACATACCACAACACAATAATAATGCAAAATTCTCATAAGGCACCTATTCTTTGGCTCTTGAATTGTTGAGAAGTTATAATCATCTCATAGGAGTCCTGACAGCTCTACTCTGCAAGGCTATGGTGTAGTTTCAAATACATTTAGCAAATAAATGTTTCTATATCCCCTACCATTCTTATCCTGTAAGAATATTACCTCCTGCAGCTATAACAGCATCTGCCCATTGAACAGTTTCTTCATCATATTCTCTCCTCTTCACTAAGCGAACTTCAATTCCCTCATTCCTAAGAGGTACAAGAAAATCGAATGTAAAGAACAAAATCTTACTGCAATTATTATGCATTTCATTGCTTCAAAATTTCCAAAATAAAACACAAAATAGTAAGGCTGAAAAGTCATCTTTTAACTATTAACTAAGGTTTGGGGATTAGGTCAACTTCCTTTACCAACAACAAAATTTATAAAATACTAAAACTGAAGAGCTTGATTTCACTTTACTTCTGTCCACTCTAACTGAAGTATTAAGGAAAGGAAAACCAATAAAAAGGATCCAGTTAGGGGAGGAAAGAAAGAAGCCTAAAATTTGATCAGCAGTCCCTGAATTTCAGTATGGAATGCTATTATGCTGCTGTTTTAAACAAACATACAACCTCATTTAGCCATGTAGCTAAATCCTATATCCCTGTGATGTTTACACAAGTTGCACTCATATCCAATAGATTACTTAGGATACTATACAATTAGAATGTAAGATTTTTTTTCTTTTTTTAGTTTACAGATTATTTTTTAAAAGGAAAAAATGTGAGTTATTCCTTTTTAATATTTTTACAGGGTAGAATTAATGCTACTAACTTTTTTAAAAGCTCACAAATCTAGTCTTTGAATTTCCAACTACCATCTGGTAGCTAACCTGAAAGGAGTGGACTAGGGTTAGCACTATGCAGTGAAAGTAATAGTGTACAAGATTTAAAGTCAGAGTACTTGGGCTCTATGACTTACTACCTGGGTGACCTTGGATAAGCCCCATAACTTCTCTGGCATCCAGGTTTGGCACTTTAATACACAAAAATTTGGAAGCCCACAAGCCAAAAGATGATTCCAGTTTTTCAGAAGTCTTACCGTAAACTATCCAGAATATGCTCCACATTCTTGGTATGAATATGATGTCGCTCAAGTAGTCCATTGTAGCTGGATCCTTTTAGTGCAAGCTATAAAAAAAATATCCATTATAGTAATAACAATCCAGGTACAGTATAAAACTTTCTATATGCTGCAATAAAGCCAAATTTATCTGGGGTACAGAGAGGGTAGAATTTATGATTGCCTATAAAGCTTAATTTAATGAATTAAAATTTGGTTTTAATATAAAGTTGACATTTACTTCCATCTAAAACTCTGAGCAACAACAAAATCTCATAACTAAAATAAACATGGATACCTAAAATCTAGAACTTTTTTGTCTGTTTTCTAGCTTATTTCCCCCTCTCCATTTCTGCAATTGCCATTTAGGTTTCTAAAGTCACTGACAAGTATATATTATGAAAAATACATCAAACTGGGTAACTGAAGGCCAAAGAAATTTCTCAAGCAATACTTAAGTGCCTTTGTTTCATATTGTGATTTTTTTCACCCATGTGTACATTTCTTACTTTGATAAGCTTCAAAAATAATTTATGAACCTGGAACAACTCAAGCCAAAATATATGACTGAGTTTATCTCAAGTAAATGAGACATAAAAGATATTTATTTCAATAACTTTTGTCCCATTTGCTCCTTATCTTGGAACAATCGACTTCTATCTTTTTTTGTTGTTGTTGTTTGTTTTTTTTTGCGAGGCAATGGGGGTTAAGTGACTTGCCCAGGGTCCCACAGCTAGTAAGGGTCAAGTGTCTGAGGCCAGATTTGAACTCAGTTACTCCTGAATCAAGGGCTGGTGCTTTATCCACTGCGCCACCTAGCCGCCCCCGACTTCTATCTTTTAAACTTGTTTTATAATAATTGAGGTAATGTATATTACCTCTTTTAAAGTTACATGGAACCAGGGGAAGCTAGGTGGCACAGTGGATAAAGCACCAGCCCTAAATTCAGGAGGACCTGCGTTCAAATCCAGCCTCAGACACTTGACACTTACTAGTTATATAACCCTGGGCAAGTCACTTAACCCTCACTGCCAGCCCAGCCCCCCCCCAAAGTTACATGGTACCATATGGCAGGTGGTATTGTTTATATATTTGTTATATTCATTTACATTATACCATTAATAATTATTCATGTCCATAGTATAGCACCATTCATTCTTAGGATAGATTAAAAGAATAAGGGTAACACTAAAAGATGATAGTACTTAAAGCTAAAAGGGACCTTAAATCAACTCATTGAGCCCCCTGATTTTTTTCATGAGGAAACTGATACTGAGAAGTTAAGACTTGACTAGTTACACAAGTAGTAAGCAACAGATCAAACAAGGTCAAATGCATTATTTTGTTCCAAATTTACATCTATCCCTAAAACCTAAGGATTGAAAGACATCTTTGATATGTATTAATCATGGTAAAAGATCCCATTTTATTAACATGTTTGCTTAATATCATGATCACTTGCCAAATTTTCAAACATGTGCTAATTCTACTTCCTGCTTTCAAATTCCCATCACAATTTGCTTAATAGCAAAATGTCACTTTTTCCGGTCATCAGAATTAGATGTCTTTAACAGTCTTGTAGATCAGAACAGATTTTTCAGGAGTAATGGGTGCTTTTTAGAAGTAAAGGCCATGACTCATCAGATGAGTCATAAAAATGAATAACGAACAGCTATTACTTGACATTTATATAGTCCTTTTAAACTTTATAAGGCACTAAACACATATTATCTCATTAGATCCTTACAACGGACTGGGAGGAATCTCTATTTTGCAGATAAACTGAAGTTTAGAGAGGTTAAGAGACCTACCATAGCTATTCAACTAGTAATTGTAAGAATATTAAACTCTAGTCTACTGACTCATAATCTAGTGCTCTTTCCATTACATCACGATACTGTAGCATAATTTTTAGTTTTAGGTCAGAGTGCATCCATACAGATCAAATACCAATTGCTTGTTAATAATCCCCAAAAAGTTCTTTCCCCAGGCAGAAACTCCTTGAAGTCACCAAGAACACAAAGCAAAAGGTAGGGTAAAGTTTATGACTGATGAATCACTTTCCCCACTTATTTAACATAGAAAATTAAAAAGAAATCACCTAGAACGAAAGATTACAACATTGGTTCCATTGGGTAGCAATCAGCAAAGACAACACAGTAATAGCCACCAATGCTTAATTATAGACTAATCAACCAATTGCCTAATTATAGACTAATTGAATTATGAATTAACTGTGTGACCTACAAATGCTGAAACTTTCACCTTTAACGGATCGATCAACATTATTAAGTACCTACTGTGTTCTCAGCACTATACTTTATAAATGCTGGACCAAGATTCTTCAAAGCAATTCTTCTGAAGGAGATAACTAAGATAGGTGACAGCAAATTACCATCTTACATTATCCAAGTTAATGTCTTCCTTAGCACAGATAATAAAATGACCACATTTCCTTGTATTATGATGCTCCCTTGACACTACCCCAGTATGAATATATTTTTTAAAATCACAGAATTATTAGTAGAAGAATTAAACAGAGTGCTATTTAGTGCAATGATTACTGAATATAGGCAATGGGATATACAAAAATATGTAGAAAATCAACTATTAATAAGTTTAAACAAATGTATCCTGAGCTCCTACCATCTGACCCTTAGGTTTATGATAAAATGTACTTACTTCCTGCATAAGGAAAGAGATAAGCTAAAGATAACTAAAGGAATGATTTGGAAATGTATCACTAAATAACTACAAGTCCTTAAAAAGGCACCTAGAGTCTCTACCTTATTTTCTCTATAAATTGAGGGGAGGAAATCTGTCCTATCTTCTCAGATTGTTGAGAAGAAAAATTTGATGACATGTCAAAAAATGAAAGACAGTAACAACTGATCTAGGAATAGCATGATAATATATGTTCAGTTTGGGCATAGAATAAGAGCTAGCTATCCAGTACCCTATCAAAACTTTGGTTGTCCAGAACCCTTTAACAATAAGGTATGATAGAGAACAAAATGTTCTGGATAACTAATAAGAGATTACCTCTTTAAGCACCAAGACACTAGAAATAATTTTTAAAAATTTTGGATTGGATTTTTTCTAAAAAGACTATCATATACTTCTTTGTCTCCTTATGAGGCTTATACTAAATATAATTCAACTTGGACTTTTAAAGTCTGAGTCAGTGGAAAGAGTCTGCAACCTTGGGAAAGTGACACTGTATTTCTCTAGTAAGTCTCAGATTCTGTTTCCTCATCTGGAAAATGGAGTTAATTATACTTGTACTACATCAAAGGGTTGTTTTGAAGAATCATTGACCTCAATGATTATGCTGTGCTATCACAGTGGCTATGCTTTTTTAAAGTTCTTGTATTTATTTTGTAATACTTTTTGTTGTCATTAGATTGGAAGCCATCAGTTCTTGGTTTTGTCTGTGTGAACCCTGCATATGTGTATATGTACACACATGAATATGTATGCATGTATGTGGATATACACATATGCATACATATAAAAATACCTCCATCCCCTAACAGCAACTACAACTGCTCCAGCTCACCTTATTTCTATCTTCTAATCTGCCCTGGGCTTGGAATCTGCACAATCAAGCTTTTTAGAATTATACATAAACAGATTGAATGAGGGACTGACTGGTTCCCCTAAAAAGAAAAAAAATACAAGCTTTAAAGGCATGAATCTTGACATTTTTATTTACTGTAAGGCTGACTTCTCTGTTCTTAGTTGTTTCAGATTGAATAGCTGAGTTGCCCATAAAGGTAAGTTCCACCACAGATGAGATATTACAATTGATAGTGAAGAGGGCGATCTATGAAAAATATTTGGGGGAACCAATGTATATGAGCAAATCAGATATCTGAATTATAAAATCAATAGGGGAATAAGGTAGGGATAGTAAGATTTGCTATTAGTCATTAACTTACTGTATTTCCACATCACCTCAAAAGACAGAAAGTTAATTCAGTGCAATAATCTTTAATCTTATAAGGTATCAGTATCATTTCCAAAAATTCTTATTCCCTATCCAAATTTCCTTCCAGCTTGAACTGAATAATTTTCCCAAGGTTATTTGAAGAATACAGGGTCTTTAATTAACCACTTATTTTCTTTTTAAATGATTTCTGACTAAGGTGCATTACCTAGAAATACTCTAAACAAGATATTATAAGAGATAAGGTTCTCAAGGCTATATTCTTGATTTTTTTTCTATAAGGAAAACCATCATCTGATGAAAAGTGCTCATAGCTTAAGAGATCTTAAATTTCAATTTCAATTGTTCAAATAGATTTCAAAACCTGAAGCAATTGGTTAAGAAAATGGGAAAATACATTTTCTTCCAAGAGTGTGAAAACTTACTTACAGCTGAACTACTCAATGAAAATAATTAAAATTTCAATAGCCCCTGACAAGACTGTCATGTTTACAGATTTTTGCAGTTGTAGAATCAAGTAAACAAACAAACAAAAAAGTGACTCTGGATTTAGACTTGGTGCATTTATGTTATCACAGAAGTTATGTCCAAAATACTCTAAAACCTGTTATTTTCCTTTAACAAATTATCTTTTGTTCTTCAAGAAAACATAGTATCTATTTTATTACTCAAACAGTAACATGCAGAGTTGAGCAGTAATGTCTTTGTGTTATAAAAGCAGCAAACATATACTGAGGACATAAAATGAAAACTACTTAGTTCCTAGCACACAAAGAAAATTCAAATATTTTATGGATGATGACTAAACTATTGCCTGAGTAGAAGTTAGATGCTTAGATGTTTGTTATAAATTTAACTAAATGATTCAATAAATGGTACTTTTTAGAAACCTAAAAAGTTAATGGACTTTTTACATAGTATTTAGTTTAATCTAAGTTGCAAGTTACTCACCCTGAATGATCAGGTTCAGTGTACAAAATTCTAAAAAAATATATTTATATTTCATTTTCTAGTTGTCATTCCCTTTCATTGGACCTGCTTGGAAAGTGGGAAAAGGAAGGAAAGGAAGAAAATACTGCAATGGGGAATGTTCCAAGATGATTTTTTTAGTCATATCAATTTAAATTATTTTTTTTTATTTAAATTCTTAAATCTGAACTTCCTCCCTATATGACCAACAGAATTCAGGCATAATTCTTGGCTACCATGGTATTCAAAGAATGTAAAAAGCCCTAAAGGAAGGCCTCAAGCCCATGAGATAAATCAGGAAAGCATGGACAAGATGAGAAGCCAGGAATACCCATATGGATGGATAAGGCCTCAGATCCCTTAGATCACTTTTGTGAATGAGATGTTTCTAGGTTGATATTTATTGATTCTAACATCTGGAACTGAATCCAGTTTTTCCCTTACTTTGGAGAGCTTACTAGGAGGGGGGAGGGGAAAATCACTTAGTTGGCACCAAGGCTGCTAAGTGAATTCAAAAAAGGAGAAACAAAGACAGTTCATAAAACCATTTCTCAAAAGTTTTCCATCTTTCCAATGAAAAATATAGTATTTACCAAGTACTTTCCTTTAATTTTTAGTAGGGAAGCAAAGATTTAGTTTGAAGCAGGGTTGGCCCTTAACTGTATGAGATAATTTAAGGGGCTCCCAAACCTCATGACCAACCTTCTCCACACTGATTGTGGGCATTAAACAATCAATTATTCACATCCAAAAGGCTATACTGGTCTTCAAAAATAACCTATTAATATGGAAATCTATTTTACCATACAGGAAAGTAGGAGAAGGGGATAAAAGAAAGGGGTGGGAAGACAGGACTGATACCAGGGAGAGCAGATCGGCAAAAGACAGAAACAAAACGGGGGGGGGGGGTGTGAGGAGGATAAACAGGAGAAAATAGGAAGGAGGGAAATATATTACTGTATTTATTATTGTTTTGGTTTTTTTTTTTTTTAATGAGGCAATTGGGGTTAAGTGACTTGCCCAGGGTCACACAGCTAGTGTTAAGTGTCTGAGGCCAGATTTGAACTCAGGTCCTCCTGACTCCAGGGCCTGTGCTCTATCCACTGCACCACCTAGCTGCCCCTACTGTATTTATTATTGTGAAAAAAATTAAGCAAATTTCTCCGATAAAGACCTCATTTCTCAAATATATAGGAAACCGAGTCAAATTTATAGAAATAAGATCCATTCCTTAATTGACAAACGGTCAAAGGATATAAACAGGCAGTTTTCAGACAAAGTAATCAAAGCTATCTATGGTCATACGAAAAAATAAATCACTATTGATTAGAAACATGTAAATTAAAACAACTTAGTGGGGCAGCTAGGTGGCACAGTAGATAAAGTACCTGACCTGGATTCAGGAGGATCTGAATTCAAATGTGGCCTCAGACACTTGACACTTACTAGCTGTGTGACCCTGGGCAAGTCACTTAACCCTCACTGCCCTGCAAAAAAAAACAAAACAAAACAAACAAAAAAATCCTTAGCTATCACCACACACCTATCAAATTGGCTAAAATGACAGAAAAGGAAAATTACAAATGTTGGAGGGGATGTGGGAAAAATTAAATACTTAATGCACTGTTGAAGTTGTATACTGCAGTACTCAACCATTCTGGAGAGCAATTTAGAATTATGCCCAAAGAACTATAAAATCAAACATACCCTTTGACCAAGCAATACCACTACTAGGTCTGTATCCAAAAGAGATTTTTTTTTTAAAAGGAAAAGGACTTATTTGTTCAAAAATATTTATAGCATTTCTATTAATGGTGGCAAAGAATTGAAAATTGAAGGGATATCCATCAACTAGGAAATGGCTGAACAATGTGTATGATTGTGATGGAATATTTTTATGTTATAGAAATAATGAGCAGGATGCTTTCAGAAAAACCTGGAAAGACTTGCATGAACTGATACAAAAGAAATGAGCAGAACCTGGAGAACAGTGTACACAATAAAAACAATATTGTACGATGATCAACTGTGAATGACTTAGCTATTCTCAGTAATACAATGATCCAACACAATTCTGAAAGATATGATGACAGTTGTTGCCCATCTCCAGAGAAAGAACTGGTGGAGCCTGAATGCAGATCAAAGATACTTTTTATTTTTCTTGGTTATTTTTTTTGGGAGGGGACAAGGGTCTGTGTTTTCTTTCACAGCATGAATTACATGGAAATACATTTTGCGTGCATGACTGCACCTCTATAACTTATGTCAAATTGCTTGCCTTCTCAATGGAGGGGGGCGAGGGAAGGAATGAGGGAGAATTTGAAATTCAAATTTGAAAAAAATTAAAATAGTTTTTTACATGTTATTGGGAACAATAAAATATTAAATTTAAAAAAAGAATCACCTGTTAACATGCAGATAAATGCACGGGGAAGGAGGGAATTTCTTAAATTTAAATCAACACACTGGTGAGGACTATTTTAGCACAAGGTTCTGAAAGATAAAAACAAAATCTTAAATAGTACACAAGGCAAGAAGATATACAGGATTTAGAAAGAATGTTGAAGAGATGCAACAGTGATAGTAAATGTTGCCTAATGCTAGCTGGGTCTAAACGGAAACTAAACACAAATATACTCATTGCACCCTCATAATACAATAGTGTAAAAAGCTCCAGAAATGAGCAATTTGGAATTATGCCCAAAGGGTGATAAAGCTGTGCATACCCTTTGACCCAGCAATACCACTTTTAGGTCTTTTCCCCAAAGAAATCATGGAAAGGGGAAAGGGACCCACATGTACAAAAATATTTATAGCTGCTCTTTACGTGGTAGCAAGGAATTGGAAGTTGAGGGGGTGCCCATCAATTGGGGAATGGCTGGCCAAGTTGTGGTATATGAATACAATGGAATACTATTGTGCTATAAGAAATGATGAGCAGGAGGAGTTCAGAGAAACCTGGAAGGTCTTGCTTGAGCTGATTATGAGTGAGATGAGCAGAACCAGAAGAACATTGTACACAGTATCATCAACATTGAGTGTTGATCTACTGTGATGGACTATATTCTTCTCACCAATGCAACGGTACAGAAGAGTTCCAGGGAACTCATGATAGAAGAGGATCTCCAAATCCAAGAAAAAAAAAAAAAAGAACTGTGGAGTATAGATGCTGAATGAACCATACTATTTCTTTTGTTTTTGGTGCAGTTGTTTTTTTTCTATTTTCAGGTTTTTCATCATTGCTCTGATTTTTTCTCTTATAACAGGACTAATGCAGAAATAGGATTAATGTTAATATGTGTATATATATATATGTGTGTGTGTATAGATCTATATATATATGTATATGTATATAGATATATAGATATAACCTACATCAGATTACCTGCTGTCTAGGGGAGGGGGGAGGGAGAGGAGGGAGGGAGAAAAATCTGAAATTGTAAAGCTTGTATAAACAAAAGTTGAGAACTATCTTTACATGTAACGGAAAAAATAAACTACCTTATATGTAAAGAAGCTCCAGGAATGGAGCCACAACATATCCATTCTGTTGCACTAGGAACAGAAGAAACAAAGAATGGGCCTTGAACCTAAGTCCAAAGAACACAAGCTTCCATGTTACCCAAGGAAATGGCAGTAATCAGTGTGTCTAATAAATGATAGCACTCTACTAGTAAAACAACTGCTAAAGGACTGTTAGTCACTTAATCTCTGAACTCACTTTAGGAATATGTAATCAAATATTCTAATTCTGAAATGAGACTTTCTTCAGCTTCACAAAAATTAAAATCAAGTTTAATATGAAAAAGGTTTGACCATGGGAAATACATAATGTATCTACCTGTAATTTCTAAATGCCAAGTGACTTGATTAAAAGACCTAGTTATATTATACCTTGAATAGTAACAATCTATGTGTATGGAACCTATAGGTCCAGGGCTATAACAGATGAGTTCTGATCTACAGGGCTCTTTCCAAAAAAGCATTCTTATTGGCTCATTATACTCCTATACTGCTTGCCCTGAGAAATCTCCCACAAATGTGGTTGGGTTCCCAGCTCCGGTACCAACTTTCAGGATAGCAATGCATATCAGATAAAGGACAGATTTTATTTCATGCTATACAGACAATACAGAAGGCAAAAAAGAAATTACAAGAACCCATAAACGGATAAGGAAAATACAAAAAGCACTCACAGTTAGCTAAAAATCAAACGACACAACTCTCCTTCCTCCCAAGCAGGTTCCTGTGGTCTAGACCACCACCCTATGGGGTTTGGGATAATCTTAGAAACTGAAAAAAAAACTTGAAATGGCCAGCAGAGGAATACCTGGACATTCTGGTAAAATTCCTCTCCTAAGACTGATAGTAACATCCTGTGGTTTAGACACTTCCTCACCACCACCTCTGTCTCCCACCCCCACCCCTCAGCAAACACACTTGGGGGTTGCTAAATATGTACTATCCCTCTCACCGACGGACCACAGTCTGAATGGGACTATCAAGCAGCTATCCATGACATGGCTTTAGTCTTTTATCCTCCAGCTACAAGGTGGTTTTGTTGGGGAGGGGGGCTGTTGATTAGGGGGAAGGTGGAGAGAAATGCCATGGATCATCTATTCCTCTTTCCAAGAAGCATACTCTTTACAAACCCTCAGTCTTGATGAATCCCTCAAAGTGGGAACTACCCAAGAAACCACCTTCCCTTCTGTCATTACAATACTATATATTTGGACACTATTTTTTTTGTACAATCACATACATACCTCTGCCAAGTGTAAGAAACATGAAGGCAGGTGGAAAGAAATCTCCCCCTCTCATTAGCTATATTCTCTGCAGGCTTTCTTTTACAGGCCAGCACAAAAGAATGGCTACTCTGACAGGAGTTAATCCTCCAAAACCCTAGCCCAAAAGGGGCTCCAAACTACCCATTCATCTTAGAGCAGTCCCAGTGGCTGAGATCTAATCATTTGCTGGCATTTGTTTCAACAAGGTACCACTGGGCATATGTACTCAATCAGGAATAATCAAAAGTCTAAACCAGTGGGGTTCTCAAATTTGTTCTCAGGACCCTTTACACTCTTAAATTATTGAGGACCTCTTCACACTCTTAAAATACTTTGTGAATTGCAAAGAGCTTTTTTTTTTAAATTGTGGAATATATCAGTATTTACTATATTAGAAATTAAAATTGATAAAACTTGTAATTATTTATTTTATAACAAAAAATAAGCCATTAGTTAATATAAATATCAAATGAAAAACTAAATTTTTCAAAAACAAAAAAATTTAGTAAGAGTAGTAGTACTGTTTTACATATTTTTGCCAATCTCTTGAGTGTGTGGCTTAATAGAAGATAGCTGGATTCTCATATCTGCCCCTACATTCAATCTGTTGAGATGTTGTTTTGAAGTATATAAAGAAAATCAAACTTCACAGAAACATGTACTTGGAAAAAGGAAAAGTATTTCAATAGGCAAATGCTATCTTAGTATTACGAAAAGTTTTCACCTCAAGGACCCCCTGAAAGGATCTTAGGGACCCCCAGCAGTCCACAGAACACAAGAACACACTTTGAGAACCATTGGTATAAACAAAGGCTCACCTCCCAATAAACTAAAACTGATCGAGAACTTCTCTGATCAACAGCTCTTGAATAAATTATAATGGTTTCATTAGGCATGACTGCATCCTTTACTTTAATGTCCTGCATTCCCAACAAAAGGAAGTCAGTAATGATTCTGGAAAAAATTGTAGATATTAAAATAAGGCAATTTGGCTGTACGACAAAGTCAAATGCATCAAATTAGATTTCTACAATCTAAATAGGCATGCCCTCCCATTTCAAGGGGCCTAAGGAAATTAGCAGAGTAGCAATCTAGGAAAAATTATGTTCACTAGCATAGTGATTTAAAAAAAAAAAGGAGCAGGTAGGGGAGGGCTAGTCTATATATAACTAAGAGGAAGTAGAAAGATGAATGTACAAGAGAAGAATAATCTCACATGTATATAGGACTTTGCTTACAAAACATTTTCTTCAGAATAATTTTAAGGTAGGTAAAAGAATATTGTCCCCATTTTACAGATGGAAAAAAAGACTAAGATTACGCAACTTGCTCAGTCACACAATTAGTATACTATCTAATCCAATTTATATCTTCTAAGACTTTTACTAGGAACGAAGAAGCCTAGCTCATGGTTATCTACAACTACAAGATTAAGGAATCTGTTACCTTTCTTTTGTTGTTGTTGTTTATTTTAACCCTCTTATTTTCTTTCCATGCACTTCCTAAGAGTAAAAATCCTTAGGATGCCTTTTAAAAACAGGCAGAGCAGGGGGGATTTTCAAGAAAATTTTATTGGCCTCAAAGTACCCAGATAGGAAAGTAGGTAGTTAATCAGCAGAGAAAATAAACAAGTCACCCTAGTGACCACAAGTAAAAAAAAAAAAAAACCACACACACACAAAAAAAAAACCAATGTAGACTAAAGGAGACCACCCTATCTCTAGGAATATAACACCCAGAGTAAACACTCATAAAACCCATGGAAGGGACGTCAGCATGTAAGTCTTCTTGTACTTTTCCTCCCCAGATTCATATTTTTAGAAGTGATCTAATGGTAACAACGAGGAGATGACACTTTTTTTGTGAGGCAATTGGGGTTAAGTGACTTGCCCAGGGTCACACAGCTAGTAAGTGTTAAGTGTCTGAGGCTGGATTTGAACTCAGGTCCTCCTGAATCCAGGGCTGGTGCTCTATCCACTGCACCACCTAGCTGCCCCCGAGATGACTTTAAAAAAATTATATTAGGCATTTCTATGACTTACTTAAGTTCCATACCTATAGGAACAGCAATAGAACTAATCCAACAGTCCAAAACGACAGAAAATAGCCCATAGCTGGAGATACTCCAATACTGTTCACCTCCCTATGCCTTTATCCTAATCTGCCAGTAAATTTTCTTCTATAGCACTGTAATCTGATTTTTTTTTTCCTCATTTAACACATATACTCCGCCCAGTCCAGATCTCCAGTCAGGAATCATTGCAATCCAGTTGAATTGTACTACTGATTTTAGTACATCAGAAAAACATTGGATCTGGACTGAGGGAGGGTCAAGGTTGAAATGCCCACATTTGTCATAGGTGACCTTGGGCAAGTCATTTAACCTCACTGGGCCTTGGTTTGCTTCTCTGGAAAGAAAGAGTTGAACTAGCTGCTCTCTAAGAATAGTTCTAGCTCTACATCTGACCTTAAGATCCAATATCACTTCTTTGAGGTCTCTTTGCTTTCTTCAAGATAAATATGGAAATTCATCCAATTCGGCTCTGACATTTACTCTTCAAAGGAAACATTTTCTACCAACTACTACCAACCTTTAAGTGATGAGGAAGAGAAAATATGTGTTTTAATCTTTAGTATGTGGGAAAAATACTAATTATTAAAACATTCCCTTCATTATACTTTCCCTAACAGTGCTTTATTGATATACATCACTAACTAAAGTGACAATAAAAGCATGCAACTATGGAAAGCTATATAAGAAGCTGGATAAAGAAGCAAATAGGCAAGATCAAAACAAAATTCCATCTACTTTATTCAAGTTTGCAACAAAAACAATTTGGTCAAAGAATAAGTAGATACTTTATTACTATTGTTTCTAATCAATTGATAAAATGCATACTTTAACACTAAAAATAAGTCCTACAAAAAGGTGACTGTCACAGAGAAACTGGTGGTGGTCCTTAGGTATTCCTTTGTAAAGAATTACTGCTCAAACACATCCTGAGTAAAGATAAAAGATTTTTTTTTTATTCAGCACAAGAGGATGGGGGTGGGGTTGTATTTAGAATTTTTACCTCCCCAAAGGACATTGCTTTGAGGATAGATGGGGTGACCATCTGAAAATGTAAAGTTCCTTTGGGGGTGGGGTGGGGTGGGGAAAGACTCCTGAGAATCAGGGGGATTTTTTTTTTTCTTTTGGAATGATGATCTTGGCCAAAGGAGTTATCTCTGTCTCCTAGCTTCCTCAGGTGGTAGCCACATGTAAGTGACTTTCCTGCTATAGAATTTTATCTCCCCTTACTTCTTTTGATATACTATTTGGGGGGGGGGGGGTAGGGCAATGAGGGTTAAGTGACTTGCCCAAGGTCACACAGCTAGCTAGTAATTGTAAAGTGCCTTAGACCAGATTTGAACTTAGGTCCTCCTGAATCCAAGGTTGGTGCTTTATTTACTGGGCCACCTAGCTGCCCCCTCTCCCCTTACTTCTTAGGGGTGTCTGTCCTGATTATCTAGTTAACCAGTTTAAACTTTAACAGTCCGTTAATTCCTTGATATGTCTGTCCTGTTAGTTGATCATCCTAAATCCCATGTCAGTGACTATTAAAATTTTTCTATAAAAATAACCTTTCGTAGCAAGATCACGAAAAGCCAAAAAAACCTCATAACGAAAAATTTGGTGGCATATCATTTAACAAGAATGACAGAGAAATAGACTAGGAGTAACTTTAGTTACTGTACTTAAGACTGGGTATACATCAGTATACCTCCGTCAGTCAACATACATTTATTAAGTGCTTACTATGTGTCAGACACCATGCTAAGTGAAAGGGACACAAAAAAAGACAAAAACATTTTCCTTACCTCAAGGAAATGAGATTCTAATGGGAGAGATAACACCCAAACAATCTTGTACATACAAGATATATATAGAGTAAATGGGAAATAATCTCAGAGGGAAGGCACTATCAGTAAGGGAGAGAGGGGAGGATCTATTAAAGTTCCTTGATATATGTGGAATTTGAGGGAGTTGAAATGGATAAAGTTCAATCTCTCCTGGCACTTATTTAAGAGCTTAGTTCCATTGTTTACAATTTTTTAATGCATCTAGATTTTTCTTCTGTATTTGGAGGCCTCACATTTCTTTTTATATTATCTAACTTTTCTGCACTTTGGCCCTTCCCCTTTTGAATGTATTAACTTACATTATTAATTAATTCAAAATAGAATTATTTCTTTTGCAATGCAAAAATAACTATAAAGATGGGGGCCTTAAAAGCAGACTGACAGAGCATGTTTGGCATTTAACGTTCCTGTTCCAGCATTCAAAAAGGAGTCACCGAGGCCATTACCAGAGCAGGAATACAGACCAGCAGAAGGGGGTGTGTCCGCTGCATACAATAAACACCAACAGGGCCACCACGAAGCGCCCTGGGGGCCAATTTTCACAAGGCTAGAGCAAAAGACTAGATACTTAAGGCCACCCCTGCCCCCAACTCTAGTCTCTCTCTTTGGGGCTTGAATTTGGGTGCACTTTTCGAGTTCCTCACGGACCTCAAGCAAAATAGGATAATAAATAAGTAGTAATAACGCTTGGATGCTTGCAAAGCACAGGGGAGAGGCTGTCTCATCCGATTCACACAGATGCTGGGGAGGTAACAGGTTCTAACATGAGGATGAAAAAGGGTTCAGAGATCCTTAGGTAAGGACCTTAAATTTAGCCACTCTCCAATACACACACACACACACACACACACACACACACACACTAAACGATGAGCCTCTCTCTCCAATACGCACACATACACACATAGACACAAAAAGAAAAAGCAAGGAGCCCCTCTCCAGCATATACAATGATCAAATAACCTCTCTCCACTAGACACACACACGCATATTCATTCTCTCACTCACTCACTCTCTCTCTCTCTCTCTCTCTCACACACACACACACACACACACACACACACACACACACACACACACACACACACACACACACACACAGCAGGATGGATGCCCGAGCGGCCTCGGCCCCTCGGGCTCTCCCCTCGTGGGGCGCGCAGTCCCGGCGGGTCTGGGGTCGGGGTGGGGAGGAGTGACCAGCGGAGGCTGGGATCGCCTCTGGGGGCGGCCCGGGGAGGCTCACCAGCTGCTTCAGGTCCTCCTCCGAGAGCTCCGCGTAGCGGTACCGCTGCTGCTCGAACTCGTAGCGGGTGGTCTTGGCCACGACCACGACCCGGGCCGGCCGGAACCCGCCTGCCGGGCAGCCCCCGCCTCCGCTGCCGCCGCCCTCCAGCTCGCGGGCTTGGCCGTGCTGCCCGTGCCCCCCGTGCCCCAGATGCCGCCGGCCCACGCCTCCAACGCCGCCGAGCCGGGGCCCCGCGCCCTCCGCCGAAACCACCCCCAACGGACACCGCCGCGCCGTTGCGGCCGCCCGGCTCCCCGTCACGCAACGGCAGCTGCACAGTAAAAAGCCTCGGTAGCAAGTCATTGTCCGTCCGCTCGCCGGGAGCACGGGAGCCGTTGGCACCCCCTCCCCCCACGGCGGGACCCCGGCCGGGGCGTGCGCTTGTCCCCGGAGCCCCAGCCGCCGCTGCCTCGGCTACCTCCAGCTTCGCTCCGGCCGGGGAGGGGTTAAATGCAGTAGGCCGGGGTGGGGGAAAGAGGGGAGGGTCGGGGGGGGGGGGAGAGCGTGCGCGGCCCTGAGCCTGGGGGGGAGGAGGAGACGTGTCGCGACGTGACCGGGGGCGGGGCGCAGAATTGGGAAAAGGTAGTAGGCGGTGGATGCAAGCCGAAGCTTTGGCGGGTGGAGGTCTGTCGGTTTGTTTGTTTGTAAGGGCCTCGGCTACGCCTGCGCCGAGTTCTCCTTATCGCGGCGCCCTTCTGGACGCACGGGGCCGCCACGCCCCGCCTCCCCGCTCCACCCTCCCGGCCAATCTAATCTCACTGCGGCCCATTCCCACCCCGCCGAGTTGGAGCGGGGAAAGGGATTGGCCAGAGGCCTGGGGGTGGGGCCGGGTGGCTAGAGAGCTCTGGGAGCCCGCCGAGGAATCTAGCTGGAACTGGTCTGGGGGAGGGAAGGCCTGGCTCCAGTGGTGGGTGGGGAGAGGTCTTGATGACTTGGTCCTCCGTCCCTTGGACCACCAGTCTTTGCACATCGCGCCTTTCCTACTTTCTGTTATCATCCGCGGTGGTTGTATGATGGCCAAGGCAGTTAAACGTTGGAAGAGAGCCACGTTCAGCTCTTTCCATCTGTCTGATGCCTTTTGGTTGAAAATAGAGATAGGGAGGCAGCCTAGCCCTGTGAACCCGAAGGGTAGACGTGGATGCAAACACTGCCTCTGGTATTTAACGAGTTGTATGCATGGCAAAGTCACCGAATCTCTGAGCATCAAAAAAATGCACTAACGTCACCAGTTTCACTGGATTGCCGTGAGGCTCGTATAAGATAATATACAGATTGCAATTTACGGATCACTGTCAGTTTTTATCATGAAGTACCTTAGAAATCTTCCTTCAAACTGGACTTGAATGGTTCGAGGACAGTGCCGGAAAGGACAATTTCAAATAACCACCTGTGTGCAAGCCCTAGAATCCTTTCCACCCCATCTCATTTCATGAACTCCTGGATATAATCTGTATACCTTCATACATAAATACAACTAAGACTGTTTGGAGAGTCTGGTAAGGGTGCACCTTCATCACAGGCTAGTTAGTAGTCCCCTTGGGGATTAGATGTTAACAGTTTAGACTGTGTCAAATACAGACTGGTAGGAAGTTTAAAAGTCCTGCCTTGGGGACAAGTTTAAGATTACCTGGGCACAGCCTTGAAAGAAATGCATATTGCGGGGCAGCTAGGTGGCGCAGTGGATAAAGCACCGGCCCTGGATTCAAGAATACCTGAGTTCAAATCCGGCCTCAGACACTTGACACTTACTAGCTGTGTGACCCTGGGCAAGTCACTTAACCCCCATCGCCCCCCCCCCAAAAAACCCGAAAGAAATGCATATTGCAAAGTGATTGGTCTGAAATAATGGGTTGAGATAAAGTATTGTTTGAAAAGATAGAATTGTTGCATTAATAATTATGAAAAATTTACTAGTCTAAATGGAATGATGAGATTAGCCAAAGTTTGAGTTGGAAGGGACCTCAAGAATCATCTAGTTTAACCTATACCTGAACAAGAATTCTCTCTACAAGAAGGGATCATTTAGCTTTTGCTTGGAGACCTCCAATCAAAGAGAACTCTACCTATAATGCTGTGTGAATAATTTGGAGCGAAGTAAAGTAATTACTTCATCGACTTCTACAATAATCCTTGTAACTGTTAACATCTTTTAAAAATATTTTTAGTATGTCCTTTTGCTTCAATCATTTGCTTTACATGATTTGACATTGTGTTCCCAAGATTTCGACATATTATTTGTCTTCATTGTGAAACCACTCATCACGAGTGTACCTTTGACAAACGGTCCATTTTTCCAAGGTTATCCTTGATTATACCCTACAGGTTTTCAATTGTGACTTTATTCATGTGAGTTCTTAGGCCATTGAAGCTTGTTTATTTCCATTCCTTGAATACATTTCTTAACCTTTTGTGACATGTGCCATGGTGGAAAGATACTTTCCATCTCTGAATTTGAGAATTCCTGTAATTCATGAATAATTCCGATTCTCAGTCTATTAATATTTTTTCAGAATTCACATTTGCTCAATAGAATCAACACTTCCCAGCCCACAGGAAGTAAATTCCCAAAACATTGGGGTGTTTTACAATCTAATGAAGATACCCAGATATTACAAGTTTACCTGGACTTCTTTTGATTATGGTTTTGATATAGCCTTGAATTTTAAAAAGAGACTTTTATCAAAGGAGTTTCATGAGTAAAAATTACCTTTTCCCAATCTTTATTGTACTCTAGCTTTTGTGGTAGTTTTGGGTTTTTCTTGTCTATGCCAAGGTGTTTTTTTCTTCTCTTCACAACACTTAGCCTTTATTTTTAATTGTTCTTCTCACTTCAAGATGCATATGTTTCATGAGAGAGGAATCTCTATTTCCAGGTTAATGTGGTTTAACAGGGATTTTTTTTGTTTTGTTTGTGATTACATATAATACTATTAAAATCTTCACACAAATAATGCTTTCTAATAACACATTCCGGGTTTTTTCCCAAAAGTGAAATTATTGGGTCAGAAATAACAATAGGCTATGACTACTAGATAATATGGAGAGTTGCAGTAGGCCTAGATACTGAGCTAAAGCACTAAAAGAGTCCCCTGTGTGCCAGAGGGTGAGTTGGTGAAAACACTTTGTGGGGAATTGAGAAGGGGGTCATATAATGAAATCCCAGATCCTCTGGGTCTGGGCAGTGAGAGATGTGAGGAAGCTCTCAAAATTTTCCCAGGCCCTTTCTATAATGTTATAGCTTATAGCATAAAGGTTACATACTAGACTCTACAAATGGGCAATGTATAAGGAAAAAAAAATGTAACAGAATTAGGGAATTCTCAGTATCTAAATGGTTTAAGATTTTATTCAGGGACATGTAAAATGAGTATGGACACAATAACAAAATTTATATTGTCTTCTAAGATGTCTTTGCAGGGTAGACTAGATTATAATATCATAGAGACTTTCTCTTAATTCCCAAGATTCAATTTCTGTTAAATAATTTACATTACATTATTTTGTACTTCATTATCTTCATCCATTAAGCCATAAGGCATTATATAAATATACATTTTTGGTAATTAACTCATTAATTGAGTCATCATTTTTGTCATTACTACTGCAACTTAGGTTACATGGGTATATTAAGTATATAGTCAATATGTAGAGAGAATTTCAGAATCCAAAGAAAATACATTTCTAGAATTTTGAGATCCTCTAAAGTTAAAGCTAATAAGGGACTAAATTATAAATCCATTCCAGTACTCTGGTGGATCTGTCATTGATATGGGCACTCCTTACACCAATATAGATCACCGCTATCCATGCTTCTACCTTATTCAACTGTAGCCTATATCCTCCTATAAAACTCTTAAGTTGAAAATCATGAAAAGAATAGTAGAAAAACCCATGACCTATAAGCAGACCACAATATATGTCAGAAACAAGGAATGACCAAGGCATAGTGTAAATATGATGGAAAGAGATGGGAAAATCACTTAATGAAAGCTAGGGATAACAGAGGGGCAAACTATTCCACTGTGATGTCAAGAAAACTTGATTAAATTATAAAGTTAAATAAATTGTCATTTTAATTGAAATATAACTGCAGTAAGGTCACAGCAGAAAAGAGATGTCCTACATGGAGTTAAAAAAAGAACCAAAATAAATATATGTTCCAGCACTGGCCAAGAGAAAATATTCTATTTGTCTGATACAAGTACAGAAAGACCCAACATCATTTTACAATGTCATCATCAATACATTATAACTAGACCCAACCTAACTTTGCAAATCACTGACATAACTTACTCAGGCATTCACTCACAAATTGTTGTTTCTGTGGAACAATGTAACTGTCTGCTGTAGCATTGTTTCACCTAGTTCCCAGGGCTAATTGTTAGCAATAGACCTGTTATATTTCAGTCCTTTGAAAGGTGCAACCTATATAGTAGAGCAAAGATGATAGTGTCAGAGTCTACCACAGAACCAAATATCCTGGAAGACTAAAGATGAACTCCTTTTGTCCCAATTTCATGCTCACCAAGCAAGGTTTTTGTTACTAATTCTGGTTCCCCAGTACCTACATTTAGGAAGAATTTTGACTTTCATTTTTTCAAAGAGGACCAACAACATTATAGGTGATATCTTTTCTTTTCTTTTCTTTTTTTTTTTTTTTTTTGCGGGGCAGTGGGGGTTAAGTGACTTGCCCAGGGTCACACAGCTAGTAAGTGTCAAGTATCTGAGGCCGGATTTGAACTCAGGTCCTCCTGAATCCAGGGCCGGTGCTTTATCCACTGCGCCACCTAGCCGCCCCCAGGTGATATCTTGACATGTATGAATTGGATTTAAGTGAGACAGTCATCAATCTCATTCTTCCCAAGTCATCAAAGTCCAGTTGCAGGACAGAAGTCAAGACCACTGGCAATGGCCCAGGATACCAGGGATGACCTTTAAGAAGTTACCTTGAATAGCAAATACTAACCCAGTCACTGAAAAGGAATATCACCTATTAAAAATTAAGATAGCTTTTTTAGTTCTAAGCCAGGTTCTTGTGAATAAGTCCCCCCAGAGGCAGTTCATCTCAGGATGAAGTAATGAAATTGAGGTGCTTGCATTGCAAAATGGAACCTGCATTTAAAGTGCAGAATTTAGTAAGTGTTACCATTTTGTGAGGCCTTGCTTAGCTAAGCAACTAGCTACCTGACCCCTCTATTCTATACTACTTTAAATGCAGCTCTTAGCATTGAAGAGTGAATGGCATTTGGGAAAGATCTATATCCTATTCCCTTCCCTGTTCATTCTACCCCAAATGGGGAAAAGAATAAAAAGTTGTTCATCTTTTGCTATGCAAACAGTAGCTATTTTTAATGCTTCAATTATTTTTCTTAGTAGTTATCCCAACATACTTTTTTTATTATTGTAAACTTATCAGGCCATATCAAATACTAATAAAGCTATTGCATGATACTTTGCAAATATAACTAGATTGAGGGGGAAAATTCCTGCTTCACATTAATATGGTTATAAGTATAACAATCTCAGATGTGTAGATTATCTATTTACTTAATTATATTGAGTCAAGTTTTTGTTTGTTAATTGCCTTCTTGTCACCATCATCCAGAATATTCCCTATTCACATGTCTTTACCACTCAGGTATTCTGTGCTTAGAGGATGTAAAATATCTACAGTTTAAATTCCTGGGTAAGTAAAGCATAAATAGAAAGGTAAATGTGTTGAAGGGGGGAAGGTGCTGTTATATCACATATATGAAGGTTAAAATAGGTATTTTGTAGCGGGTGAGCTAGAAATCCAAAGCTCCTGCACTAATCAGTCTTCTTTATCTTTTTAACATACAACTTTGAGCAAGTTTGCATGTTTGTCTCACAGCCCACAGCAGACTAGAAACAACCCACTAGAAGAGAAGGGGGGAGGGGAGCTATTAGAGGCAGGCACAGTGACAGACAGAAAAGTGAGACCTGACAGCTGATAGTTTGACATTGAGGGAGGAGGCAGGACAATGTTAAAACAGAAAGCTTTATTTCTCTATAGCACAATAACCTTCAGAACATGGCCTTATGTCATCATAAAAAGGCTGTTTTGCTCAGTATCCCCTATAATGCATTTTACAAAACTTTACATTGAAAAAAAATTTGACATCTGAAAAAGTAAGATTCCACCTCAAAGCCTTCCAGATCTCTGGAAAAATTCACTTCATAAAACACCACATTTCCATTGAGGTGAATGCATTGTTTATAGGAGGCACTCAAAAGCGTCTGCTGAATTGAATTTAGGGTGCCAGACAAGTGAAATATTACTGTAATACATCCCAGAACTGGGTAATTTTCCATTGTTTATTCTGCTTTGGTTGTTCCATTCCATTTTACTCTAGGTACCCTTTTCAGCTGCCCACATCTCTACAGGGCTTGCTTTGCCTTTACCTAGCTATATCCTCCCCTTACTCTTTCTAGCCTCACAGTTTACTGGAGCCCTAAGACAACTTCATGCAAGGCCAAACACCTGTGCATAATAACCTACTCGAACTCATTCCTCATTGGTTGACTTACTCCAACCCCATTATATTCATCCTATTGCAGTGATTCTGAACCCTGGGTTGTCACTGTTTAGTTTTCTCTATTGATACTCTCGACCTCCCACTCTAAAGTCACCCACCACATTCCACTCTCTGGAATGTCTGCTCTATAAGTAAAAATCTAGATTTCATCTTACACCTTTCTCTTTCTCAATCATGCCATCTTCTTGTACTCCCTCCTGATGACAGTTTCCCTAGATCCCCTTTCCAGCACTGCTCACACTTTTACTCATACCTTTATTTGTTACTGGTCATAGTGGAATTAGAACCCCAAGGTGGAGCAATTCCTTGCTCTTTATTGCCACTTCCAGGCTCTTCTTCTACCACCACCATCACTCAGTAATCTTTTCTCCTTTAAGGATCATTTAATACATATTTCTCACACAATCACAATCTGGTAGCTGTTGTCTATAACCTCCAAGACATTCTCCTTCCTTCCTCAATGAATTATCTAGCTCACCATCTCTGTGCATCTGTGTCTATTTCTCTGTTCTCTGTGTCTATTTCTGTGTCTCTCTGTCTCTCTCTCTCCATACATATATACACATATATACACATATACATACATAAATGTGTATATATACATTTATATACACACATGATATCTGTGTATATTCTCTTAAATACTCTAAACCCCTAATTCTTCAACTTATTCCTTTCCCATCGTCTACTCTATGCCACAACAGTGGCACACAGAGACTGTCATGATCCAAAACACCCACATCCAAATTAACGAATTTTGAAATTCCTTTATCTGATCACAATCCAGTCATAATTGTACCTTTACTTCTACCTATCTTAATTTATCTGATCATAATTCTACATCTCTCTCTGACTTAACTTACAAAACCCAGTTCTTTGTCATCACTATGGCCTCAAAATCCTTCACTCCTCATGTCTTTCATCTATCATGGCTACATTCTCTTCCCTTTCTTATCTTGACTCCTTAGTGAATCAGTTCCATTTTTCATTATCTTCTTGAGTTTCTTGTCCCTTTATCCTATCAAGATTGTGGCCTACCAAACCCCAGCCTTAGATTACCCTCACCATCCATTGTCTTTGCTTCTTCACATGTGCTGCCAAAAGAAGCTAGAGATCAGGAAACTGTGCAGACCCAATATAAATTTATTTTACATAATCTGAAAGGGACTGCCAAACTGCAAGGCAATCCTTTTATACCTCCCCAATCTCACTATCTCACCCACCACAATGGTTTTTCTAAATCTTTTCATTCCTCCTCAAACTTCCCATAAAACTCACAACTTTATCATCCTCAACTCTGCACTCTCACCCCATATATCAAATCAGTTGTCAAATCTGTAATCACTACCTTTGTAATATATCTTGTATATATCCTCTTCTCTCTTCTGACACTAAAATGACCTTGGTGCAGACTCTCTACCCCATTCTCACAACTAAGAACCTTGCCTCCTACTTCACTGGAAAAATACAACTACTGAAGCCACTTGCTGAGAGTCCCTCTTCCCTGTTCCTCATCTCACATCCTTCAGAGATCTGCCTCTATCTCCTCCTTCACCCCTGTATCACATGAAGAGATGGCCCTTCTCCTTGCCAAGTCAAACCTCTCTACATACATAAGGGATTCCATTTCATCCCATATTTTCCAGCAGTTACCTCTTCTGTCATTTATATTCTCATTAATCTTCAATTCCCAGGGGTAGGCAGGTGGCATAGGGGATAGAATACTGGCTCTGGAATCAGGAGGACCCGAGTTTCAAACCCAGCCTCAGACACTTGACACTAGTTGTGTGGTCCTGGGCAAGTCACTTAACCCCATTGTCTCACCAAAAAAAAAATTAAAAAGTCTTCAATCCCTCCCTGTATTGTGACTTCTTCTCTATTACCTACAAACACAACCAATGTCTCCCCCATCCTCAAAAAAGTCCACCCATCCCAGCTAGCTATCATCCTAAACTGCATCTCTCCCACCATTTGTGGTTAACTCATCATGTATAATAGGTACTTCCATTTTTTCCTTTCAATCTTTTAATTCTGTAATCTGGCTTCCAACCCCATTATTCAACCAAAACGTGTTTTCCAAAATTGTTAATCTTTTAATTGTCAAATCTAATGGGCTTTTCTTAGTTCTCATACTTCTTAATCTCTCTATAGTCTTGGACACTGTAAATGACCTTGTTCTCTTTGAAACTTTCTTTTCTCTAGGTTTTTCGTGACATTGTTTTCCACAGGTTCTTCTTCTATTTGCTGACTACTCCTTCTCTGTCTCTTTTGCTGATTCATCATCCACCTCACCCAAGCTCACAACTTAATCATCTTCAACTCCTCACTATTTCTCAACCCCTATATCAAATCAGTTGTCAGATCTGTAATCTCTACCTTTATAATATATCTTGCATACACCCTCTTCTCTCCTCTGACAGTAAAACAACCTTGGTGCAGACCCTCATCACCTTATGCCTGGATTGAGAGGATGAAGGTGCCTTTTACAGTAATTGGGAAGTTTGAAAGAAGGGAGGATTTGGAGGAAAAGATGATGAGCTCACTTTTGGACATGTTAAGTTTAAAATGTCAACAGGACATCTGGTTTCATAAGTCCAATAGACATTTGGAAATGGGAGACTGGAAGTAAGGAAAAAAGAGTAGGGCTGGATAAAGAGATCATCTACATAGAGATAATTGAATCCATGTGAATTCATGAGGTCTCCAAGTGAAGTAGTATAGAGCAAGAAGAGCAGAGGGTCCAGGACAGAGCCATGTGGTACATCAACCATTAGTGGGCACAATCAGGATAAATATCAAACAAAAGAGATTGAGAAAGGGACTTGGGGAAGTGAATTACATCAATCAGGCAAATCACCCTGCTGAGCTTTCATTTTCTTTAAAGTTTACTTATATAACAGTTTCACATTTATTTCATTTTACTCTTGACTGTCATACCCCTCTGTTAAGTCTGTCCTGATCTGGGCCAAGATTGAGCCAAGACATTGGTGGAAATGGGGAGGCTTGTATTGGCCCCTCTACTCCCCACACCAACACACGCCCAAGACAACAATAGAGTTATTGTGAGCAAAGAAGTTATGGTGCAAAACTGGACCAGTTTGAATAAACCTTGCTCTCAGGTGGATCAATCTGAGACCCAGCTGTGGGACTCCAGCAAGGGGCTTTTGACCCCCATGCCTGCTGGCTTTTATCTTCCAGTGACTGTTTTTTAACTTTTTGTGGAATTGCTTCTATCTGGGGTATTTGAATATGTTCTTTTTGTTCCTTTTTGCACTGACAATAGTAGAGTAGAGGAAAATGGAGGGAATGGGGAAGGGAATAGAGAGCAGAGGGTGCCAACTCTTAGGCCATCTACAAATGCTAACTTAATTCTTGGTACTCTTTATATTATTTGAAGCCCCAGGCACTGAGTGATCAATTACATTAGATATGGAACCATGACAGGGACACATGGTTAAAAATGAAACAAAACAAAATTTATCATAGATCCAGAATTTTTCTTAAACTTGGGAGATTATCATTGGTAGTCAACTGTTCATAAACTCAGGCAAGGTTAAGTTTTGAAGATCTAATCTTCCAGTAATAGAAGCCAGGAGTTGACTGACACTGAGGAGATTTTGCCCAACTATCCAATGAACAGGACTCTCAACAATGTCTCACCCTAGCCTGATACTTTTATACCCATTGTAGCCTAGGTTTAAAGGATACTAAGGATACCAGGTTCCAGGATATACTTAAGCTCTTCAATTTTGTGTTCTCAAGGTAAAATGTATGTTTCTAACTTTCAAGGAATTATCACAATGTTTGGACCAATATAGAATAACAATAAAGGGAAACTAGGAGGTGCAGTGAGTAGAATTCCAGGCCTGGAGTTAGGAAGACATCTTCCTGAGCTCAAATCTGGCCTGAGACACTAGCTGTCTGATGATGGGCAAATCACTTAACCCTATTTGCCTCAGTTTTCTCATCTATAAAATGAGCTGCAAAAGGACATAGAAAGGGGCGGCTAGGTGGCGCAGTGGATAAAGCACCGGCCCTGGATTCAGGAGTACCTGAGTTCAAATCCAGCCTCAGAAACTTGACACTTACTAGCTGTGTGACCCTGGGCAAGTCACTTAACCCCCATTGCCCTGCAAAAAAAAAAAAGAGAGAAAAGAAAACCACTCTAATATCTTCGCCAAGAAAACCTCAAATTGGGGCATAATTGAAAACTGAACAACAACAAAGAACAGTGGCTCCCAGGGGACCATGTTAATGTAAACTGGCAAGGTCTATGTTACCTATCCAATTGATTGCCACTGTTTCATAACTTTGCATTATGTGCTTTACCTTGAATTTCCATTCTTATACCACTAGTACTGGATTCCTTCCTTGAAATTTGGTTAAAATTTGATGTTCATATGCCCAAAGGGCTATAAAACTTGGCATACCCTTTGATCCAGCAATACCATTGTTAGGTTTATATTCCAAAGACATCCCCCCAAAATGAGAAAAAGACCTATTTGTACAAAAATATTCTTACCAGCTTTTTTTGTGGTGACTAAGAATTGGAAATCAAAGGAATGTCCAACAATTAGGGAATGTCTAAATAAGCTGTGGTATATGATGGTGATGGAGTATTATTGTGCTATAAGAATTGAGAAGCAGGATGATTTCAGAAAGGCCTAGAAAGACTTTTTATGAACTGATGTATAGTGAAATGAGCAGAACCAGGAGAACATTGTGCACAGTGACAGCAATATTGTTCAGTGAAGAACTGTGAATGATTTAAGTATTCTCAGCAATACAATGATCCAAGACAATCCCAAAGGACTAATGATGAAACATACTATCCACCTCCAAGGAAAGAACTGATATTGATTGAATACAGACTGAAGCATGCTATTTTTCACTTTCTTTCATTTTTTCTTTTATTCAAGTTTTCTTATACAAAATTACTAATATGGTAATGTTTTACATAATTGTACATGTATAACCCATATTTGATTGCTTACAACCTCAGGGAGGGGTTAGGGGAGGGAAGGAGAGAAAGAGGGATAGAATTTAGAACTCAAAACTTTAAATAAAAATGTCTATTGTAAAAAGATTTCATATTTACCTACACTGTAATGTTCCATACCCTGCTGTTTGACTCATAATACTTATGGCACAAAAGATGCTCATCAATCATTCTCTGAGTATTCCACCCTAGGGTCATGAATTCTGGGCCAATTTAAGGCCTTTCTTGGTTGATAAAGCCTCTAATAACTTAGGCTTAGGAGATACTGGCACCCCTTGGGCAGCTCAGTGGCACAAAAGATAGAGCACTGGCCCTGATGTTGGGAGGACCTGAGTTCAAATCTTACCTCAAGACACTACCTGTGTGACCCTGGGCAAGTCACTTAACCTCAATTGCTTCAAACATCCAGGGCCAAAAAAATTTTTTTTAAATTAAAAAACAAACATCTGAGGCCTTCTCCAGTCATCCTGATATATATATCTTGCCACTGGACACAGATGGCTCTGGAGGATAGAGTGAGGTCGGTGACTTTGAACAGCTCTCCCTCACTTAAATCTAATTCACTGCAAGTCATGACATTACCCTGATGTCATTGGCCTCTTCAGGAATGAAGGATAAACAGGGGCAGCTAGGTGGCACAGTGGATAGAGCACTGGCCCTGGATTCAGGAGGACCTGAGTTCAAATCCAGCCTCAGACACTTGACACTTAACTAGCTGTGTGATCTTGGGCAAGTCACTTAACCCCAACTGCCTCACCAAAAAACAAAACAAAACAAAACAAGAATGAAGGATAAACAATAACTGGGACCCATGAGCAGATGTCCTTTGCTAGATAAAACATCCAATTTGAAGTATTAGTTAGTCAATAAGCATTAATTGTGTTTACTATGTGATATGTCCTGTGCTAAGCAGTCATACAAAAAAGGCAAAAACAAACAAACAAAAAGCAAACAGTTCTTGCCCTTGGGGAGCTTACATTCTGATGGAGAAAACATATAAAGAACTAGGTACACCCAAAGTATTATAGAGTATATAGAAGATAATTTTGTGGCATATTCCTTGGTTTAATTCCAAACATAAGAAAGCTTATTCATTTAGTAAGCCGAGGCTGACAGGTTATTATACTACTCCCTCCATCCCCACACACTCATTTCTTTGTATACTTAAGTTGGAAAACATCCCAAGAAATCCCCCCTCCCTTTTTTTTTTCAAGATTCCAAATTTTTTGAACAGTCAGTACAACATGGCACAGTTTTCTTTCTATTTGCTTTTACCAATAATTTAAAATACTCTGGGCAGTTTCTTAAAATTTTCTAAACATTCTCTCACCCACCAGCCAGCAGCTGGGGGGGGAAAGAAAACAGGGGTGCAAGTCACGCTTGACTAGTTTTGAAACTTTTACACATTAAAAATAGTTCCTGATTTTTAACCATTACATTACAAAAGATTTCAAAGTAGCAGCATTTTCAAACCAGCTTTTACAATATTCATCTAAGGCTATGAATGCCTAGCACAGAAATTACATCTCAATTCCACATTCAAACTCTTAAGTAGACACACACCTGTACAGATATCCAGAAGTCAGAGACTTCCCTTCCCCCACCTTCAGAGCCTGGCCATCACTCTGAAAGGTTATGGGGGTACAACCAAAAATTCACCACAGATTTTACAATATAATTACAACATTTGACGGACATAAATGCACAAGACAACGAGCAGACTAGAGGCCGAATACAGACAAGCAAACAAACAGCCATAGAATATTACTTCTTCCTGACCAGCCCACTCTAGTAGGGGTTAATAGGAGGTCTGTTACCTTGAACTTTTCTCAAAGATGTCACTTGATCTTAAATGATAAAGATAGTATAAAGATAATGGATTTGTGATATAGATACTTTACTTATGAAATAATGGGTTGAAAACACTGTTAGAGAAATCATTTCCTCCTCCATCTTAAACATTCATACCATGAACTCACATCAGAAAATCAGGGTATATCTGAAATGGTTCAAATCTTTATGTTCCTGCTGCTAACACCCACCGGGATTTAGAACAATTATGGTTTTATGCAATAAAAGTGCAAAGTCATTATCTTGTAAAGAGATTTTACTTCAGATTTTTTCCCCTTCCACAATGACCCTTTTCTATTCTGTTGAAGTTTTCATCCTAAAAAGTAACAGTCATACTTCTCTTTTTGTTGTATGCAGCAAAGATTCAAGAAAAAAAAATGGAAGCAAAGTATGGATTCAAATATTCTGATTTGGGGATATACTGAGCTATTGTCTCATTTCTTTTCTGGTGCTTCTTATAAGGAAGAAATGATTGAAGGGACAAAAATGAATGTGCCAGAAAAATGAGATTATTGTGTAAAAAACCTGCTGTTTCATTTCAAAAGTAATAGAAATTGAAGTCACCCAAATTCCCTTATGAGCTTTTGTACACATCTGATACCTAAAATTCCATGTGTGTGTGTATATATATATATATGTAAATTAATTCTTTTACTGCTCTGTCAATGTTTCTCAGTTTATGGTTTTGTCTTCTACAACTCTCCTTTTCCCACTTTTTTCTTTTTCTTCTTTCTCGTTATATTAATTTCATTTCTAATGGTTAGCATTCCTTTTCTCATCACTGTATACATATTGGTAGATAGCCTATATTTATGTATCAGTAAACCTTTTGTACCTCCCAGTCAAAAAGTAAGCTCCTTCAGGGTAGAGACTGTCTCACTGTTCTATTTGTAACTTAGTGTTTGGCACATAATCATCTGCTTAATAAATGTTTATTGATTGTGAGTTCCTTAAAAACAAAGGACAGCCTTTAGCATGATTCTCTCAAAATGTGTTTCGTGGCCCCCTAGTGACTTGGGTGAATCCAGGATCTATTCAGTCATGTGGTCAGTTGGGAATAAACAATGAATTTAGATTTAGAAGCCCTAAATTCAAATCCCTAATCTGAGATTTATTAGCTATGTGACTATGGGCAAGACACCTCAGTTCTCTGAGCTCTAGTTTTCTCAACTGTACAATAGAGATATGAATAACTTTACTAGACTTGACAACAACTCTCTCAAGGGGGTGTTTTAGAGATTGAGTAAGATCATGCATGCATGTAACGGGCTGTTGGAAAGCACTATACAAAAATTCAATTTAGGAATATTATTACAATGAGTCATCATGGGACAGTGGATAGAGTGCTTGATTTGTTGACGATAACTATTTGACTAGCCACTTAAAACCTAAAGTTCCATTTCCACATGTGTGAAATGGAACCTGTACAATTCACCTCTTCAGATTTTTGTGACTCACGTGAGAAACTCTGAAAGTCTTAAGAACTCTGATTGACACAAAGACAAATCATGATTCCAGAGGACTGATGACTAGGCTACCCATCTTCTAACCAAGAGGTGATGGATTCTAGGTGTAGAATAAAACAAAAATTTTCAGACCTGACCAATGTGGGAATTTGTTTTGCTTGACTGTACATATTTTTACAAGGTTTTTTAAAATTATTATTTAAAATGGGAGAGAGTAAGATGGAGAGAAAGTAAATACTTATTAATTGAAAAATAAAATACAATCTAAAACCAAAAAGAAAATGTGTGCCAAATCCTTTGCAAACAGTAAAGTACTATATAAATTCCTATTTGTATAAGGAAGTGCATTAGGTGCTGAAGTGAACAAAAAGTTGAATTTTTAAAAATTATTTTTTTTTGCAGGGCACTGAGGGTTAAGTGACTCGCCCAGGGTCACACAGCTAATAAGTGTCAAGTGTCTAAGGTCGAATTTGAACTCAGGTCCTCCTGAATCCAGGGCCAGTGCTTTATCCACTGTGCCACCTAACTGCCCCCCATAAACTTGCATTTTAAAAGTGTTTTTGTTGTCAAAGAGTCTATAGTCTATAGGAGTGGAGATTGATATGTATACCAAATAATTATAATAAAGGTAGAATATGGTATGAAAGAGGTACAAACAAAATGCTACAAGAGATCAGAGGGGAAGGAATTGTTTCTACCTAGGAAGACTTAGAACAGACTTCATGGGGGATGAGGGAAGGGAATGTAGCATTTCAATGGAGTTTCAAAGGATCAGTAGAATTTCAACAGGAAAGCTGACAGAATGGCATTTCAGGAACAGGGACCAGCTTAAGCCAAGTCATAGCTATGGGAAAGCAAAAACTAGGACCGGAAGAGTAATCTGTTGCCACTTGAAAGTATGATATATAAGAGAGAAGCATGGAAGATAAACCTAGAATAGAAAATAAGGCCAGAATGGACCACCCTAGATACCTACATCTAAGAATTATTTAAGTTTAGGAGAGAATAAAGCCCTTTGAATCAGTAACTTGCTAAATCAGCACCCCATAGTTTCAGTAACTTCTAGAAATGCCTTGTTCCCACAGAAAAGCTGAAGAACTTGACTCATTAAATGCTTGTAATATAAAACAAAGCCAGCCTATAGTTGGGATTCCTTTGACAATTTGATGAAACTTATGGACTCCTCAGAATAATGGTTTTAATATATAAAATAAATACTTAAGATAACAAAGGAAACCAAAAGTTAATGAAAGGAAAGACTACATGTATGTATGTGTATATACATATATACACACACATAAACATGTGTGTGTGTGTGTGTGTGTATACACATATATTTTTTCCCCATCCAAGGTCACAGACCTCCTGGAAACTATACATGGAGGCCTGAAGAAAATAGGTTAAGATCCCCTTGGCCTATCTAATAATACAAATGTATTTTAAAACACAAAAATAACACATCATCTATATAAATAAATGCTCTGTTATCCCAAGTAAGGAATTTGAAACATTATACAATTATCCCAATGCTACTTTTACTCAAAACATTCTTTTAACTCTTCTTTTATTTCCAGAGCTATGTTTTTTCTATCTTTAATGGTAGCAAAACTATTCTTTGAGAATAGAGTTGACTTTTAGAAACTTCAAAAAGTTATCCAAAGAAAAGTTTGATAAACCATCTCAGCGATTTAATTTTAGCTTTAAAAAAATTATGGCTACAAAGTAATAAAACTACTTTCTTGGTTAGCTCATGAATCAATTCTTTAGGTAATTTCAGAAGAGTTAAAAACAAAACAAAACAAAAAAGCAAATTGTAGCATTACTGGGATAAATCCCAGGAGGAGGACTTTGAAGGACAAGCCTCATTTGGATCAGTTCTTTTAGGTATTAAGATAAAAGTGCCATAACTTTATAATTATACCTTAAATGAGGCAAATAATTTAACTTCATTAAGATGACTTAGATAACAATCAAAAAGAAGATACTTTTGAGAAGTTGATACTATTATGATATATATATATATGTATATATATTTTTAGTGAGGCAATTGGGGTTAAGTGACTTGCCCAGGGTCACACAGCTAGTAAGTGTTAAGTGTCTGAGGCCAGCTTTGAACTCAGGTCCTCCTGACTCCAGGGCCGGTGCTCTATTCACTGCGCCACCTAGCTGCCCCCTATACATATATATTTAAAGATTTAAAAAATATATCATTGTTATTGTGAACATACAAGTTTGACATTTTGTTAAATCACATATCTAAGTGGAAAATATAGAACATTTTTGCCAAGGGTAAAATTGGTTATTGACTTGGATCATACTTACAATAGCATTTTTCGAAGGAACAATCCTTGAAGTCTATGAAATATGTGTTTTGTGGATAGATAATGCGTAATGGAGAAAATAAATATTTGAGTTAGACATTTATTAAATCTAATAATTCATAGTTTTAATTATTCTATCCACCAATGTGATGGATACTCCCAATTAGTTATACTCTGAAATAACGTCTCTGAAAATGATGTGTTTGAAGCCTGTGAGATACTTCATAAATTCTGGTAATGTTTCTTCAGATTAATTAAAATTTAAAGCAGTAGGAATATGATTACTAAATTCCATAACTAGTAAAGGCTGAAGCAGACCAAATTCTAATTCTCTTGAAAACTAATTTCTTTAAAATCTTTCAATGAATATATAGGATTTTCTCACTTGAAGGTGAGTTGGAATGGTTGAAGATTTTCAATGGTCTTTCTATAATGGTAATCAGGACCATAGGTGGCTATTATGAGCAGGCAACTGGTGATCTGTGGTTCCATCTAGAAGGATCTGAAATATAATTATAAAATATCTGAATATTACAACATAAACAATATTTTCAATATAACATTCAATACAGTTAAATTGAATCTAAAGAGTGTTCACCAGTAAGGAAAGCAAAAAGATGTAACCTCTATACTTCTAGGTAACAAACAAAAATAATGTCAAATAGTAAAATGTCCCAGAAATGAGAAAGTTGTATAAAACTGGACTAAATTTCTTAAAAACAAGTAGTGACGGGGGGCAACTAGGTAGCTCAGTGGATAAAGCACTGGCCCTGGATCCAGGAGGACCTGAGTTCAAATCCAGCCTCAGACACTTGACACTTACTAGCTGTGTGACCCTGGGCAAGTCACTTAACCCTCACTGCCCTGCCAAAAAAAACAAAAACAAAAACAAAAAAAAACAAGTAGTGACAGAACTTATTTATTTATTTTTTTGGTTGGGGGAGAGCAGAGTCTGGACCTGTGATTTCACCATTTAGGGGAACTCTATAATGAAGCAGGTCGGTAATTCTTTGGTAATTTATAGCTTTAGAAAACTGCCTATGGCATTGAGATGGTAAGTGACTTATCCAGGGTCACACATTATGTGTCAGAGACTGAAATTTTGCTGTCTCCCATTTATCTCTCAGTCCACTAAGCCATACTGCCTCTTGCTAGTGGCAGTTTTTTTTTAAAAAGAAGATACAAAAATTAATTTAAGTTGATAAGCTATCAGTCTTAGTTCCATAGAAAGATATACCTCTATTGTGGGAGTTAAATGTTGCAATGGATAGAGTGCCATGCCTGGAGTCAGAAACATTCATCTTCATGAGTTCAAATCAGGTCTCAGACTCTTTGGTTTTTCTTTGTTTTGTTTTGTTTTGTTTTTTGTGAGGCAATTGGGGTTAAGTGACTTGCCCAGGGTCACATAGCTAGTAAGTGTCAAGGGTTGGTCTCAGACTCTTACTAGCTTTGTGACCCTGGTCGTGTCACTCATATGTAAAATGAGTTGGAGAAGGAAATGGCAAACAACTATAGTGTCTTTGCCAAGAAAACCCCAAGCTTGGGGTTGGGAAGTGTTGGACATGACTGAAAATAAATGAACAACAACAATATAGAGAAAAATTTGAGAAACTATACAATTAGCATTTGTATATACAATGTCCCAAAAGTCTTGGTGCAGTTTAAAGCTACTAAAGCTTACTAAAGAACACCCAGCATAACACCTTATGATAACAATTTACATTTTTTCATTAGTTCATAATCAGTCACTTTCCCCTACACCAACCAGGAGTTGACATAGAGCATTAATAGTTTTTAAACGAAAAGAATTAACTGACCAAGGAGATATTGGAATGTATTTCATCTATCTCAGGTTTTTAGTTCCTTTCTCAGATTTTCTTTTACTATGTATCTAGATTAATTATTAAGATATGTGTTTTTATGGAATTAAGATTGATTATTAACCTTAAGACATTTTTTACATCTCCTTTTAAACATTATGTGTATGTATGTGTCATTACCTCCCTACAACTTCTCATTATAGGATGGAATTTAATTCAAGATGGGTTGTTTCTTTTAAGCTACTAAAGCTCAAAACTGCATCAAGACTTTTGGAATGCTATATATATAAAATGCCTTCTGGAAATGATGTTGAACTAGGATACAAAATACCACTTTTGTCAAGATGGTTGATGTTTACTATGTTATTTCTTATTTTTTTTTCACAATTTTTTCTAAATATATTCTGAACTATCCTAACCCACACATTCCTTAAAATAGAACACTATTCTTGATATAAATTGAATTATATGTAGATGTAAAATGAATTGAATAAATGCGTATTGAACTGAATTGAATTGAATGTAGATTTCATAAACATAAAAACAATTTGATAAGAAACATCAATCACTATTTCTTTGGTAAAAACAAATGAATTATAGTTTGGGTTCACTTACTTTTTTCTTTTGCCCCTAAAGGCTTTTTATAATATTAGTGTAAGGCGTGGCACCCAGAAGTATAATAAAGAGAAAATATAGTTTCAACTTTATTTCTAAAAGTTATGCTCTCAGAACTCATGTCTTCTGCTAAGTTTTGAGTTGTATACAGTTAAAATTCTGATTCAAAATGACAAAATTGAAACCTGAACACTCATTAGTACATGTGACAGGAGTGAGAAATGAGAGGTTGATAGGCAGAGGGCTCTACTGGCACCCTCTTAATGTCAAAAGAAAGTGAGGACATGCTTTCAGTATACTGGGTGGAGACTTTGTGGTACCTAAAGAAGAGCTGCCTAGGATGGGCAGGCATGGATGGGTTTACAATCTGAATCACTGGAGGGGACTGTTGAATCAAGGAGATTACAGGTCTATTTGAGTATTTGAGAAGATAATTACACTGCCCCTAAATAGTTACAACATTGGTTGTTATAAGAAATTTGATTTAAAAAATTAAAAATTTTTTAAAAAAAAGAAATTGGATCTGTCCAAAGAATTTACTATTAGAAATGCCAGGAAGTCCTTACCACAACAATTTAACCTACAGAACACTATTTTATAAATTGTTATTGAGCTGATTATTTCACCTTTAAAAGTGATGGCTATTGCTCTTAAACTCAAGACTTAGAAGCACTTTTATTATTTCATCTAAAAGTCTATTTGCTGTTTACTCATTTTCAGTAATACTATATTATTGAATTCCTAGAAATTAACAGGTAGATGGCACAGTGGAGATAGAGCACTGGGCCAGAAATCAGGAAGACTCCTTTTCCTGAGTTCAAATCTGGCTTCAGATGCCTACTGGCTATGTGAACCTGGGCAAGTCACTTAACCCTATATGTGCCAGTTTCTCATCTGAAAAATGAACTGAAAAAGGAAATGGAAATTTATTATAGTATCTTTGTCAAGAAAACCCTGAATGGGGTCATAAAGGGTCAGACATGACTGAAAAATGACTAACCAACAAGAAATAAAGAGTGATTTCTGCTTCTAAGTAAAGGCTATCCTCATGTAAATAGCATCTGGGTTTGTACACAACTATTCTCAAAAATTTAGGTTGAGTCTTTTTTTAAGGAAACAAATAGGATTTTCATAAATACAGGCCAATCTTGAATAATGGCTCCATTCCCTGCTTCTCTGTGTCCTCTGCCATGTATACATACCTATATATATGTATATATATATATATATGTATATATATATGAATAAATTGGAAAAATCAAGAAATAAGCTGTTGGCAATGTAAACCTTTAAATGGAAAATACCTGAAAATAGAAATTGTAATCTATACTTTGTGTACCAATAATATGTATGCCAAGATATTATTAGCCTTTGGAAAAATCCTGACAGAAATTGTATTTTATCATATACAGGAATGAAAATCAACTTACCTGACCGACCTGTGGTGATTTTAAGCATATCATCATCTTCATCACAACTATCACAGCTTAATAATTTGATGACTGTCTCTGAATCAGTTTCAATTTCATTTACATCTAGTTCCTTCTTATAAAAGGTTCTTAGTGCAACAAGACGGTGATGTATTGCTGCATAAAGGCATCCAGCATCTTTGGCACTTGCCTGCACAAAAATTAAATTGTTAAGAATAGTCACAGGTAAGCAGGATGATTTCGCAAAAACCTGGAAAGACTTACATGAACTGATACAAAGTAAAGTGAACAGAACCAGGAGAATGTTGGGAACAGTGACAGTGATATTGTTTGATGAAGACCCGTGAATGACTTAACTATTCTCAGCAAGACAATGATCCAAGACACTACCAAATGACTAATGATGAGGCATACTATCTACCTCCAGAGAAAGAACTGATATTGATTGAATATAGACTGAAGCATACTATTTTTTTACTTTCTTTCATTTGTTTTTTATTTATTTGTTAATTTATTATATTTTTCTTCCTATACAAAATGACTAATATGGAAAGGTTTTACATAATTGTACACTGTATAACCTATATATAATATACAGTATAACCTATATATATAAATATATAAATGATATTATATAACCTATATATATAATAAATATATATGTGTGTATATACACATTGTACAGTGTGTGTGTGTGTGTGTGTACACACACACACACACACACACACACTACATAAACTATAACTATATCTGATAGTTTACCACCTCAGGGAGGGGAGAGCAGAGGGAGAGAAGAAGGGAGGGATAGAATTTGAAACTCAAAACTTTAAATTAAAATGTTAATTAAAAAAAGAATAATCATAGGCTCATATTTTCAAATATATCTCATATGTCTAGGAGTTCCTTTTAAAAGAATTTCCAGTCCTCCTTATTAATATGATTACTTGGCTTGAGTTCAATAAAAGTATCTATATAGAATAAATCTAGTAGAGTGCGAAGATAATAATCATTTCCCCCCTCCAACTGTTGAAACCCAATCCATGTTGAATTAAATTTCATTCTATAATGAATAGTTGTAAGGAAGTAGTGGCACATGCATATCTATATCTATCTATCTATCTATCTATCTATCTATCTATCTATCTATCTATCTATCTATCTATCTATCTATCTATCTATCTATCTATCCACACATAATAACACTGAGAAAGCAAACTTGAATGACTTTAAAGAAATTTTATTTGAATTTAGAATTGGTCTTATATAATTTATTTATATAGATGACTGCAGGACTTTTTGTGGAAGAAAAGAAAGTTATGACTTGATCCCACAAACACACTTATTGTCACCCTCAATTGCCACCATGAAGGAAAAAAGAATATTTTAAAGGGGTGGGAAAGAGAAACAAAACAAATTAATAAAGCATTTTAAATAGAAAGAATATTTGTCAAATCATTTTTAGAACATAATCTTTTTGGTGGCTTATGGAGAAGAATTATGCACTTTATATGTTCCAAACGGTGCCTAGCACATTTATAAATCTCAAGCAATGTTAGCTGATAACAAGCCCAGTTTGGGAGTTCTAGTTTCTAGGTAATGATGAGAGAGAAAAAATTTTCCAATATCCCCACCCATTAGAGGGAAACTGAGCTCTTCTGCTTCTTTTGGAATCAACTAAAATTTGTCATTGACCATTTAAAAATATCTCAGATCTTAATAAGCAGGACATCAAACAGGTTCAATAATTACAATCCTCTAATCGCCTGATTGGAAAACAGGTTACTAGGGGAGCAGGTCATGTAGGCAAAGAGCATGGTGATGCTTCCTGTGTTTTCACAGGACTCTGCTTGGACATCTAGGCATCCTCTCAAAACACTGACTTTTTCTAGGACAAAACCTGACAACTGGACATTCTCTCAGATTCCTGTGTCCTTACAAGAACAAACAAGAATGCTTCCCTGTATTGTTTTTAAATTAGTATGAAAATAACCATATATTTGTTTAACATTTTATAGTCTTCAAAACATTTTCCCATACAATTCAGGGGAAATCAAGTTTATTTTCCTCCCATGGTGGGTTCAATGATCAGAAATTTTTATGTATGGGCCACAATTTTTTACATATTTATAATTAATTAAGACCTATTAGTATGATACCAGACAGAAGTCAGTTACAAGTCAATGACAACTGCAGGCATGTGGTTAGACTCTATGGTCCCTTTCTTTCATGTTCATTAGCTATATTAGACAAAACTTTGCTTTTTTCCCTAAAAACCTTAAACAGACTACACTCTAGAATCAGGGTAGCATATGGTCATGGGCCAATTGATAAACACCTAGGCATTATCTCACTTGATCATCCTAACAAGTCATAATATAGCCCTGGCAGCTATCATGCTCATTTTGAAGATGAGGAAACTGTACCAGATCACAAACTAAACATCAGAAATAGGACTAGAATCAAGGTTTAAAATTTTTTCTAATTCAATTCTTTTACCACAATTTGATGCTTTATTTTCTTTAATATTTTTTGAAGATCTTTGATTTCGGAGGCAGCTAGGTGGTGCAGTGGATAAAGCATCGGCCCTAGATTCAGGAGGACCTGAGTTCAAATCCAGCCTCAGACACTTGACACTTACTAGCTGTATGACCCTGGGCAAGTCATTTAACCCTCATTGCCCCCCTCCCCCCACAAAGACCTTTGATTTCATCAGTATTCACAAATCTAACTTTTTTTTTTAGCATATCTATCTTTAATGTAAATCAGAACATCTCTAAGTTTTAAAAGACTATCTTAATTAAATTTAATTAAATAAATATTTAAGTTTCCTCTTCTGTGGAGTTAACTTGGGTTAGGTCCTATGGATATGGAGCTGTGAAACTTACGTGACTGATTAATGTACACAAAAATTATAATACAAATCAGAATATAAGTCCTTTGGAGAAGTCAAAGCAAAAGAGATTAGGAATGGGTTAAGTTCCAGTTTGGAGATTCAGGGAACATTTCATACAAAAGAAATGACACTTGATGAGGATTTTTTTTGGGGGGGTGGGGCAATGAGCGTTAAGTGACTTGTCCAGCATCACACAGCTAGTAAGTGTCAAGTGTCTGAGGCCAAATTTGAACTCAGGTCCTCCTGAATCCAGGGCTGGTGCTTTATCCACTGAGCCACCTAGCTGCCCTGATGAGGATCTTAAAAGAAGAGAATTCCAAAAGACAAAGATATAGAATAATTCCCCTTATGGGAAAGCCTACCTGCATAAGGAAAAGATAGTATGACATCAGGAAATGATTAATGGTCATGGGTGACTGGATTGAAGTGTGCAAAGGTTCATATAAACAAGTCTTTAAAGATAAATTGGAGCCAGATCTTCAAGGGCTCTGTATTATATTATAAATTATAGTATATGCTGTTTGTTTGTAATGCTGTAGACAATGAGAAACTACTGAACGTCTTTGGGTAGGCTACTGACATGCTCAGACCTGAAAATCGGAAAGATTACTTTGGCAATAATGTGAAGAATGATTTGGAGAACTAGTAGAAGTGAAGGGAAACCAGTTAGGAGACTTTCACAATAGTGTAGGTAAAAGGTAATAGAAGTGAAATATGTTACCTTAGACCCAGCAATACTACCACCAGATCTGTAGACCAAGGGCATCAAAATAAGGGGAAAGGACCTATTTGCACTAAACATTGATAGTAGCTCTTTGTGGTGCATAAGAATTGGAAATTGAGGGAATGCCCATAATTTGGGAAGTGGTTTAACAAATTGTAGTTATGACTGTGATAGAATACTGGTGTGCTTTAAGAACTGAAGAGGGGGTTCATTTCAGAAAAACCTGGGAAGGCTTATATGAACTAATGCAAAGTGAAGTGAGCAGAACCAGGAGGATATTGTACATAATAATAGCAATACTGTAAGTGTCATCAACTGTGAAAGACTTAGCTACTCTGATCAAGACAATTCCAAAGGACTTATGATGAAAAATGCTATCTACCTCCAGAGAGAGAAATGATAAATTTTGAGTACAGACTGAAACATACTTTTTAAACTTACTTTTTATTTTTTGTCTGTTTCCTTTTGCAACATGGCTAATGTGGAAATATATTTTGCATGATTTCACATGTATAATCAATATTAAATTGCTTGGTTTTTCAAGTAGGGGAAAAGGGTACTTAATAAATTCAAGTTGTTTGTCTTTCAAGGTTTTAAATATGGTTGATTTGAAAGATGGTAGTGCCATCAACAGAGAAAAAAGTTAGAAGAGGGACACATTGGAAGAAAGATGAGTTCAGTTTTGATTGTGTTGGGTTTGAAGTACTACAGGACAAAGAGAAATGTGAGTTGCAAAATTTCTAACTTCACAGTATCTATCTCTCTTATATTTTCCCTTCTCTCCATTCATCCACAACTCTAGTTCAGGCCCTCATCACCTGTTGCTTGTACTATTGCAGTTGCCTTCCAATTGACGTTTCTGCCTCAAGGCTCTCCCCACTTCAACCCATTGTCAACACAGTTGCCAAAATTATTTTTCTGGGACAAAGTTGAAACAGAGTTGAAAGGAAGCATTTATGCCTAGCTTGCTGAGCACATGTCCTCCACAATCATCTAGAAAATGTGACAGACCAAAAAAAAAAGCCAAGAAAAAGTTATAGTGAGTCATTTTTCCAGTCCAAGGTAGCATAGGGAGACCAACAGAGAAGTCTGCAGACATTAGGCATAGCACATGGTGGCAGTATTGGAGGGAAATTTACTGCTTAGAAACAGAAATGGGTCTGAGACAGAGCACTACAGCAGAAAGATATCCCATGGGATCCCTGAACTAGAATGGGGTATAGAAATGGGTGCCATGTCATAGTTCTGTCACCCATTACCCAGTTCCCCATTACCTATTCAGGATAGAAAGGTTTGGTTGCTGAATATTGAGTGTGGAACTAGTTTTGAAAATGTAGGTGTATTGCTCTCAGCCTAGGAGTTGAACAGTGGCTCAGTTGTAGCCTTTATCCCAGCATATAAGCCTTCAGTGGAATAACTAAGGTAGCTTTTTTCCCAGACCAAAGGGGAGCCAGCAATTTAGTCACTTGAAACTGTGGAAGATCCCAGTGGACTAACAATGACTGAATCCAGTAGTAATCTCCTGAAACTCATCTATAAACAAGTCAACAGACTCAAATCTGACTTAGGAACTTGCAGAACTCAGACCAAGAGGGCAGTGAACAAATATCTCCCCGGAACACACCATTTTGGAGACACTGAAAACTTGCAGGCCCCCAGATTGAGCTGTGAAAGTAGTGGGATATAAAAGGATAGAAACTCAGGCTAAATATCCTCTGCAGAAATGAGAAAAATCTAGCACTAATATAAAGTCTAAAGTCAAGAAGTCAGGAGATTCAAGGCACAGAGAAGAAGAAAATTACTTGAAAACATCCACAAGAAAAGCCTAAAAGAAAAATTCAAATTGGACATAAGCCCAACAAGACCTTTTAGAAGTATTTTTTTTAAAGTTTAAGAAGAGCAAAAAAATATTTAAAAACCAAATAAGATCAATGGAGGAAAAATAGGGAAAGAAATGAGATTATCAAAGAAAGATATGAAAAGGGAGTCAACAGCTTGCTAAAAATAGGTATAAAACCTTACTTAAGAAAATAACTCCTTGAAAATTAGAATTGGCCAGGTGAAAACTAATGACTCCATGAGACATCAAGAAATAATAAATAAAACAAAAATACTGAAAAAATGGAATAAAATGTGAAATATCTCTTAGAAAAAATAAATGCCCTAGAAAATAGATTGAGCAGAAATAATTTAAGAATCATTGGACTATCTGAAAGCCATGAAAAAAAGAGCCTAGATATTATATTCCAAGAAATTTTTTTTTAAGTGAGGCAATTGGGGTTAAGTGACTTGCCCAGGGTCACACAGCTAGTAAGTGTTAAGTGTCTGAGGCCGGATTTGAACTCAGGTACTCCTGACTCCAGGGCCAGTGCTCTATCCACTGCGCCACCTAGCTGCCCCCCAAGAAATCTTGAAAGAAAACTTCCAAGATAACTTAGAACCAGAGGGCAAACTAAAAATGGAAAAAATCCATGAGTAAACACTTGAAGAAACCCCAAAATGAAAACTCCCATAATATTGTGGCCAAAATCCAGAGCTCCCAGGTAAAGAAAAAAATATTTTAAGCAGCCAGAAGGAAAGAATTCAAGTATTATGGAGCCACAGTAAGGATCACATATGATTTAGCAGACTATAATGGAACAGAATATTTGAGAAGGCAAAGGATCTAGGGTTACCACAAAACTGAGTATAATCCTAGAGGAAAAAGAATGGATCTTTAAGGAAACAGAGGACTTTTTTTTAAGCATTCCCAATGAAAAGATCAGAGCTGAGTAGAAAATTTGACATTCAAACATAGAACTCAAGAAAAACATTAAAAAATTAAACACAAGTGATAAATCAAAAACTAATGAAGGTTAAACTATTTACATTCTTATATGGAGAGATGTTACAGGTAACTCTTTAGAACTATATCATTACCAGGAGTTATAGAGGACATGGAAGATGGAAGAAATTGCCTGTCAGATCTATATATTAGGGGAAGAGTTCATGACTAAAGAGATAGAGTTCACAGAAGCTAAAATGGATTTATTTTGATTACATAAAATTTAAAGTGTTGTACAAATAAAAACAAATTGACTAAATTTAGAAGAAAAGCAGAAAACTGGGAAGGGGGATCTTTGTAGCAAGTTTTTCTTTTTAAATAAAGGACTCATTTTGAATCCATATGGGCAACTGAGTCAATTTTTGTTGTTATTTAGACATTTTTCAGTTTTATTTGACTCTTTATGACCCCAATTGGGTTGTTTTCTTGGGTTTTTCTTGGCAAAAATGCTGGCGTAGTTTGCCATTTCCTTCTCCAGCTCATTTTACAGAGAAGGAAATTCAGGCAAACAGGGTTAAGTGACTTACCCAGTGTCACACAAACACTTCAGTGTATGAAGCCAGATTTGATCTCAGGAAAATGAGTCTTCCTGACTCCAGGTTTAGCACTCTATCCATTGTACCTTCTCACTGCCCCCCCACCCCCCAAGTCAAATACAATCCCCTCATTTTACATATAAGGAAATTTAATGTCAGAGAGGTTGAATGACTTGCCCAAGGAAGGTTACATAGGCAGTAAGAAGCAGCGCTAGAATTTGAACTCTAGTTCTTTTACTCTGTTTAGCTTAGATTTAAAGCTGATTTAAGGAGAGAGAGAATTCAGGAGTTTTCTCCTTTATACAGTTCTAGACTTTACACTGCTTATTCACAGAGGCAATGTGGTACAGGGGAATGAACTCCGGAGTCAGATAACCTGGGTTGAAATATGCGAGTTGCACTAGATAACCTCTGAGGTTACTTTCAACTCAAATTCTATGATCCTATGAGCAAAGCCAGAATGTGAGAATCAATATACATATAGATTTGGATATAGTGACTAGAGATATAGCCATGGATATATATATCACTATATGTATATAACATATAGACATAAATATATTATGTAATATAGACATATGTATACATGTGTATCATATATTCTATATATTATATGGCTTAATAGATAGAGTACTGGGCCTGAAATCAGGAAGACTCATCTTCTTGAGTTCAAATCTGGTCTCAGACACTTACTAGCTGTGTGACACTGGGCAAGTCACTTAACCTTATTTGCCTTGGTTTCCTCATCTGAAAAATTATCTGGAGAAGTAAATGGCAAATGACTCAAGTATCTTTGCTAAGGAAACCCCAAATGGGGTCAGAAGGAGTTGGACATGACTGAAACAACTGAACAATAACAATAAATATATACTCACATGCATAGAAGGACCTTTTATCCACATACATGTAGATTGCTAGATTACCCATAATGCCTACACAGTGCCTTATAATAATGGCTATTTTCATGAATACTTAACTATGTGTAAAACATGTCCAGAACTAAACTTTTCTTACCTCTCCTCTTTAACCTGCTTCTCCTGATGTCATGATTTTTCAGGGACAAAACCATTCACTCAGTCTCCTCTATTCAACATCTTGAGGATATAATTCATTTTTTTCTCTCATGTCTAATTAGTTATCAGTCCTGTCAATTCTACCTGTGTGGTCAGTATTGTACCCATATTTTCTCTATTTTTACTATAACTAATATAATATAGGCCTTATTACCAGTGGTCTAGTTTACTACAAGATCTCCTAAAAGGTCTTCCTGACTCTACTCCCTCTGATTTTCAATTCGTCCTCCTGATTACCAAAATCATCTTTCTTATCTGGTCATTTTACTATCTAATGGTTTTCTATTGCTCACACAGTGAAGTTCTAACTTCTTTGCTTAGTCTTAAAGGCTCTTCAAAACTTGATACCGCCCTTCCTTTGTAGTTTTATTCCACATTCTACCTCTTCACATATCCTTTTTAGTCATTCTAAACTATTCTTTATCCCCTGTCCAGATGGATCCAGATGGAGCCTTTCCTCACACTGTCCTTCATGCCGAAATGAATTTCTCTTACAGAATTCTCTCCCATCCTCTAGGTCCAACTTGATGACTTGTATGTAACCTCTTCCATGAAAACATCACTGATCACTTTGAATTATAGAAGAGAGGAAGAATAGGAATCATGGAGGAAAGATGCAAACAATACAGGAAATGAACCTTTAAGAAGAAAAGGACTCCAACAGACAGAAATGGGTACATTCCAGACATAGAGCACAAAGCATGGGGGGAGGACAAGTATAAGTGGCAGGAGAAGGGTTTGACATGATGTGGAAGGTATTGGATGTCAGAATCAGAGGTTGATATTTCATTAATGAGGCAATGAAGAATCTTTAAAAAAATTTTTGATCAAGAAGTGAAATTTTTAGAGCATTGCATTGGGAAGATGACTTCCACCATGATAAGAAGGATGAATTAGGGAGGGGAGATGACTTCCGCCATGATGAGAATGGTGAATTAGGGAGGGGAGATCAGTTAGGAAGTCATCCTATTTGTTAAGGAAAGAAGAAATTAAAGACTTGATATGGGATATTACTAAGGAAGAGAATGTAGAGAAAAGAGAAAAGAGCCAAGGTTTCTCTTTGGAGAAACCAATGTTTCATGGGCATGAGGAGGAAGAAGAGCAAGCATAAGTCAAGGAAAGAATATTAAGTAAAGTAGGTGAAGAACCATGACAGGACAAAGTTACAGATATGGAGAGTGAAAAGGTTATTAAGAAATAGGCAATGGTCAGTGGTATTGAATGCCTCTAATAAGTCAAGGAGTGTAAAAGAGAAAAAAAATATGATTTGATTTACATGTGAGTGACTTTGGAGGGAGCTCTTTTGCTAGTGATTGTTACAAAAGCCAGATTTCAGTTTGTTAAAGGAGTGAGTAGGTAGCATGTATAGACAATTTTTTTTTTTTTAGTGAGGCAATTGGGGTTAAGTGACTTGCCCAGTCACAAAGCTAGTAAGTGTTAAGTGTCTGAGGCCGGATTTGAACTCAGGTACTCCTGAATCCAGGGCTGGTGCTCTATCCACTGTGCCACCAGCTGCCCCAATAAATTTTTAAAATATATATATATATATTTGCAATAAAGAGTAAAGAGAATAATAGTTTGATGGGCTAGAAGTTCAAAGGAAGGTTTTTGTAAGAGATACAACCTGGGGGCAGCTGAGTGACACAGTAGATAAAGCACTGGCCCTGGATTCAGGAGGACCCAAGCTCAAATCTGGCCTCAGACACTTGACACTTACTAACTGTGTGACCCTGGGCAAATCACTTAACCCTCATTGCCCCCCCCCAAAAAAAGATAGATACAACCTGAGTAAGTTAGAGGGGGTGAGATTGAAGGAATAGGAAAAAGAGGGGATGATTGATATAGCAAAATTACAAGGAACAGAGGATTGTATAAAAACTAGGACGTGTTTGTGTGTGTGTGTGTGTGTGTGTGTGAGAGAGAGAGAGAGAGAATGTTAACTATGACACAAAGGAGCTACTCCTTTGAGACTGAATGGAAGGAGGGGAGAATGGGTGAGGAAATGAAAAGCAGTGGAAGAATGAAAGGGAAATGTTGAAAGACTCCCCTTCAATAAATATATAATATGAAAATGTGTTTTGCATGACTACACATGTATAAGCTATGTCAAATTGCTTGCCTTCTCAATGAGAAGGGGAGGGGAACGAGGGAGAAAATTTGGAACTCAAATTTTTCAAAAAGAGTGTTTAAATCATTAAAAAATATAATTTGTTGAAAAATTAAATATTAAATTAAAAAATTGTCATAGAGGGGGGCAGCTAGGTGGTGCAGTGGATAAAGCATGGACTTTGGATTCAGAAGGAGCTGAGTTCAAATCCGACCTTACTAGCTGTGTGACCCTGGGCAAGTCACTTAGCCCCCATTGCTCCACCAAAAAAAAAAAAAAAGTTATAGAGTGATTTTTGCATGGACTCAATGCCCTTAATTCTTTTAATTAAGGTGCAATTACATTGTTAAGGTATGAACTAGAAGTGACCTTAAAGCACTCACTTAGTTTAACTTACATGTTTTATTTTCCTCAGATGAAGAAACTGAACCATATATTAAGTAACCTGCCCAAAATGAAATAGTGGTAACCTGGTAGGACCAGGTTTGGAATTTAAATCTCCTGATCTGGTTCAGATCCACATCCAAGGTCCTTCTCATTATGTCACTGCTGCTAATAACAACAAATAAAATATTGGCAGGGGGGTGGGGGTGACCAAAATGAAAATATCAGTAATGCTGTCATACCAGTACTGAATACTGAATGCCAATAATATAAAAATCAATACTGAAAATGTGTATGAGAAGATCTTGATAGGTTTTCACAAGGCAGGATTTTGAACAGGCAGCTTGCTTTGTTTCCTTAAACTCGTGTGTGTGTGTGTGTGTGTGTGTGTGTGTGTTTAAGAAATTGAGAGTGGTTCAGCCCCTGACCTCATTAGTCAAATAACTTGACAAGAATGTGACAAGATCTAAATATTTTATTCCTCAGTAACTAATGGGTAGTTATCCTAGGTAAAGAATAGTAACACATGATTGACAGCTGTAATGTTAAAATAAATCCTATGTCAGTGTTTGGACAGCACAGATCTATTGTGTACTTTAAAAGTATAGAGTGATCTGAAATTCTAGTAATAGCTCGAGGGTTGGAGCTGGAGGAGAGATGCCAGATTTCACTGATATAAGGGAATGCTTGTGAGAAGATTCCTTCCATCAAAGTAGGAAATCACCTCATTCTGAATTTTAAAGTCTTAGAGTAGATTAAGGATATTGAGTAATTGTGATGGTCTCAGTGTCACTCAATGGTCAAAATCAGAACTTTAATCCAGAGGTGGGAAGCCAGTTTGCTCCTTTACTCTGGTCATTTTCTGTCCTGCCATCTACTGCTATTCTAGCTCCCAAAATGGACCTGGCAGAGATCATGCCTAGCATGGGCTAAGCCACTTAACTCAGTAAGATGAGGCCTTTTCTTCAACCTTGATATTCCCCCCCTCCTCCCCAATCTCTTGCTCTGAGAACTGTAACAAAATCAACACAACCATTGCTCCTTGAAAGGCTATGCCAATTGAGTGCACTAGTGTTCAACTCACCATTTTGAGGACTTTTCAGACCATAACTTTATACCTTGCCACCATTTCTGTGAAATGGATTTTCTCCCATTAGAATGTCAGCTCTTTGAATGTAAGAGCTGTCTCATTTTTGTACTTATATATTCCCAGTGTTTAACATATAGTAAATACAATAAATAAGTTATTTCATTCATTCATTCATTCATTCATTCATTCATTTACTCCCCCTCCTATACTAATGCTATTAATACTGCATCTCATATAGTTATTGTAAAAAAAAAAATAAATCAAAGCATTTGCTCCCTGCAGTGGGCTAGATATATGCCACAAGATAATCACATTTCTTAAAAAAATAACAAAACCAACCCCCGAACTTCTTACCTGAATTAAAAATATTTTGATGGAACAATCATCTAAATCTGTGGCAGTGATGCGTAGATTTTTGTGGCTTGCTCTTTCTATCTCCATTTCTGCCCAGAGTTTGCTGTTGAGAATCAGCCTTAAACTGCCTTGATTTCGCATAACTAGAACAGGAATGTATATATGTTAAGGGCTGTAGGAAAAAAATTAATTCATAAATCGTCCTAGGATTTGCTATCATTTGAAGAATAGTTTACAGAAAAAAAACTCATTTTTTTTCTTTTCAGATTGTGTATCCATTATAAATTTTTTATTGGAATTGATATCTTGTTTTCAAATTAGATTAAGAGTTCATTTTATTGTAAGCTTAAAAAAATTCAATGCTTTGGACTTAATATGAAAGGGAAGGTGAGAATTGGGAGGGAGCCACAAAATTAATAAGAGCTGTAGCAATTACCAGTATCTAAAGAATCCTGCCTCACTTTGGGAAGAAGCATGGAATTGCCAGTGCTTTTCCATACTCAAAGCCTGCTTAAACTAGGGCAAAGGACAAAAATCCCCCACCCTAGAACCAGTGGGCAAACCATGGTTATATTGATTTGCTTGCTCTCAATTCCATTCCTTATCTTTTTCTTTGTACAGGGCTTCAGCCCTGAACCCTGAACCATACGTTTACTTGAATCCCTGTGACTTCCGGCTTGTTTATATATGTGTGTGTTTCCCTGAATGGTTCAGATCTCTAAATATAATAATCTCTCTAGGTTTCTGCTTCATTGCATCTTGCATAGACCTCCTAAAATAGCCCACTGAGCTAATTCCAAACTTTATCTATGCCCTTTAGTTTGGCCTGATGCCAAGGAATCTGACCAAACTGCTCTCTATTCATTTTTCTATATAAACTAGCCTTCCAGTTATGATCTCTGCATGCTATTCTTTTTTTTTTTTGTCTTTTTGGTAGGGCAATGAGGGTTAAGTGACTTGCCCAGGGTCACACAGCTAGTAAGTGTCAAGTGTCTGAGGTCTGATTTGAACTCAGGTCCTCCTGAATCCAGGGCCGGTGCTTTATCCACTGCGCCACCTAGCTGCCCTCTCTTTTTTAAAAAAAATAAACATTTTTATTTAAAGTTCTGAGTTCCAAATTCTAGCCTTCCTTTCCTCCTTTCCTTCCCCCCTCCCTGAGGTGGTAAGTAATCAAATATAGGTTATACAAGTGCAATTATGTAAAACATTACCATATTAGTCATTTTATATAAGAAAACTTGAATGAAAGAAAAAAGTGAAAAATTGCATGCTTCGGCTGTAGTCAATCAATATCAGCTTTTTTCTTTGGAGGTAGAAAGTATGCTTCATCATTAATCCTTTGGGATTGTCTTACATCATTGTATTGCTGAGAATAGTTAAGTCATTCACAGTTTTTTGTCAAACAGTGTTGCTGTCACTGTGTACATGACAAAGTCTGGTTGCCACTTATTGGCCAGTTGGAGACTGCAAAAAGTAAAGTGTAAGGTTGGGAATTATCCATTGAGCCCCAGCTGAGCAACTATGCAACCTGATCCAAGAAATAGACAATTAGATGGGGGTTGAGGAGGGTGTGGAGAAGTGAATTTGCCTTAAAAGAATTTTAAATTTAAATTTAACTTAAACCAATCTATTTGGTTTAAAATGTTTATTTGTTGGGGGTAGCTAGGTGGTGCAGTGGATAAAGCACCGGCCCTGGATTCAGGAGGACTTTAGTTCAAAGTTGGCCTCAGACACTTGACACTAGCTGTGTGACCGTGGGCAAGTCACTTAACCCTCATTGTCCCACAAAACAAAACAAAAAGTTTATTTGTTGGCGGGGGGGGGGGGAGGGGGGTGGGTAGTCTAAATTATTTAGGTAATTTCCATAACACATTTATTCACACATTTATGGAAGCTAGGTGGCAGAATGGATAAAGGGCTAAGCCTGGAGGCAAGAAAATCAGAGTTCAAATGGTACCCTGGGCAAGTTATTTGACTTCTGCTTACTTCAGTTTCCTCAACTGTAAAATGGGGATGTAACCAGCATCTACCTCATAGGGTTGTTGTGAGAACCAAATGAGATCATTTTTGTAAAGCGTTTAGCACAGTCTCTGGCACATAACCAGTGTTTTAGAAATGTTTCTTCCATTCCATTTGCTTCTCATGAGAGTTAACTCACTGTATCACCTCATATGGTATGTTTAGGAAAAGTTTCACAATGGTTTTAATCATAACTAGGAATTCAGGTACCTGGGCAAAGTCACTTGGGGGCAGAAGTTCAAGGTATGACCACTACTGTGCTTGGCTGAGGAAAACTACAGTCAGAAGGCAGAGGAGTTGAGAAAATTCAGAATCTGTAAGGTCAGGGTGTTAAAAGGGGCAGAAGTTGGGGCGGCTAGCTGGCGCAGTGGATAAAGCACCGGCCCTGGATTCAGGAGTTCCTGAGTTCAAATCCGACCTCAGACACTTGACACTTACTAGCTGTGTGACCCTGGGCAAGTCACTTAACCCCATTGCCCCATTAAAAAAAAAAAGGCTGTCTAAAAGGGGCAGAAGTTGAGGTGAAGAAAAAGATGATGAGAGTTGGAGTTATTAGAGAAGAAGTAAAGATGTTTTATCCAAACAGGACAAAGTGAGTTTTAGAAGTAGAAGGAAGGTGATTGCTGAATAATAGTGGCCCAGGAAGGGTCTAAAAGTCCCAGTGGTGAGCAAGGAGTGTCACAGTTCCTCTTCCTGGCTCTGTCTGTCATGGAGAGAAAAAGAAGCAATAGGAAGCTTTAACAGGGTGCCAATAGATGGGGTATCTTTAGAAAAAAACCAACGATTTCACTGAGCACCAGAAGATGGGAAAAAGGTGCTAGAACAAACAAACTGTGGTATATGATGGTGATGGAATATTATTGTGCTATAAGAAATGACAAGCAGGATGACTTCAGAAAGGCTTGGAAAGACATGTATGAAGTGATGTATAGCGAAGTGAGCAGAACCAAGAGAACATTGTGCATAGAGACAGCAATATTGTTTGATGAAGAACTGTGCATGACTTGACTTTTCTCAACAATACAGTGATCCAAGACAATCCCAAAGGACTATTGCTGGAAACATACTATCCACCTCCAAAGAAAGAACTGATATTGATGGAACACAGACTAAAGCATGCTATTTTTCACTTTCATTTTTTTCTTTTAATCAAGTTTTCTTAAACAAAATGACAAATATGGTAATACTTTGCATAATCATATATGTATAACCCATATCTGATTGCTTGATGCCTCAGGGAGGGGGGAGGGAAAGGAGGGAAGGAGGGACAAAATTGGAACCCCGAACTATAAATAAAAATATTTATTACATTAAAAAAATGATCAAAGGGGATGGTTTTAGAGAAACCTTAAAAGACTTGTATAAACTAATGTAGAGTGAGAAAAACCATAATTAGGAGAACAATTTATACAATAATAGCAATAATATAAAGACAAACAACTTTGAAAGATTAGGGAACTCTGATCAGCACAATGACCAATGACAATTTCAGAGTACTCAAGATTACACACTTGCCTCTTAATAGAAAGGTGATTAATTCAGAGCACAAATTCATTCTTACACACACACACACACACACACACACACACACACACACGCACGCACTTGGACCTGGGCAATATGGGAATTTGTTTTGCTTCACATTACATGTTTGTAACAGGCATTTTGTTTATCTTGCTTTCTCAGTTGATGGGAGAGGTGGGAAGGAAAGAATTTGGATCAGAAAATAAAAAACAGTTTTAAAATAAAGCTATTTAACCATGGCTGTGTTGGTCTTGTCTCTTTTTATAAATGTCTCTAACACTAGGTACTGTGACTTCTCTTTCTTTGCTTTTACACCACAAGGTGTTAGGCATGTATATAGAACTGAAGGCCACTTAGTAATTATATTTGAATGTGTGGCTTTCTCTCACCAAACCAAACCAAACAAACAACAAACAGTGACTTTCTGAATTTGAAGTCAGTATTGTCCAGTCTTATTTTTGTGTCTGCCTTCATTTGCAGCTACATTAACCACTGTGACGTTTTGTTCCTCCTTTCTCCGTCTCTTGTTGTGTTGCCTTGGCATTCCAGGAAGCAAAAGAATTCTAACAGCCGCCTTGAAGGATCTTTGCTTTGGAAAAACTGAGTCAACAAAACATGCCCTGGCAATATAAACAAAGGGGCTCAATGTAGCTATAATTTATCTGAAGGCTTGTGCCTGTGACCAAAATTATAGTATTTGAGTATGTTGATTCAGGGTCAAGCTTGAGGAGGTCATGGTAGACGTCCAATTTCCCTTAAGAGGTCATTTACTCTTCATCAGTGCTGATCTGAATGTTGAGCACACACTAGAAGAAGTACTTAAGTGATAGAGGAAGGCTGCCCCCCCCCTTAAAAATCCCAAATTATTTTTGCCTTTAAGGTAAACCCGAATGCAATGAAGTTGTATAAAATTACATCTTCTTTCAACAAATATTTTTCATGGTAAAATATGAACTTTTCCACAAAGTCCTATGCTGCTGCCCCATGGCACAGATGTGACCAGGGATTTCTAGAAGTCTAAGCCACTGTGGCACAAGCTCAGGTTGTTTCTCCCAAGGAAGCTATCCAGCTGCTCCAGGCAATGACCCAGTAACAGTTTGCCTTGCTCAGTATGGAGAAACTTATGACCAGAAAGCTACCTACTAGATGTCTAATATTTTGGCTCTGATAACCCAAGAAACATATATGAGCAGGATTCAGTCCAGTGAAATCTTTTTCTTTTTGCCCTGACAATAGTAGAGTGGAGGAAAATGGAGGGGATGGGGAAGGGAATGGAGACCAGAGGCTGCCAGCTCTTAGGCCATTTACAAATACTAACAATTCTTGGTACTCTTTATATTGATCTTCTTTCAATGACCAATGACCTTATTGAAGGAACTGAATAACAACCATATTGATATTCTATTTAGAATTTATATTGATAAATGAAAGCAGAAGTCATAAATAAGACTTATGAACTCACATTCACACATTTCTTATTTTCTCCCAAGTACCAGGTTTTCTGAAGGCCCATTCTCACTCTGCTGAACAGGTGTTTTCTTCCCTCTCACGAAGACTACTTTGGGCTCAAAACTTCAGTCAGAGATCATATTGTTTAGGGTTCTCTCTTTGCTGCACAAATGCTACTATGACTGAACAGAATCTACAGTCTCCACTTCCAGCTCACCCTCCTGGCTACTCCGGTTCCACAATGGCTGCCTGGCTGTCAGGAAGATGACTACACCTTGGGGACAATTCAGTGACTGATAAGTGCATACTTGGAACCTTGTTATCATGAGAAAGCTCAGGTGTGCAGCTATCTCCTTTGCACTTTGTCTTCCCCTATTAGAATGTAAGCTTCCTGAGAGTACAGATTGGTTTGTTTTCTTGTTTTTGCATACCCAGGATTTAGAATGGTGTCTTGGAACAAAGAAAGCACTTAGTAAGTGTCCTCCCTTTCTCCTTCCCCTCTTCTCTCTCTGTCTCTGTCTTTCTGTCTCTCCCTGTTTTCTGTGTTTCTCTCCATATGTTCATATAGATTTTTTATCTATTATCATTTATTGCTATCTATTATCATTATCTATTACAATATATTATCATTTATTGCTATCTATTGCCATTTATAATTTAAGGGATTGAAGTACTAATGGACTGTGTTTGCTTCTGCCAATCTCAGTACCACTCCTTCCACACTCCCACAAATCCAGGTGCAAGTTACCTACTCTGAACCAGTGAGTTTCACAGAAGCCATACCCTCTGTCTCAATTTTATTCACAACTTCATAGGAAGCATAGATTTAGAGTTGGGAGGGACATTAGATACCATTTAGTCAAACACCTTTGCTTCATGTTCATGATTTTCTTTTTTTTTTAGTGAAAACTGAGAATCCCTCTAAATAACAAATTTCTCTAATGTATTAGGGAATATATTGTCAGTTAGGTGATACAGTTGTTAGAGAGTTGGATCTGGGACCAAAAGGAACTGAAGTCAAATTCAGCTTCAGCCATGTACTGGCTTTGTGAACCGGGGCAAGTCGCTTAATCTTTGCCTCAGTTTCCTCATCTGTAAAATGGGAATAATAATAAGACCTGCCTCCCAGGGTTGTTGTGAGAATCAAATAAAATAATATTTGTAAAGCAATTTGTAAATGATGTGTTTACAGAAATTCTCACTATTATTTTTATTATTAAAATATGCTATTCACACAAATTCTATTCATTCAAACTTTTCAAAAATACTTCTCACACAAAGTGAGAATATTAAAGTTTGGATCCCTAAGAAATGTATCAGCCTCTATTTCTGAGTTATATATGTCTGAAATCCTATTCACCCATAGAAACATGATTTAGTTAATAAAGAAAATTAATTTTCCTTACTCAGTCTTGACTGCAGCATCCCAGAGTTATTATTTGCTGTGTCATTAAGTCTCAAAGTTCCTCTGCCCCTTTCAGTCCAAGATTGTGTTGTTTTTTTAAACACAAAGAGTTTGCAGTTGATCTAAATGAAAAATAAAAACAAAGACAACTTGTCATATAGGTAAATTTGTTCTGAATCAAGTATCTTCTACGGACCCACTTTTAAGTGGATCTCAATGTCAATTTTATGAAAGATGGGGATATATAACAATAGAAATGAAATTTAAGATGTCCCATAGTAAAGGGCATGGTATATATTGAATAACCTAACCACTTCAACCTAAATGTCAGAAGGTCATGGAGAAGTAAGAAGAGGAGAAAGGAAAAGGAAGAAGTCCTGGGAGAAGCAACTTTTGGGGTTTGAAAACCTTCCCATGATTGCATTGTTTTATTTCCTATCATTGGATTGAGAGTCACAAAACTTATATTTATGCAAATCTTCATAAACAACATACAAATTAAAGAAGATGAGGGAAAGTTTGATTTGGACAAAGTGTCAAACAAACTCATCTGAAAGAACTTTGGCAAAATAAAAAGTAAAGAACCAAAAATAACCAACAGTGGAAAGAGTACCAGCAATCAGAAAGACCTGAATTCAAATTTGGCCTCGGATACCTATTAGCTGTTTGAACCTAGAGAAGTCACTTAAATGCTTTTTGCCTCAGTTTCCTCATCTGTAAAATTAGGATAATGGCATCTATTTTCCAGGGTCTTGTAAGAAACAAATGAGATAATAATTGTAAAGTGCTTAGCACATAGTGAAGGTTATATCAATATTTATTATTAATAATATTATCATCATGTGATATTAATATTATATATAACTATAATAATTGTTGGTACTACCATAACATTGTTATGATATTGTTATCAATTCCTATATTCTTCTTTTCTTTTCTTTTTTTCTTTTTTTTTTGGCTGGGCAATGAGGGTTAAGTGACTTGCCCAGGGTCACACAGCTAGTAAGTGTCAAGTGTCTGAGGCTGGATTTAAACTCAGGTCCTCCTGAATTCAGGGCCGGTGCTTTATCCACTGCACCACCTAGCTGCCCCGATTCCTATATTCTTATCTTAGATGTAAGTCATCTTTTCAATAGAGCATTTCATAAATATTCTAAAATACAAACAGTTCTTTTAGCACTGATTATTAAAACAGCTATAATTGAATGGTTTGGTTTTGGTTTTGGTTTTTGATCCTAAGTCTTAGTTCAATAAAATTACCTATACATTTGAGTATGTGAGAGGTAGGACCTATTGTAATATAGCATTCTAGGCTATCTTCTCCCTTTAGAAACTAATAAAAACTCATTGTAAACAAGTCCTTTTCCCTTAAGAAGCAAAAGTTCAAATAAAAAAACTGGCTCAATCTAGTTCAAAGTCAACGTTAATTCATAAGCTTTTTCAAGGAAAGACACTGCTGTCCTTCAGCTTCAAAGATGACCCTCTTGATGGTTATCAGGCACAGGGATGTTGACAAACTGACCTTTAACACATTATGTTCTTCCTCCTCTCCTGTTATAACTTCAATTTTCTCCAGTATGCATTTTGATGATGGTTTGGAGAAGAATGCAGCTGCTGATTCCTTCAGTGTTGTGTTTTTACGAGAGCCTATTCCCAAGAGAAAATGAAAATAAATCAATCTCCAGACCATGGTTATATGCCAATCTTAGAAGATGTTCTTTGTCAGTGTAAATTAATAAAAATATTGTGTTGGACTGTTTCCAAAACAATTTTACTGCTGCTAATTAAGCTCAAAGACTGGTTAAGTTTTTAAATAAAATATCATCTGACATAAATTAAAATGAAATTCAAATAATATGGCATTTAATAATCTAAAAGGGTTAAATGTTAATTTTATTTATCTGTATGTGTAGGTTATTTTAAAATACCATTTAACCACATATATGTATTACTGGTATATTAAATATATCTAATTTGATTCTAAAACATGAGCTATTCTTAACAATACCTCATGCATATGTGATCTCACGATAGACAAAATATAGAAAGGAGAGAAGAGGAAGAGCAGAGAAGAGAAATGCTTACTTGTACATGAAAACTGTATGGGAAATGATACAGATGAAGTGAATGGGTTTTCCCCATTATATTGATCTTTTTTTTGGTGAAGCTCAATGGATTTTTGTGGACTCTAGAAAACAAGAAGCTTTCTTTAATACTGTACATTATATACAGAGACTCAAAAGTTTTTGTTTTTACACACATGAATTTCTTTTTTAATCTAATTAGCCTTTTCCTGATCAGTATCATATAATGAAATAGTTAAATGAATACCATTACTGATTAGTAAACACTTACTAAACACTTTGTACTCTTGTCCCATCTCCTACAGTCTCCTGTAGGAACTTACCCCAACAATTCTTTCTCTCATTTATCACCTCTTCTCATTTAATTGCTCTTTCCCCGATGCCTACAAATATGCACAGGATTTCTCCATCTTTCATGAAACAAAAACAAAAACTTCACCACTTGACTCTGTCATCCCCTCAAACTTCCATTCTATATCTCTTCTCCCTTTACCAACCAAAACCTCTGCAAGCATCACCTACACTCTTGTGTCTCTTTCCTACCATCTCCCTCACTTCTCAACTCCTTTCAATCTGATTGCCAACTTCTCCACTGAAACCACTCTTTCCAAAGTTAGCAAAAATCTCTTAACCTCTGTCCTATTTCTATACTTTTGCTCTTCATCCCAGGAATATATTCTTCCCCCTTTTCTATCTTTAAAAATTACTTTCTTCCTTTCCAGGACCAACTAAGGTACCATTTCCTCCAGGAAGCTTCCTCTCTCTTCATGCCCAGGTGAAAGATACCTAGTTTTACTTAAAATTTCCCTGTAGCTTGAGCCTACACCTCTGTACTTTTTACTTTTCCTTGTATCATTGGGGGTTTTTTGTATCCATATCTGCCCCATTGTTGCTAGTTTTGTACCCGACAAATGTCTTATGCTTCAATATATCAAGGATCTGTGACTTCTTAGGTGCCAAGACTCCATCCACATTGTTCTTATTGTTGTTGTTCAGTTGTTCAGTCGTGTCCAAGTCTTCATGATGCCATGGACTATAATGTGCCAATACTGTTCATGGGGTTTGGGGGGCAAAGATCCTGGAGTGGTTTTCATTTCTTCTCCATTTCCTTCCACCTACCCACCTACATATAACTTAGAACTTATTTTCCGAGAGTTAAGGTCAAATGACTTGCCCCTAGTCCTGCAGCTAGTGTCAGGTCTTGCACATAGCTGACATTTAATAAATGTTTGTGGAATTTAATATGAAATCTTAAAGTTTAGTCAATTAAACATTGATTCAGTTATCAGAGCTTCATGAATTCCAACACAGTACCTTGTACAAATGGGTGCTTAATAAAATTTGAACTATCCATCACTAATTCAGTTTTTCTGACTTTATACCTCAGGAGTAAGTCACTCAAATGTTCTGAGCCTATGTTTTCTATCCCCTAACATTTCAATGGTAATTATAATGGTTTTCATCTCTGTACTTCGACATAGCATTGTTTTGTGAGGATTCATTAACGAATGATTAAAAAGCAGTTTGCTGATGTTCAGTGCCGTTGAAATATGCTAAACAACAATTCTATTACCAATTGAGCATATCTAAGTGTCTTTAGACCTGCTGAGATTTACCCCCTGAAAAAAACTGTCTTGATTAACACATGCCAAAGCACTTACATAACAGTATTACAAATGTAATATATTGTAATTATGCAGCTCCTCTCCTCTGGGGTTTCCAAGCTATTATCCTAATAACTAGAACACGCTTCCCATGAGGTTCTTTTGTTCAAAGGGGAGGAAAGCATATCGTTTTCATCCAAGAGAGCTTTAAAAAGTGTATTAGAATTTAACTATTGTTTTGATGATGTTGCTATTAAAAGTACTAAAATGAAAATTTTCTTATAAGTGATAATTGAGTTATTCGACTATGAAATCTTACCAAAACTCTCTCATTCATATTTTCTCCAAAAATGAAATCAGAACTATGGCTTTGTAAAGAACTTCTGTCTTCATCTGGTTGACTTCTGTGGAAAGAATTTTTAAGTAGTATTTTTCAATGATGATATTGGTCATTCCAAATATTAAAAATAAACAGATGAAAAGATTAGATGAGGAAAGAAATTAAAACTGAAAACAATCTAAGTTAAACATTTTAATGTTGGATGATAGGTGATAATGAAAAAGTGACAAAAAGCAAAACTCTGTTATGGATATTTTGAAGCCTTCATTCTCTTCTCCTTATTTAGCTCTTTTCTACCCCCAGGAAGCCAGCATTATTTCCTACAAAGTCCCCCTAAATCTAAAGCAAAGAGCTTTGATAAGACAATAATGCTTGATAGAAAATTTGCCTAATATCTTACCCCTAGAAGGAATATTTGTGTTTTTAAAAATACCTACAGAGATAGGGAGGCAAAGGATTAAATTTCTGAAAGTGGATTTTCAGCACCTGGGTTAGGGGAAATTTTTGAGCTGGGATGGGTGGAGGGAAGAGAAGATATTCCCATTCTCTTTAAATCATGCCTGTAGATATTAACAGTAATCCACACTCACATAGAAGATGGTTTTCTTAACAACACACTGAACTAGTACAAATAATATCCCCATTTTACAGATGAGGAAACCCAGTGACTTTCCCCTGGTCACTTAAGTACAGCAATGGTAATCATAATAGTTCATTCTTATATAACACTTTGAAGTTTCAGAGCACTTTACACATGATATCTCATTTGGTTCTCATAGCATGTGAGATGGGTGTGATTAAAATATAACCCCATTTACCAGATGAGAAATTTCAGAGAGGTTACGAGATTTGCCCCTGGTCACACAGTTAGACCTGTACCTATAGCTCAATGAAAATCTTTTTTTTTTTTTTTTTTTTTTTTTTTTTGCGGGGCAATGAGGGTTAAGTGACTTTCCCAGGTGTCAAGTGTCTGAGGTCAGATTTCAACTCAGGTCCTTCTGAATCCAGGGCCAGTGCTTTATCCACTGCGCCACCTAGCTACCTCCATAATATAGTAATCTTATGTTTATAATCTCAATTCTTTTTCAGAAATAGTTAAAAAATTAAGGAAATTGAAGCAAAACCACCAGAAATCACTATTTAAATTGCTCCACCCCTTTATTAACTCACCTTATTGGGGTAGGACTTAAAAGGTCTGAGCCAGTAGATAATCTGACTGAGGCGTGAGTACTTGTTGAATTCTCAGTAGGCCTATGAAGATTCTCTTCAGAAAGCTGAAAGAAAAAAATTCTACTCAGAAAAAAAAAGATCATGTTAACTCTTTCATAAAGGGGACTAGCAATTAACTAGAATTTTACTAGAATTTAAACCTCGTAACTGGTCACTTTTTGCCTGCTTCATGATCAAAATTTCATGCACCGTAGTCAATTAGCTGAGGAAAAGACTGGAATTTAAGAGAACCTCTTTGACTTTTAATTTTTATACTAGTTAAGAAAAGTTAATTCCTATGCCTGGACCAGAAATGCCACATTTCAATACTGTAAGACCAACACCTGTATTTCACTGAAAAAAAGCATGAATGAATGAATACATGAAAAAAAAAGCATTTATTAAGTACTTACTATATAGAAGGTACACTGCTAAGTGCTGGGGAAACAAAGAGACAAGCAAGAGGTTTTGCTCTCAGGGAGTTCACATTCTAAGGGGGTGACAGCACATATAAGATACTTTAACTGAGTGAGATAAAAAGGCCCCATGTTTTTAAGGGTGCAAAGCAGATTGTGAAATATCTTCTTTAGTGCCATTTCTACTGATAAAACACTCTACCTTTTCATGTTGAATTATTTTATTGATGCCAAGGACTTTGGTGGTTGGAACTCTTATGAGTCTTCGGTAGTTTTGTCTACAGTACCCACAGAAGTAGTGGGGAGACTGCATCTCCACATCCTTGTAGAGATTGCTGCCCAGGATGAGGACTGGTGTGTGGGGGTGGGACTGAAGCAGGACCTGTGGTCTGGGTAGTTTTGCCACTCCAGGGCTCTTGGTTTTACATATACATTGATGGAAATTGGTCAGAAGTTTGTGTTGGTGAGGGATGTGCCTCCCTTCTCCATAATGATTGCTTCCCTCAGTGATGGCTGAAGGACCTGAACTGAAGGCAGGGCTGGTAGTCAGAGGGACAAGACTATTCCCAAAGCTCTTCATTTAGGTTCCTGGGCTGTCTTCACTGGGGTCTGTGGGGAGGTGATCATTGAGGTAGTGGCAATGGATTAACCAGTGTGGCATATGCAGCCTCCTGTATCTCCCTCAGGGTCCCTTGCTGCTTCAGCAAGGTTTACTTACCTATCTTATAGTGTCAACATCAGCAGCACCATGGTAGTCAACCAAATTGATCAGAAACTCATCTTCAGCTCTGCTATAAACCTTTTTACTCTTTTAACTAGTTAATTCTGATGCCTGAAGTAAATATACACATGTGGATATATTTACACAGAATCATTATAATTTGAGCTGAAATGCTCTGTAAATCACCAAATTCAGTGCCCTTCCCCTACCCTTTTCTCATTTCATGGACAAAAAAACCTGAAGTCCAAATAGGACAAGTGATTTACCCAAGAGTTCAACGTGAGCACCATGTCAGAACCAGGATTAATACCAACTTAACTGAATTTTTATTGCATTAATTAAATTGAGTATTTTTGTTTTGGTACTAACACCTTCATAGTGTTCCTCTCCATCAACGAATGAAAGTTCATTTATTAAGTACTTATTATATACAAAGCATTGTTGTGATGAGATGTAAGAGAGAGAGAATAGCACTTAACCAGTCCTCAACAATTTAAATGGCAATTGATTTCTTAAATCCAACAGGGCCCCATCCTACCCTTTCCCACCCCCACTTTTTTTTGTGAGGTAATTGGGGTTAAGTGACTTGCCCAGGATCACACAGCTACTAAGTATTAAGTGTCTGAGGTCAGATTTGAACTCAGGTCCTCCTGACTCCAGGGCTGGTGCTCTATCCACTGTGCCACCTAGCTGCCTCTTTTTTTTCCTCTTATACCATATTACCTTCCTTGAACTCTTGAGATTTAGTACACAATGCTCTCTCTCCCCATTGTACATTTCCCTCGATGTCCCCCAGATTTAGAGTGCTCTCCCTTCTCACCTCTGTCCTTTAGCTTGTTTCAAGTCCCAGCTAAAATTTCATCTTTTACAAAGAAGCCTTTCTTTACACATTATTTCCCCTTTAGAATGTGAGCTTTTTAAAACAAGAACCATCTTTTGCCTTTCTTTGTAGCCCAGCACTTAGCACAGTACCCAGAACAGAGTAAGTGATTAATAAATGCTTGTAAATTCAACATGAGCTCAGAAAGCTCAAAAGTAAAACTGTGAGGCAAGCAAAATTTATCTTCCAAAGCCCATTCTCAGGAGCATATTGCTCTCAGGATGTTCTTCTCAAGGTTCACCCCATCCTGACCATGACATTTTATTACAGGAACTCCTTGCTTTGATATTCCATTACCTCATTCCACCAATGCTTCAAAGCTCTCCCTAGGTGACAAAGAGTGGGAAAGGGACAAACTAATCCTTCTTATCATATAAACTAGCTAACATTATTTGGACATAATTAAGATATCTACAAAAATGAAGTGATTCAATTTAATTCAACTTGACATGTATTTATTGTCTTGCAGAGGTTATTTTTCTTACCAAAATTTTTGCTTTTTCACTAGTCTTGTAAAATTCCACAGCCTTGGCATGTCCAAATGCATTCCTTTCTACACATCTCTGAGACTGAGGTGGTTGCAAAATGGCAGGTCTTAGAATGGGACCTTGTTGACTGCGCTCCCAATGGCCTTAATAATACAGAACAGAAGGATAAGTAGTCTTGAAACAAAATGTACCCATCAATTTAGGGGCCAGTAAAATGCAAGGTTTCTCCAGGAAAAAAGGGTTGCGATAACTGCATTTAATCCTAATTCATTCCTTTCTTTACCCTATCCAGAAACCAAAACAAAACAAAGCAAAAAACTACCTTCAGTATGAAGGTTAGCAATCTATTTGATCACAAGTACATTGTGCTCAGATAAGACGACAACAAGGGAAGGATCTAGATCAGCAAGAATTGTCTTTGATGGTAATTCACTAAGATGTAGTCAACAAAGACCTTCAAAGCATATTAACTTATAACTTATAACGGTGGCTATACAAAAAGCATGTGTGTGTGTGTGTGTGTGTGTGTGTGTGTGTGTGTGTGTGTGTGTGTGTGTGTGTGTAATGGATAGAAAGCTAGTCTTATAGTTGGGAAGATCTAGGTTTAAGTCCCATTTCTGACTCATATTAGCTGTGTGACCCTGGGCAAGTCACTTAACCCTCATTGCCCTCCAAAAAGAGAGAGAGAGATAGGTAGAGGAAAAAATGGAAAGAGGAATAAGAGTGATGCAAGAAAATCATGAAAAAAAGTCAACAGCTTGGTAAAGAAGACATAATAAATACCAAAGAAAATAACACCTTAAAAAAACAAACTAGGCCAAATGGTAAAAGTACAAAAAGCCAGTGAGGAAAAGGATGCCTTAAAAAGTCAAACTGGCCAAATGGAAAAGGAGGTACAAAAGCTCTCTGAAGAAAATAATTCCTTAAATATTAGGATTGAGCAAATGGAAGCTAATGACTTTATGAGAAATCAAGAAACACTAAAACAGTGGCAGCTAGGTGGTGCAGTGGATAGAGCACTGGCTTTGGATTCAGGAGGATCTGAGTTCAAATCTGACCTCAGACACTTACTAGCTGTGTGACCCTGGGCAAGTCACTTAACCCTAATTGCCTCACCAAAAAAAGAAGAAAAGAAAGAAAAAGAAACACTAAAACAAAACTAAAAGAATGAAAAAATAGAAGGCAATGTGAAATATCTCATTGGAAAAAACAACTGACTTGGACAATAGATCCAGGAGAGATAATGTGAAAATTATTGGACTACCTGAAAGCCATGATTATAAAAAGACCCTAGACATCATCTTCCAATAAATTGTTAGGGGAAATTTCCCTGATGTTCTAGAACCAGAAGGTAAAATAGAAATGTAAAGAATCCCCTAATCTCTTCCTGAAAAAGATCCTCAAATAAAAACTCCCAGGAATATCATAGCCAAATTCCAGAGCACGCAGGTCAAGGAGAAAATATTGCAAACAGCCAGAAAGAAACAATACAAGTATTGTGGAGCCACAGTCAGGATAACTCAAGATCTAGCAGCTTCTATCTTAAAGGATTGGAGGGCTTGAAATATGATACTACAGAGGGCAAAGGAACTGGGAGTACAATGAAGAATAACCTACCCAGAAAAACTGATTGTAATCCTTTGGGGGGGAAATGGGAATTCAATGAAAGAGAGGACTTTCAGGCATTCTTGATGAAAAGACATGAGTTGAATAGAAAATTGGACTTTCAAATACAAGACTCTAGCGAAGCATGAAAAGGTAAACAGGAAAAAGAAATCATAAGGAATATTAAAAGGTTAAATTGTTTACATTCCTACATGGGAATGTGATACTTGTAATTCATAAGAACTTTCTTATTATTAGGGCAGCTGGATAGAGTATATTTAGACAGAGGGCACAGGTGTGAGTTGAATATGAAGGGATAATGTCTTTTAAAAATAAAATTAAGGGATGAGAGGAATGCACTGAGAGAAAGGAAAAGGGAGAGGTGGAATGGGGTAAAGTTTACATAAAAGAAACAAGAAAAAGCTTATACAATGGAGGGAAGATGGGGGAGGTGCTGGGGAGTGAGTGAACCTTAGTCTCATTTGAATTGGCTCAGAGAGAAAATAACATACACACTCAATTGGGTATACTAATCTATCTTACCCTGCAGGAAAGTAGGAGGGAAAGGGGATAAGGGGGGTGATAGAAGGGACCGCAGGTTGGGGGAGGGGATAGTCAGAAAAAAAAACACTTTTGAGGAGGGACAGGGTTAAATGAGATAGAAAGTGGAGTAAATGTCACAGGGAGGGAATAGGATGGAGGGAAATACAGTTAGCAATAGTAACTTTGAACAAATTTTGAAGCAAATTTGTCTGACAGACCTCATTTCTTAAAAACATAAAGAACTGAGTCAGATTTGTTCAAAGAAGAGCCATTCTCCAATTGATAGATGACCAAAAGATATGAAGAGTTTTCAGATGAACTAATCAAAGCTACTTATAACATATGAAAAAATGCTCTAACTCACTATTGATTGGAGAGATACAGGTCAAAACAATTCTGGGCTACTACCTTATACCTATTAGATTATATAATAGGACAGCAGAGGAAAATGACAAATGCTGTAGGGGATATGGGGGAAATGAGACATTAATGCACTCTTGGTGAAGTTGTAAACTGATTCAAACATTCTGTAGAGCAATTTGGAACTATGTCCAAAGGGCTATAAATCATTTGACCTAGTAATACCACTACTAGGTTGGTATCCAAAAAGCAATAAAAAAGTTGAATTCAAAATTGAGGAGATGTCCATCACTGGAGAGTTGCTGAACAAATTGTGGGATGAGATTATGATGGAACACTATTGTGCTATAAGAAATGATGAGCAGTATGTTATCAGAGAAACCTGGAAAGACTTACATGAGCTGATGAAAAGTGAAATGTACTGTATACAAAATAAAAGCAATATTCTAAGATGATCAGCTGTGAATGATTTAGCTATTTTCAGCAAAACAATGATCAAAGACAATTCTGAAGGACTTAGGAAAAATGCAGTATATCTCCAGAGAAAGAACTGATGGTGTCTAAATAAAGATTGAAGCATATATTTTTTTAGTTCCTTTTTCTTAAGTTTTTTTGGTCTGTTTTATTTCACAATTTGACTAATGTGGAAATGTTTGCATGACTACATGTATATAATTTATATTGAATTGCTTGTGTTCTTAAGGAGGGTGGGGAGTGATGGAGGAAGAGAATTTGGAACACAAAGTTTTTAAAATGGATGTTAAAAATTGTAAAAAAAATTAAAATTCTAAATAAATGAAAAAAGAATGCCACCCAGAAAAAACTGTTTGTTATAGTTTTGCAGAAATGCATTTGACACATGAACTCATAAGTCCCAACCAAAAAAACCCCAAACCAAACCAAAACAAAAAACCAAAATGGTTACATACCTTTTTCTGTCTTGGCAATGTCAACATTCCATTGTGAAACAGCTGTGGTCATGAAAACATTATTTTTCTTAACTGTAAAATAAGTATTTAAAACACTTTTAAATTTCTTTGATAACTTAAAAAAACCCAAACTATTATGCACATAATTTTAAAACATGTTGCTGTTGTTGTTCAGTCATTTTTTTTGCAGTTGTATCTGATTCTTTGTGACTTCATTTTGGGTTTTCTTGGCAAAGATACTGGGGCAGTTTGCCATTTCCATCTCCACCTCATTTTAGAGATAAGGAAACTAAAGCAACCAGGGTTAAGTGACTTGCCCAAGATCACAAAGCTAGCAAGTGTTTGAGGCCAGATTTGAACTCATGAAGATGAGTCTTCCTGACTTCAGGCTCTGCATTCTATCCACTGTGCCACCTAGCTGCCCTAACCTTAAATTATACCATCACTCAAATAAACACATATTCACAATTATTTGTACTTTTTAGCCCCACGAAAAAGGGCTGGATTTGGAGCAGAGCTGGAACATTAGCTCTGCCACTGTGTGTCATTTCTTTTTCTAGACCTCATTTCCTCAGCTATGAGACAAGGAAGGAGGCTGGATATCTGAGGCCACCAGGTCTAGATCTATAAGTAGGACTATGACTTGAAAATGAGTTTCCCAATGCAATATATTGAGCATTTTGGTATAATGGAAAGAGCACTGGACCTGAAGTCAGGGGTTATCAAGCTTTGAATCCTGACTCAGACACTTAACTAACAGGGTGATCATTTAAATTCTCTGAAATTCAGTTTCTTCATCTGTAATATAGGGTGAAAATAATAATAGATACCACTTATATAGTGCTTCAAAGTTTGAAAAGCACTTTACAAATATTATCTCACTTTATTTTTACAACCTTGGGAGGTAGGTGATATTGTTGTCCACATTACACAGATGAAGAAACTGAGGTCAGACTAAACACTCAAGTAACTTTTCCACTGTTACACAAGGAATATCTGAGGTCAGTTATAATACTCTATCCACTGCACCACCTAATTGTTTTTAATGCTTTTAAGCACTCACCATATAGGGTTATTGTGAGGAACAAAAGAGATAATATATAAAAAATACTCTGTAAACTTTAATGTTATATTGTTGCTGTTATTCAGTCATTTCAGTTGTATTGGATGTTTTGTGATTGCATTTGGAGTTTTCTTGGCAAGATAAAGTGGTTTTCCATTTCTTTCTCCAGGACATTTTACAGATGGGGAAACTGAGGCAAAGGGGATTATGTGACTTTCCTAGGGTCACAACCTAGTGTTTGAGGTCAGACTTGAACTCATGAAGAGGAATCTTCCTGACTCCAAGCCCAGCACTCTACCCATTAGGCTTATTATTATTATCCACTTCCTCTGTAACCCCTTTGGATTTTCTGCTTATTTTATATGCCCTTCACCTTAGAAGATAAATGTCTTGGGAGTGGAGATTGTTTCTTTTTTGATTGTTGTATTCTTATCACCTACCAAAGTGCTCATTAGTCTCCATTTTTCTCTTTTTATACAATAGTAGTCATTGTGGATACTGTCTCTGCTTTCTTTGCTTCGTGTTACTTTATATTAATGTCTCTATATTCTATTATTTTAATGGCATAATAACATTCTTTTACATTGATTATTTAAAACAGTTTTTATCTGTGAGAATATGATGTGCTTTCCAGTTTCGGCACTCTGCAAGGTCTAATCTATCCTGTGGTAAACTCACCAGTAGATGTCACTATTGGCATTGAAAGAACAAATAGGGTTACTGTTGCTTGGGCTAGTTTCTGTCATTTTATTACAATCTGAGATAAAGCTAAAAAGTCGGGGGATAATTACAAACACAGGCTCTTCTGGGGTAGAGGAGGTACAAGAAATAGTATACTAAGGAAAATCCTAGATTAGGAGGGATATGGTCTGAAGGGACAACAAAGATTCTTTAGCAAAGTAAATAGTAGACCATTTGTGCGGCACTGTTAAGTGAATGAATGATGGATGAATCCACACAAATGAATGTTTCTTTTTATATTATCATATGCTGGCAATTCCCCAGGCCTGGAATACTCCCCCTCCTTCTCTCTGCCTCCTACCTTCTTCCCTGCTTTCCTTCAAGTTCCAGTTAAAATCCTACCTTCTATAAGAAACCTTTCCTGATCCTCCTCAATGTCAGTACCTTCCCTTGACTGATTATCTATTTTATCCTGTAACTAGCTTACTTATACATTGGTGTTTTGTGATTTCTCCTCTTTTGCATGTGAGCTCCTTGAGATCAGGGACTGTCTTTTGCCTTTGTATATAAGAAGCCTGGCTTACAGTAGGTGCTAATTGATTGATTAATTGACAATACTTTGATGAACCCACAATCTCATTGATAACAAATAGAACTCCTGTTATGTGGAAGATGGATTAGAGAAGGGAAAAACATGAGGCAGGGGGACCAATTAGGCTGTTATTTCAGTAGTCTGATTGAGGTAATAATGGATTAAGGTGGTGACTGGGTGAAGAAACAGGGACAGATGGGAGAGAAGAAGGGATTTGTCAACTAGTTAGCTATGTGGGATGAAGGAGAGCAAAGAATTGAGGTTGATTCCGAGGTTATGAATCTGGGTAACTCAAAGAATGGTAGTGCCCTCAACTAAAATAGGGAAATTAGGAAAAGGGATGAGTTTGGAAAATACTGTTTAGAATCCCTATTTTCCTCCAAAATTCAGTTTAAATAGCATCTCCTACATTAGGACTTTACTGAACCCTTTCAGCTGTTAGTGTTCTCCCCCCAACGCCTGCAGTCTAAAAATCATCTTGCTTGTATTCACACACACACACACACACACAGACACACACACACACACACACACACACACACACAGAGTTTCTCCCAAAAGAATATAAACTACTTGAGGGCAGGGACTACATTTGACTTTGTATTCCCACTGCCAAGCACAGTATCTGGTAGATAGTAGGTGAATGTTTACTTCTTTGATAATAACAATAACTATCATTTACATAGTATTTTCAGATTTACAAAGTGCTTTGTATACATTATCTCATTGGATCTCCACAACAACCCTGTGGTGCAGATACAAGTATTAAGCCTGTTTTATAGATAAAGAAATTGAGAAACTGGAGATCAAACAGATTAAGTGACTTGCCTTTTGTTCACACAGCTGGTATGTGTTGGAGACTCACTTTGGGCTGAGATTTCCCTACTCCAAGATTAGTATGTTATTCACTCTATTAGCCTGTCTTGAGATGTTATCAAGAGATGAAATCCTTCCACTAGAGCAAAATGCTTTCAGATCTTTTGTTTTTCAATTCTTGATGGCACAGTAGATAGAAATGCTGGAATCAGGAAGACCCAAGTTCAAATCCCACCTCAGACTCTTATTAACCTCTGTTTGCCTGTTTCCTCAACTTTAAAATGAGGATAATTTTAGCACCTACCTCTCAGGATTGGTTTATTTGTTTTTTAGGCAATCAGGGCTAAGTGACTTGTCCAGAGTCAATAAGAGTCTGAGGCTTGATCTGAACTCGGGTCCTCCTGACTTCAGGCCCCGTGCTCTATCCACTATGCCACCCAGCTGCTCCTCAGGGTTATCAGGAGGAGCAAATGAGATTTATAAAGTGCTTAGCACAGTGCCTCGCCCATAGAAACCACTATATAAACACTTATTCTCTCCCCTCCCTATCTTCCTTTTTCCAAAAATCTTGTATAGAGTTTCTACCTAATAGTAAACTTTTAAAATAATATTATAGCCTTTTAACTCTTTGAAAAGTATGTAGAGTGAGTTATTTCTGTTCTTTTTAATAGAACTACAAATGTGAAAATGCAAGCAATATGAAGCAACCTGGAGGTCAGTGTTTCTCAAAGTTTTGACTTCAGGAATCCATTAAGCACTTAAAAATTTTTGAGGACCTCAAAGAGCATTTGTTTATGTGGGTTATATCTATTGATACATACCATATTAGAAATTAAAACTGAAAATTTTAAAAATATTTATTCATTCATTTAAAATAAAAATAAACTCATCATGTTAATACAAATAACATATAATAACATATTTTGATAAAAATATCTTTTAAAAAACAGTGAGAAGAGTAGCTTTTATATATTTTACAAATCTGTTTAATGTCTGGCTTAATAGAAGATGACAAGATTCTCAAGCTTCTCCATTCGATCTGTTGAGATATGTTGTTTTGGTTGAAATATATGAAGAAAATCCATCCTCATACAGATATAGAGTTGGGAAAGGAAGGAGGATTTTAAAACACAAATAATATTTAGTATAATTATAAAAATAGTTTTGATCTTAATGACCCATTTAAAGAGTCTTAGGGACCATCAGGGGTCAGCTTATCACACCTTGAATACTCCTGTTAAAGGCATTTGACAAATATTAATGGAAAAGTATGGAATTGATTTTAATTATGGAGGAAACTATGAACTGAGTCTTCTGAGTATAAGCAACCTTATTAAATGGAGGATGGGAAGAGAATCATACATCAGTTTGCTTTGATAATGATAGTTCCTCCGATTTGAGGTTTTGATAAGTGGCTCTTATTACTGAGTCTCTATAGATCTGAGCATACCCACTTTCTGTTGTTCAATTCTCCCAAGAGAAGTATTCCAGGCTTGGTAGAAATTCTGTATGAAGGGATATGGAATGCAGATAAACCATTTTAATGGAATAATTCAACATTAATTCAGAATAAATGGAAGAGTGCTATTTGAGTAAGTGAACATTTTCAGATTGCAGTATATTATGTGTACAGTTTAATTACTTTGGGGTAGTTCACACATTATCAATTAACAAGTAAGTGGGTACTAACAAGTAAAATATACTCATATTACATAAAACTTCATCATACATACAAAAGTCCTTAAATTATAGACTTTTGTTCAAAATTATATAATCTGCTAAAATTAGTACAGTCTGAATTCACAAAGCTTTACTGCGTATAACATTTCCATTTGACTTCTACTTAATTTGACAAGTAGTTGAAGTCACACACATATTTAAAATATATTAGTAGGTGAAAATGAAGAGGTGAGAGCCATTTTTACAATGCTCAATCTTCAGGCTAGACTCTTGGGTTAGAAACTTCAAAATCTATTACCTGGTTGGGAGGGGGGAAATGTAGGAAGGACAGTGAAGGAAGATGATCTCATTCGTTTTTGGGAGGGTGTTGACTCTGAAAAGATATTTAAAAATAAGTTAATTGGCATATAGTGAGGGGGCTTTTTTTTTTTGTTTTTGTTTGATTGTTTTTTGTTTTTTGGTGAGGCAACTGGGGTTAAGTGACTTGCCCAGGGTCACACAGCTAGTAAGTGTCAAGTGTCTGAGGTCAGATTTGAACTCAGGTCCTCCTGAATCCAGGGCTGGTGCTCTATCCACTGTGCCACCTAGATAGATGCCCCTGAGGGGGCTTTTTTAAAGAGAAAAATTAGGATATCAGGAAGATTATGAACACACTTGAAGTCATTGACAATTCAGTAGCTAATAAAATTCTTATGATAAAATGTCATTACTAAATGGTAAACTTAAAAAGAAGTCATTCTAACTGGAAATTTTCTGTTTTTTCCTCATTGAATGTGAATTGGAAGAGGTAGGGGACTATGGTTGTGGAACATTGCATAAACTGTGAGATTTAGTTGATGTGTTGTTTAGTTTTGCTGAACAACATTTTTCTCTTTTTTTATTCTTGATTGTGAGGCATGACTTGTTGGGGAAGAGAGGCAGAGGGATGGGTTTACAAATAAACATGATGTAAAAAGAAAAGATAGCAATCAAACCCCAAAAATTATTTGGGAAAAAAGTGAACTAGTAGAAGTAAAGGCCCTACCTTGCTTGGTATCTGCTGTGTGGAAAGTGAAAGATGAAGATCTGGCACGCTTTCTCGAAGAGCCTGAGAGTCCTGGGAGAAATACAATGGGAAGAAGGTAAATTCAATGAAACCTTTCTCCATAAAATTAAAGTCTCCTTAATAATGCTGTGGATCAGACACCAAGCATCATCTTTTTTATAAACATTGTTCAATAGTACTGTTTCTCAAGCATTTCAAACAGATACTTTTACGTATAATTTTAAATAGTATAACATTGATGGCAATAGCTGGGACATTACAAACTACAGACACATCAACTAAGGCTTTAGAAGGTTCATTATGAGATAGTTCTGCAGGTAGTGTATTCATGAGGCAGTGTGAGGGGAGCATTATAAAGTTGGCAGGGTCTCATATCAGCTATCTTTCCATGTACAAATGCACAGGGAAAAGAATATGATGTCATCTTTAAACACAAATGACAACACCAGAGATGACTAATTCACAAACGCAAAAAGTTCATTATTAACATGATAGAGGTGCACTAACATATCATATTTCCTTGCTTTATATTAAGATTGTTCAGAAGTTCAGGATATAATTTATTACCATGTTCTACTCTGTCAGTAGTGTCTTCAGCTGGCTTCTGGAAAGAAACAAAGATACCTGTGAGATCTGGACTTTGGCTTTTTCTGTTTCAGATGTGAATCTTTTCACTATGTAGGAGAATCCTGCCAAGACAGGTACATACAGTATAAAGCAAAGTAAAGCATTAGGACAAAGCAGCTCTTTGCCATTATTCTCTGCTCCCCCTCCCCGCCCCCAGTTACATGAGTCACAGGCTACAAGGGTCAGGAGTTTGTATACAGGTTCTATGGCCCTTGGATTAATTATCCAAAGAAGACCCCACCATCACCACCAAGGAACAACCAGGCAATAATAGCAAAATGGGACCACTCCTTGTTGGTAATAGTGTTTCACAAAGTAGATGATCTGAGTGATATTCAGAGAGATGATAACATTGAGCACCCTTTGAAATCAGTGAGATATATTTAAGGATCTTTTATCTTAGTTTAAAGGAGAATACTGAAGAGATGAAGAACAGATCTAGAAGTAGTACTTTCTAATTAGAGTTTCTTATGGCAGATTTCTTTGTTGGGAGATATAGACCAACAGAGAGGGAGGGGAGAAATTAAAAGGGAGGAAGATGGGGAGAGGGAGGTAGATTAGGAAGAAAGAGGAGACTATTTTATTACAGGTTTACCTTAAAAGCCTGATCTCTGTTTTCAAAAACAAATACTGGCTGGGCAATAACACTTTTTTCTGGAAAAGAAAAAGAATATTTTTTTAAAAAAATTATACAAAATCCAAACTCTTCTTACCAACTGAAAACACTTAACAAAATATTTACATAGAATTCTCTTTATCTTCTCTACCTCAAAAAAAGACCCCCAGAATTGTAGAATGTTAGATCAGAAGATGAGGAAAACTAAAGTTCAGAGAGAAACAATGGTTTGCCTTAACTGTCATTGATCTAATTAGTGATCAAGTCAGCATTGGAACCCGTGTTTGCTCCTTGTTTTGTTAATGATCATAAAGTTACTTGTATAACCAAGTCACATGGATCTCAACTTCCATTTCCACAAGTATAAAAGGGCTACTAATAATATTTGCACTACTCTCCTCAAAGGGTGGGAAAAGGCCCGGAGTGGTATAAAGTGTTTGTGATTTCCCCAAGCAATTTTTTAATGTAAAACACCATAAAATCAGGATCTATTATTATTTCTTCACAATTTTATTGACAAGGCAACATGTTGTCTACAAAGTCTCAAACTTTCTCCATACCCTATTAATTTACAATTCTGGGTTTTTTTTTTGTTTTTTGATTGTTTTTATACAAGGTGGACCAAAAGTCACAAAGGGGTCTGATTTAATAACTTTTTGAAAATTATTTTTCTTTATTTCCTATATATATATCTATATCTCCTACATATACTGTATGTGATTCTATGGAGTTGTAAATTAAAAACAAAAAATAAAGGAGTTATTAAATATTGAAACTCCTTTGTGACTTTGTGACTTTTGGCCCACCTTGTATATTAGTTTCCCCTCATGTATTATTTAGGAGGCCACTCCTCATCAAACCTGGTCACTCCTGGGAGAGCTAATGGGAATTTCATTTGAGTGTATCTGGGAAACGTGAACCCCAGAGGCTAGCTGGGGTTTCAGGGGCTTGCAGAAGCTGAGGGAATATTCATGATCCCATCCTCCAGGCAGGGAAAAGGAGGGATCTGGAGAAGGAGAAAGTACACGCCCAAGCTGGAGCTAAAGCAAGAACCCAGCAGGAGGGGTGGGGGAACAGAGGCTTCTAGCTCCAGCCTGGAGGCACCAGTTTGGCATAACCCCAAGGGCCTTGGGCAAGGCATCCCTGCCCAGGCTGCCCAGCAAGGGGGAAAGACAGTCAGTCACCCCGTTCTCCTGGACTGGATAGAACCAGGCAGGTCCAGCCTCAGGCAGAGCTGCTCAAGATGAGGTGTTGGCTGAAGTGGAACTGAGTGACAACTCCTGCAGAGGTGCCCTTGTTGCCAAATAGGTCACCTCTAATTGCTGCCAGGACTGGAATAATCTGCCCTGGCTCCAGGCCTGGCATTTTCTGTAGACTCCTCCCTCCACGCCCTCCCCACGATTTCTCATTTCTCCTCCTTTCTCATCCTGGCTTCTCTCCCTTTCTTTTCTCTTCTTTCCTTAATCTTCCTTTCCTTTCCCTCATATCCCATCTTTTCTTTCTATAGATTTAGAGCTATAAGGGAAGAGGTTGTCTAGGCTACCCTCCTCATTTTACACATTAGGAAATTAAGTCCCAAAGAGGTTAAGTAATTTGCCTGAGGTTATCCGTATAGTAAGTGGCACAGCCTGAATTTAAACCTAGGTTCTTGGATTCTACATATATAGTTGCACTGGTTTCCCCTCACCCTTCTAATGCAGAGATTCTTAACCTGGGTGGGGGGGGTGGTCTCTAAATTTGTTTTTTAAAAATATTTTGATAACTTTCAGTATAAGTGGTTTCCTTTGTAATCCTGATTATTTTATTTTATGCACTCAAACATTATTCTGAAGAGTCCAGAGGATTTACCAGACTACCACAGAGGTCCATGAGAGGAAAAAAAAAGTTAAGAACCCTTGCTCTAGTATTTAGCACTTTTTTGCCTTTTCTTTTCTTGGGGGTGGGGGCGGGCAGGAGACATCCAGTGGAAGACAAAGAACTGGCTGAGAAAGATTGGTGGGGGCAGGGAGGTGTCATACTCCCTCAAGATTTTCTCCCCTTTGGCTTTAATATTCTTGTTCTTGGCTTCATTTTCCTTTCCTCTTTGTCTTACACTATTTCCATCTTTCTTACACCACATGTCCTTTTTCTTTACAAATATTGGGAAGTTCTAAGTATACTCTAATGTTGAACATCACTGTCTTTTTTGGGATGAGTTTTAGGGAGAGGATGGTGGAAATTGCACCAGGTCCTACCAAGTTGTTTCTTAACTTTGATAGCCTAGACTTGTTGGCAAACATAAAGGATGTTCCAAAATGGTCAGAGAGTTGATAAGAAATTAATGAATGCTTCAAACAGATCAAATATCATATTTGGAGTTAATACAGAGAGAAGTAAAGGACCACAACAAAAACTTGGGAAGAAATGTGTAGTTATAATATCAAAAATATTGATCTTTATAGCAAACATGAGGATTTTTGTCTAAGGCTGTTGATAATTCCCTCTCTCATGTAATAAATCAATTTTATATTTCAGTGTTATATTTTAAATCTAATTTGTAATTGTGGGTGGGGCTTTTTTGAGGGTAGGAAGAAATTTATAGAAAATACAATAAATTGAGGGCTTTTAAATCATGGGAACAGAGCTCATCTTATATTTCTCTGAAGTAACTGTGATATTTATTTCCAGCAAAAACCTAGTGAAATAAGAACAAATATATCCCAGAAACCATACTCTTTCATTTAATCTATATGTTGAATATCGATTCTCATTACCACCTGAAACTATTTAGTGGTCTTTTAGAGTGATCAAAAAGAAAACAATTTAGAAGTAAAAAGCTAGTTTATCATTCATACCTCCTCAACCCTTTCTTCATTAATATATAACAACAGGTAGGGTGGGAAGAAACTGATGCAATTCCTTATTGTGGAATACACTGAGGCTCTTCTAAGACATGATGACAAGTAATGGAATTGTAATTGCTCTCCAATTTAGGGCATGTGTAGACATCTCATAACTGGTTCTGGTTTGTTATTCATGTGTTAAGGCAACAAACTATTCATTAGGGCACATGCAAAATGTACTAATCAACTAAGATCTTCCTCTCAGTTGGTCTCTTTCCTGTCTAGCTGCAGTTTGGTTGAGAGAGGCAATTATGTAAGAGGAAAGGCTCTGGGAACTTCCCATTTGATGCCGACGTGTGTCCCATGAAATAGGCCTCTATTCTTTTCCTCTTTACTTTTGCTCAATCTTGTTTTAGGTGAAGGAGATTGGAGATGACTATGACATTATGAGCTACCAGAGTCTGGAAACTAGAGCCCCAAGTGACTTGCTTGACCTAGCCCCAAAGTAGCACAAAGGCAGGCTTATTCATCCATTGGCCATGCTGCAACTGGAAGTGAACTTGGGGGGGCTGTCAAATAAAATGTAGAAACTGGAAAATATGAGCCCATTTTCCCCAGGGACTAAGGTAGTATGTGTGTGTGTAGGGGGGGGGGGGGAGGTGTGTATACTTTTCTTGCTATAGCTTCAAAGTAAACATTCTTTTGTCAACTCTAATTGAGGGTTAGTTGGTTAAAAAGAACTTGAATAGGGGGGCGGCTAGGTGGCTCAGTGGATAAAGCACTGGCCCTGGATTCAGGAGTACCTGAGTTCAAATCCAGCCTCAGACACTTGACACTTACTAGCTGTGTGACCCTGGGCAAGTCACTTAACCCCCACTGCCCTGCAAAAAAAAAAACAAAACTTGAATACTAATCATTGGTGGCTAACAGTGGAGAGGAACACATCATAATGGGGGCTTGAGTCAATACCATTAGAGAAAGTCACTCATAATCCCCAGGGGCACCCCACAAATCCCAAGGGTAGGTATAAGGCCTGAATACTTACTACAAATGATGTGTCAAATTGTGACTATAAAAAAGTACAGATGCATGGGCAGGACTTTAAAAATATCAATTCAGATCAGTTCAGCAAATCATTAAGTACATAGGCTAAGCAGAGCATGGTCATATAGATATGGATGATCATGGCATGACAGTATCATAGGCTTAAAGCTACAAAGGAATTCAAAGGTGATCTATCTCCCTCATTTTATAAATGAGGAAACCAAGGCCCAGAGAAGCTAAGTGACTTATCCATGGTTACACAGCAAGTGTTCAAGTCAGGATTCTCACCCAGATCTTCTTCACATAAATCTAGTTCTCTATCTGCTATGCCATATGCCCTTTCTGGTCTCTTCTTTCCTCAGTCTTTCTTTCCTCCTTCCCCCTTCTTTTCTCTCTGCACAGAATCATAGATTTGGGTCAGAAGGGAAGTTATCTAATGCAACCTCCTCATTTTTACAAATTAAGAAACTGACATGCAGAAGGTAGATGGACTTACTGAAGGTTAGAGATATACTAGAAGGCAGAACCTGGAGCGGAGAATATTGAGAGGTCTCAGTTCCTAAATATTCTCTCTCCTTTCTTTTCCTTTCCTTTTAATAACAATTACCATTTCTATAGCATTTACAAATCTGCAAAGTATTTTACATAATTATCTCAGTCAAACCCCATGATAGCCCTTGGAGGTAGCTCCAGGTTTATTATCCCCACTTTACAGATGAGAAAACAGAGTTGGAGAAGTCACTTGCTCATTGTCACACACAAGTAATCATGAGAAGCAATATTTCAATTCAGGTTCAGCCTTCCAGCTTCCAAGTCTTGTATTCTAGTCAACATTTCCTAGTAGATATATTTCATAGTTTTCTCATTAACTGAGACTCAGAGAAGTGACTTGCCCAAGGTCACATAATGAGAAGCAGAGGTTAGATTCAATTTAGGTCTTCTTACTCCAGAATTAGGGCTCTTTCTATGACATCACCCTCTCACATATAGAATATTTGCATAACTCTAAACAAGAAATCTCTAATAGGACAGCCTATCCTAATATTTATGCTAATTTCTGACAAAATCAGAAATTCAACTAAGACAATAGTGTCGGGGGCAGCTAGGTGGCTCAGTGGATAAAACACTGGCCCTGGATTCAGGAGGACCTGAGTTCAAATCCGAACTCTGATTCTTGACACTAGCTGTGTGACCCTTGGCAAGTCATTTAACCCTCATTGCCCTGTCCCCCCCCAAAAAAAAAAAGACAGTAGTGTCAAACCTCTATGTAGGTCACAGTAAGTATGGCTGTGGCCATGATCATTGGCTAAGAGCAGACACTGGGCTAAAAAAAGCTTTCTTTGTTTGTTTGTTTTGTGAAAATCTGTCCTTAGGGTTTCTCAAATCCTACCTCTTTCTAGAAGTCATTTAGGACCATTTTTGTCTTAGAGCATTAAGGTGAACCTTCAATTATCCTCTGTCTTCTGTTGACATTTCTTGAGTGTTAATGTAAACTCCTTGAGGGCAGGCATCATCTTTTCTCTCTCTCCATAGAATCAGGCATATGGACTAAATGTTCCATAATTATCTATTCATTGATTGACTCAGTACCCTTTAGAACTGGGCAAGAGTCCCTTGTTCTAAAGGCAAAGGTCATGTGCTAAAGGGTCTAAGATCAACCAGAATAAAATGGGGGCATATCCCTTTCTTCCAATGACTGTAAATAATGGGATTTCTCTCCTTCTGTTGGCATTCAAAGTTCTTTGCAATCTGTTCCCTCTTATCTTTTCAGTCTTCTTATACCTTACTCCTCCTCTCTTTATCCCCCATGATCTGGGATCTAGTAACATTGACCTCCTTGCTATTCCTCACACAGGACACCTCCCAACTCTGCATGTTCACTACACTGTCGCCTAGGAACACTCTTACTCCTCACTTCTTCATCCTGGCTTCCTTTAAGTATCACCTAAAATCCCACTTTGTACAAAAAGCCTTTCTAGACCCCTTAACACTAGTGTCTTCCCTCTAGTGACTATCACCAATTTATCCATTATTTATCTTTTTTGTTCCTAGTCATTAACCACTTGTTTCTCTCATTAGACTATGAGCTCCTTGAGAGAAGGGACTGTCTTTTGCTTTTCTTTGTGCCTCTAGTGCTTAGCACAGTGCCTGACTGTAATGAATGGAGTGATGCTACCTGCCGGAGAGTTACTGTAGAAAAGCTCTGCCATGAGGAGAAGACGTCTGAGGGCAAGTCATGTGATCAGGTCCTTGGTGTCAGGAAGTAATGTTTGTTTGTGGGTACCGTCTATCAAAGCTACCAGTCAATTAGCTTGGAGCTGCGTGTGTGTGTGTGTGTGTGTGTGTGTGTGTGTGTGTGTGTGTGTGTGTGTGTGTGGATGGGGGATGTTCCCAGTTTCACAGGAGGCTTCTGGGAGGAAGGAGGAAGCGTTGGGTCCTTTTTGTTCCTGACCTCGCTATGGCAGGGCAGATGATGGGGTCTCTTAGAAATAATTAGATTTTTACCTTTCTCTCTGATCCTAATGTTCTTTAATAAATACTTAAACACTTAAATACTCTTACTAAAGCTTATAATTTATTGGCGACCATTCATTAGATATTTTAGACAGTATAGTTAGAATTTTAGCCCCCTCCATGACACATAGTAGATACTTAATAAATCCAAATTGCCTGACAACCACACCTTCCCTTCAGCAATAATACTTCTGGAAGTGAGCTGCTTCTTTCACTATTCAAGCTCCCATTTTCTACTTTTCTGAGCCAGTTTATCCAATTCTCAAGGCAGTTTTAATCTAACTTGCACAGGGCCCATTAGCAGGATCTACACAGGTTTCATTGGGGAAAAATCCTCCTATCACACAATTATCTTTCTCCACTTCCCTTGAAAAAATACTTAGCGAAGAGCCTGGCACATAATGGGTGCTATATTATTGCTAGCTGCTGCTATTACTATGGTTGAGGGCATCACCATTCTTGTAGTCATCCAGGTTCACAACCTCAATATCATTCTCAACTTTTCACCTTCTCTCATTCCACATATTCAGTTAGTCACCAAAAACCTGTCTTCCCTACCTACACAATATCTCTAGTATCTAACTCCTTATCTGTGTTCACACAATCACTACCCTAGATTTTACTCTGACCTAGACTTTTTTTTAAAAAAGCTTCCCTATTGGGTAGCAAGGTGGTACAGTGGATAGAGCACCAGCCCTGGAGTCAGGAGGACCAGAGTTCAAGTCCAGCCTCAGACACTTGACACTTACTAGCTGTGTGACCCTGGGCAAGTCACTTAACCTCAATTACCTCAGCAAAAAAGAAAAAGAAAAAAGCTTCCCTATTGGTCTTCCTGATTTAAGAGTCTTCTTTCTCTGATCCATCCTTCAGATAGCTGCAAAAACTATTTTCTATAAATTGCAAATCAGACCATGTATCTCCCTTACACACAACTACAGTAGCTATCTTTTCCAATTCTGCCTCTCACCCATATTGGCTGTGTGACCCTGGGCAAGTCACTTAACCTTGTAGTCCCCTAGAGGCAATTCTCTAAGACAATAAATGGCAGAGAAGGTGCCTATCTGCATTGGTAGAAGGAACCCGCTTACTTGGGATTTTCCTCTATGAATGAAATCATAGGATTAGGACCTCTCTCTATCTTTTCCTTTTTTAATTTCTATTTTTTTTAATATAATGTGCAAAATTATGAGTGGAGCAGTAGAAAAAGAGCCAGCATTCATACACCTCTTGAAGGTTTGCAAAATGCTTTACAAACATTATCTTCTTTTGTCCTTATAACCCTGGGAGGTGGGTACTATTATTGTCACCCTCATTTTACTGCTGAGGAAACTGAGGCAGACAGAACTTAAGTGACTTTCCTGGGGTCACACAGCTAATAAGTGTCTGAGGTAATATTTGAACTCAGGTCTTTCCAACTCCAGGTTCAGCAAGCAGCCTGTCACTGTGTAATCTAATTGCCTCTCCACACTTCTAAGAGAAATAAATTCTTTGAGATCAGGAAGTATATAGCATACTGCCAGGCATATAATAGGCACTCTATACATGCTTGCTGAATTGAACGTTTGATTTTTATTTCTTCAAAACAATTATAATCCTCCATCCTTTTCTTGATTTAATATATATATATATATATATACATACATACATATGTGTGTGAAGATACAAATATATACACATATATGAGAAAACTTCTGAGAGTCCCTTGGACAGCAAGGTGATCAAATCAGTCAATACTTAAAAAAATTAATTCAGACTATTCATGGCAAGGTCAAATATTGAAGCTGAAGCTTAAATACTTTTGCCACATCATGAGAAGACAGACTCATTGAAAAAGACCCTGATGTGGGGAAAGATTGAAGACAAAAGGAAAAGGGCAGCAGAGGATGAGATGGATAGATAGATGGATAGATGGACAGATGGATAGATGGATAGAGTCATGGAAAAAACAAACATGAACCTGGAAAGACAGAGATACTGGAGGATAGATGGGTCTGGTGTGTTATGGTCCATGGGATCATGTAGAGTCAGACATGACTGAACGACTGAACAACAAAACAACAAAAATTTATATGTATGTGTATGTATGTACATTTTTATATGTTTTAAATACATTATCATACTTGTTATATATACTTATGTGCATATGATACATATATATTATGCAATAATATATGAATACTTGTCTATGTTTCCTTTCATTTGATTTGAGGAAGAAAAAAAAAAGGAAAGAGTGCTAGGCACGGTAACAAGAGCTAATGATGAGATAACCTGGGTATTTTTAGGGTTTGTTCTAAAGAGCAGTAAGTGAGATATGTAAAAACTAGGGAAATCTCAAAGGGAGGCATTCATGCGTTATGATAAATCTTGTCTTACAGGAATCTACTTTAATACACTTTGCTGTTCACTAGAATACATGAGCTTTGACTAGAATTAACAGTGCCACAAGGAATAATGGTGGCACAGTCATCTGGTAGGGTAAGAGAAGACATTAAAGTAGGGGCCTCATAAAAGAAGGGATCAGAACTGAGGAAACAAAAGTAAGTACAGCATTGGGAGAAGCATGTCTCCCATGACTGAGGTGGTGGGAAGAGGGAGTCTGATTTTGGTCTGTGAGGGAATTAATGGCTTTGCCGTTCAAGTGTATTTCTCACATGCACAGAAAGGGGAGACTGCTTTCTTCACATAGTTTTGAAGTCAAGGAAACAGAAGGTCTAAAAGGCAACACTGTAAGGATCAAATTTTCCCAAAAGATCTTGCTTTCTCAATTTCCTTTAATTCAATGACTTTAGCTTTAAAAAAAGTAGATCCATATAAATCTCATTGTACATTTTTTTTTTTTGGAAGAGAAATTCCTCGCAACCTCTTCCAAAATGACCTATCCCTTATAATCTGGAAAGTTGCCTCCTCGGGCAAACTAAAAGAAACATACTAGTTTATATAAAAACCATTTCATGAGCTTGGAATATGATGCTGGAAAATGTGAAACTATAAACGTCTATTTTATTTGAAGAGTTTCTAAAGTAATAATATTTTTTAAAAGTTCTGGTGCTCTCTGCTTGGGGATGAGGCACCAGGGAACCAGCACCATGCCTTTTCTCAGTACGATGTCAAACACATTAAGAAGCCAGACAAAACTCTTCATACTCTTTTCAAAAAAATGAAAAAGGAGAGAAATGAAAATTTGCATGTCAAACTTTCAAATATATTTCCAGAAAGAGCAAGTTGTAATGCTTGGAGGTGGAGGGGTGGGAGGGTAGGAGGGAGTGGGGGGGGTGGAGCAGGGAGGGAAGGGAGAAGGAGGCTCTATACTGAGTTCATGAAGTAACCACAAGCATGAGGTATTCTCTACCTCAAGTTCATAACCATATATGGAGGAGCTATGGAAATGTGCAAATAGGATGGCATAAATCACAAATTAGCAACCAGCCTATAAAATATTTCCATACAGAAATAGCTCACAGTAAGTCCCACAGAGTAACATTCTTTAAGGTGACAAGACGTTCTTGGTAATGTTTTTATGCAAGGCTGTATACTAGCTTAAAGACGTCATTCCTAAAAGCCCCCACATAACTAGGAGCCCAGTAAGTAAAGAGGCCATTTGTTGAGGGCAGTTTACAGAGGTGGTTTCCAGGCCAGCTCATAAAGGACTATAGTGCAACTTCAGACCCGGGAGCTGGGCCATCTGAGGAAACTATTGCAATGACCTTGGAGATATATGCCATGTTTATTTTCCTGCCTCAGATGTACTATTGGGTGTACTATTCGATTCAATAAACATTTATTATGCGTCTACTATGTGCAACAGGATTAGCAGAACAGCAGATTAAGTTTGGAATGGAGGCCAAACCCTTCCTCTGACATCTACTGACTATATAGCTGTAGGCAAGTCACAACCTCTTGGCACTACCAGGCAAATTTCTCAGTCTATACATTGCAGAAAAGTGGCTGATGTGCATGTGTAGAGGAGGTGTCCTCATTAGGAATTCCCTACAGCAAAGAAGTCACAGGTCTGGACCAAAAAAAAACCTGTCAGGTATTGTCTTAGGCATAGAAAACACAAAATGAAAAATGGCAAAACCTTTCTCTTTAAGAGACATGATTCAATAGGGTAATATAAAACATATATTAAAAAAGTGAAAGGTAGAATGGGTCAGGGCAAAAGAGAAACCCTCCCAAAGTTCAATAAGGAAATTTAAAGAATAGGACCTTTCATGGGGAGCCAGGAAAGAGAGTACAAGGAGAACTTTGTGGAGGTGGTATTTAAACTGAGCCTTAAAAGAAGAAAAGAGTTTCAACTGGCAGAGATGAGGAAGGTGGCTATACCAGTCATTAGAGATAGTCTGGATGATGATGGGAGAATTCACGATGTGATCTGGAAGAGCGAGTAGTTCAGTCTCAACTGGACTGTAGAGTATTGAAGGAGAGTAGTTTATAATAAGGCTGGAAAGGAAGGTTGTTGTGAGAATGGAGAAGCCTACCTTCTTATATACTCCTGGGGGAACCCCTAGCTCCCTTCAAAGCTCAGCTCAAGTGCCTTTTTCAGAGGCCTTTCCCGATTCTTCCAATTGTTAGTGTCCTAGTCCCAGTGCTATAGCTGTCCTATATCTCTCCTCCCTTTTATGACTGAACTCCTTGAGAAAGCTGTCTACAACCAGTACTCCTCTTCCTTTCTTCTCATTTTGTTCTTAACTCTACCGCTTAGCTTCCGGCCTCATCTTTCAAATGAAACTGCTCTAAGGTTACCTACAATCTCTTAATTGTCAGATCTAACGATCATCTTCTCAAACCTCCTACTCCTTGACCTTTCTGCAGTCTTATACAGAGTTGATCACCCTCTTCTTGATTTTCTTTTCTCTGTAGGTTTTGTTTTTTTTTTTTTGTGATATTGCCGTCTGCTGGTTTACTTATCTGTCTAAACACTTCTCAATCTCCTTTGCTGATTCTCCAGTCAAATTGTCTGCTTGGGGCATCTTACAAGTCTTTGTCTTTGGCCTTCTTCTCTCATCCTTCTACTGTATTTCATTTGGTGATCTTATCGGATCCCATGGATTTAATTATCTCTATGCTGATGATTTTTTGGATCTGCTTATTCAGCCCTACTTCTTTCCTAACCTCCGGTCTCTCATCTCCAATTCTTAACAGGGCATCTAAAACTGGATTTCCCATAGCCATCTTAAGTTAACTATATCTAAAATAAAACTTATTTTTCCTCCTAATCCTTCTTGAAGTAATGTGTGGATGGTTATAGATGCTGATAGCCATGATCAAATGAAATAATGTATGTAAATTGCTTTGCAAACTTTAAATTGGTGTGCAAACATGGCCTATAATTTGTTATGCTGGCTTCGTATTACTTATGCTGTCAATCATCAAAGCAAATATTTTATCCCTCTGTAGGTCTTTTGTAGGATTTCACATCATTTACAATCAATAGGCACTGAAATATATCCATTTTCTCCTTTTTCTGAGTCTCTGGAGAAAAGCTGATTGAGCTATTATCACAAAATCTAATTTTTTTTCCCCTTTGCACGTCTACTTGTCTGCAAATATTGCATGGCTTCATCTACCTTCCTTTTGCAGATTCTATTACACTTTCATATTTTGCCTTTGCAGAAGGCTTGCTCAAAGTGTGTCTACTGGGCGAACTGTGAGGAGTCTCAGTGATTTAATATCCTAATACTTTGAATTTTCAGTTTTAGATTTTAAATATATACTTCAGCATTTCAGGAGACTATATTGCTCTTTCAAGAGCTTAGTCATCATTTCGCCTATGTCTAAATGTCACTTTGTCTATAAAAAAGAAATCGAAAGTCTTTTGTATACACTTACTTGGAATATTTGGCTACCTGAGGATGGTGACTGAGCAGTCCTTTAAGATGCTACTGATGTGGCAGAAACCCAGCAGGTGGAGGACATCTGGATCAAGAATGCTTAATAGAAACACTTGAGCTTTCTTTATCAGAGCCTCATTTAAAATGTCTGCTACTCTCCAATTCAGTCTAATGAGTATCAACTATGTGCCAGGTACTGTGCTTAATGCTAGGATTTTTTAAAAGAAACATAAGTTAAAACTCTTACCTTTAAATAAGAAATATAGTTTTTAAACCAGTTTCTCTTTTCCTTCCAATTCTCAAAATTTCAAATTAGTTCTTACTCTTCTCTATCCTGGAGCTTCTGAAGAGGTAGCTGCAACATAGTCCTCATTTCCCACTTCTCCTGGGATAAATGAATGGTACTGCCAGTGAGAATGAGTCCTCTGAAGTCGAATGAGTTACTACCCATGAAGCCTTGGGCAAGTAACTTCACCTCTACGGGCCTCAATTTCTTGTGTTGTAAAAATAGGGGGTCCAAATAAATGTCCTTTGTGGTCCCTTCTAGTTCTAAGCCAGGGGTTTTTAACCTGTGTTTCTGCGAACTAGTTTCAATTTTTAAAAATCTTTTTCAATATAATTGGTTTCTTTTGTAATCTTAAGTATTTTATTTTATTCTATACATTTAAAATGATTGTTCTGAGAAGGGTTCCCTAGACTTCTCCAGACTTCCAAAGGGGTCCACACACAAAGAAAAAAGTTAAGAACACCTGCTCTAAACTTATTATCATGTCTACTTAGAAGAAAACAAACTAGACTGAAAGATAACTACCTGGAAGAAATTCCTATCAGAGAAGATAATCAGTCCTCTCTGAAGTCAAAAATATATCTTGTTTTTCTATTTGAAAGTACTACTCATCCTCTGGGATCAGGAACTGAAATGATATGGTACTGCAGATATTTCCTAAATATTTGAATCTTATATTTTTAAAGAAATCATTTTGAGGGAAGAATGTCTTTAGATATATGGGTGGCTATGTGGACAAATTCTTTTCCAGTTTTCCAAGGGCCTTTTTTAGGGGGAGGGGAGTAGAACTCTTGGGAAAAATTGAAGTATTTCTTTCCCCCACAAAAGATCTTTTCTTCCCTTCCTTCTTCCTATTTCTTTACTTCTCTTTTTATTAACCCATACAGTAAAATGGCAGGTTGGTATAAAAAAAATAATTGGAGGTTCAGTAATTGTAGGGGGTAAACTTCTGTAGTTGATTTTTTTTCTCTCCTTTTATTTGTTCCCTCTCTCTTCCACTCTGTACCTGCTTCTCCCACTATATCCCCAAGCTTGCCTCTCCTCTACTTGCATATAACAGTCTTTTTTTTTTTTAATCTTGGTCTGTTTTTTACTTATGTATCTGGTTATGTTTGTGTTTAAGATCAAACAGTGCTCATCTCCATTAATTGCATAATTAGGACATAAACCTGAAATTACTTAGTTCTTCCCCTCTTGTGAGTGCTATTTTTTATGACAAATGCTATTCCACATAGTTCTTAGCACAATGTTTATTACCTGCAGATTTGCTTTGAGGAAACTCAGTTACCTCATCTGTAAAATAAGATGGGAGTGGTCGGTACATTAAATCAGTAGTGTCAAACTCAAATAGAAAAAAGGGCCATCAACCCCCAAAAAAGGATTGCTGCTACCAAATATTGACTTGAACATATTAACATTTTGTATGTTCTATTATATTTTTCTTTATTTTGCTAAATATTTTCCAATTACATTTTAATCTGGTTGGGTATACTTGGAAGTGTTCCAGGCAACCATTGGGCTGCATGTTTGACACTTCTGGATTCAGTGGTCTCAAAATACACTTGGAATCATAGATTATTAGAGCTGGAAGGAACCTTAGAAATCACCTACTACGAGACCTTAATTTTTCAGATAAGGAAATTGAAGCACAAAAATGTTTTAAGTGAATTGCACAAGCCCATATAGGTGTTAAATAACAGAAATGGGATTTAGACTCAGGGCCCCTACCTTCAAATCTTGCACTGTCTCAAGAGACCATGATGCTAATAATTCAAGGATCTGAGATTTTATCAGTGCAAGTGTTGCTTGTACAAGCACAGACTTCAAGCCCTTCATGACTTATTAGACTGTCTTTATTGAAGAATTCACCTCTCTCTGGCCATCCTGGAGAGGATCCAACTAAACTTAGGCTGATCCAGGGACAACAGACATAGAATTGACATCACTGGGCATGCCTTTCCATTCCGGCAAGGACTTCACAAAGCTTATATACTACTGGCTTAGTCTTAGCCATCCCAGGGTCACTGCCACATCCCCATGAGACATCTGTTTGGGACTTAGGTGGAGTTCATGATATGACTGAAGTGTAATTATTGGAATGACGCCACCTACTGGAGACTTGCTGTGGGAAAGCTCCACCATGAGGAAAATGCCTCAGAGGCATTGTGGCTTTTCCTTGGTGTCAGGAAATGACGTTTGCTCATGGGTGCTGTCTATCAAGGCTACCAGCCAATCAACTTGAGGAGCCTCCTATGGTCTGGGAGGAGACAGGAAGGAGGAAAGGGAGCCTGCGCAGAGAGCGCTGGGGCTTTTTGGCTTCCTGACTTGATGGTGGTGGCGGCAGAGGACTTCACAGGAAATTTGAGGAAAGATAGGAATGCCAGGCTGTTAGAATTCTGTTCTCAATCTTTTTCTTTCTATTTTCCAATAAACCCTTAAAAACCTAAACTCGTTTTATCAGTGATTTTTAGTCAGTTTCCCCCAAACTGGGGGAACACATTAGAATCCACATTTAGAATCTTAAATTACACAGAAGCAAGTTTCAAATAATGATTGAACTCAAACTTATGAATCTAAGACTTAGGAACATATTTTAAGCTATCAAAAGGCAATTTTGTATAGTACATAGACGACTCACCGCAGCGTCAGGAAGAGCTGGATTCTAATACTGCTACTGACACATACTAGCTGTATGACCTTGGGCAAATCACAACTTTTCACTAACCCGGGCAACTCTCTAAGATAATAAATTGCAAAGGAGGCATTAGTCTCATTGGTTGAAGAATTTCCTCATTAGAAGTTCCCTATACCAATGAAGTCACTTGTGTAGAAAAAAAAAAAAGTTGGGGGTGGGGTGGAGAGTGCTCAAAGAGGTCAAAAAAATTTTATCTGTAATCTAACAGACTGACTTTTTATTTGCATGTTTTTAGATTTGTAGATTGGGTTTCCTTTCTCTACAAGATCTTTTAAACTAGAGATTCTTAACCTCTTTTGTGTGTCATGGACTCTCTTGGCAGGCAGGTAAAAACTCTAGATTCTCTCAGAATCATGGGTTTTTTGTTTGTTTGTTTGTTTGTTTTTTGTTTTAGGGCTATGGGGGTTAAGTGACTTGCCCAGGGTCACACAGCTAGTAAGTGTCAAGTGTCTGAGGCTGGATTTGAACTCAGGTACTCCTGAATCCAGGGCCGGTGCTTTATCCACTGTGCCACCTAGCTGCCCCTAGAATCATGTTTTTTTAAATGCACAAAATGAAATTCATAGAAATACAAAGGAAAGCAATTAAATTCAAATAAAATTATCAACCAAACCAGGAACTTCAGACCCCACGTAATAACTCCTTTATGTAAACACTTTCTTGTTTCATCTCCCCAACAAAACTCTTACTCCCAGTATCTACATTCAAGCAAATAGGAATGTCTTTCCAAGAGCAACTTTGTTTTCAGCTCATTTGTTTTCCGTTAATAGCAACAATACAAGGATATTTTAACCAACAAATTCCTTGGCAATGAAAGCTTCTTTATGACAAAATTGGCTGTGTTATTAAACAAACTTTTCATCAATCATATGAAGATGAGTTGGCAACCATTGTCTGGCTCAACCACAACATTCCTATTGAGATGCAGCAAAAATATCTCCCTATGATTTCTGTTTGTAAACTGTTGGTGGCCAACAGGGCCACATATAGGTAAAATAGTGGAATGAGTGAAGATTAGTTCTTCAGGGTTCCCAGATTCCCATTTCTGTGATTTTAAAAATCATATGTTCTCTATTCCCTTCTTCTCTCAAATCATATTTCTTCTCAATTGCATTTCACGGGCTCATTGCCCTGTTGTTTTCTAACAAAATTGTCCATACCATGCAAACAGGAAAGGTTCTGATTTCAGTCCCTGAGACTGGTCATACAGGAGGGTCAGAGGTCTTTCCCTGCTACATGGCCCTCTGTTCCTCTGGGGAGATAGGGAAAGAGTTGGCTTAGACACAAGCCCTCCTTACAGTTGAGTGTGGAGCCTTGGTCCTGCCAGAATTTCCTGCTTCTGGAGGATCTAGATCTCTTTTTATTTTTACCATAGAAATATCTCCTGACTCTCTCCTACCAGTTCCTATTAAGAAGAGGTAAGGATTCTTCCTTCCTAAGTTAAATCAACAAACATTTATTAGGCACTGTAACGATTGGAATGACGCCACCTGCTGGAGACTTACTGTAGAAGAGTTCCACCCATGAAGCGAAGGTCTTTGAGGGCAAGACCAGGAGTCTTTTCTTTGGCGTCAGAAAGTGACATGGGCTAGTGGGAGGAGGAAGGAAGAGACTGGGGCTCCGTCTCAGGCTCTTTCCTGGGGACTCTGGCAGAGAAGCGAGCTAAAAAATGTGCTCTCCCTTTAATAGATAGGAATCTAGGCCTTTCTTTCTCTCTTTATCAAATTCTTATTCTCCTTAATAAACGCTTAAAAGTCTAACTCTTGCTAAAGCTTATAATTTATTGGCGACCACTCATTAGATATTTTAGACAGACTAGCTAGAATTTTAGCCCTTAACAGCACCTACTATGTGCCAGGTTTTGCACTAAACTTTAGGCATACAAGGTGAAATAACAAACAACAATAAAACCCCCAAATAACAACAAAATGGTTCTTGCTCTCAAGAATTCAGTCTAATAGAAGAGACAACATGCAAACAACTACATTCAAGATATATACAGCATAAATTGAGGATAATCCCAGAGGAAAGGGACTAAGACTGAAGAGTGGGAAAGGCTTCTTGAAGAAGATGGGACTTTAGCTGTCTTTTTTTTTTTAATAATAAACATTTTTATTTAAAGTTTTGAGTTTAGCTAATTCTTGAAGAAAGCCAAGAGGCAGAAGATGAGAAAGTGTTCCAGGCAAGGGAGGCAACCAGTAAACATGTACAGAAAACTCTCAACCCCAATCTTATTCTTCCTCTTTCCCTTTAGCCGGGGGGGGGGGGGGGGGGGGGGGGGGGGGGGTGGGGGGGGGTGGGGGGGTGGGGGGGTGGGGGGGGTGCTTAATTTCTTGTGTGTCATAGAAGCCTCTGCCAGTCTGAGGAAACCTTGTGAACCCCTTCTTAGAATAATGGTCTTAGATTAAAAATACATATAGTTACAATGGAAATCAATTCTATTCAAATATAATTATCAAAATGTAAAAATTAAATTCATAGACCCCAGGTTAAGAATCATTGATCTCGCTTAAGACTCCCAGATGTATATTTCACATTTTTCAGAACACTATACACCATTTTAGTTAGTATTTAATGAGATTTTCATAGTCTTCTACCCCTCCTCCTTCTGATGGCCTGGAAAGACTCTTAAATGATTTCAGTCCCATTAGGGAAGTTTCTAACAAAGAAATATTTTGTTGAAATGCATCTGTTTTTTAAGAGATACTGTTGTACTGATTTCTTACTTTGTTTGGATATGGTGTTAGATTTAATGATGACTTCACGAAGTAACAACTCAGGTGTGAAACTTCACTTGTTGAAATGTTGATTAAAATTGCACATATAATTGTTAATGATTTACAGTAATAGCTAACCCATAAACTAGAACTCCCAGTGTAACTAACCCAAAGATAATTATAATAATTAAAAAAAACTATCCACTCATGGTTTTGGATAGTCTTCTGTCTTTTGTCACAAAAACTAAATTGCCATAGACCATTCTTCTGAGGCCACAGCCAGCTCCGTGGTCATTAATAATTCCAACAAGCTGCTATTTTTCACATTCCATCTCTACTTAGCTCTAAGTGGAACAGCCTTCTTCAGTTAAGATAATACAGCTGGGGGGCTATTTTGGTTTGTGTGGTGGGAAAGGTGGAGATGGGTGGGGAAGAGACATAGGATCATATATCTAGAGCTTCAGAGGACCTCTGATGAGGTCATTGAGTCCAATTCCCATTTTACAGATCAGGAAATCGAGAACTGGGAGGTTTTATAATTTGCCCAACATGCAAGTCATAAGCATGCAACAAATGAAATTCAAATGATCATTAACTTAATTTCTACTTCACAATTGAATTAATAATTCCCAATTCTTAATTGAAATCATAATTCCCATAATTCTCCACTCTAATCCTCGAAATATAAAAAATACTAATCTTTTTTCAGGGTGGTTATACTGTATACAGTCAAAGGCTGGATGAGATAGACCTCTAATGCCCCTTTCAACCCTTGAATTCTGTGATAACTGATATCCTAAAGTCTCTGTCTTCACTAAAACTTAAAAAAAAAAACATGTACTATGTACCTGTCAACTGATAATTGGAAAGAACTGTCTCACCATTTGTATCGGGTGGTTTTACAGATCTGGTAGCAGAGCCTCTTTTTAGACCTACTGTCAAAAGGGTTGTGAGGATCAAATGAAATCATATTTATTTTTTAAGAAACACTTAGTAAAAAATCTGGCATATAGGAGGTGCTATGTAAATGCTTATTCCCTTTCCTCTTTTTTTCTGAGTAAAGAACAGGTACCTGAAAAAATCACACTCATATCCTACTTTCATCAGAAGACAATCATTTCAAGGATATCATGGTCAATCAATAAACATTTATTAGGGGCTTCCTATGTGCTAGGCCCTTTGTTAGGCCCAGAAGCTTACATTCTAAAGGGGAAGACAAATAGAATAGATATAAAGTAATTCTGTGGTAGAAGCATTAATTGGTGGTGGTCAGGGTGGTGGGGGGAATAGGAAAGAGTATATGTAGTCAGTCATCCAAATGTTATGCTGCATATACTAGTATCTCAATTTTAGAATCCACACTAAGGCACAATGTCCTGTGAAAGTGGTAGGTTATTAGAATCTACTTTGAGGATCACAAACCATATAAAATTTCATGTAAGTTCCATATAAAAACATATATTATTTACTTTTCCAAAAATTCTTGGATTCAAATGCTGCTCTTGGACATATCTTTCTGCATTCCCTAGTACTTAAGTTCTTTAACTGTTTTAAATGAATTTCACTCATGTAGCTGGCAACGTTACTGCCCCAAATCACTAAAGCTTTGTGGAAAAATATAAGAGAAATAGCAGTCTCCACTCATGAGACAGTAAAAATGTATTTTGTATTCTATCATTTAAATTCTAAATGAATTTAACAGCAGAATGGTTATGCACTAAGGTTTTTTACTTTTTTTTTTTTTTTTTTTTTTTTTTTAGTGAGGCAATTGGGGTTAAGTGACTTGCCCAGGGTCACACAACTAGTAAGTGTTAAGTGTCTGAAGCCGGATTTGAACTCAGGTACTCCTGATTCCAGGGCCGGTGCTCTATCCACTGCGCCACCTAGCTGCCCCACACTAAGGTTTTTTAGCCCCTTAACCTATTTATATTTATAATGTAACACTCTAGCTTAGAACCTGCCAAAGGCTTAATGTGACTGAAACTAGAGCCTAGATGAGGAATGCAGGAAAGCCAGAAAGAAGACCATTGATTAGGGAACAGAATGGTTTTCCTAAGTTCCACATTTGTCTAGTACCTGGTGTCAAATTTTTCAAGAGGCAGCATTATGCTATAGAAAAGTGAGCCAAATTTAGAGTTAGAGGAACAGAGTTCAAATCCAGTTCTGCTACTTGTTGTGTGTGACACCTTGGGCAAATCACTTAACCAACCTCTCTGGGCCTCAGTTTCCTCAAATCTAAAATGAGGAGGTTGTACTAGACAACCTCTCAGGTATCTTAAACTATGATCTGATAGTCAACAATCAGTGTGGTCCTTGGAGTAGGAGGATGAATTCGGCCCTGTCGTGTTGTGGGCAACTGTCTGGCCATAAAGAGCAAAGTTAGACCAGGAATTGGACAACCAAAGAAAATTAGGTGGGAATCCACAAACTGATGTGAGTTTGGCTTCTGAGTCAACATAGCAGTCATGGCACTAGTGAGCAGAGCAAAGTGCTCCGCACATAGGGTAAGAGGTTGCTTTTATTTTTATAAGGTCCTCAGCTATGGTCATAGGACTATATGGAAGAGCAACCAGAGAATATTTTAACATCTGCAGAGAGGTACTCTACAAGAAGTTAAAAGTCAACAATAGGAAGCTGAATGGTCATCTTACATGGTTTTCCCTTAACCCCAAACACTTATTGAATGTAAGGCACTGTTCTAAGAATTCAAAGACAAAAAATAGTCTCCTCAGGGAGCTTCCATTCTAGGGGTAGAGATGTGAACCATAATCATCTAAGTAAACACCATTTAGTTTGAGGACAGAGGTAGACTTAACTTGGGAGTAGGAGTAGCTTCTCAAAGGAAAGGATACCCAAGTAAAACCTGAAGTAGAAAAAAAAGATTTGGAGAGGTGGAAATGTGTAGTAAATTCTTTTCTATGTCCTGTTACTAAAAATGCTGGATTTGGAGTCAAAAGACCTGGATTTGAATCCCAGCATTGATATTTGGTCCCTGTGAGAGTTTCTGTTTTCTCAATAAAATGGAGGCATTGAATTAGACGATTTCTAAAAATCTCATCTAACTCTAAATCTGTGATCTATGTTGTACAGGCAAACAGTCCAAAGATATGTGTGAGGGGATACAAAAGAAGCACGCCCATTCCATGTTTCTAAAGCAAATTGCCTATTGTAGGTAATGGAAAGGGGTATATACATATATATATGCATACATATATACACACACACACATATATACATATACATACACACACACACATATATGGTTATTTCAGACATGTTCTCTGGGACATGAAGGTCAATGAAATGAGAGCCTTTATGCTAGCTAAGGGAGAGCAATTTAGTTTAACTATGGCAGGCCAGACACCATTTCCCCCCAAATATGTCAGCACTATCAGCCACCGATGGGTGAACATTCCATAGGGACTTGCTGAACTTTGCAGATCGAAGTCAAGCATTAAGGAAAAACCAAAGGTATGGGGTGGGGGAATGATCCCCTATGAACTTTAGGTCAAGAACTTATCAACAGAACAAATGGTTTACTCAATGTCACCACTGGTCATTCCAGAATTTCAAGTGATATCCCTGTCCCTTAGGGTTGGTCTGCAATATACTCTGGAATTCTGGGTGTGATGTTTTTTTTCCTGCTTGCTTATTTTGGTGTACCTGAGAATTTGAGGGATTGTGGCTTAAAAGGGCAGGTATTCTGAGGCTCAGTTGCAGAAGTCCTTGGTTAGTGGTGATTGTCACAAGGCTGTCGTAAAAACCACAGAAAAGAGAAAACATTTCTTCCAAATGACTGAGTGTGTTGTGGATATTTTGAGAAGTGGGTCACCATAAGTCTGGCTCCAGGGTATAATGGCCATGGCCAGCAGTGGGTTTAAGGAGTGGCCATTAGGTCACTCTAAAACCACCAACTTACCCTACAGGAGGAGGCTTTTTGTGCTGAAATTATGGCACATGTCAGGACATACTCTGGTGTAACTGGTTTAAAGTCACTTTAATTCCCTCAGACAGTTTGTTGATATTGTAAAGTGTTCAGTTTTCTCTTATTTAATACTTAGATTAGTACCCACAGTGAGTCACTTGGTAATATTAAATAATAACAATAATAATAATAATAATGTCAGCTATCATTTCAATGGCACTTTAAAGTTTCCAAAGAACTTTAAATATATCATTTGATACAACAATCTTGGAAGGTAAATATGATTATTTTCCCCAATATACAGAAAAAGAAACCAAGTCAGAGAGGTGCAGTGACTTGCCCAGGGTCACACAGCTAGTAAGTATCCAAGGCAAGATTTGAATTCAGGTCATCCTGACTCCAAATCCAGCATGTTATGCCCTTTGGCTGACCATTAGGATACTGGCCCTCTAGGCAGTTATGCCTGTGGATCAGGCAAAGGGTCCTGTTATCCATAACACATAAATGGCACATATGTCAACATGCACATAGTCGTCTGGTAACAATTGAAACAATTCAGCTTTCAAGCCTGTTCTGCTCAATATTTGCCCCAAACTAAGAATGTGTCTATATGACCCCACCTCCACCCATCCAAAGTGCAGAAAGATGCAGTTCAGGAAGACAAGGGAGTAAAGAAAAAATGAGACAGAAGGAAAGAGAAAACGAAAGAAAGCTTGTGACACAGTCAGTCTATGCTTCCTATATCCATTTGCAGAGAATATAAAACAATTAAGGGGAATTTACCCCTAACTTTTGGGAGATGATGCCATCCTCACAAAATGTCCTAGGGCACCTAATTTTAAGACCCTCTAATCTAATCCAGCATTCATATAGCTACTAGGCTAGTCATCCTTATGCACAGATCTGGATATATCTTTCTATAGCTCAAAAAATGTCAGTATTTCCTTATCAAAAACTCAGCTAAATTCAGAGTTCTTTGTCTGACAGGCAAGTCCCTCCACTATTTGGAAACATCCTTTCCATTCTGATATCATTCTATCCCTGCCTTTCATTCCATGCTTTGGTTAAATTATTCATCCCCAGAGTATACCCTACTCTTTCCCACCTGTATGTCTTTTCTTACCTTATTCTCTCTGACTGTAAAGTGTCTTCCTTCCCCACCTGTGGCTTAATCTTCGCACCCTTTATCACCCAAACCAAAGTTACCTCTTCCAGGAAGCCTTTTGTCATCTTCTAGAGTGATGAATGTTCCCCAACTTTTATCTCACAAAGTACTTTACAATTTTCTAATACCCATATGTATTATTTTGTATCACACATTACATTATATCATATATTATTTTGTACCATATACATATGAAGTCCATCTTTCTACCACACTATATGCTCTGTGAAGGCAGGGACACTGTATTATAGAACTTTTGTATGTCGCCTAGTACCTAGCACAGTATTCTGCACATGGTAATTGCTTGACAAATATTTGTTCAATTAAATCTATTCATTTCAGCCACTTTGTGGTGCAGTGGATAAAGTGTGGAATTTTGAGTCAGAAGACCTACGCTTGAAGATTCAGGCTGCAGTCACCTGTATGTGACTTAGACAAATTATGAAGCTTTCTGGGGATCAGTTTCCTCATCTGTAAAATTATGACCTCTAAGGCCTCCAATCTCTGATCTGTCATGAATGAGACAGTTCAACCAGGATGTTCAAATGAGGATGGCCAAGATGGTTGGATCAGTTACACTGATATCCAGTGGACCTACAACACAAACCATCTTGTACTTTCCTTGTTTCCACCTGCTCTTGGACCATAAAAAAAAGAAATAGTAAAAACCATTTTTGTTTCTTCATGTAATGAATAAACCAGGCAGCAAGCCTAAAGCTCAGATTATGCCCTAAGTAGTAGGACAGGGCTGCCTGTCACTAACTGGCATGACGTGCTGACGTGGAGCTAATCCTACCCACATTGATCCCAATAGTCAAATCTGATCCCATGAAATTTTTAGAATTACCCACACTGTTATTTTCCTGCCTCTCGCCCCTTCACCCTAACTGGCATTGATTGTCATTTCAAGTACAGAAATTTCAACTTGTTGAGGGATTTAAGAACAAAAACTTAAGACTATGAGTTCTCAATGATCTTTTGCTTGTCCTCTTAAAAAGTGAGCAATTAATGCACATCAGTTCTCCTTGATGCCCCACCACTCTACACACTTTTATAGCTCAAAAATTAAGCATATTTAAAAAAACAAGAACTTCCCTTCCCCTGTGCTGCCGTGGGACTGCCAGGGGATGGGAGGTCACCATATAACCAATATTGGTATTCAGTATCCAAAACTTACCTTGACAGTGGCCTGCCTTCCTTTTCAAGTCACACTCGCTGGAATTGCCCAACTGGGCGTTGTTGCTTTTTCCATGCAAAATATAAGTGGTATTGGTTACTTGGCTCATGGTTTGAAGCATTTCCTGGGACATCTCCTTCCCTAGGACAGTCACCAATAAAATATTCTTTTCTTCACCAGACGTAGAGAACCAAAACTGATATTAACACATGAAGAACCTGCACATGCAGAAAGTATTTACTCGTCAGCAGAAAGTTTCCAGTTTTCCCAGTGTTTTTTTTTTTAAACCAAACTCTATACACATATATTCACCTACCTATGTGGGGAAAGACCCACAACTTCACTTTAGCTGGTTTGGAGCACAGAGACTCATTCTTTTAATCTAGAACAAGCTGAAGACTCATTTCTGTAGTTTAAAATCTCCCGGACAACCTGTTTCCACCTGTACACGAAATCTGCCTTTTTCCCCAGCTTTCTCCGCCTCCAATGGGCATATACTTGAGAAACCCAAAGCAAATCTCCCTGAAAAATACAACATTAAGCAAACAAATCAACAGCACTAAGCAGTTAACTTCACGGAATCCGGAGACAGCCTCTGAACTCAGTCAAGCGATTTCTAAGCACGGCTGTGACAGCTGAAAAGGATCCAGTTTAACAGAGGCTAGAGGTGGGCGGAGCTCAAGTAAACTGCGGATGATTAACGCCGAGAGGCGGCCAGTAAATGACTGAGTCCTTACGAAAAGCCGGGACCAAAGCAGGCATCTGGGAAACTGCGTAGTCTCTTAATTGTAGAATTCTCAGACTTTTTCTAGGCTCCTTCGTCCTGGGCAAGATCGAATAGTGCCAAGAAGATCAGACCAGTGATATGTGTGTCAGGGGTGCGAGTGTGTAGGTAGGGGTGCTTTGAATAAAGACTATCTTTTCCTGCAGCAGCTTCTCCTCTTCCCCACCCCCACCCTCGAGATGGCTGTGCTCCTGAAACTTTCAACTCCTGACAACACTGTGGGGAGACCCGACTGGCTTCAGGAGAGCGGACGCCAGGTTTCGTGTGTTGTGACTTGGTTTTTCCAGATTTCTAGTTCCGAGTTCTGTCGTTAGAAAAGTAAACACCTCCACCTTTGACCTGTCCCCCAGTTATACTCACAAAAGAAATTATCTCCCCAGCCTGAAATGCCTAGATGTTGGCTCCCTAAGTACTTTTACTTACTCCCTAAGTACTTTAAGTACTCCCTAAATTTTATTTGGCTCTTTAAGTACTTTTACCTCTGAAATCCGTCTCCTATAACTTGTCCTGCTAGGTCTTTTGTTGAGATTGAAAACACAAATCCTCGAACATAGGACGCTTTAATCTCCTTGGGCTTCACTTTCTTCATCTATCAGATGAGAAAGTTGAATTGAGTGTCCTCGGGGGCCTTTCCAGCTCTCGATCTGAGATCTTATTATCCTTTGACCATGAGGTAGAGTAGTTGCGTCTCAGACCAGGAAAGTACACACCTCTGCTGGGAATAAATAAAGATTGGGACTCGACGCCAATTGTTAAAAGCTAAAGGGTGTAGAGGACTTTTCTTTTCTGGCAGAGGGCAGGGGTAAGTCAAGTCAAGAAGTTTTTAAAAGACCTACTATGTGCCAGACACTGTGCAAAGCGCACGGGGCAGAGGGATGTTTAAGAAGGTGGTGGTTGGGGCGTGGTTTGGAGAGAGGATTGTTCAGCCGTGGCTTTCAACCGAGCCACATTTCTAGGTTATTTACTCTTTTTTTTTTTTTTTTTGCAGGCAGGTGCTCATGCTTCCCAGACTTTGCACAAGTTGAAAGAGTCTGGAATATTCTCCTTTTTCGTTTTTTGTTTTTGTTTTGTTTTGCCAGACGAAATTTTACGTATGGTTTAAAACCTAATTCAAACTCCAGGAAGCCTTTCTCGACCTCCCCCCTCCCTCCTTTCCCCAGACAGTATTGGATTTTGTTCTTACGACACTTTATTATTATTACTCAAGCACTTATTTAATTTTTTTTGTGCCACTCACTATCACTTTCCAATCAACTACCTTCCTCATAGAACCGTTTCTTGGGGTGGGTAGGGGAGCGAAAGAGAGAGGTTCAGACGTGGTTTTATCAGTGTCGAAAATTCCTGTTGTGGATACTACTTCCAAGGAGGCTGACTAGCAACTCCTGCATAACTTCTAGTCTTCGAGAGTTGCACGGGGATCCTTGCTCATGGTCACACAGTTAGTATGTGTCAGCCAGGACCAGAACCTCCATCTAAATCCTCTGTGTGTTATGTATACTATTCATTATGTATTCTATCTCTCAGAACTCTCTAATATAACTAAGAAAACCAGCAAATCAAAACCAGCTCACCCAGAGATCCCATCTAACAGTGCATTTGACATTTTTTCTACCTTCTCTCTGTTGAGAGGATAGAAATGTATTTCAAGGGAAACAAAAATTCAGAACTGGAAGGGATCTTCAAGGTCATCTAGTGTAATCCTTTCATTGCACAGATGAAGAAACTGAGGCTCAGAGAGACTACATAATTTGCCCAAAGTCCCTACTGGTAGTATAAATGGCAGGATCATGTTTGAATCCAAGTCTTCTGACTCTATAAACATAGAAGCCTTTCCACTGTACTATACTTAGATCATCTTTCCTCTCAAATTAAGGTTCTTTATTATATTTAATCTTATTTCTGATTTCTTTTAAGGGTCTTTTATTTATATTAAATAAATATTGTGTATATTGGTCTGTTTTCTCCCTTCATCAGTTCATACAAGTTTTCTCATGTTTCTCTGAGTTCCTCATTTTTCTGACTTTTTGTAATAGAATACTATTCTATTACACACATGTATATAATATACATATATATACATATGCATATATATTTATATAGTTCGGACATACTCCAATTGATATTCACCCATTTCATTTTGAGTTTTGTGCCATGCTAATACATTTGTGTAATATTGTAAAATCTACTCTAGTTGTGTTTATTTCCTATACTACTACTAGAGTGTAAGCCCCTTCAGGATAGGGAATATCTTATCTAAACTTTGTTTCTCTTTCAGTGCATGGCAAAAGGCTCTATACACAGAAGACACATTTGTTGTTTACAAGAGAGTTGCCCTAGCACAGGAAATTCCACTACTGGGTGGGACCAAAATTAGCTTACTTGTCATAAGGTAAAAATTCTTTATAGAGTGGAATCCTGAAAGGGGAGGGGGTGGGGTTGGAGTACCTTAAGACTTATCCAGGAAATAGATAGGTTAATGAAAATTCTCATTATGTTTGACTTTTTTCTTCTTTTTTTGATCTAGGATGATTTCATTAGAGTAGCTAATTTCAGTAGGTGGAAATGTCCTCTAACATACAAAGATGCAGATCAACAATTGTCTATAGCATAGTCCTAGAGAATTATCTGGTGGCATGGAGAGATTATGACTTGCCTCGTCACACAGATAGTATATGAGTAAATGTTTTATATGTTATTTAATATTTCTGTACCCTGACTTAGTGTGAGGACCCTCAAATGGCCAAAGATAGATGATTATAGAATGAAAAAAAAAACTTAATTGATGAAAGGGAGGCAGTGAGTCATTGTATTGTGTTTTTATGATGAATCTTGTAATCACAGAACTAACTAGAGTTAGTAAGTAGAGTTAGTTAGTAATATTTCCTGTCAATCAGTGTCATCTATCCCTTTGTAAGCCACAAATAATACACATTTTTCTTCTTATTGACACCTGTGAATATATCAAGTTGCTTTGAAGATATTAGCCTATCTAGGAAGCTTATTAATACATCAAAAATCCAACCATTCCATGAGACTGCAACATAAGCCTTGATTAAAAAAAAAGTTTTAGCATGTAGATTCTGGCAAGTTATATAGGCCTTCGAAATTTTTGAAGTTGAAGGGTCTGTTCCAGATCCTTCAGTGTTTTCAGCACTCAAAATCAACACTTTTCTTTCTTGTGATTGTGTCCCATTACTTTCATCCAGGACTTTGTTCTCATCACCTTCATGCATCTGGGAGGGTGATATATGCCTCTGTTCTCTGTATAATACAGCGTCAGATCTGACCTGATTTTCCAAGGAGATTGTTACATAGCTGAGCATCACTTCCTTTTATATGCTTCTATTTTTCTTGCAGATGATGCACAATTGTGAAACCAGGTAAAGAGAAAGAAAAGGAATGACCTAGAAAGGAAACTGCATTAGGAGACTTCCATTCTATTCACAGCTCTGTTGGTTGCTGAATGACTTTGAGCAAGTCATTTAAGGCTTTGGTTTTTATTTTGTTTTGTTTCGTTTTGGTTTTTTTGCAGGGCAATAAGGGTGAAATGACTTGCTCAGGGTCACACAGCTAGTAAGTGTCAAGTATCTGAGCCCAGATTTAAACTCAAGTCCTCCTGAATCCAGGGCTGGTGCTTTATCCACTGTGCCACCTAGCTGCCCCCTGGTCTTCTCATTTGTTAAATGGAGATGCTAATACCTGTCCTACCCCAAAAGGATTCTTGAAGACCAAATGGAATTATGAAAGTAGAAGTGCTTTGAAAAGCATAATAAATATAAAGGCACTCTTACCAACTATGGGTAATCAAAGGTCAAGATATATGAAGGTAGGAAGAGGCAGGAGTGTTTTGTTCTTCTTTTTAAAAAATCATTGATTTATATTTTTTCCCCTTACTTTCACTTCATTCCCAAATATCTTCTTCCTTCCTCCCCTCCTCAGAGCGTCATCCCTTATATCAAAGAAAAGAGAGACACAGAGAGAAATTAATTCAGTAAAACTAACCAATACTTCAACACCCAGTCTGATGGTATATTCAATAGTCCATACCCATAGTACTCCACCTCTATAAGGAGGGGATAAAAGTATATTTTCTCATTCTTTCTGGGTAGGACAAGCTTTATCATTATAATATATTTTGTAGTTTTTAGTTTCATTTAAAAAAAATCTTTCCATTTATATTGTTGTAGTCATTTAGTATATTGTTTTCCTGGATTTGCTTATTTCATATGTCTTCCTATGCTTCTTATAAACAGGCAATTTTCAGATGACGAAATCAAAGCTATCTATAGTCGTATGAAAAAGAGGACTAAGTCACTATTGACTAGAGAAATGCAAATTACAACAACTCTGAGGAACCACCTCCCTCCTATCAGATTGGCTATTATGACAGAGAAGAAAAATGACAACATTTTGAGAGGGATGTGGGAAAATTGGGACAAGAATGCACTGTTGGTGGAATTGTGAACTGATCCAATCATCCTGGAGAGCAATTTGGATCTATGCCCAAAGGGCTATCAAACTATGCATACCCTTTGACCCAGCAATACCATTACAACGTCTGTATCCCAAAGAGTTCAAATTGTGCCTCAGACACTTAATAGCTGTGTGACTCTGGGCAAGTCACTTTACCCTGTTTGCTTCAGTTTCCTCATCTGTAAAATTAGCTGGAGAAGGAAATGGCAAACCACTCCAGTATCTTTACCAAGAAAACCCCAAGTAGGGTCACAAAAAGTCAGACTCAACTGAACAACAACAAAGCTTATTTCATCATAAGTCTTCTGGAATTGTTTTTTATCACTGTATTGACCAGAGTTCTTGTGTCTTTCGAAGTTGTTTGACCTATACATTGTTGTCACTATCGTATACAATTTTCTCCTGTGTCTACTTGGTTTACTTTTTAAATTGCTTCATATATGTCTTCTCAGGTTTTTTTAAACTACCAATTTCACAATTTTTATAGCATAATGATACTTCATTACATTCATATACTATAATTTGTTTAGCCATTCCACAATCGATAAGTATCCTTTAGTTTCCAATTCTTTGCTGCTACAGAAAGAGGTACTATAAATATTTTTGTACACATCAGACCTTTTCTTCCTTTTACAAATTTCTTAGAGAGTATAGACTTAGTAATGATATCACTGGACGAAAGGATTTGCAAAGTTTGGTAATTTAGGAAACCTAATTCCAAATTGTTTTCTAGAATATATCAATTCACAGCTCTACCAACAATGTGCCTGTTTTCCCACAGCCCCTCTAAAATTTGTCATTTTTATTTTTTTTGGTCAACTTTACCACTCTGATGGATATATGAGGTGGGACCTCAGGATTACTTTGATTTACATTTCTCTATTGGGGATATGGAGCATTTCTCCCCGCCCCCCCCCCCATATGACTATAGATTGCTTGTTTTTTTTTGTTTGTTTTTTCTTTGGCTATTTATCAATTAGGGAATTGGTTTTATTTTTATAAATTTGAACTAGTTCCTTATATATTTCAGAAATGAACTATATCAGAGATAAAAGCTAGTTTCCAGTTTCTCTTCAGGCACACCCTTGCAATGGGATGAATCAGAACTGATTGTGATATCTTAATGGTAAGCCATCATGTTGTCATCATTATTGTTCAGTTGTTTCAGTCATGTCCTACCCTTTGTGATCCCATCTGGGGTTTTCTTTGAAAAGATACTGGAGAGTTTTGCCATTTCCTTCTCCAGATCATTTAACAGATGAGGAAATAGTGGCAAATGGGGTTAAGTGACTTGCCCAGGGTCACATAGCTAGTAAGTATCTGAGGTCATATTTGAACTCAGGTCTTCCTGATTCCAGGCCAGGCCCAGGTTTTGCAGTTGTCAGTAGAAATGTAAGTAGAAATTATCCATAGTTTTCCAGGAAATATATTTGGTTGGAACTCCCTCAAATGCCATCATTATATACTCATTCAATTCCAATAATTTTCTCAGTGAAGAGCATCATAATTATTAAGAGCATCAGAGTAATGATTTTTGATTTCAGTGAAATGAATATTTTTACAGTGGCTTCCTTTGGAATAGCACTGATCAATTTATTTACAGTTTGCAGGCTCCTAAAATACCTCCCATTTTTCTTTAATGTATTTCTTTAATGAACCTACAACCAGATTCTTAGAAAAATTATTCAGTATGTATTCAAGGCAGAGCAAGGCTCCTGCATCAATGACACCAGATTTAAATGGTATAGGCTGCCCCCTGGAGGCCCAAGAAATTTTCACTCAGTAATAGGCCTCAAGAAAATGCAAATCCACTTCTTTGGGGTTTCAACCAGCATAAACAGAATTTTGGTCAGGCATTTGGGCATTTGTAATGTGATTATATGTTTCTGTGAAGTTGAATATGACTTTTAAAAATAATTGTCTTGACTGAACTTTGATAAAGGCAAAATTCTAGTGTGTTTTGTTATTAGTCATTTCAGACTCTTCATGACCCCATTTGGGGTTTTCTTGGCAAAGATATTGGAGTGATTTGCCATTTCCTTCTCTAGTCCATTTTACAGAGGAGAAAACTGGGGCAAAAAGGGTTAAATGACTTGCCCAGGGTCACAGAGCTGGTAAGCGTCTGAGGCCAGTTTTTAACTCAGGAAAAGGAGTTTTCCTGATACCAGGCCTGGCATTCTAACCATTTGGCCACCTACCTGCCCAGCAGGGGATATTGTAATATAAAAATTTAGAATTAAAAGGCTTGGGTTTAAATCCTGGTTCTTGCCATTGGGCAAATCACTTTTACCTTTCCGGCTCCTGTTTTCCTCATCTATAAAATGAGGGGTTTATGCTAGTTAATTTCTAAGGTTCTTTGTACTATGAATGTATTTAATATATACCACTGAGGGGCTTCCATCTGCATCAGGAGAGAATGTATATCCAATGAGGTCACAGACCATTCAAGTATTTTCACTGAGGGGCTTCAATCAAGAGAAGAACAATAGGTTTAATAAACCCTAATCTGCAAGGTCACTCCAAATTCAATAGTAGCAAGGACAGCCACATGCTGTCTCATTCCATAACATCTACCACATGAATGTAAATGGACAGTCATAGAGAGTTTATGTGCCAAACAAAACTTGTAAAAATTTGTAAAGGACACTTTGGAAAGGCCTCAATCACTGCCTCAGAAGGATGGCCACTGCCGATGTTAACCATGTTCAAAGTAAATAGGACAAAAGATGGGGTTATTTCTTTTTTTTCATATAAATATTTTATTATTTTCCAGTTACATTTAGAGATAGTTTTCAACATTGGTTTTAAAAGATTTCTAATTTCAAATTTTTCTCCTTCCCTCCCCTCCCTCCCCCCTCCCACAAACAGCAAGTAATCTGATATAGGTTATATATGTATTAGTTATGTTATGAGAGAAGAACCAGAGCAAAAAAGGAAAAACCTCAAAAAAGAAAAACAATAACAACAAAAAACAATAGAAATAGTATGGTTTGATCTGCATCTAGATTCCACAGTTCTTTTTTTTTCCTGTATTTGGAGAGCATTTTCCATCATGAATCCTTTGGAACTATCTTGGACCATTGTATTGCTGAGAAGAGTCAAGTCTTTCACAGTTGGTCAATACACAATGTTGTTGATACTGTGTACAATGTTCTCCTGGTTCTGCTCATCTCACTCATCATCAGTTCATGTAAGTCCTTCCAGGTTTCTCTGAAATCTGCCTGCTCATCGTTTCTTACAGCACAATAGTATTCCATTACATTCATGTACCACAACTTGTTCAGCCATTCCCCAATTGATGGGCATCCCCATAATTTCCAATTCCTTGCCAGATGGCATTATTTCTAAAGTAAAGTTAAGTAATTTGTACCAGATTAAACTGTCATTGATTGCACCATTTCATTGTTCATGGACAGTTGTTCAGTTGTTTTAGTTGTGTCTGACTCTGTGACCCCACTTGGGATTTTCTTTGCCATGATATTGGAGTGGTTTGTCATTTCCTTCTCCAGTTCTTTTTATAGATGAGGAAAAGGAGACAAACAGGATTAAATGATTTGCCCAGGATCACATAGCTAATTCTGATCTTCCTGACTCTAGGCCTGGTCTCTATCCATTATGCCAATCTAATCAAATTATTTTCTTCCTTTGTGTTTTTTTTTCATTAAGGGTTTACATATAAGTACAACTTTGACTTATTAGAAACATGACAATATTCAATATACCTATATGAAAGAATCTGTTGAGAACTTTATATTTACCCCTATTTAATTTGATTAGATCTGACCCATCATTCTACCTTGTCAAGACCCTTTTGGATACTGACATCGTCCATTATGTGATCTGTTCCTACTAGATTTGAATCTTCTGCAAGTCTGAAGAACATTATGTCTATGTACACATATACCCATGCAGGGAATTAATAAAAATGTTAAATAGTATGGGGTGAATGTGATAAAGCCCTTGGTTACTTTTCTGGGGACTTTCTTTCAAGTTACCAAATTAATAATCATTCTCTAAAAGTAATGAGTTATATATTTTCCATCTTTGGTCTAAAAACCTAAGGTACCTGCTTAAAAATTAGATAATTTATTCATGCCTCGAGTCAAATTTTTAGTGGAAAGGTGTTGAATACAAACTGTAACACAAGAGGTCTAAATGTTAGGATTCTTCATTATAAAATTTGGTTTTAACTCTAGAAGTAGCTAAAATATATCAATACTATGAGTCTACCATTTACATAACAATGACAATTAATTTTTATCACAGAACATCATTTAGCTTTGTACTGATTTGAAAATGTAGAATGACTGAAATTCTCCTAAAATCAGTATTTTAAATCTATGCTTAGTAAGCTCTAGAATTTCTTTCTTTTTTTAAAGTAATAAACATTTTTATTTATAGTTTTGAATTCCAATTTTTATCCCTCCTTCCCTTCCCTCCCCTCCCTTTTCCTTGAGGTGGCAAACAATCTGATATGGGTTATACATGTACGATTATGTAAAACATTATCATATTAGTCATTTTGTACAAGAAAACTTGAATAAAAGGAAGAAAATGAAAGAAAGTGAAAAATAACATGCTTCAGTCTGTGTTCTATCAATATATGTTCTTTCCTTGGAGGTGGATAGTATTTTTCATCAATAGTCCTTTGGCATTTTCTTGAATCATTGTATTGTTGAGAATAGTTAAGTCATTCACAGTTCTTCATCAAACAATATTGCTATCTGTGTGCACAATGTTCTGCTCACTTCACTATGTATCAGTTCATAAAAGCCTTTCCAAGCCTTTCTGAAATCATTCTGCTTGTCATTTCTTATAGCACAATAATATTCCACCACCATAATATACTACAGTCTGTTTAGCCATTCCCCAATTGATGGGCATTCCTTTGATTTCCAATTCTTAGCCACCACGAAAAGAGCAGCTATAAATATTTTTGTACAAACAGGTCTTTTTCTATTTTTGAGGATGTCTCTGGGATATAAACCTAGAAGTGGTATTGCTAGATCAAAGGGTATGCACAGTTCTTTGGGCATAGTTCCAAATTGCTCTTCAGAATGGTTGAATCTTTTCACTACTCCACCAACAGTGCATTAGCATTCCAGCTTTCCCACATCCCCTCCAACATCCAATATTTTCCATTTTTGTTATATTTGCCACTCTGATAGGTGTGAGGTGATACCCTCAGATTTGTTTTAATTTGTCTTTCTCTGATTAATAGTGATCTAGAGAAAGCTCTAGCATTTCTAAAGTTATTAAAGAGACGAAAACTAAAAATTTTTTTTAAAAGCATGTGTTTTTGTACACTTTGCTATAACCATTCCTGAAATGAATGTAACTGGTAAAATTAAGTTAATTTCGTGGCTTAAAAAATTAAAATCAGAGCATTTGCTTGTCTCAAGTCTGGTAACTGTTTCCATTTTCCACGATCTTTCAAAGAGTGCTGACAGCATCTCAGCTATTACATCTTCTAATTTTTCCAGTATCCTGGAATTCATCCAGGCTTATTATATTGAACTCATTCAGAGAAGCTAAGTGCTCTCTTAGTACCTTCTCGTTTATTTTGGATTTCAACTCCTTGCTCAGTCATTTTTTTTTTTGTTCAGTACTTGTCCATCACAAGATCATTCTCCTTGGAAAAAATACCAGAAGTAATGTAAAAGTATATTGGTTCTGCTTTTTCTCTGTGATCCATTATCAATACCTCATCTAGCTCAAAGAATAATATTGCTCGTTCTTTGATAGTCATTTTTATCTCTAACAGAGAAAACGAAACAAAAAAACCTCTTTTGTTCCTTAGTGTTCATTGCCAACCTTACTCATTATGAACCTTAGCTCTCCTAATGCTACTCTTATAGAAGCAGGCTAAACTTTTCTATTCACCTTTCATTATCCACTCTTGCTTCCATATTCCCTACAGGTCAGTACTTCTGGATATCCATATTATCAGAAATGTGGTCACCCCTCTCAACCCATTCATGCTTCAACATCTGTGTAACTCTTGTCCATCTCCTCCCACAGACCTTCCAGAGGAGTCCTACCCTTATTCTAGGACCTAGAGTCTAGGCCTTTTAACATTACATGGGCACCAGCATTTTCACTGTCCCTTACTCTTACTATGGGTGGCCCCTTTCTTTTTTGATTATGCCCCTGCTAGAAAGTAACTTTTATCCCTTTCTCTCCATTGCCCTATGGGTCACCTGCTATTTTGACTCTTTGGACATATGGTATTTCATGATCCATAATTGTATAGTGTCTGTGGAAGAAGATTGATATAAGATTGGTTTTGGTTTCAGGGAGCAACTTGGGCTCATGATAAATCCTATATAATTTCAGAAATACAACCCAGCCCATTTTCAGTCACTTAATTTCTTTGGGCCTCAGTTTCTGTATGTGCCAAATGAGGACATTGGATGAGATGTCCCCTTAGATTGTTTCCAAGTTTCTGTTGCATTGTCCTCTATTGGTCCCTTACCCCCAAGCCCTCCCCATTGTCAGGCCTTTTCTCTTTGAGTCCTTTACTGCTCTCACTGCCATCTACTGTTTTTCATCTACTATCCATCCCCACCCCCAGCCCCCTCAAAGAGGGTTCTTTTAGTATTTAAAAAAAAAAAACTCATAGACCCAGGGATTGTGAATTAAAAAAAAAAAAAAACGTGATTGCAGGGAGCAGCTAGGTGGTGCAGTGGATAAAGCACCGTCCCTGGATTCAGAAGGACCTTAGTTCAAATCCGGCCTCAGACACTTGACACTAGCTGTGTGACCCTGGCCAAGTCACTTAACCCTCATTGCTCGGTCAAAAAAAAAAAGTGATTGCAAACAAGGTCTACACATTAAGTGTTCTTTTGAACTTCCTTGATTTTGTCTGAGCTTTCCTTCCCTGACCTCCACCTGGGTGCTAAAATTTCTTTCAACTCCTTTCCATTCCACTTACATGAATCATGGTGCACATAGATCATTCCTCAGAAACAAGAATGAGAGGAGCTACTTTTGTCCTAACTCCTATTAATACCGATCAAATCTGCTCTTCCTACACAAGTACCACAGATTTTCAGAAGGAACCATAGAGGCAATAGAATTCAACCTAAATCTGTCAACAAATTATCCTCTGCAGCACCACTGACAAGTTGTTATGCCTTAGCCTGAAAACATCTAATGAGAGGGGACCCACAAATTCCCACTGCAGACTATTCCGGTTCTATGTAGTTCAATCGCTAGGAATTTTTTTCCCCCTTACACTGATCCAAGATCTGTCTCTCTGGAACTTGTCCCATTGCTTTTAGTTCTGCCTAATGGGACAAGGAAGAATTAGTCTAGTCCCTTTGCCATATGATAATCTTTCAAACACTGCTTTGTCTTTTTTTCCCTTTGGTATCCCCAGAAGTTAACACAGTGCCTAGCACGTCATATGCACTGAATAAATGAATGCTTGTTTGCTGACTTGAGTGACTGACTTAAAGGAAGCTATCATTTTCCCATTCTACTTCCCTGCCTTCCCTGCTCTCTCTCCTCCCAGCCCGCCCTCCTCCCCCACTCCCACCCCACCAAATTGTTTCTTTTTTCTATAGGCTAAAATTTCTCATTATCTACAGACCATTCTGCTATGGCATGCACACCAGTCCCTGCACTATCACAGTCACCCTCCTTTCTATATGTTATAGCTCCTGACTCCAGGGCCAGTGCTCTATTCACTGTGCCACCTTGCTGCCCCTAATTCCTGCTTTTGATGCATACTGCAGTAAGACCTGTCAGTACCTTGGTTAATTCTCTAAAACTGTTAAGTTAAAATTTGAGTTGTCTATCTATATCAGTGGAAGGAATTTCCTCAGTGAAAAATCCATAATACCTATGAAATCATATATCCAAACTAAAAAAATGCATATATTCATATTATGCCAATTTACAGGTTGATTGCTTATTGTTCAGTCATGTCTTTATGACCCCATTTGGAGTTTTCTTGGCATGGATACTGGAGCAGTTTGCCATTTCCTTTTCTAGGAAACTAAAGCAAACTGGTTTAGTGAGTTGCCCAGGGTCACACAGCTAGTAAGTGTTTGAGGCCAAATTTGAACCCAGGTCTTCCTGATTTCAGGCCCACCACTCTATCTACTGTGCTACCAACCTGCACAATTTATAAATATACAGTATTTCTTTCTTTAAAAAAACTTTGAAAAACCAAAGACATTAAACTAATTTGAATTAGTACAAAAGTTCATGTCAGCATTTTGTGTTAAATGTTTCACACTGATTTAGAAATGTTTTGAATTAAGCAAAACCCTAAAGTCATTGTTGCCAAGTATGCCTCCTCTCATAATTTTTAAGCCTTTGTTTTGAGGGAAATATTATCTAGTTTATTTACATCATTTCCTCAAGATCTTGCTTTTTTAGTGCTGTTTGATGTTCAGGGAGTCTTTCAGAGAGCATTTTGTCCCTTTTTTTTCTCCTTTTGAAACCACAAGATAAGCCTGTGTAATTAACTTGGCAAAACTTATTTTCTTATCTTCACTGCAGGCAGTCATCTCTTAGGTTATCATAATTCAGTATGCTAGAGATCTCCCAGTTTTGAAAATGAATACAAGAATCTTAGGCATGCCACTTGATTTTAGAGCTCAGGTTTATACTATGAAAATCTTGATAGTTTCATAAGATCATAAAAAGTAAAATTTCTAAATGTTCTCTATAACTTGGAATTTTTTTGTTTTTTGTTTTTTGAGACTGGGTCTTTGGCACAGTGGATAGTGTACTGATCCTGAAGTCAGGAAGACTCTTCTTCCTGAGTTCAAATCTGGTCTCAGACACTTATTAGCTGTGTGATCCTGGGCAAGTCACCTAATCCTGTTTGCTTCAGTTTCCTCATCTGTAAAATGAGCTGGAGAAGCAAATAGCAAACCACTTCAATTATCTTTACCAAGAAAACCCCAAATAGGGTCATGAGGAGTTGGACATGGCCAAAAAAATGACTGAATAATAACTCCTTACTTTACCTAATCTGGAAGTACAGCAGACACTCATGGGCTTGATCCCAATACTGGTCTGTACTGAAGCTTGAGTCTGTTTGCCCCTCCTTATGTGGCTTGGTCACTTTCTACTCCAAGGGGCCCATGGTAGTAGATTCAGTGTGGACACCCCATCAACTTTAGCCTTGTTGCAGACCAGAACTCCTGAATTCACGCCATCTACTGCCCTCAGCCTCCCAAGCAGGCTATAGATATTGACCATGACACTCAGCTTTATTCTTTGAAGTTCACAGAAGACAAACATAAAGTGGAAAGGACTGATGATAAACCTGAAGATTAGGATCGAAATGACCTTGATCAAATTGAAATTAGGTGAGAAATGGCCTGAACTTTAGAAACAAATACAGATTGGTATACCTTTACATGATGATGATAATTTTCAGTAGTGTCTGACTCATCATGACCCCTTCTGGAGTTTTCTTGACAAAGAAACTCCATTCCTTCTCTAGCTCATTTTATAGATGAAGAAACTGAGGCCAACAGGGTTAAGTGACTTGCTCAGAGTAACACAACTAGTAAGTATCTGACACATAGCAACCACAAAATCAGTTTTTTAAAATTAGATTTTATTTGATTTAAACTTAAATGATTAGATTCTGACTGGTTCATAATAATTCATAATGTGAACCAAACTTGAAGTATACAGGGAAAATAGGTAGAATGATTAAATAAGCATGTAGGAAAAAAATCCTGACTATAACAACTAGAAGTCATTGTGGATACCAAGCTAAACATCGTATCCTTTGGTTTTACATCACTTTCATTTCTTAATAGCTTACTAATGAACTATCCATTGTAACAAAGAATTAAAGCAGTTTAGAAAAACTAAACAACACATCAATTGGGGGGGGGTGTCTGATGGTGTATACAATGTACCAAACCATAAGCCCCATTTCTTCCATAAAGAGAAGATGTGTAACAATAGCAGTGGTTTTAAAAAGTGGTCATAATGCTGTCTTGCAAAAAGAAGAGCAGATATTATGGGAGATGTGAGTTCATCCTCCCCTTCTAGGTCAGGCTATTACTTAGGGCACTAGATCATGCTCTGGATTCAGCTATTTGACACCAATACCAAGAATGACTTAGAGAGAGTTTAAAGGGACAATCATAAAAATGATTAAAATGAAATTGATCCTCGCCAAAATGCTTAAAGAAGAGGGGCTTACTTTTCCTGGAGAAGAAAGAGCTGAAGGTAAATTTAATCAGGACAGAGTATAGAAAAAAGCTTAAGCTACAGCATGAAGGATTTAGCCCGGATTTAAGGAAGAATTTCCTGATAGTGAAGGCTGTTAAACACTGAAATGGAAGAATGTAGAATGTTTAGGGTCTTTTTAGATTCTCTTTATTTTGAGTGGTTCAGGGCTTTTTTTTTTCCCTTGAAGGGAGGGATGGATTCTTGGGGTTCTCTCTTCATCCAAATCCCTACCACCTGAACCCAACAACCCTTACTCTCTTTCTTTGACTTACCAAATTGTTCCTTCTCTTCCTGACATGAAATTTCCCTTGAAAATTTGGGGAGTGCAGTGCCTAAATAGATGCAAGGATTTCAAAAAGGATTGGTAGGAAGTGGACAACTCTTATTAAAAAAATTATTCATGCCTTTATTCCTGTCCACAACTGTCCAACATGCAAAATCACCATACTACATTTACAGGCCATATATCAATAGTAGGGTTAATACAGGTATAGCTTGCTTTGGGTAATAAGTATATCCTTGGAAGTATGTTTTAAATCCAAATTGGGAAGTAGAATTTAAAAAATATTAGAGGAACCAGTATTCTAGGGAAATCCTATAGTGAGACCTGTTGTAAGGAGAAAAAAACCCATCTGTTGGTCAAATAAACCATTCAAATAATCTTTTGTATGAAGCTAAGGAAGTCACATATTAGAGTTGGCAGATGCCAAGGCTCACTTTCATGTGAGAATCTTCAAATTAGCACCTTTTTTGAGGCAAAATACTCCCTTCACCTTCTAAGGATGACTACATGGAAAGCAAACTGATCCCAACAGAACACAGTCCTTGAATACAGTAGATGTAGATGCTCAATAGATATTTGTTGAATGAATGAAAATTAATTTCCTCCTCCTGTATATAGTAAATTGTTTAGATCATCATTGACCTTAAAATCTTTATCTTCTCTTCAATTGCTTAGAGAATCATAGACTTTAGAGCCTTTTGTCTTCTCTGGTGTCAAGCAAGGAGGTTTAGCTTCCCTGGGTCTTTGGGTGGAGAAAGGACCTCAGGTCTTCTCTTAGATGCCTTCATTCATCAGAGTGAAGCCTTAAGCACATGGTCTTTTGAGAGCTGAGAAAGGTAGTGCCAACACACCAGTGGTCTACTCCTTCCATCCTGGTTGACATGAACCCATGACCACAGGTAGTTACTTCTGGCCCTGTTGGTGTCTACCTTTCTATTCCTTAGATAAAGGAATATTGGATATGGAACAGATTAGGCTGCTGCCTTGTGAGCTTCAAGATTGTAAGTGAGCTGTCAGAAGTGTGGAGTTAGAGTGCATGCTAGAAGTTAGAAACAGCCAAACCTCAATTCGCCAGCACAGCCAAAAGGATCAGCTGAGGTACAAGCCCAGCACTGAACTGGCTGTACAAACAGGGCATCTACTATGTTCATTGGCCATGCTGAATTTAGGAGTAAACTTAGTGGGGCAAATGTTTCTTAGCAACTGCTTTACATTGGTGTCCATGCTCCCCAGGGATGGAGGTGGTATAGGGAAGAGTATGCCACTAAGTATTGAGGAGAATGGTTTGTACTTCTGTTCTTGCTATATCCTATCACTAAACATCCCTCTGTAATTTTTAAAAAGATCTTAGAGATTATCTAGTTAACTCTGTCATTTTACAGGCAAGGAAACTATGGTCCAGAGCAGGTAGAGTAATTGACCTAGCAACACAGCTGAACTGAGATGAGAACTCAGTCATTACTCCTCTAACCCTCATTTTAAACCAAATTTTTAACAAAATTCTCTTTTTGGGATATTCTCTCTTCTCTGGGTTTTCATTCCACGGTTCTCTCCTAATTCTACTCTTATATATGTAATCCTGCTCAGTCTCTTTTGATTGATAAGTCTTCATCTTTCTGTGTAGTAGTATATTCCCGGATTCCATGTTGAGCCTTCTTTTCTTTCTTTACCCCTCTCACTAAGTGATGTCATCAGATACCCTACTCCTTCTATGAGACAACTCTCAAATCAAAATATTCAACTATCATCTCTCTTCTGATCTCCAGCCCTTCCTTACCAACTGCTTACTGGTCAGCTCCACCTGCATATCCCATGAGCATCTAAAACTCAGCATGTCTCAAACAGAACTTATTGTCTTTCCCTCTAAACCTATATGTCTTCCAAATTTCCTTACTGATGTCCAGGGCATCACCATTTTTCTGGGCACCAAGGTGACCTTGTGACCTCATTCCTGACTCTTCACTCACTCACAGCACCCATATCCAATGTGTCTAAGTCTTGTTAAATCTCATTACAGAGCTTTCTTGAAGCCATCCCCTTCATAAAGGCACCCTGAAGGAAAGACAGGAGACAACATGTTCCACCACCACCACTACTTCCTTCTCAGATTCTGATAGAGAAAACCCAGGACCCTGAGCTAAAGAGCCTTGGGGATAGCAATGTTCCTAAACCACCAGATCTGCTTCTACCCCAGTCCTACAACTATCATTGAGGGGAGAAATGACTGTGGAAATGGAGCTTAACTTTCTTATCACCACCACCAAATAGGCAGATGGGCTCAGGAGTCCTAAAAGTGGCAACTCCCCCTCCCCAGATCATTGGTCCTGCCTCCAGCCCAGCCCAGCCCCCATAGCTATCATCCAGGAAACAACTCCTGGGAGGAATCCAGTCATCCCCATAAAGTGCCAACCAACTGCTACACACAAAGCAAGCTAGCCTGGTTGAAGCAACAAAGCACCCTCAGGGAAAGAGAGAGATAGGATGTTCTAGTTAAGTCCAATTACCACACCACCACCACAATCTCCCCTTAAATCCTGAAGAGAAAGCTCAGGACCTGGACCCTAAGAGCCTTGGGAATAGCAATTCTTCCTGTCTGGTTCCCTGAGCCATCATCTCAGGAAACAAACTTTGTGTAGATGCCACCTGGCAACCACTCCTGCAGGTGTTATGGCCACAGCTGCTAAAGACTCAGAAGAGAGAGTTCTTGCCACCAAAGTCCTTAGCATTGTCATATAGTCCAACATCAGAAATGGATATGATTCTATCAGCAGAAATCATTGTTAGCCCTGTTTATGTACCAGGAACTGTGCTAAACACTGGGGATACAAAAATACAAAAAGAGGTAAGACATAGTCCTTGCCCTCAAGGAGCTCATAATCTAATGGCTGATACAACAAGCAAACAAATGTGTACAAACAAGCTATATATAGGATAAATATATTATAAATTATAAATATATTACATATAGGATAAATAAAAATATATAATAAATAATAATAAAGTATTATTAAAAGAGGGAGGGCATGAGAATTAAAAGGGGTTAGGAAAGGCTTCCTGTAGAAGAGGAGAATTTAGTTAAAAGGGAGACAGAGAAGGCAGTAAGTAGAGATGAGGAGGGAGATTATTCCAGGTTTGGGGGATAGAAAAAATGCCCAGAGTCCAGATATAGTGAATTGAATAAAACATGTCTACTAAGACATTTATGAAAGCATTGATTTTTTCCTGTCACTTGTGTGACAGGAAAGCAGGAATGAAAGAGTAACTTTTTTGAATAGTTGCAAAGCCCTAAGGTACTGTATTAGCCAGTTAACTACTTATATAGGATGTGTGTGTGTATATATATATATGTGTGTGTGTGTGTGTGTGTGTGTATACATATGTATATATACACACTGTAAGAGGCTAAAATTCTAGCTATACTGTATAAAATATCTAATGAGTGGTCACCAATAAATTATAAGCTTTAACAAGAGTTAGACTTTTAAGCATTTATTAAGGAGAATAAGAATTTGGTAAAGAGAGAGAGAAAAGCCTAGATTCATCTATCTATTAAAGAGAGAGTGCATTTCTAGCTCCCTTCTCCACCAGAGTCCTCAGGAAAGAGACCGAGTCAGAGCGCCAGCCTCCCACTTCTTCCTCCCACAAGCAAATGTCACTTCCTGACACCAAAGAAAAGATGCATGGTCTTGCCCTCAGAGACCTTCTTCTCATGGTGGAGCCCTCCTACAGTAAGTCTCCAGCAGGTGGCATCATTCTAATCATTCCAACACACACACACACACACACACACACACACACACACACACATACACACACATATACATATATATCCTCATTTGAAGAGTCTTCACATTTTAGTCTTTATTTGCCACCATCTTGATGCTTCAGGTTTTGTTTTTGTGTCCCCAGGGTCCAATACAATACCAATGGATACACAGTAGGAGCTTAATAAGTGCTTGTTGAATTTAATTGAATAAAGGACATTCGATATGACTAAGTAACATAGCTGCTAACAGCTAGCCTTAAAGAGTATGGTGAAGGAGATCCCACATGAACCTGCTAAGAAAATCAGAAATGATACAATGTTTATTATTAAGAGATGAGTGGCACATCGGAAATAGGGCTCTCCTTGGAATCAAGAGACCTGGGTTTGAATCCTATCTCTGACCCTTTCTAATTGTGTGACCCTAGGTAAGTCACTTCACATTTCTGAGCCCAAGTCTCCCAGTCAGTAAAATGGTGCAATAATATGTATACTACCTACTTCACTTTTCTTTTTCTGAAAGAGTTTTGCCAACCTTAAAACAATAGAGAAATGTGAGCTATTATACTTCATGGTTAATACCAGTGGTGTTCACAAAAGGGTGAGAACTGAACTTCCAAAAGAGATGTTGCATACCTTGATGTTGGTAGAAATGCGAGTGCAATGACCTATTAATGAAGCATGACTTGGGATCTGCCATCCATAACAATAAAATCACACTCTGTGATTGTGGCACTAGGCAAGAAGGCTAGAAGGATCCTTTTGCCCTACAGAGCCTTGGCTCCCTATCAATCTCTGTTATTGTAACTGGTATTCTTTTACTCAGGCCCTTTGCCAATATCCTAGGTGGTGTTTTTTTTCCATTCCTGTTGCCCATACCCTTCAACTTGGTTCTAACCCTTGTTGACCCGACCCCCTGCCTGGTCCCTAACCCTCTGTTTCCCAGTTTCTTGGAGTTCTGATCCCTGCATTTCCAGATTCTGAACCCTCATCTGACTGCATGTATTCATTAATAACTGTTAGCACTGGGGCAGCTAGGTGGTGCAGTGGATAAAGCACCGGCCCTGGAGTCAGAAGGACCTGAGTTCAAATCTGACCTCAGACACTTGACACTTACTAGTTGTGTGACCCTGGGCAAGTCACTTAATCCCAATTGCCTCACCAAAAAAACCCAACCCAACTGTTAGCACTTCCCTGCCTTTGATGACTTCTCTGGAAGTGGTCAGCTGATACAGCTAAGTTCTGGAGCCTGTCCACTCCACTCATGTCTAGCTAGTCTCAAATTCCTGTGCCTTTCAGGTTGCCTTATTGTTGAAGGTGGTGAGAGATGAAGAGGAAGGGATGAAGGGTAGAACCAACTTGAAGGATGGCCTAACAGTACTCAGTGACTGAATATTGGCAAAGTGAACATTTCTTTCTCTTCCATAGGCCAGATGGTTATGGGAATTAAATTTGATGTGGGTTAAAGGAATTCAACATAGCATGCTATCTAAAGCCAAAAGAGAAATGAAAAGGCTATGATTACAAAACTTTTTTTAGAATCTGCCTTGAACAGCAACCTTTCTTCAGTTCTTCAAAAGATGACTTATTTTGTCAATGAGCATGCTCCTTTTATCACAGACCACAGCTCTTCTGATTTCCAGTAGATTAATCAATTAATTAAAGAGCATTTATTAAGAGACAAGCAGTGGATAGAGAAATCTGATCTTGGAGTTAAAAAGCTATGAGTTAAAAACAAAAGCTATGAGTTCAAGTGCTGTCTCTGATACCTACTGACAACGGACAAGTTATTTAGCCCCTTAATGCCCCAGGTTAATGAAAAAGAAGGTACCCATCTATGCTAATGGAGAGGGTTATTCAGTGGGATTCAGTAATACTGAAGAAATAGCAGGTCTGATAAATAGAACAAGGGTGTTAGTTACTGAGTATAAAAAGACAAAAAATTAAATGAATGAATTATGAATGAAAAGAATCAAATTCTGGTTGATTAACCTAGAGATGTGTCTCCTCACACAGCTAGCTCATCCTTAGACAACAGACTATCATTGAACCTGTATTTGACACCTTTCTAGCTTGGAAGAATCTTCTAGAACTTGTGTTCTGCTGGTAGAACATTTGAGAATCAGGATCATCTCTGATCCACATGTGAACAAATAACTTCCTTATGCTGGTCTTACATTAATTTGCAGGATGTTAAGGGGATTTTGTTAAGCACTGATCAACATAGCACTTGTACTGAAAAATTAAGAATTTGCTCTAACAATCTCCAGTTGAGGGTCTGAAGAAGGGTCAGTGAATTAAGCTGACATCGACTGGGCCTGGTGCCACCCCCTGCAGCTGCCTTTCCTTCCACTACACAGGGTGGAAAACAGAGGGTTCCTCAGGGCCTTGGGAGCAGCAGATAGCTAGCCAACACCAGCAAGATATTTGTTCAGCTCAGTGCCCTTCCTCCCTCCTCTCCCCTTCCTCCTTTAACAATAAACAAAGAGCTGCTGCCATAGGAGTTTGTGGGGCCAGACACTAGGAACTTCGACAATCCTAATTTATGATAACTGAAAAAAGTAACATCTTAGGGCCCTGTAGCTCTTGCTACAACTGTACCAACTGGATCCACTGCAGATTTACGGTTTCTAAGCTTACCTGAGCCTCACAGTCTTTGAGGCAGTGAGATGTAGTGGGTGGAGTTCTGCACTTGACATCAGAGACACCTGGATTCAAATCCTATTTCAGACACTTATTAGCTGCATGACCCTGGGCAAGTCACTTAAGCTCTTTTGGTCTGTTTCCTTATCTGTAAAATGACTTAAATTATCTGATAGAAATTACCTTGCATTTATTTTGTTGAAGTGTCCAATTAGCTTGAGGGACACCTCTGCCTGAATGTCCCACAACCAAACTTAACATGTCTAAAATAGTATACACCCTCTCTACTTCTACCTCGGGCATTCCTGAGTGTCCTTCAGAGCTCAACTCAAATGTCCCCTTCTACATGGGGTCTTCACTGATGCCCCCCCCACCTGTTAATCCCCTTTCCTATAAATTACCTTGCATTTATTTTGCATATATGTAAATATTCTTGTATATGCTTCTGAGTAGTATGTAAGCTCCATGGAAGCAAGGACTGTTTTATTTATGACTTTGTATTCCCAGAACCAGGACAGTGAGGTGGCACAGATGATAGATGATGGGCCTAGAGTCAGGAAGATTCCTCTTCTTGAGTTCAAATCTAGTCTCGGATACTTATTAGCTGTTTGATGCTGGGAAAGTCGCTTTACCCTTTTGCCTCAGTTTCCTCATCGATAAAATGACCTGGAAAAGAGAATGGCAAACCACCCTAGTATCTTTGCAAAGAAAACTCCAAATGGAGTCATGAGGAGTCAGATATGACTGAAAAATGACTGAACAACAACAATTCCCAGAACCTAACAGTGTGTGTGGAATTTGATAAGGGATTGGAAATATATGTGTATAATGGTGGGTACTTGAGAGTAGCATCCTTCTTATTAGTGACCTGGGAACCATCCTTGACTTTTTATTCTTCTTTGCCCTCCGTGCCAAATTAGTCGCTAATTCTAGATGATTCTTCCTCCACAACAATCTTACATCTGTTTTTTTTCTCTCCACACATAGAGTTCTAGTTCAGGCTCCCCTAACCTCTTGTCTGCCTATTGCAAAAGCTTACTGATTTGTCTCCCTAGTTCTAGCTACTCCCTTCTCCAATCCATCCTACATAGCTGCCAAATTGATAGTCCTAAAGAACAAGCCTATGTTTCTCCCTAGCTTAAGAAGCTCCCCATTCCGCTGTTGAATGTGGTAAAATAATGGAATTTGGCAGACTGATTGGAGATGGGCCACACCTGGTCTGCCCTGAGTGACATATGCTGCTGATGTCAGCAGGGGAACAACTCTCCACAGGCAGTTTGAAGGACCTCTCCTTTTGGGGGAGGGAGAGTAAACGCTTGCTGAGGGAAGCTCTGTCCTTTTCTGGTCAGTGAGCTCTGGGAGTCAATGAGACAGAGGTTTGTCCTGTGGGCCCTGGCTGCATAGCTGTTTCCCATTGAAACTACAGACCCCAGGTGGTGAGTTAATAAAACGAGCCCAGCTCTTTGAATTAACTGAGCTGGAAGTGAGTTTGGGGATTGTATAGGCTTTTTTTAGAGTTAGGGGGATTATCCATTTTCCGTTTTCTCTATTCCCTTGTCCTTGACTTTATTAATTTCACCTTTGCTGTGTTTTTTTATTCCCATTAATAAAACCTGATTCATTTGTGGAAAAGAGGCTGTTAAGCTCCTTTCTTATTGGCCTGGGAGAAACAACTAAAAAGGCAGTTTGGAGAGAAGGAAGTTTTGGACCTAGAGGTTCCTCATTATTTTCTGAACCCCAATATTATGGAGAGCTACCCAATTAACTCTCCATGTATTATATTTGGCCCCTACATGTGCTATAAGAAATGATGAGCAGGTAGACTTCAGAAAAACCTGGAAAGACTTAAGTGGACAGATGCTGAGTGAAGTGAGCAGAACCAGGAGAACATTGTACATAGTAACAACAACATTGTGTGATGATCAACTATGACAGACTTAGCTCTTCTCAGCAATACAATGATCCAAGACAATGCCAAAGAACTCATGATGGAAAATGATCTCCACATCCAGAATAAGAACTGTGGAAGCTGGATGCAGATTGAATTATACCATTTCACTTTTTTTTCTTTCTTCAGCTTTTTTCCTTTTGTTCTGATTCTTCTTTCACCACATGACTAATGTGGAAATATATTTAATGTGATTGTACACGTATAACCTATATCAGATTGGTTTCTGTCTGTGGAGGGGAAAGGAACAGAGGGGGAAAATTGGAACTCAAAATTTTATAAAAAACAAATTTTAAAAACTTTCTTTACATGTAACTGGAAAAAATAAAATATGATTAAGAATGAAAAAAATTTAAATTTCAAAAAAGAAGAAGCTCCATATTCCTTCTAGGATAAAATATTGACTCCTCTGTTTAGTATTTTAAACCCTTCATGGATTGGCTCCAACTTGCTTTATAAACTGATTTCACATTGCTTCCTTGTACCTGGAGTACTCTCCTTCACTTCAATCTTTGGAATCCTTAGGTCCTTTCAATTTTAATCACAATTTATTTACCTAGACTGGTTTTAATTAATTTTATTTGTCTTGACTTATAGTTCCTTCATTACTTTCTCTCTACTTTTTCCTCCACCATGTACAGAAGCCTTCTTACCCTGGAAGGTCAATCCTTCCATATAGCCTCTTCCTCTGATTGGTCAGTTCCTCCTGGAACTTCCATTTTAAGGCATGCACCCAAGCCAATGATATTTACTCTTTCTTTTCTTTCTGGGATATTCCTGACTCTACAACCTTCTTTCTCTTCTATGCCCCTGTTCAAGTACCTTCTATACCCCCCCCCACTCTATTGTAAGCTCTTTGAGGACAGAGACTGTCTTTCTTGATGCTTATATTTGTATTTCCTGTCCTTAGTGCAGTGCCAAGCATATAGTAAGCACTTAATAAACTCTTCTTGACCTGAATTGACTATTCTAAGTGAATGATCTTTGGCATTTCTATGTTGTTATTAATTTTGGCTTGATTGAAGAGATTCAGTGAAAATGGGGGCTCATTAGCAGTAGTTTCAAATAAATGATAGACCAAGACAAGACAGCTTCTAGTAATTTGAATGTAGCAATAGTATGGATGATACACAAGAATGTTGCTATTGCTCACCATGAGTTTGGAACTCCTCTCTAAGAATGGCCTTCATAGCCAGTTTATTAATCACACAAGAGAGATCACACCCTTGGTTTACAATTATTTTTCATTTTTCACTCCAAAAGGCATGACCCAGTTTAATCATTGTCATGAAGACTTGGCTCTTTGTAATTTGAGGCTGTTTTAAACACATCCATTAAAGGTGAAAATTTATCACTACTGAGGGTATGTAAGTGTGTCCTTTGAATATAGAAGAGAATGCCACTAACATCTTTTTCCAGTACTCAAGGTCAATGATCCTGTGTGCTGTAGGATTGCAATGCCTCTCTGAAAGAGGAGTCCCCAAAATGTCTTGGGTGAAGATAAATATCTTTTAATCTATACTTGAACAAGTAGATGGTCACCTACGGTCACTACTTGAAAGGGGAAAATGCTCATTCAGATAATATTGTGGAACATTTTTATTAAATCACTGAATTGACTTCAAAGTTACATCTGATATAATGAATTGTGATCAGGCATCTGCAGAGGTCTTCTCAGAAGTAATTCGTATTAATAAGCAATGTGGAAACATATTGCTGTTGAGATTCAAGTGTTTCCCTAAAGTCTCATCAGGAAAAGTCAACAACTTAAGATGTAACTTGTGAAAGTTGAATTCTAGTTTTGGAAATTGCTATGTGTCCCTTATGAAGTAATCTAATCACAGAAGTTTTGAAAAAAGGACAATCAAAGAATAATTTTTCTTATTGTTTCTCCAACTATATTTAGTGGACAGGGTATCCTAACTGGATAATAGACTGAATCAGGAAATATTCATAGGGAATGTTTATGTCACACAGGTGCATCCATGTGTAGCAGAAGATCACATAAGTCAACCCCTACTTACTGAAGCTATTTCTTTAAAAAAATTTTTTTTGCAACAAACATTTATTTTCTTTTTTCCAGTTACATGTAAGGGTAGTTTTCAACATTTATTTTCATAAGATTTAGAGTTCCAAGTTTTCCTCCCTCCCTCCCTTTCCTCCCTGCTCCACAAGACAGCACCCAATCTGGTATTGGTTATATATGTTCAATCCAAAAGTGCTCTTTTTATCAGTTCTTTCTATGGGAGTGGATAGTATTCTTCATCATTAGTCCTTTCGGATTGTCTTTTTTTTGCGGGGTAATGGAGGTTAAGTGACTTGCCCAGGGTCATACAGCTAGTAAGTGTCAAGTGTCTGAGGCCGGATTTGAACTCAGGTACTCCTAAATCCAGGGCCAGTGCTTTATCCACTGTGCCACCTAGCTGCCTTGGGATTGTCTTGGATCATTGCATTGCTGAGAGTAGTTAAGTCATTCACAATTGCTCATAGAACAATTCTGCTGTTACTATGCACAATGTCCTCCCAGTTCTGCTTATTTCACTATACATCAGTTCATATGAGTCTTTCCAGGTTTTTCTGTGATAATCCTGTTTGTCATTTCCTATAGCACAATACCATTCCAGTACAATCATATACCACCAGAGCTTCTTCAGTCATTCCTCAATTGATGGATATTCCCTTGATTCCCAATTCTTAGCCACCACAAAGAGTTGATATAAATAATTTATTGTACAATTTTCCCCCTTTTCTCTTTTTCACAGTTACTATTTTTAACTGTTTCCCTCCATCCTATTCCCTTCCCCATGATATTTACTTTATTATCTATCTTCTTTCACCTTCTTCAAAAGGGATTTGCTTCTGTCTCTCCTCTCCCCCAATTTGCCTTTCCTTCTTTTGCCCCTCTTTCTTTATTCCCTTCCCCTCCTATTTTCCTGCAGAGTTAGATACATTACTCTACCCAATTGAGTGTGTATGTTATTCCCTCCTTGAGCCAATTCTGATGAGAGTAAGGACTTTGAGCCTATTCTAATGAGTGTAAAGTTAATTTGCTGCCCTGCTCCTCCCCCATCTCTTCCCCCACTCCATTAGCCCTTTCCTGTTTCTTTCATGTGGGATTTCACCCCATGCTACCTCTGCCCTTCCCCTTCCCCCAGTACATTCATCCCAACCCTCAATTTTACCCTAAAGATGTCATCATAGAGCAGCTAGGTGACACAGTGGACAAAGCATCCACCCCATACCCAGGGGGACCCCAGCCAAAACCCAGCCTCAGACATGAGACTGTCACCCACTGCATGACCCCAGGCATGTCCCCCAAATCCAATTTTTTTTATGGTTCTCTAGGGTCTTGTATTTGAAAGTCAAATTTTCCATTCAGTTCAGGTCTTTTCATCACAAATACCTGAAATCCTCTTTTTTCATTGAAGTCCCATTTTTTTTTTCCTCTGAAAAGTTATATGCTCAGTTTTGCTGGATAGGTGATTTTTGGTTGTAATCCCAATTCTTTTGCCCTCTGGAATATCATATTCCATGCCCTCCGGTCCTTTAATGTAGAAGCTGCTAGATCTTGTGCTATCCTGACTGGGGCTCCACAGTACTCGAATTCTTTCTTTTTAGCAGCTTATAATATTTTGTCCTTTACCTGAGAGCTCTGGAATTTGGCTATAATATTCCTGGGAGTTTTCCTTTTGGGATCTCTTTCAGGAAGTGATTGGTGGATTCTTTCAATTTCTATTTTACCTTCTGCTTCTAGAATATTAGGGCAGTTTTCCCCTGACAATTTCTTGGCAGATGATGTCTAAGCTTTTTCCTTGATTATAGTTTTCAGGTAGACCAGTAATTTTCAATTTATCTCTCCTGGATCTATTTTCCAGGTCATCAGTTTTTCCAAGAAGATATTTAACATTGCTCTCTATTTTTTATTCATTTGGATTTGCTTTATTGTGTCTTGGTTTCTCATAAAGTCACTGGCTTCCATTTGTTCAATCCTAATTCTTAGGCAATTATTTTTGTCAGAGAGCTTTTCCATTTGGCTTTTCAAGCTGTTGACTTTTTCCCCATGTCTTTCCTGCATCACCCTCATTTCTCTTTCCATTTTTTTCTCTACCTCTCTAACTTTATCTTCAAAGTCCTTTTTGGTCTCACCTCTATGGCCTGAGACCAATTCGTATTTTTCTTGGAAGCTTTAGATATAGGGGCCCTGATGTTGACATCTTCCTCTGAGGGTGCCCCTTGGTCTTCCTTGTTACTGAAGAAACTTTCTATGGTCCTCACCTTTCTCTGTCTGCTCATTTTGCCTTTCTTTTACTTGACTTTTAGCTCCTTAAAGTGGGGCTCTGTTTCCCAGGCTGCACTATCCCAAGTTTCAGGAGATCCCAGGTGGTATGATTTAAGGAGGGGCAGGTTCTTTACTAGCCTGGCCAGTTCCCTGGTCTGAAGATGACCCCAGACCAACTTGCTAATCAACCAGCTTTGTGTGCTGTGGTTGTCACCTCTGATGAATTTGTGCCTCTCCCCCACCTGGGCCATTGCTACTCAAGCCTATGTTCTGGTTCCCAGCAGGGGTGAAAAACCCAAGTTCTGCCTCAGCATCAGCAGAGACCCCTGTAATATCCCCCCTGCCAAGGGCTCAGGTCCTCTCATCAGACTGTGAGCTTAGTTCCAGATGACACTGGCACGCAGCTGATTCAGAGGCTCTGGGGGTTTCTTTCTCTGTCGAGGCCTTTCTGGGACTGGATCTGTGTCAGGGTGACTATGGGGTTGGGCTCCGCTCCTGTCTCAGCACAACAGCTCCTCCTTCTGACCTTCCAAGCCATCCTTGGTTGGACAATGATCTCAGCACATTCTTCTGCGGATTTTTCTGTTCCAGGAATTGTCCTATAGCATTATTTGGATGTTTTTTGGAATGATTGTGTAGTGAGTTCAAGAGCTCACTTCCTCTCCTCTGCCATCTTTGAAGCTATTTCTTAAGACTACCAAAGTCCCCATATTATGATGTTGTATTCACCAAACAGTCTTCTGATTCTCTTTTAGTTTCTCAGCTAGAAAGAGAATGGGCTGACTAATTGATAGGATTATTTTGTTTCACTAACTGATTTTATTTATCACAAATTAATAGATTAAAATTCTGCTTAATAAATAAATTTCCTATGAGTTTGCCTACTTTAAATTAACCTCCCAGAGCCTGGGCACCCCTGGATGAGTTGATAGAATTGAATTTCTGAGTCTAAAAAGCAAAGTAGCAGTCACTGGACTGTGGTGTAACCATGGTGTAACCATGGTTAGCCAGGCCTCGGTATCCTGACCTTTATATTATTAGCCAGCCTAGGGCACCTGAAACATTTATCTTCTAATAAGTCCTTGGAGAACTGCTTAATTTTGAAATATAACCCAGTTCCAGTTCTTCTTCACTTCCTTTAAACACAGACCTGACCATGTGACTATCCAACTCAGTTTACCCCAATGGCTTCCTGTTGTTTCTACAATAAAAGATAAACTCTTTTGTTTAACCTTTAAAGCTCAATACAACCAAGCCACAAACTGTTTTTCCAGCTTCAATGGATTAGTACTTTTCCTCCCACACTACAATCAAGTCACACTGGCCTGTTTTCTCTCCTTACCTCCATTTTATAGAGTCCTTCTCTTCCTTTAAGAGATAGCTGAAATATGAACTTCTGCATGAAGCCTTTCTTGACTTTCCCCAACTGTGAGTGTCCTCACTCCCACACTCCTTGTATTGAACAACTATATCTATCTGTCTATCTATCTATCTATCTATCTATCTATCTATCTATCTATCTATCTATCTATCTGTATCCGTTCATCTGTCTGTCCATCCATCCATCTCTACATGCACATATATCTGTATTTATTCGCTCATATTCATGGTGTATATATTTTTATATGTACTTGTTATCTCCCCTTTTAGAATGGAATTTGTTTGTGAGTAGAAATTATTTCATTCTTTGTAGTTGAATATCTGGCACTTAGCACTGTACTTGGAACATGGCAAGTGCTTGATAAATACTTTTTGGTTGACTGATTTCCTTCTTCCCTCTTTCTTTCTTTTTTGTTTTTTTTGATGGGCAATGGGGGATAAGTGACTTGCCCAGGGTCACACAGCTAGTAAGTGTCAAGTGTCTGAGGCTGGATTTGAAACTCAGTACTCCTGAATCCAGAGCCGGTGCTTTATCCACTGCGCCACCTAGCTGCCCCTCTTCCTTCTTTCTTTCCCCTCTCCCAGAAAATCATGTTAGCTCTGGCACTGAGGGGTAACTGACCTATAAGTTATGAGGAATTTTCAAGTTGGATAGGAAAGTTGCCTTTCTGAGTCACATTAGAAATTAAACACGGAATTGTAGTCCCTTAGTATTTTGAGAAGCCAATTATTAGCCACAGTTGACACATGGTGCTTTGTGTTACATCTCCTGTGTTATCTTCTTTTTGCCAAACAACAGCCTTTTGAAGTCAGTAGTACAGATATTATTGTTTCTACTCTGCAGATGAGGAAACTGAGGCTCAGAGAGTCTTAACCCCCATGTTATATAACTGATAGGTCACAGAGGCAAGATTCAAACTTGGGTTCTTTTATTTCAGATCCAAGGTCCTTTTAATTATGCCACTGCTTTCTCCCAGTTTAGATGTATTCTGCACCAACTACTTTTTGGCTTTATATTTGTGTACTGGATTTCTTTTCAAATTAGGCTACAAATTTCATGTTTTAAATAATGCCTTTTTTTATATTTAAAGAAAATAAACTGAAAATTAGACATATTAAGTATAGAGATAAACACTTTTGTAGTGAAATTTTGTTGTACTCTGGTATTTTCATCATCATTAACAATGATTATATTAATTATTATCTTTCTGCCTGTTATGATTATTAATGTAAGAACTTTATGGTAGAAGAATTCTAAATTAGGAGTTCCAAACTGGTGTTTTCTTAAAAAGAAAAGAAGCTGGGAAAATAATTTCATATTCTATTTTTATCCTAGATCAAGCCCTATAAAGAACACCCTTAATAGTCACACTAAGGAGTGGATATTCAATGAATACTGCATGCTAGTGATAAATAACTCAGTTCATAGGAGTAAGGGGAGAAAATATGTGTGGTTGCTTCCTACCACACCAACAGCTGGCCTGACACCAAACAGAAGAATTCAGTGTATGACAATATTTGAGAAATAGCCATACTTGTTATGACATATAATTTTTTTAAGAGATCTGGGATTGTGAAAGAGTTTAGTAATTAAATAGGAAAGTATCCATAAACTATTGAGTAATTTTTTTCTTTCTTTGAATTCAACAGATATTTTAAGTGCTACTGTGGTACAGAACATTGTACTAATTTCTGTAATAGATATAAAGCTGAGATAAGACTCCAGTCCTGCCCTCATGAAATTTATAATCTAATTGGGGTGGTGGTGGTGGAATATGACATATTCATAGATAACTATAATACAAAACAGAACAGGATGAGTTTATAACAGAGATGCAAACAAAATGATATATTAGAACTGAAAGAGTGAGAGGAAGGTCATTATTGGATTGTGGGGATCAAAGAAAGGTTCCTGGAGAAGGCTGAATTTGATTTGGACTTTCATTGATGGGTAGGGAATTCAAGAGTTAGAGAACAGGGCATTCTAGGTTAGTAGGGACATAACAAGCAAAGGTTTTGCAGCTGGAAAAGTACAGGATATTTGTTAGAATGCCATGTAGCCCAATTTAGGATAGACATTTCTTGAAGCCAGGGACTGTTTAATTTTGGTCTTTATATCCCTAAGCCTAACACCATACCTAATGCATAAGAGACACTTAGTAAATGTCTCTTGACTGAAAAACTTACTGATTGAATTGAATTGCCTGGATTGTAGAGTGTGTTCATGGGAGAAGTATGAGAGGTCTAGAAAGCCAAATTATTGTGTAGAGTATTGAATGTTAAGAATTAGGAACTTTTCTTAGTAGGAATGAGAGAGCCATTGAAGGGGTTGTTCATTATGACATTATGTAATATTTGTGCAAGGCAGATGTGTCTGAAAGCAATGTGCTAGTTTTGCAATGGATATTCGGTAGGTCTAAGAAACCTGGTAGAAGCTCATAGTAGAAATTCAAGCAGGTGGTAATAAGAGCCTCTCCTAGGGTGGTGGCAGTAGAGAAAAAGACACAGATTGAGAGAGTTTGTAGATGTAGAATTGGCAGTACTACTTCATACACTTTGAATGGAGGAGGTGAGGGAGAGAGAAAAGTTGGTGATAATACTGATGTTCCGGTGGGGGAGAGTTGGTAAGTGATGGGGTCACCATCATAAATAATTAAATTAGAAGAAATAGATTTTTGAATAAGTAAGTAAAGCTCAGTTTTGAAATTTTTGAGTTTGAGGAACTGACAATTGCCATGCAGACAAAGAAATCCTGTGGTTGTTGGAGATATGGATCTAGAGCTTCAGAGAGAAAGGTCAGGGCTGGAGAACTGATTTGAGTCTCATCTACATAGAAGTAATAGTTAAAGCCTTGGAATACTTCAATTTTTTCTGAAGATATCTCCAAGGTTTCTACAGTGTGTAAATTCCAAGTCTCTCTCCTGGATTCCAGTGTCCTGGTAATGGACATCTCCAATTGAATATCTCACAGTCAAGGCATCTAGAACCCAACATGTCCAAAGACAGAGATCAATTATTTTCCCCCAAAACATTTTTCTTCTTTCTAACATCCCTTTCTCTCTAGGCCACCTAATTCAAGTCACCCTCAACCCTCAACTCCTCATTTTCCTTGACTCTTAAATTTGTCAAGTTCTCACATCTTCTCAATTCCATATCCACAATATATCTTGCATCTCTTCCTTTCTCTTCACTCACAGCCAGTACCTTGGTTAGGTCATCATCACCTTGTCTGGTTTATTACAATAGCCTCTGAATCAGGCACCTTGCATTTAATCTCTTTCCTTCCAAACACTGGTAAATTGATGCTTCTAAAAACACAAGAAGCTTCCTCTTGGCTCTATGATCAAAATCAAAATCAAACTTAACTGTTTGGTTTTAAATTCCTTCACAGTCTAGTTCTAGCTTGCCTTTTAACACTTAATTTACAGTAGTCTCCTTATGAATTCTACTTTCTAATCAAATTGGCCCACTTTTCCTGTTCCCCACAAACTTCATTCCACCTCACTTTTTCATGTCTTTGTATAGGCCATTCCTCATCTTCCTCACTTCTGCCTCATGAATTCCATGGTTCCCTTCAAGACTCAGTTCATGTATCTCAGCTCACCTATATGCAGCAGCCTATTGTGATAGCTCCCTGAGTTGCTAGGACCCTCCTTTCAGAAAGTCTTCTGTTTTCTATTTCACATATGTAGTGGTGAGAGTGGCCAATGAAAGCCCAGTCCTTAAAGCATGTGCAGTTATGCTTCAGCTGGCCTCAAAGCACATGGAAGCTTGGGGAAATCAATCCTTCTCTACATCAGAGCATGCCCAAGATTCATAGAACTGTTTCCTGTATGGTGACCAAAGTGGTTTTTAACTGATCAACAAGAAACCAGGGAAGAGAGAGTTCTGTTCATCCTCTCCCTTCCTCCTGTTACATAGCCATATGATAAGGGTTAGGGGGACTGACTTATGAGGGTCCAATATCCTTAAAGCTCAAATGAACTTTCTCTCTCTGTCTCTGTCTCTGTCTTTGTCTCTGTCTCTCTGTCTCTTTCTCTCTCTGTCTCTGTCTCTCTCTCTCTGTCTCTCTGCGTCTCTCTCTCTCTCTGTCTCATTCTTTCTCTTTCACTCTCATCTGCCTGCCTCTCTGTCTGTCTGTCTTTCTATGTGTGTATGTGTATGGGCAGCTAGGTGGCTCTGTGGACTTGGAGCACTGGGCCTGGTGTCAGGAAGACCTGAGTTTCAAATCCTACCTCAGGCATTGTACTAGCTGTTATTCAGGCAAGTCACTAACCTCTGTTTGCCTTAATCCACTGGGAGAAGGAAATGGCAACCTACATTCCTGTATCTTTGCCAAGGAAAACCCCATGGACAGTATGGTCCATTGCAGTCCACGAAGAATCAGACCACAACTGAATGATTGAACAATTAACAACAAACAGATAACATGTATATTACATTTATAGTATATATGTATACTTATGTATATATACATGCATGCCTAGTATATATACACATGTATTTACTACATATACATATATATTTATAACATATAACATTTAATGTTCTATATACATGTTGTTTTCTTCCAATAGAATGTAAGAATTTTGAGGGTGGGAATTATTTTGGTTTTTGTCTTTATATGGTCAGAGTCTAGTTCAGTGTAGTGCCTGGGGCATGGAATAGTTACTTAATATATACTTATTGAATGAATGAATTATTGAATGGATACAATTTTCCAAAATTTAAAGATTGAGGAGGATAAAAGGGCCAAGGAATTAGTATTTCCCCTTCTACTAGGATGACACAACATATATACAGATATAGAAATGTAAAGTATATAATAATAGCTAACAGCAATTATTATATAGTATATGCTATATTTCTATTCATCTATCTGTTATTAGTTATTTAATAAAGGTATAACATTTAAGGGTTTGCAAAGCAAACATATGATATCTCATTTGATTTTCCCAACATCCCTGTGAGATAGTTGCTGTTATTATCACCATTTTACAGATGAGGAAACTGAGTCAGACAGTGGTTGTTACTTGCCCCAGCATCACCCAACCAGTAATTGTCTGAGGCTGGATTGGAACTCAAGTCTTCTGGCATTCTATCCATTATGCCACCTGGCTGCCTATATGTAACATTGTAGTCATTTTTCAGTTGTGACCAACTCTTTGTGACTCGATTTAGAATTTTCTTGGCAAAGATACTAGAGTGATTTGCCATTTCCTTCTCCAGCTCATTTTTCAGATGAGGAAAATGAAGCAAACAGGGTTAAGTGACTTATCCAGGGTCACAAAGCTATTATGTGTCTGAGGCAGGATTTGAACTCAGGAAGATAAATCTTCCAAGACCATCATTCTATCCACTATGCCAATCAGCTGCATTCCCCCCACCCCATGTAACATACAAAGGAATTTAAAGGAGAGGGCACCCATAACTCAGGGAGCAGGGAAAGCTTTTTGCAGGGGTTGGCAATGAGCTGTGTTTTGAAGGAAGTGAGGGGTTCCAAAAGGCAGAGGTGAAGAGTGAGGTTGTCCCAGTCTTGGGGGTTATTTATGCAAAGCCAAGGAGGCAGAAGATAAAATGTTGTGTTATCAGACCAGTTTGACTGGAGCAGCAAATATGTGAAGGCAAGAATGAAAGGGTAGGTGGGAGCCAGACTGTGAAGGGTTTAATTCAAGGCTAAAGATTTTGTATTTGATCCTACTAGCAAAAGAAAGACATGGAATATTTGTGGAGTATAAGAGTGACAGCCAGATCTGTGTTTCAAGACCATGAATTTTGCAGCTGAATGAAGGATGTCTTGGCAAGGGGAAAGATTAGAAACAGGGAGACCAGTTAAGAAGTTGTTGGAGTAGGCCCAGTGAGAAAGAGGTGACAAGGACTTGACCTGTCTTCTTTATATCCTTATGTACATATGCCATAGTTATCTTTTTTTTTTTTTGCAGGGCAATGAGGGTTAAGTGACTTGCCCAGGGTCACACAGCTAGTAAGTGTCAAATTTCTGAAGCTAGATTTAAACTTAGGTACTCCTGAATCCAGGGCCGGTGCTTTATCCACTGCACCACCTAGCTGCCACCCCCCCCCCCACCCAGTTTAATCTTTACCCATGCATCAGTCATTTTTTTTTTCCAGAACAAATACTGATTTTAAAACTATTTTTAAAAATTTGCATTTGTAGACTGTCCTAATCTGAAATGTTTAACCAGAACACTGTGGGAAACCCTTGTCTCAAGGGAACAAGTCCAACAGGATCTGGGGGCTACATATGTTAAAAGCAACTGGTAGTTTTAGTCAGGAAGTTATTTCTGCTTGCAACCTTGTAAATGATGTTTGAAGACACTCACAGAAAGTTGAATCCATCCAGGGATGGAAAGAGCCTTTTTTATTCCTTTTCTAAGTCCCTTACAGGCAAATGAAAAGAAAAAAAAGAAGAAGATTTGAGCTATTAGGATGTTAAGGAAAAAACTATAAAAAGGAAGACCTTGTGCAGCAAATAACTAGTTTTTATATTAAGGTCTCCTGGGAAATTGTTCAGTTAGATTTTGAAACTATTCTTCCCAGAGGAGTACAGAAATTGAATCAGACCACTGAAGAGAACCTATATTAAAATGAATGCAATTTTAACAGGACCAGTATATGAAGCCAAGCTTAGAAATATAGAAAAACTTTCCAACTAGGAGCCTCAGATAAAGATTTGTGGGTTTCCCCCACTTTTTTCCCTTCTTGACTTGACTTTTCCCTCTCCAAGTTCCTTAGGTGGTGGCTATAGAGTGATACAGACAATACTTCTGTCATCAGTGAATAGAATGGTATAGAGTTCCAAAGGAAAATGTAGTCCCAATTCAAACTGCAATGCTTAGGAAGAAAGCAATATATGAAAGTCTACAAAGAACAAGTTTCTTAGTGGAAAAAAAAATGACTATTGTGATTATTGTGGAAAGAATTCTGGTATTAGAATTAGCTTACCTGAGTTCAAATCTGATCTTCATCCCATTACTTATGTGACCTGAGGGTAGTCATTTAACCTCTGTTTACTTAACAGTCAAATGAAGGAATTGGACTGGTGACCTCTAAGGGTCTTTCTAGTTCTGTTTCTATGAGTCTGTGATCCCATTATCATTACAACATGAATTTGTACATAATGAATGAATATTTTCTGTGTTGTTGTTTGTCCTTCATTTTCAAAAAGGACCATGGCAGATGTCATGATTAACATTGGATTGAATTTAAGTGAGGGAGGGCTGTGCAAAGTCAACAGCCTCACTTTCTTCTCCAGAGTCATCTGGGTCCAGTGGTAAGGCATGTTATCAGGACAACTGGAGACGGCCCCAGATGTTTAAGGCAATTGGGGTTAAGTGACTTGCCCAGGGTCACACAGCTAGTAAGTGTCTTGAGGTGAGATTTGAACTCAGGTCCTCCCCACTTCAGGGTCAGTGCTCTATCCACTGCACTAACCAGCTATCCCATTTTCTGTGTTATAAGGCAACAGCAGCCCCCCTGCTCCAATGTCACAACAATGTAACAAGTCATAAGTTATTCAATTCAATTCTGTTTGATTCAATTAACTAAGCATTTATTAAGTGCTTGCTACTAGTGATAAAAACAAATAAGAATATCTGTGCTCTAAGGAGCCTACAATCTACCACTATATACAGCATGTATACGGATAATATACATATGAAACAAACACAAAATATATAAATAGTAAACACAAATATGCCAAATATATGCAAAGTAAGGGGCTGTAGTGGACCTGTGATTTATTGGTATAGAGAACTTCTGGGTAAGGAAACTTCCTCTACCCATGAAGTTGACCAGAACACTGGGAGGTTAGGAGACTTACCCAGGGTCATGCAGCCAGTATGTATCAAAGATGGGGCAGGAATAGAGGTCTTCAGGTTTCAAGGCTAGTCATCCATCCACTTTGCCAGGGACTCAACTTTTTTTTGTGTCATATTTTAAATGCATAAAATAAAATATATATGATTACAAAAGAAACCAATTATAATGAAATTCATTTCAAAATATTTTTAAAATCCACAAGTTCAAGAACTCCAGTTTAGAACTCCAATACTATGTCAAAGCTGCCTTTCTACTTCAAGTGAACACAAAGTAATTTGGTCTCAATGGTCTCAGTGGGGTGGGGCAGAATCAGAGAGTGCTAACAATTTGGAGGATTGTGAAAGGCCATGTGTAGGACATGACACTTGAACTATCTTAGATGGAGCTAAGAATTCCAAGAGGTGGTCGAGGAGGGGGCACATTCCAGACATGGAGGCCAGCCTATACAATGATAGAAGGTAGGAAACAGAGGATGTGAAGATGGGCAGGCAGGTCAGTAAGTGTTGTACAATTCGCTCAGCTTCTTTCTTAATTAGCCAAAGTAATTGTAATCACTTGTGGCCATGGGGGAGACAGCTCTTCAGTACAGAGAAATGCTTTATCTTCAGGGTAATGGGGAACAGCTAAAGATTTTTGAGGAGGAGAATGACATGGACAAACCTATGCCTTAGAAAAGTTAATTTGGCAGCTATATGATTGAGCTCCATGCATATTGAGGTCATCCTCAGTGAAAATATGAGAATAGACAGATTTTCACTGATAGCTCTTTAAAGCAGACCACATCTTTTACATCATACACTTGGCTGAAAGGTAGAAGTCTCCTCTCTGTTTATTATTAGTTAATTCCCAGAAATAAAAATTTAGAAAAGCATTTGACTTGGGAGCATAAAATGCCGCATCAAAGTCTCTCTCATAAGAAGTATATGTTAAGATCCTACAAAATTTTCTGACAAATGCAGCAACAGAACCAACTATTCAATATCCCTCTGATTGGGTTTTTTTTTTTTTGGTGAGGCAATTGGGGTTAAGTGACTTTCCCAGGGTCACACAGCTAGTAAGTGTTAAGTGTCTGAGGCCGGATTTGAACTCAGGTCCTCCTGAATCCAGGACTGGTGCTCTATCCACTGTGTCATCTAGCTGCCCCAATCCCTCTGATTGTTAAAGGCAATGTGTAGTTGTCAAAATGGATATCCACTTTCAAGCAGGGTATTCTGTCAAACATCCTTCCAAATAGAAGTAGCCTTCCCTATAGTTGGTGAGCTCTTCTTGAGTCTTCCTTTTGTGGATAATATTTGCTGATTGCAACAAGTGCTAGACCAAGAGTCAGCTAACTACAGCCTCTCAGTCAAATCTGACCCTGCCTGTTTTCATATGGCCCATCAGCTAAGAATGGTTTTTACATTTTAAAATATAATTTATCTATCTATCTATCTATCTATCTATCTATCTATCTATCTATCTATCTATCTATCTATCCATCCATCCATTTGTTTATTCATTCATTCATTCAGCCATTTATTTATTTATTTATTTACTTATCCTTTATTTAGTCATTCACTTGTTTACCTATCTATCTATCAAATATCTATCTGTCTGTCTGTCTGTTTAGTGGGACAATGAGGGTTGTGATTTGCCCAGGGCCACACAGCTAGTAAGTATCAAGTGTCTGAGGCTAGATTTGAACTCAGGTCCTGCTGAATCCAGGGCCAGTGCTTTATCCACTATGCCACCTAGATGCCCTTAATTTATTTAAAATTATGTGATTTTAAATTGTAAAAATACAATATATTTACAATTTAAATGCCATTTATTTTTAAAACATAAAAAACGGGGGCAGCTAGGTGGCGTATTGCCCAGCAAAAACAAAAAGAAACAAACAAAAGAAAAAAACAAGAAAAACATAAAAAACATTCTCAGCTTACAGAATATACAAAACAATTGGGGTACCAGATTCGGCCCATGGGCTATGGTTTGCTGACCACTAGTTTAGACCTTGATATTGAGATCTATGATTATCTAAAGGAGATCAATCTAATAATTCACATTATAGGGCCTTTCTATCAATGAGATCCATGCTTATTCAAAGAGAATCAACTTAATAATTCACATGGGAAAACTAAATGGATAAAAATGCCTATTGTTCAGGTTGAATGGTCAGTTCACTGAGTTAATATATCAGCATGCATATTTGAGATAGGCACTGTGGATCTACCCCCACAGAGGGTATAATAGATTTGTGAACTGTGCTGTGCTTTTAATGATCCCAAGCTTCTTATTGCTGCAAAGTCTACTTTTTCAATACAAACATTCTCTTGGAATGCTTTGTGGTACAAACCTTGGAACATCACAAGTTCCAAGGAATTAAAGTTTGAGATGACCTAATGGACGATGGAAAGATACACTGGGGAGCAAATAAGCTATATCTTATTTCTACTAATGACTTATTCTCAAGAAGGGACGTAAAATATCATTGAGTATATTTATGATTCAAAAAGGAAGATCCAGGCATGTCATATGAGCAAAGAATAAGATAGTAGAAGTGTTCCATGGGCACCCTCAATATGTAAAATATAAAAAGACCTAGAAGAAGACCTCTTATAAGTTGGGTGGATCTTCTATAGCTTATAGGGGAAATTGCACAGTTAAGAAGACTTGGAAGGATTGTGGTCTGTACCAATGAAGCACTCACAATGCATGGATTCCAGCACCTAAGTTGTTAAAAACATGAATCTATTGAAATGTTAAAGCTTAAATCCTCAACATTAAAAAACTACTAATAGTTTCTATTTTATTGTAATTTTCAATATTCTGAACTTAAACACCAAATAAAGTGAGCATTTCCATATACATTATAGAAGAGACGGAAGGATTGTACATGAAACAGTAAATTTTCATTATGTAGAGATTCTCTTTAAGTAAATAATAAATTCAACATGTAACCTTCAAAGCTGTCATTGCTTGGCTGTGATTTCTTCTGTCCTTCCTCTGTTCTCTTTTCATTTGGTGGTGGTAGTGGTTCTGAGGAACCCTATCCCTAACTGCTGTTTCCTTTATCAAAAAAAGGAAGAAAAGAAAGAAAAGAAAAACAACAGCCTTGTAACAAATATGCATACTGAAGCAAAGAAAATCCTCACGTTGGCCATATCCCAAAATAATACTTAATTTTCACCTTGAGTCCTTTATCTCTGGAGGAGATATACAATATACTTTTTCATTGGTACTCTAAAATTGTGGTGAGTCACTTCTTTTAAAAAAGAGCTATTTGTTAAAATTAATAAGCTTCATTTCTCTCCCACCCTCTACCCATTAAGGAACAAAGAAAAGAAAAATGAAACCCTCATAAGAAATTGTCAAATGAAACAAATTCTAACACTGGACATGTAAAAATATACATCTCATCTTATATCTTAAACTCATCTCTCTGTCAAGAAGTGGAGAGCATTCTTCGTCATGAATCCTCTGGAACTGTGATTGGTCATTACATTGATCCTCTGAGTCCTTAAGTCTTTCAAAGCTGTTTACTTTACAAGTCTGCTGTTACTATACAAATTGTTACCTTGGTTGAGCAGTCACTTTACATCAGTTCATATGAGGCTTTCTAGGTTTCTCTGAAATATACCTCTTCATTGTTTATTATGGCACAGTAGTGTTCCATTACATCCACACACCATAATTGTTCAGTTTTTCCTCATTTGATGAGACCCTCCTGAGTTTCTAGTTCTTTGCCACTTTGAAAAGAGTTACTATAATTATTGTATAGGCATGGGTTCTTTTCCTCATTATTTTATCTTTTTGGTCTAGCAGTGTTATTTCTATGTCAAAGAGGTACATAGATTTTAGTAACTTTTGGCACCTAGTTCAAATTACTTTCCAGAATTGCAGCACCCATTCACTATTTCACCAAATTGCACTAGTCAACCATTTTTTCTGAAGTTCCTCCAATACTCGCCATTTTCCTTTTTGATCACTGTGATCAATCTGATAGGTGTAAGTAAGGTGGTATCTCAGAGCTGTTTTAATTTATATTTCTCTAGTTACTAGTTATTTGAAACAGCTTTTCATATAGTTGTTGACTTTTTTTCTTTTTCATAAGTCAAGAGTTTCAGTTGGTGAAAGGGCAGAAGAATGTTCTCAGTTTAAACTGACAACAAAGTAATTCATTGCTATTCATGCTGATCAATGAGTGATTTTCATTTAGGTTGCTTAAAAGGCCATTTAATATTGCTAGTCATAAAGTTTTCATTGGTTTTAGATTTACTGAGTTGATTTGATCCAGGCATGAAAGGCTCTTATGGACACCTTGAGCCAGATTTAGGGAATGGTCCATGACAAATGTTTTAGAATAATGAATTATGTTGGGAAAGTGATGTTTAATCATAACTCAGTCAAACAGGAATATGTTTCAGGTTTAATATGATAGATAATTACACTAAGTGTAGAAAACATCAACTGGGCCTCTATATACTGCATCTTACTGCACATCATAATTCCAAGGTGAGCCAAGAATGAGGGCCACGGGAGGGGTCCCAGTGACCTCCCAATCATTCTTCACTTTTTATTTCTCTCATGTGCCAGGCCAGGAGAAATAAAGAGGTGTGCAATACTAGAACATATACTCTCATTTCTTATTGAGCTATTCATTAGGGACCTCAGGACTTGGCACAGTGCTGCACATACATTAGGTGCCTAATTAATGTTTGTCAAATCAAGTCTTCAAATACATTTGGTCTTACCAGAATTACACTTTGATGCACTATTTAAACATAAATACCAATGTAAGTAAAGGCCCAATTTGGTGTATATACTGCTTTAAATGCTGAACTTGAATATATTTGATCACAGTTCAAAACTAACTTTATTCAGGGAAAAGATACTAGAAGTCACAAGAGGTAATTATGAAGGGGAAGCAGTAGTCTACAGTGAGAGTCTTGAAATAGTCTTTATTTGTTTCTAGAGGGGGCTTAGACTATTTATGAAAGAAAAAGGCTTTAAGGCAGAACCATAACCAGTAATTTTTGCATCTGGGACAAGCAGAACAAAATATGCCTTCAAGTTAAATTTGCAATAGATTAAATTCATCACAAATGTGAAAAATAATATGAAAATAATATATAAATATGAAATTGAAATGAAATTTTTCATATTTTCACAAATGTGAAAAATAATATGAAAATAATATATAAATATGAAATTGAAATTGAAATGAATTGATTAACAAGCAATTAAAACACATTCAGTTACATGGGAAGGGAAATTTCTTATTGGAGAAAGTAAGCATTTATAATAGAGCCTACTATGAACCAGGCATGGTGTGAAATGCTGTATAAATACTATCTCATTTTATCCTCTCAATAACCCTGGGAGGTAAGTGCTATTATTATCCACATTTTTACAGTTCGAGGCAATGGAAGCAGACAGAAATTGAGTGATTTGCCCAGGGCAACATCGCTAGTAAGTGTCTGAGGTTGGATTTGAACTCAAGTCTTCCTGACTCCAGGCCCAGCACTTTACCCCACTTTGCCACCTACCTGCTTCATTATACTGGCATCTATGTTGCTAGACTGCATTTGTTACATTTTTATGCTCTCAAAATGTCAGTTTTCAGGGTCAAAAGCCCTCATCATCTCACCTTGGTTATACATTTTCTTTTTTGGTAGTATTCTGACTGGGGACAAAATACTCTCATTGATTAGAATGAAAAGTATAATCTGACACATTATTTGATGGATTGTGGCCAAATTCTGGAGACAATAAAAAGAAAGGGAGATAAAGCAACTTTTAAATTGCTAGAAAAGACAAATAATAATTGCTAGTGTTAGAGAATCCACATGAAAGAAAATGTTTTCTCTTAGACTAGATCCTTAACATTACATATGTGTTTTTCTCTTAAAGTTACTAGCTAAAATTAGAAAACTGAAACAATTGTCTCTAATGCCTTTATGGTAAAATATTCTTTTACCCAATATTTCCCCTACTGCTTTAAATATATAGTACCCGTCTTATACTTATTTTAAATCAGTTCAGTGATATATTACTTTCAGTCACATTCAGTTGCTGATTTTGAACTAACAGCCAAATTCAACAATGTTGGAACTTAAGCCACAGTGTCTGAAGGACTATAAGCCACAGCCCTGAAATTTACATAGCTTACTACTGCCACTGCCTTCTACTTAGGTTAGGCCACAAATACCAAGAAACAAACTTGTTCTCAAATATTTCATCCCTGGCTGCCAGCCAGGTCCACAAAGTGCAGGGATGCATGAAGACGAAAAGTGATGTTTGGTGGTGAGCTGAGGAGGGTGGGTAGCTTAAGTTCTGCAGACCTTAAAAAATGTTGTCAGTTCTCATTTCATCTGAACAGTTTCTTCCACACCTTCCTAGTGAGGACTTTAAATGCTGCTGATGAACTAAATTATAAAGTCACTTCTAAGTTGAGGCATTTGGATGATTCCTCTCTTTCCTGCTTTTTTTTTAAACTTGGCACTTAACTGTGTGGAGAAAACTCTTATATTGGACTTTTTCTAGCCCTAATTTAAAGCAATCTTAAGCATTCAAAATAATATTACTTTGGTGATTCCATTGATCTAACCTAATTTTCCCAGGTGTTTTTGTGTAACTGTTTAGCTAAGTGCTTCTTGTCCCTTTAAACCTGTATTCATATATTTAATTTCCCTGTAGGGGCTGGTTATTTTGTTTTCTATTAAATTAAAAGCCACTAGACAGCATGGAGGAAGAATAAATCCAGCTGAAGACAATATCCATTTTGGACATATTTACTACTACTTTTTGAGTTGTCCTTCTTAGAACCTTTCTGCATATTTCTTAAGACAACATTTTCCTCCCAGGATGTTAGATTTTCAAATCCTGGGATTTCTGAAACATAAAGATTGCATTAAAGAGGCATTTGGGTAGGTGTTTTTGTATCTTTTGTGACAGTTTTCTGACTGCATCTTAAGGGGCTTTTCCTCCAAATGAAGATGCAGTCATGTTATTTTCTGAGTTGGTAGGTTAAGTTTTGAATGAGAACCTGTCAAGCAACTACCATCTAAATCATTACAGAATTAATGGTGTTGGTATAGAAATTAAGCTAATAAACAGTGAATGTTGTTTATAATTAAGGCTAAAAATAAAACTTGGGCTCATGTCCAAAAATATATAACAACAATTAGCCAATTAATCAAGTCCTATGTGTATTTGGCCATTTCTGGAAGACACAGAAGATCCATGGGAGCCTGGAAAGGAAATGTGAATATTTGTGCATTGGAATGGAAGGCAATAAAGCATTTTTATTGTGCAATGACTAAGTGAACAATGCAAATATGCCACCAGCAACCCTAGAACTTAAGTCCTGAAATCCCACATGGACATTTGATTTGTTAGCTCAGTTCTCAATTTAAGGCTCTCTGGGTCCCCTGATTCAGTCTCCTTATTTCCATTTTAATTGCTTCCTCTATGTCTGTATTTACTTCATACTAATCCCCAACTCATGTTTTTTGGATCTCTCTTGTTGAATTTGGATCTGGCTCCCTACCTCTACCCTGAAGCAAAACACATAATCATCTTAGGACAAAATTTCCAGTTGGCTTGTCCCTAAGTGTTATAGTCGATAGAGTAGTGGTTCTGTAGTCAGGAAGACCTGAGATCAAATACAGCCTCAGACACTTTAGTAGCTATGCAACCCAGAGCAAGTCACTTAAACTCAACCTGGTTTTTTTTTTTCTTCATCTGTAAAATGGGGATAATAATAGTAGCTACCTCCCAGATTTCTTGTGAGAATCAAATGAGATAATATTTGTAAAGTGCTTAGCACAATGCTTGGCATGTCGTAGGCATTTAATAAATGTTTGTTTCCTTCTTTGCTTTCCTTTATGGGGTAACTAAAAAAAAGTTAGCTTAAACCAAAGCCCCATTAATTAAATTCAGTCTTAACTGTCTGTGACTCTAAGCTATGTCTTTTGACTCTGATTCCAGTGCTCTTTCCTCCACAACATGCTGTCTTTTAATTGTTACCAACATACTATATAGAGAGATGTAAGTCCTGACTTGTTCCCAATAGCAACAAAGCTGTATCAAGTCAATAATGTTGTGTAGGTGGTTAGTATAGGTAATTATCTTTTTCAACTCCTTTTTGTTATTTTCAAATTTTATTTTTATTTCCAGTTCCAAGTTCTCTTCCTCCCACCACCTCCTCTTCCACCAATTGAGAAAGCAAGAAATATAATATCCATTATACATATGAAGCCATGCAAAAATATATTTCTTCATTGGCCAAGTTCTAAAAATAAAAGCAGAAAAAATAAAGAATGGAAGAAAATATGCTTCAATCTGCATCCTGACTCTATCAGTTCTCTATCTGGAGGTATATGTCATTCTTCATCATAAGTGTTTTGGTGTTATGGTAAATCATTGAATTGTTACTAAGTTTTTTCCCCAGTTCATTATCCTTTATAATATCAATATTACTGTGGGCATTGTTCTTCTAGTTTTGTTCATTTCATTTTGCATCAGGTCATGTAAGTCTTCTTAGGTTTTTCTGAGACCATCCCCTTAATTTCTTACAATACAATACTATTCCACCATATTCACAAGCCATAACTTGTTCAGCCATTCCCCAATTATGGGCATCCCCTCAGTTTCCAGTTCTTTGCCACACAAAAAGAGCCACCATAAATATTTTTGTACATATGGTCTTTTTCTTTTTTCTTTGATCTCTTTGGGTTATGGTGATACTACTGGGTCAAAGGGTATGCCAGTTTTATGGTTATAATTTCAAATTACTCTCTAGAATAGCCGCTCCACTATTTCTCTCTCTGTTCCCTAGAAGATGAATTGTACTGTTGAAAAGTGAATGGTAAATATATTTCTCAATTCCCATGTCTGTCAGAACCTAATATACTAGCTTGAAACACCACAGAATTTGTGTACACCACCACAGTAACATAGATAGAGATTCACTGGAACCAGAGCTGTTCAGAATGAAATTGTCTGATGATATAGTTAAACCAAGAGATAATGGAATACTATTTGTTATATAGGATAGTTCTTTGGGAGGATAAGGGGGAAATTTAGGATAACTATGATGATGTAATAAACATATTATATCAATAAAAACTTAATTTTAAAAAGAGATAATAGGGCAGGAAGTCAGCTTATGAAGCTTCTCTAGAAAGAATGAGCATGCCCAAAGGGCACATGCTTAGTTGAAGAGTTGATTCACTACTTTTCTTCAACATTCTTAGTCCTATTTGCTTTGCTTTGTCCTCAGAAAATTGATCACTGAGTTGAACTCTGACTTTGGATCTTCCTTCTTTGGTTAAAATGAATTTTCTATATACAACCTTCACTGGAGTATGTGGTTGATCTATATATGTTGTACCCAACTTATAGGGTTATGATGGTAATTATGTTGGGCTTCCCTATTCCCTTTTTCCCTAGTTCATAACATAGTTAATTCACTGCCTCTTTTCTTTACACCTACCAACATACTCATGTATTCACATTCTTTTAAAATAATTTTTCAAATCTTAAAAAAACCCTGACTTTCAACAACCACCACAAAACAATTGAAAGTTAAAAACACCACACACACACAAACAATTGAAAGTGAACTTCACAGAATTATGCAGAACAAGCTTATCCCAAAGAAGAGATATGAGAAAACAATTTCCCCAACTCTTTTGCAGAGGTGGAAGATATGTAGATATGGTACTTTGAATATATTTTCAGACTTTTTCAATGTATGGATTAATTTTACTGATTGTTTTCTCTTCCTCTTTTTCTTTTATTAGGGTTAACTGTCAGATGCAATCATTGCTGGGATGGATACTAAAGGTTGCTCCTCACTGGCTTCAGCTGCTTGCAAATGGTGGTTATGGACCACAGTTCCTGGAACTCATAAGATCTCACATGTTTATAGTGTGATCCATTACATCCTCCAACATTCTTTCACTTAAGAAAGGAAAGAACAAATGCTAAGAATAAAGAACATCTCTCTGTCTTTGTCTCTCTCCTTTTGATCTTTTTTACATTGACATGTTATGTGAATAGTGTATATAATTTTCCTGGTTGTTCTGCTTCACTGCACATCAAATTTTTAGATTTTAAAAACATCAGATATTCATTCTAATCATCACCAGGTCCATATCTGAACCATTTGCAGTTTGGTTGGCCCTACCAAGACTTGAATCCTACTGGCAAAATCTTCAAGAGCCTCATATCACCCTCATATCTGTGAGTGAGATTTTCCCCACCCCTTAGTTATAATTGATTTAATATAGTTATGTGATTTAATTATGATAATAATCAGCATATTAACTGAGAAATTGTCATTTATTATATTTAGATATCTTATTTTAATTGTATTAGTAGATTAAGTTCTTTTCTTTCTAATTAATAATGTCAGATGATATTTTCTAATGTCAAGCATTAAGTAATATCAGAAGATACTATAGTCAGCAATATATATTTTAGAAATCATGAGTGATATGCTTGATTCAAGGGGGTCATGCAGCTCATGAGTGATATGCTTGACTAGAAGGGGGTCATACAGCAGAATTATGACCCTGTTGCCATGAGAAGACTGATAAGAGTATTGAAAAATGCTGACATTTGTCTTGTAGGCAGTTTCTATATTTCCTAAAAAGATTATTTAAATTATATTCTTTTCATTAGTATGGTATATGAGCATTTAAAGCTCTGTTGGGGGTACAAAAACCCTGTTGAGTCCTAGCTAGAGGTCTTTCAGGTCCAACCCCTGACTTACTGGCTTTATTATGAGATAGGCCATCTCTCAATAAACCTATTTTTTGGTGAGGCAATTGGGGGTAAGTGACTTGCCCAGGGTCACGCAGCTAGTAAGTGTTAAGTGTCTGAGTCCAGATTTGAACTCAGGTTCTCCTGAATCCAGGGCCACATTTTCTATGGCTTGGAGACTTTGCTGTTTCTTTTCCTTCATTGGACTTAGAAATTTTGTGACATACTCAACAAGGCATTGAAGGGGAACTTTTAAGCAACATAATGATAGACGGGATGGCTGCTGTCCAAGGATCATCCTAGCTGAGTTTGGAGAGAATCTGGTCACAGGGTGATCAATAACTCTCAAAAATTATCCTAGGAGAGAGATTTTGAGCAGAACAAATAGGGGTAATACAGCTAAGTCACAATTAATGATGAATTCAAATAATGTAATCACTTCATGGGATTCATTATTCATACTAATCAAGACCTAGCTGAACTCTAATGAAATCATAGATCCTTGGGGTATTGAAATAAATATTCTTTTAATAAACCCTCATCATTTCCTATTATTCTTTGACATAAATATAAGTTTTTGTTCCTCATCCAAGTACCTTAATGATGGACATGATTTTAGGAATATTGAAACAATGAAAAATATAGAAAAACAGAGTTATATTAAAGGAGACCATGATAACTAAAACAGGACCACACCCCATACTCCACCCCTTAATGAGGTTTTCTGATGATATACAGTAAAAAGTCACCAGTTTCAATTCCATACTCTCTAACAATGTATTGTTAGGACTTAGTAATGTCTCTATTAATTTCAAATTCTCTCCTGGTAATAGAGGGATGATATTCTTTATTTCAGATTTATTGCACATGTAGTTCAAAATAAGATTTGTCAACACAATACTTAACCATCCAATTCATGTATCAAATATTTCTTGATCTTCACCTATGTTCAAGACCTTCTCTTGCTTATAATTCAGTAGAAGAAATAATAGGTACAGAACTACAAAGATCAAGGATGACATTTCATTGATGCTTCTTAACGAAATTAGGTTGGTTCTCACATTATATAAAATGTTTTTAAAACCAGGTCAAGACCCCAAGTGTCCTGTGTCTATCCAGTGCCCTAACTATATAAGGCAAGCCAAATAACCATCCTGGGGCTCAATTTTCTCATATGTAAAATTAGGAGAATAGGTTAGCTGGCCTCTGAGGTCTCTTCCAACTATAGTTCTATGAATGGATTAGCCTACTACCCTGACTTTGTCTATCTTTAAATTGCAAGATCATTTATTGTTACATATGAAACTGGGCTACTTTTCCCCTTAATTACCATATATTGTTTATCTTTTCTATCCATGCCATTCTCTAGAAACGGAAAATGAGACTTTGGGTTCTGGATAAAGATATGATCTATTAAGCTCACATTTATTCAGCACATTACAAATTTCAAAGCTTTTTTCTCCTTATTGCTCTCTGAAGTTGATAGGTGGTCTCTATTTTACAAATGAATACATTTGCTATAGGAGTATATAGAGAGAAGTTGACAATAGAGAGCTTTTTCTCAGTTGTCCAATAATGCACTGATTCCCTTCTCTATTCTGATGAGTGGTTCCCAATGATCTGAGATTTGTGTTTTTTCCATTCAACATCCCAAATTCTTATACACCATCTCATATAATTTAATAGAGTTAAAGAGAATATCAAAATAAAAAAACCGAAAAAAGTTTCCCCATAAGAAACACAGGGTAGTATAATTTTGTAGATTTCATGCCACTGGTTTGATATGTAATAATCCATTGTTAGCATTTATATTGGAACACCTCATTCTGAAACTACTGCTGCTATCCCATAGAACTGCTGCTATCTGATATAGGACTGTATCACTGAACTGTATCACTGTTAAATGGGCTGCTTTTATCACCTGAGCTGCTTCACTGAACCTCTGGTGCTGCTAACCTGCATTAACAGCTCTTTTGTGCGTCATACCCATAGCTGTGGAACATCAAAGAGTAACTCAAATCAAGTCTCACTCTCTGTTTCTGCCTCTGTCTTTCTCAAGGTTATTGCTCCCTCCTCAGCACAAGTTACCTCAGGCTTGTTTACTATTGGGCTGTGTAAGTCAATCTGTTTTCAACTTCCTTTCATAACACTTGTGCTAGAGCAATGCAAATTACCTGGAGCTTCACTTTGCAGTATTGCAGTATTAGGTGAATCTTAGACACCTTGATCCTGCATTCCTGCAGCTATACCCAGGCTGTTGCTTCCCTTAACATAATTCTAACTCTCTACTCTTGCAATCTGTGCTGTTCCATAAAATTGTTTTCTCAAAGGGTGATCAATGACCTAAACCCCGAATCTTCCTAATTACCAAATCAATGCTTGGTTAATTCATTCCTTAGTCCCTTTCCCTTTCCATTTCTGCAACATCGGAAACTGTTGACCATCCACTTTTCCTTGGTCCTCTTATGTTCCTTGTGACTTACACTTGTTGTTCTCTTCCTATATCATGTTTCTGTTCTGCCTCTTTTAAAACTTTGTGCTCTTTTATGCTTTATGTTTTAATGCTCTTACCCCCTTTTCACAGAACTTCACCAGGGCTATATCTTTAGTGTCTCTTCCCTATACTTTCTTTCTTGAATATTTTTCTATTTTCGTTGGTTTCAACTTTTTGAAGATATTTCCAAATTTTTATCACTATTTCATAAGTTCCTTTTGCTCCTAACCTATATTTCCATCTTTTTACATAATGTTTTATTTAGATGTCCTACCAGAGGGACAGTATGGGCATAGTGGATTCAGTGCTGGATTGGAGTCAGGATGATATAGGTTAACACCCTGACTCTTGATACTTAATAGTATGTGCCCAAAGGCAAGTCATCTAACCTCTCTGAACCTCAGGCAGTTTCTCAAGGACTGTGAATCAATGATGTGTTAGGAGCAGAAAAAATTGCTATTCACCAAAGTAAGCCAAGGATGACAGTGATGTTGCTCTTACTTTGAGGTATTAATAACCTTAGGGAAAAAAGCTCCTCTCTGATTTTTTCACCACTTTGGGAGCAACGTGGTGAGGAAAATACACATTTATATAGCATTATACTGTGTGCTAAGCCTTGTATCTAAGTGTTTTTAATGCATATTATCTCAAATTGAATCTCACAATAATCCTTTGAAATAGATGTTATTATTATCTCCATTTTATTGTTAAAGAGAATGGGGCAAACAGAGGTTAACTGAAATGCCCAGGATTTCACAACTATTTAGTGAGTAGAGGCCACATTTGAGTGTTGGGTCTTCTAACTCCAGGCTCTGTACTCTATTTGCTGCACTACCAAGCTGCCTCTGTGGCTAAAGACACATTAGAGAACTCGTTCCCACACTCTTTCAGCATTGAGCATTCTTTCCTTTCCATGGAATCCGTATCTTCTGCCAATAAAAATGTACAGTCTTCTTTTATCTTGAAATACTTTTCTTGTCTTCCTCTCTCCCTTCAATTCTATTATTGTTTCCCCTTCTTTTCATTATCTTCCTGTATAGCATTCAGTATATAAGCCCTGGTCCTTCCCTAACTACCTATGTCCTCTTAACTCCCTACAATCTAACTTTGATCCCCCAGCATAGTACATGCTATCTTAAGGGTCACTGTTGAACTCTTTAATGACAAATCAAATTTAAAAGCCTTTTTTAAGTCCATGGATTAAAAAAACAAACAACATACCAGGATGTTTCTCTAAGCATCAATACTTTTTCAGGTATTCTACAGCAAATGGTGTCAAAACTCAAATTGAAATGGGGGCCACTAATAAATACATAAGGATCCCTAAGAGTCACTCATTGCCCTTATTTTTATGTTTTTATTTTTTGTGGGTGATGAGGGGTTAAGTGGACTTGCCCAGGGTCACACAGTAGTAAGTGTCAAGTGTCTGAGGCTGGATTTGAACTCAGGTCCTCCTGGACTCCAGGGACAGTACTCTATCCACTGTGGCCTCTAAGCTGCCCCAGAAGTATCTATCATACCTTAAAAATGGAGTTGGTTGAGAATAGGTAATTGATGTCACATGTGGAAGGGGGCATTTCTAATCATACCAGATGTGGTAGGAAAATTCCCTGGGGTTACTTATTGATATCTGACTTGACGGGGAGAGAAAGTTTCCCTTATCAGGACCAGAAAATAGGGTGAGGGTTTGAGTGGCAATCAGAGACTCCAGGAATAGGTATGTTAGCTTGTAGTAGCAGGAATCCAATCAGGAGCCATGATCATTTACATGCTTGATACAGGGTCAGGAGTCAGGACAGTGGAAAAGTACAGGTTGTCTTATTAATGCTTAAGTGGACTCTTATAATAGAGTCGTATCATTTAAAACTACCACCATTAAAACAAGATTTCAAAAATCCACAGTTATCACAGTGACAGAATTGAGAGTTCAATTTCCCTACTCCAGGTATTTTCAATGGCTTTCCATCAGTTTGGAATACTTTCCCTCTTTCATTTTCACTTTCTGGCTGCCCTCGGTTCTATTCAAGTTCCCAGTTAACATCTTACTTTCTACAGAAAACCCTCTCCTGATCCTTCTTAATGCTAATGCTGTCCCTCTGTGGATTATTTCCAATTATCCTTTAGCTTCTTTGTACATAGTTATTTGCATGTTATCCCCGCCCCCATTAGATTGTGAGCTTCCAATGAGCAAGGACTCTTTTAAAACCATACTTTGTATCCCCCGTGCTTAGACAGTGCCTGGAACAAGTGGGTTTTCAAAAAAGGTTACTGACTGGTTGACTGACTTGATTTCAGGTTGCCTGGCTCCAAGTTCAGCATCACCTATATTTTTAAAAAATATCTCTTATTCAGGGCAGCTAGGTGGCACGTGGATAAAAGCACTGGCCCGGATTCAGGAGAAACCTGAGTTCAAATCCAGCCTCAGACACTTGAAACTTAACTTACTAGCTGTGTGACCCTGGGCAAGTCACTTAACCCTTATTGGCCCACACAAAAAAATCTCTTATTCATTCATAAATTCAGTCAATGACTACCTACTGAGTATATTATGGTATACACTGAAGGGGATACAGAGACAAATTAAATAACTTTTGCCCTATGGGATCTTATAGTCTATAGGAGAAATAAACTATATGCATTATTATAATGTACATTTGATGAATATATGAGGAGTTCAAAGTGTTATAATAATTAATAAGAGGCACCTTCTGCCTGGTAGTTTTAGGGGAAGCTTAATGGAAGAGGTGACAATTAAACTGGATCATAATGGACTGATAAAATTTCAACAGTCAGATCTGGGGAAAAGATATTCTAGGCATAGGTAATAGTCTGAACAAAGGCATTAATGCAAAAAAGTACATCACAAGTGTAGGAAGAGTAGCAAATAGTTTGGCTAGAATTCAGAGTCTGGGAAGGCATATCCAAATCTTGTCTCTGGCATTTACTATTGGCTAAGTCCCTTAAATTTCTCGGAGTTTCAGCTTCCTTTATCTGTAAAATGGGGATAATAATGCTAGTAAAGCAATAGAGGTATCTGGTAGTGCAATGGGTAGAATTCTGGGCCTGGAGTCAGAAGGAACTGAGTTCAAATCTGATCTCAGGACACTAGCGGTGTGACTCTGGGTAATTTACTTAACTGAAGTCTGCCCCAGTTGACTCATTGTAAAATGAGGGAAAATAATAGACCCTATTCTCAGGGCTGTTGTAAGGATCAAATGAGATCATATTTATAAAACTGGTCTGGCACAAAGTAGCTGCTATGTAAATGCCTATTCCCTTCTCCCTCACAATAAGTATCTAACCAGGTTGTTGTGAGGCTCAAAGAAATAATATATGTAAAACACTTCACAAGCCTTAGGGTCCTGTGTAAATGACAAACTATTATTACAAGTAATCTATTGTTGTTATCCTGTCATTTTAAGTTTTGTGACCCCATTTGGGGTTTTCTTAACAAAGGATACTGGGGTGGTTTGCCATTTCCTTCTCTAGCTCATTTTGTAGATGAGAAAACTGAGGCAAACAGGGTTAAGTGACTTGCCCAGGGTCACATCGCTAGTGCCTGAGGGTGAATGTGAACTCAGGTCTTCTTGACTCCAGGCCCAGTGTTCTATCCACTGTGCCACCTAGCAGCCCCTATTGTAAATATTATAATAATGTATTATAAATAAACTACATATAGGTCTAATGTGAGACAGATGACAGAGCCTATAAATGATACTTCAAGTATCAGAGATAACCAAAAAATGTGCATAAGAGAATTATCTTCTTGAGTAGCCCTCAATGTTATTTCATTACATTTATACCTCTTCCTACCTTCCAGAAAAGAATTGGGTATAGGCAGGTAGGTGGCACAGTGATAGAGCACTGTCCCTGGATTCAGGAGAACCTGAGTTCAAATCTCACCTCAGACACTTACTGTGTGACCCTGGGCAAGTCCCTTAACCTCGATTCCCTTAAACATCTGGTGTCATCTCAGTCATCCTGATATATATCTTGCCACTGGACCCAGATGGCTCTGGAGGAGAGAGTGAGGCTGGTGATTTTGCACAGCCCTCCCTCACTTAAATCCAATTCAGTGCAAGTAATGACCTCATCTTGATGTCATGGTCCTCTTTGGGAATGCAGGACAAACAACAAGGGTATAGTCATTATTCAATATTTGGGTGGTTTTTGTTTTTGTTTTATAGTGTGGTCAGGTTAAAATACATGGATAGGACCCTGACCTGAGCCCCTTCTGATGACCCCCTGGCCTGCCTGCCCAAGAACACAGCTATTTGCTATTGGTAAACAGTAGCCCTGCCAGGGAGCTGTCCAAAGCCCATTCTTAAGATCACAATTGTCGTTCAATTTATTCCCCACAGGGGGGTTTACAGTCTATATTAAGTTTTTAAAAAAAACAAAATTCAATTTTTGTTTTTATTAATCTCTAAAAGATCCTGAATTTCCTTAGACATGTTTTTGAGAACTCTCATTGTTTGATTTGGTTATTGGCAAAGTTATTTAAAGTTGTGTTAAGATCAATTTTGTTAGGAAATTTCCAGCTAATCATCAGTATCTGAAACACCTGAGAGATTTTGTGCAACCACACTGAGACCATGCCCAGGATCAGAGCCAGAATCCAGAGCTATACCCAAGAATCATTTGAGAAAAGACTTTCAAAGACTTAAATGGACATTTTCCTGTTTTCCTTTTCCCATTGCATACATTATTTGTAATGTCACCTGCCCCCTTTAGTTTTTTTTTTTTTTTTTTTTTTTTTTTGCGGGGCAATGGGGGATTAAGTGACTTGCCCAGGGTCACACAGCTAGTAAGTGTCAAAGTGTCTGAGGCTGGATTTGAACTCAGGTACTCCTGAATCCAGAGCGATGCTTTCTCCACTGCGCCACCTAGCTGCCCCGCCCCCTTTAGTTTTTTGTCAATGTGTTGCTCCAATTTCTGTTCTCTTTTTCATTCCCTTTACATTACTAGTTATAAGTATCTGCAAAGTGATTGCTTCATTTAAGGAAACTACTGTTTCTTAATGAAGCACAGGGGGGGGGGAGTATGAGAACATTATTACCAGGGGCTCCCTGTTTAGATAGCATGGGTTGACCTTTCTTTCTTTCTTTCTTTCTTTCTTTCTTTCTTTCTTTCTTTCTTTCTTTCTTTCTTTCTTGTGGGACAATGGGGGTTACCCCAGGTCACACAGCTAGTAAGTGTCAAGTGTCTGAGGCCGGATTTGAAGTCAAAGTACTCCTGAATCCAGGGCCGGTGCTTTATCCACTTGCACCACCCAGCTGCCCCGTGGGTTGACCTTTTCTAAGGTTCAGTGTCCAAAGTTACCTCACAGCAACATGAGACCACTCTCAACCAATCAGCTTGAGCAGTGTGGAAGGCTGTTTGTTTTGTCAGTTGGTGGTTGGAATCTTGTGAGAGGTGGAGCTCTGATTGCTCCTGGAGGGTAGTTAGGTTTTCCTATTCTTTCAGAGACATTTGTTCTCTCTTGTGTTAACCCTCTAATATATTTTAATAAATGTTTAATACCCTAAACTGTTAAACTGTTGTCCTAGTTAGCTTTCCCCACATGGGGCAGGTGCCACACCACATTTAGTTTTACCCATCACAGTATAGATATAGATATAGATATAGATATAGCTAACAGATACAGATATAGATATAGATGATATATATAGATGCTTCTATGTGTCCATAGTTTGCATATGTTCCCCTACATTAGGGTGAGAGTACCCTGGGAACAAAGACTGTATTTTGTCTTCTTTGTATTCCCCAACATTAGTACAGTGCCTGACATCTACTTAAGCATTTAATAAATAGTTGTTGGCTTACAATGACTGACAACATGGCATAAAACCGGGTTCAAATCTGCCTCTGACACTAACTCTATGACCATGGGTAAGTTACTACTTCTTTGAGATCATCTTCTCTATTTGTAAAAGAGGAATGATAATGTAGAACCTACTCATGGGGTTGTTATATACTGTATATAAAAGTATTAACCAGTTTTTAAGTCCCATATAAGTACCAGTTATTATTATAGGATTCAGAACTGGAATGAGATATGAGAGATTTGTTTAAATCATTATTCTTTTCATATCAAGCTACCTAATCCCCCAGTGCGTTAAATCATTAAAAAGATCTAGCACTTTGTGTCAGAACAATCAGGGGCAGCTAGGTGGTTGCAGTGAATAAAGCACTGGCCCTGGGATTCAGGAGGACCTGAGTTCAAACTCTGGCCCCAGACATTTGACACTTACTAGCTGTGTGACCTTGGACTTTTAACCCTCATTGCCACACAAACAAAAAAAAGATATTGTACTTTGTGTCAGAACAATGTCATTGGCAGTACCACAAAGTCTCTGTCTATCTTGGGAAATGAGTAGACCATAGCAAGTAGGGTGATTTCTTCAAAAGTCTTGGAGCAACTTTCGTTCATAAAATGTCATTTTGAAAAAAAAATGTTAAGGCCAGATTCCTGCTTTTGCTTGTATTGCTGTTGTTGTTGAATCATTTCAGTTGTGTCCAATTCTCTGCGACTCCATTTAGCGTTTCTTGGCAAAGATACTGAAGTGGTTTGCCATTTTCTTTCTTCAGCTCATCTTACAGAGGAGAAACTGAGGCCACTAGGTTTAAGTCACTTGCCCATAGTCACACAGCAAATAAGTGTCTGAGGCCAGATTTTTAACTTAGGTTTATCCTGACTCCAGAGACAGCACTCAATTTACTGTGCCACCTAGCTGCCCCCATTCTGTTTCTTCTTCTTCTTCTTCTTCATCATCATCATCATGGTAGATAGAGGTCTGGCATTGGATTCAGGAAGACTTGAGTTTAAATCATGCTTACTGGCTATGCAACCCTTGGTAAATGACTTAAATGACCTTAACCTTTCCAGTGCTCCTGACCACTCTCCGAGAATGTAAATTAAGCACAATTGATCTGTGTTGTTATTACAGTCCTATCTGTATTGCTAAAAGAAGTTTACTCATTAGGACTTCCCTATACCCAATGAATTTACCTACCCTTATAATAATCATTGTATTATTTTATTATAGAATGTTTTAAGGGAGGCCCTTAACTTAGGGTCTAGAGACACCCAAGGGTTCTGCAAATAGATTTTAGGTGGTTCATGAACTTGGAATGGGGAAAAACTATTTCAATATAGTTTATTCCTGGGGCAGCTAGGTGGCGCAGTGGATAGAGCACTGGCCCTGGAGTCAGGAGTACCTGAGTTCAAATCTGGCCTCAGACACTTAACACTTACTAGCTGTGTGACCCTGGGCAAGTCACTTAACCCCAATTGCCTCACCAAAACAAAACAAAACAAAACAAAAACAAAAAATCAATATAGTTTATTCCCTTTGTAATTCTATGTATTTGATTTTAAGAATTTAAAAACATTTTCCTGAGGTGTCCATAGGCTTTTCCAGACTGCCAGACAGGTTCACAATCCAGAAAACATAAAGAACCTCTGCTCTAATGGTTTCAAAGTCATTTGGGGAGAATTCATTTGAAAAAATACATACATCCTTATTTTACATCTGCTGGTTCCACTGGCTTTTATGAAATTCCCAGTGGAGTGCATCACTGCTGTGGTTGGAGACCAGAGGGATTTGAAAGGGAGGATGTCTGGGTGTTGGTAATGGCCTGCAGCAGCTGGCTGCCTCTTTAATAGGCATGGTTTGGCCAGGGATGGGTTTCCCTGAATATTATTTTCCTAATGAGACTTCGTGATAGAGTCCACATCAGAATTTTAGGAAACAGCCTAACAGTTGTTGAGCAAACACTTGAGAGAGATCTCTTGTGTGTAGGTGCCTGTTATAGACACCATGAGGAGTTACCAAATGTTTTTACCTAGGGCGTTTCTGTTTGGATTTGGCCACTCCACCCACCCTAAGTTATTTCCCTGAGAAGCTTTCCAGCATATGCTGGAAAACAGGCAATTTACTGCCTGGCATTTTCCCTCTCCCCTCTCTTTCCCTATGGATGCTTTTCTTTCCTTTTGCCCTGGGTTTTCAGTTGAGCTCTTACCAGCTGCTGACTCTAGCACCTCCCACTTCTGAGGTCCCTCTCCTTTTGCCTAAGAAGTCAAGAAACTCAGTGATTCTTCCCACAATCTTGACAAAGCCAAATGGAAGGTGAGTTTTTGTTTTCTTATTCACAGACTGTAAATCCCAGGCAAGTCACTCAACCTATCTTTCTAAAGCCAGAGTGCATATGAATGACCATGCTGCAACTGCTGCAAGACTTTCTTTCATCTTTTCAAGTACCTCTACTGAACTTAATATTCTTCCATTCAATTAGCTCAATAAATAATTTGTAAATGCCTCCTGTGTGTCAATGCATGTGTATTGGGAGAGATGCAAAGTTCAGGAAGAATTTGTGGTCATATCCTCAGGAAGCTTAATCTAATAGGAGGACATGAAACTACATAAATTATTCAATTCATTTCCATTCTATTGAATACAGCAAGCATTTATCCTACTGCAAAACATGCTAGGAACTATGCAGACATTGGGACTACAATGATAGAAAATGAAACTATCTTTGCTTCTAAGGTGCTTTTATTTCCTGGGGAGATGCCACTGGACCCCAGTTAATATAGTACAAGGTGAATTGAGGACAGAAGTGAGTATTATCAACTTGGGGGAAACAGGGAAGACACCATGGAGGGCATCTATGTGAGCTGAGCTTTGGACGAAGTTAAAGATTTGGAGGAGACAAGAGGAGGGAACACATTCCAGGTAAGCGGACAAGGCTTTTGCAAATGCATCGAGGTGAGAGTCGGAAAATAGTTGGTAGTTTTTTTGGTATGAAAGAGTTTGGTGAGAGGAAATAGATATGAAGAAAGGCTGGAAAGATCTATGGGAGACCAATTGAATCAAAGCCTTAAATATGAGGTTATATGAGTTTCTCATTTTTAAGGATCCACTGAGGGGATCAGAGGGGGATTTGAGCATTGGGTTGACATAGTCAAACTTGTGCACTAGGAAGATTGTTTGGAAGCTGCATGAAGATTCGATTAGAGAGAAGACAGAGTAGATACAGGTGAGAATTTTTTAGGAAACTATTCCAATTAGTCATGGAAATGGGGATAAGAGAAAAGATGGGAGCAATGTTGGACATGTAGAATCAAGGATCGCTGAAGCATCAATTTCAATATGGAAGAAATCTTAGAGGCCATCTAGTTTATACTCATAATCTTAAAAGTGAAGAAACTGAGGTCCAAAAAGGTTGTGACTTTTTTGGGGGGAGGCAATCAGGGTTAAGTGACATGTCCAGGGCACACAGCCAGTGAGTGTCTGCAGACCAGATTTGAATTCAGGTGCTCCTGATTCCAGGGCTGGTGTTCAATCTACTGTACCATCTAGCTGCCCCAAGTAGGACTTTTCTTAAAGATACATAGGTCACAGATTGTAGAACCTGGATTTGAACTCAGTTCCTCTGACTCCATGTGGTGTCATAGAAAAGAATGTGGTATATTTGGAGTCAGGATTTAAATAGGTTCAAATACTAACTCTGCCATTTACTATCTATGTTACCTTGGGTAAGTCATTTAACCTTAAATGTAAAAATAAAGGGTTGTATTAGATGATCTTGAAGGTTCCTTCTCTCTAAATCTAAGATTTCAAATCCATGCAAGTATTCGAATATGGGGCGGGGGGGAGGTAAGAGAAAAGGAAGCTTAAAGGATGACTCTACGGTTATGAAACTGGATTACTGGAATGATGGTGATTTCCTATTTCCTCAACAAAAAAAAGGAAAGTTTGGAATCCCCAAACTCAATGATCCATCAGCCTCAACCTCCCCCATAGCCAGGATTACAGGAGGGTGCCGCTATGACTAGCTGGTGATATGTGGCAGAAGAAAATTATGGCTGGATATATTGATTTTGGAATCATCTTTATGGTAAAGATACTTGAGTTTGATGGCATTGATGAGATATCAGAGAGAGTGAAGAGAAGGAAAGGAGAAGACCAAGACAGAGATCCAGGGAATACTTATCCTAAGGGGGGAGGAGCTAGATGGGGATCCATCAAAGGAAAACTGAGGAGTGGTTCAGACAGGTAGGAGGATGAACAGAAAGAAAGTAGTGTCATGATAGTCAGGAAGAAGAGAGAATGTCTATAAAGGGGTGGTCAATAATATCAAAAGATACATAGAAGTAAAAGAGGATGAAGACCTGCAAAAACCAAACAAAAATAAAAAACAAAAACACCTCTAGATACATCAGTTAAGAAAGGGTTACCTTTAGAGAGAGTAATTTCATTCAAGGGGTGGAGTAGAAAGTTAGATTGTGTGGGATTTTGAGAAGTTATCTAAAGTCAAACTACTCTGGGAGACAAGGGAGGATCCTTATTGAGATCACAGATCATGATTCACCTTGAAAAGAAAGACCATAGATGAAAATATAGAGGTAATTAAAAGTATGGAACAATGGAGAAGAGGGAGCTTGGGCTAATTGGTTCTTTTTCTTCCTCAGTAAAATAGGAAACAAAGACCTAGACTGACAGAATGAGATGGTGGGAGTGAAGGAAGCTCAGAGAGAGAATGGAAGATCTGGAACAACTGCTAGTGTGGAGTCGATTTGAGAGTCAATCATGGGAAGCATAAGATTTTTGCTGTGTCTAGTTGATTGATAAATAAAAAAATAAAGCATTTATTAAGAATTTAATTTGTCCCAGGCTTGTTTGAAGCATACAAGGAAACAAAACTGCTACAACATATAAAATGGTGCTGGAAAGTGATAGCGGGTGGGATATGGGGTCAAGGTGAGGAGACTGGACCCTGAAAAATTAGACAACCAAGGGAGCTGGGAGTGGAATCAAGTTTTCAGCTAAGATTAACATGAGATTAATTGAGACTAGATTACTATGAATTTGTAGTGGGCTAGGTTGTACAGTTGTGGGACTTTCTCTACTGATTCAGCAGATCACTGCTATAATTTTGATAACATAAATGTATAAGATGGATGCACATCAGAGGGAAATGCTATTGGGGTAGGGGTGGGAAACAGTACAATTTGGGCTTCAGGGACAGCTTTCTGGAGATGACATATTAGTTGGGCCTTAAAGGATATATAGGAATTCAAGACTTGGCGAAAGGCAAGGAAAATGTTCTAGGTATAAGGAATAATGTGTTAGGAAACATTTTTTGAGTGTCTACTATATGCCAGGCACTGTATTAAGCACTCAAGATACAACAATAGGCAAAATATATTCTTTGCACTCAAGAAGTTCACAATCTAATGAGGGAGATAACAAGCAAATATGCACAAAGATGCCATGCACAGAATAGAAAATAATTAAATAAATAGTTGAGTCAATTAATTAGTTGATTAAATGATTGGATCAGATAATTAATAATTAAGAGGGATGACACTAAAATTAAAAGGAATTGGGGAGGGGCAGCTAGGTGGCACAGTGTATAGAGCACTGGCCCTGGATTCAGGAGGACCTGAGTTAAAATCCAGCCTCAGACACTTGACACTAGCTGTGTGAACCTGGGCACGTCACTTAACCCCAATTGCCTTACCAAAAATAAATAATAAAATAAAAAGAAAAGAAAAAAGGGTTTGGGGAAGGCTTTCTTTCAAAGATGGAATTATAATTGATATTTGAAAGGAAAAAGGGAAGGGCAGTTAGGTAGAGATGAGGAGGAAGAGCATCCCAGCATGGGAGATAGCCAGAGAAAATGCCTGGAATGGAGCAAAGTGGCTTGTTCAAGGAACAACAAGGAAACCAAAGGTCACTGGAAGGAAGAAGCATATAGTGGATAGTAAGTATAAGATTGGAAAGATAGGCAGAGGCTAGGTTATGAAGGACTTAGAATGCCAAACAGCTGCTTTTGTATTTGATCCTGAAAGCCATAGGAAGCCCACTTGGAGTTTACTGAGTGGGTGTGTGTGTGACATAGCACTTTAAGGGCTGAACAAGGATTGGAGTAGGGAGAGATTTGAGGTATGCAGACCCACAGCAGGCTATTACAAAGCCCAAAGTGTGTGCTGATGAGGGCTTGAACACTGTTGGCAGGCAATCAAAGGAAGAAGTGGGCATAGCCTAGAGTTGTTGCAAAGGAGAAATCATCAGATCTTTGTAATGAGTATATCCCTTAGCATAGTTACCAAATGATAGTCAGCACTTTATACATTTTTCTTATTGATAAACAAAAGAGGGTTGTAAATCTGTTCCTGTTAGTGTACCTAAACATTTATTCATTTAAGATCGGCAGCAGTTGTTATAGAAGGAGTCCTGGACTTTCTGAACAGAAGACCCCTAAGATACTTATTGGATCATATCTCAATTCTGATACTTTAACTAGATGAGCACAGACAAGTATTTTATCCCCTCTGAACCTTAGTTTCCTCTTCTGTAAAATAAGGATTATACTATCACCCTATTTACAAGGTTCTTATGAGGAAAGTGCTTTGTAAACCTTCACGTGCTGTAGAAATAGAAATTGTTTTTTCTGAGGGAGAATGGATGCCAAGGACAAAGGAACTTACCTAGACTAATGTATGAGAACATGCATTGTTGGGCTTTCCACTTCAGTGTTAAAGGTTACTAATGGCCATCAATGAAGCAGAGCAAGCTTAGGAATTCTTTTTTTGAATTGCAACTATAGTAAAACTGCATTCTCTCAGACTAATGGAATAGAAGGCAACACTTCTATTCTGAATTACAGAATGATTTTGCATCCTGAAATTTTATTATCTTCTAATACACTGAAAAAACTTCGAAGAAGCTAGCAAAAGAGCAAAGTGTGATCTAGTAAAAGACTCTAGGGATCCTGTTTTTTAAAATAGATGAGAATGAGGTAAACTGCCAGTGTGACTTTAAAGTTACTTCATCTTTGCGAAATCAGAGAAAACAGGTGAATTAAAGAAAACTTCTTTGGGGGAAATTCGGAGGGAAAGAGAATTATGATCTTCACCTATTTGATAGGTTGTCATATGGAAGAGGATTTGGCCTCAGAGAAAGGATCAGCACCAGTGGGTAGGAGCTATAGGGAGGTAGATTGTGGCTCAATATAAGAACAACTTCCAAGCAATTAGACCCTGTCTAAAAGTTAAAATGGATTTTGGAGGGGGGGGTGTGCCCAGAAGAGGGCTTCCATCCTCCTGGGCAGATGCTGGACATCCATTATTGGATAACTGTAGAAGAGTATTATGCTTCAGGTGAGGATTGAACTGGATGACAGGTGTCAAACATGTGGTAGCTCATGCAGCTAAAATTATATTAAAATGTAGTTCTATCTGGTTTTAATGTGTTGATGTATTAATAAAAAATAAGCATATAAACACGTGTTGTTTTCTAAGTCAATATGTGGTCCACAGGGATCCTTTACATATGGTTTAGTGGCCCCCCGATTCTATTGAATTTGACACCATTCGAATAGATGACCTCTCGAGGTCCCTTATAATGAAATATTCTGTTATTCCTGAATTTAAAAAATCTAAAATCCAGCTCTGTGTTCTGTTGGTTTGCTCTTCAGAAATTGATGGATAAAATTAAATGGATCCTAGCTCCTAGCTCATGGCTTTTGTGAAATGCTGATGGGGAAAAACTGGATTTGGGAATAAGAACATCTGGTCTTTTGTCCCTACCTTCCTACTTGATCCAAACATGGAACCATAGACCAAGTCCTTCAACACTCTGAAAGCCCCACTTTCCTATTCTCTAAGATGGGGATAAAACCCAAGTCTTTGTTATCAAATGGGATAGACTTTACAAGGTGCCATATAAACTAACCTATCATAGGAGGGCCTTTAGCACTTTGAGCAATCCCCCGTGGAGACTTTGGGATGAGTATGGCAAAAGTTATTCAGGATTGACAGGCATGGATGGATTTTGTCTTCATTGTTGGAGGGAAGATCTAAATTAATGAATATGGTGGACAGAGAGTGGGCCTGGAGTCAGGAAGGCCCAAGTTCAAATCTGAACCTCAGACATTAGTTAGCTGTGCAAGTCACTTCAACTCTGCTTTAGTTTCCTCATATGTAAAATGGGGATAATAATAATAATACCTACTTCTCAGGGTTGTTGTGATGATTAAATGAGATAATATTTGCAAAGTGCTTATTAGCTAAGTGCCTGGCACAGGGTAGATGCTATATAAATATTTGAATAATGATACTGATAATATTGATACTCCAAGTATCCAAGCCTTGCCTTTCACATTTTTCAATCTTGAATCTCTTCATATTCCATGAAGCTCTGTAGATATTATTTGAAGGCAACAGGAAGTGACCTAGTGAATGATTACAACCATTTCTCTGTTTCCACCCTGGGATTTTCCATTGTTGGGTCACTGCTCAGGGGAAAGTTTTGTTTTTTCTCTTAAGTGGTAGGAGGAAGCATAAATGGTCTGATTCTATTGCTGATACATTTCTTCTTCATTTGTCCGACAAAGGAAGGGGAGGCTGGGATTTGCATGTCTGGTTTTATTGATCATTTAATTTGCCCTAGGCATATTTTGGCTACAGGTAGCTATTTCTAGGACTTCATAGGAATCTGATTACAATGAGAGACTTCATTTGATGATTTCATCCAAAGACTCTGGAAGAGCAGTTCCTGTATAATTCTACCTCTCCTTCAATTTGATTTCCTTCTCTCTGCTTTTTAATCAGTTTGGCTAAAGGTCTATAATCTTAAGTCTTGTTCACTAACTAGTTTTTTTTTGTTGCTTTACTTAAAAATTCCTTTTGGCCTTTTTTTTTCTAATTTATCTATTTCTCCTCTAATTTTCAATATTTCCTCTTTTGTGCTTATTTTGAGTTTATTTTCTAACTTTGAATTGCATATCTAGTTCTTTAATTTTTTTCTTACTCTATTTTGTTAGAATATGTTCTCCAGGGATATATTTTTCCCTCTGAGGTCACCCATTATTCAAAAGCAAGCTGAAATATTACCTCTTGATTACATTGATCTCCAGAACAAGTGATCTCTCCCTTCTCTGCACCCCTACAGTGCTTTATCTGGACCTTTCTCATTCACCTTCTACAAGTATCAAGATGAAACTTTGTGTCTATCTTATTTTCCCTCCTAGACCGAGTACCATGATGGCAAAAATTGTATTTTCATTAATTGTGTGTATCCTGTAGCATTTTGCACAGTGCTTTGAACTCAGTAGATGCTACTCATTGCTTGAAGGGATAAATCACTTTGAATATAATGGAATGTGCTCTGTGAAACCAATGCTATGTTTATAATGTACAGATGTTTACAAGTGATGTAAACAAACACTCATTGATGTTTATATCTTTTTTTTTTCTCCTGTTCAGGAGGAGTCTGATGAAACCAGTAAACAGGGGTATGCAGATAGCTCTTGAAGCCTTACCTGGTAGTTGTCCAAGCCAGTTGCTTCCAATCCACTCCTTCCTTCACAAATCTTCTTCTCCTTCCAACCTTCCTCAGGAGAAACCTGATGAATCTTGTTTTTGGTGCAAGGCTATATTCAATACCAAGCTCTACTGATTCCATATCCATAACATTTCTAAATCTTTTCCTTTACTTTCTTTTCCCATGGTTATCACCCCAGTACATGCTTTCATGAATATTTGTCGAATAATGCAACAGACAGTTTCCTAGTAAGCAGCTAGGTGGTGCATTAGATAGGATGTGGGGCCTGAAGTCAGGAAGACTCATTTTCCTGAGTTCAAATCTGGCTACAGATGCTGACTAGCTATATAACCCTAGGAAAGTCCCTTAACCTTTCAGTTTCCTCATCTGTAAAATGAACTGGAGAAGGAAATGGCAAACGACTCCAGTATCTCTGCCAATAAAACCCCAAATGGGGTCACAGAGAGTCAGACATGACTCATATGACTGAATAATAACAAAAGCAATAGTAGATATCCCTGATTCTATACCTTCCCCTTTTCGACTTATCTTTCCCACAGCAGTTAGATTATGCTTGAAGTTCTGCAAAGCACTTTGTGTAATAGATCTCATTTGATCCCCCACAACAACCATGCAAGGCTCTTCTCAATCCCCATTTTAAAGATGAAGAAACTGGGATTTAGAGAGGTTAGGTGACAACACACAAAGAGCTATGCATAAAGAAGACATAAACAGGATAAATTGGGGTAATCTCAGAAAGAAGGCACTAGCATTAAGGGCAGCAGATGACAAAGGTTTTTTGCAGAAGGTGAAATATTTGGACTTGACAGCCTCAAGGTTCTTTCCATTTCCAAAATATGAACCCCCTAATTTTATAGTTGAGGACTCAATAAAGGACAAAACAGAATATTATATTGTCCTTTGAAAGGCCAAATGAATAGCTGCATCTGAGGGGGGTTCCTAGAAAAAGTAGTGTTCTCTAAGGGGTGGAAAGATTCTCAATCCTGAGGTAAAATACCCTCCCCCACAAAAAACAAATCCAGATCCAGAAGCCTAATTCAAGATGGACATTTCCTGGAAAGGAGGGAATTTGTGAGATGTAGAGACTCTTTTTATTTTGATGTTCCAGAAAGGGTCTGGGACCTCTGAATATGTAGATAAGCTACCTATTTAAGCTCCCCACACCCATCCTTTCCCAAGGAAACCGCTGGTGTTAATTTCCCTGGCTGAGCCAGGAAACTCCCTATTTTATTTTACCCTCCTCAAACAGACATCATAAATGAAAGGAAAAAAAAATAAGAGGAAAATCTCTGTTCATTCTAAACTTCAATTTACCAATGCTTTTTGACTGTATCTGTCATACACAATCTAACTTGGGATCTGTGTCATTATCAGTCAGAGAACTTTGCTGGAAAAACACACAGGAAATGCTTGGCTCATCTGGCATTCTATCCAATATAAATCTTTGGTAATTGACTCTCCCCCCTGTACAGTAAATATAATTATAAATGCTATTCACAATGATGACTGAGGTCCTGGAGGATTCTGAATTGTGTTCTAAAATCATCAAAGAAAGATTAAATTGCATTTGCTCAAGACTCACTGTTAAGTGCATTTTATTTTACCATATTTATAAAGTTGGATATCTGTGTATGGTACAGATGAGGCTTTGGTTAAAATTCCCTGACTAACTGGACAGTTGATTCAATCAATCCCTTAATCCAAAAACATATGTAGTAGTACACAAAATGTCCCAGGCTTGGTTGGGAGCCAGGTTATACTTATAAATGTACTTGTCACCCCTGTTAGGAGGTAAGCCCCTTGAGAGTAGGTTTTTGCTTCATTCTCAGTATTTTCATCAGTAATCTCCATTCTTAGTACCTAACACAGTGAGTATGAGCCTAATCAATCTTTTTTTTTTTTTTTTTTGCGGTGGCAATGGGGGTAAAGTGACTTGCCCAGGGTCACACAGCTAGTAAGTGTCAAGTATCTGAGACCGGATTTGAACTCAGGTACTCCTGAATTCAGGGCCGGTGCTTTATCCACTGCGCCACCTAGCCGCCCCCATGCCTAATCAATCTTTTTTGGTTGATTTTAGGATTATTAGCTTTGTGAACATGAACAGAAAGATTTTTGGACATTTTTATAGTGAACTAGGTTGGGATTTTTCCTGATGGAGGGAATGTCTACAGTGATGGAGCCTGAGAGGCAGTGTGGTTAAAGTGGATAAAGAATGCTGGATCTGGAATCAGACGACTTGGGTTCAATCTGGCTGCTGACAATACTTGTACAACCCTGGTTAAGTCACTTAACCTGTCTGGGTCACATATTCTCATTTGTAAAATAAGGGTGTGTTGGATTACATGGACTCTAAAGTCTCTAAGGTTCCAGTATTTGTAACCATAAGATCAATGAAGGGATTCGAAATGAGTGTTTCATATTTCATGGAGAATTAGATTGCATTTGATTAAAATGAGGAAAGAGATGCTCCCCTATAAATACCACTCTTCAAAATAACTCTTTCCAGTCCTATTTCATTGACTGACTTAATTACTTACCAAAAGGCTATGCCATGTTTCAGATGCTTCACACAACCACAAAAAAAGCCTGGCTTTGCCTTCTGATAGAGTGTTCTGCCCACAAGGATACTTAGTAAATGCTGTTGCCTCACTCCAGTGGCTTGTATTCAGAGAAACATATCAGTCATTTGCTCTGAATCACACAGATCTTATCTAAGCAGAGAACCTTGGGGAGCAGCAGGAGAAGCAAAAATCCCTTTGGAGAGTGCATTCGAAAGCCCTCTTTGCCTTGGACCCAAGCCATGTTTTCATGATTCTAAAGAGCACCAGAGTTTGGAGACCTAGTCATATGGACACTCCCTAAAATCAAAGGGTTAGATGTGATTATCTCACCCTCTCCTAGGTCAGCACTTATTCTTACAAAATAACCCCCCATCAACCAGCACATAGAGTCCACAAAAACAACCCTTGTTAGCCCTGCTCATGTGTTTATATTGATCAGCTGTGGCCTCTGTGAAGCAAGGCTTCCCAGGGTGAAGAGCACCATGTGTCTTTTCATCTCTTTGCTGATTTGACCATTTCATTATTGGATGTTTAAGAGCAGTGGTTCTTAAAAGGTGTGCTGTGAAGTTTCTCTAGTTATGCTGGGAAATTTTGGTTTTTACATTATTGAATGCAAATAAAATGTATAATTTTGTTTACCATAAATTGACTTCCCTAGCATATTTAGTATGGCAAGTATAAGTAATATGGGAGGAGAGATAGGAAACGAGGCAATAAAGGTCCAGTCCTTGAAGACTACTCAGATTTGCTAGTATTTGCTCTTTCTGGTGGATTATACACAGAATAATAATAATAATAATAATAATAATAATAATAATAATAATAATAATAATAATAATAATAAATTATATGCAGAATGCTCTGAGGATTGAATATGCTATTGACTAGTCTCCCATGATAATAATATTTGGAAAACCAAATAAAACTCATCTATTTCATGGATACACTAACTTTATAACGTTGTCTCTTGAACACACACAAGAAGTCAATATGAATAGTTCCTCTTATTGAAGGGAAAATGAGCATGTGAATCTTCTGATTTTTCCAGTAGTGTTGCCAACTTAAATGTTTGATGTACTATGATTGCTTGTGGCAAAGAATATTGTGCCATGAAAAAAGAAATCTGAAAACCACTGTTTTAGAAAAGAAAACTCCTTTTTGTTACCCCAATCACAAAGTCACTTGGGAAAACTCAGACTGATGCATGGACATATAGTTGCCATCACGTATAACAACTAGGATCCAATAGTTATAATCATGAGTCTGTATAGTGGTATTAAGGGAGTTAAGAGGGTTTGGTTAAAGTTTTGGCTCTCCTACTTAGTTGTGGGACCTTAGGCAATTTCCCCCACCTTCTCTGCAGTTTCCTCATTCTTGAAATTAGGAAATTGGATTATGTGATCTTTAAAACCCCATTAAACTCTAATATTCTCTTTTATATGAAAGCCATAGCTGGGAAGCAATGGGGAACAGAGTTCTGACAGTCAGATTGGTGAGGAGAGGGAAGAAAAATATTGTCTGTGCAGGGGCATTTCAGGTTCTTTATTGAATCTTTAAGTCTTTTCTAAATTGGTTCAGTATGAAACCTAGAGCCAGGAACACTTAGGAAATCATCAAACATGATCTGATGATTTATGAAACCTTTCTGAATTTTTCACTTATATTTCAGAAGTCAAACAGTCTCTTAGTGGATTTAGAATTGGGAAGAATTGAATTTTTCCACTTATTAGTTGAATGATACTGGGCAAAGTATTTAACTTCTGTGCCTCAATTTTTCTCATCTATAAACTGTGAGTATTAATGGCACCTACCTCACTGTGTTGTTATTTCACTCCAATACAATTTGCTATTCCCTAGTATCCAGCATTCATTCTCTTAGATTTGGGATCCCTTAATTTGTTTCAAGCTCAGCTGAAGTGGCCCTTTTTTCATTGGCCTTTCCTGATCACCTTTCTTCTTATTACCTTTTCCCCAAATCACTATGTGTTTATCTTGTATAGATGTTGTATTTACTTCTTTGTGAATATGTCTTATCCTCCTATTAGAATATAAATTTTTTGAGGGCAGGGTCTATCTCTCTTGTATTCATATCTCCTGCCCTACTCCCATAACTACTCCCCAGTAGTCCTTAATAAATGCTTATTTCTTGATAGATTTGTCCAATCAGGCTTTTAAGCTTTTCTTTTTATTAGCATTATTAAGACTGAAGAATGTTAAGACCTCTCCCTACCTTCCTACTGAGACTTCCCCTAGAAAGAAAGCATACCAATGCCTTCCTTTTCTTGAATGATGTAAGTTTTATGGTATAGTAGGTAGAACACTGGATTTGGATTTAGAAGATGGAAGTTTTAATTCCAGCCTGGCTATTTTATGACCTGTATGATTTTGAACAAATTACTCTGAGCCTCAATTTCATCATCTGGTGAAATGAAAGGGTTCAGATGAAAAAGTTTGGATTAAAGTATCTCTAACATGCCTCTTTTAGCTTTAGATATGATGTTCCTTTGATTTAGCAATCACCAAGGAATCTCAGCATGGATCCACTTGGCAAACAACCAAGAGATAAGAATCAGTGTAAAAGATATTCCTTGCTGGTTACTCAGAAACTTATTGAAGACAATCATTCCATTGCTATACTTACCATGTGTAGAGTACTGACCTAGGAGTTGGGGAGATAACAGGATAATTAATATATGACCCCCACCCTCCTGAGACTAACAATCTAGTAAAGAGTATAAGGTATATGTAAAAGTATGTACTATTTTATAATACATATGCAATAATTATAATGAAAAAGAATACAGGCAGCAACCCAGCTGAATTCTCCCAATATTCCACTCTAAACAACTTTAAAATAATTCCTAAAATACAATTTTGGAGTGGGAAGGCCAATAAAAGATCAAAATGAGACATTTTTTCAGTCTAAGACAACTTAAGAGGTTGGCAGGAGAGGTATGTGACATGCACAGCAACACCAGTGATGGACTTTAGAGGTGACTGAAGCAACAGTAGCAGTAGCAGCAGCTGAAGCTTTGGGAGCTTTTAGCCCAGAGATGGTAAGGGGTTGGGACACCTCATTAGAAAGAAATTACAGGCACCTTTGCTGGCACGGGTGCAGCTGGTGCTCATTGGCAACTCTATTGTCCATAATCCGTTTTTGGTAAGAGTTCCAGGGTAGATAGTAGGGCTGGGCTCTAACAAGAGCAGAGGTCTCTTGTTGCAGTTCCAGGTTGGGACTGCAGGAGAGCAAAGGACCTGGTCACAGTTTCCAAAGCCAAGAGGAAGCACCATCACTTGTTGCTATAGAAGAGGAGGAAACCCTTTCTGGGTGAATACCAGAGGGCAGATCAGGAGAGCAGTGACCACACCTCTCCCCATATCATACCAACTTGGAAGCACTTAAAACTTGCAGACCCCAAGAATGAGCTCAGAAAATAGCAGCATGAAAAAGCCTAAAACTTGGGATATTGTCCTCCTCATTCCCAAGTGAGGAAAGTGAAAATTTACCATAAAGTTTAAAGTCAAGAAGTAGCTAGAAAAATGAGCAAACAATAAGAAACAAAAAAGAACCTGACCATAAAAAGCTACTATGTGGCAGGGGAGACCAAGAAATAAATTTAGAAGAAAACAATGTTTAAAACAACTATAAAATCCTCAAAGAAAAATGCTAATTGGACCAAGCTCAACAGAATTCCTTGAAGAGTTAAAGAAAGATATAAGAATGTTAGAGGAAAAATTGGGAAAGAAATGAGAATTATGCAAGAAAAATTATGAAGATAGAATTAATAATTTAGTAAATGAGTGTATAAAAAATACTGAAGAAAATAACATATTAAAAAACAGAATTGGCCAAATGGAAAAGGAGGCACAAAAATTTACTGATGAAAAGAACTCCTTAAAAACTGGAATAGGCCAAATTTTAAAAAGAGGTATAAAAACTCACTGCCTGTACTCTTTTTTGTTATATATAGAATTGGGCAACTGGAAGCTAATGACCTCCATGAGACATCAATAAACAAAGTTTAAAAGAATGAAAAAATTGAAGGAAATGTGAAATGTCCTCATGGAAAAACAATTGACCTGGAAAACAGACTGAGGAGAGATAATTTAGGAATTATTAGACTACCTGAAACCCATGATAAAAAAAAAGAGCCTAGACATCATCTTTAAAGAAATTATAAAAGGAAAAGTGCCCCAATATTTTAGATCAAGAGGTAAAATAGAATGGAAAGACTACCTGATCACCTTCTGAAGAGATCCCAAAATGGAAACTCCCAGGAACATTATAGCCCAAATTCCAGAGTTCCCAGGCCAAGGAGAAAATACTTTAAGCAGTCAGAAAGAAACAATTCAGATACCAAGGAGCCACAGTCAGGATCATGCAAGATTTAATGGCTTCCACATTAAAGAATCAGAGGGCTTGGGACATGATATTATAGAAGGCAAAGGAGTTAGAATTACAACCAAGAATAACCTACCCAGCAAAATTGAGTGTAATTGTTTATGGGCAAAATGGATATTTAATAAAATAGAGAACTTTCAATTACTTCTTTTTTGGGGTTTTTTTTTTTTTTGCAGGGCAATGGGGGTTAAGTGACTTGCCCAGGGTCACACAGCTAGTAAGTATCAAGTGTCTGAGGCCGGATTTGAACTCAGGTACTCCTGAATCCAGGGCCAGTGCTTTATCTACTGCGCCACCTAGCTGCCCCTCAAGTACTTCTAATGAAATGATGAGAGTTGAATAGAAAATTTGACATTCAAACAGGAGACTCAAGAGAAGCATAAAAAGGTAAACATAAAAGAGTAACAATAAGGGACTTAATAAAGTTAAATTGTATACATTCTTATGTAGGAAGATGATACATGTAACTCCTAAGAACTGTAACATTAATCGGCAGTTAGAAGGAGTCTACATAGATACAGATTTGAGTTGATTTTGTTGAGATGGTTCCTTAAAAAATGAATGTGTGAGAAAAAAGGATGCACTGGGAGAAAGGGGAAGGTAGAGGTAAAATGGACAAAATTTTCTCACATAAAAGAGATGTGCAAGGAAGAATATATACATATACATATATATATATATACACACACACACACACACACACATATATACATATATTATGTACACACACACACAGCGTTGGGTATAGAAATCTATCTACCCAATAGGGAAATAGGATAGGAAGGAGACAAAAATTATGAAGGGAGGTGATAACAAAAGCGGGGCGGGGGGGGTGGTGGTGGTGGGTGGTTTATAACAAAAGGGAGAGAGTAGTCAGAAGTAAAGCACACTTTGAAGAGGGACAGGAATAAAAGGGAGAAAAGAAAAAGAGAAGAAAATAGGCTGGAGATAAATACAGTTAGTAATCATAAATATGTGTGTGAATAGGGTGAGCTCACTCATAAAAACAGAAGTGGATAAAGAATGGAATAGAAACCAGAATCCAATAACTTACTGTTTACAAGAGACATACGAAACAGAACGATACACAGAGTTAAAATGAGGGTTTAGAACTGAATCTAATATGCTTCAGCTGAAGTAAAAAAGATATGGGTAGCCATCATGATCTCAGAAAAAAGCAGAGGCAAAAATAAACCTAATAAAAGAAAATAATCAGGGAAACTATATTTTGCTAAAAATGCTCTATTAACAATGAAGCAGGGGAAGTAGAAGCACCAGCCGTTCTGCCTCCTGCCAATGAATGGAGGAGAGTCAGACACAGTGCAACCAACTGGACTGAAGTGAGGCAGCCGCCGTGAGTGACCAGCAACTGATTGTGCCTTGGACTTAATGAGGTGCCTGCCTCCTCAGCAAATTGAGAAGAACCTCAGTGACTTGGATTAACTTGGTCCCCAGCCTATGTGAAGATCTTCTGTCCCTTTCAATCAGCCCTTGAAAATTTGCCAGAGATAAGGTGGTAGGAAAAGGAATATCTTTTCATATGACTACAACAGAGAAAGAGATCCCCATAGGTCACCTCGGAGCAATAGGTGTGACCCTCCAATGGAAGATGGGGCCATGCCCATCACTACCTGCATAAAACGGGAGGTAGAAGACAACAATGCCCTTTGACCAGTACTGAGACCTGTATTTTGAAGGTTGTGTCCTCTGTCTACCTCTGGGATTTGGATCATGGTTTTGCCAGAGTTGATTCTCATTAAGAAGGCCGGCGATGGATCAAAGAAGATCAAAGGCTGTTGGGATTCCATCCATGTGGTGTTCGGAGAATCCAGTGGCCACACTGCCCATTACAAGCTGACTTCCACAGTGATGCTGTGGCTGCAGACCAATAAATCAGTCTCTGTCTGGCACCATGAACCTTGGAGGCAGCCTCACCAGACCAGATGGAGAAAGACAAAACCACATGTGACTTTTTCACACATAGCCAACATGGATGCTGGTAGAGAATATGGAAAAACAATGGAGCAATATCAAATCTTTATATTAAGTTTCTCTCTAAAGGCTTTATTTCCCAAATATATAAGGAAATAGAGTCAAATTTATAAAAAATAAGAACTATTCCCCAATTGAAAAGTCATAAAAAGAAAGAAACAAAAGCTATCTATAGTCATATAAAAATGTTCTAAATCTCTATTGATTAGAGAAATGCAAATTAAAACAACTCTGAGGTATTACTTCTCACATATCAGAAATGACAAATGCTAGAGGGGATGAGGGAAAATAGATACACTAATAAATTGTTGGTGAAGTTGTGAACTGATCGAATAGCTCGGGAGACAATTGGAATTAAGCCCCAAAAGCTACAAAACTGTGAATACTGTCTGACCCAGCAATACTACTATTAGGTCTGTACTCCCAAACAGATCAAAGAAAAAGGAAGAGACCTATATGTACCAAATATTTTGTAGCAGCTCTTTTCATGGTGTTTGAAGAATTGAAAATTGAGGGGATGCTCATCAATTGGGAGAATTGGCTGAACAAGTTGTGGCATCAGATTGTGGACAGAGTACTATTGTACTATAAGAAATGATGGTGGATAGAGCACTGGCCCTGGAGTCAGGAGTACCTGAGTCAAATCTGGCCTCAGACACTTAACACCTTACTAGCTGTGTGACCCTGGGCAAGTCACTTAACCCAATTGCCTCACTAAAAAAAAAAGAACAGAAAAGAAATGATGAAGGGGTGGTTTCAGAAAACAACAAACAAAAAAACACGGCAAGTCCTATAGGAACTGCTGCAAAGTGAAGTGAAAAGAACCAGCAACAGTAAACAGCAATAATGTAATGATCACCATGAAGACTTGGCTACTCTGATCAATACAATGAATCCAAGGACAATTCCAAAGGACTTCCTATGAAAAAATGCTATCCACCTCCAGAGAGATTGAGAGAGAACTGATGAACCCTGGGTGCAAATTGCTGCATAATTTTCTCACTTCTTAATTTTTCTTTCTTTTTTTGTGATATGGAAATAGGTATTATATGATTTCACATATATAATCAATAAATTTTGCTTGCCCTTCTCAGTGGGTGGGGACGAGATGGAGAGAATTAGGAACTAAAGATTTAAAAAAGAAAAGAATGCTTAAAATAAAATAAATTAACAAATAATTACAGTTGAAAATAGATTTCAATGAGAGCATAAGAGACCTGGGTTTGAATTCTTATACTGTCAATAGTGTGTGGTAAAATAATGGAATTTGGCAGACGCCCAGGGGTCCAACTTGATTGATTCAGTAGTGTTTGAATTGGGTGTGAATGAGAAACACATAGTACCCACTTAGGGTGATTAGATCTTGAGCCACACCTGATCCTCCCTGTTAAACCTAGTCTAACTTGGCCAAACCTGAGAAGGAGTGTCCTCAGAGGCTGTAGACTTCGTCATCAACAGGGAACCAGTCTCAGCCACATAACTTGAAGGACCTCCCCTTTGGGGGAGGGAGAAAAAAGGTAGAGAAAGGGGACTGCAACAGGAAGTAGCACACACTCTCATTCTTGGGAGGAGCATTTGGAGTGGACTACAGGCTGAACAGCTGACTCCCATAGAAATTACGGACCCCTGGTGGTTAGTGAAATCCAGCCCTTGAATAGCTGAGCTGAAGGTGAGTTTGGGTTTGAGACAGCCCTTGCTAGAGCCGGGGAGATTATTCATTTTCCTTTTTCCGTATTCCCTTGTCCTTGACTTCATTAATTTCACCTTTGCTGTGTATTTTATTCCCATTAAATAAAACCTGATTTGTTTGTGGAAAAGAGGCTGTTAATCTCCTTTCTTATTGGCCTGGGAGAAATAACTAAAAAAGGCAGTTCAGAGGGGAGGAAACGTTGGACCTAGAGGTCCCTCATTATTTTCTGAACCCCAATATTTTAGCGAGCCACCCAATTAACTCTCTCCATATTAAATTTGGCCCCTACAAGTGTTATGCTTGTTACTTCGGAAAGGTGTTTCTTCTCTGCAGGCTTCAGTTTACTTATCTGTAAAAAGAGGAGACTAGGTAATCTTTAAGGTTCCTTATTGCTACTTTTTTGTTCAGTCATGTCCTATTCTTTGTGACCTCACATGTGGTTTTCTTGGCAAACTGGAATAGTTTTCGCATTTCCTTCTCTAGTAGATTAAGGCAAACAGAGGTTAAGCGATGTGCCCAGGGTCAACACAGCTAGTGAATGTCTGAGGCCTTATTTGAACTCACTTCTTCCTAACTCCAGGCCCAGTGTTCTATCCACTGAGATGTTCCTAGTTGCTGCTATTTAAAAAGCTACAAAAAGAATGATTATTTTTTAAAATAATATAAAGATTTTAAAAATTGAAACTCAAAGCAGGTGGCTGAGGTTTAAATTTTTTTAATGTGGATTTTCTACTTCGTTTAAAATTTATAACTATTAATACTGAATATCTTGACAGAATTATCCTCTCTACAGCTTGCCAACTGTAACCACTGACTACTATCTGGGTCATTATTTCCATTTCTTCTAGTATAATTCCTCCAGCAGTTATTTTTGACAGATTGTAAAAACATTGGCTCTGATTCTTTTCTTAACATTGTTCTAATCTGATGATGCTGGTTTCTGCTAAGTCTTCTTCCACATTATCAGATTTCTCCACCACTCTAATCCCAAGGGTAAGCACAGGGCTAACAGTGATGGCAGTGACTACATCTCCTACTTCCAGGACTGAAGAGCCAGGACCAGTGTCACAGAAGTGGCTCTCTTCTGTGGAACTGGAGTAAATTGCACTCATTCCAGACTGCAACCTTTTTTTTTCTGAACTCCCTATGAAGACATCCGCTATCAGGGCTCCAGTGCAAAATCAAATGATTCTACTAATGGACAGCTGTGTTTTGGGTCCTGTGAATGTAATCAAAGACTAAAAAACCTATTTCAGGGCTGGTTGTGAGTTTTTCACTTGTAGTTTTCCCACATATTTGCCCAGTTTTTCTGTCTGTAGGAAACAACTAGGAGGAATTTATTCATCTGGCAAGGAGGCCATCTGAATCACACTAAGGTTTGTGGGAAAAGAAAGCTCTGTAGCTGCTTCTAGAAGGCAGTACTCAGAGAATGATAGTAGTACACTCCTTTCTTGAGGCGCCTTACATCTGAGGCCGATACCAGTATTTGAATTATGTTCACTGCTTAGGGGCAACACAAAAAAAAAGTTCATAACCAAATCCATATAGTTTTTGAACCTCAGGCCACAGAGTATTTTGCAAAAGATGGTTCTCAGTAGGGAGTTCAATAACTTTGAAGGATTGAAAGCAAATGTCCTGGTACTGATGGCCAACACCAACAAATCTTATTGAGAAGTTATAACTCTCTGAAAAAGTTTTTTTGGAGAGTCCAAAGCAGGCACCATTAGACCTTCTGGAAAGTCACTAATACTAGAAGGCAGTTTCTTTACTATGTGGTGAATGATGTTACAGAGGTTCTGCACAAAGTTCCTTGGAGCAGAGCAGACTACAAGCACTTCTTCATTTGCTCCATATATAAACTGAAACTGACCAATCATCACCAGGCACTTCATGTCAAACCTATGCAATTTCATGCCAAGTTATCTGTGAATCATTTTTTTCCTTCCATGAAGCAAAGAATTGGTTGTTTGGCTGGCATTCGCACTCATGGTAAATTCTCCTTCTGGATCTTGTACACTATTAAAGTGCCCAGAAATCACACCTCCTGGAGTCCATGCTTTGGATTCAAGTGCCTGTTGCTCCAAAGGTGGCAGTGATTCGTGAAAGCATAGGTTAGATCATAGAGCCATCTGGGGCTAAACTGGCAGTCATAAAACCCCAGTGTATTCCCACTCATTTCAGATGCTTGGACCTCCTCTAGCAATCCTCCTGACTCTGCATCAGGAGCCCAGACAATGATGGTTTTATACATTGTCAGACAACAATCTCATTGGCTGTTGAATCACATCTTTGTAAATGAAGCTGGCCAATGTACAGCAGTTACCCAGTTTTCATGACCAGCTTATACTGTCTCCAAGGTAATGGCATATTCAGTCTCAGCAATTTCATTTTTAAGAGTAAAAATATTTTCCTTCAATTTTATATCATCATCTTCTTGAATTTCTTAAGGATGGTCAGTTTTACAACTACTTCCAGGACTCTTATTAAGATGAAGATATACAATGGTTTAAGGGTCCCCTATGAAGAAGCACTAAATAATGTAGGAAGCTGGAAGAAGGAAAGATATCTAATTATGGGGATAAGTGATAACTTCATGGGCTCGGTGCTGTTCTAGTGAAGGCTGGAAGGATAGGTCATATTTAGATTTTTTTTTTAAGTGAGGGAATTGGGGTTAAGTGAACACATGGCCCAGGGTCACACAGGTAGTGTTAAGTGTCTGAGGTTGGATTTGAACTCAGGAACTCCTGACTCCAGGAGTGCTTTCTCCACTGCGCCACCTAGCTGTCCCGATAGGTCATATTTAGAAAAGTAGAACTGGAGCGTTTTAGATAGCCCTGATCCTTAGGATTAGCATTGCAGATCTTCTCAATGCAGATGTCTGATTTTTCTAGCCAGAGAAAACTGTCTTAGATTTAGAAGGCATCTTTCCCTTCCTGTGTGGCAATGCCAGATGCTAGAGTCTTGGCTTGCCCCAAGAAGTACTGACTGGTGCAACATGACTTTGGTTTAACACACTTTGACTTGGGCCTATTAACAAGAAGTTTGATGTCTCTGGTCTGTTCTCATGAGGCCAAGAAGAGCCCCCAGCCACTGTCAACAGATGAATCCCTGTGAACAGCCATTTCCTGTTTGTGGAAATAACCTTTCATCATGGAACTTAATTCTTTTCTTTGTGGCTGCTCTCCTTCCCATGATGCAATGAGATGCTTCCAGCCAGAGTGCTGAATCCTTATTACTGTAAACTTGGTCGGACGTGGCTAAGTAATAATATTATAGCTCTTGGCAGCCAAACACACGAAATGGTTTTTCATTGTTATTAATGTGCCTTGAAGGGCCCCTTTTGCAAAAGTGTTATGCCCTCTTCTTCCTACATAGAACCAAAGCCCTGTATAAGAGCTCCCTTGGGAAACTGAAATTGATACAAGATGACTTTATGTGTTTTGTATTGTTCACTTTGAAGCGGTAACTAAGGTTTTATCTTCCTTGTACCACAGAGATGTTTTTGACTCTTGCTTCTTCTAATGGGCTCTTTGGGTGTCAGTGCTTTGGGCATTATTTAGGATCAATACTGAGGTTGTGGACTGACAGCATAGTGTAGTGGACAGAGGGCCAGCCTTGGAATCAGGAAGGCACAGGTTCAGGTCCTGCCTCAGATACATACTATGCAACTACACTCTGGTTACTTAAATTCTTAGTCCCTCAGTACTGGTCCAGAAAAATGGGTTCTGAGTCAGAAGACTATAATGCAAGTCATGTATCTGACACTCATCTCCTGTGTGACCATGGGCAAAGTACTTCGCATCAGTGGGCCTCAGTTTCCCCACCAAAATTAATAATACAGTGACTTCATTAGAAAGTGTATACAATATTTTCCAACCATAGCAATTCCCACCTCTGTTTAAAAAAAATAACAGAAATCCCTCCTACTTTATACCTCATTGAAAAAGAAAAGAGAATTGAATTTCTTGTAACAAATATCCATAGTTAAGCAAAACAAATTCCTTCAATGGCCATATTAAAAAATACACATATTATATGTATCTGTGTTACACACATATATATACATATATATATATCTGTGTGTGTGATATATATACATACATATGTGTGTATCTTTTTTCTGCAACTGAACCCATAGCCTGCTGAAAAAGTGGGGTAAGGGAGAACACATAGGAAGTTTGAAGAAGGATGAAAAGGTTCAGAAGAGCTGCTGATGGAGAAATGGGATAGTGAGATGATATGGGAGCTATAATAAAATTGCCTAGCAGTTAGCGAGGGTCCAGTTGACATTGTGTAACCAAATTTGTAGTGGACCCAATCAGCAGGATTTCACAGTTTTATTCATCTTCATTTTAGCAGCACATATGTTGGAGTGAAGGCAGTTGATCTATGGCTGAGGTTTGGGTGGGCATACATTGGTAGTATGATAAAGGGCAAGGGATTCCCAAGAGGAAGAGAGTGTAGCATTGCATTGGTTTACCAAAGGGGTTAGATGAGGTTAAGAAGATAAAGTAGCTATGGTAGAAGAGATGACTGGGGAGAAAATTAAGGGGTCATTGGAGGTCATGGTGTGGCCTTCATCCATAGGGTTTTGTAAGGGAAGGCCAAGGGAGTGTTGAAAAAACAATAGATTATGGTCAGATAAGAGGATTTCAGAATTCCTGAACATAGAGGTGGGATATTTGTGAGTGATGGCAAGATCAAGGGTATGATCATTTTTGTGAATGGCTAAAGGCGGGGTGGGAGAGTAGCTAACTGGATAGATTGAGGAACCGAGTGATTAGGGTATTTGAGCAAAAGTCAATATGTGTGTTGAAGTCTGCTAGTATGAAAGCAGTTGGGGAGGAGAAAATATGAGTCTGGTACTGAAGTGAATAAGGAAGGAGAGTGACCTGGGGATTTTAAAATAATAAATAATAGTGTTATTTAGCTACCAAGATTTTAATTGGGTGGCAGATATGAATAGCACAAACCTCAAGAGGAGAAGAATTACTGAATGAAAAAGGTAGAGGGAGAACCTGGAAGTGGAAATGGGGAGCAAGGAATATTGCAACTCCTCCTTTTATCCCTTTCCCCATCTCCACTTCAACTAGTGAGCTCAGGAGAATGAATGAAGCTATACCAAGTACTGGAAAGGGTGGCCAGAGAGGCTGCATTATCAGTGGGGAAGTCAGATTTCAATGATTGCTAGAGGATGGAGGGAATGGGAAAGGAAAAGATTTAAGATGAAGGGAAATCTGTTGCCTATAGAATAGGCTTTCCAGAGGGCACAGTGTCAGGGCTGGGTAGAGCTTGGTCGAGACTTTGGGGTAGGAGCATTAAGGGGGATGGGAATTAGGAACTGTGTAGTGGGGAATGGGGTTTGAGCTATGATCTAGAGGGGTTCAGAATCACTGGGATATGAAGGATATATAACCAGGTGGAAGAATGTTTATTATAGAGTAGAGTGCACCACTCTTCTTTCCAATGGAGGTTGGAGACTAGGGCTGGAGGCTACTGCAACATGAGATGGAAGACACATGGTCAAGTGGTCAGAGACCCAGCTTGACTTCTCTTTTACCCTCCAGAAGCTGGGGATTAGGCAGGGAAAGAATGCAACTGGAGATGAAAGTTGAACCTGCACAGCAGGAGAAAGAAGCCCCATCCCCCAACAATGTTCCTTTTCCTCTTCCCTCAAAGGGCAGGCACAGTAGAAGATGCAAGGCCTGAAGTCAAAGGGCAGGTTGATCCTTTTTGCACTATAGGTTCTATACATTCCAAGTAGGAGACTGGGCTGGCAGCAGGAAGTGGAAGTTGCCTAGCATTGGCACAGAAGGAAGTCATTGTTTTGGAGTGGATGGAAGATTCCTGGCGTGGTCCCTCACAGCCTTCCCTCAGGGGACACACTGTATGTATAGAATTACAGGATTCGTATTTATTCTATAAACTGATATTGATGTATATGGGATAAATCAGTCTTTTGGTTTGCTCACTTCATTTCACACCAGTACATATGTCTTTGAAGTAATTTATTTCCTCATACAGTACAATAGTACTCCATTACATTTACATGCCACAATTTATTCAGCCATTCCCCAACTGAAGGGTATCTCCTTAGTTTCCAATTCTTTGTCACCACAAAAGAGCTCTATTGATATTTTTGTACATAAAGAATCTTTTCTTCTTTCTTTGATTTCTTTTGGGCAACCTGCCACACACCCCTTCAAGTGGCAAATATTTGATACAGCCACATGTGTATGTATATACACATGTATATGTATATATATATATATACATATCTATTTAAATATGTTTATATGTGTATATAAATATATTTTATATATACATCATGTTCCATTTACTATATATTACTTTATATAGATCATTATGTGTTTTATATATATGCACACATACACATGAACATCACATTCCATTTACTATATATTACTTTATATAGACCATTATGTTTTATATATACATATATGCATATATATATATATATTTATACACACATTATACAACATAACATTACTTTATACGTACTACATATGTTTATGTACATAAATATCTACTGATATCAATATCTAAGGCACTATGAGTGGGGGTACAACATGGGGGAGATTTCCTGCAGAAGGTGAGATTTGTGCTGGTTTCTGAAAGAATCCAGGGAAGTGAGGTGGAGGTGTGGGGGGAGATCATTTCAGGCAATGAAAAGGCACAGAGGTGGGGCAGCTAGGTGGTACAGTGGATAGAGCACCGGCCTTGGATTCAGGAGGACCTGAGTTCAAATCTGGCCTCAGACACTTGACACTTACTAGCTGTGTGAACCTGGGCAAGTCACTTAACCCCAATTGCCTCACCAAAAAAAAAAAAAAGAAAGAAAGAAAAGATACAGAGTATAAGGATGGGGCATTATATTTAAGGAACACAAAATGGGAATAAAGTCCAACAATACTAGTAAGGTAGGAAGGGGCCAGGTTGTGAAAGATTTTAAAAGTCAAACAGAGGTTAACTGCTTACATTAAATGCTCTTATTTCCAGCTATGTATATTGATTGCATTCTGGTTCAAACTGATTCAATAGTTGTTCTTGTGTTTTTTAAAAAAATAAATAAACCACCAAACAAACAAAAAAACCCTCTTTGGTTAATGGTTCAGTCAAAAATGAATTTTTGGGTTCTATTCAATTTGGGGTTCATTAAATGAGTACAATTTGATACTATTGAGGGCTTGCCAGTTCAAGTCCCTATTGTTGGCAATTCAGAAGAAGGTTCTATAAAACCAAAGGGCAGGATTCTGAATGAATAGAGAATTACATTTTTACAGGAATCCTAATTAGGGGTTTGTGTGTGTGTTTAATTTTTTCAATATCTGTGTGAACTTAATGTGAAAAAAACAAGGGCTTAGAAGTTTTAAAGAAAAAAGAGAGAAAGCACTCCTATCCTGCATAATGCAATTAGGAGATTTAAATAGCCTTAGAATCCATAGCAGAGAGGAAGTAAAACACTACCACTAGGAAATGCATTATTCCAATGTCTTCAGGATGTGAGACCAAGTGTTGAAGGACTAATGGTTCTTAAGATTTAGAGAGAACGCCTACTAATGTTCCCGAAAGTGCCTTTCATGTACTTCATTTTTTCTAATTATTTTTGTCTACTTTCTCTCTCCAAAACCATTTCTAGGAATTAAATGATTTGGGCAGGGAGGAGCGCTTCAGAATCCTGGCTCATGGCATTATCTTTCTCTTTCATTTGGACATCTTTCACCCTGAATGATTCCATGAGGGAAGAAACCAAGCCAATGATCTTGTTCCCTGGCTAGTAAAGAATCATTTCGAGACCTATGTCTAAAAGTCCCTTCCAAGATGACTTTAAGACAAGCTGCTCCAAACAGTATTGCTTAGGAATGGACAGTCACTGAAAGCCTGACTTGGGCATGCTTCTAACCTAAATTTGGCCATCTCCCAAATTTAAGTGTGAACCCTTAGGCCCATAGGAGACTTGGGGACTAAGCTGGAATCTCTTCATAGTTCACTGGTGCTGCTTCCTGTGATCCTGTAACTCTTCTGATTTTCAAAAGCAGATATGTGATACTTCTAGAATTCTCAGAATCTTGGAGTGGTGATTCCTCTGAAGATACCAGGTTCCATCCCCAGCTGGAGCAAAGGTTCAGGGAACCTCTTCCCCTGTAATGAGGTGACTCTGGAAATAGTCAAAGGAAGTGATGAGGTCAAAGAAAGAAAGGAGTAAAGCTTTTACCTAATCTAAGTCAATATAATCAAGGAGTGTTTGTTCTCCACTCGAACTGGGAGCTGTTGATCATGCCCAGGCAGAAGAAACAACTGTCATGGGGCCCAAAGTACCCCAGAAGTTCTTTGGGGCACATCAAGGAATCTTCTCCTTGAGAAACTAAACCAGAGGACAGATATGCCTAGAGAGATAAGTGGAACCAGATCAGACTGAGCTAACTCTGGGATCTCCACCCTTCATTCTAGTCTCCCTTACCCCTGGGGAGATAACATTGGGTGTGCCTGCTTCCTTTGTGTCTGGAGGAGATGACTTGAGAGATCTACAGCCACCCCTCACCCAACTCCTCCAGCCACCACCAGTGGGGGATGGTTCTCCCTCACTTTCCACAGTGAGATGGTTACCCCCATCAGTCTCCTATAAAGTACCTGCCAGTCTCCTGCTCAAGAGATTGGTACCTCAGAGCCACGTGCTTTGTTCCATACACTCTCTCCCCATGAGAAGTCCAAGGATTCTTTACATGGTTTCCCTTCCCTTCCTTTCCCTTGCCCCTAAATAAACTATCCATCTTATTTAACTGCTTTTGTGTGCAAGAGGGTGTAATTCTTTAAGAGGAATTCCTAAGGACCCCAAGCCCCTACCTCAACCCTGTCACCCCATTTTCCCCCATAACACAACTGACAAAAAAAAGAAAGGAGCATGATAATATCTAGAAACCTGCTAGTTTGAGTGGGCAAGAAGGAGTCTTTGAGGTGGTGAGTAAAATAGAGATGTATGCAAAGGGTCAATAGGAGAACTGATAAAATGGTTGTCATTATATTTTACCATATGGAAGCTCATAAACAGAAATGGAAGAGACTTTAGAGATCACAGGCCCATAGATTTGGAGCTGAAAGGGACCTTAAAGGTCATCTGTTCAACCTTTTCATTTTTATAGGAAGAAACTGAGGCTAGAAAGCCAAAGTGATTTAACCATGGTCATCCCCCAGTAAGTAGCAGTTCAAGGTCTTCACACACAGGTCCTCTTTTACCTAGGAAGTATATCTTTACTCTCTTATGCTGCCTATCTCTCCAAAGGGACAGACCTAGATGCTTAATTAAATGACAGTTTACAGAATATAAGGAATTGATATGGGCACGGGAATCCTGAGGAATTTCTCTTTATTTCTAAATTGTTTGGCCATTACCAGGAGAATGGTCTCCCCAAAACTTCTCAAGGGAAGGACGAAGGTCTTTGATTGAGGCATTTGCAACTTCCCTTTGGGTGTCTACATATGAATGCTAGTTTGATTCTAGAGAAAAGAGTAAGAGGTTTATATAAGATTGAAAAATGCCTAATAAAAAGAGATTAAAATATTAGCAAGAGGCCTCAGCTATCAGTATTACTTTGTATAAGTGTGCATAGCATAAGTGTAAAGAATTAGAGCTAGAAGGGAGCTTAGAGTAGATCAAGTCCAATTCTCTTATTTTATAGATGAAGAAAATGAGGCACAGAGAGATTAAGTGACTTGCCCATGGTCACACAGCTAATAAGTATCAAAAGTGGGATTGGAACACAGCTCTTGATGATTCCAAGTCCAGCATTCTACATGCACACATATATGCATTCTCTACTAATTCCTTTGTATTCATAAATGGAGTGGCACTTAAAATTACAAAAACTCTTAATAGCAATCATATTCTTATGCATATCATTAGAAAGCTCTTAGCAATGTAAACCAGACATCATGAAGTGAATTCCAGAGGTTGTGGTTTAACTGGCCTTACTGCACTGTGTATCTCTAGACAAGGCATTTAACCTCACAGTGCCCCAGCAGGGAAGGGGGTTTTCACACTGGAAGTTCTACAAAACAATGGAATGATAGGTTCAAACCAATTTATTTGCAATTTTAATTTCTGCAAAACAAGTTTTATACACAACTCCCACTTTGACGCATAATGATCTTGGGAGGTAGGTATAAGTGTTGTTAGCCACATTTTACAGATGGTGAAACTGAGGCTCAAGGAGGCAAAGTGACTTGTTAAGACTCATACAGCTAATAAATTGTCAGGGGTGTGATTTTTTTTTTTTTTGTGAGGCAACTGGGGTTAAGTGACTTGCGCAGGGTCACACAGCTAGTAAGTGTTAAATGTCTGAGGCCGGATTTGAACTCAGGTCCTCCTGACTCCAGGTCTGGTGCTCTATTCACTGTGCCACCTAGCTGCCCCTGGGGTGTGATTTTTTTAAAAAAAAGTAATAAACATTTTTATTAATAGTTTTGGGTTCCAATTTTTTTTTGCCTTTTTCTCTTCCTCCCCTCCCCCTCCTTGAGGTGGCAAACAATCAGAAATGGGTTATACATGTACAATTATGTAAAACAGTACCATATTAGTCATTTTATACAAGAAAACTTGAATAAAAGAAAAAAATGAAGAAAGTGAAAAATGTCATGATTTCAGTTCTGTTCCATCAATATCAGTTCTTTCTTTGGAGGTGGATAGTATGTTTCATCAATAGTCCTTTGGGGATTGTCTTGGATCATTGTATTGTTGAGAATAGTAAGTCAGTCACAGTTCTTCATCAAATAATATTGCTGTTGTCTGTGTAACAATGTTCTCTTGGTTCTACTCACTTCACTGATATATCAGTTCATACGTGTCTTTCCAGGCCCTTCTGAAATCATCCTGCTTTTCTTTTCTTATAGCACAATAATATTCCATCAATCACCATCCTATAACATAGCTTGTTTAGCCATTCCCCAATTGATAGGCATTCCTTTGATTTCCAGTTCTTAGCCACCACAAAAAGAGCTGCTAGAAATAGTTTGCAAAAATAGGTAATTTCTCTTTTGGGGGATGTCTCTTTGGATATAAACTAGAAGTGGTATTGCTGGATCAAAGAGTATGCAAAGTTCTATAGCCTTTTGGGCATAGTTCCAAATTGCTCTCCAGAATGGTTGGATCTTTTCATAATTCCCCCAACAGTGGATTAGCATCCCAGCTTTCCCACATCCCCTCCAACATCCAATATTTCTGTTTTTGTTATATTTGCCATTCTGACAGGTGTGAGGGTTATATCTCAGAGTTGTTTTAATTTGCATTTCTCTGATCAATAGTGATCTAGAGCATTTTTTCATATAATTACAGATAGCTTTGATTTCTTTGTCTGAAAACCTGTTCATATCCTTTGATCATTACCATTTGGGGAATGACTTGTATTTTTATAAATTTGATTCAGTTCTCTATATATTTGAGAACAGAGACCTTTATCATAGATATTTGTTTCAAAAATTCTTTCTCAGTTTTCTGCTTCCCTTGTAATCTTGGATACATTAGTTTTGTTTGTGCAAAACCTTTTTAATTTTATATAATCAAAATGATCTACTTTACATTTTGTTTTACTCTCTATATCTTCTTTGGTCCTGAATTCTTCCCCTGCCCATAAATCTGACAGATAAACAATTCCATAATCTCTTAATTTGCTGATGGTATCATCCTTTATGTGTAAATCATGTATCCATTTTTTTTTAAGTGAAGCAATTGGGGTTAAGTGACTTGCCCAGGGTCACACAGCTAGTAAATGTTAAGTGTCTGAGGCCAGATTTGAACTCAGGTACTCCTGACTCCAGGGCCAGTACTCTATCCACTGCACCACCTATCTGCCCTAATCATGTATCCATTTTTACCTTATTTTAGTATAGAGTGTGAGATTTTGGTCTATAACTAGTTTCTGTCATACTGTTTTCCAGTTTTCCCAGCAGTTTTTGTCAAATAATGAGTTTTTGTTCCAAAAGCCTGGACCTTTGGGTTTATCATATACTAGATTTCTATAGACATTTACTATAGTGTAATTTCTACTTATTCTATTCCACTGATCCACCTCTCTATTTCTTAGTAAGTACCAGATTGTTGATAATTACCACTTTATAATACAGTTTGAGATCTGGTACTGCTATACCACCTTCTTTTGTATTTTTTTCACTGATTCCCATTATATCCTTGAACTTTTTTTTTTTCCAGATGAATTCTGTTATTATTTTTTTCTAGATCTATAAAATATTTTTGATAGTTTGATTGGTATAGCACTAAATACATAAATTAACTTAGGTAGGATTGCCATTTTAATTTTATTGGTTCGGCCTACCCATGAGCAATTAATATTTTCCCAATAGTTTTATTTGTGTGAAAAGTGTTTTCAAGTTCTGGTCATATAGTTCCTGTGTTTGTCTTGGCAGGTAAACTCCCAAGTATTTTATATCAGTCACAGTTATTTTATTGGTTTGTTTTTTTTTTTTAGTGAGGCAATTGGAGTTAAGTGACTTGCCCAGGGTCACACAGCTAGTAAGTGTTAAGTGTCTCAGGCCGGATTTGAACTCAGGTCCTCCTGACTCCAGGTCAGCACCTCCGGTGCTCTATCCACTGCGCCATCTAGCTGCCCCAGTCACAGTTATTTTAAATGGAATTTCTCTTTCTATCTGTTGTTGCTGGACTTTGTTGATAAAGGGGTGTGATTTTAATCTTGGTTTTCCTGATCTTTGATCATTAATGTCATCTTTGCATCCAGAGGACATATATCAAGTGAAACAATGGCATAATGTAGGAGAAATAATGAAAACCATGAAGTTCTATATAAATGGGAGCTATTATTATAATTACATGATATTTCTTTATTTACCTACATAGCATTTCATCAGTCTTACCAATGAGGAAACAGTGCTGTCGATGATGCCTGCTGATGCAGGTAGAAATCTCACACCAGTGCCTCACTTTAAGGAATTTACCCTATTTCCTTTAAGGAATTTACAGAGAGCACAAAGACACAGAGACAGAGAGACACTGAGAGACAGAGAGTCTCATAGATCTCTGTTTTCTGTTGGTCTTTGCCTCTGTCTTTGTCTGTCTGTCCCCACCCCCTCCTATTTGATTTAGCCATGCACACATCCTTAAGCTAGGAGGGAAGTTCTATGAGACACATTAACACACTTCTACCAGAACTCAGGTTAGAACAAATTCCTTAGGGGAGTAAGAGATAAGACACTGCGGTAGGTTTTCTGCCTGAGTCAGAAGAGGCAGAGAGACACAGAGACAGAAAGAGACAGAGGCAAAGATACATGCCATAACAATAGATCATAACAATAGAAAGTCTCCATCTAGGCCCCTCAGTTTATGTCCCACTTTCCCCTCCAAAGATACTGGACTCATAGAGATGAGGTCTGATTTGGGTGCTGGTACAAAAGCGTTCATGTTCTCTTTGGCACATTTCCCCAACCTGGAGTTTATTCTGATAAACCCTTTCTCTCTCTCTCTCTCTCTCTCTCTCTCTCTCTCTCTCTCTCTCTCTCTCTCTCTCTCTCTCCCTCCCTCCCTCCCCTCTCCCTCCTTCCCTCTCCCTCCCCCCATTTCCCCTCACCCTTTTTCTCTCTCCATTTATTCATTAATAGTTTACCACCTAATATCTAATGGAAGTAGGGGGGAAAGTAAAAGAATGATTAATTAAAAAACAAAATCCATAATAGATAGCTCCTCTTAAGAAGATGCTTAATCTGCTACATAAGCAGCCAATCTTCTTGACCCATTTGGGGTTTTCTTATCAAGGATGCTGAAGTGGTTTGCTATTTCCTTCTCTAGCTCATTTTACAGATGAAGAAACTGAAACTTGCCCAAGGTGATCTAGTGTTTGAGGTCATATTTGAAATCAGGTCTTCCTGACTCCAGACCAGCACTCTATCCATCTAATAACCTAGCCATCCCATTATCAATATTAAAGCTTATCTTTTCAGCTAAATTCTTCTTAGAAAACCTTACAGAATGACAATACCGTGTTTGCATCTGGGGACTACAGGCAGCTCAGCATCACCATTGTCATTCCCACACCTGGTAAAATAATTCAAGGTTAACCTTCCCCAGCTGTGATCCCTGCGCACTGACCCTTAGCAAAACTGCAAAGGTGAGGGTGGTTTGCCTACAAATCTTACCACCCCCTTCCTTGCATTCTACTCCAAATCCTTTCCCTTTCAGTGGTTCATTACCCTCCAGACTCCTTGATCTTGCTTTGTCCTATGGTCTTTCACTTTGGTGCCTATCTCAGCTCCAGATTTTTTTCCAATTCTTTATGGAGTGGTGTGCTAGAAAGAATACAAGATTTGGAGGCAGAGGACCTGGGTTCAAATCCTGGCTCTGCTACTTATTATCTGTGTGACTTTGAACAACTCAGCACTTCTTTTGTCTTCAGTTTCCCCAACTACAATAAGGAGATGGTTGAGCTAGATGGCCTCTAATATCCCTTCTCACTCTAAATCTTATATAGGTATCTTATGGACCATCCATCAAATTCTTATCCTGTGTCAACACTAGACAACTGGCCATCAAACATGCTATTTTTGGTTGTTATGTGATGTGATGAATGGCTGATCATAGGATCAAAGATATAGAGCAAGAAGAGACCATGAATGTCTTCTAGTACAACTACTCCATTTTTATAATTAAAGAAACTGAGGCCCAGAGGTAGTTATTTCCAAATTTTCTAAAGTTTTTAAACCAAAGAGAATTAGAAATATTTTTTCTAATATTAGAAGAATATTTGATATTAACAAATTAGATTTGTGATAGGGATGTAGTTTTGTCTAAACTGATGTGGAATGGCCTTAACCCTGATAACCCCACTTTAGGAACTAAACAGGAGCAGTTCCTTGAAAACCTGAACCCATGTGAGACACTTAGCACATCAGCATGCCATGTAAAAGGCAGGGCTGGAGATGGGGCTGGATGGAGATAGGCTTCTATTTGAGTTTCGTGGGGGTGCATTTTCCAATTTGTAGGGTCAGTGAGAACTCACCCGGAACACTCCTTCCCATCAAATTGCTTATAGTTTAACATGACTCATAACTGCATCTGGGGTCCCATTATTAACAAATTCCTACATGTTTCCCTGATTGAAAACTCAATAGCCCTCTGTTTGGAGATAATATAAATTTTCCATCATCTGGGTTTTTTTCCATCCGAGGAGGCAACATACTTTACATAGGTCAAAGTTTAGTTGTCTAACAGCCCAAGGAAATACTAGGAATTAAGTACTGTCTATAGTGTTCCTGACCTCAGCCTATAATTGTCTTAAAGCTGTTCCTAAGCATACCGGTAACTTTCCACTTTACCCTAGCCTGGAATTCTCCTCTCAGGCTGGCTGTCCTTTCAGCACCAGTCAGGAAGTGCAAAAATGATAGCAAAACCCAGCTTCAGAGCTGCTTTTCATATTTAATACATGTCTCATACTTCAGCCCAATTTTCTCCACCACGATTTAGTCGTATCCCCCTTATATCGATAAGCAGGGAAGGTATTTCATATGCACATATAATGCAGCTATTACTAGTCTTGATTTCAGAGGGGCTGGTGGTAAAGCATCTCTCCTTCTCAATAGAGAAGTGGTGACCTATACGTCCTGCCTGAGGCATATTTGCAGATTTGTTTTGCTTAACCATACATCATTACTACTATGGAAATTGCCATGGGGAGGAGGGTTATTGAAAAGTGACAACAATTGTTAAAACATGAATTAAAAAAATGTTTTAAATTATTTTAAAATAAATATATTATATGGCAAATATTCTTTTCCAGGAACTATCCCTGAACTATCTACATTGTCTCAGGGGGAGGGGGCCAAAAATATTAAGCATTTTCCCTGTAACATCCATTACACCTTTAACCTGAAGGCTGTTACTAGAATATTCCTTTATGTGAATAGACTTCATTGCTTTACAGATCATAGGATGCTTTTCTTTTCTCTCCCTTTATTTGCAAGCTTATGATTTTCAGACTTATTCACTCACTCACTCACTCAATGAATAAATATTTATTAAGTGCCTACTATATTCCAGGAACTATGCTAAGCACTGGCAATAGAAAAAGAGGCAAAAGACAGTCCCTGGTGGTGGGGGGACAGCTAGGTGGCATACTGGATAAAGCACTGGCCCTTGATTCAGGTGCACCTGAGTTCAAATCCGACCTCAGACACTTGACACTTACTAGCTGTGTGACCCTGGGCAAGTCACTTAACCCTCATTGCCCTACCAAAAAACAAAAACAAAAAACAAAAAGTCCCTGCCCTCAAGGAGCTTACAATCTAATGACAAGAATGTAGGTCATGTGCTAGAGAAGGTCAGTCTGTAGATTGTAGTAGAATCATAAAATGTTCAGAGATTGAGGGTGATCTTAAGGATCATCTAGAGTCCAGCTCCTGCAGGAAGGCTTATGGTGTATAGGGAGAAAGAAACTTGAAGTCTTAAGAAGTGCATACTATTATCCATGTGACAGTTTACAAAGTTACTTACCACTCTGACCCTCAATTTCTTTATATGTAGCACATGTGTTGGGGACTACTTTCTGACTCCTACTTACACTGGCAAGTTAGCCAATCAGTCAATAAACATTTATTAAGCACTTACTATGTGCCATGCACTTTGCTAAGTGCTAGGGATACAAAGAAAGACAAAGGATGGTCTCTGCTCTCATGGAGCTCATAATCTAATGGAGAAAACAACAGGTAAATGATTAAATACAAGCACACTACATATGGATAACTTAAAAGTAATCAGCAGTGGGAAGGCTCTAGCATTAAGGGGGAACTGGGAAGAATTTCCCACCGAAGATGGGATTTTAGCTGGCATTTGAAGGAAGCCTGGGAAACCAGGAGGTAGAGAAGAGGAAGGAAAAGCCTTTCATGCTTAAGGGAGAATCAGAGAAAATACCTAAAGGAGAGAGATAGAGTGACTTTGTGGGACGGCATGAAGGCCAGTAACACTACTAGATCTAGGAATATGTGAGGGAGTATGTAAGAATGTGTAAGGTCAATTAGTTCCCCAGAAGGCAACTGGATGGATACTTCTCCCCTGAGGGATTTAAGGGATTTTAGGGGTTTGGGAGGTTGTTTCTAACAGTATATAAAGCTCATGAACAGCTCTCCCTTCCCCCAAAGTGTGCTTCACTCACTGATAATTATTTTGTATGAATAAGCTAGCTAGACAATTTAGTTTTTAGAAATGAGTATTTACTGACATGTCATAGTAAGATCAGTTGATACAAAACATTTTCCCAAATTAGGGCTATTCTCTACCATAAGTACATACAGAGTCCAGGAAAAAATGGATCGAAAGCTTAGAGGAGGGCTTCTTAAAGTTTTTCCACTTGCAATTGACTCCTTTTTCCTGAGAAATTTTTACATGTCCCTGGATATATAAATATATAAACAATTAAATAAATGAATGAATGAATAAATGAACAAATAGATGAATGAATAAAAAATAAATAAATGAATAAATGAATGAATGAGTGAATATATTCATTCACATATTAATAAATATTATATATAATAAGTATATACTAATTATATACTAATAAATATATAGATAATATATAAATATATTATTAATTAAATAAATAAATAATTGTATAAAATATATAAATTATATATATGACTGTTGCCAAATTTTTTGTGATCCTCGCATTCAGTTATGTTATTTATTAATTAAATAAATAATTATATTAAAATATATATAAATTATATATAAATAAATATATATATAAATTATATACATTACTGTTGCCAAATTTTTTGTGATCCTCATATTCAGTTATGTTACCCCATATGGGGTTGTGACCCACATTTTAAGAAGCTAGGGCTTAGAAAACATTTTGAGGAAAAAGAGGATAATTTGAAGTTCCTGGTTGTTAGAAATCTTTTTCTCCCCTTCATGGAAACCTCCTGAAGTTTTCCTTAGGCATGGGGTAGCTTTCTGTTGGGCTCTTTATAGTATTGAAGCTTCCTTTCCTCATCATGCCTAGTTTGTCCTTGTCTCCTGATGGAGACAATGCCATCAGCTTCTACCATGACTGTTCTGGTTCTGATGTTGGGATGTTGAATAAAAAGTCCAAATCTTCTGGATCTGTTGAAATTTTCAAGTTCTTCAGTTTTAGGGGTAGGGATAGGGGAGGGGGAGGGGGAGGCATAACTTCTTCTTCTCTGCAACCAATCCTCCCTCAAAGTATGGAATTGTTCTCTCCTCTATGCTGTCAGATCCTCTAATGCCCAATTCTGAAGTAGCTGGTCATTTAAAAAAATATACATATACCTATATTTTATTTTCCCCAATTACATGTTAATAAAAAGTTTTGAGTTCCAAATTCTATCCCTCCCTTCCTCCCTGCCCTACCCCCTCCCTCAGATGGTAAGCAATCATGTATAGGCTATACATGTGCAATCATGTAAAACATTTCCATATCAGTCATTATGTACAAGAAAACTTCAATAAAAGCAAAAGAATGAAAGAAAAAGTGAATAATGGCATGCTTCACTCTGTATTAAAATAATATCCATTCTTTCTCTGGAGGTAGATAGTAGGCTTCAACATTAGTTCTTTGGGATTGTACTGGAGCATTGAATTTCTGAGAATCAGCTGGTCATTTTTAAGGAAGCTCATGGGATGTGACCAAGTCTCATTTAATTAACTAGGTTGTTCACATTTAGTTAAAAACCTTTGATTGATTTATTCATTAGAGTGTTCTTACCCAATAAAAGGCATGAGGGCTTAGAATATTTTGTCATTTACTTAAGTGAGAGTAGGGATTTTGGTTGATTTATTCTATTGCGCCACGCTCCTCTCTTATATGTAAAATGCAAATGACAACACCTAACCTACCTTCCTCACAGGGCTTTTGAGAGAATCAAATGAAATGTTATGAGTGAAAGTGCTTTGAAAAGCTATGCAAGTATAGGATGTTATGTGTGATTTTATAGATCAATCACTCAAGCCAGCACTTATTAAGCACCTATTATATGCCAGGCACTGGGAATACAATATAAAAAATGAAGCAATGCCTATTTCTAACAGGGTAAACAACAAACAAATATATAAGTATATGATGGATAAACAGAATAAGAATAAATACAAAGTGTTTAAATATAAGGTAGTAAGGGAAGGAGATGAGTAAACTGAGGCCAATGAAGGTTGTGACTTGCTCATAGTTAAAAAGTTAGTGGCTGAGTTACTTCCTCTAATACTGAGTCTCACAGTACACTGTATGAAGTTTATGTGTAGAAGGATAGGATTTAGAACTTGTGTCAGCTCACATGACAACAACATCAAACTATCTTCCCTTGTCTAAAGGAGTGCTTGTGGTGAGGGCAGTGCTAGCCTGGAATCAGGCAAGTCACTTAACCTCTGTTTGCCTCAGTTCTCTCAACTGTAAAATGGGATAATAATATTATCTATCTCCCAGATAATATTTGTTAAAAAAAAAAAGCATTTTGTATTGTGTCTGGTACCGTAAAGATGCTTATTATTTTCCCCTTTTCCAGGTGGCCCAGTGGATAAAGCAGGGCCTGGAGTCAAGAAGACAAGTTCAAATCTAGCTTCAGACACTTACTAGCTGTATGACCCTGGGCAAGTCATTTAACCTTGTTTGCCTCATTTTCCTCATCTGTGAAATGAGCTGGAGAAAGAAATGACAAACCATCCCAGTATCTTTGCCAGGGAAACTCCATATGGGGTCATGAATAGTCAGGCATGACTGAAAATGACTAAACAACAATTCAATATGTTTCATGCAACCACAGTATCACAGAGTTCTAGAAAATATCCTCAATAATACTAATAGTAATACCGTGAGAGAATTCATCTTTCCCCAACTAGGGATGCTAAGTCCCAGAGATGCTAAGAGACTTGCCCAAGAACATATAGCTTGTTGAGTGGCATTAAAATCCAGGTCACTTGAACAGGTTGGAAGGTTGGAAGGAGGGAGCTGCTGTGCTGGTACATACAGGAGCTGGCCCCAACCCCACAGTCAACCTGACACAGATCCAGTCTCAGGAAGTCCTCACCAGAGAAGGAGATCCCCAGAGCCTCTGAATCAGCTGAAGCACCAGTGTCATCTGGAACTAAGCTCACAGTCTGGTGAGTGGGCTGAGCCCTGGGCAGGGGAGAGACTACAGGGGTCCATGCTGGTGCTAAGACAGAACTTGGATTCTACACCCCTACTGAGAACCAGGTGGCAGGCTCGAGTAGAAGTGGCCCAGGTCAGGGAGGGGCACAGACTCGTCGGAGCTAACAACCACAACACACAAAGCAACAGGCGGGCAAGGGAAGAACCTGATTCTCCTTAAATCATACCACCTGGGACATCTTAAGCTTGGGATACTGCAGCCTGGAAACAGTGCCCCATTTTAAGGAGCTAAAAGTCTAGTAAAAGAAAGGCAAGATGAGACGACAGAGAAAGGTGAGGACCATAGAAAGTTTCTTCAGTAACAAGGAAGACCAAGGAGCACCCTCAGAGGAAGATGTCAACATCAGGGCCCCTATATCTAAAGCTTCCAAGAAAATATGAATTGGTCTCAGGCCATAGAGGTGCACAAAAAGGACTTTGAAGATAAAATTAGAGAGGTAGAGGAAAAAATGGAAAGAGAAATGAGGGTGATGCAGGAAAGACATGAGAAAAAAGTCAACAGCTTGAAAAGTCAAATGGAAAAGGAGGTACAAAAGCTCTCTGATGAAAATAATTGCCTAAGAATTAGGATTGAACAAATGGAAGCCAGTGACTTTATGAGAAACCAAGACACAATAAAGCAAATCCAAATGAATAAAAAAATAGAGGGCAATGTGAAATATCTTTTGGGGAAAACTGCTGACCTGGAAAATAGGTCCAGGAGAGATAATTTGAAAATTATTGGTCTACCTGAAAACCATGATCAAGGAAAGACCTTAGACACCATCTTCCAATATATTCTCAGGGAAAATTGCCCTGAAATTCTAGAAGAAGAAGCTAAAATAGAAATTGAAAGAATCCACCGATCACCTCCAGAAAGAGATCCTCAAAAGAAAACTCCTAGGAATATTATAGTCAAATTTCCAGAGCTCTCAGGTCAAGGAGAAAATATTGCAAGCTGCCAAAAAGAAAGAATTCAAGTACTGTGGCGCCCCAGTCAGGATAGCACAAGATCTAGCAGCTTCTACATTAAAGGACCAGAGGGCATGGAATATGATACTCCAAAGGGCAAAGGAAATGGGATTACAACCAAGAATCACCTACCCAGCAAATCTCAGAATTATCTTTCAGTGGAAAAAATGGGACTTTAATGATAAAGAAGACTTTCAGATATTTGTGATGAAAAGACCTGAACTGAATGGCAAATTTGCCTTTCAAATACAAGACCCTAGAGAACCATTAAAAAAAAATGGAGCTGGGGTACATACCTGGGGTCGTACAGTGGGCAACTGTCTTGTGTCTGAGGCCAGGTGATGATTTGTCCACTGTGTCACTTAGCTAGATGATAACATCTTTAGGGTTAAATTGAGGGGTGAAGGGAATTCATTGGGGGAGGGGGAAGGGCAGAAGCAAAATCCTACATGAAAGTAACAGGAAAAGGCTTATGGAGTAGGGGAAGAGATGGGAGAGGAGCAGGGCAGTAAATGAATTTTACACTCATCAGAAAAGGCTCAAAGATCTTAAACTCATCAGAGCTGCCTCAAGGAGGGACTAATAGACACACCCAACTGGGTGGAGTAATCTATTTAATCTGGGCAGTAAATGAGCCTAACACTCATTAAAATTGGCTCAAAGACCTCAATCTCATTAGAATTGGCTCAAGGAGGGAATAATGTACACACTCAATTGGGTGGAGTATTCTCTATAACCCTGCAGGAAAGTAGGAGGGGAAAGGGATAAAGAAAGAGGGGCAAAAGAAGGAAGGGCAGAGTGGGGGAGGGGACAGACAGAAGCAAATCCCTTTTGAAAAGTGATAGGATGAAAGAAGAAGGATAATAGAATAAATATCATGGGTAAGGGAATAGGATGGAAGGGAAACAGTTAACAATAGTAATCATGAAAAAGAGAAAAGGGGGAAAATTGTACAAAAATATTTATAGCAACTCTTGGTGGAGGCTAAGAATTGAGAATCAAGGGAATGTCCATCAACTGAGGAATGATGGCAAAAGGTGTGTTATATGATTGTAGTGGAATGGACTTGTGCTACAGGAAATGACAAACAGGATGATCCTGAAAAACCTTGAAAGACTAATGAACATCCATGTATAGTAAAGTAAGCAGAGCTGAGAGGACATTGTGTGTAGTGACAGCAGTATTGTTCAATGAGCAACTGTGAATGACTTAACTACTCTCAGCAGTGCAATGATCCAAGACAATCCCAAGGAACCAATGAGGGAGCTTACTATGCATCCCTATAGAAAGAACTGATAAAAAGAACACTTGTGGATTGTACATATATAACCTGATTGCGATCTTGTGCAGGGGGGAGGAAAGGGAGGGAGGGAGGGAGAAAAATTTAGAACTCTAAATGTTATGAAAATGAATGTTGAAAACTACTCTTACATGTAAATGGAAAATAAAAAAATAAATGTTTGTTAAAATCCAGGTCTCCTGATTCTCAATCCAGGTCTACTTCTAGCAAAGTATAAGAGCAAGAACTCTGGACTTGGGGTCAGGAGAAACAGCCTTGAATCCCAGTCCTGAAACTTAGTAGTATGTGATCAGAGGGAAGTCAATAAACATTTCTAACTCAGTTTTTTCATCTGTAAAATGTACTTTTGCACAGACTGATCACATGCCTTAAATACATTCCCTCTTTACCTCCACTTCTTAGAATCTCTAGCTTTCTTCAAGATTCATCTCAAGTAACATCTTCTTCATGTGGCTTTTCCTGATTCCTCCTAATTGTTAAGGACTTCCCCCACATATGTTTAATCTGTCTGTTGGTCCACCCATCCATCTGTCTGTCTCTGTGTCTCTTTTTCTCCTCTTTTCCTCCCTCCCCTTTCTCTTTCTCTCTTCATACATATGCACATGTATATGTAGGTACATATATACATATACACACATGTAGATACATATAAACACACATATGCATGTATGTGTGTATGCACGTGTATGTTTTGGTCAGACCTCTGATTTCCTTCCTATAAGAAGTTACAAGGCAAGAATTGTTGAATACCTCTTAGAATTGCCTGGGGCACTAAGGTTAAGTGATTTGCCCAGGTCACATAGCTAGCATGTACCAAAGATAGGACTTGAACTCAGATTGTTCTGATTAAAAGCCACTACTCTATCCAGGTTATTGCTGTTGTTCGGTCATTTGTCAGTCATGTCTGACTCTTTGTGACCCATTTTGGGCTTTCTTGACAAAGATGCTACAGTGGTTTGCAATTTCTTTCTCCAGCTCATTTTACAGATGAGGAAACTGAGGCAAAAGGGGTTAAGTGACTTTCTCAGGGTCACACAGCTAGGAAGTGTCTGAGGTTAGATTTGAACTCAGGAAGAGGAGTCATTCTGACCCCAGTCTGGGTGTTCTATCCATTGTGCCATCTAGCTGCCCCAATCTATTCATATTGTCTCTTTTTTCTTTATATATACGATGTATTCACTTCTCTGTATATACATTATTCCACCTGCCATGCCCTGCCTTCCCACAGGTAAAGTTTTTAAAGACAGAGATTGTTTTGTTTTTTGTCTTTGTATTTCTGATACCTATTGCTTAATAATTGCTTATTGAATGATGAATGAATGGATGAGTGAAATGGAGAAAGTTTTATATACACACACACACACACACACACACACTGCCTACCTTACAGGGCTGATGAGGAAAATGCTTTGTAAAAATGTGAGCTATTATGCAATGATATTTTGTAGAAATTTCTTTGAATCTTTCAAAGTAGACAGGGTATAAAGAAGGAAGCTGATATTTTCTTTCTTTCTTTTTTTTTTTGCAGAGCAATGAGGGTTAAGTGACTTGCCCAAGGTCACAGAGCTAGTAAGTGTCAAGCATCTGAGGCTGGATTTGAACTCAGGTCCTCTTGAATCCAGGGCTGGTGCTTTATCCACTGCACCACCTAGCTTCCCAGAAAGCTGATATTTTCAAAACTTTTGACATTTGACATAAATTGCTGGCAGAATCAGCAGCAGGATACAAAAGAGTTATGTGCATGTTTTGAATGATTTATAGACAGAAGAAAAATGTAAGCCTAAAAGAAAACCATAATGTAATTCTACAAATAATCAGTAGTGCTGATGGGCAGGTGTGATAGGGAATGAATAGCTGGTTGGGAGTGTACCCATGCACGTACACAGGGCCAGACCCTAGTGAGTCAGGATAGATTACTCTCTGGGGCTCAGATTATCTTTCCTGATACTCAAGTTGTCTCTGTGTACTTCCAGGGATGTTGAGAAAATGAATGAATGAATGTCATTCTTCAGCTTTGGAATACTTTGACCATAAGAGACCAGATAAGAGGCTATTGAATTTATGAGAATATAGAGATCACTATGAGAATTTAGAGATCACTCAAGTCCAGATGATGAAACCAGGTCCAGAAAGGGACTTCACTTCCGGGCCCCATTCCTGAGTACTCATCATCTTGATGCCAACCTAGGTATTGACACTGGCATGGTATAGAGCACTATGGTCCGGAACTTCCAAGGTAAAGAGATTTGTCAGGTTCAGTCTCCTCAGTAGCTGGGATAATAGGCATGCATTATCATGCCTTGCCACTGAGTAGTTTTAAAATCAAATAAATTAATCTCCATTTGTTGCATTTCAGGCACTAACATCTTGGTAGAGGAGGTATTTGTTTGGTTTGGAGGTGGAAAAGTCAAAGGAAAAGACAATGAGAGCCTTACTTGGATAATTTTGTTTTATGAGTGGCTACCTTTTCTGACTACCTGATCTTAACCCTGAGTAGGATGATTCAGTTGTATCATTTAGCATAAGAGCAGCTAGGTAGGGGCAGCTAGGTGGCACAGTGGATAAAGCATCAGTCCTGGATTAAGGAGGACCTGAGTTCAAATCTGGCCTCAGACACTTGAGACATACTAGCTGTATGACCCTGGGCAAGTTACTTAACCCTCATTGCCCTGCCACCCTCCCTCCCCCCAAAAAAGAGCAGCTAGGTGGCATAGTGGACACACTACTGGCCCTAGAGTTAAGAGTACCTGAGTTCAAACCTTACCTCAGACACTAGCTGTGTGACCTTGGGCAAGTCTTTTATTCCCAATTGCCTTAAACATCCAGGGTCATCCCCAGTCATCCTGATATATACCTTGCCACTGGACCCAGATGGCTCTGGAGAAGAGAGTAAGGTCAGTGACTTTGCACAGCCCACCCTCACTTAAATCCAATTCACTGCAAATCATGACATCCTCTTTGAAAATGAAGGATAAACAACAACAATCATTCAGCATTTTGTTTTCTCCTGTATCAGGTTGTATTTTCATCATTTGTGTACATCATGTTAATGCTAATAGCCTATAAACTACTTGAGAGTGTTATCTGCCTCTCTTTTTCTCTTACCTGACACAGCATGGTACAGTGGTCAGATAGATTTGGAGTTAGAGGACCTGGGTTCAAATTCTGACACTGCAACTTAGTACATGTGTAACTTTGTACAAATCACTTAATCTCTCTGTGTTTCAGTCTCCCTATTTGTAACATGAAGATTGTTGTTGTTCAGCACCCAGCTGTTACTGGGCAAGTGCCCCAGGGAATCCTTCCCTACAACTATCCTATAAATACTATGTTCTTCCTCCCATCTGGACACTCTTCCTCTATTCCTGACCCCATGGAAGAGAAATCAGAACCCCTGTTCCACTCTTATTCTTGGGCCCACTTTCCTCTTCTCAGCAGGGCTAGGTCTTCCAGCTCCTTTGATTACAGGGCTGACACAGCCTCTCACACTGCTAGGATGAATACCACTTACAATGCTGCAAGTAATATTGAAGCATTTTGGGGTCCTACATCTGCCTGCCACCATGCCATAAAGCCCATGGTGCCTTATCACCTACCTTGCACTATATTGAACCTTACCATCTACCCTCCAACCCACCGAGCTATGCCCTCCAGATCCCTAGGCATTGCCATTTTACCTGATAATAGACCCTAAGGATCAAAAGGACTTTTCATCCACCTTGTAGCTGTGTCATCTTTTATGTGAAGTCTGTCTCAAATAGATAATGAGCTCCTCAAGAACAGGGACTGTCTCATTTGGCATATAACAAATGATTTATAAGTGCTTTTATTCCTTCCTTCCTTCCTACCTTCCTGCCTTCCTGCCTTCTTTCCTTCCTTCATAGCCAGGAAACAGCAGGATTGCAAACTGTAGTGCATGAATTGAGTTAGTTGTTTGGAGATACATATTAGCTCTCTCATACTGTGTTAAATTAAGACATAGCCCCAGTACAGTCCCAGTAACAAAGGAAACACTGAACTCATATGAGGGGAGCTCAAGTTCCCCATGACTGAGGCTGATGCATGGGCCTGGAGTCATTATCATTTCTTTTCTTTTCTTTTCTTTTTTTTTTTTTTTGGTGAGGCAATTGGGGTTAAGTGACTTGCCCAGGGTCACACAGCTAGTAAGTGTCAAGTGTCTGAGGCCAGATTTGAACTTAGGTCCTCCTGAATCCAGGGCTGGTACTTTATCCACTGCACCACCTAGCTGTCCCATCATTATCATTTCTAAAGCAAAGTTTATAGGGAATATACAAACGCTGTAAAGCCTCTCACAAACAGTAGAGGCCTGGATGAACATTACAGTGGAGCAGGGCTGGAAATTTCCACTGATTGTTTCATGGGTGATGGAATGAACCTGAACTCCATGATGAGGGGGATGCTTGTTTCTCTGTGTGCCTGGGGGGCTGGTTGCCTGTGTGTGCATAGCCTTCATAAACCTTTCAGAATGCACTAACACCTTGAGCTTTCTTTCCAGTTTTCTGATTCAGGCCTGTTTCTTACTTGTCTTCCTTTCTTTTATGAGGTCAAGGTGTGCTCTCTCTCCTTGTCTATTGGATAGTTGTCCTCCCAGGTGACTGTTCAGCTCAGCCCTCTTCTCCACCTGACTTACATACTGACTGAGAGAGACCTTTTTGTTTTCTTGTTTGTTAAACCAACAAGAAGATTAAATAAAATAATGGTCTGTGTGACTTTTTAATGTAACAAGTGAATTTTTGTCCAGAATTTACTAGGAGAAGAAGGCAAATCATAAATGAGAAGTTGTGTGGTACTTTTTTATACTTGTAAGTTGAAATCCCTTTTTAACTCCATTGTTCTTGTGGTGAAGCTATATGAATTTGAAGGATGAAATATCATGCTTTCCAAATAATCAAAATTTCATTAACTAAAGAATGATCATCAGTGGAAAGATAACAACTAACATATGTAAGTATAGTAGTCAGTCAACAAGTATTTATTAAGTACCTGGTATATGCAAGATACTGTGTTGAGCCTGGGGCAAGGTGGTGGAGGTAGTGTGTGGTCATTTACAGACTTTAGACAAAGTACAAAAAGTTCTGATCAGTTTAGATACCCTTGAAAGCCACTGCATGAACCGGAGTGATCTTGTACAGAAAGTATCATCAAAATGGTTAAGAAAACTTGGTCACATTCTGTGGGCTTTTGTCTATATAATAGCAGACCAATTCAGCATGCAAGGATTCAAACCAGCATAGTGGTGGAAACCCATGACCAAGTCTCTGAGCAATTGTTTTGGAGGAGAGCATTTGTTATCAGCCTCAGTCTACCTCATCTCTCCATTTTGTCTTTACCAAAGAAGGGATGTGCAATTTTGGGAGTGCCAGAAAATTTTGGATGTTCTTGCCCTAGAAGCATATCTGGAACATCTGATGGCACTGTCTACATCAGATGAGGACAGGCTGTGATGAAGAAATGCATCTGCCTTGAATCTTCAAGTCTCTAAAAGAGGGGGTTTTAGCCTGGGGTCCTTGGGTAGATTTCAGATGGTCTATGAACTTGAAAGGGGAAAAAACCCCAGATCTTTATTTTCATTAACCTCTAACTGAAATTTATTTCCTTTAATTATGAATACAGGAAACAAACATAATTCTGAGAAGGGGTCCATGAGCTTCACTAGACTGTCAAAGGGGTTCATGACACATACAAATTAAGGACCCTTATTCTACAAGAAACCTAAAAGGAAATCTACCCAATGCCCAAAGGGAACACTTTGAGGATTCTTATAAAAGCATTCCAGCTGTGAGTCACCTTTTGGCACATGTGTATCACATGTGCACTCTAAGTTAGAGGTCACTTTCCCCTGGATTCTACAAGTACTGGTGGAAGAGTATGTCACAGCCTGTATGTGGAGTGGTGTTTTGTACAAATTATAATGCTACTTTGGTCCTCTTTGAGAACAAAGAACAACAACCAACCAACTACTATAGTAAATACCCATTTCTAAAAAGCAAATTAAATTGACTGACATTGAAATCAACTAATAATGAATGGGGGAAATACATCTATGTGAGTTTGTGGACTCAGATAATATAAAGGCTACTCTTCTGATCCTTCAGGGTTAATTCTAGAGTCCTGAGAGTACATAGTGGCCATGTTCTGAGGGGCCCAGTCTCCCAATTCAAGTGAGGGTTGATAATTCCAAAGTATGTGCTGCACAACAGGAAAAACAGGGTGAGTGACTTATGTAATAAGAGTGAATAAGGACCCACATGTACAAAAATATTTATAGCTGCTCTTTCTGTGGTGGCAAGGAATTGGAAACTGAGAGGCCGTCCATCAATTGGGGAATGGTTGAACAAGTTGTGGTATATGAATGTAATGGAATTCTATTGTGCTGTAAGAAACGATGAGCAGGAAGAGTTCAGAGAAACCTGGAAGGACTTGCATGAAGTGATGATGAGTGAGATGAGCTGAACCAGGTCAGAACATTGTACACAGTATCATCAAAATTATGTGTTGATCAACTGTGATAGACTAGATTCTTCTCACCAATCCAACGGTACAAGAAAGTTCCAAAGGATTCATGATGGAAAAGGCTCTCCAAATCCAGAAAAAAAAAGACCTGTGAAATATGGATGCTGATTGAACCATACTATTTCTTTTGGTTTTGGTGCTGTTGTTTTTCTTTTTTGAGGTTTTTCCTTTTTGCTTTGATTCTTCTCGTATGACATGACTAATGCAGAAATATGTTTAAGGTTATCATATATATATATATATATATATATATATATATATATATATATATATATATATATACACACACATATATATATGACCTATATCAGTTTACCTGATGTCTTGGGGAGGGGGGAGAGAGGGGAAGGAGGGAGAAAAATTTGAAATTGGAAATCTTATAAAAACAAATGTTGAAAACTATCTCTACATGTAACTGGAAAATAATAAAATACTTTTATTAAAAAAAAAAAGAGTGAATAGATGACACCTGGACAGACCATTAGGAAGCAGGCCAGGGAACATCTGTATTTTTATAATGCAAGAAAAAACTGGTGATTCTGTATTGGAGGCATGAGTTGCCTCTCATTGCGTGTGCCCTGGTCATGTGTGTTTCCTATGTGAATGCTTCTTCATATGTGTACCCTAGCCACTCATTTTGCCTGGGCACCTTTCCATGTATACCTACTTTTTGCATTAATGTTGTGTGTATTTGTGGGAAAATATGACACATGTTTATAGGGAAGGTGGTTATTGCTACTTTTCTTGAAATGCAATTTCATTACATTCCTTTGCTTTAAACTAACTGTGTCCTCTGTCTGTTTAGGAAAAGTAAAATCATTGGTAGGGGTCATGTTCTGTGACTTTGAGGGTACATGGACCTACAGAGTATTGTGAACCTTGGGTAGTTTTGTGTGCAAGGTGTATGTATGTGTGTGTGCATGCGTGTGTGCTATATACACAGAAGCTTAAATAAGTATTCCACAAAATAAGTGGTGGGATGGCTTATAATCTGCTTCATTGATGGGAATACCCACATCAGTGAAATTATGAATCTATCCAAGTATGATATGAAACCATGGCCAGAGACAGAGGCTTCCTATTTGTATTTGAGAATTCCTGGGAATTTAGGAGATTCCTTATCAGCCAGCCTACACCAGGTAGGTGGCAACTCATTTGGCTATATAAATTAAATCTCCAAACCTTGATATAGGAAGCAATGGCATATGGACAAAAGAACACTGCCATAGAAACTAGGTATCTGTGAGTTGGAAGGAATCAGAGGTCATCTAATTTAACCTCTACCTGAAGTATGAATGTGTTCTGTAATATGAGGGGTCAGCTGGAATTTTCTTGAATACCTTCTGTGATAAGAACAACAACAACGACTAGCATTTGTCTAGTTCTTACCATGTGCCAGACACTGTGCTGGGCTTTTTACAATGATTATCTCATTGATCCCAGGAGGTAGGTGCTATTATTATCCTCATTGTACAAATGAGGAAACTGAAGTGAACAGAAATTAAGTGACTTGCCCAGAGTCACACTGCTAGTAAGTATCTGAAGTCATAGTTGAGGTTTTCCTGCACTCTGTACACTGAGTAACCAGGCATTTCTACTTATTGGAAAGTACTTCCTTTTTATAGATAGATCTGAAGTCTACTCCCCTGTTACTTTGCCGCACTGGTCTGGTCTGGTTGGATTCTTTGGAGCCAGTATGGTGGGTACCCTTTTATCTCTCATTTCAGTTGCAAAAAAAAAAAAAAATGATAGAGGTCCAGATAAGAGAGGTAGGAAAGCCTTGGATGACCTCAGTGAGTCAATTGTCTTAATCCTTAGGAAGTTTCTAGAAGTGCTTTTGTGGCTTTGTTGCTCTGTGGGCAATAGTTTCATCACATTTTCTTCTGGACCTTTTCAAAGGGTTTTCTCATTCATTGCAACATTGGCTACAATCAATTTAGGCGGCTTGTATAATCCTCCTAATCCCTGTAGATGTCTTTGCTTTTGTAATAGGGCTATTTGCTGCTAGACTGGGTAGTCCCATAGTTTCAAAGGTCATCTATGTTTTCCCTTTGCAGATTTCACAATAAGGAGGCTCTCTCAGAACATATTCTGTGCCCACTGTCCTTCTGACCAGAGTTCTGGAGATATCTGGTAGGGGATCAATATTCAAAGATGGTAGCATCCTGTAGGTCTACTGAACTGTAACTAACTACCTCAGTGGGAAAGTTTGGAGGCTTGGAATGGCAAGAAGTCACTATGTCCAGGGCCTCAAAGCCATATGTGAAATATATTATACAATCTGTGAGATATGTTGTACAATATGTAATAATTATATAATATGCGATATAGTGTTGTATAATAACATAATACAAATACTATATGTCATATAGTATATGATATTATAAATGTATATATAATAGTAACTGACAGTATTGAGAATTCCCAAGTGAGTAAACACCCCATACCAATCAATGCAGGCCAACTCCTCTGTAAATTAGAGAGTTTCTTAGAGCACACATAGCTTGTGCAGGTTAACATAGCCAGGATGTTTCAGAAGCAGGACTTTGAAAAGGCTGGATCTCTACTATACTATGCTGCTTGCCCCCTTTCTTTTCCTCCTCTCTCCTTCCCTCCTTGCCTCCCTCCCTCTCTTTTCCCTCTCTTTATGTATACACACATATAAAAGATACACATGCATTATACACACACATATATACATGTATATATATAATATAAATGGGAAGAGATACTTTGTTGTATTTATGACTTCATAGCTCATTTTCTCTTTTCAACCGAGCCAATTACAACATATCTAAGCCTTCCTATCCAATGTGACTCTTGTTCCTATACTCCCATAATTCCTCCACAGGGGGATTTCTCCACCTAATCTGCTTTCTCCAGAGTATAGTTTCTTAAACTGTGGAGTTTTTTTTATTTAAAATTTGATTTCCCCCCAATTACATGTAAAATAATTTTAACATTAATTTTAAAAACTGAACTGTGGGTTTTGACCCCATATGGGGTGACATAACTGAATGTGGGGGTTGTGAAAAATTTGGCAACAGTAAAAGGTTATGTATACCTATTTTATATACCTATGTACCTGGAGTTGTGTAAAAAGTTATTGGGCTAAAACGGGTTTCAAGTGAAAAACATTTAAGAAGCCCTGTTCTAGAGCATGTCATTGCATGGGTAGTGATCGAGAGGGAGGGCTGTCCATTGGTTATCCATAATTTTCATTGGAGCATTAGCTTACTTCCTTCATGCATCTCTCTTATGTCATCCTTTACACTCCTGGGCCACTTCTCATTGGTTGTATGTTACCATGCTCCAATAACATGTCTTTCTGTTTACCTTTAGGCAGCCTTAACTCTTATGAGACTGTGATAGTGATTTCATGACTTGTAGCTATATACTATCACCAGAAGATTTCTGATGTTTAAATAAATTGCCCTTTGTTTTGGAAGGAAGCTTAAGGATCTATGAAAGCACTATGTAATTTCCCAAAGTCAATCCAGCCTACTCTTCTATTTAGTTTTAGGTCTATTTCACTGGCCATTCTTAGTGACTGTCTAAGACATACATATTGATGGATGAACTTTATGTTATTGAGTATCTAATTCCATATTATAGTCTGGATTACAGATATTCTTAATCAGCTTGGTTTTTCCTGTGTGAGTAGTTAGGCTGTCTCATGGTTATCTTGTCTGGTGGGTGACTGCCAAACTCCAGAGCAAGTTTTTTTATCTGCTCTGACCTTGTCCTTAAAACAGGCTTTGGAGACTATTGTAGAGAAGTGTTAACTTCCAGTGTGCTACCAGTGCCTACCTTACTTTAATTAGAACAATTATGCTTGAGAACATCTTTTCAGACTCTACACCACTATTTGAAAGAGAGGGAACATTACTCAATAGGCCAAAATGATGGAATGGGAAGGTGTTGAAGGGATTCACATCCTTCATAAGTCAAACCTTGTTCCTGGCTCTATAATTCATAAATGGATCCAAATTCTTTCCTTCCAGTATCAGTTTTTGGTTCAGAGAATCCTGTGTGAAAAAAAAGTATTTCCTCTCATTATCCTAAATTTAAGTCAAGAAAATAAGCACTGAAGCTGTCCACCACAGTGGGGCTGACCTCAGATGTCAAGCTGTGACCTTGACCTGGTGCAGGTACAGCAGTTCCCATCCAGACCTTGAGAAGCAGGAAAGAGCAATAAAAGACAAATGGGAGATTTTGTCATTGTATTCCCTAGTGAAGGGGGCTTCTCCTTCATCATTTCTCTATCCTTACATCCTCTGGTCTGCTTGCAGCCTAGATTTACTGACTAGAGCAAGGTTCTTCTCCTTGGTTAATGGCTTTGTTTTCTTGGTGGGTGGGGAGCAGGTGTGTTATTGATTCTGGCACTTGGGCTTGGAGAAATAACATTTTTCCTTTACCCTTCTCTGACCTAGGCCTCTATGTTACTTCCTGAAGTTTCTTTGTTTGTCCCTTCCACATTTCACCTATCACCACTTTTTCCTCCATGGCTACCTTCTCCTTCCTGTTCTCATTGTCCTTTGATGTGTTGTCTTTTCTCTCTCTCTCTCTGTATATCTATTTGTCTATCATATTTATCTGTCTGGTCTATCTTTCTGTCTATATAGTTGTCTATCTACCTGCTTGTATATATATATATATATATATATATATATATATATATATATATATATATATATACACACACACATACACACATATATGTATATATATATATGCATGTGTGTATACACACACATATATCCATCAGTCTGTATCTCTATTTGTCTGTCTACCTTTCTATCTATATACCAAACTATTTGCCTGTCTTTCCATTCATCTGTCTCATCTATCTATCTAGTCTCTCTGTCTGTCTCTGTCCTTGTAATTCTTTGTTATTTCAAAACAGTGAGTTAGTATGGGCATCACTCTTCTCAGAAGACCTGAAAATAACCCCTGAGAATTTCTTATTTAGAAAATGGTGTTTGTCTCCTGGGATGACACAATTTATACAGGATCCCAGATATGATGGGCCTCTCTATGTCTATAGTATCCCTAATGTTTATTTTTAGTTTTTCAAAGGTAAATGTGCCTTTAGTGGCTTTGAAGGAAAATAAGATCTTGTAGTTTCTTTTTTATTTAGTCTCCCACACTTTTAAGTCCTGTTTGAAAAGCAATTAGGTATCTTTCCACCTAAATATTCAGCTGCCTGGTTAGGAGGAAGGCAGTGGATTTTGTAGGAAGAACATTTTCAATAATTTGGAGATTTGATGTTGATTGCCAACCTCCTAAGTTTCCAGCCTGACAAGGAATGTCAGAATTACTAAAGCTTTGGGTTTATACATTCCTCAATCTCAAATAGACTAAATCATGAACTCAGATGATCAACAGATATTTATTAAGCATCTACTATATTCCAGACACTGGGGATACAAAGAGGCAAGACAATCCCTATTCTCAAGGGGCTCACAGTCTAATGGTAGAGACAGCATGCAAAAAAACTATGTACAAACAAGATTTTATATATCTATCTATATCATCTATCTATATCTATAGCTATCTGTAATCTTGTTTGTACATATACACACATACATACACACACACATATATATATACACACATATATATCATAAACTGGATATAATAAAAAAAAGAAAGACACTAGAATTAAGGGGGATTGAAATATGAGGAAGGAGAGAATTATAGGCATGCGGGATAGACACTGAACTTCCATGGAAAGAAATCTCAAAAGAAAAAGCAAGGGCAGTAAGGGAGTTTTCCCAAGGTGGAAATCAATGGGAAATTTTCTTTTCAATAAATGTTGAATTGATGTGTCTTTTGTTTTTTTACATTAGTGTTATCTTTCAGTGCCTTCCATACTATCACCATGATGCCCCTAATAGAATCCTCCCTTATAACAAAGAAATATAGTTAAGCAAAACAAATAAACCCATTGACCATATTATAAATGCATACTTCATTTTGCACTTATTATCCACCACTTCTCTACTAAGAGGAGGGAAGTATGCTAAACCATCAATCAGACCTCAGAATCACAATTAGTCATTGCTTTGGACCATAATTTGATAATCTTTCCATGTTCTTCTTTATGTTACTGTGGTCATTAAAAGTATCATTCTCCTAGTTCTGCTTACTTTACTTAGTATCAATTCATAAAGTCCTTCTAAGTTTTCTTGAACTCTTTATGTTTGTCATTCCAGTCAATCAGTCAGTCAACAAGTATTTATTAAGGGTTTACTATATGCCAGGCACTGTGCTAAGAACTGAAAAATACAAAGAAAGGCAAAAAGCAATCCTTGCCCTAATATATACATATGTATGTGTGTGTGTTTATGTATATGTATGTATGAGTTTCTTAAAGATTTTGGGGTGTTAGAGTTTTATTTGAAAAATTAACTTTAAATATTTTCCCTAATCTGTTCATTTTCTTTTAATAGATTTCTTAAATAAAAGGACTTTTAAAAATAGCAGCTTTTCTCTTCCCATCCATCCCCAGTGTATTTGTATCTGTTTATAGATTATTAATCCCTTTGGCAGGAAAGAGTGAGTCAAGTAAACTTAAGGTTAAAATGTTAGAAGCAGTCGCTAATTGGATATGAAAGTTTGTAGTACAGAAATGGGGGAAAGGGAGTAAATTTCATTTACAAAATTTTAATTTATACAACTTTTCCAACGTATACCTGTTTTGTAAAGTGAGGTTCACCTGCTGTCACCTACATTCAGTAGACAAGTGTTTTCCAAACTGCATTCCAAGAAACCATGATATAAATAGGGGTTTCCAAGAGAAAATGCTAATTGTAGTGATTTTATTTTTCCCTCTGCAAAGCTAAATATGAAAATGCATGTATAATACAACCACTTAGCATGTGTAGAATTTTTCCCTCTATGAATATTTTGCTTCAAAATATCTCAAATTCTTTTATATTACCATGTATACCAACATTTAAGATTTCTATCAACATATTTGGAATCCCAAAGTGCCCTATGGTCAAGTTAGTTTGAAAGTCATTATATTAGAATATTTTGAAAGTACATTTAGTACAATACAAGAAGGATTACTTCTGTAGATATATCCTTTTCTCATTAAACTGGGTTTCCATGAAATTCTTGCTTTGTCTAGACTTCTCAGAATTCTTGTTTTTTTTTTCTTTTTTTTGTGAGGCAATTGGGGTTAAGTGACTTGCCCAGGTTCACACAGCTAGTAAGTGTCAAGTGTCCGAGGCCAGATTTGAACTCAGGTCTGCCTGAATCCAGGGCCGGCGCCTTATCCACTGCGCCACCTAGCTGTCCCCTTCTCAGAATTCTTAAGGTTGTTGTTGTTCGTCCTCCATATCTGAAGAGTATCAGTGATGCTATGATGGTGGGGTTGAGGTACAGTGTCCTAGACTGTGGTTGATCAGTCCAATAAAGCTCAGAAAGCTCTACTGAAGGATGTGCACAAACAATTCTTTCGAACATTTGGGATGGAGATGTCTATATTTGCACATTTCATGTTTCCTTTGTGCTACTGCAATTCCTCTTTGCCCACAAAGCACAGCACCTTCTTTGATGCAGGTATGCCATGCTGTGCAGTCCTGTGCCACTCTCTCCCACATCTCATAATTGATACTAAAGTTCTTCAGAGAGACGTTGAGAGTGTCCTTGTACTGCTTCCTCTGACCTCCGTGTGAGTGTTTGCCTTGTGTGAGTTCTCCATAAAATCATCTTTTAGGTAAAAGTCTGTTTGCCATTCAGGCTGTGCAGCCAGCACATTGGAGTTGTGTTCTTTGCAGTATAGTTGGAAGTCAACGGCAGAGAATTCTTAAGGTACAACTCAGATCAAAGAAATAATGAATATTTTGTCTATCCCTGCTCAGTATTCAGGAAGCCCTCCATGGAGTCTAGATTCAAGGTGTGGCTTCTCTAATATAATCTCCTGTTTTTCTGAAGTTGAATCACTGCTTTCAAACATGAGCCTCCTCTGGTATGTTTTCAGAAAAATAGAAACAAAAATGTAGGATCATTTACTTTGAGCTGGAAGCAACTTTGGAGGTCATCTAGTCTGAACTGCTCATGTTATACATGAGCAACTGAGGCTCAGATAGGCTAAGTCATGTGAGTACCAAGTAGCAGAGCCTAGATTTGATTTCATGTCTCCTACCTCCCAACTTATCACACATTCGAGCACAGAATGTCTTTCAATTCTTTATGTCAAAAGCAAATGCTATATTGAGACTGAAAAAAGAAGGGAAAGCTCCTTAGTTCAGGTCATTCTTTGTCTCAGAATGTCTTTATTAATAAACTTACTTAGTCTATACATGATTTGTTTCTTGGAAGCTTTTATTTTCTACTTTGAAAGATATTTTCTGCCTCATTTTCAGTTTTCAGGTTACCTATCCAACCGGTCAGTCTGATCAAATGCTTCTAAAATAAGTCGAGTTTTCTTTGAGTTGGGAGAGCTTGGGTTTCACCATTAAAAGATACAAGTCTGACATCTTCTGGATAGTATGTAAGTGTCACTCTTAACATACCACTTCCTTCACCCATTAGTCAGCCACCACAAAGACGTATTAGATACCTATGGAGGAAGCCAGGGGCTGGAGATGAATGAACAACTCACTGCTGGAAAAAAGAGGAATAATATTTACCATGTTAGGGCTGGAAGGCCTTCTTGCTTTTCTTTGAAGAAGATGCTCCATCTCCTGACTCATAATGTTTATAATGGCTATCTCCCATGCCAATAACTCTCTCCCTTCTCATCTTTACTTCCTGACTTGCCTGACTTCCTTCGTCTCAGGTAAAGCCCCATCTTCTACAAGATGCCTTTCCCAGTATTCCTTTATTGCCTTCCTTCCAAGACTACCACTAATTTATCCTGTCTATTATCCTGTGGTTCCAAGAAGCTATAGCATGTACAGCAGCCACAGTCTAGTAAAACTATCCAGGCAAACAGGCGAAACAAGGTTGAGGGTAGCCAAAAGGCCTCAAACTTGTCAGTGAGTTAGAGGGATATCTATTCCAAGTATGTGAACTTCCCTGAGCAGAATAGGCAGATGAGAACAATCTGTTCCAATGACCACAAAGATGGCTGAAGTAGGTGCTGTGGAGCACTTAGAGCTTGGTTAGACATCAAAGACCCCAAGGTCATCCTCTGCATCCCAATCTATTACCAATCATCCTGACTTTACTTGCCACTGGACTTCAACAACACTAGAAGAGAGAGTAAATCTGACTATTTTGTGTAACTGCCTCACTTAAATTCACTAGTCATGACATCACCTCATGATGTCATTGGTTCTCTTTGAAACCGAGGACAAACAACAGTTTGCATATTATCTCCCCTCTTAGAATGTGAGTTTCTTCTTCTTCTTCTTCTTCTTCTTCTTCTTCTTCTTCTTCTTCTTCTTCTTCTTCTTCTTCTTCTTTTTAGTGAGGCAATTGGGGTTAAGTGACTTGCCCAGGGTCACACAGCTAGTAAGTGTCAAGTGTCTGAGGCCAGATTTGAACTCAGGTCCTCCTGAATCCAGAGCCGGTGCTCTATCCACTGTGTTACCTAGCTGCCCCTGAATGTGAGTTTCTTAAGAGCAACGACTGTTTTTCTACTTTTCTCTGTATCCTCAGTGCTTAGCACAGTTGCTGGCACATAGCAAGCCCTTAATAAATGTTAGTTGACTAGTCCAGTCCCTTCCTTTTTTAAGTATTTTATTTTTTTCCAGTTACATATAAGGATAGTTTTCAACATGTGTTTTCACAGGATTTTTAGTTCCAATTTTTTTCTACCACCCTCCTTTCCCTCCCTCTTCCCCAAGATGGAAAGCAGTCTGATATAGATTGTATATGTACAATCACATTAAACATATTTCTATATTAGTTATCTTGTGAAAGAAGAGTCAGAGCACAAGGGAAAATCCTCAAAAAAGAAGGAAAAAATGGCCCCAAAGTAGAAACAGTATGGTTCAATCTGCATTCAGAATCCACAGTTCTTTTTTCTGGATGCTGAGAACACTCTCTATCATGAGTTCTTTGAAACTGCTTTGGATCATTGCACTGCCGAGAAGAGCCAAGTCTATCACCATTGTTCATCACACAATGTTGCTGTTACTGTGTACAATGTTCTCTTGGTTCTGCTCCTCTCAGTCAGCATCAGTCCATGTAAGTCCATCCAGGTTTCTCTGAACTCCTCCTGCTCATCATTTTTTTTTTGTGAGGCAATTGGGGTTAAGTGACTTGCCCAAGGTCACACAACTAGTAAGTGTCAAATGTCTGAGGTTGGATTTGAACTCAGGTCCTCCTGACTCCAGGGCCAGTGCTCTATCCACCATGCCACCTAGCTGCCCTGTGATCATCATTTCTTATAGCACAATAGTATTCCATTACATTCATATACCACAACTTGTTTAGCCATTCCCCTATTGATGGGCTTTCCCTTGATTTCCAATTCTTTGCCACCACAAAGAGAGCTGCTATAAATATTTTTTCCCTCTTCTATGATCTCTTTGGGATACAGACCTAGCACTGGGTCAAAGGGTATTAACAGTCCCATAGCCCTTTGGGCATAGTTCCAAATTGCTCTCCAGAATGGTTGGAACAGTTCACAGCTCCACCAACAATGCCTTAGTATTCCAATTTTTCTACAGCTCCGACATTTATTATTTTTTTCTTTTTTGTTATATTAGCCAATTTGATAGGTGTAAGGTGGTACCTCAGATTTAGAGAATTTAGTGATTTAGAGAATTTTTTCATATGCAATAGATAGCTTTGATTTCTTCATCAGAAAACTGCCTGTTAGGGGCAGCTAAGTGGTGCAGTGGATAGAGCACTGGCTCTGGATTCAGGAGGACCTGAGTTCAAATCCAGCCTCAGACACTTAACACTGACTAGCTATGTGACCCTGGGCAAGTCACTTAACCCCAATTGCCTCACCAAAAAAAAGAAAAAAAGGGAAAAAAAAAAGAAAACTTCCTGTTCATATCCTTTGACCATTTCCCAATTAGGTAATGACTTACATTCTTATAAATTTTATTTAGTTCCCTATATATTTTAGAAATGAGGCCTTTATCAGAAATACTGGCTGTAAAAATTATTTCCCAGTTTTCTGCCTCCCTTCTAATTTTGGCTGTGTTGCTTATGTTTGTACAAAACCTTTTTAGTTTAATGTAATCAAAATCATCAATTTTGCATTTCATAATATTCTCTATCTCTTGTTTGGACACCAGTCCCTTCCTTTTGAAGATGAAGAAGCTAAGGCCCAGATTTGTATGGAACCTTTTGACTTAGAGTGTTTCAAGTGAAGATTTTGTTTGTCTTGAGTGTAATTTCTTTTACTGAATTCTTAGGCAAGTCCTGATGTTTGATTTTATCAAGGACATGGCACTCAGTTTCCAGAGACTGTGCTTGCAGAGACCAAGCATTGATAGATTCTACCAAGCAGTAAAAGTTTTCTAATATAGTAGCCCTTTATGCACTCTCTGTCTGTGACCCAAGAGCAAGCCTCATTCAATTTTCAAGGCCCATCATCAGAGTTGACCACTTGATAATGATTTTTTTTTCAGGTACAGTAACACATAAAGACCAGGGCACTTAGGCATGGAGGTGTGATTTGTATCAATGGCTTATCCTCATGGTAAATTTCCTTGAGTATTTAAATATGTGTAGAACTTAGACACACATAATTTAAAAATAAGACCCAATATGCTGATACCATTTTAATAAAAGCACGTTATTTTTCACTTTCTTTCATGACTTTTCTTTTATTAGTTTTCTTATACAAAATGACTAATATGGTCATGTACATGTACATGTATACATATCATTTACATATACATGTATACATACACATACATATACATACACATGTATAGCCTATATCTGGTTGCTTACTGCCTTGGGGAGGGGGGAGGGGAGGGAGGGAAGGAGAGAGAGAATTTGGAACTCAAAACTTTAAATAAAAATGTTTATTATAAAAAATATTTAAACAGGAAAGAGCTATATGCATACTATATATAACAATCTCTTTTTGGCTTTTTGTTTTTGTTTTGTTTTTTTTGCAGGGCAATGAGGGTTAAGTGACTTGCCCAGGGTCACACAGCTAGTAAGTGTGTCAAGTGTCTGAGGCAGGATTTGAACTCAGGTCCTCCTGAATCAGGGCCTGTGCTTTATCCACTGTGCCACCTAGCTGCTCCCCTCTGTTTGGCTTTTAAAACCCTTTCCTATCTTTCTGGCTTTCTTATCTTTAATTCTATTTCACTTTAGGATTTCATGTCACTGGTCTTGGTGATCCTCTCCAATGATACTCCATCTCTTAATTCTTTGCCTTTTTTCTGGCTGTCCCTTATACCTGAAGTGTTTTCTCTTCTTACCTCTGCTTCTTGGCTTCCTGGGTTTCCTCTTAGTCTCTGATATAGTTCCCACCTTCTACAAGAAGCCTTTTCTATCTCTTCCCCCTTTCTCAATACCTTGCCTCTGAGATTACCTCCTATTTATACTGAATATAGCTTGTAGTTACATGGTTATTTGCACACGTTTCCTCCAGTTTGAGGACAGGGACTTTTTTTCCTGTATGCCTAGAACTTAGCATAAAGCCTAACATATAATTGGTGTGTAATAAATGCTCATTGACTGATATAAAAAATAGCATATCATCAGATAGTCAGGAGAGAACTGAGTTTGAATAAGTGGTCAGTACTCTCTTCACTGAAGCATTTCCCACAAGAGTCTTATTTGTATATGATCATAGGCAGATCTATGGATTTAAGCAATCCTGACTTGTAGAAGGCAGATTTACAAAACCATGTAAATTATTTACAAGAGGATTATTCCCTTGTGAAAGTTTCCTTATAACAAGCTCCCTTGATGCATTTAGAGGATGACCCCATTGATAATAATCTGTTTCACACACAGCTTTCCAGGAGAATATGTTTCTCTTTTGTACAGTGAATGTAGTGAATGAGGGACAATAGTGAGGGAATTAGGACAGCAAGTGGCTAATTGTGGGAATTGAGTGAACCACACTGACTCCATCTTGTGACTCAGTTTTGGAGCTATCTTAGTTTCTATTCAATTATGGGTCTAGTTCAATTTCTGTCTTGTGAGAAAACTTTTTTTCAACTGTCAGAACTGGGAGAAAATCTTATTGCATTGTTTGAACCTAGTCCTAGAAACTGGACCACCTCTCCCTGCTGCTTAGAGACCCTTAACCAAAGACCTTGGTTATGTTCACCAGAAACTCAGACACATCCAAAAATTGGTACAAGGAGTTTTATTATAATTGTATTATCTCAAGCAACCCATATGTCTTATCTGAAAACTGACCCCATAGTGATTGTGAGAAACAGATACAGACCACCTTCTCAAAATAAGTTCTTTCAGAGGCAACTTTGGTTTGACAAAAGCCTTTATTGAATTCTCATGAGAATGGACACCCACAGTAAAACCAATCAGTGAGTGTGGGTGCTAAGGGTGTGCAGCTCATATTTCTTCTTTTTTTTTTTTTAAGTGAGGCAGTTGGGGTTAAGTGACTTGCCCAGGGTCACACAGCTAGTAAGTGTCAAGTGTCTGAGGCTGGATTTGAACTCAGGTACTCTTGACTCCAGAGCCAGTGCTCTATCCACTGTACCACCTAGCTGTCCCCCATATTTATTCTAAGCTCTTTCTCAGTAAGTCCCTCTGCTGAGTCACTATAGGTTTCTAGGCTCAGGTTCACAATCTTCCTGGAAGAGTTCTAACTAAATTCTCCTTGATATGTTACCCCTCCCATCCACATACACCTTCAGGAAAACCATGATCAAAAATGTGTGGAGATTTTAGGCATGGGAAGAGAAGTTAATATTAATAAGTCTATTAAGCAAGTGCAGTAGTGACTAGAGTTGAACTCTTACCTACTTTTACTAGAGTACTGGCAAGAGTGAGTTCAAACTAGTTTTTAATCAGTTCTCCCTCTAACACTGAAAAACTTACTTTTCTCAAATTCTTGAGTTGACCTAGTTTACTAAGACAATATTGCCTTGCTGTTCCTTATATGGGCTGCTTTTCCCTTACTGAAGAAAAGTCCACTACTTTAACAGTTTGCTACTGCATCTCACAGTGATCGTTTCCATGTTCCTTTGGTTGTTTACAGATCTGTGAGGAATGGGATGCCTCCTTTTCTGAATTCAGAGATTTGCACTTGTTCATTCTCTACCCCCACCCCACAACTTGGAAAGCCCCATATCCTTCATCCAATTAGAAGTTAGATTACCTGATGCTGTATTGTTTCCTTTTCATTAATTGGCCTTATTTGATTAATTTTGTAATATATAAAAATGTATCTCCCACTGTATCCAGGGTCCAGGTTTGGGCTGAGGAGGTCTTGTCCCACTTCATTAGGCAATTGGCACGCATTGCTTAGTAGATCAATATGCTTGGAAGATCTAACCTTCAGTCATTTCATCTTTCACCTGCCATAATAGTCAATGGCATCTAATGACTTGTTCAGTCACTTTTAGTTGTTTAGTGTCTGACTTGTCATGACCCCATTTGGGGGTTTGGGGGCAAAGATATTGGAGTGGTTTGCCATTTCCTTCTCCAGCTCATTTTATAGATGAGGAAATGGAGGTAAAAAGGGTTAAGTGACTTGTCCAAGGTCACATAGCTAGTGTCTGAGACTAGATTTGAACTCAGGTCTTCCTGACTCCAAGACCAGTGTTCTATCCACTGTGCCAGCTAGCCATCTAATCTAATGGCTTTGAACTTTGGAACAGTCAGTCTGAGATACAACCTCAAAGCCTCTTTGGGAAAACTCTCCCTGGCAGGGTCACCTAGCTAGCCTTTGCTGCCAACTCCATAGAGGCTGATGATTTTTATACAAACTCCTTGACCAGGACTGAGTTGAGGGTATTTTTAAAAGGTAGCAATGTTCCTGCTGTCTAGGTCACACAGGCCTAGGACCACAGCTTAGGGAACACCAGCATATAGGCCAAGTAGTGTTTGCCAGTGTTGGATTCGGATACATCTGATTTGTAGTTCTGGCCATTACCTGTTCTCTACAATCCCTGTCCCCTCCTCCTTTCAACCGCTTCATCCATTTCTGTTCTCTGCTACTCATTCTAGCCACTCCTTCCCTGACTCTTTTCTTGTTCATGTTCTAAATAGGGGGTGGGGTGGCATTGGTGGTGTAGTGTTGAGTCAAAAGACCACTGGACCTGGGATCCCATCCTGATTTTGCTCCTAAATATCTGTGTGTGTTTTGGGTTCTAGTTTCCTCATTTACAAAATGAGAGGGTTGTACTAGACCAGGGATTCTAAAACTGGGATCCACAAGGGACCCCAAGGGATGCATGGATAGATTTCAGGAAATCTCTGAACTTGGATGGGGGAAAAAAAACATCCTTATGTTCATTAGCTTCTCACTGAAGTTTGGCATATCCTTCAATTATATAAAAACGATTCAGAGAAGGGGTCCATAGCTTTATGAGAATGTCTAAGATGTTCATGACTCAGAAAATGTAAGAACTCCTGAACTAGAGGGTCTCGATGATTCCTTCCAGATATAAGAAGAATTTATGAATCTAAGAGTCTGGCCTTCCCTCACCATGTCTCTTTCTTTCAGCTACCTTGCTTATTGTATACCCTGACTTCTCACCTCCTACACATTGACATATAAAAGTCTAACCCCTTCACCCCAATTTAAACCCTTTTCTACTTCCTTCATGGACAGTTAGTGATCATTTACCATCCTCTTCATGATGATATTTTCATAAATAAACACTCTTGCCATAACAAAATATTCATCTTTAAGTTTTTTCTTGATTTTGTATGACCTATATTTGTGAGTGTATCCCTTCCCTTCTCCTACTGAATTATCCTTTATACCAAAAGATCTTTACAAAGAAAAAAGTTGTCCAGTAAAACTAACCAATATATTAACTGAATCTGACAGTATGCACAATATTCAGCACCCATAACCACTTACCTCTATGATGTTTAAAATCTAAATTGTGGTCGCCTTAAATTAGAAGCTTTAGCACCAGTCCTTGGGCATTAAACATTTATTAAAGCATACAGATATTCCCATGGAGTTCAGAAAGTTAAGAAAAAAGCCTATTTAGCCTAGAGTTTCAGCCTGGTCTGGTTCTTCCTCAAGTCCTCTGCCACAAGCCTGCTTCAATCACGAACTCTCTCCAGCAAACTCATTGTGGAAGCTTTTTATAGGTCTGGAACAGAGGCGGTCCTTACACACTGCTTCAAGCTGATTGGTTGGCATCATCCAAATCCATTGGTTCTGACGGTGTTCTCAAGGTGTGATTACAATCCAGTTAACTTGAAGTAGGCTAATCAGCAGTTAATCACTCTCACTTGATCCAATCAGTCTAGTTTAATCTCCAGGTGGGTCTTTGAGTATCTGCTAAATCTCATTATTTCATCACACCTCTATAAAGAAGGGAAGGAGATGCATTTTCTCAACTCTTTTTTTTTTTCATGGTCAAGTTTGGTCATTATAATTACAGGGAGTTCCATTTCATTTTTGTTCTTGTTATTCTTTTCATTTACTTTATTGTAGTCATTATATTTTCCTGGTTCTGCTTTCTTCACTCTGAAGCAATTCCTATAACTCTTTACCTTCTTCATTTTCAGGTAAAATGACTGACCTCACCCTCTTCCCTATCACCATAGAGGGAAACACCATTCTCCCCGGCCTTCAGGCTTATAACCTAGTAGTCATCCTGACTCCTCACGCTCTCTCTCACTGCCCCCCCCCATAACTGTTCTGTTATCAAAGCCTGCCAATTTCCCCTTTGAAATATCCCTCCATGGCAGCTAGGTGGCGCAGTGGATAAAGCACTAGCCCTGGATTCGGGAGGACCTGAGTTCAAAGCTGGCCTCAGACACTTGACACTTACTAGCTGTGTGACCCTGGGCAAGTCACTTAATCCTCATTGCCCCACCAAAAAAAAAGAAAAGAAAAAAGAAATATCCCTCTAATATGCCACCTTTTCTCTCCTGATACTGCCACCACAATGGAGTAGGTCTTCATCACCTCATGCCTGGGCTATTGCAATATCCTGCTGGTGGATCAGCCTGCTTCAAGTCTCTCCCCACTCTAATCCATATTCTATTTAGCTACCTAAGTGATTTTCCTCAAGTGCTGGTCCCACCATGCTACCCCCCTGCTTAATAAACTCCTGTGGCCCCCTATCACCTACAGTGTCAAATACAAAATTCTCTGTTTGGCATTCAAAGCCTTTCATAACCTGGCCCACTCCCACCTTTCCAGTCTTCTTATATTTTACTCCCCTCCTTGTACTCTTTGATCCGTGACACTGACCTCCTTGTTGTTCTCTGAATAAGACATTCCATTTATTGGCTCTAGGCATTTTCTCTGGCTCTCTCCCATGCCTGGAATGGTCTCCCTCTTCAAATCTTCCTCCTCCTGGTTTTCTTTAAATCTCAACTAAAATCTTATCTTTTAAAGGTAGCTTTTCCCACCCCTCTTAATTCTAGTGCCTTCCCTAGGTTATTTCCTATTTCTCTTGTATGTAGTTTATTTGTATATGGTTTTTTGTTTGTGGTTGTCCCCTTAAATTGTGAGGTGCTTGATGGTAGGGGCTAACTTTTGCCTCTGTGTATCCTTAGTGCTCAGCATAGTGTCTGGCACATTGTATGTACTTAATAAATGTTGGTTGATTTACTGATTGTTGAAGGTAGTAAGTGGCAGAGCTGATACCTGACTCTTTATTCTTCTGACTAAAAGCCAGTAGGCAATTAGGTGACTCTGTGGGTAGAGCACTGGGTTTAGAGTTAGGAAGAACTGATTTCAAATCCCCTCTAAGATACTATCTGTGTCACCCTGGCCAAGTCACTTAACCTCTGGCTACCTCAGTTTCCTTAATTGTAAAATAGGAATAATAATAGCACTTACCTCCCAGGGTTGTTGTGAGGATCAAACGAGATATCTTTAAAGTATTTAGCACAGTGTCTGGCACATAGTAGGTGATTAATAAATGCTTGTTGCCTTCCTTACATTGCTCTTTCCACTCTATCATGTTGCCTTACTATTCAAGTCACTTTAATTCATTCCAGTTCAATTTAACAAGTTTTTATTGAGCTCCCCTTTTGTTTAGTATAGCAGATCTTGTTTTATATTCTGAGATTGGCTGTCACAAAAAAGACATAATGTTGTTTATGCATACTTGCTGGGTTTCTTTCAATAAAATATTGGTCTGAATAGTAAATTTGTATCTGTTATTTAAAGACTCTCAAGGAAACAGAGGCTGAGAGAGGACAATGGAATGTACAAGAATAGAAAAGTGGGCCCTTATCACCCACATGTTGACCTGATGTTCCCTAACATTTTCTTTCCCTTCTGATCCAAGAGCCCTGAATAATGGATCAAAATGTCATTTCTTAATTGCCTTTTAAGATGGGTGTGTGAGAAAAAAAGTGGTTAAAAGTAATTAAGAAAATCTGGAAATTTTGGCTCTGTTTCTATTATTATACAGGCACACCCTGCCTAACATCATTAAGTGGTTCAGCAAAAGCCTGATTTTGGGTGAAAGAACATCACAGGGGATGGTTAATTCCAATGGAATAGTAAACAGACATGCTTAGGGGAAAAATCAGGCTTGAATGCCAATTTGGATTGTCATTGATTTTTATCTGAGGTGATAGGTTTAAAGACATTAAAGTATGTTTTTATTATATAACTATGGATTTTAGTTATAAAGCAAGGAAAGTCAGTGATTGGGAGCTGGGCAAAGTTACATTGCTATGTCTATACTTTCACTATATTGGATTTTTATTTATTTATTTTTTTCGAGGCAGTGAAGGTTAAGTGACTTGTCCAGGGTCACACAGCTAGTAAGTGTCAAGTGTCTGAGGCTGGATTTGAACTTAGGTCCTCCTGAATCCAAGGCCAGTGTTTTATCCACTGCGCCACCTAGCTGCCCCCCACTATATTGTTTTTAAATATATATGAATATATATGTATATGAATATTTTTGCTATTAGAGAGAGCAAAGCAGACTTATTTTCTAATCCGAATTTATCTTGAACTCTATCTCAAATAAAGCAACAGTACAGATATTGCTCCTATCACTTCTGGCTATAAGGATAGAAATGATCATCTTTGCGGTAATGTCAGATTGACAAAGGTCCTGGCCTCTGCTGCCAGCATGCTCAGAGAGGAAAGGGAATTGGCCTTGGAAGGATGTATCGGCATCCAGCAGCCAGCTGTGTCTGTGGACATTGCGGACAATTTGTCACCAGCCAGCTGTCTTGTGATGTTCATGTTCCCCAGACCTTTGAAATGCCTGCAATGAAGATGTGGATGGACAATTTGTGATCATGGGAACATGCATGAGCATCACAAGGTGGGTACATAGGCTGGTATAGGAGGAAAGGAAGCTGAGTAACCCCAGATCACTGTGGCTGCACTAACTGGGTTTCACTGGAGATTCCTTCACATTCCCTTTGCTCTCCTACTTAAAGACATACTCTATATCTACAGAAGGATGGGGGCTGGTCTAAAACGACAGGCTACTAATGGTGGCTTCTCCTTACCTTAAGCGAGCAGGTCTATGCTAGCGGCACAAGTACATTCCCAATGCAATAGGTACACTTGCTCTTGCCCCTGCTACCATGGAGTCACATCTGTTGATTTCCCTCCCACTGCTCCTTCTCTTTGGCTAATGATTTTAGCATGAAATAGAGTAAACCTCGTTCATGGACTCAATTATGCCCATGCACAATTTGGCCATGTAAAAATGCAGATGGTCCTGATACAGGGGTGGGGGTACAGAATGATTATTGAATTGGGAGACAGGAGACCTGGGATTTAGTCTGAACTTTGTCACTTACTATCTGAATGACTTTGGACCAGTGAGTCATTGGGACTCACAGGATCTTAACTTTAGAACTAGAAGAGACGTCAGAGACCATCCACTCCAACCCCTCATTTTTTACATGAGAAAGTTGAAGACTAGGGAGCTTAAGCAACTTACTGAAATGCCCACAAATAGGACACTTGAGAGAATGGGTTGGAACAGAGATCCTCTGACTTCAGTGCATTTCCACTGTACCTTGCTGGTTTTCACTTCAATTTCTCCATGTATAAAAATCCTGGTAGGTGGGATGGTGTTATGTGTTGATCCTAGGGTCCCTTCCAGCTGTAGCATTCTTTGTGTTTTGTTTTTGTTTTTGTTTTTTTTAGTGAGGCAATTGGGGTTAAGTGACTTGCCCAGGGTCACACAGCTAGTAAGTGTTAAGTGTCTGAGGCCGGATTTGAACTCAGGTCCTCCCGAATCCAGGGCTAGTGCTCTATCCACTGCGCCACCTAGCTGCCCCTGTAGCATTCTTTGAATGGATGTTGTTTGGAATCCTTCTTCCCTTTCTTTAAGCAAAACACCCACAACATTCGACTCTGAGGCACAGTAGGGCTTCTCCAGACCGTGATGCATATATTATACTGCATTTGCCTAGAAATGTAAATTAGATTGTATATAAATATAGAATACTTCTGAAGGGTATATAACAAGGTCCCAATATACAAGAATCTTTCCAGATTGGGGCTTGCAAACTACTAACAATAATGCTTGCAGCCCTAACCCACTGGATTGCCCTGCTTAGACCAGTCATTCTATGATTTGAGAGGCAGCATAGTATAGTGGATTAAGAGCTAGCTTCAAAGGTAGGAAGAGCTGGATTCAAGTCCTACCACTGGCACATTGGTTGTACAACTCTTTGCAAGACACTGAACCTCTCAGTGCCCCAGAAAATTCAATTCAATTCAGTAAACATTTATTAATTACCTACTATGTGCCAGGCACTTTGCTAAGCACTAAGGATATAATTTTTTTTTGGATGGGGCAATGAGGGTTAAGTGATTTGCCCAGGGTCACACAACTAGTAAGTGTCAAGTGTCTGAGGAAGGATTTGAACCTTAGGTTCTCCTGGATCCAGGGCCAGTGCTTTATCCACTGTGCAACCTAGCTGCCCCTAAGGATATAAATTTTCAAAAAGAAAGACAATCCATCGGTACTGCTGCTTACATTCCCAAAATTCAACGTAGTCCACTTGTTTTGCTATTCACTTGGGTGTTATCATGGGAATGTGAGGTGCAGGAAGTGGTTATAACCAAGAAAGCATGTGTTTGTGGCTTCATGTTGACCTTGGTGAAGAGAGTAGCTCTAGCTCACAATTTCTACCCTGAGGCTTTCAGCAGGCCTAGCCTCCTCACTCAAATACTGTTAGAAAAGAATATGAGGTCAGGTCACTGGGACCTTTTGTACATATGCTCAGTTTTGACTCAGAAGTGAATTGAAAAGCCTATTCTCACAAAGCAATAAGCAGATCAGAGCAAAGGAAGCGGGCGGGGAGGGGGGAGGGAGGAAAGGAATAAGCATTTATATTGTGTTCCAAGTACTGTGATAAGAATTTGTTTTACAGATATTATCTCATTTCATCCTAACAACAACTGTGAAACTTGGTGCCACTATTATCCCAATTTTACAGTTGAAGAAACAGAGACAAACTAAAGTTGAGTGACTTGCTCAGGATTATGCAGCTAGTAAGTATCTGAGGCTAGATTTGAACTCAGGTCTTCCTGATTCTAGGCTCAGAACTCTATCCATAGTACCATCAACTGCTTCTGATATCTGTACACACTCCAGAGTTCACATTGAGGATTGCATCAGGTCAAGGATATATTAGACATGTTCATAAAGGTTGGGATTTCATTGTCTAGACCTACATTATACATGAAATAGTAGAAGAAATGAAAGATTTAAAGCCAAAACAACCTAGGAAAAAATTCCAGCTGTATGTGACCTTGGCCAAGTTACTTAACCTCAGTTTGTTCATCTGTAAAATGAGATTAGATAACATCTGAGGTCCCTTCTAGGCCAATGGTGATCTTCTTTAAAAATGTAGCTTGGGGCAGCTAGGTGGCGCAGTTGGATAGAGCACAGGCCCTGGATTCAGGAGGACCTGAATTCAAATCCGACCTCAGACACTTAACACTTACTAGCTGTGTGACCCTAGGCAAGTCACTTAACCCCAATTGCCTCACCAAAAAAAAAAAATGTAGCTCAAGATTCTCCCTTAATCATCCCCCTTCCCTGCCAAATTACCTCTTAGATTCTAGGCAAGCTTGGGTCAACATAAATGAAATACTGTAACTCAGTTTCCACTCAAGTTCTTTTTTCATGAAAACCAAACTGAGTAGATTAATTTATGCTTCCAAGTAAAAGTTATTTAATTATTAGCATAGAAAAATAAATGACAAACTATTCATCTATTTATATATGCATACATATGTGTAAAATATGTATATGTGTGTATATGCACATGCATGTATGTATGAGTATGTGTATATATGCATATATATATATATAGGGGTCTCCTCTACATTCTCATAACAAACCACTTCTTTATTTGCTTATTTCAAGTCCAATCCCTACTCCTTTCCATTGCCACTTCTCATCATGGTGGAGGAATCTAGTAAATTATAAGAAGTTGTGTGGGCTAGAGGAGATAGTTGAATCACTCAAGAAGTACTATAGCAAACTTTGCTGCTTCTCCACAGCTCCAAATCAGAATGTATAGAGCTTCTCAGCATGTATTGTAGACAATCATAGGAACTGTTGAAAGGAAAATTCTTCATTTAGTCTTTCACCCTAATTAATGAGACAAAACTCAGGAAAAAAAAATTAAAAGGATTTTCTTATAAATACATCAAGGCAGCAATATAGTGACAGGCTGATCATTGAAGATCAGCCATGGCTTCAAGGTGGGTACAGCTTTTATAGGTAACTTTAAGACAATTCAGATAGATCTACTTAAGCAAAAGCAGTTGGGCCTTTGTATCTCATTTCTTCTTTAAGGTAGCAAGAATGTGACAATTTGCAGATAGGGCTATGTGACAAAGAGCAGGTAATACAAAAAGTTGCAGACTTAGTGTATCTTTCCCTACCAGAGCCTTCCCGAACACTGGTTGACAAGTAGGGCTGGGAACAATGGGTAACTGAATCAGAATAACTTTCTTTCTTTCTTTCTTTTTTTGTTTGTCCCTATATCTTTATCATTCATTTATTTATTTATTTTTATTTTTTTAGTGAGGCAATTGGGGTGCCCAGGGTCACACAGCTAGTAAGTGTTAAGTGTCTGAGGCCAGATTTGAACCCAGGTACTCCTGACTCCAGGGCCGGTGCTCTATCCATTGTGCCACCTAGCTGCCCCAATTTATTTATTTTGCAACGAATATCTATTTTATTTTTTCTAGTTACATGTAAAGGTAGTTTTCAACATTCATTTTCATAAGATTTAGAGTTCCAAATTTTTCTCCCTCCTTCCCTTTCTTCTCTGCTCCACAAGACAGCAACCAATCTAATACAGGTTATATATGTAAAATGCACATGTACTCTTTTTTTTTGTAGTCTGTGTTCAAACAATATCAGTTCTTTCTCTGGGAGTGGATAGTATGCTTCATCATTAGTCCCTTGGGATTGTCTTGGATCATTGTATTGCTGAGAGTAGTTAAGTCATTCACAATCACTCATAGAACAATTCTGCTGTCACTGTGCACAATGTCCTCCCAGTTCTGCTCACTTCAGTATACATCAGTTCATATGAGTCTTTCCAGATTTTTCTGTAATCATCCTGCTTGTCATTTCTTATAGCACAATAATATTCCATTACGATCAAATATCACAGCTTCTTCAGTCATTCCCCAATTGATGGACATTCCTTTGATTTCCAATTCTTAGCCACCACAAAGAGTTCCTATAAATATTTTTTGTACAATTTTCCCCCTTTTCTCTTTTTAACAGTTACTATTGTTAACTGTTTCCCTCCATCCTATTCCCTTTCCCATGATATTTAGTCTATTATCTATCTTCTTTCACCCTATCCCTCTTCAAAAGGGATTTGCTTCTGACTGTCCCCTTTCCTGATCTGTCCCTCCCTCTTTATCCTCTTCTCCTCCTATTTTCCTGCAGGGTTAGATAGATTACTCCACCCAATTGAGTGTGTATGTTATTCCCTCCTTGAGCCACTTCTGATGAGATTAAGGCCTTTGAGCCAATTCTGATGAGTGTTAGGCCCATTTACTGCCCATCTTAAATAGATTACTCCACCCAATTAGGCACATGTGTCAATCCCTCCTTGAACCAACTCTGATGAGATTAAGGACTTTGAGCCTATTCTGATGAATGTAAAGTTAATTTACTGCTCTGCTCCTCCCCCATCTCTTCCCCCACTCCATAAGCCCTTTCCTGTTTTTTTCTTGTGGGATTTCACCCCATGCTACCTCTCCCCTTTCCCCTCCCCCAGTACATTCCTCTCATCCCTCAATTTTAGCCTAAAGATGTCCTCATGGGGCAGCTAGGTGACATAGTGGATAGAGCATCCCCTCTGGACCCAGGAGGACCCAGCCTCAATCCAGCCTCAGACACAAGACACTCACCCACTGCATGACCCCAGGCATGTCACCTAACTCCAACTTTTTTTGGTTCTCTTGGGTCTTATATTTGAAAGTCAAATTTTCCATTCAGTTCAGGTCTTTTCATCACAAATACCTGAAAATCCTCTTTTTCATTGAAGTCCCATTTTTTCTTCTGAAAGATTATGATCAGTTTTGCTGGATAGGTGATTCTTGGTTGTAATCCCAATTCCTTTGCCCTCTGGAATATCATATTCCATGCCCTCTGGTCCTTTAATATAGAAGCTGCTAGATTTGTGCTATCCTGACTGGGGCTTCACAGTACTTGAATTCTTTCTTTTTTGGCAGCTTGCAATATTTTTTCCTTCACGTGAGAGCTCTGGAATTTGGCTATAATATTCCTAGGAGTTTTCCTTTTGGGATCTCTTTCAGGAGGTGATCAGTGGATTCGTTCAATTTCTATTTTACCTTCTGCTTCCAGAATATCAGGGCAATTTTCCCAGACAATTTCTTGAAAGATAATGTCTAATCTCTTTGCTTGATCATGGTTTTCAAGTAGACCAATAATTTTCAAGTTATCTTTCCTGGACCTATTTTCCACGTCAGCAGTTTTTCCAAGAAGATATTTCACATTGCCCTCTATTTTTTTATTAATTTGAATTTGCTTTATTATGTCTTGGTTTCTCATAAAGTCACTAGCTTCCATTTGTTCAATCTTAATTCTTAGGCAATTATTTTCATCAGAGAGCTTTTGTACCTCCTTTTCCATTTGGCCAATTTGACTTTACAAGCTGTTGACTTTTTTCTCATGTCTTTCCTTCATCACCCTCATTTCTCTTTCCATTTTTCCCTCTATCTCTCTAACTTTATCTTTGAGTACCTCTATGGCCTGAGACCAATTCATATTTTTCTTGGAAGCTTTAGATATAGGGGCCCTGATGCTGACATCTTCCTCTGAGGGTGCACCTTGATCTTCCTTGTCACTGAAGAAATTTTCTATGGTCCTCATCTTTTTCTGTCTGCTCATTTTGTCTTTCTTTTACTTGACTTTTAGCTCCTTAAAGTGGAGCACTGTTCCCAGGCTACAATGTCTCAAGCTTCAGGAGGTCCCAGGTGGTATGATTTAAACAGGATCAGGTTCTTCACTGGCCTGGCCTGTTCCCTGATCTGTAGATGACCCCCAGACCAACTTGCTAATCAACCAGCTTTGTGTGTTGTGGTTGTCAGCTCTGATGAGCCTGTGCCCCTCCCCCACCTGGGCCACTGATACTCAAGCTTACCTCCTGGTTCCCAGTAGGGGTGAAAAACCCAAGTTATGCCTCAGCACCAGCATAGACCCCCTGTAATCTCCCCCCTGCCAAGAGCTCAGACCTCTCACCAGACTGTGAGCTTAGTTCCAGATGACACTGGTGCTTCAACTGATTCAGAGGCTCTGGGGGTCTCCTTCTCCAGTGAGGCCTTCCTGGGACTGGATCTATGTCAGTGTGACTGTGGGGTTGGGCTCTACTCCTGTATCAGCACAGCAGCTCCCTCCTTCTGACCTTCCAAGCTGTTCTTGGTTAGAAGATGATTTCAGCACATTCTTCTGTGGGTTTTGCTGTTCCAGGCATTGTCCTATGGCATTATTTGGATGTTTTTTTGAGTGATCGTGTTGTGAGTATGAGAGCTCACTGCCTTTCCTCCACCATCTTGGCTCTGCTCTGGAAGTCTCCCCAGAATAACTTTTAACAAAACTTTGTTGACTCCCAAATAACTGACTCTACTTGAATCTGTTCTGAAACAATGGCATCTCCTCCTCTCCAGTATTGTTATGATTTTTGCTAATTGACCTACTGAGGAAAAAAGCTCTAGCCACTCTGCTCTGATGTGCATTATTGGCTCAAATGGGAAAAGATCAATAATTATAAGACCTTTCTGGAAATATTGGACAAGGCTTGCAGATTACCCCCAACATGACAATTGTTCCCATTTGTTCCTTCAGAATATTTTCACATGAATTTCTGCCAAACCACTTGGTCAGCTCCATGATGTGTACATTGAAATTGTACCAGAGCATCCACTAGAACAAAACACAGACTGCAAGGAAAATTGGGATCCATGTTTATTGAGGATATTATGAGTAATTGTACAGCGAGACTGTCCAGCTAGACTAGAGCATACAGATAAACAAGTTTGTAATGGCTTTTGCTCGTGAGACCAATGTTACCTCCATCATGAAACCTTCTCTTATGACTCTGGTTATCAAGGTAATGACCTGCTTCCTCAAAACTCATATAGAACTTTGCTTTGTACCTTGATAAGTAGCAGTATTGTTAAGGGCTAAAATCCTAGCTAGTCTGTCTAAAATATCTAATGAGTGGTCGCCAATAAATTATAAGCTTTAGCAAGAGTTAGACTTTTAAGCATTTATTAAGGAGAATAAGAATTTGGTAAAGAGAGAGAAAGGCCTAGATTCCTATCTATTAAAGGGAGAACACATTTCTAGCTCCGCTCTCCACCAGAGTCCAAAGGCAAGAGCCCCAGAGTGAGCGCCAGTCTCTTCCTTCCTCCTCCCACTAGCCCGCGTCACTTCCTGACGCCCGGTCTTGCCCTCAAAGACCTTCGCTTCATGGGCAGAACTCTTCTACAGTAAGTCTCCAGCAGGTGGCGTCATTCCAATCGTTACAGTATATCTGTGTTGGTGATTCATTCCCCTTCTATACCCTAAATTCTGTAATTCCATTTTCTTGGGCCATTTTGTTTTCTTTGTTTTCTTTCTAGATTTCTCCCTTACTCCCTAGATTTATACTTCTCTGTGGCCATATTGGTGTTCTCGTTGAATGTAAGCTATCTGAGAGCATCTTTGTAGCCCTGTCACATAGCACAAATGTCTTGGATAGTAGACTTAAGAAATGTTTGTTGAATTGAGGCAGCTGGTGGTGCAGTGGATAGAGCAATAGGACTGGAGTGAGGAAGACTGGAACTTCAAGTATTTATTAATTGTGTGACCCTTAGCTATAAGATGGAGATAATAGTAATATTTGCAGGATTATTGTGAGGTTCAAATGAGATAATATCTGTAAAGTGCATAGTTTAGTGCCTGACAAAAAGTAGGTGCTTAATAAATGTTTATTTCCTTCCTTCTTTGAACTGAATGAAAGCAGGGATCTTACCTTATCTAAATTTTTAATCTTCCCTAATCCCTTGTACAGTGCTTCCTCTACAACATGTACTTAATAATTTAATGGATTTCATCACGCTGAAATAGGATTGGAAGAGAACTTACATATATCCTAGTACAACCTTTTTGTTTTACAGATGAGGAAAATGAGTCTCAGAGAAGGGAAAGTGACTATCCCAAGATGAATGGCGCTGCAACAGTAACTCCTTCCACTATCCCTAAATTCAGACTTTTTAGGAAGTTACATTTAAACCCATGTTGGGAGACATTTTTAGATATTCTGTAAGACCTGGAGTAAATCTATTTTTGTGTGAAGTATAAAGCATTCTCCTCTAACAAAATGTCTTGCATACATATGTTAACATCATATAAGATCCTTTGATAATGCATCCACAGAGATAACTTTGTTCAATGATCTTCTGATTATTAATACCGTGGTAGAAGCAGTACATGTTTTATGTAGGCTAAGATGATCTTTTAAGAAGGCAGGGAAGCCATTCGACTTAACTGGTACTAGAGGCATAAAAATCCCAGCCTCTGGGGAGTTGGTGTTAGATGTTTTAACAGAATTCCCACTGTCCTTTGGGGAGAACTTTTAAAATTTATGGTAGCAAGGTCAGTTGCCATGGTAAATACAAAGGCAGAAGAGAGTAACTGTTTTATTTGAATTACTTTATGATGTTAGCAATTGAATTCTTTTTATCCTTCATTATTAGTTAAATGATTAGTAATTGCATTTTATGGTCAATGAGTGTCTCTTTGCATCCTAATCCTGAGCCAGAATCAGCATTAGACCTGTCCTCAAACTAGTTAAAAGCAAGGCATAAAATGGGGAGAATGTACCAAACATGTTTGACACTTTTCTAAAGAATATCCAGTTAAGAAGCCAAATGTAAGAAGTCTTATGGGCATGTCCTGTTTCTCTTTTCAGTATGTTACTTCTGGCCAGTACTGTTTTATTTTCTCAATTTCAAAATATCAAAAGGAGAAATTTAGGCATTTGCAATGTAGTCCTCTTATTCACTCTGGGTCCATGCTCCTGTTTGCCACCACTACTGTCGCTTGTTGGAAAGGGACCACAGAGTCTCCTAATGGCTCCTCTAGCCACACTGCAAGTTCATTTGATAAAGGAGGAACATGGGCCTGATGGAGGATGGCAATAGTCCTTTTTATGTAAATGAGAGAAAGCAAGCAGATAATGTAAAGAGCTCTGGATTTGAAGTCAGGGGACTAGGAATCTGATCCCAGCTCTGACACTTATCCTCTGTTTGACCTTGGACAAGTCCTCTTATCTCTGAGTCTTTCATTCCCTGTCAAATGAGAGGAACAATCTACAACAGGGGTGGGCAAACTATGGCCCGTGCAAGCTGATTTTGTATGGTCTAGGAGCGAAAGGGTTTTTACATTTTAAAATATAGTATATTTCATAAAAATTTAAATACAGTGTAATTCAAAATGTAAAAACCATTCCTAGTTTCTGAGCTATACTAAAACAGGTGAGATATCAGAGTTTTCCAACTCCTGGTCTACATCAGATCCTCTAAAGTTTTTTTTAGCAGCTTGATAGCAGAGTGAATAACTTGTTGTACTCAGATTCAGGAAGAACTGAGTTCAAATTCTTCCTCATACACTCATTAGCTATATGACACTGGGTAAATCATGTAACCTTGCAAAGTGTTATCTATGTGCTGGTGACTAGCTATTAGAATTATTATTCCTGCTCTCAGTCCTCTGATCTTGTGTTACTCCCCTTTCACAAAGTACAATATTATTCCTCTGTAGTCCAACATGTTACAAAATGCCCTGGGGGGCAGCTAGGTGGCACAGTGGATAAACCACCAGCCCTGGATTCAGGAGTACCTGAGTTCAAACTCGGCCTCAGACACTTGACACTTACTAGCTGTGTGACCTTGGGCAAGTCACTTAACCCTCATTACCCTGCAAAAAACAAAAACAAAATGTCCTGGAAGGAAACAGTGTAGAGAATCCTTAGGACTGAGCTCTTTTCCAGGCTCTGCCACTAAGTAACTACACGATTTGGGGGATGACATTTCATTTTTCTGAGGCCCTGGACCACTCCTTAGGAGGTCTCCATATTGAATGAAGGAACAGCAAAGGACAGTGGAAGAGTTCTCTCCAGCCTTCCTATTTGTATCTTGCCATTTGACAAAATTTTGTTGCTAATGAGGCATTAAGTTCTATTGTTTCTAGTCTGCTGCTGATATGCTGCAAGTACTATAGATACCCTCTAAATATAGCAGCCTGGGGCAAAGCTCCACTTACCCCAGCTTTGCATTTTTTTTTTTCTGACTGTCTTTGCAACTTGAATTGGGTACCCACTCAAGCTGGTAGTCAAACTACTTTCCCTTCTTATAAATATTTAGAAATATCATGATACTTTTCACTCCAGAGTGAGCTAAGCAATCTTTTGTGCACACTGATGACTTGATTTGCAAACCCATTTCCCTAAGAGAGAGGGCAAATATATATATTTTTTAATGCAGCTGGAGTTATTGCAAATTCTGAATAGAATAATAAAGTCTCTCTCAATGAAGTTTAGCTATAGTGAATCATAACTAGAATGCTTCAAAGAGCCATATCTCCTTATAATCTCTCTCTCTCTCTCTCTTTTTTTTTTGGTGAGGCAATTGGGGTTAAGTGACTTGGCCAAGGCACACAGCTAGTAAGTGTTAAGTGTCTGAGGCCGGATTTGAACTCAGGTCCTTCTGACTCCAGGGCCAGTGCTCTATCCACTGCACCACCTAGCTGCCCCTATAATCTCTTCTTTAGGAAAGCAATCAGGAAAAGATTCAAGTTCACATTTATGTTGTAAACCACAGTAGAATGTGGGAAGTGTCCTACACAATTCAGATAGGGCTTTGAAATCTAAAAGCCAAATGGATCAATAAATTGTGCAAGATGAATATAATAAACTCTCATTGTGCCATAAGAAATGCCGTATATGAAAAATTCAAAGAAACAGGGAAGATCTGTATAACCTGATGATGCATAGTGAAGAAAGAACCAGGAAAACAATTACAACAGTTCACAGGCATAGTGACTAGAGTATTGGACTTGAACTGAGGAAGATCTGAGTTTGAATCCTACCAAGACACTAACTTAGCAGGCCACCTCATTTTCTCCCTCAGTAAAACAGGCTTAATAATTCCACCTACCTTATAGGGTTGTTATGAGGCTGATATGAAATAACATATATAAAAGGCTTTGCAAACCTTTTAGGACAATATAAATGCTATTATCATTATTAGTATAAAATAAATAAAAATAACAATAAAAGGAAGTTCAACAATTGCAGTGAGCAATCTTGGTCTAGGAGAATAGAAGATGACATATACCTGCCTCTTTTTGATAGAGAAGTGAGAGCCCAAGGTTCTGAAATACTGCAGATATTGTCAGATGTTGTCTCTGGGGTGATTGATTTTGTTAACTACTTTTCTTTGTTCAAAAAGGAAGACTCCATGGGGAAATGAAGGATGGTATGTACAGAAATCACTGATTTAAAACTAAGCAAATAGCATTGATAAAATTTAAAACAACAACAAAAAGGTAACATGAGGATGAGATAGCAAAAGGATAGTGTCTTTACTTCAGTCGAAGACTATTCTCCTGGGTGAGTAGTCCTCACTGCCAATTTAAAGCATAACTATTTTAATCTCATAATCGTCCCAGTTCCTTTAGAAAATATGGGTGTGACACACCTTTTTTTGGGGGGGGGGTCTAGTTCTGCTGAATTTTTTTTCTTCCTCAGTACCTGTTATGTTTTTGAGGGGGAAAAAAGGTTGATACCAGGATACTTTCAACATAGAAAAGGCAACAAAATGATACTTTGATGTAGGATGATGAGAAGGTTTGCTTGCCTCTCCTCTGAATCTCTCTGGGTAAAGAAAAAACATTTTCTTCCTGAAGGTGGCGTTTATGGACTGCTGTTGAAAGAAAGTTTTCCACGACAGGATTTTTTTTTTTTAAGTTTATCCATCAGAAAAACACCCCATAAAACTGTCTTGTGTAATTTGAACAGTCAGGTTGAAATTGATGGAAGGCCACTCCAGAATGGGTGCGACAGGAGTGGGGCTTTTGTTAGATTGTGATTATAGACCTTTCTGTAAACATTGGGAAGCAGAACTCACTTTAGGTGGGTCAGAACCAAAATGTCCTTTCTAGGGACAAGTAAGTAGCTGCCACTCACTCCAGGTACTAAAAGGGGTCACATGAAGAAGGCAAATGACAATATCAGGGTGAAAGAGGTCTAACCTCTAAAACAGATTGAACAAAGTTATAGTACCTTTCTGACGAGTTTCCTCAGACCCACAAAAAAGGAAGGCAGAGGCAGACCCAGGAAAGTCTGAAAAGTATGGATGTTTAAAAATTGTTCCTTCTCTTCCTGTCCCACAGGGGATTTTGAATTTTGGCTGGAATGTGTATAATGTTGTTGTTGTTGTTTTGACATTACAAAATAAATACAAATGTGCCATAGAGAGCAAAATTTTGTCATTAAAAATATGTGCATTTCTAAAAGGTGACTGTATTTCCCATTCCTCCCCTCCCCATCTGCTAGTGCTTTCCCTTCTAATGTTAACTTTCTTTTATTCTGTACATATATATCTATTTTAATTATATGTCACCTCCTCAAAAAGTAAGCCCCCTTATATCAGAGTGCTTTCTGTCTTAGGAAGGGGGGAGGGAAGGGAGGAAGGGAGAAAAAATTGGAACTCAAAATCTTATAAAAACAAATGTTGAAAACTATCTTTACATGTAACAGGAAAAAATAACATACTGTTAAGATTAAAAAAAGAAAAAGGAAAGGAAAACCAAAAAAACAGCATTTAGAAATTAAAAAAACTAAATTAATTAAACATCTCAAATTTTGAGCTGTAAAAAAAAGTAAACTCCTTGAGGGTAGACATTATTTTTGCTTTTTATTTGTATTCCCAGTGTTTACAACATTGATCGATTCATTGATTGTATTGTGCCCTGGGTCTTACTTACTCTTACTTACTCTTAGCCTCAGCTCTGAGCAAAATTCCAGTAACAGTCTTTTGTCCTGCCTAATGTTGTAACAGCCCTATTTCCATTCCACTCTCAATTCAGGGGCTTCTTGGACTCTATATTTATGAAGTGAGAAAAAGGAAGTTGCTGCTGAGAGGGGAGTTCTCCTTTTCCAACTCTTTTCCAGACTTGAACTATGTGAGGGGTCTGAAAATCCTGCCCCATGATAAATGGTTGAAAAATGAAGTATGTTGAGCCTGCAGAAGGACTTGTAGAAATTAGGAGATGGGGAAGAAGCAGTGAAGAAAAAAACTTAGCTCCAGCTCTCCAAATATCTGAAGTCCCATCACAGGAATCATTTAAAATTGGAAAAGGCCTCAAAGGCAATTAAGCCCCACACCCCCTCTCATTTTGCAAATGAAGAAACTGAGGCATAGAGGTTAGGTGATGTGCTCAGTGTCACAAAACTATTAAGTGTATAAACCTGAATCCAATTCCTTCTACCTCTAAAGTCAATCAAACTCAAATAGAAATGGAGTCATATTGACTTAGAAAGGCACAAATGAACATCATCTATGTTTTGTTGTATTTTTACTGATTTTATTAAACATTTTCCAATTACATTTTAATTTGCTTTGGCCTACACCCTCCTGGGTTTGATACCTTTTCATTTAGACCTTCAGGTAGAAGACAGAGTAAACTAGACTAGCTCTATGCTGTTCCAGAGAATCAGATGAAGTTACACAGGCAATTTTGGGTCAAGAACAGAAATAATTTTCTAATGAACAGAGCTATGCAGTGGTGGAATGAGCCACCTACCAAGACAACAAACTCCCCCAATTGCCCCTTGTCAAGGATACTACTGAATGCATCCCTCACTGATAAAAACTGAAATATATGCAGAACATTAAGGTTTCTACAGCACTTTACATTTATTGTCTCATTCAAGCCTCTATACTGGTCTCCCTGACTTCAGTCTCTTCCATCTGCAACCTATTCTTTATGTAGCTGCCACATTAGTGTTCCTAAAACACAGATCTGATCATTTCTCTAAAATTTAGGGTCTTAGAGAGCTGCCTGGGGGTGCAGAGAGGTTAAATGATTGGCTCAGGATCACACAGCCTTTATGTGTCAGAGGTGGGACACGAATCCTGTTCTTTCTAGCTCCAAGGCCAGAGCTTTCAACTACACCAAGCTGCTTTCAAGGTAACATCCCATAAATGTGCTTTGCTGAATCAACAGAATCTTTAGATAAGTCCTTAATTCGGACCTCTCTTTTGTGCTTTTAACTTGTAGTATGGCTATGTGCCTGTATCTTGTATCTGTTCATTCCATTGTAAGTTATTTGAGGACACTATCATTTTCATCTTTGTCTTACAATACAATATCTTACCTACAATACCTTGCACACAGAAGAGGCTTAACAAATGTTCATCACATTGAAAAATTAGAGTGCCTTTTTCTGATTCTGATAGTATACTTGTCATATGTCATCATATGACCTATTATCTAAAGCTGTCTCAGATTCTGGGGCTCCTCCAACGTCTTAGAAACAAATCAGCAGGGAAAAGACGCAAGTACAGAGGAAAAGTAAAGTATACTATAGATTCCAACCAAGTTAATGGCAAGTTACTCAGGCTTTAAGTGAAATGCCAAGTGTTTTCAGCTGAAGTAGGAAGTGACTTAATCATGGTTCTCAGTGAGGCTGTTTTCATTCTTTCCCATGGAATGCAGCTGAATGGCATTCCATGTCCTTTTTAAAACCAGGAAATATTCTCCACCCCCAGTGCTGTTATAGAGCCAGGGAAACACTGAGGCCCCTCAAAAGGCAACCAGCCCTTGAGAGGGTGAGATGTGATGAATCCCTTCTTTCCTTGGGATGCTGACCAGCTTTTTTCTCTATCTCCACAAAGAACTAAATAAAAGGAAGCAAACTTAAGGTGGAGATGAGAAATTATTTCTTGGATGTGAGATTGATTAAATAGTAGAATAGACTACCCAAGGAACTATTGAATTACTCTCCCCAAAATCCTCAACTCCACCTTTAATGTCTCCCCTCTTCACCCATGTTTTTTTTTTTAAAAGGTGAAGGGGGGAAGTATTGACACCCATATCTTGAATAGTTTGGATATTGGCTTAGATGGCAGCAGAAAGATCTCTTGGATAACATTAGTATTCTTTTCATATTGTGATTCAATAGTTCACAGGATTAAGGGATAAAATAGATTTTTTTTTAAGATGGAAGGGATTATTATTTTTCAGATAAGAAAACTGAGATATAGACAGGTTAAATTACTTGACTGAGGTTTTACAGCTGGTAGTGTCTGAGATGGTATTAAGCCATGATCTACCTTACTTCAAGTCGTGTTCTATCCACTGTACCACTTATCTTCAAAAATCACTTTGTGGGAAGAAACTTTGATATTTGGATGATTTCTTTATGGGGAAAAACATGAAGAAAAATGAGTTTAAACTATTTTAGCAAAGATCTATTTTTGATCAAGTAACAGATACAGCAGATCTATGATCCACTTTCCAACTCATACATTTGACGTTGTCTCTCAAAGAAAAATACAATCATAGATACTACGATGGATTGGTTTGTCTTCATTTAATGTCTGAATGCTGTTACACTATATTTTTGAGGTTCTGTAAAAAGCTCCTTTTTATTCTCTTCTCTTTAAGAAGAATTCAGAGATCTCTAGTTAGCTAAAACATTGTGGATAGACCCAGGGGATCTATATTTTTTGGGATCTATATTCCCCAGAAACTTGTGTTCTTATTTCACAGCTTTCAAGATGCATATTTTAATTTAGTTTTTTAAAGTTTTTAAATAGTATTTAATTTTTCCCCTCAATTATATGTCAAGACAATTTTAACTTTTTTTTTTGCAGGGCAATGAGGGTTAAGTGACTTGCCCAGGGTCACATAGCTAGTAAGTGTTAAGTCTCTGAGGCTGTATTTAAACTCAGGTCCTCCTGACTCCAGGGCTGATGCTCTATCCACTGTACCACATAGCTGCTTCAACATTCATTTTTACAATATTTTGAATTCCAAATTTTTCTCCTTTCCTCTCTCCCCTTCCCTCTTCCTAAAATTGTAGGTAATTTGATATAGGTTATACGTGTACAATTATGTAAAACATATTTCCATATTACTCATAGTTGTGAAAGAAGAAAAGGATCAAAAAGAAACAAAAACCATGAAAAATGACTGTTTTGCCCTCTGGTTCCAGGCTATCAGCACAGTTTTCCTTGATAATTTCTTCTAAGATGCTGTCCAGATCCTCCTTTTGATTTTGACTTTCAAGTGGTCCAGTGATTCTAATATTGTCTTTCATGGATCTATTTTCTGGGTCAGTTGTTTTTCTAATGAGATATTTTGCATTTTCTTCTATGTTTTCATTCTTTTGAATTTGTTTGATTCTTGATGTTTCATAGTCATAGCTTCCACTTGCCTAATTCTAACTTTTAAGGAGTTGTTTTTTCAGTTGGCTTTTGTATTTCTCTTTCCATTTGCCCAATTCTACTTTTTAAGCAATTATTTTCTTTTTCTAAGCTATTGGCTATTTTTTCATAATTATCTTGGATCACTCTCATTTCTTTCCTCAATTTTCTTCTACCTCTTTTATATGATTTTAATCTCCTTCTTGAGCTCTTTCATGAATTCTTTCTGGGCTTGAGAACACTCCCCATTTTTCTATGGGGTTTTGCCCATAGGTGTTTTGACATTGGTGTCTTCTTCTGAGTTTGTGTCTTGATCTTCCCTGCTACCATAATAACTTTCTATGGTCAGATTCTTTTTTGTTGTTGTTTTCCCTTTATTTTAAATTTGAGCTCTGCTCCCAGGGTGAAAGGGGCACTGTCTAAGGCATTTTGTGTCAGGGGCTACAGGCCTGACTGTTTACCTGGTGCTACACTGATGTTGCCCTGAGGCCCATGGGGGACCTTCAAGTCTGATGCTGCACTGAGAAGGTGGGGATGGCTGATGCTGCTGGAGGCTGTAGGGGTCTGACAGTTTACCTGGTGCTGACTTGGGATCCTAGTGCTGGTATCTGGCTTATGCTGAAGCCAGTGGGGTATTTCTGCATTTCCTAGAGGCTACCCTAAAGCATGTGGAGGGAGTCAGGTGTTGGTGGCTGCCTGTTTGCTTAGATACCTGTGGGGTTAGCATCTACCTGTTTCCTGGGGCTGATGCATGAGTTGGTTCTCAGATCTGGAGTGTGCCCATTCCTCTGGCTATGCTGAGGCACATGGTGGTTCCTGCTGTTGGTGTTTGCCTGCTCTTCCATAATGACTGCCCAGCAATATTTCTGCTGTCATTTGTAATGCATATTAACCAAAAACTTTGCAATCAATCAAGTATTTAGCTAGCATGAAATCTTCTAGAGCATTGTCTCAAAGTTCTGCCCCACTGCTTATACAAACATGACCAGATCACTCCCCAAACCACTATCAATCAGGAAGCTGCTAGTCATCCTGATGACCTTCAACAAGAAATTACTTTTCCCTTTTTCTCTCTTTATCCACATCCTGTTCATCCTTTAAGTGGTAAGTGGCAGAGCCAGGAACCAAAACCATTCATTCTAATTTCAAGGTCAGCACTTTCTTCAGGACACTTACGGTTTCCCTCTCAAGAAAAAAGGCTTGCAGCTATATTTCTCTGTCTCCTAGTTTTCTGTTGTTTATGGCACTTTCCCCATGAATACTAGAATTTTCTCTCTCTTTCTCTCTCTCTCTCTCTCTCTCTCTCTCTCTCTCTCTCTCTCTCTCTCTTTCTCTCTCTTTGCGGGGCAGTGGCGGTTAAGTGACTTGCCCAGGGTCACAGAGCTAGTAAGTGTCAAGTGTCTGAGGCCGGATTTGAACTCAGGTACTCCTGAATCCAAGACCGGTGCTTTATCCACTGTGCCACCTAGCTGCCCCAATACTAGCGTTTTAAAAATACAAGCCATGAAAATCAAGCTCAATATTTCTATCCTGTGGTTATCAGTGTACACAGAAAAGGTGGGTATTAGAACACCATGGCATAGCTGGCTTCATGGGGATTGACTCTCATGTGATTTTGCAGAGGAAACTTGTTCCTCAAATGCAGACCTGAAATGATCATTGCTAGCCTAGAATTTCTTCCCCTTTTTCTCTGTCTCCTTAAACCCTCCCCATACTTCCAGATCTAGCTAAAATCCTGGCTCCCCCCCCCACCATTCCAACCCCAATAACCTTTTTCTTTCCTCTGAATTCTTACTGTATTCACATTTCATACTATGTAGCATGTGACCACATAATGTTTTTTTATGATCAATTATTTCCATTATCTTCCAGATTTCAAGTTCCCTAAGAGCAAGAATAAAGGGTTTTTTGGGTTTTTTTAAAATTTCTCTTGTATCTCCTGGCCTCTACTGGAGCTTTGTTTACTGTAGCACTTCATTCTGGCATGGCAGCAACTCAACATTTTCAGAGACATTGCCACTGGAGCTTATTCTACCATGCAGAAAAAGCTTCAAATACAGGCCTGGGTGTGGCCATGTATTTTTGAGGATCAGGAGTTTCAAAATTGAGAGAAGTTCATTACCAGCAAACTGACCATGAGGTAATGAGATTTTTAGACCCAGAAATACCTGAAAACCATCTCCCTAAAGTGTAAAAGTCATGATCAGTGTCAGTGTAGCCACACCAATGGAATCACACAGATCCTTGAACTGTTTTTTGTTGTCTTTCCTATATTGCCTAGTTCAGTGCTGGGTTTATAGGAAGTACTTGGGAACCACCCACTGAGTTGAATTAAATTGAATCTTTGACCCTTTTAAAAAAAGATGATGAACTTTGAAAGCTATACTCAACTTGGGCTTGCTCCTATTTTGTGGCAGAGAACATTTATTTAGGGAACATTAATAGAAGTCTTTCTCCTGGAAATAATTCATGCTTCTGATTAATTTTAACAGAATCTAAGAGAAGGGACTGATGACCAGTCTCCCTCTCTGTCTCCCTCTCCCTCTTTCTTTCCCTCTTCCTCTCTCTCTCTCTCTATGCATGTTTGTATATGTATGTGTGTATATATACACACATATACATGGAAATGTATGTATATATACACATGCACACATATACATACACATACATATTCCAACCCATGCTCAAGGAAGAGTCCCTTCTATAACATCTCCAACAAGTCTTCATCCAGCCTTTGCTTGGAGAGCTCACATGATGGGGATTCCCTACCTCCCTGAAACAGTCCATTTCATTTTTGGACAGCTCCGATAGCTAGGAAGTTTTTCCTGATATCAAGACTAAACTTGCATTTTTCAACTTGTACCAATTACTTCTTTTTTTTTTTAGCAGGCATAGTTCAGTTTATTCATTGTTTATTAAAAAACATCTTATGTGGTTGCCACAGCAGCTGCCTAGGCCCTCTGCACAGACACCCGAGCGTGAGTCTTCACAAGATGGTTGGTGAATTCCTGATAGGAAGACTTAGTAAACATAGTCTCCTTCCACAGGTCTGGGGTTAGGTAGCTGTATGTTTTGGAGATGGCACCAAAGGTAGCTTTAGCAAAGTTCCCCAGAGTGGCAGTACAGCCCCTTGCAGAAGTGTAGCAGTCATCAATTCCAGCCATCATTAGGAACTTCTTAGGCACAGGAGCTGAGACAATGCCAGTACCTCGAGGGGTGGGGATCAGGAGCACCAAAACTGATCCACAGCACCCAGTGACCTTGCAGGGCACTGTGTGAGGCTTGCCAATCTTATTCCCCCAGTAGCCACATCTGACAGGAACAATGGACAGCTTGGCCAGAATGATAACACCACGAATCACTGTGGCTACTTCCTTGGAGCACTTGACACCCAAGCCAACATGGCCATTGTAGTTGCCAATGGCCACAAAAGCCTTGAACCTGGTATGTTGTCCAGCTCTAGTCTGTTTCTGAACAGGCATGATCTTCAGAAGCTCATCCTTCAATGAAGACCCCAGGAAGAAATCTATGATCTCAGATTCCTTAATAGGAAGGGAGAAAAAAATAGATCTCCTCCAAAGACTTGATCTTCATGTCCTTGACTAGGCGGCCCAGCTTGGCGACAGGAACCTACTCCTTATCCTAAGCCTTTCCTCCTCAGGCCCCACAGCCTCGGCCTGGCCTCGACTACGGCCCCTATCTCAACCTCGGCCCCCACTACTGAAGCCACCTCGGAAGCCTCCTTGGCCTGTGACTCTGGGGCCCCCCGGGGGCCTCCAGCTCCTCCTGCAACACCAGCGTCGTCTGCCATTTGGTGTTCCTTAGAAATAGAAGGTACGGGGGCAGCTAGATGGCGCAGTGGATAAAGCACTGTCCCTGGATTCAGGAGTACCTGAGTTCAAATCCGACCTCAGACACTTGACACATACTAGCTGTGTGACCCTGGGCAAGTCACTTAACCCCCATTGCCCAGGGGGGAAAAAAAGAAATAGAAAGTACCAATTACTTCTACTTCTACCATCTGGGGCCAAGCAGAAGTCTAATCTTTCTTCCGCACATGACATCCCTTAAAATATCTAAAAATGGCTCTCACACTGCCTTGAACTCTTCTCTTCTCCAAGCTAACCATCTCCAATTAACTTCAACTTTTCAAATGCAAGAGGAGCTGGGTTCTGGTCTTGATTTTACTACAAACTAGCTGTCTCATCTTGGGCAAGTTATTTCATTTCCTGGTTCTCAGTTTCTCCATCTGTAAAATAAGAGCAAGGGAGCAATTGATCTCTAAAATGCCTTCCAGCTTCAAAAGCCTACTATCCCTTTACAAAACAAGAGTAGGGGTAAACTATTTAGTTGACACACTGCCTAATAATTTACAATTCTATTGCTCCTATTCCACATAGCTTATCTCCCCTTGTGAGGAGAGGTGGAAGAATGGAGTGGTATGTGTATGGGAGTTGTTTTAGGAGGAGAGATTACAAAAGGAAATCAAAACAAAGTAGAAAGCTATGGAAGATGATTTTTACTCATCTCAGTCAAAAAGAAGAAACAGTGTTCCATTTGATGTCAGTAACATCCACCTCAGCATTGTCTCCAGCCTATAGAAGACCCATTTCTTCTTCTGGACCCATTTCTCATTTTTGCTAAGAAAATTATAACACATTAGAAGCTTCCCTGCATTTTGCTGCTGCCAGTGAATCTACAGCATAATGGCCCTCTTCACTAACAACTTTTTCAACTAACAATAAACAAGCCTGGTGAGTAAGAAAACACTTCAGTTCTATCAAAGGAAGAGAAGTGGCTTGGCTCAGATTTCCTCTCTGAGAAGACAGAAGGAAATTCTAATCTCCTTCCCCAAGGGACTCATGCTGGGATGGACAATGCATTTGAGAAATCCATTAGGAGACTAGATTGCAAAAAGAAAAAAGGTTCAATAGACACAGTAAAGTCATAAGATCATAGATTTAGAATTTGTATCCCTAAGCAAGGACAATTGAACTAGATGACCCTGGATTTTCATCTGACCTTTGCAACACTAAACCCATCCTTCCTCTAAATGCAAGATCTTCAGGTAGGTGTGGTCCTTATTGCTATAATAGTCTTAACTGGGCTTTCACCTTTCCGGCTTTATGTCTTCCCTTCTCAGGTTTTGGGTTCAAATCCTCTTTCTGTAATATATTGTCTGTGTAACCTTGGGCAAATGACTTAACCTCTTAGTGCCCTAGGCAACTTTTTAAGACTTCCCAGCCAGGTTCTGGAGCAAAGAGTGTAGTTTTTTTTTTCTTTTTTGAGCAAACCTATGACATCATTGGTTCAGAAAGTTTCCTCTACAAAAGCAGATCTGTGGTTTATAACTTTAGAGAGTTGCTGGAGGTACTGAGAGATGTTGGGTGACTTGCCCAGGCTATCATATTCAGCATGTGTCAGAGCCAGAAATTTAACTCAGTTCTTGAAAGTGACTTCTTGAGCACAGGACCTAGAGGCAGGAAGACCTGAGTTCAATTCCAGCCTTAGATACTTACAAGGTGTGTGACCCTAGGCAAGTCACTTAACCCTGTTTACCTCAGTTTCCTCATCTGTAAAAATGAGCTACAGAAGAAAATGGCAAACCCCTCCAGTATCTTTGCCAAGAAAACCCTAAGTAGGGTCATGAAAAGTCAGACATGACAGACAAACAACTGAACAACTTCTTGAATGCAGGTCTGGTTCTCTATTAGGCCAAGCTGCCACTTAGCAAAGAGTCACACACACACAGTAATGACCCAAACGCTTTTATTTACTCAGCTGACTGACATTCTTTTTTAACATAGCAACACAGCTGCTCCTGTTGATAATATTAGATCATTCTTAGCTAGGAAAGAACCTCTCTATTTTGCTCCCCCAAACTGTTCCCTGGGAAAAGTAATTTTTCTCTGTTCTAGTACATGCTGTAACATGTTGTTAAGAGGATTGTGATATCATGGAAAGAGCACTGGAATTAATAGAAGTTAGAGACTTGGGGGTGCAGCTAGGTGGCACAGTTGATAAAGCACACAGTGGATAAAACATTCAGGAGGACCCAAGTTCAAATCTGGCCTCAGACACGACACTCACTAGCTGTGTGACCCTGGTGGGCAAGTCACTTAACCCTCATTGCCCCCCTCTCCCCCCCCCCAAAAAAAGAAGTTAGAGACTTGGATCAGTTGCAGATTAGTTGTGTGCCCTTGGGTAAGTCACTTCATTCAGTGACTAGCACAATACTTGAAACATATGAGGCACTTAATAAATGCTTGTTGACTCTTGCTTGTTGAATTTAACTTTGCAGAGTTGTTTCTTTTTCTATATATGAAATGAGGTATTTAAATTATTTTCATGGTCCCTTCCATCCCTAAAACTTTATTAAGTTACTTCCTGATCAATACTTGTTAGGCTAGCAATTGGCTTTATGATATTTTGAATTTCATCTGTCATTTGGGTAGGAGAAGGACAATATGTGATAAAGCTAAGGAGTGAGTAGCAAATTCTGTACTCTAACTTTTTCTTCCTCCTTGGAATATGGAGTAACAAGCCCAAAAGGCTAGTCTGGAATCACCAATCACAGAAACTTGGACTATGAAGGGACTTCAAAGATCATATCATATTTCCCAGGCTTAAGAAGGAAGTCTCTGAATGACATCCCCAATAACACTTGAAAACCTTCAGAGATGGAGAGCCCATGTCCTCCCAAAGCAGCCCATTTCGCAATTGGATAGTTCTCAGTCTTTAGAAGTTCTTAGCCAAATCTTCCTCTCAACAACTTCTCTCAGATTGTGCCTCGCTTGCCATTTGGACCTTATAAAAGGAAGTCCAATCCTCCTTTCACATGGTAGCCCTTCAAATACTTAAAGAAATAAATCCTTTTTCCCCCCTAGGCCATATATTTCCAATTCATTCAATCAGCCTTAGAGTTCAGAGATTCAGCCATAGGATCAAAGACTGAAAGCTAGAAGGGGACTTACAGGTCATTGAGTTCAACCCCTCATTTTCTAGATGAGGAAAGTGAAGCCCAGGGAAAGGAAATAGTTTCCTCAGGACAACACAGCTGATAAGTGACTGAGGAAGGATTTGGGCCTAGGTTTTTCAAGCTCCAGGTCTGGTATTCTAGTCATCACACCACACTCCTCCTATGGCATGATCTACAGTCCCTTCATCATCATTGGACCCCTTCCTCTAGATATGTTCTGCCTTTTCCATATGCTTTATATTTGATGGAAGCTAGATCCTCAGTTGTCTGTCATTCTTGTTGGCAAACCTCAGGACTAAGTCTTGCTGTGAACTGTTCGGGTAAAGTGTTTGCTCTGTTTGCTATACTAGAAAGAAAGGAAGAGAGGGAGGGAGGGAAAAGGAAGGGAAGGGTGCTTAGTAGGCATTATTATAATTCCCATTTTACAGATGAGGAAATTGAGGCAGATAGAGGGTAAGTAACTTGCCCAGGGTCCCACAGCTAGGAAGTATCTGAGGTAAAATGTGAACTGAGGGTTTCCTAACTCCAGCTCTAGTACTCTATCCACTGTGCCACCCAGCTGCCACCTCTTTTCTGAATTTTTTGGATAATAAATATTTGGTATTAAAAATAGCTCAAAAGAGAGTATAGTATAGCCGTGGTGTGGCAATATGGTCTTCATTCCTCTTTGGACCTTGCTCCTGAGTTACCAGACTTTCTCTGTCATGCCACAGCAGCCTCTTATCACAATGAAAGTTTTCTCACTCTGGAAGTCACTCTACCCCCTTGGCCTTCTCAACATTTGAAATATACTCCACCCCTGAAGCCCTTCCTTTTGTTGATCAGTTTCTCCCAGAAGCTCCATTTTAAGGAAAGTGCCCAGGTCAACTATGTATTCGTTCTTCTCTGGGCTCCACTCCTTATTCTCTGAACTTTCTCCACTGTACCCCTCATAGGTACCTTCTCCCTCCCACTTCAGCTTCATTGTAAGTTCCTTGAGGGGAGGTAATATATTTCTTTCTGCTTGTCTTTTTAGTCCCAGCACTTAGCACAATGCCTGCCCCAAAGTAAGTGCTTAATAAATACTTGTTGACCGACCTGAGTATTGGACTAAGAGTTGGGAAGACTTGGACTCCGATCTTGCCTCTGGTACTTATTAGTTGTCTGACTGAGGACAAGTCACATAATCTCTCTGAGTCTTAGGCAGCTCTGTAAGATTTATCTACTAAGTCATAGATGGGGTTGAAATTTGAACTGATGGAATTCCCATAGCATTAAAATCACAGGTTGCTGATGTATGGACACATATGGCTTAATGGGAAAGATGCTTAATGATATTTTGCCCACACGATTTAGTGTTCCTGTAACAGAAATAATCTGGGAGAATATTTAAAAACCCTAATTATTATGAAAAAAATTCCTATAGTTCTTACCGAGCTCATTTTAATATTGTGTTTGCTCAGTATGTTGTAGTTTTAGAAATCTTTGAATTATGTGGAATTTATATGTAGCAAGTTATATGCAGAACAGCCTGCGTCATTTGAGTTTATCTTTTTTCAATAGTCATGTTCCCACAGTGTAATTCATTTCTCTAGGACAAAATAAGGTAAATCTGAATCAAGTAAGGCTTAGATTATTTGCTTTTTTATTCTAAGAGTCAGCACAAGTCCTGAGCTCTCTCTGAAATTTGTAGATTTTTCTTATCTGCTTTGTAGGCCTTAATCAAAAGCTACTTAATTGAAGGCTCACATACTGAGAACTTACCAGCTAGAAAATGTGGACTCAAGGTTTCCTGGGGGTTGTGGGGAAGGTAACCTCTTAGGATTCTTGCTAACCTTAGATTCTGTAGAAGCTCTCCAGTAGCTGAACCCCATCGACTTTGTAGTATTAACTGCCTTAATTATATGGGATACAGTGGGCATAAGAAAGGAAGTCAATTAAACAAATGGTCCAGACCCTGAGGACACATAAATTACCATTTTAATGGTCACTTCTCTCTCATAACCATACTTAAGAGTATTGCCTGATGTATCAAACAGGAAGGAAGGAAGGAAGGAAGGGAGGGAAGGAGGGAGGAAGGGAGGGAGTAAGGAAGGAAAGAAGGGAAGGGAGGGAGGGAAGGACGGAGGGAAGGAGGGAGAGAGAGTGGGAGGGAGAGAGGGAGGGGGGAAGAAAGGAAGGAAGAAAGGAAGAAAGGGAGGGAGGGAGGGAAGGAAGGAGGGAGGAAGGGAGGGAGTAAGGAAGGAAGGGAGAGAGGCAGGGAGAGAGGGAGGGGGAGGGAGGGGGGAAGAAAGGAAGGAAGGGAGGGAAGGAAGGAGGAAGGGAGGGAGTAAGTAAGGAAGGGAGGGAAGGAGGGAGGGAGAGAGGCAGGGAGGGGGGAGGGAGGGAGGGGGGAAGGAAGGAAGGAAGGAAGGAAGGAAGGAAGGAAGGAAGGAAGGAAGGAAGGAAGGAAGGAAGGAAGGAAGGAAGGAAGGAAGGAAGGAAGGAAGGAAGGAAAGCACTTATTACGTGCTTGCTATCTTTGTTCTAGGAAATGTGCTAACCAATGAGGATTCAAACATGAGCAAAAAGACATTTCCTGCCATCAAGGAACCTCAATTTATAACAAGCTGAATTTGCCCAGTTCTCTTAATATGGAGGCATCTTTGAAGCAAGTCTAGGTTGCCTAATGTGGAGACCATTGTGTCCGCTACAACTCAGGTCGGGGCTAGCCTCCTTTGATAGCCTACTGTCTTTAAAACTGGGGGGACTGATCCATGTACTCTTATTTCCACCCCCCCCACACACTCTTTCTGCTGCTCTTTTCAGCCACTCACATCTGCTTCATCCAGAACATGAAGATCTCAATTCATCCACAATCTGGGTGTCATGAACTAAACCTGTGAGAGAGGAAGGACCTTCCCCTATTCCCTCTGTTTTACCCTGGCTGGAGAAATGGGCCCCGGGGTGTTTTTCTTTTGTATTATTTGTCCTCCTGAGTTTCAAGTGCTAGAGGCAGAGTTGGCAATAAGAGGGAAAGGAGAGGTTCCATCTCAGGATTTAGTGAAGGTGTACCCCACATGTAGCATAACGTGGGGTGGAGGGATAGTTATTGTGTGGCCCAAAGGGAGGCAGAGAAGACATCTCTAACTTCTTTTCTCCCAACCCCTTTTCAAGTAGGACTTTAATTCTTGCTACCAAAGGGGAAGCAAGAGACTGAAGCCAGATGCTTGGCCACTCTGCTCTCCTCAGAGATAGAGTTATATTGGTCTAGAATTTTATCTATCTGCAAAGTGACTGGAGTGCTAGGTCTGGAATCAGGAAGACCTGCAATGCAATCCAGCCTTAGACACTTATTAACTGGATGACCCTGGGGAAATCATTTAACCTATATCTGCCTCAGTTTCCTCAACTGTAAAAATGAGATTCATAAAAGTTCCCAGCGTGGTTGTAAGAATCAATGAGATAAGATTTGTGAAAGTGTTTAGTACAGTGGCTGACATAAATAGGCACTATATGAATGCTTATTCCCTTCCCCTTTTCTTCCCTGTCATCCACAGATGTGATACATGTGCCATCCATGCTTTTAGCCAAATAACTGACAAAATGTTCAACAGTACAGGACCAAGTCCAGATCCCTGGAGTACCACCCTGGAGACCTTCTACTATGTTGACATTGCAGCATTCACCACTGTTCTTTGAATATATCTAACTAACCAGTTCTGAATTTATCTAATTGTATTATCATCCAATCTACTTTTCTCTATCTATTCCATAAGAAATGCATGACATACATTATCAAAAGCTCTGCTACCATCTAGATTAACTATATCCACAACATCCTCCTCATCTTTTAATTTAGTAATCCTGCCCGAAAAAGGAATTGAGGTTTGTCTGTCAAGAACTATTCTTTGTGTGTGTGTGTGTGTGTGTTTTGTTTGTTTTTGCAGGGCAATGAGGGTTATGTGACTTGGCCAGGGTCACACAGCTAGTAAGTGTCAAGTGTCTGAGGCCAGATTTGAACTCAGGTCCTCCTGAATCCAAGACCCATGCTTTATCCACTGTACCACCTAGCTGCCCCTGTTAAGAACTATTTTTGATGAAGCTATGCTGGTTCTCAGTAACCACTGCTTTCTTTTTTGAGATGTTTGGTGTTGTTTAGTCATGTTCCAATTCTTTGGGATGCCATTTGGGGTTTTCTTGGCAAAGATATTGGAGTGGTTTGTCATCTCCTTCTACATCTCATTTTACAGATGAAGAAACTGAGGTCAGGAGGGTTAAGGGACTTGCCCAGGGTCACCCAGCTAGTAAGTGTCTGAGGCCAGATTTGAACTCAAGAAAATGAGTCTTCCTGACTCCAGGCCCAGCTCTCTATCCATTGTGCCATCTCTCTAATGATTCATTCTAGAATTTTCCCACGAATTATAATAATAACATTATAAATGCATATATACATGTGTACACACACTCATATCTGTATGTGTATAATAGCTAACATTTATATAGCACTTACTAGGTGCCAAGCACTGTGTCAAGCACTTTGTCAGTTCTTAGCACATCAGAATCAAGTTCATTGGCCCATAGTTTGTAGGCTCTCTTCTAGTCTTTCTTTTTTCTTTTTCTTTCTTTCCTTTTAAACTCAGGACACTTCCCCTTCTTTTATCTTGGGATACTCAACCCATTTCCCATGATCTTTCTAGTATCACTGACAGTGGAACAGTAATCACAGCTGTCATTTCTTTCAGTACTTTGGGATGTAGTTCATCTGGACCCAGTAACTGGAATTCATCAAAGGCAACTTGGGAATCAACTGGTGGTGCAGTGGATAGAGTGCTGGGCCTAGAGTCCAGAAGACCCATATTCCTGAGTTCAAATCTGGCCTCAGATATTTACTAGGTGTGACCCTGGGTCAGTCACTTAACCTCTGTTTGCCTTAGTTTCCTCATCTGTAAATGGGAATAATAATAGAACCTACCCCTTAGGGTTGTTATGAAGATTAAGCACAGTGGCTGGCACATGTTAAGTCATATATAAATGTTTCTAAGCTGTTAACTTGGTGTTGTTTTTTTTTAACTATCCTTTTATTTATCTTGGGAATCAATTCACTGTTAGACATTTTTGTCCTGTTATTTCCAGGGCAAAGTGTCCTTTACTTGGCAGAGAAAATGAAAGCAAGTTAAGAACTGAGCTCCCCTGCCATCCCTGTTGTCAGTTAACATGATCCCACCCACTCCAAGCAAAACACCTATTCCTTCTTTGCTCCTAGTGATATTGTTTTCCTCTTGGTAAAGAGAAAATCAAGAAAGCAAAGGAAAAGAGATGCCAAAAATGCATCTCCCCCCCCCCCAATACTGCTGTGTTGTCCTTAGCTTCTTCCACCCATCTCAGCTCATCCTGTTCCTGCTGTTCTCTAAAGACATAGCCATGTGGTAATACTTACTCCTGGGCCACTAAGAGGTAAAACCCAACAAACAACAGACATATTTTATGGTAAGATACTTGAAATTTGGATGTTCCTCTTCCTGGGTGTTTCCCAAGAAGTACTAGCTAGAGAATACACTCCTCTAAGCTTGCAGGTTTTCTTCTGATTCTGCACCAACCTTCTCCATGTTCCAGAATATTCATTTCCTTCTGAGGGTCAGAGGTTTTCTTCTGCAATAGTGCAATTTGAAGATAGATTGCCCTTCTTTATACAGTGAAAAGATTTTGTTCCTGACATCAGTCATGATCAGTAAACCCCTCATTATCAAGTGTTCTTAAATATTTAGGGGTGCTAATTGGGTAAGGTGGCATATGTCTGAGCTCATGGACTATCTTTTCCTTATTTTTTTTTATTAATTTCTGACTCTCATGTGCTTCGGAGGGAGGTGATTACTTTCTTGGGGGCACCTGATATACTTGGTTCTCCAAAGTAACTGAAGCATAATTAATCATCAATGAAACTACTGTAAAGCTACTGTTATTTTAGCATGGGGTAGGAGCTTTCACAAAGTTATAAAAAGAGAAAGAAAACCAAAAAACACTGTTGAACTTTTGGAATTAAAATTTAATTCTTCTTTTAAAATGAGACTCCCACTTATAGTTTCAGCATTGGGTAAATAATAATGATGATGAAAATATCATAAATAAGATGAGAAAGATAATAATGCTTTGTTTAGCCTTTCTTAGTCAATAGCAATTTCAATATTAGATGAATCACAGAAGTAAAAATAAAGTAATATCTAATAAGAAGAACCACCCAGGAAACTGTCACTTTTTAAATAGTATTATGCCACACTGTTATATTTATGCTTTGTTACTTGACCTTGTTTCCATCTTTTGTATATTTCTTTTTAAAATGGATTTTATTGACACATTTTGCTTTTATATCACCTAGATCTTGCCCATATTCATCCTCCTGCCCCTTCCCAGAGACCCATCCATTATTACAAAGATTTTTTTTTTAAGAAAAGGAGAGAGAATAAGGGAAAAATCAGAAAAAAATCAATCAATACATTACAAAAATATGACTTCATATGCAATGTGAAACACTACTACCACTATCATCTCTGCAAAGCAGTATACATTTCCTTTCAAATATAAGTTGGTTAATGAGTTCCCTGTTTAGCCACATCAGTCTATGAAGAAAAATCCTGTTTTTCAGCTTTGTTGGCATTCTTTTCTCTGAGTCTTCATAATTTCATTATTAGACATCACCCATCTCTCCTGAACAGACCTCAATGGTGCCATTTTAATCCATGGGATCCTACATGTCTTTCCTCTGAACCCTTTAAAATCTGTTTTCCCAAAATCAAAGTTGCATATCAGCCTATGCCCAGATACTCTGTATTTCTCTATTGCAAATTCATTTTTTAAAAGTTAATCTGTCGGGGGCGGCTAGGTGGCACAGTGGATAAAGCACCAGCCCTGGATTCAGGAGTACCTGAGTTCAAATCCGGCCTCAGACACTTGACACTTACTAGCTGTGTGACCCTGGGCAAGTCACTTAATCCCAATTGCCTCACTTAAAAAAAAAAGTTAATCTGTCCTTGCCATTAACCACATCCTTCTCTCGCTGAGCAAATAAACTAATCTCCCAAAACAAAACCCTTGTACTGTTCAGCAAAATAAATTCTCACATTGACCATGTCCAAAAATGTATGTTTTTTAATTAATTTAAAGTGCATTACCTCACTGACCATAGATAAGTGATATGTTTTCTTCATTTTTTTGGACTCCTGGTATCATGTATAGCTGAGGAATATATTAATTTATTTATATGTCCATCCATTAATCATCAGAGATCTATCATCTTTAATTTTACTATTTAGGTCCTAAACTTTTTTCTTGTTTATCATTTGATTAGACTTTTCTAGAGCTAAAAGACTACATTAAGGTCTCCTACTATCTTAGTTCAATATCACTACAGACAGAAACTACAGCCATGAAACTAAAAGATGCTAGCTCCTTGGAAGGAAAACCATGGTAAATCTGGACAGCATACTAACAAGTCAAGACATCACCTTTCTATCAAAGGTCCATATAATCAAAGCTATGTTTTTTCCAGGAGTAATGTATGACTAAGGAAAGTTGAGTACTGCAGAATCAATGCTTTTGAATTGTGGTTCTAGAGAAGACTTCTGAGAGTCCCTTGAACAGACTACTCATTGGAAGGACAAAAACTGAAGCTTAAGTTTAAATATTTTGGCCATAATGAGAAGACAGGACTCATTGGAAAAAGAGCCTGATGTAGAGAAATATTGAAGAAAAAAGGACAAGGGGGTGACAGAAGATGAGACAGATAGATAATATCATGGAAGCAACTAACATGAACTTGGAGGTAATGCCCATTCAGTAAAGTCGAGGTAAGAATTGAAGTAAACGATGTCCTACTTTGCCTTTACAAAAGAATCAGTCAGGAAGGGGAGGACCCTCAGAGTTACTGGCTAGAACAGAAACAATTGCTATTTACACTCACTCTGAGCCATCAAAACCAAAACAAAGAACAAGTGAAACTTGGGCTGGGACCTATTACTGGCCAATGAGAGCCAGAGTGATTTGGGTTTAAAGGCATAGTCCAGTAGCTCTATTTGAATCCCAATGGACTTTATCAGAGCTATATTTTTAAGAAAACATAAATGAAAACTACATGAAAAAAGAGTCAACTGCCCCAGTTTTTTTTAAATGATAGTATGTATTTGTACCAAAATATTTGTAGCAGCTTTTTGTGAAGGCCAAGAATTGGAAATCAAAGGAATGTCCATCAATTGGGGAATGGCTAAACAAACTGTGGTATATGATGGTGATGGAATATTATTGTGCTACAAGAAATGACAAGCAGGATGACTTCAGAAAGGCCTGGAAAGACATGTATGAAATGATGTACTGTGAAGTAAGCAGAACCAAGAGAACATTTTACACAGAGACAGCAACATTGTTTGATGAAGAACTGTGAATGACTTGACTATTCTCAACAATACAATGATTCAAGATAAACTCAAAGGATTATTGATGAAACATACTATTCACCTCCAAAGAAAGAACTGATATTGATGGAACAGACTGAAGCATGCTATTTTTCACTTTCTTTCATTTGTTTTTGTCTTAAGCAAGTTTTCTTGTACAAAATGACAAATATCATGATGGTTTACATAATCGTACATGTAAAACCCATATCTGCCACCTCAGGGAGCAGGGAGGAGAGGAGGGAAAGAGGGATAAAAATTGGAACCCCAAACTATAAATAAAAATGTTTATTACAATACATAAGTAAATGAATGACTAAATAAATAGATACATGGATAAATTAATAGAGCACTAAAAATAAAAATAAATGATAGGATAAATAAATAGGGAACAAAAAAAAATTTAGTTTCCAAACCCCAAGATACCTTGTGAAGTATAAGTCATCAAAATTTATGTTCCTTTGGACAGAACACAGTAAAGATATGACTCCCCACATGGACAGAGGAATAGGAGGAAAAAGAAAAGGTGGAGGAAATACCAGCATTGCCCAAATGGAACTGGCTTGCTGGGTCCCAGGGTGTGGAGGGCAGCTACTACTGCTCATCCTTCATTCTTGAAGAAAACTTACAAGTGAATTGTATTTAAGAGGCAGAGCTGTGCAAAGTAATCAACCCTACTCTCTCCTCCAGAGTCACTGGAGTCCAGTGGCAAGACATAGGTGAGGACAACTAGTGATAGCCCAGAACATTGATGTTTCCCCCACTTCTCTCTCCTTGACAATCTACCTACTTTTGATCTCAGGCCCCTCTATTTTGTAACAATGATTTCCCCCCCTTCTGTCTCCTTTCTTCCCTAATATAGTCTCTTGTCCCTCACATTTTGTCTTCTTCTAAGAGCATTAGAACAAAACTACCCATAGACCTTCTATAATTTTAATCTTTCATTTATAATTTATTGAAATATGGCATACAGACTTTTTTTTTCTGATCATGTTTTTCAGATAGTCCAATAATTCTTAGACTATCTCTTGACTTGTTTTCTAGGCCAATTGTTCTTTTCCTATTGCTTTTCTTACATTTTCTTCTTTTTTATTTTTTGGTTTTCTTTGAATAATTCTTATTGTTTTACTGGGTCATTTTCTGTTGGCTTATTCTAATTTTCAGGTCATTCAGTTCTTGAGTGAGGTTTTCTGTCACCTATTCTGAGGTGCCCATATTCCTTGCTATTCTTCTCTCCCTAGTTTTTCCATTCTGTATCTCTTGTTTCATTTCTTACAGGTTCTTTTGAAGTTCCTGTGACTAGGATATTTTTTTTTATTCTGAGACTTTACTTGGACTTTTTGTGGAGTCGTTATGTTCTTCAGGTATTTGCCTCCTGGGCATCTCTCAAACCAAAGCATTTCCTTGTGGTATTCAATATTCATCTGCTCCTCTCATACACTTCAGTATCTAGGTTGCAAGAGATACAATTATGACAAATTACAAAGCTGAATGAGCTGAGCAGGGCCCACGTGACCCTGAATATAGTAAGGCAGACCAGGCCCTTCCTTTGAGGGACTCAGGGGCTGCTCCTGTGCTCTGGCGGGAGACTCATCTGAGAACTCTGGGACTTTCCCCAGCTCTAAGTTCTGTGTGGGGTCCTTTTGCCCTGCTTCAGGCTCAGGGGATGCTATTATATCGGGCTCCTGCAACAAGAGGCTTTAAAGACATTTCAGAATGCATTTTCACTATAGTCTTTCTCACATAGCTGGACATGAGCCTCTAGTATCTTGGAAAACTCCAACACTCTTGAGGATGCTCTTTGAAGGGTTCCTGCAGAGATGGGCTTTGGGGCTGGCTCAGGCATTGCTCAATTTGGGGCTCAGGCAGGGAATTATTGATTAACCATAAGGATCCAGGGGCTGCCTGAGTTCTACCCTATGTGCTCTGCCTTTGACCTAACACATTTGTCTATCCCCAGATCTCCACAAAACTGTATGTGTACCTTTGTGGATTCTTGGTTGGGTTGAAGAATCTAGAAGTGATTATTTTTATTTCCTAACCAACTGGTGTATTTCTTTCTCTTTTTAAAAAAGTATTTTATTATTTTCCAGTTACATGTAGAGATAGTTTTCAACATTTGTTTATATAAGATGTCCAATTTCAAATTTTTCTCCCTCCTTCCCCTCCCACCCCCTCTCCCCCAGACAGCAGGCAATCTGATGTAGGTTATGTGTATGTGTGTATATACATACATACATATATATACATATATATATATATATATATATATATATAATAACATTAAACATATTTCCGCATTAGTCATGTTATAAGAGAAGAATCAGAGCAAAAAGGAAAAACCTCAAAAAAGAAAAACAACAGCACCAAAACCAAAAGAAATAGTATGGTCCAATCAGCATCCATATTCCACAGTTCCCTTTTTTTTCTGGATTTGGAGAGCCTTTTCCATCATGAGTCCTTTGGAACTTTCTTGTACCGTTGGATAGGTGAGAAGAATCTAGTCTATCACAGTTGATCAACTGTGTAATTTAAGATTCTAAATGTGGATTCTAATCTGTTCCCCCAGTTTGGGGAAAACTGACTAAAAATCACTGATAAAATGAGTTTAGGTTTTTAAGGGTTTATTGGAAAATAGAAAGAAAAAAGATTGAGAACAGAATTCTAACAGCCTGGCATTCCTATCTTTCCTCAAATTTCCTGTGAAGTCCTCTGCCGCCACCACCATCAAGTCCGGAAGCCAAAAAGCCAGTGCTCTCTGCCCAGGCTCCCTTTCCTCCTTCCTGTCTCCTCCCAGACCATAGGAGGCTCCTCCAGTTGATTGGCTGGTAGACTTGATAGACAGCACCCATGAGCAAACGTCATTTCCTGACGCCAAGGAAAAGCCATAATGCCTCTGAGGCATTTTCCTCATGGTGGAGCTCTCCACAGCAAGTCTCCAGTACGAGGCATCATTCCAATCATTACAGTCCCCCCTTTTGTTCCTCAAGAAACAAAATGTTTCCTTGACGGAACAGTAAAAAGAATATAATAACTAATGCTAACTAATAATATGTGAACAACAATATAGAAAAGGAAGAGAGGAAAGTTTTGTCCAGAGGGGTGATTTTTTTTTTTCTCATGAACCAACACTTTGACATTAGTCTTGCAGAGGGAGGGCCTCTGCATAGGGTACATGTTACAGATGATGTATATTATAACAGAAAGGAGATAGTAAAAACTAACAAAGCAAAACAGTTCATATAAAGTCTCTGAGTTCTCTTGTCTTCTTGAAGTGGTAAGATGTCATCAGGAGGAAACTGGATTCTGGTCTGGAAAACTGGATTCTGGACTCTGGTCTGGATTCTGGATTCTGGACTCTGGTCTGGAAAGCTGGATTCTCTTCTTTAACTGTTTGAATTGCTGTATTTTTACTAAACCTTAGCATAGCATTGTCAATGATCAAATTAGTAAATTCCATTACATTCCCTTCTTTATATCCTTAGACTTCCAATAGAGGGTTGAGGTAGTTTTGCAATCAGTAACACTTTTTACCACCATGTGTCTGGATCAAAGCCAAATTTAGTATGTGTTCATGACACCTGAAAATGTTATGGATGAGGCCCATAAAGACTCAGGAATGTCAGAGGGGATTTTGGATACCTCCCCTGCTGTTCCTTGAGCTTCTGTAAGTAAAATTGGTAATAAATGAACAGTATCCTCCGGCAATTGTAGGGAGACAGCCCCATCTGGAGCACAAGATATGGTTGCTCTAAGCTTACAAAGGAGATCACCACCTAATAAATTTACAGGGGCATCAGGCATGAGTAAAAATGAATGTTCTACTGTTAAGGGCCCCATAGATACCATGCAAGGATTCAATTTTGCCACTCTCTGGCTCTTTCCTGAGACTCCTACTACATTCAAAAATCCTACAGGTCTACACCCAGCATCTGGTTTGCTTATTAATACTGATTTAGAAGCTCCTGTGTCTAGTAAACAGTCATAATACATGTCCCCTACTTTGAGGGTCACATGAGGTTCATTACTCTGGGGAGGTGAATGAACTGGCACAAGTGCATTCAAAAAATCCAGATCTGGGAATATGTTACTTTCATTATCTTTGTTCCATTCCTCCCCTTCCTCTTGTCAATCCTGTGCCCCCTTTTGAGGGAGTCCATGGTTACCCTGATTCTGGTTCTGTCCTTCTGTTCCTCCCTGATAGGGTCTACGGTTATTCTGATACTGTCTCCTTGTATCCTCCTGAAAAGATTTATATCCATTTTGATTCTGCCTGTAATAAGGGTTATAATTACTCCGGTTGTTTCCTTTCTGATAAAAGTTTCCAAAATTATTTCGATTTCCCCCAAAGAATTCCTCAAGGCTCTCGGTCATTGTCCTCTTAAGGTCTTGTTTTCTAGTTCTACATTCCCTCAAGAAGTGTCCTTGTTTTTTGCAGTACTCACAAAATTTAGGGGGTTGATAACGATTTTCAATTTTCCAGTTTCTCTGCCCTGTTGTTTCCTGTACTGGAGCTAAAATGTCCTGTCTGTTCCTTTCTTCTCTCTCATTTCCTTCGTAAATATATGTTGCTATTTCTTTAAGTCTGTCAGGACTCAAACTATTCCACCCAGGACATTGCTTTTTAAAATATTTCCGAATTTCTGGTAATGACTGGTTTACAAAATGAGGGCAGATAATATGGGCATCTCTACTGTCTAATGGGTCTAGTCTAGCATATTGCCTGGCATACTTACACAGCCTGTCATAAAATCTATTAGGTCTCTCATCAGGTCCCTGAACTGTATCTATAAATTTTTGGCAGTTATCAGTCTTTCTAATACAGGATTCCATTGCCTTCAGCAATGTTTCCCTTGCATCTTTCAACATATCAAAATGCTCAGGGTTATTGGGGTCCCAGTCAGGGTCTTGAATAGGCCACCCAATATCAACCTTTCCCATGGCTTCCAGGCTGTTTGCTGCAGCTACTATATCTGCTCTTTCTCCTGGGGACAATATTATTTCCATAAGGTCAGTAACATCATTCGAAGTGGGCTGATATGCTCTAAAAATTGCTCTAAACTGCCTGATAACTGCTGTGGGATCTTCATCAAATTTAGGAGTGCTTTGTCCCCATAAAGCCAAATCCTTGGGTGTAAAAGGTGTGTATTGTCTGAGCTTACGTATAGTACCTTTTTGACAATGGGAGAGGATCTCTTGAAGGGGAAAAATTTTTACTTTCTCTGTCTCCTCTACAGGGGAATCATTTCTTTCTTTCTTTATTTGTTTGTTTGGCATGGAGGAAGTAGAGGGCGAGGGAATAAGAGTTGGGTCATTTGGAATTTCAGTCTGAATGGCCTTGGATTTAGTTGTATTATTGGGCGTTTCAGTTTGGGAGGCCATGTCTTTCTGCCAGTTTATTGTTTCAGTTTGGGTGGCAGACTCAGATGTAAACTGGGGCCTGGATTTTCCTCATTTTATATTTTTAGTATGATAATTTTCACTTGCTCTGGCCCAGATTTTCCAATAACGTAAATGTTCAGGTAGACATCTACTTAGGGTTCTTTGCAAATGCCTCAATGTTTGGGGATCAAATGACCCATATTTGGGCCATTCTTCCTGTAATTCCTCATGCCACATAAAACACAGTCTGATAAGCTCTCCTCTGGTCATGGTTGTATTTAGTCTAAGTTTTCCCTCATTCCAATCCATAAGTAGCTTTCCTAATGGGGAATCCCAGGGAATCATCTTTATTCTAACATTATCTAGGGCATGCCAAATTCTCCATACCACACCACAAAGCCCCACAAAACCACAAAGAGTAATAAAAATATATTCAAATTCAAACTGGCCAACATCTCTGATTAGTGAAGGTAAAGCTAGAAAAGGGGTACTTAGGATGTTTAAAAGATCCATTTGAAATTTAAAATAGCCTATACTTGGTAGTTCTTTCCAATTTAAGGGGACAAGGGAGGGGAAATCTTACCCAATCAGAAGATCAGAAGATGAACGTTCGGTTTTCCTCTTCGTGGTCAGCCAAACTGTGTAATTTAAGATTCTAAATGTGGATTCTAATCTGTTCCCCCAGTTTGGGGGAAACTGACTAAAAATCACTGATAAAACGAGTTTAGGTTTTTAAGGGTTTATTGGAAAATAGAAAGAAAAAAGATTGAGAACAGAATTCTAACAGCCTGGCATTCCTATCTTTCCTCAAATTTCCTGTGAAGTCCTCTGCCGCCACCACCATCAAGTCCGGAAGCCAAAAAGCCAGCGCTCTCTGCCCAGGCTCCCTTTCCTCCTTCCTGTCTCCTCCCAGACCATAGGAGGCTCCTCCAGTTGATTGGCTGGTAGACTTGATAGACAGCACCCATGAGCAAACGTCATTTCCTGACGCCAAGGAAAAGCCACAATGCCTCTGAGACATTTTCCTCATGGTGGAGCTCTCCACAGCAAGTCTCCAGTACGTGGCGTCATTCCAATCATTACACAACACATAATGTTGATGATATTGTGTATAATGTTCTCCTGGTTCTGCTCATCTCACTCATCATCAGTTCATGCAAGTCCCTCCAGGTTTCTCTGAACTCCTCCTGCTCATTGTTTCTTACAGCACAGTAGAATTCCATTGCATTCATATACCACAACTTGTTCAGCCATTCCCTAATTGATGGACAGCCCCTCAATTTCCAATTCCTTGCCACAAGTGGTGTATTTCTAAGCCTGGAGGGAGTTTTTTGGTGGAAGATCTAGGATTGCCTGTTTTCCTAGCACACTACCATCTTTTCACAATCTCATCCATCAAAGAGGCAATGGTCACTTACCCAAAAGGTTCTTGTTAATTCAAACCCAGCAATCCCAGGAAAGTTAATTCCTGGTAGTGAGAATTAGATCTTGAATAGAATTCCCCTTTGTGGTCTCCATTTTATTTTTGAAGGATGAAATTTATAATAAAGCAAGTAAAGGAGCTATTAGCTGCTCTACTTTTGAAGTGAAAGAGTTCTAACAGATATCTGGATAAAATGAAGCCCCCCACCAGTACTATATTACATCTCAGTGCTAGACTTATAGTCTATTTCTCAAAATCCTCTTCTATCCCTTCTTTTTCTCTAGGTGATCTGTAGGCTACTCCAATGACCAAATCACTTTGGCTTCTCCTTCCATTGACTTATTTTTCTTTTTTTTTGGCTGGGCAATGAGGGTTAAGTGACTTGCCCAGGGTCACACAACTATTAAGTGTCAAGTGTCTGACGTCATATTTGAACTCAGGTCTTCCTAAATCCAGGGCCGGTGCTTTATCCACTGCGCCACCTAGCTGCCCCTCCTTCCATTGACTTTCTTCTTTTTTTTTTTTCTTCCATTGACTTTCAACCAAATATTCTCCATTATGCTTTACCCCTCTGGTTTCTGGATTTTCTCACAAGAGGGTATCTTCTTAACATACAGTGCTATTCCACCCCCTTTTAAACTATCACTTTTCTTTAGAATAAGATAGACCCACTTGGAACCAGAGTCCTGTCATGGGTTTCATCCCTCCAAGTTTCTGTGATACCTGTAATTTAAGGTCAAATTTTCTTTTTTGTGTCCTCATCTTTGTTACCTAAATTTTCTTCATTCCAATATAGAGATCGTAAGTTTTACTCCTAGTTCCTTTCTTATAGTTTTCTTCTGTGAACTTCTGGACATATCAACTCTTATTCTTCCTTCTCTTTTGTAGCTACTCTCTATTGTATCTTGGGAAGTGTAGACAGTCTTCTCCCTCCTCCCTCATTCTTTTTAGTTCTTTCCATTAGATTGGTAATGTAACAAGGGAAATTGGTGGCAGTGGGATGTTGGGGTTCTTAGATATTCCTCTTTAAAGAATTACACCCTCTCGCACACAAATCCAATTAGAATAAAATAATATTTTATTTGTATGCAAGAGAAAGGAAACCAAGAGAGAAATCCTTGGATTTCTCATGAGGAGAAGGCATGGCACAGAGACTTGTTTCTCTGAGATAGCCATCTCCTCCAGCAGGAGAAAGGCAAATACTTTTATAGAGGACTGATGATGGAGGTGATCATCTGACTGTGGAAAGTTCCCTGGTGCCATTCAGAGAGCAGCCAATATTTAGGCTTATCTCCCTGAGGGGTGGGGGAGACTGGAATGAAGGGTGGTGATCCTAGTCCAGAATGATCAGGTGCCACTTATCTCTTTAGGTGAGTGTCCTTTGGTTTAGTTTCTCAAGAAGGTTCCCTGAATTCCCCCGGAAAACTTATGAGGTACCTCAGGCCCATAACAAGTAAGACACCTGGCAATACACTCTTCCAGTTTTTGTTAGGTGTACTCCATATCTGGCCAGCAATCTGTCAGCTCTATATTATAAACCATGGTGCAAAAAACCAAATACCCTTCTCAAACACCACCTTCTTAGCCAGCTGTTTATTTTTCAACTAAAATATTCTAGTCTGCATCATTTGCCTTCAGTTGACAACAGTGAAGAATATACAACTTGTACTCTTACGTTCTTTGGTTTCTTGCCCAAGACTTCATAACTATGGGAAATTTATCCTGTATATATCTTCCTTGTACATAGTATTTTTGCATGTTGTCTCTCCCATTAGACTGTGAGCTCCTTGAAAGTAGAGACTGTTTTTGCTTTTAGTGTAGCAGAGAGAGTGTCAGGCTTGAAGTCATGAAGACCTGAGTTAAAATTCAGCTTTAGATACTTACTAGGTATGTGACCCTGGGCAAGTCACTTAACCCTGTCTGCTTTAGTTTCCTCATCTGTAAAACGATCTGGAGAAGGAAGTGGAAACCACTTTAGTATCTTTGCCAAGAGAACCCCAAATAGAGTCAGACAGTACTAAAATGGCTGAACAATAACAAGTAACCCCCACATCCCCAAGTGCTTATTAGGTGCCTGGCCTATAGTAGGCACTTAATAAATGCTTATTGACTGCCTGAATGAATTACTTTTTAAATTCCTGTGTTGTATTGTTTGTACCCATGTGAATAATGAGAAAGAAATAGTTGTAATCTGTTTTGCTAAGATTTCAGATATTCTCTGTTTTGTCTTGTATATGCCCTAGGAATTGTTGTTATCATGTCAATAAATAGTGAGATCTCATTAAATGTGAATGACCAAGAAATAATACTTTTCTATTCTTCCTTAGGCCAACACTAGATGATCCCTCCCTTGGCAGCTAGCTTCTATATAATTCTCTGAAGGACATACATAGGGTCAGAGCACAAGGTCCCTTCTTTTCAGGAAGAATAGGAAATTTGTATTTAAACTCTTATTAGAGAGCTGACTTTTCTCTCTCCTTTTCTCTTTTGTGTAACACTCTTCTGTCATGTCATGAGTATGAGGTCATATTTCCCTGCTTCCACCATAGATCTCCTCCACCTCCCTTTAAACCCTCACCTGTGTTTTTTCTAGGAATCCTTCATTGTCCCTAATAACATGGAGTGTGGAGAGTCCCTTTAGCCCCTGCAGAGAGGAGATCAGCCTGCATCTGTAATACAGATAATAGTCTGTATTCCTTGGCAGTGGCAGAAATAGAAACATTGCATGCTCAATGCAAGTTACTGTACAGTTCCCCCTACTCTCCATATTGGTGTAGACTTTCAGGCTTTTTTAAAAAAACTATTTGCAGGTGTTTACACCTTAAACCAAACCACTAGGTTAAAATTTTACAGCCTATTATCACCTCTTAATAGTTTGACAACCTCACTCAATTTTCCTCACTTTCAACAGCTTTTCCTCACACCCTCTTCTCCTTCAGCTTTACACCAAGCTCCCATCCCTTTTACCACTTTCCCCGTCACATACATTCTATTCATGTGACTTGCCCTTTTATTGTTCAATTTACCTTTTCTTACTTACCTTGCCTTGTCTCACTGATTACCTTCTCCTTTTCCTCCTTGGGTTGTCATTTCAGGTTCTATTCCGCAAGACTCCTTGATTCTCCTTAATCTTTTTATATCCTCTTTAATTGCCTTTGATCCTGCTTCTTTTTCAATTAAGAAATAGAATCCAGACCAATATCTGGGCCTGGAAATAATTTTCCTTCAGCTTCTCCCCAATATTGCCAAATGTCTCCTCAAATCCAACCTCTGACCTACTTCCTTAGTCCTGAACCCTCCAAGTCACCCACGTGATTTCCTAATCCTGCTTTTTTCATCATCTTTTTTTTTTTTTCCCCATCTCCGGCCTTTCTCTCTTCTCTCCCTCTTCTCACAGCCTCCCGCAGTTGCAGAAAGTAGAATTCACAGAAGCTAGAGATCAAATTATAAAATCCTCTGTGAACAAAATGAAAAATGTACCTAACAAATTTTTTTTATAAATAGGACTAAGGTCAATAACTAATGTGAAAATAGATTGTGTTCCTTTGAAAATTGGTTGTTTTGGACATGAAATAGTGCAAGGAAGACTGGGCTAGTAGTCAGGGGACCTGGAGTTAAATCACAGTTTTGTCATTAACTAACTCTATTAGACTTAACCAAGTCATTTAACTTTTCTAACAGTTAAGTTTTCTCATATGTAAAGGCAGGGGGTTGGGTCAGGTAATTTCGAAGGGTCCTTGCAGTTCTAACAGTTTATTACTCCATGAACTTGAAAGGCATTTTCCCAAAGGAACAATATTATAAATAGTCCTTTGGTTACTAGGTTATAAAAGCCCATTTAATGCAAGTGTTGGGAGTAATGAATCCCTCCAACTTCTTGCTCTTGTAGCAGGATCTCCAAAGATAGAAAAGGCGGTACAGGCTACAAGGGGAGCAGAGTGGGTGAAGGCAGAGAAATTTGTGTGCTCAACAAAAGGGCAAGTAGCACAAAGCACACCCCCAATACATTGTTGGGGGGTTTTGGGGGTAGAGATGTCAAACTGGAAAAACCAAGAGGCTACAATTGGGGATAGTGGAGGAGCATGATGAGATCGAGGCAAAGAAGAATTTGAATGGCAAGTGGACAGTTTCCCATTTTAATGATTTTTTTCATGATAACTAGGTGCTAAGCTCAGTTGTTTCTGGTGAAGAAGTTCAAGGGCTATTAAAACCCTATAATTTCAATGTCCTGGGACAAAGTTCTGAATACCCCACCCTAGTTATGGCTTCAGCAAAACTCTAACATTGGTAGCTCCAGTGGTCAAGGGAGGCTCCCTGGGGGTAAATACTTGTGTTCCATTTTGCATAAAAGACTACACTTTCCCATATTTTAAAAAATGTCATTGCTCAGGTGGAACACTTCACTGGCACCTTTTTCTATATAATCACTCAAATTGAAGGCTAGCTGTGCTTTTAATTAAGACCAAACTTCAACTTGTCTAATTGTCTCTGTCATATTTCTTCTCCTTGCTTATTTAAAGCCTTTGCATTTCCCCATATGCCAGATTGTCCTCTAACATGGTTTTTGATTCATATATTGTGTGGTGACTTTGTCCAAGAACTCAGCCTTCTCACATGATGGTGTTTCACTTCCTGTTGCCTCCATGGCAAAAGAAGTCAAGTGAAGTAAGTGTTTTTCTGTGCATATTGATTTTCCATTTCCCCTCACACTATCCTTTCAGCTCGTTATCATATCCTGATAAATATACATATATGTGTGTATGTATGTGTGTATATATACATACACATATACAATATACATATATGTACACACACAAACACAATGTATGTATATATACATACACAATGCACACATATACACATTTATATATACATATGTGGGAGGGGTTGTATATATGTGTAAGGGGCTAAAATTCTAGCTATGATGTCTAAAATCTAAATACCTTAAATTAGAAAAAGTAGGGGCAGCTAGGTGGTGAAGTGGATAGAGCACCGGCCCTGGAGTCAGGAGGACCTGAGTTCAAATCCAGCCTCAGACACTTAACACTTACTAGCTGTGTGACCCTGGGCAAGTCACTTAATCCCAATTGCCTCACCAAAAACCAACCAACCAAAACAAAAACAAAACAAAAACCCATGTACCAAATAGCAATTAAGATTGATTCAGGGGCAGCTAGGTGGCACAGTGGATAAAGCACCAGCTCCGGAGTCAGGAGGACCTGAGTTCAAATCCTACCCCAGACACTTGACACTTAACTAGTTGTGTGACCCTGGGCAAGTCACTTAACCCTCATTGCCCTGAAAAGAAAAAAAAAAAAGATGGAAAAAAAAGAAAAAAAAAAGTATAGCACCAGTCTTTGGGCATTAAGTATTTATTAAAGTATATTAGGGGTTAGTAAAGAGAAACACGTGGATAAAGTATGAGATTTTCCTGCTCTCTCTATTCTGCCTCCCCTCCCGCAAAGCTGAAGTCTCACACCCAAAAAGACCTTGCTCCTCCCTCCTTCTTCCTGAAGCTTCCTGTGAAACCAGAAACAGGGCTGTCCACACACACACAGCTCCAAGCTAATTGGTTGGTAGCTCTGATTGACAGGTCCAACGGGTGGTTCTATAGATGTAACTTCCAGACACTAAAGTCACATGGTTTCTAAGTCACATGTTTTCTCCTCATGGCAGAGCTTCCCTGCAATATCTTTCTTAGAAGGGGGTATCATTCCAATTCTCACATATGTGTATAGGTTTCTATGTATTTACATACATAAGTAAAGTGAAGGGTTTGGGCTACTTTTCCAAAAATCTGAATCTATTCTATAAGAACATAGCCTTCAAGAAACATGGCTACCTACAGAAATATAGGAACTGAAAAATTCACCACTGACTATCTCTTCCAGGGTATGAAGAGAAAACAGGCTCATCTGAACTTTTCTGCTTCCTTTCCACCAGTATCCTCTTCTCCACTGGAGTTGTGCCACATCAGGGTGGTGCCTATAACATAAATTTATCTAATGGCCTATAGCATTTAGCACCATCCTTCCCATCTTAGCTAAGACCTTTTTTCTATACTTCACACACTATTCTTAGGAACATTGTGAAGTGAGCAAAGTTGTATATCCTTCTGTCACCTCTTTCCTCTCTTTCTTTCCCCTCACTGTGTTGCCTTCTCCCCCTACCCATGTGCTCAGAGCTCCCCCCTACTGCCCCAGCCTACTTCCTAGCAATGCCCCATGTGAAGGACCTGCTCTTCTCCACTTCTTGTAGCAAACTTGCTCTCAGCTCTCTCAGCTACCTAGCTGTTCTTTGGAAAAGATTTCATGAAATAGTTTTCAGTAGAGCTTTAATAACTGACAGTTTAATGTATTACCCCATTTCTGAGATAGTTGAATTTTTTTTTTTGCAGGGCAATGAGGGTTAAGTGACTTGCCCAGGGTCACACAGCTAGTGTCAAGTGTCTGGGGCTGGCTTTGAACTCAGGTACTCCTGAATCCAGGGCCAATGCTTTATCCACTGCGCCACCTAGTTGCCCCTAGATAGTTGAATTTTTAATGGGAGGTATCAATGAAAGGTGTCATGCAAATAACTTGTTTCAAGATCTGTTGAGTACTAATGTTAAATGAAGTATTAATCAATCAATCAATAAACATTTATTAAGTGCCTATTATGGGCTGGAAACCATACTAAGCAGTAGATTATCTGAGGAGATATGTGCTCACCTATGGTGTTCTCTGATGTCTTAAAAAAATCTCCTCCAAAAAGTTCAAACAAAAGAGAAAGTACTCCTTGTTGATAATAACATTGTTCAAATGTTCCATTTGCAGATATTTTTGTACTCATTGAGTTATACTTGTTATACTATAGAATTTTCTCAGTGAAATTAATAGTAATCAGAATGAAATTTGCCTAGCCATCTGCACTGGAAAAAAAATGTAGATGAAAGATGAAAATACATGGTGTGACTATGACATGTAGCTTACACCATCAGCCCATTTAATAAGTTAGTCCATCAATAAGGATCTCTAGAGGCAGATGAATTTAAGCTGGGCCCAAAGTGATTAAGAGGAGACCAGGTTGTATCACAAATTATGTTGTTCTTTTTAGTGAAACCAAACTGTTTCACTTCTGCAAAGGCTATCTCTTTAATAGTAACAGTCTTTCCAAGTTGTGGTATATGAATACAATGGAATACTATTGTGCTGTAAGAAATGATGAGCAGGAAGAGTTCAGAGAAACCTGGAGGGTCTTACGTGAGCTGATGATGAGTGAGATGAGCAGAACCAGAAGAACATTGTACACAGTATCATCAACATTGAGTGTTGACCTACTGTGATGGACTATATTCTTCTCACCAATGCAATGGTACAGAAGAGTTCCAGGGAACTCATGATAGAAGAGGATCTCCAAATCCAAGAAAAAAAAAGAAAGAACTGTGGAGTATAGATGCTGATTGAACCATATTATTTCTTTTGTTTTGGGTGCTGTTGTTTTTTTTTTCTCTATTTTGAGGTTTCGCATCACTGCTCTGATTCTTTCTCTTGTAACAGGATTAATGCAGAAATAGGATTAATGTTATTATGTGTATATATATGTGTGTGTATATATATATATCTATATGTATACGTATAGAGATATATAGATATAACCTATACCAGATTACCTGCTGTCTAGGGGAGGGGGGAGGGAGGGGAGGGAGGGAGAAAAATCTGAAATTGTAAAGCATGTATAAACAAAAGTTGAGAACTATCTTTACATGTAATGGAAAAAATAAAATATCTCATTTAAAAAAAATAGTAACAGTCTTTCAATCATGCCAAATGGCTGCGAATCATGAATTTCCACCAATTCAAAATTAATATGAACCAAAGGCCAGTGGGCAGATAGGCGGTACAATGGATAAAGCTATTGGCCTGATGTCAGGAAGAGCTGAGTTCAAATTTATTCCCAGACAGGTGTGTGAATCTTGGCTAGTCACTTAGCCCTGTTTACTTCAGTTTCCTCACCTGTAAAATGAGCTGGAGAAGGAAATAACAAACCACTCCAGTATCTTTGCCAAGCAAACCCTGATTGGGGTCACAAAGAGTTGGACATGACTGAAAAATGACCGAAAAACAAAAGGCCAGGGAAGGCTTATAGAGGAAATAAGCAGGCTATAGCATGCTACCATGATGTAAGAAGTGGCATAAAAGGTATTATTAAGGTCACATATGTTTAGAAAAGGATGTAGATTGATCATGCAGCAAGAATGAAATTATAAATGGACAGTCAGAGAAGCAATACTGGTACCCTGAAGATTCTAAGAGAAGAAAAGAAAGGCCCCTCAATTGATTATATCCTAAATGTGGTGTTTTTGGGAAAATATAAAAGATTACATAGGATGAGAAGGTATGGAAGGGATACAGTTATTATTAGTTAAGGGACCAGTAACACTGATAAAAATCACAACTCCATTAAAGTGCCAAAGTATGATACACAGTAGGGTAGCCAGGTGATGCAGTGGATCATGCAGAGTCTGGAGGCAGGAAAACTCATCTTTCTGAGTTGAAATCTGGCCTTGATACTACTAGCTGTGTGACCCTGGGCAAGTTGCTTAGCCCTGTTTGCCTCAGTTTCCTCATCTGCAAAATGAGCTGAAGAAGGAAATGACAAATAACTCCAGTATCTTTGCCAAGAGAACCCCAAATGGGGTCACCAAGAGTTGGATATGACTGAAAAATGATTGAACATCAACAAAATAATAGACAATGCCCTTAGCCTAAAGTAAGGAAGTTATAATGGTAGAATTTCAGGCACAGGTCAGTGAGGGAAATATTTTGGGGTTGAAAAGCATTCCCAGAACCCCTCAAATCACACATCTTATAAATAAAAGTGGCTTTGTGTATTGTCTATTAAAACACATTGTCAGTAGAGGGGGCTATTGCAATTCTCCCCTTGGGTTTATGAAGATGTGTTATATGCCCAAATAGCAGCTTGTTTCCCCCACTCATATGGGGAGTGTGTGTCAGCCAGGCCTGAGAGAATGAAGGGCGAAGGGAGGAAGGGGCAGGATATTGGCATGTCAACAAAGAAAGGAGGGGAAAAAGCATTAGCAAGAAAAAGGATGGGAGCTGGAAACCAACCAAGCACAGAAGCTAAGGAAATGAATGCATAAATTCAAAAAGGAATGTTATTTAAAATGTGGGCCCATCTGAGAATCAGACAAAAACCAAAAGAATTATACAAAAGGCCAGTACAAGTGAAGGGAGGCTGGAGGTCGGGGGCGGGTGCTGGGTAGAAAGGAGCTTTTTCCAAGCAAGTGCAAAATGTCACAGTTGACTTCAAAAACAATGACTGGAGCAATAATAACATTTTCTTAATAGGAACCCTTTTGCTCTTTCTTAAGTCAAGGAATTTTTTAAAATCCTTATTTCTGTCCACAGAAGAAAGACACTGTAAAGTCTCAATCCAAGGAACTTCCAAAGTGGTCAAGAAGCCAGCATGAGCAGCAGGAAGGAAACCTGGTAGTTATGGGCCTGAACTGCCCTAGCAGCCCCTGCATTTGTCTAGCCATAGGTCAGCTATGTAAGAGGAGGCCTCTCTTTCCTTGGAGAGCTGTTAATCTTCCAGTAACTAGAGGGCAAGGAAACCCTTTTGAAAGCTTTTGCTTGGGGGCCCCGAATTTAAATTTGAGTCCCTGAAGGTCGGAAAGCTGTAACAGACTACTGGAAAGGGAGAGGGTTTGTTTTTTTTCTGTCTTTGTGGAGCAAGGGTTCCAGGGATAGCAAATTCAACACCACCACCCCATCCTGGCTAAAAGAGGTTTGTAAATAAACTATTGTATAACCTCAGATAGCCAGATTGAACTAGACTGTGCAACCATGTCTATAAATTGACAAGTATTAGTTAAATGAATGAATGAAAAGTTTGCCTATTGATGAATTTGTTGAATGAATTTTCGCTGAATGAATGAACAACTATTTATTGGACCGCAACAAGGGCTCAGCATGATGATAGATACTCTGATGGATTTGTTGCCTAGTCATTTTTCAATCGTGTCTGACTCTTTATGTTTAAAGACTAACTAAATAGGTGAGAAAGTAGTAAAAGTATTTTGTTCAGAATCCTTTCTCCAAGGTTCCCCTATATTTATAGTTCGCAGAAATAAGCAAGTAACATCAGGAGCCCAGGAATGCCTAGCTTAGCCCCTCTAGACCCGACATGATAATTAGAAAAAGTCCAGTGAAGGACATAGAAATAGACATAGGTCTTTAAGTATGGGTAGGATTTAGATAGAGGGGAAGAATTCAAGATGGGGGAATAGCATGAGCAGAAGGGAAGTAGAAAAACAAAAAAGAGTGTGTGTGTGTGTGTGTGTGTGTGTGTAGCATAGGGAAAAGCTCTACCTTTCCAACTCTCCATTTACACACTGGTATAGGATCACATCACTTCATGCCTGAACTGTTCCAACAGCCCCCTAATTGGTCTCCCGGGCTCAGGTCTCTCCCCACTCCAATCCATTCTTCCCCATTAGCTGCCAAAGTGATTTTCCTAAGGGGCAGGTTGGACCATGTCACTCCATAAACTCTGGTGTCTCTCTATTATCTCTAGGATCATATAAAAATTCCTCTGTTTGGCATTTAGAGCCCTTGACAACTTCATACCTTTCAAGTTTTCTTACACTTTACTTTCTCTATGAGTCAATGACAATGGCCTTCTTGCAGTCCCTCCCAAAAAACATTCCATCTCCCACCCTGGCATTTTCACTGGCTGTCTTCTTTACCTGGGGTGCTCTTTCCCACCTCTGGATTCCCTCAAAACTCAGTTCAATATACCACCTTTTGCCAAAGACCTTTATTTTCTGGTCCTCTACCCACAAGCCCTTGTGTCGTCTATTTTCATCGTATATATTTCAAATGGACCATTTTTGCCTATTCTCCACCCCTCCCCACTCACTTTCAAATTTGAAGTTCTTGAGATTAGAGAAAGTGTTTTTGCCTTTCTTTATATCCTCAGGGCTTAATCAACACATTTTTGTTGTTCAGTGTTTTTTCAGTCCTGCCTGACTTTTTGTGATACAATTTGCGGTTTTCTTGGCAAGAATCCTGGAGTGGTTTGCCATTTCCTTCTATGGCTCCTTTTACAGATGAAGAAACTGAGGCCCACAGGGTTAAGTGACTTGCCCAGGGTCATACAGCTAGAAAATGTCTGAGGTCAAATTTGAGCTCAGGTCCTCCTGACTCTAGGGTCAACACTACATAGTAAGTGCTTAATAAAAGCTTGTTGACTGATCACCTTAATATATTAGAAATCAGGGGCAGCTAGGAGGTGCAGTGGATAAAGCATTGGCCCTGGACTCTGGAGGACCTGAGTTCAAATCCAGCCTCAGACACTTGACACTTATTAGCTGCGTGACCCTGGGCAAGTCACTTAACCCTCATTGCCCCAGAAAAAGAAATATCAGCTAATTTGGAGAGACCCTTCATGAAAAAGAGCTAGAGAGGGGTCATACAGTGAGGAGAAAGATATCCTAGGTGAATTAATACACAGAAACCAAAAGCATTCACTCAATCCCAAAGGAGTGTAGTATAGCAATGGTCGTACATGGGAGACGCTGGCACAGGACCACTCAGCATGGTGTGGCAGTACCAAAGAAATGAGCAAAGAAGAATCACAGTAGCACAAAGGAAACATGAGATGGGCAAATCTAGACACATCTCCATCCCACATGTTCAAATGGATTATTTATGTCCGACTTGTGGTAGAGCATTCCAAGCTCATATTGGACTGATCGGCCACAGTCCAACACACTGTACCTTGAACCCAACATGATGCCACTGGTCTTTTTTGAGTATAAAGGATGAACAGCAACAAGTGTAGGATTTGGAGTCAGATACCCTCTGTTTAAATTGATCCTTGCTACTTGTGTGATCTTGGCATATTATTTAACTTCATTAAGTCTGTTTCCTAATCTATAAAATGGGAATATCATACTAGTCAGCTCCAAGGGCTGTTTTGAGGAAAGGGCTTCATAAACTGGTGAGAACTACATAAATGTGAGCTCTTATTTCAAGTTCTTGCATAAAAGAAGGGTCACACACAGTCTGGGGTTAGGGAGGAGGGTATCTGGAGAATTCAGAGACCTTGCTCTCAGGGAAAAGTACTTTATGTGATTTATTAGCACAGACAGTCAGGAAAACAGTGGTCCTGGCCCCCAAAGTGCCACTTTATAGGGGTGGGAGGGAGTTGTTTCTCCATAAAAATGATGTAATTTCACCTTAATGCAAAAGTCAGGAAAATTCAATCAGGATCAAACATGTAATTTCTCATAAAGATGTCTGGTTTGCCTCTGCACACATTCCCAGGGCCCTTGTTTAAAACGGCAGGCAGCCCAGGTCCCTGGGGGTGGGGGGCGTGGGGGACCGTCGCTGTTTCCAATTTGCAGTGTGTTGGCATTCCACTCGGCCATTGGTCAAGGAAATTACCAATTCCAGTCTCATCTGAGGAATTGAACTCCCTACAATACAGTATTTTACAATCCAGTACAAGTTGCATTTATCCAGAGCTTTTCATGCGTGGCATCTTAAAGCTCTTTATGACCCTTAAAAAAAGAACTTATAAAAAAAAAAAAAGAAAACCTCTTAAAAACTCCAACCTCCTACTGAAATAAATGAACCATTGAAAACAAATAGAGCTCAATGCTGCCCTCATGAATGGATGCTGAGCTCTCCCTTGCTGATGGAACAAGAGTAATTCAGATTCAAAGGGAATCACAATTCACACTGGGTCTAGAGGGGCTAAGCTAGGCACCCCTCTGCTCCTGGTGTCACTCGCTTATTTCTGCTAACTATAAATATAGGGGAACCTTGGAGAAAGGATTCTGAACAAAATACTTCTACTACTTCCTCACCTGCTTAGTTAGTCTTTAAGAAGAAGAAAAATATTCCCCCCCCCAATTTAAAACATTGATGGCTTTTGTTTATTTATTTTATTTTTTTAACTTCATGATTATTTTCCAGTGTAGTTGTCCCACCCACTAAATCCTGCTCTGTTAAAAAAACAAACAAAAACCAGAAAACTCAGTTAAGTAAAATTGATTGAGAAAACAGACAAAATGTTTGATAGCATATGCAACATTCTGTGCCTCTAGTTTACCACTTTTTGGAGAGGACGAATATACATTTTATTCTCATTTTTCTGGAACTAAGATCATTCATTTCCATTAATCTACCTTGCTTTTTTTTTTTTTGGCTACCTTGCCTTTTAATATTGGCTTCATTTAGATCACTGTAGTCATCTATATTTCCCTAGGTCCTACTTCCATATGTTTCAATCCATACATGTCTTCCCATGTTTCTCTGAAATATTCCATTGCATCCCCATTCCGTAACTCACTCATCCTTCCTTCAATAAATTGGCAACCATTTTCTTTCTTTCGAACTTTTTATTAATATCTTTATAGTTTTAAAAATCACAATCATTTTTGCATGCTCCTCCTCCCTGCCACTAATCCCTGTCATGTAACAAGGAAAAATGATTACGAAAAACTGACCAGTAGAGCAAATAGGTATATTAATGTCTGCTACCAATTAGGCATTTGTAATCATCTGAACTCTGGATATACCACTAATCATATTTATCTTGAATTTAGTAATCTTTATGTTTCATTTTCATTTACATCTTGACAGTAATGTGTATATTGTTCTCCTAAGGCAGCTAGGTGGCCCTGAAGGCAGGAAGACCTGAGTTCAAATCTAGCATCAGACACTTACTAGCTGGGTCACCCTGGACAAGTCACTCAAAACCATTTGCAGCAGTTTCCTTATCTGAAAAATGAGCTGGAGAAGGAAATGACAAACCACTCAAGAATTTTTTGCCAAGACAATCCCAAATAAGGTCATGGAGAGTCAGACATCACTGAAATCACTCAACAACAACAGCAGCAACACTCAACAGCAGCAATATTGTTATCCTAGTTCTGCTGATTTTATTCTGAATCAATTTACACAAGATTTTCCATGTCTCTCTAAATCCTTCATTTCTTGTCATTTCTTATACACAATAAAATTCCATTATATACATACACCCCCGATTTGTTGAACAATTCCACAATTGCTAGGAACAATTGTTTCCATTTTTTTGTTATCACAGAAAGTGGGGCTAGGACCATTGGTTTTGTCTTTGATTTCCTTAGGGTTCTGCTTATGATTTCTGGACTTTACCACCAACCTCAACTGCCTTCTCTCCGTAAACATCCTTCTACCCTTCAATCCCCTTCTTCCTTTGGTGAGCTCCTCTCAGGGTCTCCATTTTGGGGAGGGGCTCAGTCTACCCATCCTTCATTCCTCTCCCATTTTTTTTTTGTTTTTTTGCAGGGCAATGAAGGTTAAGTGACCTGCCCAGGGTCACACAGCTAGTAAGTGTCAAGTGTCTGAGGTCAAATTTGAACTCAGGTCCTCTTGAATCCAGGCCTGGTGCTTTATCTACTGTGCCATCTAACTGCCCCCCCTCTCCCATTTTTGCTTCTGACTCTAGACTTCCCCATGCTCCTACCTTTCTATCTGTTTTTGTGTGTTGTCTTTCCCCATTAGAAACTGAGCTCCTTGAGGGCAGGGACTGACTTCTTTTTCAGGGGTTGGGGGGGCTTATATATGTATCTCTGCTACTTCCCCAGTTTGTAGCACATAGTAAATAATTAATGAATGTTTATTGACTGACTGACGGAGGCAAGGTACATGCTCAGGAATAGGGGGTTGAACTTTTTGATGACTTTCCCCTCATAATTATAAATTGCTTTCCAGATTATTTGGAACAAGACATAGAGTCATAGAATTTTGGAGATGAGACTTTAAGAACCATCTAGTCCAACTTAATCTCCCAAAGGAATTCCCAACATAATATACTTATGAGTGAGTGGTCATCATGCTTCTTGAATACTTTAAAGGAGGGGTAACCCCACTACTGCCTGACATTGAGCCTCAATTTGCCTCTTTACAACATCTACCCATTACTCTTGTTTCTGTCCTCTGGGACCAAACAGGAGAAGCTGAATCTCTCCTCCATGTAATTACCCACTTTCCACTTTCTTCAAGTTATCCTTAAAAGATAGACTCAAGGCCCTAGTTACCTCCTCTGGATTCCTTCCAACTTATAATACCGTCCCAAACTGTGGCACCCAGAGTACAGAGGCACTATTATCTCCTTATTTATCAGATTATAGATTTAAATCTTATTAGACCTATTTAGGTCTTCTTTCTGTAAGGAACTTAAGATGCCATTGAGTTCAAATCCCTTGTTTTACAGAGTAAGAAACTAGGGCACAGAGAGGCTACATGAGTTGAGTTGTCCAAGGTCCCACAATTAGTAAATGTCTGAGATGGGATTTGAACCCAAATCTTTCTGACTCCAACTATTGTACCTTAAACATTCTACCATATCATCTCTATTGGAAGAGAATTTTTTTGTTAGTTGCTCTCCCTTTTGAAGGATTAAAGTTCTACCAACAGTACTTTAGCATTCCTGACTATCTGCAGTGAATCAATAACCATTTATTAAGCACCTATTTTGTGCCAAGCACTATGCTAAGCACTGGACTCTCTAACTTTGACTATTTTCACTTTTTTATCATCTTGTCCAATTTGATGAGTTTGAGGTGAAACATTCCCTTTCCCTCCCTTCATTTTTTGCTACAACAAAGCATGTGCCATGAATATATTGTTATATATGAGATCTTACTTTCTGTCATTTACCACCTTAGGGGCACATCCGGGAACATCTCTATTTGTCCTGATAGCTATTGACTCCAGAGGAGAGAGTGAGGCTAGTGACTTTGCACAGCCCTTCCTCACTTAAATCCAATTCACTGCAAGTTATGACATCTGTCATGGTCCTCTTTGAGAAAAAGGACAAATAACAATAACAACAACAACAGCTTTAGGGGCATACAACCAGTCATTGGATTTCTGGGTAAAAGGATATAACAGTTCTGTAACTTTTCTTGCACAATGCTAAATTCTTTTCCAGAACAGTTGGACTGATTCCCAATTCCATGGACGGTTCCTTAATGTGCTTGTCTTCTCACCCAGAGCCCCTCGAGCACTGAGTGTTTCCTGTTTTTATTGCACCAATTTGGTAGGTGTCAGGTGAAACCTCAGAGTTGTTTTTAATTTACATTGCATTTGTTGTTAGTGATTGAAAGCATTTAAAATGATTGTTGATCATTTGCATTTCCTCTCCTGGAAACAATTTGTTCATATCCTTTCACCATCTACCTATTGAGGAATAGCACTTGATCATTTTTATTTGCTCAAATCCCTATATCTATCTCTATCTAGATAGAGATAGATAGATAGATAGATAGATAGATAGATAGATAGATAGATTTGATATTAGCTTTTTATGAGCATTTAATACAAAAAAATTTCCCACCCCCACCTCCCTTGGAGAGCCTCTTTTTATCTTAGCTAAATTGATTTTGTTTATGTGAAAGCTTTAAAAGTTTTTTTTATTCTTGATATTGATTTCTTATCTTTTACTGCCTTTGTTCTTTGTTTGGTTAAGAACTCTCCTGCTAGCCAAAGATATCAAAGGCACTTCCTTATGTGCTCTCTGTCTGTCTCCATCTCTCTCTGTTTTTCTGTCTCTGTCTGTCTGTCTCTTTCTCTCTGTCTGTCTCCCTCTCTCTCTCTGATGTCACCTTTTATATTTAGGTCATATATCCATTCCTAATTTACTGGAGTTTTAAGATGCTATCCTAACCTTAATTACTTAATTTCTGCCAAATGGCTGTCTAATTTTCCCAGCAGTTTTTGTCAAATACATTTGTTATTGCAGTGGTTTCTGTTCTTGATTTTCCTTAAACGTTGGGCTGCCATGTTTGATTGCATCTCGGTCTGGCTTACTTAGTCTGCCCTACTTTTCTATTTTGTAGCCTGTACCAAGTAATTTTCTTGATTACTATTTCACAAAATAGTTTAAGATCTAGTGTTCCAAGATAGCTTTCATTCCTAATTTTTATTACTTCCGCAGAGAATTTCTCTTTTGTTTCTCCAACTGATTTATTTTATTATTTTGTCTACTTCTACAAAGCAATCTGTTGGTAGTATGATTGGCACAGAATGAAACAGTTCAATTAATTTAGGTAATGTCACAATTTTTTAAAATGCCATTCATGAAAAATGAATGTTTTTCTCCAAAATTCTTTAACTTTTCCTCTATTTCAGTGAAGAATATTTTGTAGTTGTATTTACACAAATAATGTGTGTCTTAATAGTTTCACATCCAACTATTTTATGCGCTTCAAATTACTTTGTCATTTCTCTTCTATTTTTTCCTCCCATGTTTTCTTAGTAAATATAAGACAATCTGATGATGTTTGTGCATTTCTCTTATATCTTGCTATTTTACTGAAGTTATTACTTTTGTTAAGCATTTTCTTTTCATCTCTGAAGTTGTTTAAGCAAATCATCATATAATCTTCAGATAAAGATAACAGCCTCCTCTTTGCCTAAGCTCATTCTCTCAATTTATTTTCATATCTTATTGGCACAGGTAGCATTTTTTCCCATTACAAATAATGCTTCATCTTAGTTTTAGATAGATGCTTTTAATTATGTTAAACAAAAGTACTTTTACTCCTATGCTTTTTAGTATTTTACATAAATGAATGGTGGATTTATCTAAGGCTTTTTTTCTGTGTCTATTGATATAACCAATTTGTGGTGAAATTTATTTTTATAATGAATATGACATTATTTTGATAGATTTCCCATAAAATACGTTCTGAGAAGTGATATGGCACAGTGAAGAGAGGGCCAGACACGGAGTCAGGAAGACCTGGGTTCAAGTTCCATTCCTGTCCCAAACTAGCTCTGTGACTATATATAAGTAACTTAGCTTTTCAATGCCCAGGCACCTTTCTATGACTATCAGTCAAGTTCCCCAAAGGGGAAGCTCCCATACTGGAAGTCCTTTCTATGGATGAAATCAAAGATCTAGGCCTCTGATAGTAGTTTAAAAAAATACTAAACCATTCATGCATTCCTGGCCCATACATAAATAAACAAATGAATGAGTGGATTTATATGCATTTTAATATATTTGTATATATTTTAATTTATTGTAGTGGCCACTTTTCTATTATTTCATTTCATTATTTTTGAATCAATTATTCATCAGTGATGAGAGATAGAGTGAAACACACACACACACACACACATACACACACACACACAGTTTTGCAATCAGGAATAGCAAAGTTCTAATGCTGCCTCTAAAACATTCTAGCCGTATTATTCAGGGTGAGTTATTTTAACCTCTTGACTCCCTGTAAACTCTCTGGGCTTATAATTTATAGACAACTTGGCAATTTATACTGTTGGAAGAAGTTTCCATATAGGTAGTTTCCTGCACTGATGAAATCACAAATCTGAAACAAAAAGTCTCTTAGTGATATTGGTTTCATTCCCTACTTTAATCTCTTCCTATTTTGTATATCAAGATCACGTCTGTCTTACAATAGGAACTTCTCTAATTTTTTGAGCATTTTACATAGCAGAGGGGTTGATTAGTATTTAATCGTCTAATATTCACTTATACATATCTCTGATTTTAGGGAATTTGGGGATAGTTCATAACGGCTAGTTCAATTTCTCTGGGATCAGTGTTTAGATTCTCTTTTTCTGTTCTATATATGTGTGTGTGTGTGTGTGTATTTGAGTGCACATATGTATGTGTATATACATACACACATATTTATTTATATTTATATTGAGACAGACAGACACACACACACACATATATATATATATATATAATCGATTTTGTTGGCAGATAACTGGGTATAAGAGCTTCTGATAAAGGTTTTAGTAATTTGGTCTTTACAGTCTAGTTTTTATGTATTATCTTAATAACCCATTTTGTCTTAGTTTTTATTCATCTCTTTGATTTTTAAAAGTTTGATCTACTTTTTTGTTTGTAGGAGAGTTATTCATCTTTTTCTAGTTATATAGATTTATGCCTAATGAAATGTTCTTTTCTTTCTCTATTTTGTTGATATATGCATAGAGATAGATTTTCCACTAAGAATTGCTTTAATTGCAACTGAGAGTTTTTGTATGCTTTCTTCTTATAATTTTATTTAATATAAGAACTTATTGTTTCTATGATTTTTCTTTGTCTCACTCTTTATTTAGAATTAAATTATTTCAGCTTCATTGTAAGCTTGTGCCTAATGTTTATATTTCCTTTTTTGATTTCATTATGATCAGTAAAGGTTCTTTTTCACATTTCTGACTATCTCCATTTATTTTGATAGCCCCCACTACTCTTCAAGGGGCAGCTAGGTGGTACAGTAGAGTGCCAGGCCAGGAGTCAGAAGACTCATCTTCATGAGTTTAAATCTTGCCCTAGACACTTACTAGTTGTGTGACCCTGAACAAGTCATTTAACCCTGTTGACCTCAGTTTCCTCATCCATAAAATGATCTGGAGAAAAAAATGATAAACCATTCAAGAAACTTTGCCAAGAAAACTCCAAATGGGTCACCAAGAGTAGGACATGATTGAATAAGAAACTCTTCTTCATAGGACATCCTCCAGCCAAAGTGAACTGCTTTTGTATTACTATGTGATTTGCTGTCCAAGTGACTGTATTTGTATCAAAGTAGAATTCAGCTATTGACTAAGTTATATAGCTAGTTCAGATAGCAATTTATATGTCTCAGATAATTGTCATTGTCTATTTTGTGTTATAATCATTTGCATATGTTCTGTATTGCCCTGTTAAATTAAACGCACCATGAGGGAAGGAGCTGTATTTTTACTTTTCCTCTAGAGCCTGGTGTCATCTCTTAATAAATGATTGCTGTTGAGTTGGTGGCAGAGCTGAGACACCATAAAATAGTTATCTAGGCCTGCATCTACTGCTGTTTCCACATTACACTGCCCCATTGTCTTGGACTCTGTTGAGGCCAAGCTGGTAAACCAGTTATTGCTAAGATATTAATGTTGGATGATGGCTAAATGTGTTACCCCTCTAAAACAGTATCAGAATGCTACATTTGCATTATAAATCAGAATTTCAGTGCTTTGACCCAAGGAATGATTATAAATTCTGGGAATTTCTCTTTGGGGTAGGAGGGGAAGTTTTTTTCAGGGGAAATCCCTTACTAGGGAAATTCCCAGTGGAGAAAGATCTTTAGGCAAAGTCATAATAGATTTAGAGGTGGAAGAGATCTTAAAGGTCATCTAATCTAGACTGCTCATTTAAAAATATTTTTAACTATGCTTTTAATGTTGTTCACTCATTCACTTGTGTCTGGCTCCTTGCAACCCTATGGACCATAGAATGCCAGACCCTTCTATCCTCCACTATCTCCGAAATTTGTCCAGATTCCTGTTCATTGTTTCCATGATACTATCTACCCATCTCCTCCTCTGTCCTTTCCCTTTTGCCTTCAGTCTTTCCCAATATCAGGGTCTTTCCAATAAATCCTGTCTTCTCATTATGTGGCCAAAGTAGCTAAGCTTCAGCTTCAGAATTTGACCTTCCAGTGAATAGCTTGAATTGTTTTTTGTTTTTTAAGTAATGACTGATTTGACCCCCTTGCTGTCCAAAGGACTTGCAAAAGTTTTTTCTAGCACCAAAATTCAAAAGTGTCAATTCTGTGGTACTCAGCTCTGCTTACAATCCCACTCTCACACTGCCCCATGATCTTAATAACTATTAACAAATAAAAACATTTGAAGAAAAAAAAGAATAGTGAAGAAAATTATAAAAGTATTGTTTTTTGTTGAATACCATTTAAAAACAGAAACATATACATAGTTTAATAAGGTAGTAACAAAACTGCTTTTTGCAGCCTTTCCTATATGTTTTGTTTTCTTCTGTGAATTTTAAGGGTTTCATTGATGCCCTTTTTCACATCTATCAGCATCCACAAAGCCACCTTTTCTACCCCTCTCTAGATAGATGCAATCACTTGTAACAAATATTTACAAATATTTGTCAAGAAAAACAAATCACCACATTGGCCATGACTGACAATACATGTATCTTAACAGGAACAGGAAAATTTAGAAAGAGGAAGAGTTCGAGGGGGAAATAATGAGTTCTGTTTTGAACACACTGAGTTTGAAGTATCTATAGGACATTGGGTTTGAGATGTACAAAAGGCAGTTGGAGATCTGTGACTGTGTGGCTCAGGAGGAAGACCGGGGCTGGATATATAGATCTGGCAATCACCTGCATTAGAGCAATAATTGAAAACATGAGAGCTGATGATATCAAGGTAGTATAAAGCAGAGGTACCAAACAGCAGCCTTGCATAAGGCTGAGGGTGGTAGAACCAGGTTAAAACATAATTGGGGGGGCAGCTAGATGGCGCAGTGGTTAAAGCACTGGCCCTGGATTCAGGAGTACCTGAGTTCAAATCCGGCCTCAGACACTTGACACTCACTAGCTGTGTGACCCTGGGCAAGTCACTTAACCCCCATTGCCTGCAAAAAAAAAAAAAAAAAAAAAAAAAAAACAAAAACATAATTGGGAAATATATAACAAAATAAATAAAAATATAATAAAACCTAGATAATATTACATTTTTAAACTAAGTCAATGTAGCCTCTAGGGACCTTTAAGTATAAATTATTGGCAGCTAGGTGATGCCATAGTGCATAGAGCACTGTGCTTGGAGTCAGGAAGACTCATCTTCATGAGTTCAAATGTGGCTTCAAACACTAATTGTGTGACCCTGAGTAAGTCACTTAGCTCTGTTTACCTCAGTTTCCTCATTGTAAAATGAGCTGGAGAAGGAAATGTCAAAACACTCCAATCTTTGCCAAGAAAACCCTAAATGGGGTCACAAAGAATTGGATACAATTGAAACTATATAACAATGAAAATTTCTATTTGAGTTTGATACCAGTGATATGTAACAAAAAGAAGAGAGGGGCCCTAACAGAGCTTTGGGAGATGCCTAAGGGCATGGGAATAACCTGGAGGAATATCCTTCAGAGTGTGAGAAATAATTATTAATTGTTAATATCTGTGGGGACCCAATGATCTCTTCTTTCTCAAGTGCTTTCTCCTTTCCCTCTACTCAAAGGCAAGCTCTCCTTGAAAGATTCCATCAAATCTCTCCGTCTGAGTTAGGATCAACCCAAGATTATAAGGAACCTTTGGTGGAGACAGATCCATTTATCTAGATGGCCGAAGGCATCTGTGTCCAGGGTGGGGATTACTCAGGGGTACCCCACTGAAGAGGAGGATATTCTTTGAATTGATAGCCCAAGGTTAGAGATAATTTTTCTGTGGAGAGGTAAAGTCTTGGCATCATTGAACCACCTATGGTTTCAAGGGTATTTAAGCTCTGTGCCCCACCACTATGGGGTCTTTGGTCTGAGAAAGATGTTCATAAATCTCATTTTACTAATAACCCACTGACCTTATTAAGAAAATGATTAAATTACCCAGAAACTATGGCTCTCATATTTTTAATCATCTCAAAAGGAAACTAAGAAAGAGTGATCTGACAGGTAGGATGAGAATCAGAAAAGAGTGCAAAACTAAAAAGAAGCGTCTCCAAACAAAAAAGATGCAGAGCCCAAGAAGGATGAGGACATTAGAAAGGACATTAGATTTGGCAACAGAGAGATCATTGCTAAATTTAGAGGGGGAAATTTCAGTTGAATGGTAAGATGAGGAGCCAGACTGAAGAGGGTTTAAAAAAGAATGAGAAGGGCAGCTAGATGGTGCAGTGGATAGAGCACCGGCCCTAGAGTCAGGAGTACCTGAGTTCAAATCTGGCCTCAGACACTTAACATTTACTATCTGTGTAACCCTGGGCATGTCACTTAACTCCAATTGCCTCACTAAAAAAAAAAAAAAAAAAAGGAATGAGAGAGGGCAGCTAGGTGGCACAGTGGATAAAGCACTGGCCCTGGATTCAGGAGGACCTGAGTTCAAATCCAACCTCAGATGCTTGACACTTACTAGCTGTGTGACCCTGGGCAAGTCACTTAACCCCCACTGCCCCACAAAAAAAAAAGAAAAAGCAAAAGAAAAGAATGAGTGAGGACAGCTAGGTGGCACAGTGGAAAAAGCACTGGTGCCCTGGATTCAGGAGGACCTGAGTTCAAATCCAGCCTCAGACACTTGACACTAGCTGTGTGACCCTGGGCAAGTCACTTAACCCTCATTGCCCTGTCCCCCCCCAAAAAAAACAGAATGAGAGGAGAGAAAGTAGAGGTTTTCTCAAGGATATTATCCATGAAAGGGAGAGGAAGATATAGGAATATACATATATATATATATATATATATATATGTATATATACACACATATATATGCCATGCAATATATGTATGTAAATAATATTGTCTATTATATAATTGTAAATAATTATATTGGTCATAATATATTGTATAATTATAATATATATTCATATATGTATATATAAAATAGTTAAATCACCACGTAGCACAGAGGTGACAAACTATCTTGACTAGACTAGGATTTTTGTGAAGGGGGGTAGAGTGAGCATGGACTTTGGCTGGGTGGGCAGGCACACTCTGGGGAAGTATTCCTATTGGCTCTTGCCCTGAAGGAAGGAAATGTTTCCCATTGTGTACTAGCACAACTTGCCCACTGCTGTGGAAGCTAAAGGTGGACCAGAGGCTTCAAGAGGTAGACCAGGGTCAGGTCCTAGAGAGCCTTAAAAAGCAGACCTAATTTATTCTACAGGCAACAGCTCGGGGTGGGGGTGGGGGAGAGACTTTTCCCATGAAAGAAATGAATAATACACCACACTAGAGATGCTTGTGATGCCAGCACAGACCCTCTGCTGAGAATTTCCCATGGCAGGTGGAATTAGCTTTGAGGACAGCCTCTGAGCTATGGGTCAAGGGGGCATGAGACCACTTTTGTGCCAACCTGTTGGAGAATGAAGTCAAGGGCAGATGGGTTGGTTGGCTGTGACTCTAAATGGAAAAACTCCAATGTTAAGAAGCTTTGAATGTCACACCCACTCTCTTCCTGGGATCCCAATACAAAAGCCACTTTATGATTTGAAAATGAGGAGAATAGCTCTGACAAATCTAAGTTCCAGAAAGATGAACACGGAATAAGGCATCATGATCCATCTACTCTGTTTGTCCAGGTGTCCATTAACATCAGAGAAGCAGCTGAGGCCTCCCTGGGGTCAGCTTGCTTAGTGGGGGCATATCTTGGCCTTTGAAGTTTGTATCATTTCCATCTATAAATCTTTCCTGTCTGGAGAAATGGACTGAGTTCTCGGGATGGATTCCTGTGAGGTTCCAAATCATCAGTAGTAAGTGTGCCCCTCCCCCAAAGGGGTAGTGGAAAACAACTTTACTGTGTCTCCAAAAAATGTTCTTTGAAGTGCTGAGGAAACCCCAAGAATAAATAGATCAAAGACTCTTAATAGCACTAAAATCAGAAATCCTTGGGGACCGAGTACTACTAAACTGCTGTGGCTATGAAGTCCTCAGTCTGCCCAACTATGGTACCTTCCAGAGAGTGAGTGATTGTTAGAGAAATGGAACTAAGGTTCCTCTCTTCACTGGGCCAGTTCAAAATAGATTCTTGACAAAGTTCTGGATGGGTTCACATTTGAAGATGACAGAAAACTTTCAATTGTGTACTCTCTATCTCTGTGTATACAGTGAAGATTAGAACCAGGGCTGATGGTATGTTGTGGCCAGTGTAGGGCAGTGACTGGTCTTCTATGGGCAATGGGCTTGTGGATCTGCAGTGCAACGCCAACTGCATCAAGAAATGTGTACTGCCAAAGGTAACATGGTCTTTTTAGACATGTAATTAAATTAAAAGCACAGAGGATATTTTGAATGAATGAATGAAATGAATCAAATTTGAAGACTTCCTGCAGTCCTGGACTATTAAAACTTGAAGATTGTTTAGTACCTAGTTGAATGAAATGAATTAATAATGAATGAATGAATGAATGAAAAATCATGTTTTAAGTGTTTACTATGTGCCAAGCACTGTACTATACATGCACTCCAGGTATAGATAGAACAAGAGAGATGGTTCTTGTTCTCAAGGAGCTCCCATTCCAGTTGGGGGAGACAGCACATAAAAGTTCAGCTGCAAGGAAGATAGAATGGCCTAGGGTTATAAGTCACCTAACAATACTAGTTGTTTACAGAGTCCAGAATCAGGGCAAGTGCCAAAGTTGGAGGACATAAGGTGGGATTCACCAAAGCAGGGGAGTACAAGCTCCTTATAATTTTGTTGTTTAGTTTTTTCAGTCATGCTGACTCTTTATGACACCATTTGGGGTATTCTTGGCAAAGATAACGGAGTGATTTGACATTTCCTTCTCCAGCTCATTTTACAGATGAGAAAACTGAGGCAAACAGGGTTAAGTGACTTTCCCAGGGTCATACAGCTAGTAAGTGTCTGAGGCCAGATTTGAACTCAAATCTTCCTAATTCCAGGCTCAGCACTCTATCTACTGTACCACCTAACTGCTCCTAATAATATATATCACTGTAAGATTTGTAAGGCACTTTACATATATTATCTCATTTGATTCTCATAACTAATCTGTGAGGTACATGTTAATTATGAAGTTCATTTTACAGATGAAGAAACTTGAGACCAACAGATGTTAAGTCACTTGCATAGGGCCACATAGCTAGTAGGTGTCTGAAACAAGTTTGAACAGAGTTCTGTTCTACCCTGTGCTCCAATGGAGCAGCCTTGCCCCCCCCCCCCTCAGGCTGGTGCTGTCCATCTGAGTTCCAGGCATAGTAATCCCAGCATTAGCCTTCCCCAGCCCCTCTCCTCTTCTGCCTTTCATTTCCACTGTGTCCTATGAGGTCCCCTTCTAGTATGTCAAAGGGCAGCTAGGTTGTGCATAGAAGTCCAGCCCTGGAATGAGGAAGATTCTTTTCTGAGTTCAAATCTGGCCCCAGACACTGACTAGCTATGTGACCCTGGGCAAGTCACTTGATTCTGCCACCTTTTGTTTCCTCATCTGTAAAATAAGCAGCAGAAGGAAATGACACCAATCCAGTATCTTTAAAAAGAAAACCTAAATGGGGTCATGAAGAATTAGCTATGACTGAAATGACTGAAAAACAAAAAAAAGTATGTCAAAGTGGAAAGATAGGTAGATTTAGAGATGGAGGATCTGAATGGGGATTCCTGCTCTGCAATTTACTAGTTATATGATCTTGGTCAACCACTTAACACCTGGGCAGGTAGGTGGCACAGTGGATAGAGCTCGTGGATTCGGGAGGACCCGAGTTCAAATCCGACCTCAGACCCTTGACACTTACTAGCTGTGTGACCCTGAGCAAGTCACTTAACCCCAATTGCCTCACACACACACACAAATCACTTAAAACCACCTTTTTGGGTCTCAGTTTCCTCATGTGTAAAATGAAGGGGTTGGATTAGAACAGAAGTATCAAACTTGCTGCCTGCAGGTGCAGCCTGAACCAGATTAAAATGTAATTAGGAAATGTTTAACAAGATAAAGATACAATACAACATAGATAATGCTAATTTGTGTTTTTCTAAGTCAATATGTAGCTGACCAGGATCTGTTTCTATTTGAGTTTGGCACCACTGAAGGACTTCTATGGTCTCTTCCAGCTTTAAATCTCTGGTCCTATGATTCTGGATCTTTCTCTCATGTTCCTGCCATATCTCAAACCTCAGGTGAGACCTGACCTCCTCCTGAAGACACCATTTCTTGGCACCTTCAGCAAGGTAGCCTGATTCTTCTTCCCACCCCCTGCCACACAAGGGCAGGAGAAGGGGTTGGTCTACTTGCTCTGCCAGCATCACTTGTCAAACACCTCTCTTTCCTCCTGGAAATGTTATTTCAGTCTTTATAATTTTTTTTGCTATGGACATTCAGGTCATTCTTCCTCTTCAATAATGATTTTAGTACCTGACTCACAATATTCTTTTCCACCCCAACCCTGGATGCTTTTGAACACACATACACACACACACACACACACACACACACACAACTCCCATGACCCAATTTGTCTCTCATCTATCTCGCTCATGCAAAGGAGGGGTTGAGTCTCAAATCCAGTCATCCCCACCTTCTCCCCACCCCTGTCCCTGATTGCTTCTGCCCCAGGTTTGAGAATAGCTCTGATGAACTCAGAAAAGCTTTAGGTTAAGATTTCTAGAGTCTGCTGTTCACTTCTCTGAGAACTCCTGGACTTCCTCATTCTTTTTTTCTTTAGTCCTCATCTTAATCAAAGCTCATGCCTAGACCTCTCTCCCTTCCTCTTTCTCTTCATGACTATTAATAAAACTTAAAAGGGCAGAGTCTCAGCAGCAAACCAGGACATCTGTCCTAGCCACGACTGGAAACAGTAATAAAGCTTTTCCTGAATCTTCCCCTACTTTTCTGGGATAATTTCACCTCTGCCCTAAGGGCTCTCCCCATCCTTTATACACTGTGTACCAGTCTCTTCTGCACCAAGTAATCAACTCAATCACACTAAAGTGACAGAGATTTAACTCATTATTCAAAGTCTTCCTCTGAGGTTCACCAAGGAGGGCCGAGAGAACTGTCCAGAGACAGAGAGTACACACAAAGAAGGGGAAGCTGAGCTTATCTCAGGAAGGTCTTTGGGAATGCAAGGTTGATTTGATGGAGTGGGGTTCACACTGTCTTGTTCCACTGAATCTGGGTAAACAGGCCTAATCAGTACCACAACTGAGACCTAATCAGACTATTTGGGGCATGATATTTTGATGTTCAAGGGTTTGTTACATGAAGATACATGCATATACATATACACACACGTGCAAACACAATGCACATATACACCTGTGTACATGTGTGCACACATGTATATGGGCACACACAATACATACATACATATATGTAGACACAGACAAAGAATTTTATATAATAGAGTAAAATGCATTTTTTGTTTTTTTGCGGGGCAATGGGGGTTAAGTGACTTGCCCAGGGTCACTCGGCTAGTACGTGTCAAGTGTCTGAAGACAGACTTGAACTCAGGTATTCCTGAGTCCAGGGCCGATGCTTTACCCACTGCGCCACCTAGCCACCCCCGTAAAATGCATTTTTAAAGTTTCTTCTACCATAAGGTAAGTAGAAAGGCAGCTAGGTGTTACAGTGGATAGAATGCTAGGCCTGGACTCAGGAAGACCTGAGTTCAAATCCAGACTCAGACACTTACTAGCTGTGTGACCCTGGCAAGTCACTTAACCCTGTTTGCCTCAGTTTCTCATCTGTAAAATGAACTGGGGAAGGAAATGGCAAACCACTCCAGTATTTTTTACAAGAACACCTCAAAATGGGGTCACAAAGAGTAGAACACTATTGAACAATACCACCAGAAGTTGTTCCCAATATGCACATATTAAGATTTTATGGGACTACTTGAGAGAAGCAACAAGAAATAACTTTGTTCCATGATGCTCTGATTGTTACTATTAAGTGAGTCAGGAAGATGGATGCTCACTCAAGCTATTTCCCATGGTCACTCATACTGTCCAGCCCAGAGCCCAAACGGAAGAATTCCCTAAGGATGGTGAGGTCCTCCAGATGTTTCTGCTTGTGAGTCCTGTGTTGATTGTACCCATCCAGGAATATCATAGGACCTCCTAAATGAGATCCTAATACCTCAAAATCTAGGATTAGTTGTTGCTACCAAAAGGTAGTGAAAGAGAGGTCATCTATAGCTATTAGTCAATATTCCTACTTTTTCTTCCCAACAAAATTTTTCATGAGAAAAAATCCTTACAGGCAGTAAGAGAATTCTTTTCTTTTCTTTTCTTTTTTTTGTAAGGCAATTGGGATCAAGTGACTTGCCCAGGGTCACATAGCTAGTAAGTGTGTAAAGTATCTGAGGCTGGATTTGAACTCAGGTCTTCCTGAATCCAGGGCTGGTGCTCTATCCACTGCGCCACCTAGCTGCCCCTTGAGAATTCTTGATGAATATATGAGAAGGGAATAAATTTTCACAAACCATATTCTACAGCAGGCATCATTTTTTTGTTCTTGTTCAATCATTTCAGGATTGTCCTATTCTTTGTGACCCCATTTGGGGTTTTCTTGGCAAGATACTGGAATGATTTTCCATTTCCTTCCCTAGCTCATTTTACACATGAAGAAGCTGAGGCAAACAAGGTTAAACAACTTGCCTAGGGTCACACAGTGAATAAGTGTCTGAGGTCAGATTTGAACTCAAGATGAGCCTTCCTGACTCCAGGCCCAGCACTCTATCCACTTAGCCACCTAACTGCCTGGCAAGATCTTTACAGGCAATTGACTAAAAAAAACATGTCTATTGTCCAAAATTTTCTGACTTTTTTTAAAGCTAAGCAGTGGTTTTTAGAGGTTGGAATTAGATTTGTTTTATGATACATGTAAAAACTTTGGCTTTCACAATTCATTAGGAAAATCCTGAATGCTTTTGGGAAATTACCTTGGGTTGGGAATTTATTTTCTCTTTGGCCTTTAAAAGAATCTGTTTAATCAGTATGGGGATGTCTGTGACTGGAGCTGGACAAGATGACCTCAAAGGGTTACTTCTAAATCCTATGAGCCTGTGACCTATAAGGCCTCTTCCTCATCTAGCATTCTATGATTCTTGTCTCTTCTTTGAATTCAAAGAATCAATTATCTCATTTTACTTGTTTTTTTTTAAAGGGAAAGTAGGGGGAGGAGGGTGATTTAAAAGAAAGAGAAGACTTAGAAGCCACTAACCCTCACATAACAAACACACACACACACCAATCACACACCCCAGCAACAAGGCTTCTGTTCTCTTTCAACCGGGCAGGTAGGTTGTGGATGATCCTAAATGGAAGGGGGAAAAAAGAAGACAGAATCTGGGCCTGTTTGAAGTTAGTAACTGAGAAATATAGGGACAGTATTAATTGGGAAATGGCTAAAGAAATTGTTGTACTGTAATAGAATATTATTCCACTTTAAGAAATGACTGAAGAATACAGGGACAACTTATATGAACCAATGCAAAGTGAAACAAACATAACCAGGAAGACGATATATGTAATGGCAGCCACAACATTAATGGAAAGATAACATTGAAACTGAAGGTCATGTAATCAGGTCATGTACTTGGGATAAAATAATATACCTCTTTCCCTTCTTTGTGGAGCTGGTAGGTTGTGGGAGGAGAAGAGTGCATATAGTCTTAGACTTGAATTAAATGATGACTAGTTTTTCTAAATTTATTTTCTCTCCCTTTGAGGAGATATATTTAGAAATTATGGCAATGTATAAAATAACAAAATATGTAAAAACAAAAATAATAACTCATTTATATTGTGCTTTAAGGATTTTCTGGAACAGGACAAGATTTCAGGTGTCAAGATCATTTATTTTCTCAGTAGGCTATGGGGAAAAACTATTTTATGTTCCTATCACAATGTTGACATCTTTTAGAGAGTCAAAACTTCCATGAACCTTCAAAGTTGTAGGGAGTCGAACTCCTTCCTCCAGAGGAGGTCACAGTCCACTCACAAGTATGACTTCTTCCTGTATGACTCCAGTCCATGTGCTACCATAAATCCTTCTAGGAGATCTCTTCCATTCTCTGAAGACATCATATTTTGTGTATACCGCTGTCACACTCAAGCTATCTCCTGTCCATCTGTTAGTCTTCCCCCTCTCCTCTGACCTGCCTCCTCTACCTGTCATCTGTGTCTTGAGTTACGTCTGTTCTATCACCAATAATCACAACCTGCCCCATGAAGGCAGGTGAGTGGAGTTTCCCTGCCTGCGCTACTTCCTGTGGGCTATGTGTGCTCTGTCTCAGCTGCATTAAGAGGATGCAGCAATCCCTCCTTTCCCCCGAGAGCAGCAGTGGGGAGGGGGAAATAGACCAAAGGAGGAGTGAGCACTCAGCCAAGAAGAGTCATCCACTCAATAAACCTTAAAGGGAGAGACGACTTCTCTACTCTCCCTCTCTTTTTTCTTGTCTGCCAAGTTGGGGTGGGAAGGAGAGGGAAAGAGAGGGAGGATTTATGGGATAATAAATTTAGAAGTAGAAGAGACCTTAGAGGTTATTGGGGCCAACCTCAGCTTTACATATAAGGAAGCTGAAGCCCAGAGAGGATAAGTGATTGTTCAGGGTCACACAGCAAGTGTTGGAGATGGACAAGGGACTAGCCTTCCTGATTTTAAGTCCTTACCCTCTCCACTACACCCTACTGCCTTTAGGGAGACGCTTTTGGACTTCCCATGAGGTGGGGGCAGGGGTGTGCTGGAATCAGTTCATCCAGATTTGAGAGAGCCAAGAATTAAACTTTTGTTGTGAGCATTTAAACCTCAGAAATTGGCAAATGCTACAAATAAGGGCTTGATTTATTGTATTATTGATTGTCTAAGCTTAAGACAGTGATGGAGAAAATGTTAATAATACAAATAAAATTTGAAAGTATGTTGTACACGTTTTTTTTTTTTTTGATAACTGTTTTATGGCCATATAAAAAGCTTTAAATCACCATTGATTAGAGAAATGCAAATTAAAACAACCTTGAGCTATCATTTTACACCTATCAGATTGGCTAAAATGATAGAAGGGGAAAGTGACAAATGTTCTACATCCTCACCAGGATGTAGAAAAATTGGGAGAGTAATTCACTGTTAGTGGAATTGTGAAATGATCCAACCATTTTGGAGCGCAATCTGGAATTGTGCCCAGAGAGTTATTAAACTCCTGCACCCTTTGACCCAGCAATAACATTACAGTGTACTTGTTCTATTTCCAAAGATAATTAGGGAAAAAGGGAAAGGAACCTATATGTTCTAAAATGTTTATAGCAGGTCTTTGTATTAGGGGCTCTGGATACAAAGCAGTAGTAGCCTTCTCATTCAAGGAATTTTCATTCTATTGAAAGATTCAGAAGTTAAGAAAATGAGGTCATTTGAGGAAGGAGAAAGTGCTGACCAGGGGTGGGGGTGGGTCAAGAAAGGCCTGAAGAAGATAGGAGTACCTGTGCTGAGTTTTAGCAGAAAGGAATGAAGGATTCTTAGAGATGAGCTGTGTTTTCTAGGCACAAGAGGGGGCCAGTATGTGCAAAGGCCCAGAGATGGGCTGGAGTCAGGAAATGAAACATAGAGTCTAGTAGGGAACTACCAGTAGGCCTCCTTAGGTGGAACAAAGTGCCTAAAGATAGGGAAGGGCAGGGGTGTAATGGGCAATGAAACTGAAAAGATAGGTTGCAGCCAGATTGGGAAGGGCTTTATATGTTAAGCTGAGGAATTTTTATTTTACCCCAGAGGCAATAGGGAGCTACAGACTTGTCAACTTTCACTTTCATCTCAGCAGATTGTTACATAGTAGAGAAAACACCTATTTCCATAAGACTTCTTTTATTAAGAAGTATGTTTGACATTTTGGGGGGATGGAATGCACTGGTACTGAAAACAGGAGTTACCTGGTAGGATTATCTGCCCAAAGATTTAAAGCTGCAAGGGCTATAAGAGGTCATGCTCCACTGTGTGCATCCCTATAATAACTGAGTAGATCCCTTTAAAGGCCAAAAAGAAAATAAATCCCTAACCCACTGTAATTTTCCCAAAGCACTTGTGATTTCTTAATGAATTGTGAAGGTCTCAATTACCACCTGTCATAAGACAAATCCCACTTCCCTCTTTAAAAACTATTAACTAGCTTTAAAAAAAAAAGTATTTTTTTAAAAAAATGTATTTATTAAGGTTGTCAACTCTTTTTCCTAAATACAGTGCAGAAATTAGAGTAATCAACTGGAAAAACCACTTTAGGAGGTAGATTCTTTGTTGACAAATATTTAGGAGTCCTGGCAATTTAAGAGCATTTCATTAAGGAAATTGACTTTTTGGAGTCCTCACCAGAATCTGACGTCAGAATTATTGTCTTTGAGGTAATCCACAGCTCTAAGAGACATTCGAATCATTTCAAATGATCAAAACATTTTACCCTGGTAACTAATCTGCCCCACTGGTTGCCCATAATTAAGTATCATTATCCTCCGTTTAACTGAAGAGAAAACCAAAACCCAACAAATAAATAATTTGCCTCAAGTTATAGAAAGTCAGTGTCAAAATCAAAGGGAGGGTTCAGGGTTTCCTAGTACTGGGTAGAAAACTCTGAAATACAGCTGGATTTTAATATTTTAACATTCTTCTCTTCACTTCACAACTTCACATCCTAGCAATTCAGGACCACAGCATATGATCTCACAAAACTACCCTTTTATCCACCAAATGTTAAAAGGAATAGCTAATAAAACATACATTTGTAACTTCGGACTGTACAATTCATTGAATATTAGAGCTGGAAACAACTTTAAAGGTCATTCTAAACCCCACCATTTCTGGTTATAACAGAGAAGCCTTAGAAACAGAAAGGGAAGTTGACTTATCCAAGGTCACACAACAAGTAAGTTTAGCAACCAAGATTCAAACCCATTAGACTGCACATCTAATGCTCTCTACATTACACCATGCTTCCACAACCCAATCCAATTCAACAAAAATTTATTAGTGGTTACTGTGTGTAGACACAAAATTAAGCCAATATAGGCTCATGCTTTCATTGAGTTTATATTTCGTTAGAGACAAAAAACTGACATAAACACTGTGCATTTATGGGAAGTGAATTGGCCAGCTAATAAGACAGTGACAAAAAATAGAATTTGGATTTTCTGGGCCATGGCTTAAAATATCGAAATGATAACTTTCATCAAGACCTCATCATGCCTTATTTCCTTATTTCCTTACTAAGCTGGTAGATCAGGAGAATGTTGTAGATATCATTTACCTAGATTTTAACAAAGATTTTAATCAAGTACCCCATACAAAACTTGTGGAGAAAAGATGGAGATGTGGGCTGGACAGTGATAAATTTGATGGGATTTGAAACTGATTGAATCAACAGACTCAACTCAATATGAATTCTCCACTGGAGTGCCCTGGGGAAATCTAGATTTGGTTTTGTACTATTGAATATTGTTGTTAATGACTTGGGTAAAGGCTAAGATCAAATGTTTCTCCAATTTGCAGATGAAACAAAGTTGGAAGAAATAAGTTAAGATAACAAGTGACAATCAGGATCCAAAAAGATCTTGACAGGCTAGAACATGGGGCTGACTCGGGCTATTAATTTTTTAAAAAATTTAACATGTTTTTATTTATTTCATCAAATATTTTCCAATTACATCAAACCATTTTAAACAATCATTTAAAATAATTTTTGAGTTCCAAACTCTCTCCCTTCTTCCCCCATCCCTTTAGAAGGCAAGCAATATTGATTATACATGTGAAGTCATGCAAACTATACTCCATATTAGCCATGTTGCAAAAGAAAACACACATACACACAAACCAAGAAAAATTAAGAAAATGTAAAAAAAATACTTCAGTCTGTACACAGAGTTTATCAGTTCTCTCTCTGGAAGTGGATAGCATTTTTTCATAATGGAAATTGGAATTAGGCTAACTTGTGGAAATTTGGGCTAACTCTATTTAGATGAAATGCATTAAGGATAAATATAAAATATTACCCTTGGGCTTAAAAACAACTTTATAATATAATATGGGGAGCTGTAATTTAAAAGTAGTTTGAAAAAGATCTGGGGACTTTAGTGGATCACAAGCTCAATATGAGCCAGCAGTGTAACATGACAGCCAGCAAGGTTCATTTTAGTCTGCATTAAAAGAAATGTACCTTTCCCTTGAATACGCACTCTTGGGCCTAATCAAGTTGTCTTTTTAACTGTTCTTCCATTTACAACTCTGGGTATGTATATGGACTCTCCATTGCTAGGACACACTCCTTATCTCTGCCCTCATCTCTGCCTCTTAGAATTGCTTGTTTTGGGGAGCAGCTAGGTGGCGCAGTGGATAAAGCACCGGCCCTGGATTCAGGAGGACCTGAGTTCAAATCTGGCCTCAGACACTTGACACTTACTAGCTGTGTGACCCTGGGCAAGTCACTTAACCCTCATTCCCCCCCACCCCCAAAAAGGAATTGCTAGTTTTCTTCAAAACTCAGCCCAAGTACTTTCTTGCATGTGACACTTTTCCTGGTCCTTCCAGTTGGTATCACCCAAATCATTTTACACTTATTTGTATTTCATATGTACAGTTATTGTTGTTGCTGTTTGTCCTTTGTTCTCAAAGAGGACCAATGACATCATAAGGGGGATGCCTTGACTTTTGTGTGAATTGAATTTAAGTGAGGCAGAGCTTTGAAAAGTTCTGTGTGTGTGTGTGTGTGTGTGTGTGTGTGTGTGTGTGTACACGATATTTGTTTAACTATATCACACACACACTTATATAAAAACATGTTTCCCTCTAGAATGGAACCTCTCTGAAGGCAGGGATTATTTCCCTTCTTAGTATGTGTCTGTAGCACCTAGCACAATATTTGACATATATAGTAGTAGGGACTTAATAAATACCTGTTAATTAGCTGATAGATTGGTTGTCCCTCCTATTCTATAGTCTATTCAGTCTTCATTTGTGGAGTTCAAGAACTGGATGCCACAGTTTAGGAAGGGCTTTAATAGATTGGAAGGCATAGGAATAAGGAAATCAGAGTATTCAAGGACCCTGACTCCATTAGCCTTGCGAAGATAAGATTAAGGGGAGACCTGATCTCCATGTTCAAATATTTTAAGAGGTATCTTGTGGAAAGGAGATTAGACTTCATCCATTGGCCCCAGGGGAAAAGATCCAGGAGTAATAGGAGGAAGTTGTAAGGGGGAGGGAGGGAAATCTAGGCTCTAGGTCAGGAAACACCTACTAATTAGAGCTTCTAAAGCTTGTAAGTTTGATTTCATGGGAGGTCTTCAAGAAGAGACTGGATGAGCACTTGTCAAGTCTGTATTATTGGATATTCCCTGGTCTGGAATGGACTGGACAGCTACAGAGATCCCCTTCATCCCCTTCTAAAATTCTGTAATACAGTCAAATAGAATGTGTAACAATACACAAGGGAATTAAAGAAATATTAATTTGAGGTTTGGGTGATAAAAGGTGTTACATTTAGGGGTATCCAGACATATTCTGCATTGCAAAATGTGGGATTGGGTTTAGAGATGGAAAAGACCTTATAAGTCATCTGATCTGATCCCCTCATTTTACAAATGAGAAAACTGAAGCCCAGGAAGGTCACTTTGGGCATTTAAAAATGAGTAAGAATATAATTGTTGTTGTTGTTTGTTTGTCCTTCATTCTCAATAAGGACCATGACATTGGGGTGATGTCATGATTTGCAATGAATTGGATTTAAGTGAGAGAAGGCTGTGCAAAGTCACCAACCTCCCTCTCTCCTCCAGAGCCATCTGAATCCAGTGGCAAAATATACACCAGGACAAATAGAGATGACTTACCCAGGGTCACACAGCTGGTAAATATCTGAGGTGAGATTTGAACTCAGGTCCTCCCAACTTCTGGGCTACTGCTCTATCCATTGCACCACCTAGCTGCCCTAATAAGAAGCTAAGAGGTCAAGGTGGAGAGAGCATTCAAGTTTAAGAAAGCATTGTATTTCTTTGGAGACACAGTATGCAATACTTTTTGTCAGTCTACCTTGCTGCACCACCCCTTTCCCCCCAGCACCATCTATGATATGTGGAAGCATTAACTAAAGCCACATAACCTGGGCTTTGCTACAGGGTCTTCACTTGAGAAAACAACACATTAAAAGAAGATGGATGGGGGCAGCTAGGTGGCACAGTGGATAAAGCACTGGCCCTGGATTCAGGAGGACCTGATTTCAAATCCAGCCTCAGACACTTGACACTTACTAGCTGTGTGACCCTGGACAAGTCACTTAACCCTCATTGCCCTGTAAAGAAAGAGAGGGAGGGAGGGAGGGGAAGGGAGAGAGAGAGAGAGAGAGAGAGAGAGAGAGAGAGAGAGAGAGAGAGAGAGAGAGAGAGAGAAAGAGAGAGAGAGAGAGAGAGAGAGAGAGAGAGAGAGAGAGAGAGAGAATGAGAACATGGATAGCACTTAAACAGCTTAATAGTTTAATTAATTAAAATTTAAAATGACTAGATAATGGGCTGTGGTGAATCTCTTTCCCCCTTCACTTATGCTGCAACACTTCCTAGCAGTGGGTCTAGTGTCTTAGGATCTCCACTTTAATATTCCATCCTCAACCAAGGGTGACTTTGTGCCACATGTCCTAGGTACAATTTGTGGCACTCGACCTAGGTACAAACATTCTTGTTTTCAGCTCAAGTGGTAGGAATGCCGTAAAATGGACAAATAACAGTGTAAGGTACACTTCGCCTTTAGGCAGTTTTAGATCTGGGTTGAGCAAACAGGATGTCAACATGAGATGCTTTAATAATACAAAGCAGTAGCTCATAAGTGCCATGTGAGTAGTACAAACAATACTGAATTATCCAGTCCTGGAGAAAAGAAATCACTTTCAAGTGTCATGGTCTTGGAAGAATTAATGGAGGAATGATGGGCAGAATGTGAACAGAAGTGTAGATGGGGGAAGACATTCCAGGGAAGGGAGTGTGGTGGGAACAAGCAAAGATGGGGAAGCTTGAGTTGGTATTCTTTATTTAGACTTCAATCCCTTTTATAAGTTTTGGGGACAATTTTTTTGTTTGGGTACTTTCCCATTTAATTCAGCTTAGGCTGAAGTCTTGGCTCTGACACTTCATAGTTATGTGACCATGGGCAAATCACTTAACTTTCTCTGGAGCTCAGGTTCTTCATTTGTAAATAGAGAAACAAATACTTATACTAGCTACCTTACAGGGTAATTGTTGAGAAAGCACTTTATAATCCACAGAATAACATGTCCAAAGGGCTATTACTGTTCATTCATTCAAGTGCCTAATTTGCTAAATTCTGAAGATATAAAGATTAATTCTTAAATCAATTATGTAGAGTTTAATTATTCTTAGGATTTGTCATTTTATCAGGTAGGCTATAAACCTATGCAGAAATCTGGTAACTGGCTTGGTTTTTGTTATTTTTTCACAAGGTTAAATTTAGGTCAGCACCCTTTACTTCTCCCCACCCTTCCCACTTTAAGAAAGATTAATATAATCCATGGGCAGTTAGGTGATACAGTGGATATAGAGTTCTGTGCTTGGAATCAGGAAAACTTATCTCCATGAGTTCAATAACTAGTTGTTTGATCCTGAGCAAGTCACTTAACCCTATTTGCCTCAGTTTCCTTATCTATAAAATGAACTGCAGAAGGAAATGGTAAACCACTGAAGTATCATTGCCAAGAAAACCCCAAAATAGGGTCACAAAGAGTCAGACACAGCTAAATATAATTAGCAAAACCAATATAATTATCAAGTTATTTATTGACTTGAATTCATCTATTTGTTATTTCTATGGAAGGAGGGCTGATGGTAGAAGGAAAAGGATTGTTTTTCTCATATTTCTTTAATTTTAAAAAAACGTATTCTCTTCAGCCAATTACAAACTATTTTTTTCATGGCATCATCTGCTTTCAATGTCTCTATGATTCTTTCAAATTAATTAAGGCCTTATTCATACCTAGTTTTCTTTTGATTGATTGATTCAACTAAGATGTCTGGATCTTTTACAATTGAGGTGGGTATATCTACCCCCCCCATCCCAAATAAGTACAATATCCCATAGGAAACTATTGTTTTTCCAAAGTTCAATCAGTTCCCCTCACTCCCCCACCCCCACCCCAAATCATGGTCTTCCCTAAGCTAGGCAGGAAGTTGGCCAATTAGCATTTATGAAGCGGGGCACTGGATGTTATGTGTCAGGCACTGTGCTAAACACTGGGGATACAAAGAAAAGCACCCCCACCCCGCAAAAAACCCTGTCCCCACTCTAAAGGAGATCACACACAGTCCACTGGGGAGACAACATGAAAAAGACTCTGAACAAAAATGCTATACCCAGGACAAATTGGGAATGGTCTCAGAAGGACTAGAAAAGACTTCTTGCAGAAAGTGGGACTGGAGCTAAGATGTGAAGGAAGCCATGAGATGAAGAGGGAGAAGATTCCAGGCAGGGGGGATGTTCAGTGAAAATGCTGAGAATTAGGAGGTGGAATGTTGTGTTTGGGAACAGGGAGGATGTCACTGGATGTGGAGGGGGGAAAGGTGTAAGAAGACAGGAAAGGGGGGGGGGGAAGAAGGCAGGTAATGAAAGACTTTGACATTCAAAGAGAGGATTTTCTATTTGATCCTGAAGATAATGAGGAGCCACTGGAATTCACTAAATAGGGGGACAATATGATCAGACCTTCATTGAGCATGATCGTATTGACAGCTGAATGGAAAATGGACTGAAGTAAGGAGAGACTTGAGTCAGGGAGACCATGTGGCAGGCTGTTTCGATAGTCTAGATGTGAGGTGATGAGGGCAGTATTAGGGGAGAGGATGGGCATCATCGAGAGGTGTTAATATGGCAAAGAAGACAGGGCTTGACTATGGATTGGATATAGGAGGTGAGAGAGTGAGGAGTTAAGGATGACACCTAAGTTGTGAGGCTGGGGGATTAGGAGGTGGGTGGTACTCTCAAAGGTGACAGGGAAGTTAGGAAGAGGGGAGAGTTTGGGGATGGGAAGGACGATAATGAGTTGAGTTTTGTTTATGCTGAGTTCAAGATGTCTACACAGGACATCTATTTTGATGTCCAATATAGGCAGTCGGAGAAGGGAGACTGGAAACTGGGAGAGGAGGTAGGGCTGGTCAAGTAGATCTGAGAGTCATCTGCATGAGATGATAATTAATCCAACCATATTCAGTCCTGTTTGGGGAACTGTGTGCCAGTCATAAGAAACGTGCGCATTTATAGATATTAGTTCTCCAACTCTAGGAGACTCAGGGTGTGATTGGATTTTGATTCCAAGCCCAACAAATATGGCATTTCAAAGAACTAAAACCCATTTTCTTTGTTCCCCTGTGATATACCCCCACCATCATCCCACTGTTGTCATGTCACTATAACCACCGTGAATCAAATACAACTATTAACTGTTAGCATTTTAGGGTCTTTCAAACATCTAAATAAATGTCACAAAGAACACAAAAATTCACTTGAGCCCTGAGAACTAGTGTTTCCCTTCCAGGAATCCCACATTTGATGTAAGAGCTCATTTGTTCTGTATTTAACACATGTTCCAACAATGTCTATCTTAAAAGAGCTAGCATGGTGTGCATTTTAGGGTCCAGTTGATAATTTACAATAATGACATGTGTTATTAGAGAGGTAGTATGGTATAACAGGATGCTGGACTTGGAGATAAGACTTTGGTTTGCATTTTGCCTCAGATACTTACTGTCTGTGTGACCATGGGTAAGTCACTTCATCCTATTTGCCTCAGTTTCCTCATCAGTAAAATGAGCTGAAGAAAGAAATAGCAAACCACTCCAGTATCTCTGCCAAGAAAACCTCAAATGAGATCATAGAGTCAGACACTACTGAACACCAACAAAGAGTGCTTTAAGGTTTGGAAAGAATTTTCCTCATAATATAACCCTGTGAAGTAGGGAGTGCAGGTGTTAGCCTTACTTTACATATGAGGAAACTGAGGCTCAGAGAGACTATACTGAGATAGCCAATAAATGATTGAGGTAAGAGTCAAATCCAGATCTTATTGACTCTGAGACTAATGGTTTTTCTTGTCTAGTGTTTGCCATGACTGTTATATTCAACATAGAAGTGTTTATGACTAGTTATAGTGAAGGCTATAACTTGATCTGACCCTATTGGGTCACATATTTAAAGCTGGAAGAGACCTTAAAGGTTGTTAAGTCCAACCCCCTTGTTTTACAAATGAGGAATCTGAGGCCTAAACAGGTTTAAGGATTTGGGGAGTAAGAGGGAAGAGAAGGTCACACAGCTAGTAAGTGTCTAGAGCAGAATTTGAATTCATGTCTTTTTTACTTGAGTTTAGAGCCCTATGCACTACACAAAAGGTGTTAAACATATCCTGGCCTGCAAAACTTCCAGTTCAACCTGAATCAGATTAAAATATAATTGGGAGGGGCAGCTAGGTGGTGCAGTGGATAGAGCACCAGCCCTGGATTCAGGAGGACCTGAGTTCAAATGCGACCTCAGAACCTTGACACTTGCTATCTGTGTGACCCTGGGCAAGTCACTTAACCCCAACTGCCTCACAAAAAAAAAAAACCCAAACCCCAAAACAAAACAAAATATAATTGGGAAATGTTTAACAAAATAGATAAAAATACAGTCCAACATAGATAATGTTAATTTGTGGCTTTCTAAGCCTTTGTATGCCTCCTAGGGATCCTTCTCTATTCGAGTTTGACAACATTGCCACACCATGCTGCCTCTCAGTTTGAGAAAGGGATCTAACACTGGGTTCATCATAATGACTGTATTAGGAGGGTTAGTTGCCTCTATCTATGAGGCTCCTAACATTGTCAGGTTATGGAGTCAAAACCAGGCTATGCAAGGCAGCTCAACTATAATCAATGTCATCGCCAGACCGCTTGTAACACTGGGACATACAGCTTACATATGGTGTACATTGGCCTTGCCTTCAAGGACAGGGGTCAGCCACCTCACTTACTCACTTCCTGTGAGGGGGGAACCTTTCCATGAAGGAGAAGAGAGAAGTGGGTCCTTTTCCAAAATCAGCCATGCAGAACCTCCTCTGAGAACCTACCCTAATATTGGCAGCTGCAGCTCAGTGCAGGTGGAATTGGAGAGAGCAGGAAACTCCCAGGTGCAAATTGTGAGGAAGAAGGAGGTGACCCCTCTTCACCTAAAGGCCAGCCCACACCTGTAGTTATTATCAGTCAATTCACAAACATTTACTAAGAATCTACTTTGTGTGAGAAACTGCAGTGGGGCTGAGGATGCAAATGAATTGCCAGGAAAGTCTTTTCCTGCCAGCCTGCCTTCTTTCTGCCTTTCTGCCTGCCTTCTCTCTTCTCTCTTCTCTCTCTCTCTTGCCGGGCAATGAGGGTTAAATGACTTGCCCAGGGTCACACAGCTAGTAACTGCCAAGTGTCTGAGGTCGGATTTGAACTGTAGAAATATTTTGATAAATAGGACTAATTTGGGGGGCTAAAGCTGACTGGGGTACTAATCTTGGACTTGTTGACTATTTTGGCTGACTGCTGTTAATTTAATGGGGGCCGTTATAAAGTTCCACCACACTGCTCTACTCCCAAATTGATAAGCAAAATATTAAGAAGGCTCTTATCTAAATAATCAAAGCAGAGTTTATTTATGAGATACTATTTAAAATTAAGAATACAGGGAAATAAAATGTACAATCTGACTGCTTTCCTGCCATCACTTTCCACTGTCTCTTTCCCACCTGCTGCATTTAGAACTTCTTGAATACAATAAGGGCCTTAGCCGCCTCAGGCCTCAGGGTAAGTTACACTTTCCCTGATCAGCTACTTTCTTCTAACTCCTCTTAATCTTCACTTTCTCCAACCTGTACCCTGTGCCGATGGCTTCTGTGCTCTCCTCTGCCTCCTATTCTGTCTGTCTGCTCCATCCTCTGCCGCCTTTGTTGCCCCTCTAATCTTGTCCACTGGCTTTTCCTCCTTGCTCCTAGTCCTGCATTACTGTTCGTCTCGTCCCCCTTGACAAATCCCTTCTAATCTAACTCCCAGGTCTATATATACCTTTTCTTCTCTCCACTCAAATCTCGGGGCTTCCTGCGCCCACACACCAAGCTAATCTGCTAGCCAGGGCTGCAGCTGGTGGGAGTGCGCTCCAGCCTCAGGTGCCTCAGCACAGGCTATCCAGGATCTTTCGGATAGCTCCACTCAGGTCGGAGGGAGCTGGGGTCTTTCTTTTTTTTCCCCCCCCAGCTGTCTGACCTGTCGTCTTGTATAGCCCACGGGGCTTTTGGGCTCAGCTGAAGCAAAGGGGGAGGGGCACTAGCACCTCCCACACAGAAGAGACCCTGAGGGCCTAAGGCTTTCTGATCTCAGCCTAAAGGTAGGGTCCCCAAACCAAAATAAATTTCCATAGAACTCAGGTCCTCCTGAATCCAAGTCAGGTGCTTTATACTTTGTGCCACCTGGCTGCCCCCAGTCAAGTCTTTTTCTAAAATTTTTTTAAAGTCTAAGTATTTATTAGAATTATTAAATAAAAGAGTTGCCCAGGGTCACACAACTAGCAAGTGTTAAGTGTCTGAGGCTGGATTTGAACTCGGGTTCTCCTGACTCCAGGGCTAGTGCTTTATCCACTGCGCCACTTAGCTGCCCCTCTAAAATTTTTTAAAATTTTATTTTATTTTATTTTATTTTCAGTTCCAAATTCTCCCCCTCCCTATCCCCAACCAATGAGAAAGCAAGAGAAATAGAAACCATTACAAATTATGTGTAAACATGAAACACAATTTTGATTCTCAGTTAAATCCTTAGGAAGGTTTCCTGGATAGCTGAATTAGAGGCTGGGATGTTCAAAAGGGCCAATTAGTTAGTCAATAAACACTTATTCAGCTCTGGGCACTGTGCTAAGCACTTTGGGATATGAAGAAAAAACAAAATAAAGTCCCTGCTCTTGAGGGGCTCACAATTTAATGGAGATGGGGAGGGAGGGTACAGCAGAGCCAGGGCATGATAAACTCCTGAGGGTAGGGGGAGAGAGTGGTGAGAAGGCTGCCTTGGGCTTCATAGATCTCGGAGGAGATCTTCAGACATTATCCTCCACCCTCTCCAAACTTAGGGAAGGAAAGGACACAGGGGCAGAGGATACTGAAGAGGTGTGAGTTTCAAAGTCAGTGTGACCTTGCAGAATGATGATGTTCTAGGAGAGCAGGAGGAAGTCTGTTGAATAGAGTGGACGGCAGAGTAAGGGGAGAGATGACAGAGTGGCCAGAGGGAAGCACAAGGGCAAGGAAAGGACACACCAAAAAGGAACTCGGAAGCTTGCCAGAGACAAATCTCGCCTGTTTCACTGTTTGGCTAAAGCCCAGCACTGCCTTATCACTAAAAATCATGGTATAAGCATAAGTGGCCAATTTGCTTACAACCTTTGGCTTTCTTTTGGGAGGTTTCATTTTAAGCTTTTAGAGAAGGGATTTGATGAGAAGAATTGGTATAAAACATTGCCCCCAAACTGGGTGTGCACTCTATCCTTTCACATGAAGTAGGGGCAGCTAGGTGGTACAGTAGATAGAACACTGACCCTGAATTCAGGAGGACCTAAGTTCAAATATCACCTCAGACATTTGCTAGTTGTGTGACTCTGGGCAAGTCACAACCCCAATTGCCTTATACATCCTGGGCCATCTCCAGTCATTTTGATATCTATCTATCTTGCCACTGGACCCAGATGGCTCTGGAGGAGAGAGTGAGGTTGGTGACCTTGCACAGCCTTCCCTCACTTAAACCCAATTCACTGCTAGTCATGACATCACCCTGATGTCATGGTACTCTTCAAGAATGAAAGACAAAAAACAACACATGAAGTACTTGGAAAAAGTGGGTTTAACCTTAGATTACAATGGTAGTGAGTCACACAAGGACTATTAAAATAGCTTCCCAACTCTGCTCTTTCCCTCATCCAATCTACCCTGCCAGATTCATCTTCTTCATGCATACTTCTGTTCACAATCACTCTGTTGTTTAGAAGCTTTCGGTGTTTCCACAGTGTCTATGAAATAATGTTCATACTCACTCAAGACCTGTCATTTGAGGCCCTCCACAGTCTAGTTCTAACCTCCATTTCCAAACTTTTCTTATTCCACTCCCCCTTACATCTTCAGGGTTCCACCTTGTTTTAGGTGGAGTCTTGAGAAGGCTGCTCATCATTTCTCAATCACATTCTTCTATATTTATGTTCACTGTGTTCCCAGAAAACTTATGACCTTCTGTTATCTTCCTAATCACTACCCGTTGAAACTTGTAGTACCTTCCTCTAAGGTATAACTCAAGGGTTACTCCCTAACTGATAACTTCCCTAATCCTGGCAACTGGAAATACTTTCTCTCTCTTTTAGCACCTTTTTTACTTTGAAATGATCACTTTCTGAGCTAGAATGAACCTTAGAGAATATTGAATCCAACCCCATCATTTTACGGTTGAGGAAACTGTTAGGGTGATTTGCCTGGGGTCATAGAGCTAAAAGATTTCTGAAGCAGCATTTGAGCCCAAATCCACCTGATCCCAAGCCTTGCAATTTGTCTTCTAGAGTAGACTGACTTAATTTTCCTTTACTAAGCCTTCACTATCCTAAGCCTAAGCCTTTACTAAATTGTAAACTCCTGGATGTTACATGCTGTGTTTTATACTGATATGTGACTCCCACAGTGCCTCACTTATAGTAAACACACACACACAAATACACATTCATAAAGTGCTTTGAAGTTTACGATAGTCCTGTCTGGCTGAATGGTGCAAAAGCTATACCCATTTTTCAGATAAGACTTGAGGATCCAAGATGGCAGAAAAAAGGCAGTGAGCTCTCAAACTCACAACACAATCACTCCAAAAACCATCCAAATAATGCCATAGGACAATGCCTGGAGCAGCAAAATATACAGAAGAATGTGTTGAGATCATTTTCCAACCAAGGACAGCTTGGAAGGTCAAAAGGAGGGAGCTACTGTTCTGAGACAGGAGTGGAGCCCAACCCCACAGTCACCCTGACACAGATCCAGTCCCAGGAAGGCCTCACCAGAGAAAGAAACCCCCAGAGCCTCTGAATCAGTTGAAGAGCCAATGTCATCTGGAACTAAGCTCACAGTCTGGTGAGAGAGCTGAACCCTTGGCAAGGGGAGATTACAGGGGTCTCTGCTGGTGCTGAGGCATAACTTGGGTTTTTCACCCCTGCTGGGAACCAGAACATAGGCTTGAGTAGCAATGGCCCAGGTGGGGGAGGGGCACAGGTTCATCAGAGCTGACAACCACAACACACAAAACTGGTTGATTAGCAAATTGCTCTGGGGCCATCTTACAGACCAGGGAACAGGCCAGGCAAGTGAAGAACCTGCCCCTCCTTAAATCATACCACCTGGGACCTCCTGAAGCTTGAGACATTGTAGCCTGGGAACAGTGCTCCACTTTAAGGAACTAAAAGTCAAGTAAAAGAAAGGCAAGATGAGCAGACAGAGAAAGGTGAGGACCATAGAAAGTTTCTTTTGTGACAAGGAAGATTGAGGTACACCCTCAGAGGAAGATGCCAACATCAGGGCCCCTATATCTAAAGCTTCCAAGAAAAAATGAATTGGTCTCAGGCCATAGAGGTGTGACCAAAAAGGACTTTGAAGATAAAGTTAGAGAGGTAGAAGAAAAAATGGAAAGAGAAATGAGGGTAATGCAGGAAAGACATGAGAAAAAAGTCAACAGCTTGAAAAGCCAAATGGAAAAGCTCTCTGACAAAAAAATTGCCTAAGAATTAGGATTGAAGAAATGGAAGCTAGTGACTTTATGAGAAACCAAGACACAATAAAGTACATCCAAATGAATTAAAAAATAGAGGGCAATGTGAAATATCTTCTTGGAAAAACTGCTGACCTGGAAAATAGGTCCAGGAGAGATAACTTGAAAATTATTGGTCTACCTGAAGACCATGATCAAGGAAAGAGCTTAGACATCATCTTCCAAAAAATTGTCAGGGAAAATTGCCCTGATATTCTAGAAGCAGAAGGTAAAATAGAAATTGAAAGAATCCACCAATCACTTCCTGAAAGAGATCCCAAAAGGAAAACTCCTAGGAATATTATAGCCAAATTCCAGAGCTCTCAGGTCAAGGAGAAAATATTGCAAGCTGCCAAAAAAAAAAAAAGAATTCAAGTACTGTGGAGCCCCATTCAGGATAGCACAAGATCTAGCAGCTTCTACATTAAAGGACTGTAAGGCATGGAATATGATATTCCAGAGGGCAAAGGAATTGGTATTACAATCAAGAATCACCTATCCAGCAAAACTGTGTATAATCTTTCACAGGAAAAAATGGGACTTCATCGAAAAAGAGGATTTTTCAGTTATTTGTGATGTAAGGGGCTAAAATTCTAGCTAGTCTTTCTAAAATATCTAATGAGTGGTTGCCAATAAATTATAAGCTTTAGCAAGAGTTAGACTTTTAAGTATTTATTAAGGAGAATAAGAATTTGGCGAAGAGAAAGAGAAAGGCCTAGATTCATCTATCTATTAAAGGGAGAGCGCATTTCTAGCTCTACTCTCCATCTGAGTACTCACAAAAGAGAGCAAGAGAGCCAGCCTCACCCCTTCTTCCTCCCACAAGCAAACATCATTTCCTGATGCCAAAGAAAAGCCACACGGCTTGCCCTCAGGCACCTTCTCCTAGTGGCGGAGCTTTCCTACAGTAGCTCTCCAGCAGATGGCATCATTCTAATCCTTACAGTGATGAAAAGACCTGAACTGAATGGAAAATTTGACTCTCAGATATAATACCCTAGAGAACTATAAAAAAATTGGATTTGGTGGATATACCTGGGGGTGTGCAGTGAGTGACTGTCTTGTGTCTGAGGCTGGGTTTTGGCTGGGATCCCCCTGGGTCTGAGGTGAATGCTTTGTCCACTGTGTCACCTAGCTGCCCCATGATGATATCTTTAGGGTAAAATTGAGGGGTGAGAGGGGGGAGGGGGGAAGGGGAAGGGCAGAGGTAGCATGGGGTGAAATTCCACATGAAAGAAACAGGAAAGTGCTCATGGAGTGGGGGAAGAGACAGGGGAGGAACAGGGCAGTAAGTGAACTTTACACTCATCAGAATCCCATCAGAGTTGGCTCAAGGAAGGATTAACACACACACACACACAATTGGGTGGAGTAATCTATTTAATCTGGGCAGTAAATGAGCCTAACACTCATCAGAATTGGCTCAAAGACCTTAATCTCATCAGAAGTGACTCAGGGAGGGAATAATATACACACTCAATTCGGTGGAGTAATCTATCTAACCCTGCAGGAAAATAGGAGGGGAAGGGGATAAAGAGAGAGGGACAAAAGAAGGGAGGGCAGGTTGGGGGAGGGGACAGATACTAGCAAATCATTTTTGAAGAAGGATATGGTGAAAGAAGATAGACAATGGAGTAAATATCATGAGGAAGAGAATAGGAGGGAGGGAAACAGTTAACAATAGTAATCATGAAGAGAAAAGGGGGGAAAATTGTACAAAAAGTATTTATAGCAACTTTTTGTGGTGGCTAAGAACTGGGAAACAAGGGAATGTCGGTCAATTGAGGAATGGCTGAAGAAGCTGTGGTATATTAGTGTAGTGGAATGGTATTGTGCTATAGGAAATGACAAACAGGATGATCCCAGAAAAAACTGGAAAGACTCATATGAACTGATGGATAGTGAAGTGAGCAGAACTGGGAGGACATTGTATATAGTGACAGCAGAATTGTTTGATGAGCAATTGTGAATGACTTAACTACTCTCAGCAATACAATGTTCCAAAGACAATCCTAAGGGACTAATGATGAAGCATACTATCTATTCCTATAGAAAGAACTGATAACAAGTGTAATGATTGGAATGATGCCACCTACTGGAGACTTACTATAGGAAAGCACCACCATGAGGAGAATGCCCCAGAGGGCAAGGCCATGTGGCTTTTCCTTGGTGTCTGGAAGTAACATTTGCGCATGGGTACTGTCCATCAAGGCTACCAGCCAATCAACTTGAGGAGCCTCCCATTTTCTGGGAGGGGACAGGAAGGAGGAAGGAGGGCCTACTTGGAGAGGTGACTCTCTTTTTGGGTTCCTGACTTTATGGTGGTAGTGGTGGCGGCAGCAGAGGACTTCACAGGAAAATTGAGGAAAGATAGGCTTGCCATGCTGTTGGAATTCTGTTCTCAATCTTTCTCTTTCTATCTTTCAATAAACCCTTAAAAGCCTAAACTCGTTTTATCACTGATTTTAGTCATTTTCCCCCAAAACTGGGGAAACAGATTAGAACCCACATTTAGAATCTTAAATTACACACAAGAGCACTTGTGGATTGTACATATATAACCTATATCAGATTTTTCTCTCCCTCCAAGAAACTCTGAAGCTAGTGGAGTGAGAACCTATCCTACCTGTATGCATCCTAGGTACTCATGCTGGGACGTTACATGAACTGCACTGTTACCATCTTGGTCAACTTCATCCAAAGAAATCCCCTGCTTTTTCATAAACTGAAGAAGCCACAGAAGGATTTTTTTTTCTTACAAAATACCAAATCCCATGGAAATTAGTAAAATTGCATTGCATAGAAAATACTTGGAAATAATGAAAAGGAAAAAGAAAAGTCCATGTAGAGAAGCTTAGAAACAAAAATCTAATTTAATTTAAAAAAAAGATGAGGCTCAGAAAAATTAAGTGACTTGCCCAAAGTCACAGAGTTAAAAAATCCAGATTATGAATCCATCTCTTCTTGCTTCAGATCCAGCATTCTCTTCCCTGTACCCCGCTGGTTCAATTTGTTCATGCTTTAACAGAAAAATTGGATGCAAAGATTTTTTTTCCCCAGTTAATTATTTCCCATATAATCTTAGCATTCATTGTTGTTGTTCAGTCATTTCAGTCATGACCAACTCTTTGTGAACCCATTTGGCATTTCTTGGCAAAAATACTGCAGTGGTTTGCAATTTCCTTTTTCAGCTCATTTTACAGATGAGGAAACTGAGGCAAATAGGGTTGAGTGACTTGCCCAGGGTCACACAGCTAGTAAGTGTCTAAGGTCAGATTTGAACTTAGGCGTTCCTGATTCCAGGTCTGGTGCTATATCCACCGTCCCACCTAGCTGATCCATAATCTTAGCTACCTTGGATTTGTTCGTAAAAAACAAAAATATTATGTAATCAAACATCCATATTATCTTCTGTGATTCTCTAGTTCTCATTTGGTTGCAAACTTTTCTCCTCTCCAAAGGTCCAGTAGGGTTCCCTCCCCCCTCCCCCCATATTCCTCTAATTTATGGTGTGACTTTTTATGTCTAGGTCAGGCACCCATTTAGAGCTTATCTTGGCATAAAGTATAAGTTGTTGGCCTAAGACTAATTTCTTCCATACTGCTGTCCAATTTTCCCAGAAATTTTTGACAAATAACAAGCTTTCTTGCCAGTAGCTTGGGTTTTACTGTTTATTGGACACTAGGATATTAGATACCAAATACTAGTAGTTTATAGCGTAAGTCAGCCAGCAATGGTACAGATTCATATATATAGAACATATTGTAGAATAAAAACATAAAATCAAGACTTGCATCACAAATTCAGGGAGGGGCAGCTAGGTGGATAAAACACTGGCCCTGGATTCAGGAAGACCTGAATTCAAATCCGGTCTCTGATACTTGACACTTACTAGCTGTGTGACCTTGGGCAAGTCACTTAACTCACATTGCCCTGAAAAAAAAACCAAGAAAACCAACCAAACAAACAAATACAGGGAAAGTATCTGGAATATGTATATCCCTAGAGGGATATCAGGGTTGTCATATATTCAAAAATACTGTGCTAACAAACAAAGTTTACTGAATGCCCTATTTGTAGAAGAAAATGCTTGGCATTTATTGGGTATTGGTAAGAACTACCATCTCTAGCACTATAGCATAGCATGAAAGAGCATTGTACTTCAGGTTGAAAGTCTTGGGTTCAAATCCTGCCTGCAATATTTACTAGCTTTGTCACCGTGGGTATAACTTTACCTCTCTAGGCCTCAATTTCCTCATCTGTAACATGAGGATAATAATACTTTTACTACCTACCTGTCAGGGCTATTGTAAGATAAGTACTTTACAAACCTGAAGGAACCATAAAAATGTGACCTGTTTCAAAAATAGTTACTCAATAAATGCTGTCCAGCAATTTCAACTCTAAAGCTTTGATCAAGAGTCTATGATTCAATGATAAAGATAGACAAAAATTAAATACATAGGAAGGAAGGAAGGAAGGAAGGAAGGAAGGAAGGAAGGAAGGAAGGAAGGAAGGAAGGAAGGAAGGAAGGAAGGAAGGAAAGAAGGAAAATTTTCAAGCACCTACTATGTGCCATGTATTGTGCTAAATACTTTATATTGTATTCCATTTGATCCTCAAGACAACCCTGGGAAGTAGGAGGTCCTGTTTTATAGTTATTCTCCTTTTATAGTTGAAGAAACTGAGGCAGAGATTAAGTGACTTGCCCAGGGCCTCACAGCTAGTAAATATCTGAGGTGGGATTTGATCTCAGATCTTCCTCAATCCAGGCTCAGCACTCTATCCACTTCATCACCTAGCTGTCCCCCCATAGGGGACAAAGTCACTGTGGACTTGAATACTAGCACAAGATCCACCTGAGCTCTATCATGAGATTCACTCCTAAAAAGAGCTCAGAGTGAATGTGCATAGGTAGGAAAGATGAAAGTTAATTGAGCTGGGTGTGGCTAAACCAGTTTCCTAGAGATCTAAGCAGACTTCTGAAGGAGGGAGACTTCTCCGTTGAGAAGAGTTCAGATCTGAGCAAAGGTAATTACATTCTTGAAAAGGACTCTGACTTGGAGAGGCTGCTGAGCATAAACTCTACCCAGGTGTCTCTCCTTGGCCCTTCCCACCATAAAATGACTGTTCCAAGCAGCTCCCTTGGGGTCAGCTAAAGCCAGCTTTGTTCTGGCCACTTGTTCCTACTCAGAGGATTTTTCCAACCCATATAAATGTTTGGGCTGTACTTTAGGTACACTTCCAGTTTTCACTATTCACACAGCAGCTTACAGAGACACAAAGTTCAAACTCCTATTTTTTTAATGGTAATTTAAAAATGAGATTTCTATGCTGTATACAGGGCACCCATGGCCCTTGGGCCCAAGTTAATGGAACTAAGAGGAACCTGACTAATAGGACCAAGGGCAATACATGGTAGGTTAGTTCAGGTGAGCAAATAGCAACAGGAGAAGGAGGAGGGACAGGAAGAGGTGGAAGAAGAGGAGAAGGAGGAAGAGAAGGAGGAGGAGGAAGAGGAGGAGGAGGAGGAGGAAGAAGAGGAAAAGGAGGAAGGGGAGGAAGAGGAGGAGGAAACCAAACTATTCTGCAGAGGGTCTAAAGACCCTCTGATAGAGATAGCCATGATAGAATGCTGGAATTGGAGTCAGGAAGACCTGGGTTCAAATCCTCCTTCCTGATCATGGATAAGATATTCAGTTTCAGTCAGGAAACCTCAGTTTCCTCATCTACAGACCTTCAAAAGACCTTAGCTTTAAAAGGCCAAGGCCTCCCATTGTATCTGGGACTATCTCCAGTGGTTCTCATCTATATCTTGCCACTGGACCCATATGGCTCTGGAAGAGAGAGTGAGGCTGATGACTTTGCATGTCCCTCCCTCACTTAAATCTAATTCACTGCAAGTCATGACATCACCTCCCCAGTGTCATGGTCCTCTAGGAGAACAAAGGACAAACAACAATCCTCATCTATAAGATGTGGATAACTTCACACCTACTTCCCTAGGGGGTGTTGGGAACCACAAGCAAGATTAGCTTTAGACACTATAAAAATGACAACTGTTATTATTATGATCCTTTTGTAGGAACAAAAAAGATAGTCCTTAGCCAATGAATCCTACAGTGGGAGATGCTGAAATTTCTTGTTGTTGTTGTTGTTGTTGTTGCTGTTGGCTCCAATATTAAAGAATGAATTGAGATCTTGGAAATTCTGTAGCCTGAATTGAATGTCACAGATCCAAAAGACCAAGATGAGAAATGAAACTTGATGTTTTCAAAAGAGCTTTCCACGTGTTTGGCGTAGTAATATAGATTAGAGAAAGAGGGTTAGAGGTTTTTAGAACTGGGAGGGACCTCAGAGATTGTCTAATTCAATCCTCCTTTTTGACAGATGTCCCCAGAGGTTTTGATTTGCATAAGGTCACAAAGCCAGTTGTGGCAAAACAAGGCTTAAGTCTCTGTCTCTTGAATCTCCTCTGGTGCTCTTCCATCTATGTCACACTTTTATAAACAAACACACATCAATCTGCACTCAGGTCTTGGGATCATGCATATAGAACTGGAAGGGACTCTAGAAACCAGCGAGTAAAATCTCTTCTTTTTTACAGAGTAGGAAACTGAGTCCCAGAGAGGTTAAGATTGATTCTCAAGGTCACACAGGTAGTAAGAGAGCTAGTGTTTAAATTTAGGTCCCATGGATTGAAATCTAGTGGAACAATTCAAGAATCTTTCTACTAGTGCTATGAATTTTTCAAGAGTACCAGCTGTCCAAAGGAAGAGAAGTTCTCAGAAGAGTCATACGATGGCAAATCCATTGGGATGGACAGCATTCTCAGCATGATGACTATCCCTATAATTTTCAGTGGGATGTCCTATAATTGGATGTGGCTTTCAGGAGTTGAACCCTATGCTACTTTTATCATCTAATGAGAAGTTCAACATCGCATGCCATTGTATATGTTGTGTGTTTAAAACAATGGTGAATATGCAGATTTTATTAAATGACTGTATTAAGTGGAAATCCTAAGAACTGTTTCCCTTCCTCTTCAAATCTGGCCTCAGACACTTACTGGCTGTGTAACCCTGGGCAAGTCACCTAATCCTATTTGCCTCAGTTTCCTCATCTGTAAAATGAGCTGGAGAAGGAAATGGCAAACCACTTCAGTATCTTTGCAAAGAAAACTCCAAATGGGGTCATGAAGAGTCAGATACAATTGAACGACAACACCACCACCACCACCACTAAATGTGTGACCTCAGACGAACCACTTCATAATTCTGGGTCTCTGTTTTCTTAGATAAAAAAATGACAGGGCAGCTAGATGGTGCAGTGGATAAAGCACCAGCCCTAGATTCAGGAGGACCTGAGTTCAAATTTGGCTTCAGACACTTGACACTTACTAGCTGTGTGACTCTGGGCAAGTCATTTAACCCTCATTGCTCAACAACAACAACAACAAAAAGGATTGAATTAGCTTACTTCCAAGGTCCTTTTTAGACCCACATCTATGATCCTACAACTTTATAAACTTTCATTAAATTTTTTTCTGTCTTCATCTTCCCAAGTCAATTTTGAGGAAGTAAATGCTGCCTTTTGGTCACCCTGTGCCTCAACTTTCCCTTTGAATAGGGCAAGGATGCTGTCCTAGGGTCCCCCCCCACCACCCAGTAGTTGCCATTATCCCCAGTCCAGTTCCATTCCTCAGGAAAGTGCTACTGGGAAAGGTTTATAGGGTAGCCAAGCGACTGTGTCTTTGAATCCAGATGGGATGTGGGTGACTTACCCTGCCTAGAACAAGACCCTTGATTCTGGCTCACTTTTAGGTAACCTAGGGTCTCCTTCCCCTCACTGCTGAGAGACTTGAGCTGAGTGAGTACAAGGCTTTACATTTAACCCAACAGGCCAACAAACATCTGGCAGAAGGCTGTTATCCAGATATTGCATGAAGGATGTGGATGCTTTCAAATCCATTCGATAATGGTGCTTTCTCTTCTTTATGTCAGGAAGGCCTCATGCTCACTTGATTTACACCTTTTCTCATGCTGGAAGAATTGCTCAACATTCCCCTGGATTAGATCTGAATCCCCCAGAGACACATTTCTCAACTTGGCCTGAGTTGACAACACAGGCTCAGACTTTCTAGTCTTCCCCTGGAGGGGTATAACCATAATGCCCTTGTCTTTGTTTCAGAGGGTTCACCAGCTTCCAAAAATACAAAAAGGATTTAGAGGCACAATTGTGCTGAGAGTCAGGTAAGGAGTGTTGTCAGATTGAGTATTAGTCAGGTCTTATACTAAGAGGTTCAGTTACTCCCAGGACTTTGGGAGCTCAGGAGGCAAAGCCAAGACACGAGCAGCTGAATTCCAGGAGCTGCCTACGAGATCACACAGTGTTCTAGAGGCACTTGCTGTGAACACCCATGCCTGAGCACCCTCAGGTTTTCCATGAGATATGGCCACAGAACTGCAGGCAAGAAATATGGTGGGAGACCCCCCAAATAAAGACACATAATGTAGTCTGAAATGGTAAGGTTGATGGAGAGGGCAGATTTTCAAAATGTTACCTTTCCTTTCCTCCCCTTGCCTGGAATTTCATAAATGTTTGTTGACCAACTGACTAACTCTTGTTCACATTGGTGGGCATATGGTTAGATTGGAGGAGAAAATTATTGTTTCTGACAGATGGGTCTCAAATCTTTCAAGAGAACATTATATACAATAACAGCAATATTGTTTTTAAAATTACTTTGAGCAACTAAGTCATTTTGACTATCATGAATACACAAATTAAAAATGAAGAACATAGAGATGTTATCTGCATCCAGAAAAAGAACTGATCAATAAAAGCATGTATAGAATAATTTTACATATATATGGATATGGATATTTATGTTTAATGGTAGCCATCTCTATGATAGGTGGGGGAGGGAGAAAAAAAGAGAAATATACATAAATAACTTTGTGGTTTAAGTATGATATAGTGGAGAAAGGAGTAGTTTCAGAATTGAGAAGATCAAAAGTCAAGACCCCTCTTTGGCCACATGGCTGTGTGAAAATGGGCAAAACACTTAACCTTAATGACCCAGCCAACTCTCTAAGACCATAACTTAGGGAAGAATTGTTAATCTGCACTGGTCCTTGGAGATGCCTGTGCCAATGAAATCACAGGTTTAGGCTGTCAAGCTTTCAATTTACTGTGGAGAAAGATGACCCTATGGTGGGCCTCAAAGCCTCTCTGGCTTATCCAGTGATAAAACATGTTGCGGATCCTACTACATTAGTTGTTGTTGTTGTGTGTGTGTTTTTAACTTTCAAAACATTCTTTTATTTCAACATCATGTTGGCTTCCAATTCAACTTCAACTGTCTCTTTCATCCCCCACCTTCAACCACTTCAAATGAATTACCTTCATAGAAAAACATAGCCATCTTGAGGACTTTTAGTATATTTTTCATTAATAAATGTGACTGTTTTTCAAACATATAGCATATTTAGCTTATTTTATATAAAATAATGTTTGAAATGATAATTTAACCCTTTATTCACCTAGATTATTAAAAAATTAAGTACATTTTCAATTACCAAGTATTTTTGGGGGGCAGCTAGGTGGCACAGTGGATAAAGCACTTGCCTTGGATTCAGGAGTACCTGAGTTCAAATCCAGCCTCAGACACTTGACAGTTACTAGCTGTGTGACCCTGGCCAAGTCACTTAACCCTCATTGCCCCTCCAAAAAAAAAAAAAACCCAAGTATTTTTTTCTCTCTTCCACTCTCCCCCACCCCCAATAAGAAAAAAACAAAACCCTCTTTAACAAATATACATAGTAAAGCAAAACAAATTTATATGTTGGCTGGGTCCAAAAATAAGTGTCTTAGTCTGCACATTTAGTCCATTACTTCTCTGTCAGGAGGTGGGTAGCATTCTTTGTCATCAGCCCTCTGGAATTATGATTACTCACAGCATCGATCAGAATTCTTAATTCTTTCATTTTTTTTTTGTTTTCACTATATGGATGTCATAATATAAATTATACTCCTGGTTCTTCTCATTTCACTGCATCAGTTCATAAAAGTCCTCCAATGTTTCCCCGAAACTTTCAGAATTTCTTATAGCGCAATAGCATTCTATTATATTCATGTACCATATTTTGTACATCCATTCTCCAATTGATGGATACTGCCCCCTCTTAGTTTCCAATTTTTTGATACCACAAAAAGGGCTGCTATAACAATTTTTGTGCATTTAGGTAATTTTCTCCTTTTGCTTTTGGTCTCTCTGGTGGTATAAACCTAGGAGTGGCATTTCTAGGTTAAAGGGTATTCACAGTTTAATAAATTTTGAGGCATGGTTCCAAATTAAATTCCAGCATGGCTTGACCACTTCACAGCTTTAAACTGTGTTAATGTGGCTATTTTCCCAAAACTCCTATAACATTTGTTTTTTTCCATTTTTGGTCAACTTTTCTAATTCCACGTGTGTGAGGTAGAACCTCAGAGTTTCTTTAATTTGCATTTCTTTAGTTATTAGTGATTTGGGTAATTTTTCTAGATGACTACGGATAGTTTGGATTTCTTCCCTTGACAACTGCCTGTTCATATCTTTAGACCATTGATCAGTTGGTGAATGACTCCTATTCTTGTGTATTGGAAACAGTTGCTTATCAGAGAAATGTGCTTCATGGATGTTCCCCCTATTTAACTATTTTCCTTATAATCTTAGCTGCATTAAATTTATTTAAGTAAAAAATTTTAATTTTATGTAATCAAAATTGTCCATTTTAACTTCTGTGATCCTCTCTACCCCTAGTTTGGTCATGAACTTTTTCAAAATCCAGAGCTCTGAAGGGTAATTTCTTCCATATTCCCTCTAATTGATTTATGATATGACCTTTTATATATAGGTTATGTATCCCTTGGAGCTAATCTTGGTGTATGGGATGAGAAATAGACTTAAATCTATTTTCTGCTGGGCTGACATCTAGTTTTCTTAGCAGTTTTTGTCAAACAGCAAGGTTTTACCACAACATCTTGGGTCTTTGGGTTAATTAAACATTAGGTTAATAGGTTTATTTGTTTTTCTTTCTTTTAAAGCTCTTCTTGGACCTCTGTTCAAGTAGTTTGGGGTATTACTGAGCTGCTTTGCTTTCTCCTGCCTTGCCATCTTGGCTGGTCTTCCCTGCTACATATGTTTTTACTAATCTTCCTTAAGTGAATTCCATCCCTTGCCAAGAATCTGCCATCCTTATATTTAAGTGATAATCAAGTAATCCAGATCCTATTTTCATATCAGTCAGCTATCTCCTTCTTAAATCCACCACTCACTTCTAAATCCCCAACCTTCAATCAATAGTGATGAAAACACCACTCATGCTCCTAAGGACTTTGAAGTTTCCTGCTCAGAATAGCATACTCTTTAGCAATGCTTTCTAGAGTTCTTATAATTGTGTCATTTGTTGCCACATGAATTTTTATGAAGACATAGAAGGCATCAACTTTGATAGTGCTTTGGAAACTATCTGATGCATCCCAGATATATGCTCCCAGAAGACAGTAGAGTTTTTTATTGTTTATTTCATATCTACAAATGGATGTTATTCCTCAACAAGAAGTCACAAATTGTCACTACTTGTCCAAAGTCAGAGTTAATGGAAAAGGCAGGTCTAGAACCCAGGATTCTTCTAGCTGTGTGACTCTGGGCAAGTCACTTAACCCCAATTGCCTCACTAAAAAAAAAATATATACCTAGAACCCAGGATTCTTACATATAATTAATTTACAGTGGGTTTGACTAAGCTAGGTTTGTAAGGAACCCTTAGAGAACTCTGTTCTCTCATAATAAGGGGCCTCCTCCCTGTCCCCCATGCCCTTATAGAGATTGTGAAGGAGTAGGTGGCCCCTGAAATAGGGATGCCAAATCAACATCACACTAGGGCTAGGGATAGAGGAAGGAGCAGTCATGATAGGCAGGTGCAGGCTGAGGAAGAACATCAAGGCTTACAGTAACCATAAAGGAGAAGTGTGCCTTCCTTAAGAGGAAGGATGCCTTTCTGGATGTTGGCACTGTAGGGCAATGCTGCAGCATTTCAGCCCCAGTTAGTGCCCTGCCTCTTAGTGGATTGTGCCCTAAGGTAGGAGGTACCATTCTTGGGAGACCAGCTACTCCTTAGTGGGACGATGAACTCCTTTCGGTCTTGATTGCCCCTCTTCACTACTTAACACTAACACTTAAGTTGGTACTCATTCTCAGGATGCATTAGGGGTTATACAGAAGATAAATACTATGAGATAAATACATAGGGATTTATTATGTTGTTTGGCTATAGGCTGGATTCATTGTAAGATCTTTAGTCTTGGACTGTAGGGGTTAGAGTCACTTTGTAACTATTTCATTTTCATAGAAAGAAATCTCTACAGAATTACCAGGCTAAACTGTCCCAACAATTCAATTCAGTTCAATTCAACAAACATCTCAATTAGCAACTACTTGGTTTGAGGTACTAGGGAATATAAAATCACAAATGAAATAATTCTAGGGGGATATAAGCTACCCTAAGACTTTGGGGATACTCTGTATAGTACAAAGACAGTTGAAGTAGGAAGAAAGAACCCATAGATGGGGGAAGGCAGAAGGGAATCAGGAAAGGTTTCATGGAAGAGGTAGCACTTGTGGGGAAAGCTAACTAGGATAACAGTTTAACAGTTTAGGTATTAAACAGTTATTAAAATATATTAGAGGTTAACACAGAGAGAAAAGTGTCTCTGAAAGAATAGGAAAACCCTAACTACTTCAACCACTTCTAGTTCAGTTGCCAACCCCACGATTGTGTTTAATGGTAGCCATCTCTAGGGCAGGGGGAAAGAGGGAAGAAAAAAGTGGAAAATGAAATTTACATGATAACTTTATCATATATTTAAAAGGAATAGCAAGTTGTACATAATAGATATGCGGGGGTTTTTCTATTCTCCTATGTTATGGGAATACTTATTTTATTTCTTAAGTTCAGAATAAAATTAATAATTTTTTAAAATTTTAAAACTTTAAATTCAAAAAAATTCAAGCTTGTATGAAGTTTACATTTTATTCTTTGGCAATGGGGAGCCACTTAAGGGTCTTGAGTAGGGTGATGACACAGTTTGAAATGGGCCTTAGGAAGTTTATTTTGGCAGCTGTGTGGAGAATAAAGTGGAGAGGGGAGAGACTGAAAGAAGCGAAACCAATTAGGTAGTCATTATAGTAGCAAAAATAGAGGTGATGAGGGCTCGAACTCCAGTGGTGGCTGTTGTGAGTGGAGAGAAGAGGATGAGGGAAGAGATGCTGTATGGGTAGATTGGACAAGAATTTGTCATTGGGGTGATGTCATGATTTACACCGACTTAGATTTAAGTGAGGGAGGGATGAGCAAGGTCACCAATCTCACTTTCTACTCCAGAGCCATCTGGGTCCAGTGGCAAGATAGATACTAAGATGACTAGATGGCCCTGGATATTTAAGGCAATTGGGGTTAAGTGACTTGCCCTGGGTCACACAGCTACTAAAATATCTAAGGTGAGATTTGAACTCAGATCCTCCTGACTTCAGGGCCAGTACTGTATCCATTGCACCACCTAGTTGCCCACTGATGAGGAAACTGAGAATTGGAGAGGCCAAGGAACTTGCCTGGAGTTTACCTAGCTACTAAGTATAGGTTTCTTAAACCTTAAGACTCAGGGATCTTTCTGATATCTCTAACTTTATGAGAAAACTCCTTAAACAGTACATTTGGGCAAAATTATTGAAGAGTGATCCAGATACTATCTTGTCACAGAGATTATAGCTGTGACATGGTTTTTTTTTTTTTAAATCCATTGGTACCCGGTGAATATGTTAATAGGGATTACTTTTTCAGAAGCATCAGGGCACAGTAGATAGAGAACTGCCTCTGTGGTAGACTCATGTTCAAATCCCAAATCTGGTACTTAAAGGCAGTGTGACCCCCAGTCAAATTATTCAATCTCTCAGTGATCCAAGCAATTCAAGTTTGCAGAAGATCCGCTGATTTACACTGGTAATAATCAACAATCAAACATATTGTATTTCAGGTATGTGGGGGGTAGGAAGAGGGCACAAAATCAAAAAATAAAATAGCCTACACCACAAAAGAGCTTACATTTTATTGGAGAAGACAGCATAAGGTATGGAATTTAGAAGAGATAAATGCAGAGTGATTTTTGGGCAGAGAGTACTAGGAGCTGGAGGATCAGGAAAGGTCTCATGAAGAAAGTGGGCTTGAATTGAATTTTGAAGAAAACAAGGGATTCTAATAAATGGAGATGAGAAGTGAGTACATTTTAGGAATAGAGGACAGATGGTGCAAAGGCATGGAGAGAGGAGATGATAATGATAATATTACTACTACTAATAATAATAATTAGCATCAATACAGCATTTAAGCTTAGCAAACCACTTTGTAAATGTCTCATTTTATCTTCACAACAACAGTGAGAGGAAAGTACAATTATTATCCCCATTTTACAGATGGGGAAACTGAACAGACAAAAGTTTGAATGATTTGCACAGGAAATGGAATGTCACATGTGAAAATCAGCAACAAAGCCAGCTAACCTTTACCATGGAATACAGGTTGGGCCTATAGAGTAAACCTGGGAATGTTTGTAGGGGCCAGTGTGCAAAGGGCTTTAAATACTGGACAGTTTATATTTGATCTCAGAAACAATAGGAAGATCACATTTAATCTTCTTTTTAAAATCTGCTCATTAATTGAAACTTTTATCTGTCAGATCTATGGATAAGGGAAGAATTTATGACCAAATGAGATAAAAAGCATTACTGGATGGATATATAATGGATAATTTTGACTACATTAAATTTAAAAGGTTTGCATAAACAAAACCAATGCAGGCAAGATTAGAAGGAAAGCAGAAAATGGGGTAGGGTGGGGAGAAGTTTGCAGGAAGTTTCTCTGATAAAGGCCTCATTTTACAAATATATAGGGAACAAATTTATGAGTCAAATTTATAATAGTACAAGTCATTCCCCAATTGATAAATGGTGAAGTGATAGGAAAAAGCAGTTTCTGGAATAAATCAAAGCTATCTATAGACATATGAAAAATGCTCTAAAAATCACTATTGATCAGAGAAATGCAAATTAAAACAACCACATACCTATCAGATTGACTAATATGACAGAAAAGGAAAACAACAAATGTTGGAGGAGATGTGGAAAAAATGGGACACTGATGCACTGTCAGTGGAACTGTGAACTGATCAAGAAACAATTTGGAACTATGCCCAAAAGGCTATAAAACTGCATATCCTTTGACCCAGAAATACCACTACTAGGTCTGTATCAGAAAGAGATTTTTTTAAAAAGGAAAAGGACATGTATATATATATACACACATACACACACACACACAAAGATATTTATAGCCACTTTTTTGTGGTGGCAAAGAATGAGAAATTTTGGGGAAGCCCATCAATTGGGAAATGACTGAACAATTTGGGGTATATGATTATGATGGTATAGTATTGTACCATGAGAAATAACAAGCAGGATGCTTTAAAAACAACCTGGAAAGACTTACATGAATTGATGCACAGTTTACTGAGCACAACCAAAAGAATATTGTACACAATAACAGCAATGTTGTACAATGATCAACTGTGAATGACAGCTATTTGAATCAGTGTAATGATCCAAGACAGTTCCAAGGAATTCATGTTGAAAACTGCTATCTACCTTCAGAAAAAGAATTGATGGAGTCTGTATAATGATTGAATCATACTTTTTTTTTACTTCCTTTCACGTTTTGGACTTGGGGTTTTTTTTTGTTCTGTGTTTTCTTCCACAACACAGCTAAGATTGAATTATGTTTTTCATGACTTCATATACATAATCCATATCAAATTGCTTGCCTTCTCAAGGTGGGGAAAGAGACAATTTGGAACTCAAAATTAAAAGAAAAAATGTTTTAAAATTTTTATATGTAATTGAGAAATAAAAAAATGTTTGAGGGAAAAACAAATCTGCTCATTAATCAAACCTGATTGTTCAACTAAGAGAAGAGGCATTAGGAATCCACATGTCATAGAAAGAAAACAAGCATCCCATCACAACCTGCTGAGCATTGAACATGCAAGGAAATTCGTGGCAATGGAGAGGCGGTATCTTTGTATATTTATAGCTAGAACCCAGAGAACTGGGTTCAAACCCTAGACAGATGAAATGGTTTCCTGTCTGACCTATGGAAAAACAGTTCCTTGTGCCCCAGCCAACGCAGCTAAATAACAAGGTTAAAAATGGGCCCTTCCTTTACTGAAATTAGATTGTACGTCCAAGCCAAGATGTGAAAGGGGAAATAAAAACAGGCAGAGGTGAGAGGTGTATTGTGGTGACTTTATCAGAGCTGCTGCAAGTGGAAAAAAACCTGGGCATGTTATATACTTGAATTTCTGCCTTCTATGCCAGGACTCTTTTAGGGAAATTGCAGTGGCAATGGCAATTATTCTAGAGATGTTATATGGGTTTTCTTTGTATCAGGTGCTTTGGCCAAACTGTCTGTTCATTTCGCAGTATGTATAATGCCCGCAATCACCTTAGAGAAAGATGAAACTCTTCCTCACCTGGTGTTTTGAAAAGCTCTTTTTCTACTTTCTGAATTCTATCTAGTCCAACTGGGTTTCGGGGGGAGCTAAGGGGCAGACTTTAGAGGAGGAGAGGAAGAGAGAAAAGAGAGAGAGAGAGAGAGGAGATAATAAAAATATCCATTTTACATATTGAAGGGAGGAAGAGTGGTCAACCATTTAATTTTTAGTTCAGTTGTATCCTATCCTTCATGACCCTATTTTGAGTTTTCTTGGCAGAGATACTGGAATGGTTTGCCATTTGCTTCTTCAGTTCATTTTACAGATAAGGAACCTGAGGCAAACAGAGCTAAGTGACTTGCCCAGGGTCACACAACTAGTAAGTGTCTGAGGCCAAATTTGTACTCAGGAAGATGAGTCTTCCTGACTCCATGCATGGAACTCTATCCACTGCTGGCCCTAATTATTTGATACCAATTGGAAAAAAATGGTAAGCACTTTCACTGAAGGGGGAGGAAGAAGACAGATATAATTTCTGAACCTTCTTAGGAAGGCCAATGACCCAGAATTGCCCCAAAATGAAAGCAAGAGGAGCAGCTGACCATAGAGCCAGCCTACAGGAGACTTTACATTCAATGAAGCTTGGTGGTAGAACTGAGGATCATGTATTGTGATAATAGAAATGACTTTGGATTTAGGGTCTTTTAGGAAGTCTAGACATAAATACAAGTTCTACCTGCTATCCCTGAGACCATGGGTAAAACTCTAGCCGACTCATTTTCTTTATTAGTAAAAATGACTATTATAATTCCTGAATGCAGTGATATAGAATGGAAAGAGAATGGATTGTAATTAGAAGACCTGTGTTCAAATTCTGACCCTTCAATGTATTAGCTGTGTAGCCTTGGTTAAATCACTTCATCTCTTTGGGTATCAATTTCCTGGGATGAAAAGGGATTATATCAAGGTTTCTTAACATTTTTTTTGGTCATGGGTCCCTTTGGCAGTTAGGTGAAGTCTATGGGGTTGATAGCCCCCTTGGAGAAGAATGCTTTTTAAAAATTGAAGGAAATGCTGAATTTCAATTTCACGTGAGTAAAAATAAATATGTCAAGTTTTTCATCTAAATTCACTACCTGAAATTTATCCAAGGCCCCAAGGTTAAAACCCCCTAGAGTATGGAGTATCTAGGTAGCACAGTGGATAGAGCACTGGCCCTGGATTCAGGAGGACCCGAGTTCAAATCCAGCCTCAGACACATGACATTTACTAGCTGTGTGAACCCGGGCAAGTCACTTAACCCCAATTGCCTCACTAAAAAACAAACAAACCCCTAGAGTAGATGACTTCTAAAGTCCTTTACAAGTCTAAGTAATATCATCCTTTGTTCTACCTTACAGTGTTGTTTTGAGAAAAGTACACTATAAATCTGGATAAATTGTAGTTACTATTATTGGCTGAATTCTATTTGCCTTAGTCTTTCAGAGACTTATAATATTAATTGGCATATACGTATCACTTCCTTAAGGTTTGCAAAGTGCTTTACAAATATTATCTCATTTGATCCTCACAACAACTCTGGGAAACAGATACCATTATTATTCCCACTTTACAGATGAGGAAATTTATACAGGCAGAGGTTAAGTGACTTGCCCAGAGTCACACAGCTTGTAAGCATCTGAAGCCAGATTTGAACTTGGGTCTACCTGATTCCACGTTCAGTACGCTATCCTCTGCACCACCTAGTTGCCTCCAACATAGAGCCAGACAAAGAGAAGAAACTCAGTAACTATTTGCTTAATAGAAAGATGGAAAGATGTTTAGATGGTGCTGAATAAATGCTTGCTGATTGGTAGATAGATGAATGGATGAGTGAATATTTGAATGAATCTAGATAAAGTAGTCTTTAATATTATTTCTATGGATGTGCATATTACTGAATTCAATGATCTCTGCATCTTCAGGCCTATGAGACTCTTGAGTGCTTTATTGAGTGCCAAATTATTACTTTTACTCTACCCTTTCCTGCAAAAGCTTTGATTCTGTCTTTAAACTAACCATAGAAGCCTAATAGATGTTATCTTCACCCCTTCACTTGAAAAATGTGTTCAATGAAAAAAATACAATGGAGTTCCTTCAGGTGCAAAATTAACCAGAATGTGATTATTTTAAGGTAAGTTCCCTAGCTCAGCAGTCACACCTTACTGTTTTCAATGTTTTAAAGTATATGTCATGCTTTTATTCTCCTGGAGTGAAAATAACTAGAGCAATTTAATCCTAGTATAAGTCCTAGCTGTGCAAATAACAGCAGTAATTAGAGGGAAAAGTTATCTTATACCAACACAACTCATATCCATTCAAGCCAAGTTACAGTTGGTGGTCTACAGTTCTCCCAGACATTTCTGCTCTCTCCTTTTTCTTTTTCTTTTTCTTTTTTTCTTTTTTTTGGTGAGGCAATTGGGGTTAAGTGACTTGTCCAGTGTCACACAGCTACTAAGTGTTAAGTGTCTGAGGCCGGATTTGAACTCAGGTCTTCCTGACTCCAGGGCCGGTGCTCTATCCACTGCACCACCTAGCTGCCCCTCTCCTTTTTCAAAATACTTCATACTTCTTTACCTATATACAACCATCCCCCTAAGCAAGTAGAATGGAAACTTCTTAATACCGAGGACTATCTTCCTTTGGTTAATCCAGCACCTAGCTCAGTGCCACACACCTATAAGGTATTTCTTTTTTTCTTTGATTTGCCAAGCTGTCAGTCTTCAGTCATCAATAAGAAGTCACTGAAAATAGCTACAACTGAATGGTAGTCATTTAATGAGATGATTTTCTGAGTGTCTTCTAAATTATAGAAGTAGCTTTTATGATGTCAGAGGCTCTAACAACATGAAGAGTCCAGGTTCAGTTCTGTGCACATAGTCCCTGCCTAGAAAATCTAGGAAAGACACCACTAATACCACACAATATGATGCCAATTCCCTTTGCAAGTCCATAAAATTAATGATACAAAGTGCATTTCTTACAACCATCCTATAAGGCTGGAAAAGCTAGAATCATCAACTACATTGAACAAATAAAGAAGTTTTGGCATAGAGAGGTTTAAATGAGTTCTCTAGGTCACACAAAATTTAAGAGACAGCTTCTTGACTCATCTTCAGGTCTTCTAACTCTAAGACTCCTGCTTTTTCTGCTATATCATGCTACCTTCAAAGAAGTAGTTTTCACAAAGTAGTGTGACACTATCCACGGAAATATTTGGCACATGGAGGGGAGAAATTTGGAGAGTAGAATGACATTGTGGGGGGCAGCTAGGTGGCGCAGTGGATAGAGCACCGGCCCTGGAGTCAGGAGTACCTGAGTTCAAATCCGGCCTCAGACACTTAACACTTAGTAGCTGTGTGACCCTGGGCAAGTCACTTAACCCCAATTGCCTCACTAAAAAAAAAAAAAAAATTTTAATGACATTGTGTGTCCTATTCAGACTATAATCACCCAGGCTGAAAACCTGGAAGCCAGCCTTCATTCATTATTCTATTTTATTCCCTATACATAAAAGGGTCCTTTCAATTAAACATTTTTAAACTTCTCTCCCATCTATTTTTTCCTGTCCGATCCCATTGCCACCATTCTAATGCAAGTACCATATCACCCTGAATGAATGGATGACTAAGAACTCCTAAATGCCTCTAGTCAGTCCTTCATCTAGTGTATCCTATACACTGAGGCTACATTAATCTTCCTAAAATACCATTTTCAAGGCCACTTCTCACTGAAAATGAGAAACTTTCAATGGTCCCTTATTACGTGCAGAATAAAGTCCAAATTCCTTAATAAGGCAACCAAAGCTCTTCATATTTTGGTTCCAAGCTGACTATCCAACCTCACCTCCAATGTTCCAGATGCAAACCCTTCAGCCTACCCAGAAAGGTCTCCTCACTGTCCTCTGAGTATCCCAGGTGCATTCCTAACTCTAAACCTTTGCTTATCTGCTGGGAATGCCCTTTCTCCTCTCTAACCATCCAAATTCTGCTCATCCTTCAAGAATCAGTTCATGTCCCACATCTTCCATGAAATGTTCCCTGACTACCTCAAGTCTCACGATTTCCCCCATTCTCTGACCTCATATAACCCTTAGCTATTTGCACTGAATTGTTTCTTGTTTCATGCATTTGTACCATAGATGTCCTTTGTTAAGGGCTAAAATTCTAGCTAGTCTGTCTAAAATATCCAATGAGTGGTCGCCAATAAATTATAAGCTTTAGCAAGAGTTAGACTTTTAAGCATTTATTAAGGAGAATAAGAATTTGGAGTAGAAATACAATACAAATCATCTTAAGTCTAGGCTTAGTCTATATTCTGTATAAAACTCACCAAAAGCCGAAGGCCACCTTTGGGGAGAGAGACCGAGTCAAGCGCGTGCTGTTAACCGAGAGTCGGGCCGAGTCAAACTCCAGTCCGCGTCTGTCTGTGCAGCGCAGCCAGGAGACCAGCGGAGCAGGAAAAAAGGCCCCACTTCCGTTCTCTCCTTGCCTTTTAAGCTCGCACCCCAGAAGTCGAGTGCTCAGCAGACAATCTGGTGTGCATCGCAGGCAGACTGGTGTGCGTAGCTCATGCTGTTGGTCTCCTCCCCAAAAGGGTGGTCCTTAAAAAAAAACTGGCGTCTCTCCATTATCTAACCGACTGTTAAAACTTTTTACCACACCTTCATCAAATCTAGGGCTTGGAAGGGAGCTCAAGGTTCATCTGGACCAGTGGTGCTTTGCCTTTTCTGTGTCATGGACCCTTTTGGAAGTGTGAGAGTCAAAATCGGATATATGGAGCATTAATCTCCCCCTTTTATACTTATATATATATATATATATATATATATATATATATATACACACCTCCCAGGCCAATAAGAAAAGGAGCCTCTGAGGTTTAGTTCATAAAGAATCAGGTTTTATTGCTTGGGAATTAATTAGACCACAAAGGAGAAACCAATTAGGGAAATAAGGAAGTAGAAATAGATGAATAGTCTTAGCTCTAAGTTTAGTCTATGCAATCCCAGAGATTAAGCTAGTTTAAAGGAATTTAGGATTTTCCTTTATAAAACTCACCAAATCCCAAACTGCTCCCCAGGCTGAGAACCAGCACACCCAAGACTGAACTCCCCTCACCAGAGGGCCACAATAGACTCTTATCCAGGCCAAAGCTCATGACCTTTTTAATGCTCCGCCCACCGGAAGTTGCTTCCCTCCTGGTGGAGCTGGTATTTTTTCCTCCCCAAAAGGGGAGGTCCTTCAAAAGCATGCACAGTCTCAGGGTGGGCCAGGTGTGGCCCCTCTCAAATGATTCAGCCAAAACTTTCAATATTAATCTTTACCACAAATAATTTTTACCACAGAAGTCTGGGGTAGTTGACAGATCTATCTCAGAAGAATGTTTTATTTCTATATTCATATTTAAGGGAAATAATAAAATTCAATTAAAGGTTATTGAAAATAAACATGTTCTTTTTTCCCATCCAAGTTCATGGACCTCTTTGAAACCTACCTATTGACCTTAAATTAAGATCCCCTGATCTAGAAGCCTTCCCCCTTCCCCCCCCCCTAGCAGGATCAATGACATTCTAGACAGCTGTGTTGACATGGGCATTGACATTAGATGGGCATGAGGTACTCTACCCCCCCAAAACACGCGCGCGCACACACACACACACACATATATACACATACTCACCTTTCCAGAACTCAGAGAATTGTCCTAATACTTTGAGACCAACTGGAAGAAGCAGCCTGAGGATCAGGGATTGTCCTTTGAGTGTATTAATAGATTTCTGACTCTCAGCAGTCAATTAAAAGTGTTATTATAACCAACTGGAAATAGAGGCTATCTGAGCCTGCTCGGATTCCCCCTTTCCCACTGTACCACAAGTTATAAGCCCATAGTCTCCTAGGCAAACTTGTGTCAGAGATAGGTTCACCTGCTGTTGATGTCTTCTTTGACCTCATGAGATTTTTTTTTTTTTAGTGAGGCAATTGGGATTAAATGACTTGCCCAGGATCACACAGCTAGTAAGTGTTAAGTGTCTGAGGTCGGATTTGAACCCAAGTACTCCTGACTCCAGGGCCAGTGCTCTATCTGCTGCTCCACCTAGCTGCCCCTCATGAGATCTTGGAAGGCAGCTGCTATCATCTCCTTCATGGGTACCTTACCATCAAGGTATCAGATACTAAAATAGTTAGAGCAGAACCCATGTCTCTTTACTCCCAATTGCTCATTCCAATTGCATTCAAATAATTTACCTCTATGACTTGAGTATAAACTCCTTGAGGTCAGAGATTGTCATATTTTCTTATAGTCCTCTCTTCCCTACTTTAACATGAATAACAGTGCCTTTTACATAGTGGGTAATTAACAAATATTTGTTAAATGAACAAATGAATTAATGAAATTGAAAAAGTGGTCCTCAGTACTATATGTCAACACTGATGATGGAACATGTGACCCACCTCCTGACAGAGAGCTGATGGACTCAAGATGCACAAAGGAGCATATATATTTTAGATGTGGTCACATTGGGAACTTGTCTTGCATGACTGTGTATAATTGTTACAAAATTTACTTTTTCTTTTCTTTCCAAGGGTGAGAGTGAGAGATAATTGATTTGTTTATTTTTTAAAGTAAAATTTAATTTAAAAATACTATACGCCAAAGGAGTGACTGACTCATGGTGGGATATTAGGCACTGCAGCTAGTCATTGGGAGAGATGTTCTTGGTTTGGAGAAGGGAGAGGGTTCAACAGCTCTCAAATCACACCATCTATACAGATATCTATTCTGTCTGCAGTTAATACCAATCCTTCGGTTTAGTGCTCTTTACACAAGATTACATGATGTATATATCTTGGAAAATAGCTTGTTAGAAATAATTTGACTGCCAGCATTTTAGGAATGCAAATGCTCATAATTTAGTATAAAAGTTAAAGGCAGGGATTGAATTAAGGGAAGGGATGAAGCATGACCTTCCTTTTTTTTTTTTCTTTTTTTGGTCAGTAGCCTGTTACCATATTATAGACGTTCCTAAAAGAATTATGTTTGTGGCCAGCCCATTGGCACTCTATAGTGGAAAGAACATTGGCTTTATGAATTGGAGACCTCCAGACTAGCTACGTAACCTTGCCCAGGTGACTTAACTTTTCCGGGGGGGAGTGTTTCCTCTTGTCCTAAATGAGGGGTTTGACTCAGGGGATCATTATCTGATTAAATATTTTACCAACTGAAATGTCAATAAACCATTTCATTTTCTCTTTTCTCTCATTTCCAATCCAGCATTAACTCTGACTCTCTCTTCCTTCTGAGATGTGGACATGAGGACCAAAAGGACTAAGGGGATTAGATCTCCAAAGGGTGATTATTTAGGCAGAGAGTCAGAGGTCCATATTCACAATAGCTCCAAAGGACTAGAAATAGGTAAGACATGATTTTTCATACATAACCTGTATCAAATTGCTTACCATCTTAGGGAAGGGATGGTGATGGAAATGATTTAGACCTTATTTTTTTTCTTTTCTTTTCTTTTCTTTTTGTGAGGCAATTGGGGTTAAGTGACTTGCCCAGGGTCACACAGCTAATAAGTATCAAGTATCTGAGGCCACATTTGAACTCAGGTCCTCCTGACTCCAGGGCCGGTGCTCTATCCTTATTTTTAAAAAAATGTTAAAAGTTGTCTTTTCATGTATTTGGAAAAATAAAATACTATTTAAAAATAGAAATAGGTAGGATCTTTATGGGGATTCTTCAGGACATGCAGTGACGACTCTCCTTAGAAAATGGACTTGGCAAGGGATCTAGAAATCTTAAAGAATCTAATTAAGTCAACAAATGCTTATTAAGTACCTATTATGTGCCAGAAAGGGCAGTCAGCTGCCATGTGACTTTACTTCTTATGGCTCTTCTCAGGAACCATTCATAAAGCTCTAGAACTTTGAAGAGATCTAGTCCTACCTGCTTTCCAACTGTGTTGAGCTGAAAACACAAAATCACCCTCTCTATTCATGACAATGAAACAGTTAAAGAACTTGGCCAGAGTAAGGGTCATATGGCTAAAAGGAAAATAATCTGTACAATGGTGCTCTAAGTAACTGGGTTTTTTTGTTTTGTTTTTGTTTTTGTTTTTGCGGGACAATGAGGGTTAAGTGACTTGCCCAGGGTCACACAGCTAATAAGTGGCAAGTGTCTGAGGCTGGATTTGAACTCAGGTCCTCCTGAATCCAGGGCCAGTGCTTTATCCACTTCACCACCTAGATGCCCCCAGTAACTGTTTTCTTGACCTTTTAGTTCTCCAGTATTTGTCAGTAGAATCTTACTCCTTTCTGTTTGCCATAATCATCTTTCATTTAGGTGATAGATCATTTCTTCAGAGCATATTCCAAGGGACTCCTCACTATCTCAGAGGGACATAAATGTACATCACCTACTAAAGAAGACAAGATACCAGGTAGGAAGGGCTAGATCATTGCCAATTTATGTTAGGAAAGAGTTCCTGAGAAGAAACATGCCTGGTTGTCTGAATTAGTGAACAATCTTGGATATTTATAACTTAAATCCAACACTTATTAAGTGATTATTATGTGCCAACTGTGAGGGGTACCAAAATATTATCTGGGAACAACCCCCTAATGTGCAGGGCTGGTTCCCTAGATTGGGCTATTCTAAGTTCAAATTATATTATAGTTACATATGCACCAAAACCGTAGTTCATGAGCACCCACCAAAGTGTTTACCTTTAATGGTTAGCCAGGGTTATAATGTTCAAAGGAAAGACATTTAATTATAAAGTATTGGTCTTTTCAGCCTTATATAATGAAATAGCATAGTAATAAAAGTAGCAAGAAAACATTTCCCCACAAACCTGGGGTACACTTGTTCACAAATACATGTAGAATCAGTGGAAAAAGTGTATTCATGTAAAGGAACACACATAGAGGCACAAATTTGTAAAACTCTAAAATTGTTTTACAAAATTTGTGTAAAATTATGAGTTAGACCAGATGTTTGCCTTTAATTATAATTATAATTTTAAAATGAAAAAGTTCTGGGGCAGCTAGGTGGCGCAGTGGATAGAGCACAGGCCCTGGAGTCAGGAGGACCTGAGTTCAAATCCGGCCTCAGACACTTAACACTTACTAGCTGTGTGACCTTAGGCAAGTCACTTAACCCCAATTGCCTCCCAAAAGAAAAGAAAAGAAAAGAAAAAAAAATGAAAAAGTTCATCATCCCCCCCCCCCCCCCCCGCGACTTTTTTTCCCTTCAGCAACTTCTTTCTTTTTTTCCTTGCTCCTCTTTCCTATTCACTCCATTATGGTTGCCCTGCCTATCCCCACTATTTTTTTTTTCTCAGTTCCAATCAGAATAACATCCTCAATCCCTAATCTCCCTTGGAAATTTTCCAGTCTTGGCTCCCTTTCTCTCATCTTGGTGAATGACTGGCCAATCTGATAAGTTTGTTGACTATAAGGTATTATGGTCAATAATGGTTTGATGTGTTTGCATTTTGACTATGTTTAGGAGAAATCACTGTATGCCTCCTAATTAGTCATATGGAAATTGCAGGCTTAGGCAGAGCTGGTGGAGGAGACTATGGGGATGGGTAGGGAGCCTTCTGCCAACTTTCTAAATGCATTACTGATAACACATTATTAATGTGCTCTGGAGTAAGACAAACCTAATTGGGCCAACAATCTTCAATATGAGCTCTTCTCCTTTGAAGAATGAACATGAAAACTCAATTCAAATGATAGGCTTTTCCTGGAACTTTAAAAGAAATCAAGTAGAAACAGAAGCAAGAAGCTATGCTGATGATAGCATATGTATAGTGGTTCAAATCTGGCTTCAGAAACTTACTAGCTGTGTTATCCTGGGCAAGTCACTTAACCCTGTTTGCCTCAATTTCCTCATCTGTAAAATGGCAAACTACTCCAGTATCTTTGCTAAGAAAATCTCATAGGGTCACGACATATCGGACATAACTGAAACAACTAAACAACAACAAATGCTACTTTCTCACACTTTCTTGCATTCACTTACTTCCTCAAACACTGATCAGGAAACCCACTGCTATCACTGTGAGATAATGTGGAATAGGAGAAAGAAAATGTGTACTGAACTACAGGAGACCAGGTTCTAGTCCTACTTCTGCTAAATGGCATTGTGACTGCAGGGGAAATACTTCATCTCTCCAGTCATGACATTCTAAGACTAGCTGCTGCAGATGAATAAATAAGCATTTATTAAACACTTACATATGCAAATCACTCTGCTTTATTATTTTAAAATTTCTTAAATGAAAATGCAAAGGTAATACCACCCAGTTTATTGATGTGGGAAGTTATTTTGTCTGGGGAAAAAACCCACAAAAATATCATTTAGCCAGAGTTAACTTGTTTTCTTTCTTTTTTAACTTGTTATGGCTTTGTAAAATGGAAGAAAAACCTATTTTTGAAAGCTGCAGAACAGTTGGTGGGAGATTATGATTCTTTTCTCAAAAAGATTAATAGGAAACAAACTCTAAGGAAGAAAATTCAAAGGCCCATTCTGGGCTTCCTGTCTTCTGGATCTTCTAACATGTAAATGGACCGTTACAAAGAGGATTAACTATTAGAATTGTCTGACTGAAGGCCAATATTCAGTCCTTTCTTTATCCGCAGCCAGAAAGTCCCAGGTGCCCAGCATCCTAATGTCCCCTCTTTCAGCCAGCACGAATATGATCTGCATGCTAACAACCCAGCCCCATTGTTTCCCAACCCTAAACCAGGGGCCCTAACAGCTACTGATTTTTCTCTCTAATTGTATTTTAAATGGTTAGGACAAAGCCCAGTAGCAATTGGGACTCCAACCACACTCTTCAGGAACTATATCTATTTAAAGATTTGAGAAAGGTGCTTTTTATTACATTCTATAGATTTCCCATTGGTTTCTTCCTTATTTGTTGATGTTACACCTTTGTTTCTCCATTTCCTAAAAGCTTACATTTTTCTGCTGGGAAAATGCGTCCGGATACTAATAGCTAAAATACACAATAGCTAAAATTCCTCTTGGTACCTCCCTCAATACCCAACATATCTTTACCCCCTTCTCCTGATACATCTCACTTAGCTGAAGGTCATTAATCTAGTCTTTTATCAACTATTCAGAACAAAACCTCAAAACAGAAAGCAAGTAAAAAGGTCACTGGAAAGGTTTGAATAAATACCACAAATGCTCCTGGTGGACACTGCTCTTAACAAATTTTCAGGCGTGGCATTCAAAGCTTATTTGTTCTTACCTTAAATACAATTAGGATAAGCTTGGTTATTTGGATTCCAAGTTCATGGGAGATTAGAAACAGATACAGAATCCAGGGGACCTTCTCACCTTTCAGCTCCTAGCAATGCTATGCCAGGTTTGAGGAATTCTGTGCCTTAGCACCCTCTCAAAACCCTAGCTCACAACCCCCCACCAATGTGTTTATTTTTACCAGTCAGTCAGAAGACATATTAGTCTAAAATAAAAGATGTTTAATCAAGCAGCATTTCAAAAAAAGTGATATGAAAAGATCCTTTCATTTACATATGAGTAATCATATTTCCAATGGGTTATCAAACAACCAAGGCAGTAGGGCCAGGGAACATATTCTCATTATTTCCTATTTATCCTGTTTATACCTTGCGGGTGTGTGTGTGTGTGTGTGTGTGTGTGTGTGTGCGCGAGCGCGCGCACGTGTACAGCATCAGACTGTAAATTCCGTGAGGGCAAGGAATGTCTTTTACATCTTTTTGAATGCCCAGAGCTTAGTGCTTAGCACATAGGAGGTGCTTAATAAATGTTTATCAAATGAATAAATATTTGAAAGGGCAAATGTTAGGAAACTCTGTCACTAAGATACAGGTGTGTGGGGATCAGTTTTTAATTGGGGAGTGTTAGCTAAGCGGCTCGCCGCAATATTGGGGCAAGGAAGGAGACCGGCAGCCTCCCTCAAAACAGAACAGGATTTATTTTAACAAGAACGAACTTAAAAACAAACCACAAACAAGATAAGTAGGATCAAGGGAAAGGAAATAAAATGGGGAAAGGGAAATTATACAACCTCAAAAGATACCACGGCTCAGGAATCAGCTGAGAATACGCAGCAGACCTCCTGTCATTCCAGCATCCTGCTAGAATGCCCAATTCTCCTCCCCCAATCCCAGAAAAACCCCACACAGCCGCTCTGACAGTCACATGACTGCCTTCACTAGGCTTCCAATCATTATAATTTTGCCAGGCCCACTTAGGCGTCGGGCTAGTGGTGATGACGTAAGGTGCCAGCGCCATGGCAACAGCTACAAGCAGTGGGTGGAGCACCGTGTGGTTTGCGAAGCCCCAGGCCAGTGTGCACAGAGGCATAAAAACCTCAAATAGCAATTAATTCTTTACAGGTGGAGAAAATACTTGTCAGGAACCTGTATGACCAGGACACTTCTGTAGAACGGGCACAGAGGGGCATGTGTGGCCATGGTGTACACTTGGTCAGACTTCAGGCGCTACATTCATCAAGTTCAAAGCTTCTGGTGTGTCCTAACAATACCATCAAGCTTCTCTATGATGGATGTTGCATTGCAATGATCAGCATTTCTGCTGGGATTGTGGTCTCTGAGCTAATCTCTATCATCTGCTGGACTTCAGCTCTTCAAGGCCATCTGCTAACCTCTACTCCCAACTACTTGGTTGCACTGGCAAGAAAATATCTTCTTACTTTAAATGATTTAGCTATTCTCAGCAATATAATGATCCAAGATAATCCCAAAGGATTCATGATGAAGCATACTATCTGCTCCAGAGGAAGAACTGATATTGTCTGAATATAGACTGAAGCATGCTGTTTTTACTTTATTCTTTGTTGTTTGTTTGAGGCCTCATACAAAATGACTAACATGGAAATGTTTTACATGATTGTACATGTATAACCTATATCGGAATGCTTACCCTGTCAGGGAGGTAGGAGGGGTAGAATTTGGAACTCAAACCTTTTTTTAAAAATGTTTAAAATTGTTTTAACATGTAATTGGGGAAAATAAAAATGTTATTTTTAAGAAGTCTCTTCTTTAAAAAAAAAAAGTCTCTTTAAAGTCTCTTCTTAAAAGAGTGGTTATCTTTTACTATATAGCCTTGATCTGAGTATATGAGCTACCACACCAGGATGGACAAGCAACAAAAGCCAGCAGAGAGCCTCAGGTTAAGAGTATTCTGTAGAAAGATCAATTTGACAGGTGAGTGGAGGATGAATTAGAATGAGGAGAGAATTGAGACAATGAGGCCAACCAGAAGATTATTGTGATAATCCAGGCAGGAGGTGATGAGGGTGACAGTATCAGAGAAGAACAGGTAGAGTAGATAAGACTCGGCAGCTGATTAGATGTGTGTGTAGAAGAAGGGGGTGCAGAATGAAATGGAGTGAAGAGTTTCGGATAATTCCTAAGTTTTGAGCCTGGGTGACTGGTAGGATGGCAATGCCTTTGATTATAATAGAAAAGTTACTAAAAAAAGAAGGTTCAAGGGAAAAGATAATGAGTTTAATTTTAACATGTTGAGTGTAAGATGCTTATGGGACATCTAGTTCAGGATATCCAAAAGGCAGTTGGAGATATGAAATTGGCTGGAAAAATACACCTGAGAATCATCTGCATTGAGAAGATAATTGAATACATTGGAACTGATGAGATCACCAAGCAAAACAGTAGAGAGAGAAGAGAGGAGAACTCAGGATAGAGCAGTGGGTGACATCCACCATTATGGAACATGACATGGATAAAGACACAGCAAAGGAAACTGAGAAGAGGTCAGACAAATAGGAGAATAGAGAGCAGTGTCACAAAAACCAAGAGTAATGAGAAGAGGGTGATTGACTATCCAAGGCTACAAAAAGATTGAGAAGGACAAGGATTGAGAAAAGACCATTAGATTTGCCAATTAAGAAATATTGGTAACTTTGGAGAGGACAGTTTCAATTGAACAATGCTGTTGGAAGCTTGACTGCAGAGAATTAAAGAGAGTGAGATGAAAGGCAGTAGAGACAAGAGTTGTAGATGGCATTCTTAAGGAGTTTAGCTGCAAAAGAGAGGAGAGATATAGGCTGTTAGCTAGCTAGCCAAGATCAAGTGAGTGTTTTTGAGGATGGGGGAGGCATAGTGGTTTTGACAGCAGGGAAGCAACCAGTTAATACAGAGAAAAAAATGGGAAAACTAAAATCTTAATAGTGAGAGAAGAGGAAGGAAAGGTAAAAAAGCATTTATCTAGACCTACTGTGTACCAGGCACTATGCTAAATACTTTATAAACATTATTTTATTTGATCCTCATAACAACTCTCCACTTTACAGTTGAGAAAACTGAGGCAGACAGAGGTGACTTGCCCAAGTTTGTATATCTAGGAAGTGTCTGGAACTAAATTTGAATTCAGGTCATCCTGATTCTAGGCCAAGCACTTTATTCATTCATCACCTAACTGTCTAGAAGAGACCAAAAAACCCAACCAAACAAATGTAAAAAGCATACAGAAAAATCTCAAAAAGCATAGTAGTATGCAACCTCAAAAAACCCCTTTGTGTATCACTGTGTAACAGCAGAGAACAGTTATTGGTGTTCATCATAATTACAGCTTTGATTTATCAAGAAAACTTTGGGGCAGCTAGGTGGCGAAGTGGATAGAGCACTGGCCCTGAAGTTGGGAGGACCTGAGTTCAAATTGCACCTCAGACATTTACTAGCTGTGTGACCCTGGGAAAGTCAATTAACCCCAATTGCCTTAAACATCTGGTGCCATCTCTAGTCATCCTGATGTATATCCAATCCACTGGACCTGGATGCCTCTGGAGGAGAGAGTGAGGTTGGTGATCTTGCATATCCCTCCCTCACTTAAACCCAATTCAGTGCAAGTCATGACATCACCCCAATATCATGGTCCTCTTCAGGAATAAAGAACAAACAACAACAATCAAGAAAACTTTGCCATATTCATCTGAATATAGATAGTCCTCAAAGCCTCAAATAATCAATATTACCAATATATTTGTGTAGACATACACATATATGTATATAATTAATATGGTCTTAGAGGGATAATAATCATCCTGCTTCTAAAATAGTAGGTTTAATTATGTTTGGGGTACTATGTTTAAGAAGGTAGGCACATATAGAATCTATGTTTGGAAGTTTGCCATCCAAATACTTAAGATTTTTAAAAAATTCATGCTTATGGGAGAAAACTTCAGTTATCTGGAAAATCACTTAAATAGAACATTTTGTTTATCTCTTTTAAATATCATCTAAGGCCAGAGAAGCAGCATGGAACAATAGGCTTGTAGCCAGAAAGGCCTAAGCCTGTTTCTCTTCTGACCCACATAGGCTGTGTGGTCCTAGATAAGTCACTTAACCTCTAATCTGCTCTAAGCAAGTCTCTGAGATTTCAAGTTGCAGAATCTCTTCATTTGGGGTTCCCTACATCATTGAAATTACAGGTCCAGTCCTTATCCCTAACCCAAATGTCAGATCAGTTAGACCTTTTTGTAGGTTTTTGGTTGACCTAAAGTGACATCACTGAGGTGACTTAGAGTTATAAAGCAGGACTCAGGGAGGAATAATGTCAGGAAATGGGAGAATCTGAACTTCTGAAGTCTCTTTGTGAAGCAAATATGAAGGTGTTTGGTGTCTACAAAGATTGGTTTGGATTAGAAATAAATGTCCCACAGGAAAACCATTCTTCAGAATTCAGGTCCTTTAATGCCCTTAAAAATGCTAAGAAGCAAAGGAGAAATACTAGAATGTTAAAGTCCAGAGACCAAAATTCTTTTCCTGATTCTGCCATTAATTAGCTCTGTGATCTTGGAAATATCCTATCACCTTCCTGGGACCCAGTTATCTCATCTGTAATACAAGGGAGGTTGATCTAGATGAGATCTAAAGTCTTTCCTAGATGTCAAATTTCTGGCTTTATTTTATGGGGTCAAGTCAATCCAGGAAGCAGGGTCAAGTTTAATTATAATCTAAGGTGTCTAAGGTGATTTAAGGGGCACTGGATAGTGGTCTGACCCAAATTCTTGCCCATCTCCACCAGCCTCTTCAAATTCCCCATCATTAGCTGTTGCCCTTTGAATAGTAACTTTTAACAAATTAGACTTCTTAAGGGAATTAAGGCATTTATTAGTTATTCTGTCAAGGTTTACCAAGCACCTAGTTCATGAAAGTCATCCCAAAGATTATTAAAACACTATCCCCATTCTCAAAGAGTTTTCTATCTAGAAAGGAAATGTATAATCAGAGAGAGCTAACATGTTAACTAGATAACATATCCTGGCCCAGTGCCCACTTGGCACTAGACACATCCTCTTGGCTACATGCTGACCCTGCTATCCCTCTCTCTGCTAGTGATAACCCAGAGCCCCACTCCACTCTGACCTTTAATTCCACTGCCCTCCTCCAAACAGTCACTGGTCAGAGACCATCTGCCTTGCCGTTGTTACCCCAGGTCCTCAGGGCTTTACCATCTGCCCTACTGCTTTGATTACTAGACTCAAAGTACCACCTGGCCTTTCTATCTGCCATAGAACTGAACCCTCCTTTATATAATGTCTCTCCCAATCAGAAGGTGAGCTCCTTGAGAGCAAGGTCTGTCTTGCCTTCTATTTTTATTCTCAATGCTTAGCACAAAGTAAACCCTGATCATAAATGCTTTTCTATTCCATCAGTTTATTATATTTTTTCTTTTATCCCTCTTTGTCCAGCATCAGAGAGCAGGACCCTGAGATTATATGATATAAATCATTTAAATGTCATAGAACAAGAGCATTTGGAGAACAAGTTTCCTTCAGGGATATGGGAGTCCTGTTTCAGGTGGAATCTCTGTGTTTTCAGAGGGTTAAATGAGTGTCTGGATGTGTGAAAAGAAGTGAGCTTCCAAGGTAGGTGGAGAGAGTCTGAAAATGAACTGTATCCAGTCTATAGCATCACCTGTAGTCAATTTTATCCCAGAGTATTGTGTACCTGCTGTTTTCAGCCATAGACTAGGCCATTAGAACTTAAAAATAAGACATGACTTTGTTTGGGGCAGCTAGGTGGCACAGTGGATAGAGCACTGGCCCTGGAGTCAGGAGTACCTGAGTTCAAATCCATTCTCAGACACTTGACACTTACTAGCTGTGTGACCCTGGGCAAGTCACTTAACCCCAATGGCCTCACCAAAAAAAAAAAAGAAAAAAAAAGACATGACTTTGTTCAAAGATTCTTCAATGATTATCAAGATCATGTGTGATTCATGGCTCCTTGAAACAGACCTTCAGACAGGTCCTTCACAACTTCCGTTTTACCAAAAAACCCACTATGCATAAGTTGTGTGGGACACAGGTAAATAGAGAGGGGGTGTTCTTGCCCTTCCTATTGGTGAAATGGATAGGGAAAAATTTTTTTTCCTTCATAGAAGAGGAGTGTGAGATTTAAAATTGGATACTAGAGCATTAACCTCCCCTTTTAACCTTTCCCTTATTTATCTCCCAGACTAGTAAGTGGAAGAAGCCTCTGGTCTCTAGTTAGAGCTTTTATTGTTTGGAAATTACAAGGTGATGTTGCTATATTCCATATAGAACTCACCAAAACCCGTATAGGACTCACCAAAAACCCAAGGCCACCTCTGAGGCTGAGAGCCTCGTCAAGCGCGTGCTGTTACGGAGAACCTGGCCGAGTCCAACCTGAGTCAGCATCTCTGTGTACAGCGCCAGTCAGCGGACGAGGAGAGCAGAAAAGACCTCACTTCCGTTCTCTCCTTGCCTTTTAAGCTAGCACCCTGGGAAGTGGAGTGCTTAGCAGACGGAGGTGGTTCGTCATGGTCTCCTCCCTGAAAGGGTGGTCCTTAAAAAACTGGCATCTTTCTGTTATCGCTAACCGACTGTTAAAAAAAACTTTCACCTTTTTACCACAGGAGGAATTGAGAAATGAGGCCTTTATGAGAGAAACTTGCTGTAATTTTTTTCCCACAGCTATAATATTGTGTATTTCCTTCCATTCTATTCCCTGCCTCCCCATTTATCCTTCTCTCTCCTTTTACTCTGTAAATCCTTAAAAGTGTTTTGCTTCTCACTTCTCTCCTCTGATCCTCCCTCCCTTCTATCAGCCCTTACCTTCTTCTCTTATTCCCTTCCCCTCCTACTTTCCTGTAGGGTAAACTAGATTTCTATACCCAATGAATGAGTATGTTATTCCCTCTTTGAGCCAATTTCAATGAGAGCAAGCTTCAAGTGCTCACACCTAACTCCAGCACTTTCCCTCCACTGTAAAAACTCTTTCATGCCTCTTTTTTATGAGAAATTTTACTACATCCTACCTCTCCCTTCCCCCTTCTTCTAGGGAATTCCCTTTTCTAACCCCTAAATTTAATTTTTTTTAGATATCACCCAATCATATTCAACTCATACCCATCTATATATCCTCCTTCTTAGGAGTTACAGGTTACTTAGTTCTTAGAAGTAACAAATATCATCTTCTATAGGAATGTTTGAATCCCTTATGATTTATCTTTCTTGTTTATCTTTTTATGCTTATCTTTTTTCTTTTTCTTTTTCTTTTTTTTTTTTTTTGGTGAGGCCATTGGGGTTAAGTGACTTGCCCAGGGTCACACAGCTAGTAAGTATCAAGTGTCTGAGGCTGGATTTGAACTCAGGTCCTCCTGAATCCAGAGCCAGTGTTCTATCCACTTCGCCACCTACCTGCCCCTTTTTATGCTTCTCTTGAATCTTGTATTTGAAAATCGAATTTTCTATTTAGCTCTGGTCTTTTTATCAAGAATGCTTGAAAGTCCTCTATTTCATTGAATATCTGTTTTTTCTCCTGAAGGATTAGACTCAGTTTTGCTAGGTAGGTAATTATTGTTTGTAATCCTAGCTCCTTTGCCCTCTGGAATAACATTTTCTTATTGGCTGATTGCAATATTTTCTTTTTGACCTGGGAGCTCTGGAATTTGACTATGATATTCCTGGGAGGTTTTATTTTGGTATCTCTTTCAGGAAGTAATTAGTGAATTTTAAATTTTTCTATTTTACCCTCCGGTTCTAGAATATCAGAGTAGTTTTCCACAATAATTTATTGAAATATAATATCTAGACTCTTTTTCTGATCATGGTTTTCAGGTAGTCCAGTAATTTTTCAAATTCCCTCTCCTTATTAGAAAAGGTAATGAGGAAACAAAATTATCATTCTTTGTAGATGATATGGTGTTATACTTAGAAAATCCTAAGAAATCAACTAAAAAGCAACTTGAAATTATTAAAAACATTAGCAAAGGGGCAGATAGGTGGTGCAGTGGATAAAGCACCGGCCCTGGATTCAGGAGGACCTGAGTTCAAATCTGGACTCAGACACTTGACACTTACTAGCTGTGTGACCTTGGACAAAGAATGATATTTAGAAGTATAACAGATGTTATAATGCTTTTAACCTTCACAGAAATATTATTTATATACCTCATTTAAGAATGCAGCACACAGTGAGATGGTATAACTTTCTGATTTATAAATCTATACCTGATCTCACCACTGTCAAGATTCAACATATAGGTAAGTCAAATATGACCTCATTTGCAAATACCATATGAAACAATCACTCTGCAGCAGCCATCATCAGTTGGGTTGAATTTGCCTATGTTGGTTTTGCCTTTGTTGCCTTTGATTTGAATGTTTTAAGTAGAGAGTTGCGATAGAAAATATCTACTAATTGAACATTGCTTCATTCTTTCCTCCCTCCACCAAGGGAAGTATTCCCTTCCTATCTTGGGGTGAGGTGTTACCATTGTCTGCAAAGTTCTGGTTTAAGTAATGCTAGAATCAATCAGAAAATATTCATCACAGGGGGCAGCTAGGTGGCGCAGTGGATAAAGCACCAGCCCTGGATTCAGGAGTTTCTGAGTTCAAATCCAGCCTCAGACACTTGACACTTACTTGCTGTGTGACCTTGGGCAAGTCACTTAACCCCCACTGCCCTGCAAAAAAAAGAAAATATTCATCATAAACCTACTTTGTGCTCAGCAAAGTTTTAGGCACTGGGAAGGTGTGGAGTGTTGGAGAAGCACAAGATATGGATGCTGCCCTTAAGAAGAATATGACATGAAAACTACTTGGTAAGTAAAGGTGACCTCAGTATCAATTTATATTAACCTCCCTTTTTCCTGAATTCCTATTGTTTCAGCAGTTTGACATTTAGGATTTTCAGGCTGGAAGGGAAGCTGGAGGCCATTTAATCTAAACCCTTCTTTTACCAGGTGAGAAAACATAAAGGTGACTTGTCCAAGGTCACAAAACTCTGAAAGCTCAACTCTAAAGTATTTTGATCCCAAAAGCTATAGGTGAAGATCTTTGAGCTACTCCTGAACCAGTCATACTAGGATTAAACAATGAATGAGTTCTCTTTTGATTGTGGTCAGTATACATCACTGACCTCTGTTTGGGAGGCAGAGGGAGTAGACCCAAATAACATGGCCCATAAGCAATTTAGACAACTCTTTTCTTTCAATCTGAGATTCCTGTGGTCTGTAAACTGTAAGGTGATCTGTCTTTTCCTGCTGTAACTGGTCTGGTGCAACTCTGTATTGCTAACCCTTTAGAACCACAGGCTGGTAAAGGTACTACAAGGATATTTTCTAGATACCATCAATAAGGGTTCTTAACCTTTTTTGTGTCATGGACCCTTTTGATAATCAAAATAAACTTATGGACCCCTTTAATGTTTAAAATAAAATATATGGGATTACAAAGAAATCCAGTTATATTTAAATAGTTATCAAAATATCTTTTTATTTTATATTTTTATTATGGACTCCAGGTTAAGTATCTCTACTAAGGCAACACTCAATTTTGCTTTGTAGGTAACCAAACTATAAGACTTAAGAAGAAAAGCATAGACCTTTATAACTGGGAAGGTGAATGGGGAATGTAATTTGACTAAGGTCACAAAACTGTGACATTTGAAAAGTTCAAGAGACATAGTTTCTGGGTAATTTAATAATTTTATTAATAATGCCAGCAGTTTATTTTTAAAAAGATAGTTATTTGGTGATTTCTCTTCAACCAAAGACCTCTTACAATGGTATGCTCACAGTTTATATGTCTTTGAAAGAATTGGTGGCAATTAACTCTGATTGGTTAACAATTAATGAGAGAATTAATGTTACAATCACAGGCTGAGCTATATTACAATGAAGGTCTTGGGAGTAAATGACTTAGATCACCCAAGTTTTGGTCAAAGAGACATCAATTTCCATGTCACCTGTATGACAAAAGAGAGAATCAACATTTTCCAGATCTGTCTGAGTAAATATAATGAGTAAGAACCCTCCCATTAGCCAAAACTTAGAATTTCTTTTACTGTCTGATTAGATATTGGCCTGGGTAAATCTTTGAGAAAGATTTCCCACACTGATGGATTTCTGGATGAGGAAGTAGAAAAGGTGAAAATCCTTGGTCCTGATTCAATAATTAGTTATTAATATAAGAGAGAAATAATCACTTCTCTCACAACCATTAAATGGCAAAATTGTCATTTGAACCCCAGGTGCTCTGATTCCAAATTCTATTTTTTTTCTTTGCCACACCATTCTAATGGGGAGCCCCTTTTCAAGACTAAGGAGTAGGATTGAAACACCTGTTGATAGGTATTTCTCCTATGCCACATGCTCATTCCTCCCAAAAGCCTTGGATGGTGTTTGGGTTTTTTAGTTCAATAGTCTTGTTTCCGTTTTATTAATCTTTTTTAAAATCTTAATAGTATTTTTTCCAGTTACATGTAAAGATAGTTTTCAACATTAATTTTAAAAGATTTTGAATTCCAAATTTTTCTTCCTCCCTCCCTTCCTTCCCTCCTTCCCAAGATGGCAAGCAATCTTATATAGGTTATATATGTACATTTACATTAAATATATTTCCAAATTAGTCATGTTGTGAAAGAAGAATAATAACAAAAGGGAAAAACCTCAAAAGGAAAAAATAACAAAAAAGTAGAAATAGTATGGTTCAATCTGCATTCAAATTCCACAATTCTTTTTCTGGATATGGAGAACATTTTCCATCATGAGTCCTTTGGAATTGTCTTGGATCATTGTATTGCTGAAAAGGACTTAGTCTATCACAGTTGATCATTTCATTACACAATGTTGCTGTTACTGTATACAATGTTCTCCTGGTTCTGCTCACTTCACTCAGCATCAGTAGATCCCTTTTTCATCTAGGGTCAAATACAAACCCTATTTTGGCATCTAAAATTCTTCAAACTTATCCAAACTTACCTTTCCAGCCTTACACACATACTCCCCTTCACACATTCTAAGGTCCAGTCACATTGGCTGCTCCTTACACACCACTCTATCTGCATCCCTGTGCCTTTGCATAGACTGGATCTCATGTCTGGAATATATTCCCTCCTCACCTCTACCTCTTAGAATCTCTAGTTACCTTAAAAGCTCAGCTTAAGCGCCATCTCTTTCCTACACAATACTTTTCCTTATCTCCCTAGTTATTAATGCCTCATCCTCATATTAATTGTATTTTGCATATGCTTTATAAATACTAATATATACAGATATATAAATATATACCCATACATATATATATAAATACATACATATATGTGTACACACATATACACATAAATATCTGGTATAGTGCATAGAGCACTGGGCCTGGAATCAGGAAAACTCATCTTACTGAGTTCAAATTTGGCCTCAGACACTTATTAGCTGTGTGACCCTGGGCAAGTCACTTAACCCTATTTGCCTCAGTTTCCTTATTTATAAAATGAGCTAGAGAAGGAAATGACATACTATTCTAGTATCTTTGCCAAGAAAACCCTAAACGGGTTCATGAAGAATAGGACATGACTGAACAACAAATTATATAAGTCTGTATGTGTGTGTGTGTATATATATACATATACTCATATTGCCTCTGCTGATAAAATATGTCTATTAACCATAAATCAGTAAGCATCTGTTAAGTGTTTACTATGTTGCAAGTACCGTGCTTAGCATTGGATGTAAACTCTTTGCGGGCAGGAACTGTTCCATTTTTGTCTTTGTAGCCTCAACACATAGCAAGCACCGTGTTAACACACAGAATCCAGCCCTCTGATTAAGAAATGTTTGTTAATTGATGGACATTTAGAGTCAGAGGACCTGGAATGTAATACTTGTGTTGCTATTTACTGCCTGTGTAATCCTGGACAAATTATATAATCTTTCTAGGCCTCAGTTTCCTCACTTATAAAAGTAAAAGAAAAGGGAAAGAGGATTAGACTATTTAATATCTAAACTCCTTCTAGCTCTGCATCTATGATCCCATGATACTTTAGTCTATTGTACCTTCCAGCTCCTCCCAAGAACATCCTTCGGTTGCCGACTGCTGGAAAGCAGTGACCTCTGGGGAATAGCAAGGGAGCCACTTCACAGAGACCAGCCAAAATTTAACTCTAGGACAGTTTGGGATAGGAGAGATAGGGCTGAATTAGGAAGCCCGAAGTCTAGAACTTCTTCTTTCATCAACAATCACGAGGTAAAGGTTTAGGAACATGAGATCTAAATTCAAAAGGCCTGGGTCCAGAGCCTGAATTTGCTCCTTACAGTCAGACATGGGGTCAAGGCCTTAGAGCCTCAGTTTCCATATACATGAAATGAGTGGATTAGATTATCTCAAAAGTTCCTTCTAATTCTCACTCTATGATCCTACAATGCATGGCCCTGATCATATTTTTATTTTTCACTTCAGTTATAATGCATAATGTACATTTTGTATGTGTCATTATTCATATTGTAATCTGTGTTGTCATGTCATGTCATCTCTCTGCATTTTTATTATAAGCTCCATGAGACCAAGGACCAGGTTTTATTTATCTTTGTTTCTCCCCTGATGCCTAACACAGTGCTTGGACTGTGGTAAGTTCTTTAGTGGTTGCTGAATGAATGAGTGAAAGAAGCTTTGTGACCTTGGCCAAGACACCCCTCTCTCTGTGTTTCCTGGGTTCCCTTCTGGCTCCAATATTCTCTTGTTCTATGACCATTTGGGAAAGGCAGTGGATGAATTGCAGAAGGAAACTGAAATGGGATTAGAAACCACCAGAACAAAGGGGTTGAACCTTCATCTCCAAGAAGAATCCAACTTTTTTGGCAGCACCTCTGGCAAATGGCCAGACTCATTTATCTGAGAAGTACGTGACTAGACAAGAAGTTCTGAAAACCTTCCAAGAGTGTTCCAGGTATCATGCTACATGATCCCTATCCAGGCCCCTCCTGGAGCAGAAAAGTCTCCCAACTTTTCTCCCTTCTTCCCTGCCTACCTGTCTCCCATAAGGCCATGCTTGCTTGGAATGTTTCAAATACCAACCCTATGTTTTGAGAGCATGGATTCTGCCAAGGGTAGTGCCCTGGGGAGCTACCCAGAAAACCAGTCAGGATGAAAGTAAATATTGTTCCTGGAATTTATTTTATTTTTGTTTTAAAGTATAGCCACAGGTGAGAGTTTTCCCCTTGAACTTTATTTAGGCTCTTGGAAGCCAAAAGGTTAAATTTGATCATGATCCTATTGAGATTAATTAGACTTTTTTTTTTTGGTGGGGCAATGGGGGCTAAGTGACTTGCCCAAGATCACACAGCTAGAGATTAATTAGACTTTGAGAAAAATAAGATGAGTCCTGAGATTGTAAGGAGCTCTTAATTCCTAAGTCTTCAGTTATTGTTTTTTTGAAATCCAAACTTGTCATGTAACAGGTGCTAACCCAGCTGTAGAATGCAAACTCTTTTCATTGGTGCTTAGGACAGAAATTAATTGCATTAGAATTACTTTTCTTGCTCATCTATAGCCTACATTATAAATTTTTAAAGGCTGCTCTACTGCACTGCTTGAGTTGAAGTTAAGATGTAAAAGAATAAAAAAAGAAAAAGCTGTAATAGAATATAAGCTTGTTGGGAGGTGGGATGGTTTCATTCTTTGTACTTCTATCTCCTGTACCTAGCACAGGGCCTGGTACATAGTAGATACTTAATAAATATCTGTTGATTAACTAAAAATGGGAGGAAGCAGGGTGAGATCAAAAAATCCCTTACCTAGGCATCAAAAAGCCTAGGTCTGAGGTCTTATTCTGTCACCTATGTGAACTTGGACAAATCATGTGTTGTTGTTCAGTGGTTTTCAGTTATGTCTATCTCTTTGTGATCCCATTTTGGGTTTTCTTGGCAGAGATACTGGAGTAGTTTGCCATTTCCTTCTCCAGTTCACTTTACAGATGAGGAAACTGAGGCAAAAAGGGTTAAGTGATTTGCCCAGGGTCACGAAGGTAATGTCTGAGACTAGATTTTAACTCAGGAAGATGAGATTTCCTGACTCCAGGCCTTACACTCTATCCATTGTGCCACCTAGTTACCCCTGGGAAAACCATATCACCCCTGTAATATTCAATTTCCTTATCTGAAAAAATGAGCATATGTAAGTAAACAGGTCATCTTCTATAAAATTCTGTCTTCTGTGACCCATGCATCAGTTGAGGGTTTGTTTATTTGTTTGGTCTTTTTGGAAATCACTATTAATCATAGTTCCTTGCTTCCCTCTTCTCCTTCCCCCACTTCAACACATACTTTTAACTTTTTAGCTTGGAGAAAGGGAATATCCATCTAACTTAAAATTACATGGGAATATGAAGAAACACCCACAGCCTGTAATATCAGGAGTCTTCTAGATTGGCTATGTGAGTCATGGATTATAGGACAGAAAAATGAGCTCCATGCAGCAAAGTCAGATGAGTGAATTCCCAAATCAGATGTTTAAAAGGCAGTCCTTTAGGGGCCAGGAAAGAACTAGATGCTGTCTTGAGTAAATTGGAATGGACCTTGAGGAAGTAACTAGCTAGAATAACTTAAAAGTTAAGTGTACCCTGATCTTGGACTGGGAAACTTTCTTTATGTTCATACTTCTAATTACTTTATCTTCATGTACTATTTCTGAATTAGCATAGTCACTTTTCCCTTGTAAATAAATCCTCAAAAAATACTCTTGGGATCTGAAATGAATGGAGCTAGAAGGTGGAATGGAGATAAAATGAAGAAACTGAATTAGATGATCTTGCCAAGGACTCTTTCAGATTTGAGTTCTCATGATTAAGAGGATTCTGGAAAAGAGCACCACGTTACAGAAACTATGGCAGAAGTAAATAAAGACATAAGTATTTATCTAAGGTGCTAAACAGGTTTAGGCAGGAAGGTCCAGAAGCCTCCATATCTCTAGCTGAGATGTGGAGATCAGAGCAGGTTTGGAAAAAGTGAGAGAAAAGTATGGGGGCCAAAGGTTAAGGTCCCCTGGATAGTTCCAAAGAGCCTGGGTTCAGATACCACCTCTGGTACCTGTTACCTTGACATCTCTTGGCTTAATTTTCCTCATCTCTAAAATGAGGGGATTGGACTACATGGTCGACTGCCTCTAGATTTATGAGCTTCAACATCAGGAAATTTCCTTGTTTTTCTTCCTTGGGGGTGGGGCATTCCCAGTGTCTAGCAGAGTGCCTGGCACAGTGTTAGTGCTTAATGAATGCTTACTGCATTGAAATGACTTGGCTCCAATCTGTGGAGTTGTTGTTCCCTTGTGGGGCTTTTGTGAGGACTAAAGGGGATCCTATCTGAGGAAACAGTTTGTAACTATACAAGTGTATGATATTATTTATTTGGGTAACCTGTGCCCAAACTGTATAGTCTTATCTCTTTTGAAATATTATTTGACTCTGGGCCTGGAGTGATGATCATTCAGGAAGAAAGAGAGCCAAGGATCTTACTGCTGTCGCCATTCTTCAGAAAATGTCAGGAGCATGTCCTTATAACAAGTAAGAAGCCTATCATCCAGAATTAGATGCATCTTGTTTCCTTCCATTTCTTTTGAAGTATGAATTTCCTGGTGAAGGTGAGGGGCACAGGTAATGAGTTGCAACAGGGTTTGGACTGAAGCTTGGACACAAGGACTATTGAGCTACAGGCTGTCCCAGCTCAAGACTCTACTTGCTAGAGATCAGAGCAGAAAGATCTAAGGCTAGAATCAGCATTTTCTTTCATCTGTAGCACCTAGAGATTGAGAATAGAGAAGCCAGAACTGGCAAGTATTGAAATTTCCATCTGCCTCTTGTAGGTTTCTTCTCTTTGGAGATCCTCAAAGAGAAACTAGATGACTACCTGTCTGATATGTACCATGAGTGATTCTCATCCTGTATCACTTGGATAATATGGTCATTGAGGTCTCTTCCAACTCTCATAATCTGTGATTCTATAGAGAGGAAGATTTGGCATAGTGCTTGACTCTGAAAGAATGCCCCAGACCTGCAACCCTGTCCTTTAATCCTTTCCATGCCCTGTAAGTGTAGGAAGATTTTTGGAAAGATAGTTCAAAACAGATAGCTCCAAGTGGGAACATTGAACCCGTTTCCTTTCATTTTTCTTAAACTTTGTGGCCCCAATATGCTTGAATGCTGATGTTCTATGAATGTAGGGATAGGGAGAGAAGGAAGGAGAGATTTGGGGTGTGGAATGAGGCTTTAAAGTTATATATTTCATTTTTTTGTTATTTCAAGAAATATTCTTTTTCCCTGGCTAAATTCTGAACCCAGACAGCATGGACTTTAAATTATTCAGCTGGGGGCAGCTAGGTTGTGCAGTGGATAAAGCACCAGTCCTGGATTCAGGAGGACCTGAGTTCAAATCCCACCTCAGACACTTGATACTTACTGGCTGTGTGACCCTGGGCAAGTCACTTAATCCTCATTGCCTCTCAAAAACAAAACAAAACAGCAAAAACTATTCAGCATCACCTCTTGAAGTTGAGTGCTATGATTGCAGGTTTGGGGAGGGCAGAAACATTGGTATTCTCAGGAAAAGTTTCCTCAGGGATGACTTCCCATATAAACACCAGAGAGACTCTGACAAGTCCACTTATTTGGTGGCTTGAATAAAATGCTGCCTGGTGGACAACTCAGATATTACACAACTGCATGAGATAGTCAATAAATAAACCTTCATTAAACACCTACTATGAGCTTGGCACTGTGTTAAGTGCTGGATAATAAATACAGTGACACGTTGGTTTTCTGGAAACTTAAGGAAAGCAATGTGTGAGCAGATTTGGACTACATTGCTAATTTATCTCAATTTTTTTTTTCAGTAGCTCCCTATTGCCTACCAAATGACAGCTCAACTCCTTAGAATAGCATTTGATTATGTATAATAACTGTAATATGTTTGCATAGTGCTTTCTGGATTACAAAATGCACTGGAAAGGACAATGATTCTGCAGTGATAGGACTTGGATTCATTTATTGTCTCTTGTTACTTAATGCTATCTCTGTGACTTCACCTGTGTGGATCTTGTTTTTTCATCTGTAAAATGAGGGAGTTGGACTAGATAGCCAATGAGTTCCTTTCTAGCCAAGATCCTTACAACATTAATGTGAGGTAGGCAGTACAAATATCATTGTACTCATTCTTAAAGATTGAGAAAATGAGACTCAGAGCGCCTCAGCCATTTTAGTAAGATTTCACAGCTAGTAAGAAATTGAACCCAGGTTTTCTGATTCTAAACCCAGAATACTACGCTTTTTTCTTCCTTCCTTCCTTCCTTCCTTTCTCTTTCTTTCTTTCTTTCTTTCTTTCTTTCTTTCTTTCTTTCTTTCTTTCTTTCTTTCTTTCTTTCTTTCTTTCTTTCTTTCTTTCTTTCTTTCTTTCTTCCTTCCTTCCTTCCTTCTTTCCTTCCTCTCTCTCTCTCTCTCTCTTTATTTCTTGGTGGGTGTGGGAAAATGGGGGTAGTTGTCTCCACTCAATGAGGATATAACAATCAATCATATTCCTCCTGACCTGTTTGTAGGACAAAGGTCTCAGATCCCCTCCTCCCCTTCAGGCTAACAAAATCACATGGTTCAAGGAGCCCTGGTCTCAATAAGGTCTGCTCTGGAGTCGCGTTCATATAAAGAAGTATAAGGTCCACTCCTGAGTTATGCCCATCCATACAAGGAAGAGGGGTGGGAATACTGTGTTCCAATTAGCTAGATTTTGTGTGTAGATTGTAACCCTTGAGTAATCAGACCACTGATGAAAAAGGGGAGGGTCCATTCATGTTAGGGACTAGGGTATAAAACAGGGCCTGTGAGCCCCCTTTCTGGGCACCCACTAGCTGCACACTAGGGTGCCTCCTCATGAGAAGGAAATGAAAGAGCCTTTGTCACATTGCTGTTGAGTTCCCGAGAATTACTGAGAAGAGGATTGATTTTCCCTCACAGTGGGGCAATGAGGGTTAAGTGACTTGCCAGGGTCACACAGGCTAGTATCAAGTGTCTGAGGCTGAATTTGAACTCAGGTCCTCCTGAATCCAGGGCTGGTGCTTTATCCACTGCACCACCTAGCTGCCCCCCCACCAACCCCCTGAATACTATGCTTTTCAAGGCGCTTTAGAACCTGGTACCATCCTATCTTCCTAAGTTAAGCTCAAACTACTTCCCATAATGCACCCTACAATTCAACCCAAACTAGGTTACTCAGAATCATCAACTCACAGATTTGGGAGAGACCTCAAAGATCATCTCAGCTAGTAGGTGCCCACAGTAAGAATAATTCTTAAATTGTCAGAGATGGGTGGTCATTCAGCCTCTGTAGATAGCCAGTGATGGAGAACTCATGACCCTCTCAATACAGCCCATTGCTTTTTTGGACAGCTAGAATTAGAACATTTTCCTCTTATATTGAAGTAAATTCTTTCCCCTCAAAACTTCCATCCATGGATCCCAGTCTTGTTCTTTCTTTCTCTGCCTACTACCTGAAATGGGGTGAAAAGAGGTTAATTCATAACCCTCCCCACCATCTAACAATTTTCCCCTACCATTCTTTGCCTGCTCCCCCTTTCCCCCTTCTTGGCCCCATCTTATGTTCCACTCCCTTCTTGGCTCCAGGTGCTTTGGGAATATTTCTTCCCACCAGGACATAGGCATGCCTTGACAGATCTGTGATATTGGCTCCTTGTCAAGCATGCCTAGAGCATTGAAGAATTAAGAGTTTGATCAGGAGAAACAGTAGTAAATATAAACTGGGGACTCCTACTCAACAGCCCAAAGTTTTTGCTCACCAGGGATGACCTGGCATGAAATTTTCAAGCTCCAGGCAGTCCTAATTCTTTCTTTTAAAACATAAAAGCCATGATTCTTCTATCTACCTGAATGCTTCTTGCAATAGGGTCACACCCAAGTGTTTTAGCTCAATTCGAGGTGAAAAGATGAGTTTCTTTGAACTTCATTGCCTGGGTTCTCTAAGGCTAGAGAAGCACACCTGAAAGACAAAAGTCAGTAATACAGAGTGACTCTGATCTTTCCTAAATACCTTTATGTCTGAATGCTAAAGCAAATCCAGAGGCAGATAGTTTGTACAACTGGGATGCTGAGTTGAAACAACCTTCCCTCCAAACTTTACTCAAAGAACAAGCCTGGGAGAAGGAGAGGGAGAGGGAGAGGGAGAGGGAGAGGGAGAGGGAGGGAGGGAGAGAGAGAGAGAGAGAGAGACAGAGAGACAGAGAGAGAGAGAGACAGAGAGAGACAGAGAGAGAGAGAGACAGAGAGAGAGAGACAGAGAGAGAGAGAGAGAGAGAGAGAGAGAGAGAGAGAGAGAGAATGAATGTAATCAAGAAAGCAACAAGAGTTTCAGTAAAACCTATCACTTGTTGCCTATGAGTAAATGCCATCTTCTGAATTTGGTTTAGTTCTTTCAAGAGCCAGCTCTTCCAGGGAGTCTTACTGGAATTTAGTTAACAAGGTGATATCAGATGAGTTGGAGTAATAAAAGCAACATACCATTTCCCCTGAAATAATTCACTGAGCTCATTCTCTGAATTCCTAAAAGTTTATAATCTTATAATTAATAGAGGCAACTGAGTGGCAAATGGTTAACTTGGGGTCAGGAAGACCTAAATTCAAATTTGACCTCAGACACTAACGGTGTCAGTATCATCGGGGAGATAACTGAATCAGCAAAGAGAGGCTGAGGACAAAGGAAGCACAGCTCCTGTTCTGGGGAGAGCACCTGATTCCATTGTTCCTGCACCAGTCAGGGGGTATAATTAATTGACTTATTTAAGGCAAGGAGGAGCAGCAAGCTGCTGGGGTTTCTAAACTAGCCTCATCATGCTGAAACGGAAGGGTACACAAGTAATATGGGAATTGGGGAAAGAAGAGGGGGAAGAAGACAGAATAAGCAATTATATAAGGCCTATTATGTGCCAGACACTGTGCTAGGTGCTTTTAAAAAATATTATCTACCCAATATTTACAAATATCATTTAATACTCATAATAATAATAGCTAACATTTATATAGCACTTACTGTGTGCCAGACACTATGCTAAGGACTTTATAATTATTTCATTTGATCCTCACAACTCTGGAAGTAGGTATTATTATTATCCCCATTTTATGGTGGAGGAAAGTAAACAACTAAGGCACACAGCAGTTAAGTGACTTGCTCAGGGTCATACAACTAGGAAGTATCTGAGGTCACATTTGCACTCAAGTCTTCAGGACTCCAGACCTAGCATTCTCCCCTTTGCACCATGAGTTGCTTCAGATAATACTGATGCTTCAAGCCAGCATGGCCATGAGACAGATAGCAATTTTTTTTAAATAAAAAAAATTTAAGAGGCAGAAAGACAAGATGGGAGATAGGAGGAGATGTGTAGCCTGCAAAGCCCTATGTCTAGAAGCAGTGGTCAGATGTTCCCTAGGGTTGTTTTCTATGGAGTCTGAATTTTTTTCGCCTTGCTATTGCACTGCTCAGCCAGAGAAGACATCCAGATATGTCTTGTGGGGGGTTCCTTCAGTTGGATCCCTCATGTGTTGTTTGTTGCTGTTCAGTTGTTTCAGTTGTGTTTGATTCTTTGTGATTTCATTTGGGGTTTTCATGGCAAAGATACTGGAGTCGTTTGCCATTTCCTTCTCTAGTTTATTTTACAGGTGAAGAAACTGAGGAAAATAGGGTGAAGTGACTCATCCAGGGTCACACAGCTAGTAAGTGTCTGAAGTCAGATCTAAACTTGGGTGTTCCTGACTCCAGGTGCAGTGCTATATTCTCTGTGCCACCCAGCCACCCATATCTTATATGCTTGACTATTTATTGTGAGAAGCCATTCTCATCACCATCACATCTGTCTTGCCATACCCAGTGCAAACCAGTGGAGGGACATAGAGCCATCATCTTATGGCTTTGTTCCATGCAATATTCCCTGGGTAGGATTAACTTGCTGGCATGTGTGCACTTGCTGTTTTAGGCTACTCACCATGGATGTTTACTTGCACTCTTCCTTGCTCAGATCAATCCAGATGTTCCTTTCTGAGCACTGTGTTTGAAGAGGAACATTTACAAACCAGAGAGCATACAAGACAGATGAGAAAGACCTAGGAAGCCATATAGTATGAAGAATGGTTCATAAAATCATAGTGTGGGAAGGGGAGTAAAAGATTATCTTGTCCAACCTGAGAAGGTGCAAGGCATCCTACTGCCTCTTTGGACAGCTCTAAAACTGGGCACCTAGGTGGTGCATAGATAGAGTGCAGGGCTTGGAGTCAGGAAGACTCATCTTCCTTAGTTCAAATCTGTTCTCAAATACTAGCTGTGTGACCCTGGGCAAGTCACTTAACCTTGTTTTCCTCAGTTTTCTCATATGCAAAATGAGCTGGAGAAGGAAATGACAAATCACTCCAGTATCTTTGCTAAGAAAAGCACAGATGGGATCACAAAGACTTGGGAATGATTGAACAAACCAAATGAAAAAAAGATTTTTAGAAAATATTTTCTTCTTATGAAAAGATACCCCTAGTCCACCCCTTCATGGAGGTGGGAGGTCAATAGGTGTTACACATTGCATATGTTTTTGGACTTTTTCCAATATATCTATAAGATGTACTGATTTTTTTCCTCCTAAAAATGCTACATGGAATGGCTCTCTGGAAGGAGAAAGAATTATTTGGGATATCTATAATGATGAAAGAAAAAAATATGAATTAATTTTTTAAAAGTTTTCCTTATTTTTATTCTTTTGTTGTTTTTTGGTTTTTGTGAGGCAATTGGGGTTAAGTGACTTGCTCAGGGTCACACAGCTAGTAAGTTAAGTGTCTGAGGCTGGATTTGAACTCAGGTCCTCCTGAATCCAGGGCCAGTGCTCTATCCACTGTGCCACCTAGCTGCCCCAGCCACCTAGCTGCCCCTCCTTATTTTGAATTGAAATATAATTTCTGCCTTTTCACAATTGTCCAATCCCTCTTTCATGTATAATCTTTTAAGTATTAAGCTCTCATTGCCACCCTTATGCTCCCACTCCAAGCCTCTTCTTCTCCATGCCAAACATGCCTAGGGCCTTAAATCAATCCTCCAGATTGACTTGGCCTTTAAAGGCTCAGCATCCTAGTCCCTGACTTTTGACTAGACCCAGCCTATCAATGTTCTTCCTAAAATGTCTTTCTCTTTGCCTAGAACCCATCATCGCAAGTTTGTTCTGAACAACACAAAATAAAGCAAGACTACCTCACCTCCCTCTTGATGAACATTATGCTTCTCTTAATGTAGTCTATAGGTGGGGACCCAAAAGGTGATTCAGGAAATGTTACCTGAGTCCAAAAACCATGGAAACAGATAATGAGAATGTACTATTTTGTTTGGTTGCTAGTCTGGCATTAGAATCACTCTGTGGTCACCAAGAAGCAATGGACTCCTCCCATTTGAAAGACTAAACTAAACTGTGACTTTGAAAATGCAATGCCCTGGAGGCCTATGTCATGAATCAGGAGCTTTCTTAGCAACTGCTAATGCCAACACCTTTCAAGTAAGCTTGAAAGAGCATTGGATTTGGATCCTGAGAATGCAAGTTCTAATTCTGATTTGGTCATTCCTATCTGTGTAAGTATGGTCAGCAAGGTGGCACCATGGTGCATAGAGTGCTGGGCCTGGAGTCAGGAAGACTCATCTTCATCAGTTCAAATCTAGCCTCAGACACTTACTAGCTGTATGACCTTAAATGAGTCACTTAACCCTGTTTGCCTTGGTTCTTAATCTGTAAAATGAACTGGAGAAGGAAATGGCAAACCACTCCAGTACCTTTGCCAAGAAAACCCCAAATGGGGTCATGAAAAGTTAGACATGACTGAAAAACAACAACAAAATTGTGAGCAAGTCAATTTCCTGGACCTCAGTTTTTTCATCTGTAAAATAAGAAGGCTGCACTATATGCCTTTTAAGGTCCTTTTCATCTTTAGTCTAGGATTTTATGAATCAAAGTTCGAAGGGATGTCTAGCAAGTTGCCAATTTTTTTGTGGATTCACATATATATCAGTAATGCTCATACCCACATACCCACATTCCAGTCACACATTAATCTTTAAGGGTCTTCCTAGATTCTACAAGGTCCCTTCTGCTCTTTCATAAAAGAGCAAAGTTTCAAGGTTGCTCTTGTTTGCATGGTGTTCCCTCAATTCAGTTATGAGGTATTCAAGAGCAGGGACTATATTTTCATTTCTTTGTATTCCCAGCCCTTAGCACGGTGCCTGCTATATCTTAAGTGATTATTAAATGCATATTGACTAACCAACTGACACGTGGGCCAGTCATTGTAGAGCAGACATTTATCTACCTTTATTACAACTAGACAATGTCTCTTGTGAAGGAAAACTTAGCCATCTTTTGCCTCCATTCTTACCCAGCCTTTAATTACTGAATGGGTGTTGCCTCAGACAAATTGAGACCTAGGAAAGACCTAACTTAAAAAGACCAAGGTCTCCCACTTCATTGGGGCCATCTCTAGTCATCCTGACCTGTGTCTGATGACTCAGGCTGGTGACTTTGCACAGCCCTGCCTCACTTAAATCCAATTCACTTGGAAGTCGAGACATCACCCTCCTGATGTCCTCTGTGGAAATGAAGGACCAACAACAAACAAAACAAAAGGCCTTTGGTATTTCTTGCCATACGCTGAGAAGTATCATCTTTTCTCTTCTTCAGAGTTTTCCAACTAAGCCCCATAGCTATATGGTTTAGGGAGGTAGGGGAGGTTACCAGAGTAACAGGCTCTACCATTTGAGAGTGAAAAATAATTTCACCAAATGAAAATAATTTCTTCACCAAGAAAAGAACAATCTCACCAGTGAAGTCCACTCTTAGCAGCCTCTAGAGCTCTGGTAATCGCCAAGGAAAGGAACTGTCAATGGAGGTGAAATGAAGGGGTGTTAGGCATTATGCAAAAGGTGAGATTTGAGCTGAATTTTGAAGAAATCCAAGGAAATTAGTAAGCAGAAGTGAGAAGGGTGAACTTTACTGGCATGGGGGACAGCCAATCAAAAGTATTGAGTTGGAAGATAGAGTAGGCAAGGAAGAAACTAGATAGATCCTAGAGTATGCAGAGGGAATTAAAACAACTGGAAGAGTAGGAAGAAGCTAGATTATAAAGGGTTTTAAACGCCAAGAAGATGATTTAATTTTTTTCCCTTGGAGGTAATAGGGAGCCATTGGAGTATATTTAGTAGGAGTAAGGTAGAGAAGGTGACATGGTCAGACTTAAACTTTAAAAAAACAACCATGGGGGCAGCTAAGAGGTGCAGTGGATAAAGCACTGGCCCTGGACTCAGGAGGACCTGAGTTCAAATCCAACTTCAGACACTTGACACTTACTAGCTGTGCAACCCTAGGCAAGTCACTTAACACTCATTGCCCTGCCAAAAATAAATAAATAAATAGATGTTGGCATCTGAATAGAGGGTGGATTAGGAATCAGGAGAGACCCGAATCAGGGAGATCAAACAGAAAGTTACTGTAATAGTTCAAGCATGAGGTAATGAGGGCTTGTATGAGAATTGTGGCCGTATGTGTGGAGATAAGGGGATGTATATGAGAGATGTTGTGAAGTTAGAAACAGCAAGACTTGGCAACAGAATGCATATGGAAGGCAAGTATGAGTCAAAAGTCAAAAGATGTGATAAATGTGGATGGTGGCACTCTTGATAGTAATAGAGAAGTTCAGAAGAGGGGAGGGCTTGTGGGGAAAGATAATGAGTTCTGTTTTGAACAAATTAAGTTTGAGATGCATAAGGGACATACAGTTGGAAATGTCCAAAAGCAGTTGGTGATATGGGACTGGAGATCAGAAGAGAGGTTAGGGCTGGACATACAGATCTAGAAATCATCTGCATACAGATAATAATTGAACTCTTGGGAGTTAATGAGCTCACTGAGCAAGTATGAGAGAGAAAAGGGCTTAGTTGGAATCTTAGGGGATGCCCATGATTAGTGAGCATGACTTGAATGACAATCCAGCAAAGGAGACTAAGGAATGTTAAGACAGGAATAAACCGAAGAGAGCAGTGTCACAAAAATTTAGCAAAGAGAGAGTATTCAGAAGAAAAGGGTAACTGACAATGTGAAAGAATTAAATTCAAAATTGACTTTCAGTAGTCATTATTCAATAATCTCAGTAAATAAACAAGAGTCCAGAGATGAAGCAAAAAGGTCTTTTATTTGACTAGCCAGGTAGATACTCATATAGAACATCTACACTGAGCAAAAGGGGAAGAAATATTCTATTATATCCATCACTTTTAGGCAGCATTCTGTAACATTAGGAAGAATAGTTTAAACCAACCACAGTAAAGGTCAACTTTAACATCAGCTGGATGTTTAACATGCAGCTAGATATCAGGAAGGGGTGGATGCAGCTTATCTCAGGGATATGTTTCCAGAAGAAGATATTCTGCCCAATCAAGGGAATAAGATGTATGAATTTTTCAATTTATGGAATAGAAAATAACAAAGGCTATTTTTACAACTCTGATGTGCAATATTTTTATTCAAATGCTACAGAGAGAACAAGAAGGATGAAGACCAAGAAAGGCCATTAGATTTGGCTATTAAGCGATCATGGTATTAACAGTCATGTGAAAAAATGCTCTAAATCGGTACTTGTTAGAGAAATGAATATTAAAATAACTCTGAGATACCAACTCATGCCTATCAGATTGGCCACTGTGACAGAAAAGGAAAATGACCAATACTGAAGGGGACATGGAAAAACTGGGACACTAATGCACTGTTGTAAACTAGTCCAACCATTTTGGAGAACAATTTGTGATGAGTAAAACTATATGTGGTGGCCCTATTTCTGTCCCAAGTGTAGGAGATTTTAGCTGGGCGTTATCATATATTTGTTACTTAGAAATTAGAGGCTACTGCATCAGTTTGGGGGCATTAAGCATTTATTAAAGTATATTAAATATTCGTAAAGAGAGCACCCATGGCTCTGAAAGATAGGAAAGCCTAGAGAAGAGAGAAAATGGGAAACCCTAGAGGACTGCATCTGCTCTCACCCAGTTCCCACACCAAAGGGCCAGGGTCCCTCTGCAAGCTTGCTGAGGTCAGGAGCAGAGCTCGCCCATAAACATTGTTCAAAGGTAATTGGCTAACATCACTAAAATCTATTGGTTCACTGGATGCGCAGTCGTGCTGAGGTCAGAGAACAGATACTCTTGCGGGAACAAGGCTTTCAGGTAGGTGTAGTTCTGAATGAAGTAACTTCCTGACTCTGGGCTGACCTTAAGAAAGGTCAGGCCCAGCTCTCTCAGCCGCCTCTGCTGAGTCCCCAAACCCCATTATTTTCTCACAACCCAAAGAGCTCTAAAACTGTGCTTTGATCTAGTGATGTCACTGCTAGGATTGTACCCTAAAAAGATCATAGAAAAGGGAAAAGGACATATATATATATATATATATATATATATATATATATATACACACACATATATATATATGTATATATATATATATATATATATATATATATATATAAATTTATAGCAGCTCTTTTTTGTGGTGGTAAAAAATTGGAAGCTGAGGGAATGTTCATCCATTGGGGAATGACTGAACAAATTGTGGTATAGGATTATGATGGAATACTATTGTGCTATAAGAAATGATGAGCAGGATGCTTTCAGAAAAACCTGGGAAGACTTATATGAACTGATATAAAGTTAAGTGAACAGAACCAGGAGAACATTATAAATAGTAACAACAATATTGTAAAGATAATCACCTGTGAAAGACTTAGCAACTCTATCCAAGACAATGATCCAAGCAAATTCCAAAGGATTCATGATAAAAAATGCTATCCACCTTCAGAGAGAGAACTGATTTAACTCTGAATGCAGATCAAAGCATACGTTTTAAAAACTCTTTATTTTTCTTTCTTATTTTTGCTGTCTGTTCTTTTGCAACATGGCCAATATGGACATATGTTTTGCATGAATTCACATGTATAATCAATATAAAATTGCTTGTCTTCTCAAGAAGGAGAGAAGGAAGGAAGGGAGAGAATTCAGAATTCAAGATTTTTTTAAATGATTATTAAATTTTTTACATGTAATTGGGAAACATTTAATGAAATAAATTAAAAAATACTTTTCTCACTTAATAGCATTTTTTCCCAATTACATATAGAGATAACTTTCAACATCCATTTCTGTAAGATTTTGAGTTCCAGGAGGCAGCTAGGTAGCACAGTGAATAAAGCACTGATCCTAGAGTCAGGAGGACCTGAGTTCAAATCCAGCCTCAGACACTTGATACTTACTAGCTGTGTGACCCTGGGCAAGTTGTCACTTAACCCTCATTGCCCCACAAAAAAAAAAGATTTTGAGTTCCAAGTTTTTCTTCTTCTCTCCCTTCACTTTCCCCGTCCCCAAGACAGCAAGCAATCTAATATAGGCTATACATGTAGAATCATGTTAAACATATTTCCACATTAGTCATGTTGTGAAAGAAAAATCATAACAAAAGGGAAAAACCACAAGAAAGAAAAAACAAGTGAAAACAGTATGTCTTGATCTGCATTCAGACTCCATAGTTCTTTCTCTGGAAAAAAAAATATATTCTTTTAATCAAGAGATCAAGGTAACTTTGAAGAGAGCAGTTTCAGTTGAATGATGAGATTAGAAGCCAGATTGCAGAAAGTTTATAATCAGGAGAGTGAAGAAAGTGATTATACTATTTTAGAAAAGTTTGAAATAATATCCCCCCACCCAAGTTTCTAAAATATCAAACCCATTGACTCAGAGATTCCACTGCTAAACAAGTTCAAGAATAGAAAGAAAAATCATATATATTCCAAAATATTCATAGCAACACTTTTGTGGTAGCAAAGAATTAGAAACAAAGTGGGTGCCCATCGATTGGGAAATAGTGAAACAAACTGCAGAATGTGAAAGAGTGGAATATTATTACAAGGAAGAACCAAAAAAATATCAGAAAACTTATATAAATGTATGCAGAGTACAGGAAGTAGGACCAGGAAAATAATAAATACAATGATAACAATTATATAATTGCAAAGCACAATAAAATGAAGCTGAAAACTGCAATTATAACTATCATCAGTCTTAGCCCTGAGGAAACTATAGAAGCACAGAATTTAAGTAGATAAGGAAATGAGCCTCATTCAGTAGAATGATGTGGCACGATAGACAGAATCAATTGCATATACTGACACATTTGGCCAGTGTTAGTTGTTTTGCAGAACTGTTTAATTTTTATTTTACTTTATTTTAAATTTTTTTTAAAAGAAGGTTGACTGGTTTGGGGCAGGGCATATCTGGAAATTACTGTAATTTAAAAGAATATGCATCAATAAAACAAAAATGAGGCAAAAGAAGCTGGGCTGGAAGAAGTAGAGGGAATAAGAGAGTTTTAAAAAGAGAATAGGATTGGCAAAGAAATAATAACAAGTAAAGAAAACCTAAGCTAGGGAAGGCTGATGATGAAGGGAAAAACCAAAATAGATCTGTGTTCCAGTGACAGAGGTCTAGTGCTAATTTTATTCTGTTCTCTCTACTATTTCTTTTTCCTTTCAAATATTGGAGTGGGGGAGGACAAAGAGAGAAGACATAACAATGGAGGGAAGAATGGAATAATCATAACTGTGAATGTAAATGTGATAAACTGACCAGGAGAATAAAATAGAGGAGGGTGACAAAATGGGTCAGAAATTAAACCCCCCAAATAGGTTGGCTTTTTTTTTGTTGTTGTTGCAAGAAACACACATAAAACAAAGATTTTTATATATCCAACATTTAGCTGGTAGCTGGAACATAGTTGGCACTTAATAAATGCTTGTTATATTGATGATAGTGATGGTGAGGGCCTGGAATACTATCTATTAAGTTATAACTGAATCCACAAAAAAGGAAGTATATTAATCATAATCTCAGCCAAGGGAATAATAAAATAGACATGGTTGAGAAATATGAGTAAGAAAGCTACATTATGCTTAAAGGCACAATGAATAATGATATAATATCAATATTAGTATGCACCAAATGGAATAGCATCTAAGTACATAAAGGAAAAGATAATCAAATTATAGAGAAAACTAGGCAGAAAATCTAATTATCAGTCATTCAATGTTTCCCTTTTAGGTCTAAAGAAGACTAACTCAAAAAAGCAATAAAGACATGAAGGATCTGCATACATAAAGGGAAAAAATTAAATATAATAGACCTTAGTGATCAATGAATAGGAATCCTAAGGAATATGTGTATTTTTCCAGATCTTATGGCACTTTTACAAAAATGGTTCTCATGATTAGTTATAAAGATCTCAAAAACAAGTGCTAAAAAGAAGAAATGTGAAACATATTCTTTATAGCCAGTGGTACAATAAAAATTATTACCAATGTGGGAAATCTAATGAAAGAATGAATACTTAATGGAGACTAAATAGTGTAATTTTATAGGACAAATTGATAAAAGAACAAATCATAGCTTCCACATTTGTAGGCTTCCCAGGACTTTTGGACTTTTTGGAACTCACCAGGTCACCACTAGTTTTGGATATAGTCATCATGGTGTATTCTCATTTGTCTAAAATAAGGAGTAAATGGGTACAAAAGAGACAGAGGCAGTCATATGTTCACAGCCACATGGAGTCTGGGTGAAAGAAAGGACAATTGTGCCTCCTGATACTTGACTCAACTTTGAGGATTCAACTTTACCGTTGGAAAGAAGAAATGAGATGGGAATGCCTGTAGTTCTTTTTCTACATCTACTGAAGTATGAACCTTTTCTGGCATGGCATCAGAGGTCTCCTTTACTTTTCTTCTGAGGACCTAGACATGAGTCAAATTCTGCTGTTCCTAGGCAAATCCCTGGAAGGGGGAATAAACTGAGACATTTAGGAGAGCTCTCCAAAGACTGAATCTAGTCTGTGTAAGCCCAGAGCTTCTGTTAAGGGCCATAGACTACAGAGAGTAAACTCCAAACGAGTGTGACCACAAGCTAGCATTTTATTCCCTAATTCTAGGAAGATGATTTATGAGGGACAGGGGGAGGTGGGAAGGGAAGGAGGACAAGAAAGGAGGGATTGAGTGGGATTAGATATGAGTAAGAATCTAATTACTACGTGTGAGTGGGACTGGTAGAAAAAAATGGCAGGGATGACATTTCAAAGACTCAGATTCTAAATTCTAAAATTTTCTTCAAAACCTGCAATTGGGAGTAATCATTATATAGGAGTCTCACATGACCCACTTTGGCACAAAACTCACTAACACAGACCTATCTTGGACCCCATCCAAAGGAGTCAAATGACCAGGAATAAGGGAAAGGGCTACCTTAGAATCAGCCCATTTAAAACAGGAACCTGGAATATGGATGTCAAGGAAAAAAAAAAAAGAAAGGAAAGAAAATGACACTACTCTCCTTAAGCTTACAATCTAAACAAGCACACCAAACAGGGACTTATAAGTTCCTCCAGTGCAAGAACAGTTTTCGTTTTGTCTTTATATCTTCATTACTGGACAAAATGCCTTTCACTTAGTAGGTGCTTAATTCGATTGGATCTAATGAATCAAATATAATCCAATCTAATAAACATTTATTTCTTACCATGTGCCTGGTACTGTGTTAAGTGCAGGGGATACAACTAATTAAAAGTGCCAGGCCTCCAGGAGCTTACAATCTAATAGGGAAGACAAGGAAAAAAAAGAGGCAGGAAAGGGTAGGGATGTGGGGTACTGGTACCGGGGTATTTTGTTCCATGGAGCTGAAACCAGGAAGGGCAGCAGAGGCAAAGAGGAGTGAGCTGAATTCAGTTTCTACATTCTATAAAGGAAGGCATTGGGAGGAGTTTGGTACTCCCCGCACCCCCAGTTCTCCAATCATAGGGGAGAGGAGGCTGAGGAAGATAGTATCAATCAAAGCGAAAGTTAGGCCCATAGTGGTGAGTTTAAAAGAGATGAACTTATCCTGGGAGTGGCGTCTTGATCCGGGGAGTTGAAACTAAGAATAAAAGACCAAGGACATCATAGCACTTCATCTCTCATCTCTTTATGCTTGCACCAGCTGTGTCCCACACCTGGGGATGCTCTTCTCACCTCTATCTTTTAGCTTTCCTGACTTCCTTAAAGACTCAGCTCAAACTCCATCTTGTCCCGCAAGCCTTTTACAGTCCTCTCCCCAACTCCTTGCTGACCCCTTCCCCTCTCATTCCTTTTCATCTCCTGTGTATATATCTTGCAAGTAACTAGTTACTTCTATGTCCTTTCCCCCATTAGAACATGAGCACCTTACAAGCAGGGACTGCTTTTGCCTTTCTTTGCATCCCCAGTAACACAGTGCCTGGAACATAGTAAACACTTAATAAATGCTCCTTGATGGATTGACTGCATATGTCTGACAACAGAGTACAAAAATGTGTGCACAAGGGAGGGGCAAGAGGATATGACTTCCCAGAGCCAGAAAGAGGTTTTAAACATTATAATTACCTTTTAAAACAAGATGGTTAAGAGAAATAAAATCAGAAATGACTCGGCCAGTCTTCTGAGGTCAAGTAAGTGAGGGTGTGTGTGTGCGTGTGTGGCTGAGTGAGTGTGTAAACGGACACTACTAGGCAGAAATGTTTGCTGGCCGCCCCACGTGGCAAGGACTCTCTCCATTCTTCTCCTCTCCTTTCCTTCCTCCACCTCCTTTCCCGTTGTCCCCCCTCCCCCCATCCATGCTTATTTCTTTCCTGTCACTCCCCTCACTTATCTGGGGAGGGAGGTGGCTGGAGGGGAATTGCATCAACACAGCCTCGTGGCGCAGGAAAGCCTCTGAACCCATTAAATTCTAGCCTGGAGTTTTTGGGGGTCGTTCCTCGCACTTTCGTCCTGGGCTCTTCACAGCCTTTTTATGAGCTTTGACTTCATCCGCGTAGCCTGTTCCAAATCCCAGACTTGAGTTTAATTCCCAGCTGTGTAAAGTGAGAATTCCTGCTGCCCACAACACTGCCAGCCTGCATCATTTCTGGCTTAGACTAGGCTGCTGGCCAGCGAAATCGTGACCAACGCTACAAAGCTGCCCAGAGAAGCCTGGCTGGAATCGAATTCCCAGTTGTTCCGATTCACATTTCACCTCCTACGCTATTTCTGCTCAGCATTAGGAAATGCGAAATTTCAATGGCTGCTGGGCAAAAAAAAAAGCCTGATGAGGGCCAGAGGTTTCTTCCCTAGCTGAGGGGCTGAGGGGCTGAGGGGCTGAGGGGCTGGGGAATAAGATTGGAGGAGGGAGGTAGTGTATGAGTCCCTTAGTTTCTCTGGGCCTTGATTGCCTCATCTGCCAAATGACGTGGGTCCCTTCCCATTCTAAGTCCAGGATACTACTATGATTGTTGATTTGCTTTCTATCTGAGACCATTCAAACCTTCAGGCTTAAAGAAAAACCGGTCATTCATAAGTGAATGGAGAAGTAGGAGGAAGGGATAGAAAAGCAGAGTTTGCTATTTTTGTATATAGCTTGAAATTATGGTGTAACGGGGAAGGGCACAAGAGACCTGCTCTTGAATTCGACCTCAAATGCTTAACTACATGCAAGATCTTTTGGTCAAAGTCCAAGATAATCATAATACCTAGCATTTACATAGCACCTCTTCAAGGTTTACAAACATGCTTCGCAAATATCATCTCATCTGATCCCAACAGTCCTGGGAGGTAGCTGCTATTACTATCCCAATTTTACAAATGAGTAAACTGAAGAAGACAGAGGTTACTGACTTTCTCAGAATCACATTGCTATTAAAGTATCTAAGACAGGATTTGAACTCAGATCTTCCTGACTTCAGGTGCTGTACTTAGATACCCTAGAAGGATCATAGCCAGAGAGTAGGATGGGACCCTCAGAAGCCATCTAGTCATAACTGTTCATTTTTTTAGGCAAAGAAGCTAATTCCCAGGGAGGTTTAATAACTTTCTCAAAGTCACACAAGTGGTAAGTGTGAGAGGCAGGATTTGTATCCAGGACTTCTGACTGTAATGACAGTACTCGTTCTACTATACCACCTTACCCCTTAGCCTAACTAGATTTCAGTTTTCACATCTGTTGTTGTTGTTTGTCTTTCATTCTCGAAGAGGACCATGACATCAGGGTGATGTCATGACCTTCACTGAACTGGATTTAAGTGAGGGAGGGCTGTGCAAAGTCACCAACTACACTCTCTCCTCCAGAGCCATCTGGGTCCAAGGGCAAGATATATCAGGACACACCGAATGTTTAAGGCAATTAGGGTTAGGTGACTTGCCCAGCATCACATAGCTGGTAAATATCTTCGGTGAGACTTGAACTCAGGTCCTCCCAACTTCAGGACTACTACTCTATTCACTGTGCCACCTAGCTGCCCCTTACACATCTGTAAAATGCAGACAATAGTTATAGTGCCTACCTCTCAGGATTACTGGGAGTTTGAAATAAGCCCATATGTGTAAAGCAAAAGCCTCCTCTATACATCAGCTCTTCATATTTCCCTCAGCTCCATTTTTCTACTTTCTGTGTATTTGTGACTAGTACAGGATCTTGTCCAAGGTAGACATCTAATAAATATAAGTTGATTAATTGGTCTGACTTTGATTTGGAATTCTTTGAGGATAGGGCCCACCTTCCATTGGTTTTGCCAAGTACATCCACCATTTCCGTGGTTGAGAAATACCTGTAATTTTCCTACAGTATATGAGGGATAGAATGTAATAAATTAGTTCATGGCTCTGTTTGTGCTAATGATGACAAAGTCATAGGTTTGAAACCAGAAAGGGTAAGCTACTTTTGCACAGGCAAAAACTATCAGTTCTAGGCTGTAGTCCTATCCCCAGGGTGGACTGAAGGTAAAAGTGTAGATGGATTATGTGAAATTCATCACTGGAAAAAAAATTCCTTAAATGTGACAAAATGACTTTTCAGTTAATGTTGGTGGAAATTATCAGTATTCTTCCTGTATGTGAAAGTATGAATAGGCTTTTGGGAGACCACACCCTAGAGTGGCATGTGAAAGATATGTTATCAGAACACCCAGGTAACAGGTTTTGAGACAGGGATAGAAGACAATCTCCTTGCTAAACTTTAGAAGAATCATATAATATGGAATACATATGTTATACAATTTCATACTAAGGAATGATGGCATTCACTGCTGAGGTACATGGTCTCTAAGGGGACTAGGTACAGGTGTTAACTTAGTATTTTAAGTGAAAAAATTGAGCTTTATATGTGGGTAGAACCAACTTTAGCACCAAGTAGAGAACCTGCTTCAGGTAAATTAGCCAGGGTAGAAAAGAGCAGAGCCCTTGAGGATTTCATTGAGGATAAAGAAGGAAGCAAGCTCTACAGTTACTGTAGAATGTCCAGAATTACAAGGGAAGAATCCTTGGGGTCAGACTAGAAAGAGTCTTTCTCACCTGAAGATATACGGCCAAAAGGAAGACTTCCACAAGGAAAGACATGTTGCTGTTGTCAGCTAGTTGTTTCAGTCATGTCTGACTTTGTGGCCCCATTTAGGATTTTCTTGGAAAAGATACTGGAATTTCCTTTTCCATCTCATTTTATAGATGAGGAAACTGAGGCAAAAAGGGTTAAGTAACTTGCCCAGGGTCATACAGCTAGTAAGTGTCTAAGGCCAAATTTGAACTCTTGAAGATGTCTTCCTGTACTCTATTCACTGCACCATCTAACTGAACTGCCCTCCTTGAAAAGTAGAATGACCAAATAGAAAGTAATGGCCCCATGAGACAATAAGAAATATTAAAACGAAGTCAAAAGACTGAAAACATAAAAGAAAATGTAAGATATCTTATACAAAAATGAACTAAAAAAAAAAAAGATCAATTTAAGAATCATTGGACTACCTGAAAGCCATGACCAAAAAAAAAGGCATCATATTTTAAGACATCATAAAATAAACCATAGAGATATCTTAAAACCAAAGGGTAAAACGAAAAATATCAGGAAATCATGATTTCACCTTCTGAAAACAAAACAAAACAAAACGAAAGCTTCCGGGAACATTATGGCCAAAATCTACAGCTTTGTGGTCAAAGACAAAATACTTACAAGTGGTCAGGAAGAAACAATTCAAGAACTGAAGAGCCACAGCAAAAATCACTCAAGATTCAGAAGCTACCACTATAAAATAGCAGAGAACTTGCAATACAATATTCTAGAAGGCAAAATATTTAATCTTACAAACAAGAATAATTTACCCATTTATCCTAGAAGGAAGTGGGAGATACAATGAACCTTTAGTAAAATAGAAGACTTCCAATTAAGTATTCCTGATGAAAAGAGCCAAACTGACTAGAAATTTTGATTATAAACAGAAGTATCAAGAGAAACATAAAAAGGTAAATACGAGTGAGCAATTATGGAAGATCATGTTGGGATGAACTGTTTACATTAAAATATGGGGAGATTATATGTCCCTCATAACTTTACCATCATCAAAGGTAACAAAAGAAATGTGACCCTTGATGATGGTAAATAAAACAAAAGGGAATTCTGTTATAGTTTGATCATCTTAAAAGAACAAAAGAAACTAAGGGGAAAAGGAATACACTTGAGGGTAAAGGGGAGAAGATGTATCACATAATTGTGATGCTCATATAGAAGACTACAAACAGAGAGGGAGAGTGGGCAACATTTGATCATTACTTTCACTTAAACTGGTCAAATGCAAAAAATAATGAAGGTGCACAGTGAGGACAAATACATTTCACTCTACGGTGAAGTGGGGGAAAAAGAAAAGGAAAGAGGAGGTCGATCAAGGGAGGGATTAGTCTTGAACAAAACAAACTCTAACCATAGAGGTTGGTTGACCAAAAGGGACTTAAAAGGAAATGATAAAAACTTGTGTTTGGTCTCTAGGCAAGGGAAAGAGAAGAGGGAAAAAGGGACCAGAAGCAGATTACATTCAACCTAGAGCACTGCTGCTGGGCACACTCTTTTCTTACTAGTCTCAGCAGTCCCTAGGGGGAAATTTATATCTCTAAACACTTTCTGTAAAGAGATCAACAAATTGGGCATGCACCTAAAAGAACTGTAAAACCAAACAACTGAAAATAAGTGTAGAATTCCTGAAATGTAAATAAAAAATTTTAAAAGTTTAAAACAAAAAATTGAATAAAACTAGAAGTATTTTTTAAACTTAGCTAAATTGATGTTTTAAAAGAAAGGACATTTTAGCGGTATCAGAAATGAAAAAGGTAAATTCACAACAAACGAAGAAAAATAAAGGAAATAAGTAGAAACTCTTTTGCCCAATTCCATGGTAATTAAAATGATGATATAAATGAAATAGATGAAAATTTACAAAAATATAAGATGTCCAGATTAACAGAACAAGAAATAGAAGGCTTAGATAACCCAGTCTCAGGAGGGAAATTGAACAAACCACCAATGAGCTTCCAAGGGAAAAAAAGTCTTGGGACTCGATGGATTCACAAATTAATTCCATAAAACATTTCCAATGTTATGTATTTGAACAAAATAGGAAAAGAAGAGGTTCTACCAAATTTTCTCTATAATATAAACATGATACTGTTATCTCAAGCAGAGTTTAAGCATAGGGTTTTCTTACAATATTTTTAAGACAAACAACTTTATAAAACTTAGGAACTCTGAATAATTCAATGATCAACCATGATTCCAGAGGACCAATGATAGTTAAAATGAAGAATTAAGCTATAGACTAATATTCCTAGTGACTATTGCCACAAAAACTTCAAATACAATATTAGCAAGGAGACGATAGCAACATATCAAAAAGATCATAAACTATGACTATCCAAGGTTTAAACTAGGAATTCAGGGTTAGTACAATGTTAGGAAAACCACAAATATAATAAACCATATTAATAACAAGAATAATAAAAATCATATTATGATATAAATAGATGCAAAAAAAACTTCTGGCAGGATCCAGCACCTATTCTTCCTTTAAAAAACACTAAAAAGTATGGAAATAAGTGGAGCTTTTCTTAATATGATAAGTAATAGCTATCTAAAACCAAGAGCTAGCATTATCAACAATGATGATAAACTAGAGGTCTTTCAAATAGGACCAGGGGAAAAGCAAGTATGTCCAAAATATCAGTGATAAAGAACATTATTGGATTTACTGCTAAAATGCTGTCTGTAGCAATAAGACAAAAAAAATAAATTGAAGGGTAAGCATAGGCAAAGAAGAAACAAAATTATCATTTTTTCATATCATCATGCAGATGATGTGATGATCTACTTAGAGAGTCAACTTAAAAATTAATTGAAACAAATAACAACTTCAACAGCATTTCAGGATATAAAACAATTTAAGTTATCAGCATTTCTGTATATTACCAAAAAAACCCAGCAGGAAGAAATATAAAGAGAAATTCCATTTTTTAAAAATACAGAAAATATAAAATGTTGGGGAATCTACCTGCCAAGTCACACATAGGAACTATACAAATGCAACTATAAAACATTTTTATAGAAATGAAGACATAACCAAGAAGAACTGGAAAAATATTCATTGCTTATTGGTATGTTGAGCCACTATGATAAAATTACAATGCTACCTAAATTAATTTATCTATTCAGTGCAATGCTACCAAATTGCAAAAGAATTATTAAATACTAAGAAAAACTAATAGCATTCATCTGGAAGAATAAAAAATCAAGATTTAAAAAGAAATTTTCAAAAAGTGGGAAGGAATTGTACTGGAAGTACTATATCAATCTATACTACAAGGCAGTGATCCTCAAAATGATTTGCTACTGGCTAAAAAATAGAGAAGTCTAGCTAATAGAACAGAAGAACTGATTTTACTATTCTGTAGAGCAATTTGGAACTATGCCTAAAAGGCTATAAAACCATGCATATTCTTTTTTTTTTTCATACTCTTTAACCTAGCAATACCACTACTAGATCCATAGCCAAAAAAGAGATAAAAAAAACACAAAAAGGAAAAGGACCTATAGGTACAAAATATTTATAGCAGCTCTTTTCTGGTGACAAAGAATTGGAAATTGAGGAGATGCCCATCAATTGGGGAATGGCTGAACAAATTATGGTATGTGATTATGTTGGAATACTATAATGCTATAAGAAATGATGAGCAGCATGCTCTCAGAAAAACCTAGAAGGACTTACATGAGGTAATGCAAAATGAAATGTACTTTATACAAAGTAACAGCAATATTGTAAGATGATTAGTTGTTTGTTTTTTGTTTTTGTTTTTGTGGGGCAATGGGGGTTAAGTGACTTGACCAGGGTCACACAGCTAGTAAGTGTCAAGTGTCTGAGGCTGGATTTGAACTCAGGTACTCCTGAATTCAGGGCCAGTGCTCTATCCACTGCGCCACCTAGCTGCCCCAAGATGATTAGTTGTTAATGATTTACCTATTCTCAGCAATACAATGATCCAAGATATCTATGAAGGACTTATGATGAGAGATGCTATCCATCCCCAGAGAAAGAACGAATGGTGTCAATAGATTGAAACATACTTTTTTACTTTATTGTTCTTGATGTTTCTTGTCTGTTTTCTTTCACAACATGACTAATATAGAAATGCTTTGTGTGACTACACATTTATGACCTATTTTTGGTTTTTTGCTGGGCAATTGGGGTTAAGTGACTTGCTCAGGGTCACACAGCTAGTAAGTGTTAAGTGTCTGAGGCCAGATTTGAACTCAGGTACTCCTGAATCCAGGGCCGATGCTCTATCCACTGTGCCACCTAGCTGCCCCCATAACTTATTTTGAATTGCTTCCCTTCTCAAAAGAAGAGTGGAGAGAGAGGGAGGGAGAGAATTTGAAACTCAAAAGTTTTTTAAATGGATGTTAAAAATTGTTTTTACATGTAAGTGAGGATAATTAAAATACTAAATAAAGTAAAAAAATAGAGAAATCAATCAGTGGAACAGATTATGTATACAATATAAGGAAGCAAAAAAGCATAGTAGCTTAATGTTTGATAAACGTAAAGATCCTATATTTGGCATAAGAACTCATGATTCGATAAAAACAAAATAAAAAAAAAACTGCTGGGAAAACTGAAAAGCAGAAACTAGTTATGAACCAGAATCTCAAGCTCCAAATGGGTGCCTAGATTACTTAGAGATGAAGGGTAATATGGAGGGGGGGGGGCAGAGATGAAGGGAGAGGGGAAAGGCAGAGGGAGAGAGAGAAGCAAGAAATTACTTTTTGGCTCTATGGATGTAGAAGAGTTCATGACCAAATAAGGAATAAAGAGGACCATGGAAGGTAAAATGGACAATTTTGGTTTTATCAAATTAAAATTGCTTTTTGGCAAAACAAAACCAGTGCAACTAAAATGTAAAGAGGCAAATAAATAAGGGGAGGGATTTGCCACAAGTTTCCCTGATAAAGGCCTTAATTCCAAAGTACGGATGGAACTATTTCAAATTTATAAGAATAAGAATCATCTCTAATTTGTTGAGTGATTAAAAGACATGAACAAACAGTTTTCAGAGGAAGAAATCCAAGCTACAGCCATATGAAAAAATGACCCAAATCACTAAGAATTAGAGAAATATAAAATAAAGCAACTCTGAAGTGCCACTTCACACATATCAAATTGGCAGAGTTGACAAGAAAAACAATCAATTTTTGGCAGGGCTATGTGAAAACCAGGACTATTGGCAGAGCTTGTAAACTGTTCTAGCTATTCTGAAAAGCAATTTAGAACTATGCCTTCCAAGTTATTAAATTGTAAAGATAGATAGATAGATGATAGATAGATGGTATCTATCATATGATCCAATACCATACCTAGGCCTATACCCAAAAGAGATCAAAGAAAGAAGAAAATAACACACACACATATATATATATATATATATACATATATATATATGTGTGTGTGTGTGTGTGTATACACACACACACAAACACACACACACACACACACACACATATATATATATAAGCTCTTTTTCTAGTTACAAAGAACTTGAAAATGAAGTGGTAGTAAACGTGTGACCATTAATTGAGGAATGGCTAAATGCATTATGATATATGTATGTGATAGAATATTATCAAGTTATAAGAAATCATAAAGGGAAAGGTTTCAGAGAAATCTTGGAATACTTGTATGAACTGATACAGAGTGAAGTGAGTAGAAACAGAACAATTTATACCATAACGATATAACATATCATTTTGAAAAACTTAACTCTGAACTCTGAACAACACAATAACCAACAATGATTCCAGCAGACCAGTGATAAAGAAGTACAGATTGAAATATGTATGTATATGCACATATATATTAGGTGAAAGATGAAATGACTGAGGAAACAAAGGTTCAATCTTTTGAGCACATTGACTTATTAAGCAATACATACCAATTGCCTAACATATTGGGATCAGACCTCCTCAGCTTAGGCCTGGACTCCAAAGACAGGGGAAGACAGACTTTTACATATTAAAAACAATTAACCAAATAAGACTAATTAATTAAGAGGAAACAATATATTAGGTAATTTTATTTCTAATTGGATGACAGAATAGGGACTTTCCAAGTTGGGAGGAAGAGAGTGAACAGGCACGATTCCCTGAATTCAGAAAAAGAGGTGCCCTATTTCCACCAAGTATCTGTAAACAATTAAAGGAACATGGAAACAATAACTAATTGATCAGTATGGGACCAATCTTCAGATAAAACAGACAGGTTGCTTGAGATGTAGAATTGTGAGAATACTCTTTGCATCAATCTTTGGATATCACTGAGTTTCTGGTCAGCCTAACCTCAGTTCTTAGTTAAGGATCTCTAAGTATCAGGGAGAGGTGGTACAGTTTCTCAGCCACTCAGAGCTAGGTTCAAACAATTCAATAAGGTTTTCTCCCAATTCCCACAATTGGAGAGAAGACAGAAGTCTGACTAGGCCCATAATTGAACAGAAAGGGAACTAAGCTAGCTTCAAAATAAAGTTACAAGATGGAGTCAGTGTGGTTCACTCAATTCCCACAATTAATGATTTTGCTATGCTAATCCTCTCTCTCTAAATATACCCACATGTATATATATGAAGTATGAGTGTGCATGTATATAATAACCAATATGAGAAATTGTTTTTCTTGACTGTACGTATCTGTTACAAGGATTTTATTTTCCTTTCTTTTAAATGGGAGGGAGTTTTGAAGGGAGAGAAAGAAGAGGAGGAGGAGGGGAGGAGGAGGAAAAAAAGGAGGTGAAGGAGAAGGAGGCAGAGAAGGAGAAGGAGAAGAAGAAGGAAGAGGAGGAAGAGGAGAAGCAGAAGGAGGAAGAGGAGGAGGAGAAGAAGAAGGAGGAGGAGGAGGAGGAGGAGGAGAAGGAGAAGGAGAAGAAGAAGAAGAAGAAGAAGAAGAAGAAGAAGAAGAAGAAGAAGAAGAAGAAGAAGGAGGAGGAGGAGGAGGAGGAGGAGGAGGAGGAGGAGGAGGAGGAGGAGGAGAAGGAGGAGGAGGAGGAGGAGGAGGAGGAGGAGGAGGGGAAGGGGGAAGGGGGAAAGGGGGAGAGGGGGAGGGGAGAAGGAGAAGGAGAAGGAGGAGAAGGAAAAGGAGGAGAAGGAAAAGGAAAAGGAAAAGGAAAAGGAAAAGGAAAAGGAAAAGGAAAAGGAAAAGGAGAACACAATGATAACTGCCTTGGGAGGAGTTCTGGAGTTCTGAGGATCAATCGATCTAGTAGAGTAGTAGAGCTAGAGCTAGAGTTAGAGCTTCCTGGGAAAAGCCAGTCCAGTCTAGTAGTGGAGTGGCCCTTCTGCTACCAACACCATATTGCACAGTGAAATTTGTGAGTACTTGCTAATGTTCAGTTTCAGAGTTTTGAATTCCCTTTTCCATATATGCTCCCTACATGTTTGCCTCACTACTATTGCATTTTAGGCTTGTGCCCTCTCCTCTATGCATTTGTGGGAGAATGTACCCCAGGTTTTATGGAGGAATTCCTTTGCTAAGAACTGATTTAGTCACCTGGCTGATTGTTAAGGGGATGTACATGACTGGAGATTGTGACTCACAGGGTTATTCATAGAACTCAAGGTGGCAGTTACCCTCTTGAGGACCCAACCTGCCAGTGAAAATAGAAGTTTGTGGGCAGACTCCAGAAAGGAAGATAAATTTTAATTAGGAGCTCAACAAACATCAAGTATGACCATTTACATGTACAAAGAAGAATAGTAAAAGAAGATTGTATAGGAAATTGCCCTGTCCTTGTCAGTGAGTGGCGAGCTGCCGCAGTCTTCTCCTCTGCCTAGGCTGGTTGGTTCACTTCTCCATTCCAATTAAAGATAGAGCTCACTGGGCAATCTTTCTGGGCTTCTCAGGGATTGTTTTCTGACCACTTCCTGTTCCCATGGCCATGTGCCAGCTCCCAGGGCAGGACTGGCTGGTAGTTTTGTCTTCCCATGGCCCCATGTGCTTTCAGCCCAGCAGCTCCCTCTGATGGTGCATATGATCACTGGGCATTTAGATTCAGGAAAGCTGTAGAGCCAAGTTTCTGTGACAAACTGTTTTGGGATTACCAAGAGCCTCTCCTTGGGCCCTATAAAAAACAGAAAAACTTAACTCTTGATTTCCTACTCTTGTGCCCAAGTCCCATATTTTGTCTTTAAGAGTAAGAACAGCCAATGATTCTTTGTTTAAATAAAATAGGTCACCCCACATGCCAAGCCTGAGACCAGAAACCCCCTAAGCAAATTGACTGACTAGAAAGTTCTCCAGCCAAATTAGCCATCTCATTATTTTCTGGATGTCAGTTTAACTTTGCACTACCTCCATCCAAGAGGAGAGAATGTTCCATCAAAGACTAAATATAGCCATGGGAGCTAGACTTTTTCCACCGCTTATTTTCAGCATTTATTTCTCCCACCCTTTTCACAATAGTCTATCATGACTGCAGTCTAGTCAATTCAAGAACACAATCAACTTTTACTACAATGTAAGGGTATAGAAGGGTACACAATTTTTATAGTTGAGGTAAAAATCATAATGATCAAAGCTTGGAGTAGATTCAAAGCCTCAGAACTCACGTACAACAGTACACTTTAGTTTAAAAAAAATACAAAGAAGGTTTTGTGAACAAAAAACTATGATAGGACATATGTCTGCAATCTATTGGGAGGAGGTACAAAGTGACTGAGAATCATATTTCTTACATTTTTATTAATTTGATGTGATTAATATAACATTTTATTGATATTTCAGATAATTCATAAAGATCTGATTTTTTAAAAATCAGTTAGAACACCAGTCCCTGTGGCAATACAATAAAGTGTAAAAATATAATATTCATATAATGTATATGAATAAATAATGTGGAAATATGTGTTTTGTTTATCAGATCACAACCCAGGGAAAAGAAGAAAGTTATAAATATATATGTGCATATTTTAAATATATATTTATAACTTTATATTATATATAACTTATATGTATATACATATACATACATATGTGTACATGTATGCATACAATGCATACACACAAAATATACACAATATATTCTATTATATGTGTAATTATGTAATATACTATACAATATGCTATTATATTCTATAATATCATACTATTATATTCTATAATATTAGAGAATATTATTCTCTATATACATATATGTATATGTGTGTATGTGTAAGTCTGTATGGCCAGGTTTCCCAAGCAAAAATCTGACCTCCTATTCATCCTGTTACATAAGGGGGGGTTATGTGTGCATGAACACCTTTTAGGCACATTATCACATCATTAGCCTGTCCTTGACAGTCTTGGAGACTTTCTTGTCAATAATTTCCCAGGGAAGTATAGGTGGAGTGTGGGATCCAAGATATGCAGAACAGAATATCCAAATAAGGAAGAGACTTCTGCATTGCACCTAAGGTGCATACAGTGTGAACTAGCCAAGCATGGGGAAATCACACAACCTTTTAACCAATCAACTTCCTGCACATGTTCCCCCATACCTCCGATTCGTGCTTGCACATACAAAGAAGTCTTTCTACCAGGTATGCTTATATATATATAAATATCAGGGAAGGCTGGGGAGAAGCTAGACAGGAATTCATATAATGTCCGATGGGTGTCTGGGACACTGATACCCTCCCCCCATAAGTAAGTCTTCTTTAAATAAATCCTATTTCTCTAACCCTGGAGCTGCCACTGGCTTTCTTCAGTATTGAGTTGTTATCTTGGGGGCACAGAGAGGCATTATACATCTGAGCCTGGGTTTGTACTCAATAATTGGCATGGTGGGCAGGATACTGTACCCAACAATGTGCGTGTGTATATGTATGTGTCTGTGTGTGTATATGTGTGTGTGTGTGTGTGTGTGTATATATATATATATATATATATGAATTTTGTGTGTGTTGTATAATCAGGTTTCTACCTGAGACCCTAGAATATAAGCCCTAGAAAAGAGTATAGCTAATGAAAGCTTCCTCTGGTTTTCATTAGAATAACAAATTTAGAGCTAGAAGGAATGCTAGAGAGAACTTGTTTTATAGATGAGAAACCGATACCCAGACAGGTTGTGTGGCTTACCCAAAGTCACACAGGGAGTGAGTGGTAGAGCCTCTGACTTTAAAAAGTGCTCTTTTCCACTATGTCCCTCTGACTTGGCAGAAATCTGCTAACTACCAAAAGATGCAAACTTACTGCAGACCAAATCCCCAGCTTCCTGAGAGTCTCCTATGAGGCATGTGCATGAGGCATTTTTCATGAAAACTACCAAAAGAAGCACCATATGACTGAAGCTATCATTAGCTATAGGACCAAGTAAATGAGCTGAAAGAACCTCTCAATTTGGCCAAATTGTTAGACATGAAGAGTCCCTTGAAGGATCAGAACTGTTTCAAAGAAAAGGAAAGGAAACAAACAAACCAAAATTGAGAAGAGGCAGACAGGAGTCCTAATCAGTTTCAGAGATTAGAGTTTAGAAAGAAAGAAGAATCAATAAACCTTTGGAACAATGTATGAGACTCTTCCTGAGGATGGTGGAACTAGGCTCTCTGTGCCCAGAAGGTATGCACCTTTCTGAGCTCCAAGGAATGATATGGTGGTGTGTGTGTGTGTGTGTGTGTGTGTGTGTGTGTGTGTGTGTGTGTGTGGTGGGGGGGTAATTAAATTTTATTTTTATTTTCAGTTCCAAATTTTCTCCCATCCTTTACCTTGTCTCCTACCCACCAAGAGGGTGTCATGCCAGTCATCTTGACCTATGTCTTGCTTCTAGACTCCAATGACTCTGGAGGAGAGAGTAAGGATGATGACTTTACATAGCTCTTCCTCATTTACATCCTATTCACTTGCAAGTCAAGACTTCACTTTCCTGATGTCATGGTCCTCTTTGAGAACAAAGGACAAACAACAATACTCACCAAGAAGGTAAAAATATATGATACTCATTATACTTAAAGCAAAACATAATTCTGTATTAGTTATGTTCCAAAAAGGAAAGAAAAGAAAAAAGAAATATACTTCAATCTATACCATGGAATGATGTTGTAGAGATATCCTACCAGTGAGAGACAGTCCAGCAATGGTCAGAGGTAGAAAGGGTAAAGAGTATAGGTTGGTGATTCCTTACTGGCCTGATTTAGACAATTGAGACACCTGCTCTCTTCCCAGGCACTCTCCTGGGCCAAAAGCAGAGTAACTGATAAAATATTATCCCACCTTTGAGAATGTGAAGACAAAATTAAAACAGTCACTGCCCTCACAGCAACTACATTTTACTGTGAACTTTTGCTTATAAAATACAAGTAAATGCAAAATAATTTGAGAAGGAAGAGACGACTAGCAGCTGACAAGATGAGAAAAAACTGTGTAGAGAAGGCTGGAGCAGAGCTGAGCTTCCAAGGAAGACAAGAATTCTAAGAAGCAGAAATGGGGAAGGAGAACATTCCAGGCTGGGGTATGGCCTGGGAAAATGCACAGAACTTGGAGGAGTCAGAATACTCTGAGGCAAGAGTTCAGGGACCAACTAGTAGAAGTTTGTCTAGAACATAAAGTGCATTGAGGGGAGTAACATGAAATAAGTCTGGGAAGGTAGGGTGGAGCCAGTCTTGGAGGGAAATCTCAATTGGAATGCCACAGGAGCCGTCCTTGGCTTTCTGCCACTTATGGCAGGCTTATCAACTTTAGAGATTTCACAAAGCTGAGGGGGATAGCTAATGCATTGGATGACAGTCAAGATCCAAAAAGATCTCAACAGCCTAGAATGTTGGGCTGCATCTAGAGAGATGTCATCGAATACACAGCCCTCCAATTCATTCTCCATTCAGCCACCAAAGTGATTTTCCTAAAGGGCAAGAGTGACCATGCTACCTCCCTACTGAATAAACTCCAGGGGCTCCAGGATCAAATAGTACAAAATACTCTCTCTGGCAGTCATAACTTAGCCCCTTTCTAGCATTCCACCTTTCTCACATCTTACTCCTGCTATGTACTCTTTGTTCCAGTCACCCTGGCTTCCTTGCTATTCCATGAATAGGACATTCCATCTCTCAGCTCCCACCATTTTCTCTGGCCATCCACCATGCCTAGAACACTCTCTCTTCTCAACTCCACCCACTGACTTCTCTGGTTTCCTTTAAGTTTCATCGAGAATCTTATCTTTTGCAGGAAGCTTTTCCCAGCCCCTCTTAATTCTAGGACCTTCCCTTTGGTGACTATTTCCTATTTATCCTGCATATATCTTGTTTTCATATATTTGTTTCTAGTGTCTTCACCATTAGATTGTGAACTCCTTGAGGGCAGGAACTATTTTTTTGCCTCTTTTTTTGCTTAGCATTGTTCCTAGTATATAGTAGGTGCTTCATAAATGTTTGTTAATTGATTAATAGGGGTAATTGTAATATCCTACACTTTTATTAGAAAAATTAAACCTTGGCTAGGTGTAGTGGCACACATCCATAATCCCAATGATTCAAGGGGTTGAGACTGGTGAATCTTTGAGCTCCAGAGTTCTGAACTGTAGTGGGCTAAGTTGAGTGGGTATCCACAAAAATTTTGGCATCCAAACAGTGAGCCCTCAGGAGTGGGACGTAGGAGTGGAGCAGAGAGGGAGAGGGGAATCAGAGGACCTGAGTTCAGATCCCTGCTCTACTATTTATTATTTATGTGACTTGTCTCCATCAAAAGACTTGAGAATCCTCTATTTGTATTTTTGACACATAAACCTCCATCCCTTCATCTAGGGTTGCCCCTTAATGTGCAGCCACTTTGTGAGAAGCATCTTTTGTAACAAGTTCTAGACTCTCAGATACTTGGGGATAGACTAAATGTTTAGTCACTGATCACAGGATTGTCATCTTAGAGCTAGACAGGATCTCACAGGCCATGTAGTTTGAACCCTGTGGGGGGGAGGGGTTGTTTACATATAAGGAAACTGAAATCCAAAGAGAGTAAGTAACTTGTGTAACATCATACAGGTAGTATCAGAGGTGAGATTTGAAACCATGTTCTCGGACTCCAAGAGGCGTCTCCACTGTGCCACACTGCTTCTCTATGGGGTTTCCAGGATCAAAGGGTAGAGGGGTAAATGATAAATTATAGGTCAAGCACAGTGGTACAAATACTGGTGAGGCTGAGACTGGCAGATCTCTTGAGCTCAGGACACTTGAGATATTCCACTTCAAGGGGAAATGCATGAAGGCTAACACCAAAGCTCTCCAAAGGCCAAACAAGACAAACAAATCATCACTTTCACTAAGGAGATGTTAGCATCAGTGGGCTGTTAAGCCTGAAAAGATTCCCCTGAGTTATACTCCTTGGAGATAATCATTGAAAAGCACTTAGCACACTGCTTGGCACATGGTAAGTGCTATAGAGATGTTAGCTATTATTACTACTTCAGCAGTTATATTCCATGGCTTCACCCCATCAAAAGGATAATGTCCTTCCTCTCCCTCTTTTAAACTCTAACAGTCTGGTACAATGGAATAGGACTAGGCAAATAAATATAGTAAATTCCACTCAGTAAGTCACTGGTACTATCTCTATGTCTTCTGGGACCCTTTCAAGATGTCATTTTTCCAGAATGCTTCCCCAAGGAGAAAGGTCTTTTCACAAAACTTCTCTTAGCATTTTATACCACCCTGAAGCCTCTTGACCAGCTGCATTTGTTTACAAATACTATGGCAACCTTGGGAGCTCTGGCAACTATTAATAAACTTCCATTGACTAAAGAACCAGAGAAGAATACAGAAACACTTCAACAAGTCCCACTGACAAAGCACCCCAGCCTCCCCTCTTAAAAGGCGCATTTCTAAGAAGTCATCTGTTTCACGTTGATGTTGAAGTTTCTCACCATGATTTAGAGGGAAACTTGCCAAAAATCCATCCCTGTTCTTGTCTGTAGCCTCATTATGATTTATCTCAAATGCCCAGTGTATAATGAGGACAATCCCATGGAGTTGTTACAAGTGGTTTTGCAGACTTTCCCCCAGCTTTTTTGTGATATCCTTATTTGTATCCCTACTTTAAAAAGAGAGTATTTTCTTTTTACAAGTATATCTGCCTCTTTCTCAGTGGTTATTGATATAATGCTGCCTGTGGTTCTCATACAATATACTAACATTCCCTTCCCTTTATATATTTGCTCTTTATAGTCAAAAGTAAAATTGCAGATGAATTGAAATTCTTTTATAAATGAAATGAATGAATTGAAATTCTGTTATAAAATGAGGATTGGGTCTAAGCTGCACTTGTTTTTTGTTTGTTTTGCTTGTTTTATAAAGAGCATTTTGGTTTATATCCTCAACTATTTTTATTATCTTATGATTTAAAACCATCTTCATTTCTTAATATATCCCACTCCTCTCCCCTGCCTGGCAACCCATCCCTTGTAACAAAGATTAAAAAAGAAAAAAAAAAAAGAAAGGCAGTTCAGCACAGCCAAGCAACTTATCAAACCTGTATGACAGCATATGTAATGTGCCACACCCATAGAACTCAGTCTCTTTAAAGAAGGAAGGAAAGTGCATTTTCTTGTTTTTTTCTCTAATGCCAAGCTCATTCTACTATAACTGTATACTGTTTAATTTTCATTGTTTCTACTTTCTCTTTAAATTCCTGTAAAAATTATGTATATTATTTTGGGTCATCTTTTTTTTATTCTGCATCAATTTATTTATGACTTTTCCTGCTTCCCTGAATTCTTCATGATCATCATGCCTTACAGGATAGTCATAGTTCATTGCATTCATGCACTACTATTTTTTTAGTTGTTCCCCCAATCTATGACTGTCTACTATCTTTCCGGTTATTTATTACCACCAAAAGTAGTAGTTGTTATTTTTTCACCAATTTCATGTAACCCCAGAGGGGGCCAAGACCAAGAGTTCAATTAATAATCTTTGGAGGAACTCTGAACAAGTCTATTCCCTCCAAAGTGATTCGTAGAGTTTTAGAAATATTAAAGCACTTCAGATATTCAAAGACAGCTATTAGGTCCAGCCTAAGCCTTCTTTCCTCCAGGCTAAAACATCCTTAGTGTCACAGAATGTCTTCTTAACTGAACACTGCTATTTATGATGATGGCAAGGCATAAAACCAAGAGACATAGGCTCATTAATGGTGGGACCCACTGTCATGGAAGAGATCCAATACAGAGTCCAAATCGAGGAATAATTCTCTATAGATGAAGTCTTCTAGATACTCTTGTTTTCAGATGGCATTGTGTTGCTTGTATCAAGACACAAAACATTACAGAGCCTACTAAATATGCTAAAGAGTCCCAACTATTCCTAAAGGAAAAACCAAGTAGATGAAAAATACCTGTTATGCAGACTCTGACATTCAGTTAACCCAACAAACCTATGGAGTTTAACTATAAATATTTATCTTGGACATATGCTTTAAAGGAATGATGAATTGGGCCCATATTTCAACAAGAGAAGAAAAATGGATTTGATTGCCTTTGGGGAATTTCCAAGTTCTTTGGTTCCAAACATCTTCCTAAAACAAAGTCCCATTTTTAATACTAATGTTTTGGTGGTATTCTATGACTGCAAACCATGGAATATTATGATCTCTTAATAACTGAAACCGAGCATCATTCAAAGGTCAATGGAGAGGAATGTGGTGAATTTGACCAGAACATATTAACAAAGGAGTGCAAAGAAGGTGATCAAAGAAATATGTGACAGTAACATGGCAAGAATAAGAAGAAACTTATGGATAGTTAATGTACTCTACTGGTAATCTCACTGTGTCAGTAAAATTAAGAAGGTACTCAGAAATTTGGGTTTACCCTTATGGTAAACTTTATGGGAAGCCATGGATGAGAGTAGCACAGGATGGACACATGCATAATTGCAAGGAAAATACACATTGGTGAGCCCATAGCTTCAAAACACCCTGTAGTAAAGAGATGTCTAATAAGCACTTAAAATTTTGTTCTGAGTACAGGAACAGCAGTGAGTACATGAAGTTCTATTCAATGTACAGGAATGTGAAAGGAGTAAATCGTGGCTCTGTTGCCAATGGTGGAGAGCTACCAAAATGTTAAGAAGCCAGAAAACTACTTTCATTACCCACTGCATCCTCAGGCAATGGGTAGGACAAAAAGTAAATGAAATCTACTTTCTTTACTCCTTGTCTGACATAAATGATTGCTGTCCTAAAAGAAAGAACAAGACTAGTGCAGGGCGCCAAAAAGTTACACCATCCTGTTCCCAGTACCATTCAGGAATTGCTCTAACAAGGCCTAAATACAAGAATGGTCCCTTAAAGGCATTTGCTACTACCTTGCTATTCACTTAACTAAATAAAGTAACCCAATAACCCAACAATGGCTGGAATCAATGGCCCAGAAGCTTAAAGTAGACTGTGGGGTGATATTCAACCAAATCCCAAATTTGAAGTGTATTACCTTGCTTCAAGCCAACTCCAATTTACTCTAGTGTTATTACTTTCTACTTCATTGTTTGATTAAATTGTCCTGGAAGCAGAGGTGTGTTGGAAGGGAAGAGAATAAATATTTATATTTGTTGTTGTTATCCAGTGATTTTTTACTAATGTCTGACTCTTTGTGACCCCATTTGGGGTTTTCTTGGCAAAGATACTAGAGTGTTTTGCTATATAGGTAAGAAAACCGAGGCAAACAGAATTAAGTGGCTTACCAAGGATCACACAGCTAGTTAGTGTCTGAGGCTGGATCTGAACTCAGGAAGATGAGTCTTTCTGATGCCAAGGTGTTATTCTCTCCATTTTACATATAAGGAAACTGAGGTAAATAGAACTTAAGTGATGTGCCAAAGGTTACACAGCTAGTAAGTATCTGATGCTGGATTTGAACTCGTCTTCATGACTCAAAGCCAGGAGCTCTGTCCTCTTCACCACCTACCTGCCTTCTCTTTGAACAATTGTCAAATTTTCATAGTGAGCACTTATTCTTCAGAAATCAATAAATGCCACAAATCAGGATTTGACTTACTGTTTTGTTGATTGTCTAGATATAAAAAAGTGATGGAGAGAATGGTAATAATGCAGATTAAAATAAAAAATGTGTTTTGAGTACCCCCCCACCGCCAAGAATTGGTTGTTAAACAATGAGCAGTGTACTTCAGCCTAGAAACCAAGAAAAGAATAAAATAAAAACAGGTCTATGTCACAATTAAGCATGGAAGGATCAATCTTAGTATTTTTTTTCAAAAATTATTAGAAATCATCTGTTCAACAATCCCTTGGCTATGAGAAGTGTTCCCTTCCACTGAGCTAATAAAGAGATCTGTTCAAGAATTCTGCCGCTTCCCCTGGAAATGCCACTGCTGTTGCCATGGGCAATCCATTGTTGTAGGATGCCCACTGTCAGAATGATGAATGCATGCTGTACCTTAAAGGCTGTCAGTCAATTGCCAGGCAGCTGAAGGGCTAATTTGGTCCTGAATTGCAGAAACTAGAAAGACCCAAAGAAAAAGAAAAGAAAAAAACACAAACAATGAGACTGAATCTAGAATTCAGTAAAGAGACTGAAGGAGAATTTTTTTTTTAAAAAATACTTCCTGTCCAGGAACTTAAAGATCAGTCAGTATATTATCTTTTTTTGCCCAAGGGGAAAATCATTAAAAATTTATTCTTAAAACTGTTCCAAATGATCAGGGAGAGAATGGTGGACCACTATAAAAAGGGGAAGCACCTTGATTTGGGATTTGTGGGCAGAACAATATGCAATATAACAGAAGTTTTCTTCCATGCCAAGGTAGCTGCATAAATCTCTTAGAAGATGCATCTGTGAAACTGTGGATGAGTGAAAAGGTCACAAAGCAAGAAAGTTGGGTCCTAATTCTTTGGCCTTGAGCAAGTAACAAACCCTCTGGACTTCTGATTTTTCCTCTATAAAATGAGGAGATTGGATTCTACAATTTCTAAGGTCCCTGACAGTGCTAACATTTTATGATCTCTGAATTCAGAAGGAAAGCCCTTCAGAAGGGAGCTCAGGAAGTAGAACTCGGGGGGGGGGGGGGGGGGGGGGGGTGTCTTAGGCAGTCACTAGGAAACTGCAGGAGTGGGTTAGGTGGTAGATTTCTACTTCTGGAAAACCCTCAAATTCCATTGTTACTGTATTCATACTGTATTGTTTTAGCATTTAATTTCACATTTCTTATGATTAAGAATAACTTGATATTTTCAATAATTTAATTGCATTTCATAAGGATTTATTGTGTCAACTATGAGCTGACCACTATTCTAGCCACTGAGGAGAGAGCAAAAATGAAACAATACTAAAGTGTTTATAATCTCCTGGGAGGGGGGTCAGATAAGTAAATTATATACACAATCACACACATATATGTATATAAGTGTGTATGTATGTATAACCACATGTACATATATAATAATTGTATATTGCATAAATGTGATATATGTATACATTTTATGTCTATTGTATGTAATTTATTTATGGTAATATATAAACATAAACTCTATCTCTCTATATATAGCTATGTATATGTGTGTGTGTATTAAAACTTTGGGGACTAAGACTTTTGGGGCATCCTGCATACATGTATGGAGAAAGAAAGAGACAGAGACAGAGAGATAGAGACAGAAAGAGAGAGAGAGAGAGATACCCACATAGAGACTAGGGACTGAACCTATGATTTTATTGGTATAAGGAAGTCCCAAATAAAGAAACTCCCTCTACCAAAGCAGGTAGGCACCTTTTTTGCACCTTATAGAGAGTTGCCTCTACAACACTGAGAAGTTAAGTAGTATAACCTCCAATGTCCCTGATCGGATATATGCCAGAGACAAGACTTGAATCCAAGCTTTCTTGGCTTCAATATTAGCTCTCTCTATACCACACCTATGTTGCCTCTATATATGTTTACCTGTGCATATAAAGCCCCAGGTGATTGAGTGAGCAAGGTAAACTGGGCAGACTGGGTCATCCCAGGAGCCAAATGATCTTCCTAAGCATTACTAGACTCCCTTTTCCCCACCTTTAAAGTGAGTGGAGTTTCCCTAAGCAACTCATTCCCCTTCCTTTCACAAAGTTATGGCTTTCTTTTCAAACCCAGCATGCTTTCTCACCTTAATGTCTCCAGCACTCCTATGGCTTTTATTTTCCTGTGTGTGTGTGTGTGTGTGTGTGTGTGTGTGTGTGTGTGTGTGTGTGTGTTTAAAATTGGGGCATCTAAGTCTTGGATGCTTAGAAAAGTCTAATACCAGTGTCCTTACCTCCCCAACCATACCTCACATGGCCCCTCTGGCTCCAGGTACTGGCCCAGTTCATCTAGGTGAGATGTGTCTTTCTCCAAATATGGGATTCTATTGATTTTCCCTCTCTTTGTAAATATTAAATAAAATATAATAGAGTTTAGAATTTTTGATGGATAATAGATTTTTTTTCACCATGGGTAAATAAGTATAAATTTAAAATAACAAAGAATAAACAAATTTGTTTATACAGCTACTAGGATCCTCAGAAAGGGGACAAACAGGTTTCCTAAGGGATAAAAGGCATTCAGAATTAGTCCGAAGTCTCAGGCAAGTTCTTAACACCCCAGGGTTACAGATTCCTGACTCTGCTCACTTTGCTGGTGCCTGGTCATAACAAAGAATTAGTCTATACCCTCCGGCAGGCTTGCTTTCAGAAGCTTTTCTTAATAGCATCTCCTTTTATTATTCTCTTTGCTTGAAATGACTTCCTCCTTTATTCCATTTCTTCTATTTACCAGGTACCAGAAAGTTAGGGATCACAGAGAAAAACTACCTTCCTACAGATATCTTCTCTTCACCCCCAAGCAAGCCTTTGTAGGCAGAGGTCAAAAAATAGTTTATATACTCAAAGTTAATACAAAGTAATTTCAGCGAGTGTAGGTATATGGAGTCACCAGGGGAATAAGGAAAGTCCTCCTTGTCTGGGGAGACACTTGAGTTCAGTCTTGAAAGGACCTAAAAATTCCAAAAAGTAGAAGTAAGGAAGGAGAAATTCCAGGTATATGGATTATACCCTGTGCAAAGATACCAAGAAGGAAGCTATAATATTGTATATGGGGAACAAAAGCAAATAGGCCAGTGTAGCATTCATGAGGGGAAATAAGGTCAAATTATTCTGGAAAGATAGATGGTATTCAAAATGTGAAGGATTGTAAATGCCAAACAGAGGGTTTTACATTTTATCCCAGAGGCAATAATGAGTCATTTCTGCTTCTTTAGAAAAAGATTGGCATAGTCAGACCTATGCCTTGGGATTATGAATTTGGAAGCAGTGGGAAGGATGGATTAGAAAGAGGAGAGAGACTGGAGCAGGGAGATCAATTAGGAAATGATCATAATGGTCTAGGCAAGAGGTGATGATTACCCAATAATAGGGAAATAGTATTTAGCACCACCTCAAATACACATGGAGATTTACTAGATATTTGCATTTAACTAAAGGACTGGCTATTGGGAGACCCATCCTTCAAGCATGTTCAGGACTTTGCATGCTGCAATCCTTCATGTGGAGTCTAGGTAAACGTGCTTATGGGCATGTGTAATAGAGAAACCTGCTCTCAACTTCAGGGCCTGGGGCAGGTATCCTTTTTCTTCTCCACTTATTGAATCATGAAGAAAAGCCTTTTGAATTGCTGCTGAGCCCAAACTGAGCACTGATACAAAAAATACTAACTGGATCAAGTGATCTTTTTACCTTCCATGGCAAATGAGGAGGAGGAACTGCTGGGAGTTTTTGGATGGGGAGGGGGCCTTAGGGGTGAACTCCACTCTCTGGGTCCCTGAAGCTGGTGAGCACATGGCCTCCTAGAAAAGTATCTGTCTGGGATGGGGTGACCTCCTATTTGTGCATTCTTTTCCTTCAGTTCAAGCCTTTGTGAGAATTCAAAAAGTCAGGTTTCTAAGAGCCAGTGTTCATGCCACAGTTTGCCAATAGCTAAGCTCAGTGAGTCTTTACCGACACAGTCCTGAGGAGAGACTTTCCTTTCCACAAGGGAACAACTCCTGGATCATCTATGCCAGATTCTTGCTGAACTTGATGGGATAAAAGCTTTTATAGCAACCACTTTTAAGTTTGGGCTAACTCCCCAGAGACAAAGGTGACAGGGGAGGGAATGTATCCCTGCGATTAGAAGAAATAGTTCATAATTTCTGTTCTTAGTATTTGTTATTGTTCAGTTGTTTCAATTGTGTCCAACTCTCCATGACACCACTTGAGGTTTACTTGACAAAGATACTGGAGTGGTTTGCCATTTCCTTCCAGCTTATTTTACAGATAAGGAAACTGAGGTAAACAAGGTTAAATGATTTATACAGGGTCACACAGCTAGTAAGTGTCTGAGGCTGGATTTGAATCCAGGTTCTCCTGACTCCAGGCCCTGAAGTCTGTCCACTGCACCACCTAGCTGCCCTACTTCTCAGTAAATATTTCTTTATCCAAGCTAATTGACGCTAATTAGTTAAGTAACAATAGGGCTCAAATCCCTGGGTCAATCAATAATATAAGGGATATATTAACTATAAATGGGGATTGTTATTGGGGAGAACACATAAGATTGGGGCCCTAAACCAATAAAATTAGAAGAGTCCCACAACTCCTCAAGGGTATTCCTAGGACCCTGAGGGAAAGATATAGCCAATTGCCCTCTGGGGACTTGACCGATCAGGGCTAGTAGAAGTTGGGCTAATGACCCCCCAGAGACTATATAAAGGATACAAATTATCCATGTATATGTATGTATATAAACCTAAAATAATCTGGTCTTAACCCATTATATTGACATGTACATTTAAACAAATATTGTGCAGTTTGTGTTATAGCGGGAAGAACACTAAATTTGGATTCATTTTCTCTGGGCCTGAATTTGAGTCTTAGGTCATCCATTTACTGGCTGTGTTTACCCTTGAATGGGGCTTATTTAAACTAGCCTTAGTTTCCTCATCTATAAAATGGGGATGATAGGGGCCGCTAGGTGGTGCTGTGGATAAAGCACCAGCCCTGGAGTCAGGAGGACCTGAGTTCAAATCTGGCCTCAGACACTTAACACTTACTAGCAGTGTGACCCTAAGCAAGTCACTTAACCTCAATTGCCTCACCAAAAAAAAAAAATGGGGATGATAATACTTGCATTAGATATCTTGGAGAGTCCTAATAGTCTGGTGAAGCAAGTGCTTTAAAAATTGTTATTGCATTATGTAAATATGAGTCATTACTTCCTAGAGCCTTTGCATAACATGGTTGTTGAAATGTGTAGTTGCTCTTGCTGAGCACTTCATTTATCAAGTGTTATCAGAGAATGGGATATCCCACACAAGAGAATTTTTCAGATAATTAAGTTAAGAAACTTAGTTTCTTTCTAATGCTGCATTTTAAATTTTAGCTATTTTTAATGGAAACCTTTCTAAAAAGTATCATACATCTCTGACCTAGCAAGGAGGATAAGTTCAACATCAACTTTAACCTTTTCCTAGTTCATCAGGGTCATTGTTGTGAGCATTTACTTCTTTTCTATATAGTTATACCATGATTTTTCTTGGTGTTATTGAGGTGCGTGTAGGCTTGTTGACTCCAATAGTAAGTGGCCCAAGACTGTATGGAAGCTTTCTAGGGAGCCAGGTTGGGCATGAATTTGTCTGGAGACAATGGTGATCAAGTAGATGTAGCTCAATTCAGGACACTAAGGTCGAAGGCAGGCAGAGGGCTGTGGTCCATGGAATCAGGCCAACCTCCAGGAAGAGGAACTGATTACAGGGGAAAACTCTCTAGAAAAGATTTTTTTTTTCCAATAATGCTGAGGCTTTTTATACTCAGAAGCCCAGACTCAAATCTTTCTAACTTTTGGAGAATTTATTCCTCAATTCTTCACCTCTCCTGGACCAAGGCCTATATTCTGATATAGAATGCCTTGAAGTTGGTGAAATCATGCTGTCATTGCCTTATTGTCAGTTTGTGCCCTTCCAACTATTAGAGTTGGAAGACCTGGTCTGAGTCAGGGTTATTCCACTTATTAGTAGTGTAACTTAGGCAACTCATCTTACCTGTCTGGGGTTCAGTTTCTTAATTTTAAAAACAGGAATAAAATTCCTAAATGACCTATCTCATAGGGTCATTGTAAGAAAAGCATTTTGTGCAAAATAGATGATTTTGATTACATTAAATTAAAAAGTTTTGTACAAACAGAAGCAATGCATCCAAAATTAGAAGGGAGGCAGAAAGCTCGGAAACAATTTTTATAGTTAATATTTCTGATAAAGGCCCCTTTTCTAAAATATAGAAGGAACTAAATAAAATTTATAAGAATCCAAGTCATTCCCCAATTGAGAAAAGGTCAAAGGATATGAATAGGCAGTTTTCTGATGAAGAAATCGAAGCTATCTATTCCCATATGAAAAAAATGTTCTTAATCACTATTGATTAGAGAAATACAAATTAAAACAACTCTGACACCTGACACCTATCAGATTGGCTAATATGACAAAAAAGGAAAATAATAAATGTTGGAGAAGCAGTGGACAAATTAGAACACTAATGCATTGTTGGTGGATCAGTGTACTGATCCAACCATTCTGGAGAGCAATTTGGAACTATGCCCAAAGGGCTATAAAGCTGCATATACCTTTGACCCAGAAGTACCACTATTAGGTCTTTTTCCCAAAGAAATCACAAAAAACGGAAAAAGACCCACATGTACAAAAATATTTATAGCTGCTCTTTTTGTGGTGGCAAAGAATTGGAAATTTAGGGGATGCCCATCAATTGGGGAATTGCTGAACAAGTTGTAGTATATGAATGTAATGTAATACTATTGTGCTGTAAGAAATGATGAGCAGGCAGATTTCAGAGAAACCTGGAAGGACTTACATGAACTGATGCTGAGTGAAATGAGCAGAACCAGGAGAACATTGTACACAGTATCAACAACATTGTGTCTTGATCAACTGTGATAGACTTGACTCTTCTCAGCAATACAACGGTTCAAGATAATTCCAAAGGATTCATGATGGAAAATGCTCTCCAAGTACAGGAAAAAAGAACTGTGGAATCTAGATGTTGATTGAACCATACTATTTCTATTTTTTTTTCTTTTTTGAGGTTTTTTCCCTTTTGCTCTGATTCTTCTTTCACAGCATGACTACTGCAGAAATATGTTTAATGTGATTGTACATATATAAACTATATCAGATTGCCTACTGTCTTGGGGAGGGGTGAGAGAGGAATAAAAATTTGAAACTAGAAATCTTATAAAAACAAATGTTAAAAACTATCTTTACATGTAACTGGAAAATAATAAAATACTTTTATGGCAAAAAAGAAAAGCATTTTGTAAACTTTGAAGTGCTGTAGAAATTTGAGCTGTTATTTTTTTTGTTTGTTTTGGGCAGGGCAATGAGGGTTAAGTGACTTGCCCAGGGTCACACATCTAGTGTCAAGTGTCTTGAGGTCAAATTTGAACTCAGGTCCTCCTGACTCCAGGACTGGTGTTCTATCCCCTGTGCTACCTAGCTGCCCCTGAGCAGTTATTTTTAATGGGGAACCAGAGGGCAGCTAGGTGGTAGAGTACATCAGAATACCAGCCCCAAAGCTAGGAGGTCCTGAGTTCAAATCTGACCTCAGATATTTACTACCTGTATGACCCTGGACAAGTCACTTAACCCTGATTGACTCCAAAAAAAGAAAGAAAGGGAACTAGACTTATTGTTTAATAGATATTTAAAAAAAACCAAACTCCTAATGGGCAAACTCCTTCTTGTTGTTGTTGTTTGTCATCCTCCGTTCTGGACCATGACATCTAGGAAGTGACATCATGATTTGGAATGAATTATATTTAAGTGAGGCAGGGCTGTCCAAAGTTACTGGCCTCACTCTCTCCTCTGGATCCATCTGGTTCCAGTGGCAAGATCATCACATCAGGAGGACTGGAGATGGCCGGGATGCAGTGGGAGACCTTGGCCTTTTATGCTAAGGCCTTTCCCAGGTTTCAGTTAGCCTGAGGTAATGCCCATTCAGTGATTAAGGCTAGGTAAGAAAGGAGGCAAAGAAAGGTCTCTTTTCTGGTGTATGTTGGATAACTTGCCCAGTGTCCTATATACAGTGTGGGTCAGAGGCACAGCTTGAATCCACTCCAAGGGTGGTTCTTTATTCACTATAGCACTTTACCTCTCAGGCTAGCATTATTATATTAATAACAACCTCTGGAAAATGAAGTATCTGACTGGCTAAAATGCAGAGCCAAAGCAATCACACTTCTCCTGCTGACAGATACGCATATTAAAGCCAGGAATGTGGCCTGGGTGGGTGGAGAGCCCTGACATTGCCTCCTTTTGTTCTGGTTTGAATTCATTTGCAGTGAGGCATGCGAGCACCTTGGGAGTGAGCCCCTCTGTAAGGATAGCCTGTCTCTGCAGGGTGTCTTTCTCTAAGGGTCCTCAGCTAAGTGGTGCTCTGATAGCTTCTAGGTATATTTTCTCTGCTCTTACTATCTTCTAGATTAGTCAAACTATCCAAACTTCACTCTGCTAGAATATACCAGCCGGAACCTCACTCTGATAAGGGCATCATAGCCACTACATCCAACCACCAAAAGCCAGAGAGAGAGAGATTATGATTAGGTATTTCCATTTTAACTCCTAGGTCTGGGCAGAGATCAAAGCTTTTTGTTATGAATAACTGTCAAGATTAGGTTTACATGCTCTTAGATCAAAGATCTTTTCTGGCTTAGCTGCAAATAAATTTGAGCCAGAACACTAAGGAAGCCAAGGTCAATGTTCTCCAACCACTGAGTCCACATGCTTGTCTCTATAATGTATATCTGTCAGCTGCAAACCTGATTATTTTAGTGCTCTGTTTTAGCCACTGGAAAACCTCAGACTTCCTGCACTAATAAGTGTAATTGTCCCTTTTTCTTTAGTCCTACACAACGTAGAGGAGTTCATAGCTGATTCACTCTGATTTTCTTTTTCACTGTTCCTTCTATTGCATTTTGAGACTTTCACTGTAGTGTTTGGGGGAGGGGGTAGATCTGTGCTCCTCCTGGTACTAACCTACTATAATTTTCCCCAAATCTACCAATAACAATTGGTTCTTGCTGCAAGGGAAAGAGAGGAAGGCGTCACTGCAATACCTTTTCACAGAAGGAACATAAGAATAAAGCAGCATGTCACTCAGAATAACCAGAACCATGGCTGCTTTCTTGAAGAATCTCATACCAGGAGGAAAAGGACATATATGTACAAAAATACAACCTTTTTTTTTTTTAAGTGGGAGCTAACAACGGGAAACTAATGGAGTGTTTGCTCATCAAATGTGGACTGACTAAACAAATTAAGATATATTAATACAATGGAACACGATTGTGTTGCAAGAAATGATGAAGGGAATGGTTTCAGAGAAATTGAGATTTGTATGAACTGATGCAGAATGAAATGAACAGAACCAAAACAGTTTATACAATGACAACAACATTTGAAAGACAAGCAACTTTGAAACACTTAAGAAGTCTCATGAATACACAGTGACCAACCAGTATTCTGCTCTTCAGTGAATTTTTGTATGCCTTTTTTCCATTGGGCCAATCTGCTTTTCAAAGCATTCTTCTCTTCACTGGAATTTTATGCCTCTTTTACCATTTGGCCTATTCTGTTTATAACCTGTTATTTTCTTCAGTATTTTTTGTGCCTCTTTTACCAAGCTGTTGACTCTTTTTTTCATGTTTTCTTACATAACTCTCATTCTCCTCTAAATTTTTCCTCTACCTCTCTTATTTGATTATTAAAATCCTTTCTTGAGCTCTTCCATGGCCTGAGACCAATTAATATTTTCTTTAAAGCTTTGAATGTAGCAGTTTTGACTTGTCTTTTTCTGAGTTTGTGTTTTTATCTTCCCTGTCACCATAGTAGCTTTCTATGGTTAGAATCTTTTTTGTTTGTTTGTTTGTTTTTTGCTGTTTGCCCATTTTCTCAGCTTATTTCTTGACCTAATTTAGCTCTTTAAATTAGGGTTCTGCTTCCGCAGTGAAGGAGACACTATCCCAAGCTTCAGGTTTTTTGTTCAAGTGTTTTCAGAGATAATTCTGGGGACCTGTAAGTTTTCAGTTCTTCCTAAATGTATGATGTAGGGAGAGGTATAGGTGAGAGAGTTGTGCTATATATAGTCTGTTAGCTACCACAAGAACTCTTTTCCACCTTGGAACTGTCTGTGACCAGGGTCCCTTCTCCCCTGTAGCCATAAGTTTTGGTGTGCTAGTGCTCCTCCTTGCCCTGTGATCCAGAGCCAAGTATATAGACAATTGCAACAGAGTCCTGCCCCTGGTGCCAACAAAGGAACACCTTTAATCTCCTTCTGATTAGTTGTCTGACCCTCTAATGATCTGTGGGTTGAGAGACAGGCAAAAACCACCACTGTCACCACTGATTTAGTTGCCTCCAAAGCCTACTGCAGGTTTGCTGGGGATGGCCTGTGCTGGAGTGCTCTCTCTCTCTCTCTCTCTCCCTCTCTCTCTTTCACTCTGGTGAAACAAACCTTTCCTGCCCACCTTCTAAGTTGTCTTTGGTGTAAAAATTGTTTCACCCTGTCATTTTGAGGGTTCTGCCACTCCAGAATTTATTTTGAGACATTATTTTACATTATTTGGAGGGGTTTTAGGGGGAACTCAGCTAAGTCTGCCTTTTCTCTGCCATCTTCCCAACCAGGATTCTGAAAGACCTAAGACAAAGTGTGTTATTCACTCCCTGACAGAGGTGATAGACTAAATATGCAGAATGAGGCACACATTTTTGGACGTAGCCAGTATGAGATTTTGTTTTACTTGATTGTTCATATGGGTTACAGGAATTTTGTTTCTCTCTCTCTCTCTCTTTTTTAGTGAGGCAATTGGAGTTAAGTGACTTGCCCAGGGTCACACAGCTAGTGTTAAGTGTCTGAGGTCAAATTTGAACTCGGGTACTCCTGACTCCAGGGCCAGTGCTTTATCCACTGTGCCACCTAGCTGCCCCTCTTTTTTTCTCAATAGGGGAATGGGGGAGAGTGAAAGACAGAGAAAAATTGGGGCAGCTAGGTGGTGCAGTGAATATAGCACCAGCCCTGGAGTCAGTAAGATCTGAGTTCAAATCCAAACTCAGACATTTGACACTTGCTAGCTGTGTGACCCTGGGCACGTCACTTAACCCCAATTGCCTCACCAAAAAACAAAAACAAAAAAATAAGAAAGAGAGAAAAATATGTTTTTATTCATGAAAAATTAAATTTGAACTTAAAAAAGAAACAAGAGGTAGCCTAATTTGTCTGAAATATAGAGTAAATCAGGGAAGAGAGGTGCTGATGTGAAATGAACCTGAAAATACAGATTGGATTGTGAAGGGATATAAATGCCAACAGAAGAGTTTATGTTTTATCTTCCAAGCAATAGAAAACCATTGAAAATTTTTGAGCAAGGAAGTGACCTATCTTTAAGAATAGCAATTTAGTAACTGTGTTCAGCATGAATACAAAAGGGCAGAGACTAGCTCAGAGAGACCAATCAGGAGACTACTATATTAATACAGGAAAGAAGTGATTGGGATTTGGGCTAAGGTGGATATTTAATCTTGGATGCTATATCTCTCTTAATATAGCCTATACTAGCATTGAGTTTCTTGACTGCCAAACCACATTGCTGAATCAGTTGAACATGGAACCAGATTTACCAGGTTTGCCACTGGAAAGTAAGAGTTTTCTAAACTGATGTTGAAATAATTTGTTGTTCAGTTATTTCAGTCATATCCACCTCTTCATGACCCCATTTGAGGTCTTCTTGCCAAAGATACTAGAGTTGTTTGCCATTTCCTTTGCTAGTTCATTTTACAGATGAGAAAACTGAAGCAAACAAGGTTAAGTGACTTGCTGAGGATCACAAACTAGTACATGTCTGAGGCCAGATTTGAACTCAAGAAGATGGATCTTACTGACTCTAAGCCTGGCACTCTATCCACTGTGCCACCTGACTAAAACAATAATAGATAACTAAATCTTGGATTCTTATATTGTTGACCCACCCTAGGCATGTAGAGAACTGTCTTTACTTTGATGTACCCTTAAACTCCAAGTATTCACTTCTGAGGGCAGAACATCCCCTTAGTGGAGAGGCAATATGTGGCGCAGTAGAGCAAATGTTGATTTTGAAGTCAGAAGACTTGGATTCAAATTGTGGTTTGATTCTTCTTGTCTATAGGCTTTAAGACCCAAGAGGTCTTAACCTCATTTGTTTAATAAGAGGTCTAGACTAGATGGTCTTCAAGTTCGCTTGAAACTCTTTATCCTATGAACCTGTCATTAATAGAGAATCAAAGAGTTATACAATATTTAAACTGGCATAGACCTTAGAGAATATCTAATACAAAGTGCCACTATATGACTTAACTTATCAAATAATAGTACATGCTTCCAGGGCCAGACGAAATGTGTAAAGCTAGTGCACTGTGTCTACTCATGTATGAGTGAGCAACACTCCTCTTTCATTATCCCTTTCAAGTGTCACTCCAAGAGAATTCTGGGCTGGGTTTATGCTAATTCTACCCAAGAATTGAACCTCAGACTAAGTCTGTTAGATCTAGTTAGTGAGTAACAAGAGCTCACAGGCTCTCAATGACCCTCAGCTGGCTTTAAATTGCATGGCATATAAGAGTTATCACTGGATGTTGACTAGACATACAGCCATCTCTCAATTATCCTAATAAATGGAGATGAGGAGTAACATGGGAAATCCAAAACAATGGATAAAATGTAAATCATTATATTTAGCTTTAGAGAACATTCATGTTTGGGTTGGTTTGACTTAGTGTTAGTTTCTTTGTTTTTTGGTACAGGAGAGACAGAGGATTTACATTTCTAATGATATGTTGTTTAAGCTAACTAATTAACTATACCAAATAAATATGTAAGTAGGAGAGCTTGTGCCACTAGGACTTAATCATAGCAAGTGAAGGGAGAGGTAAAAAAGAAAATAAGGTGCTAACATGTTTACAAAGCATTAACATTCCTTTGACCCTTTGAAGAATGCAGTTTTCCCAGTTGGAATTCGAGGGACTGCCCATCATTTACTGGTAGAAGACCTCTGGTCACCTTTCAAAAGCTAGCTTGCTATTTAATCAATTAAGTCTGGGAGCAGCTTTGTGGAGTATAAGCCCCTATTTCAATACCAAAGAGAAGCAAGGGTGGCAGAAGATATTTCCTTCCTGTCCACTTCTTATTGGTCACAGTTGTGGTGTTGTTCACCCAGTAGAAGACATTCTATCTATCAGAGTAGAAACAACCATTCCAGAAAGACATTGACAGAGATGTAATCAAGTCAAGCAGCTTGAAGTAGGAAGCAGTCAATCATTTAACCAGCATTTATTAAAGATTTACTATGTGCCAGGCACTGTGATGAGTGCTGGGAATATAAATATAAGCAGAAAGACAATCTCTGTCCTCAAGGAACTTCAATTCTAATGGAAGAAGATCACACATAAAAGGAAGCTGAAAAGTGGGTGAGGAAGTAGGGGGAGTCAGGGTGAAAAAAAGTACCAAGTATAGGGGGCATAGTAGAGAAAGTCCAGCTTGGAAAGGAGGGAGCCATGGATGGTCCTAGATGGTCGGTCCTTCCTTCCTTCCTTCCTTCCTTCCTTCCTTCCTTCCTTTTTTTTTTAGTGAGGCAATTGGGGTTAAGTGACTTGCCCAGGGTCACACAGCTAGTAAGTGTTAAGTGTCTGAGGCTGGATTTGAACTCAGGTCCTCCTGATTCCAGGGCCGGTGCTTTATCCCCTGTGCCACCTAGCTGCCCCAATGGGCACCTTTCTTCAATGAAGATTTTAGAAGAAATCACCCAATTAGAGTGAGAGGCCTAAGGAGCTATGGATACATTTAATGTGTGGATTCTGGGGCTATAGTAAGGTTTTAAGATGAAGAGTTGGACCATGACAGAGGAAACTTGGATTGGAGCCTAGAGAGGAATGAGACAAGGAAGCAGCTTTAGGAGTGAGGCCTCTAGCAGAGGCCAGAGAAGAGAGCTGATGATGGCTTCCAGAGAGAACTAATCATGGCTGCCAAGAGTCTGTGCAGAGAAAAAGACCCAGGGAGCCCAGCTAAGCAACCTACTGCTTAGAGTAGCTATGCCCAGGGAGGAGAATTATGAGTAATGTATGACAAGAAAAAGGACATCAGAGCCCACTAGCATTAGAAGTATGAGTGGCTTTGGCCACATGAGTTTGTCATGCGTGTGCCTCACTACCAGCATACCCTAAGTCTGTTATTCCACTATTCCTCCTGATGCCATATGTATTTGTGAGAAAATGAGCCCTATGTTTATGGGGGAATTTTCCTTGCTACATTTTCCCTAGCTATGCTATCTGAATAGATATCTTTGATTTTACACATGCACACACAAATACACATACACACAATACATACACTATATGCATGTATGTGTATATATATATATATATGTGTGTGTATATATATGAGCATCTACTGGCTAACATTAAAATGTAAGGTAAGTGGGGGTATGAGGAGGATGAACATGAGTAATAATTTTAGGAATTAAGAGGACCAATGACATCATGGGGTGATGTCTTAACTTCCATGTAAGTTGGATTTAAGTGAGGCAAAGTTCCCCAAAGTTAACAGCTTTACTCTTTCCTCCAGAGTCATCAAAGTGCATTGGCAAGACAAAAATCAGAGTGACACTTTAGTCCATAACTGTTAGATCCTTAGGACAATCTTTAGCATCCAAGGTAATGATTATCCCTCCAAGGACTCTTACTTGTGAGTGTGACTTGTGAGCAGCATCCCTTGAGGAGGGTCTGCAAATAATTTAGGAAGAGGCTTAGGAGAACATGTAAGTATATAACCTAGAAATGTGGTGTGGTAAGGGAAACTCAGTATGGGATTTAAAAAATATTGTTGTGGATAGTCAACAAGTAAGATTGGTGAATCCTCTTTCAAATAATTGAGAAATAAGTGCACTTACTTTCTTGATTAGTAAATATACATTAATATATGTGAATATATGTATGTATATACCTGAGACCTAGAGTGTTATAGAAACTTTATGATCTCCCCTGGGTCACTGTCTCCTATATGTGCTTTATATTATTAATGATAACATTACTTTATACTATAATATTATATTTATATATATTTATTGATATATATCTTTATATTATAATAGGTATTACAATACTTATAATAGAATGATAATGCCATATAGATTATTTCTGTGCCTTTACTGAGACCAAAGAGACTTCTGGAAGACGTTCTTTGGGTACAGAGAATCCTGAGACTAGATTGTTCACAGGGGTTCTGAAGAAAGTTCTAAGTGGTTAACATCATTTGGAGGTGGGTTATATTAAAATGAAGTCAGGGGATACATGACAAGTAAAAATGATATCAGGGAGAAATGTAGGGACCCTCATCCAAGCTGTCACAATAGTTCCTACCTAGAACTGGTCCTCATAAAGTCATTCAGCTTATCTAGACAAAAGGATCTGCCTCCTCCCGAGGCTCCATCTTTGAACTTGGGGTTGGGATGGGTTTGACCTAGATAATATTTGATAGAATCTCTCAAGGAGAACTTGTCTTTGAGTGGAGGAGGGAGGGAGAATTTAAGAGAGATCTTTGGATTCCCCAAGATATTGATCATTAATAATTATTTCTCAAAATAAGTAGAGAAATAAGCATAACAGTTTTGTATTAGGTATCCATATAATCAAGGGGCTACATTTCCCATGAGGCTCTGGACCTCAAGGGCCAAGTTCCCAGGACTAAAATCCTATGAGATATTGTGTCTGAGGACAGGGAATTTGGTTATGAGGTGAAGACAGGATTCTTTGATGAAATGAAATGGAAAAACCTGGAAGAAAATCCTATGAAGAAGGGACTACGTATGGTTTCCAGAGAGTCCTGGAAAATTCATGAGATTCAAAGGACAGAGGACTAAAATAGACCCACCTGACATCATGGGATACAGTTTGCTGAATAGAGATGCCTATCATATGTTCCAGAGATTGGAGAGGTGAACTCCAAAGTCCCAAACTACAAAACAGGACAATACCTAGTGATAGAGCAAACATTAAATTCAGGGTTTTTTTTTTTTAACTTTTTTGTGTCATGGACCCCTTTGGCATTCTGGTAAAGCTTATGGACCCCTTCTCAAAATAATTTTTTTAATTGTAGAAAATGATACATTTCAGTTACAGATTGGTGAAAATATTCATTTTTCTCCATCCATGCTCACAGACCCTTTGAAGGCCTATGGACCCCAGGTTAAGAATCATTGATTTAGTGCAATCTCACAGTATACTTTGCAATGCCCTTACCAACTCAGAGCATGAGTTGTTTCTCCCTGCAGCATTCATTTGAGAATAAGACCCTAGTCCATTAAATATGTGAGAATGTTTCCCCTTTTCTTCACTCCCAATAATCCCAATTAAATTTTTATTTCTAAAAATATATATTCATTGTTCTGGTTTTGTCATAAGGTGCTATGACTAAGTTTAGATGATTTTTTTATAATCCTGAGTATTATCTAAGATGGGGACTTGAGCCCATTAAGGTACATTTATCATCCATATTACTCTTCCACCAAACCCAGTAGTCTATGAGAGTTCCATAGTAAGTGGAAAATGGGTTAGAGGGTTTATGAAATCAATTATCATTTGTGCTTTTCTTTTTTTTTTCTTTTTAATGGGGCAATGGGGGTTAAGTGACTTGCCCAGGGTCACACAGCTAGTAAGTGTTAAGTGTCTGAGGCTGGATTTGATCTCAGGTACTCCTGACTCCAGGGCCAGTGCTCTATCCACTGTGCCACCTAGCTGCCCCTTCATTTGTGCTTTTCAAGCCTATATCTCATTTACTTTACAAATTTTCTTTTCCTAAAGGAAGCACAGCAATTATGATTTATAGGAGCCTTCCACAATTTTCACCTCAGGCCTCTAACACTTGAGCTCCAGTCCCTTCACTTTTCCAGTGGATCAGTAGAAATAGCTTATAGGTTTGTATTGAAATATCAACCTCAAGCTAGTGGAATTTTAAGATCCTTACTCACCCCCACGCCCCACGCCCCCACTATTTGGGCTGCTATAACATTCCATATCCCTTATCAAACATCTCTAGACCATCCTAAAAGAATGGGTGTGAGGAAACATAAAGTGTGATCTTATCCTCTCCAGAAATGCCATTGTGTTACATAATGTGCCTAATAAAGTTAAATTCCACACTTGCACATGCCTGCTCTGGCTGAAATTATGAGCAAATTATCTTTATGTGAAAGCATTTTTAGCCCACAGAATCCTACCATTTAGGTTTAAAGCTTGTATCCAATCTATTTTGTCTGTTGAAAAAAGGAAGGAAGAAGAGACACTGCCTTATTTGAAATAATAACATTCGTTTGAGTTTAATAATTTATTTCTTTCATTTTTGAAATTTGGGCTATAATTCATAAGCTTTTAGATATAGAACCTCTGAGATGAATAAAGGAAAAAGAGTCTGAGACAGAAATAGAAGGGAAAATAATCTGGTATCTTTTTTTCAGCAAAGTTTTAATAGCCCTAGCAATAATAATAGTTAACAGTTAATAATTATATAGTATTTTAAGGTTTACAAAAAGAAAACTTAAAAAACTTTAAAATTTTTATTATTTACTTTGAGCAATTTTTCTTTTACAATTTTGAGTTCCCTCCTTCCTCCCATCACCTCCTACATTCAGTAAGAAGGCAAGCAATATATCAATTATCCATGTGAAGTCAATTGCACCCAGAGTTCATCAGTTATCTCTCTGGAAGTAGATAGCATTTTTTCATCATGAGTCCTTTAGAATTATCTTGGATCATTATATTGATCAGCGTATACAAGTCTTTCACAGTTGATCATCATTAAAACTTTACTATTACTGTAACAATGATCTTCCAGTTCTTTTCCCTTCAATTTACATCAGTTCATATAGGTCTTCCCAGGTTTTTCTGAAAGCATATTGTTCATCATTTCTTATAGCATAATTGTACTCCATCACAATCATATGCTACAATTTGTCCAGCCATTCACCAATTGATAAGCATCCCCTCAATTTCCAATTCTTTGCCACCACAAAAAGAGCTACTATAAATAAATGTATGTATGTATGTATGTGTGTGTGTATATTTACATACAGGTCCTTTTTCTTTTCTTTTTCTCTAATCTCTTTGGGATATAGGCCTAGTAGTGATATTGCTACATCAAAGGGTATGAAAAGTTTTATAGTTCTTTGGTAATAGTTCCTAGTTGTTCTACAGAATGGCTGGACCAGTACACTACTAAACCAATTATTGATTATTATACCTATTTTCCTTCAGCATTTGTCATTTTTTTATAGGTGTGTGATGGTACCTCAGAGTAGTTTTAACTTACATTTCTCTAATAAATAGTGGTTTGGAACATTTTTTCTTGGAGGCTTTGTATGTAGGAGCTTTGACTTTGTTTTCTTCTGAGTGTGTGTTTTGATCTTCTTTGTCACCATAGTAACTTTCTATTGACAGATTTTTTTCTGTTGTTTGCTCATTTTCCCAGGCTATTTCTTGACTTTTAATTCTTTGTTAAAGTAGTACTCTACTTCCAGGGTGGAAAGTCCACTGTCCCAAGCTTCAGTGGTTTTGTGTAGCTATTTTCAGAGATACTTCTAGGGACCTGTAAATTTTCAGTTCTTCCAAGATGGTATGATCTAAGGAGAGGTATGTTTGCTATTCTCCAGGCCTGTGCTATGGTCTGAGAGACCATAAGCACTCTTTTCTGCCCTGGAACTGTGATCAGGGTCCCTGCTCCACTGCAACTGCAAGCTCTGGGGTGCTAATGCTCTTCCTTGTGCTGGGACTACCCCCCAAGATTGTGACCCAGATATGAGTATGGGCAAAGTAAAAGTCCTGCCCTCAGTGCTAGCAAAGAGACCCCTGTGATCTCCTTCTTACCAGTTGTTTGATCTTCCCATCATCTGTGGGCTGAGAACTTCAGAAGCAGCCACTGAGCTATTGATTCAGTGATTCCCAAGGCCCGCTGCTCGTTTGCTGGAATGGTCTGTGCTGGAGTGGCCTGTGCTAGACTGGTATCCACTCTCATCCAGGTACAACATACCTCTCCTGCCAACCTTCTAAGTTGTCTTTGGCTGGAAAATTATTTCACCCTGTCCTTTTGTGATTTCTAATTCTCTAGGAATTGTATTATGACATTATTTAAAGATATTTGGAGGGGTTTTGAGGAGAGCTCTGATAAGTCGCTGCTCTTCCTCTGCCATCTTGGCTCTTCCTCCTCCACTCTCTGGAACATTTTTTCATACAACTATAGATAGTTTTTATTTCTTCTGAAAAGAGTCTGTTCATATCCTTTGACCATTTACCAATAGTAGAATGTCTCTTATTTTTACAAATTGGTCTTGGTTTTTTATATATTTGAAAAATGAAGCCTTTACCAGAGAAACTTGTTGTAATTTTTTTTAATATTACTCTACTGCCTATGGTACCTTTTAGCAAAATGTTTTTTAAAAATTAGATCTGTTTTTGCTTTTGCTTTGTCTGAGATCATGATTGCTACTTCTGCCTTTTTTACATCAGCTGAAGCATATTAGATTCTGCTCCAGCCCTTTATTTTAATTCTGCCTGTGTCTTTCTATTTCAAGTATGTCTATTTTAAACAACATATTCTTGGATTCTGTTTTTTAATCCATTTTGCTATCTGCTTCTGTTTTATAAGTTAGCTCATCCTATTCATATTCACAGTTATGATTACTGTGTATTTCCCTCCATCCCATTTTCTTGTTTCCTCCCTCTCTTTTTATCTTGTCCTTCCTCAAAAGTCTATTTTGCTTCTAACTACTTTCTCCCTTAATCTGCCCTGCCTTTTATCATTCTACCCCTCTTTGCCACATTTTCTCTTATCCCCTCAATTAGTGAACTAATAATTGAAGGAAGCTTTAGGGTCTAAGAGGCAAAGATAAGGAGGCCTTTAGCAATCCAAATTCCTGCTCATTTTTTATCTTCAATAGAGTATGAATATGTCTTACTTTTTAAGAAAAATAACTCCTTGGGGACAGCTAGGTGGTGCAGTGGATAAAGCACCAGCCCTAGATTCAGGAGAACCTGAGTTCAAATCCAACCTCAGACACTTGACACTTACTAGCTGGGCAAGTCACTTAACCCTCATTGCCCCACAAAACAAAAAGAAAAGAAAAGAAAAAAAAAAGGAAAGAACTCCTTGCAAGGCTGCTTCCTCTACCTGTTCAAGCGACCCCATTCCATCCTTTAATTACGTTTTTGGGTTTTGTTTGTTTGTTTGTTTTAGTGAGGCAATTGGGGTTAAGTGACTTGCCCAGGGTCACACAGCTACTAAGTGTTAAGTGTCTGAGGCCGGATTTGAACTCAGGTACTCCTGACTCCAGGGCCAGTGCTCTATCCACTGCGCCACCTAGCTGCCCCCATCCTATAATTTCAACAAATGATTCCCCCTACTATCTCCACTCTTTCATTGATTTTCAATCTCTCCCTGACTATTGGCTCATTTCTTATGACCTACAAACATGCCTATGTCTCCTCTATACAGAAAAAAGCTTTATTTGATCCTTCCATCATGCAGCTAACTTGTCTTATATCTCTTCTGCCCTTTGTAGTTAAAATACTAGAAAAGGCCATCTACAATGAATACTTCCAGTTTCTCTCCTCTTCCTCTCTCTTAACTCCTTATCATCTGGTTTCTCACCTTATCATTCTACCAGACTTGCTCTCTCCAGTTACTAATGATCTCTTAGTTACCAAACCCAGGGATCTTTTCTCAATCTTCATTCTCCGTGACCTCTCTGAAGTGTTTGACAATGTTGATTTCTCTCTCCTTGATACTCTCTCTAGGTTTTCAGGATACTACTCTCTCCTGGTTCTTCTCCTACCTATATGACTACTCTTTCTCTGTTTCCTTTGCTGGATCCTCCTCTAGATCGTGCTTTCTAATCCTAGGTGTTCTTCAGGGTTCTGCCCTGGCTCTCTTCTCCCTGTATACTACTTCACTTGGTGATCTCATCAGTCCCCATGAATCTAATCACCCTCTTTATGCTGATGGTTCTCACATCTACTTATCCTACCCCTATCTCCCTGCTGACCTCGAGTCTCACATCTCTAATGACCTTTCAGACATGTCAAATTGGGTGTCCAATAGACATATTAAACTCAATATGTCCAAACCAGAATTTATTATGTTTCCCTCCTAAAACCCTGTCCCATTTCTACCTTTCCCATTACCATAGGGGACAACACCATCCTCCCAGTCCCATAAGCTTGCCACATAGGAGCCTCTACTACTCACCATCTCTCATTCCTCATTGAATTTGATGCCAAGGCTTGCCAATTTTATCTTCGTAACATCTCTCCTATATATGCCCGCTTCGCTCCTCTGGCAATGCTTCCACTGTAGTACAGGACCTCATCACATCACACCTGAGCTATTTCAATATCCTGCTGGTGGGTCTGTCTGCCCCAAGTCTCTCTCCACTCCAATCCATCCTCCATTCACTCACTAAAGTGATTGTCCTAAAATGCAGGTGGGAGGGGCAGCTAGGTGGCACAGTGGATAGAGCAACAGCCCTGGAATCAGGAACACCTGAGTTCAAATTCTGCCTCAGACACTTAACACTTACTAGCTGTGTAGACTTGGGCAAGTCACTTAACCGCAATTGCCTCACTAAAAAAAAAATGCAGGTGGGACCATATCACCTCCCCCCCACCCCATACATACTATGGACCCCAGGTTAAGCATCCTCCTTTATTGTGAATGCTGTCTCACTCCTCTCATGGGATCTAGCATTTGACTCAGTCAACTCTCACACACCATGGAGCTCTGAAAGCCATAACTTGTGCATCGTTGGTCCCTCTGAAGTCTCATTTTTTGAAATCAACATGATTCTTGTGTTTCCATTCATAACTTCAAACTTAATGCCATCAATATATTATGGAAGTTGAAATTTGATGCTCTCTAAGGTTCTGTCTCATACTAAGATCCTGTGATACTAAGGATTGATTGAGTACTCTAGAGGTTACTAAAGGATGCAATATTCTGTGTATATGACACAGTCCCTGTCCTCCATAAGTTGACAGTCTTGACAGGAGATGGTAGACATAAAGAGCTACGAAGTCTGAATGCAGATGAAAGCATACTATTTTCACTTTGGGGGGGGGGGTTCTTTCTTGTGGTTTTTCCCTTTTGTTTTGATTCTTCTTTCACAACATGAATAATGTGGAAATATGTTTAACATGATTATGCATATAAATATTTTTTATCCCGAGTACCTGGCACATAGTAAGTACTTAATGTTCATTGTATTAAAAAAAGATTGATTTTTGGATGTTGACTCCATCATTCCAGGTGTAATTAATCTTCCTAAGATCATTTACACATCTCTGCTCAAAAATCCTCAGAAGTTTCCCATTCCCTTTAGGATAAAGTAGGAACTCCTTAGCCTGGCATTTAACATTTGCCACCTTCTGGTTTCCTCTCCTAATGTGTTCTCTCTTCATGAACTCTTTCCCATCTGAATGGAACAACTAGCTATTCCCCAAGTCTGATACTCCCACCTTCATGCATTTTTTTAAAGTTTTTTTTTTTTTTTGGTGAGGCAATTGGGGTTAAGTGACTTGCCCAGGGTCACACAGCTAGTAATTGTTCCCTCCCTTTCCTCCCCCCTCCACAAGATCACAATCAGGTTATATATGTACAATCCTCAAGTGTTCTTTTTATCAGTTCTTTCTATAGGGGTGCATAGTAAGCTTCCTCATTAGTTGCTTGGGATTTTCTTGGAGCACTGCTGGTAGTAGTAAAGTCATTCACAGTTGCTCATTGAACAGTACTGCTGTCACTACGCACAATGTCCTCTCAGCTCTGCTTATTTCACTATACATGGATGTTCATTAGTCTTTCAAGGTTTTTCAGGATCATCCTGTTTGTCATTTCCTGTAGCACAAGTCCACTCCACTGCAATCATATAACACAGCCTTTTCCATCATTCCTCAATTGATGGACATTCCCTTGATTCTCAATTCTTAGCCTCCACCAAGAGTTGCTATAAATATTTTTTGTACAATTTTTCCCCCTTTTCTCTTTTTCATGATTACTATTGTTAACCGTTTCCCTTCCATCTTATTCCCTTCCCCATGATATTTATTCTATTATCCATCTTCTTTCATCCTATCACTCTTCAAAAGGGATTTGCTTCTGTCTGTCCCCTCCCCCACTCTGCCCTTCCTTCTTTTGCCCCTCTCTCTTTATCCCCTTCCCCTCCTATTTTCCTGCAGGGTTAGAGAGATTACTCCACCCAATTGAGTGTGTACATTATTCCCTCCTTTAGCCAATTCTAATGAGATTGAAGTCTTTGAGCTAATTCTGATGAGTGTTAGGCTCATTTACTCCCCAGATTAAATAGATTATTCCACCCAGTTGGGTGTGTCTGTTAGTCCCTCCTTGAGGCAGCTCTGCTGAATTTAAGATCTTTGAGCCTTTTCTGATGAGTGTAAAATTCATTTACTGACCTGCTCCTCTCCTATTTATTCCCCTACTCCATAAACCTTTTCCTGTTACTTTCATGTAGGATTTCACTTCTGCCCTTCCCCTTCCCCCAGTGATTTCCCTTCACCCCTCAATTTAACCCTAAAGATGTTATCATCTAGCTAAGTGACACAGTGGACAAATCATCACCCCTGGACCCAGGGGGATCCCAGCCAAAACCTGGTCTCAGACACGCAACAGTTGCCCACTGTACGACCCCACATATGTCCCCCAGCTCCAATTTCTTTATGGTTCTCTAGGGTCTTGTATTTGAAAGTCAAATTTGCCATTCAGTTCAGGTCTTTTCATCACAAATATCTGAAAGTCTTTATCATTAAAGTCCCATTTTTTCCGCTAAAAGATAATGATGAGTTTTGCTGGGTAGGTGATTCTTGGTTGTAATCCCATTTCCTTTGCCCTTTGGAATATCATATTCCATGCCCTCTGGTCCTTTAATGGAGAAGCTGCTAGATCTTGTGCTTTCCTGACTGGGGCTCCACAGTACTTGAATTCTTTCTTTTTGGCAGCTTGCAATATTTTCTCCTTGACCTGAGAGCTCTGGAATTTGGCTATAATATTCCTAGGAGTTTTCTTTTGGGGATCTCTTTCTGGAGGTGATCAGTGGATTCTTCCAATTTCTATTTCAGCTTCTTCTTCTAGAATTTCAGGGCAATTTTCCCTGAGAATATCTTGGAAGATGGTGTCTAAGCTCTTTCCTTGATTATGGTTTTCAAGTAGAACAATAATTTTCAAATTATCTCTCCTGGACCTATTTTCCAGGTCATCCGTTTTTCCAAGAAGATATTTCACATTGCCCTCTATTTTTTTATTCATTTGGATTTGCTTTATTGTGTCTTGGTTTCTCATAAAGTCACTGGCTTCCATCTGTTCAGTCTTAATTCTTAGGCAATTATTTTCATCAGAGAGCTTTTGTACCTCCTTTTCCATTTGGCCAATTTGACTTTTCAAGCTGTTGACTTTTTTCTCATGTCTTTCCTGCATCACCCTCATTTCTCTTTCCATTTTTTCCTCTACCTCTCTAATTTTATCTTCAAAGTCCTTTTTGAGCACCTCTATGGCCTAAGACCAATTCGTATTTTTCTTGGAAGCTTTAGATATAGGGGCCCTGATGTTGACATTTTCCTCTGAGGGTGCCCCTTGGTCTTCCTTGTTACTGAAGAAACTTTCTATGGTCCTCACCTTTCTCTGTCGGCTCATCTTGCCTTTCTTTTACTATACTTTTAGCTCCTTAAAGTGGGACACTATTTCCAGGCTGCAGCATCCCAAGCTTAAGAAGTCACAGGTGGTATGATTTAAGGAGAATCAGGTTCTTCCCTCGCCCAGCCTGTTTCCTGGGCCTAGATGACCCCAGACCAACTTGCCAATCAACCAGCTTTGTGTGTTGTGGTTGTTAGTTCTGATGAGCCTGTGCCCCTCCCCAACCTGGGCCACTGCTACTCGAGCCTACCTCCTGGTTCTCAGTAGTGGTGTAAAATCCAAGTTCTGCTTTAGCACCAACATAGACCCCTGTAGTCTCCCCCCTGCCCAGGGCTCAGCCCACTCACCAGACTGTGAGTTTAGTTCCAGACAACACTGGCACTTCAGCTGATTCAGAGACTCTGGGGGTCTGCTTTTCTGGTGAGGCCTTCCTGGGCCTGGATCTGTGTCAGGGTGACTGTGGGGTTGGGCTCAACTCCTGTATCAGCACAGCAGCTCCCTCCTTCTGACCTTCCAAGCTGATCTTGGTTAGAAGATGATTTCAGCACATTCTTCTGTGAGTTTTGCTGCTCCGGACATTTTCCTATGGCGTTATTTGGATGTTTTTTGGAGTGATCATGTCATGAGTTCGGGAGCTCACTGCCTTTCCTCTGCCATCTTGGCTCTGCCAGCAATTCCACAGCTAGTAATTGTTAAGTGTCTGAGGCCGGATTTAAACTTAGGTCCTCCTGAATCTAGGGCTGGTGCTCTATACACTGTCCCACCTAGCTTCCCCACCTTCATGCATTTTTTAAAAATTAATTAATTTTTTTTTTGTGGGGCAATGGGGGTTAAGTGACTTGCCTAGGGTCACACAGCCAGTAAGTGTCAAATGTCTAAGGCTGGATTTGGACTCAGGAGCTCCTGAATCCAGGGCTGGTGCTTTATCCACTGTGCCACCTAGCTGCCCCACCTTCATGCATTTTTACAAGTCATTCTCCTTTATGCAATGCAGTCTCTCCCTATATATAACTGTCAGAACCCTTGTCTTCTTTTAAGGCTCAGTACAGAGGACCCCTCCTCTGTGAAGCCTTCCTTTGTTCCCTCAGTTGATAGCATTCTCTTTTACTTCCATTTTCTGTACCATACTTATTCATAAATCAGGTAGGAAGGTGGTACAATAGAGCTCTGGGTCTGGAGACAGAAAGGCTGGAGTTCAAATCTGCTTTTAGATCCTTGCTATACGTGTGATCCCAGGGAAGTCACAACTTCTGTCTGCCTCAGGTTTATTAATTGTAAAATTAAAAGGATAATGACATTTACTTCCCAGAATTGTTGTGACAACCAAATGATGTATATTTCGTAAAATGCTTAACCCAGTGCCTGTTGTATTCTTGAGGATATCTTCATCTCCAAGCAGAGTGCCTGACATATAGCAGGTATGTGGCAGAGTGAATGTATCACCAGGCTTGAAGTCAAGAAGACCTGAAGTCAAATCCAGAGGAGGAAAAAATGAATGATGAATTTGAACTGTGGTTGGTGACAATATGAGGGCAGAAGAGAAGAGGGATGTGGGTGATGTTGAGGAAATAGAATCAATAAGACTACTGATCAGATGTGGAGGAAAGACAGAATATTATTTTTTTTAATTTAAAAATTTTTTTAATTTTAAATTTTGATTGTTTAAATTTAATTTAAAATTTTTTAATTTTAAAGCTGACTCAATCAGCTGTATGTCATATCAGGGAAACCATGGCTACTTTAAATATTCTTATTAACAATGTTTTTTCTTAATTAAAGACGTGATATGTAACTTTTTCAGGTTCCCCTTTTAGCTTGTCAATGTTTATTTTTAAGTTTTAAAATTTAATTTTAATTTTATATTTTATATTTATATGCTATATTTTAAAGCTGACTCCAGGATCATCCGGTTGTTTTTCACATCTAGGAAATTGTGGATAATTTAAGTTTTCTTTCTAACAATCTTATTGTTATTAAAAAAAGATTTAGGGGCAGCTAGGTGATGCAGTGGATAAGCACCGCCCTGGAGTCAGGAGTACCTGAGTTCAAATCCGGCCTCAGACACTTAACACTTACTAGCTGTGTGACCCTGGGCAAGTCACTTAACCCCAATTGCCTGACCTTAAAAAAAAAAAAAAAGATTTAGTCTATTTAAGGATATGTTCATCTCCATTGCCTGGCACATAGCAGAGTGAATGGAGCATCTGGCTCAGAGTCAGGAAGATCTGAGTTCAAATCCTGAGAAGGAAAGAAGTGAGTGAATGCTGAATATAAACTATGCTGGTTATAATATGAATGGAAAGAGAGGAATGTGAATGATATTGAGGAAATAGAATCAACAAAACTATTGGTGCTTATTTCTTTCCTTCTATTCATCAGAAATAATAGATTTTAGCCTTTCCTCCAAGATGGCACCAAAAGTGAAGAAGGAAGCAGTTATTTCCCCCAAGACAGAAGCCAAGTCCAAGGCCTTGAAGGCCAAGAAGCCAGTATGGAAGGGGGTCCAGAGCCACAAAAAGAAGACGATCCGAACATCCCCCACCTTCCGGCGACCCAAGACTCTAAGACTTTGAAGGCAGCCCAAATACCCTTGGGAAAGTGCCCCAAGGAGAAACAAGCTTGACCACTCTGCCATCATTAAGTTTCCCTTGACCACTGAGTCAGCTATGAAGAAGATAGAGGACAACAGCACCATTGTCTTCATTGTTGCTAAAGCTAAAATTCTAACTAGTCTGTCTAAAATATCTAATGAGTGGTTGCCAATAAATTATAAGCTTTAGCAAGAGTTAGACTTTTAAGCATTTATTAAGGAGAATAAGAATTTGGTAAAGAGAGAGAGAAAGGCCTATGTTCATCTATCTATTAAAGGGAGAGAGCATTTCTGGCTCCACTCTCCGCCAGAGTTCACACGAAAAAGAGCGAGTCAGAGCGCTCGGCTCCCCCTTCTTCCTCCCACAAGCAAATGTCACTTCCTGACGCCAAAGAAAAGACGCATGTTCTTGCCCTCAAAGACCTTCACCTCATGGGGGAGCTTTTCTACAGTAAGTCTCCAGCAGGTGGCATCATTCCAATCATTACATTGTGGATATCAAGGGCAACAAGCATCATATCAAGCAAGTTGTAACAAAGCTTTATGACATCTATGTGGCCAAGGTCAACACACTGATCCAGCCTGATGGAGAGAATAAGGCCTATGTCTGGCTGACTCCAGAGTATGATGCTTTGGATGTTGCCAACAAAATTGGAATCATCTAAACTGTGTCTAGCATGTTACTCTAATATAATAAAAAAATTTCCCAGTATACAAGAAAAGAAAAAAAAGGAATAATAGATTTTAGAGCTGGAAGAAACTTTAAAAATCCAACAAGTCCAAACCCCACATTTTGCAGAATGAGAAACAGGGGCAGAGAGAATTGAAATGACTCTCCCAGGGTCACATAGCTAATAAGTCTCTGAAACAAGATTTGTACCCAGGTTTTTCTGAGTCCTAACTTACAAATCCCGTGGCCTATCCACTATACCAGAGGCACAAACTGCCCAGGTATGGGTACTTAGAACAAGATTAAAATGAAGTTGGGGGGCAAAGTTGCTTTATAAAAAACATAATGTTGGGCATAAATAAAATGGCTGCAAATTGAATCACAAAATAAATGCAGTTTTTTTTTTTCATTATAATATTGCAGTCACTGTTCTCTTGGCTCTGCTTTCTTCACCTGAATCACTTCATACATATCTTCTTATATTCCATTGAATTCCTCAGATCCATTTCTTCTCAGAGTACAATAATAATCCATTACAATCATGTGCCAACACTTGTTCAATCAATCCTCAATTGTTGGGCACAGAGAGTTTTCCCCCAGCTTTTTGTTTGGTTTTCTCATTTGTAACAACCTCACAGGGTTGCCATGTCATTTTGTAATCTTCAAAGTTCTGTAAAAATTCAATAAGTGACCCTGGGGGGCAGCTAGGTGGCGCAGTGGATAGAGCACCGGCCCTGGAGTCAGGAGTACCTGAGTTCAAATCCGGCCTCAGACACTTAACACTTACTAGCTGTGTGGCCCTGGGCAAGTCACTTAACCCCAATTGCCTCACCAAAAAAAAAAAAAAAGTATGTGACCCTGGGACCCCCAAGCTCTAGGCTTACCTGGACTGTGTCTAATCCTAATCCAGAAGGGTCATTTTTTCTTTAGGCTCATCTACCCCCTAACAGGAGTTTACTCTGGGAGGTCTCCAAAGACACCTGTAAGTAGGTTTCCAAATACAAGCAATAGGATCCCCAAGATCTCATACAAGTCCTTAAGGTTGTGTTTTTTTTAATCCAGAACAGATATGGAGTGGCCTTTATTTCACCCGGAAGAAAATAAAGGAAGAACAAAGTCCTACAAAGGACTTGAGAATTCATAAACAGACACAGAAAAGATTACAAAAAAAAAAAAAAACAGTAGCCATAAGCTCCTTTCAGAACAGAGTGAACTTGCACAATAGGACAACACTTCAACCGTGGAGTTAGCACCCATAATTCTCACATGCTTCTGTCCCAAGACAGCCATTACAGTTCCGTGGAGGGGGAAAGAGAGAAATAACCTTTCCCACACTCCCCACTCTCACCCCATGCTCCACAAGAAAGGCATAAAGGAAAAGGTAAAAAGAGTGGTCTGATGGTTATTTTTATAGGCCAGCACTTGGTGTGGTTTCTCATTTCAGATAGCCAATCATCTTTTGGCAGTCTGAGTTACTAGAAATAAATCAGGAGTCATCTTTTTTTCCAGTTAATGAAGTGTCAATGGATCTACCCATTCCCTATGGGGAGAGAGGTAAATTTATCTGGACCCCCTGTAATCAACCCTTTCCCTTCCTTTCCTTCCCCCACATAAATGTGTTATTATTATGGTTGCTGGTCTGGAAGACTAGGGTGAATGATATACATTATCACAGTTTTCTGCTTCATACTCTGCATACTATCTTCACTCCCTTTTCAAATGGCTACAGGTCATACATAGTTGTCAAACAAGTCCAGGGATGTACAGAATTCAGTGTGGGTGCCAAGGATAATTATAGTTTAAACAAGTACACCAGCTTGAGTTTGTAGTCAATGAAGAGGATTATCTATATAATCTATAAGGAAGCAGAGGAGGTGGCTGCCTTCCCAATGTAGTCTGAGAGAAGATGCCAACCCTCCTCTCTATCTCCACTCCTACCAGCTATTAAAAGTCTTGCTATTAAAAGTCATTTCTCTGCATTAAACCAAAAAGTGTAGAAGAGGAATTGCTTCCAGAAAGGTGTTCTTTGGATACCTACGTATTAGCCAGGAGAAGAAAAGGGAAAAACACAAAGGAGGAAACTGAGACTCAGATAAGTGAAATGATATGTTCGGGGTCATGCAGGCTGAGAGCTGGGACTTGAATCCATATCTTCTAAGACAATGCTATTTTAGTTATATCATTCCCTTCCAGATAAATGAAACATGATGAAAGGAAAGCAGTACAAATGAGGGATAGGGAAGACTTGGGCAGAGAAATTAGTTCAGTGTGGAGAAAACATAAGGTCTTTTGGTGGGAAAATATCAACATCTTCATCCTTTAATGCCAGCAATTTGACATTTGGTCACATGACCCAAGAAAAAGAAAGGAATTTAACCATTGGTATGAGTCATCTTAGGAAACATCAGAAAGCAAACCTCCTATTGGGATGTTCTGGAAGATTCATCTGGTTAGGCAAGCTTTTTTTTTTTTTGGATGGATGTGGATGAGTCCCAAAGAACAAATGTTTCATTATGAGTTATATCCTGAACATGAGCCAACAGGTGATTACATTTAAAGAAATACAGATTTATTTTTTTTTAGAGTTTGTAAAATGCTCTCATCACCAAATTCTCTAAGGGCAGATAAACATTTCAAAAACAATACACTGGACTGAGAAGAGTAAAACCAGACTTCAGAAAAAATAACTTCAAATAAGTTCAATCAGTGGGAACCTAAAGTTAAATTACATTAACTATCCTGTGTGTGTGCATTCTCTGTGGCGGATGCAAACAGGTTGCAAGAAAATAATGATGCCTTTGGAAAAAAAATATATGAAAGACATCATTAAAGGGACCAGAAAAGGTGGTGGATGGGAAACAGAGGCATCAGAGAAAAAAATGTGGATGTTGTACTGGTAGCATTAAATACTACCCAAAAGAATTATTACCTCTTCCCAGTCACCAGCTTTAAACCTTGTTGTTCTATTCCATCCTTCTTTGCCACCTCCTTTCTACTGGAAACATGAACTCTCCTCCCCTCCAACAATCCTGAACTCTGATAGGTGAGTTTCAGCCTTGCCTTTGCTCATTTCCCAAAAGCAAGCTCCAAACCAGGCTGTCTACACTCACCACACACTTTTTAGCTCTCCTCTCTGGTTGTATTTCCAAACTACAATGACAATTATTTGAAGGCAAGGATTGCCTTGCTTGTTATCCCCATTACTTAGCACACAGGAAGTGTTCAGTGAATACTCTCTGTCTCTCTGTGTGTATTTCTCTGTCTCTCTGTCTTTTTCTAGCTTTCTGTGTGTCTCTGTCTCCATCTCTGTCTCTCTCCCTCCCTCCCTCCTCCCTCTCTCCCCTCTACTCAGTCCTCTTTCTTTTCCTCTGTCTCTGACTGTCTCTCTCTTTGTCTCTCTATGTCTCTGTCTCTCTGTCTCTCTGTCTCTCTCCCCCTCCCTCTCTCTTGCTTTCCTAATGTTCAGCAGATCCTCCATGGAAGATTTATGGGAGGTTGTGACCAAGAATCCCATGGAATGAGAAGGAATGAATGGGCTGTAATTTACCTCAGAAAAGGATATACCTACATCCATGAGATCATGTATACAGCAATGTCAGAGTATACATAAAATATATATACTGCACATGAAAACATCTCCATTATTGTTAACAACATTCCAGCTGGTGGAGCCTAAGGCCCTCTTTGAATTCAGGATCTGCTGAAATTTCAGCTCCTCCAAGAAGTTTCCCTGGAATAACTTGGAAAGAGGTTGATTTTCCCTCTTTTCACCAAGCATTTTAAATTTCTCAGTGCTAAAACCACTCCAAAAACACTGGAGTTAGTAAATACTATAGTCACAATAGTTCTTAATAGGATTACTTGTTTAGAGTTGTCTAAACCCCAGGTCTCCAGTTCCTCAACACCTGTTCTCTCCTCAATGCCTTTCACTCTGGCTTTGGTCCTCACCATTCAACTGAATCATCTTTTTCAAAGTTCATCACAGACCTCATACTTCTCTCATGCATTGATCTTTTTTCTAGTCCTCATCTTCCTTAATTTTTCTGTAGCATCTGATAATGTTGATTGTTCCCTTCTTCTGGATAGTCTACCCAACTCTACCCTTCAAAAGCACCACAATTTGCTGGTTCTGCCTCCAACTGTTCCTTTTCTGATTTCTTCATTGGTCCCTTATCCTGCCTCTGACCCCTTATAGTGGATATTTGCAAAGATGTCCTTAGTTGCCTATTTTTCATTCTTCACATTCTCTTCTTTAAAAATCTCATGTCCTTCTCTTTCCGCCATCTTGCAGTGCTGCAACCATGGTGCGCATGAATGTCCCGGCAGATACTCTCAATATCAACAATGCAGAAAAACGAGGAAAACTCCAGGTTCTCATTAGGCCATGCTCTAAAGCAATTGTCAGGTTCTTAACTGTGATGATGATGCACAGTTACATTGGCGAATTTGAGATCATCGATGATCACAGAGCAGGAAAAATTGTTGTGAACCTCACAGGCAGATTAAACAAGTGTGGTGTAATCAGCCCCAGATTTGATGTTCAATTGAAAGATCTGGAAAAGTGGCAGAATAATCTTCTACCATTCCATCAGTTTGGGTTCATTGTGCTTACAACCTCAGCTGGCATCATGGACCATGAGGAAGCAAGATGAAAACTCACAGGAGGAAAAATCCTGGAATTCTTTTTCTAAGGGTGTAAAACATACATACAAATAAAATACTCCAATGGACAAAAAAAAATCTCATGTACTCCCACAGCTTCTACAATCATGACTATGTAAATGATTTTTAAATTGATCTCCAGCTTTGATCTCTCTCCAGACCTTGAGATTTGCATTTCCAGCTGCTTATAGGACATTGGTATATCCTAGGTACAACCCCTCCTCCCCCATCATGAAGAATTATCAAGGCAAATCACATTCAAAGATCTATGAATCTGAAACATAAGTGTTATAAATTGACATGTACTATTGGCACAAGTAATATCCAACTATATATGCACATGCAGGTACTTCAAATATCACATACACATCTCTAATCACATGGCATGTCTCTAATGTTAGTACATACAACAATGGAATGCATAGCACATAATTAATAACATATATGATGACAGTTTCTATATTAGGCTAAGGATGCAAGTCTCATTCAATCTAAAATGCATAGCATTGCATCACCAAGGTATACACAGTGTCTGAATATATGCTTCACAAGCAGAAATATAGAACATGAAATAATAACTGGACAACATTATCTAATGACAAAGAAGTGTATTCAGAATGGACTTAGGATCTCATCAGTTTGGAAATCCCCTTCTGTAATGATGCAGATCATGACCCATCCATGCTAGCCCATACCATGTTACTGTTGCCCACATTCTCCATAATTTCACCACAGGGAAACCACCAAATATTCTGGTGGACTTCCTAGCTTCATCCTGACACCCTGTGAGTACCAACAGAGTACTCAGGCTCTCTACTTATCACCTTTTTCCCTTCTCCATGAGCAGCTTAAGTTCTCTTATGTCCCTGATGACTTTTATTCCTGATCTTCTTTGAAGCTCCTCATTGGTTATATATGTGGCACTTGCATTTTTATTGTCCTCTGTGTGGTATTCTTTTTTAATTCTTTAGAGACCATTCCATTCCATATTTTACCACTGAAGATCACTACCACTATAAAATTGGCATTAAAAGGATTGGTCCACTGGTCCTGGATTCAGGAGGACCTGAGTTCAAATCTGACCTCAAACACTTAACACTAGCTGTGTGGCCCTGAGCAAGTCACTTAACCCTCATTTCCCCTCCAAAAAAAAAAAAAGAAAGAAAAAGGATTGATCTTTGTTTTCATAGGAAGTTTCAAGTGACTAAGAGAGCTTTGCAATTTTTCAGGCCTCTATCCTTATCTTGTTCATCTCTGGACCCAACTTTTTGGTTCATCTGTACTACCTGTCTTATATACACACACTGTTGGACAAGTTCTATAGACTGTCTATCCAAATACATGTTGTAATCTGGGCAATTGACATTGCTTATCCATTTGGCCTTTCAAGTATGAATGGTCAGGCCAAATTGTTTTGTATGATTACAAATCACTTCCAGGAGGCTCTGCAATGTTCTGAGGCTTGAAGCAATTAATATGCTGTCATCCACAAATAGGAGAAGCTGGATGACCTCACCATCCATAGGCAATCCTTCCTTAACCTGAACCCTGTTCTGGGTCTCCCTTATCACACTGACAAAGCATTTTTGGCAAATATACATCTGCTTGTTCAGTACTCTAAGTCATTGAATGTGGTTATTTCTACTGTTATATATTTCAAGGAGTCTTGAATGGAACCATGTTAATCTGGTCCTTTATAAATTTGTTATAGAATCTCAACTGAGCCCTCACTGAAGGAAAACAATCCTTCTACACCCCTCACATACTATCCCATGTATCACAGTGATTTTTCTAAATCATTTAATCCTTCCTCAGGCTTCCTAAAGCATTCTCTCCCTTCATTTTCTCAACTAAAGACTTCATTTTATCATTCACTGAAAATATTGAAGGCATTGAACAAGAGTTCCCTTTTTTCCTCTTCATCTTCTCACATCACTCAGACATCTTCTTCCACAATCTCCTCCTTCACTACTGTCTTACATGAAAAAGTGGTTCTTCTTGCCACTCTCATACCCTTGATTTTGTCCCTTACAGTCTTTTCAAGCAGATTGCCCCCACTATTATCCCAACTCTCTCTCCAATCTTCAATCTATCCTAATGAGTTGATTCCTTCCATAATACCCACAAATACACCCACATCCCGCTTGTCATTTGACCTAACAATACCCATAAACTATCATCTTATATCTTTCCTCTTATTCTTGGCTAAACTCCTTGAGAAAGTTGTCTACACTAGGTGCCTCCTCTTCCTCTCATCTCACTTAGTTCTAAAACCTTAGCGATCTGGCTTTCAGCTTCATCATTCAGCTGAAGCTGCACTCTCCAAATTTAACAATGATCTCCTAATTGCCAAATCTAATGACCTTTTCCTTGTCTTAATCCTTCTTGACCTTTCTGGATCCTTTGGCACTATTGCTCTTCCTCTCCTAGATACTCTTTCCTCTAAGTTTTCAGGACACTTCTCTCTCTTGCTTCTCCCTCTACTTGTCTGGCTATTCATTCTCGGTCTTTTTTGCTAGGTCTTCATCTAGGTCATGCCCATTAACCATAGGTATCCCCCAAGGGTCTGTCCTGGGCCACCTTCTCTTTTTCCCCTGTAGTAGTCTGCTTGGAGATGTCACAATCCAATGGTCATAGCTCCATGATCCAATCTGCCCTCCTTCCACTCAGCTGCTGAAGTGATTTTCCTAAAGCAAAGGTCTGACTATGCCACCTCACCTTCCCTACCATGTCTCCTTCCCTACATTACTCAATAAAGTCCAATGGTAGCCTATTGCCTTCAAGATCAAATGTAAAATCCTATTTGGCTTTCCGGTCCCCCTACATTTAAATCCTCTCCATATACTCAATGATCCTGGTACAATGACCTATTTGCTATTCTTCACACATAATACTCCATCTCCCAACTCCCTGCATTTGCCCTGACTGTCCCCTATGCCTGGAATTGTGACCCCCCCACCCAATTTATCATGTCCAAAATGAAATGTAAAATTCCCTGTTCGGCAATCAAAGCTAAACCCATAATCTGACACTTTCCTATATTTCCAGTTTTTTCACACCTTACTCTCCTTTACCTACCCTGTGATCCAACGACACTGGCCTGCTTGCTGTCCCTCAAACACAATATTCTATTGCCCATCTTTTCAATGGCATGCCTAAAACTCTCTCCCTCCTCATTCCTGTTTCTGGGCTTCCTTGGCTTCTTAGCTAAAGTCCCATCTTTTGGAAAAAGCCTTTCCTAGTCCATTTTAATCCTAGTGCCTTCTCTCTGTTGATCATCTCCAATTTATCCTGTGTATATCCTGTTTGTATATAGTTATTTGCATGTTGTCTCCCCCAATAGACTTTGAGTTCCTTGGAGCAGGGATTGTTTTTTGTCCTTTTTTGTATCTTTAATTTAAACTTAGCATGGCACCTGGCACATAGTAGGTACTTAATAAATGCTTGTTGACCGACAAAAGACTGCTTGTTCTCTGCTGATCAAAAATACATTTAATTTGCGTGTGAATGGTCCTCAGTGAGATTCTGCATAAATTGAAGAATAAGCATATGGTTCAACAGTTATTGATAGTTTCTTGATTATCTTTTTTTCCCCTGGTATTAATAAGGTCTGAGCTTTTCCACATCATTAGCATCTGTGCTTCCTTCATATATCTTCTATATTGAACCCTCAATGCCCTTGCAATTTTTTCATCTCTAATATAAATCTCAATATACATGTCTTCCAATGCAGCTGTTTTTTTCTGTCTTTTTTCTCTTTAGTATCATGTCTACATCTTCTATAAACACATCTGGGGCTGTGGTGTTAGGGTCCAGTTGTGGTGATTGATTTGTCTTTGATAAAAATCTGATTATATCCATTATATAGGTCCAGCACTGAAAAGTGTTCCAGGACATTATGAATTCATGATGTGGTATACAGATCCACCTAAATTCTCTTGTTCACTGTCCAACAGTGTACTCATATCTGAACCTTCCCATTCTTCAAGACTGTCATTATAGGTGACACATGTAGACTACAGGGCTCCATAATGATACTGTTAATAACAGGACCTCCTTCTGTGGTCTTCCATCTCATGGAGGACAGTCTCCCAGTGGCTAATTTTCCAAGATAGCTTTGGTTGGAAGTCAATGAGGTAGATTTATTCATTGCTCCACATGCATATCCTGAACCCATTCACATTGTCACGAGGACTAAAACTAAGTGGTTTCCTCAATGATCTTTCCATTCCTCTCTCAGACAGTGGGAAATCACCAAAGTCCCATTTCCCTGAATCCACTTTTTTTTTGGTTTTGTTTGGTGAGGCAATTGGGGTTAAGTGACTTGCCCAGGGTCACACAGCTATTACGTGTCAAGGGTCTGAGGTTGGATTTGAACTCAGGTCCTCCTGAATCTAGGGCTGGTGCTCTATCCACTGCACCACCTAGCTGCCCCCCCCCCAGCTAAATCCACTTTTAAGGCATCCGTATGCCTTTAATTTTCTCTGTCACCATTGCTTGTCTTCCTGGCAGCTTTTGCACAGAAGGCATGGACTGTCAGAGGAACCAGGTATTGTGAACCAGCTCACTCCCTGAAGTTCTCTGCCAATATTTTGAACACACTGGAAATGGTCCTAGTTAATGCTGACATGTTAGATGTTCACCAGATCTGAACATACCAGAGCCATGGTGTCTACATAATTGCTGACACCCGTGACTTTCTTTTTTCCCCTTTCTTCCAAGTACAGAACAGCTGCTTATTTCCTTAACCACAAAAAAAAAAACAAACCCTACATAAGATGCAAAAGACTCAGACACACATTTGCAAACACAAAAACATAAAACATGACAAAAAACCCATGACACTCCTTCTATTCTCCCCATAAGGTAAAGACAATTTCACTCAACTGCAGAACAGATGCTTTGTATTCATTTCCCACCTATGCTGTCCATCAACTTGCAGAGTTGAGGCCTCCTGGACAGCAGGATGTGACTTTCTTTAGTCCTTTAGTTAAAGGATGGTCCCGGAAGTGGTATCCTTCTCCTCCAAGAAGTACGCCATTAAGGATATCTCCATCCCTTAGGCTGAGAAACAAATCTTAAGCTCGGGAAACCTCAAAATCACAAGGTAACTGTCAAAGCTAGAACTCTCCATTTCTCAGGATCCCTGGTTGCTGATCTGTGCCCAGGAAAGGTTTAGAGAAAGGCAGATGGTAACCAGGGACATGGGCCTAGTCTGTCTTCTACTCTTCCAAGTTCATGACTCCCAGAGGCATATATTTATGATATAAGCTGTCATTAATACCACTGGAAGGAGAGGAGATAAAATTCCCTCCTCTACACTCATTGGAAGTCCAAGGGAAGGAAAGAAGTTCACATCAACATAGCCAAAATATGGAGAGTTCTCATCTATCTCACAGTGGCTAAGCTCCTTTTGCAAGTTTCTTTTATAAAATGTCTACAATATATTTACCCTTAAGATACACTTTCCAGGACAGGTGGACATTCCACATCTTCAGTCCTTATTGTCACTCTTATCCCAAATTCTTTGAGTCGAGGAGGAAGGAATCAAAGCAGGATCTCTAATAGATTTCCACCTCAGGATCTTTAGTATCTGAGGCAAGCCCCCTTCCTCATCCTGTGCTTATTTCTCAAAGCCAAATTCTGTCCCATTGGGTTTCTGGTATGCACATTCTGCATTCCTCTCTTAAGTGCATCAATCTTCTCATGCCCTTCTTTTTTTTTTTTTTTTAATTGAGGCAATTGGGGTTAAGTGACTTGTCCAGGGTCACACAGCTAGTAAGTGTTAAGTGTCTGAGACCGGATTTGAACTCAGGTCCTCCTGACTCCAGGGCCGGTGCTCTATCCACTGCGCCACCTAGCTGCCCCATTCTCATGCCCTTTTCATCCACAGTTGTAACAGAATGCAATCCGGCCTCTACAGCCATGTTCTGCTTTTTAGTGTCCTTGAATCAAATTTCTGTGACTCGAAGGCCCATAATCTTTTGTCTTCCTAGCACAAATGATTTTGCTTATTATTTTGTTTCACTGCAGTCTTCCCATGAGTATCTGCCTTTGAGTCTGGCTGACTGATAGTGATTGACCAACTTGTTTCTCTATGTGAAAAGGTGTTTTCTCTTTCACAGACCTCTCCGGTTGCAATCCTTAAATAGTTTTATTGTGTCCAGCAGCACATTTTATTTAATTTGTTTTTTGTCCCTTTCAAAACCAATCTGCTGCCCTTGTAATATCACCTGCCCATTATCTAGCAGCCCAGGACTTACTTGGCATACCTGATTACATCTACTTCTTTAGGCTCTGCTTATCTCTTGGCTTAATACAGAACCTGTCTACACATAGAACAAGGTTAGAAGGTTTCTAGCCTTCATGCTACTATATGCACAGTGCTTGACACATAATAATCACCTAACAAATGTTCTATGTCTGTCTGTCTATCTCTCTATCTATCATCTATCTGTGGCAGTGAGGTGACAAAGTGGATAGAGCATTAGGCCAGGAGTCAGGAAGACCTGAGTTCAAATCTGACCTTAGACACTTACTAGCTATGTGACCCTGGGCAAGTCACTTAACCCTGTTCACCTAAGTTTCATCATATGTAAAATGAGCTGGAGAAGGAAAAGTCAAAACACTCCAGTATCTCTGCCAAGGAAACCCCAAATGGGTTTTCAGACTTGAATGAAATGACTAAACATCCATCCATCCATCCATCCATCTATCCATCTATCTATCTATCTATCTACCTATCATCTATCTATGCACAAGCTCACTCTATATTCATTGCATGGTTAACCATTCTCTACCCTTTACAATCTGGTCTTAATAATGTGGCATAGGGATCTTCTTATTTCAGACCATGCACTAACTTTCTATTTGTTTCCTCTGTATTTCTGTTCATTTATCTGCCTCTGCTGTACTGTTTCTATAGCATGTCCTATCCCGAACTTCAAGAGTTTCTCTCCAGATGGGTGGGGCAGTTCCCTGAGAAGGATTGTTAACTTGGCATGGGGGAGACCTCACACTGGCTTGTATCCAGTTTGTTCTCTGTCTCCAGATGTTGACTTCCTCTCATATATACATTTCACAGAATCTTCAGACAATCTCTCCCTTTGCAAACAGTTTTACTTGAGTTTTATTTCTGTCTCCCCACCTTCAACAGGGAGTAGAGAATAGGGTTAACTTGTTTCCAAGTATTACAGTTTTCCAAGTATTACAGTTTTCCAAGTATTGCAGTTTTCCAAGTATCCCCATTTCTAATGAGTGCTAGAAGATGCCAACTGATTTGTGACCTACAAACATATGTGGGACTCTGTTTTAATCTTTGTAATATATTTTTTTTAATTAAAAAAATTTTTTGCCGGGCAATGAGGGTTACACAGCTAGTAATTGTCAAGTGTCTGAGGCTGGATTTGAACTCTGGTCCTCCTGAATCCAGGACCAGTGCTTTATCCACTGCACCACCTAGCTGTCCCCCCTTTGTAATATTTAACAAGTATTTCACATCTCTTCAAATCACTCATAGTGTTCTTATTGCCTTTGCCCTCAATAGCAAGAGGCAAGCACTTTTAATGTCAAAAGTCCTTCATGAGCATTCAGTGCTAAAACTTACACCAATGCTCCAAAGATTTTACATTTACCTTACATATTTTGGCTTAGATCATACTCACAATGAATACAGCAATGCACCAGATACCAATATTTTAGCACCCACCCATGCAAAGTAATAAGTGACATTTTAGCATCAGATTAAAAGTACAATGAAAAACAGCAATTTTTAATGAAACAGGTTCCTAGGAGGAATAAGAAAAGCAAAATGAAACAAACCACAAAATTTCTTCAAAAATATAAAAATTGGGGGCAGCTAGGTGTCGCAGTGGATAGAGTGCCGACTCTGGATTCAGGAGGACCTGAGTTCAAATCCAGCCTCAGACACTTGACACTTACTAGCTGTGTGACCCTGGACAAGTCACTTAACTCCAATTGCTTCACCAAAACAAAACAAAACAAAAAAAAAAATAGAAATTGTAAGAAAATATGAAAGCTTCTCTTATGCCTACTTAAAGATACACACTTTAAAAATTACCCAGAATAAAGTACCCACCTGCAGGCATTAGGAGTTACTATTTAAAAGCGCTTGACTTATTCAGAAGTAAGAGCCAAATGCTGTCAAATGCTCATCATCCCTGCCAGCTATGACTACCACTTAAGACCAGACAACACTCCTGAGGTAATCACCAGGCTCTTTTTGACCCTCAGAAGGCTGGTTGCCTCTCACTACTTAGCTCTATCCCTTTGTGGGTGGCAAACTCAATCTAAGGGGTTGTGGTCATTTTACCCAATTAGATTCTTAGTTTGCTTCTCATTCTATTATGTCCTCCCATTCTTTTCATTACTGGGCTCAAATGATTCACTTAAAAAAATCTAATATAAAACTTTGATCCAAATATTAAGAATTTAAAAAATAGACAACATTAATGCATCCAATGGGGCAACTCTCTCCAGTCATTGTGACCATTTTGAAACCCAGAAGCATCCCCCTTTTCTGCAGGCAAGCCCCAAACTTTAGGGCTTCCCATGGGAAGCTAGCAGGGCATCCAGTTTGGGGCTTTCTCACTCATAACAAAGCCTCTTAGTAGAGTCAGTGTCCAATCTACTGTGGTGACTCAGTGAGACAAAGTCAATATTTTTTGTATTCTGCCTCTAGGTGATTTGAGAACCACTACTACATAGTGCTGGACACTCATATGCTCAAAGGCTGTCTCCAGTTGCTGCTGCTGCTGCTGCTGCTGGTGATGATGATTTGGGAGTCCCCTTATATAGTAATCTGTCCAGAAAACTCCCAGGTATTGATAAAAAAAGGCTCCTGGCAATGCCTACTACCTAGTTGCAATCTGACCAGCATCAGAAGACAATCCGGGAAAACTGGAGTGGCTCTGTCACTCTTCTACCTTTGTCTCTCTCACCTGGCCAATTTCATGGTCTTTCTTGGTCTCTCCTGGCCACCCACAGTGTACTCCCTGCCAACCCCGCTCCCGTCTTCAGTGACTTCCATTGGAGGCCACCCTTTGTTCAGGCAGTGTTAGGAGGAGGGTGGCTGGGCAAGGAGGGGCACTATATTCAGACGATGGTGACGATATTGCTGATTGAGGATAATCCCAGTAATTGGTGACCTATAAAGTACTAGAATATAAACAATGGCCTGCTCCCCAAAATGACAATATGGGTAGCAAATAGATATCATTTTCCATGTTCAGAGATCAAGTTATTGCCAATGCTATTCCGTTACATTGCCAAAACTCAGCAAACATGCCTTGGTCGTGATAATACAAACTCATCAAATGAGCTTCCTTTACTCCCAGTGATATCATCTCCCCTCCCCCAACCCACCACCAGCTTTGCCTCCTGCGCCTCTAGAGTGCTCGGGAGAACCTCAGTGCCTCCTTCCCTTCCCCGGGGCCAAATTATCCGGCTTCCCTCCTAGTACCTTCCTCTACACCCTAAGGTAAAATGGCTCCACAACAGGTCAGGCAGGGCAGAGTAGGTGAGGGAAAGAGGATTGCAAATTATGGGTAAACGCTCAACAAAAGCCTTATATAATTCTCAGAGTACTTCTCCCAGCACGGTCCCAACACACTGAACCCAGCTGTCCAATTTGCTATTGTCCTGGCAACGGGGGGAGGGGGGAGGAGGGTCAGTTTATCTTTCCCTTGCCCTACTTTTTTTCCCCCCAAATAGACGCCTTTTCATCTGAGTCCTTCTGCACGGAATACAAGGGAGCTGGGGAGGAGAATAGGAGGGGAAGGTCTCTGGCAAGTATGTGCTGGGCCGGCGGCGCTGAAGTCTTTGCCCTCCCCCGCAAGAGCTCTTCCTGCTCGCACTTGGGCTAGCTCTGGCCAGGAGACGTATTTGCGGGTTGGTTTGCTGTCCCGCTCCCCTCTGCCCGGCTTCCCTTTCCTCGCGCCGCTTGCACCATAGCTGTGTCCCGGCACTGGTCATCCTGGACCAGCTCCAGTTCCTTCTAAGCATGCCCAGATCTGAGGGGCCTGGAGCCCTGAAGTCCTCGTTTAGAAAGAGTATCTACCAGGCTGCCACTCTCTTACTAAAGGTCCTTCCATAGAGAAACTTTTTATTGATACTTGGGACTAAAGGAACGGGACTAAGGGGAAGCTAAATGCTTAACAACTGGTTCTCTGGAAGAAAAGAATGCTCGATACACTTTTCTTTTCTTTTTTTTTTTTGAGGGTCAATTGGGGTTAAGTGACTTGCCAGGGTCACACAGCTAGTAAGTAAGTGTTAAGTGTCTGAGACCGGATTTGAACTCAGGTACTCCTGAATCCAGGGCCGGTGCTCTATCCACTTCGCCACCTAGCTGCCCCAATCACATTCTTTTTTAAAAATAAGTTTATTGATGTCTTTTGTTTTTATCACCCACATTTTGTTTCTATCACCTATATTTCTCACTGTATATTTCCCCCATCTCCCTCCAAAGAACTCACATTTTTTTTTAGCACTTTGAGTATTTATAAACCATTTTGTTTATGACAACCCTGGTGGAGAGGTGTACAAATATTGTGGAAGGGAGACATCTAGTCTAACTTCTTCATTTTACAGATGAGAAGTGACTTGTCCAAAGTCACACAGCTAGCAAGTAGCACAATTTTTTTTGGTGACAGTTGTTTTTTAATGACTCACTATGATCTTTATTATTTTTTTTTTTATTTTTGGGTGAGGCAACTGGGGTTAAGTGACTTGCCCAGGGTCACACAGCTAGTAAGTGTCAAGAGTTTGAGGTCACATTTGAACTCAGGTCCTCCTGAATCCAGGGCCAGTGCTCTATCCATTGCACCATCTACCTGCCCAATCAATTGGTTTTTAAACTCAGATCTTCTTGCCCCAAATACAGTGGGCACATTACCCTATACTATGCTCCTCTTCAAGACCACTATAAGGTCCTGGAAATGGTTATAAGGCCTGTAAAAATATAAGTAACTGGACAAGCATAGACTAGCATCCATCAATAAGGCAGTGTTCCTCACAAATACTTCATATGGTTATAGTTTTGCATTTGTGTAAGGTTTGGCATCTCTAGGTCAATCTAAGTCACATCTTCCTGTAGCTTCTGGTCCTGGCCTTTCTCCCTCCCCCATCCATCCTTTCCTGGATGCTGCTGCCTAAGGTTACTGCCAATGCTCATGGGCCTCCGATCCAAGTAGGCAATAAGGGGAGCAGGGCATCCAGCAAAAGTCTACTCCACTAGTGGAGTGAAGTAAAACTTCACTGGCAACACAGTTGGTATTTCATTGATAGCAAAACTGACTAACCTTGGCCTGTGAAAAAGGGATGTGGAGAAACAGACACTTGAAGGAAAAGTAGAATATGATGGTACATGGGATTGTGGTAAGAATGCTGAACTTGGAGTCCTGGGATTCCAGAATCAGCTCTACCACTTAGCCTTCTGTGCCTCAATTTCCTTATTTGTAAAATAGGGATATCAACACTGCTTACTCAGAAGATTGTTGTAGAGCTTAAGCAAACTAATTAACAAATGCAAAAGTGTCCTATAAGCAGAATCAGACTGGAATTATATCTGTCTGCTCCCTTAAATACTGTTAGTCTAGGGATATGAATGAGTTCAGTCTCATTTCTGATCACTTTATTTCTAATTATTGTGGGGAAATTGGTTCCCAAGCTCCATGTCCAAAGCTTGACCCCCTTCCCATTCAATACCAGTTCCACAATGAATACAACTAGTATAGTGTTCTGGGACTCAGTTTCCTTGTCTGCAGAACACTGTTGTAATAAGAGAAGACCAGTGAGGCATGAGCTCTTATTCAGAAATAAGATGTGACCGCCAAAAAGAGCTACAGCTTCCCAGATTAGGAAAATAATAGCCCCACCACATGCCCTCTGCCCTGGCCAGATCACATCTGGAGAATCCTGTGCAGCTCCAGGCACCACATTCTAGGAAAGACACAAAGAGTCTGGGCATTATCCAGAGAAGGGAGACTAGGAGAGTGAAAGACCTCATGATCATGCTATCAAGTGAAGGATGATTAGCATAAAGAAGAAAGACTAGGGAGTCCATCTTGAAAGCTGTCTTCATATATTTGAAGGTGATTTACATGGAAGCAAGATTCAATTTGCTCTTCTTAGCCCCAGAGGACATAACAGAGAGCAGCAGATAGAAGTAGCAAAGATTTAGACTCAGTAGAAGGTGGGGAATCCTAACAATCAGAGCTGTCCATTAGTGGACTGGGCTGTTTCAATAAATCAACTAATCCACAACTATTATCAAGAACTTAGGCATCCACTATGTCCCAGGCATGGTACTAGGCACTGGATATACAAATAAAAACATTAAATAACACATTGTCCTGATATTCAATGATCGACCACTTGGACTAGATCCAATGTGAGTCTCTGAGATTCTGTGATGTTGTAATCCACAAAAATTTGGAAGTGATCTTAACCTAACTCATTTTGGGCAGGGCTGGTTACTAGCAAAGAAAGCAATGCCTGCAAGGGTGAGTTCTGAGCTCTCTTGTGAGTACAACTGGTCTTATCCCATGTCTCTCAGGTACATTCCCTTCCTCCTCCTTTCTTCCCCACCCTTACAAAATGATATTGAGGGAAAATAGGTAGTAGAGTAATTCACAGCTCAAAGCTGTACTATATACTCTAGAGACCTAGATTCAAACCTGGGCTCTCCCACTTGCTAGCTGTGTGATGTGGTTTAAGTCACTTAGCTGCTCTGGCGCTTAGCCTCCTTGTCTGCAGACACTGATGTAATGACAAGATCTATATGTAGAGAGCCTACAAGTTATGACAAGGCTGTCCCCCATCTATACCCTGGGGGTGTCATTGTGTGGCTCAAAAGGAGGCAGAATCAACATCCTTAGCCTCTTCTCCCCCTACCCTTCTCCAAGAGAGACTTTAAGAGGAGGGGAAATAGGAAGTTGAGGCTGGAGGTCACCAAACTGCTCTCCTCACAGAGACGTGGTACTGTGGGGACCAATTTTTAATTGGGGAGTGTTAACTAAGCACTCGCCGCAATATTGGGGCAAGGAAGGAGACCGGCAGCCTCCCTCAAAACAGAGCAGGATTTATTTTAACAAGAACGAACTTAAAAAAAAAAACACAAACGGGATCAGTAGGATCAAGGGAAAGGAAATAAAATGGGGAAAGGGAAATTATACAACCTGAAAAAATACCACTGCCCAGAAATCAGCTGAGAATACATACCCCGCTAATGTTGCCTTCCAGAGTCCAGCTAGAATGCCCAATTCTCCTCCCCCAATCCCAGAAAACCCCACACAGCCCCAGCCAATGGGATGGCTGCTCTGACAGTCACATGACTGCCCTCACTAGGTTTCCAATCATTATAATTTTACCAGGCCCATGTAGGGTAGGTGAGTGGTGATGACATGAGGTGCCAGCGCCATGGCAATGGCTACAACCAGTGGGTGGAGCACAGTGCGGTTTGCGGAGTCCCAGGCCATAAAAATGGAGTCCCGAGGCATAAAAACCTCAAATAACAATTCTTTACAGTACCAGGCTAAAACTATAACTATTTGCTCCCTTAAATATTGTCAGTCTAGGGATATAAATAGGTATGATCTCATTTTTGATCACTTTATTTCTCATTATTGAGAGAAAGGGGTTCCCCAAGCTCCATGTCCAAAACTTGTCACCTTCCCACCTAATACTAATTCCACAATGAACACACATGGCAAATAGCAAAGAACCCCATTTATCCAAATCATAGCAAAACAGAAATCAGAGAAGGTTATGTATTGGACAATATATACCAGACAATAAGAGTGAAGGTCTTATCTAACTCAGTTCAACCAAGAGAGAGTTCTAGATAGCAATCAAGAGGAAACTTCCAGAAAGCTCCAGTGTTGCAAGCTGATAGACACTTGGTGAAGACTATTGGCTCCTCTCCTGTCTTCCCTGAGTCTTTTCCTTCGGCAACCTGAAGCATCTTCCATCTTCCCTCTTGAAGCTCAAAGACTTGAAACATGAATCCCAAAAGGGACTGGAACTTGAAGAGTCCTAAAAAGGACTGAAGAATCAATCAATCAACCAATCAACATTGATTAAGTTCCTACTAAAGAAGGGTGGAGCTCCTGCATTATCTCCAGCTCTGCCCCACCCCTCATGCAGAGAAGGAACTTCCTCTCCACTAATGATGAGATAGTCCCATGCCAATAGGCTTTGGGACGGGGTTAAGCTGATAATACCTTCCCTGACTACCTGACAGGGTTTATATGAGGTTCAAATGAGAACATGTGGTGTCACAGAAATATCATTCAGCTTGGAATCAGATGCTCTAGGTTACAGTCCTGACTCTGGCTGTTATATGACCTGGGTCAACTCACCTAATTTTTCCAAGCCTCAATTTCCTCATTTGTAAAACTGGAATAATAATACCTAAACTATTCTCTCAGGGTCATTCTTTTTTTTCTTTTTTTGCTGGGCAATGAGGGTTAAGTGACTTGCCCTGGATCACAGAGCTAGTAAGTGCCAAGTGTCTAAGGCTGGATTTGAACTCAGGTCCTCCTGAATCCAAGGCTGGTGCTTTATCCACTGCACCACCTAGCTGCCCCTCACTTTTTTTTCTCTCAGGGTCATTCTGAGGATCAAATGAACTAATAGATGCAATGTAGTTTGTAACCATTAAAATCCCAAATAAATGTCATTCTTGTTTCCAAAGCTATTTTCCAGGGCTCCAGACATATGTGAAGTTTAGCACTTCAAGGGAATTATTTGATCCAAAGTAACCTTGGGATGAGTATGATTGAAGACCTGGAGCTAGAAAGGACCTCAGAGGCCAACACCATCATTTTACAGATGAAGAAACTGAGACCCAAGAAAATGAAATCTTCTGACTCTAGAGCCTTTGCTGCTTCCCTTAGTGCCATGCTGTCTCTTAGCTAGCCTCACCTATTCTTGGACTAACTTGAGGGTTGGCTTGCTCCAAGATGGAGTTGGCTTGTCTCAATGATTTTCATCAAAGTAGATCTGCCTCTCTACTCCCCACCTCCCTTTCTTAGCCCTAAACTGAACCAGATTCTGTTCACAGGCTCTGGTGTTAGCCTCCCAACTCACATTCCAACTAGCAGGTTTTCTCTTTTTATCCCCAGAGTAAGAATCCTGATCTCTCCAGGCTTCTAGAGGTAACCTCAAGGGGTCAGAATTGGAGGTGGGAATGGGAATGTCTCTAGTACTGCTGCTCATGAACATTACATGCTCATTTTTTAAGGAACAAAAGGATTTTAAATATATCTTATTGTAGGTCAATGAGAGGTACACTATGAATAAATGGACTCTTGTCATTTGTAGAATCACCATGATTCCAGTGGATTCAAAACAAATAGCTAAAGCAACTGACTATTTCTTTCATCAAGATGCTTTCTTTTGTCTCTTCTTTTCATTTTCTTTTCTTTTTCAGTGTTGGCCACATACTTTTCAATTTCTTCAGGATTTAAAATTGTGAGAAGCCAATCACTCCTCATGACAGGTAGTTCATTGTTTTTTTCCCAAGACTGAACCATTTCTGGAAGAGCCTTGATAACAAGTCTGATGATCAAATCATCAGTTTCAATGACTTCATCAGTATAGTTGTCCAAAAATTCACAGACTGACTTGGCACCTCTACCAATACCTTTCATGCATGGTATGTACCATAGGTGTCCATATTAGCCCTGCATATAGTTGATATAGTTAAGGCCACCATGTCCTCAGGATTTTTTCTAACAATGTCTGGTAACCATCAAAGTGACCCTTTTACTCTGTTTGCCCCACCCACCCTACTATGTAGAAAAGTGGGAATTTGCCTTAATGTGAAAATAGGAAATGAGGAAAGAGATGAAGGGGGAGAGATGGTATGGAAATCAAAGAATGGAAAGGAGTACCAAGACTTACAGAGGTGTCATCATGGTAAAGGAAATGAGTATTAAATAATAACAAATTATTGGGAAGATTCTTGACCTTTCCCAAAAATTTACCCCACCTAGACTAAATGGATAAAGTAGAAAAATCTTAAGAAGAATTTAACCTAAGGTGAATTCCACTATTCACCACTATTGTGTTCCACTCAGGCAGAACCTTTGTCTAGATTGCCCAAGGCTGTAGATGATTTGGAAGTAAATGACAACATCAGAGTCACACCCCCAATCCCTCATTAGAATAGGCCCACCTCTAATTATAATATTCATTCTTCTCATTAATTGTTAATCAGAGTTGATTGCCACCCTCAGGAACACCTACTCTTGCAAGGACATATAAGCGTTAAATGGGTTTCATCAGGGGTCTTTGGCATTTGAGACTATCACTGATCCCTCTTATTAATTATATTCTAGCATGATTAATAAAATGATTAATTACCCAGAAACATATGTCCCTATAACTTTTTATGTCATAAAGGCTCTTTTCTGGGACTTCTTCCTGAGTCCCTTCACTCTATTTCATGATGGACTAATTGTGGCAGATGAAGTTGGAGGTCAATACCAAGACAAGACTGCCAAGGCTTAAAAAAACATCTGCTGTAGGAGTTTCAGACTTCTACCAGGGCAACTTGAGTTAAACTTGAATCCCAAATTCATTCCCTGTACTGTGAGTTCTAAGTCCAGAATTTATGCCTTTTCACCTAGTGAATCAAGCATGGGGTGGACATTGCTTTGTTCAAAAGAGAGAATTGGTGGGCAACTAAACAAAGTCAAACCATATAGTTCCTAAAATTCCCAGGTCCAGGTTATTCCTTGGGGAGGACTTCAAGGGTTTGCAAAAGTTATGTGCTCACAGATGCTGGATAGATGCTTTAATGTTTTATTATGCATTGTGCTTTAGTTAATATGTGCTATTTATTCAGAGATGCATTGCTTCTTGTAATTTATAAATTACCCACATCAACAGCACATTATGGCATCCTTCAAGAGAAAAGATTCTGGAAGATACTTATTAAGTCCAGGCATGGTATTGCACCCTCTTATCCTAGCTACTGGGGAAGCTAAACCTAGTAGATGTCTTAAGCTGAGGAGTTCTGAGCTACAGTGGCCAAAGCTGATGAGATCCACGCACTAAATTGAACATTATATGATGAGCCTTTGAAAAAGGGGGCTGGAGGCACTCGGTTGCCTAAGGAGAAAAAAATGAGTCAAGATTGTAAATAGAGGGGCAGCTAGGTGGCTCAGTGGATTCAGGAGGACCTGAGTTCAAATCCAGACTCAGACACTTGACACTTACTAGCTGTGTGACCCTGGGCAAGTCACTTAATCCTTACTGCCCCACCAAAAAAAAAGATTGTAAATGGAAGTCAAAACTCCCATGTTGATGAGAGTGAACTTGGCCCCTGAGTAAGCTCTGTACTTACAGACTGGATGAAATAGGGAGCCTTTTTTAAAAAAGTATGAAACTACTCATTAAGTACATTTTTGGTGAAGTTGTGAACTGATACAACCATTTTGGAGAGCAATTTGGAACTATGCCCACAGGGCAATCAAACTGTGTGTAGCATACCCTTTGATCCAGCAATACCACTATTAGTGATCATTAAAAAAGGAAAAGACCTACATGTACAAAAATATTTATAACAACTCTTTATAGTGTAAAGAATTGGAAAATTAAGGGGATGCCCATTCACTGGGGAATGGATGAACAAGTTGTGGTATATGAATGTAATATAAAATACTACTGTGCTAAAAGAAATGATGAGCTGATGTTTTCAGAAAAACTTAGAAAGACTAATATGAACTGATGCAAAAGGAAGTGAGCAGAACCAGGAGAACATGGTACGTAGCAATAGCAACATTGTGCCATAATCAACCATGAATGGCCTAGCTCTTCTCAGCAATATGCTGATCCAAGACAGTTCCAAAGCACTCATGAAGGAAAATGCTGTCTGCCTCCACAGAAAGAAATGATGGATTCTGAATGCAGATTGAAGCATACTATTTAAACTTTCTCTTTTTTTTCACAGCATTTTTTTTCTTTTGGTCTATTTCCTCCTTCACAATATAACTGATACGGAAATATGTTTTATGTGATTATATATTTACAACCTATATTAAATTGCTTTACCATCTTAGGGAGAGAGAGGGGGAGGAGAGAGGGAATAAAGGGAGAAAATTTAGAACTCAAAAATTGTTTTTAAATGAATATTAAAATTGTCTTTACAAATAATTGGAAAAAATAAAATACTATAAAAAAGAAACCACTCATTAAGGTGTAAGAACAAAAATTGAGACCCTCTTACAAAGAGAAGGACTGTCTAAATATGTACAATGCACTCATTCATTCATTCATTCATTCATTCATTCATTCATTCATTCATTCTCTATTTATTAGACTAGACTCATGGTTTCTTTGGCATATGGATCTCCCAGTAATGAAATTCCCTTTACAATGCAGATGGACAAATGCTATGAAATTCATAAACTCAGAGTTTTCTGAGGCACTGAGATGTTAAGTCACTTGGGTCACATAGACAATTTGTATTAACAACAAGAATCAAACTCAGGTCTTCCTAACTCCAAAAGAAGCCCTCTCTCTACTACACTATATTGCCTCTTGTCCACTGCCTATGTGAGAAAAGATTTATAACTGAAAGTACTGAGCAAACTGGATACAAGCCAAGGTATGAGTTTTACTATGGCAAGCTCGGCTTTTTTCCAGGAGATCTGCCACATCCAACTGTCAAGTCCTAGACAGGACATCCTGCAAACACAGCAGCAGTGATAGGTGACCCAAATGGAGAAAAGGAAGAGATCACTGAACAGTTGTAAGGGACTAGTTTTCAATCTGGTGTACACTCTGAAATTTGAAAACCCTGATGTCAGGGTATTGGAATGCTTGCAAAGGTTAGAGAAATAATTTGGCATTGGCTTATACTAAATTTGTCAGCGCTTGACAACGTGAAGGGGAGGATCCCTCCAAGCTCCTGTTACAAGAGAGACTGGTTTGGAGGCTAGTAGTTAAGGGAGCTATGAAGCTTGAAGACATTGATGGTGTCAAGTAGCCCCACATAAGTACTGGGCTGATAGGGAGTAGGGAGCTGCTGCTATGTGGGCTTCTAATTCAACTTAAAAAGCCAAAAATAGTATAGATGTAATGAACTGGTGTATGAAATAGGGTTATTTGCGTAAAAAAAAATCTGACTCCTAAAGAGAGCCAAGTTTCACCCCAAACACCTAGAAAATGGCACCTGAAATAACTTCATTTGCTTGGGATACAGAAACAAGGCCCAGACCTGAAGTTGGGAGCTCAAGGAAAAGTGTTCCGAGAAATGGGATGATAGGCATAGCTGCTGATCCCAGAGAGACAAAAGATCATGAACCCAGTGGTCCCTACAGCCTGATGCAAGCACATCAACAATGTAATAAAGACGTAGCAGCAGAATTAGATTCTATTATAATTGTGTTCAAAATGGATATATAAACATTGACGGAACTGAAGAGAGGAATTCAGACTTGATTTGGTAGAAAAGTATTGACCTCTAACTTTGTATTTCCTGAGATGTCTGTTTTGTTTTCCTCCTGTGGAAGGGGGAAAGGAATGGGCATTTATATAGCACCATTTATAAGCATTTTTATGGCACTTAATAAGGCACCAGATTGACCTAAGCACTTTACAATTATTATCTCATTCAATCCTCACATCAACCCTGTGAGGTAGGTGTTATTACTATCCTCATTTTATGGTCAAGGAAACTAAGGCAAACAGAGGTTAAGTGACTAGCCCAGGATCACACAGCTAGTAAATGTCTGAGATTGGATTTGAACTGGGGTCTTCCTGGCTAATGCCCCAGAGCTCTATCTGCTGTGCCACCTAGCTGTTTAGGTGGAATGTAAACTCCTTAAAGGCTGGGGCTGCTTCAATTTTGTCTTTGTATCCCCAGGATTCAACACAATTCCTGACAATATAATAGGCAAATAATGGAGGCTTATTTCTGATTAATTGATTGGTATATCCTGTGTTGGGAAATGGTTATGGGATCAAAGATATAGGTCATGAAAATCACCTCAGTCCATGAAGATCCGAAGCTTTACCTCATCAACAATAGTTTATGGGGCTTCTTTCTCTGTCTGTACTCAGAAGGTTTTGTACAGGGTAACATTGATAATAACTGACTGGGGAGTTCTGCACTCATCCTGGAAATTTTCTCATTCCCTGCTTAGTGGGAAATGATGAGTAAGTGCCCTCCTTTCTACGGTTTCCAGAGGGTCTTCTTTCCTCATTTCCATCTCTCTCTGAGGGGCAATAATGACTCATTGGCAAGGGACATGAGGATCTGTGGATCTACCCCAGAAGAACTTAACTTTCAGCCCCTGCCCCTGGTGAAACTTCACCTCCTTTCTGTACTTGCTGAATTTCAGTGAAGGCTGGTTATACAAGTATAGTATAATGACTTCAACTACAAAGAAATAATAAAACATATTTGGAAATTGCATATAGCATTTAGTCAGTGTAGAATGGATAAGCAAATGAGCAGTATATAATCATTAAAACACAATTAATAATAAACACCATAAATAATAAAACACCTATTGAAAAGCTTTGAGCCCACTCTCCTAAACCCTGGAAGTCCTCCTGGAGAGAGGATCAATCTAAACTCAGGAATTCCAGGAAATGTACAGAGTGAGATGTTTAGTTTCTGACTAATGCTCTCCTTTGAATAAACAAATAGTCACAAACAAAAGATATAGACCCAAATGGGTATTTAACAATGAAATCTTAAGAAATAAGTGGGTCAAAGAACAAAGCATAGTAAAAAACTAATAACTATGTAAAAGAAAATAACAAACCAACACACCAAAATTTCTGGGATGTATCAAAAGCAATCCTCTGGGGGGAAATTACATCCTTAACAAAATAGAAAAAGAGGTTAATTAACTGGATATGAATTTTTAAAAATTACAAAATCAACAAATAAAAAGAAAATAAGCACAAAAGAAGGGATGGTAAAAATGAGAGGAGGGAAATTGACACATTGGCAACAAAAAATAAATAAATAAAATAAAAAGCTGTTTGAAAAGACTAATGAAATTGAATGTGATTAAAATGAAGAGAACAGAAAACAAAATCAATAAAATAGCAAATGAACAAGGTGAACTCATAGCAAAACCAGAAGAAAGAAAAAGAATATTCAGAACATATAATGCACAGTTATATGCTAACAAAATTGAGGACACAAAAGAAATGGAGGAATGCCTTCAAAATATAAAATACCCAGACTATCAGAAGACTGGGCTAAAGATCTTAAATAAGCTGATCATAGAAAAAGAAATAGATCTAGCTGTAAGAGAACTATCAAAGAAAAATATACTGTGAATTCAATGGATTCACAGGAGACTTCTATCAAACTTTTAAAGTACATTTAATACCCAAACTTCACAATTAATCTCAAAAACTGAGAAAGCATCCTACTAGAATCCTTTTATGAAGCAAATATAATCCTAACACCTAAATCAGAGAAAGAAAAAAAAAAGGAAAAAACATTTTTAAAAAACCCAACAACTATAGGCCAATATTGCTACTGATATTGCTAAGTGATGCAGTGGATAAAGCACTGGCCCTCAAGTCAGGAGGACCTGAATTCAAATCTTACTTCAAACAACTTACTAGCGATATGACCTTGGGCAAGTCACTTAACCCCAACTGCCTTAAACATATGGGTCCATCTGCAATCATACTGATGTATATCTTGCCACTGGACCCAGATGGCTATGGAGGAAAGAATGAGGTTGATGACTTTGCACAGCCCTCCCGCACTTAAACCCAATTCATTGCAAGTCATGATATCTGTCATGGCCCTCTTTGAGAATGAAGGACAGAACAACAACAACAATTATGTTGACTGAAAAGTTTTGAACAGGCAACTAAGTTTCCATTCCATGTTTTACTAAGTAGATGAATAGGCAAAAACTCTGTATCTGGCAATGATAGCATGGGAAATGGACTTGGGATCTAGGTGAACTCAGGAAGAGCAACAACAAAAACTCCCACAGTAGATGACGTTCTTGGTCTTGGCTATTTTATTTTGCAAGGGACTTTTAACTTTGACTACAAGTAGGCTATCATGAAATAATACAGTGAATAGACTCAACAACCAGTCCATGTAAGGATCCACATTTCCATGGCCAATCCTGGTGTCTCATTCCCTCTGATGCTAACATTCCCAAAACTTCTTTGCCAAAACTGTCTCTCTCCTCACTTCCTAATGCCACCCCCAGCCAAAAAGGTAACATGCAATTTTTTGGAACAGGGAAAAGTTATGTTTATCAAGGAAAGATTTTGAAGGTGTAGAGATTAAACCTGAAAGAAGATAAGAGGGGGAGCCAAGATGGAGGAGGAAAGGCAGTGAGCTCTCAAATTCACGACACAATCACTCCAAAAAACATCCAAATAATGCCATAGGACAATGCCTGGAGCAGCAAAACCCACAGAAGAATGTGCTGAAATCACCTTCTAACCAAGAACAGCTTGGAAAGTCAGAAGGAGTGAGCTGCTGTGCTGAGACAGGAGTGGAGCCCAACCCCCCAGTCACCCTGACACAGATCCAGTCCCAGGAAGGCCTCACCAGAGAAGGAGACCCCCAGAGCCTCTGAATCAGCTGAATTGCCAGTGTCATCTAGAACTAAGCTCACAGGCTGGTGAGTGGGCTGAGCCCTGGGCAGGGGGGAGACTACAGGGGTCTATGCTGGTGCTGAGGCAGAACTTGGGTTTTTCACCCCTGATGAGAACCAGGAAGTAGGCTTGAGTAGCAGTGGCCCAGGTGGGGGAGGGACATAGGCTAATCAGAGCTGACAACCACAACACACAAAGCTGGTTGATTAGCAAGTTGGTCTGGGGTCATCTATGGACCAGGGAACAGACCAGGTGAGTGAAGAACCTGATCCACCTTAAATCATACTACCTGGGACTTCTGAAGCTTGGGATACTGCAGCCTGGAAACAGTGCCCCACTTTAAGGAGCAAAAAGTCAAGTAAAAGAAAGGCAAGATGAACAGACAGAGAAAGGTGAGGACCATAGAAAGTTTCTTCAGTGATAAGGAAGATCAAGGTGCACCCTCAGAGGAAGATGTCAATGTCAGGGCCCCTATATCTAAAGTTTCCAAGAAAAATATGAATTGGTCTCAGGCCATAGAGGTGCTCAAAAAGTACTTTGAAGATAAAGTTAGAGAGGTAGAGGAAAAATGGAAAGAGAAATGAGGGTGATGCAGGAAAGACATGAGAAAAAAGTCAACAGCTTGAAAAGTCAAATTGGCCAAATGGAAAAGGAGGTACAAAAGCTCTCTGATGAAAATAATTGCCTAAGAATTAAGACTGAACAGATGGAAGCCAATGACTTTATGAGAAACTAAGACACAATAAAGCAAATCCAAATGAATAAAAAAATAGAGGGCAATGTAAAATATCTTCTTGGAAAAACGGATGACCTGGAAAATAGGTCCAGGAGATATAACTTGAAAAATTTTGGTCTACCTGAAAACCATGTTCAAGGAGAGAGTTAGACATCATCTTCCAAGATATTCTCAGGGAAAATTGCCCTGATATTTTAGAAGCAGAAGATAAAATAGAAATTGAAAGAATCCACCTATCACCTCCAGAAAGAGATCCCAAAAGGAAAACTCCCCAGAATATTGTAGCCAAAACTGCAGAGCTTTCACGTGAAGGAGAAAATATTGCAAGCTACCAAAAAGAAAGAATTCAAGTACTGTGGAGCCCCAGTCAAGATAGCACAAGATCTAGCAGCTTTTACATTAAAGGCCCAGAGGGCATGGAATATGGTATTCCCAAAGGCAAAGGAAATGGGATTACAACCAAGAATCACCTACCCAGCAAAACTGATTATAATCTTTCAGAGGAAAAGATGGGACTTTAATGAAAAGGAGGACTTTCAGGTATTCATGATGAAAAGACCTGAACTGAATGGCAAATTTGACTTTCAAATACAAAACCCTAGAGAACCATAAAAAATTGGATTTGGGGGACATCCCTGGGGTCCTGCAGTGGGTGACTGTCTTTTTGCCTGAGGTAGGGTTTTGGCTGGGATCCCCCTGGATCCAGGGTGGATGTTTTGTCCACTGTGTCACCTAGCTGCCCCATGATGACATCTTTAGGCTTAAATTGAGGGATGAGGCGAATGCACTGGGGGATGGGGAAGGGCAGAGGTGAGATCCTACATGAAAGAGACAGGAAAAGGCTTATGGAGTGGGGGAAGAGATGGGGGAGGAGCAGGGCAGTAAATGAATTTTACACTCATCAGAAAAGGCTCAAAGACTTTAAACTCATCAGAGTTGCCTCAAGGAGGGATTAACACACACACACCCTCAAATGGATGGAGTAATCTATTTAATCTGGGCAGCAAATGAACCTAACACTCATCAGAATTTCCTCAAAGACCTCAATCTCATCAGAATTGGCTCAAGGAGGGAGTAATATACATGCTCAATTGGGTAGAGTAACCTCTCTAACCCTGCAAGAAAATAGGAGGGGAAGGGGATAAAGAGTGAGGGGCAGAAGAAGAAAGGGTAGATTGGGGGAGGGGACAGACAGAAGCAAATCCCTTTTGAAGAGGGATAGGATAAAAGAAGATGGATAATAGAATAAATATAATGGGGAAGGGAATAGGATGGAAGAGAAACAGTTAACAATAGTAATCATGAAAAAGAGAAAAGGGGAGAAATTGTACAAAAATATTTATAGCAACTCTTTCTGGTGGCTAAGAATTGGGAATCAAGGGAATGTCTATTAATTGAGGAATGATGGAAGAAGCTGTGGTATATGATTGTAGTGGAGTGGTATTTTGCTATAGGAAATGACAAACGGGATGATCCCAGAAAAACCTGGAAAGACTCACGAATTGCTGTATAGTGAAGTGAGCAGAACTGGGAGGACATCGTGCATAGTGACAGCAGTATTTTTCAATGAGCAATTGTGAATGACTTAACTACTCTCAACAATGCAATGATCCAAGACAATCCCAAGAGACTGTTGATGAAGTATACCATCTACCCCCATAGAAAGAACTGATAAAAAGAGCACTTGTGGATTGTACATATATAATCTGGTTGCTGTCTTGTGGAGGGGGAAGGAAAGGGAGGGAGGGAGAGAGAAAAATTTGGAACTCTAAATCCTATGAAAATGAATGTTGAAAACCAACCTTACATGTAACTGGAAAAAAAAATAAATGTTTGTTGCAAAAAAACAATACAAAAAAGAGGATAAGAGGAATGAATTAGGATATGGGACAAAATGTTTCAGTTAATTTTATTTATGAGGAGAGTTTTCAGGTGAGAAAACATTTGGGTGTGTATAACTTATAAAGAGCAAAATTCCAATTAGTATAACTAAACCCATGACCATTTAAAGGTGAAGTCAAAATCATCCCCTCCCCTTTTAGCCTTAGCCTTGATACATTTGTGATAAAAATACATCTTGATTGGTTGCTAAATTTGGACCAAACCTATATGCCTCCATGAATTCAACAGGAACTCGGATCAGAATGATTACCAGTACCTTTATAAAACCAAAAGATTCAAAAGGCTAAAATTGGGGGGAGAAAAAAAAGTGACTTAGTCTCCCCTCTTCCTTCATCAGAGAAGGATCTTGTGAGCTTAGAAAGGTCAAAAGGATTTGGGACTTCCATTTTTCCAACAGCATTCTAGCAGTATCCCTGGAAGTGTTGATGGAAGTCTCTGACTTGGGACCCAAAGATAGACTGAATTCAGATTCAAGATGCCACTAAGAGGCCCACAGAAAAATTATGTCATACCTAAGGAAAACATTTTGATGACTCCAGCAAAGAGACTTCCAGGAGCTGTAAGTTACCCCTTTGTTGCATGTACTCACTTGGCCTGAGTCCACTTTCTCCTGGACTCTGTATGAACTGGTAGGAGAATGTGTTATAGTTATACAGGTATCTAGGTGGTACAGTGGATAGAGCACTGGGCCTGGACTCTGGAAGAGCTGAGTTTGAATTCATTCTTAGACTCTTAATAGCAGTGTGAACCTGGGTAAGTCACCTAATCTCTGTCTCAGTTTCTTCAACCGTAAAATGGAAATAAAAATAGCATCTACCTCCCAAAGTTGTTCTGAGGAACAAATGATAGAACATTTGTCAAGTACTTAGCAGTGTCTGGCACAGAGTAGTCATTATATAAATGCTTATTCCCTTCCCTTTTGGGACAATGTTTGTATATCAGCCGTTTTCATTATATGACCTTAGTAAAAACCTTTTATCTAAAAGCTAATTAAGTATGTGGCTGATTGATTGTTGTTTGGTCATTTTCAGTTGTGTCCGACTCTTTATGACCCCATTTGGGATTTTCTTGGCAAAGACACTGGAGTGGTTGGCCATTCCTTTTCCAGCTCATTTTACAGATGAGGAAACTGAGGTAACCAGGGTTAAGTGACTTGCCTAGGGTCACATAGCTAGTAAGCGCTTGTCTGAGGCCAGATTTGAACACAGGAAAATGAGTCTTCCTGACTCTGGGCCTGTCACTATCCAGTACACCACCTAATTGCCCTAATTAATTTATTAATTAACTAATTGCTATCAGGTAACAACAACTGAGGGTAGCACACTGGTAGGGGCAAAATCATATATAAGACATAACATTAGAATGATACTCCCAATGTGGCAGCTGAGCTCTGGAGACCCAGCCTGCTAAGTATCAAGTGTGAATTGGAGTAATAGTTCCATACCCTATGCCTCATCCTGAATAAATATTTAGTCCTTCACGTATGCAGAGACCCCTGGAGAGATAACCAACCTAGGACTTCTGTCACTCTAGTTTTCAGGATTTTTATCCTCTGTTTTGTTTTAGTCTGCAATTGTACAACAGTCAGGGTTTTCTAATTGTTTCTTTTAATGTCACCAGTTTTTCAAAAGTAACTTGCTTGTTTACTTTTATATATATAACTATTATATGAGTATTACAGTAAATATTAGAAGTATGCATTTTTATCCCTAAAATATTAGTATGCAGAAGTTTGTCTGGAGCACACCATGATAGTTCATTAATGGGGTTCTTCTTCTTCTTCTTCTTCTTCTTCTTCTTCTTCTTCTTCTTCTTCTTCTTCTTCTTCTTCTTCTTCTTCTATTTTTTTGGTGGGGCAATGAGGGTTAAGTGACTTGCCCAGGGTCACACAGCTAGTAAGTGTCAAGTGTCTGAGGCCGGATTTGAACTCAGGTCCTCCTGAATCCAAGGCTGGTGCTTTATCCACTTGCACCACCTAGCTGTCCCCTTTTTTTTTTTTATCATTTTTAAATAGTCCTATACTTGCTTTATTTGTGCCATGAATCTGAACAACTTGTCTGGAATTGTTATGAACTGCAAGTCCATAGAATGGAGTTTGCCTGCCTGCTTAGAAACCCAATATAATCAACCCTAGGTGCTTATTCCTTTCTTTGAGGAGCCCCACAGCTCTTTGTGCATGTTCTCTTTAAGATAAAGAAAAGAGAGCCTTAGAAGCTCAATTTGGATATTCCCTTCAGAGGCCAGGATCCACTGCGGGGTAAATTTCAAAGGTATTTTGGCATAGGAACCCAAAAGAAATTTGCCCAGACTTGCAAAGGGATTACTAGAGGAAATGTTAGTGTGCCCTACGGAAAAAGGACTACTTAGATATATTATTCAACCTCCAATTGGATGGACATACATATATGGGTATGTGTATACACATACATACACACACACAGGAATCATAAGAAGAGTGTTCACCCAGGGCGCTTGTCTTCTTACCTAAAGAGGAAAGAGGATCATTTCCAGTGCACTCCAGGTCCTTAATGTCTGGGGATACAGGGTCACATAATCTGGGATTTCTGTTGGGATTAAGTTTTCCTTCTGAGAATGGAAGCTTGATTTCATTCTCCTTTTTAAATTTTCCCATTATTAAACGTGGTCTGTATGCATGGATCCAAAGTAAAGGTGCTCTCTCACTGGAGAAGGACAAGGCAAGTCCCCATTCCCTGTGTACTCAGTGCTGGTATGGGGAGGGGGTGGGGCAAACCATTAAACTGTACATAAGGATCCCCTGCACTGCACATTGACTGAGTTTTAAGATGTAACGTTATTGATGTTTTAGTGTATTTTTTTTTTTTGTTAAACATTTCCCAATTACATTTTAATCTGGTTTAGGCTGTTCTAGGGAGTATTGCGGGCCATATGCAGCCAATCAGCTAGTTGTCTGATTCTTTTACTGTTAAGATTTCATTCTGACAAGGGAGACTTGACTTTCTTTTCTTTGTCATGTTTGTGTTGGGAAGGTCACTCTGCAAGCACCAAGAAAGATAAGAAGCTATTGGAACTCTGTCTAATGACATTGGTTTGTATAGAAACATGTTCCTTCATTTAGGTGTAACAGTATTAGTAGCACAGAAAGAATTTGGTAGATCCTCTTATTTTTCCTATTTTTGCAATGTGTGATATTGGAATTAATTGTTCTTTGAATATTTGATAGAATTCTCTTGCAAATCCATCTGGTTCTAGTTTCTTTTTTCCCTTTGGGAGCTCATTGTTGGTCTGTTTAAATTCTTTTTTTCTGAGTTTAGGTTATTTAAATTAACCTTTTTTATGCTGTTAATATGTATATTTTACATTTTTATAAATATCATCCATTTCACTTAAATTGTTGGGTTTTTTATTGAAATGCAATTGGGCAAAAAAGTTTCCAGTAAGTAATTTTATTTCTTCTTTGTTTGTTGAGAATTCTTCTTTTACATTTTTGGAATTAGTTCCTGTGGTTTTCCTGATTCTTTTTTAAATCAAATTAGTCAATGGTTCATCTATTTTTTTAAATAGTCTCCTAATTTTATTTATCCATTAATGCTTTTATGTTTTTTGTTAATCTCTTCGCTGGTAATTAGAATGTCTATTTTGTAAAATAATTGATTTCTTTACAAATGTATAAAATTATATAAATTTATAAATATTATTTTTGAAGAGTGGAACCAAGAAGGCAAAGTAAAGACAGGAACTCACCTGAGCTTTTCCAAATCTCCCTCCAAATATCTTTATAATAATTCCTCAAAATGAATTCTGGAGCATCAGAACCAGCAACAGGTTAAACTGAAACAGTTTTCCAGCCCAAGACAGGTAAAAAGGTTGGCAGGAAAGGTCTGTCTCACTGGGTTTAGAATGGGGTGAAATGCAGTGCAGGCTGGGCCTTGGCAAAGCAGCAGCAGGCCCTAGGGGTGACTGAATCAGGGGAGGTGGCTTCTGAGCTCTCAGCACACAAATAGTAAGGGGTTTGGACAACTGGTCAACCATTACAGGAGACTCTTTGCTGACACTGAAGTCAGGACTATGTTGCATTGTTCATATGCCATTGTAGGTCACAGTCCCAGGGCAAGGAGGAGCACTAACATACTAGACCATCAGAGAATAGGTCAGGTAAACCTCTCCTTATAATACTGGAAGAGCTGAAAACTCATAGACCCCAAGAACTAGCTCTGAAAATAGCAGTACAAAAAACCCTGAAATTTGGGATCGTTGATTCCTACACCCTGTGAGCAGAGTATAACTTTAAGATCAAGTTAAGTGACAGCTGGGTGGTGCAGTGAATAAAGCACCAGCCCTGAATTCAGGACCTGAATTCAAGACCTGAATTAAAATCCAACCTCAGACACTTGACACTTACTAGCTGTATGATCGTGGGCAAGTCACTTAACCCTCATTGCCCTGTAAGGGAAAAAAAAGATCAAGTTAAAAGTCAAGAAATAGGCTGGAAGAATGAGCAAATAAAAAAGAAACAAACAAACAAACAAAAGAACTTGACCACTACAGTAACAGGGATGAGCAAGACACAAATGTAGAAGAGGACAACCAAATTAAACGAGTGACATGCAAAGCCTCTAAGAAAACTGTAAATTGGTCATGGGCCCCAAAAAGAATTTCCAGAAGAGCCCCAAAAGTTTTGTGGTTCTTTTTAATTAAATAAGAGAGGAGGGGGAAATTTTGGGAAAAGAAATGAGTTATGCAACAAAGCCATGGGGGGGAAAAAGCCATGGAAAAAATCAATAGCTTGGTAAAAGAGGCACAAAGAATATGAGAAAAAATAAAACCTTAAAAAACAGAAGAGGTCAAATGGTAAAAGAGGCACAAAAATCCACTGAAGAGAGCTCCTTGAAATGTAGAATTGACCAAATGGAAAAGGAGGTACAAAAGTTCACTGAAGAAAATAATTCCTTAAAAATTAGAACTGGGCAAGTGGAAGCTAATGATTTCATTGAGACAATAAGAAATAATAAAAGAAAATCATTAGCTTGAAAAAATAGAAGAAAATATGAAATACCTCATCAGAAAAATAACTGACCTGGAAAACAAATTGAGAAGAGATAATTTAATAATTATTGGACTATCAGAAAGCCATCATCAACAAAAAAGCCTAGATGTCATCTTTCAAGAAATTATCAAGGAAAACTGCCCTGATATCCTTGAACCATAGGGTAAAATAGAAATTTAAATAATCCACTGATCACCTCCTGAAAGAGATCCCAAAATGAAAACTCCCAGGAATATTTTAGCCAAATTCCAGAGCTCCCAGGTCAAGGAGAAAATACTGCAAAAAACCAGAAAGAAACAATTCAAATATCATGAAGTCCAGTCAGGTTAATATGAGTTTTAGCAACTTCTATATTAAAGTTTCAGAGGGCTTGGAATGTAATATTCCAAAGAGCAAAGGAGCTAGGATTACAAGAAAAACCTACCCAGAGAAACTGAATATAATCCTTCAGGGGGAAAATAAACATTTAATGAAATAGATGGGGAGGAAAGAATAGACATTTAATGAAATTTCAAATATCCATGATGAAAAGACTAGAACTAAATAGAAATTTTGATTTTCAAATACAAAACTCAAGAGAAATATAAAATGATAAACAGGAGGGGCAGCTAGATGGCGTAGTGGATGGAGCACCGGCCCTGGATTCAGGAGGACCTGAGTTCAAATCTGGCCTCAGACACTTGACACTTACTAGCTGTGTGATCCTGGGCAAGTCCCTTAACCTTCATTGCCCTGCAAAAAACAAAAACAAACCAAAAAAAATGATAAACAGGAATGAGAAATCATAAGAGATTCAATAAGGTTAAATTGTTTACATTCCTGCATGGAAAGATGATACTTGGAACACTTAGGAACTTTCTCATTATTAGGGCAGTTAAAAGGAGTATACATAGACAGAGGAGAAGGGAGAAGTGGAGTGGGGTAAATTATCTCACATAAAAGAGGTGCAAAAAGGAAGATCTTTTACAGTGGAGGGGGAAGTGGGAGTTGGGATTGGCCAATGCTTGAACCTTACTCTTTTTGGAATTGGCTGAAAAAGAGATTAACACACACACTCAACTGGGGATAGAAAACACTCTTACCCTACAAAAAAGTAGAAGAAGGGAGATAGAAAGGGGAGGAGGTTGATAGAAGGGAGGGCAAATTAAGGGAAATAGTGGTCAGAAGCAAAACACTTTTGAGAAGGAACAGGGGAGGGAGAATAGGAAATAGTAATGAGGGATATACATAGGTAGAAATCATAACTGTGAGTGTGGGTGAGATGAACTCACCCAAAAAACAAAAGCATATACAGAGTGGATTTTTTTAAAAAAGAATCCTATAATATGCTGTTTACAAGAAACACTTTTGAAGCACAGAGACACACACATAGTAAAGGTAAGGAACTGGAGTGGAATCTGTGATGCTTCAACTGAAGTGAAAAAAACAACCACATAGGTAGCAATCATGATCTTAGACAAAGCAAAAGCAAAAATAGATCTAACTAAAAGAGATAAGGAAGTAAACTACATCTTGCAAAAAAGTATCATAGACAATGGAGTAATATTGATACTAAACATATATGTACCAAATGCTATAGCATAGAAATTCTTAACAGCTAAATGAGTTGCATAAGGAAATATAAAGTAAAACCATATTAATGGGAGACCTCACCTTTCCTCTCTCAGAATTAGGTAAATCTAAACAAAAAACAAACAAAAAAGAAATTAAGGAAATGAATAGAATTTTAGAAAAGTTAGATATGATAAACTTCTGGAAAAAACTGAATGGTAATTGAAAGAAATTTACTTTTTTCTTAGCATTTTATGCCACCTACACAAAAATTGACCATATATTAGTGCATAAAAACCTCAAAACCAAATACAAAAAGCAAAAATATTAAATTAATCTATTTCAGATCATAAAGCAATAAAAATTAACTCAATAAAGGGCCATGGAGATGTAGATTAAAAATTAATTGGAAACTAAACAATATAATATTTTAAAATGAGTGGATCAAAAAAAAATCAATAATTTCATTAGGAAGAATAACAACAATGAGAAAATATAGCAAAATTTATGGGGTGCAGCCAAAGCAGGACTTAGGTGAAATCCATATCTCTAAACACTTACATCAATAAAATAGAGAAAGAGCAAATCAATGAATCAGGCATGCAGTGGGGGAAAAACCTAGAAAAAACAGAAAATTTAAAATCTTCAATTAAATACCAAATTGGAAATCCTGAAAAATCAAAGGATAGGTTAAGAAAATTAAAGGTAAGAATATGATTGAATTAATAAATAAAACTAAGAGCTAATGTTAAAAACAATAAAATAGATAAGCCATCTGATTTTTTTTAAAAAAAGGAAAGCCAAATGACCAATTTAAAAAATGGAAAGTGTTGGGGGAAGCTAGGTGGGGCAATGGATAAAGCACCAGACCAGGATTCAGGAGGACCTGAGTTCAAATCCAACCACAGACACTTGACACTTACTAGCTATGTAACCCTGGGCAAGTCACTTAACCCTCATTTCCCAGGCGGGGGGGGGGGGCAGGGAGGGGAATGAATTCATCACCAATATAAAGCAAATTAAAGCAAATATTAGGAACTATTTTTGCCCAGTTATATGCCAATAAATCTAACAATCTAAGTAAAATGGACAGATATTTACAGAAATATAAATTGCCTAGGTTAACAGGAGAGGAAATAGAATACTCAACAAGCCATAAATGAGCTCGCTAAGAAAAAAATCACCAGGACCAGACGGGTTCACAAGTGAATTCTACCAAATACTTAAAGAAAAATTAATTCCAATACTATATAAACTATTTGGGAAACTAGGCAAAGAAGGAGTCCTACCAAATTCCTTTTATGACATAAATATGATGTTGATGCCTTAAATAGGAAGAGCAAAAACAAAGAAAGAAAACTATAGACCAATTTCCCTGATGAAAATTGATGCAATTTTTTTATTTTTTATTTACTTTTATTTTTATCATTAAAGTATTTTATTATTTTCTAGTTACATGTACAGATAGTTTTCAACATTTGTTTTTATAAGATTTCTACTTCCAAATTTTTCTCCCTCCTCCCTTTCCTTCCCCCCACCCCAAGACAGCAAGCAATCTGATATAGGTTATATATGTATAATCACATTAAACATATTTCTGCATTACTCATGTTGTGAAAGAAGAATCAGAACAAATGGGCAAACCCTTGAAAAAAAAAAGTAGAAATAGTATGGTTCAATCTGCATCTAGTTTCTACAGTTCCTTTTTCTGAATTTGGAGAGCATTTTCTTACAGCACAATAGTATTCCAATACATTCATATACCACAACTTGTTTAGCCATTCCCCAACTGATGGGCATCCCCTCAATTCTTTGCCACCTCAAAAAGAGCAGTTATAAATATTTTTTTACATGTGAGTCTTTTCCCCTTTTTTATAATCTCTTTGGGATAAAGATCCGATAGTGGTATTGTTGGGTCAAAGGGTATATACAGTCCCATAACCCTTTGGGCATAGTTCCAAATTGCTCACCAGAATGGTTGGATCAGTTCACAGCTTCACCCACAATGCTTAATGTTCCAATTTTTTCATAGCTTCTCCAATATTTATTATTTTCTTTTTTTGTCATATTAGCCAATCTGATAGATGTGAGGTGGTAAATGCAAAATTTTTAAATAAAATACAAGCAAGAAAATTACAGCAATATATCATGAAGGTCATACACTATGACCAGGTGAGATTTGCACAAGGAATGCAGGGCTGCTTCAATATTAGGAAAACTATCAGAATAATTGACCATGTCAGTAACAAAATCAACAAAAATCATATGATTATCTCAATAGATGCAGAAAAGGCTTTTGAAAAAATATAGCACTCATTCTTTAAAAAAATAAAACAAAACACTTTCTAGGAATAAATGGAGCTTTCCTTAAAATAAGTAATTATTTGTCTAAAACCACCAGCAAGCATTACTTGCAATAGGAACAAGCTAGAAGCTTTCTCAATAAGATCAGGTATGAAGCAAGGATACCTATTATCACCACTGTTCTTGAATATTGTGCTAGAAATGCTAGCTATAGTAGTAAGAGAAGAAAAAGAAATTTAAAAAATAGAATAGACAACAAAGAAACGAAACTATAATTCTTTGCAGATGATATGATGGTATGTTTAGCAAATCCTAGAGAATCAACTAAAAAACTACTTGAAACAATTAACAACAGCAAAGTTGCAGGATATACAATAAACCAACATAAATCGTCAGCACTTCTATAAATGACCAACAAAGTCCAGTAGCAAGAAATAGAAAGAGAAATTCTATTTAAAATACCTGTAGACAATATAAAATACTTGGTAGTCTAACTGTGAAAACAAACCAATGAACTATATGAACACAATTCACACAAATGAAGTAAAATCTAAACAACTGGAAAAATATTAATTACTCATGGATAGGCTGAGCCAATAAAATAAAATGACAATTCTATAAAAATTAATTTACTTACTAAGTGTCATACCAATCAACCTACCCAAAAATTCCTTTATAGAGCTAGAAAAAAATTCTAACAAGATTCATTAGGAAGAACAAAATGTCAAGAAAATGAAGGTAATCAATAAAAAAAAGTTAAGGAAGATGGTCTAGTAATACCAAATGTCAAACTATATTACAAAGTAATTGTCTTCAAAACATTATGATATTGGCCAAGAAATACAATGGTGGATTAGTGGGATAGATTAAGTATACAATACATAGTAGCAAATGGCCATAATAATCTAGTGTTTCATAAATCCAAAGGTCAAGCTTTAGGGACAAGAGCTCACTAAAATTGTTGGGAAAACAGGAAAGTAGTTTGGCAGAAACTAGGTATAGACCAACATCTTTATAAATATATATATATATATATATATGTGTGTGTGTGTGTGTGTGTGTGTGTGTATAAAATAAAAATGGGTATATGATTTAGACAGAAAGGGTGATACCATAAGCAAATTAGAAGAGCAAGGAAGAGTCCACTTCTCAGATCTGTGGATAAGGGAAGAATTCATGACCAAACAGGAAATAGAGAACATTATGGGATATAAAATGTCTAATTTTTATTACACTAAATTCAAAAGGTTTTTCCACAAACAAAACCAATGCAACCAAGATTAGAAAGAAAGTAAAAAAAAAACTGGGGGGAAATTTTATAGCAATTTTCTCTGATAAAAACCTCATTTCTCAAATATACAGAAAACTGAGTCTAAGTTATAAGAATACTCATAATCCCTCAATTGATAAATTGTCAAAGATATGAACAGGCAGTTTTCAGAAGAAGAAATCAAAGCTACCTATAGTCATATAAAAATGCTCTAAATCACCATTCCCCAATTGATAGATGATCAAAATACATGAAGTTTTCAGATGAAATAATCTAAACTACCTATAGCAATATGAAAAAAAATGCTCTAACTCACTACTGATTGGAGGGATTGAGGTCAAAACAATTCTGGATACTACCTCATACCTATTGGATTGTATAATAGGACAGCAGAGGAAAATGACAAATGTTGTGAGGTATATGGGGAAAATGAGACATTGATACACTCATGGTAAAGTTGTAAACTGATTCAAACATTCTGTAGAGCAATTTGGAACTATTGCCAAAGGGCTATAAAACCATGTCTACTCTTCAACATAGCAATACTACTACTAAGTTGGTATCCTAAAAGAAATAAAAAAAGTTGAATTTGAAATTGGGGTGATGCCCACCAATTGAGGAATGGCTGAACAAATTGTGGGATGAGATTATGATGGAACACTATTGTGCTGTAAGAAATTATGAGCAGGATGCTATCAGAAGGACTTATGGAAAATGTAATCCATATACGGAGATAGAACTAATGGTATCTGAATACAAATTGAAGTATAATTTTTTTTAAATGTTCTAAATCACAGTAGGTTATTAAAAGAATGTGAATTAAAGCAACTCTGAGATCCTACCTCACACCTATCAAATTGTCTAATATGACAGAAAATGAAAATGACAAATGTTTATAGGAATGCAGGGAAATTGGAACATGAATGCACTGTTAGTGGAGTTATGAACTAATCCAACCATTCTGGAGAGAAATTTGGAACCATACCCAAAGGGCTATAGAACTGTGTATACTCTTTCACCCAGCAATAACACTACTAGGTCTGTATCCAAAATAGATAAAATAAATAAAAGGAAAAAGACTTTTATGTATAAAATATTTATAACAGCTCTTTCTTGTAGTGGCAAAGAATTGGATATTAAAGGGATGCCCATCCATTAGGGAATGGCTGAATAAGTTGTGCTATATGATTTTGATAGAATACTACTGTGCTATAAGAAATGATGATCAGGGTGCTTCAGAAAAACTTAGAAAGACTTACATGAACTGATGCAAAGTGAAGTAAGCAAAACCAAGAGAAAACTGTACATAGTAACAGCACTATTGTAAATGAATGATCAATTGTGAATGACACATAGCTATTCTTATCAAAATAATGATCCAAAACAATTATGAAGGATTTTTATGAAAGATGCTACCTACCCCCGGAGAAAGAACTTATGGAGTCTGAATCCAGATCAAAGCATACTTTGTTTGGGGGGAAGAGGCAGGACAATGAGGGTTAAGTGACTTTCCCAGGGTCACACAGCCAGTAAGTGTCAAGTGTCTGGGGCCGGATATGAACTCAAGTTCTCCTGAATCCAGGGCTGGTGCTTTATCTACTACACCACCTAGCTGCCCCCCAAAGCACACTTTTTTACTTTTAAAATGTTTCTTGATTTTTTGATTGATGTTTTCTTTCACAACATCTCTAATATGTATTTTGCATGACTATACATATATAATATATATCAAATTGCTTGCTTTCTCAATGAGGGCGAGGGGAGGAAAGGAAAGGAGTGAATTTGGAATTCAAAATTTTAAAAAACGATTGTCAAAATTGTTTTCCATGTAATTAAAATATATATACAATTTTCATATTTTAAAATAATTTTAATAAATAGTTATTTCATTAAAGAAGACAAAACCCCTACTCTAAAAGAACTGATCTTTACCTAGTGGGAGTACACATGCATGAAAATAACCCAAATATAAGGTGATATGGAACTACCTTACACTTAGCCAATCATCTCCAAGATTTGGATGCAGCACTGACCAGGCAAATTCTTAGAGGTCCTCAATTGAAGCCTCAGTATTAAGCCACATTGTGGCTATCCCTGTAGCTAAGCCATGGTTTTTACATTTTGCTTGTACTCCTTCCTAGATGAAGCAGTCACATCCTTCACATTGACCAGTGGGAGCAGAGGGTTTCTCAGGGCTTCTTTCAGATTCATCACAACCCAATTGGTTTCATTGAAGTATTTTGTTTTCTAGGATTGTTTTGTTGCCAGTGTGAGGTATGCTATGCTTTGATACAAGTGTTCTGAGTCCCTGGACACAAAACTGGTTTAGCAACCTCAAAAGAAACAAAATCCCACCCAAACTCCCAACCAAAGTAATAACAATGAATATGGAAACTGGTTGTTTTTTTACCAACCTAAAAGGACAACTCTTATAAGGTTATAAGAGAGTCAGAGCAGCAGAAACAACCAGAGACCACTGACCTCCCAAGTCATTCTAAATCACTTTGAAGTCAGCAGGTTGCCCAAACTTGTTCTATGCCAGCATGCTCTTGGTGTCCACATGTGCTCTATCCTTGATCACTGATACGTACATTCCATGCTAACATACAGTTGATGACTGTATATACTCAGCATGATTCCCAAGGATACTCAGGGCAAGCCAACTCAGAACCTCTATCTTAGTATATCCCTTGTCTATAGCTGGTAAGGAAGGGAGCTCTTAGATACAAGTCATCAGATAATAAAGAGTAATTTATTTTAATTTTTTTTTCTTTTTGTTGTGGGGCAACAGAGCTAGTAAGTGTCAAGTGTCTGAGGTCGGATTTGAACTCAGGTCCTCCTAAATCCAGGGCTGGTGCTTTATTCACATGCCACCTAACTGCCCCCCAATTTTTTTCTAAATTAATGTAGTCTGTTCTCAGATGATTCCAGAGAAGCATTTTTATATCTCAGCTGACACTTTTATTTGCAAAATAACCCAGCCTCTACATGTGGTCATGAAAAGGAAGAAGTTCTGTACTATTTCTGCATATCCCAAAATGATAAAATTCCTTGAGATTAGATCATTAGTTGTGTTTTTGTTTGGTAGCACTTTTTTTTTCTTTTTTCCTCAAGACTAGATTTCATCAGTGTGAGAAACTTTTCAATACAAGTAAATAGGCATGTGTTAAATAATAGCTATGCACCAGGTACTGGCCTAAGTGCTAGTGATACAAAGTTGAAAACAGCAGTTCCTGCCCTCAGGGAACTAACATTCAACTAGGAGAAACGGCATGTGCACAGATAAGTAAATACAATATTGATACAAAGTAATTTCGAGGTAAGGGGAGAACACTACCAAGGAGGCTGGTGGTCAGGGAAAGGTATGTGTACTGTGATGTTTAAAATCTAAATGTGTGATCGCCTTAAATTAGAAGCTTTAGCACCAGTCTTTGGGCATTAAGCATTTATTAAAGCATACTAGGTATTCAAATGGAGTTCAGAAAGTTAATAAAAGGCCCATCTAGCCTAGAGTTCTAGCCTGATCAGGTTCTTCCTCAAGTCCTCTACCACAAGTCTGCTTCAACCATGAACTCTCCCAAACTGAGTATGGAAGCTTTTTTTTTTTATAGGTCCAGACCATAGGAGGTTCTTACACACTGCTTCAAGCTGATTGGCTAGTGTCATCCAAATCCATTGGTTCACTGGACTTGAAGGTGGTCTCAAGTTAAGTTCAAAGTTTTTAGCTTCTGAGAACAATACCTACTTAAGGGCTAGCCAGATGTGCTTATAATCTAGTTAACTTGAAGTAGGCTGATCAGCAGTTAATCACTCTCACTTAATTCAATCAGTTTAAATTAATCTCTAGGTGGGCTTTTGAGTATCTGCTAAATCCCATTATTTTATCACATTCCCCCCTTTGTTTCTTGGAGGAACACAAGTGTTTCCTTGATGAAACAGTAGATGATGGTGCTTGACTGAATTGAGCCTTGAATAAATCTAAGAATTCAAAGAGATAGAATTAAAGAAAAAAATACATTCCAGCCATAAAGTACCTTTTGCGTGCATAAGGATACAGAGATGGGGGTGGAAGGGCATTTCCAGGGAATAACAAGCAATTCCTACTCCAGCTCATTTTGCAGATGAGGAAATTGAGGCAAATGAGGTTAAGTGACTTGCCCAGGGCCACACAGTTAGTATGGCATTGAATTTAGAGTTAGATTCAGTCTAGGGAAATGGTAGGAATTCAGTCCTTAAATCTGTGCCCTAATTCCCTCAAACCTCTCTCCAATTCATCTTATTCACTGCTGTCAGCTTTAGATACCTAAAACAATACTTTTATCATATCCTACCTCTGGGGAGCTAGGTGGCACCAGGTCTAGAGCTAAGAAGACCTGAGTTTGAACCTGGCCTTAGACACTTACTAGCCGTGCAATCTTGGGCAAGTCACTTAACCCTGTTTGCCTCAGTTTCCTCATCTGTAAAATGAGCTGGAGAAGGAAATGGCATATCAGTCCAGTAATCTCTTCCAAGAAAACCCCAAATGGGATCATGAAGAGTCAGGCACAACTGAATAAAAACCTCTAAGTCTAGCTCTAAAGCTTTTAGGCACTCTCAACTACTTCTACTTGCTAATGACCCCCACACCCCAGGATTGCCTTGACTGCTTTATGTATTATATATTTTGTATCTACTTATATGTGTACATGTTGTTTCCCTGATAGAAGGTAAGCTTCTTGAGCGCAAGCATTGTTTCAACTGTTTTCTTTGTATCTCAGTATCTAACAAAGCACCTGGTACAAAAGGGGTGCTTGATAAATTCTTGTTCATGATTGTATACACAGCACTGTCCTCCATGCTCTATATCAATGTTCTTGAAACTTTTCAATTATGGATCCCTATTTTTTTTTTAAAAAGAAAAGAGTATCAATATATAGGATGGCTATGGACCAACCACCTCTCAGTGTTCAAGGCACCCCTCTAAATCTTTCTAACTCTTCTAGGAAACTAAATTAAATAGTGTAGATTGCTGGAGTTGGAGTCAGAAAGGCCTGAATTCAAATCTTGCCTCAGAAACCTTCTAGACATGTGACCCTAGACTAATAACTTAACCTCTCTCTGCCCTGATATATGTATTGGCTATGTAACTTAATGCACTGGTATGGGGCAGCTGGGTGGTGTAGGAGATGGAGCACTGGCCTTGGATTCAGGAGCACCTGAGTTCAAATCCAGCCTCAAGACACTTGACACTAGCTGTGTGATCCTAGGCAAGTCACTTAACCCTCATTGCCATGCAAAAAAATTAATAATAATAATAGCTAACATTTATAAAATGCTTCCTATGTGCTAAGTGCTTTATAAATTTGTCTCCTTTGATATTCAAAACAACCCTGTGATATAGGAACTATTATTACCCCCATTTTACAGCTAAAAAAACCTGAAGTTAGGTGACTTGCCCAAGATCACACAACTAGTAAGTGTTTGAGGCTGGATTTGAACTCCAGAACCAATAGGCTTCACTGCTCCACCTAGCTGTTTTTGGACCTAGAGTCAATAGAAAACCTACGGGATTTTTGAGGAGGGGAGTGATATGGTTAGACCTTAGTTTTAGGGAAATCATTGTGACAGCTATGGATGGACTGGAGTGGGTAGAGATGAGACAGGAAGCCTAGCTGGAGACCATTGTAATTGTTCAAGTGAGAGGTGATTAGGTCTTGAATAGGATGATGGTTGTTTGAGTGAAGAAAAAGGACAGATATAAGAAATGTGTAAGACTTGGTGACTGGTCAGATGCATGGGATGAGGAGAATGAAAGGTCAAGAATGACACCAAGATTAGGAATCTGGAGGAATGGAAGGACATCAGTGCCCTTGACAGAATTCCTAGTGAATTAGAGAGGCTGGTACAGTTTTGGGAGGCCAACTGTAGGAGAGGGCGCAATATGGCAATGTCAAGGGACAATGGGTAAAGGAAGTGATATGGTCACACTGGAGCCAAGCCTTGCCAGGAAACTGTCACTGGGAGGGTAGGATGCAACCCATCTTCCCACTCTCTTATTGGTTAATTATAATTCCTCCCTCCCAAGCCATGCCACTACCCTCCACAGTGGAGTGGGAGCCTTTTGGAGAACTTCAGATAATGTTTCCTTGGTGTCTCCCAGTGAGTCTGTCCTCATCTGTGTTATGTTTTGTACAGTGGTGCATTCAATAGAAAATCTCATGAATGTATGCAAGTAGTCTTAGAAATACGTGTGGCCTGCCCCAGTCACTTATATTTATTTACACAGCTGGTTTTTCTCTAAGTTAGAGCAGTCATGTGCAGCTCAGAAATCAGAGCCTGGAAGAGAACTGGTAGTGAGGCAGGGATGGCCACTTTTTTGATACCCACAGTGCAACATTCTGCACACTGAGCTTTTAGCCACAGTGCAGAACCTGCAGCGTTTTAAAGTTCATTTTTATGCTATGTTAAAAGACCCAGTACATACAAAAGGAAGCATGCTGTGATCTCAAAACTATGGGAAGGGTTATTTGAAGGCACCGGTACCCTCCTGAGGGGGAACTGAATGTGTTCCCTTCTTCAAGGTTGTTATCTAGACTGTCCTGTTTTCCCAGTGCTTGGAAGACTATCATAGTAACCCTCCTCTGGGAAATCATTTAGCAATAAACCCAAACCAAGAGGATGATAAAATCAGATTTTTTAAAAAAGGTCTTCAAACACTAGGCCTTCTTATTTTACTGGGAGGGGGTCAGGAAAGGTTGGAATCAACTTTCTTTTTCTCTTTCTAATTAAATACTTAACGTCTTCAGACCTCTAACAGCTTTCTGTAACCATTATTTGAATTCATTCTCAGGGAGGTTATGCATCCTCAGGAATTTCTTCCTTCCAAGGCAGCACGTTCATGATGCTAGGCACTAGCTGGTTTTCCTTTGCTAGACCCAATAGCAAAACACAGATACAGTATTATTCTTTCTCCTCTCTCCTTATTGATCTATTGGTTGTGAGGTGGGTAGGTAGATGGGTCAGGAATGTGTTTAGGAATAATTGTCATTTATGTTGTGTGCTTCATGTATATTATGTCACAAGAAACTCACAAAATTTCTGTGAGGTATTTCTTACAAACCCCATTTACAGAGGGGGAAACTGAGGCTCAAAGAGCCTTCCCCAGGGCAAAAGAGACAATAAATGGTCAAGCCAAGATATGAAACTTCCTCAGACTTCAAGTTCAGTGTTTGGAATAAAAACTGACATTTATATTGGTGATTTAGAATTTGAATTACATTTTACATACATTATCTCATGTGATTATCATTTTTTAAAAATCTGTGGAAAAAAAAAAACCTAAAAAAAAATCCGTGAAATAGATATTACCACCTCCGTTATGTAGATGAGGAAATTGAAGGTCAGAGACTTGCCCAGGGTCACACAGCCAGCAAATATCAGAGGCAGGATTTGAATCCAGGTTTTTCTGACTCCAGGTCCAGCATTATATAATGACTGGGCATACTGTCTCTCTCTATAGAACAAGCTATGTCTGCTATGACTATTTCATGGTGTTATGAGGAAAATAGGTGGGGGTTTAGGATAGGGTTGGGGTTTGGGATAGGAGTTTGGGATAGGGGTTTGGGGTTCTTAGGAATTCTTCTTTAAAGAATTACATCCTTGGGGACAGCTAGGTGGCACAGTGGATAAAGTGGCCCTGGATTCAGGAGGACTTGAGTTCAAATCTTCCCTCAGACACTTGACACTAACTAGCTGTGTGACCGTGGGCTAGTCACTTAACTTCCATTGCCCCACCCCGCCCCTCCAAAAAAAAGAAAAAAAAAAGAATTACATGTTCTTGCACACAAATCCAATAGAATATGATAATAGTTTATTTAGGGGCTAGGGAAGGGAAACCAAGAGAGAAATTCTTGGACTTCTTCTCATGGGGAGAAGGCATGGCACAGAGGCGTGGCTCTGAGATACCAATCTCCATGAGCAGGAGACAGGCAGATACTTTTATAGAGGACTGATGGGGGTGATCAACAGACTATAGAAAGTTTTTGGAGGAGGACCATCCATCACTGGTGGTGGCTGGTGTAGGTGAGGGATGGCTGTGTATCTCTCAAGCAATCTCTCTCCTCCTCCACAAGGGAAGCAGCCACACCGAATCTTATCTCCCCAGGGGTAGGGGAGACTGGAATGAAGGGTGGTGGTTGCCCCACAAGAAAAAAAAAAGTCTTGCATTGAGCAGAAAGAGAAGCCATTCAATCCTATCTCCTCATTTTATGGATAAGGAAACTGAGGCCCAGAGAGGTTAAGTGATTTGCCCAAAATCACAAAGGTAGGAAATAGAAAACCCTGGATTTGAATGGGGGAAGAAAGGAACTGTCCTCTCAGATCCAACTGGAAGGAAATGAATGATTATTTATTAAGTGTCTGCTATAAACCAGGCACTGTGTTAAGCACTTTACAAATATTATCTCACATGAACTTCACAATTCTAGGAGGCAACTATTGTTATTATTCCTATTTTATAGATGAAGAAACTGAGACAGAAAGAGGTTAAGTGACTTGCCCATGATCATATAACCAGTAAGTAACTGAGGCTGGATTTGAACTCATGTTTTCCTGTCTCCAGGCCTAGCTCTCTAGTCAAGTATACCATCCAGTTGCCTCTATATAACCTAGGTGTAAGAATAGGCTCTTAATAAATGTTTGTTGATTGAGTGAACAAAAATCTGCTGATGGATGAAGCTATAAAAATACAGCTGTTGACAAGACACATTTGAACCATTAAATATAGAAAAACAGTTTTACTGCAGGAAAATTCTATGATATTGTGTCAAAGTGGAGGGAAAGTGGCCAACTGTCCCTGAAAAAATAATTTGAAAGTTTCTGGGAAGATAAAATCAATCCATAGGGACACACACACACACACATACACACACACACACACACACACACACACACAGAGGCACACATACCAGGCAATATATACACTGTAGAACAACTCAACCCTCCCAAGAAAACCTTGTTCCTCCCCATCTCCAGGCTTCACATTTGGGTACAAAAATGAATTATCTATGGGAAGGACTAAGATGCCTGATGGATGAATACTGAAGTAGATGGATGATCAAACTCTTTCATGCTCAGACAATTAAACTTAACATCTGAATTCCACCTGGAAGTCTGTGTGGGCCTATGGAACATATTTGTAGAGTCTCTCATCTTGGGGATTTAAAACATATGCATGGTGAACCCAAGCAAGCAAGCACACACACACACACACACACACACACACACACACACACACACACACACCAAAGCAAAACAAAACTAAAATAAAGCAAAATCAATCCCACTTATCCATGCTGTGTTTTTCCTGTGTGGGCTGATAACATAAACCAAAAGACATTTGGAGGGATTCAGGGAAGACAAATGAGGTTTTATAGAGAGAGTAGTTGCAGAATTAAGATACCAGAGCTCTATTCCTATCCCTTCCTTCAAGCTTTGGTGCAGCACTGAGCAAATTCTCAACCTGTTTGAGAATCAGTTTTCTTATTTGAAAAAAATGGGGGGGGGCAGCTAGGTTGTGCAGTGGATAAAGCACCAGCCCTGGATTCAGGAGGACCTGAGTTCAAATCCAGCCTCAGAAATGTGACACTTACTAGCTGTGTGACCCTGGGCAAGTCACTTAACCCTCATTGCCCAGCCAAAAAACAAACAAAAAAAGAAAAAAGAAAAAATGGAATACTATTTGTCTACCGCTGACCCAACTTTTGAGAATGAATGCTGTTGTATCAGTAGAGCCTTCCTGAGGTCCTTGAGACCCACAGCTTGGGTGAATGGGACAATGATAACTGATGACAAAGAGAAGACAAAGTTATTCAATTTTTATTTTGCTTGTTTTCTCTACCCAAGAGAGTAATCTTTGCAGTGGCCTATGGGGAGTTGATAGTCAAGATAAGCAAGAAGATAGAAAGAGAGCATCTAGCTGCCCTGGATGAATTCAAGTCACATGGACCAGATGAACATTATTCTCAAATACTGAAAGAACTGGGGGATATGATTATTAAGCCATTGTCAGTGTTACTTGACATGTTGTAGAGAATAGAATAAGGGCTGTTACACTAGAAAGAGGGCAAATGTCCTAATTTTCACAAAAGGGAAGAGAATTTGCAAATTTTAGGACAATGAACTTAATTTCAGTTTCTGGGAGGAAATCTAAAAAAGATCATTAAAAAGATGGTTCATGAAAATCCAGAAAAGGAAGCAGTGATAATAAAGAATCAACATGGTTTCATAAAAAATAAACCATGTCAGGGAAGCTAGGTTGGCGCAGTGGATAGAGCACCGGCCCCGGATTCAGGAGGACCTGAGTTCAAATTCAGCCTCAGACACTTGACACTTATTAGCTGTGTGACCCTGGGCAAGTCACTTAACCCCAATTGCCTCACAAAAAATAAAATAAACCATGTCAGCCTAATTTTGTTGTCTTTTTTGACAGGATCACTAATATAGTAGATCAAGGGAATACTACAGATACACTTAGAGTCTAGCAAAGCATTTGATGAAATATCTATTTTATGGAAGATTTTAGAGCATCATAGACTAGATAATTAATAAAATTCAATGCATTCATAATGGATTGAATAGCCAGATTCAAAATTCATTATTGTAAAATTGGCAGGAAGTCTCCAGTGGAGACCTCCAGGAATCTGTGCCTGGCCCTATGTTAATTTTTTTATCAATGACATGGATGGTATGCTTCTCAAATTTGAAAGTGACACAAAACTGGAAGGAATAATCGACACACTGGGTAGTATAATCAGAGTCCAAATACATTTTGACAGACTAGATAAAGCATTGGGCTAGATCTATTGAAAGGAAATTCACTAGGGATAAATGTAAAGTCTTACAGTCAGATTCAAACAATCGATTTCACAAGTATAAAATTGGGGATACATGGTTAGAGAGCACTTTCTCTAAAAAGAACTGAAGATTTTATTTGTGTACAAGCTCAAGAATATGATATGTTGTCCAAAAATGAAAAAATGTTCTCTTGGGCTGCCTTAAAAGAGGCAAAGCTTATAATAATATGAAGTTCCCATTTTAATCTGCCCCTGAATACATCTGAAATACCATGAACAAATCTGAAGTAGTCTGTTCAGTTATTGGTACCACAGTTCAGGGAGGATATTAATAAACTTGAGAGCTTCCAAAGGAAAACAAGAAGAGTAGAGAAAGGCCTTGAGATATATCACTGATGGATATTGAAGATGGATAAGAAACTGAATGCAGAATTAAATAGGAGAAAGACAGTGAACCAGATTATGTTTAGGAAATTTCTTGCTATTTTTAAAGATACCCAGTTTCTCTTTGAAATAAGTACTCAATCAATAAGTATTGATTAGGAGTTGATTAAATCACATATCAGGGATTGTGATAGGAACTGGGATTCAAAGACAAAAAATTAAACAGCTTGTGCCCTCAAGGGAACGAAAATGGTGTGGTACATAGAGTACTGGACCTGGAGTTAAGAAGATCTGAATTCAGATCCAGACTCAGACACTTACTAGCTGTGTGACCCTGGGGAAGTTCACTTAACCCTGTTTGCCTCCATTTCCTTAACTGCAAAATGAACTGGAGAAGTAAGTGGCAAGCCACTCCAGTATCTTTGCCCAAAAAAACCTCAAAGGGGGTCACGCAGTAGGACATTACTAAGGTGACTGAATAACAACAAAAGTGTAAGGGTGGGGTTGATTGATATTTATTTAACTAGTCATCTTGCCCCTCTTAAAGTAAGTGATAAGATTCCCAGTCAATCAATATCAATCTTTAGTTTAAGTGTGAAAAGTCTCCGGAATAGGAGTATACCAGAATCATATTCAGATAAGTTAGAGAAACCTTGGCAAACTCCAGGGGTCATATACAAGTTATCAAGCCAGTTTAGACCCAGAGACATTGGAGGGGTTAGAATGAATGTACAATTCCAGGAAATCTCCTGTGGAGGAGCAGCCTAGGGGAAGGAGAGGCCTTAGCTTCAACCTTGTCCTAGGTCTATTTCCACCCCTTTTTGGCTAGAGATCCACAGCTCCACAAGCAGCCCAGCAGAAAACACAAACCAAAAAGATAAAAACTAGCCATGCCTAAGGGGGACTTTCTTGAATGTGAATAGGAGGGAAGGACAGTTTTAGTCCTGATGGTGGCTTAGGGTGATCAGTTTCAATTCAGTCACTTTCATCTCCCATACTCCTTTGGGAATCACATATCGATGATGGAAGAAAGCAAACGAGCATTTATTAAGTGCTTACAATGTACTAACTAGTTTAACAAAGATGAGCTCGTTTTATCTTCACAACTGCCCTGTGAAATGATTGTTATTATCCTCATTTTATAGTTGATGAAACTAAGGCAGATAGAGGTTAAGTAGCTTGCCTAGGGTCACACAGTTTATAAGCATTTGAGGCTAGATTTGAACTCGGTTTTCCTGACTCCAGATCCACCTCTAAGTGGATGACAAAAGTGTGAGTGGATGCAGTCTATGTTGGAGATGCATTCGCTGTCTGTCTGGCTTACACTACTTACACTACCTTTCCAGGTTTAGTACACATTTCTCTAGTCCATGGATGTTATGACCCCGTTCATTAACTAGCCTTACTTGCTGTTCCTCACCCCCCCACACTCTATCTCCTGACTCCATTCCTTGATACTGTCTCTCCACTATGTTTTACCATGCCTCCAATGTTCTCCTCACTTTTGCCTGCTGGCTTCCCTGGATTCCTTCAAGCTTAAGCTGAAATGTCATCTTCTGCAGGAGGGCTGTTACACACACACACATTCACACACACCCATGCTGCTAGTGTCTTCCCTTTGAAATTACCTTCTATGTATTCTGCATATATCTTATAAAGAGAGTTATTTACATGTTGTTTTCTGCTCCCCTTAAAATGTCTTGTCCTTGAGGGCAGAAACAATGTTTTTGCCTTTCATTGTATCCTAAGCAATTAATTAGTACAGTGTACTTGGTACAGTCAGTTTTGCTGTAAATGTGTTTTGAAACCAATTTTTTTCCCAACACGATTGATATAGCAGGGAGCATTTTAAGCATAACTTGAATATTGGATTTGTTTCTTCTTTATTTCTTCCACAAGAAACTATGAAAGAACTGGGAAAACTTGACCACTTTATAATAACTCACAAACTGCAACCCTTCTGAGACCACTTCCACAAGCAAATTTCAGGTCCTTGTCAAGGTAAAATGCCATATATGTGGTGTGTGTGTGTGTGTGTGTGTGTGTGTTTTGGTGTATTAAGAGCTACATGTGGAAAAGGACTGGTTTCACAGAACATATACCTCACTCTGACCTCCCAACTTCTGCCACTGTCTCCAACTGGGAGCTAGAAGTTGTGACTTGCCCTGGTTGCTCATATAGCCTGGCCTGGCCTCAACTATAGGTCAGCAGCAGCCTGACTGACTGTATACTATTTATTTTAGTATTTATGTACAGACAGTTCTTGCTTTATGTAAGTGGACCATTCCACATACCTCTATAAAAAGAATTTTTTTTTGATGGAAAGAATTCTTTTTTTTCAATCTTAAAAGTATTTTATTATTTCCAGTTACATGTAAAGATAGTTTTCAACACTTGTTTTTATAAGATTTTGAGTTCCAATTTTTTCTCCCTCCTTCCCTTCCCTCCCCACTCCCCAAGACACAAAGTAATCTGATATAGGTTATCTATGTACAATCACATTAAACATATTTCTGCATTAGTCATGTTATAAAAGAAGAATCAGAACAAAAGGGAAAAACCTCAAAAAAAAAAAAAACCAAAAAGAGTAGATATAGTGTGGTTCAATCTGTATTAGCATTTGTTAAGTAATGTGAATCTGCCCATGGAGTGGGGAAGGGAGGAAGGGGACAAGGTAGAAAGGAGCTGCCTCTATGGAGGGAGGGGGAAGGCACAAGGTTCAAGGACACGTGAAAGGCTGGGGACAAGGAAACAAAAGCAGGAGGAGTTACATTCAGGGGCAGGGACAGACATGCAATACCCAAGTATGGATGGATCCCAGGGGGGACAGATGGAAAACAGACACACAGGGGCTGGATATGGCAAAGGTCTCCTCTCTCAACCTACGGTTCTCAAAAGCTAAGCTCTTCATCAGGAAGCCGTGGCAATCCATCTCTCTGCACATCCTTTCTTCCGCTTTCACTTGGAGGGTTTTTTTTTTAGATTTTTTTTCTTTTTTTTTTCTTGGTGGGGGTAGACCACAGAGCACTGAGGAACAGGAATGAAGAGAGAGTACAGTACTGTACAGTAAAGTTAGTATAGATGTTATTTTTGGAATGTGGTTTCAGAATTTTTTTAGTAAAGTCAAATTTGCTTAATGCAAATTTGTGAGAGAACTGTATATTTCTTAATCATTTAGTATATATAACTGTATTAGTTTTTTAAAATTAGGTTCCTTTTTTTTTTAAAATGTGTCACTGATGAAGATTTTGGAGCTTTGTGTCACTGGTCCCATTTCCCTTCATAACCTCTGTGGTTTTTATTAAAAGTCTGCAAAGGGTTTTGCTTTTTTGAAAGCACATTTTCAATTGCAGCACAACTGACTAAGCATAGTAAACATATAATGATTTCTTGTTTTACTGGCTTCCTGGTGCCCTTGATAGAAATAGAGAATTTGGAGATGGGGAGAGGAGAAGAGTTAATAGGTCTTGTTTTGGTGTTTCCAGGATGTCTAGTTGGAAATGTTCAATAGACAGTTTGTGATGCAAGAGTAAAATTCAGGAGAGAGAGGAGGGCTAGAAACATAAATGTACAAGTCATTTGCATGGACATTATAATTAAGCTTTTGGAAGCAAACGAGATGACTTAGAGAGTGTAAAGAGAAAAGAAGAGTATCTAGGATAGACTGGGAGGGGGGTGTGAGGGGAATGGGGGAGCAATACCCACAGGCAGTGGGGCAAGAATGATGATCCATTAAAGAAGACTTAGAAGGAGTGTCCAAACAGGTGTGAGAACAAAGAAAGAAAAGTGTCCTGGATACAAAATAATTTCATGAGGGAGAGAGGGCTAATAATTTCGAGGCGCCAGGAAAGATCAGGAAATGCCTCTTATGGGTGATGGTACTTTAAATGAAGCTAGGGATTCTGGGAGAAGAAAGTAAGAAGGCAGTACACTTGTACAAATGTGCTAAGGTTAGATATAGGACATCACATGCACGGAAGCATTTATTGAGGGTCCGTGGAGAATGAGAAGTAGATATAGAATCAGATAATCTGAGTTTGATTCCTGGTTCTGTTATTTACTCTTGGAGTGATAAATTTCTGTAAAATCTGTATCTGTAAAATTAAGGCATAAAAAGTCTCTTTAGGAACTGGTCCTCTGCTCCCCGGGCCTTCCTGCCGGCCAGAGACATAGCCCGGGGTCCCGGTCCGCTGGGCCGCGGCTGTCCCCGCCCCGAGCCCGCCGCCATGCCCAAGAAAGGGAAACGGCTTAAGTTCCGGGCCCACGACGCCTGCTCCAGCCGAGTGACGCTGGCAGATTATGCCAACTCGGATCCGGCGGTCGTGAAGTCTGGACGAGTCAAAAGAGTTGTTGCCAATGCAATTCAGCAGGAAGTGAAATCTTTGCGTGGCTTGGAAGGCTCCATATAGTGAGGCTGGTGTTCCAGGACACTCCTGTCCAGAATGGTCGGAAACTGTGCAGTGAACAGGGTGTACAAGTCATTTTGGACCCCATGCACAGTGTTCGTCTCTTTGACTGGTGGCATCCTCAGTATCCCTTCTCCTTGGGAGCTTAGTCACTACCTCCTGCCTTTGGGGGCAGCTCTGAGCCAGTTGGATAATCCGTTAGTCAGCAGAATACAACTAGGAAGGGGGCAGCTGGATTGCCTTCCATGTTAGTAACTCAGATGCTGCTCAATTTCTGAGGGCTCTCACTTGGGGCAACAGAAGAATCAAAGGGGAAACAATGATTTGTAAACCTATTTTAATGTAAAGTCTGCTTTAAAAAAGTCTCTTTAATTCCCATGGTTCTATTTACTCAACACTGTGATGGGTCTATGGGGGATATATTTGGCTACAGGGAATTTTAAGCTATAAAGCTAAGACCTACAATTATCAAATCACAGAATATCAGAGTTGAAAGGAACCTCAGAGGCTAGTCAGTCTGGCTCATACCTGAACACAGACAAGAATACTCTATGTCACAAGCACACATGGTTCCCTTGCCTTTTTTGAGGGGAACATGCTACCTCCCCACTCAGCTAATTCCATTTTGGGATATCCAAATTAAATCTGCATCTCTTCGACTTCCACCCATTGTATCCCAAGCAGAACAAATATAATCCTTTTTCCACGTGGTGGTCTTTCAATTTCTTGAAGAGAGTTATGGTCCCCCATCCATCCACCCCTTATCTAAGCCTTCTCTTTGCCAAGCTAAACATTCACACTTCCTTTGGTTTCTTATGTGGCATAAGCTCAAAGCTCTTCCTTAGAAAGGAAGAACAAAAGACAACATATAACTAAGTACCCCGAACTAATGTGCAACCTAAGAAAACACAGAAGAATAATATATTGCTCAAGCTCTATAAAGGGTAAAGGGATATTATAAAGAAAAATGTTACAGAAAGTTTAGGGAGTAGAAAAGGATGAAAACAAAAGAACAGATAGGAGCCATAATCTAAAATGACTTTTTAAAAAAGTAACTTGAATTTAGCTATCGTGATAAGACCAATATCTGCTAGCATTCCTCCTTTCCCCTTCCTCAACATGGGATAGGGTAGCTTTTCCCTAATAGGTGACAAAACTAGAACTAAAGAGGAAAAATATTAGCAATTTGGGGGGAAGAAGGGTGGTGCATAGGGTGATGAAATAAGAAAAGGCCTCCTGTAGTATTTAGGATTTGAGGTGAACCTGGAAGAAAAGCAGGAATTCTAAAAGGCAGAGATTAACCTAAAAAGAAAAAAAATCCAGCACTCTTGTGGTCTGTAAAGTGAGAGGAGAGCAGAGATGGGGCATGTATTCCAAAGAACCCTGAGACAAGAGTTGGAATGTAATGGAGCCTTCGGTTAGGGAGAGAGATACAATAATAGAAGTAATTCCCTGGAGGAGAAAGACAAGGTTCAAATGACTTCTGTTCCAATTGGCAATGCAGGACTTTGGGACTAAAGTCTGACCAGGCTTTGATCTCAGATTGTAATGAGAGACTGGAAGAAAATTGCCTCCATCTTCAGTATAATGAGCCAGTCTAAGAATAAACAGGGATTTTACTTGGTAGGGAAGTGACTATCTTCCTTCAAATGAAATCTCAGGTGACATTTCTGCACTGGGCCTTTCTTTCTATCCTACCATAATATCACTCCTACTGTCTTAGGTATCAGGTATTAGGAATCAGTCAATCAATTTATAAACATTCATTTAGTACCTACTATGTGTCAATCATGGGGTTGAGCCTGGGGATGCAAAAAGAGGCAACTTGCCCTCAAGGAGCTTACAATCTAATGGGGGAGATAGCATGTAAATATATACCAAGCAAGCAAGCAAGCCAGCAAAATAGATAGATAGATAGATAGATAGATAGATAGATAGATAGATAGATAGATAGATAGATAGATAGATGATGGATGGATGGATTAGATAGATGATAGACAGATCAATAGATGATAGATTGATTAGAGATAGATGAAAGACAGAAGAGATAGATAGAGAGATAGAGAGATAGATATCTTGCTTGGTATATATGTGTTTTTTATATATATACCAAGCAAAATATTTATATATAATATCTATAATCTCTCTCTCTCTCTCTCTCTCTATATATATATATACATACATACATACATACATACAAATAATTGAAGGAAATGCTAAATTTCAGTTAGAGGTTAGCAAAAATGAAGGTATAATTTTCCCCCATCTAGGTTCAATGTGGATCTATGGATTCACAAGGGGTCAGTGGACCCCAGGCTGTCTAAATGAAAGATAAAGTAGCTTAAATGAGACAGAATGGTCGTCTTTGGGGTTAAGACTAAGAATTCACTGGCCGAGAAATTTCCCAGGGGGAAAGAGAGGGTCCTCAGCAGAAACCCAAAGGGAAATTGAAATTACTATCTCCTCCTCTCTCCTTCCTCATATGTGTGTGGGGGGGGGCGGGGTGAGCTTGTGTGTAAAGAGACACAGAGACAGAGACAGAGAGAGTACACAGTTTGTTTTAAGGGGCTCAAGATGGCACTCTCTCTTCCCTCAGTCCAGTCAGATTTATTTGCATTTAGAGATACTTGTACATGAGTGTTAGATACCTTACACTTTAAAAATAGTGCCCATTCTAGAAACATTTTGGGTCTATAGCAATTCTGTGGATTATAGGGACACAATTAATTAGACAAGGAGAGGAAGACTAATTGAGGAAGGTTTTTACCTAAAATAGATATTGTAGAAAGGAAAGATTAAGAAATTGTAGGGGGGGCAGCTAGGTGACACAGTGGATAAAGCACTAGTCCTGGATTCAGGAGGACCTGAATTCAAATCCAGCCTCAGACAGTTGACACTTACTAGCTGTGTGACCATGGGCAAGTCACTTAATCCTCATTGTCCCACCAAAAAAATAAAATAAAATAACTGTAGGTAATTACTCAGGGGTAGGCTGAGCCAATATAATAAAAATGACTGTCATACCTAAGTTAATTTATTTAATGCCATACTGATCAAACTATCAAATATATTTTCTAAATCTAGAAAAAAGAATAACAAAACTCGTCTGGAAAAACAAAAGCTCAAGGATATCAAGGGAATCAATGAAAAAAAATGCGTAAAGAAGGTGGCCTAGCAGTACCAGATCTCAAACTGTATTATAAAGCGGTAATTATCAAAACAATCTGGTACTGGCTAAGAAATACAAAGGTATATCAGTGAAATAGAAAAGACAGAAATTATACTATAGTAAATTACTATATTAATCTAGTATATAATAAACCCAAAGATCTAAGTTTTTGGAACAAAAACTATTTATTTGACAAAAACTGCTGGGAAAACTGGAAAGCAGTATGACAGAAACTAGGTATAGACCAACATCTCATACTGTATACTAAAATAAGGTCAAAATGGGTACATGATTTACACATAAAGGGTAATAGCATAAGCAAATTAAAAGAGCATGGAATAGTTTATCTGTCAGATTTATGAACAGAGGAAGAATTTAGGATGAAAGAAGATAAAGAGAGCAAGACAAAATATAAAATAGATAATTTTGATTATATAAAATTTAAAAGGTTTTACTCAAACAAAACTAATGTAACCAAGATTATAAAGAAAGCAGAAAACTGGGAAAGAATTTTGTAAACAAGTATCGCTGATAAAGGCCTCATTTCTCAAATACATAGAGAACTGAGTCAAATGTATAAAAATACATGTCATTCCCCATTTGATAAATGGTCAAAGGATACAAACGGGGCAGCTAGATGGCACAGTGGATAAAGCACTGGCCCTGGATTCAGGAGGTCCTGAGTTCAAATTCAGCCTCAGACACTTGACACTTACTAGCTGTGTGACCTTGGGCAAGTCACTTAACCCTCATTGCCCGGCAAAACAAACAAACAAAACAAAACAAAACAAAAAAACAAAGGATATGAACAGGCAGTTTTCAGACAAAGAAATCAAAGCTAACTCTAGTCATATGAAAAAAAATGCTCTAAATCACTATTGATTAAAGAAATGCAAATTAAAACAACTCTGAGGTATCACCTCATACCTATCAGAGTGGCAAATATAACAAAAAAAGAGAAAATATTGGATGTTGGAGGGGATGTGGGAAAACTAGAATGCTAATCCACTGTTGGGGGAGTTGTGAACTGATCCAACCAGTCTGGAGAGCAATTTGAAATTATGCCCAAAGGGCTATAAAACTGTGCATGCCCTTTGATCCAGCAATACCACTGTTAATTTATATCACAAAGACATCCCCCAAAAGAGAAAAAGAGCTATTTGTACAAAAACATTTCTAGCAGCTCTTTCTGTGGTGGCTAAGAAGGGAATGCCTATTAATTGAGGAATGGCTAAATAGACTGTGGTATATGATTGTGATGGATTATTATTGTGCTATAAGAAATGACAAACAGGACAATTTCAGAAAGGCGTGGAAAGATTTCTATGAACTGATATATACTGAAGTGAGCAGAACCAGGAGAACATTGTGCACAGTGACAGCAATATTGTTTGATGGAGAACTGTGAATCACAACTATTCTCAGCAATACAATGAGCCAAGACAATTCCAAAGGACTATCCACCTTCAAAGAAAGAACTAATGTTGATTGATCACAGACTGAAGCATGCTATTTTCACTTTCTTTCATTTTTTAATTCGTTTTCTTATACAAAATGAGCAATATGGTAATGTTTTACATAATTGCACATGTATAACCTATATCTGCTTACTTCTTCAGGGAGGGGGAGGGGAGGGAGGGAAGGAGCGATAGAATTTGGAACTCAAAACTTTAAATAAAAATCTTTATTATTTTTTTTTTAAAGAAAGAAACAATTGTAGGTATTCAAGTGGTACAGGAAGTGAAATGAGATGGGAACAGCCCCAACCAAGAAAAATGAGAAAAATCCCAACAGGGATCCTAGAAGTTAAAATAATTCATTCTCTCTCTCTCTCTCTCTCTCTCTCTCTCTCTCTCTCTCTCTCTCTCACTTTCTCTTTCCCCCCACAACTCCCCGATTTTGGTGGACTCTAGTCCCCCTGAACATATAAATATAGGTATATAGATATATAGATATAGATAAGCCCAGAACTTTTCCCTAACTTCATTTTTTTCTAGAAAAATGAACAGTCTTTTAACTTGCAAGGCATATTTAATGGATTGAGCAACAAAATAGTACAAAACTCTTCTGTAACAGGAAAAAGACTTAGGTCTTTGCTTAATCACTTGTAGAGGGAAAAAACCTCAATATCTCACTTTAATGAACTAATTTATGGTCCTTTGACACTCCCCCCACTACTCAGGCTGACTAGATAGGGGAAAACAGGGTTTACTTTAGAAATGTCAGGGTAGAGTTTGGGGGAAGGGTATCCTCTACAATCTTCTATGGAGCAGGAATCCGGAGTATCCAAAACTTTCCTTTCTGAGTCTTCCTTTCCTTTTCTAACTGAACCGTGGATACTGTCACTTTGCCTTATAAAGGTTCTGAAATTTTTCAATGTACCTGAAGTGATTTTTCAGTTGTTTTTACTTTTCGAGATAGCTGTGGAAAAGATGTGATCAAATTACTTCTGTACATGTCTTGCCTACTCTACTTCCTTGAGGAAAAAAATTGTATCTTCAATATGAAGACTTTTTTGATCCATTTCACCCACTACCTAACCTGCCTGCCCCCCAGCTGCCAGTGTCCAGAGGAGGAGCCCCTTGTGAGAAACCAATACCCCTTGAACTATGGGGGACGTAAACACCAAAGGCTAACTTTGTTTTTTTTAAAAAAGAGCTCCACTCCCAGAAGATATTAATCTAATTAATAACAGGAATAACAAGAAGTTTTAATAACAAGAGTTCTAATTTATTTGAACATTTTGTTTTCCATAGATTTTCATTAAGGCAAGATAACTTGCCATATCTCAGTTTAGAGAAACACTGTTGTTGTTGCTGTTCAGGCTTGTCCAACTCTTTGTGACCCCGTTTGGTGTTTTCTTGGCAAAAATACTGGAGCAGTTTGCCATTTCCTTCTCCAGCTCATTTTACAGATGAGGAAGTGGAGACCAAGAGTTAAGTGACTTGCCCAGGGTCACACAGCTAGTAAGCATCTGAGGCCAGATTTGAACTCAGGAAGATGAGTGTTCCCCACTTCAGGCCCTGCACTCTAGGCCACCAAGGCACCACCTAGCTGCCCAAAGAAGCAGTAGAAAAAGCAACAGCACAAGGATAATAGGTAGCATTTATGTGACACTTTAAGGTTTTCAGTGTTTTTATATGTTAATTCATTTGATCCTTAAACACTCCTTATGCCCATTTCACAGATAAAGAAATTGAGGCACAGAGAGGTTCAGTGTCTTGCCCAAGATAACACAGCTAGTCAGTGTCTAAGGCAGGATTCCAACTCTGGTTTTCTTGACTCCATGCCCCACACTCTATATACTAGTAGCAGCACCCTGCCAAATGGGGAATGGCTGAACAAGTTGTGGTATGTGATTATGATAGAATATTACTGTGCTATAAGAAATTAACTCAAAGATCTTATAAAAATAGGGATAGACTTGCACAAAATAATAAAGAATGAAATGAGCAGAAACAAAAGCCTAATGTGTACAGTAACAACAATATTGTTTTGGTTTTTTTTAAAGTGAGGCAATTGGGGTTAAGTGACTTATCCAGGGTCACACAGCTAGTAAGTGTTAAGTGTCTGAGGCCAGATTTGAACCCAGGTACTCCTGACTTCAGGGCCGGTGCTCTATCCACTGTGCCACCTAGCTGCCCCAACACTATTGTTTTAATAACAACTTTGAGTGACTAAGTCATTTTGACTATTATAAATACCAAATTAACTACAAAGGACATATGAAGGGAGATGCTATCTGCATCCAGAGAAAGAACTGATAAATAGAAGCATGTATAGAATGGTTTTACATATATATATATATATATATATATATATATACACATACATACATACACGCATATGTATGTATCGATATGAGTGTGTGTATGTTTATATATGTGTGTTAATATATACACATACACATATACATATACATATATATAGTGTCTAATGATAGCCACTTCTGGTGGGGGGGGGGGGAGTGAGGGAAGAAAAAAAGGAAAAAAAGAAAGTTCCATGATAACTTTGTTATGTATTTTAAAGGAATAGCAAGTTGTACATAATAGATTTGCTATTTCATGTACAAGCATTTTTTCCTATTCTACTAATGTTATGGAAATACTTATTTCATTTAAATTCAGAGTAAAAATGTTTTAGATGGGACTGGAAGGGCTGACTGCATTTCAATTTTTGCTTCAGGAGACATGTATTTGGCATCAGAAATGCCTGGATTCAATTCCTAAATAGATAAATCTACTCCCTGGATGACCATGGGCAAGTCACTCCAAAATGAGGGGTTCGGGAGGCAGTGTGATACACTAGAAATAACACATTCAGGATGGAGGACCTGATTTCAAATCTTGCCTTTAATGCTCACTACTTTGTAACCAAAGGGAAATCATCCCCTGGCCGGGTCTCAGTTTTCTCATCTATAAAATGGTGGGGGTCTAAGAGGATGGCTTGAGAGATTCCATCTAGTTCAAGACCTGTGATCTTCAAAGATTTCTTTCTGATCTATTATTTCATGACAGGGAAGTCTGAGAACTTGACTATAATACCGCACAACAGAGACATGAGAATGTTGGGATAGAAACACAGATGAAACAGGACCTATCTTAAACACGTCCCAGTATTTCTGTAACACAAGAGGAACCAATGACCTAAAATCATCTCCACGGCTACCGGTAGATTTTTTTTTTAAATACCCAGACAGTTTCTGCCATTTATCCAGTTTTCTAAACGGGAAGCTGCATTCTCCTTTGCTTAAAAACAATTTGCATATTTTTTCATTGCCTGTTCCTAACTCACAATAAACAATGCTAGGAGCGCCTGCCAAAAAAATGTCCAAATGCTAAACAGTTGCTATAATAGTTGCTATTGTGATGGCAACTTTGAGCTGTGGGCTTTCAAATTATAATCATCTTTTTTTTTCTTTTAACAAAATGTACACAACTTGATTGCTGTAATTATGATTGGGTAAGTCTTATCAAAATTCATGTCATTACTGCATAAAGGGTGTCTTTAAATAAGCTTTCTTCAAAGAGTGTTTATATTTGTACTTAAATCGTGAAGGAAGTGACAGTGAAAGCTAATGGTAAACCATTAATTACCTAGTGTACATACAAATTATGGCACTGAAGTAAATAGATCAACATAAATACATCAACAGTCAGCCTACACTAATCCTATGGGAGTTAGAGTTGTGGAATGTCAGAGCTGGAAGGAACCTTGGAGATTTAGTGAGCAGCCATTCATCAAGCAGCTACTAGAGCAATTCAATTCAATGAGTCTTTATTAAGCCCTGTTATGTGCAAGGGAGAGAGGACAAAAAACAAAGAGACAGTCCCTACCCTATATGTGAACACTGGTGGTGATGGAAGAGTTGGACTACTCCTTGCTACCCACTGCCACTTCCAGACTTTTCCTGCCACCATTGCTCAATAACTCCTCTCCTTTTGAAGCCCATCCAAATTTGTCAAGCAATCCAGCTCCTGGTACCTGTTATCTACTGAGCTCCCGATCTCCCTCAGGACGCACGCCTTTCCTCAATAAGTATGGTGTCTGGCTCATAGTTTTTCTCTCCATCCCAACTCCTGCCTACATGCTAGAGGATTTCAACTATATCATTTTTTCGATCTTCTCAGTTCCTAGGTCATACCCTTGATCTTGCCATTATTTATAATTTTGCACTTCCATGTTCACAAACTTCCAAATTTCTTCATCTGATTAAAATATTTTGTCATTTGATCTTTCCTTCTGCCTTAAGACCCCTAACCCTATCCTTCATCCCTCAAACCCCTGTTCCTCAGTTCTTCCTGGGCCATTGACCCTACACTGTCTGTACTTGCCTTCCTTAGTTCTGTCAACTCATTGGAATATTAGTCAACTCTAAAATGTGCTATACACTTGCATCCCTTGAACTTTTTTTTTTTTTTTGCAGGGCACTGAGGGTTAAGTGACTTGCCCAGGGTCACACAGCTAGCAAGTGTCAAGTGTCTGAGGGCAGATTTGAACTCAGGTCCTCCTGAATCCAGGGCCAGTGCTTTATCCACTGCGCCACCTAGCTGCACCCTATCCCTTGACCTCTTATGCTATCATCAATAATGCTTTGCCAAAACCTGGATTATTCCCACCATCCACTGCCTTTGGTTCCCTTTACATGAGGACTTGTCATCTCTCTCTTCATATCTCTGATATACCCGCACAGAATCCCTTCTCTCCATTCATATGACTACCACCCTGGTGCAGATATGCATCACCATCTACTTGGACTATTGCAGTAGCTTTTAAGTATGTCTCCCTCCTTCATGTCTCTCCTCACTCTAATTTAGACCTGTTCACCTACCAAAGTGATCTTTCTAAAGCACAGGTCTGACCATATCACCACCACTTCCCCCCTAACAGACACTCAATAAGCTCCGGTGACTTCTTACTACTTTGATGAAAATAGAATAGAAAATCCTCATTACGGCTTTTAAAACCCTCCACAACCTGGAACTTTCCTACCTTTGCAGTGATCTTACATCTACTTCTCCATCCCATACTGTATGATCCAGTGGGACTGGCCTTCGTCCTGTTCCTCACACACAACATACAATCTCCCAAGTCCCCACCTTCTCACTAGATGTTTCCCATGAGAATGGGCTCCTTCCTCCCTTCTGCCTCCCAGCTTCCTTGACTTTCTTCAAGAATTAGCTCACATTCCACCTTCTGCAAGAGGTCCTCCCTTTGCCTACTTCTATTACCAAACCTCCCCTCTGACATAATTTCCTATTTATCTTGTATATATCTTGTTTGTACATAATTGTTTTCATATTGGGTTGTCTTCCCCTCCCTCTCTTCAATTGTGAGTACCTCAAGGACAGGAACTGTTTCTCCCTTTATAACCCCAGAGCTTAGCACAGTGCCTAGTGCCTAGTAAATGTTTTAAAAGTGTTTATTAACTGCCTACTTGCCTTTTAGACATCTTGAACTGGCTGTCCCATAGACATAAACTATGCATTATCTTCCCCCCCAAAAAAACCTCCCCTCTTCCCAACTTCCCTTTTATTATCAAAGGCACCACTATCTTTTCAGTCACCTTTGAAACCTCAATGTCATACTCAACTCTTCACTCTTATTGGAACTATAGACAGACAGATAGATAGATAGATAGATAGATAGATAGATAGATAGATAGATAGATAGATAGAGATATGTATTTTTCAAAACTATATATATAAAATAAAATTTGGTTGAATTCAATTGTAAATCTTTCTGAAACAGGATTTTTGTTTCCTTTTTTTTTTTTTTGGCAGGGCAATGAGGGTTAAGTGACTTGCCCAAGGTCACACAGCTAGTAAGGGTCAAGTGTCTGAGACCAGATTTCAACTCAGGTCCTCCTGAATCCAGAGCCGGTGCTTTATCCACTGTGTCACCTAGCTGACCCCTTTTTTCTTTCTTTTTTTTTCCCATTTGTCCTCTAATTTTAAAATTTTACTCTTTCATACTGATTTTGGTTTTATTGGTTGACCTAGTTTTTTCAACTGCATATTTAGTTTATTCATCCTTTCATTTTGTTAATGTATATTCACAGAGATAAGATTTTTACTCTTAAGACTTCTTTATTTTTATCTTTGGCCCACTCATTATTCAGGGTATTATGGTTAATTTTTCCATTTAGTTTTGTATCATTTGCTTGTGTTCTCTGAATTACTGTTTTACTTCATTAAAGGTGCCCAAGGAGGAATTTGTCCTACAAGGAGCTAGAGATGAAGATCTTCAGATTGAAAGGGAAATCAGGACTAGAGATAAAAAGATGTGAATCATCTATATAAGTGCTAGTAGCAAAAGTCACAAGAATGACTAAGATTGACATTGGAGCAAATTTAGAGAGAGGAGGAAAGAAGACAAGGCCAGAACTTTGAAGAAAATTCCTCTTAAAGATTTAGGAAGATGTTAAGAAATTTGAATTTTGTTAAGTAGGTATTAGGAACCCCTGGAGGGTTCAGAATAGAGGAGTCAGACGATCAGCTCTGTGTAAGGAAAATTCATCTGTCAGCCAAGTGAAGGATGGTTTAAAGATAAGGAGGAGAGATAAGAGACAGGTGAATTCAATCACTGATTGCTAAATTTTCAGTGTGAGCATTTATACCTCAGAAATCAGCAAACACTACAAATCACATCTTGATTTGTTGTTTTGATGATTCGAATTAAAAATGAAATTAATTGTGGCTTTTTTCAGCATCCAATTGCCACCTAGATGCTCCAAATTGATTGTGCTTTAAGACAGGAAATGACTTATTACTGATGTGGGAGCCATTCCTGAACCAGCTATCTGTGGTAAGACCACTAACTTATTAGATCAAAGACCAAAAGTAGTACAAAGGTTGAAGAATGAATATGTAAATAATGCAGATTAAATTTTTAAATCTGTCCTGTGAGCATTTTTTTTCCAGAGAGTAGGTTGTTAAACATTTACCAACATATCCCTGACTAGATCTCTAATCCAATGCCCTTATTTTATAGATTTCACTGCACAAAATACATGGTATAGTTGAAAGAACTTGGAACTCTCAGGTGGGAAAAATAGGAAAGTTTGCCTTTGTCATTAAAGAGCCATAACACCCTGAACAATAATCTACTCCTATCTAGGCCTCAATTCCTTCTTCTATAAAAATGTGGAGGTGGGATGGATTGGAGGGGGAGAGGTAGATGCTCCCTAGCTACATTCCGACTTTAAATTTCTATGATTTGCAGAATTCTTTGACTTGAAGATAGTCACTAATTTAATAAATATTTACTAACCACCTTGTATGTTCCAGGCACTGCGCTATACAAAGAAAATACAAAACAGCTGGAATGAGAAAGAATCATAGCCCCTTTACTCATGTTTCTTGTCTGTGTAGTTCATAATAAATAGCTGAAGTCATATATTAAGATTATATAACAGGGTAGGGGCAGGGAAAATGATGAAGACAGATTGGGAAACCTGATGTGATGCAACTCTAGAAAGATACCGTGAATAAGTAATACTAGTCATGAACACAGAGAAATACCTTGACATTAGTAGATAGAGACTAGGTCTCTGGTCACACAAAACTGGGTTCAAGTAGGTTTTCTTGTTGACTATGTAACTCTAGGCAAGCCAGTTTAACCTATAAATTGTAGTTTAGGTGTCCATTTACTCTGGTAAAGGGAGTCCTCACCCAGAGTTCCTATACCAATTAAATCAAAATTCCAGAAAAAGAATAATAATGATGAATGGAAATATACTGTTCTTTTTTTTTAATTACAAAGCACAGAGGCAGTTTGGTGGAGTGGAGTGCTGGCTTTTGAGTTCTAAAGCCATGGGTTTATTTCCTTCCTACATTTAATAAACATGTGACTCTCAGAAAGACACTCAACCACTAGGCACTTCAGAAAAAGCTCTCAGATGTATCAACCAAATGGTTTCCAGAGTCCATTGAAGCAGGGAGTCCCCCCACACTGATGGCATCAAACAAAGCAGTATATGATAACAATGTACTTTTAATTATCTCATGTTATGCCATTATTATTCTACAAGAAGCAAGGTATTCCTTGAGAAGACTTATATGAACTGATTTAGCAAGCAAATGAAAAGAATGATAAAAGGAAGCCCAACTTTGAGTAATTAAAAAAATCAATCTTGTTGTCTGAGAAAATGTAATGAAAGACAACTCCATCTGGAAAAATAGGAGAATGGGGAATGCAGTGTTGCATACATTGTCAGACCACTGATCTTACTCAATTGTGATTCATTTTTTTCTTTGTTAATGATGGTGGAGGATGGGGATCCTAAGAGTCCATATTCCAAAAAGACTGTAATTATACAATAAAGGTCATCAAATTTTTAACTAAAACCAGACTATATAAATTAAATAAATTATCTCATTTGATCCTCACAACAAATTGTGAGTCACAAAATGCAAGTATTGGTATCCTCATATAGTGGTTAGGAAATTCAGACTCTGAAATTAATTCTAACAATCTCAATGAATCTATTTCTGACTATTGTTTTACCCATGAATATGAAATTTCACTTGGGAAACAGAAGGGTTGGGAGGCAGGGCCAAAAAAGGGTATGTTGATTCCAAGCGTGAGAAACAGTTCATGTGGACACAGGTATGGCAGCAAGAAATAGACTGGGGAACCAACTAGTGTTTGGTTTGACTGGGACATAGAAAGGGAGTATAAAATAAGTATGGAAAATAATGTGAAGCAAAATTGTGGAGGACATTCAATGTCAGGCTAAGGAATTTATATTTTATTCTAGATTAGTCCCACAAAATCCTATTCTGTTGTTGTATTGTGACATGGAGGTGACCCTTGGTTCTCAAAAGCTATGCCCAGCAGAGGGCAAGCTCTGGCAAGTACTGCTATTGGAGAAAGGCTTCAAGTATAGTTCAGAAAACAGACTGAGTCTCATTTCAGAAGATCAGCCTAGCTGAGTACACGGACTCATTACCACTAGGTTGGGCACCTGGTGATGAATTCTTTGGCCATGACAACCTTTGAAACAAAGAAAAATACAGAATTTCCCATAATCCTGTGTGACCTCCTTCTGTGTTTGCAGAGATAGTAATAGGAGAGGGAGCAGAGAGTGCTGAGAATCACATAGTTTTAAGATATCTGTAAACCTAAACGTAGAGCTGTTGGCAGGCCAGATGCAAGATCCTTGTTCAATGACTAATGCGTAGACATACTACTGGAGGAACTGAATCATATCAATCTTGACATTATTACTATAAACAAAACCAAAATAAATAAGTTGTTAAATCAAGGGATGGTTCACAGATTATACAAAGAATTGGATAAGATTTAAATTAAACCAAGTATTTGGTTATTTCAATGCAAATTTGGGGAAAAGTGAGAATTCTGAGAAACACTGGTAAAGGGCTAATGATGAAGCATGCTATTCAGCTCTAGGGAAAGAACTGATATTGTCTGAATACATACTGAAGCATACTATTTTTTTTATGTTCATCCTTTTTTTTGTTATTGTTGTTTGAATCTTCTACAAAATGACTAATATGGAAATGTTTTACATGATTGCACATGTATAAGCTTTATTGGATTGCTTAATGTCTTAAGGAGGGGGTGGAGGGGAGGAAGAAGGAGGGAGAGATGGAATTTGGAACTCAAAACTTTACAAAAAAAACAAATGTTAAAAAAATTGTTTTAACATGTAATTGAGAGGAAAATAAAATATTATTTAAAAATGAAAATATGGGTCATTAATAAGGAAAAAGACTTGTAGACTACATAGCAGCCTTACACATATGTAATTAATATTTTCTTTGAGAAAAGAATGAAATGACTCTAGACATGAAAGCACTTAATGACATTATGAAAAAATGATATTGATTTTATTTTAACAGGCAGGAAAGGACTTGTTACTGATCTGGGAGTCATTCCTGAATCAGCTATCTGTAGTAAGAGCACCAACTTATTAGAACAAAGACTAAAAGTGGAATAAAGCTAGAATAATAAAAATAAGATATAATACTCAATTAAAATGCCACCTTCCTGATCTATTTAAACAAGTTATTGATGATTAAAAATGAGATATGGATAGAGGAAAAGACATATACACAGACCATGCAGAAATTGAACAAATAAATGTAAAGTAGTTAGCAGGGCAATACTGGTTTAGAATATTAATTCTTTGCTAAATAATGAAGATAAGACCAGGCATGGTCTTATCACTATTCCTCATAAAATTAGTAGCAGTGGAGAGAAAAAATTCAAGGAAAGCTTAGTAAGAGACTCTATTGAACTAAGTCATCTTGAGAGTATTAAAGAATAAAACTGGAAAGACAACAAGCAACAACAACAAAAGATATCTGCAAAGATATTTATAATGAACCCTTTTGCCATCAGAGATAGGAATAGCACACTTGGATTCTAACAATGCAGTCCTCGATGTGCTGCTAGAAAAAAACTTGGAAATGACACTGAAAAAAATAGATGGAAAAAGCAGCTGGACTAGAATGAATACACTCAAAGGATATTTGTGCTGGAGGCCTCATGGTTGTGAATGCCTTAAGAGAATAATTCTAAAGGTATCTGAAGGAAAAGACAATGTTAAAAACAAAGAGGAAAAAAATCACAGATCTCAATAATTTGAGGGGTTGGGTTTTTTAAATTTATTTTATTTTATGGGAATGAGTCCCACATTAATCTTGAAAAAATAGTGACGAAAGATATCAACAACTATGGATTTCTATGCCTATTTCCCCATCTACATAAACATTTTGTGAGGAGGAAAGGAAAAAGCATTTATTAATCATCTACTATCTTCTAGATTATGCTAAGTACTTTACAAATACTATCTCATGGGGCGGCTAGGTGGCGCAGTGGATAAAGCACCAGCCCTGGATTCAGAAGTACCTGAGTTCAAATCCGGCCTCTGACACTTGACACTTACTAGCTATGTGACCCTGGGCAAGTCACTTAACCCCCATTGCCCTGCAAAAAAACCAAAAAAACCAAAAACAAATACTATCTCATTTGATCCTCACAACAACCCTATAAGGAGGTACAGTTATTATCCCCATTTTAGAGTTGAAGAAACTGAGCTAGACAGATGATCCATCCAGGGTCATACATCTTGTAAGTGTATGGATTTCAACTCAGGTCTTCCTGACTCCAGGCCTAGTACTCTATTTACTGTGCCACCTAGCCATGTACCCCCAAAGAGATTCTTTTTTTGTGTGTGTGTGTTTTTTTTTTTTTTTGGTGAGGCAATTGGGGTTAAGTGACTTGCCCAGGGTCACACAGCTAGTAATTGTCAAGGGTCTGAGGCCAGATTTGAACTCAGGTCCTCCTGAATCCAGGGCTGGTGCTCTATCCACTGCACCACCTAGCTGCCCCCCCCCCAAAGAGATTCTTAGTAGGGAACAGGCAAGCTTTAGCAGTTATATTCTCTGTTTTGGATCCATTATCTGGTTGGCTCTACCACATCCTTTAATTAACCGTACTGTAACATAACGAGCTGTGCATTGAATTTTATTATCCTCTTTTAATGGAGTTCTGGTACCACTCACCATATACTTCTCCATTTAGAAAGCATTTCCTGGGAGCAGCTAGATGGTGCAGTGAATAAAGCACTGGACCTAGATTCAGGAGGACTTGAGTTCAAATCCAGCCTTGGACACTTGACACTTACTAGCTGTGTGACTATGGACAAGTCTCTTAACCCTCATTGCCCCCCCCAAAGCATTTCTCAGCTAAATATTCCTCTACCAAGCTCAGCTCCTAACTTTGGACTATTTTTCCACCTCTCTTCAGGTGGTCTTCTAACAATAGTGCCACCTCCACTTCTACAGCCTCTTTCTCTGACTGATGAGTTCCTCTTCAGAACTTTCATTTTTGGAAGCACCTAAACCAGGCAAGCTCACTTCTAACCTGGCTCAACAACTGACTCTCTGCCTACATTTCTACCTCCCTCCACTACTTAGCATAGTACATGACACATAATAAGCACTTAATAAATGTTTCCTTCCTTCCTTCCTTCCTTCCTTCCTTCCTTCCTTCCTTCCTTCCTTCCTTCCTTCCTTCCTTCTTCCCTCCCTTCCTCCCTTCCTTTCTTCTTTCCTTCCTTCTTCCCTTCCTTCCTTCCTCTTTTCTGGTGTTTTATATGTTGTCTTCCCACATTTATGTAAACCCCTTGTGAGCAGGGATTCTCTTTCTGTTTATATCTCCATTTCCAGAGCTGAACGCAGTGCCTGGCAATAGTAAACTCTTAATAAATACTTGATACTTTAAAAATCGTACTTAATAATATAGAAACTGATCATCTCTCTAACTCCAGAATTCAGCTCTTCGAACTTATACATCAAAGTGGAAATGACCAACATTTAAGTGGCAGTGTAGGACTGTGGTCCAATACTTTCTCAAGATGCCCATTATTTTACTCCTAGTTTCCAAACTCTCATACCTAAGAGTGTCAGTATTCACAGTAATGTCCTCTTGAACATATATATATATATATATATAACTTATACCTCAACTTTTCCTCAATCATCTACATGGGTACTGAAGTCTTAGACATCATCATTAACCCCACCCCTCAAAAAAACCCTTCTTCCACTTCCCAGATCTTGATCTCAGAAATTCTCTTCTTTGATCATAGTCTCCCAAGTTCTCCATCTTGTCTCCTGACTCACTCCTCCAAAACTTACTTTTCCTCTTCACTAGAACTTCCAGTCACCCCAGATCTTGTCTATTCTCTTAGGCTACCATCCCTGTTCTGGACTCATTTTTCTCCTTTCACATTTTAAATACCATATTTAACTAATTAATTTATACATTCTCCTCCAACCTTCAATCCCTTACCCTCTTGAACATATTATATAATACATGTGAGATACTTTGCAAATTTTGAGCACTACATAAATGTGAGCTATTTGGAGGGATGTCTGGGCCTATGATTTCACTGGTACAGAGCAGGGCTTCTTAAACCTTTCCACTCTCAATCCCTTTTTGCCTGAGAAATTTTTATGCAACCCCGGGTATATAGCTATATAAAATAGGTATACATAACCTTTTACTGTTTCCAAATTTTTCACAATCCCTACATTCAGTTATACAACCCCATATGGACTCATGGCCTACAGTTTAAGAAACTAGGGTACAGAGAATACCTATGAGGAAATTCCCTCTACAATAGATTTTATCAAAAACCCTGCAACTTGTAGTCTTTCTGTTTTCAGGGCAATGATGGTGAAGTGACTTGCCCAGGGACACACAGCTAGTAAGTGTCAAGTGTCTGAGGCCAGATTTGAACTCAGGTCCTCCTGAATCCAGGGCCGGTGCTTTATCCACTTCACTACCTAGCTGTCTTAGAAAGTTACCTGGTTTTATGGTTATGCAGTCTTAGAAAGTTACCTGGTTTTATGATTATGTAGTCTTAGAAAGTTACCTGATTAAAGAGGTTATGTGACTTGGCCAAGGTCACACAAAGAATGTGCATCAGCGGTGGAATTTTAATCTAGTTCTTTCTGGTTCTGAAGTTGGTTTTCTGTCCACTATGCCATACTAACTACATTTTTTTTATTCTGTTACTCAGGCCTTACAAACCTTCAACCCTACCTAGTTGTAGGCTACTGAATGAAACTCAAGAAAGGCACAGAACTATACTGAATGTGTCTATTACCAGGTCTTGCTATCCCCTTTTAATTGGGGATAATTGGGTCTTTGCTGTTGTGAAGTATTCTTTTTACTCTACCTTGATAAATCTTCCATCATATTCCTCAGTAAGCTAGTATGAAAAAAGAAATGGAGCACATGCATAAAGTACTCTTTCAGCAACTCCCTTCCCCCACCCATCGACAAACACCAATGTAAATTGTGGGACTCCACCTTTTAATGCACACTTCCTCTGAAATTTCTTTGTCCCTTTCAGCTTGCTCTCCTGTTCCAAAGTTCATTTTAACCTCATTGTGTCTAGATAAAAATACTGGAGACAGAGAGGCAGGACGGAAATGTCATTTGTCGAAGCTCTATACGACCCAAGGAAGGTGCTGATGGCTAGGCCAACAACTCATTAAAAAAAAAAATCACATATCAAAGACTGATTTTTCCCCTTATTTCTAAGTTTCCTGGATTAGCATCTTTGTTATTTCTGTTAAAATGGGTCTAGTCTTTGGAGAAATAGAAAGAAAGATATTGGAAAATATATTTTTAAAAAAACATCCATTCTCATTAACCCTAATGAAAACTCCATTCTTTCCCCAAACCAAAACTCAGATCCTCTTGAGGTCTGTCCCATGCCCAACAGCTGAAGAAGAATGACTTTTTACAATAAGAATTTTCACATATTGTACTTGTGAAATCCACATTTCACAGGGGAGTGTTCTTTTATTTTTAGTAGACTTATTGAGAAGATGTGTTAAAGAGAGAAACCCAAGTTCAGTCCAAGGGAGAGAATTTATACCCTCCCTTATATTATTTCCAGCTATCCTGTGATAAATGTGCTATTACAAAGGCTTTCACATGTGGCTAAATTACAACTAATCTGTCTACAATGGAATTTGTTGCATTTCAGAAGTGTTTATAATAACACAAAACCAATGACCCAGAACTTTAAATTGACCAGAGATGGAGGGGCAGGGGAGGGATGGTTTGCAGGGCACGGGGTGGGGTGGGGGAGTCTGCTTTCAATTGTTTTTTTAAAGCACAAGCTGATATCAAGGATTTATTGTCTTAAAAAAAGCAACTTCCAGACCTTCTCCTGAAATTTGTACAGATCCAATACAACACTTCCCTACAATTCTATAGCTTATTCTGCACAGGGAGATTGAAATGCAGTAAGATAGTGATTCATTAAAGAAAGATGAAATGATTTTCAGTATTTTCCATTTACTAAACTAAGAAACTCATCCAGAAGATTGAAAATGAAACATGCGACCTAGCTCCTGCCACAGAGATGAGAGGCTTAAAATGCAAAATGAGACATGTATCTTGGACATGGCCAATATGGGAATTTGTTTTATTGGACAATGCATATTTGTTGTGAAGGGTTTTCCCCCTCTTTTAAAAAATATTCAATTGGGGAAGTGGGAAGGAAAGATAATAAATACTCGTACTATTTTTTTTAAAAGAACATCATGTGGACTCATACATTTTAGAAAGATTTTCAACAAGGGTTAACATAAAAAAAGGGTTTTCTGGTCAACTCTGAAGCTTAAAAAAATGCAATTAGCTAAATATTCTAACATTCCAGTAAATTGAGTTTTTAATCTGTGCTGCATTTTGCCTTTGTCTTCCTGGAATTGAGTGTAGTCTGTATACCCTTCTCAGCCAAGAAAAGTTGGATGCTCTATCTTGAGATGGATACTCCTTTCCCTCCCCCATCCCCAAAGAAATCCCATAGAGACTTCATTTTTAATCCCCCCAAAAGACACCTCACCAAATTTTCAAAGAATACTAACTGGAGTACAGTGGATAGAGTACTGGCCCTGGACTCAGGAGAATCTGAGTTCAAATCCAGCCTCAGACACTTGACACTTACTAGCTGTGTGACTTTGGGCAAGTCACTCAACCCCAATTGCCTAAAAAAAAAATATTAACAATTGCATTGGTGTGCGTTTGCTTTATTTGCTTTCTTGCCTTACTGTTGAAATTAATGAAATTTCCTATTCCTGACTCTAATAATTTCATATGAAATGGTGACCACGACAAAGAGTCTTCAGTATGCCAGTCTGTTGTTCCTTTAGATTTCTACATCAAGAGAATATGTAGTAAATATTAAAGGTATGTCTCACTTATAAAGTCAAATAAATGGGTAGAAAAATGCATTCTGTAAGCAGGTTGTCCCAGATACATTTTTGATATGTCTTCCCAAAGGTGCTCTGAAAAAGGAATTCCCAGAACTCCCTTCACCAGGACTGAAACCTTGTAACCAACATGAACTTTGAACCTAAGACTCTTTTCATCTCATTTTCTCATTAGATTTTATTGCATCTAACAAAACTTTCAGTGGTGAATTACTTCCCCTCTCAACAGAACCCCAGGGTCCCACAAAGCCTCCTCAGTAGAAAATCCTGAAATTGTTTCTTAAAAGGCATTAATACTTAGGGAGAAAAGGGAAAATCAGTTACTCCTCATATCAATGTTAATCCAAGGGATGTACTTCAGCTTCTTCTCATTCCTATCTAGTAAAGGAGAGCATTCTAAGATGCCACTCAATTAAAACCTGGAAAGCACAGCAGGGACTTGGAGGTTATCTAGTCTAACCCCTTCATTTTTTAAATGAATTAAATCATTTAGTCTCTATGTAAGTTCAAATCCCTTTTTCCAATGCCCCTTATTTTTTCACATTTATTTAATTTTAATTTATGAGATTGAAGAGCATTTTTATAACATAGAATAATAAAAAATATGATTGCACATGAAACTATAAATCTCTCATGTACAACTTGCTTTTTAATATATATATATTATATATATGTATATAATATATATATATAACAAAACTATCAGGTAAATTTCTTTTTTTTCCTTTTTGTCCTTCCCTCTCCCCCTCCCTCCACCCCAGATAGAGCTACTGTTAGACAAAAAATAGGTGTATACATGTAAAATTGTTCCAAACACACTTCTATCTTTTAGTTCTTTCTCTGTATGCAGACAGTGTCTTTCTTCATATTCCTTTGGATGTTTGTAATAGTCAAAATGAGTTATTTGCTCAATGTAAACAATATTGCTTGTCCTGCATGCACCCTCCTTTTGCCAGAGAGGTTCAGTGACATCCCAGTGAGAGTGAGACTCTTCTCTGTAAGAGTAGATGGCAGATCCAGGATGCAAATCTAGGTCCCCAGACTTCCAAATCCAGCTTAGTCTTTAATATTTGTACCAAAATTCTGGATTTCTTTCCAAGACTCCTTGAAAAAAAAGTCACACCAGCAAGAAATGTGAACGAGTCACCAACCAGCAAAGATAGAGGCTCTTTGGGGGTCATTAAATGCCTACTCTACCTAAGGAGGACAAAATGTTTTTTAAAGTAGCCTTCAAAAACAAAATAGATACTGTGGTAAGAATTGGGAAATGCTGTACTCAACCAGACCTAGAAAGAGAATATTGGATTGCAGCAGGTAGTGTTTGTTTAGCCTCAGAGAGTTAAATATAATTTTGTTTCATACCCTTGCAATATGCAGTCTATTTATAAATAGTACAAGTGGATATTCCATAAGGTCACCTCTAGCTTACATTTGCATAATATATTTTTATGTACATGATCTCATTGGATCCTATAACAACACCATGAGGTCAGTAGTATAAGAATTCTTATCCCCACTTTAAGAACCTGAGACTCAGAAATAAAGTGACCTGCCCAAGATAACACGGTTCATAAGAGACAGAGCTGGGATTTCAGCCCAGATCTTCAGATTACAAATCCAGTGGTCATTCCACTAAAACCAGGCTGCCTCTTAGCCATATCAGTTATACCCTTAAATATTTATTGTGCATGTAACTTTTTTCTTTGTCTGAATTTATGATCTGTGATTCCAATAGTGTGAGGGACTCACAGAATAGTTGTTTTTGTGATTCTGTGACCCCGTTTCAGTTTTTCTTGGCAAAGATACTGGAGTGGTTTGCAATTTCCTTCTCCAGCTCATTTTACAGATGAGGAAACTGAGGCAAACTGGGTTAAGTGATTTGTTCAGGGTCACCCAGCAAGTGTCTGAGGCCAGATTTGAACTCAGGAAGATAAGTCTTCCTGATTCCAAGCCCAGTACTCTTTCCACTTCACCACCAGAATGAAAACCTTCTCAAAGATGTAGAGAAGCAATTTTGTAATCTATTATCTTAAAGAGGTGGGACATTGAAAAGTGAATGGCTTTGCACAAGGTCACATAGCTTGCATGTCAGAATCAACCTAGGTCTTTCCTAGGTCAGTCCAAGGCTGATATCATAATCTGTTATCATAAAATCATAAGATGTTAAAGCTGGAAAGGACATTAGAGGATGTTGGCTTGACTTTCATTTGACAGATGAGATTCGAGGTCCAGAAAAATAGGAGGAGTTGCCAAGCCAAGGTCAGATCTTCTTGACTCTTCATCTTGAATTTTACCTAGCCCTAGATGCTAGATACTATTCTTATACAGAAGAAGGATAATTCAGGGTTAAAAGATGCTGTGCCTGGCCACAGAAAGCTAAAATTGAAACATTAAACAACAATAAATAAGAAAAACATAATTAACTGCTGCACTGTGTAGAAAAGCTAAGTAAAAGCTAGCAGAGTTCAGAGAAGCAATTTGGTAGGTAAAGACAAGGCCACAAGTCAAGAAGTTGTAAGATTTTCTCATTTTTATTAATATCATTTGTTTATGAATCATCTACATTTCCAATATAACACCCTGCCCCCCCCCCATCCCTTATAACAAAGAACCAAAAGGGAAAGAGAAAGGAGAGGGAAGAGGTGTGTGTGTGTGTGTGTGTGTGTGAGAGAGAGAGAGAGAGAGAGAGAGAGCAGAGACAGAGAGAGACAGAGTCAGAGATAGAGGGAGAGAGGGACACATACAAAGAGACACAGAGAGAGGGAGACAGAGACAGAGACAGAAAGTTCAGTAAAAGTAACCTACCCATAAATCAATGCTGCCATTGCATAAAGGGTTCCACAGGCATAATCTCCTGCTTCTGCAAAGAAGAGAGAAAGGTGCTTTCTCATAACTCTTCTCAGGAACATTTTTTTTTAACCAAGATTTTTACCATAATTAACTGACATTCAGTTTGAATAATTTTGTTGTTGTGTGCTGGACCTAAAGTCAAGAAAGACTGAAATACAAATCTGGCCTCAGACACTTAGTAGTTGTGTGACCCTGGGCAAGTCACTTAACCTCTGTTTGCCTCAGTTTCTTCATCTGTAAAATAGAGATATAACAGCACTTACCTTCCAGGGGTGTTGTGAGGATCAAAATAGTTAATACTCATATAGTACCTGACACATAATAAGTACTATGTAAATGCAAGCTATTGTTACTATAATTTTTGTTATTATTATTATTAATATAGTCATTGTATATAGTGTTTTCCTGGTTCTTATTTCATTTTGTATCAGTTCATAAAAGTATTCCCAAGTTGACCTGTATTCTCATTATATTAATTTCTTATAATTCAGTAATTAGATTTGTGAAGCATCTTCATTTCCAATTCTTTGCTATTGTATCCCTGAGGATTCTTATCTCCACTCCCATTCTCACAGGGTGCCAGACGAGGATATACTGAAGCCAGTTCCAACTGACTTGCCAAAGCTTATTGTTAAATTTTTAGAGTGAGCATTTACACCTCAGAAATTGGCAATCACTACAAATCAGGGCTGGATTTGCTGTTTTATACATTTCTAGACTTAAGAAAGTGTTAATTATGCAGAATAAACTTAAATGTGTGTGCCTACAATTTTCCCCTGAGAGCCCGGATGTTAAACATTTACTAGCACACCCCTGAATTGGTCTATAAATGTTGCATCAGCACAGAATGAGAGCAGCAAAAGGCTCGGGGAGTGAAGTCATCACCAGACTGGAGACCCATCATCATCACCACCATCATCGACAACACCAGCATCATCCACACATAGAGCACTTTGAGATTTGAAAAGTGCTTTACATTCATTATCTCATTTGAAACTCACAATACTCCAGATGCCAAAGAAATATGACATCTCCCTCTCCGAATTCTAAGGGTATACCTAAAGAATAAGAAGGGCTTCCCTCCCAAATGATCAACTGAGAATCATCTTAGTCAACTAGCCTTAGGTAGATTTTAGAAAGGAGTATTTACTGAGGAGAAAGAGTAAGAACAGTCGGTAGAAATCTCCCTTCCAAAAGCCCATGATCCATTCTTTCACAAGTACATAGAGTGCAGAGGAAAGTAGGCTCCAGCATGGAGAATTCATATGGCAAAGAACCGCCTCACAGTTCCTGTCTGCTGGAAGTCTTTTTGTGCCATTCATAACGTGCTCAAGAAGGTCCCCTTAGGCAGAGTTTCTTTGATGAGATCCTTGTACAACTTGTTGGTCCTTTTTGGAGAGGAGCAATGATATCACAAGGGTGATGTCTTTACATGTCCCTGAATTGGATTTAAGGGAGGCAAACCTGCTCAAGGTCACCAGCCTCACTCTCTCCTTCAGAGTCATCTGAATCCAGTGGCAAGACAAAAGTCAAGACAACTGGTTATGGCCCAGAATGCAGTGGGTGACCCTAGTTTTTTTTTTTAATTAAAGTTTTTCCCAGGTCACAGTTTAAGTCCAATTTATTCTTTGCTCCCAAAGCAGGAATTGGATCAAATGACCCAAAAATAACACAAAGACACAATGAGAACAGGGAAAGTCCAACATTCTCTGGACTTTTTGAAGCTCACAAGTTCATTTTCCAATAAAAGGGAAGGGGACCAAGGCCAAGGCAGGAGCCAAGGTTTCTCTTTTCCTTCAAAGACATTACTTTTTACTGACCACTTGTCATTTGCAAAAGCTCTCCCATTCCTGCTATCTTGTTACTTTAAGTAGGACCCAGAGGGCATGGGAAAATCCCTTAACCAACTGGAAGAAACTGACAATCATTTCATTTCATTTCATTCAATGACTTTAAAGACTTAGTCTGTAGGCAATGATTGACATTGAATGATCAGCTGGGCATCTTATCATTTACTTTAAGTGGAGTGGGAGAACTTGATTTGACTTACTGATGAAATCACCTTGCTTTTACTGTACTAGGAAAAGTGCTACTATAAATATTTTTATATATATTTGGCCTCTTTGTGGTATCTGTCTAGCAGTAGGATTTCTGGATCAGAGGATACTGAGGTTTTAATCACTCTCAGCATAATTCCGAAGTTTTGTTGAACCGTAGCTTATATTTTACTTTTATAGTATTTATAAGAGGCAATGAGTGGCTAGGCATCAGTCAAGAAGCTTAGGTTGTTTCAAGTTCTGCTTGTGATATGCAACAGCCATGTGACTCTGGCCAAGTCATCTAACCTCTTAGTGTGCCCTAGGCGACTTGTTAAATTGAAGAGCAATTATTGATTGGCAGAGATAAAAGCAGTTGCCTCCCTGAGAGCTGCCTCTATTAATGAAATCACATTGAAAGCCACTACTCCCTTCATAACTTCGATATTTACAATCATTTACCAATCACTAATTTCTTGTTAAGAACAACAGTCATGGGTGGGGTCTTCCTCCTCCACCATTTCCACCAAATTGCCCGTAGAAAAAAGAATTGGCACACGTTTTGGTCACTAGACAAAAATGGGCCAGATTTCACAAAGTGACACTGAAATTTTATGAACAATAATACAAGATGATTGTTGTGATTTGGGGCCCATACGTCCATTCTTAATGGACTGTTTTCTCTGTCCAACAGGTCCTAAACTTTGGGGGTGATTCAAGCTTAAAAATTATGTTGATTCCCAGCGTACACGCCCCAATCCATTTTCCTTTTGAGAACAAATGGATTAGAACCGAAAGTTACATTCTCCGTGTAATGAGGTTTGTTGAATCACTGAAAATAGTTTAGCATCCTTTCTCATCTGAGCCATTTAAACCCCAGATTGCCTTTTGAAACCCAAAACTTCCTCCCAGGAAAAGCTGGCCTTTGCATTTGCATATACTGGCCTTAGGAAAGGACTCACTTTTAAAATTTATTTATTTTCTACATTAGAAGAGACTGAAGGGTTGAATTTCCTTCCCCTGACGGTAATGTGTGGAGTGAGGGCAGTCAACTTGGGCTAAATTGTTTTGTTACAATGGGCTTTTACCTATAGGCAGGTCTCATCTTGTTTTTGAGTAACTTTAGGCAAAGTTGAGAGAATAGGAGCAAGGCTTTTCCCTCTCTCCATACTTGGTCATGTTCCAGGTCTTTCCGGAGTAATGTCAGGTTCCCTTCCCCAGCCTGGTAAAACAGAGTCTTGCTCAACACGGTTGTTCCGCCAGGCAAAAGAACATACGCTCTCGTACTTCTTTAAGAGAGTAACAGTGAGATGATGTTATGTAATTAAACTTCACGTTCTAAAAGTCCGCTATATGGAACGTCTAGTCATGAAGACTTCCAGTGTTCTCCGTGTGAGTGAGTGTGTGTGTGTGTATGTGTGTGTGTGTGTGTGTGTGTGTGTGTGTGTGTGTGTGTGTGTGTGTGTGTTTCATCGTCAAGTCTTTCTGGTCTTGATTTTGCATTTCCAATGGAAGTGAACTGACAAAGCATGGAAGTGGTCTAAAAAGAAAAAGAAAGCGGCAAGCCTACCCTGAGAGTGCCAAGGCTAATCAATATTCCAGAAACCCTGGGGTTCCCCCTTCCTCTCCTCCCCTTCTGCGGTGTTTTCATCCCCCCCCCCCCCATCCCGGTTCCCAGTCTCCTCCCCTTTTCTTAAGTTGCGCTGATAGTAAGTTGCTGTTTCAGAGCGCAGCACATGCGGAGTGTCAGCACTAGCCTGGCCCTCTCTCCCTGCATTTTGTTAGCAGCGCTGTACCTGCCGGGGGATTTTACCTTGTCCCTTGCTTGCTGGGGCTCCAACCCACTGCGGAATCTGCAAAGGTAAGTTTAATACCTGTTAACTCTTGCCCGGTTTCGTTTTTCATCCTCTGGCTTTCCAAAGTGTTTTGTTTTCCGGGGCAAAGGAGTTGGGAGAGTGAGCGAGCTAGCCATTTTGGTAGATAAAGTGCATGCTTAGTATTTGAACGTCGTTCCAATCGCCTCTTCGGTGCGATTCCAATCGCCTCTCCTAGCCTGCATTTATCATTCAGGACAGACTGGTTGCAGATTATGGCCAAATATGTGGTAAGGGAACCAAGATGAGTCGATCTGTGGTAAAGTTATTGAGAATGAGATTCTCGCTAAGTGAAAAATCTGTTCGCTCTCCTCTCCCCCACCCCCAAGCGACGCGTTTATCTGGTCCCCTTAAACATGGTCCTGCATAGTCATCCCTTCCCCTTCCCCCAATATACTCACACCTGCAATCTTATTTAAAGGTCCAAACTGCTAGACAGCTGTATTTTCCACACTTGTTTTTCGCTCCTAAAGAATCCCTCAATTTACATCCCCCTGGCTACATGCACTATCATCTTCACCTTCCAATTCTGGTTTTGATCCATCCTGGCAAGAATCAGCTGTGAATTGGAAATATCGTAGGGCAGTGGCATGGAGCCCTGGGCTATCAGAACAACTGACTTCCACCGAGGAAAGAGGTCTTTGGGGGGTTTTTTGTTTTGTTTTGTTTCTTGAATGATCAGTGCGTGAATGGTCCTAGAAAATACGATAACGTTTGGAATGAAAATTAGATTAACCTCGTCTTAAAGTTCAAATAACAGAGGAAGGCATTTGGGAAGCCCCAAATCAATGATAACATTTCCACATCGGTGTATTTTTATGCAATCAGAGACAAATGCTACTTTCTAGTTTGTAGTTATAATAAGTGGAAATGAATTCTAGCCTCTGATACTTTACAGATGTATTCAGAGTACTTTACACGTTTTTTAATGGAAATAAATAGTTACCCATATAAAACTGCCAAATCTACTTCCCTGGTATAACATGCACTCAATAAAGTGCTCTCTCGTGCTCTCTCTCTAGTAGAAATAAATATTCTTAGTTTTTCTCAATGAAAAAAGTAAGCCAATGCACTTAATCTATGTAGCAGAAAGACCATGACATGTGAATATATAAATCGTAAGGCATTTTATACTGAACTACACAATTTTCAGGATGTGTACAAAACAAGTTATCAAACATTTTTCAAACACCTCCCGTATACCATAACAGGATAAGGAAGAAATAGAAAATAGTCCCTGCCAGCATCATCTGGCTTTTCACACATGCACTCAAGCAAAATATGTACAGTCTATTCTGGAAGCCTGGCACCCGAAAAGTACTGCTGCTTCTTAACACTAAGCTCTCTCTCCCACTCCAGACAATGTTGTGCAATGTTATTTACAGACGGGCCAGTAGTAGCTCTGATTGATCATCCCTGGAGTGTATGACAGAGTTCTGTGCCTCTTGTATTCCAGCTGTGCTGTCTGGTACTAAGGAAGAGAAGCACCTTGGGCTTTTCTGGAGAGGAAGTTTGGCAGTTCTGATAAACGTTCATAGAAGACAGCACTCCCTGAAACTCCATGACTAAAAGTAACGGAGAAGAGCCCCGACTGGGGGGTAGAATGGAGAGATTCCAGCAAGGAGTCCGAAAACGGACACTCTTAGCTAAGAAGAAAGTACAGAGCATCACAAAGGAGGATGTTAAAAGTTATCTGTTTCGGAATGCTTTTGTTCTCCTCACTGTCACTGCTGTCATTGTGGGTAAGTCATTGGATCCCAGAAGTGTATCTTGTTTCTCTAAGGCATCTGGCAGCCCAGGGAAGTTATCAGATGGGCCAATTGTGAGTGATTAGAAGGCTATCTCCAGTTTTCCTCTGGATTTGGGGTGATATATGACACACATATGGGAATCTGGTGGAAACATCATTAGATGTTTGGCAAAGCCATAGTTCATATAGAGAAATGAAAGTATTTCACAGTTATATATGGCAAAGTGCTTTGTAAATTATAAAAAGATATGAATGTAAAGAACTGTTGTCATCATTATGGACTATTCAGAATGGAACTATAACAATTAGACAGGAGCATTTTTTTTAAAGCAAATTGGATTCTGCCAAAATGCAATTACCATACAATGTCACTTCCAGTTAAAGAACATGTGCAATCAGCCTATCAAAAAGGAGAGATACAGGTCTCCAATGTTAATTATAGGGTCATTGGTTGCTGAACAAAAGCCAGATATCAAAGCTAAGCACCCAAAGGGGAATCATTTGGGGAGGGGGGCTCTTTAAGCAAGGGCTGCAAAAGATGAATGGAAAAAATGCTTTTATTTTGTTCAACACAGGGCTCTTTCATTCACATCTTTACAAAACTTGCTAGAAGTCTTTCTGTACTTCTAAACTTATGGAAACGTTTCAAGCTATTATAAATTCTGCGTTGGTGGAAGCATGTGGATACTAATTTGTATTAATGAAATGTTATCATTTTGCTTGACTGAAGTTCTACAAAGTTTTCTTTTGTAACTTCTAAAAGGCATTAAGATCCTACTCAAAAAAAAGGCACTATCATATTTTCATGCTTAGTATTTAACTAGACCAGAATTTAACCTTTGGCTGTGGTTTAAAAAAGGAATGTCCCAATTCTCAATAATTTCCCACCAAACAACAATAAATGCATTTTTGCTAAAATATCACTATGGAGAATTTTGTCACAGTTGCAAATACAGGCTTAGCATTTGCCATGATTTTAGGTCTATAGATAATTAATAACTGCCCATCTGTAAACTGGTAGAATCCAACAGATCACAAACACAAATAACAAAAATTCACCAAAAAAATCCTGTTACTCTAGATTTTTGGGGGGGGCAATTGGGGTTAAGTGACTTGCCCAGGGTCACACAGCTACTAAGTGTTAAGTGTCTGAGACCAGATTTGAACCCAGGTCCTCCTGAATCCAGGGCCGGTGCTCTATCCACTGCACCACCTGGCTGCCCCCTAAGTTACTCTAGTTTTTAAAAAATCTAGAGGTGGTTAGTTGGTGCAGTGGATAAAGCACTCACCTTGGATTCAGGAGGACCTGAGTTCACATCTGCCCTCAAACATTTGACATTTACTAGCTTTGTTACCCTGGGCAAGTCACTTAACCCTCATTGCCCTGCAAAAAAGCAAACAAACAAACAAAATATATCTAGGTAAAAGTTATTAGCCATAACAAAGATTTGAGCAACTAGACTTTAATATTACTGGCTGTGGTGATAATTCTTAATTGATTGATTGGTTGACCAAAGGATTATAGATTTAGAGCTGTAAGGGTCCTTAGAAGATATCAGATCCAGCCCTTTCACTTTACAGATGAGGAAATCGCAGTCTGGAATTGTTAAGTGATAGCTAAATTAATATTTGAAGTGCTCAAACTCAGATGTTGAAGCCAGGTCCAAGTCGATGTTTCTATCAGTTATGGCAAACTTTCATGAGTTTGGAGCTAGCTGAAGAAGAGATATAAATATTGGGCCAGGGAATTGATAATGGGATCATAAGACTTTCCTTGGTAATTTACTACATAGAAAGGAAGAAGAGCCTCAAATTTTTCCTCCTAATCCAAAGATATCTAGTGGATTATGTAAAATATGTTTTGCTTAATTTACTATTTGCTATAAACTCCAATCTTAGATAGTCTAAACAATACTTGAGATGTTGTGAGAAATGTTAGAAAGAGAAGAGAGGAAAAGAAGAGGAGAGGAGAGGAAAGAAGAGGAGAGGAGAGGAGAGGAGAGAAGAGAAGAGAAGAGAAGAGAAGAGAAGAGAAGAGAAGAGAAGAGAAGAGAAGAGAAGAGAAGAGAAGAGAAGAGAAGAGAAGAGAAGAGAAGAGAAGAGAAGAGAAGAGAAAAGACTTTTCTAGATTTCTTAATAGAGTCCCATTGCCACTGCTGGATAATTAATAGAGTATCCACTCTAACTAAAACTCATACAGTGGATCAATCAGTAAATATCTATTATTTGTTTAAGCAGGTTCTCTGCCACCTCTCTAGTAGTAAAATCATTAAAGTGTTTTTATATATATTGTATAATAATTCAAGACCACTAGTATTTCTTGTTGGTCATTTTCTCTTAGGGAAGAAGGGGAGAAGCCCAGCAAAAATTCAGAGGGGTATTGTTTGTAGAATAGACTTGTTTCTGGGAAAGCCTGAATAAGAGAAATGATGAGGAGTCCAAAGAAAAAGCAGAATACTTGTAGAAGGCTCCCAAAAAGTCTGTGAAAAGAACCAAGATCACTAATGAAAGGAAGAGGATGCCAGTATTTAAAGGCCCAGTTACCATATTGGCTCTCTGATGCTCTCATTGTCCAACAGAAGTTGCCAGGGGTGCCTTTCCTAAAAGCTGTGGGAACTGAGCTGAGAAAGATAATTTGGCTTGAAGCCTGTTTCATTGCCTTTGCTGACAGACATCCAACGGTAGGGGCAACAACAAGAAGACATTAACAAAGAGGGAAAAATAAAAGACCTTACTGACAGTCAGGGGGACCATTTGGACTATGTGTCAAGGATGTGTACAGTCAAATGGAGAATTCACTAAGTCACCAGGGGAAAAGGAAGAGTCTTCTCATTAGGTTGCCTTCCACCAAGGCGCTTATGTGAACAAAACATACATATATCTTGTCACTGGGATGAATACTTATATTTAACAGCACTCCCACCACCCCAAAAAAGGGGGAGAAGAGAAACAAGCCAGACATTGTGGGAGTTTTTTTTCGATTTGATTTCTATCACATAGGAAGATATAAAGACAATGAGACAGGTACCAGAAAAGAATGAAGCCAAAGAAAAGTTACTTTCCATAACCAAGGAGGCAAGTTACAGCTAATATTTGTCATTTTTGAACACTCAGGGTACTTTTAGTAAAAATTACTGAGGGCAGAATGTCTTCATTGAATAAAGACACTAACAGAATGTTGGCTTTTTAGTAGAAGGATTATGGAATTTTAAAGTAGAAAAGTCCCTTAGAAACAAGGCCCATACAGGTGAAGTGATTCCACCATGATTATACATATACTTAGTGAAAGGGCTGAGATCTGAACCTAGGTGCCACAAAATCCTGTGCCACATAACACAATCAAAATGTGCATTCCATCTATGAAGCTGGGGATGGAGGGGAGTAGTATATAACTTTAAGTTGTGCAGTGAGGAGCACAGTTGCTGAATAAAGCACATAAATGCAACTGTTTCAGTACTATTTCCTCCATGATTCCAGTCCAAATCTTGGCCCAATAATTTGACAAAATCTTTTATGGAAGGAAAGTCAACTATACTATTCTCCTAAATTGTCCATACTCTAGGAGAGAAAGCAAGTTGTAGTGGATAGTGGACTGACTTTGAAAGCAGAAAGAGCTGGGTTCAAATCCTGCCTCAGGAACTTTGTGTGTGACTGTGGGCAAGTCATGTAATCTCTTTGTTCCCCAGGCAATATTCTAAGACGGATTTCCTTATGGACCCATTACCAATCAGCATTTCTGGAGAGTGTTTTCTTCACCAGGAAGTTGCTACACTATGGGTAAAAATAGGTCCAGACCAGAAAAGAAAGAAAAGAAAACCAACCCCTCCCCCCCATTCTAAGCATTATGAAATATGGTAGCGGTAGTGGCAGATAAAGAAACTAAAGGTCAGGCGAAGCACTAAATCTCTTTAATAGGATCTGTTGTCAGAACACTGGGACTTCAGGAGCTGCTAAGTCATCTGAGTGCCTCGAACCATCAATGCAAGGGCATTATTGCCCTCCATTCTTAGAGGAAGACTTTTCTTGTTTCAGAGGGATATGAGTCTTGAAGAAATGGCCCTGGGAACCAGGCAACTTAGTTTGAAGAGAAGATAAATCCCTTATCTCACTAAAGTTTGTGTCTTTTGTGAATATAGGGAATTCTCAAATTCTAGATAAACATTTCATGGGATTGGCTGGAGTCATGGAGTGTGTATGGATCATGGACTAATCTTGGTTCAAACACTGCTTGAATTATCAGTCCTACTCAGGTACTTCACCAAGGTAGAGAAAATGCTAAGACCTTCAGCAAGAATTTCCACAGAGACACTTGAAGAGAAGGGGAAAATGTTTAAATGTTTTAAAGAAGAATTGATGGATTTGGGGGAAGAATAAATATCTTGACAACATTTTTGAATCATATATCTAGAGTCTGAAGGAGCCTTAAAAGTCATCCAGTCCAAGTACCTCCCATCACAGATGAGCAAACTGAGGCATGGAGAGATTTAGTGACTTGCCTGAGGTCATGGTAATAATTCAATCAACAAACATCTTATTAAGTGCCTATTATATGTTGTGCTCAAGGCATTGTGACTACAAGAACAAGAATTACCATTCAGAATTTTCAGTTCTACTAAAGTAGACATGTATGTTTATAAGTATATGCCAAATTAATATAAAGCAAAGGGAGAGGACACCACGGGGGGTGGGGGGGGAGTGTTAAGAAAGCTTTATGTAGGAAACAGCACTTGAAGTCGGTTGTGGTGGCTCATATTTGTAATCCTTGTTAACAGGAGCCTGAAACTGGTGGATTGCTTGAGTGTGGGAGTTCTGAGATAGAGGAAAAGGAATGCATTTATCTTGCACCTATTGTGTGCCATTTTTACAAATACTGTCTACAGTGCCCTAAGCTGATTGCTTGTCTGCACTATGTCTGATGCTGATATGACAAGCCCCCCAGGACCAAGGCCACCAGGTTGCCCACAGAAGAGTGAATCAGTCCACAAAGAAAAGGTCAAAGTTCCCCTGCTAATCAGTAGGATCAGGACTATAAGTGACCTCTGCAGCCCAGGCAAAACACTCTTTTTTTTTTAAGTGACCCAAGCTGAGTTTTGAAGGAAACAAGAGATTCTAAGAGGTGAAGGTGAAGAGGAAGTGAATTCCAGGCACAATAGACAACCAGTAAAAAGGCATGTAGTCACTTTCCATTAAGATCATCTTCCATTTAAACTGCATATATCTTGAATTTACAAAGTTATTTGCATGCCATTTCCCCCATTTCAATGTGAGCTCCTTGAGAGCAGGGACCATGTTTTTGCCTTTCTTTATATCTTCAGCACTTAGCATAGTGCTAGAACATAGCAAGCATTTAACAATTATTTGTTTACCAACTGACAAAGGCTCTAAAGGAAAAAGGAAAAAAAAGCCAAATTGCCTGAATTATAGAGTATGGGAAAGGAAATAATATGTAATACATTGGAAAAGAAGGCTGGAGCCAGTTGGGAAGTCAACAAGTCAAGTTCACAAACAGCAAAATATTGTGAGGAAAGAGATCATGTTCCTACTTCTAAAATCATCCATCACTCATTGGTAGCAAGTTGGCTCCTTAAGTTATTCCTATAAACAGTCAATCTGGTTATCATAAGGCATAAGGTATTCCATTATTATAAGTTGGATCCCTTCAGGAACTGCATTGACTAACTGGCTAACTCATATATTTCAGGACCTAGAATTTCATTAATGTAGGTATTCCCTCCATGGTCACTGCTCACAACTCCTTTATAAATTGGAAGATAGCATTGTACTATCACCCTGCAGCCAATCTTGTTAGCTAGGCAGGTCCTTGAACAAACAACATAATAGTTCATCCATCAGTCAGTCAACAATCATTTAGTAAGCACTTTGTGTTAGGCACTATGCTAAATGCTAGGTGTACAGAGAAAGGTAAAAGACAAAAAACACACAGTTTAGTGGAAAATGCCATCCTACCATATTTTTTAAAAAACCATAATAGATCTGGAAGACAGCATGGTGCCTAGTATGTAATAGGTAATGATTAAGCATTTATTGGTTGATAGCTTGATTGACAGAGCCACAGTAGCAAGGGGCAACCTTGGCTCAGCACAGCATTAGATGTCCAAGCTAAAAATTAAGGAAAAATTAACTGTCAGTTTGGACATGATGATTGGGCATACCAAAACTGAAGATGGAGGCTATGAGAGCATGATAAGGCAAGGGGTACAATGGAAGGAGTCTAGGACTTGGAGTCAAGTGAGCTGGGGTCATATGTCTGCCATTTAGTAGCTTTGTGATATTGGGCAGGTCATTTAATCTCTTTATTCCTCTGTTTCCTCAGCAGCCAAATGAAAGAGTTCATTTAAAGGATCTCTAAAATCCCTTTTAATACCTGATATTCTTGGTGTGAGAAGCCCTGGTGCTCTCCAGCACAACAATCTGGGCTCACTGCTTTGGAGCTCTCCATGGTGTAGATCTACATTCAGCATAAAGCCCACCTCTTCTATCAAGGCCATTATGAGGGGTATAAATTAGCACACTAGTAGAAAAACAGTGCGATTTCAGCACTACTACTTCATGGATGTGAGGCAGGGCTAAAGGAGGTCTAATTTCTCCCAGTTTTATCTTACCTTAGAGGCCCATAGTGTAGTGGAAAGAGCACTGAACAAAAAAAAAAATCAAAGGTTCTAGATTCAGTCCCAGCTTTGCCACCAATGATCTATATGACCTTGGGCATATCGCTTACCCTCTCTGAACTTCAGTATCCTTTTCTATAAAACAATAGGGTTGGACTAAGACCTCTAAGGAAGGTGGATTTCAGCTCAAACAGACTGTGATTTTATGATCATTAGGTTTCCTTGGTTTTTTTAATCTATTAAATGTGGGGAATCAGAATAAGCAATCTTTAAGGTCTCTTCCAGCTCTAACATTCTACCAGTCTACATAAAATTTGTCCCCTAGTAGTATGTCTGCAAATCATTGGATATATGACTGTCTCCTGACTTTTTCAGTTCATAGGACACCTGTGAACTTACCAAGACCAGCCCACCAGCCATTATCTAATCCCTGCCTACAATACACACACACACACACACACACACACACAAACATACATCCCACCACTCATTCTTCCTTCTCTCCCCACCATGGTTTTCACCACCTCAATCCTCCAGAGCAAAATGAATAAGAAGGAAATGGAAAGATGGAGGATGCTCAAAAAATGCAAAATAAGTATAAGCACCAAACAGGATACTATCTGGGAATGGGAAACTAGACAGTAACTGACATCTATAAAACCCTCTAAGGTTTACCAGGTACTTTATCCCACAACAATCTGTTAAGGTAGGTATCATAAGTATTATTATTGCTATTTTACTGATAAGGAAACTGAATCTCAGAAGGATAAAGTGATCTGCCCATTTTGATATATTAAGTGTCTAAAGAATTTTGGGCCAAGGCTACTGGCTCTAGGTCTAGCATGCTTTACATTCCATCTCTATGCCACTGCTTCTCATATTGACCTCCTGAGGGTGGCTCTGGCAGTAAAACATCACAATACATAAACACATTTTGGAAAAAAACCCTGACTGTAGCATTACAAGCTGGTCATTCTCCTTCTCCTTCTGTCCTCTCTCTACCCCTATTGACTTATGTCCCTTCCAAATCATAGCCCAGTTTGGAGTTTGTCTTCGAAGCTGGGTCCTTTCCTCCTCCCACCTAAACCCTACATTCTCTGATAATTAGGTTCCCATTACTGAGTTATCTTATTCTTTTTTTTTTTGCTTTATTCATGACCTGAGTAAGAAAGACCTGGATTCAAATCTTCCCATGGATGCTCACTAGCTTGTGACTTTGTACATGTTACCTTGCCTCTCTGAGCTTCAGTTGCATTGTGTGTAAAATGAAGGCAATAATACCTGAGATGCCTGCTTAACAGAGTCCTGGGTAAAGGTGAAATGAGAAGATGTTCACAAAGTGCTTTGCAAACTCTATAATGCTCTAGAAATATCAGCTTTTATTCTTATTGCTATATTCAGGCCAATCCTGCCACTCTCTCTGATAGCATGGATTCACACCCCTCCATCTTTCTACCCCCACCTCCCCATAATTTCTGATCTTCAGGAATAAAACTGGGATTGTTTTTGTTGTTGGTTGTTTTTTCAGTCATGTCTGACTCTGTGTGACCTTTTTGGGAGTTTTCTTGGCAAAGATACTGAAGTCGTTTGCCATTTCCTTCTCCAGCTCATTATACAGATGAGGAAACTGAGGCAAACAGGGTGAAGTGACTTGCCCAGGGTCACACAGCTAGTAAGTGATGCTGGATTTGAACTCAGGAAGAGGATTCTTCCTGACTCCAGGCTGAGCAATCTGTCAACTGTGCCACCTAGGATAGTATGTCCAAATTAAAATTTCCTATGTGCACCATGAGATGTAGGAGGATAGAGGTCTAATGTGTGTTGAAGGGAGCGAGAACAAGGACCTGAGAACCCTCTTCTCCAAGGGATATATCCCAGAGGACTACAGCACTTGGCATTTATCAAACACTGGGGTAGGCTCATTTATTTTAGTCATTATGACATCTTGGTGAACTCCATCAAAATCGATATTTGGCAGCAGAGGAAAGAGATGTGGGACATGTAAGGCTGCATGAATACATAAACATTGTGCCCACATTTAATCAGAATTTAGGAATCCTCTGTCAAGCCACAGACCTTGCCCCAAGTTCACTGTTGAAGGTTAAGTATTCATCCCCATAGAGATCACAACTCTAGGTGGTATGTATCCATTTTCAGACTTAAAATATTAAGGGGGGAGACTTACGTAAAGAAAGCTGGGCCCAGTTTAAGTAAGTGGCTTACTTAAGTCCTGAATTTAGGCCTTAGTCAAAAAAGTGGAAAACAAACTTAAAGGTTACTCCTTTATTTTGTTTCTGAGTTTATGGTAGGCATTTGAAAATTAATTTAGGTGTAGAAAGAAAGCTGAAGAGTTTTGAATTTAAGGACAAAGCCTAACCCTAAACCAGGGATTCAAAATCACAATTAATTCATTACAAAAGAAACTGTCTCTTCTCGCCAATCTCCTTAGACCCGACCAGAAGTCTGCTATTGCACAGTGGAGAGAAGAGAGCAATTTATTCATGCCAGGCCAAGAGCCATGTCAATTTCGGTCTAACCTAGGTACTTATATGGATGTAGCTATTTTTCTCCAACTATATATAGACAGTTCTCATTTTTAGATGAGTTATGTTCCTAGAATTATATGTTGAGGGTGAAATCCTGACACATTTACCTTCCTCCATGCAGACCTTAGTGGAAATGAGTATATGTGTGGGCAAAGATGGAAAGTAAAGGATGGACCCCCCCCCCCCCCCCGGCAATGAGGGTTAAGTGACCTTCCCAGGGTCATACAGCTAGTGTCAAGTGTCTGAGGCTGGATTTGAACTCAGGTCCTCTTGAATCCAGGGTGGGTGCTTTATCCACTGCACCACCTAGCTTCCCCAGGATTGACTTTTATTAGATAATGTACAAAGAGCAGGGTGGGGAGATGGGGAGTGATGAAAAGTGAAGACTGTTGATAATCAGTCTTTCTTTGTTTACAGAATTGATTTTTTTAAGTAGAAGAAAAAAATGGTTTCCACATAATGGAAAACAGAGGGTAAGATTCAGTCTTGCTAACCAAAGAGTACCAAAAAGTACAACTTCAGCCACACAGCTGAGCATTGATTGCTATATTAAAGTAGTTTTAACAGGCTTTAAATAAACTTATCAAGGGATGTATAAACATGATCTTTCAAAATCAATACACAAGTGCTACCAGTGATGGATTGATTAAAACAAAGGAGGAAGCCAAAGTACAAATAAGTTTATATTTTTCACATTCTCTCTCCCTTCCCCAGAAAGAGTCAAAGGGGATTTTTCATCTTGAAAGGGGTGCATTTCCCACAATCCCAAGTGAACAGGCTGATTCTACTTCCCACATTCCAAGCTATTGGTTTCATGAAGTCAATTTTTACAACACTAATGGAGACTCCATCAGCATGCAGGCTGATATCCTAGGAAGGGACATGCATTTAGAAGGGAAGATGTAGAATCGATGAATCTAAATAGGCAACAGGAAAGACTTCGGGCTTGGGAAAGAGAAGTGTAATTCTGCTGAGTCCAGTGAAATTAATATTAGGATTGGCTGACTTGAAGTTCCAGAAGAGAAAGAAAGAAAAAAAATACATTGATAAATAAGGATTTTAGAAAATAATTACTTTGGGGGGGGGCAATGAGGGTTAAGTGACTTTCCCAGGGTCCCACAGCTAGCAAGTGTCAAGTGTCTGAGGCTGGATTTGAACTCAGGTCCTCCCGAATCCAGGGCTGGGACTCTATCCACTGCGCCACCTAGCTGCCCCTGAAAATAATTACATTTTGAAAGATGTACTCTCTTCCTACTTCAAAATTAAGGATTAGTTTTAAATAAGGGACTAAGCAACAGTAATAACAAAGTCCTACATAATTGTAAACATAATAACCATAATTCATATTTCTATAATACTATCATATTTGAAAAGTACTTTATATAATCTCTAACTTTTCAAATCATTTTCTTCTATATTATCCCAGTTTGTTCTCGCTAAAAAAAAAGACGTGAGAAATATTTTATTTCATTGTTGTTATTGTTACTATGACAACTACTACTATTAAAGATCATTAGCAAAAGGGAGAAACAATCAAATTTTACAGGATTTTTCTTTTCTTTTCCCCACAGTGGAGGAAGGGGGTGCAGTGAGAAGCATTTATATAGCACCTACTATGTGCCAGGCACTGTGCTAAGTGCTTTTTAAAAGTATCATCTTGTTTGATCCTCACAACCACCCTTAGAGGAAGATGCTATTAGTATCCCTATTTTTACACTTAAGGAAACTTAAACGAACAGACTTTATGTGACTCACCCAGGATGGCACAGCTAATAATTGTCTGAGGCTGACTTTGAATTCAGATCTTCCTGACTCCAGGCCCTGTGCTAAAATAGTCCTACAGAAGCATCTTCACCCATAACTTAAATTTATAGGTCAGTTCTCTGGACAACACTTAACCCAGGTTAAAGGCATTCTGTTGGTCCACACTCCTAACCCCTGTCAATGTATCTACCTTACAGTAGTCAGCCAGAAGATACAGTTAGCTCTAGTCAAAAGCATTCATTTACTGAAATGGCATGATAAGAAAAGTATTAATAACACTTTCCCCCGTTTACTTAAGATATACCCACAAATAGACCTACAGAGTGGGCCAAAAGTCATGAAGTCATGAAGGGATTTCAGTGTTTTATAACTTACTGTTTTTCGTTTTAATTTAAAGTACCACAGCATTATGCAAATTTATGTAGGAAATATATATATATATAGGAAATAAAGAAAAAAAATTTTCAAAAAGTTATCAAAATATCAGATACCCCAGGGTGACTTTTGGCTCACCCTGTAGAATTAATATGGAGAATAGACAGAAAAATCACAAGTAGGGGAGGCAACACAGTACAGTGGAAAGACCACTGGTTCTGTTGTTAAGGATATGGGTCTACCTCTAACAGTTGGTATCTTTATGACCTTGGGCAAGTCATTCAACCTCTTTGAGCCTCAGTTTCCTCATCTATAAAATGAGGAGATTGGACTATATGGCCTTTCAGACCCTTTTCAGTTTTAGATATATGACCCTACTACCCAGGGTCACTAGAAAAAGGTCTTGAATTTTCTAGTCCATACTCTTTTAGAACAAGACATTTTATAAAAAAAAAAAAAAGAACTAGCTTGACTCTCATTTTTCTTCTTCTTCTTCGGAAAGGGTAACAATGGTAATGGGTTAGCTATTTGTCAGAATTCATATACCTCTTATAGGAATAAGATCCATTTCCTTTTCCTAGAAAGTTTGCATCAGAGTTACAAAGGCCTTAGTTTGAGGTCCCAGGAGCTATGTTAGAAATACAATTTGCTGGAAACTGCTAAAGAACTCTGGGGTCAAAACCAAGAACCAAGAATAGTCAAGGCAGTCAGCTGGAGAAATAAACTTACAAGGAGATACAACAAGGGTACTTTTAAATATTTTTACACACACATGCACACACACACATATATAGTATGTGTGCATGTATGTATGTATGTATACATACATATATATTGATGCCAGAAATACATTTTTGATGCCCTATCTGTGACATGTAGACATTTATTTTGTGATAAATAGCATTTTGTGTTGCAAAGTACACACACAGAGTACAATTTTCAAACCTTACCTAGTATGAGCAAATATGCTGAGATCTGAGAATAAGGATAGAAGAAAGGCTCTTTCACCAACACATTGCATTAACTTGTCCAAATTATTTAAAACTTTTCTGTGACTCACTTTGCCTATATGTACAAGTAGATGATATGATAAATTATTCACCAACTTCACTGAGGTTGACACAAGAAATGCTTAGTATCAATCCTGGTCTATGATCTAGATTAATGCTGAAATGAGAGGCTTTAGTGAATCAACTAATCAACTCATATTTATTGATTAGTTATTAGTTACTTAACCCTGTATAAAGTTCTGTGAGAAATACAAAAGAAATTTAAGCGGGGCCCTTGCTTTGAAGAAGCCTAAAGTACATTTGGAAAGGTTATACAATCATATATGAAGCAATAGATATGGTAAACAATACCTTAAGTTTCTACAGCTCCTCTTGGCCTAGAAGTAATTCTATTGACATTCTTAACTTTCTTGTGAGATTAGAAAGGATAACCAAAAAGGTTATAGGAGTGAAGTGGATGGATTCATAGCTAGAGAATGGGAATCCATAGCAAATGAGAAACCTAGAACAAGATACCAGATCTCCACATCCAGAGAAGCCATTTTGTTTGTTTCATTGTTCAGAGAAGTTTTTCTTGGACACATGCTCCCATAACAAAATACATGATGAACAAGTAGGATTAGAGAACTTGAAACATTGACTTGACAATGGTTTCCATTCCTCCGCAGTTCAATGACTGGGCTTTACTTACTTTTATCAATATTCTGTGAAGAAGTCGACTTCAAGTATGGAATTAAAAGCAAAATGTCACTTCTTTCTCCCAAATTCTGCCATCTTCTCATTCACTTACTATGAAAGAATGGCAGCCATTTTTTTTAAGTCAGGCAATTGGGATTAAGTGACTTGCCCAAGGTCACACAGCTAGTAAGTGTTAAGTGTCTGAGGCCAGATTTGAACTCAGGTACTCCTGACTCCAGGGCCTGTGCTCTATCCACTGTGCCACCTAGCTGCCCCCAAATAGCAGCCATTCTTGAGTAAGGTCTTGAGGAACCATGTGGTTTGGTGTAATGTAGAGAACAAGTAAAATGTGTTCCTTCACTATAGAAGAGCAAAGATTGTTGATATAAAGCAGTTTTTGAGGCCCCTTTCAGCTCTAGACCTGTAATCGTGCTATTAAAGGTCACCAGCAGAATATAAATATAGAAAAATAAATGTAATACAGTTCTTGACTTTTCTACTTCATACTATTTTAGAACAAGAGGATTTACAAAAAAGTAAGGAACCAGACTCATTTTTCTTCCTTATTAGAAGTAGTAAAAATGGTAATGAGTTTGCCATTTGTCAGAATTACAACATTTAATGCTGAGCATAATTCTTATATATATATGAACTTCAGGTTCTACAGAACCTGTGGGAATGGTTGAGTAAACCACTCAGAGAAATATTTTTTCCTTATTTTTCTGGTTTTCATCCTGAAACAATGTTCCATCCTCAATTTGATCGAATCAGCAACTCTAGCTTTTTTCTGGTTAGAGACTTAATTGTCTTCTGGTCAATTTGGTCCTATGTGGAAGAGATTGCGTGTCTCATCTTGGGTGGGCTAAAGCATCTGGTAGCTTTATCGTGGACCAGGATGTTATTCTCAAAGGGTAAGGCCTGACTACTGAGGTCATGATGATTATTATTTTTAGATTCCCTTTTGGCATCTGGGTTCCTGTCTGCCCCCCAACTCCTTCTTGAAGAAGGCTGCCTTTTGCAAATTCATGCTTCATGCCGTAATTTGTTGATGATAGAGTTGGTGTAGTAGAAGATGATGTAAAAGAGATACTAATAATTCATCTTTCACTCCTTAGTTCATTCATCCATCCATTCATTCATTCAACATTTATTCCCAAACTCCAGAGTTGACAAAATACCCGAGTTCAAATTTCATTTCTAAGTGGTATCCTTTTTATTGTGTGTTTTTTTCCCCCTATCCGTCTAAAAAAATTAGTAGGATCATAAATTTTGAGCTGGAATGGACTAGTACATCCCTGGGTGAAGGGATGTCCAATGCATCCTGTCATTTTACAGATGAGGAAACAAAAGCCTAGAGGGGTCAAGTGATTTGACTAAGGTCACACAGGTCGTAAGTGACAGAGCAAGTATTTGACCCCAGGTCCTCCAACTCCAAATCAAGCATGTTTTCCACTCTACCACAGCGCCTCCTAGTTGATTAAAAAGGAGGAAGCCAGTTTTGCAAAATGGGCCCATGTACAGCAATGTCCTTTCAGTTTTAGCCTTTTATAGAAATACATTTGTTCTTTTTTTTTATTATTTTTTTTTTAGTGAGGCAATTGGGGTTAAGTGACTTGCCCAGGGTCACACAGCTAGTAAGTGTTAAGTGTCTGAGGTCGGATTTGAACTCAGGTACTCCTGAATCCAGGGCCGGTGCTCTATCCACTGCGCCACCTAGCTGCCCCGAAATACATTTGTTCTTACAAGGACCATTCTTGAGCTGCCTTTTCTGTTGATCTGCTGTGCCCACTGAATTTTAGCTTAGAAACTGAGATGATATTAAATCTTCCAATGACATGTTTGTTGTTTGGACTCCCCAGGGGAATAAGGCATACTGTTTAAAGGCTCCCTTTTTGAGTTTTTAAATACAAATGAAGGAGAAATTACTCAAACCAAGTGCAACTTTGCTCATACAGTCTCAAGTTGACAATACTTGTTTCCTTTCCTTTAGCCCCAAATGCAATGTCTGCAAAGAGTCAGGGATATCAAACCTCATTAGAAGTCATTCCCTTTGTAATTGTAATTTTCTTTTGTTCATAGTGTAAATCAGCAGAGGATCTGTCCAGGGACAATGAAACTCTATTCATTAGCTTTGTGTCACGTTATTCATGTTAACTTTACCCTGAGTGGAATCAATTCCCACAAACAGTAATTCTGTTTTGCAGACAAGCCATTGCCCCCCCCCCTACAAAAGTAAAGCAAGGCACCTAGGAGCCCCTTCTGTGTCCTGTCACCCTGCCGGTGGGGAGGGGGTGTTGTAGGCTGTGGGAACATGTTTCATGGGAAGCTTTTTTCATTACTGGGCTAGAATGTCATCAGAAACCTGAGCCACTCACCAAAAAAGCAATCCGTTTCTGTATTCAGAACATTTCCTCTAGATTACTTTCTGATCACTGACCTTGAAGATTGTCTCACCTTTTAATTCTGTAGCAGAATTCATTCTGTTAAAGCAGAGGGCTGGGTTTAAAGGATACCACACCTCCCCTCTACCCTGCCTTGTAGGGAGGTGGGGGTGAGATAGGTGAACTTTGAAAGCTAGATATTCACTTGATTTTGAGCAAAAGCCAATTAAATTTTCCCCTAAGCTTTAGATTTAGTTGGACTAGTTTCAGCTAGGTCAAAGAATAGAGGGGAATATTCCATAATAACTTAGAAAATGTAAGCAAGAGAAACAGGACACATATATAGGCCCATTTTTAATAATCCTGTTGTAATTAATACCCTATGCCTGAGGGCTTCTGGGGACTATATGAGTATAGTACTTATAGTATAAGTATATAGTACTTATAGTATAAGTGCTATAAATAACCCATAATATGGAATATATGAATATATCTATACATTATAACTTCCAAAGAGCCTTGATTTCATTACTCTGGATGTTTCTTCTAGTGAAGTAGTTTTAACACTTCTGTGCCTTAGAAGATAATTTAGAGTTCTGATGTGGTTTAAAAAAAAAAACAAACTTCAAATCAAATAATGAATAATCTTCTGGTGATAACTCTACATGCACTTAACTATGAAGGGTTAGGAGATCAATACATAGTTAGCCTGTCTCACAGTCTTTCCAGCTCAGCCTTGCTTAGTCTCTTATACCTCTAGCACACATACACCTCTAGCAGCTGAGCAGACCCTCAGAATTGTAGCAGATATTGGAAAACAGGGATTCTGTTTCTCCTGGTGCCTGGATCTAATAATAAAAATAAAATAATTGGATTATAGCTTACATTTAAATAGCAGGTTAAAGTTTAGAGAGTGCTTTCCACAGTGAATAAACACTATGCTAAGTTCTAGGGATACAAAAAGAGGCAAAAGGCAATCCCTGCCCACAAGGAGCTTACAATCTAATGGGGGGAGGGGACAACATACAAAAAAATATGTACGAAGCAAGCTATATACAGGATACTGGAAATAATTAGCAGAGGGAAGGCACTAGAATTAAAAGAAGTTGAAGAAGGCTTCCAGTAAAAGTTGTGATTTTAGTTGGGACTTCAAGGAAGCCAATGAAGTCAGTTGGCAAAATTGAGAAGGAAGAATATTCCAAGCATGGGGAACAGCTGAAAAAGATGCCCAGAACTAAGAGAACATCCAGAGGGGTCAGTGTCACTGGTTCAAAAACCAGTAGGTTTGGTGGTACAGTCATAATTCTCCCTACTTTACCAGTGAGAAAACTGAATGGGGGGGGGTTGCAGGTGGAGAAGGAATTAATGATTTGCTCAAAGTCATATAGGAAGTCAATAGCAAACCTCCAGGGGTTTCATCTGCCCTGTTTCCCAAGAGTTCAAGCAGCAAGATCATATATGGTTTTACCTTCCATTCCCTCTGATTCAAGATCACACAATATCAAGCTCATCACTTCAGAGGTCATCTATTCCAACCCACACCCGAATAAAAATTGTCACTACAACATCCTCCACAAGTAATCATCCAGCCTTCACTTCAAGTTGTTCAGTGACAGAACTCAAAATGTCCTGAGGCAGCCTATACATTTTCTGGACAATTCTAATTGTTAGATAGATTTTCCTTATATCAAAGCTAAATTTTCTTCTATGTAATATTTTTCCACTAGGTGAAGCAGTGGGTGTGGAATCAGTAAGACCTGAGTTCAGATCCAGTCTCAGGACAAGTACTAGCTTTGTGACTCCGGGCAAGTCACTTAACCCATTTCCCTTATCTTCCTCAACTCTAAAATGAGGTTAATAAGATGGGGTTTAATAACAGAACCTACTTCAAAGGGTTATTGTTCAGATCAAATGAGCTATTTGTAAAAAGCATCTGGCACATAGTAGGCACTATATAAGTGCTTATTCCATTCTCTTCCACACACACCCCCTTCCCCATTACTCCTCATCCTAGGAGAAGCTGATAAGGGACAGACTTCCAGGTGTGGCTGGTCTGCTTACCTTGATGTTTCTGCTCCTTTTACAAAACGTGTTACCTGAATTTTTTTCATTTCATCTTATTCCTCAAGAAACAGCAGGATTTTGTATGGTTTCACCTTTTTCCACTTGATAATCCACCATCTAGCGATGAAGTCGGGTTACCAAATATTCTCTTTATAAATACAAATACCCCATGAAGTTTAAAGAGTTGTCATTCACAAAAATTCAGTGAGAATACTTTTTTTCCTAACATTTGTCTGAGAGCATCTAGACCATAGGAAAGGAGGGTTTGATTGGGATGGGGAGGCTGAAGGGAGTACACGTAGGTAAGTCTGAAGCATGGGTGACTGGGGCTAGGACAGGCTTGGGGGAATTCTATGGTGGGGTGCCTGGGTCAGCATGAGGATTATGGGGACATGGGGGCCTGATGAGAAGGGGCACTAGGAGGTGGGGGAGGGTTCAGATAAGGAGATGGGAAAATGTCAAGGACAAACTTCACTTATTTCAAAATTTTGCCTAGGGCCTGCCCTGCATCCTGGAAAGGAGGATGAAATTCTTCCTCCTCCTCTTCCCTCCTGCTCACAGGACCCAGAACTCAGGCTAGTACTAATGGAACTATAGTTCTACTATATTATGGGTTCAATAGGCGTTTCTGGGTTGGCCTGGGAATTTAATCACCTTTTAGAACATTGTTTCTATGGGGAAATGTGTCCTGAGTTCCAAACAAGAAATGTATAAGGTAAGCTTTGGGAATACATCAGGTATCATTAATAGCTGTAATATAATAATAATAATGTCTGAGAAAGGCAGTCTGGCATATTGGAAAGAGACACAACTTCAAAGGGCAAAGAGCCATGGTTGAAATCTCATCATACAGGGGCGGCTAGGTGGCGCAGTGGATAAAGCACCGGCCCTGCATTCAGGAGTACCTGAGTTCAAATCAGGCCTCAGACACTTGACACTTACTAGCTGTGTGACGCTGGGCAAGTCACTTAAACCCCATTGCCCCGCAAAAAACAACCAAAAAAAGAAATCTCATCATACATACAGGCTTTCTGACCTTGGGCAAGTCACCTCTAACCAACTCTCTAAGATCATAATTTTCAAAAGAGATGCTGGTCTGGGGAAGTTTCCTCACCAGGAGCCTTCTATATGGGTTAGATTACAGGTCAGGACAAATAACACTAGACATTTATATAGTATTTTTAAAGTTTGCAAACTGCAGATCAACTAAGTGACTTGTCCAAGGTCAGAATTTTTAAATATATGTGTCTATACATATATATATATATAGACACATATACACACATAAATTCATATATACATAATATATATATATACACACACATTCTTAGAAAAATGTTCATCTATGTGACTTACCATAGGTAGGCAATACAGATCTAGACATTCATTGCAAGCCTACTGTTTGTATGTGACTGATTTATCTTGTGATTTAGAAAGCTGGTTCTCTAGTGATGTGGGCTTGGGCTATGCCCTAGGATGCCTCGATATGATGTGATCACATAATGAATGTTACAAGCGAACAGCCAAGAGATGAATACATGATAGTTATAGATATAGACATAGGTACACACATAGACACATAGATGCAGATAAAGATATACAGATATAAAGAACACAAAGTTTGGGATCCTAAGAAATGCAGCCATTATTACAGAATAGTATAGCAATGGGCTCTGAACAATGCTTTGGGAACATAATGCCTAGCTCTTTCTATAGGGAAATGATTCTACATATACCTGACTCCTAGTTAAAGGAATTGTCAAAGTGGCTTACCAAAGCTGAAAAAGCTGTCAGCTTTTTGGAACCACCACAGTGCAGGATGTTTTCTGATGACATTCACTCACTCAAGTGGCCAAACAGTCTCTCCCACAGATTACCTGTGGAGAAAGGGGTGGGGGTGTGGGGGAGAAAAATAATACAGACAGCCTGAATTGAAATCAGCTGTGTCCAATAAATAAAAGCATGACATTTCTGGAAATTTTGAAGCTTCATGAGAAATCGTATTTATCTTGAAATAAGGCATGTGGGGAGAAATACAGAAATGTATAAATAATTGTTTAGTACCATTTACCAAAGTAAAGTCAGCTTATTAGTTTGGGAATACACAAATGTACTATGCATGACTTGATTTATTTATATTTTGTCTGTTATGTTTAAAGCTGTAAAGGATGGAAAGGGAGAAAAAGAAACAAAAATTCAGAGAAAACTCGTTTTTCCCTGTGTTATTGTTTTGGAACCCTCACATCTTTATGAGAAACAAATTTATTCCACAAAGTTGCTGAAGTAGTGTCAAATGAGATACAAAATATTAAGAGAGCACAACTTTTTTTTTTTAATTGAAAAATTAGATCACGGTCTGCTTTTATCATTGGTATTGAAAGACGGGACTAACAATTGTTTGTGCTATAGACTAGCTGTGTGACAGCAGGCTTTAGCCCCTTACAGTTATGTTTTATAATACTATAATTTGGCCTTGGGGCTTATCCAAAGCTGTGTAATGTTGAACCATGTCAGAAAGCTGTCCCACAGTATAAAAAATTAAACTTAAGATATTTGGATTTAATAAAACCGGAAAATGTGAAACCCAAAAGAATAAGCCGGTCTTTTCAAAACAGTGACGTCAAAGATGTGCATTCCCCTTTGCTCCCAGGGCACCGCAAATATTTGCCACCTAAATAAATGTTCTTGTGTCAGACACATGGCAAATACCAGCCAAACATTTGCCCCTTTTCACCCACTCTTGATTTTGTTTCAGAAAAGACTCAGTATTGCTTTGTTTTTTCTCCCTTTCCTCAGGTACTATCCTTGGATTTACTCTCCGGCCCTATAAAATGACGTACCGGGAAGTTAAGTACTTCTCCTTCCCAGGAGAACTCTTAATGAGGATGTTACAGATGTTGGTGTTACCCCTCATCATCTCCAGCTTAGTCACAGGTACCAACGTCAGCTTTGCTTTGCTTTTTCCTATCTTTTGGTTTTGGAAGAGTGTTTATCACGATAAATTTGTAAAAGTGAAATTTCCCTCGGTTTTGACTGGATGCATGCTCCAGTCTAGAATGAAAAGTTCCCTTCAACGTGGTGGCAGGGAGGTTTTGTTTTTGTTTTTGTTTTTGTTTTGTTTTGTTTTAGTAATGCATGAGTGATCACGCCTCTCCCATTTGACCAATCACAAAGGGATTTTAAATAGCCACTTAATCTGCTCTGTCTACAGTATGAAAGAGGTACCCTTCTGAAAACACGTTCTCTACCGCGTACAACAGGTCTGTTTTCTCACCCTCTTATCCCACCCAGATAACATCTGGTTGGACAGCCTATTAGCTATTGATGCAAGAATGCTTGTTCTAAGAACCGCCAAGACTTGAACTTCGGCCTCCGTGGAAGCCTCACCACGAGGTAATGCCCACGACACACCCACAAGACTCTGCTGCCACCAGCAAAGTATCTTTTCTGACTTCCCTGCATGATTTCGTTTCCTTCTCCGGTTACACCCCCCCACCCCCAAACCCTTTCCATAGAAGGGAGAACTGGGAGGGGGTGGGGAGTCTTTTCCCATCTGGAACCCTATAAAGCGTCAAGGTTAATTTCACCTCCTGAACTCTGAAATTCCAGAGTAGAAACTAGCAGGATAGAATTGTATTCTTTTGAGAGAAGGAGAGGGAGAGGGAGAAGAGAAAAGAGACAGTGTGCGTGCGCGCCTGGGAGAGAGGCCACAAGTGACTCCTGACCGGGTCGCTGTTGAAGGCTTATTTGCATGCCCGCTAGTGATTGGCGCACACCCATGGAACTGAGAGATGTCCATTCCTGAGCATTCCACCCCACCCACTCTCTCATTCCACCTCCGGCACAAACCACCATGTGTAGGCAGAATTCTGGAAGTCACGGGAGCTATGAAGCTTGGCTTCTAGAATCTAGAGCTGTAATTCAGAAGCAGCAATGCGCACTTTCCTCGCCCCTCCCTCCCAGTTCACTATCTAATGTGGACAAATCACTCCAACTCTTTATGATCCAGCGTCTGACCCATCCAGCTACCTCTCACACACCTCTTAGGGGAGATGTATTTCAAAGGGATAGAATTTTAGAGCTTCAAAGGACCCTGGAGATCTCATCCCATTGCCACATTTTACAGATGAAGAAACTGAGGGATGTCCAGAGAAAGGAAGCGACTTACCTGTACTCCAGCATCTAGCTAGTAGTAGAGCTGGGACCTGACCATAGCTCCTTTGAACACCAAAATCAGCGCTTGATTTACTTTATCCTGATGTCTGTCGTGATGTACTTTAGAGATTTATGAGTGACTGTTAAGCGCTTTGTAAAGCTTAGAGCACCCTGTAAATGTAAGTCATTATTAGTATTACTTGTCTCCACTCACCCAGCATCAGATTCACTGCATATGCATGTATCCCAGTCAGAGAGGGAAAGTCGGACACCTCACAACCCCCGCCACAAATTAAAAAAAAAAGATCTGTCTGGCACATTTTTTGGTACTTGTTTGCAAAACTGACTCTTAATAATAGCCCAATATAGGCTATTGCACAAGGATACTTCCACATTTGTTACTTGTGCACTGCAGTTTTGTTTTTTCTTCTGGGAAGCAAATTGTGTACAAATAGTCCAGAACAGAAAAAAAAACAATTTTTAGTGGGTTTTATTGGAACAATGAGTTCTTCACCACTGTTCCAGCTTCCTGCCCCTCTGACAGACTTTCGGTGTCACCTGATAGGACCATCTTTCTCTTTTCCCTATTGGGGTCCTTTATTCCTTTTAGCTTGCTTTTCTCTCTTGCAAGGTGGAACTATTGTTGCTCAGAGGTTTTAGACAAAGGCCTGGCAGCTCTTTGCTCCTGACAACTCTGCTGAGACCCCATTGCTAATAGTCACTAACCACTGTTTGAAGAAGTTCAGCCAGAGACTCTATTCTATGTTATTTGATTACAGAAAATGGTTCTTCAATTCCTTGGACATCCCAAATGACAGCTGTAAACTTGGCATTGTTGATTTGAAAGAGAGCTTCCTGGAGGGAGTGGGAGGTACTGACTGGAAGGACAAGACCCCAAAAGACAGCTTTTGGCAAACTCTCTTTTGGAAGGCTTTTGTAACTGGAAACCTCCAAGGTAGAAAACTAAAGTTTAAAAAGCAAAGGGAAATGGAATTCAGCCAAGTTGTTGCTGCCCACTTTATGGGTACCTGCTGAGTTCAGGAATGGAAAAGCAGTTGGGGCAGCACCATAAATGGGATGGGAGCAGGGAGCCAAACTCTCTGGGTTTACTTTCCCCCAGGACCTGATTTCTCTTTTAACTATACCACCTGAGTGGCCCAGCTTCTCCCAACTCCTCCAGCCAGTTTTTGTGTGATTTTAGCCAAGTTTCTTGGGCCCTTACCCGTTACCTTCCTTGCTTAATTTTTTCTGCATACTTGTAGATGGTTGCATACCTGCTCACTAACAAATGAGCAAAAAAGTATATAGATCTGATGTAGGCACCTTTTAAGTTAGCAGAAGTGCTGTGACATTCTTGGTCCTGTTTGTAGGGCTATGAAAAATCCAGGCATGAGATTAGTTTGAATTTCAAGATTCAGGAACTGGCTCTACAACAGGTAGCAGACTTAGTCCCTCCCTTCTTCCTTTCCCTTCCTCCTGTGATACATATACTCGATTAACTTCTCAATTGTAAGCAAAACCAAAGACAAAGCTGATTTTGCTCTTTTCTGTTGCCTATCTTATGAAAAGCCTGATAGAAGAGAAAGTTAAAAACTCTTGGACAGAATTTGGTTTGGGGTTTCTTGGTGGATTCTGAGGAATGAGCCTCTGCTAGACTTATGCTTCATTTACATGGAAAAAAGAAAGTTGTTTAATCTTGGTCTTTAAAAATGGTTGTTGGGCACAAAGAGAACCTAAATAGTCACTCGGTTTTAGAGAACTCACCTGTGTGAAAGACAGTCTCAAAGGCATCATTCGACTTGCCTAAGATGCTTTGGGCTTTTTTAAAGTGTTTGTTTTTTTAAGTGATTGTGCCAAAGCAGTTATTCAAAACTACATACTAGTTTGTTTCTGATGGGTTAGAGTGTACAGTAACCCAGTGGTCTTCTGTGGCCTAAGGTAGGTGATTTCATGAAGAGGGAGCCTGTCTTTCTGAAATGAAGCATCATCAGACTCAGACACACACACTGGCTTATGACTGGGCCTCATGTGTGCTGCTTTTCCTTCTGACCAATAATTCTGGGTCAAAACCTAATCCATTTACAGGGACTCGGCCATTTCAACACACCATTTGCTACCTACTAAACACATAGCTATCAGAAAACAAGTACTCTCCATCTTCTTGGTGTAACTCAAATTATTTAATAACTGCTAGCCTTTTCTCTCTACACTGTGAATGCCAGCCTAAGAACTCCAAATCTGTGCCCCAATAAAATGCTTTTTCCCAATGGGAAATCTATTGACAGTGAAATTTCTGAGTTCAATACTCTCTGCTTTTGAGTAAGGCAGATCCTACATTCACACCAAACCCACACCATTTATTTTTCATTGTTTTATTTGGCAAAGGCATTTCATTTTAGGGAATTAGGGAAAATATACCTTAACTTTAATTATGCCGATCTTATCTTAAAATTTCTCTTTGTGAAGTCCCATTTATGCCCTACGAAGTGGAACATTCATATTTGATCATTCTAATGCTTCTAAGCAATGCTGTATATCTTTTCGTGAAATTCAAATTCCCATACATACTGAACATCTGGAGTGCATGAAAGGTATATTAGAATTTGAAAAACTAAGAGAAAGAATTGGAGTAAAAGCTTTTTAGCCAAGTCCCTCATTTTCCTAAGAGAAGAGTTAGTCTATTTCAATATAGAATAAATGGATATCTGGCAACATGTGACTAATGTGATCATTGGCTCTATCCAAACTAGGTTTTATCAGGCCAAAGGTATTACACATGTTGGCTATCTATATTGAAGAAGTTAACAGGAAAATGATTAAATCTTCATGGCACATGACACATGGCCCCCTGTTGGCTTTTAGAATTTCTGCAACAAATGAGAGCTAGCTTTCCCATTCAGATTTGTTCTTCCTACACTTTTCCCCTTTTTCCCATCCTCATCACATTACAAGGAAAGAAATGGCAACATTTTGGTTGGTTTTCCTCCTACTTAAAACAATTATTCTGTAGTCACTAAGAAACTTTTGAAGAGGAAGGAAGGAAGGAAGGGAGGAAGAAAGAAGGAAGGAGGGAAAGAAAGAAAGAAAGAAAGAAAGAAAGAAAGAAAGAAAGAAAGAAAGAAAGAAAGAAAGAAAGAAAGAAAGAAAGAAAGAAAGAAAGAAAGAAAGAGAAGGCACACACCTTCTCCCACTTTCCATCAGTTGGTTGACTAAGCTGTCAACCAATATGGAGCTAGCCAACAGTGGCTTTAACAGGTTGTTGTGTGATATGTGCCTAGCTTAATGCCGATTGACAGCTTAGTCAAGCAATGACAAGGGATGTAGAAATGGTAAAAGAACAATAGCTTCTATTCTCCTGATTCAATAGAAGAAGGTTCCATATAGCAGTCTGAGGATGCCGTAGAAATGTAAGTGCAATAGAGAATATGTCCAGTTCCTCAGGCCGCTCTTTGAAGTCTCTCCTTCACTCCTTCCTAATCGAATGGGTTGGAACAATGGAGGGGAGAGCAGCTAGGACCTAAGAGTCTAAATTTCCCATTGTGGTTATGAGTTTCAGGCAAATACCAGACAAAATCTCTATGAAATGAACTGACAGTTATAGCTTTCATCTGACAGCTCACACTGGGCAAAATAGAGTTCCCTCACAAGAAGACAGGACTTGGGGTTGTGGAAATATACTTAGGATCTACCATTCCAGATGCAATGGAGCTCGCTAGTCCAATGTGCTGCTCAGAGACCAATTCCTATAAAAGATGCGGGGAAAGACGATATCTTGAACCTATCCAATTAAACATTGCTGTAGTCTGTGGAAAAAATTCCTTCTACCTCTGAAGGGATGGGTTGGTTTTTCCCCTGTAGCATGAGATTTGATTACCTTTATCTCAGCTGCATAACTATAAATATTATCATTGGTTATACAACTATCTAGTTGATTTCTCTTTCCTGAAAAATCCAACCCCAGTAAGTGGCATTCTGTATTCCTTGGGGCAGCAAATTCCACAGGCTGATTACACACTGTTTGAAAAAGTACAGAAAGGTTGCAGTTAACCAAAACTTCAGGCAAGTGGAGTCTCAGTTTCATCCCTCTAGGCTGTTTGATGGAGGGTGCCAACAAGCCTTAAAGAAGAACCAGAGGTTCTAGAAAGGGCAATCTGAAACCAACAGGTTGGGCATAAAAATTGAGTATGGTAGGAAGAATATATTTTAAAATGAAGGGCATATAAAAACAAAAGATGTTAATATCTCTCTATATCAAAGGACTATTAATAGATTGTTCTAAACATTAAGCTATAGGAGCTATATAGAGTAGCTCTTAAGCTATTATAGCTTAAAAGACATTCGGTACAGCCTGTAGAAATATATTTTTAAATCCTGGTAGCGAGAGAAATGGAGCATGGCTTATTCATGGGGCTTGTAGCTGCACATCAGAGCAACTGAACCTAGTTGGGTCAAGGGGGCCCATGTAATATCAAGCTGGCTGTCTTGCATCCTATAGATAAATGAAACAATGGTCTGCAAAATGCACCATTTTTGAGCTGGTTGCTGGTTTGTGTCCTCTAGGCCAGAGGAGTCAAACTTGGAGCAGAGATTGCTTTCTGAGTTTGACACCTTTGCTCTAGACACTTTTATAAAAAGACTTTCTATTTTATGATAGCTCACTTCATGACTTGAAATTCTGTTACACCTGGTCCCTTACCTCACTAATGTTACTTAGTCATTTGGGCCCCAAGCCTTATTAGCCAAAAGGTAAGAAGGGTTTTGCTTACCCTGGGCCATATTTCTCTCATGGCAGATTCTTTTGTTTGTTTGGTTGGTTTTTGTGTTGTTTTTGTTTTTGTTTGGGGGTGGGGGTGGGACAATGAGGCTTAAGTGACTTGCCCAAGGTCACACAGCTAGTAAGTGTCAAGTGTCTGAGACCAGATTTGAACTCAGGTCCTCCTGAATCCAGGGCCAGTGCTTTATCCATTGTGCCACCTAGCCACCCTCCATGGCTGATTCTTATTCTCTCTCTTTAAATGCTTCAGAGAGCCATGATTCCACTGGTAAGGGTACCCCTTCTATAGATGCCCATCATAGTGCCTTAGTAAATAGTCTAATTATGGTTTGTGGCTCCCCCAAAACCACCATCTGGTGATTTGAGGGATATGCCTCTCTGCCCACCTAGATAGGATAGTCCTTGGCCTATGCCTGAAGTCTTTTCAGCTTAAAAGGATCTATGTTGATATAATCTTCAAGTATTACAATTCAATTCCATAGGACAAAAGCCCATCAGGGTGACTTTAGTGGAGCTTCTTACCACTGAAGCAGCTAGGTGGTGCTTGAAATCAGGCAGATTCATCTTTATGAGTTAAAATTCAGCCTCAGACATTTAATAGCTGGGTGACCCTGGGCAAGTCACTTAACCCTGTTTGTCTCAGCTTCCTCATCTTTAAAATGAACTAGAGAGGGAAATAGCAAACGACTCCAGTATCTTTGCCAACAAAACCCTAAATGGGATGGTGAAGAGTCTGAAATGATTAAACAACAATAATTTACCACCATAGACCTAGAGCCGGAAGAACCTTTAGAAGTCTTATTCAGCCCCCAAACCCTAACTCTCATTTTACAGAGAAAAAAAAAAACAACAACCCAAGGCCCAGAGTCACATGGATGGGAAGTGGCAGAACAAGAATTTAAGCCCGGATCTTTCAACTCCCAATCCAGTGCCCATTTCTTGGCTCCCTGTTGCCCCTATTCAATGCATTAAAAGCCAAGAGCAGTGAGGAATTCCTCAAAAGTCATATCAGTGGAAATAACCTAAAATCTGTGAAGCCAAAAAATCAAAGACAAGGAAGGTCCCAGTCACAGGTTTTCCTAAGGAGACTCTCCACTCGGGAAGAGGCATCATAGCCAGGTTTCTAAGATGAGCACCAGAATCAGAGAGTTTTAGAGTTGGGAGCGATACAAGAGAGGCTGTAGTCCAAATTTCTCTGTAATGCAGTAGTCTCCTCTGCAATGTTCTTAAAAATGGATGACTGACTATACAGCCACACCTTTAGTGATGGAGAGCTCACTCCTTCCCAGGCATGCTAGCTCTAGTTTGACTCAGCACTACTTGCTAGAAAATTTTGTGTGTTTGAGTTGAAATCTGAAAGGATTTCAATCCATGTTCCTAGTTCTGACCTCTGGGGTTACACAGACAAATCTATTTCCTCTTTCTTAAGACAACCTGGGGGCGGCTAGGTGGCGCAGTGGGTAAAGCACGGGCCCTGGATTCAGGAGGCCCTGAGTTCAAATCTGGCTTCAGACACTTGATACTTACTAGCTGTGTGACCCTGGGCAAGTCACTTAACCCTCATTGCACCACCAAAAAACAAAAAGACAACCTGACAAATACTTAAAGATTGGTCTAATGTTTCTCAATAATTTTATCTCTTTATGCTACATACCCCAAATTCCTCCAACTCTTTCTTAGAGGACCTAGCTTCTGGGTGTTTCACCATACTGAATATTCTGCACTTGGGCAATGACTCTCCTTAAATATATTGCACAGAACTAGACAGAAAAATTCAGCAAAGTGGCTGTAGAGTTTGAATCCTGCCTTGGTCACATGAGTGACCTAGGACAAGTTACTTCACATCTAGGTTTCCTCATCTGTTAAATGAAGGGGTTTGACAAGTGTATCTTTAAGGGGCCTTTCAGCTCTAAGTCCTATACAATCCTGAATAAAGTCTGACCAGTTCTACCTTCTTTCGACATAAACACTGCTTCTATTTAGGCAGCATGAGATTTCATTAGCTTTTTTAGCAGTCACATCATACTTCTGGCTCCTACAAGTTAAACTTGTGGTTAGCTAAAGCTCCCAAGATAGAAAACTTTATTCTAAGGGCATTTTGTAGCAAAAAATGGAGCCACTCTTGCATAAATATTAAATAATATTTGTTGAGCTCCTTCATGCTCAGTGGGCTGTGTGAAGCAGAACTATGAAAGGAGTTTGGCCTATGAGAGCCAACCATTCTCACCTGTAATTTTCATCAATCTTTGTTTGAAAATTGAGTAATTAGTTGTAGGAGACTCAGAGTCATGGATGATGAATAATGGGATATACCTTCAGGGCTATTATGAAATTACTATGGAGCCTCTGATTTCTGCCTAGCAATGTATATTCTGTAATAAACATCTCTATCTTTGCAAAAGAAAGAAAGAGGAAACAAAAGAAAGAGCAAAAGAAGGGGGGAGAAGGAAGGAGTAGAAGGATGAAGTGATTCTTTTCATTATGCAGCATCGTTAGCATGACAGAAAAACTGGTGGATCTGATGTTTGAAAACCTAGATTCAAATCTTAGGTCCACCACTAACCGCTGTGTCATCTTGGGATAGCTTCTTCATAGACAGCTAGATAATGCATTGGATATTAAGCCTGGCGTCAAGAAGACCTGAGTTCAAATCTAGTCTCAGACACTTACTAGCTGTGTGACCCTGAGTAAATCATTTAACCTCTGTCCACTTCAGTTCCTTCATCTGTGACATAAGGATAATAATAACACCCATCTCCCATGGTTGTTGTGAGGATAATATAATATAATATTTGCACAGTGCTTTGTACACCTTAAAACTCTATATCAATGCTACTTATTATTATCCCATAGGCTTCACTTTCCTCTTCTATTAAAATGAGGGGATTGGATTGATGTCATAGTTTTTTATTAGTACAAGCACCACTTTTTAATGTCAAACAAAGTTGTAGACTCCCAGTGATAATACCAACAGCATCTATTGATTAGAAAAATTTACAAGAATAAAAAGTATGATGACTTTAGTAATGCTTTTAAATAACTATTACAAATCACAACAGTATCTACATACTCTTTGAAACAGTTATATGTGCATGTGAGTTCTATACATACAAAACATTAACTCAGGCCAGCATATATTTGCTAATATATGGATTTTCATATGAATTTGCAGACCCTTTACAATAATTCCTTAAACTCCCCAGGGATCCAACACTCCGTGGTTAAGAACCTCTGAGTCCCTATGCTCTCTTTCCACCATATCTACAACCACTTGGGGCATTTTCCTTTGACTTGCCTTTAGCTGCCTTGCGCCTCAACTCTACATTTAATCAGTCCCCTGGTTCTATGTGATTCTTCCTTCAGAAGTTTTTTTGTATCCATTCCTTTTGTGCTTCTTCCTACTACCTCAGTTCATGGACTCCACCCTAGTTCAGGTCCCATTTGCTCATACCCCAACTTTTCATCTTTTCTTGAAGTCCCTTCCCATTGACTACACTCCATCATCATTGCCGTTGTCTATCCATCTTCAGCTCACTCTGCTACACATAGCTCACAGTTTCATCTACCTCATCTCCTGCTATTATCCTCGGTGCCTTTGACATCCTTGATGATGAACTATTCCATCTCCTGGACTCAAAAGTTACTTGACATTCTCAACTCCAGTGACCGTCATATCAAATTTGGAAAGCATTTAGTACAGGGCCTGGCATATTACAGTCACTACATAAATATTTTTCCCCATCCCTTTTCCAAGCACCCCACTTCATATCTGCCATTAACTAACTAGGTAACATCAGGAAAGCCACTTCTCCTCCTTGAGCATCAGGTTCTTTATTTGCAAAAATGAGACGATTGGAAATAATGATCTCAAAGGTCTCTTCCAACTCCACCATTTTGTGATGCTGTGAGTATATGATCTATTCCACTTCAACCACCCACCTTTAAGATCTCAAACTCAGAAATTTTTCTTTCCTATTATAATATTTCACCCTATTTGGCCACTTCCATTGATCCTCATATACATACATATACATACACATACATACATATGTATGTATATGTATATGTGTGTATGTGTGTGTGTATATGTGTGTGTGTGTGTGTGTGTGTGTGTGTGTGTGTGTGTATCCTCATCATAACTTCCAATCTTGTGATCTCTCTCTATCCTCTTCAGTCTACCAGCCTTCTTCTGGCTTAATTTACCTCCCCACTCAGTCTGTAAAAATAGATTTAACAGTATTTGTTATCTTTTGTCTTTACATTCTTGTTTTCTGTTAATCTCATTTCTTCCCTTGGCTTTAATAAACCCCTCTACAGTTGCTCCCAGATGTATGTCTTTATTCTCTCTCTCTCCTGAAATTCAGCCTCAAATTCATAGTTATTCCTAAGCCTTTCCACCTCTATTTCCCACTGGCAAATTCCACACATCCAAAACTAAACACATCTACACAGACTACTTTTTTGCCTATGGATATTTTTTCAATTTCTTTTTCTTGTCATTGCTATAGCCTGCATTTCTAATACTATATCAAATAGAAGTAGTAACAACAAACCATGTAAATTGATTGGAAATTATTCTAGTTTATCTCCATTGTATATAATGGAAATTCTTGATTGTACAAATGTATGTATATATGTATTATGAATATTTATGTGTATGTATAAATAATTATATATGTGTATTATATTTCTATAAATATATATTATACATGAATACATAACTTATCTAAGAATACACGTATATTATAGGAATAAATTAATCTTTCCTTAAAATGATAAATTATATAATGTATGAATTATATAATTTATACATTATGATAAATTATACAACTTATCATTATATTATAAATTACATTTGTCATACATATATATTATACAATACATGTATACATATTACATATATGCATATACATTTATCATTCATATTATATACATACATGTATTTATCATACACTATAAATGATAAATTATACAATTTATTATACAATTTATCATTTAAGGAAATACTCATTGAATCCTGTTTTCCTGTGTTTTTCTTTTTAGTTTTTACAGAAACAGGTCTTTGTCAAAAACCTTTTCTGTATATATTAATATAATTGCTAGATTTCTTTGATTTAGTTGCTATACAGTTGTTTATAGTTTTCCTAATATAAAACCAACTTTGTATTCCGAGGATAAATCCAACCTGATCATAGTATATTATCTTTGTGATATGCTATTTTAGTCTTTCTGCTAACATTTTATTTAAACTTTTTGCATCTATATTCATTAGGGATATTGCTGTCTACTTTTCTTTTTTGTTTTAGTCCATCCTGTTTTGTATGTCAAGACCATATCTGTGTTATTGAAGGTAGTTGGAAGGAAACCTTCTTATGCTGTTTTTTTTAAGTTTATGTAATATTACAGTTATTTGATATTTTTCTACAGTGTCTTTTGTTGCTACATGTAGGTTTACTATTAATGGGGATCCCATGTCTAGGGAGGATACCCAAAAAACCCAGTTCACAGAATCACACTGTCAATGTTGAAAGGGACCTCAAAAGCCTTCTAGTCCAACCTATACCTGACCAAGGTTCCCCTCTACAATATACCATACCTGACAAGTAAGTTATCATCCAGTCTTTGCTTTATGACTTCCATTGGCCATGAGGGTGGAATATACCTGTAATCCCTCCTAATGAATCTCTTGAGCTCAGAAATTCTGAGCTTCCAAAGGTCTAAAGCCAAAGCCAGTTGGTATCCACATTAAGTCCATCACCAATATGGTGAGCCCCAGGAAGTTGTGGGTCACTAAGCTGCCTTGGGGGGGGGGGTAGAACTGCTCAAGGTCAAAGATGGAGCCAGAAAAAGCTACTGAGCTGATCAGAAGTGGAATTAGGCCCCTGAGTGTCCACTGTGCTTCCAGCCTGGGTGAGATAGGGAGAGCTAATCTTCCTCCATCATCCTCCCTCCTCCCTCTCCAAAAAAGACCCCCAGTGAGATAGACCCATTACTTTCTGAGGCAGTCAACTCTTGGTCTTAGAAGAAAGACTGAGAGTTCCATGATGATAGAGGGCATGTATCACCAGAAATTTTGCATGGTGTTTTGCACAGAAAAGATGCTTTAAAAACTTTTGTGGGTTCCAATTGCCTCACCAAAAAACAAAACAAAACAAAACTTTTGTGGGGGGCAGCTAGGTGGCACAGTTGATAAAGCACCAGCCCTGGATTCAGGAGGACCTGAGTTCAAATCCAGCCTCAGTCACTTGACACTTACTAGCTGTGTGACCCTGGGCAAGTCACTTAACCCTCATTGCCCTGCAAAACAAAACAAAAACAAAAACTTTTGTGCTCTGTTAACGTCTCTCCCTTCTTTCAATGAGTCATCAGATTCCTGCTTGTGCACACTCACTAGCCCCAGTCTGGATCTTCTTGGTCCCCTGATTATTCTAAAGAGAGATCAGAAATTTGCCCTTCCCAGAAGCAGAAAATTTCCTCGGGCTCCCTCACATTGCTCCCTAAATTTGGTCTTGCTGAGGTGGAGAGAAATAGGATCCAGAGAACATATTCTCAGACATTCCACATGCTCTCCCATTGTGAGTTAGTCTTCATCATACAATCCATCCTGACTCAGAATACATTACATCATTCCTCCTCTCTCTCTCATTCACACTAATGATCACTGCATTCACTTCACCTACTCAGGGCTCATTTCCAATGCCAGGTCTACTCAGTTATCAGCATCAAGAGAATGTTTTGATGCCCCTAAATAAGCACATGGAATTTTTTTCTCCTTTGTAAAACCTATATATGTAGAGAGAAATCACACATTCATTTATGGCCTCAAAAACTCAAATACTTCCCTGTGTTTTTGGAATCTGGAAAACCTGAATTCAAATCAGTTAGATAGTCACTAGTTATGTGACCCTACCAAATCACTTCCTCTCTTTCAGCCTCAGTTACTCATATGTAAAATGGAGATGATAATAGCCCTGTCTCATGCAGTTGTTATTAGGATTAAATGAGATAATAAAAGTGAAAATAAAGATAAAGTCTTATGTAAATCTCAAAATGCTATGTAAATGTTTTGTTGTTGTTCAGTCATTTTTCAGTCATGTCTGACTCTTTGCGACCCCATCTGGGGTTTTCTTGGCAAACACACTGGAATGGTTTGCCATTTCCTTCTCCAGCTCATTTTACAAATGAAGAAACTGAGGCAAACAAGGTGAAGTGACTTGCCCAGGGTCATGTGGCTAATAAGTGTCAAAGGCCACATTTGAATTCAGGAAGATGAGTCTTCCTGACTCCAGACCCAGGGTTTTATCCATTCCACTACCTAGCTGTCCCCACTGTACCATCTCTCTTCTTTCTCTTCCTGTTTTAAATATTGGCAGTAGCATCAGGATCATCCAATTTAAAGTGATCTCCCTCCCTAAAGTGTTGACAACACTTTACCTAAACATCTTCTTTATACTGATATTACTCTACTTTGCAAGAGTTGTTGTCTGTCTTTTCCTTAAGCTTAGATTGTAAGCTCCTTTGGAGTAGGGTTTATGTCATGCTTATCTTTCTTTTGTCAACATCGAGTATAATGCATGCAGTAAGTGCTTACTAATTTTTAAATTCGAGTTAAACCAGTAAAAAACTTGGCCTCAATTACTAGTCAAAGGCTCCTACCAAATCACCAGGCTGATCCATTAGGGTTCACATAGCATGAATAATGATCATCTTGAATCTAATACTCAGAGAAAGGAAATCTCCTTGGTAATTTGGGAGAATTTCTCCCTTTCCAAGACTAATAAACACGTCTTGAGAGCCAATGCAAGGATTTGGGTTTTGTTTTTTTGTTTTTTTCTTGGCAAGAGATTGTTTTAAGCTGGCAAAACAGATTTTCTCCAGAAGGAGATATTCACACAATAGAAACGCTGGAAATAATAACATTTAACTGGGAATAGTTGCTGGAGAGTGAGGGGTAGAGCAAGAAAATTTGTGGTATATTGGAAAGATCATTGGACTTGGAGCTGTTATTATAATATAATATTATATCATAATATTATAATATCATGTATATTTGTGGTATAATATATGTGTGTGTGGTATAATTGTGTGTGGTTCTTATTCTAACTCTGCCACGTAGCAGCTATAGGACTTTGGGAAAGTCGCTTCACTTTTGGGGAAGTCTGGGACTCAATACTAGAAGATGTCTAAGATCCCATATAACTATCATTCTAGGATGTTATAATGTTAGAGTCAAGAATATAAATATCTATGGCAGAGATTGCTGTAGCATAAACTGACAATAAAGGAGGAGGAATTTAGAGTCTAATTGTTAGGAAGAGAATGAAAGAGGAAGGACATAGCTAGAAACTGGATTCTGCTTGACACCTTGTCCCACAACTGCTGTGGGAAGCTCCTGTTTGCATTGGGGTTGGAATCTTCTAAGTATTGATAAAAAGCAACTAGATAAGCTGCATCATATTATGAGAAAAGGTAGGGGGTCCTCTCTAATTGAATGAAATGCTACTCAAGCCCCCATGCCAGTGACAGAACACCTATAGGAGCTTTACTCAAGATCTCTCAGTGACAAAACCTGGAGCAAACCATTAAACTGAATATCAAGAGCTACCAACAAGAATGACAGAGGACTTAGGAATCTCACTACCAACACATATACAAGGCAAGAGGAATTTCCCAGTAGACTGTAAAATGCATTGTGTTTCTGTAAGGGCTAGGTTACAATGAAGTATACATATAGTGTTAGGTGGCCTGCCTACAAGAGGAGAAAGTAAAAGGACTGGAGAAATGCCTGTACTCTCCAAGTTATCAAGGGAATGAAGAATTCCTTAAGAGAATGAAAGAAACCCCTAAAAAGAGAAAAGAATAGGAATCTAAAGAGGCATTGTGAAATTGTAACAACTGTCAGGATGTTGGACAGTAGGAAAAATATGACATAAAGGGAAGAGGAGGGTAGAATAACAAGAGGGTAGAAAGAGATCCATGAAGGAGGAAGCAGTTTCTTATTCTTCAAGGAAAGATGATGGAGATCAGCTAGTGGCATCAGGAAAATGATCATCTAGTAATGGTAAGGAGAAGAAGAGATGAGTACTGCTGACTGATAAGTCCCTGCTGGTTGATAACAAGGAAGCCATTTGTCAACTTAAGAATTGGAGGGAGATCTTATATCTTTCCAAGGCATTTATCCTAGTGTGATGGATAAGCTTCTGGAGCTTGTCAAACCTAATTACTAATACCGACTTGTGATGGTTCATGTGAAAACAAATTATCTACTACCCAAAAGAACTAGTTAAGGATTTTGAAATCTTGAACAAGAAACTAGTTGAAAGGAGCACAGATGATGTTTTATGTCTCTAATTCACTAAAGGTCTATGAACTCATTGATGTGAATATTCCATACAGGGATGTAGGTAACACATTCATGCTTGCCCAACCAGCATAAACTTTGCCCATAAAATCTTCCCATAAATTCATCTCAGTGGCTACCTTCAAAGTTTGGGGGCCTTCCTCAAGTTTTCTTGACATGAGAAGGTACCAATGGAACAGATAGAGGACAGAGGGATAGATAGATAGATGGATAGATGGATGAATGGATGGATGGATGGATAGACAGACAGACAGAAAGATGATAGATAGATAGATGACAGATAGATGATAGAGGGGTAGATAGATTGATGGATGGATGGATGGATGGATGGATGGATGGATGGATGTATGGATGGACAGATAGACAGATAGATAGATGGATAGAAGATAGATAGATGATAGAGGGATAGATAGATAGAGCATTTATTAAGTGCTTACTATGTGCCAAACACTGCACTAAGCACTGGAGATGTAAACACAAGCAAATAAGATATTCCCTGCCCTCACAAAGCTTATGTTTCAATGGGAGAAGACAATGCATAACAGGGTGGTGGGAAATGAGCAGCCTGGATCCCAGCAAAATACGACAAAAAGTTAACCATCAGTGCTAGAAGCCAGGGCTGAGGCAGAGGTAGAGTGTGCTAGAAGCCAGGGCTGAGGCAGAGGTAGAGTCCAAGTTTCAAGTGGAGTGGATGTTGCCTGAGAACGAGGCCATGGCGAGAAGCCCGAAGGAAGTGGTGGCATGGCGGCCTGGTTCCCAGAAAGATAAGACAAAAGGCAGTGGTTCAGAGGGCATTCCTCTGAGAGTACTGGAGATGATGAAATGCCCACAGATATTAATTAAACTTAATAATAACTCCACATAGAATTGTTTTCCTTCTTTATATAATAAAATCCTTATGGATAAACCACAAACATGGCTAAGAAAGAAATGTAGCCCAAACAGGAAATTTCTGGTTACCTTATCTATGTGCAGTCAATTCTTGTTAGCCCTAGCTAGAGAATGGGCAAAATTTACTTTTACGGTAAAGATTAATACTATCAACAATACCCCTAGGTGAATTTCTTTAATATTTAAGTAATCATACTTTTCCATATCCTTACATATTTAGAATCATGCATTTGCAAAAAATAAGAGATGCTAATGGTACATCATCCTTATCAATTTATTCATTTACATCCCCTAGGAATCAATATACTTTGTCCTGCTTCCTCTTCACAGGCCTGTGAGTTTATTGTCCTATAAATTATTTTTTATGCCTGATATTTTTTTAAAAAACTTTCCAATTAGCAAGAGACACAAGCCACTTTGGATAAATATCAACCCTTTGAAGCTGATGTAATGAAGCAAAATTCTCAAACTCCTTAACACACTTGACACTCTGAAAAATTATTGAGGCCCACCCACCCAAAAAAGAGCTTTTGTTTACATGGGTTATATAGCTTTTATTTATGAGCATAATTATAATATTAGAAATTAAAGCTCTTAATATTATTATTAAAATAATTTTTATCTCAACCCTGAAAGGGTATTAAGGACATCACATTTTGAAGACCACTGTCAGGAAGCACAGACATGCTTTCTGAGGAAATGTCCCAAGACTCTCCTCACCCCCATTAGAGATAGAATTACTGGGATGGATTAGTCTGTTTTGGGGGTAGCATGCAGTACTAGAGCCCTGTAGAGCAAGGGTGGGCTTAAAGGCCAGAAACCTAGATTTGAATACCTTCTTACTAGCTGAGTTGACCATGGGTAAGTCATATCCTCTCTTAGCTTAAACAACAGCATAGTTAAAAGAGAGAGCTTGAAGTACAGAATCAATTTAGGGTGTTGGTGTGGAATAAGGCTAATTATCCTTTACAAGAAGGATTAGCCTTTAACTACTAACACTTGACTTTTCCAATTTAAGTTTCTGTTATAGATTATTCTTTCTGTGTTGGGAGAAATAAGAATCTACTCTGAGGGATTTTTTTAAACCTCAAAAATGAAAAAAAAAAACACACACAAGACTCTTTAGAACTCTAAATGTTAGGTATTGTTAAGTAATATCTGCCTTCAGTGGTCTGACCAAACCACCATTTGGTATGTGTGCCTCTAGAGGGGTTCAGTTTGCTTTTCTGTTTTCTGTGGATTTGTGCCAGGTGTTGGCATAAACCCTAAGCTCTATGTGGGCAGAACTTGCCTTTCTTTGATTAGTATGCAGGGCCCTAATAATGCATGCAGTGAGAGCTCTGTCCACTTTTGTTGGTTATGATTTAATACCTACCTCCCATCCTGGGTGAGAAAAATTGGATTTTGATATTTACACTAAAAAGATTAATTGCATAATATTTCTGGTCTGTCGCCAGCGGCAATCTTTGAGTCTTTGAAAGCTTTATTTTTAATGCTCAAAGGATATTTTCTAAGGAAAAGATTCTTAGAAATTTTGTGGGTACAAGTAATTCATGCTTCAGTGGAGGACAAATAGGGCTATTTGAGGGAAGCTGAGAGTGAGAGCAAGAGAGAGAGAGGCTTTTTAAAGATATGCTACACTTTCACCTTGCTAATTGGCAAGGGTGTGGGGCACATGGAAAGGGTAGTGAATTGGCTTCTTGGGAGTCATCTTTGTTTTGTTTTACATGGCAATCATTTATTTTTCATAATCCTATAACACTGGCCAAGATTTATGTTCATTTTCATGAAACAGAATTCTTCTGATGTCAAAGGAGACAAACATATGAATAAATATGTTAAGTATTTCTATTTACTGGTCAGCAGTAATGTTTAGCTCTACTAAGATCAGTTTCTCCCTCACAGAAACAAAAGAGAGTTTGATAATTTGTCAGAACTGAATTTGTTAGGTTTTTAACTTTTTTAAAGGACTTTTGATGGTTTGAAAAATGTTTTAAATTATACTTTATAAGAAAGTTGTATATTTTCATCATTTTCCTTTTAGAAATTAAGTGCTGTGTCTAGTGTATGTTCACTTCCACATGATTGTTAATTATTTTCTTAACTAGCTACTGGTCAACATGTAGCTTATTGAGAGTATTTGGAGGAAATAATCTGTTTATTCAGTGATCCAAAAGCAAAATTAACTGTTTAAAAACTCCTCAGGAGCAGAGCAAATGTTTTCTATCCTTTCAAAGAAATGTCTAACTTTGTGGTGTTTAGTCAAGATGGATTTGGATTTTAAGCATACCATTTGTTAAGTAGAAGTAGAAAATAGATATTGTATTGTAGCCAGTATTTTCCTTGGCATTCAGGACCATTCTTTGCTACACACAGAAAAATTAGATGAAATGTAATAAAGCAAAATTGATTAATTTTATTTTGGCAGTTTTCTTCCTGCTGTTTTCACTCCACATCCCCCTTTCAAGTGCCCATGCACAGACACACATTGATACACATACACACACAAACACACATACAAAAACACACAAATCTCAGATGGCATGAAGGATTCTCCAGTGAAAAGAAACCTTTGTCGACACTAGAAAAAGGCAGATTTGGGGCCCCCCAAAATTGGCTGAATGGCCATTTCATTCACAAACATATTCAGATTCAAGTCACCCACTTCATTTTATTTTTACAACTGAAATCACTTTTAGAGAGGAAGCAGTCCTCCTTTGTCTCTTTCAAACTGTACATTTTGAAAGAGAAGTACAATTTCTTCTGTCAACAAACCAATCGGGTAATTTCATTTGTGTTGTGTATTTCCAGTGGGTTTTTTCTTTTTAAAAGGAGGTGAAAAGCTAGGATGGATACTTCCCTGTGGGCTTGCTGGACATATTTCTGGGCCTCTGTTTTCTCAGTCAGCTGTTGTAATTTTCCATAACATCAGAGACGCTCAAGTTACACACACGTGGACCCTTCTCCCCAGCCCCAAATGATAACTTTGAAGACTTTTGTAAAGACTCATTTGTCTGCTGAACATATAGGTCATTTCATTCATGGTAATTTTTTTTTCTGAAGGCTAGATGCAGTTATATTCAACACTGGCTGAATTGGTTAGGTTTTATAAAAGAAAAATTATTATCAGTTTTTTTTTTGTCAATGGTTATAATGTCATAAGATTTGAAAGCAGGTACCCAACTCTGTAGTCCTCCCTTTAGGCTGGATATTTGTCAGAGTAATAAGTGAATAAAAACTAGTTTTAGTAAAACGTAACTGGTTTAGAAGTTAGATGTTCAGGACCATTCTTTGCTACACAGAGAAAAAAAATGAGATAAAATTCAACAAAGCAAAATTGATTAATTTGGGGGGGTACTTCCTGCTGTTTTAGCCTTTTATAATTTTAATTTTAATAAAGTATTATATAAATAGATAAAATATTTAAAATAAATAAATTTAACAAATAAATGTTGTTGAAAGACAAATAAATAAATAAACCAGTCCAATAAATTGGACTGATGTGCCAATGCTTATTCCAGTTTTATTTTGTTATTGTCAGGATCTTTGATATAAGGGAGGAAAAGGGAAGCAGTTGGAAATCAAAGGACCTAGATTCACATCATGGCTCTGCTTCTTACTACCTATTTGATCTTGGGCATGTTATTCTCCATAGAATGAATGTCCGACTAATCACCAACATCAGATATTAACTTACCATTCATTGCAAATTCTTTATTTAGATAGTTTTCTGTTGTTAAAATATCTTTTTTGTTAGATTTATCATGTCACTTTTGCATTAAAAATGTTTAGACTAGGGGCAGCCAGGTGGCACAGTGGATAAAGCACTGGCCCTGGATTCAGGAAGACCTGAGTTTAAATGCGGCCTCAGACACTTGACACTTACTAGCTGTGTGACCCTGGGCAAGTCACTTAACCCTCATTGCCCTGAAAAAAAAATTTAAATAAATAAAAATTTTAGACTATTAAGTAGTCTTAATAGTTTTATGAACTAGCGGGTTATTTTTGCCATATTATAACAATGATAAGACATTACGTAAGAATTAATAGTATTCTGGGGGGCAGCTAGGTGGCGTAGTGGATAAAATACTGGCCCTGGATTTAGGAGGACCTGAGTTCAAATCTGGTCTCTGACACTTGACACTTACTAGCTGTGTGACCTTGGGCAAGTCACTTAACCCTCATTGCCCCGCAAAAAAAAAAAAAAAAGAATTAATAGTATTCTGGACCACAGTCAATATTTTTCACATAATGACCTATTTTGTACATACTAATCACTTTCATAAATTGTGGGTTGGACATAGTAAGCATCTATCTACTTTTGAGCATACTTGAATCGGGGAAAGAGCACTGATTTTCAAATTCTGTCTCTATCTTGGTGACCCTAGATAACTCACTTTACCTCTCTGTGCCTCAGTTTCCTCATCTGCAAAATGAGGTAGTTGGACTCCATGGCCTCCAAGTCTTCTTGCAGGTTCACCTACTCTGGACAGTGAGAGGATCCTATCTGATTTATTCAAAAGATGACATTGATATTTTCTTCATCAGTTACCAATGTGATCAGAAAGTACCTTTTCATTTTCTTAGGACATTTCACCACTTAAATAAACCATTCAAGTACAGAAATTGCCAAATTTTAAATTTAAAAAATCCAACCCCATGGAATTATTAGGGCAGAACTTAAAGAGAACTGATTTGAGGCATGAGAAAGGCCCTGATTGCAATTAGGCCATGGGCAAAAATAGAATTTGCTTCTGTTTTCTTTTTAACTATGTGGATTGTGAAAAAAAAAAAATGGAGGAAAGAACTGTAGGTCTTTGATCCTTCGGGCTTTAACTGCATTAGTGACCTATGGTTCAAGGGTCACTGGGACAAATAAGAGAGAAAAAATATGAAAACAAAAGACAATTCAAAAGAAACTCCAAACGTAGCATTTATAAGTGAACATCATGAATAATCCTACTGCTCAATTATTAAATGCTCATGGCTATGTGCAATTGCCAAAATAACAAGTTCATCACAACAAAATACATGAGTCTGATTGGCCCAGTTGTTGCCCATTCTCTAAGAATCTACATGTTTCTCTATATCTCAAAATAGAGGAAATGAATAAAATTCTCATTTTCTAGGTTTACAGCAAAAAAAAACAACAACCCTCCTGATGGCTCTTATTTATGCATGATGAGCAATAAATTCCCAAAATAAAGAGATCAGCGCTTTAAGATTTCTCGTGTATTTATTGCCCTGGTTTTTCCCCAAAAATTTTCTCCCTAAGACTTGTCACTATTATTTATCTGTTCATAAAATAAAATCTGAGGAAAGCCCTTTCAACTTCTTAGAAATTGTATTTGTCCAAATTTCTCCCCAAATCTTCACTACATGGGAATATAAAGTTAGGATTAAAAAACCCAAACCTGACAAATGAACCAGGATTTACAAAACAGGTAAATTAAATTTAAAGGATTCCCCATAGCATTCCTTTAAATGGCAAATTCCTTTTGTGACTTTAGAACATCATTTGATTTACACAAAAAATCCAGTTTCATACAAATAAAACTGTTATGTAAGCTAAATTACACTTGCAAAAGTTAAGCATTCTTTAAAAATAACTTGGAGACTAGAGAAGAGAAGGATTAGGAGAGACACAACAGTTTCCTTCCAGGATTTGAAGAGCTGTGAAGTGAAAAGAGTATTACCTTTGAGCATCCAACACTTCCCGCTTCCCCCTAGCAAATGAGAATAAATGGGTAGAAGTTACAGAAAGGCAGATTTCCACTCTACTTAAGGGAAAACTTAAGAATCAGAGTGATTGAAGAGTACAATGGACTTTCTCCCCATTGTTGGAGTTCTTCAGGCAAAGGCTGGATAACCACTTCTTGGAGATGAGTTAGAGACACAAATGTACAGCTATGGCTCATCTTATCCTTTGAGTATTCACTCTCCAATTTCAATTTAAGTGCCAGAAGAAAGGGAGATAGATTAATGCATTTTCATAGAGCAACAATCAGGAAGTTGAGGGGACTGCACTGAGATCAAGCTCTGTGGGGATCAGACAATGGAATTTTGAATATTGAGCCTGAAGAAGAAGGAACTTATTAGGGATATGATAAAACCAGGAGCAAAAAGGTAGAAATAATAGCAAGATTTCATTTCAGCCTGATATTTTTTTAAAACCCTAACAATTAACACTACCCCAAAGTGGGATGGGGCTACCTAAAGATGCAGAGGTTCTCTCTCTTTGGAAATCTTCAAATAGAGGCTAGATGACCACTGGACCAGGATATTGTAGAAGGGGGTCTCTTTCACCTCTAAGATGCTACAATGTAGGTATTAAGCTGGCAGGATTTCCTTTCATCAATGAAAACACTGCTCAGTTTCTCAAATGTAATCTGACCTATTCTCTTCCTCTCATTCAACTCTGGACCCAGTTTCTTGTCCATCTTGTCCATCTGTCCCACATAAATGTCCTTGGGTTTCCCTCCAACTACAATCAACCCAGACAATAGATATCTTTCATCCACTTGGCTTTTCCTTTGTGTAACTTTGCATCTCATTTATGAGAGTATGCAAAACTCCAGATCTTATTGCTATCAACATAAATTCCCAAGTAGGAACATCTGGAGGACCTTACTATGGAGAGAGACTCCCTCTTACATTTGGACTCTGTACTGGATATCCTTTTCTGATGGTGTCAGACACCTTGGACAGGCATCCTTTGGGGAGCATATGCCTCTGTCTTTTATCCCTTGCCTGTTGTGTCTATAAATGAATTTTTTATTATCTTAGCATGTACTTACAGGAGACACTTGTTAGAGGAAAGCTTTTAAACTTACATTTTACTCTTATGAATTTAATTTTTATAGTTGACAAATAATATATACAATGGGATCTGGTGCACTCTGTATATTTCAGTCAATTATGTGTGCAATGATGTCTCCTGATTTTGGTTTGTGAGACTTTATTTTCTATTTTTTCATCAAGGATGATTATAAAGATTTTGTAATTGTGAGAAAGTAGGCGGCATGTTTCCTATAAAAGTTTAACCAACATAAGCAATTACCATAATGAGGAGGCCAAAAAAAAAAAACCTAGACACCATGTCAGACAGCCATACACTTGATTCGCTTTCCAAACTGAAATCTCACAGAGCTATAGGATAGATTGTGAATGTATTGCCTCATACAACAGGGAGGAGGAAGAGGAACAAGTGTGCAGAAAATCTGGCAAGAGATATGACTTTAAGCCAATTCATTCTGAAAGCATTTAAGATAAAAATGGAAGGATATCTAGGCAATGCAAGACAAGAAGCATTAACTTGAGTAACTGAAAAAGATCTGTAAGAATTTTTATTGCAAACTTTTCATCACTTAGAGCAATGAAACCACCACATTTTCATTCTAACAACACCATCTTGCACCTGCTCTGTGAAGAAGTAAAAATAGCACTAAAGAAACTAAAAACCAGTAGAGCAACTGGATTAGACCAATAATGTACAAAGGAGGGGAAGCTAGGTGGCTCAGTGGATAAAGCATCGGCCCTGAATTCAGGAGGACTTGAGTTCAAATCTAGCCTCAGACATGTGACATTTACTAGCTGTGTGATCCTGGGCAAGTCACTTAACCCTTTTTACCCCACGGGGGCGGGGGGGGGGGAATATACAGAGGAGGTAGCACAGTTTTGAAAGCATTGAGGAATCCATTTTCAAAATACATGAAAAAGATGAAAATACTATTTTTTTAAATCATGGATTTATCACCTTAAAAAGGAAGTAGAATTGAGAAGCTATGACTACCTATCTATATGCCTGACTTCTCATCTTTAATTACCGTGCTTTTTTTTTAAGGCTGCTCCAGAAATCATTTTTAGGAAGGGTAAAAGAATCAAAACTACAAGTAGACTCAGTTTTCTGCCTAATATAATGTGTTCTGTCATTTTTTCCTTGGCTTACTTGGATGGTACTAGTGTGATTGATAGTAGCCTGTCCTCTTTCCTTGGAGAAATATTAAGCCCTACTGACTACTCATGCAGTTGGCGGATGTCATTTTTACCCAGGAGGAGAGTTCTGAAACTATTTTCCTGGAAAGATTCAGAGTTTCAATTCATTCAGTTAATATTTGGTAGAGTGCCCACTAAGGAGGTATAGCATGCAATTTTGCCTTAGGCCACATTGGGTGGGCCTTTTGAGTTGCTGAAGATCACTAGGGAGTATTGTTTGCATTTATGGTGCTGATTGTCATCTAAGTCATTTCCCAAGCAGGCATTTAAGGATGTGAGGAGAGATTTCTGCTGCTCAGCCAGTATACCAAACCCCTACACACAAACACACACACACACACACACACACACACACACACACACACACACACACACATACATCCCTTCATCAATGCCAAAGTGGGCTATTTGAGGGCATCTCTTTTTGAACTTTGGAAACTGGGTCTGTAAAAGAACTTCTGAGAACCGCTGGTTCTTGTTGGGTTTCAAGGAGAGAAACAGCATCTTTCCCCTCCCCCAGGACTGAGGTCCCCAGCTTAAAAAGAGAACAATGTGTCTTGGTGTTTTCTTTTCATCCTCTATATCAATAGCAGGTATATGATTACAAATACAAAGAGTTAGACTCACTTCCTTCAGCAGCTCCACCAAAGAATTCCCAGAGTTACCCAGGGAGAAAGAAACAAGCCTAAAATGTTTAGCAAAAGAAAAAGAAAGAAACCTAATAGGGTTGTGTAGTAATGATGCCGTATCACGTGGAGCTTTCGTTATTCTTCTGTTGTTTCTTTAAGATATAAATTTGCAGCAGATGAAAATTTAAGCAAAAATGACTCTCAGGCCCCAGGTTGTTTGTCTGTTTTGGGGAAATACAAAACTTAAGCATATGGGAAAATATATGTAAAGGACTCTGCAGTTCTCAGAGTTCTTATGAAATCCTCGCTATTATTGTTGTTGATATTGTCATTATTGAATACCCTCAAAGGCAGAATTGCAGAAATGGTCTGAGCTACTGACTGTAGCCTTCCAAAAGACTTTTAAACTGGAAGAGCTGCCAATTCAAATATGCCCACTAGGGGTCATAAGACACAGCTTCTCTCAAATAGAAATCTTAGTGCTAAAACAAGGCACCTGAGGGCTAGAAAGGGCCTTCCTCTACGGCAGGGGTTCTCAGTCTTTTTTGTGTCATAGACCCCTTTAGCACTCGGGTAAAGCCCATTGGACCCCTTCACAGAATATTGGGGGTTTTTTTGTTTAGTTTTGTTTGTTTTTTTGCAGGGCAATGGGGGTTAAGTGACTTGCCCAGGGTCACACAGCTAGTAAGTGTCCAGTGTCTGAGGCCGGATTTGAACTCAGGTACTTCTGAATCCAGGGCCAGTGCTTTATCCACTGCACCACCTAGCCACCCCAGAATATGGTTTTTAAATGCATTAAATAAATGCATAGGATTATAAAGGAAACCAAATATACAATGATCAAAATTACTTTTAAAAAAACAAGTTCTTGGGGCCCCTTCTTAAAAAGAAGCTCTAAAGTTATTGTCAGATCTGGGTAGGTTCCTTTTCAATTCCTATCTTTCTTTTTTTCCTCTCTCTTTTTTTTTTTCAGGGTAGTAAGTGTCAAGTGTCTGAGGCTGGACTTGAACTCAGGCCAGTTCTGAACTGAATCCAAGGCCAGTGCTTTATTCACTGTGCCACCTAGCTGCCCCTGCAACTCCTCTCTTACTAAACCTTTCTGCTATAAAGTTGCTTTGAACGACCCCTTGGAAATGCTGAGCTCAACCCTGTTTGGCAATCAGTACCCTTGCCAAGTCTGGGGCATGTCAGTGATAATCAGTGCTAATCAATAAGGTGGCCAGTACCCATCCTTGGTGGCAGTGTCACGTGGATGCTAGCACATAGCTTTCAGCAGCTGCTGGCAACATTTTCACATTAATTCCCTGACAAAAGAATTTGTGATAGGTTTAAACAGACGCTGTGCTTTGCAGAGATGTGAATGGCTCAAAGGGTTTGAATTTAGTGTGTCTCAGGTAGCATGAGTTATTCCATTATTCAGCTACTTCTGAGGGAATAAGCACCTGCCTGAGAATCAGTAGGCCTCATTCAGGTTCAGGACTCTTCCTCTAACAAACCATGAGCTTGGATAAGTTAAGTCACCTTACTCCCTTTGGCCTCATTTTCCTTATCTGTGAAATGAGGAAACTAGAGATGGATTTTTTTTTTTAAGTCCCTTCCAACTGTGTGCCTTTAAATGTTTCCATGCTTTCTGAGGATTATCTGTTTCTTGGCTCAAACCTCACAGTTCCACCCTCACTCCTTAGTATTTAACCTCTCTGGGCCTCAGTTTCCTGAGATGTGCCCAATCTTCTCTGCCTCAGTCATAAATTAGACCCAGTGTTAGTGTATAATATTAACTAAATTGCTGGCAGACCCAGTGTCCACGACTCCTCAATTGTTGGTAGATTTTTTTTTTTTGCCACATTGCTTGCATTTAACAAAGAACTTATGAAAGTTGTATTTGACTTGCTATAAACTGTGAGCACATCTGTTAGCAATACAGATCGTCAATGTTAAATTCTTTTCTTCCCCCACTTAATTGGATAAAGGCATCCATCCCAGCTTTCTGATGATGAATTGTTTGATGCATTATTTGTCAATAACATTGGGATTATTCCAGGTCAGTACAATACCTATTTCTAGTAGCAACTGATAAGGATAGGATTGAACATGTAATTTCATTAGTATAGGGTAAGGACACTCCTTCTACCCATTCAGGTCATCACATTCTCAGCAAAAAGAGTTGCCCAGAACACAGAGAGAATAAATGATTTATCCAAGGTAAGATAACCAAATAGGTGAGAGAGATGAGATTTGAACACAGGTCTTGCTGGCCTCAAGGCTAGCTCTCTGTTCAGTAAAGCTCAGCATGGGGTAACTAGGTGGTGCAGTGGATAGAACCTTGCACTGGAATCAGGAAGATGTGAGTTCAAATCTTGCCTCAGACATTTGACAGTTACTAGCTGTGTAACTCTGGACAAGTCACTTAACACTGATTGCCTCAAGCATCCAGGGCCATCTCCAGTCATCCTGATGTATATCTTGCCACTGGACCCAGATGGCTATGGAGGAGAGAGTGAGGTTGGTTGCACAGCCCTCCCTCACTTAAATCTAATTCATTTCGAGTCATGATGTCACCTCCCAATATCACGGTCTTCTTTGAAAACAAAGGACCAACAACAACAACAAAGGTGAGCATGGTAGAAATCAAACCAATATGTAGTTGTAGTTCAAATCTTGTTGCCTGCTCTAAAGCAATTCCTTCACTAAATGCTTTTTAAATATTTCATTAATTTCTCCTTATTTCTTGAACCATGCTGTTGAGTCACACTCAATAAACACTTATGAAGTGCTTACTACTTGGCAAGTACTGTGCTATGCTAAGCACCAAGGATACCAAAAGGGGCAAAAAGAGCCCATATCTTTAAGGAGCTTAAGTTCTAATGAGAAAGACATAGATAACTATCAACCAGTACTCAATCACATGCCATTTTGTGCTCAGATTATTTTGCATGCATAAATTTTGTTTCCTCAATAATATTACCTCCTTGAGAACAAGGAAGGTATCTTATACTTGTGCATCCCCCACAATACCTGCTATAGTGATGGGAATAAGCTGTGGTGGGAATTTAATGTGATACAGACTCCTATCCAGGTAGGACAGCCTTGTGCTGCCTACTATATAATAGTAAGTAGAAATGATTCCTGATTAGCTGAGAGGGACAATGTATACATGCTCACATCTTTTTTTATTTCAGTTTTTTCTGGGCACTTCAAGTAAGAACCTTGATGGAGGGAGACTCAGACAGACAGACACAAAGACAGAGAGACAGAGATTTAGAGAAAAGAGAGGGAGGGGAGAGAGAGAAAGAGAGAGACAGAGAAAGAAACACAGACAGAGAGAAAGAGAGAATTTTGAATGACTACCTGGAGCCTCAGTGCTATGATCATACACATTAAGTTGGTTATCATGACCCTTAATCTCTAGGGCCTGAAACACTAAACAATACTGAGAGTGGATTTCCCCTGTGTAAGAGTAGGTGGTACATTAATAAAGCCTGCTTGATTAATGGCTTAATGATGTATTGTGGTAGAATGACTGCTGGCCTTGATCAATCAGACAATTAATCAAGCATATTTTTTTACTTTTTTTTTTGGTGGGGCAATGAGGGTTAAGTGACTTGCCCAGGGTCACATACCTAGTAAATGTCAAATGTCTAAGGCCATATTTGAACTCAGGTCTTCCTGAATCCAGGGCCAGTGCTTAATTTGCTAGGTACTATGCTTAGGCTCTGGGGTAGCAAAGAAAGAGAAAAACCAAAAACCACCAGTCCCTGACCTCAAAAATATCATATTCTATCAGAAGAGACAACATGTAAATAATTAGTTTCGTACAAGATACAGAGAGAGCAAAAGGAAGATAACATTAGAGCTGAGGGCTGTTGCAGGCAACGACTCCTGGAGAAGATGATATTTGAACCCAGTCTTGAAGGATGTCAGGGATTCTGAGAGATAGAGGTAAGATCTGGGCTAAGTCCTGCCTCAGACACTTGCTAACTATATGACCATGGAAAAGTGGCTTAACCTAGATTTCAGCTGCCTTGCCCTTAAGTAGGGATAATAATTATTGTGTTTCCTAGCTCACCTGAGGTTATTGCCTGCAAAGCCCTTAACAAACCTTAAAGCATATATATGCATATGTATACATGTATATATAATGTATGTGTATATGCACATGTATGTATACATGTACATACATACATATGTATGTATGTATCATTATTATTAACTGTAAGATGGCCAAGTACTTATAGGCTAAATGTAGGAGGAAAATAAGAAGAGAAATAAGTTGCCTTCAAAGAGTTTTCAATCATGATATCATTTCTCTAGCAATGTGAATAAATTCATACACAGGCAGTATCATATTTGTAGAGAGTATGTAACCATGTCCACAGTCTGCTAGACAGAAAGTTCTTCTCTTTTGATAAAAAGGAGTTGTTTCCAGATGTCAAAATCTGACTCATGCAGTATTTTCATGAAACAGTTTAGCACTTTGAGAACTGTCATGAACCTTCTCAATTAATAGCATCATTGGATATAGCCTTGGTATATTCATTAGGGGGACTGTCAAACCTTAATAAAGCATGGAACAGTAGAAAGAGCACTGTCCCTGGACCCAGAAGACCTGGTTTCAATTCTTGGCTCTGACACTATGAACAAATCAATTAACTTCCCTGGTCCTCAGTTTCTTTATCTGTAAGATAAAGAAGTTGGACTAGAAGACCTTAGAGGTACTTTCCAGCACTAGATCCTATGAGATGTTTTGGTTATTCCGAAAATATTTGACATAGTTTCACATAATATCTGGGTGGATCAGATGATGGAATATGGGCTGGGTAAAAGTCCCATTGGGTGGATTTGTATGGAGCAACTGTGTATACACTCAAAGAGTATTAAGGAATAATTCTGTGTTAGGTTAAAAGGAACTTTATCATATAGTGCCCCAGGCTCTGCTTGGAGCTGCCCTGTTCAACACTTTTTTTTTCAGGGCAATGAGGGTTAAGTGACTTGCCCAGGGTCACATAGCTAGTTAAGTGTCAAGTGTCTGAGGCTGGATTTGAACTCAGGTCCTCCTGAATCCAAGGCCAGTGCTTTATCCACTGCAACACCTAACTGCCCTATTTAACACTTTTAATGGATATTTGGAATCATGGAAGGCATGCCTTTCACATTTGTAAACCATGTAAAGCTGCAAAGGAGGGATAGACAGATAATAGGTGGCAGAAAAAAAATGTCTCCAACATGGAAGGCTTCTCTAAAACCAGCAAAATGAAATTTAACAGAGGGAAATGGAAATTCTTATATATAACATCTCCCAAATATTTGAATTAGCATGGGAGAGGTTGGACCTAGGTAGGTAGTGAGTGTGCCATTCTTCTTTACTCTGCCCAGGGGAAGAATTAGGGGTAGAGCAGACCAGTAGTTATAGCTGTGAGACTGCCATGGAATCAGAGACACAGAGAGGAGGTAAAGTGAAGGGAGAATAGCTATGTAGTCAGATACTAGTGGAAAAGGATTCAGTGTGAAGGGTCAGTTATCACCAGATAGCCATCAGACCAGAGTAGGGGCAGGAGGTATGCCCAAGCTTTCTTTCTTGCTTTCTTTCTTTTTTGCTTGCTTGCTTTCTTTCTTCCTTCCTTCCTTCCTTCTTTTCTTTCTTCTTTATTTTTCTTTATTCATTCATTCATTTGTTTGTTTATTTGTTTATTTATTTATATTCATTCATTTGTTTATTTATGAGGCAATTGGAGATAAATGACTTGCCCAGGATCACACAGCTAGCAATTATCAAATGTCTGAGGCCAGATTTGAACTCAGGGCCTCCTGACTTCAGGGCCAGTGCTCTATCTACTGCTCCACCTAGCTGCCCCAGGCTCACCCTTTAGAAATATTGAAATATCTGGGTCCAAAGAGCTGAACAGGTAGGTGTGGTTGAGGCTCATGGAGACATCCTTGGAACTGGGTATCCAAATGGGTTTGGCCTCATTCAAAAGGTATCCTTCTGAAATTCACTCGCTTGCTAAAATGATCATTCATTGCTTTTTTAAGCCCTGGTGTTTGGGGTGAGCCCCACCCCCACCCCTTGATGTTCTGCCCAAGCTTTAGCTGCTGACAGCTTCCCACCACTGCACATACTTCCTATATTGGAAACAGCTGAGTTCGCGTGTCAGGGACAGGCAGTTCATGCTAAACATCTGGGGGTTTGAGTCAACCACAAGCTTAATATGAGCAAAAAGTATAATGTGACTGCTAAAAATTTTAATGCAGTCTTGGGCTATATTAATATTATAATGTCCACTATGAGTCAAGCCACATCTAGAATACTCTGTTCAATTATTGGTGGCACATTTGAGTGACCTTGATGCATTAAAGGCCATATAGAGGAGAGATGCCTAGATAGTGACAGCTCCGGGCTCAATTTCCTTGAAGGAACAGTTGAAAAAACTGGACACATTTAGCTCAGAAAAGACTAAGGATTGTCAAATATTTGGCTAGCTGCTACACAGAATACCTATACTATAAAGGGTTGTTGAATAGAATAAGAGACAAGCTTGTTTTGTGTTACTTCAGAAGACAAAATAAATGAAAATTACAAAAACAACAGCTTACATTTTTGTGACATTTTAAGGGGCAAAAAGCATTTTCCTAGCAGCAACCTGGTGAGTTGAAAAATGGAAGTATTATTATTTCTACTTTATAGATAAGACTGGCACAGAAAGATTTAATAACTTGCTAAGGATCACCAAGTTAGTAAGTGTTGCAACCATCAATTGAAAATGTGTCTTCTGACTCCAGGCTCAGTCTTTCTCCTATTGCTATGCTGCTTTTCTGAGTGGGTAGGTTATTTAATTTAAGAACATTTGACCAATAAGAGCTGTTCAATAGTGGATTGAGTTGTCTCAGGAGGTCTTAAGCAATGGAAGCATTTCAGTAGAGGGTAGATGACCATCTGTCAAAGATGCTGTAAAAGGTAAGCCTACAATTTGTGGGAGGTTGGAATTAATTATCTCCAAAAGATATTCCAAGCACAGATCCTGTGATTTTCTGTGAATTACTTAAGAACTTTTATAGCTGCAGTTTCATTCTTTCATTCTAAATCTATTGTCTTTGTGAAGTATTATATTCTGAATTGAAGCCAACATAAAAGGAATCTTTCATTGAAACTGAAATGTTTCACTAATGCCAGGATTTCAAGCTCTTGGGGAGTTGCAACATGCAATCTTGGATTTCGAAATATCCCCTTTCTTATAATCTTGCAAGATACATGTATCTATGCTAACCAAAACATAACTTAATTTTCTTCAGAGAATTTTACCCTAAGATCTTGAAGATTGATTGGGCTGTTGAAAAAGTAAAGTTTACACAAAACCAACCTCATGTAGTTAGTTGGGTTAAGTGAAAGGACATTACACAGGGCAGTCAGTTCCAAAGGAACAGCATATCATGATAATGCTCTTGATCACTCATGCCAAGGTACTTTCTTTGGCCATTTGAGGTAGCTAGATGGCACAGTGGATAGAGCAGTGGGCTTGGAGTCAAGAAGACCGGAGTTCAAATCTGCCCTCAGGCACTTGATAGCTGTGTGTGCCTCTGCATGCCTCAGTTTATTCAACTCTAAAATGGGAATAATAAGAGCAACCATCTCACAGGTTTGTGTGAGAATTAAATGAGATGATATTGGTAAAGTGATTGGTATAGTTCCTGACACATAGCAAATGTCATATAAATGTACGTTCTCTTCTCTCTTCTTTTCCCTCCCCTTTCCCCTTTCTAGAACTGAACAAAGAAGAGCTTGAGTGCCTATAGAATCAATTAACAAGCATTTATTTTTTGTTTGTTTTTTAGTGAGGCAATTGGGGTTAAGTGACTTGCCCAGGGTCACACAGCTAGTAAGTGTTAAGTGTCTGAGTCCAGATTTGAACCCAGGTACTCCTCACTCCAGGGCCAGTGCTCTATCCACTGCGCCACCTAGCTGCCCCGACAAGCATTTATTAATTGCTTACTATATATGGAAAACTGTTCTAAGTGCTAGCAATAAAAGGAAAAATCAAAGAAGAGTCCCTGTCCTCAATGAGCTTAAATTCTAATGGGGAAATTTAATATGTGCAAAAATTGGTTGATATAAAATACATGGTTAGTTGGTTGTTGTCCTTCATTCTCGAAGAGGACCAAAATGACATCACTATGTTGGAGTCAAATTACAGCATCCAACTGTGGCTGATCAGACTGATACACATTGGGAAGGCTCTAACACAGATCATGCACAGTTGGTCCATATGAACACTTGGGGTGGATTCTCTAAATTTGCTCATCTTGTATTTCTTTTGAGCTGCCTCAATCTTGCTTTGCTCCTAGAGCAGTGTCTTCTTTGATGAGGGCACACCATGCTGGGCAGTCCTGTGCCAGTGTCTCCCATGTCATGTAATCAGTTCCAAAGTTCTTCAGAGACTCATTGAGAATGTCCTTGTAGCACTTCTTCTGACCTCTGTATGAGCACTTGCCTTGTGTGAGTTCTTCATAAAATAGTCTTTTAGGCAGGCTTACATTTGGCATTTGAACAATGTGGCCAGGCCATGGGAGTTGCGCTCTCTGGGATAGTGTCCATAAAAGATACATACAGAGTAGATGGAAGATAGCCTTAGGAAGAAAGGTATTAACAACTGAGAAAATGAGGAAAAGCCTCCTAAAGGAGGCAGCATTTAAACTAAGTCTTAAAAGAAGCTAGATATTCTAAGTTGTGGGTGTTAGAAGGAGAGCATTTCTGGCATGAGGGACATCCAGTATCAAGACAAAGAGATGGGAGATGGAATCACATGTATGAGGAATAGTAATTAGTCCAGAATGGTGGGACTATATATAGCATTCATGCAGGAGAGTATTGTGTTTGGAGACTAATAGGAAGGGGCCAGGTTGTGAAGAATTTCAAATACCAAACAAGAGACATTATATTTGATCCTAAAGGTACTAGGGAAGCAGGGGATTATTGAATGGGGGTAATTTAGGCCTACACTTCTGGAAAAAAACATGGATTGGAATAAGGAGAGACAAGTCAGAGAAACCAATTAGAAGGATATTTCCATAGTCCAGGAGAGTGGGGATAAGAGCTAGGGTGGTAGCCCAGTGAATAGAGAGAAGGGTACATATAAAAGATATGTCATAGAGAAAGTGATTGGATATGTGGGATGAATGAAAGTGAGGAGTCATTGAGGTTGTGAACATGGGTGCTGGGGATGATGGTGGTACCCTAGGCAGTGGTAAGGAAATTTAAAAGAGAGGTGGTTTGGGGAAAAAGAAAACTGAGCTTTATTTTGGATATGTTGAACTTGAGATGCCTATGGAATGTCCAGTTCAAAATATCAAGAATACAGTTGGTGATTATACATAACCATAACTCAGGAGAGATCCTAGGGCTGGGTATATAGATTTGGGAATCATGTGCATAGAAATGATATTTTGAACCTATGGAAGCTAATAAGATCATCAACCGAGATAATACAAGGCAAAAATAGACAGTGGATGTGACATGGGTGAAAATCTAACATATAGTACTCAGGCATGGTCAGACAGGGAAGGAGGAAGACCAAGAGAAAATAGTCACAAAAACCTAGACTGAGCATCTGTGTGGAGAAAGTAGTCAACAAATTCAAACACTGGAAAGGTCAAGATGAGGATTAAGAAAAAGCCATTAGATTTGACAACTTAGAAATAATTAGTAACTTTGGAGAAAGTAGTTTTAGTTGTGTTATGAGGTTGGAACCCATATTTCAGAGGATTTTGAAGTGAGAACAGTAGGCATGATAGGCTCTAGTTGGGATTTTATTTTTTTTAAGAATGGGAGGGGGCAGCTAGGTGGCACAGTGGATTAAGCACTGGCCCTGGATTCAGGAGAACCTGAGTTCAAATCCTGCCTCAGACACTTGACACTTACTAGCTGTGTGACCCTGGGCAAGTCACTTAACCCTCATTGCCCTGCCAAAAAAAAAAAAAAAGAATGGGAGGGATTTGGGCATATTTGTCAGTAGCAGGGAAGGAGACATTAGAGAGGAAGAAGATGGAAGGGGAATTTGGATGTTGCTATGGAGATCAAGAAGTGTTACAACTTCCCCTCCCTCAACCAGTGAGTTGGGAACAGGGACTGGAGAGTGAGTGAAAATGTATCTAGTACCAGAAAGGGTAGCTGGGAAAGCCATGTCATCAAGGTGTATCCAGGCCTCAGCAAATACCAAGATAGGATCCAGAAAGAGAGAAGGCAGTAGGGAGAAAAAAAGAAGTTTGTTAATTGTTGAGCAGGCATTCCAGAAAGCATAGTAGGAAAAATAAGTAGACATGAAATAGGTCATGGGGGTGGGGTATGGTTGAGGGAGTGGACTCTTAGTGTTGAGTTATTCTTTGGTAGTTGGGGTTTAGTTCCCCAGCACAAATATGGGAAAAATAAAGAGGAGGGATGAGATTGAAAAATGAGTCCAGGTAGAGTAACTTGGAGATCTGCTGATGAAGACAGCCCTAAAGTCAACCCTTTAATAGAAGTTGCAGCACAGCCCTCAACTGCCCAAACTATTCTGTGGCTGTGTCCTTAGTGACTTCTAGAAGCCTACCTTGAAAAAGGCATAAGCAAGGCAGTGCTATGTTCCTGGCTAGGAGGCTGCTGTATCCTGAGCAATGTTGGGGCAAGCCTGGTGGCGTCATCTGGAACACATGATTCAGATATGTTGTATTAGAAAGAAATTGAATCTAGCAGCCTTTTAACCACTTGCTCTACTGCCATCTAGACTGCTGGTTGAAGGGTTGTGGAGGAGGAAATTGGGATCTAGTTCACTATGTTACTCCGTACACAATTTCTGTAAGACTAGTAACAACAAAAAAAAAAATACTAGTGACCAGACAGCCCTGTCCAGCTCCGTTTCAGCACTGACCAATTCCCTAAGTGGTACAATGGATAGAGTGCAAGCTCTGGAGTCAGGAGGACCTGAATACAAATCTGGCTTCAGATACTTACTAGCTGTGTGACCCTGGGCAAGTCAATTAACCCTATTTCCCTCAGTTTACTCACCTGTAAAATGAGCAAGTGAAGGAAATGGCAAACCACTCCAGTATCTTTACCAAGAAAACCCAAAATGGGGTCATGGAGAATCAGACACAACCAAAACTACTCAACAACAAACAACAATTCCCTCACTGACACCCCCTATATCATCTAACTTCAGTCTTCCTCCATCAAACTGCTCTCCAACACCTGCTTATGTGTATATACATTGAATCCAATACTCTTTCACTCACCACACTCCTTTGGTCAAACCAGAATGTCAGGCCAATGCAAATGCTAGGTGTGGGTCCATGCTCCTTCTTCTACCACTCCCAGGTTAGTCTCCACCTTCATGTCCCTGTGGCTTCCTCCTTTCCTTGTCAACTCTATAGCCTTCAATGATACCATTATCCCTTCTCCACAGTCCTTCCACCACTTCTGAGGGGCAGGGACAAACCATCACACTGGTTTCAGAGAAAGAAAGTTGCCCCCCTTTCCCAGGCTAGTGCCTTCCCTCTGAGATTACCTTCCATCTACTGTGCATGTATCTTGTACATGCCTGTTTATGTGCCTATTGTCTCCTCTACCCACCGCACCAGCCCCAATAGGTTGTGAGTTTCTTGAAGACAAGGGTTGCATTTTTGCCTTTCTTTGTATATCTCGGGCTTAGTGTGTCTGGAACATGGTATCTCATAAATGCTTATTGACTGACTCAACCTTATTCTGCTCTCACAAACTTCCTCTAGCTTCTTCTAGTTGTGGCCTCTCCATAAAGCTTTCATTACCATGCCAATCTAGTTCTTTCCTGTGTCTTTCCTCTCTCTGTTAAGATTTGGATTCCCCTTTTTGAGACTATTAGAATATTGATATACTTCTTTTCACCTCATTTTGAGCACTAGTAGCTTCCCCTGGTGATCTTGGAACTAGACTTCAATTGTTAAGGGATGTTGTTTGCCAAACTCTTTCTGAACCTTGTCTGAGGGAAGGGCATGGCCCAGATTTCCAGTGAGGCAGGGGCAGAGCCCCAATGCAGCTGGAGTCATCTCCTCCCTTCTACAATAGAATCATGCATCTGTTTGTGCTGGGATATATCTAGGCCCTGGGTATTTGAGGCTTCTGTCAGATTCCTACAAGGCCTTTTTTCTGCTGCATCTCCACAAGCTCCCATCTCCCATCTGGAGCCCATTCCCTAACGTTCTATACAGAAATGTGGACCATCCTTTGCCATTATTACTGCCAACACAGTAATCTGGCCTATGCCTGATGATACCCCCTTTCCCCCCAACCATGTGGACTCTGGACTTATTTTCCTGTCTTTAGACCCTGCTCCCCTTCCTGACACATCTTGGGTTCACAGAGAATCAAAGATTTAGAACTGATAGGAACCTAAAATTCCATCTGGTCCAACCTCATTTTCTGGAAGAAGAAATTAAACTTAGACCCAAAGGGTTTAAGTGAATAGCCCAAGGTCATACAGCTGGCAGCTGGCAGAGTCAAGATTCAAACCTCGGCCTGCCCAACTTTATATTCACTGCACCACATGTATACACTCTCTGATGCTATGATCTATTTTTCGGCTATAAAAGCATGTCTGTATCACCCATCAGGCTGTCAGAGTCAAGGTGCCATCCAAGAAGCCTTGAAGCTCAATACTCTAACCTCAATATTTTTATCAAGATCATCTCCTTCCAGCCCCAAACAGTTCTCAAAAACTTCAACTTATTGAGTTGCTCCAGCGGGGGCCTTCCCCCCTGCCTGATGCTGGGCAAAGAAGCTGTAGCATCCTGTATTCCATGAGACTATCCAAACATCCCATGGAGCGCCAATTCATAATGTTCATAGTTACCCAGCAACAGGCTGTCTGCTCCTGTCAAAGGCACTACAGCAGTCCAGCACAGGGCCACCCAGATTGCCTATGACATGAGCTACCCAGGCCTGCTCTGCCACAAATCCTTGGGGCTATGTTCTAAACACAAGGTAGTACTTCCCCTCAAATACCAGAATTTCATCCTGCTTCCCCTAGAAAACGGGAGGGGGGGGGGGCCGGAAACGATTGAGCACTGAATCCTGCAGAAATAATGCAATTGGTACAGTAGGCAACATGAACAACGCTGGTGCTTTTGTTGTTCTTGTTGCTTCTCATTAAGTCAGTCATTTGACCTCCTAGAGATGCTTCTGGGTTCTGCACCACCCCCACTGCTCCCTCCAGAGTGATTCACAGAGGGAGCCCCCTCCATGGGGATTCTGTCCTTGCTGTCACTAACCTGATACAGAAGCTCCAAGTCTTAGATTGCCCTATACAACCCTGGACATGCTCTTCCCAAAACAGAAATAGGAGGAGCTCAGATACCCAAATGATTCAGAAATGTTTTATAAATATACATAGCCCTTTCATCACGGTTCTCTCTGCTGATATTTATGAGGCATCGAAGGAAGGGGAAACGCAAAGACAAAGGTCATAATGCATTCCCTCTAATAATCATGGACTCACTCAATCTTCTCTCCCATTCACATTCACTCAATCCTCTAACTCTGATCTTCTTCCCTACTTTCACTTTTTCCAGTCCCCTCCAAGCAATCTTTCAATCAATAAGCATTTATTAGACAATAGCCAAGCACTGTGCTAGGGAGTAAAGATACAAATACATAAGTGAAGTAGTCCCTACCCTCAGGGAGTTTACAAACTAGGAGAGTCTATTCAAACCAGAATGTTCTCTCAAGCCAAATACTGGTTCTTTGTCCACACTCCTTCCTACACCACTTTTGGGCTAGTTTCTCTCCCTCCCGTAACCCAATGTTAGCCTTGGGGCAACTGATTCATATTCTTAAATTTGGCCTGGAGAATTAGTGGCAGCTCAGGCCCTTACTGCATTGACTTCAAAACTGCTCCTCCCTTTCTATTCAACTGCATAGCAGTCTCAGTGTGTGACACATTGTTGTGAATGAGAGATTGATCTCACAAGGTTACCCAAGGCATGATGCTATTAAGGGAAGATTTGGTTATGATGGACCAATGTTGATGCTGCAAAAAGATGCTGGTTCTATCTACCTCGATGTATTCCTTTTCCAGCTCTATAATAAAATGTCCTATTATATTAGCATTTCTCAACCCACATTTCATGGGATCCTTAGCTTCTATAAATCAAATTCAGGGAGTCCCTTAGAGAGAAAAAAAAATTAGAGTGACCCATCCCCTTTGATGTCCTTACCTATCATTCACAACATGTGTTTAGTTGATGTTCAGAATTATCCAAGACTGGTTGAAACCAATCATGTGATTGAAAAGGTAGCTTCTTATTGATCAAGAACCAGTTATTACTTTTGCTTTTGTATGATTCTACAACCATAGCTTTAGAAATGGAAGGCACTTCAAAAGGTTATCCGGTACAATTTCTGCATTTTACAGAAGAAAAACCAAGGCCTTTGGAGGTTGAGTGATTTGCCCAAGGCACACAAGTATTGATTGAGTAATGGTGCTGGGTTTCCACCCTGATATTCTGACTTGGCAAAGTACAAGTAAAATAATCAAGTTTCCGTTTATAGTCATTTCTATATATAGTCATTTATAGGATATATAGTATATATCCTATATAGAGATCTAGATTCAGATCTCTTTATATATATACATCTATATATATAATATGTATAGGTCTAGATAGATTGATAGATTGATAGCTAGAGATAGGTAGAGTAGATAGATGATAGATAGATAGACAGATAGATATAATTGTTGGTATTTTGGATTTGGTGTGAGCTTGACCTGTGATTTAATTGGCATAGGGAACTCTTGATGAAAAGAATCTCTCTACTCATAGAAATAGACATCATCTCTTGAACTTGCAACCATAGAAAATGGCCTGTGGAACTGAGAGGTTAAGTAACTTACCCAGGATCACACAGTAAATCTATATCAGAGGATTGAGCCCAGATCCTCCTGAGTCAGAGGGCGGCTCTCTATCCACTGTATTGCACTACCCATTTTGGATAAGTGATAACTGCAAAGTGTGAAGAAGCATGACAGTGAGGATCTTTTTAAAATACTAGTCTCTGACAATGACACAAACATCCATTAACCTAGCTCAGCAGAAAAAACAAAAACATAGAAGAAACATAGATCTAATAATAACTAACTACCTTCTGATTGAATTTACTTCTTGAGTACCTAATATACTCTATATGATCATTTTATACCAATTCTTAAAGAATAGCTTGATAGTTCTACCAAACTATTGTCATTTACAAAGTATGAGTGTAAAAGCAAAGCAAACATTTTAAGCAAACTTGTGATAAACTAAAACTACTACCATTATGTAAGTACAAAGGGAAATGAAAATTGACAGAAAGCATCTTCCAAGGTTAGCTAGGTCATCCAATATTGTTCCCAGTTATGGAACATTTATGGAAAACAATCAAATTACATAGTTTCACTGTTTGGCTAGTATTATTATATTCAGAAGAAAATTTAACTGAAATGATAATTTTTAAGACCTATTTTGTTGCCATTAGTATCACAGATTTTCAGATCCAATCCTCAGATTAATATCTTCTGCTTTCTCAGATGGTATTCCTTTGAATCGGAAAAACTGAGAAGGCTAATTAGATATTCAAAGGGCACTTATAGCAGCTTTTTTTTTCCCTCGGGGCAATGGGGGTTAAGTGACTTGCCCAGGGCCACACAGCTAGTAAGTGTCAAGTGTCCGAGGCTGGACTTGAACTCAGGTACTCCTGAATCCAGGGCCAGTGCTCTATCCACTGCGCCACCTAGCTGCCCCTATAGCAGCTTTGCTAGTCAGAGTTTAGGTGAACTGCAGGCCATAACAAAAAATTTGAACCCATCTGCTATTGAACCTGTCTCTGTCTTCCAGAACCTCTTTCTCTATGGCTATAGATCTTTCTTTCCTCTGTGTCTTGTTAACTCTTTCGTTCTTTCATTCTTTTTTCTTTTTTTTCCTTTCTCTTCTTCTTCATCCTCCTCCTCCTCCTTTTCATCTTCTTTCTCCCCAAGGAGTTGTATCAAATTGAAATTTATTTATATTTGTTGTAAATATTGAAAAAACTTGTGTCTACTATTTTTTACGAGTGAGTGATTTTACCACTTTATAGTTTACAATTCCTCTATTCATTCATTCCCCCGATAAAGAAAAATACATTCTTAGGTGGTTGTTGTTTTTTAACCTTTGTATGGGTTTTCATTCAATTGTGTGGTGAATGGTCCTCCATAAACAAAGTGGCCCAGCCTGGATCTGTATCATTTTGTGCTAGCATTCTGGGCTTCCCTTATTAGCTTCTAGAAAGTAAGGCCTGTTTGTAGAATTCCCAGCATGAAATGGAAATTTGTTTCTTTCATCAACAGCTTCTTCATAGTAATGAGGTGTTTTCCTTGGCAAGGAAAAAGCAAATGGGTCTTTTCAATCTTATAACAAACTACCCATTCAATAGATTTCATGTTCATAGTCCAAGAGTTCTGAAATATGTCCTCTACGAACTCTGTGATCTCCCTCTTAGCTAAACCAATGTAATCAGTCTCCAGTTCTGTGATATTGACAAAGCACTTTCCTCACAGATATCATGTGAGGCAGGGAATCCAGCATCATTACCCCCAGTTTATAGATAAGGAGACAGAGTCTAGTACTATTTAAATGATTTGCATAGGGTCACTAATCTAGGATGTATGAGGACTTTAGGTGTTCTGAGTCCACAACCAGTAATCCCTGCCCCTGCTAAATATACATGTACACACACACACACACACACACACACACACACAGAGTGTTCCAAGTCTTAGTGTGGTTTTAAGCTTTGGTAGCTTGATAAGTAATATCAATTAATTATAAATGTGTATGTGTAGATTATAAATATATAAGTAGGATATGTATGTATTGTGCATAGAATATATATGTGGTGTATGTATATGTATAAAGAAATATATGCATAACTGTATATCCAGTGTATGCTGGTAAATACTTATTCAGTCGTTTTTCAGTCATGTCTGACTCTCCATGACACTATCTGGGATTTTCTTGGCAAAGATAATGGAGTGATTTGCCATTTCCTTCTCCAGCTCATTTGATAGATGAGGAAACTGATACAAACAGGGTTAAGTGACTTGCCCAAGGTCACACAACTAGCAAGTATCTGAGGACAGATTTGTATTCTGGAAGATGAGTCTTCCTGATTCCAGACCTGGCATCCTATCCACTGAGCCTCCTAGCTGCCCCTGTAGATGTTTAACAACCAGCTATCTCCCCAAAAAGTGCTCATGACACACTTTTAAATTTACTCTGCATTATTAGCATTTTCTCCATTGCGTTCTTAAGTCTAAACAATCAGAAAAACAAATCAAACTCTGATATATGGCAGTTGTTGACTTCCAAGGGGGTAAGTGCTATACTGGACATTAAATAATAGCCTCTTGGGAAGACCTGAGTTAAAAACTGCCTTCAGACAATAGCAGTGTGAACTGGGACAACTCACTTAACCTCTGTTTGCCCCAGTTTATTCAACCATAAAATCAGGATAATAATAACAACTGATCGATGGATAGATGATTAATAGATAGATGTATGATTGGATGGAGTATAGTGGATACTGTACCAGACTTATGTGAAGAAAACTTTATCTTTACTGTTGGTGTGATCATGGGTGATTAACTTCCCTGAGTGTCAAGTGACTGCCTAGGAAGAATCTACTGAAGTCAAGGGTTCTCCTCGGATAAGCTACCCACACTAGAATTTCTCCTAATGTGAGCTTGAATTCTTGCACTTGTAACCACGTGTGCATAGACTAGTTTCCTTCAGTGGTGTGTGAGGGCTTCTCATCACAAAACCCCATTCTGTGCTGGGAAGGGTGGAAAAAAGTCTGAGAACCACTGTACTAAGACATAGATATTTGTGATATACATGATAGTAGATATTCCCTTGCCAAGGAAATCAAAGGGGGTGGGGGGAGCAGTTTAACAAAACCTGCTGACTAATCACAGGTTATACCATTCTATGCAGTATTACACACCCATGACCGACAACTTCTGCAAAGAAGGCAAGTGGTTGCATTTTTTCCACCTCTCCTCTGGGGCAGTCATTACTTTTTTAGAAAACAAGATGCTTGTAATTGATGGGCTTACCACCATCCTATCTCCTGAAAGTAGAAGGACCAGTCTCAAACTCTTCACCTTCAAAGGTGTGTCTCTTGAGACCTATTCTGGGCAGGTAGAACTATATGATTTTCATTTTCCTCCCCCATCCCTAAGAGAGGCACTCTTTTTTTTTTTTTTTAAGAGCTGCTAGTTTCCGTGGTCCCGGGTTTCTAAATCTTGGCTTAGGGACAGTCATTCCTTTGTCCTCTGCTCTTACAATGAGGTAACCAAAGAAAAAGAGCCTTGCTCTGAGGCTGTCAGCTGTTCCTAATCACTGCTCCCCGGCTTGCTGTGAATCCTGACTTGCCTCTCCCTCCTGCTCTGCTTAGCACACATAAAGAAGATAAATTACTCCCGCTTCCCCTTCAGAAAGCATATTGTGCGGCACATTCCAATACTGTGAGTAAAGCATGGACTAATGGGAAGAGTTAAATGAGGATGTGAATGGCCTCGCAGCAGGCCGGCTCCGATCTGGCAGATGTGAACTGAGGGGAAGCTTGGGTTTGAGGCCCTTCCGAAAGTTTCCTGTTACCTTGCTGCTAGAGAGGAAATAAATCCCCGTGGTAGGCATTGCCTTACCGTTACAGTGGCAGTGCTGTGGTATCGGGGTGTAACAAGACTCTATTCAAGAGTCAACATTTGTGTGTTGAAAGAAACCTCTCAACCACCCAAGGGACCTCTAAAAAACCATTGCCTAGGAGAGATGCTTTTCAGCTAAAAAGTGGAATAAAATGCCTTAAAAACCAAGGCCTCTGATGCATGAAGGAGTAACTGCTAAACGGAGTCCTCAGTTTCACCTCCTTGACTATTATTCCACCGTGTGGAATATTCATTTGCACAGGTGGAAGGCCGCCAGAAGAACATAATTGACTGCTCAGTGCTACCAGACTTAGGGAGCAAAGCGATTTAGCTGACTTCGTCTGCCACTAATAACACGGCTCCCTCCAGTAAATTTCCATTAACAATCTTTCAAAAGACTATTCTGTTTTCTTTTTTTCTTCTTCTTTTTAGCCCCGTTACCTTTCTTCAAGACATCAATGCAATTCACTATAAAACACTATAGGCAGTACAAAAAGACTGGGTTGTTGACAGAGAGCAAGAGTCACATTTTAAAAATGATTTCCCTGCACAAATACCACACCGTCACAACTGCACGTCTGGACAACCAGCACGCACGTTTGCCGTTCTCATGCAATGCTGCCTCTTAAAGGTACTTTGCATCCCAGGCTAATGAAAAGGCCAGAGTTGTGACATTATTAGCAGGCATAATGGAGAGGAAAAATGAGGCCAGGATGAAAAAAGAGTGAGAAAGTACTTGAGCTTTGATTTAGTGTGTATAGGGCACAATTAGACTGGGCTCAGCTCTTTGTAGGATTGTTTGAAGCTCTTCATTGGGATTCACCACTTAAAATGGGCCTCCTTACTCAAACTTCTGTTTGTTGGGTTTTTTCAAGCTCTGATCTCTAAGGAACTACAGTTTCCTTAGATGTTCAAATGAATTGGCCGCAAGCCAGAGGTCAGCAACTTCTTCAGCTTGGGTGCCCCCACCAGGACTAAAAAAAAGTACACTCCCCTCTTCTTTTAAGTTCCCTAATACTGACTACAGAGGGACCCAATTCCCACCACTCTGCTCCACTCTATTTGTTGTCTTATGTGTCTGAAGATTCAACTTTTTGCATGACTGAGTTTTCCCATTTATAGACAGACAAAATAAAATCAATAGCAGCCACCAGTTACAGGCAAGTCTTCGGGGGTGGTGAGCCAAGTGTAGTGGATAGGGCCCAAGACTTGGAGTCAGAAGAAGGTTCAAGTTTTGATTGTCGTTGCCTGGCTGTGTGACCATGGACAAGTCTAAGCACTCCTCTGGATCTTGGTTTCTAAGGGGAAGAATAAATAAAGGAAAGAGAAGATGAAGGTGGAGAAGACAGAAAGAGAGAGAGAGAGGAAAAGGTGATAGAGAGGAGGAAAAAGGAAGAGGAGGAGGAAGAGGAAGAAGAAGAAGAAGAAGAAGAAGAAGAAGAAGAAGAAGAAGAAGAGGAGGAGGAGGAGGAGGAGGAGGAGGAGGAGGAGGAGGAACAGAGAAAAAGGAGAAACACATCTGATGACCAACAGTACTAATGATTTTCTTAACTGCTGTTCAGTAGCATTTTTGCCATAAATTTCCAACCTTAGCCACAGTTTCATAGACACACATTCAGAAGATACTGGACTGATATTATTACTCTTTCCCAAATAGGTTCACGTCCATTATACAGACTACTATGAAGTTTTCCTATTGGAGACTAATTGGGGAAAGCTAATCTCAATTTATGGCAACTGTAAATTACAGAAATTTGTAAACAAAAGCATTTTTACAATCTTCAAATATATACAGCAATGAGAACTGAGCTGAAAAATGTGTACCTGGTACACATTCTTTTTTTTTTTTTTTTAGTGAGGCATTTGGGGTTAAGTGACTTGCCCAGGGTCACACAGCTAGTAAGTGTTAAGTGTCTGAGGCTGGGTTTGAACTCAGGTCCTCCTGACTCCAGGGCCAGTGCTCTATCCACTGCACCACCTAGCTGCCCCCCCCCACACACACACACATTCTTAAGTAGTTAAGATGATTGAATTTTAGAGCTGGAAGTGACTTTTGGGATCATATTGTCCAATGCCAACAGATAAGGACATAAATCCAGAGAGAATTAGAAAAGGCAGCATGATACATACAGTAGAAAGAACACTGGATTTGATGTCAGAAGTTCTGGGTTTGAATCCTGACTCTACTATTTTCTACCTATATGACTTTGGACAAGTCCCTTTACCTCACTGGAACACTATTTCTTTATCTTTAAGATGAAGGAATTGAAATAGATGATCTCCAAAATCCCCTCAATTCTATATGTTCGGTCCTAAGTGACTTGCCTGTACTTTAATTTGTTAGTTTTATTTCTTTATTTGATGAATAGTAATTATTATTTCTAATTAATTTATCAAGTATAAAGTAGGGTCTGGTAAATCTTTAACAATCAGCTCTCCTAAAAGCATGGCATGTTTTTAAGTTCAATCTGTTAACATTTCCTCCATCACTTTCTTGTGATGTGTAGCATTTGTGGACTGCCAAAATGGAAATGCTCACATTGAAAATGTAACAAATGGCTTTTATGAGCCAGTTTAAGTTGACCAGCGTAACAGTGACAATGTAAGACTTCCAAAGTACTTAACGGTAGTTTAAAAAAATCGTCTCAAGTAGTTTAAACTTTTCTTTATCCTATTCATTATGGTCACAGATAAAACAAAGTAAAATCCAACTCAGCCCCTGAATGGATTGCCAGAAAGTTTGAATTAGTGGAGCCCTAATGAGGTTTTACTGTATTTGTAACAAAGATTTTAAAAGAAAGAGGAAAAGGTCAACAAAACCACTCAGCACATCAACTGTGTCTGATAGCATTTATGGTATTCCACACTCATAAACACCCTTCTCCAGTAAAGGGAAGGAAATGTGTTTTCTCCACTTTTCTTTAGAGTCAGCCTTTGTCATAATAATTATGAAGCATTTGATTTATTTTTTATGTTTGTCCCCTTTATACTGTGAAGCCATTGTGTACATATATATAATATGTATATACATATATACGCACACATGTTATATGTAGCATGTACTGATTTTTAGGATTCTACTTCATTCTGAATCAGGTCAAATAAATTTTTCTATGTTTTCTCTGTATTCCCCATAGTGATTTCTTTTTTTTTCTTTTTTTTTTTGTGGGGCAATGAGGGTTAAGTGACTTGCCCACGGTCACACAGCTAGTAAGTGTCAAATGTCTGAGGCTGGATTTGAACTCAGGTCCTCCTGAATCCAGGGCCAGTGCTTTATCCACTGTGCTACCTAGCTGCCCATAGTGATTTCTTAAAATAAAGAAATATTCCATTATATCTATACACAATTTATTTAGTCACTCCCCTAACATTGGGCAACTATTTTGTTTCCAATTAGCTTAGCTTGTTGCCCTCCTGAGTTTGGTCCTGCTGTTATAGACATACCATTTTCAAAGCACTTGGTCTTCTGCAACTCCCTTTAATAAGCTAGCTATCATTTTACTTTCTATTGCAGATTTAGATAGTTATAGACATCTCTAAAACTTGCTTTGTAAAGAGCCAGCACTAAATAATTTAACACTGAAAAAATTAACAAACTTTTTGATGGGAGATGCAAAATAATTTCATCATTGTTTTTATACACACACACAAACATACACACACACACACACACACACACACACCACACTCCTTGAACTTGTTCTTCTCCTTTAAATATCCTGCTTTCCTGGTGAAGTTGTTTTCTTAAGTGTCTAAGCAGTAGGTAGCTGGAGATAGGTGACTCTCTTCTTCCCAGTCATGCCCTTCCATAAGAACTCTCTACATGCATACCATGTACTGACACTGTGGAAAAACAGAAGCTTTGGATAGAGGATACATGTCCTATATCCCATGCTGTGCATCCCATATATCACATTCCACATCCTGAGCTCCTCAATTCCCTCTCCCCATTCTGCCCCCACTCCAACCTATACTTCATATCCTGTATTCTGCCTCCATGGTCCACATCCTCCAGCAGGCATCCCACACTTCAAATCCTGTACTTCATGGTTATGAATCTAAAGCTAGTTGTATTTCTAAATTTTTATTTTCTTTGCAAAACCCACAAACAAATCAAACACCTTCTATTCAGGTCAATACAGTATCTGTTAGGGTGCTTCCTCATGATAAACTCTGTAAGTTTGCCCATCTTGAAATCCTAGAAGGGTGAAGAACAGGAGGCTTTCATTAGATTAGTGTTTAGGGCACACATTGTGAGGGAAGAATGCATCTAAAATAATACAAAAACTGAAAAGGAGTGATATTCCTGACTCAGCAGTTGGCATCACCATTTCCCCCCAACTTTTCTGGCCCCAAAACAGCCATCCTGGAAGAGAAGTGAAAAGTCAGTGGGGATAAATGGGAAGACAATTCCTAACAGAAAAAGCTTTCTCTTTTTGATGTCATGTTTTGAAAATCTGTGGCTGGGGTTGTTGTGGGAGAGTGTGCAGAGACATGTTGATTTATAAGCCACAGTTTTTCAAGAGTTCAAAAATGTAAGACCATAATCATTGGGAAGTGCAGTCTTAAGAAAGCGTTCTTAGTGTGGGCATGTCCTTCAGGGCTTGGCTAGGACAAAGCTTCTGGTTTTCCACAGAGTCACAACAAAGTGAGTAACAATAAGTAGAGCCAAACGTAAATTCACTGTTACGTACTTGTGGAATGTAGTAAAACTGAGTTGTGGTTCATGGTTAGGTTGTTATTTCAAATTCAATGCAAAAATATCATCTATAAAAGCAGCAAATGGCAACAATTATCTGAATATTTCAAGGTTTTCCTACTACCAAATCTTATTTCTGTAAAAAATTATCTAGATCATTGAAACAAAAAAGTGCTTTGTGGAATTAAAGATACAGTTATGCTTTCTGTTTCTTGAGGGTAGGGACTAAGTCGTCTTCTTTTTCTACCACTAGCACTTCCCACATACATACACCCCAGCCTCCAGGGCCTACCATAGATGAGCACAAAGAACAAGAATAAATTTTTGGTGATCTACTCACGGATTGTTCTTACTCTTTGGAGGCTGTCAGGATGTGACAGAAGAAAAGGATGCTTACTAGGTTCTAGTCCCAGCTTTGCTATGGGCAGGTGAACACCCTCCCATTCTGATGCCATGGAGAACTTATTCTGAAGAGGCCAGGAATGAATAAGAAGCCCATCAGAAGGTAGGGAGGAGGGACCGCTAGATGGCACAGTGGATAGAGCACCGGCCCTGGAATCAGGAATACCTGAGTTCAAATCCAGCCTCGGACGCTTGACACTTACTAGCTGTGTGACCCTGGGCAAGTCACTTAATCCCAATTGCCTCACCAAAAAAAAAAAAAAAAAGAAGAAGAAGAAGGTGGGGAGGGGTAGGATCAAGAAGGTCCAGGATTCATAAAGATCATCATAGCTGGGGGAAACCAGTCACACTAAGGTGAGCTCATATACCAACTTCTAAAACCAGGATGCGATCCCATTCTTAGGACAGGATGTTTTCAATGGACCAAGCCTGTGAAAGCCTAGGCTGAATGAAGGAAAAAGATTCTGCTACTTAGCATAATTTTATTTTTGCTACTCCCTCCAAATAATGTATGTTGTTTACATTTACATGTTTTATTTATCATGCCCCTGTAATTAACTACATGTCCACTGATGTCCTCCCCTTCCTCCCAGCCCCCCCCCCTCATTTTCTTGATTACAAGACCTTGGTGCTCCCTTCTGAGAACTTCAGTCCAGTTCCCACTGCCTTGGTCTCTTTTGTCCTTGACATTTCTGAGCGCTGCTTTTTAGAGTCTTTATTTTGTCTATGGTTTAACTGATTCTACCCTTCAACCATCATTTCCATGCAGGGTGGATGATGGGGGATGCAGGGATGGGAGTTTGGAGGAAGATGGGACTAGAAGCCTCAAGGAGAGAGCCAGAGGGAAAGGGGGGGGGGCTCTGTTCAGTTCTCATCCGCTCTCCTTCTTCTTAACCCCTCTCTGGTCTGTCCTCTATTAGTCAGGAGGCTATTCCCTCTCAGACCTCGGGTGTACAAATTGTAGATGCTTGGCTTGCCGTTGCCCTGACAACATGCAGTAGGCCTTCATGCTGTATATTTCCCAGGCCTCTCTGGGAAAATGGGGTGGCTAGAGTTGAAAGGGCCCTGGGGGTGGGGACAGGGAAAACTGTGACAAAAGGAGGTAGAAAGGAACTGGGAAGGGGAGGGTGGGGGCAGAGAGAAAGACAGAGAGAGAGAGAGAGAGAGAGAGAGAGAGAGAGAGAGAGAGAGAGAGAGAGAGTGCGAGCGAGCACAGGGGAGCAACCAGTAGCAAAATCAGTAGTGAGAACTAGGCACCCCATGGGAGAAAACTTCAGACTGGCTTAATAAAGAAACACACACATTCCCCTGGCCTCTTCCTTGGCTAGGGCCATAGCAGCTCTTACTGGCTCCTCCCTCCATGGCTGAGGCTTCCCAGCTAACTTTATTACCATTCCCTGGGCTGCTGGAATAATAGAATTTAGACCTGAAAGGGGTCACTTTAGCAATGAGAAAAACTGAGGCTAAGAGAGGTCAGGTGGCTTGATAGCAGGTAACAGAGGTGGGATTTGATCACCAAAGCTAGGGTTCTTTCCCCTTTGCATTCAAGGAGAATCTTTTTGAATGAAAAAATGAAAAAGTATCAATTTGGTATTTACTATGTGCCAGACACTGTGCTAAAGTGGCGGATACAATTTTTGAAGGGATTTCAATTTTACTTAAGTAGTATCCTTTTTAAAAAATAAAGAGTAAGACATATGTCACAGATCCATTATAGGATTTAAAGAAACTTCTTATCTGATTAGGATCATAGATTTAGGGTTAGATAACACCTTGGGAATAAGTTAGTCCCACTTCCTCATTTTGTAAATAAGGGGCCTCTGAGATTATATAAACTGCACCACTAGTTTTAGAGATGAGAAACTGAAACCCAGAAAGGTGGGTCTTAAGTGGCTTGCCTAAGGTAACAATAGGGAGTAAGTAGAAAAACTTGAGTTCATATTCAAAGAAATAAGAATGGGGGTCATTATTATTGCAAGGAAGGATTATGAGATACTAGCTACCCAGCTCTTCCTCTATCCTCATGTGACATGTACTAAAGACACTGTCAGTTCCTGAAAGCCTGATCCCCTAGAGCCCATATTCCTAGTCATTGTACCCTATGACTCTTTACCCAGTAGCTTGGTATGATGGGAATTTCCTTAATTTACTAACTGAACATATACTGTTCAGTCATTTCAGTCCTATCTGACTCTTCATGACCCCATTTGGGGTTTTCTTGGCAAAAATACTGGAGTGGTTTGCCATTTCTGTCTCCAGCTCATTTTATAGATGAGGAAACTGAGGCAAACAGGGTTAAGTGACTTGCCCAGGGTCACACAGCTAGTAAGTGTCTGAGGGCAGATTTGAACTCACAAAGATGACTCCTCCTGACTCCAGGCCCAGTACTGTATCCACTGTGCCACTTTGCCCAAATCTTATATTTGAAAGTTAGAGTGCACTCTAAGATCTAAGATCTAAAGCTGGGATGGGACCTTAGAGGTTATCTCATCTGACCTCTTCCATTTTATAGATGAGGGAACCAGGGGCTCAGAGGAGTTAAGTGACTTGCCCAAGGTCACATAGCTAGTAAGGAGCAGAGTCAAGATTCAAACCCACATCCTCTGACTTGAATCCAGTGTGTCTTCAAGAGAGTCATTCATCTTTCAGCTATTTCTTACCCAAAGAGTAAAGAGAGATAAGAATGCCACCCTCCCCACCAGTGTGCTCTCAAGTTGGTCATTTTTTAAAAAAAACCTCTACCCTCTCCCCTCCCTCCAAATACCATGCTCAGATAACTCAAGGTTTGGGTGGACTTTTTATCTTTCCTAGAACATCTTCCCCTTTCTCTTCTAACCCAAACATTCTAATTTCACACTTTATGGAACATCTTTTCAATGCAACTGCCTTAAACACCCAGCTCTCTCTTTGAGTAGCTATAAGTCAAGAATGGGAGGGGGAAGAGGGAGAGGGCACTGGAGGAAGAGCAGAGCCATGGAGGAAGAACTAACATGAGACCGGAACAAGAGCACAAAATAGAAGGCAAAAGAAAAAAAAAAAGAAATTCCTGTTGCTTGGTACCACTTATGAGAGATATCCGGCCTATTGTGTTGCTGATGCCACTGTGCTGGACCAACAGTGAAAGAACTAAAGAATTTCTGTCTCAAGTGGTGAACAATTCAGGCACCAAAGGAAACAAACAGTCACCAAAACTCTTCGCTGCAAGGGCAGGAAAGCAGAGATAGTCCAAGATGTGATTCAGACCAACAAATGAAAAGGGAAGGGGTGGGAGGGAGAGGCTGCAGACTTGGGATTTGGGTTGAACATGGATTGGCCCATTTTTGATTGTATGCTGAACTGTTGTAAATTGGCAGCGACCTAATGAATGGGCGCATGTGGTGGGGTAATTAAATTTTCTGCTGGGTTTCAGGAAAGAGTGGGCAAGGATAAAAGGGGCTCAGTTCAAGGCTGCAGCTAATATTTTCTTTCTCCTCTAAATTGTAACTGACTGGGTAGCTCAGTGAGTTGGTGTATGTACATTGATGAAGCCGAGGTCATGTCTTTAGTTCCCATGAAGGCTATTAGTTTCCCTGCATTCCATTTTGTGAATGGATACTGTTATTTATAAAGGAAGGATAAATTGGTTTGTGTCATTTCACCTCTCTGTGCCTCAGTTTCTCCATTTTTCGAGTGAGGGGATTTAATGAGACCAGAAGTTCTCAAAATAGTCTGCAGACCCCTGTCCATGTTGTCAAAACTATTTTCATAATAATAACAAGATTGTTATTTGTAAAACTCACACAAACAAAAGCTCTTTGGGGTCCTTGATAATTTTTAAGAGTATTTTTAAGGCTCTGAGACCAAAAAGTTTGAGAACCACTGGATTAGATGATCTTTAAAACCCCTTTCTACTCTAGAATTCTATGATTCTCTAGGGTTACAGATAAGGGATATCCAATAAAGGTTATAGATGGAAAAAATACTTGATTTTATTTTTATGGATGTTAGTAGGAGTTTATTCTGGGTCAGAATAATCAATAGAAATGCTCCTGAGAGCCCCAAAAGGAAGGTGGTCATGATGTAATGATGAAGGAACTAGAAACCATGCCACAATAGATTAGCATGAAGGTAGAGGAAAGATGGTGACAGATATCGGGAGGATACCAGGAAATCAGTCCCTAAGGTTCAACAATTTTTGGTCATCGATTTTGTTTGTTTCATCGTGAGAGCTGTGAGAGGCAGGTGAGTAGAGAGAGATTTACAGACAACTCAACACCCTTAGTCGAAACCTTATTTTTTTCAGTACTTGGCCCAAATGTTTTTAATACCTAAATACTAAATTGTAAAAGGGACTTCAGAAATCATATTATAATGTCTACCCAAAGCACAAATCTCATCTACAGTGGCCCTAAGAAGGACTCATTTAGCCTCTGCTTAAAGACATACCAGAGGCAAGGAATTCATTATATCCCAAGATAAACCATTCTACTTCGGGACAGCTTGAATTTTTAGGAATGTTTTCTTTATGTTGAACACAATTTTTCCTCCTTGTAACTTTTACCCATTGTGTCTAGGACTATAACCTCTAGATCTAAGCAAAAGAAATCAAATCTCTCAAATGGTAACAATTCTTCAACATGGTTGGAAACAATTCTTAGCTCCTTTTCATCTGGCTAAATATCCCTACTTCCTTCAACTAGTCCTTTTGTGATGTTTCTGTATCCCCTCAACTTCATGATCACCATCCTCTAGGGACTTTCGGGGACCACTACTTTCAGGAGTGCCCCTATTCTGGCACAGCATGAGATCTTGATCATATTCACAAAAAAATTAAATGAATTTTTCTCATCTCTAAGGTGAGAAGGTTGGTCTTTTCTAGCTCTCACATGCTGATTCTAGGAAACAGAAGGAAATACTGTTGAACAGAGAGGTGATTCTAATATTTTTGTGGGTTTCTCAGACTCATAAGGAAGAAAGAAGGGAGAACAGATAGAAGACAACCAACCAATGATGTTGACAGCTCTTTGGAAACATAAGGAGCTGTTTTATATGTGTCCGTTATATAGAAAATATAGCGGGCTCTATCCCTCTAGGAAGTCACCATCAAAGATGTCTTGATACCTTAATTTCATATAGATCCTATATGGAAATACTCAATCCTTAGTTCTTATGATTATTTCAAACTTTCTGTTTGTTTTGTTTCCATTGTCTTTCAGCTAGAATGTATTCCATATTCTAGGGCAAATTGAAGATGCTTGGCATCTTTGTCCACCCTTTCTCATGCAAATTGCCTCCTGTCAGAAGTGAAATCTGAAGATAGGAGTTAGGAATTAAGGGAGAGTAAAAGGTAAGAGTTATAGAATGTTAGGATGTAGGACTTTAGAGATCATCTCATTGAAATACCTTACGAGAAAACTGAGGTACAAAGAGAATCTGGGATCTTGCTCAAGTTAATTAGTTTGCTAGGTGGCAAAGTGGTTCTCACTATTGTGTACTGTGAACCAGAAGGTGGAGTGAGAGGAGAACAGATTTTTCTGGGTCAGTAGCAGTAGAGTACCAGGGGCAGTCAAAATTGGCAGAGAGAATTAAACTTGAAACCTGGTTATCTGTCTATCTGAATTGCAGTTAGATCAGCAGGTGATTGGAATAAAAGATCAAAATGATCAAAATGTGCAGCAAGTATTTATTTATTTTTGTTTGGTTTTTTGTTTGGTTTTGTTTTTTTGTGGGGCAATTGGGGTTAAGTGACTTGCCCAGGGTCACACAGCTAGTAAGTGTTAAGTGTCTGAGGTCGGATTTGAACTCAAGTCCTCCTGAATCCAGGGCTGGTGCTCCATCCACTGTGCCACCTAGCTGCCCCCAGAAAGTATTTATACATACAGTGCTACACATTTTGAAGGAAGTTAATGGTACTCCATCTGCCCATTATTGGCCATTCTGCCAAGAACTGAATAAGACTTTCACATACACACACTCCCTTCATCAAATAATAGTAACCTGTGTAAGAACTGAGTCCCAGCCCAGCATTACTGAAGATTGGATTTTTATTTGGTCTAATTTAAGAGATGTGGAATCTATTTAACAGGCAGGAAAAAATTGTTCTCTGAGCCAACTGATGCTGACCTACTCTTTGAGCCTAATATAACTGGGTCATTTTACCCATGGTTTGATTAAGTGGGAGACCAAACCCTCATAGCATGTATGAGCCAAGCCCCAATATTGGGGAGCAGGGAGAACATGGGGTGGGGGAGAGTGAGTAATCATCTTCCCATAGAAGCACTCAGTTGATTGATGCTATAAAACAAATCTCCTTGTGTTTGCCTTTACCAGGAATGGCTGCCCTAGATAGTAAGGCCTCAGGGAAGATGGGAATGAGAGCAGTGGTCTATTACATGACCACAACAATCATTGCTGTGGTGATTGGCATAATCATTGTCATCATCATTCATCCTGGGAAAGGCTCAAAGGAGAACATGCACAGAGAAGGCAAAATTGTGCAAGTGACAGCTGCAGACGCCTTCCTTGACTTAATCAGGTATGTCCTTGCAATGAAGCCCATGTGTATGTGGTGGTTCACTAGCATGCGAGCCCTCTCTTATTTCCCAAGATCAGAACCTGGATGAGGACTGGACATGTGTGAAAGACCATGTGATGCCACTTTTCACATGAAACATCTTTTTGACATGGCATTCTTTCTTTTTCTCTCTTCTCTTTCACTCCACCCTAACCGCCCCTCCGCCAATGAAATAAAGATCCATTGGGTATGTCAAGGTAAAGGGAGGCCCTGGGGCAGCTAGGTGGTGCAGTGGATAGAGCACTGGGCCTGGATTCAGGAGAACCTGGATTCAAATCCAGCCTCAGACCCTTGACACTTACTAGCTGTGTGACCCTGGGCAAGTCACTTAACCCCAATTGCCACCAAAAAAAAAAAAAGGAAGGCCCTGACTTCAAAGTCTGTAATTGAATCATAGTATTCCAAATTCCAGTTTTGCTGCTTATTGTGATGCTGGGCAAGTGGCTCAATCTCTTGGGACTAGGTCAGGAGTTCTTAACCTTGGGTCCATGAGCATGGTTTTAAAAAATTATATATTTTAATAACTCTATTTCAAAACAATTAGTTTCCTTATGTATTCAAAAACATGATTCTGAGAAGGAAGTCCACAGGCTTCACCAGACTGCCAAAGGGGTCTATGAAACAAAAAAAGGTTAAATATTCTTGGACTGGACCAAGTCTAAGGTCCCCTTAAGCTCTAAAACCATGCACCTTCTTATACTAATGGAGAATCTTCTTTCCCATATTCACCAATGAAACCCCTTTTTTTATAGCCAGGAATTTCATCTTCCTCATACTCACAGGTCACCTGAGAACTCCAACCCAGCTACATATTTATACAGTGAAACTTCATAAGTTTGCTACTAATTATGAATCTGTGATGATGACATCTGGGCAAGGCTGAAGTTGACCTTTGTTTTATTTTTGAAAGAAGGGCTCATCTAAGGAAATTAGGAATATACATACATGCATGGGATCCAATGCCTAGAAGATAATTTTTAAGGACTTCAGTAGCATCCATGTATACACGATCTGCTGATTACATGTGACTCTCATCAGTCCATAAAGGCAGGGTATAGCATGTCTGGCTTCTGTCTGTTGATGAGACTAAGTTCTTTACTCACTAGGGCCCCCTACTGGTATCTTTCTGTCACTACTTGGCCTATTAAAATGGATGCCTTACCACCCACCCAGTCTTGCCCTTAAGAGAACAAATAACCTTTCCCCTATTCCTTTGACTTGCTCCCTGAAAACAGTATACAATCCTTCTTTACTTTTTCTATGGAACACTGTAAGGGAAGCCTAGAAGTTAAAAAAATAACAAGATGAGAAAAAGGATACAGGCATAATCTTGGTCCTATACAAAGGTACAAGCATCTAGGCCTTGTTCTTTCTTTATTAGCCTTCTCTTGTTGGACCGAAGAGAGATCATGGTACAGTGGAAAGTGATCTGGATTCGGAGCCAGAAGGCCCAAGTTTAAATCCCAGCTCTCCCACTTCTTAGCTGTGTGACTTTTTGAATGTCATTTTGACATCTCTGGACCCGTTTCCTCATTTGTAAAAGGAAGGGGCTACTTCCAATATCCTTTCTATGTATAGATCTATGAGTCCATAAACCAGTTTTTTCTAACTCAAATAGAAATTGGAACCACTAAGTCTACACAAGGACCCCTGTTGTTCAATATTAACTTAGAAAACCACATATTAATATTATGTTAAATTTTGTTAAATAATTACCAATTACATTTTAGGGCCAAATGTGACCCATGGCCATATGTTTGATGCCTCTGCTAAAAACCATTTCTTTACGATCTTGTTCCCCATTTGGGCTGGAAGCTAGATCGATCACTAGGAGTTTTTGTTGTTGTTTCTTTTTTGTTTTTTGCGGAGCAATGAGGGTTAAGTGACTTGCCCAGGCTCACACAGCTAGGAAGTGTCAAGTGTCAGAGGCTGGATTGGAACTCAGGTCCTCCTGAATCCAGGTCTGGTGCCACCTAGCTGCCCCAATCACTAGGATTTTTAACTAATTGAATCATAAATACAGAATTGGAAGGAATCATGGAGGCCACCTCATCCAACCTCCTCACTGTACAGATGTAGAAACTCAAGCCCTGCGAAGCTAATAGATTTTCCCATGGTCACACAGGTAGTAAGTGGGACAGCCTGGATGTAAGACTTCATCTTCTAATTCTAAATCACTGCTATTTCTATTATAACATGATGGATTTGGTTAGTCAAAACTGTTATGTTTCTCAGCTTTTCTACACTGAGAAACAGAACATATACTCCTCAGTCTAGTTCCAGGAATGAGAATCCCAGGCCTGCAGATGACACCTCCTCCCCTTGGCTTCAGGACTGTAAGTAGCCACTTTCACCCACGGTCCCCTCAGCTATGAGCTAATTGGGGTCCTATTCTTAGCAACCTGACTGCATCAAATAAGAAGACTTCCCTCCTCCTTACTTAGCCTACAAACATTTCTCTTCCTGATCTTCTGGTCTCTGGGAATGAATTCTCACTTGGCTCTTGGTGGTCTCAATAACCTCAGGTCCTAGACTTTGTTTCTTGTCATGCCTCAGCTTCTGTGTACTGAAGCAAATTCTCTAGTCAGATGTAACAACTTGATCCTGGAATCTAGAATCCCTTCCTTGAGTCCATGTAGTCTGCGGCACCATAATCTCAGCCCAGAGCTTTGATTACTCACGCTGTTCTCTGTACAACCTTGAAGATCACTTTACTCTTTCTTATCCAGGATCCTGAACCCAATGATGAACTTCCCTTAAAGTTCTTTTTTCTGGATTTCCTCAATTCATAGTATATCGGTAGCTCTGATGTGATGGGCATCCAATGGGATCAATCAACAATGGGTACTTAACTCTGAATCTGCCCAATTTCATGTGACTAAGTAGCTAAATCATGGCTGAATTTGGACCATAGTCCAGAGAAGCTCAAGTATTCTGGGAGTCCAAGATTCAGCTTTGTCCCCATAAACTAAAAGACTGATTAAATCCTTTGTCAAACCAATTATGTGTTCAGGAAATATGGTGACCATAGTCATAACTTAATTCCTCTCAAAAGTTTACAGTGACAAAATGCCTTGACTTTAATAAGAATGTTAATAGATTTTCCCAACAGAATTCCCTTCTAATTAGAGGAACATAGATTTAGAGACAGTAAGCATCTCAGAAATCATTTAGTGTAATCCTCTCCTTTTACAAATGGGGAAACTGAGGCCAAGAGGGGTTAAATGTCTTCTCCAAGGTCATATAGGCAATAAATTGTCATCAGAATTTGAATCAAGGACCTCTGACTGCAAATCTAACATTCCACTAAACCAAATACAGGTTTGTATTTCTTTAGAAGACTACATATAATAATATTACATCATCATATCCCCCTCATGAGTAAGGGGAAGATCATTGCACTATTCTGGGCCAGTACCAAATCTAACCTTAGGGAAAATTATAAAGCATGTTATGTCTGTCTGTGGAAAACCAAATAGGTTGACCTGTCAGCACTCTCTGTACTTGTGTACCTAATAACATAACTAATAATAGAACTTTACCCCAAGGCCGAGTTTGAGTTTTTTCCTTCCTCTCCTTTACTTCTGGTGAGGTGCATAGTAAACCATTTTACCCGAAACATTAAGTCTGGAGTCTCCTAGAACTTAGTACTTGCTCTTAGTGTTCATGGAGACGCTAGCACACATTACAACTTTGAGAGCAGTGGTAGCCATTGAAAAGGGGTCAGAGAGGCAGCTAGGTGGCACAGTGGATGGAGCACCAGCCCTGGAGTCAGGAGTACCTGAGTTCAAATCCGGCCTCAGACACTTAACACTTACTAGCTGTGTGACCCTGGGCAAGTCACTTAACCCCAATTGCCTCACAATTAAAAAAAAAAAAAAGAAAAAAAAAGAAAGAGAAAAGGGGTCAGAGATCTGAGCCTGGTGTTGGCACCGTGGGTTGGGTGGAATATACAGAAGATTCCTTGAAGACCACTGTTCATAACCTATGGCATACTATGGGCTCTCCAAATCCTCTCCATCAGCCTCCAGCCTCTCACAGATTTCTTATATTACCGATGTCAGAGCCAGAAAGGGTCTTCAAAATAATTTTGCACAAGGGGTAAATCAAGGGCCTGAGAGGTAAAGGAATTTGTCTAAGGTCATACTTCCTTCTCCCGAGTCCTTTCTCATTCATGGAGGAGGAAAACATGGTATGATATCAAAGGGATCACAATACATTAACCCCTTAGGTAGCCAGACTACTCTTAAGGACAAGAAGGGGTTGGCGATCCAACATAGATGTCATCTATTCTATATTATTTCTCACAGAAATTGCTTCCATCCTCCTTTTCTGGGCAATCAAGGCCCTCTATCATCTCATGGCACCCTACCCTTTCAGCCTTACTTCATATTATTTCTCTATCTGTACACTACACTCCAGTCAAATTCTAGGCCTCTGTTTCCCATCTGCAAATTGACAGTGTTGGTCCCTTCAGCTCTAAGTCTATGATTCTGTTGCTTCAGATATCTCTTGATTTTATCACTTTCTAATGTGCTCTTCATATCACACTAATATTATGTATTCTAGCTATCTGTGTTAGTGTCTTATCCCCTTAATAGACTATAAGCTCCTTTAGCTATCTTAAGGAAACCAAATCCAACCTTTAGGGTCCCGGTTAGCACCTAACACAGTGATTTGCACACAAAAGGTACTTGAAATTTTGTTGCCTAGGTATGACCACTTGCCCCACTGGTGACTCTTCCCCCGGCTCCCTTCCCTCCAGCCCCACCCCACTGTCTGCCATAAGTCAAATCAGCCTTCACCTTTGAAAAGGTGAAGAGGTAGTAAAGGGACATAACTGAATTTGTTCAGGATATTTTCCCAATGATGTCCTTTCTCTCTTCACAGGAACATGTTCCCTCCCAATCTGGTGGAAGCTTGCTTTAAACAGGTAAAAACGTAATGGCTATTTATTTTGCCTTTGAAATTCCTCTCAGGTATTTTGCTAATATCAGCATCATGGCCAAGAAGCCATACCAAGTAGCATGGGAACCAGATGTTTTTGTTCATTTCAACAACATTTATAAACTTCCCGTTATATCAGATGGTGATGAGTCACCCAAAAAGAGAGAAACTGAGCCAGAGAGAGCTCACCTACTATCCTTTTATGAGTACAGTAAGGGCAGTCAGGAGCCCTAAAGGAAACCACCCAGTAAGTGAATTGTTGCTGTTGTTGCTATTTGGACCTGTCTTTTCATTTATTTAGAGAACTCTTGGTGAGGAATCTCCCTCTCCCAATGAAGATCTTTAATTGTTCTACAATTTACAGTTTTTGCGAGTTGTCTGAGATCCAGGATGTATCAAAGTTAGGATTTGAACTCAGGTCTTCCTGACTCAGAGGCCAGTTCTCCATCCACAATACCCAATTTCCAGCAACATAATATATTTTTTTAAAAAACAGTAAGATGCTCTTTTGGTAAAGAAAATAGCATAACTACTTTTTTTTTTTAAGTGAGGCAATTGGGGTTAAGTGACTTGCCCAGGGTCACACAGCTAGTAAGTGTTAAGTGTCTGAGGCCAGATTTGAACCCAGGTAGTCCTGACTCCAGGGCTGGTGCTCCATCCACTGCGCCACCTAGCTGCCCCTATAGCATACTACTTTAGTATCTTTGCCAAGAAAACACCAAATAGGGTCATGAAGAGTTGGACATGACTAAAAAAAAAATCATTCAACAACAAGATGCTCTTGAGGGATTTCTAGGCTTCTGTGTTTGCTCACAAGCAATTGAGAATTTTAAGGAAATTCAGAGCCCTAGAGGTTCCAAGGATAGAATGCTACTATGCCAAGAAATATTCAGGGTGGCAGGAACACCTTGTGACTGCAGCGGAGAAGCAGACAATGTCTGGCTTCTCTGAAATAAAGGATCAAACTTCCTGTCACGGCAGATAAGAGCCACTTTCACCCCTACAAAAAATAAATAAGAATAAAATAAAATAAAATAAAGGAACTTTAATAAGCAACTCAATAGGTAGGAGCTATGATCTCTCTTGACCAGTGACTTTCTCTTGACTCTAGGATAAAATACAAACTCCTCTACTTGTGATTTAAATCCCTCTACAATATACTTTTTTTGAGGCAACTGGGGCTAAGTGACTTGCCCAGGGTCACACAGCTAGTATGTGTCAAGTGTCTGAGGCTGGATTTGAACTCAGGTCCTCCTGAATCCAGGGCCGGTGCTCTATCCACTGCACCACCTAGCAGCCCCTCTACAATCTACTTCTTCCCCATCTTTCCTGACATATTTTACATCTCTCTGCTTCATGTGCTGTACGTTCCAACTGAATTAGTCTGCATGCTCTTCCCTGAAATAACTATTCCATCTCCCATCTCCTTAATTTTGCACAGGTTAACATCTATGCCTGGAATGTACTCCCACTTACCTCTGCTTCTTAGAATCTCTAGTTTCCTCTTCCTCTGTAGAAATTTCTTTGCATCTAATTTACTTGATACATGTTTTGTATTTAGTTCTCCATGTTCATGCTGTTTCCCACAAAAGAATGTAAGCTCCAAGGGCAGGGACTATTTTTTTCTCTGTATTTCCATTGCATAGCACAGTGCCTAATACTTACGTTCTAAATAAGTACTCGAATAAAGGAATGCTCACCCTCATGGACTTTACAATCTAATAAGGAATATGTGACATATGCATAAAAAGATATGAGCAATACAAGGAAGCATGAACATGAAACTGCAGCAGGTATCTTGCCCTTTAGAGAGTTGAGGATGAAGTGGCTGGATCCAATTTAGAATGCTAGAAAAGGAAAAAAGATGTGTTTTAATTTAATGCAGAGATTAGGGAAGGTGTGGGGGAGTTCTGGCTTTCAGAACTTATAGATTCTTAGAGTTGAAAAGGACCTCACTTCATCATTTGCTTTGTAGTAATAACAAGCCAGTTTGTTTTAGTTTTCATGTTATTTCATTTCATCTCAAAAAGTATTCAATTTTGTCCTCAGACGAAAACATTGAGCTCTAACTAAGGTGGAGCAAACAGTGCCATAGCTACTAATACCTGAAGGTGTCTGTTTCCCTACAGTAGTTTTTTTGGATTGCCACCCATTATCCCTGTTTAATTGACTTTGCCCCAGGCACCAAAATTCCTAGTTATGATCCTGCTGCTGATGCATACTTCAATTTTCATTTCATCAGAAGTGGAGGTGCTTTTTAATGAAATATGCATGGTCCATAGCAGGAATGCTGAATCAGGAAGCCAATGTTTCTGTGCATGTGGTTTATTGATATATTTTAAAAAAACTGATGCCCCATATAATTTTTCTGTATACTTGGCTGTAATCTCTGTGACCCTGACTTTGACTTTTTCCAACATAGCCATCAGGATTACTGTGAGCTGCCAAGAAAGCCCATGTTTTCAAAAGTCAACTACTTTTACTGTTACTGGGGTTTCATTGTTAGATGAGGTCCTGTTCCCACTGATATGCAGTAACTCGATATAGAACATCAACCTTATGGAATTGATAACACAAGGAATTTCCTCCTGACTTTTAGTTGTGGAATCTTTAGATGTGACAATTGTTAATCCCCGAACCCTACCTCACCAGCTCAGCTCAACCCCTTGGGGTACCTCAGTGTTCTCCAATATATGGGATTTGATCTGATGGAATTAAGAAATCATAGAGCAGTTCAAAATTACATAACCTCAAATACCTAGGTAATACATGGAGAATTCATTTCCTGCTTTATGAAGTCCATATATTAGATTGCTATATATCAAGGAACAGCTGTACAGTACTTGCTACCCATCCATTTAGGAATTAGAATTCAAAACAATGTTTTTATTCAAATGAATACTACATCCTTTTCAGGTGTTTCTGTTATTAGTTTGGGCTACTTAACCCCCAAGCCAGGAAAACGTAGGCAAGAATGTAATTCCCTTTTATTTCCCCTGAGTTCAGAGACAGTCTACTTGATTCCTCCCATTTGTTAGGTTAAGCTGAGCTTTTGGAAAAATATATGAATTTTGACAAACACCAGGAGGTCCCAGTGACCCGGGAGTGTGAATGCCATTCCAAAGTGCCATGCATTTGTACCTCAGTGGTTTTGTTCTCCTGTCTAGTTACAACTAACAAGGCCACAGAGAGCAGGAATTCCATTCCTCTATTTTTCTTATAGAAATATACACTTAATGACAATCCTTCTTTTTTGACCTTGACCCCCATGGTTAGGCTGGAACCCTGTCAAGAGTTTTGAAACCATGGGCCAACAGGAGAACACCCCACTGAGTCAGAATTAAAAGATGTCTTTCCCTGTGCTTCCTTCAGGGGTTACATTCATCCCTGTAGAAAAGGCTTACGTGAACTTTTGATTTAGCTCCATGAACAGGATGTTATTTGGGGGGTTTATTTATTCAAGCAGAAGGACAGTTTTAACTTCAGTTTCTGTTATTTTAACATGAACTATGGAATGGTTCCACAAAGCAAGGAGTATCTAGATCTTCCCAGGGGTTTTTGATTTTGAGCCATCAAAAGTCTTACAGTTAGGAGGCATAGTGATCTTCTTAGGACACCCAGTAATAGGTTTCACATTTCAGAGGTTTTAAAAATAGGTGTCATTCCCCTGACTAAAAATAAAAATAAACTAAATGGGTATGCAAAAGTGTCAATCAAAGTTGGACTGGCTCAGCTGACAGACTAGCAAATATCTGGTGACCTGTGCCACTGAGGCAGCAACGACACAGAGGGTCTTTAGACTTGGCCTTGTGTCAGGACCAATCTCGATATCCTATACAGTGCATAAGTAACTATTTTAATTGATACTCTGATTTTATATCACCTTCATTTCCAAATATAACCCTCCCCCTACCCTATCCAAAGAGCCATTCCTTGTAGCAAAAATTTTTAAAGGACAAAAAAACAGTTCACCATAAATAACCAACCAAAAAAAAAATGAAGTCTGAGAGTATATGCAAAATTCTATACCTATAGTCCACCCCCCAACTTTTGCAAAAAAGGAAAAGAGTTGCTTTTCCCCTATCTTCTTGAGGACCATGTTTATTCATTACATTTATAGAACTTTCAATTTGGGTTTTGTTGTTGTTCTTTCTATTCACATTGTTGTAGTCATGTGGATATGCCAATTCAATTCAATAAACATTAGTAAGTGCCTACTATATGCCAGGTACTGCATAAATGCTGGAATACAAATAAGAAAAAGAAAGACAGTTCCTGCCCTCACGGAGCTGACAATCTAAGGGGAAAAAGACGCAAAAGGAAGTTGGAAAGTGAGGGAGGAGTGTCCAGAGGAGGACCATCTGGTTGCAGTAAGTTAAAATCAAGTAGAGCAACAAAGTCCAGGGCCTGTCCTCTATAGAGGAAAGCTTTAGGTGGAGTTTAGTGTTCCATCCTTCAGCCCTCCAGAGGGAAGAGGAGGCAGAAGGAAGTGAGAAGGTGTTGAATATCCAAGTTTGTAGTATGGTGATAAGATCCAAAATGATCAGCTTACCCTGGGAAAGGCATCTTATCCTGCTTACTTCACATTTCATCAACTCATATAAGTCTTCCCAATCTTCTCTGGGCATGGATTCTTTATATAACAGGAGGACTGGCTGGAAAGGAGGTTCCCTAAGGATCTCTGTGGATTGGCACCAGGCAGAGAAGACTACATCCACTTAAAGGACCAGGTCCTCATTAGTCACTCCTTCCTGTCCCCCATTACACTTATGTTCATCATTTCTTTCTTCCTTTCTTTCTTTCCTTCTTTCTTTCTTTCTTTCTTTCTTTCTTTCTTTCTTTCTTTCTCTCTCTCTCTCTCTCTCTCTCTCTCTCTCTTTCTTTCTTTCTTTCTTTCTTTCTTTCTTTCTTTCTTTCTTTCTTTCTTTCTTTCTTTCTTTCTTTCTTTCTTCCTTTTGTGAGGCAATTGGGGTTAAGTGACTTGCCCAGGGTCACACAGCTAGTAAGTGTTAAGTGTCTGATCCTGGATTTGAACTCAGGTCCTCCTGACTCCAGGGCCTGTGCTCTATCCACTGAGCCACCTAGCTGCCCCCCCCATCACTTCTTATGGCATAATAATATTCTATTATATTCTTGTACCACATCATTTTTAGCCATTTCTCAATTGATAGTCATATACTCTGTTTTCATTTCTTTCTTTTTTTTTTGTGAGGCAATTGGGGTTAAGTGACTTGCCCAGGGTCACACAGCTAGTAAGTGTTAAGTGTCTGAGGCCGGATTTGAACTCAGGTCCTCCTGACTCCAGGGCCGGTGCTCTATCCAATGCGCCACCTAGCTGCCCTCATTTCTTTAATACTACAAAAAGTGTTGCTATAAAAACCTTGGTCTATATAGGACCTTTCTTTCTATCTTGGCTTCCTTGGTGTGTATGCCCAGCAGTAGAATTCCAGAGTCAAAGGATAGGGATATTTGAATCTTTTTTGCATAATTCACATCGATAACTTTAAAATTGGGGAAGAGAAAGGCAAGGAAAGCATCTTACTGCCTCCTAGTCTCCCACATTTTTATCTTTTCTTGTCCTGTCTATCCTGCTTCAGTGGTCCATTTATCATGAAAAGGATGTAAGGGAAGGAACTCACTCACTAGTATTCCTTTCTTTGTCTCATCTGCCCTACCTTCCCCTCCACTCACTTCTGCTGAAGGACAATTTGGTGTAGCTGCAAGGGTACTGGATTTAGAGCCAAAGCCCCAGGTTTGAATTCTGACTCTACTCATTAATAAACATGTGGTCTTTAGCAAGCCATCTTTTGGGTCTTCAGTTTCCTCTTCCATAACACAAGGAGAATGGATGAGCCGATCTCTTAAGTCTTCTAGCCCTAGTGTTTATAACTTCTCTGCCTAAGTTACGGCCATTCCCAAAATTGGTTCAGGAGGAGTTTTTGGTCTGAAGATAGAGAGGATACAAATACGGATTTCTGTTAGGTTTTGTTTGGGGGTGGGGTTTTTTAGAAGTCCCAGAACCCCTGAAAAGCTCTACCCAGTTACCTAAGTAGGGTATGCTAGAGCCAGCTCAAATAGGCTCATAAACCAAGTGGTAAATTTTCAGTGTATTTGTATTTCAGAAATCAATAAGCCCTACAAATCAGGACTTGATTTAATATTTTGTACGTTATCTAAATTTAAGAAAGTGATAGAGAAAATGTTAATTTCACAGATTGAACTTAAAAATGTGTTACATGTACATTTTTGAGGGGAGAACCAGTTGTTAAACATTTACCAGTACATTGTTGGCTTTCCATGGCTTACTTGAATGAAGGAAAGCCACCATGATGGTAATCTGTCTAAGAGACTAATGAATACTTGAAAATGATGCGATGACCTTCCTTGCAAATTGAGGAATCTAGTGTATGCTCACTCAGTAAGCTAGGCAAATTCCCATGGTTCCAGGCAACTAGACAGAGGGTCATAAGGTACAGCTGCCAGGACTAAGAGTTCCAGGGATCAGACTTTTAGGAACTGACTGTGTCTTACATAAATGTCACATGAGGGTTAAGGAAGAGCTCTATAGCTGTTATCTCATATTTTTGCACTGTAAGGATCATTGTGCCCGACTCACGAGTCCATTTGAAAAAATATACATGGTGTCATTTAGGCAATTCCAAAGAAACAACTTGGCAAAGTAGAATCAGTTGTGAATTAATAGTCATGAGTGCCTGAGTTCTTGTCTCAGCTTCATCAACTAGCTTTCTGTTGTAACTTCAAGTAAGTCATTTTATATCTCTGAGCCCCATCTGTAAAATGGAAGACTAGATGATATCTAAGTTCCCTTCCACTACTAACATTCTGTAATTCAGGAACACTCTCCAGAGTCACAAGCAAGAAGAAAGGACTCTCGGGGCAGCTAGGTGGCGCAGTGGATAAAGCATCAGCCCTGGATTCAGAAGGACCTGAGTTCAAATGCAGCTTCAGACACTTGACACATGCTAGCTGCGTGACCCTGGGCAAGTTACTTAACCCTTATTGAACCACAAAAAAAAAAAAAAAAAAAGGAAAAAGGAAAAAAAAAATAAGAAAGGGCTCTTTTGAAGAGAAAGTAGACAGTAGGATACAGTAGAAGGGACAATGACTCTATAATCCAAAGAACTGGGTTAAAAGCCTAACTGTGGCTCTAAACATGTGACCTTTAGTGAGTCACTTAATCTGGGTGAACTGCAGCTTTCTCACCTGTAAAATAAAGGGGGTGGAACTAGATGGCCCATGAGGTCCCTCCCAATTCTAAATCTAAGAATGGCATTTCTATAGGATACACCTACCTCCTCTTGTTTATTTCTTTTTGTTTGTTTGTTTTGCTTTCTTTTGTTGTTTTAGTTTAAGACCAACTATGAGAAGAAAAGCTTTAATGTGCCTATCCCGCCCAATGAAACAATTATAGCTTCTGTGATAAACAATGTGTCAGAGGCCATGGAAACCCTCACCCGTATAAAAGAGGAGCTGGTCCCAGTCCCAGGGGCTGTGAATGGAGTGAACGCGTTGGGGCTAGTTGTCTTCTCCATGTGCTTTGGATTTGTGATTGGGAATATGAAGGAGCAAGGGCAAGCACTGAAAGATTTCTTTGATTGTCTTAATGAGGCAATTATGAGACTGGTGGCTGTGATCATGTGGTAGGTACCTCCATTTACTCTATCCTATTTTCCATTGTATGTATTTGGATTTTATTTGTTTTTGTCATTGTAACCTCTGGTGTTTCACCCCCAAATCTGATGTGCAGTCTGGGAGACCTCTTCCCCAATTTCTGTCTTTAGTTTATTTGCTAATAAACTCCCCATTCTGAATTTCCACTGGTAGATCTCAGTGTATATCATGTCTAGGTCTCCACGGATATGGGTAAAAAGGCTCTCAATATCCAGGCAAGCACTTAGGGTGATAATGCTTACCAGGGATGCAGACTAAATAGCTCTTTCATCCCACAGAAAATTCAGAAGTCACGGGAACAACTGTGCCCACAAAGAGACACTAAACAGCCCACAAAGGGTAGATATGATATTCCTTCCACTCTGATGAGTTCCATCATGGCCCAGTGATCCATAAAGTTCTCTAGTCTTAGAACATCGTCAGAAAGTTTGGCCTCATAAGAGAAACAACCTTGGTGTTGCTAACATAACAACCCCCAATATTCTGGTGAGTTTCATTATTAAAGGCCTACTCTGTTGCAGGCTCTGTGCTAAGTGCTTTACAAATAGTATCTCCTTCAATTCTCACAATGACACTGAGAGGCAGGTGCTATTATTATCCCCATTTTACAGTTGAGGAAACTGGGTATGAGATTTAAAATTGGATATAAGAGCATTAAACGCCCCTTTAACCTTTCCCTTATATATCTCCCAGACCAGTAAGAGAAAGAAACCTCTGAACTTTAATTAGAGATGGATTGCTTAGCTTTTATTGTTTGGGAATTAATTAGCCAACAAACAGGTGATATTGATTAAGGAAATAGGAAAGTAGAAATATAAATAAATAGTCTTAGATCTAAACTCAGTCTATATTCTTTTATAAAACTTACCGAATCCCAAACTACCTCTCAGGCTGAGAACCAGCGTCAAGCACGTGCTGCCACCGAGGACCAGGGCTGATCACCCGAACCCGCCGTCAAACCTCAGTCAGTGTGTGTGTGCTGAGAGCAACCACTTCTATTCTCTCCTCCTTTTTAAGCTCGCACCCCGAAAGTAGAGTGCTTGGTCACGCTCTCCCAAACTGCAGCAGGCACACAGCTGTTCGTCACGGTCTCCTCACCGAAAGGGCGGTCCTTCAAAAACTGGCGGTCCTTCAGTAGTATGTTAGCCAACACTTAAATTTTAGTTAAAAACTTTCATTTTTTACCACATGAGGCAGGCATTGGCTAAGGGACCTACAAAGGGTACTAAGTGTCTGAAGCTGAATTTGACCTTCAGTCTTTCTGACTTCAGGACTGGTGCTCTGATCCCAGGGCTTCTTAAACTTTTTCCACTAGCAACCCCTTTTCGCCCATGACATTTTCCCCAACCCTGGATATATAGGTATATAAAATGGGTATACATAAAGTTTTACTGTTGCCAAATTTTTACAACCCCCACATTCAGTTACACAACCCCACATGAGCTAGGAAGAAGCTAGGCTCTATTCAACAAACCCCTTAGCTGCCTGAAATAGAAGTCTTATAGTACTACCCTAAGGGCTTACATTCCTTCCCCAAAGGAAACAAATTTGGAGGTGTTAGAAAGGCAACCCTCAGTCCCACAGGGCCCATACCCTTTGAATAACATGTGGTGATAATGGAGAGTAATATCCAGATTTTTTTGCTTCCCACTTCTCTAGCTCTAGTATTACGGAGTCGCTCCATACGCTTCTAGGAGAGTGGGATTGAGAAATTCCCAACATACCACCATATGATTCACCCTCTCCAAGGCTACCATTTCTTGGACTGGGAAGTTATGTCTCTGCCTCTCTGTAGCTGGAGCTGGGAAACCTGAGGCCAAAAAACACTCCTCTCCTCTTACGGTTAAATTGCTGAGGTTTGCTGGCGTTAGCTCAAACTGGGTCCTGAGAGCCAGTTGTTAAATTTTCAGGGGGAGCATTTATGCCTCAGAAATCTGCCAGTATTATAGATCAGAACTTGATATAGTGTTTTTGTTCATTGTCTGGACTTAAGAAAGTGATAAATGTCATTAATTCTGATTAATCTTAAAAATGTGTCATGGGTAAAAAAAAAATTCTTGAGAGTCAGTTGTTAAACATTTACCAGCATACTTACTGGTTGCATGGGTAAAAGTGAATACAACCATAATATGTCTCTGCCCCTGGAGAAAAGGCCCCTTTCTTTTTCTTCTACCTCCAACCCAGACCATTCTTAAATTTCTGGTCTTTAGACTGTCTCAGTTTTCCCTGGATCTCTCTGAAAAGGGGATCTGTAATTGACCCTTTCTAGATAGGCAAAACACAAAAGTGTGATTCCAGCCCATAGCAGCCTGAACCAAATACCTTATCCCAATCATCTGAGACTTTGAAGGCAGGCCAGGTAAATGTTCTCCAATCCTCTCCTGTCCGCACACACCCTCTGTGAGAAGATAGTGGTCCCTAACAAAGACTTATGACCTGTCACTATCAAGATGATCAGGGAACTCTCCTAATTAACACCCTGACCTACTCTGATTCCTTATTATCAGCATCCAGGAGAATGGAAGCACCTCACTGGTGCTTCATAAGTGTTTGTTGATTGATTAATGTAATAGAAATACTTGTGAACTAAGTAGGTTGGTAACTTGTACTGGTTCCATGGGAATTCCATAAAAAGAATTCTTCAGGTCCAAAGATTTCTTGAAACTATCAACAAGCCTTGGACCAGTCACTTAACCCTGTTCATCTGAGTTTCCTCATCTGTAAAATGAGCTGGAGAAGGAAATGGCAAACCACTCCAGTATCTTTGCCAAGAAAACCCCAAATGGGGTCAGGAAGAGCTGGACATGACTGAAATAACAACAACAAATAAGGTTCCTTACTTATGTTTACATGTTTGTTTTTTTAATAGAATCATTGCCTTTCCTATTATCAATGAAGGCTCTTGCCCTATCTCCCCCATTTTTTATACAACTAAAAAAGTTACTAAATCTGGGAAACTGATATCTCTTTTATTTTAAGTCCTTGAGGGAGGTCATTACCAGGCACAGGGAGGTCCTCAGGGTTTACTTTTAGATACTGAATAAACTGAATTTAGTTCTATGAAACAATTGCCAGTCCAGTTCCCTCAAATCCCACAGAAATGCATGTATACAAGCAGAGAACAATAATGGAAACTAATCTTCAGTGACAGCAAAACCCCAAAGGTTGAATCCAGGAAAAAAATACACATCATATACACCCTAGATGGGAGTGTTGGCCACCAGGTGGCATAGAGTGATGATCTGTGAAGAACTTGTCCAGATGGAATCTTTCTAGCACTATCTTTCTTCGTTAAACAGAGATGGGGCTCAGTTTCTATAACCAGCATCAAAAAGGTTAGGTCTGTTGCTTTTTATAGTCATCTCAGCACAACAGTCCTAAATAAGAAGAGGCACCTTCCCATATAACAGGGTGGCAAACATGGGTCACAGCCCCTAACTGAAGCACCAGTAACCATAAGAATCCCCTTCTTTGGCTACCCATGGATCAGTTGCAGGTGTCACAGCTCAAGTTCACTGGCAGCCCTAGGTACCACAGCCAATGATAGCTTGGCCATAGAAGCAGAACATTCCTAGGATATAATTTTGATTGCCAAGGGACAATTTATTGCAAAAATTATTTTAACAATCTTACTGTTAGGAAACAAGAACAAGGTCTCTACCCAGAGGTTAATATTTGCCTTCAGAACTTCAGCAGACACTTACTGAGGGTCTGCTTTAATCCAAGGCACTGTGTCCAGGCCTCATATGGGTACAAAGATGGGTAAAAAGGGTCTATGAAGGTCTTTCCTGAATAATCTCCCTAACTGTTTGCTTTCTTTCCAACTTCTCATATATGGGAGTAGAATGACAGACAGAGACAGAGAGAGACAAAGATAGAGAAAGAGATGGATGGAGGGAGGGAGACAGAGATGTATATTCATGTGTATATGAATAAGTGTATATGCATGTATATGTGTATACATATATCTATGTGTATGTATATAGTAGATATGTGCACATGTATATATGTAAATTATACATGTGTATATGTGTGTACATGTGTGACTTTGTGTAAATGCATTGTATATGTGTGCATAGTGTGTACATGTGTGTATGTATACAGAGAGAGATATTGGTAGACATGCTATAGGCCCCATTAAAATGTTAATTCCTTTGAGGACAGAGGGTTTTTTTCTCTTTAACACCCAGCACACTTCCTTGCATCTAGTAGATGTTTCATCAATACTTGTTGAATTAGATTAGATTGGATTGGGCTCTCCCCAGAAGAGGCAAGACAATTTAAAGCTATAGGTACTTTTGTTTCATCCCTTTCTGGTATGAATGAAACTCCAAAGTCCTCCCTGGCACCTAGGATGGAAAAGCATTTTTTTCTAAAGAAAGCACTCAGCAGTCTCTACGGTTAGAAATGCCTTTTGTCTTCTCTGCCCCCAAAGCCTTCTGAGCCCAGGGGAGGAAAAATCCATTTTTCAAGAGCTTGTACAAGCTGAACATGGATTTTAGACACAAAGGCCAGTCAGAATGTTGGCTCCACAGGAGTAGCTAACCCATGAGCCTCTAGATGGGAGGCCCCATTGAAATCCTTGTGGCACTACAAATGAACATTTATCTTCATATTATTAAAATCCCTCTACCTTTCATCTCTTTGATGAATGAAGCCCATTCAGTGATATTGAATGGACCTGGCTGGTTATCCTTTCCAGCTGTATTAGCCCACACATTCTGCACTCTTATTAAATTCCATAAAACAGGTACTGCTGTGATTTCCTGGTCTGTGTTTTTAAAAGACTGTTGCCAGAAGTAATGGATGTATTTTTTTATCCCCTCCCAAAGAAACCGAGAAGATTCCCCATAGGTCCTTTTTTGTTGGCAATTTTATTCTGTCCTTTCAGAGAAATCAGTTTTTATACACCATGGCTGGCGTTGGTGCCGTTGGGAGCCTATAGGTCATATACATCAGTGGGGAGAAAAGACTCTGCCCCAAGATCATTCCATCCTTTTTCCAATTAATCCTTGTTTCTCCCAGAGTCAGCAAGAGTAAGCCCATAAATGATAGCACTGGAGTCAATAAGAGCTTTACAGTTATTATTTATTGAATTAGACAACAGTGTTGTAGGTTGTTGGCAGGTGTTCCAAGTTGGTGCGAGTCAATTCCTCCAGATCCAACTACTTTGAGAAATGGAAAAAATTCTACAGAAGCTTTGAAAGCCAGAACACCACAACTCCTTAAATAAGTGTTTCATTACAGAAGGGTAAGGCTGTAACTAGTGTGGGGGAAGTGGGGCTTTGTCCCAGGGGCAGTGAAAATCTTGAGAGCACTAACAGCACTTGCATTCCCTCCAGTTAACTAGCAAGAACAATTAGTCAAAATAGGAAAGTTACCAAATGGCATACTTCCTCCCACACTGCAGCTACAAACCCGGATTATTGCCTTGTCACCTAGTTCCAGCCCAGCCCAGTGCACACTACCCCCTACCATGGCAAAATTACAACCACCCATGGAATTAATGCTTCTCTTTATCTCTCTCTTTCTATCTCTGACTAGCTCTTTTTCTGTGTCTCTCTCTGTATCTTTATCTCTGTTGGTCTCTCTGTGTCTGTCTCTATCACACACACACACACACACACGCACACTAACTAGAATGTATTAAGATGACATTATGTAAGACTTATTTGATTTAATTGTATCAGTCTATTCCCATGACCTTTCCATGTATGCTTTCCAAATTGTGGTCAATAGTTCTGTAGGTCTTGGACTGTTTATACATCAGGCACTTGACACCAGTAGACATTACTCAGGTGAGGTAAAAGGAGAGAAAGATGTTTTTTATTATTGGTTAGGCAAAAGAAAGAGAACCTGGAGAAATTATGAAAGTGGGGAAACCCTTGCTATGGAGAAAGAAGAGAAAACAAAAATTAAAACAGAAAGGACATTTAGGAGATTTGATCAGAGACCCCAAGGGAACCTGGACAGGAAAGCTTGAGAAGTCCATTATATTATCCTTATTTAGTAACAAACTAAGTGATTTGGCTATTTTTAAAAATTTGATGTTTATTCATTTTTAACGTAAATACAAATAGACAAAAAAGAACATCTCCATGAACACTGCACAACATAAAATGAGGATTCAATATAAAGCCATGAATTTCCATTTCATACTGTTTACTTTTTTCTGAAAAAAAAAAAACACCCCACTATATAATAAATACTATACATTGTTTTCAAAGCTACCCTGCTTTTCTGGGCTTCTAAATTTCTTTTTGTTCCCTGCTGTACACTTTTTTCCTCCCTTTCTCTCCTCTTCACCCTAGAGAAAGCTACCAATAGATACTAATATGTGTGTATGCATATATATATATATACATCAAATATATGTGTGTGCAAGTATATGTATATTTAAAACTATACTATAAATATTTCTATTTATCAATTCTTTCTCTGAATGTGGATAGCATCTTTCTTAATAGGTCCTTTGTAGTCTGTCTGCATATTTATAATACTCAAAATAACTTAGTCATTCAAAGTGATTCATTGCATGGAAAAATAAACTCTGAGTTGTTGTTTGTCTGCTTTCATGTAGGTATGCTCCACTTGGTATCCTCTTCTTGATTGCTGGAAAAATTGTTGAGATGGAGGATATGGGAGTGATTGGTGGGCAGCTAGCCATGTACACCGTAACAGTCATCATCGGATTGCTCATTCACGGAGTTATTGTGCTCCCACTTCTGTACTTCTTGGTAACTCGAAAAAATCCTTGGGTTTTTATTGGAGGCTTACTGCAGGCACTCATCACAGCTTTGGGGACGTCCTCCAGGTACCTGGAACCTCAATGGGGTTATTTCTATTCTAAACAACAATCCAAGAGGCAATTTTGGTGCAGTTGTGCAGATAAGATGGTCCACAGACCATCTCAATAACCCCGTGCCGTGGGGCAAGTTATTTAATTGCACCAAGCTTCACCTTCCTCACCTGAAAAATAGGGATAATAAGGTTATTGTGGTATCTGATGAAATAATAATATATGTGAAAGCCCTTAGGGGGAAAAATGATAAAGCCTTATGCAGATGTGAAGCATTGTTATTTAATTTTATCTTATTTTTATTACCATCTTTTATTGTTTACAACACCTTCATTTTCAAATATCCCCCTGCCCAGTAAACTATCACTTATTAAAAAGAAAGAGGGACAAAAAGTTATTTTAGTCAAAGAAGAGCAGCACATCCACCCTGCCTTTCAGCATATGCATTATTCCACAGGCATAGACCCCCACCCCTATATAGAAGGTGCGTTTTTCTCAATATTTCCCTCAACTTTGATCTTTATCATTATGCAGAGTTCAGTTTCACTAAGTATTATTATTATTAAAATTCATCTTGCATTTTATTTTAAGAAATGGTCATTAGTTTGATGTGAGAAAACGTTTTAAGTTTTTTTAACTTTCAGGAATATGAATTGATTCTATCACTCATATGATGACACAACCAGATTTATTTCATTTGTTTCATTTGGACTTTAAATTCCCATTTAGACTTAGAAAGCTGTCTTCTTTGGCTAGTAGGAAGGATGAGCTGCTTTCTCCTACCCTCTATTCTCCATATGTTCCAAATTTACATGTGAAGGGAAAATAGTTCTGTTTCCCACAAAGGCACCCCTTGCAGAGAGTCATCTGCAGCCTAGTTATGGAAGGGACATACCTGTAAGGGTCCCTGAGTTGTCATTTTGCTGATGAGTGGGAACACATTCTCCTCTATTAAAGGGAGACATAAGAACTGATTGCTTTGTTACCAGCAAGTTAGTGCCTGGTAGAGGAATCCTCTATCATAGTACCATAAATGTCCCATCCCAAAAAAGGCATGTTTCTGGTCTTCACTTCACTCTGTTTAACTGTTTTTCAGTTCCGCCACCCTCCCCATCACTTTTAAGTGCCTGGAAGAGAACAATGGAGTGGACAAGCGCATTACCAGATTTGTGCTGCCAGTGGGTGCCACCATCAACATGGATGGGACTGCTCTGTATGAGGCCCTTGCTGCCATCTTCATTGCTCAAGTTAATAACTTTGAACTGAACTTTGGACAGATTATTACCATCAGGTGAATGCGTGTGAATGTACATGTGTATGTGTGTGTTCATTTATTTGTGCAGTATTTTCCTTAAGAATTGCTTTAAAAGATGGGAGCTAGGCCTAAGGTTTGAGGAATTAAAGGAAGAAGGTGAGAGATAGCAGATGTCGTAAATAAAACAAAACAGAACTGACTTTAAAAAAAAATTTTTGTTATCTTGTTGCTAGGTCAATTTAGTTGTATCTGACTCTTTGTGACCCCGTTTGGGGTTTTCTTGACAAAGATACTGGAGTGGTTTGCCATTTTCTTTTGTTCATTTTTTTTTTTTTTTTTGGTGAGGCAATTGGGGTTAAGTGACTTGCCCAGGGTCACACAGCTAGTAAGTGTCAAGTGTTTGAGGCCCGGATTTGAACTCAGGTACTCCTGACTCCAGGGCCGGTGCTCTATCCACTGCGCCACCTAGTTGCCCCCTTTTGTTCATTTTTACAGAGTGAAGTGACCTGCCCAAGGTCAAACAGCTATAATTGTCCGAGGTCAGATTTGAACTTAAGTCCTCCTGACTCCAGAGCCAGCACTCTATCCACTGTGCCATTTACTTTTTTGTTATTCTGAACTTTTCTAATTCTAATAAACATGAACATTGCAATATACAAATAACAGAAAAGAGGATTACATATGAAATCATATTTTTAAAATATATAATACATTTAATGTGTTAATTTCAAAAGTTATCCTGCTTAGGAACTAAGTGTCACAGTGGACAGAGACCACTGGACCTAGTGTCAGGAAGATTTGAATTCAAACCTAGCCTCCGAAACTTACTAACTGTGAGACCTTGGACAAGTCACTTGACCTCTGCCTCAACTTCCTCAATTGTAAAATAAGGATAATAATAACACCTACTTCCACAGGTTGTTGTAAGCAACAATTATCTCAAATGAGATAATAATTATTAAAATTAGATAATAACAAGATAATAATTTGTAAATCACTTAGCCCATTTCCTGGAATATAGTAGGTGCTTAATAAATGTTTGTTCCCTTCCCCTTTGTGTCTCCATCTAAACTTCCTTGTGATGTCTTCTGTGTATTTTTAAAAATGTTTCTGTGGGACTCTTTTCTTTCTTTTCTTTTTATTCCCTTCACTATCATTAGGACCCCTTCCTCTCACCAATCCCCCACCATCCTTCACCCTCCCCCCCCAAAAAAATGTTTAAACCTTCCCTTATTACAAATGTTCATAGTTAAGCAAAACAAATTCTCTCATTGGCAATGTCCAAAACTATGTCTAAGTCTACATGTTGAGTACATTACCTCTCTGTCAGAAGGTGGGTAATATGCTTTATCATTGGTCCCCTAGAGTTATGGTTATTTGTTGCATTGATCAGAGTTCTTAAGTATTTCAGAGACATTTTTCCTTATAATATTTTAGTAAGCATATATTCTCTTAGTTCTGCTCACTTCATTGTCTACCAGGTCATACACATTTTTCCAAATTTCTCTGAATCCATCCCTTTCATTATGTTTATGACATAATAACATTCTATTTTTCAGCTATTCCTCAATTGATAGACATGTTATTTTGTTTCAAATATTTTCTCCAACAAAAAAATGATGCTATGAATGTGTGTGTATATATATATACACACACACACACACACATATATATATATATATATATATATATATATATATATATATATATATATATATATGCCTTTTCACTCTTTCCTTTATCTATTTGGGATGTTGTTGTGTGTCTTTCATTCTCAAAGAGGACCATGACATCAGGGTGATGTCATGACTTGCACTGAATTGGATTTAAATGAGGGCAGGCTGTGCAAGGTCACCAACCTCACTCTTTCCTCAGTGGCAAGATATACATCAGGATGACACTGGAGATGGCCCCAGATGTTTGAGACAATTGGAGTTAAGCGACTTGCTTAGGGTCACACAGCTAGTAATTTTAAAGTGTCTGAGACTGAATTTGATTCATGTCCTCTTTTTTTTTTAGTGAGGCAATTGGGGTTAAGTGACTTGCCCAGGGTCACACAGCTAGTAAGTGTTAAGTGTCTGAGGCCGGACTTGAACTCAGGTACTCCTGACTCCAGGGCCAGTGCTCTATCCACCACACCACCTAGCTGCCCCATCAGTTTGGGATATAGGACTCATGATGGTATTGATGGGTTAAAGGTTAAGTATCGGGGCAGCTAGGTGGAACAGTGTCTAGAGCACCAGCCCTGGATTCAGGAGTACCTGAGTTCAAGTCCGGCCTCAGACACTTAACACTTACTAGTTGTGTGACCTTGGGTAAGTCATTTAACCCCAATTGCCTCACCAAAAAAGAAAAAGAAAAAGAAAGGTTAAGTATAATTTTGTTACTTTTGGGGTATAGTTCCAAATTGCTTTCCAGAGTGTCTAGACCAATTTACAGCTCTCCTAATGGTGCATTCACTGTCCTTTCCTCCTGGATGCCTCCAATAATTGTCACTTTTAATTTTTATCTTCTTTGCCAATCTACGATGGATGTGAAATGGAACCTTGGACATGTTTTAATTTAATTTTCATTTCCCTTATTATAAGTAATATGGAACAGTTTTTTTTTTCCTTTTCTAGAAGATTTTAAGATTTTTCTTTGGAAAAAAACGTACATAGAATGAAAGGGATGTCATTTCAATAACCCTATGACCAAATTAAATTAAACATATTAATGAGATCAACTAGTATTTATAAATTAAGGAAACTCAAAGATAAATCTGGCCAAATGAAGATCTTCAATAACTAACACAAAATAACATACTGTATTAATGGGCACAATAAACAGTGTTGCTAATTGCAGTGAACACTCTTATTGGGTACAGGGAATTTTTAAATTTAATAGGTTGAACAGTTCTTGATTAGGGATTAACATTTAGTTTTCAAAATTACATAAAAGGCCCTCACTCTCTCCCCCAAAACATTTGTAGCCACTTAAGTTCTAAATGGTTTACCAAGGGAAAAAAAGGAAAAAAAATCCATTAAAACTAAGTTTCAATAAATATGTCAACAGCTAAAATCTAGCTAAGGTTATCATGCAAGACATTATATAATCATGACCAATTCAATTTTATAATAAAGGCAACTTGCATTCAAAATGAAATCTACCCTCATATTTTATTAAAAGAGCAAACATGATAAATTAACCCAGTTGTTTACTTGAGTTATACAAAAGTAACATGATTCAATATTAAAATAAGAAACTGTCTACAAATCTCTGACAGTAATAAATCACAATATTTAGTACTCACAGGAGTCATACAGAACAACCAACTCTTGTACAAAATTTAAAAATGTAATAACTTTAAAATCTATGGGGTTTTTTTCATTGAAATCATTCATGAAAAAAGATTCTCCAGTTGGAATTCAGACCTCAATTAGACAAACATCAGGGAAGCTACATGAAAGCTATTTAACATACAAAAAGATATTTCTCTTCCCCAATCACCATGTTGCAATGTCTCTGCTTTAGAACTGTGCACTTCTTTCCTGTCTATCTTACCAGTTCCAACTTTCCTTAAATCATGAGAATTTAATCTATTGAACACCAAAAATCTGTTGATATAACATTGTATAAACCATAACGTTTTGCCATTGGCCATCTGAGTTATTTAAACAGCTGGTAATTGATTAGTAAAAGCTTCTTCAATGAGCTCTGCATTCAGTCTGTTTGTGGTTATATAGAATAGTTTTTCATATGGTCGTTGATAAGTTGGATTAGAAGCAGCTTACATAGTACAGTGGATAAAACACTGGACCTGGAGTCAGGAAGACCTAAGTTCAAATCCAACCTTGAACACTTACTAGTTGTTTGACTCTGGGCAAGTCACTTAATCTCTGTTTACCTAAATTTCCCCATCTGTAAAATGGGAGTAACAGTAGCATCAACCTCCCAGTGTTGTTGTGAAGATCAAATGAGAGAATATTTGTAAAGAACTTAGCCCAGCACCTGGCATGCAGTAGGTGCTAAATAAATGCTTGTTTCCTTCCTTCCCTTGAGAGTTGCCTGTTCATATCCTTTGACTGTTTTTATCCATTGGGAAAGGTTGTCAATTTTAATAATTAGACATTATCAAAACCGTATTGGCTCATTCCTCAAAGTTAATCCTTAGGCTTTGCCAAGTAGATGATAGACCAGATTATATCATTTTTATTTTATACCTATTTTTCACCCAGACCTATGATTTTTATCCATGTATAGAACCTCCAAAGTAGAAACATCCTAAATAAATTCAGGGTGACCTGGGGTCCTGAGAAATTAGATGCTTTGCCCATGGGGTTAATACGTGTCAGAGATAGGACTTGAAACCAGGTCTTTGAGACTCCAAATGTACTCCTTTCTACCGTTCTATGAAATGGGAATACTCTGGTGCAAACATGAAAAGATCCTCGTGATTTTCAGAACCTCATCTCTGTATGCATCACTGCTACATATGAGACAGGATAGCTGTCACCTAATCAAAGTGTCTGGCTTACATTTTCCTACAACAGTCCTATTACCCCTGCTCAGTGCTACAAAAGCTCTAAGTTAGTCATATTGGCATGGGCAATGTTTTTCAGTGTTTACCGTGCACTGGGGATGAATTCTTTCCAAACATTGACACATTTTTCTCTCTACTTGATGCCACTTTTAACAGCATCACAGCCACAGCTGCCAGCATTGGAGCTGCTGGGATCCCTCAGGCAGGGCTGGTCACTATGGTCATCGTGCTGACATCTGTTGGGCTGCCCACGGACGACATCACCCTCATCATCGCAGTGGATTGGTTCCTGTGAGTATGAGCCGGCAGCGTTCAAGCATCTCACCACCACCAGGCAGCTCTGCTAGGCTTCCAGAGTCCCAGGCAACAAACAGCACAACCAACGAGAGAAGGGCAGTCCAACCAAGGATGACTTGGTCCTTGTTCTCTGCTGTCCATCCCATATGTAGAGATCAAAGACCTAATGCATAAAGTCATGAGATGTCTGTCGTAGGTCCTCATTTCCTTATCAGTCTGTACAATGTGGCTGGTTCTTATACCTTTCACTTAGAAAAGCAGTTTGGTGACTAGGAAACGGTTCTGTATGTCAGACTAAAATGGAGATCAGCACAAGTATCACCACGTGACCCAACGTCTCAGAGCAGCAGCCAGACCACAAAAACATTCATTTTCACACTTGGGCTAGGGCATTGTTCCGCCTTTTGTTTTCCATTTCAGTGGCAGAATATGGTACACAGATGGTTTAGATCTGAAGTGAACAAGGAAAAGGACAGAAATACAGTTAGTGGGAAGATGGAGAACAGTTATAGGAATAGAGGTGTTAACTAGCTATGTTTATCCCCAGGGCACATTCCAGGGATAGAACTGCACCTCCCCATGCCCTCAGATCCCTCTTCCTGAGGCCAGTGTTTCCTCCTTTTCTTCTCCCCAGTTGGATTTTTCTTCTTCATGCCTTCTACAATTCCTCTTTTTCCTTCTAAAACTTTCTTCTCAGGATGGGCATGGCCTCCGTGACAAGATGGCAATGTTGTGTACTATTATATGAACTGTGCTAGTGGTATCTGCACTTAGCACAGTGAGGGTCTGACTCATATGGGTGCTAAATAAAAACTTGTCGATTGGTTAATTCAGTCCATGGTTAGGTAACTGACCTAGATTATTGAATACAGCTCCATACATGAATGATCTGGAGGAATGAGAGTAGCTGATAGATTAACCCAAGTGTTATCAGGAGAGGGAAAGAGAAAGAGAAACAGACAGAAATAGAAACAGAAAGGCAGAGAAACAGAAACAGAGAAAGACAGAGGCAGAGAAACAAAGAGATTGGCAGAGAGAGAGAGAGAGAGAGAGAGAGAGAGAGAGAGAGAGAAAGAGAGAGAGAGAGAGCACTTCCAGCACTGAATAAAGAATAAATTGCCATAGCGAGCATCGGGAGTTTTTAAGTAAGCATTTATAAACAATTTCACAGCATGAAAGAAAGTGAGTTGTAAGGAAGGGAAAATAAGGAGGAATACTGAAGCAGGAAGAAGCCTCCAAGAAAAAAAATGAAAGAAAGAATCCCCAAAACTATTTCAGCCATTAAATACTTTCTGGTCAATGATGAGTAATCTGAGGGTAACAGCTACAGTTAGAACTATATTACTTTCTCCTGTATAACCAGGCAATCATGAGATTTTTTCCTGAACTAAATTTAGAGGGGAATCATAAATAAATTAAGCAGCTTTCTGAACAAGTTGGAAATCACAGTGAAATTCATTCATTCATTTTATCAACAAAAATTTATTCACTGCCTGCTACATTTTAAGCATTGTTCTAGGTACCCTGCAGTTTATTTTATGGTTGATCAGGGGCCTGACCTATACATAGCTATACCATGTTGCATAAATACATTAGAAAGGTGTCAATATGGTATCAAAGAACCAACTAGGGAAATGATGACAGGCTTCATGGAAGAAGTAGCATTTGAGTTGTCCTGTAAAGGACAGGTATGAATTCATAGGAGAAAGAGGAAGCAGGGCATTTAGGCATAGGGAGAAGTGTGAATGAGGAGGGGAAAGGATCAAAGTGAAAAATCTCTCTTTCTATGACCAAAGACGGAGAGAATATGCATTGGCAATACTAAGGTGTTTTCAGGAAGAGAGAACTGAAGGAGCTGATGTCAGTTGCCATTGTTCTTCCCGGCTCACCTATTTTGTTGTTGTTCAGTTGTTTTCAATCTTGTCCAACTCTTTGTGACCCCACTTGGGTTTTTTCTTGGCAAGGATACTTGAGTAGTTTGCCATTTCCTTCTCCAGCTCATTTTACAGATGAGGAAACTGAGGCCAACAGGGTTAAGTGACTTGTCCAGGCTCACATAGCTAGTAAGTGTCTGAGGCCAAATTTGAACTCAAGAAGATGAGTCTTCCTGATTCTGGGCATGAATCCACTGTACCGCCTAAGCTACCCATCTATTTTACTGGGTAACTTTGGGCAAATGACTTAACTTGGCCTTTAGTAAATATTTTAACCTCTCTGAGCCTTCATTTCTTTATCTATAAAATGAGAGGACTGAACTAAGTAGCCTCTGAAGTCACTTTCAGATCTCAATCTATGGTTCTATAATATTATGATTCTTGGAACCTTGGTTTCTTCATCTATTAAATGAGCAGGGTAGAGACCATAACTTTAGGAGTCCCTCCCAGTTCTAAGTTCTTTAATCCTATGATACTAAATAGGAAACTCAATTCTCTTTGCTAAGGGACATTGGGAGTAGAAGTAAGGGCCAGAAAAGAAATAAAAAGGTTGAAATAGATGTTGTGAGTAAATGAGTAAGGGAAATGAGAAAAGTAGACTAGGATTGCCTAGTCTGATTGAGACTCTACCTGAGATTTCTGCTGTTGTTGTTCAGTCATTTCCAACTCTTCATGACCCCATTTGGGGTTTTCTTGGCAGATATATGGCAGTGGTTTGCCATTTCCTTCTCCAGCAGCTCATTTTATAGATGAGGAAACTGAGGCAAACAAGGTTAAGTGACCTGCCCAGGGTCACACAGCTAATAAACATCTAAGATAAGATTTGAACTCATGAAGATGAATCTTCCTGTTTCCAAGCCTCATACTCTATTCTCCGTGCCACTTAGCTGCTGTAGTGGGTCATAAATTTAGGGCAGTGAGAGCTGTTCGATTTGACAGACATTTGAATTAAGTGCCAACTGTGTACATGGCAAATGCTAGGCACTGAGGATATGGAGACAAAAACAAAACAGACCCTGCCCTCGTGCTTGATTTTGTAATTCTCCTGCATTGCTCAACAACCTGTGTCAGGAGTGGAGAAGTCAAATGGCAGGGGTTGAGCAGGGCTGGGTAGGTTGGGTACAGCTGGTGAAAGTTAAGAGTTGGGCAAGAGATTCTAGTAAAGTGCCTGGTTAAAAAAAAACTATGAAAGTAGGCACATTGGCAGTGCAGTTGATTTCCTTTCTTTCCTCATCCCACAGGGATCGTCTCCGTACCACCACCAATGTTCTAGGAGACTCTCTCGGGGCAGGAATTGTTGAGCACTTATCACGACATGAGCTGAAGAACCGAGATGCAGAAATGGGTAATTCTGTGATCGAAGAGAATGAAATGAAGAAACCCTATCAGCTTATCTCTCAGGAAAATGAGACGGAAAAACCCACTGACAGCGAAACCAAGATGTAGACTAGCACAATGAAATAGAACTTTTCCATCCAGTTGCATCTCATTTTCCAGAAATCCCTTTTCTTGTTCTCTCCTCCTGATTGGATAGCATTGAAAAATGATCAACAAAATTTTGATGGGGCCAAAATGTATGATTGTCATTCTGTTTCTCAAAACAAAAGAAAAAAAGATGAACAGTGATCTACTGGTCTTGCCTAGGTATGTGCAAAAAGAGATCAGATTGTTGACCAAGTCAACAAAAAAAATGCAAGTGTATGTGACACACACAACCCTGTAAATGTGATCTTGTTTTTTATAAGCTGGAAAGTCAAAATTAGGTAGAAGAGGCTGGAAATATATATATATATTTTTTTCTTAACTCCTATTTCAAAACTTCTGGATCCAATAGAACTCAATCTAGTGTAGGTCCCAAAATATAACAATTTGATATAACTTCAACCAGGTAAAAGACAGGCAATCAGAATCTCACTTTATCTGGCTTGTGACTCCCTGTCTCATCTCACTAATAGCAGACCCTATATCCAAGTTTATAGGAAAGGCCAATTTGAGGGGCTGCTGGTTATGAGATGTCCACCCCCTTTGTGTCCCTTCCTGACATCTTGCAATAAAAGGCATTTCTTAGAGGAGGTGATTTGCAGGGAAGATATTTCTAAGGCAGAGATGGTAGGGTGGTTCCCCAGTCCTAGATAGGAAGCCATCTTTTCCAAATTGGCAGCTGTGCAAGGCACCAAGTGAGTGGTCATTCCAGGAGTGAAACTTCACCAAATATTCTGCCCATGTTTTGGAAAGGGAGAAGAGAGGAGTAAGAAGTTGAATAGCCCTTCCTTTTCCTCTCAATAGGGGGAATTTTTTTTGGGGGGGGAGAAGAATTGTTATCCACTATATCTACTAAGAATAGTAATTTAGAAAATAAAACTGAAAACTAATGGAGTGCTCAAGCTTTTACCGGCAATAGGAAAAACATGAAGAGCAAGATAGTGAATGGATGGAATATGTTTCAGAAATGGAAAAAGAATTATAAAGAGTAACCTTAAGGGTGTCCAGTGGGGAATCTAAATGGAGGGAATATATAAGGAGGAGAGATTTAAAATACTCTTTACTATGATGTGTTTTCTGTTCAGTCCAAAATCATTCCCCAAGGAAACCTGAAGATCAAAATATCAATGTTATATATTTTCATTTTTCATGCATTTTGAAGGAGTCAGAATGGAAGAGGATTACAATGTAGTTAGAGATGGGGAGGAAGCTGAAAGTTGAGTAAGGGCCTCTCATGTGAAAGCTATTTTTGTTATCAAACATTCACTGAATAAAGAAATGAGGAATTTCTTTGGGTTAGAATTCCACTTATCCAATTATTCACAGACTTGGCTGCATCATTTTTGTTCCCAGAAGAAATAACAGATGACTAGTGACTTGTTGTTCATTGGACTTAGGGAGAAGGCATTAGTTTAAAACAAGGCAACTGCTCAGTTTTGAGTCAAGAGACAGGTATAACTTTCCCCCCTTAGGTATATCCAGTGAAAGTGACCATCGGGAAGCTGTCAGACAATGCAAGCTGTGCTTGAGTCTATAACTGAAAACAGCAAAGGATGGATTTGCTTTTGCTAACAGATTGAATATCTAGACACACACATCCTCTGATCTGTAATTAGAACTATTTTTATAGAAATTCAGTGCATTAAGTGCATATAAAAAGTTAATGTTAGTGTATATGGAGTAACATTTAATGTTTATTGTGGCTCTATTTGGAAAATACACTGCAAAGACTTCATGCAAGTGGCTGTCTTTCTGTGACATCCTTGGAGAAAAATGGATTGTTTTTGTTTTGTTTGTTTTTTATACTAACTCTGTTTCTTATGGAAATCAGGTCCTCTAGAATAATCCCCTTCTACCCTTTATTGGCTTTGCAGGTAGATCCATCCAGTGTGGACTGAGAAACATTACTTTGTAGATGTATTTTCAATAAAAAAAATAGTTTTACATTAGCTACCTGTGCAGTGTGGAATTGTCTTCAATAAATACTATTGACATAAGCATTAGTAATAACTGGAATAAGCCTTTGTTGTGAGACCTATGTGGAGCAAAAGAGACTTCATTTCGAAAGGTACTGGCAGGCTGGGTAGCGCTGATGAAAAGGAAGGGAGGGACTTGGGAGAGGTATGATAATACAGTAGTCTTCTTTTCTACAGTGCTATCAAACTTAAAAAGAAAAGGAGAAATAAACGTTATATAAAGATCCAAGTGGCCTGTATATTGATTTAGAAAAACACATATTAGCAATATCTATCTTTTATTGTGTTTTTTTATTTATTTTGTTAAGTATTTTCCATTTTTTTTACTTTATTTTTTAATTATTAAAAGTATTTTATTTTATTTTTTGTTTGTTTGTTTTGTTTTGTGGGCAATGGGGGTTAAGTGACTTTCCCAGGGGTCACGCAGCTAGTAAGTGTCAAGTGTCTGAGGCCGGATTTGAACTTAGGTACTCCTGAATCCTGGGCCGGTGCTTTATCCACTGCACCATCTAGCTGCCCCCTATAAAAGTATTTTATATTTTTCCAGTTACACGTAGAGGATCATTTCAAACATTTGTAAGATTTCTAGTTTCAAATTTTTCTACCCCTGCCTCCCCAAGACAGCAAGTAATCTGATATAGGTTGTAGATGTACAGTAATATTCAACAAATTTCTGCATTAGTCCTATTATAAGAGAAGAATCAGAGCAAAAAAGGAAAAAACCTCAAATAGAAAAACAGCACCAAAAACAAAAGAAATAGTATGGTTCAATCTGCATCCATATTCCACAGTTCTTTTTTTTTTTGGATTTGGAGAGTCTTTTCCATCATGAGTCCTTTGGAACTTTCTTGTACCATTGTATTGCTGAGAACAATCAAGTCTACCACAGGTGATCAACACACAATGTTGTTGAACTGTATATGATGCTCTCCTGGTTCTGCTCATTTCACTCAGCATTAGTTCATGCAAGTCCTTCCAGGTTTCTCTGAAATCTGCCTGTTCATCATTTCTTACAGCACAATAGAATTCCATTACATTTATATACCACAACTTGTTCAGCCATTCCCCAATTGATGGGAAGCCCCTCAATTTCTAATTCCTTGCCACCACAAAAAGAGCAGCTATAAATATTTTTGTACCATGTGGGTCCTTTTCCCTTTTTCCCATTTCCATTTTAATCCAGTTATGTGTTTGTTTTGATACCTGTATTTTGCTAGAGCTATCCATGTTCCATTACTGTGAGTCAAATTTCTCTGATGTACCCAATTAATCCCATGATGGGATTACAAATGTGAAAAGCTGCCCATGATTCCCGATTTTCTTCCTTCCTCAAAGTTGTTTCCAATCTGACCATCCAATTAAATCTGGATTTGCAATTGTCATCCCCATGCAGCTGATATTTTGTCCTTCCTCCCAAAAAGGACCATGACATTTGGGTGACATCATGACTTGCAGTGAATTGGATTTAAGTGAGGGGGAGCTGTGCAAGGTTGCCAATCTCACTCTCTCCTCCAGAGCCATGGGTCCAGTGGCAAGGTATTTATCAGCACAACTGGAAATGGCCCTGGATGTTTAAGACAAATGGGGTTAAGTGACTTGCCCAGTGTCACACAACTGGTAAGTGTCAAGTATCTGAGGTTGGATTTGAACTCACATCCTCCTGACTCCAGGGCCAGTGATCTATACTGTACATATATACTCCACTATACTACCTAGCTGCACCCCATCCCCATGCAGCTAGTGAGGCAGTGGATAGAGCACTGGGCATGGAGTCATGAAGACCTGAGTTCTAATCCAGCCTCAGAGATATCCTAGCTATGTGACCCTGGGCAAATTGCTTAACATCTGCCTCAGTTTCCTCAACTATAAAATGAGGGAAATAATAGCACCTACCTCTCAGGGTTGTTGTGAGGGTCAAATGAGGTAATATTCATAAAAAAGTATTTATCCCAGTGCCTGGTACATAGTAGGTGCTATATAAATGTTTTTTTTTTCCCTTCCCCCTACACTCCATTAACCATATGTATGATCATAAGCATAATAGCTAACATATAGTACTTTAAGGTCTACAAAAGTGCTGTAAAGTTGCTATTTAGCTATACTGTCTAAAAATCTAATGAGTGGTGGGTAATAAATTAGAAGCTTTAGCAAGAGTTTTAGACTTTTAAGCATTTATTAAGGAGCATAAGAATTTGGTGAAGAGAGAGAAAGAAGCCTAGATGCCTACATCTATCTATCTCAGGGAGCCAGCATTTTTGCTCCACTCTCCACGAGAGTCCTGATGAAAGAAAGAGAACCACCCCTTCTTCATCCCACAAGCCTCCTGTGAAAACTGGAAACGTCCTGTCCCCCTCCACACACACACACAGCTCCAAGCTAATTGGCTGATAGCTTTGATAGACAGTACCCACGAGCAAATGTCACTTCCTCATGCCAAGGAACTGACCTTCCAAGCCACATGGTTTGCCCTCAGACACCTTCTCCTCATGGCAGAGCTTTCCTACAGTAACTCTCCAGCAGGTGGCGTCACTCCAATTGTCACAGTGCTTTACAGATTATGTCTCAACTGATCATCACAACAGCCCTAGAAGGTATTATCCTCGTTTTACAGATTAGAAAACTATGATTTAGGAGGGGTTAGGTGACTTGTCCAGAGTCACGCAGCTGCTAAGTTTCTGAGGCAGGACACATGTCTTCCTGACTTTTTATCTAGCAGCCTTGTAGTTAAGCATAGTAGCTCCTGGCTGTCTCAAAGGCAAGGTTTTAGAAGGGGCTATGTAAGATCTAAAGAGATCTTTCAAAAGGGATCCTTATGCCAGGAAGCAGCTTTAAAAAAAATTAAGGAAACCAGAAAGCCTACAGCATTAGTGTTGTTTTTGCACTCTTGTAATGAAGAGTTGGGAGACAAAAATCTTTGATTCTTAAGGTCAGACTCAACTTTCAGTGATCATTTGGGCCAAATACCTACTTCAGGAAAGACAAGCCATCCCATACGGGTAGGCATCTAGATTATCAAGAAAAGAGGTGCCACAGCATGACTAATGCAGAAATATGTTTAATGTGATTGTACATATATAACCTATAGCAGATTGCTTGCCGTCTTGGGGAGGGGGGAGGGAAAGGAGGAAAGGAGAAAAATTTGGAACTAGAAAACTTATAAAAGCAAATGTTGAAAACTATCTTACATATAACTGGAAAATAATAAAATACTTTTATGATTTAAGAAAAAGCAAATATAACATGAAGAAAAAAGAAAAGGGGTGCCACAACATCTACCTGTTGTTTCCTTATAAAGGATCTAAGATTATAAAGTTTAGAGATCATCTAACCTCTGCCCCCATTTTCCAGATAGAAAAGCCTCCCTCAGTGAAGGGATATGCCAAGGTAGCGAGTAGCATAATCAGAATTTGAACTCAGGCCTTTTGATAAAAAATCTAATGTTCTTTCCAGTCCTGAACGACCTTGTATTCATTTTAGCTTACTTGTATTTCCTCAGGGCCTCAACAGTGATCAAGACTCCACTGGTCACCAGGTTCTCTCAGATATATTGGAAAATCCCCAGAAAGTCTCTTCAGCATTTCCATTTCCCAGCAGCAAACTCCTCCACTTAATCTCTCTCCTTTTTTCCCCAATACTTGCATCAAATACTTCCCATTCAAGACAGTCTGTTTGGCAAAGTAGATAAAGATTTGGCCTCACAGTCTGGAAGAGTTTTGACATGGGTTCAAAACATTCATACTGCTTGCGTGGCTCTGAGCAAATAAATCACTTAACTTCTCAGTGTCCCAGACAATTCTGTAAGACTAGAATTTCTAATTAGATCTGTCTTGGTAGAGGGAATTTCTGCAGAAGGAGTATCTTACACCAAAAAAGACAAAACAAAACAAAACAAAACAAATAAACAAACAACAAAAACAAACAAAACAAACAAACAAAAACAAGAGGTTCTGACCAAAACCCCCAAAACAAAACAAAATTTCATTCACAGTAGAAAATAGTATTCTGGTAACTATGCCAAAAGGATCAAGGACAAATAGAGGGCTCATTTCCCTGCCTGAAAGGCTTGATTTCTACATATTCCAAAAGTGAAGATTGTACTCTGTTGTAAACTGGTAGGAACGAAGGCACCATTTCATTCTAGGAGGACCACACTGAGTACTTGACCCCAGGGCTCGTTGCTAGCCATCCATCCCTTCCACAGCCCATTTCCCTCCCTACAGAGTCATTCTGGGGGTGTTCTCCTGGAAAGAATATACAATGCTAAGCTCAGTGCAGTCAAATCCTGAGGAACTGAGCAATTTTTGTGGCATCATAGCCAGGACAGAGTATGAATGAATGGACAGAGAGAAGGAGATGGAGTCTTATGTGAAGAAAGATAGAAAGAAGCCCACTGGATAGGACAATGGAAGACTAAACTTAAAAAGGAGGGGGGAAGGAATGATGATGAAGGACCACTAAGACTTGAGTCCTGCTTCTCATGGAAAAAATAAGCAGAAGTAGCAATCTACTGGGTGGCCACAGGTTGGAGCCCTGAGCTCATCTCTGACTTCATTCGAGCACACTAGAGGGAAGAATTCTGCTAGGGTAAAATCAGTGGAACTATTGGGAGAGAGGGTGAGGAAGGGAAGGAAATCATCTAGTCTATCCCAAGTTTTCTCCTCTTTTCTGTCTCCCTAGCTATTGCCTTCCTCCCCCCATTTTCTCTTGCAATTATGTTCCTCCCCTTCAAGTTCAGAATGTCAGCATCAAGAATTCCCTTTTCAGCAGGATAGCCTAATACTCATTTAATTTAATATGATTGTGATGGAATACTACTGTGCTATGAGAAATTCTGAGCTTGATGATCTTAGAAAAACATGGATAGACTTGCACAATGAAATGATAAATAGCGAAATGAGCAGAATCAAGATAAAATTGTATACAGTAACAGCAATATTGTTTTAAGAATGACTTTGAACACCAAAGTCTTTTTAACTTCTATAAATACCCAAATTAATTACAAGGACATATGAAGGAAGATACTGTCTGCAACCAGAGAAAGAACTGATAAATAGAAGTATGTGTAGAATGATTTTACATACACATATATCATATAGATATATACATATGTACATACATATATATATGTATGTATGTATATTTGTGTCTAATGGTAGCCATCTATAGGGTGGAAGAAGGAGGGGAAGGAAGAAAAAGGGAGAAAAAGGAATTTACATGATAACTTTTATATATTTAAAAGGATTAACAAGTTGTACATAATAGATTTGCAGTTTCAGGTATAATCTTTTTATTATGCTATATTATGGAAATACTTATTTTGTTCCATAAATTAAAAACAAAATAAACATTTTTTTTTAATTTCTAGGTGGACACACTATGACTGCATCTACACATAATAATCAATGGGTGAAATGAGATTTTTCCAGCCCTTAAAGTCAGTCAACAAATGGGATTGTGAAGAGTCAGATACTACTGAAAAGCAATTGAACCATAAAACAAAATCAGTTTAAAAGGGCAGCTAGGTGGCACAATGGATAAAGTGCTGGGCCTGGAATCAGGAGTCATGCTTACTAACTGTGTGACCCTGGGAGAGTCATTTAACCCTGTTGGCCTCAGTTTTCTCACCTGTAAAAGAATCTGGAAAAGGAAATGGCAAACCACTCCAGTATCTTTGCAAAAAACAAACAAACAAATAAACAACAAAAGGGGTTACAGAGAGTCAGGCGTGACTGAACAACTAACAGCAAAGTCAGTTTACCTAAACTGCATTGCATAAATGGTTTTAAGTCTCCTTGATCATAAGAACAGATGTAAATGTATATCCCTATTCAGGACCATTATTCTTAATCCTTTCTCAGGAATAGACATAAGGACTAAAACTGTGATTTCCTTAAAAAGAGAATTTCCAAGTAAGCAAACTCCCTTTTCTAATACAGAAGCAGAATTTGAACCTAAGTCTCCCTGCCTTCAAGACTGACTTTCTAGATATTACATACTGGCTCTTAAATCCTGTGCCCATATTTTAAAAACACTAATTGTTTACTTCTAAAGGGGCAAAAAGGTTTCATTAAATGCTTTTTTTAGAACAGTTATTTCCAGATTATATACCACTACACTTTCCCCTTCTATCCCCAACCCTAATCTATAATGCTTTTCTTGTAAGAAAGAAAAATAATTAAGCAAAACCAACTGACATAGTACAACCACTCCTGGCATTGGATGCAACCAACCTTTTCCACAATTATCATCTTCCATCTCTCCAAAAAAAAAAAAAAAAAGGAGGTTGGTGCATTTCCTCATGCCTTCTCTAGGGATCAAATTTTGGAATTTAACCATTTCTTTTAGAAATCTCACATCTTCCTAACTAATTAAAAGACTATTTCAATTATTGACGGTTGAGGTATTTTCAAACTCACATCTGTTTTGCTTTCCTCCTCTCATTTTTTTCCCTTGATGCTGACACACAAACACACTCACACAATCTTTTCTGGCCTTTTTCACTAATCCGTTTCAGAGCTAAATAAAAAAGAAATCTGACACATTTTTTCATTCCAAATAATGCACACACATTTTTTTCATTAAGGGTGCACTTTTTTAAATGTTCCAATATTTTTCAAACAAAAAAGTTTTTCAGTTGCCAATATGATTGAGAATGTACCTTCTTCCAGTGTCTCTTTGGGGAATAGTACTGATGTAGTGCAAAACTATCACATGCAATCTCCTACTTTAAGCACACAATGGAATATCCCAAAGAACAGAGCTCAAACAACCACATTTCTATAAAGCAATTATTATCATCCCCATTTAACAGATGAGGAAAACTGAGGTTCATAGAAACAAAGAGACTTCCTAAAGGTTATACAGTTGGCAGTCCAGAAGGCATCCATTCCAAATTACAGCTGAACAGAAATCCCTCCAACATACCTGAAAATGACCACACAGCTTCCACTTGAATACTATCATTATTGGTGAACTCACTTTTGTTACAATAAGAGGCTCACAGTAGGAAAAAATTAAATCAGGAAATGACTATTGTCAGTGAATTTTCATAAGATCATGAGGAGCAGCTGGGTGTCACAGTGGATAGAGCACTGGCCTTGAAGTTGGGAGGGCCTGAATTCAAATGTGACCTCGGGCACTTACTATCTGTGTGACCCTGGGCAAGTCACTTAAACCCAATTGCCTTAAACATCTGGGACCATCTCCAGTTGTCCTGATAATATATCTTGCCACTGGATCCAGATAGCTCCAGAGGATAAAGTGAGGCTGGCTACTTTGTATACCCCTTCCTCATTTAAATCCAGTTCATTGCAAGTCATGATATCTGTCATGGTCTTCTTTGAGAACAAAGGACAAACAACAACAACAGCATAGATCTAGAGTTTGAAGGGACCTTAAAGGTCATAGAATCTGTTTCCCTCATTTTATAATTGAGGAAACTGAGGAATAGACAAGTTAAGTGACTTGCCCAGGGTCACACAGCTAGTAATGATTAAGGGCAGGATAAGAACCCGGATCTACCTGACTCCAAGTCTAGTACTCTGCTTACTAACCCACCTTGTCATTAACTATTTTTTCTTTATTATAAATGAGGTTCAATGGAAGAAAGAGAATATAGTAGCATTTTTAAAAAAGCATTAAAAAAGGCAGTAGCATAAAAAAGGCAGAATCTTACTTTGGAGCAGCACCAATAGTTAGAAGTCCCCCCCCCACACCCTTTTAAATTATCCTGGTGTACCCTTCTACAACTTTCCCATTGTCGCCAAGCTATCACATCTCTTCTCGATGTACTCCTGGTTAAATAAATCCTAATTCATTCAACTGATGCTCATATACTATGCTTCCTTTTACCATCCTGATTAAACTCCTCCAAACAGATTTTCCAGTGTCTTTCCCATGATGTAGCACCCAAAATAGCACACAGTTGTCCAAAGGAGGTCTGGATAAGGCCAAACACATTGAGCCATAGGCACCTCTCACCTTTAGGACACTACATTTATTCTATCAATTTTATTGTCTAACACAAAAACATTTGTTTCTGACTCTAAATCCACACTGTCCTTTCCACTATACTTCACTGCCTCCCTAATGGAGAAAGATGGGGAAAAGATGCTCATTGGTCTTAAATTCCAAGTACTTGTCTCCCTTGCTCTATTTTATGCTTGGAAGAAAAGTGGATGGAAGTTGGTGTTAGATTAGACCTCACCCAGGATTGCTCTCTAAGACACTCATTTAACTCAACGGGTTATGGGCATAATCAGTCTTAGAGGCAACCAGCCAAAAGCTCCTAGATATTGATGGCTATGTTCCAGGGTAAGACATAACCCACTCTGAAGGTAATACAGTGCTATGGCCTCCACAGTAAGCCTGCCCCTAGGGGAACAAACAGTCAGCCAAGGGTTTTTATCAGCAACAGAAAGCTTCCAAAATCTTCTCCTGGGTCATTCCAGTGTATACTTAAGATATTTTAATTTAGCCTGACAAAGTGCAGATAACCAAACTAGAAAACTGACTCAAGAAAGCCAGCAGATTAAATATGGTCTCAATTTCCCCAGAATGTTGAAGGTCTTCAGGGTAGTGGTTGAGTCCAAACGTTTATAATATGGCAAGATGATGTTGTGCCAACTTTACATCTGGCTTCTTTCATCGAAGGACCACAGTTAACTCCTAGGTCAAGGTAGTCTATCAACATACAAGTAGGATAGCTTTAATTAAAGCAATTCCTTCAATAAACACCTAACGATTAATGACCTGCTGTGCACAAAGCACTATGCTAGGATATATATGTGTGTGTGTGTATGTATGTATGTGTGTATATATATATATATATATATATATATATATATATATATATATATACACACACATATATACATATAATGTATTGTGTGTATACATGTATATGTATATACACATACACACATGCACATGCATATGTACAAGGAAGCTAGGTGGGCTCAGTGGATAGAGTGCTGAACCAGGAGTCAGAAGGACCTAGTTCAAATCTGGCCTCAGACACTTACTAGGCATGTGACCCTAGATAAATCACTTATCCCTTTTGGCCTCAGTTTCCTTATCTGTAAAGTGAGCTGGAGAAGGGAATGGCAAACCACTCCAGTATCTTTACCCAAGAAAACCTTAAATGGGGTCACAAAGAGTCAGATAAAACTAATCTACTAAACAACAAAAACAAACATATATTTGTACATGTGTATATGTGTGTATACATAGAGATGTATACTTATATATGTATATGTGTATTGTAACGATTGGAATAACGCCACCTGCTGGATACTTACTGTAGAGGAGTTCTGCCCATGAAGGGAAGGTCTTTGAGGGCAAGACCAGGAGTCAGGAAGTGACGCGGGCTAGTGGGAGGAGGAAGGAAGAGACTGGCGCTCAGTCTGGGGCTCTTTCCTCTGGACTCTGGCGGAGAAGGGAGCTAGAAATGTGCTCTCCCTTTAATAGATAGGAATCTAGGCCTTTTTCTCTCTCTTTACCAAATTCTTATTCTCCTTAATAAATGCTTAAAAGTCTAACTCTTGCTAAAGCTTATAATTTATTGGCGACCACTCATTAGATATTTTAGACAGTTTAGCTAGAATTTTAGCCCTTAACAGATGGCTGACCACGAAGAGGAAAGCTGAACCTCACTTCTGATCTTTCGGTTGGGTAAGAAATTTCCCCTACCCTAACCCTTTAAATCTTAAGAACTGCTGAATTGCCTGGTGTTTTCCCTTTAAGTTTTTTCAAATGGACCTTTTAAACTCCCTAATTACCCTATTTTTGATTTTAGTCTGTTTAACCAGACAAATGGGAGGTAAGACCATGTTAATGCTTTGTTTTTGTGGATTTTCTATTTTTCTTTTTATTTTTGTTAAAAGAGCCAGCAACTTACTCACACAAGGAAATATCTCTCCCTCTCCCAACCATGCTTTTTCAGAGAAACCTGAAGAGATTCCTGCAGCTTTTCCCAGTTCTAACAGTAATTGTTGCTTTAATTTTGCATGCCTGGAGGCAATGACCCACCCTCTAGAAGCTTTTAATCCCCTAGCACCTGGAGGCAAAGTGGGGGAAGAGGAATCCAGGCCTGAGTTCAAAATCAAGTCTGATTCAAATTGTGCTGGTCCCTCCCCTCCTCTCCAGACCCCACCCTCTACTCTTCCTATGGCCAAGCCCATAGCTTCCCCTGCCTGGGAAGTCCAGAGATCTGATGCGCATGCTCAACTTTCTCTAACTACATTTGCAGCTTCAGGCTCAGCCCTTCCCAGCCTGGCTGTGCTTCTGAGACAACCTTAGAAAACCCTTTAAATTCCAGATATGCTCGTTTTGTTCATAATTTTGCTAACCTGCTTTTGTCTTTAATTAGTCATCTTATAAAGCATTTGTATGGTGAAAAGCCCGACAGACAATATAGAGGGGTTAAAGAAGAAAAATTTAAGCTGTATAAGAATGACAATCATCAACATAGTTCAAGACTCTGCTTCTTTTGCCATGGAAGGGTATATATTGTACAGAAATGTAAAAGTAAGGGGCAAGGTATTGATATGAGTGTTGGGGATTTTAGATATCAGAATCAAAAGTGTTCTGAATTCACTCAGAGTAATAGTATCAGTTCAGAGGTTACATAGGATTTCTATGCTATTACATATACATTTTGAAATTAATGGTATGGGTTTATTTTCATAGAGATTTTAATGCTTTTGAGATTGTGTCTTATACTTAGTTTCTAAAACAAGGAGAATATTTGTAAAAGCTTTTTATAGTCATGTGATCAAGTTTATATTTTATAATACTCTTTAAGTTCATATTCATTTAGATTTCCTTAGTTTGAATTTCACTGTCTTTTATTGTTCCATGTGTATTTTCTTCTATTCATTTATCTAATTTTGAAAAAATTGCAAGATGGTTTTGATTTCATAATACAGTGTTAATTCTAGGAGTATTGTGCTCCCATATTCTGAGTTGTTTGTTTTTGTTATTTTTTCTCAACTGATTATTTGATCAAACTCTTTAAAGCATTTCCCTGGCAAATTGTTTGCCATGGCAAGTGTAAATTGATTCTAGAAGTATTATTTTTGATAAGCATATTCCAAAAAAAAAAAAAAATGAGGGGAACATTTGTAAAAGTTTTCTTTTTTCAAAAAAAAAAGTTTTCTTTGAGATTCTGTTGTGCTTTAACTTGTATTTAAATATGTTCTGATTTTTCACAAAAGTAATTGTATACTAAGTAAAAAAAATGGGTATTATTTGAAATTGTTGCATAATTATATATTGTGTTCTGAGTCAAGATGTATTCACATTTTTTGCAATCATTTATTATCCTCAATTTTAAATCCATATGAGACTTGAATTATGGGAACTTATCATTTAAGACATTAATTGCCTTTATTCTGAGTTATCAGATGCCAGTTGGCCAAGATGCCATCCAATCACAAGAGGAATACATGCAAGAGCAGACACTGAACTGTCACATGAGGGGAGACATGCATGAAGTCAAGGTATGGCCGAGGGAACGGCTTTTGACTAATGTTGAGGTTGGATTCTCTTGGTTTAATATTTTATTTTATTTTTCCCCACAATATTGTACAGATGGCTGGAAGTATTCATCCCACCCATCTCACTTCTACACCTGGCTTCTATGCTCTCTCCTATATGCCTGATGCCATGGACATCTCAATCCCATGCATCTGATTAAGTCTGACTCAGTTTCCTCCAATATGTTCGGTGCCATGGACATATATTCCATCCACCTATTTTAAGTCTGGCATACTGTATGGGCAATACATATTGCTCAAGTGTGGGAATGCTCACATCCCATCATTTCTCTGTTCTTTTATGGTAACCCCCATAATTATCTCAGGTGTCATGATAAATACAGTGTTGAATTTGGCCTTGACACCTGTTACCAATTATATTAGATTTTTTAATTTCTCATAATGGCATGAGGATAATTAGGCAGATGATGCAAAAAGTGATGAAACAAAGATAAAAAATTATTTTTAATAATTAATATCGCAGCAATTGTCTTCTCAATTACCCTCCATAAGGGGGGGACTATAGTAATATTATAATTTTAAAGAATGGTTCAATTTTTGTTTTATTATATGTTTCATGTGTAACAACTAAGATTCTGAATTCCCTTAGACATGTTTTTGAGAACTTTCATTGTTTGATTTGATTATTGACAAAGCTATTTTAAAGTTCTGTTAAGCTCAATTTTGTAGGAAATTTTCCTGGCTGATTACCAGCATCCACACATCAACCCCTGAAAAGACTTCCATTCCACGACTACACCTAGAGGACATCTGAGAAAAGACTTTCAGAGACTTTAAATGAACAGTTTTGATTTGTTCTTTTTGTTGGTTTTTTTCTCTTTCTGTTATAATATGCACCATCTGTAACATGTATTCTCTGCAGAGGCCCTCCCTTTGCAAGACTAATGTCAAAGCGTCGGTTCATGAGGACAAAAAAAAATCGCCCCTCTGGACAAAACTTTCCTCTCTTCCTTTTCTATATTGTTGTTCACATATTATTAGTTAGCAATAGTTATCAAATTGTTTTTACTGTTCCGTCAAGGAAACATTTTGTTTCTTGAGGAACAACAGGGGGGACTGTAACGATTGGAATAACGCCACCTGCTGGGTACTTACTGTAGAGGAGTTCTGCCCATGAAGGGAAGGTCTTTGAGGGCAAGACCAGGAGTCAGGAAGTGACGCGGGCTAGTGGGAGGAGGAAGGAAGAGACTGGCGCTCAGTCTGGGGCTCTTTCCTCTGGACTCTGGCGGAGAAGGGAGCTAGAAATGTGCTCTCCCTTTAATAGATAGGAATCTAGGCCTTTTTCTCTCTCTTTACCAAATTCTTATTCTCCTTAATAAATGCTTAAAAGTCTAACTCTTGCTAAAGCTTATAATTTATTGGCGACCACTCATTAGATATTTTAGACAGTTTAGCTAGAATTTTAGCCTTAACAGTATATTTCTTTTTATGTATTTATGTGTTTTATATGTTTATGGACTTTTCTACATGTGTGTATACATGTATGTGTTATAGGTGGGGGTGGTATTAAAAGAAAATTAGGGGGCAGCTAGGTGGCACAGTGGATAGACCACCAGCCCTGGATTCAGGAGGACCTGAGTTCAAATCCGGCCTCAGACCCTTGACACTTATTAGCTGTGTGACCCTGGGCAAGTCACTTAACCCCAATTGCCTCACCAAAATAAAAAAGAGAGAGAGAGAGAGAGAAAATAGGGCTTGGCCTCATCTAGCTTACCTTCTGCTAGAGAGTACAGCATGTAAACATAAATAAACACAAGATAGTTTGAGGATAGTGAGAGCAACTACTACCATCACAACAAAGGGAGTCAGAAAAGACATGTGAGTGATACCTGAGCTGAGCCTCGTAGGAAGCTAAGCAGCCTAAGAGGCAAAGGTAAGGAAAGAGCTCTTGCAAGGAAGGCAAGCACAGACGTGCAGAAGCACCAATGACCAATTGGACTTTTTTGTGGGCACTGAGGGTTAAGTGACTGGCCCAGGGTCACAGAGCTATTACTATATGTGAAGCATCTGAGACCAGATTTGAATTCAGGTTCTCCTGAATCCAGGGCTGGTGCTTTATCCACTGTACCACCTAGCTGCCCCAACCAATTGGATTCTTTTTTTTTTTTTTGCACGGGGCAATGGGGGTTAAGTGACTTGCCCAGGGTCACACAGCTAGTAAGTGTCAAGTGTCTGAGGCCGGATTTGAACTCAGGTACTCCTGAATCCAGGGCTGGTGCTCTATCCACTGTGCAACCTAGCCGCCCCCCACCAATTGGATTCTTAACAAGTCACATGACATGTCAGACCTATGCCTATAGCATCTTGTTTTGGCAGCTCTTGGAGTATAGATTCGAGAGGGAAGAGCCTTGAAGCAGGAAGCCCAATTAGGAGGCAAATTTAGCAGTCCAGATGTGAGGTGATAAATGTTTGAACGTGAACACTGGCCCTTGGAGTGGAGATGGATTCTGGCTCTTCTCAGCAGGTCACAGGAAAAAAGGCAAGTAGAAAGGTGATTATGGGGCAGCTGGGTTTCCATATCAGTTCTAAAACTACTAAGCTGTGTGACCATGGGTAAATGACTTCAACTCTCAGTCTCAGTTTCTTTCTAAGATGGCAATCATGCTGCTCAAAGTAACCACCTCACAGGATGGCTGGAAGAAATGTCCCTTGCCAACTTTAAAGCATTCTAGAGATATAAGTTATTATCATTTTATTGCATTTTTTAGGGTTCATTCATACTTTTTAAAACCCTAAGTATGGATGAATACCACACAGAAATCCAAGCAAATTCTTATAAAGTCAGGACACTGGGTAGAGCACAGGAAAAGGATACTGACTCATCACACACAAAAAAAGAGGTAGGTCTCATGAAAACCCCATTTGCACTCCTGGGTTATCCAACCCTCACACAAAAAGGCATGTTTGTATATGACAGTAAATCTCTCTCTCCTTTAAGGCACAGAACAAGCATCACCCACGTGAAGCCTCTTCTGATTCCCTGTGAGAATCAGGGTGCCACCCCCTGCTGAGAAAGACATTGTGATAACCAGAGTGATGGAACCACCCCCCAAAAAATAGAAAGCATGTGACTAGCATCCAGAAGCTGCCTGGCATCCAGAAGTAACATCTATTCATAGACCACCTGTAAGTCATGTCAATCAATGGATCAGCCAATTAACTTGGAGCTGTGTGGGGGGACCACCCCTCTTCCTGTCCTGCAGGAAGCTTCCTCTCCAACAGACTGAGAAACTGTCTCTTTCATGGGGGAACAAGCCTGTGGTGGCAGAAGCAGGCAGGGTAGACAGATCTCCTAACTTTCTGAACTCCACATGTTCTCTTTTTACTAATACCTGGTATGCTTTAATAAATGCTTAATGCCCAAAGATTGGTGCTAAAACTTCTAATTTAAGGCGACCGCACATTTAGATTTTAAACATTACATCCCCCAACATTCAAAACTGCTTTGTATTAAACTATTTTGTATATATTTGTTTTTGTTCCCTTCATAATTCTTTTATGTGTTCTCATTCAGTCATTTTTCAGTCATGTCTGATACCTCGTGACCCCATTTGGGGTTTTCTTGGGAGAGATGATGGAGTGGTTTGATATTTCCTTCTCCAACTCATTTTACATATGAGGAAACTGAGGCAAATAGGGTAAAGTGACTTGCCCAGGGTCATACAGCTAGTAAGTATCTGAGGCCAGATTTGAACCCAGTGATTCAGTCCATTGTGCTCTTTCTGTCTCTGTCTCTCTCTCTGGATCTGAGAAGTGTGAAATATACTTTCAGATGAGACAATATGGCAAAATGAAAAGGGGATGGTGGGGAAGAATAAGCATGTTATAGTCCCTACTAATGATAGCAATAATAGCTAGCATTTATATTGTACTTACTATGTGATAAGCACTTTACAATTATTATCTCATTTGATCCTCACAACAACCCTGCAAAGTAGATGCTATTATTATTACTTCTATTTTACAGATGAGAAAACTGAGGAAAATGGAGGTCAAATGACTTATCCAAGGTCACACAGCTAGTAAATGCCAGAGGCCAGATCCTAATGCAAGTCTTCCTAACTCCACTGGGAAGCTCTTTAAGGCATGGTGTTATTCAACTGCTTCAGGAAACACTTGAAAGAACACAAACCTAAGAGAGGGAGATAGGGACTGCTAATTCTAAGACTCATCCTAGTACTGGGATCCCTCAGAACCTATTTATACAACCATGGACAAGTTCTTTTGCCTCCATTTCCTCATCTGTAAAGTGAAGAGGTTGGATTAGATTTATCGTTAAAGTCCCTCTAGTACAGGATGGGGTTTTTTGTTTTGTTTTGTTTTTTCCATAAACGTATTTTATTATTTTCCAGTTAAATGTAGAGATAGTTTTCAACACTTGTTTTTTATAAGATTTCTAGTTTCAAATTTTTCTCCCTTCCTCCTCTCCCTCCCCGCTCCCTAAGACAGCAAGTAATCTAATATAGGTTATATATGTACAATCACATTAAACGTTTCTGCATTAGTCATCCTGCGTAAGAAGAATCAGAGCAAAAAGGAAAAGCCTCAAAAAAGAAAAACAAAAAAAAGTAGAAATAGTATGGTTCAATCTTCATCCATATTCCACAATTCTTTTGGGGGGGGGGATTTGGAGAGCATTTTCCATCATGAGTCCTCTGGAACTATCTTGGACCATTGTATTGCTGAGAAGAGTCAAGTCTATCACAGGTGAACAACACACAATGTTGTTGATACTGTGTCTAGTACAGGATGTTTTTAATGTGGGGTCTGAATTTTTTTAAAGTATTTTAATAACTACATAAATGATTGGTTTACTTTGTGATCTTATCTATTTTATTTAAGCATTTAAATATGTCATTTTGAGATGAGAATAGCTAGGTGGTACATCACAGGGCTTGAAATAAGGAAGACTCATCTTTGTGAGGTTAAATCTGGCTTCAGACACTTACTGGCTGTGTGACCCTGGACAAGTCACTTAACCCTGTTTGCCTCAGTTTCCTCATCTGTAAAATGATCTGGAGAAGGAAATGGCAACCCACTCCAGTATCTTTGCCAAGAAAACCCCAAATGGGGTCACAGAGAGTCAGCCACAACTAAACAACAACAAAGTCAGTTTGCCTAAACTGCATAGCAGAGATGGTTTTGAAGTCCCGTAGGACTGAATAACAACAAGAATTCTGAGAAGGCTTCACCAGACAGCCGAAGGGATCACTAAAAACACAAAAAAATCATAAATTTCCTCATCTGAAACTCTTGTGTCTCCTGATTTTCACTGAGAGGGTAAAGAACTTGTACAAAGACTAGATTCCTCTCTCCTGCCTTCAGAATGGAGGGAGCAGAGAAAAAAGTCAACAGCATTGGGACCGATTTCCCTGCTATGGCCTACAGAAGAAAATGGTGGTGTGGGCTGATCTTTAGGGTCTCTTTCTAGGGGTTGATGGAGGAATCAAAGTTTGCTGTGGTGATTTTACTTTGCTAGCTCAAAGACTATATTGGAACCAAAAAAAAAAAAAAACCAAGAAAGAAAGAGTGAGTGAAGTGTGTGCTTGAGGAGAGGGTTGGGTTGGAGGGGGGCCTGGGATTAAATTAAATTCAAACCAGTCTCCTGTCCGAGGCAGGCCTGGACCATCCCACAGGCTTGGTGGACTGTAGAGACAAACTTCATTGTTTGATGGGAAGAGTTCCTGGGGCTTGTTACTCTAGCAGACAGGCATCATGGGAAAACCTCAGGCTTTTTTTATAGGAGCCATCTAACCATGGATTTCCCCTTCTTGCCTCAGCACTGACCCGCAGCTAGCCTTCCAGCCTACGTCCAACTTTTTTTGAAAGGCAAAAGCTCTCCCTTGGTGGTTTTTGTGATGGGCACAATCAGCTGCTCTGGGGAGACCACCCAACTCACTTCCATTCACAAACTGAGTCTGAGCCTCCCAGGAACAACACAGAACAAAGCCCCCAGTCTCTGTGCCAAGGGGCCTTCCTCCTGCTTAGTCCCCCTCTCACCACCACCCCCTTCCAACCCCTCTTCCCCCCTTCCCAACTTCCTATCCCTGCCAAGCCAAAGTGGTGATTCAGCCAGTCTGGCCTTTACTTTGCCTGAGGCTCTCTCTGTGGGAAAGAAGGGGATAAAATGCAAATAGGTTCTTCTGGAGTCATCAGTTAAATATTGAGTCACATGGGTTTCTGCTGCCATCCTGTGGCAAAGGTCTTTTTCTAGTGAAAGCCACCCATGAGTAGACCCTACAGAAATTCAGCTGACAGAGTCCCAAACTTATTTCTAAATAAACCAAAGAAAGACTGGAAATGGACAAAATAGCTCTTAACAATGTGTGTCAATTAATACTACCATGAAAATGAAAGCAATACTGAAAGACAGCCAGACTAAATGTGGTTGCAGTGACCAGTTTGTTAAAAACGGTTAATGAAATATTGTATATTTTCCTCTCCGATAAGAGGTGAAGGACTTTGGGAGCAGAATGTTGCATACACTGTTCTGTGTACTGGTTTTATCAGTCTGTTCTGCTTAACTGCTTGTTTTGGGTTTTTACAACAGGGTTCATGTGAGGAGGGAAATATTGGGAAATGACTGTGATTTTTTTTTTAAAGCACCAAAAAGAGATGTAGGTAATGCCTGAAATGCTAGCTGGAATAGGAGGTGAAGAAACTAGGTTCAAATTCCAACTCTGTCACTTCCTTGTTTGACCTTCATCAAGTTACCTAATTTCTCTGGGTCTCAGTTTCCTCATTTGTAAAATGAGGGAGTTGAACTAGATAAGCTCTAAGGTCTCTTCCAACTCAAAGCCTTTTATCCTATGATGAAATTGGGACTTACTATTCCTAAAATGAAAGAAATTCCATAGAAAACAGAGCAGTATCATGGAAAGAGAGACAGAGAGACAGAGAATGGGAAAAATTCCCATGGTTTTTCCTATCCAAGAAGAATTGCTTTTCCATAAGGATTTTTTTTAATCCTTATTTTAAATTCCTAGTAATGAAGTATCCAGGGGGCAGGTGGGTGGTGCAGTGGATAGAGAACTGGGCTTGGAATAAGGAAGATTCATTTTCCAGAATTCAAATCCAGCCTCAAATACTTACCAGCTGCATGACCCTGGGCAAGTCACTTAACCCTGTTTGCCTCAGTTTCCTCATCTGTAAAATGAGCTGGAGAAAGAAGTGGCAAATCACTCCAGTATCTCTGTCAAGAAAACCCCACGGGGCAGCTAGGTGGTACAGTAGATAGAGCACCTGCCCTGGAGTCAGGAGTACCTGAGTTCAAATCCGACCTCAGACACTTAACACTTACTAGCTGTATGACCCAGGGCAAGTCACTTAACCCCCATTGCCTCATTAAAAAAGAAAAAAATAAAAAAATAAAAAAAAACAAATGGGGTCACAGAGAGTTGAACCAAACTGAACAACAACAATGAAGTATCCATTCTTCTAATAGGAAGTTTATTCTTCCAAGTAATAATAATTCATCCTTATGTAATGCTTTATGGTTTACAAAGAGCTTTCCTCACAAGAACTCTGTGAAGTGGGCAATACAAGCGCTCTTATCTCCATTTTCCACTCTGGACCTAAGTTTCCCAATTTGTAAAATAAGAGATGACAATACAGTTCCTTTATACTTTAAATCCATGATCCTATAATTTTACAGACAGAGAAACAAAGTCAGAATGATTTAGTGACTTGCCTCTAGTGACAATCATACAACTATTAACAGTTTGATGTTAGAGCCTAGTTTTGACTTCAGGTTTCCTGGGTCTAAAACCACCAGTCTCACTGATAAAACGTGCCTATGCTCATAAGTAGCTACATTAGGTTTGATATTCTACTTATGCTTTCCTTACCAAGCAGTTAGGCAGTGTAACGGATAGAGTGCTGGGCCTGGCGTCAGGAAGACTCATCTTTGTGAGGTCAAATCTGGTCTCAGACACTTAGTAGCTGTGTGATCCTAGACAAGTCACTCAGCCCTGTTTGCCTCAGTTTCCTCATCTATAAAATGAACTGGAGAAGGAAATGGCAAATTACTCCAGTATCTTTGCCAAGAAAACCCCAAATGAGCTCATAAAGCGTCAGACATGACTGGAAAATGACTAAACAACAAAAAAAATTTTCCTTAATTTTCTTCCTTTGCTATTAAATACATTCCTCATTGAGAGGCAACATGGCATAGGAGATAGAGGGCCAGCCTTGGAGCCAGGAAAACTTGGATTTTAAGTCAAGCTGTGTAACTCCAGGATACTCACTTAACCTCTCAGTGTCCCAGAGAGCCCTCTCAGTTTCAAATAAATCGTGAATCAGCATCACTTGGAGGAGATCCCACATTAAGGATCCATTTCCCTTACACAAATGAAATCACAGATCAGAGCCAAAATTGAAAACATCCTTCATTATCAACTTAAATAATAGGTTTCTTCATAGAGTCATTTCTTGAAGGAATGATAATTCTCCCCTCCCCCCATTAGAATGTTAGCTCCTGAAGGATCATTAGACCCTCCACCATCACCACCACCCCCAGCCTGTAGCTCAGGGTCTTGCACAAAATAGGAACTTAATAAGTATTTTTGGAACTGAATTGAGTTATCCTTAGAAATCCTCTAATCCAACCTACTCATTTTACAGATGAGGAAAGTGGGGCCCAGAAAAGTTTAACAGCTTGAACGAGGCCACCGAGCTAATAAATAACAGAGCCAGGACAAGAAGAACCAAAGTTTCCTAGGTTTCAGGGATGAGCTAGAAAATCTTAACAACAGGCTCACACACAGTCTTTTAAATTTAATTTGCCTTATTAAAATTTTCTCCATCACTTTAATAAGTCTAGGCAAACAACAAAACAATAAATCAAGCATTGATTTGATTTTTCCAAGATATAAATGCATGAGCTGAATTTAACAATCATCTCTCCAGATTAACAATCAGCTTTCTTTTTCCCCCTTTTCTTCTTTTTTTCTCTTTCTTTTCAACAATCAGCTTTCTGATGCCAGTTTAAGCTGGTGCCACTATGAGCCAACTCCAGAACATACATGCCAGGCTCCCTGTCAGGTGCTCTTTTCATCATACCTCAGTGCCTCTTCCTTAGACCTTGAATGGAACTGATCAGGGCTGTGTTGTGTTCAGTTTAAGGTAGGAGAGAAAATATCATTTTCTATTATATTAATAACCTATTCTTAATTAGAATCAAGGCTTTTTATTTCCTCATTCAGAGACCAGCCTCTGTAGGTCAGTCAGCTAGTTTCTGAAGGTCATGGCTGATAGAAGAGATTGCCCTAATTCTCGGGGTACATGCTCCTTGATCTTGGGCCAACTAGGAGACCTTTCTTCTGTTTTGTGTAAACAAAATCTAATCTAGGTGAATTCTTGCCCGGAGAGAATAAGCCCATGTCCTTGCAGCTGAGTCTCATGACCAAGCCACATTCTCAAAATTTTTTTTTTTTCCCCTGGGGCAATGAGGATTAAGTGACTTGCCCAGGGTCACACAGCTAAGTGTCAAGTGTCTGAGGCCAAATTTGAACTCAGGTCCTCCTGAATCCAGGACTGGTGCTTTATCCACTGCACCACCTGGCTGCCCCTGAGCCACATTCTCATTAGGAGGAGCTGAAGACTTCTATTCCACCCCCTCACTAATACACCCAACCCATCATTAATTGTTCATCAGTCAGGGTTGATTTTCACCTGTCAGGGGCACCCCTTCTCTAAAAGTATGTTAAGGTTCCCAGTCTCTTTGTATCTTTGTCTTGGGTTACTGGGAGAAACTACTGACCCTCAATTTATTGATTATTAGCTAGTCTAATTGAGAAATTATTAATTACCCAGAAACTCTGTCTCTCTGGCTTTTCATTCATCACAGGTATTACATATTGATAAGCTAGACAAGGGTCTATAGTTTGTTAATCAGGATGGTGAAAAGCTTTGAATCCATGGTGAAGATCTGTTGAAGAAACTGGGAACATTTAGCCCATAGAAAAGTGTGTGCATGCATGCGTGCATATGTGTGTGTGTGTGTATGCACATGCAGTGGAGGGGGGGTGGGGTTCCCTTGTTCTGTTTGGTCCCAGATGGTAGAACCAAGAATAATGGGTGTTGTTTAATCACTTTTCGGTTATGTCTGACTCTCTGTGACCCCATTTGGGATGTCCTTGGCAAAGATACTAAAATGGTTTGCCATTTCCTTCTTCAGCTCATTTTACAGATGAGGAAACTGAGGCAAACAAGGTTAAGTGTCTTGTTCAACATCACACAGCTAGTAAGTGTCTGAGGCCAGATTTGAACTCATAAAGATGAGTTCAATAATAATAACTCCAGGCCTGGAGCTCTATTCACTGTGCCACCTAGCTTTGAGGAAAAATGAGTAGAAGTTGCAAAAAGGATCATTTAGATTTGATGTCAGTAAAAACTTTTTTAATTAGAATTGTCCAAAAGTGGAAAGGACTGCCTGGAGAGAGGTGATGGGCTTCTGTTAGCTCAGTTTTCAAGTAGAGATTGGATGACCACTTGTTGAGGATATCACAGTGGAGATTCTTTTCATGTATAGCTTAGCACAGGGTCTTATACACAGTAGGCACTTAATAAATGTTTATTGATTGATTATAGGCAAACCTGGATGACTGCTGAAGTCCTTTCTAATTCTGAAATACTATGATTCTTCTCTGTAGCTTTTTTCTTCATGAATTTTGAATGTTATTTTTTATGCAAAAGGGCATGGGATAAGGAAACACTTTTATGCTGTGAAGAAAAATGCCTGTGGATTTCCTTAACCCTCTGGGTCACTTCTTTCCTCACTATGTTTCTCAAGTGCTTTAAGGTTTGCAAAGCACTACGTGTGTATGTATATGTGTGTATCTATTCTCATTTGGTTCCCACAGTCACTCTACAAGTCAGGTGCAATTATTTATTTATTTGTTTGTTTGTTTATTTATTTATTTTTGGTGAGGCCATTGGAATTAAGTGACTTGTCCAGGGTCACACAGCTAGTAAGTGTCAAGTGTGTGAGGCTGGATTTGAACTCAGGTCCTCCTGACTCTAGGGCTGGTGCTCTATCCACTGTGCCACCTAGCTGCCCCTAGGTGCAATTATTATCCTCAACTTTCAGATGAGGAAGCTGATGCTGAGAAAGATAAGTGACCTGCTCAGGGTCACATAGTTAAAAAGTGAGGCAGTAAAATTTGAACCCAGGTGCTCTTGACTGCTAAGCAGAGTGACTGCTAAAACGCTTTGTCCCCTCCCCACCTCTCTCTTGCTCTCTGTCTTGCTCTCTTGCACTCTATCACTCTCTATTACTCTTATTCTTGTTCTCACCTACTAATAGGAAAAAAGAAATATGAAACATATAATAGACAAGCAATTTGCTTATCTCTGCCTTTTTAAAGGGCAGCTGGGTAACTCAGTGGATAGAATTCCAGGCCTAGAGTTAGAAAGACTCATCGTTGTGAGTTTAAATCTGGCTTCAGACACTTAGTAGCTGTATGACCCTGGGCAAATGACTTAACCCTCTTTGACTAAGTTTTCTCATCTATAAAATGAACTGGAGAAGGAAATGGCAAACTATTCTACCATGAAAATCCCAAACGCCGTCACAAAGAATTGGATATGACTGGAATGACTGAACAGTAACATCAAATAGTATTCCATCATTTGTTAAACATTCCCCAATTAATGGATCCCCCCCCCCTTAGTTTCCAGTTCTTTGCCACTAGATAGATAGGCAACTAGGTGATGCAGCAGATAGGATGCCAGGTCTGAAGTCAAAAGACCTGACTTCAGATCTGATCTTAGACACTTAATTGTTGTGTGACTGTGAGCAAATCACTTAACCTTTTTTTTTTTTGCCTCATCTGCAATATGGAGATAATAATAGTGCCTACCTCCCAGGGTTGTTGTGAATATCAAATGAGATCATATTTGTAATGAGATCCTATTGTACTTACATAATAGGTACTATAGAAATGCTAGTTATTATTGTTATTATTATTATATATTACTATAAATATGTATATGGGTCCCTTCCCTCTTTCTTTGATATCTTTGGGGTACAAGCCTAGCAATGCTATCCCTGGGTCAAATCTGCTAACTTCTTACAAAGAGCTCTGTCGGAATTTGTTAGATCTGGATGTACCATGCCATAAACCCACCCTGGGAACAAAGTTGCAAACCACAAAATGGTGCCTTTGGCATATGTCTGAAACCTGTGCACAGGGCAGCCTGTTCATGCTTTTGCTTCTCCGTCTACTTCCTGGGATCTTCCAAAAAGGAGCATTGTGTAGCCCCTCAGTCAATCTCAGCCCTGCTGTTCTTGTTCACAATGGGTCAAGACCCTAGTCATAAATAATGGTCTCTTTTCCTTTTCAAGGTTTTCCTTGATCTTTCTTTTTTAAAAAAGACCAAAACCTACTCAGGGAAACAAAGCCTTGAGGTTTGAGAAAAAATTGTCATCCTTTTTTTTTTTTTTTTACCTCAAACTTCCCTTCTACTTTAAGATTTCTGTTGAAAGACAGATGGAGTCCCTTGATTAGGAGCAAAATTGTGTAGAGCAATCGAACTTGAGAGCACTCTTTATGTGTCTTTTTTGTTCAATTAACCATCATTTTTCTGTTTCTCTTATCTCTCCCCCTCCCCCAATTAGAGAAAAATTAAAATCTTGTAACAAATATGTATAGTCTAGCAAAACAAATTCCTGGATTTGTTGCATCTAAAAATACATGTCATTCTGCACCTTGAGTCCATCATCTCTGTCAAGAGTAGGTAACAGGCTTCATCAACGAGTCTCCAAAGTCTCTGTTGGTCATTACAATGATGAGACTTCTTCGATCTTTCAAAGTTAATTGTTTTTAAAATGTTGTTGTTTTGGGGCAGCTAGGTGGCACAGTGGATAAAGCACCAGCCCTGGATTCAGAAGGACCTAAGTTCAAATCCGGCCTCAGACACTTGACACTTACTAGCTGTGTGACCCTGGGCAAGTCACTTAACCCCCATTGCCCTGCCCCCCACCAAAAAAAATGTTGTTGTATAAATTATTGTACTGGTCCTGCTCACTTCACGGTGTATCAGTTCACACAGGTTTTCTATATGGGTCATTTCGCTTGGTCCATAGGGAAGAAGAAGGGAATAAGCCTTTATACAGTGCCTGCTATGTTAAGCATTTTTACAATTATCTCATTTTTGATGGTCACAACAACCTTGGGAGGTAGGCACTATTATCACTCCCATTTTATAGTTGAAGAAACTGAGGCAATCAGGAGTTAAGTGATTTGCCCAGGATCACACAGCTATTAAGTGTCTAAGGCTGGATTTGAACTCAGGTCTTTTTGTTTTGTTTTTTTGGTTTTGGTTTTGGATTTGGGGCTATGAGGGTTAAGTGACTTGCCCAGGGTCACACAGCTAGTAAGTGTCAAGTGTCTGGGGCCTCATTTGAACTCAGGTCCTCTTAAATCCAGGGCCGATGCATTATTCACTATGCCACCTAGCTGCCCCCTGTGAACTCTGGTCTTTTTTATTCCAGGCCTATTGTTCTACCCATTATGTCAATGGCTGCCTCCATAACCTTTGTCTTTTACATTTTTTAACTGATTTCCTTTGTTTTTACATCACCTTTATTTCTAAATACATTGGTTCCCCTTCCTTTTCCAAACTGAGTTATCTCTTGAAATAAAGTATTTAAAAAAAAAATAACTGCTATGCTAAACTAACCAATGTATCGGCCTGACAGTATATGTAATATTCTACACCCATATGCCCCCATTTCCTCAAAGAAAGGAGGGACATGCATTTTCTCAGCTATTTTCCAGGGTTCAGATCATATAATCACAAAGTATTCAGTTTTATTATGATGATCCTTCAGCTATTGTGGTCATTGTATATATCACGTTCCTGGTTCTTATTTCATTCTGCATTAGTTCATATGTCTTCCCAAACTTCTCTGAATTCTTCAAATTTGTTTTTCTTGGAGTACAGTAATATTCGATGGCCTTCATGAAAAATTTGGTTAGTTCTTCCCCAGTTGACAGCCCTGGGCAGCAAGGTGGTGCAGTTGATAGAGTACCAGGCCTGAAGTTAAGAAGACTCATCTCCCTGAGTTCAAATTTGGCCTTGGACACTTATTAACTTTGATGCTGGGCAAGTTACTTCACCCTTTTGCCTTGGTTTCTTCATCTGTAAAATGAGCTAGAGAAGCAAATGGCAAACCCCTCCAGTATCTTTGCCAAGAAAACCCCAAACGGGGTTGGACATGACTGAAAAATGACTGAACAACAACAGTTGACAGCCCATGATCTCCAAAAAAAAAAAATTTTTTTAATCAAAATTCCAAGTCCTTTTATTGAAAATGGGATATTTATCTATTTCTCTCACAAAACAATAACAACTTAGCAAAGATATCTAGCTTCTAGTCTTGACTCTGACCGTATCATACTATAGGCATTTTACCTCTCTAGGCTTAAGTTTCTTTCTCTGCCAAATGACATTGAATGAGATGACCTCTAAGGTCCCCTCTGACACATTAACTTTCTCCGGTTCTATGATTTTACATAAAAACTTTTTTTTTATATTTGGAATACAAGCAGCCTAAAATTGTTGGCTTGTAGTTACTGACAGTGTTTAATTGATTTCCAGACACAGTATACTGGAGAAGGTGCCAGATTTAGAGCCAGAGTCCCTAGGTTCCAATCCCCACTTTGCTGTCTTGGACAAATCATTTAATCTCTTCTCAGTTTCTGCATTTTTAAAGTGAGGTTTTAGATGATGGGTGGGGTTCCCTCCAACCCTAAGACTTTGACCCTATGACCCTATTTACCTTCAGGGACCACATCACCTAACCCTGACTCGATCAACATATGGCTAAAAAATGGGTTTTTGTGTTCCTACTATGCACAAAGCACCCTGATATATTGTCCTGTGTGGTAAAAAAAATATGAAAGTTTTTTAACAGTCAGTTAGGATAACTGAAAGACTCCAGTTTTTGAAGGACCACCCTTTTGGGGAGGAGACCAACAGTCCACCTGCTGCGCACGTCAGACTGCCTGCTACGCACTCGACTTCCAGGGTGGGGAGAACGGAAGTGGGGCTTTTTCCTGCTCCTTGGGTCTCCTGGCTGCGCTGCACAGACAGACGTGGACTGGAGTTTGACTCGGCCCGGCTCTGGGTTAACAGCACGCGCTTGACTCGGTCTTTCTCCCCAAAAGTGGCCTTGGGTTTTTGGTGAGTTTTATACAGAATATAGACTAAGCCTAGACTTAAGACGATTTGTCTTGTATTTCTACTTTCCTATCCTTCTAATCAACATCACCTTGTGACTACCATACAATAAAGGCTCTATCTAGAAAACCAGAAGCTTCTTCCATTTACTAGTCTGGGAGATAAATTAAGGGAAAGGTTAAGTAGGGGAGATTTATGATCTAATATTTATCTTTTTATCTCACAGTTTGGCGACCCCTGAAGGGATCTTAAGGACCCTCCCACCCTCCCTAGTTTGGCCATGAGCCACCTAATTTAGTGGACTTTCTCTTAAATACCTCCACTGACTTTGCCTCATTTGCCTAATCTTTTATCTCACACCTGGGAGGAAACATAAAGAGATATGACACACAGTCTTTGGCCTTTGGCCTAGTAGAGGTTAAGGTTTCAGAGAGGGATAAATAATTTCTCCCTAATATTAACAATGTTTTTTTTTTCTTTTCTTTTTTTTTTTTTTTGGTGGGGGCAATGGGGGTTAAGTGGCTTGCCCAGGGTCACACAGCTAGTAAGTGTCAAGTGTCTGAGGCCGGATTTGAACTCAGGTCCTCCTGAATCCAGGGCCGGTGCTCTATCCACTGTACCACCCAGCTGCCCCAACAATAAGTTATTTAATAATCATGTCTTTCAGCTCCTTGAAGATGGGGACTGTCTTTTACCTCTTTTTGTATCCTTGTGGCTTATCCGAGTGCCTGGAACATAGAAGGTGCTTAGTAATTATTAAATGACTGACCAATGTGGTCTTTTCATGGATATTTGTACCCACCACTACCCCTAGCTAAAGCAAAGTCAATGATTTTGTATCTCTCAGAGTATTTCTGGTTCCTGCCAAACTCACTTTGGCTTCAGTTTTCCAAGTTAACTTTCTATTCTTCTAATCTTGAATTCACTAGGCCAGGTTCAGCCTAGATATTCATTTGAGAGAAACATTGTTTTTTAAAAATTACAGCATTAATATAATTAATATAATGTTCAGTTCTCATTGGCTAGCTTAGGATCTTAGAATTGGAAAATACCTCAAAAGGAAGTCTTTCAGTCCATTCCCCTGACTCCAAAAAATATTATTCCTAAACCAAGCAAGAGTATGGTTCCATTGTTAATGCTATACAGTGAACCACATACACTGAGTGGCTTGTACTGGGTAGAGTTATAGAGAATCAGCAACTTGAGAAGGGACTCTTGGGTCCAAGGCAAGAAAGATAAGAGTTTTCAATGAAGGTAAGAAGCAAAGTGTTTCATAACCTCAGTGAGAAAAAATGGGAAGAAAAGGATTTAGGCCATAAACAAGAGATGGCAGGAGAGGAGATAGAGATACCCAGCCTCAGTCAGACCTGGACTGGTATAGGTTGTACCATCTGTCTAGCCACAGTAAATGATAGATAGATAGATAGATAGATAAGAGATAGATGATTGATAGATAGATGAGAAATAAATTATAAACATATGAGAGAGATGGATGGATGATAGATGATAGATAAAAGATAGATCGATAGATGAAAGACAGAGATATATAGATGATAGATATATAGATGAATAGATACATAGATAGATGATAGATAGACACATACATACATATACATATGTATATTATATATAATATATATTATCCTAGTATTAAATTAAGCCTGCCCTGTATCTGTTGTCTTGTTTACCTGAATGTTTCCAGGGTCTTGAACCTTTTGAAAGAAAGCAAAATGGGCCAGTTTTTGCTCTACCCAGATAGACACTACCCAACTCAAAAAGCAGAAACTTACTATAAGGTACAAATGTCTCACTGCCAACTAGTTTTCAAAGGATACAAAACAACTTAAGGTTTTGCTCTCCTCCCCGCGTCCCAGCCCCAATATGGAACAAATAAGGCAGTCAGAATGCTTTCCATACACACATATTAACCAACAATCCTACATGACCATTCATTGAATCATAGACCTAGGGACCTCAAAGGCCATTGAGTTCTAATTTTTCATTTAACACATAAGGAAACTAGGAGCAATGATTTACCTAAGGTCACTCAGGTAGTATCAGTGGCAGAACTTTGAATCCAGGTCTTTATGCCCCCGAGGCTAGCTTTATAACCACCACACTAGGCTCCCTCATTTTCAAAGTTCATGCTTTGACATGGGACGCTATTTCCTAAGGACGAAGATTTGGACACTAAAATGGGATGCAGCAATATAGCAAAGAATGCAAGGGTATGTTCCCTATCCCACAAATTCCTGGGATTCATTCCCAGACTTTCTTAAAACATTTTACTTAGACATAGTTCACAGCAATCATTGCACGCATCTTACCAAAGAAGTCAAGTAGCAAGTTCTTGGTAAAAGGGTATCAGCATTCGTGAGTGCTGTTTTTCTAATTAGAAAATGGTTATGTCACTACATCTGAGAATGTGGTCAGAGCTGGGACTTCTTTGTTTGCACTGACATCTGGTGGTTGTAAATAGGCCAACACCAAATTAACTACTTATAAACATCGAATTAGAAAATTTTACAGACCAGTCCTCTAAGTAAAACCTTAGCTCCAGGACAACACAGTGTCCTGAACGTTGAACTCATATTCCTATGTCATGCCTTTGCACAATGGATTCTCTGGAATACCTTCTCTCTTCCCTTCTGCTATTCTCAATCTTTCAAATGAACTTCTATGAATGCACAGTTTCCCTAATTACCCTGTACACTCTGTGAAAGCAGAAACTATCATTTGTTCTGTATACTATACCGATCATAAAATTAAGCAGCCAATTGACAGGTACTGATATTCAATGAGGTTTTGGAATTTGTCACGGAAGTCAGTTGCTTCGTACTGATGTTTTTGCATTGTGGTCATTTTATTTTCAGTATTATATTGGCAATCCTACCCCAAGAACTTAGTACAATATCTTACACATAGCAAAAGATCTGCACCTTGGACAATTTACTTCATCCCTCTGCCTGAGTTTCTTCATCTATAATTGACTGGTTGGGGAAAATGAACTGTATGATCCAGTGACACTGGCTTCCTTGCTTGCTCAAATAGAACTGCATATCCTCATGCTATAAAATTTCACTTGCTGTCTAGAATATTGTCCTTCTCATTTCCACCTCCTGACTTCTTTCAAGTCTGGCTAAAATCCAGCCTTCAGCTAGCACAATGGATAGAACACTGGTCCTGAAGTCAGAAGGACCCAAGTTCAAATCTAGCCTCAAACACTTACTAGTTGTGTGACCCTGGGCAAGTCACTCAACCCCAACTGAATAGAACATAAGTCCAGCCTTCTACAAGAAGCTCTTCCCAGTAACTTCTTAATCTTAATGCCTGCCTTCCTTCCTTCTGAGGCTACCCTAATTGACCCCATATATATTTTACCATACCAGTGGTTGGGTGAATGTTGTTTCCCTTATTAGAGTGCATTAGAGTACCTTAAAGGTAGGGACTGTTTCATTTGGGGGTTTGGGGTTTTTTTGTTTTTTTTTTCCTTTTTGTATCTCCAGCATTTAACACAATGCCTGGCACATAAGAAATGTTTATGGACCTGTTGCCAGAGAAGGAGTAAGGTGCAATAGAAATATCACAGAGAGAAAATGGACTGGTATCACAGAATAAGACATTTTCAGAGATGGCCAAATTGTTCATTCATTTTGCTTGACTCTACTTATGTGTTGCAAGGGAAGGCTGGGGGAGGGGCCCGTGGGGGAGACTGGAGGAGAGGGGCAAAGATTAGTGGGTAATGATAGAGTAGGAAGGAAGCAAAAGAGGATTTAAAAAATAAATTTAGGGGGCAGCTAGGTGGTACAGTGGATAAAGCACCAGCCCTGGATTCAGGAGGACTTGAGTTCAAATGTGACCTCAGACACTTGACACTTACTAGCTGTGTTACCCTGGGCAAGTCACTTAACCCTCATTGCCCTGCAAAAAGTTTTTTTTTTAAATAAAGAAAAATAAATTTAGAAGAGCGTACAAATAGCACAGTTCTGTAACCACATTTTTAAATTTAATATGCATTTTTAAAAATCACTATATTACAGAAGTTAATGGTTTCATCATATACAATCCTCTTTTTTTTTTGTCCTTGGTATACTGAAAAACTTGTGTTTGTTGTTGTTTATTAAATTCACAGCAAATAATTTTCTCTTTTAAAAAGCAGTAGATCAGGGGCAGCTACGTGGTGCAGTGAATAGAGCACTGGCCCTGGATTCAGGAGGACCTGAGTTCAAAAATCCAGCCTTAGACACTTAACACTTACTAGCTGTGTGACCCTGGGCAAATCACTTAACCCCAATTGCCTCACTAATAATAATAATAATAATAATAATAATAATAATAATAAGCAGTGGATCGGGGCAGCTGGGTGGCACAGTGGATAGAGCACCGGCCCTGGAGTCAGGAAGACCTGAGTTCAAATCCAGCCTCAGACACTAAACACTTATTAGCTGTGTGACCCTGGGCAAGTCACTTAACCCCAATTGCCTCACAAAAAAAAATAAAGTAGAGGGGGCAGCTAGGTGACACAGTGGATAAAGCACTGGCCCTGGATTCAGGAGGACCTGAGTTCAAGTCCAGCCTCAGACACTTGACACTTACTAGCTGTGTGACCCTGGGCAAGTCACTTAACCCTCATTGCCCCCCCCAAAAGCAGTGGATTTGGATTCTGAAGACCTGTGTTCAAATCTTAGCTCTTTCACAAGTCCTGCTATTATTTATTATTTTATTACTATTCGTGTGACCAGGAGAAAGTCACTTAACTTTTTGGGAGCCCAGTTTCCTCATCATAGGAATAATAATAATACCAGGAGTACCTAGCTTCAGTGACCTCAAAGATCCTTTCTGTCTCTCATTCTATGTCCTATGACTAGGTGAGATTTGAATGTGTATATGTGTATGTGTATAAGTGCATGTATACATATACATACAAACATGTACATGTGTGTATATATGTATACATGTATCAACATATACATATATACTTACACAAATATATGTAATTAATGTGTGTGTGTGTGTGTGTGTGTGTGTGTGTGTGTATGTGTGAGAGAGAGAGAGAGAGAGAGAGTAAGAGAGCACTTAGCCCATTGGGTAGAGTGCTGGGCCTGGACTCAGGAAGATTCCTCTTTATGATTCAAATCGAGCCTCAGACACTTACTAGCTATGTGACCCTGGGCAAGTCACTTCACCCTGTTTGCCTCAGTTTCCTCATCTATAAAATGAGCTGGAGAAAGACATGGTTAATCACTCCAGTATCGTTGCCAAGAAAACCCAAATAAGGTTACAAAGAGTTGGACATGACTAAAAAATGACTAAATTACAACTACATATATATGTGTGTATATATATATATATATATATTTGTGTGTATGTATATATGAATATATATATAGGATTAAAAGCAGAGTGATCTAGTGGTTAGATCTATATATGTACATATATAGTTGATAGAATTTTCTATATATATATATTTATGTATTCCATTCTGTATTAATATTTTATATTCATTGGCTATGAACTATTGCACAGGTGGGTAAAATAAGATCATATTGTAAATGAACAAAAATTCTGAAATAAAAGCTCATTCTTTTTAAATGTACTGAAAGCATCCTTGATGCCACCTAGTAATACACAAGTATTAAGTGCTTACTATATCCCAGGCACTATAATAAGCACCGGAAATACCAAGAAGAGCAACAAACAGCCCTTGCTCTAAAGGAGATCTCACTCTAATGAGGGAAACAATGTGCAAACAAGTATGTATAATAGGATGATAGGTATTTCTTCCTTTCCCCAGATTATTTTAACCTCCTCATCCATGTCTCTATAATTTTATATTTTTCATTCCATGTAGTTTGGAATTATGAGTATTTGGGATAGTGACATCTATTAAAATGCATTATCTGCACATTTTTATTACTCAGTGTTATGTTCAGGGTACAATGATCAAGAATTCAATTTGGGATAATGATCTTTTTCTCGTGTAGTTTAAGTTCTCCAGGATATTTTGAGGTCTGTAGTTGTAATTTGGGAGTTTAGACATATGTCAGTCAATGAAAGGTAGCTTCTGACATATCCTAGGCACTAGGTTATATCTTATGAGGTATTACATAGGTAATAAATTTTCATGCCCTACAATTATTGTGCTATTCAGTATCCATTATCTCCTGAAATAATCTACATCGATCCCTAACTACAGATTCCTAAAGGATAGCTCTTCTGTAGTTTCTGGTAGCAATGAACTCATCCTGAATTTCCATTATAAACCCCTCCATTTCTACATACAAATCTTTGACAGTCAATTTGCTCGAGGCAATTAGGTACAATGGATAGATGGTGCAAGGTGGGCTTGGAGTAAGAAAGACCTGAGTTCAAATCAAGCCTCAGATCTTTACTAATTGTGTGCTTATGGGGAAGTCAGTTAATCTCTGTGAGCCTCAGTTTCCTCAATTGTAAAATGAGAATAATAATAGCACTTACCTCCCAATTTGACTTGATTCCCATCTTGGGATTTCACCATATTAATACTGGACTTAGTGTGGACAGCCAATTGGTCATTATAATTTCTAATAATAAACATTTTTATCTATAATTTTGAGTTCCAAATTTTATCCCTCCTTTCCCTCCCTGCTCCCTGAAGCAGTAAGCAGTCAGATGTAGGTTATACATATGCAATTATGTAAAACATTACTATATTAGTCATTTTCTACAAGAAAACTTGAGTAAAAGGAAAAAAATGAAAGAAAGTAAAAAATAGCATGCTTCAGCCCGTGTTCCATCAATATCAGTTCTTTCCTTGGAGGTGGATAGTTTGTTTCATCATTAGTCCTTTGGGATTGTCTTAGATCATTATATTGCTGACAATAGTTAAGTCATTCACTTCATCAAAAAATATTGCTATCAATGTACACAACCTTCTCTTGGTTCTCCTTACTTCATACAAGTCTTTCCAGGCCTTTCTGAAATCATCTCACTTGTCATTTCTTATAGCACAATAATATTCCATCACCATCATATACCACAGTCTGTTTAGTCATTCCCCTGTTGATTGGCATTCCTTTGATTTCTAATTCTTAGCCACCACAAAAAGAGCTGCTATAAATATTTTTGTACAAATAGGTCTTTTTCCCTTTTGGGGGATGTCTTTGAGATATAAACCTAGCAGTAGTATTGCTGGATCAAAGGGTATGCACAGTTGTAAAGCCCTTTGGACATAGTTCCAAATTGCTGTCCAGAATAGTTGGACCTTTTCACAAATCCACCAATAGTAGATTAGCATTCCAGTTTTCCCACATCCCCTCCAACATCCAAAATTTTCATTTTTTATTATATTTGTCACTCTGATAAGTGTGAAGTAATACCTCAGAGTTGTTTTAATTTGCATTTCTCTGATCAATAGTGATCCAGAGTATTTTATGTGATTATACATAGCTTTGATTTCTTTGTCTGAAAACTGCCTGTTCATATCCTTTGACCATTTAACAATTAGGGAATGACTTGTATTTTTATAAATTTGACTCATTTCTCTAAATATTTGAGAAATGAGGCCTTTATCAGAGATACTTGCTTCAAAAATTCTTTCCCAGTTTTCTGCCTCCCTTATAATCTTGGTTATATTAGTTTTGTTTGTGCAAAACCTTTTTAATTTTATATAATCAAAATTATCTATTTTACATTTTGTTTTGCTCTATATCTTCTTTGGTGCTAAATTCTTCCTCTGTCCATAAATCTGACAGATAAACTATTCCATGCTCTCTTAATTTGCTTATGATATCACCCTTTATGTGTAAATCACGTATCCATTTGGTCATTATAATTTCATAGTGATCAGTTTACATGATTTCTGGGTTGTTGATGTTTCTATTCACATTGTTGTGGTAATACAGGCGTGTTGTTTTCCTGACTCTTCTCATTTCACTTCTACTTTCTTTACTTTTTTTATTTTAAATTTTTAGATTTTATTTTTTAAATTCCAAACTTAACAGACACTTACAAACACAAACTTTTCTATATACAAAGAAGAACAGGGAAAAAAGATTCAGATTATATAGGCAAATATGAATCTCTATTATGAACAGCTCACTTTTAAGTATATTATAAATTCAGCATATTGGCTCAAAAATTATCCTGCTTTTCTACATTTCCTTCTGATAGCCTTCTGTTTTTTCTCTGCATTTTAAAAAGCCTTATGATGCTCTTTTTTGGTATTGCTAACACTAAACTCCTCTGCCTCCCATTCTCACTCCCTGAAAAATTTAAAACCCTCCCTCATAATAAATAAGCATGGAGTCAGGGGCCATTGCTAGTTATCTTGCCTTTGGACTCTGATGACTCTGGAGGAGAGAGAGAGGCTGAAGACTTTACACAGCTCTGTCTCGCTTAAATCCAATTCACTTGCAAGTCAAGACATCACCCTCCTGATGTTATTGGTCCTCTTTGAGAATGAAGGATGAACAACAACAAGCATAGAATCAAGCAAAACAAATCCACATATTAGCTGAGTCTGGAAGTGCACATTTCATTCTTTACCTCTAGTACATCTCCTCTCTGTCAGAAGGCTGATTGTTTGAGGATGCAGATCATTTCATTGATCAGAGTTCTTAAACCTTTCAAAGTTATTTTGTTTTAGAATAGTGTTGTCATTATATAAATTGTTCTCCTGGTTCTGTTCACTTCACTCCATCAATTCATATAAGTCTTCCTAAGCTTCTCTAAGTCTGTATCTACCATGATTTTTTGTATTGTAATATTATTCTCTTACATTAATGTACCATAATTTATTCAATCTCCAATCAAGGGCACACTTTATTTTCTATTATTTTGCTACAGCTAAAGGAGCTGCTATAAGTATCATTATACTTGTTCATCATTTTCCTATTTCTTTGATCTTTGTGGAGAATAGCATCTTTTAGTTACTTTGGCAGTCCAACTGCTTTCCTAAAATAGCTGGACCAAATTCTAACTCCACTACCACTGCATTATTATTCTATCCATTACCACAAAGGGTTAGACTAGATGATCTAAGGACCCTTATAAAGGGTTAGGAGTTTTCCCTTAATAACTGATTCCCAAACTTTTGGAGTTTTTGTATTCTAATTATACTATACTTGCTTATATGTTCCTGTGGTAAGGGAGGGTTGGAAGTAGATGATGCTCCCATTACCAGTATATATGGGCAAGTAGTTTGTAATTTCTTGTTTTAGAGACTTTACAGGAACATGAAGAGATTAAGTAACTTGCCATAATCACAAAGATAATATATGTCAGAGGTAGGACTTGAACCCAGGATCCCCTGATTCTGAGACTGGCTCTATAGGCATTATGCCATTCCATTTCTCAAATATATTACCTTATCATCTACAAACTCCACTAGGGGAGGCAATATGATATTTACTTCTTTTTGTAGCTCACATAATATTTAGTCCTGACAGTTAAAAATCTGTGTTTTCAGGAGGGTGTGAACTTCTTCCACTGATACTGATTGCAATTAACTATAATTTAGTATATAAGTGTTAGGGAATTATATGGGCATAAAAGAGGTTAAATAATCTGGAATATTGGATCTGGAGTCAGAAGACATGTTTTTGAAACCAAGCTCTGCCACTTGCTACCTGTGTAGTCCCAGACAAATTATTTCCCTTTCTTACATCTCAGTTTTATCATCTATATAATAGGAAGGCTATAATAGATGACCTATAAGACATAATTTTATGATACTGACATTCTTGAAAATATAGAAAAAAGGAAAAAAAGCTGAGTACTATAATCAAGAAAATCATTCAAGCAAACTTTTCTGAATTAGCTTATATATGTATATGTATATATACACACACATATATACATATATATACTTATGTATATTTGTAGAAAGGATCCACAGGATGCTAATATGGAAGTACTTAATCTTCAAACCTCCTAGACATATTATACCTGAGTTCCAAAACTACAATGACAAGGAAAAAAAATCCAGCAAGCTTCAAGAAGACAGATATGGCATACCAAGGGACACCAATAAGAATTATAATAGTTTACCCAACTTAGTTTCACTAAGGAGTGAAAAGTAATTGACTGGAGAAACTAGAATTGCAGGTTCAAATTTCAGAAGCATAATCCATGAACCGAGAATGATCTATTCAAAAAAAATTTTAGTGTGCTATATAAAAGCAAGGGATATACATTTAAATAACATTTGGTCTTTGAAAAGTCCAAAGAAAGGTATATGCATTTCCTTTTTAAAAATATTTTTAAATTTTTTATTTTTAATTAATGGAATAATATAAGCATGTCCATAACAGCACAATATAAAAGATAATGGCACATGAAACTGCAAACCTACTATGCACAACTTGATATTCCTTTCAAATATACCACAAATTTATCATGTAATTTTTTTCTTCCTTCTCCCATATTTCAGAGATTTTTTTTAAAAAAACAACAGGTCGGGGCAGCTAGGTGGTACAGTGGATAAAGCACCAGCCCTGGATTCATAAGGATCTGCTTTCAAATCCAGCCTCAAATACTTGATACTTACTAGCTATGTGACCCTGGGCAAATCACTTAATCTTTATTGCCCTGCAAAAATAAATAAATAAACATACAAACAAACAAATGAATGAATGAATAAAAAATAAATGAATAAATAAATTGAATAACTAGATAAATAAATAATTAGATAAATAGATGAATCAATAGATAAATAAATAAGTAGGTGAATGGATGAATGAATAGATAGATAGATAGATAATAACAGGTCCTCAAACCAAACATAAGTATTTAAAACAATTCAGATTTCTCAAATAAATATAAGCCAGTTCCTAATTGAATGTGAGAAACTTCATAATACTTTATCAACTAAACCAGTAAATGTTTCAGAAAGGTTTTTTGGATTAACAACAACAAAAAGGAAATTAGAAGAGGGAAAGTGCCAGCCAATCCCAAAACAAAGTCTCCATTTCTGATAAAGGGAAAGTCCAAAGGTATAGAAACAAACATAGTGTAAGATGTAGGAATTTTGTTTAGAGTAAGTCAGTTTAGTTTGAGTTAATAATAGTGTTAATAAGAATAAGAAAGATTAATTGAATAAGCATTTAACCAAGAATGTTAGAAAAAATAGACATCTAATAAATGTATCACTAAATGTAGACAAGTCTCCAAGAAAAAAAAAGGATTATGGAATAAAATAAATATAATTAAATTAATTTTGTTTTGAGAATCCAGAATTTCAAACAAAAAAAGAAAGAAAAGAGGGGCAGCTAGGTGGCACAGTTGGATAGAGCACCGGCCCTGGATTCAGGAGGACCTAAGTTCAATTCTGGCCTCAGACACTTAACACTTACTAGCTGTGTGACCCTGGGCAAGTCACTTAACCCCTATTGCCTCACCAAAAAAAAAAAAAAAAGAGAGAATCCAGAATTTCCTAAAAGCTTTGCTATATGAGGTCACCATAGGATGTCACAGAAGCAGGATGGAGAATAATTGCCATAGAAAATGTGGACTGAGATTTGCTAACATGACAAAAAAAGAAAATGATAAATGTTAGAGAAGATGAGGGAAAATTGGGACACTAATGCATTATTGGTGGAGTTGTGAACTGATCCAACCATTCTGGAGAGCAATTTGAAATTATGCCCAAAGGGCAATCAAACTGTACACTGGTTGATCCAGCAATATCACTACTAGGTCTGTATCCCAAAGAGATCATAAAAAGGGGGAAAGGACTTATATATACAAAAATATTTATAGCAGCTCTTTTTGTAGTGGCCAAAAAATGGAAATTAAGGAAATGCCCATCATTTGGGAAATGGCTAAACAAGTTGTGGTGTATGATTGTAATAAAATATTACTGTTCTATAAGAAATGACAAGCAGTATGATTTCAGAAAAACCTGAAAAGACTTACATGAACTAATGCTGACTAAAGTGAGCAGAACCAAGAAAGAGAACATTGTACACAGTAACAGTAATATTGTGCAATGATCAACTGTGATATACTTAGCCCTTCTCAGCAATATAATGATCCAAGACAGTTCTTAAAGACTCATGATGGAAAATGCTCTCCACATCCAGAGAAAGAACTGGAGTCTGAATGCATATCAAAGCATACTATGTTCACTTTTCTTTTTTTTTGGGGGGGGGGGTGTTGTTATGGCTTTTCCCTTTTGTTCCATTTCTTCTTTTAGAACATTACTAATACAGAAATGTTTACATGATTGCATATATATATATATATATGTGTGTGTGTGTGTGTGTGTGTGTATATATATATATATATATATATAAAACTTATATCAGATTGTTTGCCATCTTGTGGAGGGGGGGATGGGAGATAGGGAGGGAGAAAAAATTTGGAACTCAAAATCTTATAAAAAATTGAAAGTTGAAAACTATCTTAAAAAGTAATTAGAAAAAATAAAATACTATTTTTAAAAAGAAAAGAAAACGTGGGCTGAAATAAATTTGAATGGCTTTCATTTTGGAAATCTCACTAACAAGCCTGGAATCAGCCTTACCACTCCACAGAGATTTTCACAGGTTCCATTGATATGCTATTTTTCTTGAAACATATAAGGAACTTGTGTAGCACAGCACTTGTATTGGAAAAATGTTCCTTTCTAAGGAGTGAAAAGAGAACTATACTGTAATTACTACCAGTGGGGAGAGGAAAGGAACAACATTACAAACAGAAATAAAAAGAATCAAAATCTTTACTTTGCAAAGACCAAAGGAAAGACACCGAAACAAGTCAAGCTTCCAGGAAAGAGATGATGTATTACATAACCTCCTTGACTCCACCGCTCCCTGTTGAGAAGATAAAGATACTTTTGAGCCTCCTCCTGACACCGCATCATTCAGTGCTAACAAATAATACAATAACAGCATACAGCTGGTTCATGTCAATGGTTAAATGACTAGTCTGTAACATTACATGAAATGCTTTGAAAGCACTGCTGGGATTCATAAGTTCAAGAGGTTTCAAGGTTGACTGCTGTTGTTAACTAGTTTTGCAGGAGAGGGAACTTTATTTAATGACCTGTCTTGATTTCTTTATCTATAATATGTAGCTAATGCCACCAGCTATTTAACAGAGATGTTGGATGGGTTAATAACTGTCCATTCACGAATCAGTGACTTAGTTAGGGCTATGGTGGTGTAAGAAGCAGTGCCCTTTGGAGTCGAAGGACCTGATTTTAAATCCCTTATTACCAGAGTGACCTTGAGCAAATGGCTCCTCTGACCTTCAATTTCCTCATCTATAAAATCAGAAAGTTTGAGAATCTCTAAGATTCCATTCAGCTCTAAATCTGTGATCCTTGAAGATGATAGACATCTAATGCATTTTGTTGAATAAATGGTCAAATAGAGTACCCTATATTAATGGATACAAGAACTGAGAAATGAATTGTAGTGACTAAGATGCAATGACCATCTTTAACTGGAAATTTGTGCCGTGTGACCTTGAGAAAGTCACTTCCCCTCTTCATCTTAGTTTCCTTATCTTTAAAATGAGGGAGTTTCCCTATTTGTAAAGAACTTCTAGTTAAACTTGAAGACAGTCTGACAGAAAACAAGTTGAGAACAACATAGTTCACCATATGTTATAGTAGACTCAAAGCGGATATGAGGTGTGAATATAAAAGGTCACTATTTTTTTTTTAATTGTGAAGAGAACAACATCAGGCATAAGATAAGACAATAAGATCAGGCAATAAGATTACCCATATGAAAAAGATGAGAATGTTTAACTAAATAAGGAATAGAGACAATGGCCAAATTACAGATAATCTTGATTATGTGTGTAGCACTCCTCTCAGAGACCAGTTAAGATTGGAGGTATGGGAGGTAGAAAGAGCACTGGTACTTTTTGTCTGGGTATCTTCAGTTTCTAATTGGTTTAGGAGAGATAAAAGTCCCCTCCCCATTTCTCTAAAGAGGAGAGGGACTTTGACCTCCAAAATGCTGGAGAAAGGCAGCAGTGTGGCTCTAACTGGGAAGCCAGTAGGAAATTCAACTAGGGCCTTTAAGCTGCAGTTTTCCAGGTTGGGTTCAAGCTGTTGGTAGGAGGCCAAGAAGATGCCCTAGGCAACAAGAGATCGCAATACAGAGAAATGAGATTCCAGAGCCTGCTACTATCCATCAGACAGAAAGCCACAGATTTCTATGAAGAGACTAGCTTGGGGTTCCCCTGAAGGAGAGTAGAGACCCATCCCCTTGTACCTGCCTTCACATACTTCTTGCTCTTACCCATATCAGCAGAAAATGGGAATATGAGGTAGAGAAAATACTCTTTCCAGCTGCAAACTGAATGGCCTCATTTAGAACAACTATTTCTTTAAGAATTATTTTAGGGAGGGGCAGCTAGGTGACACAGTGAATAAAGCACCGACCTTGGATTCAGGAGGACCTGAGTTCAAATGCAGCCTCAGACACTTGACACTTAACTAGCTGTGTGACCCTGCGCAAGTCACTTAACCCTCATTGCCCTGCAAAAAAAAAAAATTATTATTATTATTTTAGGGGGTTCTTGTTATTCATTGAAATTATATTAAAACCAAAGAGCTATCAAATAAGTGTCATTTCTCCTTACCTGAATGCATATAGAGAGATTAGAAGGAGAAGGGACAAAACTAGGAGAGAAGATCTAAATTTGCCAGTGCAAACTGACTTGGAGTTTGGAATCACACATTTATTAGACATAAGTTTATCTGAGAGAAAAAGAAAGAGCAATCCTTGGGACCAGGTATTCCCAGAATACACAAGCCAGTAGTCCCAAAGATGATTTGGGGAGTAGAGGATGGCATCATGGCATCTGGATGTTAGCCATGCAGCCAGGACGAGGCTTGAAAAGAAAGCTTTGCCTATAAGGAGGGAGAGAGAGTAAGGTACTAGGGGGAAAGGGGTACCCAACAAAGAATAGTGTTGGCTATGGAAGCTCCACCCACAAAGAGATGAGTAACAAATATCTCAGGCATTCGCAGGTAGGGGCTCTAAGAGCAGAAGTGATTGACAGCTGATCCTTCCCTGTTCACCACTGAGGCCTGATGGTTAGACATGAAATGGAAAAACTTTTGCATGAACAAATCCAATGCAACCAGGATAAGTGTTCATTGAGGGGGGAAATATCTTTGCATCAACTATCTCTGATATCCAAGATATCTAGGGAACTGACACATATCAAGAACCACACTTTTCTTTTTTTTTTTTTTTTGCAGGGCAATGGGGCTTAAGTGACTTGCCCAAGGTCACACAGCTAGTAAGTGTCAAGTGTCTGAGGCCAGATTTGAACTGAGGAACATCCCTAATCCAGGGCCGGTGCTTTATCCACTGCGCTACCTAGCCACCCCCACACTTTTCTTAAATAATAAAAGTATTTTATTATTTTCCAGTTACATGTAAAGATAGTTTTCAACATTTGTTTTCATAAGATTTTTAGTTCCAAATTTTTCTCCCTCCCTCCCTTCCCAAGACAGAAAGCAATCTGATATAGGTTATATATGTGCAATCACATTAAACATATTTCTGCATTAGTCATGCTGTGAAAGAAAAATCAGAACAAAAGGGAAAAACCTAAAAAAAGGAAAAAAAGTAGAAACAGTATGATTCAATCTGCATCCAGATTCCACAGTTCTCTTTTCTGCATGTAGAGAGCATTTCCTATCTTGAGTCCTGCGGGACTGTCTTGGATCATTGCACGACTGAGAAGAGCTAAGTCAATCACAGTTGATCATCACACTTACCATCCCTCCTACTTAGAATGATCTACCTCCTCATCTCCACTTCCTGGATTCCTTTAACTCAACTAAAGTCTCAACTTCTACTCAGTTGCCCTTAATTCTATAAGATTACCTCCAATTAAACCTGTTAGTTTCTTGTTTGGACGTAGCTGTTTATAGGTCATCTCCCCATTAGATTGTGAGCTCTTTGAGAGCAAGGACCATGTTTTTGCCTTTCTTTGTCTCCCCAGTGCTTAGTATAATGCTTGGTGCATAGTAGTCCCTTAACAGATGCTTGACTTAATATGAGCAAACTATTCTTATAAGAAGAATTAAAAATTAGTAAAATCATGTGAACAATTGCTCTAAATAACTAGTAAGAAAAAAATGCAAATCGAAACAATTTTGATGGTTCACTTTACACCCAGCAAATTAGCAAAGATGACAAAGGATAGAAATAGTAAACAGTGGAAAAGTTATAGAAAGACAAGTACACTAATGTACTCCTGATGGAGCTATGAATTGGTCCAAACATTCTGGAAAGCAGTTTGGAATTATGCTAAGAAAATGACTAAAATTTCTACACCCTTTGACCCAGAGATCTCACTTCTAGGTACACATGGATAGCCCAAGGAAGTTAAAGATCAGAAACAAAATCTTACCAAATACACAAAAATTTTCATAACAGCTTTTTTTTTCCTAACAAAGAGCTATAAGAAAAGAGATGCTATCAGCTGGGGAATGGCTAAGTATAGTACATCACAGCACATGAATGTAACAGAATATTACTTTACTATAAGAAACAACAAATCTGAAGAATTTAGAGAAATCTAACTTATATGAATTCATGAAAAGTGAACCATTGGCTCCAAAAAACATCCAAATAAGGTCATAGGAAAATGCCCGGAGCAGCAAAACTCACAGAAGAATGTGCTGAAATCATCTTCTAACCAAGAACGGCTTGGAAGGTCAGAAGGAGGGAGCTGCTGTGCTGATACAGGAGTCGGGCCCAACCCCACAGTCACCCTGACACAGATCCAGTCTCAGGAAGTCCTCAGCAGAGAAGGAAACCCCCAGAGCCCCTGAATTAGCTGAAGCACCAGTGTTGTCTGGAACAAAACTCACAGTCTGGTGAGTGGGCTGAGCCCTGGGCAGGGGAGAGACTACAGGGGTCTATGCTGGTGCTAGGGCAGAACTTGGATTTTACACCCCTGCTGAGAACCAGGAGGTAGGCTCGAGTAGAAGTGGCCCAGGTGGGGGAGGAGCACAGGCTCATCAGAACTAACAACCACAACACACAAAGCTGGTTGATTGGCAAGTTGGTCTGGGGTCATCTAGGCCCAGGAAACAGGCTGGGCGAGGGAAGAACCTGATTCTCCTTAAATCATAACACCTGGGACTTCTTAAGCTTGGGATGCTGCAGCCTGGAAACAGTGCCCCACTTTAAGGAGCTAAAAGTCTAGTAAAAGAAAGGCAAGATGAGCCGACAGAGAAAGGTGAGGACCATAGAAAGTTTCTTCAGTGACAAGGAAGACCAAGGTGCACCCTCAGAGGAAGATGTCAACATCAGGGCCCTATATCTAAAGCTTCCAAGAAAAATATGAATTCGTCTCAGGCCATAGAGGTGCTCAAAAAGGATTTTGAAGATAAAATTAGAGAGGTAGAGGAAAAAATGGAAAGAGAAATGAGGGTGATAGAGGAAAGACATGGGAAAAAAGTCAACAGCTTGAAAAGTCAAATGGAAAAGGAGGTACAAAAGCTCTCTGATGAAAATAATTGCCTAAGAATTAGGATTGAACAAATGGAAGCCAGTGACTTTATGAGAAACCAAGACACAATAAAGCAAATCCAAATGAATTTTAAAAATAGAGGGCAATGTGAAATATCTTCTTGGAAAAACGGATGACCTGGAAAATAGGTCCAGGAGAGATAATTTGAAAATTATTGGTCTACCTGAAAACCATGATCAAGGAAAGAGCTTAGACACCATCTTCCAAGATATTCTCAGGGAAAATTGCCCTGAAATTCTAGAAGAAGAAGAAGCTAAAATAGAAATTGAAAAAATCCACCGATCACCTCCAGAAAGAGATCCCAAAAGGAAAACTCCTAGGAATATTATAGCCAAATTCCAGAGCTCTCGGGTCAAGGAGAAAATATTGCAAGCTGCCAAAAAGAAAGAATTCAAGTACTGTGGAGCCCCAGTCAGGATAGCACAAGATCTAGCAGCTTCTACATTAAAGGACCAGAGGGCATGGAATATGATATTCCAAAGGGCAAAGGAAATGGGATTACAACCAAGAATCACCTACCCAGCAAAACTCAGCATTATCTTTCAGCGGAAAAAATGGGACTTTAATGAAAAAGAAGACTTTCAGATATTTGTGATGAAAAGACCTGAACTGAATGGCAAATTTGACTTTCAAATACAAGACCCTAGAGAACCATAAAAAAAATTGGAGCTGGGGGACATACCTGGGGTCATACAGTGGGTGACTGTCTTGTGTCTGAGGCTGGGTTTTGGCTGGGATCCCCCTGGGTCCAGGGGTGATGATTTGTCCACTGTGTCACTTAGCTATATGATAACATCTTTAGGGTTAAATTGAGGGGTGAAGGGAATTCACTGGGGGAGGAGGAAGGGCAGAAGTGAAATTCTACATGAAAGTAACAGGAAAAGGCTTATGGAGTGGGGGAAGAGATGGGAGAGGAGCAGGGCAGTAAATTAATTTTACACTCAACAGAAAAGGCTCAAAGACCTTAAACTCATCAGAGCTACCTCAAGGAGGGACTAATAGACACACCCAACTGGGTGGAGTAATCTATTTAATCTGGGCAGTAAATGAGCCTAACACTCATCAAAATTGGCTCAAAGACCTCAATTTCATTAGAATTGGCTCAAGGAGGGGATAATGTACACACTCAATTGGGTGGAGTAATCTCTATAACCCTGCAGCAAAATAGGAGGGGAAGGGGATAAAGAGAGAGGGCCAAAAGAAGGAAGGGCAGAGTGTGGGAGGGGACAGACAGAAGCAAATCCCTTTTGAAGAATGATAGGATGAAAGAAGATGGATAATAGAATAAATATCATGGGGAAGGGAATAGGATGGAAGGGAAACCGTTAACAATAGTAATCATGAAAAAGAGAAAAGGGGGAAAAATTGTACAAAAAATATTTATAGCAACTTTTGGTGGAGGCTAAGAATTGAGAATCAAGGGAATGTCCATCAATTGAGGAATGATGGAAAAAGGTGTGTTATATGATTGTAGTGGAGTGGACTTGTGCTACAGGAAATGACAAACAGGATGATCCTGAAAAACCTTGAAAGACTAATGAACATAGATATATAATAAAGTGAGCAGAGCTGAGAGGACATTGTGCTTAGTGACAGCAGTATTGTTCAATGAGTAATTGTGAATGACTTAACTACTCTCAGCAGTGCAATGATCCAAGACAATCCCAAGGAACTAATGAGGAAGCTTACCATGCACCCCTATAGAAAGAACTGATAAAAAAAAAAAAAAACACTTGTGGATTGTACATATATAACCTGATTGTGATCTTGGGGGGGGGGGAGAGGAAAGGGAGGGAGGGAGGGAGAAAAATTTAGAACTCTAAATCTTATGAAAATGAATGTTGGGGCAGCTAGGTGGCGCAGTGGATAGAGCACCGGCCCTGGATTCAGAAGTACCTGAGTTCAAATCTGGCCTCAGACACTTAACACTTACTAGCTGTGTGACCCTGGGCAAGTCACTTAACCTCAATTGCCCCGAAAAAAAAAAAAAGGAAAAAAAAAGAAAATGAATGTTGAAAACTACCCTTACATGTAAATGGAAAATAAAATAAATGTTTGTTAAAAAAAAAAGTGAACCATTAAACAAAAACAAAAAACCTGAATAAGCATAATGACTGCCTTCACAGCAGCTCTCCTTAGTTATACCTTCATCATACAGCTATCACCTTAATTAAGGCTCTCATAACCTCTCTGGATTAATACAATAGTTTCCTAATTGGTTTCCCTGACTCAAGTCTCACCCCACTCCAAACGATCCTATACACTGAAGTCAAAGTAACTTTACCTAAGTGAAGATCTGACCAACTGACTTTCCTACTCAACCAATTTCAGTATCTTCTAGGTTAAAATATAAACTCTTCTGTTTAGCTTATAAAATTAGGGCCCAAACTATCTTTCCAGCCTCATCAGACATCATTCTCCTCTTACTCTGTGATCCAGCCAAACTGGCCTCTTTTTCTCCTACATGACACTCTATCTCCTCTCCTATCTCCATTCCTTTCCTCTGGCCATCATCCATCCCTTTTTTGCAGACCTAAGGATCTTTGGGTATGTAATATTGCATGTACTGTCTGATACAGCTGATATATTGGTAGGCTTTACTGAATTGAGTTTTTTCATCATTCTTTTAATATATTTCTTACAATGGATGGCTCTCTGGTGGAGGATGGGGTAAAAAAATATTTTGAAATGAAGATGTTAAAATATTCCCATAAAATTAATTTAAAATAAAATGAGAAACTAAATGATCTCAAAGTTTCCTTCTAGCCCCTATTATCTATTATTCTATTCTGTTGTGAAGGATAACCATTTGTTATCTTAAGTCATGCCTTATGCCTGCCTCGATTATAGATTGCAAATTAAAGTGCTGATTTAGTCTATTGCCCTGATATACAACTCAAGATTAACGAAATCCAAAAGTACTTGCGGAAAAAAGTCAAACACACTTACATTTACCCACCGATGGTGGATGAGGAATGATTCTAATGATTTTTTTCAAAGGGAAACACTTTACTTTAGACAAATTATTAGCTTCAATAATAGGAACATAAATATGACCTTAAATCATGGATTGGCACATTGTTCATCCCTCCAACAGACATTAAACAATAAAAATAAAGCCAATAATAGGCATAAAGTGATTCTGATGTTAGTTCAAGGGATTATTACAAAGTGAAGCAGATGGCATTCTTGTCTTTAGGAAGCTAGCAGAGCAAATCTTGTTTCAGAAGTGTATTTTCATTAGTTGAACCCTAAGGGGAAATGCTTTACCTTTAGAAAGAAAAATCAAAGATCTTCAACTTCTAAGGATAAAAATTACAAATTTGACTTTAAGCAACATATTCTTGCCAATTGGTAGAGTTCTAGGAAAAAGAAAGAAGTGACAAAAGTTAAAATAAAAAAAAAGAAAATTAAAGAAGATAAGAGAAAGGAAGGGGAAAAGAAGAAAAATAAAAGGTAGGACTTTTTTCCAGTTGGCAACTGAATTCCTGGAAACTACATAATTCTGTATTATCCAGGTGTCTCCCACATCGAGCAAGCAATGAGTGTTTATTAAATGTTAAGCCCTGGGGACAAAAAAAGGCAAAAGCAGTCCCTGTCTTCAAGAAAATTATATTCTGATGAATCCTATGTCTTTTAACATATGAATGGATGCTGCTCTACCAACAAGGTGATCTTTAGGCTTCTCTGATTTATTTATGACATACTTGGGGAAAATTAATTCTATAGACAGCTATATTTTGATTTGGGATCTCCTAGAGTCAACATGGTATAGTGATGAAATGCTGAGTTTGTCATCAGGAATACCTAGGTTCAAAGATAGTTATGTGGCCAAAAGTAAATAACTTAAATTCTCTAAGCTGCAGTTTTCTCATCTGTCAAATGCATATCATGATGGTAGCTACCTCACAGAATTATTATAAGGATCAAATGAGATAATATATGTAACGTGCATCATTTCTTTCTCATTCTGTGCTACTTTTAACAATTGTTATCTTTTTTATTTTTAACTTAACAAGCTCCAAATAAAACGAGCATTCCCATATAGAAAGTAGGACTGAAAGGGGATTGTACGTGAAACTGCAAATCTTTTAGATATATAGCTCACATTTTCTTTTAAGGATATAACAAAGTAAACGTAACTTTCAAAGCTGTTTTGTTGGTCTGTGTTCTTTCTAGGCCTTCTATTCTCTTCTGTGTATTTTTATACAAAACTTTAATGATCCTATTTTTTCTTTTCTTTTTTTTTAACAACCCTATGACTAATCACTTTCTTTCTACCTCCTCTCTATAGGAAAAAACATGCTTTTACCTAAGAACATCTATCATAGATCTCTCAATTGCCATCTCAATCACTTGCCATTTTTTTTTTGGTGAGGCAATTGGGGTTAAGTGACTTGCCCAGGGTCACACAGCTTGTAAGTGTTAAGTGTCTGAGGCCGGATTTGAACTCAGGTCCTCCTGACTCCAGGGCCAGTGCTCTATCCACTAAGCCACGTAGCTGCCCCTACTTGCCATTTTTATTCTTTGGAAAGCATCATGTCCTATAATTAGCAACCTGATGTCACACTAATGGAATATTAGAAATAGGGATTGCCCCTATGATTTTATTGGTATAGGGAACTTACAGGTGAGAAAGCTTTTACCATTGCAGATCACTATCTTCTCTATGGGCAGCTAAGTGGCACAGCGGATAGAGTGCCTGGCCTGGACTCAGGAAGACCTCTTCCTAAGTTCAAATCTGGCTTCAGACACTTTGTGACCCTGGGCAAATCACTTAAACCTGTTTACCTAAGTTTCCTCATCTATAAAATGAACTGGAGAAGGAAAGGGCAAACTGCTCCAGTATCTTTGCCTTTCCTGATCCCCTAATTCCTAGTGCTCTCCCTTTCAAATTGTCTTGTGTTTAACCACTTCCTTTGTATTTGTTTTTCATTCATTTTACATTTATGCTACATACATATATGGGTGTGTATATATAGCATATATACTTGTGTCTCCACCATTAGAAAATAAAGTTCACACACGTAGAGAGAGCTTCATTTTTTGTCCTTGAATTTTCAACTCCTAGTACAGTGCCTTGGCACTGTATATGTGACTCTGGGCAAATCACTTAAACCTGTTTACCTCAGTTTACTCATCTGCAGAATGAAGTGGGGAAGGAAAGGCCAAACCACTCCAGTATCTTTACCAAGAAACCCACAAATGGAGTTATGGAGAGTCAGGCATGACTGAAAAACAACTCAACAAAAAAATCTTCTCTGCAATTTATAGTCTGAGAGAGTGACCTAGAGCAGTAGTGTCAAGCCCAAATAGAAACAGGGGGTTACTAAACCATATGTAAGGATCCCTATGGGATGCCTATTGACGTAGAAAACCACATATTAACATTATCTATGTTCCATTGTACTTCTAATTATTTTGTTAAATATATCCTAATTACATTTTAATCTGGTTCAGCCTGCACTCAGGAATATTGCCATCAATATGTCAGAAGCAAGACATGAATTCAGGTCTTCTAGGTTTTGAGTTGAGCTCTCTAACCATTAGGCAGTACTGACTCTAGAAGGACATTGCTGCTAAAAAGAGGGGCTTTTGGATAAGGCCAGCTGATTGGGATCATTGAAAGAAGTGCATTCAGTTTCCCAAATTCAATTGAGCATGTTCTCCTCCTGCTACTGAAAAGTAGACTAAACAGTAGACTACTGAACAGTAGCCCCCAAAATGGGACTTTTGGACTAACCTAAAGAGTTGCCTAAACAAATTCACTTCACAAATTGGGCAATCCATAGAATCAAAGCTGTAGATCTGGGAGGATATGAGAGTTCATTGAGTTCAACCTCTTCATTCCATATATGAGAAAACAAAGGCCCAAGTGAGTCAAGTGACTTATCCAAGGTCAGGCATAATTAATTGGTAAAGCCATGATTTGAACACAGTTCCTCCAACTCCAAAACCAGCACTTCTTCCAATGTATCACAATGTGTCCTACATTCAGTAATAATTTAGGGCTTGATACAATCAGAACAACCTTGTATTCAAATAGGAAGATCTAAAGGACTTCATCATCTTTAAGAAATCCTTCCATTTGGACTCCACGTTGGACATCCTTCATGGCATTAGCAAACACCTTTAGTCAGTATCCTCTTAAGTTATTAACTTAAAAAAAAATTTTTTTTTTGCAGGGCAATGAGGGTTAAGTGACTTGCCCAGGATCACACAGCTAGTGAGTGTCAAGTATCTGAGGTCAAATTTGAACTCAGGTCCTCCTGAATCCAGGGTTGGTGCTTTATCCACTGCACCACCTAGCTGCCCCTAGTTATTAACTTTTAATAGAAACCTTTATGTTTCATTTTATATTAAAAGCCAGATGATTATCAAACAAAGCTTTTTTTTTTTGTTGTGTCTATCAAGGAAACTTACTTGAACTTATTGTATACACTTGTTGGAAGTCTTTAAGGCATTTTCCTCTACCTGCTGTGGGGACCAATTTTTAACTGGGGAGTGTTAGCTAAGTGGCTCAATGCAATATTGAGGCAAGGAAGGAGACTGGCAGCCTCCCTCAAAACAGAACAGGATTTATTTTAACAAGAACGAACTTAAAACACACACACACACACAAACAGGATCAGTAGGATCAAGGGAAAGGAAATAAAATGGGGAAAGGGAAATTATACAACCTGAAAAATACCACCGCCCAGGAATCAGCTGAGAATACACAGCAGAGCTCCTGTCGCCTTCCAGCTTCCAGCTAGAATGGCAAATTCTCCTCCCCATTCCCAGAAACCCCACAGAGCCCCTAACCAATTGTCTGGCTGCTCTGACAGTGACATGACTGCCCTCACTAGGCTTCCAATCATTATAATTTTGCCAGGCCCATGTAGGCATCGGTGAGTGGTAATGACGTGAGGTGCCAGCGCCATGGCAATGGCTACAACCAGTGGGTGGAGCACAGTGCGGTTTGTGGAGTCCCAGGCCAGTGCGTACCAAGGCATAAAAACCTCAAATAATAATTAATTCTTTACACTGCCAAATTTTTTTATGGTCAACAAATAATCATCCAGTTGGAATCTTGTCACACCTTTCAAGAAAGAAATAGAACCTTTTTTCATGAATTTACTAATTGTTATTTTTTGCCATGGAGTCTCTAAATTAGATCTTTAGCCTTGATAGATAAAACTCACAAATTTTGGAATTTAGAAAACATTTCTTGAGCTTTTGGTTTCCATCCACTGGTCACACTTCCATTCATAAGACTCATGCCCAAAAGGATAGGTTTCATGCTCTGCTGAACATCTGTAAGAGATTCTTCACTACTGATGGAAGCAAGCACAGTGACATGAGAGAATTTCCACAGTACTGAACAAAACAGAATACCAGACACCATTGTCCCAGCAGGCTAATTAGTCTCCTGTGCCACTGGAAATTTGCTGTTTGTGATTTCATTAGTTTTTTTAAAGGTACTCATGTGTTTTTTTTTCCTTGCATTTCATAGCATCACATTCCAGTAATCTCTCATGGATAGAAGGAAGGAAGAAAAAGAAAGAAAGAAAGAAAGAAAGAAAGAAAGAAAGAAAGAAAGAAAGAAAGAAAGAAAGAAAGAAAGAAAGAAAGAAAGGAAGGAAGGAAGGAAGGAAGGAAGGAAGGAAGGAAGGAAGGAAGGAAGGAAGGAAGGAAAGAAAGGAAAGAAAGAAAGAAAGAAAGAAAGAAAGAAAGAAAGAAAGAAAGAAAGAAAGAAAGAAAGAAAGAAAGAAAGAAAGAAAGGAAGGAAGAAAGGAGGAAGGAAGGAAGGAAGGAAGAAAAAAAAGCCTACCTTGTGAAAGAACTATTAGTTCAATGGCTGTTAAATCATTGTGGTAGTAGCCACTGCAAAAATGTGTTCCAGAACAAGAGGAGAAAAGATGAGAAGGGGAGAGAGAGAAAAGGTAGGAAAAAAGAGAAGAGAGAAAAGCAGATTGTGGAAGAAGGGGGAAAGACAGAATTCTTTTCATAGGCCCTTTCCTTTCCAAAATTATAAGAGCACTTACCTGTTGTTTGTTTTTAAATCTGATGATCTCTTTAGGGGTGTACGGGAGCCAGCACTATTAGGAGCTGATTGTTAAATTTTCAATGCAAGCATTTGCAGCTTAGAAATCAATAAATGCTACAAATCAGGACTTGGTTTATTGCTTGGCTGATTTCTAGAATTATGGAAATGATGGGAGAGGTGGCAATGCAGATTAAACTTTAAAATATGTCATATGCATTTTTTTTTCAAAGAGCTGGTTGTCAAATATTTATCAACACACCATAGTATTTATCATACCCATCCCTTCCTTTTCATTTCCACTGACATCATCTCATTTCAAGTCTTTATTATTTCATGCCCAGATTATTTCAAAAACCTCTTAACTGCTCTGATTGACTCCAATTTCTTTCCTATTTCAGTCTTTAAACATAGCGCTACCCAATTAATCTTCTCACAGCACAACTTTGATTATGTCATTCCTTAGCCCCCAAACTTTCAATACTGCCCCTCCCACCACAACTGCCTGCAAAATAGTCTCAACTCCTTAATCCAGAATTTAGGATCATCCTCAAACTGGCTCCAGTTTACCTTTCCAGCCTTATCCATCACTCATCGCTAGCAAAAACCATTCCCCTCCTCCTATTCACTATCCCGCACATTATGCTTGCTCATCTTCTATCTTTCGTTATTTCCTTCTGCCTTTGAGCCCCTCCCCCCGACCTATTCCCTCCATTATTGCCAATCCTTCAAGCCCAGCTCAGACATTACCTCACCCATCACACCCTCCTAATCCTCCCAACCAGCAGAGATGGGGTCCCTCTTCTCTATGCATTTCTATAGCAATGAGTATCATGCATACGATATCTTTCATATTGGTCTGTAATGTAAATATCTGTTTAAGATTCTGTGACGGGAGGCTGGAGATGAGCTTATAAATGCGCACCACACTTAACTAGGATGTTTAATAGGCCTCCTAGTGTATTAGACACAGGAATCATCTGAAAGGGTCTGCTCAGGGATGACAGCATCTCAAGATATTGTCAAGGATTGGTTTTATAGTGCCTTCCACCCTTTCTCTACTTTACTCCTTAGAAAAAATTCTACTCATTCCCCATCCTTTTCAATATTCACCAACTTATTTTGTGCAAGGTCCAATGTCCTGGCCTTAGAATACATAAAAAGATGCAGAAAGAAAAGTACTAAGGGAGAAAGCACATACTGAATTATTAGTGTCTTGTCAAGGGACATGTTCACCTGAGAAGCCTAAGAGCTTTTAGCCAAAACTAAACCCAAAACCAAACCAGTTAAAGCTGAGTTCAAGGTCAGGGTCCCCAGGACTCATCCTGGTTTTTCAGGGAGATCCATCACACTCTCCCGTTCCAAATCTTTACATTCTAAATACTAGTGATATGTTTTTTTTATCACTCGGACAAGATAAGCAAATAGCAAGGACTGACTTAGCTGATAGCCTTTAAATAACAATTGAGGTGGGGGCAGCTAGGTGGCGCAATGGATAAAGCACCAGCCTTGGATTCAGGAGTATCCGGGTTCAAATCCGGCCCCAGACACTTGACACTTACTAGCTGCGTGACCCTGGGCAAGTCACTTAACCCCCATTGCCCCGCAAAAAAAAAAAAAATACAAAAATAACAATTGAGGTGAGGTGAATTAGAAACTGAGGATCTTAGGATCATGTGTTTAATGCTGAGTGAGACCTTTGAGTCCATTGAATCCAGCCCCCTCATTTTACAGATGAGGACACTAGGATATAGAGAGGTTAAGTGACTTGTCCAGGGTCATACAACTAGTAAGTGTCTGAGAAGAGATTTGAATCCAGGTTTTCCTGTCTCTAAAATCAACACTCTATGTACTGTGCTCACTATTCCATGATGCCTCTGGGAACTGGTCATTAATTTCATCAGTATGTTTAGTCCAAGATGGCAAGATAGATAGATAGATAGAAAGAAAGATAGATAGATGGATAGACAGACAGATAAATAGATGTTGTCAAGTCATTTCAGATTCTTTCTGACTCCATTTGGGGTTTTCTTGGCAAAGATAACGGAGCGGTTTGCCATTTCCTTCTGTAGCTCATTTTACAGATGAGGAAACTGAGGCAAAAAGGGTTAAATGACTTGCCCAAAGTCACACAGCTAGTAAGTTTCTGAGGCCAGATTTGAACTCACAAAGATGAGTCTTCCTAACTCCAGGCCTGGTGTTCTATCCACTGTACCACCTAACTGCATAGATAGATGGATGATAGATAGTTGGTAGACCTATCTTTCTATAGATGACAGGTAGATAGATGATAGATATCAATAGATAAAGATAGATAGATAAATGATAAATAGATAACATTTATTAAGTGCTTGCTATTTGCCAGGCATTATCTAAATTTTAGGGTTTAAAAACTTTAAAAATAACAGTTCCTTCTTTCAAAGGGTTTACATTAGAAAAGGGGAGCTGGAGAGTGAAGGAAGAAGTGGAGGAGGGTACCTGAATGAGAGCAAGGCTACAGGTGAGGAAGTAAAGCAGTCCAGAGGGAGTTGAGCTAGGACTAAAATGAGTTTGGCCTCCTGAAGTGGCAGTCCTAGCCAGGGACTGACCAATAAGGAGAGCATGCTCCAGGGTAGAGTCGGCTCTGTGAGCCTTTTCATTTCTGCATGGCCCAATAGCTTTAGAAGGAAAAGGGTGTTTAGTATTCTTATAGTTTCTTATTTCTCCTGTATAACTTTGTATTGTTCATAGTAGTTATCACCGTTCCTTGCATATAACAGTTCAAAAAAATGTTTGTTTAGTAAATAAATCTTCATGACCAAAAAGGCCAGCAGGATCTTTTGTGCTGATTCAAAGTAATAACTTGGGTCTTTTATTTGCAAGCATCCTCAATTGCTTTGAATCTGCTAAAGCAAATAAAACACAGCAATTCACCCTGATGTAATGACCTTTCTCTAGAGATGGAGAATTGACCTCAATCCCATAGGATCAGATCTGCACCTGGAGACTAAATCTCCAACACACAGCACATTACTCGGATCCTTTCTTTGATTTACCTTGTGCTCAGGCTCCAAAATAAAATCCTTGGCTTCCTTCAAGGTTCAACCAATGTGTCATCTCCTACAGGAAGACTCTCCTCATTCCTCAAATTGGTAGCTTCTCTCCCTCAGAAAATTTTATTATGTTTAAATAAAACATCTCTTCCCTTATGGCAGAGAGGCGGGAGCCTCCTAGAACAGAATATTATATATTTATATATTATATACATTTATATCTTAGTATTACATGTTTGTATCATTATATCTTATTACATATTTATGTTATATATTTATATGTGTATTTATATTATATGTGTATTTATGTTCTATATTTCTATTACATGTATTTCTATTCCATATTTATATTTATATGTTTGAACATATATTCATATATAGTCAGAGAGTTTCTATATCAGATATTTAGAATCTGGCGTGATACTTTGCATGGAATGGGCCTTGATAAATGTTTATCAAGTAAATGAATGAATGAGTAGCAACCCTAGACCTACATCAGATACCTGGGGAAAATAAACATACCACCCAAGCTCCCACAGGCGGCTGATTTCCTCTCCTAGAGGTCAGCAGCCCTCGCTACACAGAAGGAAATGCAAAGGGCGCCCAGACCACCACTAAACTACTTCCCCACTTCTGGGAGTTCTTGATTCCAAAACAATACTTAACGAATATTACCGAAGATTAGTTGCTCTGTCACCTATATACCAGTGCCAACTGCAACACTGGCCTTACCTAAATGCTCTCTACTCTTTATCCTAGGGTTGCCAGAGGCCATTCCAACTGCTCTGCTTGAGCTTTGTTCCTTTAACCCCCCTCATCCCACCCCTAACCCCAACATCCACGGTTAAAACAGTAAGCCTTTGAATTAAATTTTTATTCTAACACTTAAGAGGCTCTAAGATTTTCTGTTCCAAAAGCTCAGAATAGAATACACACTAGATTATAAGTCAAATGGATTTTTTTTTATTGAAACAAAAAGGTTTATGATGGCAATTCAGGACCAGTTCATTGACTCCAGAAATTACAGAAAGGTTATATCTATCATTAAGAAGCGTAGATGTATTGATCAATGTGGATTATGCAAGAAACAATAGAAACTGCAACCCATCACTGCATACTATAAAACTTTATTACCTATAGTACACCTAGAAAAGCATATCTTTGTGACTATAATTTTACAGAAGAAGTTCACTATCTTTAATGGACTGACTGATGACAAGACCCCATACTACAAATACACAACTCAACATATCCCAAAGAATTCAACAAACTATGCAGAAATTATACCACTATCACAGATCAAACTGTAGCCCACAATTACCCTGATGTAGCAGTGATTCAGAAAAACTTAAGAAAAAGATTTTTTTAGCAGTTATCTAGTTTATTTAGGGGCGCTTTGGGGAAGCCCCAGGGCACTGTAGCCTGTGTACACATTGGTCAAGTTATCATGTCAATTCGAACCAAGAATAAGATTTTAATAGATATTGCCATATCAAATATTTATCATCTCTAAACTAGGTTGAAAGAAAGTAAAAATATATGAAGAGGGCCGGCTGGGTAGTGCAGTGGATAGAGTGCTGGCCTTGGATTCGGGAGGACCTGAGTTCAAGTCCAGATTCAGATGCTTGACACTTGCTAGCTGTATGACCCTGGGCAAGTCACTTAACCCTCATTGCCCCGCAAAAAACAAAACAAATATATATATATGAAGAAATCAAAATCATGTAAGAATACAGTGAGATACATACCATCCCCATCATCCTGTCTGCTACTGGAATTATCAGCAATTCTGTAGATGAGTCTACATCCTAATATTTTTATTCAATGAAAAAAGCAGTTATCTAATCTGCCTTTTCAATACTATACAGAACATTAAGTATGAAAAAGGGCGGGTTTGCTCTAAGATTGTTTCTATCTGCCATTGTGGAAAAAAATGAGAGAAAATATGAATAGGTGAAGATGATGATGGTAATGATTAGAAATGCCACTTATGTTGCAAAAAAACAAACAAACAAACAAACAAACCAGACCTATGAAGAGCTTTAGCTCCATTATATCATTTGATCTTCACAGCCCCATGAGCTAAGAATGTGTATAATCCAATTAAAAAGAGGAACAATTTTATGCGCACTGGCTTGCTTTTTACAAAGAAGTGTCTGTGTTCTTGTCGTGGAAACAAGAACCCTGACATTCATGCTCAAAATTCCAATTCACAAAGTAGATGAACTTAGGTGAGTCTTCTCCACAGAAAGTCTTTATTTCTATTAAGGAAAATATGGTAGCCCTTTGACCTCAAGGCAAGGTCCTTAACCTCTCTGATCCCATTTCCTCATCTGTAAAAAGAGCAGGGTGGAATGAGATGATTTCTAAACAATGTCCTCCTAGCTCTAACATTCAATGATTCTTTTTCTATCTCACTCATTTTAAGAAGCTTAAGAATAGCCAAAAATTGTACAAAGCTATAACTATTTTTTCTCTGGGCGACTGAATATTCCCTCTACGGTGGCATTAAATTAAGTCAGAGGCGCTTGGAAATTTTTAATTCAAAGTATCAAAACAGTCTTTTTTCCCCCTTTTTCCCCCTTCTTTCCTCCCTTTCACAGGAATAATATTAACTCCCTTTGCAACCAGCCCCAACCGTGCTGTTACATCAGTTTTCTAGCGTGGTTATTCCTGCCTCATTGTCAGAGAAACCTGATGAAAGAACCTCAGTGCCTGATGCAAGAGCCTGGTCCCCTAGTGCCCTGCTTCCTGAAGAAGCGGGCTCAGCTCAGAGCGCAGCCGCACTTTTTGTCTACGACTTCTGTCTTGCAGTCCCCAGACACCCAGCCTGCTTCCTCTACCCCGCAGCGTTCGGACTTTGACATAGAGACTCGGTGTTTTTCTGGGTATGGGGGAGGGGAGGGAGGGTGGCGGGGACGGAGGACAGAGAACTAAACCAGCAGAACTCTGGGGTTCTCCTAGAGGTAGTCTCTCCAGGTAGTTCCAAAAGGGTTCCAATTCTCTATAAAAATATGTCCTGTGGAATAAGAAAAAAAAAATCCACATCACTAGTTACCTGTTCATTTACAGGAGAGATGGTGTTTAAAATGGTGACGAGGGGGGGGGGGGCGGAGTGAGAGATCTTGACCAGGAAGAATTAGTTGAATTGATGGCTGTCATTTCAGGTTGGGAGAAATTTGTTGACCCATGTAATAAGCATATTTTCTCCAAGGTGTACAATTTAATTCTTGGTATAACTTAGAGCTGCACTTTGCAGATCTTCAAATATAGTCTGTATTACATGTCATTATAAACACATTTATATATTATATAAATTACATTTGTTGTTATTATTATTGTCTAGTATTTCTATACTGAAATTTTGAAAAACAGAAGCAGAACGCTGTTTAATGTTACTATAAAATAGGAGCTTACTACTAAAGCTTGAGAAATGTGTAAATATGGTGGAGAGGAGCTGAGTCCCCACTCGGGTACAGGTTGTGTAACTGCCCAAGTTTCTTCCCCTCTCAGGACCCAGGTGATTAATACTCTAAGACTCTTCCTTACAGAGTAAGTGCTGATTGATCTTCAGTGGTCAGTAAAAAGCAGTTTTCTCACCAAATATTGCCTCTACAAAGGAAATCACAAATCTGGTTCAAAAACCAGGCAAACAAGGGACAGCTAGGTGGCACAGTGGATAAAGCACCAGCCCTGGATTCAGGAGGTCCTGAGTTCAAATCCGACCTCAGACACTTGACACTAGCTGTGTGACCCTGGGCAAGTCACTTAACCCCAATTGCCTCACCCCACCCTACCCCCCAAAAAAACAGGCAAACAAACAAAGCTGCAGGACGTGGTCAAAATATCCCTGTCTTCTTATCCCATTTTGTAAACCAATATTTTTAGAGAAGATGATTGTGTTGACCTAAACCAGAATTTTTTAAAAAAATAAACTCTTTTCTATAGTTTTAATTTCCTCTTCAGCCTGCCTGTATTTTAATGTTGGCATTTGTTTTACCACTGGAAAGGAAGTAGTTAAATATCCATTTGAAATAATGGTTCCCAGAACTTTCATTTACTACAAATAATTACTGCTCAGAGAAAGGAGAAAAAAATCTAAGAAGCCCAACTCTATCTCTCCAAAGTCTATCTCTGAGGTCCTTTTTGTAGCTGACATCATATTTACCAATATACTTTAAGTCAAGCATGAAAAATTAGTGAAATACCAATAACTTTGTTATTCAGAGCACTGACAATAGAAATAAAGGAGCAATTAGACAGCACATTGGAATGGGCTCATTAAACAAAGCTACCCATCTTTCTCCTGCCAGCATCCCAGCCTTCATTAAAACTGAGTCCAAATGCAAGCCCGGGAAGAGAAGTAAAGAAGAGGAAGAAACAATCGGAAGTATAGCAAGAGGAAGAGAGTGAAAGAGAGGCACACAAAGACAGAGAGATCAAGTATGACACACACAGAAATCAATCACAAAGCAGTGTCAGGCACTGTGCTAGATACTAGGGAGTTAAAATATAAATTAGTCTCTTCCAGAGAAATAGAAGAGGAAAGGAAGGGAGAGGAGGGGAGTAGAGGGAAGAGAAGAGGAGTTTGAAGAAAAGGAGGAGAGGGGAATAAAGGAAACTGAGAGGAGGGAAAGAAGGGATGGGGAAGGGAAGAAGGGAGGAGGAGAAGGCAAAAGGGAGAAGAAAGAGATGGAAAGTCCAAGGGAAGAGAAGAGGAGAGAGAGAGAGAGAGAGAGAGAAAGAGAGAGAGAGAGAGAGAGAGAGAGAGAGAGAGAGAGAGAGAGAGAGAGAGAGAGAGAGAGAGAGAGAGAGATGGTAATATGTTCTTCAAGGCATTACTTGACTTGAATACACATTCCAAAATTGCCCTTTCATCTCATTGCTAGAGTAATGTGAGTTCCCCAAATTTTACTGAAATAGTCATACTTCTACTTGCATTGGAAAACAAGTTATCAGGATCCAAAAGGCTGATAGCTCTTCTAAAAAGCAGAACAGAAACCTGAGTAAGCATGCTTTGTAATCCAAAATCCCTGAAATTAAAGCATCATGTGTCTCTCCTACAGGTAAAGCAGGTCTTGAGAATATCGGTATTATCAAAGTCAGGCAGCTTCCCATACCCAGAAATTGCAGTTTTAAGCCTGAAGGACTACTTTGTCACAAAATCAATTCCATGGTACCCAGCAGAATGACTGGTATATATGTATTGTTGCAGGTAAAGGTCTCTTTTGTCTCACATTTTATCACTCAGAACCCTCTTAAGAGCACTTACTTAATGACAAAACCCTATAATGTCTTTTAAGTCATCAAAGAAAGACCAGTGTAGTACAGTTGAAAGAGATGTAGATTTGGTGCTAAAGTGTCTATTTGGTCACTTGTGTAACCTTGGATTCATCATTTAACTTTTCCAGGACTCAGTTTTCCTACCTGTAAAATGAGAGGATCGGATGATATCATCCCTAAGGTTCCTTCTAACTTTAGAGTCTATGTTTAGTCTGATCTTAGTGTGAATTGTATCAGACTATTCTCATTCTTTGAAAACCCTTTATCATGTATACTATATCTGGTAATCCTCTACTAACCCAAAGGCCCCTTTCCCCAGTCATGTGACAGAATTTGCTGTATTCAGAGAATGTATATATCCATGCCCTTTTGCCTTGAATTGAAGGGCAGGCTTTACAGAAGACTCCCAGTGGAGATGATCTATTCACTGGAAACTCTCCCCTTTTTTGTTCTACATTCCCTTGTCTTCAAGCTCCTAGGGCTCTTCTGTTAATCTTTCTGCCTACAGCAGAAAATATCTTTGTTACTGGTTTCAAGTGACAGTGGGTTTTTCAACCTACCTGTGCAGGGGAAGCAGATTCTAGCCAACTAGTTCTACTCTTAATATGATGAGCTATGTTTTCGGGAGAGGGGTATTGAAAAAAATTGTTGATGGCTTTTGTTTTTACATATCATTTGCAAATAGATATCTCCCAAGCATTCCATCCCCCCTCCACCTCAATCCTTCCCTTATAACAGAGAAAAACAGTTAAGGGAGAACAACTACACAACCATTTCTTTCTCTAGGACTAGTATTGGTCATTATAATTATACAGCTTTCTACTTTATTTTATGGTAGTTTCTTTTTCACTTTCACTATTACAGTCTTCCTGAGTTCAAATATAACCTCAGATACTTACTAGCTGTGTGACCCTGGGCAAGTCACTTAACCCTGTTTGCCTCAGTTTCCTCATCTGTAAAAGGAGCTGGAGAAGGAAATGCAAATCATTCCAGTATCTTCACCAAGCAAACCCCAAATGGGCTCATAAAGAGTCAGGCATAACTGAACCAACTAAACAACAACATTACAATCATGGTGTGTGTGTGTGTGTGTGTGTGTGTGTGTGTGCGCGCGCACAAGTGCATGTATTGGTCTCCTAGTTCTTATTACTCCATTCGGCAGCAATCGATAAATCTTCAGATTTCTCTGGATTCCTCATATTTGTCATTCATTTATTGTCATACTATCGACTCACATAGATTTAGGGACAGATGGATCTTAGTGATCATCTAGTTAGCACAGGTTAAATAAGCTCCAGATTTTGAGCAAGAAAGGACCTTAAAAGTCATTGAGGGGCAGCTAGGTGGCGCAGTGGATAGAGCACCGGCCCTGGAGTCAGGAGTACCTGAGTTCAAATCCGGCCTCAGACACTTAACACTTACTAGCTGTGTGACCCTGGGCAAGTCACTTAACCCCAATTGCCTCACTAAAAAAAAAAAAAAAAAAAAGTCATTGAATCCAACCCCCTCATTTTGTTTTTTTTTCTTTTTTCTTTCTTTCTTTCTTTCTTCCTTCCTTTCTTTCTTTCTTTCTTTCTTTTTTTTTCCAGGGCAATGAGGGTTAAATGACTTGCCCAGGGTCACACAGCTAGTAAGTGTCAAGTGTCTGAGGCCGGATTTGAACTCAAGTCCTCCTGAATCCAGGGCCAGTGCTTTATCCACTGCGCCACCTAGCTGCCCCCAACCCCCTCATTTTGAAGATGAAGAAACTAAAACCCAGAAAAAGATAAATAATTGGCCCAGAGTCACAGTGCTAGGAAGAGTGTGAGGAAGGATTGGACCCAATGCCTTCCCAACCCTGAGTCCAGACAATTAGGTGGCACAGCAGATAAAGTGCTAGACCTGGAGTCAGAAAGACATAAGTTCAAATCCAGCCCCAGATACTTAGCAGCTGCTTGACCCTGGGCAAGTCATTTATTTCTGTTTGCCTCAGTTTCCTCATCTATAAAATGGATATAATAATAATAGCATCTAACTCTTAGGATTGTTGTGAGAATCAAATGAGACAATATTTGTAAAGCTCTTGCCATACCTTAAAGCGCTATATATATATATATATATATATATATATATATATATATATATATATTCTTATTATCATCATCATCATTATTTGTCCACTGCCTCTAAAATGCAAGATGTAAGTAGAGCATCCATGCAACACACTCCCTGCCTTCTAGGAGTGTGTGATGGTACAGCTGTCTACAGCTCAAAGAGTAGATCTAATTCCCCACACAAATAGTTCCAATCAGCGCTGTGCAAAATCATCCCAGATCAATGAGAAACAGATTGAGACATGAAAATTACCCAAGACAGAGTTACCTTTCTCTCTTTCCTCCAACTCGCCCCCTTCTTTTTCCTATGCTACCAATTAAAAGAATGGAATAACTAATTGAAATAAGGAAAGGTTCCATTTCAAAGGATCAAGGGTATTTTATCAGCTCTCATTTGGGCCAGTGAAATGATGCTTCAGTGATCCTGGTTTTATTTCAAAAAGGTAAAGAGCTCAGCAGGCTGCTCCAGGATAGCCACAAACCACATGCTGACATGAGTAGGCCAGATCTCTTTCAATAACACAAAATGGAAATTGATGGTAATTACCCCCATAATTCAGGAAAAATAACGACTACTTGTTTCTGAATTACAGGGATAATTGCCTCAATCTTCCACTTTGCCAGTGGAGACTAAGCTAAATACTTGTCAGACTTCCCTAGGCTTGGACCCTAACTGTGATCATTAACAATATTCTTATAATCAATCTAGTCTCTTTCCATTAATAGCTCATACCTATAATGTAGTCATTTGGGGAATGTGTCCCTGTTATTTCATTAATATGGGAAGTTCTTGGTGTGGAAACTTTCCATTGATGCAGACCAGCAAATTCAGTCATCACTTGTAGCCTTAGAGCATTGCCTGGGGGCTATGAGAAGTTAAATGATGTGTACGGGGTCCCACAGTATGTTCCAGAGACAATGTTTGATCCTAAGTCTTCCTAACTCTAAGGCTGGCCCTCCACCATGCCCTCCACCTTCATATATCATATAAGGCATCAGTACCCTTCATCTTAGGGCAGTAGATTTGGTGTGAAAAAAGTGATGGACTTAAAAACTGAGAACCTGGTTTCAAACCCTAGCTCTGCCAACTAATTACCTGTGATTTTGAACAAATCAGTTAACGGTTCTAGGCCTCAGTTTCTTCATTTGTTAAATAAAGGGCTTGGACTTCTGAATTCCCTAATAACTCTAGATAAGGGATCCTATGAGGAGTGCAGAAATTTTTCCTAGATACAAAATTTCTTGCTCCCATTCCTTCCCTTCAAATTCAAACTTTCTTATTCAAACTACAAAATCTTATGACCAACAATCCCACCCAGGTACCTAATGGAAATCTGGATAGTTTGGGGATTTACATCTTACTGGGAATGGTTAGGCCAGAGGACCTTTGAGTCTTTTTCAGCTCTGAGATTCTCTGCTCTGAAAGGGTAAGTACTTTATTCAAGGGGGCAGCTAGATGGCACAGTGGATAGAGCACCGGCCCTGGAGTCAGGAGTACCTGAGTTCAAATCCAGCCTCAGACACTTAACATTTACTAGCTGCGTGACCCTGGGCAAGTCACTTAACCCCAATTGCCTCACTAAAAAAAAAAAAAAGGTATTTTATTCAAATGCCAGAGGCATTTGTTCACCATTCTTTTCTCTTATCCCACCTTTCCCTTTAAATGGAAATTGGTCATGTTGTTTCTGTTGTTTTTTTTCCAATGGCTAGATTCTATGCCAATTAAAATTCCACTAACTGTTTCTGTTTTATTTTATTTTGGGATCATAGGTCTAAAGCATGAATGGCAGAGGCTACCTAGTCCAATCTCTGCCATTTAGCAGATAAGAAAACCAAAGCCCAGAGAAATCAAGTGACTTGACCAAAATCACATGAGGAAGCATCAGAATCAGTATTTGAACCCAGATCCTCTGATTCCTAAGTTAGTGTGCATTCCTCTGAACCATAGATACAATCTGAATATTCTACTACTGTGGGTTCCAATATTAATGGGATATCTATATTCGAGGGGAATAGATGTCACTATAAAGCATTATGCCAAGGCCTGTCAATTTTACTTTCATAACATCTCTTGAATATACCACCTTCCCTCCTCTGACATTGCCTGGTATGGGCCTTCATCACCTCACACGTGAACAACAAGCAATAGTCTGTTTGTTGGTTTCCCTGCCACAAGTCTCTCCGCCATACCACTGCATCTTACACTCAGCTGTCAAAGTGATCTTCCTAAAGGGTAGGTCCAGCCATGTCATTTCCACTCCCCTCAGTAAACTCCAGTGGCTCCCTATCACTCCCAAGACCAAATCTTTTTTTTTAATTTATTTTTTTATTTTGCTATTTTCTCCATTTATTATACTTTTTTTTTACATATAAGGTATTTTATTTTTCCGTTACATGTAAAGATAGTTCTCAACTTTTGTTTATACAAGCTTTACAATTTCAGATTTTTCTCCCTCCCTCCCCTCCTTCCCCCCTCCCCTAGACAGCAGGTAATCTGATATAGGTTATATCTATATATCTATATATACATATACATATACATATACATCTATACACATAACATTAATCCTATTTCTGCATTAATCCTGTTATAAGAGAAAAAATCAGAGCAGTAATGCAAAACCTCAAAATAGAAAAAAAACAGCACCCAAAACAAAAGAAATAGTATGGTTCAATCAGCATCTATACTCCACAGTTGTTTTTTTTTTCTTGGATTTGGAGATCCTCTTCTATCATGAGTTCCCTGGAACTCTTCTGTACCATTGCATTGGTGAGAAGAATATAGTCCATCACAGTAGGTCAACACTCAATGTTGATGATACTGTGTACAATGTTCTTCTGGTTCTGCTCATCTCACTCATCATCAGCTCACGTAAGACCCTCCAGGTTTCTCTGAACTCCTCCTGCTCATCATTTCTTACAGCACAATAGTATTCCATTGTATTCATATACCACAACTTGTCCATTCCCCAATTGATGGGCACCCCCTCAACTTCCAATTCCTTGCTACCACGTAAAGAGCAGCTATAAATATTTTTGTACATGTGGGTCCCTTTCCCCCTTCCATGATCTCTTTGGGAAAAAGACCTAAAAGTGGAATTGCTGGGTCAAAGGGTATGCACAGCTTTATCGCCCTTTGGGCATAATTCCAAATTGCTCTCCAGAATGGTTGGATCAGTTCACAGCTCCACCAACAACGAATTAGTGTTCCAATTTTCCCACAGCCTCTCCAACATTTATTATCTTCCTTTTTTGTCATTTTAGCCAATCTGATAGGTGTCAGGTGGTACCTCAGAGTTGTTTTAATTTGCATCTCTCTAATCATTAGAGATTTAGAGCATTTTTTCATATGGGAATAGATAGCTTTGGTTTCTTCATCATAAAACTGCCTGTTCATATCCTTTGACCATTTCTCAATTGGGGAATGATCCCAAGACCAAATCTAAACTCCTCTGTTTGGCATTAGAAGCTCTTCATAACCTAAATCCCTCCTACCTTTCTTTCTTTCTTTCTTTCTTTCTTTCTTTCTTTCTTTCTTTCTTTCTTTCTTTCTTTCTTTCTTTCTTCTTTCTTTCTTCTTTCTTTCTTTCTTTCCTTCTTTCTTTCTTTCTTTCTTTCTTTCTTTCTTTCTTTCTTTCTTTCTTTCTTTCTTTCTTTCTTTCTTTCTTTCTTTCTTTCTTTCTTTCTTTCTGGGCAATGAGAGTTAAGTGACTTGCCCAGAGTCACACAGCTAGTAAGTGTCAAGTGTCTGAGGTCGGATTTGAAGTCAGGTCCTCCTGAATCAAGGGCCAGTGCTCCATCCACTGAGCCACCTAGCTGCCCCCTTCCCTTTCTTTCTTACACTTTGTTACACTTCCTCCTATTCCCAAGTACTCTTCATTTCAGTGACATCGGCCCCTTATTCTTCAAACAAGATCTCTAGATTTCCACCATATTCACTGGCTGCCCCTCATGCCTGGAACACTTTCCCTCCTCATCTCCACCTCTGTCTTTTGCCTTTCTCTGTATCCCCAGCAAGTAACACAGGACCTGGCATATAATAGGGATATAATTAATGCTTGTTGAAAGACTGAAAATAACTTAGAGATCATGTAGTCTAATCCCTTTGCTGTATTTTACAGAAATTCAGAGTGACTTGTATTAGTTCACGCAGCTGGTAAAACTGGACAAGAAGAAAAAAAATTAATCAGTTTTTCAGCAAAAATTATATATCCAAAAGAGTATCCTTGAGTCATCTTTTAGGGGGGCTATGCCCTCAAACAGTAAGACAAGGTGATAGAATAGATAGAGTTCTGGGCTTGGAGTCAGGAAACCCCAGCTTCAAGTGGAAAGGGAAGTCACTTTATCTGCCTAAGTTTCAGTTTCCTCTTCCTCCTTTGCAAAAGGTACCCACTGCACAGGATTCTTGCAAAGCTCAAATGATATAATAAATATAAACCTCTTTGCAAACTATGTAAATGTCAACTATTATCTCAAGAAATGTCTACTAGAGGTTAATAACTTTTTCTGTGCTCTGGTAGTCTGGAGAAGGAGAGGGACCCTTTCTTACAATGATGCTTTGAAATACATAAAATAAATAGAATTACAAAAGAAACCAATTATATGGAAATACAGTCATCAATTTTGGGGGGGGTGAGGCAGTTGTGCTTAAGTGACTTGCTCAGGGTCACACAGCTAGTAAGCGGTCAAGTGTCTGAGGTTGGATTTGAACTCAGTCCCTCCTGAATCCAGGGCTGGTGCTTTATCCACTGTGCCACCTAGCTGCCCCCAGTCATCAATTTTTTAAAGCAAATTCACAAACTCTAGATTTAGAGCACCTGTTTTAAGCCACAGGGGCAGCGAGGTGGCACAAGGGAAAGAATGCTGGGCCTAGAACTAGGAAGATTCCTCTTTGTGAGTTCAAATCTGGCCTCACATACTTATAGCTTGCAACCCTGGACAAATCACTTAAACCTGTTTGCCTCAGTTTCCCCATCTGTAAAATGATCTGGAGAAGGCAATGGCAAACCACTCCAATATCTTTGCCAAGAAAACTCCAAATGGGGTCACAAAGAGTTGGACACGTCTGAAAAATGACAACAACATTTTAGTCTATAACTACAGAAAGTGACTATTTTAAAGGGAATATTATTCATTTGCATTTATAAGTCCTGAAGTGTTGCAGAAGGGTTCCCTTAAGTCACATTATTTTATTGTCATCTCTTATACAGGATCAGAATAAAAAACTATTTAAGGCTAATAAAGTGGAGAAGTCAGATTTTTTTTTCAAGCTAGCCAGATCAATTGCTCAACCTGCTCCCTCACCTACATTCAAATCATGGCTCTGCTATTAACTAACCACCTTTGTGACCTCTCTGAGCCTGAGTTTCCTTATCTGAAAAATGGCAAGGTTCAGGATAAAAGATCTCTAAGGACCTTTCCAGCTCTGAATCCCATGCTTCTGTGAACCAAAGATAGACAGAAATCTTTGACGAGGTGTTCAGGCCCTGGGCTGAAGTGAATATAAAAGATGTCTTACAGCAGTTTTAAGCTTTAATAACTTAAAACTTGCACTAAGTTTTAAAGTGGGTCTGATCCCACCCCTATAAGCTATTAAAGCTTAAAACTTCACTAAGACTTTGGGGGAACTCTGAAAATCTTCTGGGTACCACTAATCATGAAAAGCATTGGTATACAATCAGATAGATATAAGAGGCCAGAATGAAGGATTGGTGAATTTCTAAAGAATCAGAAGCCTGGCCTAACTCATTCCGTCCAACAGATACTCCCTTTTAAGTCCAGTTCTTTGATGAAGAATAATAGTAGGGGGTGGCTAGGTGGCGCAGTGGATAGAGCACCGGCCCTGGATTCAGGAGTACCTGAGTTCAAATTCGGCCTCAGACACTTGACACTTACTAGCTGTGTGACCTTGGGCAAGTCACTTAACCCCCATTGCCCCACAAAACAAAAAACAAAACAAAAAAGAATAATAGCAGCATCCAGTTTGAATACTAGTAGGACGTAAGGAGGTGGGAGAGCTATTTTTTTTAAATGGAATTAATAGTTTATTTCTTTATTTTTCAAGGGATATTTATTGAGTTCCCAGAATATGTGCAGTGCTAAGAAGATAAAAATATAATAGAAGACACAGTTACTGCTTAGACTGTATAAGATGGGCCCTCCACGGGATCTCCACACAATTCTGGAACCCCTTATTACTTATCAAGGTCATTGTGCTTTTTTCACAAATCCACAGTCCAGAATACCAACTTGTTTTTCTGTAGCACACCATGCCAGATAATTCATGAAGTTAGAACAAACAGCATTTATGAGACAGAATGCAAGGGGAAAAATATGGAATTAATCCCTCTGTCTCCCCAGTACAGTCTGTCGGTCAACAAGGAGAGTCTGAGTCTGATCACTCGTTGCAGGGTGTTGGGGATTCACATGTTTAGCAGTTTCTATTTAGGCACCTTCTTTTCAATCTCCGAGCAATAGCTAACAGACATTGATTTTTTGGATCCAGAGATTCAGGATGTCTGGCCAGATCCTTGTGTTGTTTATAGCTTTCTTTGCATATAGCTTCCAACTCCACCATTCTTTCTGTCTTTGTCCACGACAGCCACCAGAGGGAGCCCTTCCCCACAGCAGCCTGCCTGACACACAGATCTCTGTCCCAGCATCAAAGAACCCAGAAGAGAAGACACCATGGGGAACCTTTCCTTCCAAAATCCTTGCCAATTTCTTCTTCCTTCTCTTTCCTGGCTGGACAGTGACCTTCCCAATCCCTATACTTTATAGAAGGGAACCTACAGCCCTTGTTCTATTCTAAGCCCTTAAGCCCTCTCCCACCCCAACCGTTGTGGGTCAAGCATCTCTAACCTGAACCAGAGCAGAGCAACCATTGAGCAGAGGTGATTAATCATACCACGTGCTTGAGTCACCAACTACAAGAACCATGGGGACTTACCATCTACTATCATTGTACCTAATGTCCACCAGGTTTTACCATTTCCACTGGCACTATATCCTCTAACTCCCTAGAATTTACCATCCATCCTACTGCTGACCCACCAGGCTTTTGCAACTACCCTACAACTGACCCTTCCTTATATGTGTTGCTTCCTCCAATAATAATATGAGCTTCTTGAGAACTGGGACTCTTGGGTTTTTTTTTGGGGGGGGGTTCTTTTTCCATTTGTGTCCCCAGTGTTCAACGAAGTCTTCAGCACACAGCGAATGTTTCTTAATAAATGCTTTTTTATTCATTCATTAATTCATGCCAACCTGGTTCTCCGAGTCTACATCCACATCTGCAGCAAGGTCTAAACAAAGCTATAATTTTGTCCTACTAGCTGAACCCATACCTTCTGGCTATTGCCAGTCTTAAAAGACTTTGAACCTCTTGTAGATCCTTTTGAACTGCTTGCACGAGATGCCCTTTTGTTGTTGCTTGCCCTTAGTTCTTAAGAGGACCATGACACAGGGGTGATGTCCTGACTTGCAATGAATTGGATTTAACTGTGCATGGTCACCAACTTCACTCTCTCCTCCAGAGCTATCTGGGTCCAGTGGCAAGATATGCATCAGGATGACTGGAGATGGACCCAGATGTTTAAGGAAACTGGGGTTGTGACTTGCCCAGGGTCACTCTAAAGAATTAATTGTTATTTGAGGTTTTTATACCTCAGCGCTCACTGGCCTGGGGCTCCGCAAACCGCACGGTGCTCCACCCACTGTTTGTAGCCGTTGCCAGGGCTCTGGCACCTCACGTCATCACCACTCACCTACGCCTACATGGGGCCTGGCAAAATTATAATGATTGGAAGCCTAGTGAGGGCAGTCATGTGACTGTCAGAGCAGCCATCCCATTGGTTGGGATTGTGTGGGGGTGTTTTCTAGGTTTGGGGGAGGAGAATTGGGCATTCTAGGTGGAAGTTGGACGGCGGCGACAGGCATTCTGCTGCATATTTTCAGCTGATTCCTGGGCGGTGGTATTTTTTCAGATATTATAATTTCCCTTTCCCCATTTTATTTCCTTTCCCTTGATCGTACTGATCCTGTGTGTGTGTGTGTGTGTTTTTAAGTTCATTCTTGTTAAAATAAATCTTGTTCTGTTTTGAGGGAGGCTGCCGGTCTCCTTCCTTGCCCCAATTTAAAAATTGGTCCCCACAGTCACACAGCTAGTAAGTTGCCTGAGGTGAAATTTGAACTCAAGTCCTCTTGGTTCCAGGGCCAGTGCTCTAAATGCTACGCCGCCCAGATGACCCTGGATGCCCTTTTACTCAGAGTACGCCCTAAGTGATTTTGCTACCCTCTGAGCTCACACACAGACTTCTAGGAAATGTAGTCTAGAGAATTTCCATCAGTGAGTCTCTCGTCACCCCAAACACTATGGGAATATGAAGTCTGTCCGTGAATATTGTGAGATTTAAAATTGGATATTAGATCATAAATCTCCCCTACTTAACTTTTCCCTTAATTTATCTCCCAAACTAGTAAATGGAAGCAGCTTTTGGTTTTCTAGATAGACCTTTTTATTTATAGTTATGATAGTCACAAGGTGATGTTGATTAGAAGGATAGGAAAGTAGAAACACAATACAAATCGTCTTAAGTCTAAGCTTAGTCTATATTCCTTATAAAAACTCACCAAACCGAAAAAGGCCACCTTTGGAGAGAGAGTCTGTGCCGCGCCGTCAGGAGTCCCCCCAAGCAGGCAAAAGGCCTCCTCTCGTTCTCTCCACCCCGGAAGTCAAAAAACCCGGCAGGCAGTCTGACATGCGCAGCAGGCGGACTGTTCATCTCCTCCCCAAAAGGGTGGTCCTTGAAAAACTGGCGTCTTTCAGTTATCCTAACCGACTGTTAAAAACTTTCATATTTTACCACAATATGCACCTCTATAATTACTTTGATTATTTATAATCTTATTCTGGAGGCAAGACACACCCATGAAATAATTGCTAAACAATGGGAGACATTATTCAGTTAATTCCATTCAGCTTTCAAGACACTGGCATAAATTGTGTGGTATGGGCTCTGAGTAGAGGTGATAGGATTAACCTGAAGTCAAAGCTGACTTGTCTTGCCTGAAGTAGCAAAACTAGGATTAGGACTCAGGTATCCCAATCCTTTCCCTCTAGAATCCGGCGTCTTAGCTATACAATGCAGTAATTAGACAATCTTTAAGGTGCCATATAGCTCTGACATTCTATTTTTCTATGACAGTGAAACATCTGTAAATCAAAAATATTCCAGTGGTCAGTCAATATAGGATGAAGGTGGGGCAGCTAAGTGGAGCAGTGGAAAAAGCACTGGCCCTGGATTCAGGAGGACCTGAGTTTAAATCTGACCTCAGACACTTGACACTTACTAGCTGTAAGTTACTAGTGTAACCCTGGACAAGTCATTTAACCCTCATTGCCCTGCCAAAAAAAAAAAAAAAGAAAGAAAAGAAAGAAATATAGGATGAAGGAATCTTAGAAGTAAGGGAAGAATCAAACCCGCTCACTTAAATGACTCGTTCTTTTTTCCCTAAACTTTGGAGAATGGATTGTATATATTATTATCATATTATGATCATTATTATTACTTGTACACTGTGCCAGACTTTGCATAGTATAATCTCAAACCTGGAGCCACCATCAAGGAATTGACCATCTGGGGAGGCACCAAGAGAGAGTATTGCTTTTTGTTGTATTTGAAAGAAAGATGGTTGCTTTGTTTTGGAGGGGGGGATCTTTCTCCCTTAAAACATCTGAAAGAAACCTGTTTGGTACCTATGGAAGCCAGTCCTTCAGACAAAGCTCTTCTCAGGTTACAAATCATCATCTGTCAAGACTATTCGAACCAGACACTCTTTTTCCTTCCAGGAACAATAAACTGTTGATGGGCACATGAAACATTCTGAGCTTTTTTTTCAAATGAGTTAGTCTTATATCTTTTGTATATAAAGCACTCGGAACAATATGAGATGTAAATTCATTAAATCCCCTTTGGAACAAAAAACACCCCCATCCTTACTCTGGAACATTCTGACACTCTTCAAAACATCACTTTTTAGCTACCTACTCTAAGGATCAACTGGATACCGGCTGCTTCCTTTCACCCTCTTTGTTTTATTTCACATGTGGTGTTTTGTTTTTTACTAATTGGCTGATAGCCACCAGGTGTTTTGTTGTTGTTGCTTCCAAATACTATTAGGAAAAAGGAATCCACTGCTAGCACTGCAATTACAGACCACCCAGAATGCTTCTCCCAAAATTGTTGCTTTGGACAAGCTGATTCATCTCAAAGTCTCTGGAAAAAGAGAGTCCAATCCCTCTTGGGGGTTGTTCTCATCCTTGTTGAAGAAGTCAGGATGATTTGACTCTATACGAATTATTCTTCATGGCCATTCTCTTGAGACATAGAGGATCTGAAGTAATGATGATGTGGGGGCAGTGAGAAAAAATGGTAAAGACAGTCACGGATTGCTTTTAGGATAAAATTTAAAATTCCTCAACTTGGTGTTAAGGCCATACACAATCTTTTTCCAACCTACCTTTCCATACTTATCTCATAGTATCCCTTCCTCCGTACCCTACTCCTTGAATACTTTACATTCCAGCCACTGTTGGTTCACTAACTAACTACTGCCTGGACATGGTATTCCATGCCCCTCCTCCAGTCATCTTCACTGGTTGTCTCCTGCTTCAAATGCCCTTTTTCTTTATGTCCACTTTTCAGAATCCATGTCCTATTCCTAGAAATTGCTTAGGTGACACTTCACTGGGAAGCCTTCTCCATGCCTCCACTCATTAATGCTCTCTCCAACATACTAAAACTTATGGGATGCAGCCAAAGTAGTACTTATCTCTAAATGCTTACATGAATTAAATAGAGAAAGAGGAGATCAATGAATTGGGTATGCAACTATAATAAGTAAGCTAGAAAAAGAACACATTAAAATCCCTAATAAATACTAAATTAGAAATTCTGAAAATTAAAGGAGAGATTAATACAATTGGAAATAAGAAAACTATAGAATTAATAAAAAAAATAAAGAGCAAGTTTTATGAAAAAATCAATTAAAAATCATTAAGGCTTTCTCCCCTCTCAACATAAATTGTATTTACTTATCTATGTCCTATTATACCTCCTCAGGAGAATGGAAGTTCCCTTGAAGCAAGAAATATTTTGTTTTTGTCTTTGCATCCTCAGTACCTAGCACAGTGCCTTGCAGAGTAGATGTTTAATAGATGTCTATTGAATTGAATGGAAGAGGTGAACATTTTTTTGAAATAATAGCCGAAATAGAAACTAACAAAGCTTTAACAAGAAAATAACCCTATAAGGAACTGTAAAGTCTGTCTAGGAAGATGTAAATCATATGTATGTGGAAGAGAAATTCACTACTCTGCTTGTTGGACAAAAGTTCGTCAGAAACAAATGTATTAATTATATAAATTCAATTGCCTCTGCTTCGAGAGAGAAAAATGCAAGGGGTTTTTATAGAGATCCATCCTGCTCTTCAAAATCTCTCTGACCCAAGTCATTTCCTACTTACATTTTATAGAAATAGAAATTTTAGGCTGTTAAATGGCATAATGAGACATGTGACTCATGGTCAAGATAGGTCAGAGTTTGAATCTGCCTCACACACCTAGCAAGCTGTGTGACCCTCGGGCATACTTAATTTCTCTGTACTTCAGTTTGCTCATTTGTAAAATTTGTAAAATAGTGATAAGAGGACCTACCACACAGGGTTGCTATCAGGTGAAAGAACATGCATAAAACATTTTGCAAACTTTAAGGCACCTCTATAAATGATAGTTGTTATTATAGATTTTCTGAACAAAAAGCAAAATTCCAGTCAAGATTAAACAAGGGTACAGAAATTAGTTGGAGATTTTGATTCACCAAACAGAACAATATTATTTAAATTCCACATAACCCGGAGTACAAGTTTTCCTAAATCAATTTAAAACCAGGCAAGGATGGGAAAGAAAGAGGTTATGTTCCTAATTGGATCAAAGGGGTTTTATCTAGTTATTACCCTAATACTATCTTTTTTGGTTGAGATCAGAGTTCTTATCAAACCTTTGACTTGGCTTCCTTTAGAGAAATGCTTAGGCCTATGCTATGAAAGGATTTCAGTCTAGAGAACCAGACATTTTATATATATATATATAGAGAGAGAGACAGAGACAGAGAGAGAGAGACAGAGAGAGACAGAGACAGAGACAGAGAAAAGAAGGGGAAGAAGGAAGCCATAATATGATTATATAGGTAAGTAGACACATTCATGACCATTCTTTATATGCCACATACCTGGATGTACTTCTCAAGACATTCCTAGTGGAAACCACTGTCTTGGCAAAAATATGATACTCTTGTGTGCTAAAAGAGTTAATGGCATTATCAAATTTATAGTCATCCTGGATTCGTTTTGAATAGCCTACGGTGGTGCAGTGGATAGAGTGCTGGGCATGGAGTCAGGAAGACTCATCTTCCTCATTTCAATCTGGTCTCAGACACTACTGTGTGACCCTGGGCAAGTCACTTAGCCCTATTTGCCCTCAGTTTCCTCATCTGTAAAATGATTCTGGAGAAAGAAACGGCAAATCACTCCGGTAGTTTTTACCAGAAACCCAAAATGGGTCAGAGAGAGTGGGACAATACTGAGAATGACTGAATAACCACAAAAAGGAGTAATCAGAAATGAGAGACTACAATTCAAAATGAAATAATAAAGCTTAATTTCCAAAACCAGGTGAGCCTTTATGGAGATATCAAATTATAACCCTACAAAAGGAGAAGTTAGTCAGCCCAGTAACCTAAGATATTGTTATGTATCCCTTCCTCCCAACTCCCAACCAGAGAATTTCTCTTCAGTGTGATATATTCTAAAAACCAGATCAGAGGACACATTTGCAGTAGGGGGCTAAGGAAGATAAAAATTCTGACGCTCAATCACTCAACCTTATCCTGATTTGTAAAATGGGCTGGACTTAGACTAAGGGGTTTTTATCTTGGGACCCCAAAACTTCTTGTTATTGTTTTTTTAATATATTGATAATCATATTTCAATAATGTTGGATTCCTTGAAATCCTATCTATATATTTTTATGCATATAAAAATGTTATTCTTAGAAAGGGTCTATAGTCTTAACCAGACTGTTAAAGGGGTCCATGACCCAAAAAGAGTGGAGTACCCATGGACTAAGGGACCTCAGAGGTCTCTTCCTGACTCTAAATCCACAATCTGGGTTTGAATCCTGACTCTGGTCCTAACTGCCTGTGTGACCCTGGGTAAGTCATTTATCCACTCTGGCTTCAATCTCCTCATCTGAAAAATTAAGAGGCCAGACTAGATGACCTCTGAGATTGTTTCTAACTCTAGATCTACAATCTTAAGATCCTTCCACCCCCAGCTTCCTGTAGTTTCTCAAGAGAGTATAGATACAGTTGGGACTTCTCAGAATAAAATGAGTACCTCTGATTCACTGAGTCTGCTTTCAGAAATTTAGGTAGCAAAAACTTGCCTCCAATAGACAAGTTATAAGAAACATATTAGCTCTTTTAAAAATTTATTTTATTTTTAAATTCATAAATATTTATTTTCTCTTTCTGCCACCCCAATCCCAACTAGAAAAGAAAAGACAAAGAAAAACTTTGTAAGAAATATACTCAAACAAAACAAATCCCCATGATGTCTGGGTCCAAAACTTTATTTCTTATTCTGCATTTTGAGTCCATCACTTTTCTGTCAGGAAGTAGGCATCATTCTTCATCACTGGGCCTCTGAAATCCTGGTTTGTCCTCGCACTGATCAGAGTACTTAAGTGTTTCAAAGTTGTTGCTTTTACAATGTTGTTATTATATAAACTGTTCTGTTTCTGTTCACTTCATTCTGCATCTGTTCGCATGCCTGCTCAGGTTCTTTTGAAACTGTCCCTTCTTTCATTTCTTATAACACTATAGTATTGTATTATATCCATATAACATAATTTGTTCCACATTACCTAGTTGATGGGTAACCTCTCATTTTGCAGTTCTTTGCTGAGAGACAGAGACAGACTGAGAGAGAGAGAGAGAGAGAGAGAGAGAGAGAGAGAGAGAGAGAGAGAGAGAGAGAGAGAGAGAAAGGGAGAGATGGGGGCAGAAAGGGGGGCAGAAAGAGAGACAGAGACAGAGAGCTGCTATAATATTTGTGTACCCATGGTCCTTTTCTTTTGTTTCTGTTCACTTTGGGATATAAGATTATTTAAGTTAACACCAGATTGAAGAGTAGCAGAGTTCAGTGATTTTTTAGCAGAGTTCAAATGCTTTCCAGAATGATTGTACCAATTCACAAACTCCACCCAACAGTACATTAATGTGTCTATTTTCCCACCAGCCCCTCCAAATTTGTCATTTCCTTTTATTTTTTTTTTGTCTTTTTGGCAATCTGATAAGTAGTAAGGTCAAACATAAATATTGCTTTAATTGCATTCTCTGTTTATGATTTGGAGTAAGTTTCTCATGGTTATTGATAGCTTGGATTTCTTCCTCTGTTTATATCCTTTGGCTATTTATCAATTGGGAAATGGTTCTTATTCTTATCAATTTAAATCCATTCTTTATGTCTCTTGGAATGAGACTTTTATTAGAACTATTCACTGAAAAGATTTTTTCCAAGTTAACTTGTCCATCTAATCTTAGCTGTATTTGTTTTGTTTTGTACAAAACTTTTTCAATTTTATTTAATCAAAATTGTCCATTTTAATATTCTGTGATCCTCTCTAACCTTTACTTGGTCGTTAACTCTTCCTTTTATTCATAAATCTAAAGGTGTTTTTTCTTTGTACCTCCTGTATACATTTGGAAACTAATCTTGATGTATGATGAGAAGTGTTGATCTAAACCTAATTTCTGCTTAGACTACTTTCCATTTTCCAGCAATCTTTGTCTAATTGTAAGTCCTTAAACCATTAGTTGAGGTCTTGGGCTACTAGGTTCATTTGCTTCTGTATATTGAACCTAATCTATTCCAATGATTAACCTCTCTATTTTGTTTACCAGTGCCAAATTTTTTGATGATTACTGCTTTATAGGAGAGTCTGAGATGTGGTACAGCTAGACTTCCTACCTTCCCCACTTTTTTACATTATTTTCCTTGAAATTCTTGACATTTTGTTTCTCCAAATTACTTTTTTTGTTCCTGATAAAGGAATCCTTTAATATTAAATTAGTTTAGGCAGCATTACCATTTTAATTATATTGGTTCACTTACTTATGAGGAATTAATATTTTTCTTATTATTAAGATCTGTATTGCTATAAAGAGTGCTTATAGTTTTATTTGTATAATTCCTTGTTGTGTCTTGTTAGGTAGACTTCCAAATGTTTTATACATTCTATAGTTCTTTTAAATAGAATTTTTTCTATCTCTTCTGCTGTATTTTTGCATATTAAGTCTTCATCCCCTCTCTCTAATGCATTATTAATTTTCCTTTCCTCACTGAGCCCTTTCTATCTTCCTACCAATCATGCTCAGCTCCCCACCATTCCCCCCCAAAATCCATTTCTTGACCTATCTACCTTCTCAAACTACTATCCCATCTCTCTATTCCCTTTCACCACCAAAATTCTTGAAAATAGTAGTCTGTAACTAATATGCTCACTTTTTTTCAAACCATTCTATCCATATCACAGAATCCACACTTTACTGAAACAACTCTTTCTCTAAGGTCACCAATGAGCCAGTTATCATTATACCTCATCTTTGTCCTCATCTTCCTTAACAGCATTTGATATCATTGACCAACTGTTCTATTTCTACATGCTTTCTTTCTTTGGTTTATGAACTCATTCTCTGTGTAATTTGCTGCAACTTCATTCTCTTGCTTCTGATCCCTTAAAGTGATCATTCCAAGGTTTGTCCTCAATGTTTTTCTATTCATTCATTCATTTACTCCCTCATTCATTCAATGAACATTAATAGACATTTACTAAGCACTTATACACTTAATGCATTGGAGAAATGCAAAGATAATAAGATAGAAGAGGCTATTACATATATACACAGAAAAATATATATAAATTAAATTAAAAGCATGCAAGAGGATTGTTCAACAAACATTTATTAAGCACTTACTAGGAGTTCAAATAGATCAGATAAAGTAATGGCCATATAACCTGGGAAGATCAGACAAGGCTTACCCTATTCCCACTCACAGTGCCCATTGATTCCAGTCAAAATGAGCAATTTCTATCCTTAGGCATGCACTGTGCTTTCCCATCTCCTTGTCTTTGTTAATATTTTAAGATAATCTCCACCCCCACCCCACCATTTCCACTTATTGAACCAGTAGGGTTAATAACCCAACTATCCTTCAAGGCTCAGCTTGAATGCTAATACTGTACCAATAAAGTATTTGTGTTTATGTCCTATCCTGCCTATGAATGATTAAATGGCAAAATATTTATAAGGTATGTGGGGTTTTGAGGGAGTAAATCACAGCCCCTTTCTGTCCCCCTACTAAACTGTAAGCTCTATGAGAACATACCCTATGTCTAATTCATTCCATATTCTCCCAGCCCCTAGAACCATGATCAAAACACAGAAGACACTAAATAAATGTTTGGTTTTTTGTTTTCCTGACTTTTCCCAGCTGGACTTATAAAAGGAAAACTAATATCCCGTAGATAGTGACTTTGTCCATGTGGAAAATCTACACCAATTGCTTCCATGTCAAGAAAACAGGATTTAAATTCACAATGAAAAGGAAAATCCTCTTTATATAAACCCAGTTCTCACCTCTCTATCTTGGGAAAACTCCTACTGAAACCAAATGAAAGTAACCTTGTTAATTAAACATTAGAAAAGTGTGAACAAATGTCATCCAAGGATGTGGAAATGCCTGAATACATGTGGCCTTTGAGGTTTCAATGTGATTGTTTTTCACATATAGGTAACCTTTCTTCAATCACAGTGTTCTAGAATCATAGTTGGCTATTATAATGATTAGAGTCCTTATATCTTTCAAAAGTTGTTTGTCTTTATAATGTCGTTTAAACCATAGAAGTTGTTCTCCTGGTTCTGCTCACTTCCCTCGGCATTAATTCATACAAGTCTTCCCAGATCACACATCAATCTGAGCATAGTCTAGAAAAGGCGAAGGCCACAGATAAAATGGTTTTCTCCCTCTGATCCTCCACACACAAATTATCCCCAAGAAATAATACATAGCTGATATTTACAGAATGCTTTACCACCCCACCTCACTTGATCAGAGAGGTGCTAGAGACTTATAATTTCCCTATTTTACAGATGAGAAAACTTAGGCTCAGAGAGATCAAATGACTTATCCATGGTTGCACAGAAGGTAAGAATTGAACCCAGCTCTCTACTACTCCAAGTATACTTTCTTCCAGACAGGAAAAATTAAACAAATGATCATCTAATAAATTACATATTAACTTCACACTGTCAAACCAGTTTTACTCTCTAGTCAGTATCAAAATGGTCAAGGGTCAGGCCCCAAAAGAGTTGTGTTTTTAAACTGTTAGCATACTAGGGTCAGGACTAGGTCAAATTCCACAGAAATGCCCTGAATATGTCATCTGCTGAGTGAGAGGTTTGACCCCGCTTCTCCTACTGGGTAGACAGTTACGTTTCTAGCCATCCAAACAGAAATAATAGATCGAGAGATTAGAGAAGGGGGAGAAAAGCTGGCGATGTCATTGAAAGGTAGAACAAAGAAGGAAAGAGGGAGAAAGGAAGGGAATAATCTAGGAGGAACTAAGAAGATTGAGAGGGTAAATTAAGGGAAGGGGATGGTGGGAGGAAGGCAGGAAGAAGTAAGCAATAGGAGGAATGGGAAGGTGAGGGGGAATGATAGAGAATGGAAAGAGAAGACAAAAAAGTTGTCATGGCAGGACATGAGAGGACTGGAAATAAGATATGTCTATGGAGAGCAGCTAGAAAATTACACTGTGAATGTAACATCTAATTGAGCTTGGGGAACTTAAAATGGGCATAAGAGAGTCAGAAAAGAAAATATTCTTTTCTTATGCAGTTACACAATCAAAAATATTTTTCAAACACTTACAAATGTGAACAGTTAGCTCCTGAATCTGACTAATATGTTTAGTCACCTTTGGCTACCTGAGTTCCAAAAGTCCTCTTGGCCGCTGGAGATGCAGTGGAAGAAGTGCTGGGCTTGGAGTTCAGAAGACCTGAGTTCAAATGCAATCATAGCAATTTACTAGCTGTTTGATCCCTGGGCCTGTTTGCTGCAGTTTCCCAATTGTAAAATGGAGATAATAATAGCACTTATACCTCAAAGGATTGTTAATGCCACTGAGAACTGCAGTAACAAAATGAGAACCAAAGCGGGGATCATGTCCACACTCTACACACAAAAGAGAGAGAAGAAGATGAGTAGAGAAACTTTGGCCCTTATGACATAGGATACTAGGACCCATAGAGCTGTGCCATCCAGCCTTGTATAGAAAAAGCCATGTTCCCATTTGTGCTTCTTACACCTCCTTTTGTTTTGTTTTGTTTGTTTGGTGAGGCAGTTGGGGGTTAAAGTGGACTTGCCTAGGGTCACACAGCTAGTAAGTGTTAAGTGTCTGAGACTGGATTTGAACTCAGGTCCTCCTGACTCCAGGGCTGTGCTCTATCCACTCTGCCACCTAGCTGCCCTCTTACACATCCCTTTAAAATTTCTTAGTAGAAAGTGTCAAGGGGATATTAAAAAACTATAGGTATTTGCAGTCTCAGTTCCTCCAATCTACTAATCTGTGACCTCTGGCAATTTGCTTCCATTATAGAAACCTGTTTGTTCATTCGAAACATGGGAATAAATGACACTAACAATGGGGCTATTGTGAGGATTTATTGTTGTTGTTGCACCATTGCTAGGTGGTGGCAATGGATAGAGCATCAGCCTAGAATTCAGAAGACTCATCTTCCTGAGTCCAAAACAGCCTCAGATACTTACTAACTGTGTCAACCCTAGGCAATGCACTTAACCCTGTTGGCCTCAGTTTCTTCATCTGTGAAATGAGCTGGAAATGGAAATGGAGACCACTCCAGTCTCTTTGCCAAGAAAACCCCAAATTGGGTCGTGAAGAGTCAGACTGACTGAAACAACTGAACAGCAACAAGAGGGCAATGGAGGGTTTGTAGTGGCCATGACACATGATAAGCAGGAATTCTGAAAAGCAATACCCTAAAGGATGTCACCAAAGAAGCATATGAGCAAAAGCAAAAGATAGGCTGGGTCACATGGCAACATCAAGGACTAATTATTGGACAGTTCACATTATCTATTAGCATCCTTGACAGGTCAATAAAAATAGAAAGCTCCCAACAAGTTAGGTGCACCTCCTATAGTGAATTTATGAGAGGAAGTGGGCAAGAACCACTTAGGATGGGCAACATAGATGAGATCAATATTGTTTAAAGAAGTACTCACGGGGGCAGCTAGGTAGTGCAGTGCATAGAGCACCGGCCTGGAGTCAGGAGGACCTGAGTTTAAATCTGGCCTCAGACACTTAACATTTACTAGCTGAGTGACCCAGGGCAAGTCACTTAACCCCAACTGCCTCACCAAAAAAAATAAAAAAAGAAAGAAGAAGAAGAAGTACTCACATTCATAAAATCACAATGCATCCAAATATTTGAGTATCATTTTGATGATAACCATCTTCCATGGAAACCTGGGCATATTCATTCTCTTCTCCGCTGCCTTAGATTTATTTTTTTGACATTGGAAAATAATTCCTGGGTACATGTCAGGTACAGGCAGACTAGAATTATTAGTCCAGTTTTCCCTCTGATGATTCCCCCAAAAGGGGTGATCCAAATGCCGATTTAAAAATAAACCCTTTATGAAGTTCCTTTGAAGTGATCTTTGAAGGGGAGTAAAGGGGAAGAGAGGGAAAGTGGAAAAAAGAAGGGAGAAAAAAATTAATTACAACAAAGAAAAAGTACACAGCCTTGCCCAGAACACTTCTGAAAAGAATTCAGAGGGTCTATCTTTTTTCTCCTAAAGACCTAAATGAATGTAGATGTTGATATTTCATTCAAGGAAAAATGGGCTTAAATCCAGTGATGGATATATCAGAAAGATGAAAGTTTCTTAAGAACATACACTGATCAAGTTCAGTGACTAAACTGAATTGAATATATGGGATTCAAATACATTGCTAACTTTGAAGGACACAACCCTACTGCATACAATTATCACATTATATTTTTGAGAACACCTGAGTGTGTGCAGAAAAAGTTGATGTTATTTCCCAAAGGAGAACAATTAATCATACGTGCACACATTTTGAAAGCAGGATCAAGGCCAATTAGGTTTGTGAAGGTCAGCAAACCCCCCAAGTCATTGAAACACAGACAACTCAATTACTAAAGGAGTGTTCAGATTATTTGCATTTCTGAACTATTTAATATCTCCAAGACTTACTATCATCATTTGGAGCTTAATATATAAAAGTAAACACCTTGCTGAAGAAAAAAGCAAAGATCAAGATTCACATAATTCTAAGCTCTCAAAATTAGAAGGGATCTCAGAAGCCATTCTGGCCAATCCATGGACTTGACTAAAAATTCCATCTCTAACATCCACAAAGAAGGGTCTTTGTTTGACTACATTCAGTAAGTAGGTAGACCTAACGACCTCCCAAGATGACTCATTTAACTTTCAGGGAACTATATTTGTTTTCATTAAGCCTGACTCTTCCTCTCTCCAACTTACCCCCAATTACACTTAATTTTATCTCTGGCATCAGTCAGTCGTGTAGTCAACAGTAAAGCACCTACTATGTGCCGAGGCGCTGTGCTAAGCTCTGCAGAAACATAAAAAGGCAAATATGGGCCCTGCTCTTGAGTTTACAGACTAATGGAGGAGACAATTGTGCAAACAACTAGGTACAACAAGATATAGATAGGACGAATTGGAGATAATAAGCCTAATTTCTCTTCCACTTAATGAACCAAATACTCTGACAGGTACCTTTTCTGTCCCCCATTCACCAGTCCTGAAATTAACCAGAAATTTAAATTCCTTATCCCAATAGATTCACATCCAGGGTAATTTAATGAGTTGAACAGGTCGTTTTCTACATTTTGATACATTTCTTTCCTCTCTGTCCCATTAATTGTGCCTCTTGAAGTTTTATTTCAAGTTTTTGTTCCTGTTTGCTTTTTGTGTGTAGGAATATGGTTTTGGTTTCTGGGTTTTTGTTTTGTGTTGGGGAGGGTCAAAGAGAACAGTGCATAGAGCAATACAGACCCCTTGTCCTTTTGAATCGGTTTTCAGTCCTTCCAGGAGGTAGAGTGCCAGACACACAAGATGTCACAAGGACATTTGAGAAAGGACAAACAGCCGCATACCTGACATTCTCTGGGCACACAATGATTAGAGCACTCGCCTCAGAATCTGGAAGACCTTCGTTCAAAACCAGCTGCTGACACTTAGAAGTGTGACCTTCTTCACCTCAGTTTCCTTAGCAGTAAAATGGGAATAATAATAATAATAATAATAATAATAATAATAATAATGGAATTAATAATAGCACCCACCTCCCATGGGCCCAGGTGGCTTGTTGTAAGGATTAAATGAGGCACCAGGTGGAAAAGCTTTGTGAACCTTAAAGTGCTATTTAATGCTAGCTATTAGTTTTTATTTAAGAGCCCGCAGGAAGTAGTCCCAGGGCTGGTGTTTGAACCCCATACCCCCTACCCTATTTTCCTCATGTTAACCTGAAATACCATTCAGGTGTGGAAAACTGAGCTAAGGAAGACTTATGGCTGAAATTGAGGACACTCTTAAGAAGCTAAGGGATAGATTGGACTGGTCTTCAGGAGTATTTAACTTGTAAGGAGTGCAAGAGGGAATATCAACAGAAAGAGACTGAGGAAAATGATGGACCTAACACAATTTAAGGTACTATCAGCCCCTTTGGCCAGGCAGCTCAACCTGCAGGCAGTTCCCTATCTAAAGTTACTTGAGGCAAACTGATCCTGCTTCTCTCCCAGGAAATTTGAGGAGGAATGGCCCCTGAAAGAGGGGGTGATGTCTGATAATAAGTATTTTATGGAGCTATTCAGGAAAGAAGGAACAGTTGGTTACCCTGGACTAAAGAGGTGTATGTAACTGCCCATGACTGAGTCAGAAGACCTGGATTCAAATCCTGTTTTGCTGTTTAATATCTATGTGGCTTTAGGTGAGTCATTTAACCTCTCCAGGCCTCAATTTCTTCAACTGTGTGTAAAATGAGGGAATGGAGTAGAAGACCCGGAAGTTCCCTTTCATCTCAAAACTCGACTTCCGGGGTGCGAGCTTAAAAGGCAAGGAGAGAAGGGAAATGGGTTCTCTTTCCTGCTCTGCTAGTCCCCTGGCTGCGCTGCACAGACAGACGCTAACTGGAGTTCGACTGACCCGGCTCGCGGTTAGCAGCACGCGCTTGACTCGGTCTCTCTCTCTCTCCCCAAAGGTGGCCTTGGGCTTTTGGTGAGTTTTATATGGAATACAGACTAAGCTTAGACTGCTCTAACTAGAAAACCAGAAGCTTCTTCCATTTACTAGTCTAGGAGATAAATTAAGGGAAAGGTTAAAGAGGGGAGATTTATGATCTAATATCCAATTTTAAATCTCACAGTTTGGCTGGACCTATTTAAAGCCATGGGCAGCTAGGATGCTCAGTGGGTTTTCCAGGAATCAGGAAAACTCATAGTCCTAAACTCAAATCTGGCCTTAGACACTTACTAGCTGTGTGACCCTGGGCAAGCCACTTCACCCTGTTTGCCTCAGTTTCCTCATCTGTAAAATGAGCTGGAGAAGGAAATGGCAAGTCACTCCAATATCCTTGCTGAAAAAAACCCCAAATGAGGTCATAAACATCATTTAACGCCCCCCACCCCCACCGCCACCCCCGTTAGGAATTCCCCTCAGGGCAGGTGTTTGGGGGTGGAGTGAAGAGAAAGTGAAACTGTCCTTAGGGAACAAAGAGCAGGGACCCAAGCCAGTCTTTGTGCAGAGAGAGAGAACAAGTGGTTTGGTTAAAGGAGTGTTGAGAGGGTTTGGAAAGGGTGGGTTGTAAGTGGGATTGAAGCGAAAGGGTTAAGCGAATGTATACGGAGAGAGTGAACTTGAAGTGATGACCCAGAAGAATGCCAGAGAGGTGGAGAGCTGGCAAGCTCCACTGAGCCCTGATCTGAGAGAGAAGACGTACAGGGAAGATGGTGAATTGCACTTCCTCCTGTGCAGTCATTATACCAGCAGGAGAGGAGCAGTGATGAGAAGGTGTTAATCAGCTTTTTGTCTCATACAGCATATCTGAATCGAGGCTTCTCCGAGCTCTTTCCTAGTGTGTTTTGGAAAGATAATGCCCGGGAGAGTGCGGGATTTGGGACATGTATGACTGTGAGTGATAGTTTCGTGATACAGTGCCAGTACTATTCCATGGCAAAGGGACCACCATTTTCTTATCAGGACTGCTTAGGTAGGGATTATCTGAGAAGCCTAGGAATGAAGGACTCAATGTAGAACCTAGAGAGGGTGTATATTGGGTAGTGGGTAAAAAGCCAGGCTTGGAGCCAAGCAGAACTGGGTTCAAGTACCTGCCCTGATGCATTGAGGCTGTGAGACCCTGTTCTCTGCATACTTTAAAACTTTATCCACACAGAACTAGTATTTTCAGGCACCCTAACTGGGGAAAGAGAACAGCAAACTAGTCTTTTCCATCCTGCAAGTCTCTGAAAATCCCAGGAAACTGAGGAAATTAAACATTTCAATAGATGGCCCAATCTCAATGGTCAATATCATTCACTGAGTAAGGGGAAAGAAGGAAGGGTTGGAGATGGAGTCTCTGATTGATATGACAAGTTCCCCAATCACTTCAATAGGATCACAAGCCATTGGCCTTTTGTTTGTAGGCTGGGAGAGAATATAGGTATAGGAATTTCTGGTTGTTAGCTGTCTGAGACTCATAAGGATGAACTTCTGTTTGAAAAACCACTTATCTGCAGGGTCTACAAAAACGAGCTGAAAGACCAGCTGTCCATCACTTTCTTTCTTATTCTTCTTTTAAACTCTGAGAAAACAGATTAATGGACAAATAAGAACAGGCAGCTAGGTGGCACAGTGGAATAGAGCACTGGGCCTGGAATCAGGAAGATTCATCTTCCTGAGTTCAAATCTGAGCCTCAAAACACTAGCTGCATGACCCTGGGCAAGTCATTTAACCCTCTTGGCCTCAGTTTCCTCATCTGTAAGTGAGCTGGAAAAAGGAAATGGCAAAACACTCCAGTATCTCTGCCAAGAGAAACCCAAATGGGGTCATGAAGAATCATACAGTACTGAAAAAGACTGAACAGCAACTAAAGCAAATCAGTCATTTAAATGGCTAATTTCCTCAGAGTTTCCTGAAGTATTCAGAGAATCACAGTTTCTTCTTAGATTTGAAAAGGACCCTAAAGGTCATGAACATCCTACTCCTATTCAAATCAGAATCTCCACAACATCACCAGCAAGGGAATAAACATGATCAACTAAGGGGAGGGCGCTACCCCACTTGGCTTGAGAAGGTAGTTTAGAGGCAATGTTCATAAACCCCAATTCCTGTGGGGAAAAGGAGAAATTTCATATTTCCTCTGTAGGATGATCCTAGAATTTAACCTTCCCACCAGAACAATGCTATTTTCTGAACATCCCCAGCTTTGGAGTCGCTTCATGGGTAATCCTAAATTCTAGAGTTCAGTGATCAAACTTCGAGAGAGAGAGAGAGAGAGAGAGAGAGAGAGAGAGAGAGAGGGAAGGAGATTTCATCAAAGGATTGTCTGGATAGAAATCCTGAGTTTAGCTCCTTTGCAAGTGAAGTTGGTGGACTATTTGAGTGCTATATATATATTTCTGTATCTGTTTGGGGGCTCTTGTTAGTCCATTGTATCCCAAGCATTTCTATAGGCTGTCCTATACATTACATGTATTTGACACCTCATATGATTATACAGGAGTTAGAAATCCCTATTACCCATTTTGGGGAAAGATAAGCCATGATGGGGGCAGGTAGATGGCTCAGTGGATAAAGTACCGGCCCTGGAGTCAGGAGGACCTGAGTTCAAATTTGGCCTCAGACACTTGACACTTACTAGCTGTGTGACCCTGGGCAAGTCACTTAACCCTCATTACCCCCATAAAAAACAAAACAAAAGATAAGCCATGAACTGTTCCCTAAGTATATTAGATTTTCTTAGCGCAACTTCTGGTAGGAGAAAGGAATAAAAAAAATGATTTAAAATAATCAATGTGGCCCCAGAGTCAATGGTGCCCCAGAGTTTACAATAAAATCAGAACCATCTTAGAATTGGAAGGGACCTGAAAGGTCATATAAATCCAACACTCAAATCAGAACCCCCATGACATCACCAATGAGGGGTCAGCCAGCCTCTACTTGAAGGTCTTCAATGAAGGAGAGCTCAGTACTCCCTAAGGTATCTCATTCCATTTCCGAACACTTCTGGTTCTTAGGAAGTTCGTCACATATTCATTGAAATCGGCTTCCCTAATTTCCATCTTTTGCTCCTATCATACCCTCTTGTGCTAAGCAGAATAAGTCTAAACATGTTTCAATTTATCTTTCAAATATTTGAAGATTATTATCCTGTTTGTTTCCAACTAAACCTTCTCTTCTCTGGGCAATCCTTATAACCTTCCTCTCCTGGATACCCTCCTCTGGCCATGCACTAGTTTGTCAGTCCCTTCTAAAAGGTAAATGCAGAGATAGATGTAATGCTCCAGATGTAATATGACCAGGGCACATAACAACAAAACTATCATTTCCCTTCCACTAGACACCATTATTGCCATGAATGTAGCCTATGTTGTTGCTTGGGTTTGTTTTTAGTTTTTGGTTTTTGTGGTTGTTGTTTTGTTTTGTTTTGGGGTGTGTGTGTGTGTGTGTGTGTGTGTGTGTGTGTGTGTGTGTGTGTGTGTGTGTTTTACCACCATACATTGCTGACATATTGAACTTCCAGCCTATTAGAATTCTCCGGGCTTTTTCACCTGAACTGTGTTCTCGTCATTTCTCTCTTAACCTGTACTTGTTGTTCAGTTACTTCAGTCACATCTGATTCCTCATGACCCCATTAGGGATTTTCTTGGCAGAGATACTAGAGTGGTTTGCCATTTCCTTCTCCCAGCTCATTTAACAGATAAGGAAACTGAGGCCAATAGGGTTAATTGATTTGCCCAGGGTCACACAGCTAGTAAGTATCTGAAGTCAAATTTGAACTCGGGGGCTTCCTGACTCCAAACCTGATACTCTATCACTGCACCACCTAACTGGCCCATCCTGTACTTACATAGTTGTTTGGGGGTGGTGGTTGTATTTTTAAGCTCAGTTGCAGAAATTTACATTTACTTTCATAATAAATTTCATCTCTTTAGCTTTAGCATCCCAGTCTGTCTGGACCTTCTTGATCCCACTTCTCTTATTCCATGAATTAACTATCCTTTCCAGCTTTGTGTCATCTGCAGATTACTTATGCAATTACTGACAAAATGTTAGGCAGAACAGGGCCAAGATCCCTGCTTAGTGGTACCCTACTGAAGATCTCCCTCTGGCTTAACACAGATCAATATTTTCTGGGATCTGATCCATCAACCAAGTGTGAGATGGCATTACTCTACTCCATTTATGCAAACACTCCAGTTTCTCTGATCGTCCCATCTAAAGCATCATGACAAGCAGCCAAGGCTATGTTCTATGGTAAAGTTTTGAGTTCCAAATTTTATCCCTCCTCCCTCCCTGATGCGGTAAGCAATCAGATATAGATTATACATGTGTAATTATGTAAAACATTGCTATATTAGTCATTTTGTATAAGAAACATGAATAAAAGGAAAAAATGAAAAAGTGAAAAAATAGCATGCTTCAGTCTGTGTTCCATCAACATCAGTTCTTTCTTTGGAGGTGGATAGTATGCTTCATCATTAGTCATTTGGGATTGTCTTGGGATCTTTGTATTGCTGACAATAGTTAAGTCATTCACGTTCTTCATCAAACAATATTGCTGTCACTGTGTACATGCTCTATGTTTTAACATTAAAGCATTATGAAGAATAACTGAAATTTTGGGAGAATATCATGTGTGTTTTACATCAGGCGGCAAAATCAGCATTTACTTTGGTGCGATGGAGGAAATAATGATTATAACTTTCTTCCAATTTTCTTTCTACTAAGTTCTTAGATTCCTGAATATCTAGGTATTGATATAAACATTGAGATTCAGGTCATTTTCCAAAGGGTTTCACAACCAGACGGGACTAGCAGTAGCCATAAGAAGAGAATAAAATCTGTTTGGAAGTCTCTCGAGTTGAAAAGGAAAAAAATACTTATAAATTAATGACATGTTTGTTACAATAAAACACTTTCTAAAAGACCTCTATGGAAAAAGAAGCAAATATAAATCTTCACAAAATTATTTCTGTGGTTCTCAAAATAAGGTGATCTGCAAAACGTTTGTCTTTGAAATGATTTCTTGATAACAACAACAAAACTTAAAGAACAAACTAACCAAAACTTATGAAAAAGTAGCCTATCCCCTATGGCTGCAGAACTTTCTAAAAAGAAAATTGTGCCTTTAATTTTACAGGAAGGAACAGCAGGCAAATCCCACAGGAAAAGGATCCCTACATTTTCTCGTTTTGGATACTTCTTCTGTTCTGTAAGAAGCAAATCTATTTTCCAGGATTGGCCACCAGAGGGCAATGATGGAAAATTGATTTGAAAAGTTCTGTACAGTGTGCTAACTTTATTATGTTCCTCCTTGAAATTCTTCACTCTTAATTACAAATACTTTCCTTTTATGTTAATATAAATTGAATGCAAATATTTTATCTTTATACAGACAAAGCAAAATGTTTAACTATTCGCAAACCATGAAATGGAAGCACATTATTCAGGGTAGCTAGATAGTTCAGTGGATAGAGTGCCCGACTTCAAGCAAGGAAGACCTCAGTTCAAATCCAACATCAGATATTTATCAGCTGTGTGACCCTGGACAAGTCTCTTAACCTCTTTCTGCCTCAGTTTATTCATCTGTAAAACATTATCTGGAGCAAATAGTATCTACCTCTCAGGGTTATGGTGAGGATAAAATGAGAAAAGAAAGAGCTTAGCAAACCTTAAAGTGCTTTTTAAGTACAAACACTCCAGCTTTGTGGATCATTTCGTCTAAAGCATCATGCACAGTAGAGAACTTATCCTAAGACATTCTTGTTCTTGCTCAGGCCAGAATAGATGGCCTCTGAGGTCCCTTCAACTCTGAGTCTGTGATTCAATATGGACCAACCTCATTTCCTCCTCCTTCCCATTTTCCCCCCTTTTGTTTTTCTCTTATTTTCATAGACCTTTTGCCTTTTTCTCCATTTCTGGAGTTTATCTACTTCTTTCCTGTTTTATAATCGTACATTGTATTTTCATTTATTTCAAATCCATTCAAATAGAGAGTTAGGATTGCTTTTACCTTATCTCTATGGAACACTCCCATTCAAAAATCTCAAGTAACAAATTTTAAATTCTAGGTGATGGCCAACCTATTTCAACCAAATACTGATTCACTCAAAGATTCTTTACAATCTCTTGGAGTTCAACCATACTTCATCTCTAGATACTTAAATATATTTGTTAAGATCTAAGTAATTAATTTATTAGTTTAATTTTATAAAATTACAAACAATAACAAATCAACAAATGCCAACAATCAAATAAAAAAGCAAAAATGCAACCTCAAATAATGTCTTAAACTCTTATTTATATTTTGATTTTAAAATGTTGGCTTTGACCAAAACAAAGTTTTTATTATTATTTTGTCAAAGTCCCCTTTCTGTGAACTAATAAAATTTTGTTAGTGTTGTAATTTTTGTACAGTCATAGTCAACATGTATTTTTCTTCTATTTCTTCTTTCTTTACCCAGCATCACTTCATAAACATCTCTTCATATTTCTTATTATTCTTTGTATTTGCGAAATCCCTGAACTTATTTGGTTTGTAATTTTTTTAACTTAGCAACTCTCAATAGAAACATTCAAGTAAACAAACCCACTTTAAAGTAAAAAAAAACTATAAATTTAAAATTAACAATCTTTTTTAAAAATGCATTTTAACAAAATTAAGAAATCACCCCAGGTGCTTCAATGTCTCCTGCTGAGTTCTTTCTTCTATGTATTTTTTAAGTTTGTTGTTCTAGTTCTATTGTTGTTCTTATTTGACATAAAATCATTGTATATGTTGTGCTGATCATGTTTTTTAACCCCACAACATTTCATATTAGTTTTTCCATGCTACTTTGTATTCTTCATATGTCTCTTGGCGTATTCAATTGCATCCACATACCACAATTTGTTGAGCCTTTCCAGAATCACTGAACATACAAATTGTTTCTAGGGTATCATTCTGTTTCACTATTTCAAATAAAACAGTTATGAATATTTCTAGACAGACAGATACTCCCCTCTTTAAATAGAATCCTAGAATACAGGCATAGTAGCAAGCTTATGAGTCAGAAATCTCAATATTTATAACTATTATCTTATATTGTTAGATTGCTTTCCAGAAACATTATACCAATTCACAGTTCACCTGTTTCCCTACAACTTCACTGTAATTGAGTTTTATTATTTTAACTATTTTAACAATTCATTTGATAGGGGTGGTTATAAGGTTTTAATTTCAATTTCTCTCATTATTAGAAACTTCGGACAATTTTTCAAATGGTTAGTAATGATGTATATTTCCTCCTTTGAGAATTTCCAATTCATACACTTTAACCTTCTATCCATTAGGAAGTGGGAAATTTGAATCAGGGGGCAGCTAGGTGGCACAGTGGATTAAGCACTGGCCCTGGATTCAGGAGGACCTGAGTTCAAATCTAGCCTCAGACACTTGACATTTACTAGCTGTATGACCCTGGGCAAGTCACTTAACCCTCACTGCCCCACAAAAAAAAAATATTCACCATAAAGATTATTTTTCTCAATCCATTTCTTTTCTTGGTGTTTTAGATACCCAGCTCTCTGTATACTTGGCTTTTTATTATTTCATCTCTTACTTTTCCATAATCAAATCCATCAACTTTTCTCCAACGATTTCTTCCAAATGATCAATAATTCAGGAATTTTTCTCCCTCCCCTAATACATTATTGCATTCAACAAGCCATTATTGAGTGATTGATTCACTAATACTTAAAAAGACATTTGATACCAATCTGGGCTGTTGATATGGCAGAGAGATTTAATACATTTCCAAATGACCTAGATTAAGCTTTATATTATTAGCCTGATATCACAGAAAAATCTAAATTACTTACTCTGAAAACACTATGTAATAACAATAACTATTTACATGGGCATAGGTTCTTTATGCTGACAAAGGGCTTTCACATATCTCATCTGATCCTTACAAAAACCGCAAGGGCACAAGTATTATCACCTCCATTTTAAAGAAGAGGAAGCTCTGACTGACTCAGAAAGCTTCAGTGATTTGTCCAGCTTCAGACAGATAATGGGTGACAGAGTAGAGTCCCACACCCAAGTATCTTGATGCTTTTTTTTTCCTTGTTTTTTTTTGCAAGTATCTTGATGCTGACTCCTGAGCACTTCCTTGCCACTGAACCACCTGCCTCCCCACAGCCATCAGATCACCTCTAGTCTAGCACCTGATGTTGATATCATTATTCTGAAGCATATCTTCTAGCACAGTGCAAAAGAGGGCTCCCAGAGCCACAGACCTACATTCCTATTTGTTCCAACCTATTTCCAGCCTTGCCTACCTACTGTTGACTCAGCCCAAAGTCAATGCCCTGAAGTCCTTGATAAACAATGAACCTGACCCGTGTCACTCCTACAGAAATGTTACAGGTGGGGCTTGACTTCTACTCTAGAGCCATACCAATACAGGGAACAACTGGGGGTTTTCTGAGATAGTGTAACATAGCAGAAGGGGCACTGGATTTAGAGTGAGGAGACGGGTTCAAAAACTTATTTTACCAATGTGACCATAGTCATGTTACTTAAACCCTGGGTCTCAATTTCCTCATCAAGGGAAGGAGCTAGGTGATACAGTGGATAGAGCTCTGGACCTGGAGTCAGGAAGACCTGAGTTTGAATCCAGCCTCAGACATTTACTAGCTGTGTGACCCTTGACGGGTCGCTTAACTCTGTCTCAGTTTCTTGTTAAGTGGAGATAATGGCACCTACCTCACAGGATTGTTGTGAAAACCTAAGAAGATAATATTTGTAAATAACTTAGCACAGTGACTGGCTCTTAATTGATGCTTGCCCCACCCCCATCTGCTAAATGAAGGAGTTGTATCTATATTCATCACCTATAGAATCCCTTTTATCCCCTCGACAATAATTTTTTTTAAAAAAAGGAATTTTACTCTTTGAGGGCAAGGACCATCTAACTGTTACATTTGTGTCTGTAAGCACCTAGTCCAGTGTTAGTACCTAGTCGACAGCTAATAAATGCTTGTTGATTGCTCATGAGCCACAAGGTGGAGGTCACAACAGTCACTTTTGTAAAACTCGTTTCAACATGTTTTCACAAGATATTGTTTATTTTTACAACCATGACAGGTAGAAAGTGTAAGTATTGTTATTCCCATTTTACAGATGAGAAGGTCAGCAACTTAGCCAAAGCAACACAGAGAGTAAATGGTAAAGCATGGATTCAAACCCAGGTCTTCTTATTGCCCTTTACATGTTCTTTCCATTATACCATTCTTCCTCCCCTCAGATATCATGGTGTAGTGCGACAGCATGAGACCAGGAGCAAGGATGGCAGGGAAGTCATCCCAACTCCATCACTCAGCAAGCACATAGCAATAACAGGTAGAGCCCCCAGTTTAGAAGCAGCTCATCCTCATCCTTGGTCCTGGTGCTCATTAAATCCCAATGACATCAGGGGGCAATTGAGCTCCTTTGAAGGCTCCTGGACAAGTCCTTCTTACTCTGTGTGGGCTAGGAGAATCATGGCACTGCAGACAGAAGCTAATTCCAGCAACCTAACCCTGCCATGACGAGCATGCTTATTTAATTTCTAACGTTTGTTTGTTGACCTACAGAAATCAAATATAGCAGCAGCAGAGCCTGCCATTGCAGTCCTGGGAGAGCGTTCTGCTCACAGAGCAATTATGCAAGCTTGGGTCTAGTTAGGGACTGGGTTGCATAGTGATACCTGGAACAAAATAGACTTTGGAAAGATAGCAATTCCAGAGAGGATACAACTCAACCCAGGCACAGGATGAAAGGGATGAAGTGCAGTGGAGAAGGCTAGAGGAATTCACCAAAGGGGCTGTGGTACAATAGTGATTGGTTAAAACAGTTATTTACTCTCCTTTCTGTAATACACGTGCAGGTTAGATCAATAACTGGCCTTTCAATAGCACTAGCTGGAGCCTTCAACAACCCTGTGAGGTAGGTAGGTATCTTTTATACCTTTGGTTCTTTTATCCTCATCTGTAAAATAAAGGCACAGAAAAGCTGAGTGACTTGCCAATGGTCACACAGCTTGTAAAGGTTAAAAGTGGGATTTGAACCCAGGGCTTCCTGACTCCAGGTCTAGCACACTGTCCACTATGTTATGCTAACTATTTGGAATTAAAAAGCCTCATTCCAATCTGCCTTGTCAGCCATGAAGGAGCTGTCTTCATTTGAAGTATAGACATATCAATTCTAGTTATTTTAACCCAATGCCATGGAAAGATACATCTTTTTAGAATCCATTTCTCTGGCTAGACCAAACAATTAAATGGGTAAAGCCTCAGTCAAAATTTGGGGGACCATTACAAGATCTTACTACTAGAGGCCCCCAAGGAAAGCTGCTAATGAAGGAACAGTGAGTAGTAAATAAGGGTGAAGTCTCTTGTCTCCCTCCTACCTCCCTTCATTCTCTACAATACTTCCTCCTACTCCCTGACTGCCTGGTCCAGTTGGTCGGGACGTTAGGGGACATCAGAATTAGCTTTGGTCTAGTTGTCACGAAGGTCAGGGAACCAAATTCAAAAAGTCATGTCAAGAGTGGAGCAGAGAGAAAAGAGGATTTGGAAAGGAATTGTCCATAGTTCTCTTCTTTCCCCTAAAGTGGCCAAAGACCTCCCTCAGCCTGGACAGAGGCCAAGATAAGAAGGTAAAGGCAAAAAATAAAACAAATCACCATTAACTACAGAAGCTAGGAACCAGCCACTGTGGCCAGCAGGATATCTAGGAAGTAGATATAAGCAAGCTGACCACAAGGGTCCCTCATGACCTCAAAGGGCCAGTGTAGTATGGGGCCTCAGGTCTGAAATCTGGATTAACCTTCCTGTCCCTCCCACTGATGGGAGCCATGGACTCAAGAACAGGTCCACTTATCTTCTCAAATGACAAGCTTTCTTCCCAGGCAGAATGTAATGTGAGGGAGACTGTGTGATGTAATAGAGAGCTAGTCTTAAAGCCAGGAAGATCCACTGCAGACACATACTGTGTTTCCCTGGGTAAGTCATTTAGCCTCTCACTGTTCTCACTGTAGGCAATTCTCTAAGACTCTAAATTGCAGGGAGAGTGTTGACCTGCATTGTTAGAGGGAGCTCCCTCAAGGGGGAGGTAACTCAATGGATAAAATCTAAGGCCCGGTCCCTATCATGAAATGCTTCCCTGAAAGCTTCATGTTATTCTGGACCTGATATCAGAATTAATAATAAAAATAATCAAAGGCAGCGTGGAATCCTTGAAATTCTTTCAAGGGGTCCCTAAGATCAAAACTATTTTCATAATTATAACAAGACATTATTTACCTATTAATATACTCCTGCCTTTTCCAGCTACATAGCTGTGTGAGGCCAGATTTTCTTCATATATTTCAATCAAAACAACATATTGCAAGAGACTGAATGCAGAAACAGAGATGAGACTCAAGCTATCTTTTATTAAGCCAGACATTTAAAAGATTTGCAAAAATATGTACACAATAATACTCACTATTTTTTGTTGTTTTGGAAAACCTGTTATTTATATTAACATGCAATATTACTCTCATTTTAATGACTTGATAAACAAATATTTCTAAATGATCAGTTTTAATTTATAATCTGGTAAATATCAATAGATGTAACCCACACAAACAAAAGCTCTTTGGAGTCTTCAATTTTTAAGAGTATAAAGGAATCCTGAAACCAAAGAGTTTGAGAAACACTAGTATAGTAGAGAGTTTACTAATTTGATAGGGGTGATTATAAGGTTTTAATTTCAATTTCTCTCATTATAAGAAAGTTTGGACAATTTTTCAAATGGTTAGTAATGATGTGTATTTCCTCCTTTGAGAATTTCCTATTCATACACTTTAACCTTCTATCTATCTTCTAGTTGGCCTCTCTCTTAGGAAGATGTGTGTTCAAATCCTCCCTCTGACTCATAGGGGCTGTGTATCCATAAATAAGTCATTTAATCTCTCAGTGCCCCAGGCAGCTCCCTATATCTCTAAGTGGCAGAGCAGGTGCTGATCTGGCAAAAGGGAGTTTCCTAAACCAATGAAATCACAGCTTTGGTCCAAAAACAACAACAATAATAACATGGCATTTATTCAGCACTATGAGATATACTAAACATTTTTTCACAATAGCCCTGTGAGGTAAGTGGTACACATGTTATTATTTCCATTCTGAAGGTTAGGAAAACGAAGGAGTATTAAAGACATTAAGTGATTTGCTCACAGTTAAACAGCTAGTAAATTTCAGAGATGGAACTTGAATACATATCTTCTGACTCTGAGATGGGTGTGTAGTCCATACATTTCGACCTTAATCTCTTTTTCTATGTCAGAATACCCCCAAACAGAATTTCCTTTTAAAAATACTTCTTCAATCATAATAATTTTAAAATGCTTTTGTGTTTCATTTTCATTATATTGAGAAGAATCAAGATTATAGTTTAGGTTGAATCCCATGTATTTAGTGTTCTGTCTACTACGTTTATTGTTTATATACTGAAAACTCTCTGGGGACTGTCAATTAAATGAATAAAATTCTTCATGGAGAAAGTTCTATTTACTGTCTCAGTGTCATGTGTCTCATAGGTCTGATTTCAGTTCAATAAATTTGACTCTGCCACAAGAGGAGGAATTAGTGAAATCAAATACCCGCTGTCTTTCCAAAGCCAGGACCAGCTATTGTCTGGAGTTTAGATTTAGGTCATAGGTTGAGACAGCACATCTTTAAATGGAACCCTCCTCACTCCACAAACTTGGACCAGCATCATCTTAATTACAGCACCCTGCTGGGAGCAGTCACTGCTTTTACAAATCCTACAAACAGACAGCTCGATGCTATTTGAACCGCCTCAGTACTTTAAAACCTTTATCAACATATTTCTTCAGTCTATCCACCAACCTGGCAGAATCTCTTACAAAGGAGATCTGGCAAATGTGTCAAATCTTATGAAAGTGTCAGGACTTGCTAACAGAAGAATTCTTTCCCTTGTTGTCAAAGCCAGGTGACTGTTCCCACTTACTACCCTCATCTCATGTTCCCTTTTCTTTCCAACATGCTACTAACAAAAGTATCTAACCTCTGGGATGCAGTGTTGGACAGTTTAATACAGAATGTGAGACCTCCTCCTCTGTCTTAACTGCATGTGTCCTCCTCAAATGTAGCTTCCATTTGTCAAGAAGGATGGAGGACCTTGCTTCTCAGAAACTAATTCAGTGGCACCTCTACAAATCTGTGGTAGCCGTGCTATTCAGAGGATCATGGAATATCAGAAGTGGAAGGGACCTTAAAGATTATCAAGTCCAACCTTTTCACCATACAGAGGAGAAAACGAAGTCTCAGAGAAGCTAAATGACTTTCTTCAGATCACATAGATCTGAAGACAGGGCTAGGACTAGACCCCAGCTCTCCTCACTGCTAGTACACCCCACACCATGCTAGCTGACAAGAAGCAATATGGTATGGCGGAAAGAGCATGGGATGGATAGCCAGAAGATCTGGGTTTGAGTCCTCGATCTATCATTTACTATCCATGTGACTGTGAGCAAGTCACTTAACTACTCTTTTTTTTTAATTAATAAAGTATTTTTTTCCCATTACAGGTAAAGATAGTTCTCAACTTTTGTCTATATAAGCTTTCCAATTTCAGATTTTTCTCCCTCCCTCCCCTCCCTCCCCCCTCCCCTAGACAGCCGGTAATCTGATATAGGTGTTTTATATATACACACACACACACACACACACACACACACACATAATAACATTAAACATATTTCTGCATTAGTCATGTTATAAGAGAAAAATCAGAGCAATGACGAAAAACCTCAAAATAGAAAAACATCAGCACCAAAAACAAAAGAAATAGTATGGTTCATTCAGCATCTATACTCCATAGTTCTTTTTTCCTGGATTTGGAGATCCTCTTCTATCATGAGTTCCCTGGAACTCTTCTGTACCATTGCATTGGTGAGAAGAATCTAGTCCATCACAGTAGATCAACACTCAATGTTGATGTTACTGTGTACAATGTTCTTCTGGTTCTGCTCATCTCACTCATCATCAGCGCACGCAAGACCCTCCAGGTTTCTCTGAACTCCTCCTGCTCATCGTTTCTTACAGAACAATAGTATTCCATTCACTAAACTACTCTTAACCTCAAGTTTCCTCATCCGCGTTGTTATAGTTCAGGAGTTTTCAATCATGTCTGACTCACTTTGTGAGCCCATTTGGGGTTTTCTTGGCAAAGATACTGGAGTGGTTTGCCACTTCCTTCTCCAGCTCATTTTATAGAGGAGGAAACTGAAGCCAACAGTGTTAAGTGATTTGCACAGGGTCACACAGCTAGTGTCTAAGATGGGATTTGAATTCAGGTCTTCCTGACTCTAGGTCTGGTACTCTATCCACTGCATTACAAATGGATATAATAATACTTTTACTACCTAGCTTTAGGGTTGTTATAAAAATAACATTTTATACTGTGAAAGCATTGTGTAGAGTGTTACACGAACATAAGCCATTATTATCACCTCTACTTTGTTGTTCATCATGATAAAACCTTGTATTTCATGTAAAAATGTGAATAAGCTTTTGAAACAAGAAACAAACATCATAGCACCATGAATTTCTAGATGGAAGGGGGACCTGAAAAGCCATCTTGTCCAATCATCTCATTTTTTAAAATGAAAAAAAAATTGTTGATGCTTTTTGCTTTTACATCACAATCACTTCTTGATCTTAACAGGGTTAAGTGACTTGCCCAGGGTCATATAGCTAATGAGTATCTGAGGGCAGATTTGAACTCAGAACCACTAGGCCTGATGTCAGTAAGACTAATTTTCCTATCTACTACACCACCTAGCTGCCTAGAGTTGGACTAGATGACCTCTAAAGTCCCTTCAAGCTCCAAGGTGTTTTCTTCAGGCTGCACTCCCAAAAACTGTATAGGCAGCTCAAGAATTCCTTGGAAGGGGGACAGCTAGGTAGCGTAGTAGATAAAGCACCAGCTTTATTTCAGGAGAACCTGAGTTCAAATCCGACTTCACACACTTGACACTTACTAGCTGTGTGACACTGGACAAGTCACTTAACCCTAATTGCCCTGCAAAGGAAAAAAAAAAGATTCTTTGGAAGAAAGTAGCTATATCAATCTCTAATACTACTTTTAGTGGCACTTTACTTAATACTTCAATAATCTACATAATTTAATATTCAGGGGAAATCTGGTATCTGGCACCCTGCCTTAAACTATCCCTCTAGGTCACTAAGTAGATTTTCTTTGAGGATTTAGAGAATGATACAAATATAAATCTCACAGAAGACATGGAGGGATAGAAATCTGCATCAATGAAGGTACCCACATAGATGAACTTATGGATCCATCAAAGGATCAGAGAAAAAGTATTAGGCCCAGAGGCTTGATGATGCAGGATTTCATTCATAATAAATAAAATATAGAATCAATTCAAAAACAAGCTATCATATGTCTGAAATTCAGAAGACTTGTTAAGTCTGTCATGGATTATCAAAGAGTACCTCCTCCCCAGCTTCTCTCTGATTGGCAGAGGCCAATCTCAGGGATCATTCTCATCTCCAGTATTTTGTTCCTTTCTTCTGGGGGTTTTCTTCATAAGTTTCTTTCTCAGAATTTGAAAAGGTGAATTTTGGCTTGCAGGAACCTATAGCTTTCAAAAGGGAGATTGAAAAATATTAAGCACTCCTATTTTTGGGTTTGGTGCCCAAAGTAAAATGTGACATCTTCACTGTGATCTGGTCTAGCAAATGGGCAATCCAGCTTACAACATATGTCCAGCCAACTGGTTGGATTCCATACAATTAGTCCCTGCTGTAGAATAATGAGATTATGTCACTCTTACAGGCAGCAAATGTTACTTCCACCAGAATATATTTTACAGTTTGGGGTGTTCTGCATGTTAAAACATTTTTAATTACTTTTGTAGACTGTGCCAAAAAGAACCATATGCCCATTCTTCTCTTGAAATGGCTGCTGCCACAGTCACCTGTGCATTCCTCAAGGCACAAGAGAACTTTGGAGACCTTGAATATCCTTTTGCCTCAGCCTGCAAAAAGAGAAACCCAGACTTTTCATTCTGCTGGTGCACCTGTAGGATAATGCTCACTGTGCTTTATGAGCCATTTCATGTAAGAGGAAAATAAGTACATTCATTCACAAGCCTAAGAAACCCTCAGAACAACAAAGGAAAACTTAGTTCAAAATGAGAAAATGTCAGGTGTTTGTTTTTAAGAAACAAAACCTGTAACATATCAGCTAAGTAAAGGTGACAAAGGCTTGTATTTAGCTCACCCAGATGGAGGAATCTCCTATCCATGACCTAGGAAACAAAGAAGAAACAAAATCAGGAGTTTCATCCTCATAATGTGGATTTCCTATGTGTTACCTGTGTCATCTTGGCATAGGTAGACATACAACATGGACCCGATGCGCTAACACACCCAGCCCATTCTGTGTGCAGACTTTATGACTTTGGACAATTCAGTTCAGTTCTACAAGCACTTATAGAGCCAATATCATGTACCAGGCATTGATCCACGTAGTAGAGATACAAAAACAAAAGTCAAAACAGTTCTTGCCTTCATGGAGCTTACGGTCTACTGGGAGAAAACAATATATAATGGATAAATAAAAATATATAAATGAGAATACAAAGTAATTGGAGGGGGTGATGATAGTCATGGAGATTTGAGTAGGCCTTGTGTAGGAGGTGGTACTCAGGCTGAAGTTTTAATAAAGCTAAGGATTTCAAGAGGTAGAGATGAAGAGGGAGTAGATTCCAGACATGGGGAAAATGCTATGCAAAGTTATAGAGAGACAAAAGATGGGATATGCAGGGGAATGACAAATAAGCCAGTCTGATAGAATGTAAAGTGCTTGGAGCATCTAGGTGGTACAGTGAATAGAGTACTGGGCCTGGAGTCAAGAAGACCCAGGTTCAAATGCAGTTTCAGACACTTAATGGCTGTGTGACCCCAGGCAAATCACTCAACCTTGTTTGACTCAGTTTCCTCATTTGTCAAATAAGCTGGAGAAGGAATAACAAACCATTCCAGTATGTTTGCCAAGAAAACCCCGAATGAGCTCACAAAGAATCAGACATGACTGAACAACAACAACAACAAAAGAGTGCATAAAGAGGAGTAATGTAGAATGTCTGGAAAAATAGAATGGAGTCAGATTGCCAAATGTCTTTAAATGCCAAAGGAATTTGTACTTTGTTCTAGAGGCAATAGAGAGTCCTTAGAGCAGAGATTCTTAAACTTTTTTTGCGTGTGTCATGGAAGCTTTTGTCATTCTAGGCCCCTTTTCAGAAAAATATCTGTTGCCAACATTCATAATTGAAGGAATTGCAAAATTTCAGTTTTGTCATTCAATCATATCTGACTCTTCCTGGACCCATTTGGGTTTTTCTTGGCAAAGATTCAGGAATGGTTTGCCATTTCTTTCTCCAGCTCATTTTACAGATGAGGAAACTGAGGCAAACAGGGTTAAGTGACTTGCCCAGGGTCACACAGATAGTAAGTGTCTGTGGCCAGATTTGAACACAGGAAAATGAATCTTCCTGACTCCTTGCCCAGCACTCTATGCAACATGGCACCACCTAGCTGCCCCAAATTTCAGTTAGAGGTTAGTAAAAATAAAGATGTATTTTTTTCCCCATTCAAATAATAGATTCCAAGAACCCTGGCTCTCAAGTGGAGTGACTTGCCCAAAGCTATGCTTTAGGCATATCAGTTCACTACTATGTGGAGGAAAACGCCCAAAGGGAGGGCAGTGGGTTGGACAGGAGCCAATCATGGTGGTACACATCTATAATAGCTGCTCCTTTGGGAAACTGAAGCTGGTGCATTACTTAAATTCACCAGTTCAAGTCTGACACCAATATGGTAAGCCTCCAGGAGCTGAGGATCACCAGGTTGCCTCAGGAGGTTCAAACAGGAGCAAGTTCAAATGTCCATTACTCATTAGTATTGGGATCTTCTGTAAGTGACTGCCACACATTCAGCCCCAGCAGGATAGAGACACCTAGGATAGTTACTTAGTGAGTTGAGAAAATGTGGCGGTTGAGACAGAAGTTATTGAGGAAGCATTGATAAAATGACAACTCACTGGATACAGGAGGGGAAAGAATCTCTGAGCCTCCATTTTCCTCATCTGAAAAATAAGATGGTTTAAGTCAACGATCTCTATGGTCGTTTCCAGTTCTAAATCTATGATGCCTTTTTTCAGTCCTTTAGGTACCACAATTCATATGTGGAATATGTACTACTCTGTAAACCCAGAAAGTTTTTGACAATGATTAATGGGGCATGTGTTAACAGATATCATATTATTCCATCTTTTGAAAATGGCTATAAGCATTCACAGAAGCTTCAGCATAGTAACCAACAAACAGTTTTATCATCATCTGTTCCGATGAGAAGACGTTTCATAGACACCCAGTTGAGTTTTGACAGACATTTTACAGAAATCTAATCAGGCTAAAGGTTAACATATTTTCAGATATTAGCAACTTGGCATATTAATTTTACAAAGTCAAAGTCTATTCAATACTCTTCTGAGGGGAATATTGGAGGGGAGAAGAAAAGAAAGAAAAGAATATTAAGAATTGACACTGGTATGAATAAAAAGAAAATCAATAAGTATACAAGCAGAATAATAAACGTTGACAAAAGCTCAATATAAAGATGGAGAAAATATAACTAGGCCCCAATTAGTACAAATAATGAGTCCTCTGAAGTGGTCACATGTATCCAAATTTGCACTATTTGAAGTTATAATTAATAAAATAAGGTAATTAGTTCCAGCCCATTGGAAATCTACAGTGTGAATAAAAATAATGTAATTACTTCAGGAGAATTCATTATTCACAATTAATCAGGTTGTAAGCTATAAAACCATCTTCTGAATTATCTTCACCTTTGGTCAAAAATAATTTTGTTACAATAAAGACTTCTTAATCTTGTTTTGGTTCTGAAACTCATAGCAATCACATATATCTTGATTCAAACACCAATTATAATGAGCCTCTTATAATATGTGTTTATGTGTGTCTGCGTGTGTGTGTTTATATATATATATCTATATATCCACACATTATATATACATATACATGTGTATATATATAAGACAATGCAAACCAAAACAGAAGCATATGCACGTCTAATTCATCCAGCAAGAACATGAGCTGAATTAGAAAAGAATAACAGCTTCCTTACTCTCCCAACACCTGATCCTCTTAGAACTAGAGATAGATTCCCTGCTCTGTGTCAGAGAAAGGACTGTGGAGAGCTTCCTGGAGATGAGGAGAGCTCCTCTGTCTCACATATCTCTATGGTGACTGTCCTTCACCCTGGTTTTCAGAATACTGACATGGGGATTCTAGAGTGGAGAAACCGAGAAGAGGAGAGCTAGGGCAGAGATGCTCTCACTGCAGACTCTGGGCTGGTCTCTTGACCTTTCTGTTCCCTTTGGGGATTACTGGGTTCCCAGGAACACAGAGGGATGAGTGATTCCTTTCCTATTCTTACACTCCTCAACCTGGAATCCTATGTTGATCTTCCAGTACAGACTGACTTCCCCTCCACACTCAGGAAAGAAACAACTTTCAGTGGACTTATGTCCTCAAACTGTCCCTATCTTTCCATAGCTGTCTATCTGTTCCTTAAAAGTCTCTTTAAAGTGCATGATTTGGCAGCACAAATGACTAAATTTGAAACAATATGCAGGAAATTAATGTGGCTCTTCTGAATATTTGTTAAGCATTCCATATTTTCTAAGTCTCTAAAGAAGTCCCCACAACCTTTCCAAAGAGCATATCCACAGAGATTTTTTGATAGCCAATTTATGATGTGCTAAATCCTATGTAGATGTTTGCTTCAGGGAAGTTTTCCCTGCCAGAATGTGAGCTCCTTGAAAGGAGGGATAGTTTAACTTTTGACTTTGTAACCCCAGCACCACACCCAGTACTTGGCACATAGCAGGAGTTAAGAAATGTTTGTTGATTGATTGATTGATTAATTGATTGATTGAATTCACAATCCTTTGTTTATGGTGTTAGATCAGGGATAAGACCTGTGATTTCAGGTCTTATCAGAAGCAGTAAGCTTATGATGTGGAGTTTTCTCTCTGCAACTTCCAGTGTTAGAGTGATTCCTTGAACACTAAGATGCTAAGTGACTATTTAAGGGACTGTGTCACATAAACAAGTGTGTATCAGAAGTAAGATTCTAGGCACTATGTCATGCTCCTTTTTTTCTGGCATTACAGAGTAAAAAACTCCTACAGAATTAAATTTTCTACCTTTAAAGGAGACTTCAAAGGTTCATTTCTTCCAGCCCCTAGCTTCTAAGGGAGAGTTGTAATCAAAAACTCTCAAGAGACAAGATCCTACAACCATACTCTTAGTAGCCAATTGCAGAGTGCAGTGATATTTACAATCAAGTGCTCTCTTTGTCTAATCTATGATTCATTTTGCTTGAATTCAAACCCAGCTTTTTGGTTCTGTCCTCTGGCTCCAGAGGACAGTTGGTCAGCTTCTTACAATGACTGCCTAAATCCACAATGGTTGATTATCCTGATCAACTACCTCACAAAGGATACAATTCCAATCTGAATAATCCAGGGTCAAATAAGGCAACAGTAAGGAATTGGAATCAGACTTCCAGTGTCTCACATTCCCACCAGTTGAGCTAATGGATGACATCCAAAGGCAGAATGTTTCCTCTTCAATAGACTTGCTACTTGGAAATGGTAGTGCAAAGACACCAATCTGTTTTCCTTTTTTTTTTCCCCCAGAGGGCCACTTTAAGCATTGACTTTGGTATATGAAACCCCATTCAGTTTTCACTTTCTCCATTTAGCATCTGGAGAAATAGGACCAGACTGTAATTTGGAATCAATACTAAATGGAAAAAAAAGTGGGGAAAATATCAGTCTGCTCAATTTCCATCTTCCAGCTTTGCTTTGGATTGGGAGTTAGGAAACCTGAGTTTCAATATCAGCTCTGCCTCAAATTAGTGGCCAACCTTGGGCAAGTAGTTTTAGCTTTCTAGATTCTAAACTAATCATCTATGAAATGAAGGTATTAGACTGGATGATTTCCAAGGATGGTCCAGATCTAATATTCAATGCTTTTTGTTGTTTTGGGGTTTTTATATTTTATTTTTATTTAATTTTTTCTGAATTACATATAAACAAAAAATTTTAACATTCATTTTTTGAAATTTTTGAGTTTTTAATTCTCTCCCTCACCCCCCTTGAAAAGGCTACCAATTAAATATGGATTATGCATGTACAGTCATGCAAAACATTTCCATATTAGCTATCTTGCAAAACACAGACCAAAAAACCCAAAACAATAAAGTAAAAAAAAAAAAGTATGCTTCAATCTGCATTCAGACTTCATCTGTTCTTTTTCTGGAAATGGATAGCATTTTTCATCATAAGTCCTTTGGAATTGCTTTGGATCATTGTATTACTGAGAATACCTAAGTCACTTACAGTTGATCATCCTTACAATCGTTCTGTTACTGTATACGATATTCTCCTGATTCTGTTTATTTCACTTTTAATTCTTCCCTTATATATTTCATGTATTCTTCCCTTGTTTTTTCTGAAAGCAGCCTGATCATCATTTCTTATAGCACAATAGTATTTCTATTCAATGATTTTTTTTACAAAGAGAGAAGTGGGCCATCTCCCTGTTCGTTTTGTGTTTTGGGGGCATAAATCCATTGGGATGTATGAAGATGCTCAGTGCTCTTTGAACAATTTGCAATAAATGATTTCTGAAGGTCTTACTAACTTAATCTCCTCATTACCCTCCTACCCCAACAATCAAACACAACGCTACCTCCTCCCTTTTAACCTCCTCTCAGTTTAGTGGTCTATAACCTGGGGTCCTGGATTCCAAGGGATATGTAGATGGATGTCAGTGGATCCATGGACTCGGATGACAAAAAAACAAACAAACAAAAAACCATCTTAATTTCAATATTTTTTTTATTCTATGTATCTCATTTTATACATTTGAAAATATGATTTGTATATTGGAAGCCCATAGGCTCATGTCCTCTGAAATAGTCTTAAAAAAAACCAGGGCCACTTCCACCCCACCTTGTGGCAGGACTTTGTTGAGTATCTAAAGGCTAGTAGAGGTTAAATGATCTGTTGGTGAGAAATAAGACAATTTCATTTAGTGTGGTGCTGGTCAGTCTAAAACATGAAACTTCGTATCTTGCCATAGTCATGTGTAGTGTTAGGATTTATATAGGCCAGTTAGTTGTGTTTACTTGAGGTTTACTAACTATAAAGGACTTAATAAGATGCAGGGTGATCTAATGGATAGAGAGCTGGCTTTAAAGGCAGAAAAACCTGGGTTAAGACAAGTTGGCAGTTCTGCCTTGGTAGGAAGAGTTTCCTCATTGGGAGTTGCCTAGAACAATAAAATCATAGGCAGATCTGGTTTAACAAAACAGAACAGAACAGAACAGAACAAAACAAAACAAAACAAAAAGTAGGTCTTAGTTATAGCAAGCAAGACCCAGTAGATAGAGAGTTGCCCTTGAAGGCAGGAAGACCTGGGTTCAATTCTTGCCTCTGACACATACTGACTGTGTGTCTCTGGACAGCTCATTTAACCTTCCAATGCCTTGTCAATTCTCTAAGACTATAAGCTGTAGGACAGTTAAATTTCAAGAGTGGAAAGGAGCACTTTCAGTCAAAGGTGACCAGAAGCCCTGAATTGTTTTTTATTACAAGGGATCAGGGCATAGAAACCTCACAACCAAAGGGGGAAAAGCATAAATATTAAGTGAACCCTTTTCAGACAATAGTGTAATAAAAATGACATTTAATAAAGGGCCATAAAGTCATAATTACAAACTAACTGGGAAATAAATAATCTAATCCTAAACAAATCGTAGAAACAATCAATAATTGTATTAAAGGGAATAACAATGAAATAGCATTCCAAAACTTATGGGATGCAGCTAAAGCAATATTTAGGGGGAAATTAATTTTTAAAATATCAATAAAAGACAGAAAAAGATCATCAATGAATTGGGTATGAAACTAAAAAAAAAAAGGACAAGAACAAATTAAAAATCCCCAACTAAACACCAAAATGGAAATCCTGAAAATCAAAGGAGAGATTAATAACACTGAAAAAAATTGAACTAATAAATAAAAGTAGGAGCTGGTTTTATAAGGGAAAACAATAAAATAGATAAGCCATCAGTTTATTTTATTTTAAAAGAAGAAGAAAACCAAATTACTAGTATCAAAAAGAAAAGAGTGAATGCATCACCAATGAAGATGAAATCAAAATAATTAGTAGGAATTGTTTTGTCCAATTATATGACAGTAAACCAGACAATCTTAGTAAAATGGTTGAATATTTACAAAATTATAAACTCCAGATTAACAGGAGAGGGAATGGAATACTTAAATAACCCTCTCTTAGAAAAAGAAATTAACTTAGTCATAAATGCACTCCCTAAGAAAAAATCCCCAGGACTATATGGATTTACAAGTGAATTCTACCAACCATTAAAAAAAATCCCAATACTATAGAAACTATTTGAAAAAATAGGTAAATAAGGAGTCCTATCAAATTCCTTTTATGACACAAATATGGTTTTGATACCTAAACCAAGGAGAGTAAAAATAGAGAAAGAAAACTATATATACCAATTTCCTTAATGGATATTGATGCAAAACTTTGAATAAAATATTAGCAAGGAGGTTACAGCAATATAACACAAAGCTCATACACTATATACTGGGTAGGATTTATATCAGGAATACAAAACTGGTTCAATATTAAGAAAATTATCAACATAATTGGCCATATCAAAACAAAACCAACAAAAACTATATAATTATGTCAATAGATGCAGAAAAGGCCTTTGACAAAATACAATACCCAGTCCTATTAAAAAATACCAGAAAGCACAGCATTCAATTGAGCTTTTCTTAAAATAATAAGTAGTATTCATCCAAAACCAAGAACAAGAATTATCTGTAATGGGGATAAACTTGAAGGCTTCCCAATAAGATCAAGGGTGAAACAAGGATGTCCATTATCACTGCTATTATTCAATATTGTACTAGAAATGCTAGCTATAGAATTTTTTTCATTTTTTATTTATCATTTATTTATTTTTAAAGCTCTTTTTTAAAATTTTGAGTTCTAAATTCTTTCCCTCCTTCCTGACCCTCCCTCATCCATTGAGATGGCAAACAATATGTCAATTATACGTGCAAAACATATCTCCATATTAGCTACATTCCAAAAAATTCAAGAAAAAGAAAAAATATATACTTCAATTTGCACTCAGAGTTCATCAGTTCTCTCTCTGGAGATGGATAGCATTTTTCATCACCAGCCCTTTGAAATTGTCTTATATTATTGCATTGATGAGAGTAGTCAAGTCTTTCATAGTTGGTCATCATTACAGTATTGCTGTTATAATATACAATGTTCTCCTGGTTCGGTTCACTTCATTTTGCATCAGATCATATAAGTCTTCCCAGGTTTTTCTGAAATGATCCTGGCAGGAGTATTAACCACCTCTTCCTCCAAACAACCCCACTACTTTCCCTTGTATACCCCAGAAGGACTCTCCCTTTAGAATAAGAGTTCTTAACCCGAGGGGGTTGGGTGGGGATTATCTGTGAAGTTAGATAAAGAAAATTAATTATATCTTTCCCACACACACACCCCCACCTTTAACTGAAATTTAATATTTCCTTCAATTATTTGGAAAATATGATCCTAAGAAGGGATCCATAGGCTTCACCAAATTGCCAAAGGGGTCCATGGCACACAAAAATTGTTAAGAACTCCTATTCTAGAAGAAAGGGCCAAACCCAGTCCTGATATACCCAATACTATAGTTAGCATTTCTAGTACAATATTGAATAATAGTGGTGATAATGGACATCCTTGTTTCACCCCTGATCTAATCAGTAAGGCTTCAAGTTTATCTCCATTACAGATAATTCTTGTTCTTGGTTTTGGATGGATACTATTTATTATTTTAAGAAAAGAGACTATAGAGGTCTGAGGGACCATAGAAGCCACCTAGTCCAATGCATCCTCATTTTACATATGAGGAAACTGAGGCTCTGAGGAGTTAAGTGACTTTCCCAAGGTCTCACATGAAGATAGTAACAAAGACAGGATTTGAACCCAGGTCCTCTTATTCACCCCAGTTTACTGTGCTTTCCACTATAGCATGCTGCTTCCTCTTTCATTCTAGCTTTCTTTGCTACTTGGGAGGAGTGCTTCAGCAAATACTTGACATCAATCATGTGTTTTCTTCTAACCCCAGTGCCTTTTCACAGGGTGATCCCTGTGCCTAGAATGCCCTCTCTTTTTATCTCTTAAGACCTAGCTCTCAGTTCTAGATTCAACTCAAATTTCACCTTTCCCATATCTTCCCATTCCACACACATCTCCAGTACCTTCACTCGAATATTATCTTCCATTTACACTGAATATGTCTTGTATAGAAATAGTTGTTTTCAGGTTATCTCCCCCATTAGAATCTGAGCTTCTTGAGGACTAAGATCCTGTTTTTACCTTTCTTAGCATCCCAAGCACTTATCCCTGTGCCTGGAACATTGTAAGTGTTTGATAAAGACTTGTTGACTGCCTGCCTGCCTGCCACACTCTACAAGGAGGGGCTTCCTTGAGCTGTTGGCACTTTGCAGAGAGCTTGTCTTGTACTACTTTCTGAGCACCAGGGAATCCCGTTTCTGGCTGGGGAGGGAGAAGTTGTTTTCCTCATGGTGTAATATTCCTCTTGAAATAGATCCACCAGGGCTGTTCTCGCCTCCAAGGATGGGGAGAGCTGTAAATTAACACAGCAACAAACGCCTACAACACTAACTGGTGCAGTGAATGTAACTTGATACTTTTCTCTGATCTGAATTTGGTCAATTGCCTTCCCTTCTTCCTTCCCATTCAGAAAGTTTACATTCTGAAGTCATAGCCTCATTTTAAAAACACTATTTCAGTGTCTGGTGTCTGTACTGTGTACTTAACAGTATCCCATCAATGCTTTGAGACTGTACCAGACCTGGACTTATAGTCAGGAAATCCTGAGTTCAAATCCTGCCCCATAAACTTACAAGTCACTTAAACTCTCTTTGCCTAGGTTTCATCATCTGTAAAATGGGAATAATAGTAGCACCTACTTTACAGGGGTCTTGAGAGGATCAAATGAAATAATATCTGTATAGCGCTTCGCAAATCTTAAAGTGCTATTACCATCACCTTCTGTTTCAGATACTGCTTCTCCCAAGAAAATACTTTTCCAAGCCTTCTTTAGCTATAGACAAATACAGAGACACATCAATGAGAAGCAAGCAAGGGAGTGTCAGGGAGAGGGTGGGGACATCCCTACTATAGATTCAGCACCTGTCACAGCAAAAAATCTGGAGTACAGTCTAAGGTCTAATGCCTTCAGGCAGTCAAGTGGCTAAACCAGTATGGTGAGTCTCAAATAGGAGAGACGCTTGGATGTCTTATGTGAGTATCACTGACTACTCCCTGTAAAGCTTCCCCTTACTCTGTTCAGCCTCTGGCTTGGTTAGTTGTTGTCCTTCCTTCTCAAAGAGGACCAAATGACTCTGGCTCGGTGGTAATAAAGCAAAGGGAATGAAAGAAAGAAGGGAAGGGGATTGGCCAAGACCTTGGGCACTGGGAAAATAAATTGTACCAGACACTGTGGAGAGTACAGTAATACAGTCAGCCTCCAAGAACCTAAAATAAATGCTGGTTCCCAAATGAGGAGACAAACGAAAAGTTTAAATACCAATTCTGGACAAGAATACAGTTGTGTCAAGGCTCATAATAGCTATCGTGAGGTAATATATAATTAAGTGTCAAGAGAACGGTTCAGACATTAAGTTCTGTGGTCTATACCTGTGAAGTCATTGATATAGGAAACTTTTGATGAAGAAACCCCTTCTGCCATGCATGGCATATTGGCAACTGTCCTGCAGCTTATACTCTTAGAAAACTGACAAGGCATTGAGAGGTTAAATGAGCTGTCCAGAATCACATAGTCAGTATGTGTCAGAGGCAGGAATTGAACGCAGGTCTTCCTGCTTTCAAGGGCAACTTTCTATCCACTGGGTCTTGCTTGCTATAACTAAGACCTGCTTTTTGTTTTGTTCTGTTCTGTTCTGTTTTGTTAAACCAGACCTGCCTATGATTTTATTGTTCTAGGCAATTCCCAATGAGAAAACTCTCCCTACCAAGGCAGATCTGCCAACTTATAGTCTTAACCCAGGTTTTCCTGCCTTTAAAGCCAGCTCTCTATCCATTAGATCACCCTGCATCGTATTAAGTTTTTTATAGTTAGAAAACCTCAAGTAAACACAACTGGCCTATATAAATCCTAATACTATACACAACTATGGCAAGATACAAAGTTTCATGTTTTAGACTCTGACTAGCACTACACTAAATGAAATTGTCTTATTTCTCACCAAGAGATCATTTAGCCCCTACTAGCCTTTAGATACTCAACAAAGTCCTGACTCAGGGTGGGGTGGAAGTGGCCCTGGGTGTTTGAAGACTCTACCAGAGGGCATAAGCTATTATATACTTTGCCAGCCTAGAAGCGCTTCATATATAATCCAGACTAAATGCCTCCTCTCAGAGGGGCAATATAGCTTACTCCTGAGAGACTCATCACCAGAAGGTTGGCAAAAAGGTGATGAATTTAAAAAAAAAAAAGTTTAGCCATGGCGGGGGGCAGCTAGGTGGCACAGTGGATAAAGCACCGGCCCTGGATTCAGGAGGACATGAGTTCAAATTTGACCTCAGATACTTGATACTTACTACCTGTGTGACCCTGGGCAAGTCACTTAACCCCCATTGCCCCGCAAAACAAAACAAAACAAAACAAACAAACAAAAAATGTTTAGCCATAGCAACCCATGAAACAGAAAACAATGCAAAAGGCCCTTAGTTCTCTATGGCCCCCTTCCATTTCTTCACTGATAATGGAAGGTGAAAAGGAGGGATAGGATACTAAGAATTACATAATTCTTTGACTATTTATAAACTGAGAATGCTTTTAGCATGTCATCTTCACCAAAAGACCCACAGACTCACATGTTATTGGAGAAATTGAACCACATCCCTGTTGACATCCTTGGGATAAGCGAAACCAGAAGACATCAACAAATCATAGCTAAATTGAAGGGTGGCTCTCAGGTTCTCCTCAACAAGGGAAATGAAGGAGCTGGTTTCATCAATGGGCCAAAGACAACAAGAAACCTCATTTCTTGGGACACTTAGTCCCTTCCTCTTCAAATTTATAGTCATGATGAGTATAAACAAAAAGACTGCTATGAGGAGAGGTGTCATTTATGGGCCAATATCCCAATAAAGAAAACCTATGAAAAATCCTGAAAACATAGATTTATACTTTGATTATTCATAGCTTTGATTCAGCTAAGTGGTTCAGTGGGTAGAGCATGGAGTTGGGAATCAGGAAGACTCATCTTCCTGAGTTCCAAAGTGGTCTCAGACACTTATTAGCTGTGTGAGCCTGGGCACATCACTTAAGCATTTTTGCCTCAGTTTCCTTTTCTATAAAATGAGCTGGAAAAGGAAATGGTAAAATACCCCAAAATCTTTGCCAAGAAAACCTCAATTGGGGCCATGAAGTTTCAGACACAACTGAAACAACTGAAGAACAACAAAAAACTTAGATGCAAAGTCGGCTCAAGGGTAAATGTTGAAAAATATGTTGGAAAATGCGGCTCTGGATCAAGAAATAAAAGCAGCTAAAGGCTTATAGACCCCTTAGAAGTCTCACGGCCCTTTAAAATTTTCCTTTTAATCATCAATGTAACAATCATCAACAAACAACCATTTCAATATACAATAAGAGTAAGAAAGAAGATCATGAATATAATTCTGCATCAGAATTGCCATGGAGATGGAGATACTTTCTCCAAATCCACCAGCCACTGGCATTATGGAACTAGAGTATGTAGTACTTTTTAAGGAAAATCCTGGAGGAAGAAGGAGAAGAATCCTAGAAAAGAGCTGGAGTGTTTGTAGTTTCATCTTCCATCTTGGTACCATATGGGCTTTTCCCAGAACTGAGTATTTAGCATGTCACTCGTTTGTGCTCCTCTGAGCTTCAACACAAATCCTCAGGGAGGTAGTTGTGTCTATGGCTGAAACTCCAGCTACAGCCAGTGCTGTTATTAACAATGCATTTGATTCTGGGCAGAGAGAGACTATGACCAGCAGGCATGGTATATATTGGACCAAGCTTGGTGAGTAACTGTCTCTTTATTTATTTGTTTGTTTATTTTTTTGGTGAGGCATTTGGGGTTAAGTGACTTGCCCAAGGTCACACAGCCAGTATGTGTTAAGTGTCTGAGGCCGGATTTGAACTCAGGTCCTCCTGAATCCAGGGCCGGTGCTCTATCCACTGCGCCACCTAGCTGCCCCAGTAACTGTCTCTTAAATCAGTATCCCCCCCCTCCCCCCCCCCCCCCCCCGCCCCGGAACTCTGAGACGGAGAAGGAAGCAATAGCCCTGCCAGATTACTCTTCCTGAGGAAAAGGAGTTAGAGTAGCCAGTTCCCTGATGCAATTGGCAGCACACTGTTCAGTACCCACACACTATTCCCCTCCCCCTTGCTTCTCTTTGCTTTGCCGCTATTCTTCCCGTTGTCATATCAAGAAATCAGTGATCAAAAACCTGTGTTGTGTGGTCAATATTCTCTACGGCAAAGGCAAATGGAGGGAGAGGTAGTCTGAGGAAAGTGGAGGATACAATCTACACCTAGCATGAGACCCAGGACAGGAAGCAGCAGAGTAATGATTTCTTCCCTGGGAAATCACAAATCTATTTTCTTACTCTGCTATAGTACCCCTTCACCAGCTGAAGGGGATGAACAAGAGAAATAGCAAGCGTAGAGAGATTTCTAAGCTAAAGCAAATCAAAATCCCCTAGACTAAAAAGTGCAAACCTACCAAGGACTAAGAAGAGGGGAGTTCCTGTTTGGAATCCTTTACCACTACACTTACTAGCTGCATGACCCTGGGCAGGTCACTTAGCCCTGTTTGCCTCAGTTCCTCATCTGTAAAATGATCTGGAGAAGGAAATGGCAAACCACTCCAGTATCTCTGCCAAAAAAACCCCAAATGGGGTCACGGAGAGTCAGACATGACTGAAAAACAACTAAACAACAACCAGTGCACACCTGGTCTCTCCTCCAAGATCTGCCTCCCCTTCCAGCAGCAGATCAAAAGTGAGTGATGTCAGAGAATGCCTTGGTTATCCTCATTCAACACCTATACTTCTCTGTCCATCCATCCATAAACATTTATTAAGTGCTAAGCATTAGGGACATAAAAAGAAGCAGAAGATAGTCCCTGGTCTCAAGGAGCTTACAATCTAATGTGGAAGACAGCCCACTATCTGTCTGTATATAAGAAAGTGTATGTATATGTATGTATGTATATGTGTGGGTACCTTTCTTCTGTCTTTTTCCCATATATATATATATATATGGGAATATATATATATATATATATATATACACACACACACACACACATATGCTTTGGATATATATATATATATATATATATATATATATATATATATTCCCATATATATATATCCCATATATATATATCCAAAGCATATATGTGTGTGTGTGTGTGTGTGTGTGTGTGTGTGTGTGTGTGTGTGTGTGTGTACACAGACAGATTTATATGGGAAGACAGAAGGAAGGTAATGGAATAAAAAGGGTTTGGGGAAGATTTCCTGTAGAAGGTGGGATTTTAGTTGGGACTTAAAGGAAGCCAGGAGGTCAATAGTTGGAGCACAGGAGGGATAGCTTTCCAGGCCTGCAGGACAGCCAGAGAGTGCTGGGAACTGAGATGTGGAGTATCTTGCTCATGGATCAGCCAGTAGGCCAGCAACAACACCAGCATTCTATATGACATAAGAAAATTTAACCTTCTGTTACATCCAGTCAGAAGAATCTGTATAACATCAATAAGAAATGAACTTTAATATACCTCAACAGTCCAGGAGTTACTGATTACAAATGAACAATGATTTCAGAATCGCTCTCTGTGGTACAGTCCTATCATCGACTGGTTGGAGCAAAGACCAAAGCAGATGCCAGAGGAGAAGAAAGAATCAAGATGAGAAGATACCACGGGTAATTACAGCAGTTCCAGCCTCACCTGTTCAAGCAATCTGCCAAGTCTGAAAAGTGGGAAATGAACAAAAGTAAAGCTTGTGCTTATCACACTATTTCTTAGCATTAGAAGTTTAACTGATTAAAAAAAAAAAACCTTAAAGAGTTAGAAATTGCCCCAGAAAGCAAACATGCAATCTTTCCAAGAGAAGAGACTGGACAGCAATGTCAAAAGCAGTTTAGAGTGTGAGCTGTAGAAAAGACATGAATCTTTGTCTTTATAGTGATAGGACTGAAACCCCACCCCCACCCCCACCCCTACCACTAAGAGCCATGGGGCAGCTAGGTGGTGCAACAATCAGCAACACTCCTCATGAGTTCAGATCTGGCCTCAGACACTTACTAGCTGTGTGACTCTAGGCAAGTCATTTAACCCTGTTTGCCTCAGTTTCCTCATCTGTAAAATGAACTGGAGAAGAAAATGGCAAACCACTCCAGCACCTTTGGCAAGGAAACCCCAAATGTCATCACAGAATTGGACATGACTAAAAAATAACTGAATGACTGACATTAGGAGCACTACTATAAATCCCATAGATGATGCATGTCCCTGAAAGAAATTGGTCCTTTGGAAGAAGAGGCTGATTCCCTCACAAGTCCCACATTCCCTCCCCATTGTGGGAAGGAATCTAGAATATTATATAGGGCTCTGTGGGTATTAGAAAACCACCAGAAAGGGCAGGGGAGGTTTTTGACTATGTGCTCAGGTACATATTCTTGTTTGGTCCTTTATTCTTAAATATCTGTTCTATGTTTTATGCCTCATAAGCTTAAGGGACTATATAGGGGAGAGTTGATGACCCCCTCATTGTAGGTTGATTATGTCACTTTCTCAGGGAACCTCTCCTCCATGCTGCAGTCTCCACTTTGGTTTTGTTCCTCTAATTCCTGGTCATACCAAGCCCCCTCTCCCATTAATGTATTTCTCTCAGCTGTCACTGTCATAAGGTTCTTGTAACTGTTCTGTTCTCCTTCTCCCTTACAGTCACTACCATGGTTCCCAGCTGCTCATGGCCATGATTCCCAATCACTCACTACCTATATCATCTGCTAAAAAGTTCATTTTCAAAATATCATGGAGAACAATGAGGGGAAATTATGTCTAAAAAGAAATAAATCTATGCTGGAAGTAACACAGTTTTAAAGGCACCAAACTATGAATTTTCAAGGTTGAATAATTTTATTCAGTAAGCATTTATTAAGCACCTAGTATGTTCAAGGTGGGGCAGGTAGGTGGCACAGTGGATGGAGCACTGGGCCTGGAGTCAGAAAAATGAGAATTCAAATTTTACTTCAGACATTTATTAGCTATGTGACCCTGAGCGAGTCATTTAACTCCAACCTGCATAAAACTAGAGAAGGAAATAACAAACTACTCTAGTATCTTTGCCAAGAAAACCCCACAGGTGGTTGCTCCACTGAGTCACAGAGTCAGACACAACTGAATGACTTGAACAACAATGTGCAAGGCACTGAGCTAGATGCTAGGAGTACAAAGAGAAAAAAATATTTTCCTGACTTCGAAGAGCTTACCTCCTACTGTGGGGAAACATTTACCTAGATAAGTAAACTCAAAATAATTTTGAGGGGGAAGAGACAATTCAGGAAAGGTTTCATGAAGAAAGTAGGGCAGCTAGGTAATGCAGTGGATAGAGCCTTGGAATCAAGAGGAGCTGAGTTCAAATCTTACCTCAGACACTTACTAGCTGTGTGAACCTGGGCAAGTCACAACCCCAATTGCCTTAAAACATCCGGGGCCATCTCTAGTCATCCTGATGTGTATCTTGCCACTAGCCCCAGATGGCTCTGGAGGAGAGAGTGAAGTTAGTGACAGTGCACAGACCTGCCTCACTGAAATCCAACTCAGTACAAGTCATGACATAATGGTCTGCTTTGAAAATTAAGGACAAACAACAACAACATGAAGGAAGCAGCTCTGAGGTGAGCACTGAACTAAATTAAGTATTCTGAGCGACATATGAGAGCGAGCCTATGTGATTAATAGCTAGCATTGATGTAGTGATTTAAGGTCTGCAATGTGCTTTAACATTTTTTATTCCATTTGATCCTCACAACAATGCAGGGACCAAGTAGGTGATATGATTTTCCCCATTTTATAGATGAGGTAACTGAGGCTTAAGTGACTAACTAGCCCAGGGTCACACAGGGAATAGATGAAACAGGATTCAAACTCAGGTCTCCATGGATTTAAGTGCAGCACTCCATCCACCACATAATCCAGCTATTGGCAAAGGAGATTGGAGATGAAATGATCATTTCTGGAACATCAAGTTGGCTGGTCTGGCTAGAATGTAAAGTGTGTGAAGGAGAGTCATGTGCGATAAACCTAGAAAGGTAGGCTGGATCTAGATGGCAAAGGCCTTTAATTGCTAAGCTAAGGGTTTTGTATTTTATCTTAGATACACCAGGAAACCCCTGAAGTTTCATGAGCAAGGGAATAACGTATCCAGATTTGAAGTTCAGGCAAGTTTTTTGCCAGTTATATAGAAGATGAACTGGTGTGGGGAAAGACTGGAAATAGGGAGAACAACTAGAGGATATCACAATGGGCCAAGGAAGGGGTCATAGGGGCCTTAACAAGGCATCTTGGTGGGGAGAAAGGTGTGGAGATGAGAGATAGTGGGGAGGTAGCAATGACAAGGCTTAGCAGGTGACTGGTTATAGGAGAGGAAGAGAGAGGAAGGAATCATGATGACATTGAGGTTATGAACCTGGGTGACCAACAGGATGGTGATGGCCTCTTTAGAAACAAAGAAACTTGTATGAGGGAAGGATGCCAGAGTGAGACACACATGTATGGACATGGCCAACATGGGAATTTGTTTTGCCTAACTGCAAATTGGCTTAAAAGATGTTATTTTATTTATTTATTTATTATATTTTGCAGGGCAACGAGGGTTAAGTGACTTGCCCAGGGTCACACAGCTAGTAAGTGTCAAGTGTCTGAGGCTGGATTTGAACTCAGGTCCTCCTGAATCCAGGGCCAGTGCTTTATCCACTGTGCCACCTAGCTTCCCCAGAAGATATTATTTTTAAAATTCAGTGGTAGTGGGGGCATCTAGGTGGCACAGTGGATAAAGCACTGGCCCTGGATTCAGGAGGACCTGAGTTCAAATCCAGCCTCAGACACTTGACACTTACTAGCTGTGTGACCCTGGGCAAGTCACTTAACCCTCGTTGCCGTGCAAAAATAAATAAATAAATAAATAAATAAATTCAATGGTAGAGAGACATAAGAAGGAGAGAGGATAAATGTTTGTTAATTGAATAAAACAAAATTTTATAGGAAGAAATGGGGGCTTAAGGGCAAAGGTAATGCATTTCATTCTTGATATTCTGAATTTGAGGTGCCAATGGTACATCCTTGTAAAGACATCAAGCAGACAGTGATACAAACCTGGGGCTCAGGGGGGACATGAGGGCTGGATATATAGAGATGAGTCATGTGCATAGATGATTACTGAACCCATGGGAACTCAGGAGATCACATAAGGAAGAGACTGTAGAGAACAAAAAAAAATAGTGCTCAGTAAAGAGATTCCCAAAAGAATGAAAGAACACAAACAGTGCTTTTACCCCCCAAAAAAGGAGCCTAGAAGACATCAACAGCTACCAATCCATTTCTATAAAATGTTTATGACAATATCCTTGAGAAGCATCCTTGATGAAAACATAAATAGGGATCCAACAGGTTTTTGCAGATAATTTTCTAATACAAGCTACAACTATACTTCTGTACTACTATCATAGAATTGCCCAAGAGGTATGGAGAATAGAAGATTCTATTCTGGTAATTTTGTTGTTGCCACTGTCGATTTTTTAAACTGCAACTGACAATGAAATAAAACAAAACTTCCAGAGAGTTCCTCAAAGTGTCTCCTATACTTATGTCGAGAAACTGGTGTCACAGAAGACATCCTACCTAGTTCCAGATTCCCTTTTGATAAAATGTTCCCCAAATTCTCCTATTTTCAGTTATGGTAAAATTGAATAAAACTCTTAAACATTTAAAAGCCCCTTCAATGAAATCCAGAACAATGCAAGGGATTGGTCTAACTATCCACACAGGAGAACAAAATAGATTAATTATGATATAATAGTGAGCGTTTATATAGTGTCTGCTACATTCCAGGCACTGTGCTAAGTGCTTTACAAATATTGACTTATTTGATCCTCACAAGAACCCTGGGAGTTAGGTACTATTATTATCCCCATTTTGCAGTGAGAAAACTGAAGCAAATGGAGGTTAAGTGACTTACCCAAGGTGTGAGGCTGGATTTGACTGAAATCTTCCTGACTCCAGGCCTGGCACTCTATCCCTTACACTGCCTAGCTGCCTCTCAAAGGCAAAAAAGAACAATAACTGACATTTCGGTCATACTTTGAGAGGTACAAAGCACTTTACATACAGAATTTTCTTTGAGCCTGAAAGTAGGTACTACCAATATTCTTATTTCCATTTTACATATGAGAAAACTGAGGCTCCAAACTATATAATCTCATGATCTCTATGGGAGAGGTGGTCTAAAATACAAGATGAAGGATAGGGTTGTTGTTTTCACCACCTGGTGGGTGCTTAATAAATGTAAGTGCTGGGGCAGCTAGGTGGCGCAGTGGATGGGGCACCGGCCCTGGAGTCAGGAGTACCTGAGTTTGGATCCAGCCTCAGACACTTGACACTTGCTGGCTGTGTGACCCTGGGCAAGTCACTTAACCCCAATTGCCTCACAAAAAAACCCAAAAAAACAAAAAAAATAAATAAATGTAAGTGCTTAATAAATGGTTGTTGATTAATTAACATTCTCTAGAATGTAGAACATGTTCCTCTAGAATCTAGATTTATGACTGGAAAAGAAGGTGGGTCAACCATATATCGAGAATGAGAGGGGGGCAGCTAGGTGGCGCAGTGGATAAAGCACTGGCCTTGGATTCAGGAAGACCTGAGTTCAAATCCAGCCTCAGATACTTGACACTTAACTAGCTATGTGACCTTGGGCAAGTCACTTAACCCTCATTGCCCTGCAAAAACAAAAACAAAAAAACATTAAAAAAGAATGAGAAGGGGCTGCTAGGTGGCACAATGGATAGAGCACCAGCCCTGGATTCAGGAGGACCTGAGTTCAAATCCGGCCTCAGACACTTGACATTTACTAACTGTATGACTCTGGGCAAGTCACTTACCCCTCATTGCCCCTTCAAAAAAAAAGAAAGAATGAGAGATAAAACAAAGATAGGCCAAGTATTACATCAATACTCTTATGACAATGTAACCTCACACATGTTCACAAAACAAATGGGCAATCATCTCTTTTTTCCATTCTACTATGTTGTGGAAATGCTTGCTTTATTTCTTAAGTTCAGAATAAAATTTTTTAAAATGCAACTAGATGGATGCCACTACCATGTTGGCAAGCTCTCCCCTGGTGGATTTATTGAAAGATATAACCAAGAATCATACAGGACTAAGAAGTGTACAAGGGTGATAATCTCCTGCATAAGTGGAGAGAAGAGTCAGATCAATGAAGTTATGGATACATTAAAGTTTCAAAGTAACTGATAAAGATTTTTAAACTTCCCATTAAAATCACAAGCAACCACCATATGGAGCTGATAGGATATAATGACCCAAAGGGGTCAATCACCTGCAGTTTAAGAACAAATAAGGAGGCTTTGAGACCCCAGGAAAGACTAGGTCAATATGCTTCTCATATGTTCCTTAGGGTCTGCTATTTCACGGCACCCATATTGATCAAAGAATGTAACTTTGTCTGATCCATTAGGGTCTTCCAGTTATTGATTCTCAAGTCAAACATTCTTGGAGTGTAGCTTGACTCAATATACTATAATAGCTTTAATCTGTCTTGTCAAGAATGACAAGTTCCTTAACTAAGCATTTACCATATACCATATGAATTTTGCACCACTCTGGGTAGAAATGAAAAGCAGTGGGGAAACTTTCTTTCTTTTTTGGGGGGAGGGGGTGGGGAAGCAATGAGGGTTAAATGACTTGCCCAGGGTCACACAGCTAGTAAGTGTCAGGTGTCTGAGACCAGATTTGAACTCAGGTCCTCCTGAATTCAGAACCACTGTGCTACATAGCTGCCCCAACTTTCTCCTTTCTTCATAGCTTTAAAGATATTGTGTCTAAAGCAGCTGGTATCATCTGAGTGCTTGGTCAACAGTTATAAGGGATGCTTCATTACTCTTTATAGTATTGCATTAATATCTCTCTACAGAGGTGTGCTAGAGTTAGCTCATACTGGTACTCAAGAACTGGTTAAATTTTTATTGTGCATATTTACACCTTGGAAATCAACAAATGCTACAAACTGGGGCTTGATTTATTGTTTTATTGATTGCCTAGACCTAAGAAAGTGATGGAGAAAATGCTAATAATACAAATTAAACATAAAAGCTTGTTGAGTATACATTTTCTTTTAGGAGGAGGAGGGAAGGAAGAGGTGAAAAGATCCAGTTATTAAATATTTACCGGGGGCAGCTAGATGGCGCAGTGGATAGAGCACCGGCCCTGGAGTCAGGAGTACCTGAGTTCAAATCCGGCCTCAGACACTTAACACTTACTAGCTGTGTGACCCTGGGCAAGTCACTTAACCCCAATTGCCTCACTAAAAAAATATATATATATTTACCAACATAGCCCTACCTGTATATCACTCTCCAATAACATTCAATGATGTGGTTATGAGAAATTCTGCAATCTTTCATTCATGTTTAAGATGATTGAACTCAGAATTACTTGCTAAAAAGAAAGGAAAATTATCAAAGGCCATTTCTATAATAATGAAGTTTTGCACATAATATTTTTTACTAGATCTATATGTGTGTTCATTTGTTAAGAACTCCCTATGAGAAAACTCCCTCTATCAATGTTGGCTGGTGCTAGGTAGCACAGTGGACAGAGTGCCAAGCCTAAAGACACAACCTCTTGAGTTCAAATCCTACTTCAGATACGTATTAGCTGTGTGACCTTGAACAAGTCACTTGACCCTATTTGCCTGTTTCCTCATCTGTCAAATGAGCTGATGAAGGAAATGGCAAACGACTCCAGTATCTTTACCAATAAAACCCCAAATGGGGTCAAGAAGAGTCAGTTGTGACGAAGGGTCACAACTGAACAACATTTGCTCTGCAACTTACAGTCTCAAACAATTCTCTCTAAGAGACACATCATGTTGTAGTAGCTTAAAAACTGGTCTCAGAGTCACATAGCACCTGAGTTCAGTCCTGCCTCTGACAATGCTATCAGTATGATCCTGGGGAAGTCACTGAATCCCCCAAACAACTCTCTTAAATTTTATATAGATTTATTGGAGAATAAGAATGTCCAAGGAATGAATATATATTGTGTGCAAATGACTTTATTAAATGTTTGTTGGGGGAAGGGAGGGTTACAAATAATAATAACTCATATTTATATGGCACTTTATGGTTGCAAAACATTTCCCATTCATCATCTCATTTGATTCTCACAACAATCCTGTGAATTTGGAACTGGTAGTATCAATATCCTTATTTTATAAACAAGAAAACCAAGACGTAGAAATTTTAAGTAATTTACCCAAGATCATACAGCTAGTGACTGGTGGAGATGAGCCTAAACCCCACGCATTTGACTTATGAATTCATTGCTCTTACCATGACACCAACCTTTATCTCAAAGGAAAGAGAAGTTCATCTTATCCTGTCCTTGGAGATTAAAATGTAAAGGAAGAATTTACCAGCCTGTCTTTAAGACTTGTACTAAGAAGTAAGCCTTGGGGCAGCTAGGTGGCGCAGTGGATAAAGCACCGGCCCTGGATTCAGGAGTACCTGAGTTCAAATCCGGCCTCAGACAATTGACACTTACTAGCTGTGTGAACCTGTGCAAGTCACTTAACCCCCACTGCCCTGCAAAAAAAAAAAAATTTTAAAAAAGAAGTAAGCCTTGAGGACAAGGACCTTATCTTATTCATCTCTGTATGCCTATAACACTGATTTGTGCATGAAGACAGGTATCTGGTAAATGTTTGTTGAGCTGAAATGCCTAGAATAACCCATCTTCAGACTGGAAGATGGTAAATGCTCTTGAAGGAAGACCTTAGAATTTAGAGCTAGAGAGGATTGCAGAGATTATCTAGTCCAATTACCTTAGTTTATAGATGAGAAAACTGAGGCCCAGAGACAGGAAGTGACTAACCACACCACATTGTCTTCCTGTAAACTAAACAGTAAGTAATCAAAGAAACTAGTTAGCTTATCTACAGTGACAGTCCAAAAAAGGCAAATTTTTTTGCTTCCCTCATTGGACCCAGGAAAAAAAAATCTCTTCCCAAATCTATAGGAAGATATGTTCAATGTTCAGTGACCTATTCATATAGTGTAAATAATAACATATAAACTCCCTGAAGGCAGTGACTTTTCTTCATTTTTTTATTTGTTCACCTCAGCACTTAGTACAGTGCCTTGCCCATGGTGTATATACCTAAAAAATGTTTGTTGGATTGAATTAAATTGAATGACAATGGCAATCTACAATATTACTTTGCCATGGTTATCTCGCCTTGATTTTGATAACCACAAATTTACACCTAAGTAATATTGTAGAAAAGACCTTATTTTCTCCTATATTCATTGTTTCCTTAATTTCCAGGTTAACATATGGGGGCTCGTCCAGGATTCGAAGAATCTGTGTCCAGCCAGCCATCATTTTTGACCTCCAGACACTTGGCACCAGCAAGAATCTTTTGTGTTCCAGTCTGGACTCAAAATTCAGAGGCTTGGTCTGGGTAAGGGTCTCTCAAATTCAGAACTCGTGTCCTTTTCACTTGAGTTCCTAAAAGCTCTTTGATCAGGGGTCTGGTTATGTCCATGGATGAATTGGTAACTTGGATCCATTCTGACAGGTCCCCCAAAAGGGAATGGCTGCAGTTTGTTTTTCTGGACCATATGTGGCTACTCTGACAGGTCCCAAAGGAGGATGACTGCTGGGTTCTGTTTTCAAATCATGTACTACATGATTGCAAGTACTTGGAAAATTAGCAAAATTTAAATCTGACCCACAACACTGATGGCCACAGTGGGGTCTCTCTTCTTTTTTGAGTTTAGTCTTGATTCTGCCAGTCCAAAAATTAAAGGCCCTGACTGGGACTTTTTTTGTTCTATTTTTTTCTTTTGATGTCATTTTGAATCAACTGAGAATCTGACTCTGACTCCTCCTCCCTTCAAAAAAAAAAAAGGAGGAAAATAGGATTTTTGATTAGATTTTTGTCCCTCAGAAAAAGGTCTCTAATATTTTAAGAAAAAAAAAAGACCAATTGACCTGGCTCAAATTAATTGGTTTTTAAGGATATAGAGGACTTAATTTGTGCATGCTATATTATCTTAAGAATTTTTACCATTACTATTTATGGTTTTTGTGTCTGTCCTTGTACAATGTTCTGCATATGTTAACACATATGTGCGTGCGTGTGTGTGTGTGTGTGTGTGTGTGTTTGTTTGTATCCTTTGCTATTCAAACTAAGTCCCTTATCTTGCATTCAGTAATCCTCTCTGTCACTTAAACCAGAATTGTCAGGAAGGTAATTTTACACAGAGAGGCAGTTAGAAGGTTACTATAGATTGATTTTATTTTTTACCTATTTTTAAGAAGTGGGTTAAAACTTTAATTGAGAATTAATCTCCAATATTAGATATTTTAAATCCAGGTTTTATGAACCCCAAAATCAAGTTTAATCAGGTTCTATTTAAATTTGGGGAACTATCTGGCTTCTCAGTAACCAGTGTTTATCACCATGTAAAAATTAGTTTATTGATAATAATGGTCTGATATTAAAATGCTAGCAGATGGGCTTCAGATAAATTGAGAATTTTACCATTTGTGAATAGTTCCAGTTGTAAATGAATTTATTTATCTTATTTTAAATGAAATATGTCTTCTAACAAGATGTGTGGATTTTTAAAGTCGGGATTTATTTTTGAGATTTGCATTAATACAAAGTGTTTAAAATTTTGGATGTGGAAATGTGTTAATTTCATGATCTTAAAACAAGTTAGTTTACCAATTTGTAATGTTGTGAATATTTGATAATTACAGAGTATTCTTTTGGTCTATAAAGTGTTACAGATACAATTGTTAAAAAGAAGTCAAGTACTTGAAACTGTTTAGAAATGCAGTATGGGGCAGCTAGATGGCGCAGTGGATAGAACACCGGCCCTGGAGTCAGGAGTACCTGAGTTCAAATCCGGCCTCAGACACTTAACACTTACTAGCTGTGTGACCCTGGGCAAATCACTTAACCCCAATTGCCTCACTGGAAAAAAAAAAAAAGAAAGAGAGAAATGCAGTATTACTGTGAATTCACAAAGAAGTGATCTCAAAATCAGGAACACCTGGGTTCAAGTTTTCCTTCTGGGATACTCCCTATCTAGGTATGATGAATGTATGACCCTGGCAAAAATAATTTGGCTTCTAAGTGTTAATAGCAAAAATGAATTTTAAAATTCTGAAAACTGGAGGTTTCCCTAATATGCCAGAGAAACATGTTCCATTTAGCAGTGGTGCTATTTCATAGTTTTTCTCAATAACTCTGTTAAGCAATTACTTTTGAATTAATTATACACATTCATAATGGTGTGGTAGTTTAAAATAACTTTTTTTAAACTTTGTTAAACTTTTACTATTTTCCTTCAAGCTTCACAGGTATTTCAAGTTTTCATACCCTTGGCTTTGTATGTTTAATAACTTTTAATGGATAGATGCTTATAAAATATTCAACTGGAATTTGTTTTGCTACCTGGTGTTTTTGTTTTGGGGCAAAATGAATTTTCATACCAAGTGTGATTTATCAGAGCCAAATTTAATGAGGTATCGTCTATCTTTTTTTCCCTGAAATATATGATTACTGTTACAATTAATTTCTAATGAAAATGCAAAAAGATGCACCTCCCCACCTTCTAGGCTGTGACTTTCACTGGATATACAGAACTATGATTTAGTTCTCTCCCCATAATGATATCCAGCTCTCTCTCTTTCTGAAAAGCACCCTACTTCCCTCCATACTCTGACAGCCCCTGTCTTTTTTTTTTTTTTTTTGGCGGGGCAATGGGGGTTAAGTGACTTGCCCAAGGTCACACAGCTAGTAAGTGTCAAGTGTCTGAGGCCGGATTTGAACTCAGGTACTCCTGAATCCAGGGCCAGTGCTTTATCCACTGCGCCACCTAGCTGCCCTGACAGCCCCTGTCTTAATCTACTCTTCTCCACCTCTGGAAAAAGTCCCTTCCCATTAACTCTTATGACATTGGAAAGGATCTTCTTAGTGCCTCTCCAGATTCTGTTGGACCCTCAAAACCTCCTCCTTGAATCTCACAGTATCCCCTTTCCAGAGGCAATTGAGGGCATTAGGCTTCTCATTAAGGACTACCTATCCTCTGATCTTTTAGTTCCCTACACTAGTCGTAATTCTTATCCTTCCTGTTTGTGAGCTCTTGTGACTGCTTGTCCAAGATCTGAGCAGTGAATATTCCTATGATTCCTGGAACATCTGTGTTCCCTAATCCCTATACTCTCCTGAATTTCATTCCCCATGATTTCACTGTTTTCACCATTGATTTGTGTATTGCCTTTTTCAGTGGGTCCTTTGGTGTGAATTGCCAGTTTTTACTTTTTACTTTACTTTTGCCTTGGAAGAGCTTACAGTACACTTGGACTGTTCTACCTCAGAGAGCCCCTCCTACTTTTCACAAATTATGAAAACAGACCTTTCTGACCTTTAAGTTTCCATTAGGCTCCATCCTCTCCAGTATGTGGATGATTTATTCCTTTGCTCCCTGGATCCCCAGTCTTCAAAAGCTGACTCCATTTTTCTCACCTCCTTCCTCAAATGCCATAAAGTATCTTGTTCTCAGGTTTTAAGTTTTTAGGATATCTGATATCAGTCAATAGTCTCTGTCTTGCAGGATTAAAGATCTCTCCACTATCCAAACCTAATATAACTATCTCCAGGTGTAGAGCCCTCACCCCAGCCACTTTTCTTCCTGACAAAGGATGAAAACTCTGACCACATTCAGGATCATGATTGTATAAAAATTATTGACTTTATTTTAACGCCTCCAAGAAGATCTCCAAGAAACTGAGATAGAAAACCCGGATTATTCCTGGTACACTGATGGTTCCTGTCTCAAGTGATGCTGGGTATGCTATCACCACCACAGAAGAAGTCATCGACCCCTTCCTTTGGCTTCCTCAGCACAACAGGCCTAATTTGAAGTCTGAACTTGTGAATTAGCAAAAGGAAAACTAGTCAGCATTTTTATACGGATAGCAGGTATGTGTTTGGGGTGGCACATGATTTTGGGATGTTATGGAAATATAAAGGGTTCCTGATATCCTCTGGCAGTCCCACACATCTAGAGATTGCTAGACTCCCTTTTGTTATCAGCAGCAGTGACTGTTAGCAAAATGCCAGGACACTCCCATGAAGATTCTACCCATGCCTGGGGTAATGTCCTTGCTGAGCTGCATGCCAAGCAAGCTACTCAGAAAACCCCAATCTCTATGTATTTAACATCTGCTAGGCCTGGCCCCAAATTAACATTGACCTCAGCAGAGCTTGCTGTAGTATAAGAGACCGTGGCCTATACCATCCAAGACAGGCTTAATACTGGAAGGGTGCAAAAAAGGATAAACTCTGGACTCTGGTATGAGTCAAATGGATGCCTGATCTTCCCCAACTCTTTCCATTGACCTGCACTCTTTAAGTCACTGGAGTCCTGGCAAACTGCTTAGTTTATGCCACAAATGTTGGTGGGAAAAATTGAGATGAACTGCCCATGACATTTATCTACAATGTGAGATCTGTCCTAAATATAATGTAAGAAACCCCCTAAAACCTCCCCCTGGGAAATTCCTTCACCCCTTTTCAAGCCTGGCAGATTGATTTATTCAGCTTCCATCCATCTCCTGTTATGGGAGTGCAGTGGGACCCAAAGAAACCTAAAGATCCCAACCCCCAAGGCCAAGGGAAAAACAGCTCACTCGCTCTCTCACCTCAGCTTTGAGGTGTGGTAGAGCAGGACCCTGGTATGCTGATAAACAATATTAAGGTCTTCAAGATGATATACAAGATATGGATGGGTGCTGCATATCTTACTGTTGCTCCATCATTTCAAAATCCCCTCCCTGCCAGTTCTTTGTAGTACCCTTCCCTCCTCTTTGTTTTGTAAAGATACAAAGGACAAGTTTCTACTCCAGTGGGACAGTCACCAGGGTGATCGGTTCCCTGTTCATATATCCCTCTCCTAATCTTTTTATTTTACAATATTCTTGATGAGCCTCCAATTCTTTGAGTGAGCTAGCTCCCCGATTCAGGTCACAAGTCCCCCCCCCCGCCCCCCAACACTCCAGTTATAAGTTTGTATTAGTTATGGTTTGCATGTTCTCCCATTGGGTAGAAGCTTTCCCTTGCAGGAAAGCTACTGTAATAGCTGTAGCCAAGTGCTTATTAGAAAGGATTTTTCCCACCTGGGGAATTCCTAATGAAATTCACAGCGATAGAGGTACTCCTTTTACTGGTTCAATTGTCTCCCAAATTGTTAGCTTCCTGGCTAGTACTTCAACCCTTAGAGTGATTACCCCCACTCCCAATCCTCAGGTCTGATAGAACATATCAATGGAATCATTAAAATTCAGCTTGGCAAGTATGTGGATGATTTGGGTCAGCCATGGCCAAAAGCCCTTACCCTAGTTCTTCTGAACCTTAGGGTACCCTTTTGGTAAATGTTCTCTTTCACCTTTTGAAATCATCACTGGGGGGCAGCTAGGTGGCGTAGTGGATAGAGCACCAGCCCTGGAGTCAGGAGTACCTGAGTTCAAATCCGGCCTCAGACACTTAACACTTACTAGCTGTGTGACCCTGGGCAAGTCACTTAACCCCAATTGCCTCACTAAAAAAAAAAAAAGAAAAAAATCATCACTGGGCATCCATCCTATGCTTCTCTTTTTTCTCCCTCTCCATCAAGGTCTCCCTTCTGTCCTATTGTAAAGGACTCACACAAACTCTTCATCATCTTAATCATCTTGCCTCTCAGTCATTTTTAGAGGCTCAACCTTAATTTAATCTAACCTTCAGTTGGAACCTGGAGACCAGGTCTAATGGAAAAGGCACCTATGCTAGGATTCCCTACAGCCCAGATGGAAAGTCCCCTACCAAGTCCTGCTGACCAACCCCTCTGCTGCAAAACTGAAAGGAATCGACAGCCAAGCTTCATCTGACTAGGAAAAAGAAGTAGACAATAGCAGAGTAGATTGCTTTCTCAAGATGCCAGACATGGCCTGAGTATCCTGTTTCATGCTCCAGTACTATTTTTGGCTGTCGATGTATTCCAGAATTCCTCTTGATCAAGAGGAGGGGATAACACAAATTTATTGAGAACTGACAGATCCCCACCTATTCTCCATTCCCAGGTCAATGAATTGCCTGAGGCTGACCAATCTTTGTCAATTCTAGACTCTTGATTGATCTATGGATCTCTCCCAAACAAACTATCCCCTCCCAAAGATTCCCCACCTTACTCCCTGGACTTTAGGTTATCATGTAAAAAGGTCCATGTACAATAAGTAGTTTCTATTTAGAATTAAGTAACTTCTATACTTAACTAAAGGGTAGCCTCATAGCTCCCTTTGTTAAAGGTTCATTTACATTAAGTTCCCTTTGTTCTGTTACCCCATATAAACCCTGTCCTAGGTCCCCCACCTTTGGATATTCCTAGCATCTTGCTTTGCAATACCATGAGCTATAGTTCCTCTGCCCTGATTAAAGACCATATTTTCTCCTATATTGATGGTTTCCTTAATTTCCAGGTTAACAATTGTAATGTTATTAGCAGTCACTGATATGATTTAAGTCAGTTTCTGAAGGGAATTCTGAAAACTGGGACTTGATGCTATTTTCCTCAAAATTTGTTTCTAAACTTTTCCAAATAATATTAGCTTGAAAAAACATTAACACATTTTCATGGTTTTGGTAGAGATGCGCACAGTATCTAACAAAGCAAAATCAAAAAACTAAAAAGTTGACAAAGCTTTCAGGATCAGTGATGTTGAGAACCATAAAAATCAGTAATTATACTTGGAAAATTAATTAGTGGCTGGAACAGGAGCCAGGGAGACATTAAAACTGGAGTGATGCAATCGGCTAATCTGGAGCTGGTTGCAGACCCTGAAATGGCATCTGGCACCCACTGCAAGTCTTTAGATGATGCAAACTGAAGGAGTGAAAAACAACAAATGACAACACACAATTACAGAAGAACAAAGGAGGAAGGCACCAGACATGTCTCTCTGTTCCCTTTTCAGAAATTTCACAGAATCTCAGCATTCTCTGGATGAGACCTCAGAGGCCAGCTAGAGAATGAGCATCCCCCTCTACCTCATCCCTCATCCAGCTTTCTTTTGTTGACCTCAAGGGAGAAGGCATCCATTACTTTCTAAAAGTATCCCATTAGCTCTCATGGTTAGCAAGTCTTTTCTTTGCCTCAAGTTTGAATCTACTTCCATGATATATTCACCTCTTGCTTCCACCTCTCCCCTCTGGGGCCAAATAGAGCAAATCTAATCCCTCTTCCATATGACATCTCTTCAAATGTTTGCAAACAGCTAGCATATCCCCCCTATGTAATCTCTTCTCCAGCCTAAACATAAGAAATGACATGATATAGTTGAAAGAACTCTGGATTTAGAGTAAAAGGACCTAGATTTGAATCCCAGATCTGCCATTGTGGACAGCTAGGTGGCACAGTAGATAGAGCACTTGGCCTGGAATCAGGAAGACCTGAGTTCAAATCCAGCCACAGATGTATACTAGCTGTGTGACGCTGGGCAAGTCACTTAACCCTATTTACCACAGTTCCTTATCTGTAAAAATGAGTTTATCTGTAAAATGAGCTGCCAATCAAACCGCTCTGATTTCTTTGCCAAGAAAACCCCAAATGGGGCCACAAAGAGTTGGACACAACTGAAATGAATGAACAACAAACAGCTACATTGATCAGTAAAAATCAGCAAAATTAGACTCAATATCTGAGGTCCTTTCTGTCTCTAAATCTATGATCCCATAATGTTCAGCCCATTCAACCAATTCTCATATGCTATGAAGGTGGTCTGGCTGCCTTCTGCTTTGTAAATGTCCTTCCTAAGGTGTGTACCCACACCTGAACTTGGTTTAAACACAATTGACTGAGAACTGACTGACTTCATCTAGTTTGTTCACAGGTCAATACATTACATGGGGCAGAGCAGATTTTGTCAATTTCAGACTAATCATCTCCACTCCAGAGATTCCCAACCTTTTTTTTGTACTTTTGCTCATTATATAAAACAGCTTACCTTAAGAACTTATGAGGGAGCCAAGATGGTGGAGGAAAGACATTAAATGCACAGAGCTCCTGACACAATTACCCCCAAAACAACAATAAAACAACTTCTGGAGCAGCAAAACCCACAAAAAGATGGGATGAGATTATTTTCCAGCCAAAGACAGTTTACAGGGGGTAGTGCTGGGCTGCAAGTAGAGTTCAACCCCATGATCACAGTCCCCAGGCAGGCTGTACCAGAGAAACTTACCCCCAAGCCTCTGAATCAGCTACAGCACCAGCATCTTCTGGAACTAAGCTTACAGTCATGTGAGAGGACTGAACGGCTGGCCAGGGGGGAAAATACAAGGGTGTCTGTGGGACCTAAGGAGGAATTCAGCTATCCCACCCCAGCAGGGAACCAGAAAGAAATCTGGGACCCTCTGAAGCTTGGGATAAGTGTAGTTTGGGAGTAGGGTCCCACTGTAAGAAGGAGTTAAAAGTCAAGTAAAAGATGGCAAGATGAGCAAGCAAAGAAAGTTGAGAACTATAGAGAGTTTCTTTAGTGACAAGGAAGATCAAGGTGCACCCTCAGAAGAGGAAAACAACCTCAGGGCCCCTACATTCAAAGCTTCCAAGAAAAATATGAATTGGTCTCAGGCTACGGAAGTGCCCAAAAGGGACTTTGAAAAGAAAGAAGGAAAGATAAAAGGAAGATTTAGAGAGGTGGAAGAAAGAATGGAAAGATAAATGAGGGTGATGCAGGAGAGTCATGGAAAAAAAATCAACAGCTTAAAAAAATAAGTGGAAAAGGAGATATAAAAGCTCTCAGAAGAAAATAAATGCCTAAGAATTAGGATTTAACAAATGAGAAACCAGGACACAATAAAGCAAAGACAAATGAATAAAAAAATAGAGGGCAATATGCAATATCTCCTTGGAAAAACAGCTAACCTGGAAAATGGATCCAGGAGAGATAATTTGAAAATTATTGGACTACATGAAAACCATGACCAAAATAAGAGTTTAGACAGCATCTTCCAAGAAATTGTCAGGGAAAATTTCCCTGATATTCTATAAGCAGAAGGAAAAATAGAAATTGAAAGAATCCACCAATCACTTCCTGAAAGAGATCCCAAAAGGAAAACCTCCAGGAATATTATAGCCAAATTCCAAAGCTCCCAGGTCAAGGAGAAAATATTGCAAGCAGCTAGAAAAAAGGAATTCAAATACTGTGGAGCTCCAATAAGGATAAAACAAGATCTAACAGCATCAACATTAAAGGACTGGAGGGCTTGGAATATGATATTCCAGAGGGCAAAGGAACTGGGACTATAGCCAAGAATCACCTACCCAGCAAAACTTAGTATAATCTTTTAGGAGAAAAATGGGATTTCAGTGAAAAAGAGGACTTTCAGGCATTTGTGATGAAAAGACCTGAACTGAATAGAAAATTTGACTTTCAAATACAAGACCCTGGAGAAGCATAAAAAGATAAACAGGAAAAAGAAATCATGAGGGATATTAAAAGATTAAACTGTTTATATTCCTACATGGGAAAATAATACTTCTAATTCATAAGAACTTTCTCAGTATTAGGGCAGCTGAAAGGAATACACTTAGACAGAGGACACAGGTCTGAACTGAATATGAAGGGATGATATCTGTAAAGCATTTATTTTTTGTTTATCCTTGTTTTTTTGTGGGGCAGGCAGGGTAGGGTGGCTTATGTCTAGGGCCGGATTTGCGCTTGGGGCCTCCTGGGTCCAAGGCTGGTGCTTTGTCCACTGTGCCACCTAGCTAACCCATGATGACATCTTTAGAATAAATTTAAGGGGTAAGAGGAATGCACTAGAAGAAAGGGAAAGGGAGAGGTGGAAGGGTGTAAAGTAGCTCACATAAAAGAAACAAGAAAAAGCTTATGGAGGGGAGGGAAAGATGGGGAAGGAGTGGGGGAGTGAGTGAACCTTACTATCATCAGAATTGGCTCAGAAAGGGAATAATATACATATTCAAGTGGGTATAGTAATATATTTTGCCCTGAAGGAAAGTAGGAGGGGAAGGAGATAAGGGAGTTGGGGAGAAGAGGGGAAGGAAGTAAGGGCAGATTGAGGACGGGAGCAGTAAAAAGTAAAATGCTTTCAAGGAAGGTGAAGATGTTCTGCATAACTGCACATGTATGACTTAAATTGAATTGCTTGATTTCATAGGGAGGGTTGAGGAGGGAGGGAGGAAGAAAATTTAGAACACAGAATTAGCTGAAAGACCTTAATCTCATCAGAGTTGGCTCAAGGAGGAAATAACATACACACCCAATTGGGAGGGGTAATCTATCTAACCCTTCAGGAAAGTAAGAGGGGAAGAGGATAAGGAAGGGAGGGTGAAAGAAGGGAGGGCAGAGCGGGGGAGGGGGAAGTCAGAAGCAAAACACTTTTGAGGAGGAATAGGGTAAAAGAAGATAGAAAACAGAGTAAATATCATGGGAAGGGAGTAGGATGGAGGGAAACAGTTATGATGATTGATTATAATGGCAAAATATATGGTACTTACTTTGCTGGGCTATTGTGAAGAAAATTCTTTGTCAAGTTTAAGGTACTATATAAAAGTTATGATGAACAGGATGCTATCAGAAAAACCTGGAAAGACATACATGAACTGAAGCAGAGTAACATGTACTGTATACAAAATAACAGAAATAGTGTAAGATGAGGGCAACTAGGTGGAGCAATGGATAAAGCACTGGCCCTGGATTCAAGATGACCTGAGTTCAAATCTGACCTCAGACACTTGACATTTACTAGCTGTGTGACCCTGGGCAAGTCAGTTAACCCTCATTGCCCTGCAAAAAAAATAGTATGGGGCAGCTAGGTGGTACAGTGGATAGAGCACCGGCCCTGGAGTCAGGAGTACCTGGGTTCAAATCCGGCCTCAGACACTTAACACGTACTAGCTGTGTGACCCTGGGCAAGTCACTTAACCCCGATTGCCTCACTAAAAAACAAAAAACAAAAACAAACAAAAAAAAATAGTATAAGATGATCTGCTGGGAAGGATGTGGTTATTTTCAGTGATTCAGTGATCCAATGTCACTCTGAAGGACTTATGAAAATTGCAATCCATCTACAGAGAAAGAACTGATGGTATCTGAAAACAGATTGAAGCATAATTTTTTTATAGTTCTTCAATCTGAAGTTTTGTTTTTATCCATTTTCTCTCACAACCTAGCTAATATGGAGATGTTTTTCATGTCTACTCATGTATAACATATATAATTGCTTGAGTTCTTGGAGGGTGGGTGGGAAGGGAGAGAGGAAGAGAAGTTGGAACACAGAGTTTTAAAATATTGATGTCAGAATTTGTTTTTATATGTAATTTGGAAAATAAAATTCTAAACAGAAAAAAAGAAAACTTATGAAATCCTTAACCCTCACAAAGGTAATGTCATCAATCTTGGGTTTTTATGTAAAAGAACTTAGTTGGTGAAACTATGAAGTAAATTAACCTGGAGGCAATCTCTTCCCCCTTTGTTACCCCATAGAAACCCAGTACCCATCTTTGTGTATTCCTAGCATTCACTATGGTGGTATCCTGAGTTATAATTCCTCTGCCCCAATTGTTTCATTAATTTTCAGGCTGACATACTCCAAAATTACCCCTGAAAAAAGCAAAATGTAGGAGAATTATGACCTCCTGTCCTGACGCTATATCTCTTAATGCAGCCTGTTTGGATCGACCTTTTTGAATTGTTGACATATTAAGAGGAGATCTCTAAAACCTCAGATCATTTTCAAATACCAATTTAATCATGCCCTTCTTGTCTTGTACTTGTGAGCTTGATTTTTGAACCCATGTGGGGCCTTACATTTATTATCTCTATTACATTTTATCTTGTTTTTAGTTAATCATTCTAGCCCTTTGAGACCTTTTAGATTCTGATTCTTTCACTAAATATGTTAACCATTCTTCCAACTTTGTGCTATCTGCAAATGTGGTAAGCATGCCACCCATGCCTTGTCTAAATTATCAGTATGAATATTAAACAGGATAAGGACAAATACAGATGCCTGGAATACTCCACTACAGATCTCCTTCTAATCTAATATCAAATCATTAATGACTATGTTCAGTCATTTTTCAGTCCTGTCTGACTCCTCATGACCTCATCTGGGGTTTTGTTGGCAGAGATACTGGAGTGGTTTGCCATTTCCTTCTCCAGCTCATTTTACAGATGAGGAAACTGAGGCAAACAGGGGTAAGTGACTTGCCCAGGGTCACACAAGTGTCTGATGCTGGATTTGAATTCAGGAAGATGTCTTCCTGACTCCAGGCCAGGCACTCTGTGCACTATGGCGCCACCTAGCTGTCCTTGTTAATGACTACATCATTGTTCAGTCCTTTCAGTTACCTCTAACTCTCTGTGAATCCCATTTGGTACTTTCTTAGCAAAGACACTGGAGTGATTTGCCATTCTTTCAGATACAACTGAAATGACTGAAGAACAACAAGTTATGTCACCTTAGGCAAGTCAAGTCACCTCTCCATGCCTCAGTTTTCTTATCTACAAAATGGGGACAATAGTTTTTATGCAGTCAGGAGAAAAATACTTTGTGTTTTATTGTACTACAAAATATAAATTATTGTGATAACTAAAAAATGGAAACCTACCAAGAAATTTGAATTAATTAGGGCCATTTTAGAAGGGAAAGACTGGAAAATACTAAGGCCAATTCTCGAGAGAACCTGAGGGCCAGTTCTCGAGAAAAGTATTATTCCAAAGTTGGGGAATAGCTAAAGATAAGGTCCACATCGTGCAGTCAGATCAGTCTTTGACTGGCTTCTGGGTTACTGATTCCCTGTACATTCGGCTAGATTTACTCTCGGTCATGCAAAGAATTGTTGGAGAAGATAGCTGTTCTGGTTACCTGCACAATTTTTGCATTCTCCACCTGTATATCACCAAAGGAGTACCCACTAAAGGAGAATATAAAAAAACCATACCAAACCAACAATCTCTCCAACCATAAAATTTCAGAATGGCAAATGAAAGTGGCTATTTTTGCTTTGAAAAACCTGCCCTAATTGCAAAATAAATTAAGCATATAAAGGATTCAATAGCAAAATTTACTGAGGTGATTTTTTTGTTGTGGTGGTGGTAGTTGCTATTATTTTAATATTGTTCAATATTAAGGCACTGAGAGGGAGAGACAGACAGCAGCATGTGCTCAGCAAGCCAAACCACCACTGGCACCTAGACCAACATCTATCTCCCTTTGGACCCTAAGGGAGGCAGCCCAGGACCCAGAACCCAGTGCCCTCAGGCATCATGCTGGGAAAATACAACCTGCTCCTGCAGGTCCTGCAACTCAAGTTCTCTTTCCTTTTGTATTCTCAAATGAAAAATGGATATGATAATAATAGCATATCCCTAGAGGGGTTGTTGGGAGGATAAAATGAGATAATATTTGTAAAGCTCTTAGTACTGGGCCTGACATATAGGAGGTGATAATAAATGATTATTCCTGGCCCTTCTCTATATGATTTTAGCATGTCCAATATATTAGCCTTCCCAAGAGTATTCATATTTCAAAAGAAGACTCAAAGATAATAAGTAATCACCTTTCCCTCCAGACTTCCTGGTCTAAAACACTTTCCCATCACTCCTTTATAAGATCCTTCCTTAGGCTGGGCAGGATCTGAGTTGGTTGTTTTACAATGTTTATTTATATCCTCAGAAGTGAAGAAGATCAAAGCTCTACCCAATTCCAAGTATTTCTTTGTTTTCCCTTTTTTTTGTGAGGCAACCGGGGTTAAGTGACTTGCCCAGGGTCACACACAGCTAGTGTCAAGTGTCTGAGGCTAGATTTGAACCCAGGTCCTCCTAACTACAGAGCCAGTACTCTATCTACTGTGCCACCTAGCTGCCCCCCAATTCCAAGTATTTCAAAGGAGATACCCTCAAGGAGAAGTTTGTATTAGGTGATCCTGGTGACTATGATTAATGGAGTATGGGGGGGGGGAGCCAAAGTGAATTTAGGCCCAGCTTTAAGAAAGGTTCTCTAAGGGATGATTAGAATACTCGCCAGGGGGAAAAATTGTGACTGAAACTCTACAAACAGACCTGACACTCAATCGCTAGCCAATCAATTAAAACACAAAATAATAATGATCACAATAATAGCAGCAAAGTCACACCTTTCATTAGGAGATCAAAGTTCCTAGTAAACATTTACTAATTAAGCCTTTCAACATCATCATGAGGTTATTATTATTTAGCATTTACGTAGCACTTAAGTGTTTTTACCAACATAATTAAGTGTTCTTCACAGCAGGCCTGTGAAGAAGGGTCATATGTCATCCTCACTCTAGAGAAAAGCAAGACAGTAAGTGAACACACAGAATACATTAGCTTATTCTTTTCATTCACCATTTATCTTTCTAGGGCTATCCCCACCTTGCAATGGCATCCATTGCATGACTGCATGAGTGCTTGGATGGAGAGGATGGACTCTCTTGGCTAAGCATTCCTATTCCGGTGCAAAGCCAGGGGATATGTGTCACTTGTTTAGATGCTCAATACCGCACCCATGCTATGGTCTCTCACATCTTTGTGATGGGTTCTCCCCCTTACTGTTTCCTGGGAAATATAGCAACTTTAAAGAGACCAGGAAAAAAAGAAAAGGGAGCTGGACCCTAGATTGTTGCTATTTTTGTTTTTTGGGGGGTTTTTTTGTCCTGCATTTTTTAAAAGGACCAATGATATTGTCATCCTGAAAAATTAATGAAACGATCAATATAATAAAATTAAGGTCTTTAATTGGGGCAGATGAGTTATAACTCAGGTTATCGCCATAGCAAATGCTAGGAATACCCAAAGATAAGTATTGGGGACACGGTTTATATGGGGTAAGAGAACAGAGAGAGGGAAGAGATTGCCTCAGGGTTAATTTACCTCCTAGTTTCACCAGCTAATAAATTCTTTTACATAAAAAACAGAGTGATGAGATTACCTTTGTGAGAGTTAAGTATCTCCTAAGTTCTCAAGGTAAACTGTTTTATATATCAAACAAAAGTACAAAAAAGAAAGCTTGGGATTCTTTGAAGGGGAGAATTTTGGGAGATCTACAAAATAATCAGAATCTAGAATTGACAAATTGAAACAAATCGTTCTAATCCACCCATCCCACCAGGGGAAGTCTTCCCATCCTTGGGATAGACATCCCCTTAACTCACCAATGGATTTGAGGCCATTGGTTACCCTCAACCTCATTTAGGTGCCTGCCAAGACAGTTTTACTGGGGAGTGGTCACTGTACATGCTATAGCTTCTTGGAGCCAGAGGTGAGAGTTGAATGAAGGCGGTCACCAAAGGTGGAAGAGCAACCCTGAAAAGGGCTTGGCAAGCCGTCATACCAGAGATGCTAGCCCTCCATAAACACCTCATATATCCCATAGGCTGGCCTTCGGTAAAATTGCGAACTGGGTAAAATTCGTCCCCTTTTTTTTTTATTGGTGGGGAAATGAGGGTTACGTGACTTGCCCAGGGTCACACAGCTAGTAAGTGTCAAGTGTCTATGGCTGGATTTGAACTCAGGTCCTCTTGAATCCAGGGCCAGTGCTTTATCCACTGTGCCACCTAGCTGCCCCTCACCTCCACTTTACAGATTCTCTTGTGAGGTAGATGTTATGATGATCCCTATTTTTGTCATTGAGGAAACTAAGGTTAAGTGACTTGCCTTGGATCATACAACTAGTAAGAAAGAATTTGAACTCAGATCTTCCCCACTTCAGGCCCCACCCTATCTCCACTGTACCACCTGGCAGCCTCTAGATAGTACCTTTCTTTGTTTTAAATGTTTACTTTTAACTCTAGGCATTTGCTAATCTGAGTATAACATTTGGGAATGTTGTTAGGAGAAGACAATTGAGGGAAGCATCTCAGGAGAAGAGAGTGAGATTTTAAAATCAAAGTGTAGAAAATTTTTTAAAAAATCAATGTTTTGCCCAATGCTGACTGGGAAGCTGGAGTTAAAATAGTAGAATTATAGATTCTTTTATAACAACTTCCCAGAGCAGAGAAAGAATGTTTATACTGAGAAGCCCATCAAGGCAATGAATCAGTAGCAGGGTGGGGGTAAATAAGAGTGACTGAACAACCCTGCTCATCATATTACCTTACTATGTGTGTGTGTGTGTGTGTGTGTGTGAGAGAGAGAGAGAGAGAGAGAGAGAGAGAGAGAGAGAGAGAGAGAGAGAGAGAGAGAGAGAGAGAATATTGAATATTGGGAGGTGGAGAGGTTATCATGATTAAAGAGGCAAGCTCATGGAAGAGATGAAAGAATATAGGATCTGGAGTACAAGTAAAGGAGGATGTTCTTGGACAGAAAAAAAGTCACGTCTTTGGCAGAGACTGGATGAAAGAAGGAGATAGGAGAAACAATGTAGGAAGAGTCTTTAGGTATAGAATAGAGAATAAGAGATTGTTCATAACGGGAGACCTCCATTTTCTTGGTAAAGGGCAATTCCTTCCTCTGCCTAAAGGAAGCTGGAAAGCTTTCTGGGGAGGAAACTTTTGGAACAGATTCTATATGATGAAGCCAATTGGATGAGAACAAAAGGATTGCCATGAAACAGTGAGAGCCTTATGGAGATGAGATGGCTCAAGTCATATAGTCATGTGACTTCCTTTAGCATAGTTGCTTCTGAGGAGAAGCAAAGAGGGAATATGAGGGAATATAATCTAGGGCTGGATCTTGGTAAGGTATGAGCAACAACAGGATGCAAAAATGAGGGATTTGAAAACAGAGGAATACTTATAGTTGGACAAGTAAATGTCAGGATCAGGATTATGAAGAGAGAAAAATGAGGACAGAGTAAGGACAGAAAGTTGTGTAATGTCTGAAGATCTCATCTTGGAAGTGGTAGGTGGAGGAGAAACCTTATAGCAAAGACTCAGGTCCTGAGCTCAGTCTGATCTAGTAATGGTACCTCAACTCCACTGCTGGCTTAATGGTAATGCAGAAGAGTCATCTTCTTGTAATGAATCACCACACAATAGCAGTTGAACAGAGCAAAATTGGGGGATAAAGGAAGGAGGCACCTACCACAAATACCTTTCTCTTTGAATTAATACTTTTATTTTACCATCCATGTCCTACTGCCCACCTTCAGAAAGTGGCTAGAGTCATAGAAGTGAGGAATGTGGTGATTTTTAAGAGGTGGGGGGGGCAGCTAGGTGTCACAGTGGATAAAGCACAGGCCCTAGATTCAGGAGGACCTGAGTTCAAATCCGGCCTCAGACACTTGATACTTACTAACTGTGTGGCCCTGGGCAAGTCACTTAACCCTCTTTGCCCCACAAAAAAATTAATTAAAAAAAAAAGAGGTGAGGGAAAATCCTACCATACTAGTCAATTCATCTCATATCTCTAGACCTCAAGTTTCTTATCTATAAAATTAGGGGTTTGGTTTATATGTTTATGGTGGGTCAGCTAGATGACACAGAGGATAAAGTGGTGGGCTTAGAATCAGGAAGACCTGAGTTCAAATCTGACCTCAGACATGTAGCTTTGTGACTCTGGGCAAGTCACTTAACTCTATTTGCCTCTGTTTCCTCATCTATAAAATGAGGTAGACAAAGAAATACAAACCAGTCTAGTATCTTTGCCAAGAAAACCCTAAATGGGGTCATGAAGAGTCAGACACAACCTAAGCAACTGAATAACAAAAACTATGTTTATAAGGTTTGTTTCAATTCTAAATGCTATAATTCTATGTGTCTCCAATAGCTTCAGATGTGACAATTTGGGGGGTTTTTTATTTAATTTTTTTTTTGGTGAGGCAACTGGGCTTAAGTGACTTGCCCAGGGTCACACAGCTAGTAAGTGTCAAGTGTCTGAAGCTGGATTTGAACTCAGGTGCTCCTGAATCCAGGGCTGGTGCTCTATCTACTGCACCACCTAGCTGCCCCCAAAATTTTTGTTTTGTTTTGTTTTGGGTTTTTTTTTACATTTTTTGAAAGAAACTTTAGCTGTCAAAAGCTTAAGTCTGACTGCACAATTATTAATTACTTGTAGTTTATTTAACATTAACTTAAGTGAAAAGTAATTAATAATTGTATAGTCAGATTTAAGCAAATCGTTTTACAAAAATCTACCTAAGAACATGAATGAAGTCTATTTATTTGGGACTTCCTCTTGTACGCTACCGTAAGAAATACATAAATTGACTATACTAGCATTTGTCTTGTGATACCCTGAGTGATCATATTATCAATAATGCTTCCTGTGCAGTATTCCATGTGTGCCTTTGTAGAGTGGAAGGTGGAGAGGAAAGTCAGCTGTATCTTTCATTTGTAATTAAGTCAAAACGCTTACTTAAAGTAATCAATTATAGCAGTAGATGAAGCTTTAAAAAACAAGTTGTCAGATCATAGTCCAACTCTTTTTTTTTCTATTGCATGAATTTTGACTATATCAAAGCAAAGTTAATTGAAATTAGTAACATGCTGTTTTCCAGTCATCTGAATGACAATTAAGCTAAATGAAAAGAATTTGGCCCTGAAGTGTGTCGAATTATGCCACATAAACAAAAAAGAGCTCAAGCCAGCCAGAGTTACACTGGTCAATACTCTATAAATTATACTTCATTATCTTGCCAAAGTTTGCTTTGGGAAGCAAGAATTAATACAAGCTACTTTTAAAAACCCATCTTTTCATTAGCATCACATTTTAGTTATTTTGAGATGTTTATTTTCTTTAATTATTTCGTCCATTCCTTCCAGTCTTACAAGTCTTTATAGCTCCAGTCTGAATGAGAAAAGGCAAGCTATAAAAGAATTCCAAATATAGAAAATGACGAAAATGTTGACATTGGGGGAAGTCCAGAAGTGAAAACATGTCAAAATCAACCATTTACATCATTGGATTTTTCCCTTCGTGCTTGCTATGGGTTCTTACAATTTAGCTTCATTTTTTTTTACTCCAAAGCAATTGAAGGTAACAATATCTCTTTTGAGAATATCTTGTCCCCACTTAGGTATTGCTCTCATGCTGACACATAGAGATTCATGGTATCTCCAAATTTCATTCTCTCCCTCACTTTCTGCCCCTTACTGAAGATCTAAGGTTATGGAATCCTACTGTGAGAAAAAGAGTGTAATTCTACCCTGCGGCCTACTCTCAGCACTGATGAGTTCCTAGCCCAGACCACCAATTTGTGAGACGTCCAAGCCACATACATTTCACTTCCAGCTCAGCCCATTTTCTGGGTTTCTCCACCTCCAAGCTTCTGGTGCCCCTTTATGTATTGTTTCTCTTCATTAGAAGGTAAGCTATTCAAGGGCATAGAACATTTCATTTGCTTAGAATTGTATCCCCAGTAGTTCAGCAAGTAGTGATTAATAAATGTTTAATCTAGCTATCTATCTATCTTCCCCAAGGGACCAAGGAAATAGAAGTTGTCAAAGTTTTGGTCAGACAACAATAGTTATTTAGCACCTGCTCTATGCAGAGCACAATTCTAGGCACTGTATGAGGGTACCCAAATAAAACAAGACAACTTACCAGGAAACACAGACCTGCCTTTGTAGTGTCAGAGATGAGGTATGAAACTACAATAAAACATAGCAAGAAGAGGAGGCCAGATCACCACAAGGGGGCAGTGCTGAGCCAGGTCAGCTCCCATGCCTGGCTGGGGCTGTGCTGACTTGCGCTCAACATCCAGTTACACCCATTGGTGTTAGAATTCTTCAACTTTAGGCTACGGCTTCTGCATTCATGCAGGTCAGGACTAGTGCCTGTGAAGCCAGAGGGCTGGGCTCCACCTGTTCTACCTGCCCCACAGGTTTCTGTGGGTTAATCAAAGTTGACATCTTTTACATGTATATATAGAGATGTATAGGTATCTTTTTGTAGATAGATGGGCATATATGTTGATTGTATGCATGTGTCGACTATGATTACATATACATTTATGTGTGTGCATATATACACATATGTATATATTATGCTGTTCATTTACCTATACATATAGTATATAAATATGTATTTCTATTAGGGGTAACTAGGTGGTACAGTGGATAGAGTCTTCCTGAATTCAAATCTAGCCTCTGACACTTACCAGCTGTGTGACCCTGGGCAAGTCACTTAACCCTGTTTGCCTCAGTTTTCTCATCTGTAAAATGAGCTGGAAAAGGACACTGCAAACCACTCCAGTATCTTTGCCAAGAAAACCCCAAATGGGATCACAAGGAGTTGGACACAACAATGACTGAATAACAACAAAAATATGTATATTATATCTAAATCATATGTGTGTCTGTATAATTTAAAGTTTACAAAATAGTTCCTCACAACTCTCCTGAGAGGCAAGTTAGTGCAAGTATTTTATCTCATAGAGGATGAAGCTATGAAATATAGTGAACTAGGGGCAGCTAGATGGTGCAGTGGGTAAAGCACCAGCCCTGGATTCAGGAGGACCTGAGTTCAAATCTGGCCTCAGACACTTGACACTTACTAGCTGTGTGACCCTGGGCAAGTCACTTAACCCTCACTGCCCCGCCAAAAAAAGGAAATATAGTGAACTAAGTGGTTTTCAAATTTTTTAGTCTCAGGACCCTTTTATGCTCTTAAAAATTATTGAAGATTCCTCACCCAAAGACACCCTTAAAAAAAAGTGGGGGCAGCTAGGTGGTGCAGTGGATAGAGCACTGGCCCTGGAGTCAGGAGTACCTGAGTTCAAATCCGGCCTTGACATTTACTAGCTGTGTAACCTTGGGCAAGTCACTTAACCTCAATTGCCTCACTAAAAAAAAAGAAAAGAAAAGAAAAAAAGAAAAAAAAGTGGACTATATCCACTGATATTTACCATATTAGAAGTTAAAACTGATCACTTAAAATATTTATTAATTCAAACTATAATAAAAATCATTATACTAACATAAATAATATTTTATGAAAATTTATATTTTCCAAATTAAAAATTAGAAGAGTGGCACTGTTCTTTGTATTTTTGAAAATCTCTTTAATTTCTGGCTTAATAGAAGAGAGTTTGGATTCTCATATCTGCTTCTTCATTCAATCTGTTGAGATGTCATTTTGATTGAAGTATATGAAGAAAATCCATCCTCAAACAGATATGTAATTCCAAAAGCAGGAGTTTTTAGCAGGCAAATAACGTCTTAGTATTATTATGAAAAGAATTTTTGTCTTGAGGACCCCCTGAAAAGGTCTTGGACCACACTTTGAGAAGTGCTGGAATAGAAGACAGAGAGCTAGTCTCAGAATCAGGAAGACCTGGCTTCCAATGCTATCTTTTATTAATTTTTTTGGGGGGGGGCAGGACAATGAGGGTTAAGTGACTTGCCCAGGGTCACACAGCTAGTAAGTGTCAAGTGTCTGAGGCGGGATTTGAACTCAGGTCCTCCTGAATCCAGGGCTGGTGCTTTATCCACTGTGCCACCTAGCTGCCCCTTCCAATGCTATCTTTGACATTGATCATCTGGGTGTCTCTGGGCAAGTTATTTAACCTTTCACTGCCCTAGGCATCTTTCTAAGCCTGAGGTTTGCAGAATGATATCTTAGATAAACTGGTAAAGGGAGTTTCCTCATTGGGATTTTCCTACACCCATCAACTCAGTGTGAATATTATTATCACCCCTATTTTACAAATAAGGAAACTCAAGCTCAGACAGATTAAGTAATTTGACCAGGGACACACAGGTAGGAAATATCAGAACCTAGATCAAAAAGTCTTGTGACTCCATATTCTGTGCTATTTATGATAGATAGATAGATAGTTAGATAGATAGATAGATAGAGATAGGTAAAGCTAGAGCTAGAGATATACATGAACACACATATATATATATACATACATACACACACACACACACACACACACACACACACACACACACATATATATATACACATATATAAAACAAGCTACCAATCATCTCTAGGCAGCTAGGTGGCACAGTTGATTGTTCTAGTACTGGGCCCAAAGTCAGGAGTCAAGGCCTTAGACACTTATTAGCTGTGTGACCCTGGGCTAGTCACTTAACCCTGTTTGCCTCAGTTTCCTCAACTGTAAAATAAGCTACAGAAGGGGAAATGGCAAACCACTCCTGTATCTTTGCCAAGAAAACCCCAAATGGGGTCACAAAGAGTCAGACATGACTGAAATGATTGAACAACAAACATACACTATAAAGTCAAATACTTTCAATCATGACTTGAAATTAGTCTAGACTTCCAAATAGAGTGGCAAGGGCAAAATCTACCTAAATGAAAGGATTTTTTTTCCCTATATACTTAGTTGTGATTAGGTTTTTAATTTGGAAGGAGCATTCTGTGGACCACAGAATTTACGGACAATAACATGGGATCATCTGAGACAGCCTGTGACAATATGGCTAATGAAAAATGACAAATAATAGTTCTTTTGTTGTTGTTCATTCTTTTCTGACTCTCTGTGACCCCATTTGGGATTTTCTTGGCAAAGACACTAGAGCAGTTTGCCATTTCCTTCTCCAGCTCATTTTACAGAAGAAAAAACTGAGGCAAGCAGAGTTAAGTGACTTGCTCAGGGTCACGCAGCTAGTAAGTGTCTGAGGCTGAATTTGAACTCATGAAAATTAGTTTTCCTGACTCTGGACCCAGCTCTCTATCTACTTTACCATATAGCTGCCCTGACTTATCATAAAGTCATCTAAAATTTGGTAGATTACTGGGATTAGGGGCCTGAATTCACCCATTCGTTTATTCATTCAATCATTCAATATTCAATAAACATTAAGCGCCCACTAAGACGGAGGCACTGCATGAGGTACTGGGTGAGATATTAAGATTAAATAAGATAAGGCCCTTGCTTTCATGGAATCTACATTCTAGGAAGCTGTGTAATATCAGCAAGTTATAGGGTATAGACCTGCAGAACTAGGAGTTCCACAAGTTCCTATTCCCACAAAGAGAGAAACAGCTCTGTGCTTCAGAGGGAGTCTGGCACAGTGAAATGTATGCTGGCTTTGGCATTAGAGAAGTAGGATTTTACAAATATTATCTCATTTCTGTCACACCCTGCCTCTGGAGCCTTGGACAAGTTGCTTAAAATCTCTTGGCCTCAGTTTACTCATCTGTCAAATAAAGGGGTTGAACCATCTGGCCTTCAAGATGCCTTCAAGCTCTCAAATCTATTTTACCCCCATGCTTCTAAGGAGGCAACTATTACCGATCGCTTCAATGAGGGCACCAGACAAAAGCAGGGAGAGAGCCCAGGTGTCTGGGCTGGTATTTATTTAGGCTGGCAAATGACGCTGCAGCGGCAGAATTGTGTGTATTGGCATGAGAGAGACCAAGAGAGCCAGAGAGCTGTGTGACTTCTCTTCTTGGCAGGGCAATGTGGCTCAGGGGGTGTGGTGCTTCTGGGTGGCTTTCCTGGTACATCTGTGTTCCCCTGTGTTAAGTGGGTTCTTAGGAGAAGCCTTGTGCACCACAATGTGCCTTGGGGAGGGGGGAAAGGGGAAAGGGGAGGGAGAGGGAACAAGCCTTTATTAAGCGACTGCAATGTGCCAAGTATGTACTAAGTGCTTTACAAATATTATTTTATCTAATTTCACCTAATAACATCTCTCCTTTTATAGGCGAGGCAAACAAAAGTTAAGTGACTTGCCCAGCACCACACAGCTAGGATGCGTCTGATTCGAACTCAGTCTTCCTGACTCTGGGCACAGTGCTCTTTCCACTGTACCACCCACCTGTCTTGAGGTTTGCAACAACAAAAATAGAAGGGGTTTGGGGTCATGATGACTTTCTGTTCCAAAATCAGAAGCAGCAGCCATTCTTCTGAGCTGTTCTCCGGTTATAGAATTGCACATGCTCAGTGCAAGAAGGGCTCTCAGGGACATCTCATCTAATCCATACCTGAACCAGAATGCTCTCCTTGAAGAGCACCAGTGATGGGAAAGCTACCTGCGCTTAAGGCAGCCTTTGTCACTTGGGGACAACTCTAGCAGTTGGGAGGTTTTCCTTATGTCAAGCCTGTGCTGACTTCTTTGCACCTTTCCCCCAGTGCTTCCTGTCCCGCAGACCTCTTGTATCCCTCTTATATGTGACAGCCCTTCAAATAGTTGAAGACAGCTAATGAGTCCCCTTTGAGTCTTCCCCCTTTCCCTTCCAATGATCCTCCTTGGCCTTGTGCGTGAGGCCTCTCACCATCCTAGTCTCCTGTCTTCAGATGCTCTCCAGGTTATCAATGTGCTTCTGCAGGTGCTTTGTCAGAAGTCACAGGACCCTCCTAAGACCTTGGTGGTGTCATCTGGCCCAAACCTCTCACTTGGCAAATGAGAAAAAGAAAAAACAACAACCCAGAAACCTAGAAAGGCTAAGAGAGTTGTCCAAGGCCAGGCAGCCAGTTAAGAACAGAACCAGGACCAGGACCCAGGTGTCCTCATTCCCAGTTCTGTACTTTCCTACCACCCTGCTCCAAGGTTACAGTTTAACTATAGGGAGACAACAACACCCTCCTAACAATGTTCTAGAGCTTAAATGAAATGGTTTCCAAGGTCCCTCCCAGCTCTGATTACTCTGCATTTATGATTCATTCCACCACATCTATTGTCTTACTAGAAGCAAGGAGTGCACATAGCTGCCAATAAAGTATTCCTATCTGTGCAATGATAATGGTAGCTAGCATTTATATAACACTGAAAACTTTGCAAATATTATCTCTTTTGAATCTCACAACAACCTTGGAAGGTACGAATTATTATTATTATCTTTATTTTCCAAATGAGAAAGCTGAGGCAGAGAGAGGTCAAATGATTTGTCCAGGGTCACACGGCCAAATTTTGAAGTCACATGTGAGCTTGCTCGTGTCTTTCTGACTCCAGCTCAATCCACTGCACCATCTAGCTGCCAAGATACAGAAAGACTTGTGTATCATTTTTTCTAGCCACAACTACTGATGTGGTTAACAACTCCTATGACAACAAATATCATGATATGACAACTTGGGGGTCAAATCAGGACTTTGAAGATACCTGCTGTCTTTACCATTTGAGGGATGTTTAAAAGAGCACTTGTATATTTGCCATGACTAAAGTTTTGGAAATATAAGGTCATACAGACACTAGGGGCAGCTAGGTGCTGTAGTCAATAAAACAGGAAGACATGAGTTCAAATCTGACATCAGACACTATCTGTGTGACCCATGGGCAGGTCACTTAATCCTATTTAACTTGGTTTCCTCATCTATAAAATGAGCTGGAGAAGGAAATGGCAAAGTCCTCCAGTATTTTTGCCACAAAACCCCAAATGGAGTCATGAAGAATTGGACATGACAAACGACTGAACAACAACATAGAGACTAATTATTTCTATATTTGTAATTCTAGTACCTGTCACCTAGTAGTACCTGGCTTTGGCTATACAGCCCTAATGGTATCATTTGCCCTGTTTGTAGATAACTGAAAGAAAGAAAGGATTTACCACGTGAAAGTATTAGTAAAAAAGCTAGTTCGAACCCCTCCTGTGATCATGGGCAAGTTACTACATTTATCATATTCCCATGAAACTCCTTAGAATTTCTAAGTTCTTAGTCTACAAAATCACAGATCTTTGACTTATAATTATTTAGCTCCTAGGACATCATCCCAACACTAGCTACACTCTCCTCTTTTCTCCATCTTGACCCTTTGATGGACCCCTCAAATCTACCCTTACTTTTTCTTGTGAGTCCCTTCCTTCCTTATTGCATCATTGATCTCACCCAGTCAAGCCTCAGCCTTGGATCATTCCCATCATCCACTGCCACCATAACTGGAGAAAATGACAAAACCATGCTGATAGGGTCCACTACCAAGTTATGTTACATAATCTCTACTGGGACCCTCACTGCTAACAAGCAATAAACTTTGACAACTCATTAATTAACTCACTAACTCACAACAGAGACTCCCCCAAACCTTTTCTTCCCTCCTCAGACTTCTCATGGCTTCCCCTCTCCTCACCTTCTCAGGTGGTAACTTTGCATCATATTTTACTGATAAAAATAAGGCCATTTGCCAAGAGCTTTCTTTTCTCCCCTCCTCTTCATCTCACATCCCCCAGATGCCTCCTGCCACTAACTCTTCTTTCATCCCCATGGCACAGTGGATAGAGCACTGGCCCTGAAATCAAAAGGACCTAAGTTCAAATCTCACCTACTAGCTGTGTGACCCTGGGCAAGTCACTTAACCCCATTGCCTTAAACTGCCATCTCCAGTCATCCTGATGTGTATCTTGCCACTTGCCCCAGATGGCTCTGGAGGAGAGAATGAGTTTGTGACCTTGCACAGCCCTCCCTCACTTAAATCCAGTTCAGTGCAAGTCATGACATCACCCCAATATCATGGTCCTCTTCAAGAACAAAGGACAAAGGGCAGCTAGATGGAGCAGTGGTTAAAGCACCAGCTCTGGATTCAGGAGTACCTGAGTTCAAATCTGGCCTCAGACACTTGACACTTACTAGCTGTGTGACCCTGTGCAAGTCTTAACCCCCATTGCCTGCAAACAAACAAACAAAAACAAGGAAAACAAGGACAAAGGACAAAAAACAGTAACAACTATCCTGGTTCTCCTCCTACCTATTTGACTGTTCGCACTCAGTCTCTTTTGCTGGATTTTCATATAGGCCACACCCTCTAACCATAGCGTCCCACAGGGTTTTGTACTGTGTCCTCTTCTCTCCCTCTATATTATTTCATTTTGTGATCTCATCAGCTCCCCTGGATTCAATTGCCTTCTCTATGCTAAAGAGTCTCAAATTTATTTATCTAGCCCTAACCTCTCTGCTGGCTTGACTATTGGACATTTGCAACTGAATGTCCCATAGGTATCCTAAACTCAACATGTCTAAAACTGAACTCATTATTACCCTCCCCAAACTACCCCCTTCCAAACTTCCATATTACTGTTCAGGGCACCACCATCCTCCCAGTCACTCAAGCTCCCGACCTAAGCGTGACCCTTGACTCTCTCATCTGCCATATCCAAACTGTTGCTAAGACCTGTCAATTTTACCTTCGTAATATCTCTCGCATATGCCTCCATCTCTCCTCTGACACTGCCATCCCCTTGGAGCAGGAGCCCATCACCCTATGCTTGGACTGTTGTAATAACCTGCTAGTTGTTCTGCCCACCACAAGTCTCTCCCCACTGCAGTCCACTCTCCACTCAGCTGTCAGTGTTCTTCCTCAAGTGCAGGTGTGATCATATCCCTCCCCTATTCAATAAACTACAGTAGGGGCAGCTAGATGGCACAGTGGATAGAGCACCGGCCCTGGAGTCAGGAGTACGTGAGTTCAAATTCGGCCTCAGACACTTAACACTTACTAGCTGTGTGACCCTGCGCAAGTCACTTAACCCCAATTGCCTCACTAAAAAAAAAAAAAAAAAAAAAACCACACAAAAAAAACAATAAATTCCAGTAGCTCCTTATTACCTCCCAGATCAAATATAAAATCATCTGTTTGTCATTTGAAGTTCTTCATAACCTTCCCCCACTGCCTTTCCAGTCTTCTACCACATACTCTGTGATCCAATGACAGACACTCCACATCCCCAACTCCAGTCATTTCACTGGCTGTCTCCCATCTGGAATGCTCAATCTCCTCATCTCTTCTTTCTGATTTCTTTTACTTCCTTCAAGGCTCAGCTAAAATTCCAGTTACAATGCTAAAAAGAGGAAGAATGGGAACACCAAGAAGAGCCGCTGCCAAATGCAGCCCAACCACAGTCCCACCTGTGCTCACTGTGTATCCAAGGACAAGGCCATCAGAAAGTTTGTCATCCATACCATGGTGGAAGCTGAGGCCTTAAAGGGACATAGCCAAGGCCAGGCTCTTCCATTCCCGTGTGCTGGCCAAGGTGTATGTAGAACTACATCACTGTGTGAGCTGCGAGATCTATAGCAAGGTGGAATTCCATCTCAAGAGGAACAAGAAGATGAGAATCCCCACACTGCTTCAGAACTTCAGATGCCATCCCAAGACCTCCAAAGTCCATCTAAAGAGCTATATGCCCATAGCAGTCCCTGAACCCTTCAGAATAAAATAAAATGATTGGTCCTTTTTTTTTCAGGGCAATGAGGGTTAAGTGATTTGCCCAGGGTCACACAGCTAGTAAGTGTCAAGTGTCTGAGGCCAGATTTGAACTCAGGTCCTCCTGAATCTAGGGCTGGTGCTTTATCCACTGTGCCACCTAGCTGCCCTACACCACCTAGCTGCCCGATTGGTCCTTCTTAAAAAAAAAGCCTTTCTCCATTTCCCTTAATTCAAGTGCCTTCTCTCTGTAGATTATTTCGAGTTTATCCTGAATATAGCTCGTTTTCACATGGTTGTATGCATGTTGTCTCCCCTATTACAATGAGACTTCCTTGAGAAGAGGGATTGGTTTTTACCTTTTTTTTAAAATCCCCAACACTTAGCACATAGTAGGTGCTTAACAAATGTTTATTGGCTGATATATGACAGTATCAAAAATCAAACAAATAATACAGAATTAAACTAAAAGAAATACAAACACCTAAGTAAAAGTTCAATTTTCCCCCCACTAAACTTAAATCATGAAGGAACATAGTACTTAGCTCAACTTTGGTTTCCCTTTTTTCCTTTCAAGAAAACTGAATACATTCTCTATTTGGGCTTTGGATGTCCAAATTTCCCAGACCCTTGACAAGTCATTGGCAATTCATCTCCTTTTGTTACTTTGGTTAAAATTCACTAATCTACTGACTTATTCATGTAAGTAGAAGTGCAAAGCTCCCACTAGTCAGTTTGTCTCCTGAGAATTGCCTTGTTCATTTCCTCACGTCAGAAAAGTCTTTAAACTACCTTCCTCATTATCCACTCTTATTTCATCTTTTACTTTCCCTCTGAAGTAACAAACATAATGGAGAAAAATATATAGTATGGGTTTTACCATTGATCCATTGGGGTGGGGGAGGGATGTAACTTTATTTTTCCCAAGCAAAAGAAGATTCACAGAACAAGTAAATCACTTTCTCCTCCCCATGGATCTTCTAAGTTTTTATTTAAATATTATTTTTTCATGAAATAGCTAAATATTCTCCATGAACTAAATTAGTAACCTCCAACCATTGAGGGAAAGAGCATGGAAAGATGGGAGTTTGAGAGAGAATGTCTTAAAGCACCCAAATCCTTTTATTTTTAACACATTTGAACAGAACAGAATATTTTAAAATAATGTCATATTGATCTCCTCACACTTACCACTATACTTTGGCCTGATTTGTGTCAATAATTTATCAAAACTACCTTATCAAAGTGGTTTTGACAGCAAGTTTGTCTAGGAATACTTTATAAACTCAAAATTAAATACTATATTATATAGAATTTCTCATCAGCAGATGATTTTTCTACAAGAGTAACTCATGTATATTGCCTATTAAAGGGTTGCAATCTTGAGGTTAGTTAAATGACAGAGTAGACAGTGTTGGGCTGTGAATCAGAAAGATAAGAGTTCTAATCTGGCTGGCCTCAGACACCTAGTTGTGTGACTGGGCAGGTCACATTAATTAAAAAAAAATCTGTTTGCCTCTGTTTCCTCAACTGTAAATTGGAGATAATAATAGCACCTACCTTGCAGGGTTGTCGTGAGGGTCCAATGAGATCATATTTGTAAAGCACTTAGCACAGTACCTGGCACATAGGCAATACTTTATGTGTTTATTTCCATTTCCTTTCCTTCCCTTGCAATCTCCATCTGTGGGGGTGTACTCATGCTGATGAAATCAGTATTGAAATATTGGAGCATAAAGAGTGTACAGATGATTTAACAAGGTGAGATGACAATCTACACTTCCTAGAAATTAAATCCTGTCTAGCCTATGTATGATCCATTTCTCAGCAACTACTGAATACTTCACTAATACTTATAATTACTAAACCAGGTGATTTTACTATGGCCAAGGATATAAAAATGCAAATTAAGAAAAGTTATTGAAATGCAGGAGATAAAGGCAAGTAATCTTAGTTTTCATTGCCCCCTCTCTTTCCCCCCTCTCCATCATTCCCCCTCCCCCCAGCAATTTCAGGAACTACTAGAAATGAGTGAAACTAAATCTGGGAAATTCCTAAAAGCAACTCAAGCAGGAAATTCTCATTTGAACTTTGTAAAGCTCTAGCCCTGATCTATAGTTCCCCAAACCTGGAGGAGCTGGTTTGGCAGCAGCGATGAGCTATTCTGCTCAGTTCCTTAGCCCAAGAACACACTCCACAGAATGAAAGGAGAGCTTCTGGGAGAGTTCCCCTTACACTTCAGTTAGAAGGGTGTTAGTTGAGCTGGGCTGCAGAGAAAAGACATCCTACAACTGAGATTTTTATGTCTGTTTGTTTTTATGCGCTTTTTAAAAAATGCAAAACACAATAACTTGAGTTAAAAGGAATATGTGTGGAGGCAACTAGGTGGCGCAGTGGATAAAGCACTGGCCCTAAATTCAGGAGGACCTGAGTTCAAATCTGACCTCAGACACTTGGCACTTACTAGCTGTGTGACCCTGGGCAAGTCACTTAACCATCATTGACCCACCAAAAAAAAATGGATATGTGTAATCAGTGCTGGTATTCTTTCTATTAGGCATATAGAGCCTGAGCTTTGTGAGGGGGGGAAAAGGATTGAAGTATGCAACTCCAAAGGCATAAGGATGTCTAGACTAAGGAAAGCTCAGTGTCCTAAACTGCCTAGACCAGAATTCAAAGAATGTTCTGTCTTGGCTGTTCTGTCTGTCTTAATGCTCCTAGAGGTTTCAAATTAAACAAAAGCTCAGTCATTAAACCTCAGTCCCAACATGTTATGTTATGGATTTGTTTCTCTCTCCCAACATGGACAAGCATTACTTAGAATTAACTTTCATTTATTTACGATTTGAAGTGTCCTCTCATGATTATGGATTGGTGCTTTGTTCTAAAGAAATACTAGGAATGAAATAAAACAGGGTCCCGTGGTTTACAACCCAGGGGAGTAGATCGTGGAATCATAAGGTCATAGATCTAGAGCTAAAAGAGACCTCAGAGGTCATCGAGTCCAATTCCCTATGTTTACAGATAGATGCACCTGCATTTAATAAGAAGTTGATGAGTACATCCTCCTGAAAGTCTTACCCCAATGCTTTATCATGGAGTGGGAATAATAGAGGGTAATGCCTAAGGCAATGCCATAGGCAAGTTGTTTTCAGTTGTGTCTGACTCTTTGTGACCCCATTTGAGTTTTCTTGGCAGAGAGACTGGAGTGGTTTGCTGTTTCCTTCTCCAGATCATTTTAGATGAAGAAACTGAGGTAAACAGAGTTAAGTAACTTGCCCCGGGGTCACATTGCTAGTGAATGTCTGAGGCTGGATTTGAATTCAGGTCTTCCTGACTCCAGGCCCAGTGCTCTATCCACTGAGCAACCTAGCTGCCCACTCTGGCAAGTATTATGTTGCTGGAAAGGCTTTGAGCATGGTCCTTCCAATAGTCTCTGCCTGCTGTCCTAGGACTAGGATAGTTAAATGTAGAGAGGGTCAGCACCTGTAAGCTAGCCTCTTGATGAGGAATTCTTCAACCGTTCCAACCTGAAAAGAAAGAAAAACACAAAACTGTGCTCAGTGTTGTGTAGCACCATTCTGTTTCTTCAGTTTTTTACTGTTTTCTCTCACAACTAGCTAATATGGGAATTTTTCCATGACTACTCATGTATAATTTATTTTGAATTGGTTGAGTTCTTGTGGGTGGGGGGTGGGAATGGAAGGTGGAAGAGAAGTTGGAACACAAAGTTTTTTAAAAATTGATGTTAAAATTTTGTTTTTACATATATTTTGGAAAATAAAATTCTATTCAGAATAAAAAAAGAAAGAAAGTGGAAGACTGGTAGCAAAGGGGGCATAAGGTACCAAGAATCATGATTTTTAGACTATCTACAAACCTTTACTAGTACACTAAATATAAGACCCTTGTCTGATGAGCAAAAATATTGTCATACTACTACAGAAATTGAATCATATCCATCTTGATATTGTTTCTACAAATGACACCAGAAGAAAGAAGTTAGAGCTAAATGCAAGGAGGGTTTACAGGTTCTTGTTGGAGTGGATGGAAAGAGTTGGATTTTATCATGCACCTTTATCATGAACATCCTTCTTTGGACTTTTTCCACCATGCCACAGGAGACTCTTCACCCTGGTTGCTCACTCCACCCTTTCTCACACCACAAGTAATCTCCTCTGTAGCCTTTTTCTCTGATGGTCTGGTTCCTCCCATAACCTTCATTTAAAGAAAAGAACCAGACTAGCTATGTTTTCATTCCTTTCCAGGCTTCACTCCCAACCCTCTGGACTTTCTCTACCATACCCCCATGGATCTACCTTCTTCTCCCCATTTCCACTTTACCTTTCTTTCATGTGTTGTCTTCCCCCATTAGAATGTAAGTTTCTTGAAGACAGAGATTGTGTTCCTTTCTGCATATGTTCTTATTCCCTGTGTCTAGCATATAATAAATAATAAATGCCTCTGGACTTGACTTCTATGAACATTCTGTCATCTCAAATTGTCCATAAGTATGAGACCACTGAGAAAATAATTGCAGTTTATGCACCAACATCTGTCACAAAAGATGATCAGGTAGGGAAATTCTATTAAGAATTCAGTAAGTCGAGGACAGCTAGGTGGTGCAGTGGATAAAGCACCAGCCCTGGATTCAGGAGGACTTGAGTTCAAATCCAACCTCAGACACTTGACACTTACTAGCTGTGTGACCCTAGGCAAGTCACTTAACCCTCATTGCCCCACCAAAAAAAAGAAAAAAAGAAAGAAAGAAGAATTCAGTAAGTCCCCCCAAATTAAGTCAAAATAGACTTGATGCTCAGTGATTTCAATGGGAAGGTGGGAATAGCTAATGATAGTGAGAAATATACTGGGAAATATAAATCAAGAATAGGGAATGAGATAAGCCAAAGACTTGTAGATTATCCAGAAGTTTCGCACCTGTATATTATGAATCTTTCTTCAATAAAAGTATCAGTTGGCACTGGATGTAGAAAACACAGAAAACATGACAAAAATAAAAATTAATTCTATTTAACTGAAAGGAAATAATCCATTACTTTTAAAAATTCATTTTTTTTCATTTCTGAATTCTCTCTCTGTCTCCCCCTCTTCCTTATATCCATTGAGAAGATAAGAAAAATAAAATCTATTAAAAATATGCATGGTAATACAACCTTGTCCAAGAAGGGAAGGGAAGGGAAGGGAAGATGCTTCAGTCTACACCCTATCAGCTCTCTACCTGGAGGTGGACAGCAGGTTTCTTGAGTCCTTTGGAATCATGGTTGTTGATAAGAGTTCAGTCTTTCAAAGATGATTTTCTTTATTATTGATTTATCATTAAATATATTATTAAAGTTTATTTATCTTTACTGTCCCTTCTCATGTAAGGTTACCTTGAGTCTACTCTGCATGAGCCTCATATATCCTTCTGTATGTGTCTATCATCTCCCTTGCTAAAAATGTAAGCTCTTGGGGTGGGGGAGGGGTGAGGGGAGTGATTGTTTAACTTTTTTGTCTTTGTATCATCAGCATCTACCACAGTGCCTAGCATACTAGTAGATACTTAACAATGCTTGTTGATTGGGATCAGGGAGGACTAGCACCTCTGCTGTGAGGGCATGCCAAGGCCTTTTCAGAGCTGCTCATCACCAACTCTCATCTGTGGCTCCAAGAACCTAGAGCATGCAGAGTGGCCACATCCTGGTAAAACTGTCTCAACAAATGGGTTAAACCAGGTTGAGGGTAACTGATGAGCCTCAAAGACATTGGTGAGCTAGAAGGATGTCTAACCCAAGCATGTGAAGATATCCCCCTGTAGAATGGGTAAAGAATAATTTGTTCCAGTAGCCACAAAGGTGGTTGAAGCAGGAGCAGGTGAATGTTTAGAGCTTGGTCAGACATTGAAGATTCCAAGGTCATCGGCTGCATCCTGGGCCATTGCCAGTCATCCTGACTTCTGTTCTGCCACTGGACTTCGATAACTCTGGAAGAGAGAATGAGTCTAAGGACTTTACACAACTCTGCCTCCCTTAAATCCAATTCACACACAAGTCAAGTCATCACCTATGATACTGGTCCTCTTTGAAAACAAAGGACAAACAACAACAACAATAATTTTTATAATATTGTTATTGTATAAATTGTTCTCCTGGTAGTGCTCACTTCATTCTACATCAGTTCATATATGTCCAGATTTTTCTAAAACCATCTCTTTTATCATTTCTTACAGAATGATAGCATTCCATTATATTCACATATACCTTAGCTTCTTCAGTCAGTCCCCAATTAATGGGCATCCCCTTAACAGGAAATAATTCATTACTGACATGGGAGTCCTTTACAAATCAAATGTTTGTATACAACTTGACCACCAATATGTTAAAAGCAAAGATTAAATTTAGTAAAAAGTTAGAAGAAAATAAAAACAAGAAAGATCTGACATGCAACTGAAAGGACTTAACCTTGACCTATTCAAACAAGCTATTGATGATTTTTTTAAAAAAATCAAATATGGATAGAAGAAAGGATACAGACAAAGTACAATAATTTAATATAAAATTTTAAGCAATGGAAGTCAATTAGTATACCAGGGTTACCAAAAGAATCTAAAAATCACGTAGATCAGCAAATACCTCACTTTAAAAACAGAGAGATATGGTGGCCAAGGGCCACTCATTTACAAAGTCTTGGAGAGAAGGATAATGGAAGATTAAGAGTAGTATCACATCATAAGAGAGGGAGAAGCAGTGGAGGATAAAATCAGCTTAAAGAAAGCCTGCTGAAAGACTCAGCTAAGCCAAATCATACTAAGAGTATTTAAGGATGAAAATAGGAGTGAGGAAAAAACAGGAGAAAATGGGAAAGTATTGCAAAGACTTTAATAGCAGACTTTTCTTCACAGTCAAGAACAGTAGAGCCATCACACTTGCATACTAGCATCACAGTTTCATGGGTACTTGTAGAGGAGGTAGAAAAGGAACTAAAAAGAATAAAAAAATAAATGTAACTATATTAAACCAAATAAAAAGCAGATTTATGCTAGAGACGACATGATTATGAGAGCATTGAGGGACTGGTTTACAATGTATCTGAAGGAATGGAAGACACCAAAGAATTGAGGAAGGGAGGAAATGGCAACAAGTATTTCTAATAAAGGTTTCATTTCTCATATATATGGATAACTGAGTCAAATTTATAAAAATATAAGTTATTCCCCAATTGATAAATAGTCAAAAGATATGAACAGGCAGTTTTCAGGCATATAAAAAAAATGTTCTAAATCACTATTGATCAGAGAAACACAAATTAAAACAATTCTAAGGCACTACCTCACACCTATCAGAATGGCTAGTATGACAAAAAAGGAAAATGTTGGATGTTGGAATGGATATGGAAAAACTGGGACATTAATCCATTGTTGGTGGAGTTGTGAACTGATCTAACCATTCTGAGAGCAATTTGGAACTATGCCCAAAAGGCTATAAAACAATGCATGCCGTTTGATCCACTGCTAAGTTTATATCCCAAAAATATCCCCCCCAAAAAGGGAAATGACCTATTTCTACAAAAATATTTATAAGTAGCTTTGTTTGTGGTGGCTAAGAATTGGAAATCATAGAGATGCCCATCAATTGGGGAATGACTAAACAAGCTGTGCTATATGATTGCAATGGAATATTATTGTGCTATAAGAAATGACAAGCAGGATGATTTAAGAAAAACCTGGAAAGACTTACATGAACTGATGTATAATGAAGTGAACAGAACCAGAAGAACATTGTACACAGTAACAAAAATATTATTTAATGAAGAATTGTGAATGACAGCTATTCTCAGCAATACAATGATCCAAGACAATTCTAAAGGACTAATGATGAAGCATACTATCCAGCTCCAGAGAAAGAACTGATATCAATTAAATACAGACTAAAGCATGCTATTTTTCACTTTCTTTTTTTCTTTTGAGTCTTCTTTTACAAAATTATTAATATGGAAATGTTTTACATGATTGCACATGTATAACCAATATCTGGTTATTTACCACCGAAGAGAGGGGGAGGAAGGCAGGGAGGGAAGGAGGGATGGAATTTGGAACCCAAACTTTAAATAAAAATGCTTAAATAAAAAAGTATATCAATTATATGTGTAACATAATGCAAAACGTGTTTCCACATTAGCCATCTCACCACAAAAAGCAACAAAAATGAAAAAATAAAGTTATTGTCTTAGATCATTTTACTGATCAGAGTAGCCAAGTTTTCACAGTTGATCATCATTACAATATTGCTGTCGCTATGAACAATGATCTCCCACTTTTTCTCACTTACTTTGTATCAGTTCATATAGGTCTTCCCATATTTTTTTTCTGAAACTACCCCCCTTATCATTTCTTATAGCACAATGGTCCTCCATCACATATGCCACAACTTGTTCTGCCATTCCTCAATTTCCTCTCAATTTCCAATTCTTTGCCACCACAAAAAAGAGCTGCTATAAATATTTTTGTACATATAGGTCCCTTTCCTTTGTCTTTGATCTCTTCGGGGTATAAACTTAGTATCTTATTGCTGGGTCAAAGGGTATGCAAAGTTTTATAACCCTCTGGGCATAATTCCAAATTGTTCTCCAGAATGATCAAACCAGCCCCTCCAGCATTTGTCATTTCTGATAGTTGTAAGGTGGTGTCCCAGAGTTATTTTAATTTTGTAATTTCTCTAATTGCTAGTGATATGGAGCATTTTTTCATATGACTATAGATAACTTTGATTTCTTCTGAAAGCTGCCTGTTCTTTACACATATTATCTCATCTGATCCTCACAGCAACCTTGTAAGGCAGATGCTGTTTTACAGTTAAGCAACTGAGATAGATGACTTCAATTGACTTGTCCAGGGCCACACAACTAGCAAGTATCTGAAGTTAGATTTTAACTTGGGTCTTCTTGACTCCAGGCCCAACTGTACCATCTAGCTACCCAGGCTAGCCTTACCTAGCACAAGATTTCCTCACCCCTGGATCTTTCCAGCCACCATTAACTAAAAACTCTCATCACTTGATATTTGTCTCTTAGGGCACGCAAATTCCTACCTTCTGCTTCCTTAGCCCTGTGTTTCAACGTCTTTCTAATGAGGAAAAAAAAATCTTTCTTCCCCTCCCATGCCTCCTTTTGTCCTCATTCTTATTCGGCTCAGAACTACATCTTGCCTGTCTCCCATCCCCTCTGCTCCCACTCCTCCCCCACCCTCATTCGACTGTGCCTTTTGGAACATCTCTCTATTGTTAACTTCATCTTAGATCTTTGCTCTCAGATCTTTCCCTCTCACACATTTTCCATCTTCTGGCACTCACAGAAACCTGGCTCACCCTTTGCTACTCTCTCCCGTGCTGGCTACTCCTCCTTTCATGTGCCACACACACACACACACACACACACACACACACACACACACACACACACACACACACACCACCTCCCTAGATCAGGAGAAGGAGTTCGAATATTGTGACCCCCCCCCTGCCCCCGTCCCCCTGAGACCTTCCCCCTCTTACCATCACTCAGACAGAAACTCTCCTTTGAGGTTTACTTCATCCATCTACATCACCCTGACCAGATCTCTGATATTTCAATTACAATGCTGACTTTCCTGACACTCCTATTCTTTTTTTTTCTGATTTAGGATTTAGCAGGCATACTTCACTTAATTTTTAAAAATTTATAATTGTATACAGACACTGATACTTATTGTAAGCACATTAATTAATTTCTTAATAAATAAGTAGAGGAGACTAATATGAATTGCTCTTGTCAGCAATGTATAATTTTTGGTCTGGTTTTTTAATGTTTAACTGATGATGGGTTTTTTAAAAACCCATAACCTAGGGGCGGCTAGGTGGCGCAGTGGATAAAGCACCGGCCCTGGATTCAGGAGTACCTGAGTTCAAATCCGGCCTCAGACACTTGACACTTACTAGCTGTGTGACCCTGGGCAAGTCACTTAACCCCCATTGCCCCACCAAAAAAAAAAAAAAAAAAACCAACCCATAACCTCCACTCCATAGAACATAACAAAGAATCCTAACAAAGAAAAACAGTTCAACCAATCCAATCACAGAGTAACTACATTTAATATCCTACGCAACATCCTGCACCTATAGACTTCAAGCTTCCTACCAAGAACAGGAAAGTGAGTTTCATTAATGGGACTCTGGAACCATCCATAGTTGCATTTAATATGATCGTTAATGGGTTTAATGTTGTTTTTATTTATGTTATGGTAGTCACTGCATATCTTGTTCTCCTGATTCTGTTTACTTTGTATTAGTTCCTTTAAGTCTCACCATGTGCCTCGGAATTTCTCATATTCATAATTCCTTATGGTATGCTAACACTTTATTACATTCATAAGAGCGAAGGGCCATTTCTTGCTGAGTGAGCCCAAAGCAAATGGGAAGTGGGATATCTGTCATAAGGAGGTTTTCAGGACCACGGTTCATACTAAGCAAACTGCCCCCAAATGCTCATATTGCAGGAGCACACCCTTTATGGGAGGGATTGAGAAACCTCATTCTTACAGCCCAGGGAATGGGATTCTGTATGAAATCTGACATTATCACCGAATATCTAATTATTAAGCTTGCCTTCCAGGGTTAGTATGTGAAATTGCCCAGAACTCAGAAACTACACTTCCAGGCTATGGCTATTGGTGCTTCACAGGCAGCAAAGGAAATTTATCTGGTTGGCCTGTTTGAGGTCATCAGCCTATGCGTTATCCTTGACAAGCATGTCACAATCATGCCAAGAGACATCCAGCTAGCATGCTGCATACAGAGAAAACAGAACATGCTTGAACTCCACATGGGATGGGAAACATTCATCATTCTATCATTCTCAAGATAAAACAAAACAACCTCTTCTTCCTGTTGTTGGTAGTTCTGAATGTTAAATATTTTCCCTGATGAGGAGAAGAGGAACCTAAGTATGTGATTGCAAGTGGAAAAATAAGAGACACAATCAAGTTTTAGCATTTTTTCCCATTTTCATTTGTGTATGAATTTTTAATATAAATTCGAGGACATAAAGCATTGATATCATAAAAAATGTTTCAGTGAATAAGTTTCAACAATTCAACTTTGTGATGGTTATAAATAACCCTGCTAAATTTTTCTGGACAAAGCCAGCATTTGGATTTTTTTTAAACAAGTAAATTTTTACATTGATGAACAGACAAGAAAAAGAATTTAGTTCATACACCACATGAAGCCTCTCCTGATTCTCCCAACTGTTAATGTTCTCCCCTTCAACTATTTTATGTGTCTTTATGTGCATATATATGTATGTATGTGTGTATATATATATATATATATATATATATATATATATATATATATATATATATACTTTACCTTATGGGTGTGTTTATTAACTTTATATCTGTGCTGTATATATTTTTACATCTACTTGTTTCCTCCATTAGAAAATAAGCTCATTGATTACTATAAAGCGGCAGTCATCAAAACTATCTGGTACTGGCTAAAAAATAGAGTGGTAGATCAATGGAATAGGCTAGGCTCAGGAAATGCAGTAGTAAATGACACTAGTAATGTAGTGTTTGATAAACCCAAAGACTCCAGCTTCTGGGATAGGAACTCAGTATTTGACAAAAACTGCTGGGAAAACTGGAAGATAGTATGGCAGAAATTAGGCTTAGACCAACATCTTACACCTTATACTAAAATAAGGTCAAAATGGATACATGATTTAGACATAAGAGGTGATACCATAGGTAAATTAGGAGAGAAAGGAATAGTGTACCTATCAGATCTTTGGAAAGGAGAACAGTTTTTGACCAAACATGAGATAGAGTATATTATAAAATGCAAAGTGGATGATTTTGATTATATTAAATTAAAAAATTTTTGTACAAACAGAAGCAATGCATCCAAAATTAGAAGGGAGGCAGAAAGCTGGGAAACAATTTTTGAGGCCAGTGCTTCTGATAAAGGCCTCATCTCTAAAATATATAGGGAATTAAATCAAATTTATAAGAATCCAAGTCATTCCCCAATTGAGAAATGGTCAAAGGATATGAACAGGCAGTTTTCTGATGAAGAAACCAAAGCTATCTATTCCCATATGAAAAAATGCTCTAAATCTCTAATGATTAGAGAGATGCAAATTAAAACAACTCTGAGGTACCACCTGACACCTATCAGATTGGCTAAAATGACAAAAAAGGAAGATAATAAATGTTGGAGAGGCTGTGGGAAAATTGGAACACTAATACATTGTTGGTGGAGCTGTGAGCTGATCCAACCATTCTGGAGAGCAATTTGGAATTATGCCCAAAGGGCGATAAAGCTGTGCATACCCTTTGACCCAGCAATCCCACTTTTAGGTCTTTTGCCCAAAGAAATCATGGAAGGGGGAAAGGGACCCACATGTACAAAAATATTTATAGCTGCTCTTTACGTGGTAGCAAGGAATTGGAAGTTGAGGGGGTGCCCATCAATTGGGGAATGGCTGGACAAGTTGTGGTATATAAATACAATGGAATACTATTGTGCTGTAAGAAATGATGAGCAGGAAGAGTTCAGAGAAACCTGGAGGGTCTTACGTGAGCTGATGATGAGTGAGATGAGCAGAACCAGAAGAACATTGTACACAGTATCATCAACATTGAGTGTTGACCTACTGTGATGGACTATATTCTTCTCACCAATGCAATGGGACAGAAGAGTTCCAGGGAACTCATGATAGAAGAGGATCTCCAAATCCAAGAAAAAAAAAGAAAGAAAGAACTGTGGAGTATAGATGCTGATTGAACCATATTATTTCTTTTGTTTTGGGTGCTGTTGTTTTTTTTTTCTATTTTGAGGTTTTGCATCACTGCTCTGATTCTTTCTCTTGTAACAGGATTAATGCAGAAATAGGATTAATGTTATTATGTGTATATATATGTGTGTGTATATATATATCTATATGTATATGTATAGATATATATAGATATAACCTATATCAGATTACCTGCTGTCTAGGGGAGGGGGGAGGGAGGGGAGGGAGGGAGGGAGAAAAATCTGAAATTGTAAAGCATGTATAAACAAAAGTTGAGAACTATCTTTACATGTAACGGAAAAAATAAAATATCTCAAAAAAAAAAAAAAAAAAAAGAAAATAAGCTCATTGAGAATAGGAAATGTTTCATTTTTTTTATCCCTAGTATCTAGCAGTGCCCAGCACATAATAGGAGCCTGATATTTGGTGACCGATTGGTTGATTGATTCCCCAGCCTCAACATTCATATTCCATTTCTATGCATTTTTGCAAAAGCCAGCTCCTGTGTCTGAAATAACCTCCCTGGAGGAGAAGTTAAACTCAGGATCGTGTCTTGGGCCACATAGCGGGTGCTTAATAGAGGTCTGAGGCTTTCTTCTTTTCAGAAGCTTTCTCTTATCCTTCCAAGGATCATCTTCTTTACCTTTTCAAATTGCCTTGTATCATATTTGTTCTCCCATATGTAAAATGCCCCAGTAAAAACTTTTTTAGTTTGGTCTTTGCATTATCAGACCCTATAGTGCCTTACACAAAGTAGGCATTTTAAAACCTTTTTTTTTTTAATTGTTTAAAGGGTATGATTTTCCAAACTGACCAAAGGTCCAAGCATGCCTTTTCTCAGCTTCGGTCATCCTTCGGTGGAACTAATTTACACAGGGACACAACTCTTAGCTCAGTGACCCATCTCACTCCTTCAAGAGACCAGATCATTCTAGGCCTGTAATTACTTGGCTCCTGGTATGTGTGAATGATTAGGTAACTGGCTCATGTCAATTAAGAGGGGTACAATTATTTTAGGGGCAAAAGGTGTTCCTGCTCACTCAACATGACCCAGGGAACACTGTCCTACCCCAGTCATCCCTCCTGGGGGATGTCAATAAAAACATCACGCTGGATGGGTGGCAATACTCCTCTGGGTTGTCTAGAGTCAGGGTAGGACTGGGAAGAATGTTATGTATAAAAATGTATAAAAGCAGAGGATCTCAACTAGCACTTTACCCTGAAGGGTTTCTGGGAACTGAAGAATGTACATGTGAATAAGACAAACAAGCCTATGATGCTGAGCATACCTGATGAATGCTGTGTAAAATTGTTGTTCATCCTTCACTTTGAAGAGGACCAATGACATCACAGGGTGATATCTTGGCTCATGTGTGAATTGGATTTAAGTGGGACAAAATTGCACAAAGTTAGCAGCCTCATTTTCTCTTCCAGAGTCATTGAAGCCCAGTGGCAGGACAAAAGTCAGACAACTGGCAATGGCCAGAGATGCAGTGGATTACCTTGGCATCTTTGATGTCTGACCAAGTTCTAAGCACTTCACAATGGTTGCTTCAGCTGCTTTCATGGCTTTTGGAATAAATGGTTCTCATTCCCCCATTCTGCCAGGAGAAGTTTTCACATGCTTGGGGTAGACATCTCCCTAATTGACTGACAGGTTTGAGGCTTATTGGTTACCCTCAACCTGATTTAGCCCATTAGCCAAGAGGGTTTTACCAGGGTGTGGCCACTGCCCATGCACAGGTGAGAATAAGTGGGCAGGTAGATACCAAAGGTAGATGAGCATCCTGGAAAAGAGCTTGGCAGCCCTCACATCAGCCCCATACACACTTGTGTAAAATAGAAATTTATAGGAATTAACAAAAGAAGAGACTGCAAAAATTCCTAAATGCTAGTAGTTTGGGGCAGTCAACATGTTATATATATGCAAAGAATTTTGTAGTCATAATGCTCTATATAAATAAGTCATTATTATTACTTTATGTTTATTGTCAATATGGCTCCTGAAACAAAAGCCCTTTGTTACAGACTTTGTCAAAATCCATTAATGATTCTCAGTCCTGGTGAGTTTTTCTGTGATACTTTGAGTATCTCCACTTACAGAACAGGAAGAAGCTGTATCTCCTCAGTACTCAACCCTAGGAAGACCTTTCCAAGCTGCAAAGATCTGATCTGTCCTCTCTTCTGCACAAAAACCAGTTAGGATTTTGTCATCATCAGTGGAAGTAATCCCACTCAGGCATTCTCAGAAACAACTGGATTGAGGTGGGAGGCACAAGGTATGAAGTTCCCCAGGTATATACCACTATGGTATATGAGTGTATATGGTGTATGGTATATGGTATATATGAGTGGTAACTGCTGTCATAGTTCCAGGAAACATGAATCCACTGCAGAGTGGCAGATTTGGCCATAGAGTGTCACAAGGACTGGAATACAGTCCAGAAAACAGAAAAGGAAGAATTTTTTTTTCATACCATCAGTGAAATAAATGCTGTGTGGAGTAATGAACTGGGTTACTTTGAAAGTAAGCAAATATTGCTTAGACTACTTTGGTTTACTGCTATAGACTGAGGTCATAGCCTGTTAGATCATATGGCCAACTACTGCTTTAAGCCAAATCAGTATTTGCCTTTCCATCTCAGAAGCAAAAATAACATTCAGCCATTGATGTCCAAAAACAATCTCGACATGCCTTAGACTAGTTGTTTCATTCACAGACATAAAGCCTTCTGGCAGGTTTCAGTTTCTTCTATGATTCCAGTATTTATGCATATTGGACTATAATAACAAATGAATTGTCTACTACCTGATGAAACTGGGCTGACTTTAGGAAATCTAGGAAGATGGGCTGTGACTACAAGAAGAGGGGGAAAAGCCATTTCAATTGAAAAGCAAATTAAAACAAGCAATTTTTACAAAATGGGCTTATAGAATAAGTACCAAGAGTTTTAAGTGGATGAGCAGAAAGAGATGAAAAATACAAAAATAAAATTGTGTTATTAATGGAATTGGATGGAATTGTGGAAACTGATGTTGAGAGAAAAGTGAAATATCCAAAGTAGAAGAGAGAAAAGGAGATTTTTAGAAAACTCCTTTTCATTTTACTTCATTTTAGAAACCTCTTTTCATTTTGAGCTGGGAAAAAATAAATGAGAAAGGCAACACAAAACAGGGCTCTCTTTAGATATATGCATGGGGGGGGGCACTTGATATGACCTTGGGGGTCTTTGCTATGGACCTGCCCTTATAGTTAAATCTGGTTTTTAGTGACATTTTGTTGGTACTTCTCCATCTCCCTTAGATGAGATCCAAAATAAATGCACTTTATTCTGCTGGGTTGTAGGTAGGATTATAGGAAGCTCCTAATGTGAGTGTTCTTACCTTAAAAAGCTGATTGGAAGGCAATTGTTAAACTTTGATACGAATGTTAGATGGAGTAATTGATAAGACTACACTGATGTTACTCTACCAGTCATGGACCTTCAAGCCCATTCTAATCTTTCAGAAAAGACCTCTATATTAGTTGAGTCATTTTAGTGTCCGACTCTTCATGACCCCATTTCGGGTTTTCTTGATAAAGATACTGGAGTGGTTCGCCATTTCCTTCTCCCGCTCATTTTACAGATGAAACTGGGGCAAACAGGGTTAAGTGACTTACCCAGGGTCATACAGCTAATACATGTCTGAAGCCAGATTTGAACTCAGGTCTTCCTGACTTCAGGCCCAAACTCTATCCACTGAACCACCTAGCTACCTCCAGGGCATGTCTAATGAGAGTTAAGGGAGCTGAGATATGAAGTAGCTCCAGTGGCTCCCTATTGGCTCCAGGAAAAATCACAAATTCCTGATTTCTTTGTATGCTTTCAGAACCAGCAGAGGTTTAAAGCCCTTCCTAATCTGCCTCCAGATCTACCTTTTCAGGCTTGTTTCACATTTCTCCCCTGACTGTTCTATGTCTCTAGATGGACTGGTCTACTCATTGTTCTCCTCTGTTCTCCCACAGGCTGGGCTCCATACCAGAACTGCCCTCTCTCCTCACTTCTGCCTCATAGACAAGTCCAAGTACCACCTCCTACACATCACCTTTCATCATCCCCTCCATTAGGACCCTCTCTGCCTCTGATATTACTTTGTAATTGCTTTGTTTATATTTTAGATGTATTTATTTGTGCACAAGTTTATTTCCCTCTAGTAGAATATAAGCTCTTTGAGGTCAGGAGCTGTTTTTTGTCTTTGGATCCCCAGCACTTAGCACAGTTGCTCAGTACATGATAGGTACTTAATAAATAGTTTTTTAATGAATGAATGGATATATGAATCAGGATATATACATCAAGGCAGGTGAAATATGGCACAGCATAGGGTCACATCCTCAAAACCAAGGGAAATTAAGGCAACTGCTAATCAATGAGGCTTCATACGCTGCTTTGAACATTCTTAGATAGATCTTTCTCTTAAAATATTTTCCAAACCTTAGCCTAACAAAGTATGCTCCAGTTTTCTACTTTGTCGGTTTTGTTTTCAATAAATACACCCTTGGTCTTTCTGGGTCAATGAGACAATTTCTCATGCTGTATTTCAGGGTCTCTGGATCCCATACTACTTGAATGATACTTCCCCCCATTTCCACCCATCTCTCTTATTCTACTCTACTCACAACCCAACCCCAAGATGTTTTCAAATGTGTCAAATAGAAATTGAAAGTAAAAACTGAAAGAAACATGAGATCATATAGCAAACCCCTTTATTTTTACAGATGAGCAAACTGAAGCCCAGAGAAGTGTTATGCACGTGTCCAGACATCAACAACTGGATAGTGGCAGAGTCCAGATAGAACCTATGTGTTCTGACCACTGTTTCTACAATCCCATGCCTCAAAGGAGGTGACATTGTGATAACAAAACAGAAAATATGACTCATTCTCAAATCTTCTAGGATTTTACCTGATTTCTCTGTTCATTCCTTAGGAGACAGTTACATGACCCAGAGGATAGCGTTCTCTGTCTAGAGTCAGGAAGGCTTGCGTTCAAATCCAGCTTCAGACAATTATTAGCTGTGTGATCCTGAACAAGTCAATTAATCTCCATCTACCTCAGTTTTCTCAACTGTGAAATGGGAACAATAATAGAACAAATCTCCCAGGATTGTTGTGAGAACAATATAAGATAATGTTTGTAAAATACTGAGCAAACTGTCTAGCATATAGTAAATGTTTATTAAATGCTTTCTAATAAATCAATTGAAGTTATCCAACAAAAGACTTCAGCTGTTCATGACCATCAGATCTAGCTTACATGCTGCTATGTAAATTATAGGACTGTATTGAAAATTAAGAGGACCCTAAGTGGCACAGTGGATATAGCTCCAGGCCTAGAATGAGGAAGACCCAGTGTGATCCTGGTCAAGTCACTTGACCCAGTTTGCCTCAGTTTCCTCATCTGTTAAATGAGCTGGAGAAGGAAATGGCAAATCACTCCAGTATCTCTGCCAAGAAAGTCCCAAACAGGGTCACAGTCAGGCACAACTGAAAAACAATTGAACCACAAAAACTGACAATCAAAATAGCAACATGGACACAGATTTATTGGCCTCTTATAGCTAATCCAATCTTAGAGCCAATCCACTTTCCCTTTTATTCAAATAATTACCAGGTTGCCCTTTTATAGAACTGAAAGGGACTTCAAAGGACATAGTTCAGCTTCCCTATTTTACAAATATAGAAAATGAGGTCTAAAAAAAGTTAAGTGTTTTTCCCAAGGTCATACAGGTAATTCAAAGCAAAGCTGAGATTCGAACTAAGATCCTTAGATTCTAAGACCAATGTATATCTCATTACACCCCTTTTCCTCTCCTGTAGTCATGTAAGTGATCTTTGACCAGCATGATACGGATTCCTAAAGAGTTGAAGAAGGAGGAAGTAATAAATCGTACTTAGAGGACAAAAGTCCAGAATGTGAGGAGATCAGAAGGTACTGGAACCTGCTCTTAATATGAAGCAGGTGCACCAGCTGGACAGAAGCCAAGACAGCATCATTGTTCTCTCACACACTGACGATGCCAGAGGTAAAAAGGGAAGTGGAACTTCCTGAAACTTCAGATGGTACATCAGTTTTTAGGTGGTGAAGAAAGACAACATGATGTAATGGGGGGGGGGGAACAGACTTGGAGTCAGAAGAGCTTACTTCATGTCCTAGCTGCATTATCTTGGGTTGCTGGGCAGCATAGTAGAAATAGAATGTTGGATATGGATTCAAGAAAACCAGAGTTCAAATCTTGCTTCAAACGCTGTGTCACCTTAGGGAAGTCATTTGATCTGTCTTGGTCTCAGTTTCCTCTTCTGTCAATGGGGAAATAATAGTATCTATCTCATAGGGATATTATGAAGGTCAAATGGTATGCATTAAGCATTTTGAAAACCTTAAAGTACTATATGTTGTTGAGCAGTCATATCTAATTCCATGTGATTCCATGGTGGGGTTTTCTTGGCAAAGTTACTAGAGTGGTTGGCTATTTTCTCCTCCAACATGTCTCCATTTTATAGGTGAGGAACTTAGGCAAACAGGGTTAAGTGACTTGACCAGGATCACACAGCTAGTGTGCCTGGATTGGATTTTAACTCAGATCTTCCTGAATCCAAGCCCAGTGCCCTACCCATTATAACACCTAGCTGCCCCTAAAGTGTTACATACATACTAGCTATTGCTTTATTATTATTATTATTATTATTATTATTATTATTAAATCCCTCTAAGCTTCAGTTCCCTTATATGAGAAACAAGGACAGAGATTGCATTACCTACTTCATAAGATTATTTACAGGAACATAGATTTTGGGCTGGCAGCAGTGATGTGCTCATAGATGTTTAACAACCAGCTCTCTGGGGGAGGAGAGAGAGAAACTACCCACAACACACTTTTAAATTTAATCTGTGTTGCTACCTACCATTTTCTCCATTACATTCTTAAGTTTAGTGTATAGACTCTAGACAATCAACAAAACAATAAATCAAGCTCTAATCTGTACCCTTTGGGTATCTCCAAGGTACAAGAGCTCACGTTAAAAAATTAACAATCAGGTATCCTCACCATTTGAGCTGACTCCAGCATAGCCCCGGCTTACTGACATTAGGAGGTCATTAAGTCTAACTCTCATTTTACAGATGAAGAAACAAGGCTAAAGACAATAAATGACTTGTTCAAAAACACCCAGAACAAGAGTCGGTATTTGAACCCAGCTCCTCTGATTTGACTTACCCCACTACACACGATGAGGATTAAGTGAGATGAGATATAAACTGTCAAGTGCCATGTACATATGAGTGGCTGTTATTTTGAATATAGCCAGTACCGGCCACGAGAGCTTCTTGGGTTCCCACTTACTCCTGGGAAACTCTTACTTCACCCTCTCCTGCCTTGTCAGAACCCTTTCATCCTTGCTCACCTAAGCAGGTAGTCTGGCTCAATGACTTCTCTAAGCGATATGATTTGAAAATTCCTCACAAGTGAGAAAACACTAACTCTCCACCCAGGCAGACAAGTGAGGCTCATTAAGTTAACCATAGCCTCTAAGCTTTCAGCTAAACCTAGGAGGGACAGTTTGTCTTATTTACCTCACCTAGAGATTTATTTCATCCAATTTCCTTCAAAAAGCCTATTACCTGTAATTTAGGGATGGGCTGGCTGGCCTCGTTGTTCCTCCAAATTCCCTCCTTCTAAACTTGTTTCTGATGTAGTTTAGAGATTGACAGGCAAAACTAGGATTGTCTTAACACAAAAGACCTACTTGTTTAAATTAGGTATTTTATTTGCAGTTCAATGGGTTCACTGTTCCCAGATTGCCTTGAGCTACTTTGGGGGGGGGTGTCTGTGAAAGATACATTGTTCCAGTAACATCAACTGCAGCAGGTGTGCCCTATGCTACATAACAATTATCTCCAATAAAAGATGAATTTGCTTCCTTTTAGATCTGTGTCCCTAATGTTCTCAGGGGGGTTTCTAATTCAATTCCTAATTGCGCAGGGATGATTGTTCCTCTCCAACCCTTCCTATCAGAAAAGCCCAATCCCTCAACACTCAACTTCTAACTAACCTCAACTTTTCTCTCTTAACAAAAGGAACACTTTCCTTTAGCACAGCAGTAGGAAGATAGTTTCAGAGATCAATTTCCCCTCTGAAAAAAAAAATAATAACCACTCTGTTTCAGCATTTTGGAACCAGGAGAACAATATATACAATAGTAACAACATTGTAAAATCAAAGAACATTGACTTAAGAACTTCAATCCACACACATACCAACCAGGGATTCTTGAGGATTGATGGGAAAGCATACTGCCCACTTCCTAACAGAGAAGTGATAGATAGACCTGGAGAAGTGACAGACCTGAGAAGGAGCAGGAAACATTTTGAGACTTAGACAATGTAGGAATTTGTTTTGCTTGACTTTGCATATTTGTTTTTATTTTTTTCTTTTCAAATGGGGAAGGAAAAGGAAAAAAACTTATTATAAATTGAAAAAAAATTTTTTCTTTTTTTTGTTTGTTCTTTTGTTTTTTGTTTGTTGGTTTGTTGGTTTGTTTTTTGCAGGGCAATGAGGGTTAAGTGACTTGCCCAGGGTCATGCAGCTAGTTAAGTGTCAAGTATCTGAGGCTGGATTTGACCTTAGGTCCTCCTGAATCCAAGGCCAGTGCGAAAAATAAAATTTTAAAAAGCCTTTGAATTATTTTCAAAGATTTTAGAAGAAAACAAATCTAGGAAGCACAATATGGAGGGACAAAATTACAAAAGTTTGCACTTCCCATATCAAAACGCCTAGAAAATGATGAAAGTTCTTTCAATAAGGAAAATTGCCTTGAGAGGACCACTCCATCTTAAGTTGCACAGAACCCACAAAGTGGACTTTGTCTCCTTCTAAAAGCAGTTGCAGGAGAGTATTCACCACAATTTTGGGAGAACAAGATTCTTGTGATTTATGGGAGAACTCAACTATTCCTCTTGGATCATAAGTCCTTGACCACTCTCTACCCACCCCCACCTTTAATTTTGTGCTATATTATCTATTTTGTTCATTAAATAAACTATTTGGAAAATCATGCTGTTTCTAGAAGTGCCCATCCTTTGAAAGTTTTTGGGATAAGTTGTTGTCTGGTGGACAATTTCTTTAATATTCTATTTAAGGAGATTTCTTGTGATAGGCTAGTTATATTTAGCTAAGGTTTTCTTTCTTTTTAAAAATTTGTATTGATAATTTTTTATAGCACCTTGATTTCCCAATATGTCATTTCCGACTTTCCTACTCAGAGAGATTCCTCTTATAACCAAGAATAAAAACTAAAGGGGTGGGGGGGAAAGCAGTTCATTAAAACTAACCAACATCAATAGAGTCCAGCAGTATATACAGCATTTCCTACCCATAGTTCCCCACCTCTGCAAAGAAGGAAAGGAGGTAAATTCTCATATCCTTTTTTTTTAGAGGCAAACAATCATGATCACACAGTTTATTTTATTTTTCATGTTCTTTCACATGTCAGTCACTGTATATATTGTTTACTTGATTTTGCTAACTTCACTTTGCATCACTATATATGAGGGGAAAGGGTCTTCTTTATGTTATAAAACCTGGTAATTTTTTAGTAATACTCTGCTTTTCTGGAGGAATAACACCTGAATGAAGAGCTATGTCTAACCCATACTCTGTCAGTAGTAACTATGTGACCTTGGGTTGGTGACATAATCTCTTTGGACCTCAATTGTCACATTCTAAAATGAGAGGGTTGGATCAGGTGGTCTCAAGGTTTCTTTCCATCTCTATAATGTTAGTTTGTATACTAGAGGGTTGGGTGTTTGGGGTTTTTTTTTAACAACAAGGAAGGCCTACAAATCTACATAAATTTCAACTATCTCTAGATATTTTTTCCTCATAAGAATAAAGGGTTTTTTTTAATGCACCAAATCATCAGAAGCGTCTAAATTCAAGGACATTTTGGTGGATAAGATATATAAATACACCCCCAGTCTCTTAAAGGAAAAGGGGGATCTTCCATTTCATAAAATACATGAAATAAGTGGTGGGGAAAGGGAAAAGGAAATGTACTTATAGTAGCTGATCCTCAGAATAGGGTTAAAAATGATCATTAATGGTTCTTAGGGAGGCAGGATTGGGGTGAGGAGTTGTTGGTTTTGATGTGTGTGTTGGTTTTTGGTTTGTTTGTTTGTTTGTTTGTTTTTGCTTTTTTTTTTTTTTAAGGAATTGGCAGCATTGGTGGCCACTTGTATAAGGGAGCACATCTGGTTCAGAGCTACAAGAATCTCACTTAAAGAGTTAAGGATTAGGAAGACACACCTGGAAATTCCTCACTCAACAAAAAAATGGATCACACCCATTTTGTCCAGCTAATAAATTATTTTTATTTCTGGCTTAACTGAGGTTCAGAAAGGCATCCCATTTTTTTTTTTTTTTAGCATTCCCAAGTATTCTCACTCCTAAGAAGAATATTCAGAGCAGTGTGTGTATATATACATGAGAGTCAACAATACTACAAAAGTTGACTGTTTTACATATGTATATATTTGGTAATATATTCTCTCTCTCTCTCTCTCTTTTTTTTTTTTTTGCAGGGCAATGAGGGTTAAATGACTTGCCCTGGGTCATACAGTGTTAAGTGTCTGAGGCCGGATTTGAACTCAGGTCCTCCTGAATTCAGGACCAATGCTTTATCCACTGTGCCACCTAGCACCCCGGTAATATATTCTCAGTAATTATTCCTTTGTAAAAGTCACTTGGTGTTCATTGATAATGAGAAAATATTAACAGATCAAATGATATTGAAGTTTTGTTTTTTGTTTATACCCTTTTTTTTTGTATTGACAGGACTTAGTAGAATGCCTGGCACATAGTAGGTGCTCAGTAAATACTAAATGACTTTACTAAGGTTGTCCATTGTTTGTCCTTTATTTTCCAAAAGGACCAATGATATCAGGAGGGTGACATCTTGACTTGCAAGAAAATTGGATTTAAGTGAGGCAGAGCTGTGCAAAATCATTAGTCTCACTCTCCTCAAAAGTCATCCCAGTCCAGTGGCAAGACTTAAGTCAGGAGGACTGGAGAAGGAACACCATGTATGGGAATCATGAGAGCTAGTACTTGAAATGCCCCAACCCCTCCCTGAAAACCATAAGAGGAGAAATAGTAGACTGTCCTCTGTGGACCCAAAGTGCCAGTGGGAATAAATAAGGTTTAGGAGATCAATCCTAGAGCCCATGCTACTTATAATATAGACTACCATTTTTATTAGTCCTTTCTATGGCACTAAAAGGAGATTGATGCTATGATCTTCACTTGACAGAAAAGGAAACAGAGTTTTAGTGTTAAATCTAAGATTACAGAGCATGTTAGTAACTGGATCAGCGAAAGACCTTCACGACATCTCTGTCTCTGTTTATTTATCCCACCCTTTTAAGAGTGAAGCAAAAATGCTAAAGACCTCTCAAGTTCACAGGGTCATAGATTAAGTGTTGTAAGGAACCTGGAAGGGTATCTAAGCCAACCCTGTCATTTTAGAGATGAAGAAAGTGGGGCCCAAAGAGGGCCTCAAATGACCTCACACAGGTAACAGAGCAAGAACTGGAACCCAGGCATTTCCGTTCCAATTCCAGGATTTCTTCCACTGAGCCATCCATCTCATAGCAATAATTCTGGAAGCCCTAAATCAAGTGATTTCTTTTCCCATGGCAGTTTAACACTTTTTAAATTTCAAAAAGTCATTCAGCTTCTTTTTTTTTTTGTCATTCAGCTTCTAGAAAGAAAAGAACAGAAGAAGATCAATTTAAGGAAACAGCATGATACACTGGAGAAAGTGTTGGACTTGGAATCAGAAGAGATCTAGTTTTGAACCCTACTTCTGACACATACTGATCATGGTCAAGCAACTCTATCCCTTTTAGTCTCGATTTCCTCATGGGGATAATAATAGTACTCAACTTACAGAGTTATTGTGAAAATCAAATGAGATAATGTATGTAAAGCATTTTGTAAAACTTGAAAAGACACATAAAAGCTATTATTAACTTGTCCATTAACTTGTCCATCCTTACCCATGTTCTGATTGACCCACCTGTTTGGGGACACTGAGAAGTTATGTCCGACCTATAGATATATGGCAAGTATATATCAGAGATAGATAGGACTTGCACTGATGCCTTCTTACTCCCTTTGTCCAATATACCATATTCCCTTTCCTTTAGTTACCTATTTGGAAAAGTGGAATGAAGTGGATTTGAAGAGATCCTTGCACGAAATATACATGATATAGAAATCCCTACCTAAAACAAACATGCTCTCCTTTTTATAAGCAAGGTCCCTTCAGCAAAGTGACAAGATTATATGTCTGTCACTGTGTTATATAGCCACTTTCACAGAATAATGGAAATCCAAGTTCCTCATGAAACTAAAGTCCTGATACAAATACATACTAATTAAACCATCCATGAAGATTTGTTTTTTAAAAATAACTCAATCCATAATCTCTCCCTTTTACCCATTTGTAAAACTTTCTCCAACCCTTTCTACATGTACTAATATAACACAATGAATGACAGCAAAAGCAACCAAGTAACATGAGGGAGAGACAGAAACCATCATGTACCAGGTAAGTCAAATTTCCACATCCATCATCCCAACTACCCTCTCCCATCATATCCCAGTAGAGATAGTCCTGAAACCAAGAGCTATAGGAATAGCCCTGCCCCCAAAACTGCTCTTGCTTCAATTCTGAGCCCCAAAGACCCATCATTGGTGGGGGAAGTCACTGTGGAAAAGAGACCCATATTTCTCTCAAGCATCAGCATCTACTCATGACCAGCTGCTACCCTCAGTCAAGTAATCCCAAGAGTCCTGGAAATGGTGACACCCCCTAGATGATCAGTCCTGCTTCCAGCCCAGCCCCTGCAGCCATCATTCCAGGTCATAACTCCTATGGAGATGCAGTCTGTTAGTTGTATCTACAGATGTTGCAGCCACAGCTACTGATGATCCAGAAAAGTAAGTTCATACCACCAAAGACCTTGGTGTTAACACATCATTCAGTTTCAGAAATGGATATGATTTTATCAGCAGAAATGACATTAAAGAAGATTCATTACCATCTTTTGCCACTGCACCCAAGAGCTTAAACATTCTATATGAAAGTTAAAATGTAACTTCCTTGGAATCAGGGACCATCTTTTCTATTTGTATTTCCAGTATTTAGAACAATACTTGGCACACAGGAAGCACTTTTTGGCGGGGGGCAGAAGAAATTGGTGGTACAATGAATAGGGTACTGAGTCTGGAGTCAGGAAGCCCTAAATTCAAATCCAGCCTCAGACACAAGCTATGTGACCCTAGAGAACTCACCTAACCTTTGTTTGCCTTATTTTTCTCAACTGTAATTTGGAAATAATAATAGCACCTACCTCCCAGGGGGTCCTTTTTTTGCTGGACAATAAGGGTTAAGTGACTTGCCCAAAGTCACACAGCTAGCTACTCAGTGTCAAGTGTCTGAGGCCGAATTTGAACTCAGGTCCTCCTGAATCCAGGACTGGTGCTTTGTCCACTGCACCACCTAGCTGCCCCCTCTCCCAGGGTTCTTATGAGAAAGAATGGAGATAATATTTGGTTTTTTTAAGGGGAAAAAAGCACTTAACAGTGCCCAGCACATAGTAGGTAGTATATAAATGCTTATTTCCTTCCTTTTCAAGCATTATGTAACTATAAGCATTGGTGACCTGAAGAGAAGGATTATCACTGTGATGAGTCATTTTTCCCCTTTTTCATTAAAACCCAAATCCTGCTCATATTTGCTCACACTCTGAATCACAGAATCCTATGGCAGTTTCAAGACATTATTAGGGTGTTAGACCCCACAAAAGATGCCACCCACTCTACTCCATCTCTCTCTCTCTCTCTCTCTCTCTCTCTCTCTCTCTCTCTCTCTCTCTCACACACACACACACACACACACACACACACAGATTATAGTCAGTGAAATAATCATACTGGATTCCAGAAATGTCCAATCCAAACATTTATTACATATCTATTAGGATAACTCTGTGCTATGTGCTGCTGCTATAAAGACAATGAAAAGCAACCCCTGCCCTCAAGGAGCTGATAGTTTCCTAGATAATATAACATATAAAAAGATAAGCATATACATGATGATCAGATGATGAAAAGAGCACTAAAAAAATAGAGGAATCAGGAAGGGCTTCCTTTGGGAGGTGCCCCTTGAAGAAACCCCCTAGATTCCCTTAGGGATTCTAAGACAAAGACTCAAAGAAGGGGTACATTCCTGGCAAGGGGCATAGCCTATAAATAGGCATGGAGGTGGAAATAAAATGGCAAGTTTGGAGAACAGCAAGTAGAGCAATTTGGCTGAAAAGTAGAATGTGAAGGGGAATAAAGTAGAATAAAACCAGAAAGGTTAACTAAAGTATTTGCGAAAGGGTTTTAAAAATTGTATTTATTTATTTATTTTACTTTTCCCAATTACATATAAAGACATTTTTAAAGTTCCAATTTTTTCTCCCTCCTTTCCTTCCCTCCCCACTCCCAAAGCCAGTAAGCAATTTGATATAGGTTATACATCACAATCATGTTAAAAATGTTTCCACATTAATCAGAACAAAAGGATAGAAAAAATGCAAGAAAGAATAAAGAACAATAACAAAAAAGCAACAACATAAGTGAAAATGCCTCAATCTGCATTTGGGCTCCATAGTTCTTTTACTGGATGTGGAGAAGGTTTTCTACCATGAGTGTTTTGGCCTTGTCTTGGATCATTGTATTGCTGGGAAGAGCCAAGTCCATCACAGTTGATAATGATAAAATGTTGTTGATACTGTGTATGATGTTCTCTAACTGTGTGACCCTGGACAAGTCACTTAACCCTCATTGCCCCACCCCCCCCCAAAATCATTTGATTGACAGAATGGCTGGATCAATTTACAGCTCTACCAAAAGTGCATTAGCGTTCCAATTTTCCCACATCTTGTGAAGGGTTTTAAACAAATAGCTGGGAATTTAATTTTTATCCTAGAGGAGTTATGGAAGATTCTTGAGCAGGGGAGTGATATGGTCAAATGTGCTCAAGGAAGATTATTTTGGCAACTGTATCGAGGAAGGGTTAGAAAAAAATTTTTTTTAATTAGAGACAAGGGAGAGAATCCAATTAGGAGTTTGTTGGACTATGTCAGGTGAGGCCTGACAAGGGTCTGATGTGTGGGGTGGGGTAGCCATGAGTTAAAGAAAGGACAGATGAGAATCAATAAATCTTGTCTACTAATTGGATATGGGAGGAGTGAAGGAGAGGGAATAATAGATGAACTGAAAGGTTGGGAACCTGAGTGTCTGGAAGGCTAGTGATATCTTCACAGGAGAAAGGGAAGGAAATCAATATTTATTAAGCTCCTGCTATGTGCCTGACATTGCGCTAAGCAATTTTTTTCATGTAAAACATTACCAGGGCAGGTAGGTGACTCAGTGGATAAAGCACCGGCCCTGGATTCAGGAGGACCTGAGTTCAAACCCAGCCTCAGACACTTGACAATTACTAGTGTGTGACTTGACTTACTAGTGGGGCAAGTCACTTAACCCCAAGTGCCTCACCAAAAAAAGTAAAAAATAAAAAATAACCATATTAGTCATTTTGAATAAGAAAAGTTGAATAAAAGAAAAAAAATGAAAGAAAGTGAAAAATAGCATGCTTCAGTCTGTGTTCAATGAATATCAGTTCTTTCTTTGGAGGTGGATAGTATGTTTCATCGATAGTCCTTTGGGATTGTCTTGGCTCATTGTATTGTTGAGAATAGTTAATTTTTTTCACAGTTCTTCATCAAATAATATTGCTGTCTCTTTGCACAATGTTCTCCTGGTTCTGCTCTCTTCACCATACAAGTCTTTCCAAGCCTTTCTGAAATCATCCTGCTTATCATTTCTTATAGCACGATCATATACCACAGCTTGTTTAGCCATTCCCCAATTGATGATGGGCATTCCTTTAATTTTCAATTCTTAGCCACCACAAAAAGAGCTGGTGCTAAGCAATTTATAAGTATCATCTCATTTGATCCTCACAACAACTCTGAGAGGTAAGAGCTTTTATTATTTCAATTTTATAAATGAGGAAACTGAGGCAAAGAGAAGTTTGGGTTGTTTTTTTAAGACTTGTCCAGTGTCACACAGCTAGTAAGTGTTAGAGGCAGGATTTGAACTCTGGACTTTCTGACTTCAAGCCCAGTGCTCTATCTCTTTCAACACCTACCTGCCTCAAAGTTTAAAATAAATGTGAGTTTGGGGGTAAAGATAATAATTTTCCCTTTTAGACATATTGAATCTGAGATACCTATGGGACAATGTGTTGGTCCTGAAGTTGGTTTAGAAGCTGTATTGAAGTTCAGGATAGAGCCTCAATCTGGATGTATAAATTTAGAAATCTTCTTCAGGGAGAGATGATCATTCAACTAATCAGGAGCTGATGAGATCCCCAAGGAAGATGAAGAGAGAAGACGGTCCAAAATAGAGTCTTGGGGAATCCCTGTATTTAGTGGACCCCAGGTCAAAAACCCCTTTTCTGGATTATTAACAATTCAGAGGCTTCTTTTTTTCTAGTCCTTATAGCCAACATGAGATGCCAAGCATCTTACCAGAGTGAATACAATCCTGAGACATAAAATGTTGGGAAAGTTAGTCTTGGCCCTCTGGCTGATTGGTTGGGTGACCTTGGTCAGTTTCCCAATTCCCTGAGCCTGTACTTTCCCACTTGTAAAATAGAAATGATGCCATTCACCCCTGCTACAGGAATGTTGTGGGGCATCTCTAAAAACAAAATTTGTAAAATGCTACATAATTGCTTGATATTATTTAGCACCTAGGTGCTCTACTGAAGCAGTGCCATTAAATTAGTCTACAATGGATAATTGTTACCAACTGTGAAGAGAGGCATATAAAGCATACTTTGCTGGTATACAGCTGTTAGAGAATACTATGGGTGTGTTTGCATTTCTTTCCTTAAGAGCCAACATCTCTGCTTAGCTAGCCAGTAACTAAAAAGGAACGCCCAAGAGTGTTTGAGTCATGATTTACTTCTGGGCATTTGTCTAAAACACTACTGGTCAGGTGCTTTCCCCCACCCCCCTTCTCTCTCGCTCTCTCTCTCTCTTTCTTTTTCTCTCTCCCTCCCTCCCCCCTCACACACACACCCCATATACACATACACAAAGTGATTGCCATGACGTATTTGCATATTCTGAAGACCCTCATCTTCCATATTAAAACTATGAATAGGGGCGGCTAGGTGGCGCAGTGGATAGAGCACCGGCCCTGGATTCAGGAGTTCCTGAGTTCAAATCCGGCTTCAGACACTTGACACTTACTAGCTGTGTGACCTTGGGCAAGTCACTTAACCCCCATTGCCCCGCAAAGAAACCAAACCAAAACAAAACAAAACAAAACAAAACAAAAACTATGAATATTGACTCCCAGAAAAGCTATTATACCAATTGTAGAAAAAATGAGAGGCAGCCTGCTGTAGTGAATAGAGCCAGCAATGTACCTAGGAAAACCTAGATTGAAGTCCTAGCTCTGACACATAGTGACTGTCATTTAACACTTTCTTCCACACCAGGGAGGTCCCTATGCTAAGGAAATCATAGTTTAGCCCCTATGCCTATATCACATCTATATATACAAAATGGCACCTGGAAACTGGTCTAGCCAGTTAGATGTGGCAAAAGTGATGTTACTTGAGCTCATTTCAACTGAAGTCTAGGAATCCTATTATTAAAAAGATTTATGAAAGTAGTTCCCTTAACAGCAATAGGTGACACACAGCAACCAAGAATGAAATCCCTGAACTACCTGCACATTTTCTCAAAGAAGTAAAAAAGGTCTTCTGGAATTTCTCAGGCTCAATCCTGTGAATAACTATCTAATTCTGACTAAAGGATTCTGTTCAGGCAAACACAAGGAACACATTCATGAACATACACAAGTTTGTTTTCTCTCCCTTCATTTTCCTTTTTAGCTAGAGACTGAGGCATCACGGTACACTGGATTAAGCACTGGCTCTCAAGACAGAAGATATGGGTTCCAATCCCTACTCTGTTTTACTACCTATGTGATCTACCAAAGGAGAGTTACTTGGGGCCTGAATTTACAAAGTGAAGTAGTTAAATCGGAGCAGAGGTGCTTATCCTGGGGCCTAACCCCTGCTCCTCAAATAAAGTAGATTTCAGGGGATCCCTGAACTTGGATGGGGATGGGGGGAAGTCACATCTTTATTTTCATTCACCTCTGTTGAAATTTTGCATTTCCCTTAATTATGAATATAGACAAGAAGCATGATTCAGACGGAGTCCATAGGCTTTGCCAGACAGCAAAGGGGGCCATGACACAAAAAAGCTTAAGAATCCCTGAAGTAGTTGATCTCTGAGGTTCCCTCTAGTTCTAAGACCCATGACATCTTTTTAGGAGTCACTGGGAAGAAAACACAGATTTCCAATGTGGAATTAATTTGGAGGAGAAGGTATAGGTTTGTTCATACAGTCTCCTTAAAGAAAAGTGTCATCAGGAAATTATAGTGAATTCTAACTTATCTGTGTTAATAGGGGAGAACATAAATTGGATTTAATTAAGCAAACATTTGTTAAGTGCTTGTATTACAAGACAGTGTGCTGGGGGGTTGGGATACAAGGATAAAATTACTCAGATTCTTCCTTCAAGGGTTTTATAATAATATAATGGGTAAATTAGGCGTTTTGGTAGCAAAAAAGATAACGTGCTGGGCCTATAGTCAGGAAGGCTCATATTTCTGAATTCAGATCTGGCCTCAGACACCTACTAATTGTATGACCTTGGGCAAGTCACTTATTCCTGTTTGCCTCAGTTTCTCATTTATAAAACGAGGTGGAGAAGAAAATGGCAAACCACTCCAGAATCTTCACAAAAAAACAAACAAAAACACAAACAAAAAAACCCAAATGGGGTCACACAGAGTCAGAGATGACTGAAACAACTAAACAACAACCAAAAATAGGTTAATTAAGACATGGCATTAACTGTATGACCTTGGGCAAATCACTTTACCCTGTCTGCTTCAGTTTCTTCATCTGTAATATGGGGATAATAATAGCACTTACCTCTAAGAGTTGTTGTAAGAATCAGATGAGATAATGATTTTGAAATTCTTAGCATAGTGCCTGGTACATATTAAGTACTAAATAAATGTTATCATTATTATTAAACACACACATGACATTATATCCACTGTGCCACCAGATGCCCTAGTAGGTAGCAATAAGTTTAGCTGCCACGCAGAATATAGGAAGCAAAGTAAATACTAGGAGATGAGACAAAAATGGCCCCAAATGTCAGAATATAGGTTTTAAACTTTATTTGGTAGGCAATGGGGACCCACTGAAGGTTTTTGTTCAGAGAAGTGATGATATCAGAGTGGTACCTGATGAAGATTATTCAGAAAGTCATGTATTTTTAAAAAATAAAGTCTTATTAATATCTCCTATGTATATATGACCCACATTTTCTCAATGTACCCATCCCCTTTACTCCTCATGGAGAGTCAGCAAAAATGTAAAAAAACAAACAAAAAAACAGTAAAAATATCAGCAAAACCAACCTACGCATCAAAATGTGTGAGACTATGCATTGTTTCACACCCACCCTCAATCTCTGCAAAGAAACTAGAGGTTAGAAACTTCTTGGATCTCTTCTTTGAGACCAACCTTGGCTTTTATGATTTTGAAGCATTTAGTTTTGATTGTTTTGCTGTTATTCTTTCCATTTCCTTTGCTGTAGTCACTTTGGGTTATTTCACTCTGCATCAGTTCATATAAGTCTTATGATTCTCTGTAGTCATCTTATTCATCATTTCTTATAACACAATGATATTCTATCACACTCCTCTATCACAATTTCTTTTGCTAGGTTGCCCATGTAAAAGAGAAAGAAGTTAGAGGACCCATTAGGAGGATATTACAATAGTCCAGGCAAGCAGTGATAAGGGCCTGAACTGATGGTTGCAAGTGAGAGTGGAAAGAGGCATATTCCTGGGATGCACAGTAACATCTGAGGCACCGATGATCCAGGAAATATATCCACAAGGTAGATAAATGCAATAACTCTTACATCAGATGGCTATGATTCAACTAAATGAGATTCAACAGATGCCGAGGATCCAAAAGTTGGCCATCGTACGAGTGGGGCATGAAGGGAAGATTTCTAGGGTAGAAAAACAAACATATGACTCGGAGTGAAAAGACAGGGGTTTGAATCTCTGCTCTGGTGCTCACAAACTGTGAGGCTGCCGCTGGAATTTCCCTCCTCCTACTTTCACTTTCTTTAGCTGTGAAATGGAGATAAAAATACTTGGAATAGTTGCCATGCAGGGCTCATATGGAGAAAGGGTATTGAAAGCTGTAGATAACAGTGAGCTGTGATGTGCTAGGCACTATAGGAGATAGGAATGTCCCTGCCCTCAGGGAGCTCACAGAGTAGTAGGAGGAACTATAACACCTGCACAAAGGGCTGAGCAGATTAGAGATGCAGAATTGAGCCTCCCCAAGGGCAGGGACTGGAGGGGGAGGGGTTCAAGGGGGGAGAGAGAGTTCCCATTCTTTCCCTTTATATTCTTAGCACCGAGCCCAGGGTCTGACACCTTCTTTTTGGACTGGACTGTACTGTACTTGGGATTTCAATGGTCTGGAGAGCTCCAAGTGAGGGAACTCCCTCTATCAACATACATCAGCATCTACTTTGTAACTAATAGTGGTTGTTGATATATAGCATATATGTAGCACAGAGAGAGGCAGAGAGACAGAGAGAAGATGGGGAGGGAGAGAAGGTTGATGACCATTGCCCAACTCCCTCATCAATAATACATCAGAACCTGATCTCTCACTCTGTCTCTGTCTCTCTGTCTGTCTCTTCTCTCTCTGTCTCTTTCTATGTGTCTCTGTCTCTGTCTGTCTCCCTTTCTCTCTGTCTCAGTCTCTCTCTCTCTTTCCCCTCTCTCTCTGTCTCTCTCTCTGTATCTCTTTCTCTGTCTCTCTCTCTTCCCTCTCTCTGTCTCTGTCTCTCTCTGACCTTACCACATTTCTAACTAAAATATGAGTATATTTTTCTCCCCAGAATTCTTTCTCTCATACCTCTTTGTGGCATGAACATGTTGCTCAGTAATCAGACTATGACAGTGGAGTGAAATCTCTAGCACATTCCTTTAAGCAAGAATTAGTTCAAGCCCAAGCTTGGCAATAGGTTATATGTATGTTCTATCTGAGGAGCAGCCTAGCTAAGTATGGAAGGAAGCTTATCACCATAAATTTGATCACTAAGTGATAAATAATTTTGGCCACTGAGACTCATCAAGCAATAAAAAATACAAAATAGACTCCAGTAGTACAAAAGGAGGGCAGAGGGTGCAGTTTCTGGATCATATACCAAAATGATTTCTTGAATGTTGATACACATATCTGTCCAATAACCAGTCTAGTAGTGACTTGAAGTAAAGGAATAATCTTACTGACATCAAAGTTCTTGTTGTTAAAGGAACCAGAAGACAAATAAATTCCAGCTAAATGATAAGGATATTTTATGACCTCTACTCAGGAAGGCAAATTAAGGAACTGGTTTCATCATGCACTCAGAAGAAATATGAAAAAGAATTTAATGTGCCACCTGGCCTGCAATCTTATATCAAGGATAAGAAAATAGACCCCCAGAGAGCTAACTGTACCAAAAGGTACAGAAGCCTCATGAAGAATTTGACAAGATCATCCTCTAACTTGATAACATATACTTTGATACCTGGTGACTTCTGTGCAAAAGTAAGAAAAAGAGGGGGTGGCATCTACACTGGAAAAGGTGGCTCTGAATCAAGAAACAAAAGAAGGGAAGGGGAATTAGCATAAGTATAAAGTCTACTACATTCCAGGTACTGTGCAAAGCACCTTACAAATATTATTTCATTAGATCCTCATAACAACCCTGAAATGTGGGAGACCAAAGTCTTGTAGATTTCTGCAAAGGCTCACAGGTTTTTTTCACCAATACTTTCTCCAAGAAGAGAATTAAAATTTGTTGGACATGAATCATACTGAATGACATCATAACAATGAAGTTGATTATCTCTTAATGGACAAATGCTTATAGGTGTATTAGTCATTTCTGAATTGGCTCTGGGTGTAGTCAGATCATTGACTAGTTAGAGCAAAGGTCAAAGCATATGCCAAATTAGAAGCAAGGATAATTATAAGAAGATCCTGTGCACAATCACAGGAGCTCCAACAAAAATAAAGACATTGACCATTACTACTTTTTTCAGTTTACTTGATACAAACTATTTATCACAAGAATGTGGCCGAAAGAATCCAGAAATTGCTTCAACTAGCAATCTGTTATTGACTACTAAAAAAACCTCATATCTATAAATCATTAATACTCCCCCCCCCCCCGCCCCGCCCAATATTTCTTGCTGGATAGAGAGGTATGGCAGCCAAGAATATCAGTTACTCAACTACAGAAATGTGAAGGTAGGAGTCAACTGAGTAAATTAATCAAACTACCCCAAGCCTATCTAAAGAGGTAATAAGATGGTATTCCCTGATACATTTATCAGGTGAAAACACCTTGATTGTTCACTATGAATGAACAAGACCAAAATACCTTCTTGGGTTAACAGGAAGTCTGTTTGGATTGGCTAAGAGTTTTGGTTACACTCTCTGGTATGGTATTGCTCATTTGAACCTTACAACAGCCCTATGAAGTAAATGCTATGATTATCCCCATTTTATAGATAAAGAAACTTAGGCAAACAAAGGTGAAGTGATTTGCCGAGGGTAACACAGCTGGTAAGTGTCTGAGGCCCAACAATCTATTTCCACTGTATCACTAGCTGCCTCAAAAATAAAGATTACAAATATCATAGATGACATGTTAACAAAAACAGAGTGATCAATAAAACAACAACAACTGTCGATTCATGTACTTGCTTTCTCATCTGTATAAAATCCTTATGGGAATGGTCTACATATATGTAGAAAGACTCCTTGATGAAAGACTCCATACTTTCACAATTTTCTACAGAAAGTTATTCCTACAACCTTGTGATCAGACTATTGACTTAATGGAGCAGAAAATATAAAATCCTTTGGGGTCTGTAGCTTATTAATTTTTATAAAATATTTACTTTGGGAGGGAAAATGCAGGCTCGAAGACTTTTTTTTAATACAGGGTGTATCCCATGCATACTTTAAAATTATATGAGGCTCTGGAACATCTATAACTATGAAGATAACATTGTTGACTTTGTTTCCTTGTAAAAGACAAAGAAACATATATTCACCTAACTATGTTCTAGTATTATACAAAGTGTCTTACTTGGAGGCTTAATTAATGCAATAAGGATATGGTATTGATAAAAAGATTCCTTAAATTTTTCTATCAAATGACTCTCTTTACAATAAATTATAGGAAAAGAATTGTGCAGATCCTTTTAAACTCTTACTTGGTTGTATTCTTATTTTCCTGCCACAGAAAATATAAAATTCAATAAACAGCCAAGCTATCATTATATATTATCTTTTATTATGAATTTAACAACCAGCAAATGTTATTGCAAAACATTTGGCAACTCTAAAGATGTACATAGATGTTTTTTATTACAGTAGTCATACCTTAAATTCCAAGCTACCTGTCTTCTCCATTTATTGGGAAGCTTCTTAGCCACTTCCAGGGTAGCCCCAGGAATGTCTTTGTTAGTATTTGGGTATCCAAGTGCTGAGTTTCAACAGCAAATGTCTTCTATGGGTGTTGTAATTCCTCTTCACTTCTCTTGCCAATGGATCTGACTTCCTCTACCTGGATAATTTTCTTCTGTTCATTCCTCTATATTGTGCTTTCCCTTTACCTTCCACATTCTCACCTACTCAAGTCTTCCACCCAGATGTGGTAGGAGATAAAAAATGCATGCATTCAAATCAGTGAACTTTTATGAAATGCCAACTGCACACTACATATAATTTCTAACACCACTATGAAACAAACCAAAAAAAAGCAGTGCAACAATTCTAAGGGGGGGAGGGGATGAGGGGCAGGAAATATAAGAACTGACTGTCTTAATGGAGCCTCCTCAGACCTGATCCGAGTGGGAGAATATCAGGAGAGCCTTGATTACAGAGCTTGTCTTAACTCGTCTAATGATTGCTTTTGAAATTTGAACTCTGGGCATGCATGCACACTGTCTCTTTAAAAGAATAGCACCCAACTGTCTGGTGACTTTCTGTTTGTGCCTTGTCCCTCATTAGGGAAGCATGCAGGTCTTATTTCTAATCCTTGCCATTTTATCCACTAGGTCATTCTCACTACGTAAGAAATCAAATATCTGAGTTCCTGGGAACTACACGGTGCTCATGACTTCCAAAACATGAGTTATTAACTCTTCAATGAAGCATTTGTTCTCCTCTGCCAGAGGGGAAATGGAGACTTCCCACAGGCTGGACACACCCCCAAAGGCAGCTCCCAGAATCCTCAAGGATCGTTGGGGAGCTCCATTCCAGGCTTTCCAGCAGCCTCACAGGGAGCAAGGACAACTCCTAAAGTCAGAACCTGCCTTTCACTAATGTAGAAGGAGAGAGAAGTTATCTATGCGATCTGAGTTCAAGGGCACAGGGGGAATCTTCTTCCTCTCCTTGCCTATTACCTTCACCCAGGTACCTGGAATTTCACTTTTAGAAATTTATTCCTTTGAATCAAGCATTCCCCACTCCAGTGAGGAATGGTGGAAATAGCACCTGCCTACACGTCACAATCCTCATAGAACTAGAGCTTGGAAGGATCCTTTCATTCCCATTGAGTCCAATGCTCTCATTTTAAAGGGACCTGGGTTTGAACCCCATCAATGCCACTTACTATGTGTGGTTTGGGGGCAATTTATTCTGAGCCTCAATTTCCTCATCTGTAAAATGAGAAGAATGATTACATTATCCACCTCCAAGAGACGCCATGAACAAAGTGCTTTGTAAACTGTACATGAAGTCAAAACATTGAGGAAATGCCAGTACCTCCCACTATAGCATATTTAAAACCAGAAATTCAGAGAAATGACTAGCTAAAAGTTAAAACAAAAACTAAAAGAAATAGTCATTGTCAGAGACTGGCCTTGAACTCAGCTTTTCCTGATTCAGCCTCTCTGACAGACATTAATATTAGTGATAAAATGTAATCTCTCCACTCTATCAGGTTGCTGAGTGTTTCTTGAGTTTCTTGAGTTGCAACACCATTGATTTTACCCATCACAAATAAACAAACACATACATATGTGTGTATGTGTACATATATGTGTGTATGTATACATACATGAATATGTATGTGTCGATTGAAATTTTATGGAGGTGCCTATCTCTGTCCCAAGTTTTAGGAAATTTAGCTGGGGTTTCTAATATATTGTGACTTAGAAATTAGAGGCTATAGCACCAGTTTGGGGCAAAAAGCATTTATTAAAGCATATTAAATATTAGTAAAGAGAGAGCACATGGCTTCGAAAGTTCAGAAGCCCTACATACCTAGGATAGAGGGGAGAGAAAATAGGCAGTGTCCCTTCCTCTTCCAGGCCAAGAGAGCATGGGAAAACGAGGCAGCCCTTACACACTGCTCAAAGCTAATTGGCTAGCATCATTCAAATCTTTTGGTTTTATTGGACTTGAGGGTGGTCCATGAGCAGTACATGCTGAGGTCAGAGTCCAGAGGACAGACCCTCTGAGGGGAAAGGCTTTCAGGTAGGTGTGGTTTTAATCTCTTGTCTCTATTCACAATCCACAGTCCAACTTGACTGACTATGGACTGGCCTTAAAAAAGTCAGGCAAAGCTGGCTTGAGTGGGGAGCCCTCTGGGCTCTCCCAAAACCCATTATTTTCTCACATGTATATATGCATATGCGGAGGTATGTAAATACATATTTACACACATACACACATACATACAATCGCCCATCACCTCACCTTGGCCCTCACGGGCACCTCAGTGATCCTTTTGTTTGCTTCTTATTGATTCCAGTTCACTTTCACCAGAGTGACTGTTTCAGTCTTTTCCTCTCAAGCCAGATACCACTTACTACCTGCTTGATGTGCCCTCTGGACCTCAGTTTCTTCATCTTTCAAATGAAGGGGTTGGTGGCTAAGTTCCCTTGAGCCCTAAATCTATGATATGTTATCTATAATAATAGGCATCCAAGTGGTGAAGTGTATCAAATTCTGGGCCTGAAGTCATGAAGATCTGAATCCAAATTTGTTACTAGCCTTTTTTTTGCCTCAGTTTCTTTCTTTTAAAAGATATATAGAAGGGGCAGCTAGGTGGCTCAGTGGATAAAGCTCTGGCCCTGGATTCAGGAGGACCTGAGTTCAAATCCGGCCTCAGACACTTGACACTTACTAGCTGTGTGACCCTGGGCAAGTCACTTAACCCCCATTGCCCTGCCTCCCCCCCAAAAGATATATATATAGAGAGATAGATATTATTTTTAATTTATGAAATAAAATAAGCATTTCTCTAACAATAGATTTTTTAAAAAGATGATTGAACATGAAACTGCAAATGTATTACATACAACTTGCTATTCCTTTTAAATACATAATAAAGTTATTATGTAAATTTCTTTCTTTTCCCCCTTATTTCTTCCCTCCCCCCAGATGGCTACCATTAGACACAAATATGTGTGTGACACATACACACATATAATAACTATATATAATAAACATATATAAATATATAATATAATATATAATATACATATAGCCACATATTATATATATGTAAAATCATTCTACACAAATTTTTCTTTATCAGATCTTTCTCTGGATGCAGATAGTGTCTTCCTTTATATATGCCCTTTGTGGTTAATTTAGGTATTTATAATAGTCAAAATGACCTAGTCACTCAAAGTTGCCTCGACTTCCTCAACTGCACAATGGGGATAACAACTTTCCTATTTTTTAAGTTAATAATAATGGTTTAAGAAGTGCAAAGTATTAGTATGATGCTTCCTATGGTCCTGCTGAAATGTATTTTTTGTTTTGAATATTTATTAAGTTCAGGGATTAGCTTTCAGCAAATGACAGGTAGGACTGGTCAGTAGTTTGGATTGAATTAGTAGTTCCATCTAGAGAAGTAAGAAAAACTATCTTCCTAAAAGATAGTTTCAACTGAAAGTTAAAGATCATTTAAATTTCCTTTGAAAAAAGAAGAAACTTTCTAGGCATTCAGCTATTTTTTTCCTTCACCCTCTAATAATGGATATTTTATTTCATTTACTTAATCTGTACTTGTTTTTGAAAAAAACAAAGAGAAGCAAAATTGGAAAAGTATCCTGAAGATCATGCATTTGTGCCTTATGAAATGGCTATTATTTTTGGCAGTAGTAATACATACTTTATATATTGGCTTATAGACTTAGTACCAGTTAGAAAAAAATTTTTTTTTCATCAGGAAATCTGTGATACTCAAAAATGACTGACTTGTTTTGATTATTTTCCTGGTCTATAGTACAAGAAAAAAATAATGCTGGCAAAATTAACATGCAATATTCTTTCTCTCTTTTTTTATTAAACTAATCTTAACCATATGTAACTACAAAATGTCACCCAAAAGACCCTGCTTTTTGGATGCTTTTTAGTATAAATTTTACATAGCAATAATTAAACATTAAATAAAAAGATAAATCATTAACTTTTATAAGATTCCAATTTAATTAAAGTTTCCTCTGTGTATGAGTAATACTACAGGAGAAATATAATTCTATGAAAGAGAAGATATGGACACCAAAGCAGAGTTTTGTTCCTGATAATAACAGTCAGTTAAATGATCTGGGTTCCAGCCTAGGCTCTGTGTGATCTTGGGCAAATCACTTAACTTCTCTGAGATTCAGTTTCCTCAGTAGTAAAAAATGAGATGGCTAATGGGATCAGAACATTTTAGATCTGTAAGGGACCTTATTGGCACAGCTGGGTAATCTCAAGTCCACTCTTCTGTTTCTAAAGCTATTGTTCTTTCTACTAAACTATACGTGGTTGAGCTAGATAATCTCTAGGGTCTCTTTCAGTCCCCACATTGCATGATAAACTTATAATTAAAGTAATACTTTTGGTGCATCAGTTAAAGGAATTAACTCTGTGATTCAACCTTTGTTTTGTAAGTTGGAAATGAAATACAATTATCAGTTTATAAAAACATGCATGATTGAACATTTATTAAGCATTTGTTATGTGGCAGACACTGAGCAAAGCCTGGGAAATATAAATATGGAACCTGTGCTATCCCTGGCCTCAAGGATTATATTCTTTCTTTCTTTTTTTTTTTTTTGGCGGGGCAATGAAGGTTAAGTGACTTGCCTAGGGTCACACAGCTAGTAAGTGTCAAGTGTCTGAGGTCAGATTTGAACTCAGGTCCTCCTGAATCCAGGGCTGGTGCTTTATCCACTGCGCCACCTAGCTGCCCCGAATCTGTTTCTTTTTATGTGTGTCTCCTCCATTAAAAGATATACTCCTTCAAGGCAGGGATATTTTTGCCCTTTTTTTCCTATTCCTAGAGATTAGCACCTGGGTCAGGATTAATAAATGCTTTTTGCCTAATAATTTGACAAGATTCTGGATTCTAGAACTGTGATTGAGCTGGGGTTTGGGACTGTAGGAAATCTCACTTGGATGGGTGGGAGATGGCTGGAAATGCAAACAGAAAAGCAGTCAGTCCCTACTCTCAAGGAGCTCATATTCCAATAGAGGGAGACAATATTTATTGGAGGATTAAGCTGGGAGAGCAAGGGGGTTGATCCATAGGGCACAGCAGAAAGGCAGATGGCAGTGAATCTTATTTAGTGACATTTCCTTTGATAAAACTGCATACATTTCTATCACTGAGCCATTTGACCTTGACAGTGACTTTGGTGGCAAGAACTTGTGATCCATAATTCAAGATAAGCTATTATGGAAGATTTGTTTAGTTTCTATAACTTACTTCAACAGCATATGAATGTGCATGATTAATAACAATGATGGTAGCTAATACATAGAGATGTTTAAGGTTTAAAAAGCACTTGACATATATTTATCTTATCTGATCCTTACAATAACCCTTTAAGGTAGGTATGACTATTATCCCAATTTTATAGATGAAGAAACTAGTCAAGAACAATAACAAAAGACCACAGAATCTAAATACTGGATCCAGAAAACATCATTTTTTGTACTAATGGAAGTCTAAGGTGCTAGAACAGGCTAAAAGTTTTATAGGATAGTAGCTATCTCAGATGTCAAGACTTGTACCTACTATGAACAATCTGTCCAAAAGTTTTATTAGCGCTTCTCTTCAGTTATGCTGTTGTTATTGTGGTAGTTGTTCAGTTGTGTCTGACTCTTCATGACTCCATGGATCATATTGTCCATGGGGTTTCCTTGGTAAAGATACTGGAGTGGTTTGTCATTTCCTTCTCCAGTGGATTAAGGCATACAGAGGTTAACTGACTTTCCCAGAGTCATACAGCAAGGCCAGATTTAAACTCAGATATTCCTGACTTCAGGCCCAGCACTCTGCCCACTGAGCCATCTAGCTGCCACCTTCTCTGTAGTTATACTTCACATTAAAATATTAAGACAGAATCATCACCTCTCATTCTGTGACTATGGGACACCCAAACAAGTACCTATGTTGAGTTCAACTTGTCAGAAGCATTTGAATTGGCCAACTCTATCATCAAGCTGAAAGGAGTAGGAAGAATGACACTCAACACTCCCTCTAGCACCAGAGAAACACCTTACTAGCAAAAATGTAATTTTGAATACTGCTGCTTCTCAGGATGATCTCCTGACGTAATGCCTGCTTCTACCCCAATTTTATTCCCTTGGGAAATGACCTCTGCCTGTATCTTGTTCTACAGCTGTACCTAAAAATACTAGCACCTGTAGAGAGAAGGCTGATGCCAAGGATTCCTATGAAGGACATAGTAGCCACATCCTGGTAATGGTGGTGAAGGCTGTGCTTCATCACTAACAAACACTAACTTGGAGAGAATGGGACACAACTTCCTACCCTTGGTGGTCCTGATGTACTACCCATGGAAATAAGCACAGCCCTGGATGACGTCAGCACCCTGAGACAAAGCTCCAGTGGCTTCCTGCTAGTTTTCACTCTGCTCTGTTCTTTTTGTAGAGGCAGCTAGTTGGGCCTGGAGTCAGGAAGACCTAAGTTCAAATCTGGCCTCAGACACTCACTAGCTATGTGACTCTGGGCAAGTCACTTAACCTCTGTTTGTCTTAATCCCCTGGAACAGGAAATGGAAAGCCATTCAGGTATCTTTGCCAAGAAAACCCCATTCAGGATCACAGAGTTGGACATAGCTAAATGACTAAATAACAACAACAACAATAATAATAATAACTTCATCTAACATTTCTGAGCTTAGGGCTTTGCATTTAGATTGATACCTTGGGTACCTTTCTGCCTCTGATTCAAACTTAGCTGCTTTCAAATCTGCCTCTGTTTACCTTGCTCTCCCCTACCCTCCCAACCATTAGCATGATACTTCTGGCTGCTTTTGAATCGTATAGACAAACTGATGGGAACCTCCAACCTGTTTCCATCTTGGGGCACACAGCACTGGATAAGATTGTTAGTATTTCCTCTCACAATTACACACACATATATGTTGTGTATAATATAAATGTATATACATACATATCTTATCCCTCATTAGAATTTAGCCTCTTGAGGATAGCGGCCATTTGTCTTTGTATCCTCAGCACATGGTATGGGCATAATAAATATTTGTTGATTAAATGATTGATTCAAAAGCCAGACTGATTCAAAGCAAACTCACACTTTGCACAATAAGAAAAAGCAGTGCACTTGTGCCGTCTCTTCCAAAATTTCATCCTCAGCGAACTAGAAAAACAATATTTTCTGGGAATGGCCCTTGATTATGAAACTCCCTTTATGCCTTAGGTTAACAGAGCCCCAGTGTCATGTTCTTAGGAGCACAATAAAAACATGTCTTTTTAAACCTGACATTAAATTGATTTTAATGTTATGGTTATAGTTACTCTGAAGTATGGTATTATGCCATTTTAACAGAGACCTCGGTGGGGGGGGGGGGGCTATGACTTGCACCTATGTTATTAACCAAACGTATAGAATAAAGGCTACAAAATTCGAAACATTTTTGTCTATTTTTAACTGAAAATGAATTTTAACAATCCTCTGTGGCCTATTTTTTTAAAGGGGGAGCTAAATAAAATTGGTAAAACAATGAATTATATTCTAAACATTTCTCCTTCCCACCTGCATGTCTTCTCCCTGTCTCTAATGTTTTCCTCCCTCTATCTGAATAAAGCTCATCCTTTAAGGCCCAGCTCGGTCCTACATCTCTACGAAACCTTCTCTACCCATTCTACATCACAGAGATCTCTCCCTACTCTGAACTCTTAAAAATGAATCAATGAGGCATTGACTAAGTGTTTACTGTATGTAAAGCACTGTGCCAAGCACTGGGGATACAAAACCAAAGTCAGAGAGTCTCTGCTCACATTCTAATGGAAGGTTTCAGCTTCCAGTCAGATGGAAAGGCCTCATGGTCTATAGGATTCAGCAGCAAAGCAGAGGGGAATGCCTCTTCTTATATGTCATTTCCACTGATAAAGTCATTTCTGTTTCTGATATTGAGCCATTTTTCAGTACTAAGGACTTTGATGGCAAGAACTTTTTTTCTGGTTCTTTAGAAGATATGACTCTCACTCCAGCAGGAGCAGTTGCCAGGCTGCATCTCCACTGGGATTGCTTCCCAGGAGGATGGCTGAGCTGAAAGTGTTGATATTCCCAGGGTTCTTTGATTCATGGTCCTGGGCTACACATATGTGTGCTTGTATGTATGTAGGTAGATAAGTAAATATTGTAGGGACCAATTTTTAATTGGGGAGTGTTAGCTAAGGGGCTCGCCACAATATTGGGGCAAAGAAGAAGACCCACAGCCTCCCTCAAAACATAGCAGGATTTATTTAACAAGAACGAACTTAAAAACACACAAACAGGATCAGTGGGATCAAGGGAAAGGAAATAAAACGGGGAAAGGGAAATTATACAACCTGAACAACACCACCACCCAGGAATCAGCTGAGAACGCACAGCAGTGTCCTGTCACCTTCCAGCTTAGAGCCAGAATGGCGAAAAACCTCCCTTCTTCCCAGCAGACTCCAGGCTGACCACACACAGCCCCCAGCCAATTGGCTGGTCGCTCTGACATTAACATGACTGCCCTCACTGGGCTTCTAATCATTATAATTTTGCCAGGCCCATGACATGAGGTGCCAGCACCATGGTGATGGTTACAACCAGTGGGTGGAGCACCGTGTGGTTTGCGGAGCCCCAGACCAATGTGCCTGCCAAGGTTTTTTAAAAATTCTAGCCACAAGGGGGCAGCTAGGTGGCACAGTGCATAAAGCACTGGCCTTGGATTCAGGAGTACCTGAGTTCAAATCCAGCCTCAGACATTTGACACTTAACTAGCTGTGTGACCCTGGGCAAGTCACTTAACCCTCATTGCCTTACAAAAACAACAACAACAACAAAATTCTAGCCAAAAGATGGGGTCATAAAAATCTCAAATAACAATTAATTCTTTACAATATGTAGGTATATATGTATGTATACACTCACACATGCGCACACACACATATTCAAATAGCACTTAGAGTCTATTCCTCCAAATACTCTGTTGGAAATAGGTAAGGAATGGTTAGGCCTTCAACAAGTCGGTCTTACATTACAGAAAAATTACCTTAAGCCACTATAGCAGGCTACCTTAAGAACTCAAAAGATTAAGAACTTTTAATGCTGAAGGACAATGACCCCAGGCACACACAAGGCACAACCACTTACTCATTACATATTTTATTATTTATTGCTTTACACTATCTTGTCTCCTCAACTAGATTGTAACCCCCTTGAAGTTAGAGAAGGGATGATCTCTCCCAGCACCTAACAGAGGTTAGGCACAGACTGGATACTAAGTAAAGACCTGTTAATTCATTCTTCTCCCCAAATGACACACTGCAACAGTGTTAACAATGATTTTTTAAAAACCACCCTCAGAATCTTCAAGTCACAGAAAAGGTTTTTCACTGAATCAAGGAAGTTATCTCTTGGAATATTGTATATCCATCTAAGATGTAATTCCATAGAATTGCCTATTAGTACAAATCAGGATCTTTCAATATTTTCCAATTTCCCTCTTAACAGGATTACCTGTCAAGGTTACCTTTTATCTTTTCCATTACTCATTCTCAATGTGAAATTGCCTTCCTCTCTTGCCATAACTGACTTGCGAGTATCCGGCTTGGTCACTATTGATTGCAATATGTCATTATATTTTGTACAGATGGAAATTTATAGCTAAACCAGAAATTCTTCTACATTAAGCTCCCAATAGTAAAATAATACACTTTCCCCTCATATCCAAAGTATGTGTGGATATAGTATTCCACTTCTGCAGCTTTTGAAATCATTCAAAAGTATTAATCATTTTATATTTTAAAGTAATAAACATTTTTATTTATAGCTTGCGGTTCCAATTTTTATCCCTCCTTCCCCTCCCTCCCCTCCCTCCCCTCCCTGAGGCGGCAAGCAATGAGATATAGGTTATACATGTACACTTTTGTAAAGCATCACCATATTAGCCATTTTTTATATGAAAACATGAATAAAAGAAAAAATGAAAGAAAGTTAAAAATAGCATGCTTCAATCTGTGTTCTATCAATATCAGTTCTTTCTTTGGAGGTATATAGTATGTTTCATCAATAGTCCTTTGGGATTGTCTTAGATCATTGTGTGTTAATCATTTTAAACATTAAAAGACAAAATAAAAGTTCGTGACATACTCTCCTCTTCTACAAAATCTAAATTGTACTTATGATTTATAACTCCCCAAATTATATAAACCATTGTTTTTATTTCTATCATTTACCTTCCTCAGAGTCCTAATAACATACCTGAACCCTACATGAAGATGACCCTCTGTTCTTGAAGGTTATGCCTATTTGTAAACTCTAACGGTTTCTACCATGTTTAAAATGCTTGAAATATAGTTCTAGCAACAGACTCCTTCTGTTTTCCAATGGCCAGCCTAATAAATACAGAGAAGCTCATTTCCAGAAGACTAGCCACTTGGTGATGAATTATTTGGCCATGGTAATCCAGGAAACAAAGAAAAATACAAAATTTCCTTCAACTCTGTGTGGCTCTCTTCTGCTTCTGCAGGGATGGTGGCCAAATGGTGGAAAGGTTGAGTGATAAGCTAAAGAATCAGAGTATTTAGACCATCTATAAATATTAACATGGCTATTGATATCTAAATATGAAATCCTTGTCCAACAGTAAACAGTTCAACTAATACCACAGGAGCTGAATCTAATCAATCTTGCCATTTTTTCTTTCTTTCTTTCTTTCTTTCTTTCTTTCTTTCTTTCTTTCTTTCTTTCTTTCTTTCTTTCTTTCAGATAGGCAATTGGGGCTAAATGGTTTGTCCAGGGTCACACAGCTAGTGTCAAGTGTCTGAGTCAGATTTAAACTCAAGTCCTCCTGACTCCAGGGCCAGTTCTTTGTTTGTTTTTTGTTTGTTTTTTAGTGAGGCAATTGGGGTTAAGTGACTTGCCCAGGGTCACACAGCTAGTAAGTGTCTGAGGCTGGATTTGAACTCAGGTACTCCTGACTCCAGGGCCAGTGCTCTATCCACTGTGCCACCTGGCTGTCCCAATCTTGCCATTTTCAATGTACGTAACATGGTACAGTGGAAAGAACACTGGTTCCAGAGTCAGAGAACCTGAGTTCAAATCTGAGCTTCGATATTTACTACCTGTATTACCTAGGGGCAAGTCACTAATCCTCCCTGGGCCTCAGTTTCCTCACCTGTAAAATGAAAGGGTTGGACTAAGTGACCTCTAATTCCCCTTCCAGTTCTATGATTCTATGATCCCGTCATCCTCGAAAAGAAACCAGAAAAAAAGGAAGTTATAGCTTATAAAAAGATACTAGATCTCTTTGACCCTTAACTAACATGAAACTGAGAATATTATGGCAAGTAGAATAGGGAACTGGCCAATGAGACTAGTTTTTATGAGCATGTGCAGAATACTTGGCTGATGCAATCCCGCCTCACCTCCCCACCCCGACTCCGTTCATGGAAGGGGCTGGGAACCTGCTTCCAGAGTCATGATGACATGAAAAGGAACTGGGATAGAGAGATTTTGAGCAAGTGTAGATATCCTATAACTGATTCCAGTCTTTGAACTACACAATGAAGAGGATCCTTTCTGATTTGCTGTATAGCCAAGAATCCAAGGCATTCAAAAAGCTCTAGTTAAACAGAATCTGTCCATCTGGATCTGTCTTCCTACAGGGAGTTAATCCAGAAAAGTGAGGGGGCAGTGCTGTTAAGGGAAAGACCTTGGGCTACCTCCATCCAGGGCTGATATGTGGCCCATGAAGAGGGACCTCAATTTTATTGTTTTGGTCATGCCATTTGTTCTTTTGTTTTAGGTAAAGAAAGTTTGAGACTACAACTTTGTAAGTCTTTAAAGGTCCAGAGAGGAAGCTGCCAGGAAGTCCAGAAGAGGTATCTGTTTCAAGGTTTGCAGCCAGCAGGGCAGCATTGAGGATTCATCCAGAAGTGATGACATAGTTGGGCCTTTCCTATACAATCCTACAGAAATTGGGGTAGTAAAGCAGATAGTATGCCCCTGAAGTGTTGGGGAGAAAATTTTTATAATCCTATTCTCGCTATGTTTTTGAAGTAAAAAATTACTTGATATAAATTGGTTAAATGGAATTGACTTTGTAACTAGGAATTAACAAGGAGTATACCAGAGTGGAGGATGTGAGGTGATAGAGAACCCAACCATTAGAGGGTACCCATAGAATTCTAAAGGGGTAATATAATTGGTCTGACTCATAGTGAGGACAGAATATTCACTATGAAAAGATGGTTCATAGGCTCTCTTTGGATAGGTCAAAAAAAGGAGTTGGTGATACTCATCTTAACAGCATCCAAAGGCACTAAGAAATATAATTTCAAAGGACATTGATAAATATCTGCAAAAAGACAATATTGAAAATATTTTCACCATATACATAATAACTACAAAGATGTAAATGGAAAGTACAATTATATACCAAAAAGTCAAAAGTGTAACAAAATTAGAAAGATCAAATAAGAGTCAAATGAAGAGATATAGAAAGACACTATCAACCTACCCCTTTGTGGAGTTGGAAGGTCTATAAGTGTCATACATTGCACTTGGGGTTTGTTTTCTTTTTTATCTTTTTCAATGTATAGATCAATTGTGCTGATTTTTCTTTCTCTCAAAAAACAATACTATTTGTCATATACTATGGTTCTTTGGGAGGAGAGAGGAGGAGGAATACTTGCAATAACTATAGTGATGTAAGAAACAGAAAATATCAATAAAAATATTTTTTAAAAGAAATTCATCACTCTAACATCTATTGCAGAAGATGAGGAGGTAGAGAAATTTTGCCAAAACACGATTAGAGCCTCCTAAATAAATCCTGGATGATTTCAATGCAAAGGTAGATGTTGTAGTAAATAGGAAAACATGGTTTAAGAGTGGAGCAGCTAGGTGGTGCAGTGGATAGAGTACCCGCCCTGGATTCAGGAGGATCTGAGTTCAAATCCGGCCTCAGACACTTGACACTTACTAGCTGTGTGACCCTGGGCAAGTCACTTAACCCCAATTGCCTCACCATAAAAAAGAAAAAAGGGGGAAAAAGAGTAGGAAATAATTGCATTCAATGACTTATAGACTACACAGAAACTTCACAAGCCCCTTAGACCTTCTGGGCTTTTAGAGAAGCCTGTGTGTAAAGAGACTAGAGATTTGACTGAGCAAGAGGTGGAAGAGCAGCTAGATGACCTTGTCGCCTAGGCTTGGCCTATCTCAATCTACTCATTTACACATGAGAATGGAAGAGACTTGGGTTTAAAAACTGAGGAACTGGGGCAGGTAGGTGGCACAGTAGATAAAGCACTGGCCTTGGATTCAGGAGTACTGAGTTAAAATCTGACCTCAGACACTTGACACTTAATAGCTTTGTGACCCTGTGACCACTTAATCCCAATCACCCAGCAAAAACAAAACAAAAAACTAAGGAACTCTGAACTTCAGAGCTGTTTGGAAATTGTTAGGTAAATAATCATAGCCTAGTTGATAGTCCAGCATTCGGAGATTGAAAATTGGAAAGAATGCTCACCATCAGCTAGGGTAAGGGGAACAAGGTGAACAGGAAGTCATTCACCAGACCAAAAAGAGGACTCCCCAAAAAAACTAAGTTTAAAGGCATTTGCTAATTCAAGGATATTGATATTTGTTCCAAAGAATTTGGTGCCTAGGACTGAGAATTTCCTGCCGGGAAGATAAAAGGCCCAAGCAGTCAAAATTGAAGAAATAAGAAAAGAATCTTTTCTTTGGTTCTAGGGCAAGAATTTTCTGCCTTTTCTAAAAGAGAAAGAGTCTTAAAGTTCTCACACTGTGGTTCAGGTGAAGTCAAAACTATTTTATAATAATACTAAGATGTCATTTTCCTAATAAAATATTTATCTCTTTTCCAACTACATGTCTGCATGAAGCTGAATCCTTGACACATTTCTTTTTTTATTTAGAATTTTATTTTCCCAAATTATATGTAAAATTCAAATTTTGACATGAATTTTTTAAAAACTTTGTGTTTCAAATTCTCTTCCTCCCTCCCTCCCCACCCCCCCCCAAGAACTCAAACAATTCAATATAAGCTATTCATGAACAGTCATGCAAAACATTTCCACATTAGTCAGGTTGTGAAAGAAAATAGACAAAAACAAAACTTCAGATAAAGGAACTAACAAAAAAAAGTTATGCTTGAATCTGTATTCAGATACCATCAATTCTCTCTCTGTAGATGGATTGCATTTTTCATAAGACCTTCAGAGTTAACTTGGATCATTGCATTTCTGAAAATAACCAAGTCATTTACAGCAGATCATCTCACAATATTGCTGTTATTTTGTATATAGTACACGTCACTTTGCATCAGCTCGTGTAGGTCTTTCCAGGTTTTTCTGATAGCATCCTGCTCATCATTTTTTTTTTTAGCAAACTACATTTATATAGTACTTTAAAGAGAGATTTCCTTACAATAAATCCATGAGGTTAATTACTGCAACAACAGTAACAGATAACATTTATATAGTACATGCATTTCAAGCAAAGCAACATACCACAATAGATTGAATGCAGAAACAGATATAAGAATCAAAGATATTTGCAAAAATATCTAAAACTTTTTTCTTTTGAGAAATATTGTTATTTTTCTTTTTTAAAACACTATTTTATCAGCATGTAATGGTTTTATTATTGTCTTTAATGAATTCACAAACATTTAAAAATTATCCAGTATATATTAATAAATATGACCCATATAAATAAAAGCACTTTGGAATCAATAATTTTTAAGAAAATAAAAGGGTGCAAAGACTAAAAAGTTTGAGAATTGTTGTATAGACTTTATACAAGGTAACACCCATTTTTTTCCTGAGAAAGAGATAGCTGGGGCTTTCAACTGAGTCAGAAACTAGAGATAGCTGAGCAACGGCCGAGATAAAGTATGAAGTCAGTATCAAGTAGTGTGGGACTGGTGTGGGCAGCACGATGATGTCTGTAGCTGATCCCAACAGCTTTGGTGCAGCATTAAAGGCATGAGGTAACTTGACATACATGTGCCCTGGCCAGATATATTTCCTATATTTCTGTCTAGTCCCCATATGTTCCCTAGGCTTCCCCCTAATGCTCTGTGTATGTGTGAGAGGGTGAATTGTCTCTCCCCCAAATTTATGGCGAAATGTTTTGTTGCTACTTTTCTTACTGTGCTACTACTCCATTAAATACCCATGCTTTGAGCCGGATATAGCCTTCAGCTGACTTTTAAAGGTAAACATACTGGTAGGGTGTTGGGAACAATGGTTTTAGGAAATGTGGGTACATAAAGTACCTCTAACCTAGAGTAATTGTTTGCTAAGGAACCAATTCTGCAAGTTTAGAGGTTCCTCCAGGCAGAAGACCTATTTGTACAAAAATATTTATGGCAATTCTCTTTTTGGTGGCAAAGAATTGGAAACTGAGAGGATGACCATCAAATGGGAAATGGCTATACAAGTTGTGGCATGAGATTGTAATGGAATATTGTTGTGCAAGAAATGACAAGTAGGATGATTTCAGAAAAATCAGGAAAGACTTACATAACTAAGGCAAAGTGAAGTAGGCAGAACCAGGAAAATATTTTACACAGTAACAACAATATTGTACGATGATTAGTTGTGAATGACTTAGGTCAGTAATATAATTGTTCAAAACAATTCCAAAAGACTCATGATGAAATATGCTATCTACCTCCAGAGGAAGAACTGAGAGAGTTTGAATGCATATTAAAGCTTACTCTTATTCACTTTTTCTTTTTGTCTGTGTTTTCTTTCACAGCATGATTCATATAGAAATATGTTTTGCATGATTGCACATATATAATCTATATCAAATTGCTTACCATCTCAGGGAAGGGACAGGGGAGGGCAAGAGAGATAGACTTGGAACTCAAATATTTTTTTAAATGAATATTACAAAAATATGTAATTGGTAAAAAACAAAATGTTATTTTTAAAAAGGAGGTTCCCCTTCTCAGAATAGTATTTTTAAATGCATAAAGTAAAATAATTTGGATTACAAAGGAAATAAATTATGTCAAAATACGGTTATCAAAATAAATTTTAAAAAACAGGTTCACAAAACTTGGGTTAAGACCCTCTGCTCTAGGCAGATTTCAGAAATACTTGGAAAGACTTACATGAACTGATGCTGAGTGAAAGGAGCAAAACCAAGAGAACATTGTACACTGTAATAGCAACATTGGGCAATGATTAACTGTGATAGATTTAGCTCTTCTCAGCAATGCAGTGATCTAAGTTAATTCCAAAAGACCCATGATGAAAAAATGCTCTCCACCTCCAGAAAAGGACTGTAGAATCTGACTTCAGATCAAAGCATACTATTTTTATTTTTGTGTGTATGGGGGTTTTTTCCACTTTTTTCTTTATTGAGGTTTTCCCTTTTGTTCTGATTTTTCTTTCACAGCATAATTAATGTGGAAATATGTTCAACATGATTGTACATATACAACCTATATCAGATTAGTTATTGTCTAGGAGAGAGGGAAGGGAAAGGAGGGAGTGGGCAATTTGGAACTCAAAATCTTACCAAAAAAGTTGAAAACTATCTTTAGGTGTAATTGGAAAAAATACTATTAAGATTGAAAAAAAAGAACCTCTTCTACACTGATATATCATAAACTCCTTGAGGAGACAGGAAGTGGTGGACATGATAGACACTAAATAACATGACCAAAAAAAAAAATAAATTGAGTCTAACAAGAAGAAAATGAGAGATAACTGATGTGGGAGTCATTTCTGAATCTGCTATCTATCACCGTCAAGCTGCAAGCCAAGATCAAAATCAATGCAAACTGAAAGGAAGAGTAAAACTATGAGGAGGACCCATAGTGCAATGAAGGCCACTCCATTCTGACATACTTAAGCAAGCCTGTATACTCCACTGGTATCCATTCAATGTCCAGATATCTAGAAGAAGATATTCAGCATTCTCCTTGGAAGCTTGACTAGGAAAATTTAAGGTATGGTTCAGTTTCAGTGTGCTCACATCAAAGAGATCATGGAGGACTTGAAGTCTCTATCATTCACTAATAGGATATTTGTTATATCAAATGTTGGCCATGACCTGTCTTCTTTATATGAACAAGTTTGCCCAAGATTGTTCATTTCTCTGTAAATCAATTATAGAAATGGTTTTATAATTGTAATCAGTAAAAAAACTTTTTGTTTTCATCATGTTATCAAAGAAGGAAGGCCTAAACAAACATCACATCCCCATATGCCATAGATAAAACCAAAATTCAATATTATCATTGATAAAGAGTCATGCTTTAAAAAAACCAAGATTATTAACATGGCATATATGGTTGTAGGTATTTCAAAAGAAATAATTTGGGGGCAGCTAGGTGGCACAGTGGATAAAGCACTGGCCTTGGATTCAGGAGAACCTGAGTTCAAATCCAGCCTCAGACACTTGACACTTAAGTAGCTGTGTGACTCTGGGCAAGTCACTTAACCCTCATTGTCCTGCCCCCCCCCAAAGAAATAATTTGTTCTTATTTGGTTCTTATTCACAACCAACTCTTCACAACCGCATCTGGGATTTTCTTGTCAAAGATACAGGAGCGATTTGCCCTTTCCTTCTCCAGGTCATTTTACAGATGAGGAAACTGAGGCCAACAGGGTGAAGTAACTAGCTCACATAGCTAGTAAGAATCTGAAGTCAAATTTGAACTCAGATCCTCCTGACTCCAGGCCTGGTACTCGAGCCACTGGACCACCTAGCTGCTTGAAAAAATAATATTATTTTGAAACACAGCATTAATATAATGCTTAATAATTTTTCCCTCTCCATAGAACTTCAAGGACTATGCAGGAAATTATGAAGAATTGTACACAGTCTATGAATCAGTATATTCTATATGTTTTTGTGTCTGCAAACAAGGTAGAAATTTCATACCAATAAGGCATGATTCATGTTTCTAATGTGAAGAGTATGACCTTAAATCAGAGTCTATGACAATCGGGATTCAAAAGTATTGAATGAGTCAGAGTCCTTCCTGGGAAATGTATAAAATTCCAGCCCATTATCTCTTAATGTCAGCCACTATAATAGTAATGAATAAGAGCCCTAAGCTCCAACAAATGATTATCATTGACAATAGAAAGTTATAGACTTCATCTTAATTCATGAATTTACTAATAGCCTTTCATTCTTTCTGAGCCCTATGATCTTGTGATCGATGATATTTATGTATATTAAGGAGGTTTTTTTAGAGTGGACATTTTTTGCTTGGCAGAACCTGAGGAAAATTTAGTTGTTCTTTCACTTCTACCTTATTTGAAGTTTATATAGCCACTTTCTTTTCCTAAAAACTCTAGTTTCTGGCATGTTACTAATTTATACTTTATCAGGAACTGGGCTAGGAAGACAATTTAAAAATGTGAATTTATCTGCACTGTGATTTCTAAGAAAATACACATTGAAAATCATAACTGAAGCCAATATTACAAGGACACAGATGTAAATTCAGGAAGCAGTTCCTATAGCAAATCTACACCGAGCCAGATTTTCGCCCACAATGTACTACTCTCTGGGAGTACATTAGGCACTTTTTGTTTGTTTGTTTGTTTTGGTTTTTGGTTTTTGGTTGTTGTTTTTTGCGGGGCAATGAGGGTTAAGTGACTTGCCCAGGGTCACACAGCTAGTAAGTGTCAAGTGTCTGAGGCCAGATTTTGAACTCAGGTCCTCCTGAATCTACTGCACCACCTAGCTGCCCCCTACATTAGGTACTTTTAAAAGTTCTATCCAATAAGAGTTCCCTCTTCTTCACTCCTCCTCATCCCAAATCACTCAGATGCTTTCCCCTACTATTTCATCTTCCACTCCAGTCTCACATGAAAAAGTGGCCTTTCTTCTTACCAAGGCAAAGTCTTCTTTTGCTTCCATTCTTCTCACTTTTTTTCTTAACGCTGGCTTCCAATCTCACCATTCAACTGAAACTGTTCTCTCTAACATCACCGATAATATCTCTCTCTCTCTCTCTCTCTCTCTCTCTCTCTCTCTCTCTCTCTCTCTCTCTCTTTCAGGGCAATTAGGGTTAAGTGACTTGCCCAGGGCCACACAGCTAAGTAAGTGTCAAGTATCTGAGGTTGGATTTGAACTCAGGTCCTCCTGAATCCAGGGCCAATGCTTTATCCACTGTGCCACCTAGCTGCCCCTCCAATAGTCTCTTTTCTTTTCTTTCTTTTTTTTTTTTTTAGTGAGGCAATTGGGGTTAAGCGACTTGCCCAGGGTCACACAGCTAGTAAGTGTTAAGTGTCTGAGGCCGGATTTGAACTCAGGTCCTCCTGAATCCAGGGCCAGTGCTCTATCCACTGTGCCATCTAGCTGCCCCCCCCCCTCCAATAGTCTCTTGATTGCCAAATCTAGTGGTCTTTTCTAGACCTTCATTCTTCTAGACCTCTCTGTAGCTTTGGACAATGTTCACCACCCTCTTTTCCTTAATACTCTTCTTTAAATATTTTCATAACATGGCTCTCTCCTATTTCTCCCACTGTCTATTCTGACCTCTCCTTTTCTGTCTGCTTTGCTAGACCTTCACCTAGGTCATGAGGATCTGTCATGGACTCTCTTCTCTTCTCCCTCTACACTATTTCTCTTGGTGATCTCATTAATTCCCACAGATTCAATTATCATCTCTATTCAGATGAACCTCAGATCTGTTTATTAATCTCCAACTTCTCCTTTAACCTCCAGTTTTGTATCTTAACCTGGATTTCCTGTACACATCTTAAACTTAACATGTATAAAACTGAAGTCATTCTCTTTCTCCTTCACAAACCCTCCTCTCTTCCTCACTTTCCTATTGATTTCAGCCAGTAAGTCAATTATCATCTACATTGACTGATACAAGTGTCTTTCCTCTGACACTACCCCTAATTTATACTGGATATATCTCATTTGTACATGGTTGTTTACATATTGCCTCCCACATTAGGGGAGCTAGGTGACACAGTGAATAGAGCACTGGGTTTGGAGTCAGGAAGACCTGAGTTCAAATCCAGCCTCAGATACTTACTAGCTATGTGACCCTGGACAAATCACATAACCTCTGGTTGTCTCATCTTCCTCAACTGTAAAATGGGTATACTAATAGCACCTAACTGCCAGAATTGTTGTGAGGATAAAATGAGATATTTGTAAAGCATGAGCACAGTGTCTAGCACATAGTAGGTGCTATCTCAGTGCTGGCTACTATTATTATTGGTATTGTAATTGCTTGTGGTTTGACTTGACTTCTGTTAACCCTTTTGGGTAAATTCAATAGCCTAAAAGCATCACACAAAAATGACAAACTGGTCTCCTCATGATGGTTTATATTTAAGGAAATCTGAAATATAGCTATAACTACAAACATGGACAAATAAATATATGAATTACCACCCTAAATAAAGAGAATTATTGATTTTATCTTCACAGGGCCAAAACATATCAATGAAAAGCTAAATATTTAGATAAAGATTCAATCACCCAGATTTTTTTTTATACTTGATACCAAACCTCCAAAGGTTTGATGCAAAGAAAACACACAGGCATTTGTCTGAATTTTTTCAGTTTTCTCCTAGGATATTTGACCAACACGTAGATATAATATCCTAAGGAAACAAGTAGCAAAGGATTTAGAAAATTAATCTCAGTTGGCTCTTGTTGCCCAGGTAATCAGACCAAATATCATTAGATGAAATAGTAATAAAACCCAAGTATAGAGTAATAACACTATTATTCATTAAGTTATTGTATCTTTTATTATTCACTAAGTTAGTTTTGGAAATGGTCATTCATCCTCTCAGCAGAAATAGTGACTCGTGCCAAGTGAATATGTATTCTGCTATCTTTCTACCTCATGGAGGAAGGATGGGCAACTAGAAAACTTTGTTGAGCTGTTCATTTTCTATGCTTATTTTTACAAGAGCAAGGAATCTGAATCCATGTGCATCAATTTGTTTCCTCAGAGTTCCCTGAGAGATTGATAAAATGAAAATCTAGCTCATTATGCACCATGGTTGTTTTTTTCTCTTAGACAAATATTCTATGGGAAAATTCTAGGGAGAGAATCTAGTCCATAATCTGTAATAATAGAAAAGCATAAATGAACCATAAAGTGACACTGCATGTAAAACTATATAAAAACTGTAAGAATCAATAAACATAATATAAAAAGTATATTTTAGTCTTTATTACTTTACTGAAATATTCACAGACACAATCATTGTTTCTACAATGCCTGTAAGTTATTATCTCTGAATTATTTTTAGAACTAGGAAAAAAGTAAGTGCAATATTGATTATCACTTCCTCTGAGACCATATAAATCATTCTAATATGCTGGCAGAGTTAATATTTTATTAAAATAAGAATTATGCTTTATACAATTACTACTCAAATAAGTTGCATTTTTGAAGCATTCCTCCTTTGTCTTATGATTATGATATGCAATTTTCCTTTATGACTCTGTCACTCCTTTTCTCTCCCCATTGTTACTTAACATTTCAATTTTTCATTTCCATTTCCATTCTTCAAAGAAAACATAAAGTACCAAATAATAACCACTTTCATGTTATTCCATAAATAATACTTCAACAGTAACAACATAATAGATAATAGTTTAACAGAGCCTATCTTATTGATATATTAAAGTTGTTTTTTTAAATGTATCATAAGCCCTGATGCTCATTAGCTGTTCCATACTATTAAGCCATTACAAGAGTATACAGTATGTTGTATCACATTACAATGATATTTGTGTTATACTTGTAATAAGACTTATTAAAGTTATTTTACTTCTACAACACTTTATCTTTCCATTTTTTATAATAAAATAAGAAGGATTTTTTTTTCCTCTACAAAATCCCACAGTTGGAAGGAGCCTTCAAAGTCATATAATCCAGCTGCTTCCAAAGCAAGAATCCTTTGAATAACATATCCAATAAATGGTCATTCAGATAAGGTATCACTACCTCCCAAGGCAATCCATTCCACTTGTTTTATTGTTATTGTTGAGTCATTTCAGTCCAGTCTGACTCTCTCTGACGCCATTTGGGGTCTTCTTGGCAAAGATCCTGGAGTGGTTTGTCATTTCCTTCTCCAACTCATTTTACAGATGAGGAAACTGAGGCAAACAGGATTAAGTGACTTACCCAGGGTCACACAGCCAGTGAGTGTCTGAAACTGAATTTGAACTCAGATCCTCCTGACTCCAAGACCAGTGTTCTATGCATTACAACACCTCTCTGCCTCCCATTCCACCTGTATATGGTTCTAAATGTAGGGAAGTTTTCCTTACATGCAGTCCAGATTATCCTCCCCATGACTTCTTCCTTCCTCCGAGTTCTGCCCTCTAGTGCCAAGCTGAAATAGTCTAATTCCTCTTTCATCTGTTTTCATCAGAAATGGATCTAGGGCAGAATAAGTAGAGCTTTGCCTCAGGATGCCTAAATGTACAGTCATTTCCTTCCGCAGGAGGTTGTCTTGGTAGTTGATGATGCCAGATATTGTTAGGACCTACCCTAGCCCTGAACAATTACCTGCTGTATTGACCTATATCACAAATGCAAGGCAGGCACTCTGGTATATGAAGTACTAAGCAAAAAGCCCTGAATGAATATTAACTTGTTTACTGTACCTGCCACATGCTTTAGAAGCTGTGACTGGCTCAGGACATTCAAGAGTTAAATCAAATTCAGGCCATGAACAAACATTGGCACCTTTATTCTTTGTATGAGCTCATGATCACCTGTACAGGGAGTTTCTCAGATGTCCAGCCAAGACCATGAAAAATAGGCTCCTATCTCTATGAAATTCAGTGAGAGGATGTCAGATAATCTCTCCACTTCTATCTCTCCCTTCTTTGCTATTTCAACACTATTAAAGTACTCAAAGATCCCAAAAATGTAAATCTGGAAATGGAGATAACAGAAAACACCTTGCTTCCCTACCAAAGGTCATTTCTAAGCCCCTGAAAAGTGGAGGAGTTTCCTTAATATATATCAGAGATCGAGTTTTTCTTACACACAAGGAAGCTGGGAAATTTTTTTTTTTGAGCTGCGCCATCACTGCTCCAACATGTGCATCTTCTTGGAGGGTCACAGCACCCTTCCCACCTCTAGTCTTTCTGAGATCTTTGTCATCTACATGGAACATTTAAATAAATGACATTTTGACACCCAAGTTATATTGTAGGCTTTCTTCTTTTTCCCTCTCTAATGTAGATGTTGATTTGCCATCTAATCCCACACTGGAAAAGGGACCTTTGTGGCCAGATGAAATCATTGAAATGGATAGAAGTTGATTCAGTTTCCTTCACATTTTAAAACTTCTAGTACTCACAGAAATGGCTCTCATTCCAAATGTTTCAATGAAAAGCAGTGATTGAAAAATAGGCAAACACCACAAAGGGCACTGTCTTCTTACCCAAGCCATTTGTCTGCCGTCAGTAAATTCTGCTAGCTTGGTCTAACTTCTGTTCTGAACTCCCTTAATATTATGTTCTCCACTCTTTACCTCTACCAGTACATTTCAAAAAAAAATTTAAAAACAAAGGAAAAATTCAGGCACATCTCACAGCAAAGATTTTGGATGCAAAGTCCCTGTAAACTTTAGTTACCCTAGAGATTCTCATCTACGTTACAGGTACATTACATTTTTCTCCAAAGCTTATAGCCCCTATTCATGTTATCAGCTAGGTCTTTGCCAGAGTACTGGGCAGGGGGACCATCTAAGGTGTTAGAACCATGACCAATATTAGACATTCTTTGCTTTATCTTCTAATTATCTCAAGCAAGGCACAGGCCTTTGTTACAATAATCATTCCTTCCACTTACTCAATTCCCAACATCTGAGACAAGGAAAAAAGATTTCCAGAATACAAGTATTTATGAAGTGCTTGTTATATGCCAGGCACTGTGCTAAGTGTTGGAAATACAAATACAAGGAGAAAGACAGTGCCTGCCCTCAAGGAGCTTACATATTAATGGGAGAAGACAACATGTAAAAGGAAGGGGGAGAGGACCAGCATAGAGTAAGTGCAGGGGTGTATCCTGGAGAGGAAAGAAACATGGCTGGACTGGGTGTCCTCCATAAATGGAGATTGTGTGACACATCCAAGCAGAGGGAGAGGTCACAGAGATGGAGAGTACTTCCATTGTGTGAATACCGGGGTTGAAGCTAGGGTTTGGTAGGGGGAGATGAAATAAGCATTTCTATAGCACCTATTATAGACTAGGCACCATGCTAAGTGTTTTATAAATATTATCTCATTTGATCCTCACAACAATCCTGCAAGGCAGGTACTACTATTATTCTTACTTTATAGATGAGGAAACTGAGGCAAACAGAGGTTAAGCAATTCATCTAGGGTCATACAGTTTTTTTTCTTTGTTTTGTGTGTGAGACAATTGGGGTTAAGTGACTTGCCCAGGGTCACACAGCTAGTAAGTGTTAAGTGTCTGAGGCTGGATTTGAACTCAGGTCCTCCTGAATCCAGGGCCAGTGCTCTATCTACTGCACCATCTAGCTGCTCATAGGGTCATACAGTTTTTATAAAGAATGGTAAGAATTTTTAAGAGACCATGGGAGACATCTAGGCCCCATTGTATGACCCAGGATACTAAAACAGCCCAGAACATGTAAATACCGAGGCATAGGAGGAATGTGTGTTAATATTTAAGTAGATATAATTACTTTCCAAAGAGGAATTTTTGTTATTGTTCAATCAGTCAATTGTGTCCAACTCTTCATGATCCTGTGGACCATAACACACCAATATTATCCATGGAGTTTTCTTGGCAAAGATGCTGGAGTGGTTTGCCATTCTCTTCTCTAGCGGATTAAGGCAAATAGAGGTTAAGTGACTTGCCCAAGGCCGCACAGCTAGTGAGTTTATGAGGCCAGATTTAAACTCCAGTCTTTCTGACTCCAGGCCCAAAGCTCTATCAACTGAGCTACCTAGCTACCTGCTAAAGAGAAATTTTTTTTAACAATAGGTATATAGGAGTCTCAATTCTTACCTAGCCCTAAGTCTTTCAATGTCTGTGGCCTCAGACAAACTGAGACCTGGAAAAAATCCTTAATCTAGAAAGGCCAAGGTCACCCACTGCATTCTGGGCCATCATCATTTGTCTTGACCTTTTTCTTGCCACCAGACTCCAGTGAATCTGGAGGAGAGAGCAAGGCTGACAACTTGTACAGCTCTGCCTCAATCAAATCCAATTTATGCACAAGACAAGGCATCACCCTTGTGATGTCATTGGTCCTCTTCAAGAATGAAGGGCAAAGAACAAGTGTCTACGGCAGAATTTGAACTCAGGTCTTCTTGACTATAGACTTGGTGTTCTATCCACTATGCCACCAGCTGCCTTTGGCATGTAGAGGAAGTTCAAAATGTTGCCTGGGGAGGCTTTGATATTAGTAATCAGGGCAATGATTTGTGACTTGCCTAGAGTCACACAGCTAGTAAGTGTCAAGTTTCTGAGGTCAGATTTGAACTCAGGTCCTCCTGAATGGAGGGCCGGTGCTACCAATTCTCTTACCAAAGAATTATAATGTAATCACTCCCTAATTTCCCTAATTCCCCAGTATATTGGAAAAGGAAGATAAATCACCTGTGCAGCTGCAGCCCAGTAGAGAAAAGCCCCAATGCTATTGGCTTCATGGAGACTTTTGGAACCCTCTTAAGTGAAAGCATTCTCATTCCCTAGTTCCCAATAACAGATGCTCTTCTAAACCCTTTTATATGAAAGTCATTCACCTGGCTCCAGGATTCTTCTCACAGATCTTTTCCATGTGCTCCTCCTCCCTGGCTCTTTGCTCTAACAACAACCCTGGCTTGCCTCTTTCTTTTTCTTCAGACATGCTGACCAAGCCACGTTTTAACCCACCTGCTTCCAAGCAGGGTCTTTATAAATGAGTATCCTTGACTACTCCAGGCCAAACAGCATACACCCTCTTGGGAAATAGAGCAGTCAGTTTTAACAATGGGCATTCAGACACAGGCAAAGTATTCAGACAGGAAATTCAATCTAACGTGTTTCTCATATGAAGTGAACCATTAATGACAGGTCATTTGAAGAACTCTGAATTTACCTGCAATTGTCTAGCCCACATATCTCCATCTTATCCACAAAAAGATTATGATAAACTTTGTCATATGTTTTCACCCAAATTTAGGTAAAGTACCTCTGCAACATTCCTCTAATCGATGGATAAGGAAATGAGGTCAGTGTGGCATGACTGATTTTTTTAAAAAATACATTTTATTTATTTCCTTTTTTTTAACATCACCAACATTTCCCATTACATTCTCCCCCATCACCTTCCAGAGACTTGTACCTTATAAGGAAAAACGTGGGAAAAAAGAAAAGTTCAGTAAAATTAACCAACATATTTTTAAAATCTAATATTACTATGCAGTCCCCCACTTCTGCAAAGAAATAAATGGAGATGGTTTTTATATTTCTCCTTTGGGGCCAACCCAGGTCACTATAATTTTGTAACATTCCATTTCTATGGTTTTATTGTTGTTTCCATTTACATTGTTGTAGTCATTGTATGCCTATACCTACCCTATTTTTCTAGTTCTTCTTACTTTACATCAGTTCATTTGTCTTTACATGTTTCTCTATATTCATTATATTCATCATTTTTACAACATTTTTCCATTAAATTCATGTAACCCACTTTGTTTAGCCATTTCTCATTGATTAGCATCTATCTTGTTTCCAGTTCTTTGCTACCACAAAGAGTACTATTATAAATATTTTGGTGTACATGAAGCCTAGCAGTAGAATCTTTCCATCAAGGGGTATGGACATTTTATATATTTTCTTTTCACATAATTCCATATTGCTCCCTAGAATTGTTGTACCAATTCTCAATTACAAAAATAATCTATTAATGTACCCATAGTATGCCTGTTCTTGATGACATATTGATTATTTGTGATACTCACTTCCTTTTCTAGATCTTTATTAACTATACCTAGAATTTTTCCTGGAAGTAAAGGCAAGAACATTTGTCTATAGTTCACAGACTTCATTGTCTTCCTTTTAATGAAAAGCAGGACATTTGCTCTTTTCCAGTCCTGTAGTACCTTTCTCAATCTCCACAAATTTTCATATTTGCTAACATTGGCTCAGCAATAATGTCATAGCTAACATTTATATAGCACTTTAAGGTTTACAAAGCACTTTACATATATTTATATATATATCAAATTAGATAATATGTATATTATCTAATTTGATCCCACAATGACCCTGTGAGGTAGGTATTATTATAATTCCCATTTCATAGATAAGAAAACAGGCTAAGAAGAGTTAAGTGACTTGGTCAGGGTTACACAACTAGTAAGTGTCTGATTCAAATTTACATCTATCTAACTTCCAGAATTCTATCTCCTATGCCACTTAGTTGCCTCACATCTACCATTTTTGTTAACTACTCTAGGATATAGTTCTTCTGGGCTTGGTAATAATCATAACTTTGTAAATAGATTGAATCCCAAGACAAGAAAGGAAAATTGAAAGAACAGCATAGCAAAAAGGAAACAAAACTATTGCTTTTTACAAATGTGATGATTTATTTAGAAAGTCTTAGAGTCAACTAAAAATAATTGAAACAATAAATTCAAAGAAGTTTCAGGATAGAAAATAAATCTACATAAATCATTAGTATTCCTGCATATCACCAACAAAAACCAACAGGAGGAGAGAGGAAGAGAAATTCAATTTAAAATAACTACAGAATGCATCAAATACTTCGAAACCTATCTGCCAAGACACCACCAGGAATTATATTGATCCAACTACAAAACATTCTTTAAAGAAATATAAGCCTAACTAATTAGAGAAATATTAATTGCTCACAGATAGGCTAAACCAATATGATAAAAATGATAATATTACCTAAATTAATTTACTTCTGTGCCATACCAAATAAAAGCTACCAAAAGATTATTTTATAGAGGTAGGAGAAATAATTATAAAAATACATATGGAGAGATAAAAGGTTAATAATTTCAAATGTAATCATGGGGTGGGGGCAGAATGGTAACAAAAGAGGCCTACCAGATTTCAAGCCAACCTTCAAAACCACTAATCATCAAAACTACTTGTATTGGTTAAAAAATAAAGAAGTTGACTATAGAACAGATTAGGTACAAAACACACAAAAGCAAATGAATATAGTAGTTTAGTGTTCAGTAAATCTCCAAACCCCAGGAACCAGAGTAACAATGCACTATTTGACAAAAAATACTGGGAAAATGCAAAAGTGATCTGACAGAAATTAGGTATAAACCAATATCTCATACTATATATCAACATAAATGCTACAAGAATGTCTGACAGACATAAAAGATACCACAATAAGCACATTAGAAGAGCAAAGATGAAATATATGGATATGTGACTTTGGAAGAATCTATGACCAAACAAAGAATAGAAGATCACAAAAGAGAAAATGAACATTTTGGTTTTATAAAAGTAAAAGGTTTTCATATAACCATATCTAATAGAGTTAAAATTAGAAGGGAAAAGGCAAATGGGGAAAAATTTGTGGCGTTTCTCTAATAAAGGTCTTATATCTAAGATATATAAGCAACTGATTCAAAAATCTAAGAACAAAGAGCAATTCCCTAATATGTAGATCAAAGGACACAAATAGGCTATTTTCAAAGAAGAAATCTGAGCTCTAAATCACTAATAATTAGAGCAATGCAAACTAAAGCTACTGAGGTTCCTTCTCTCATCTATCAGATTAGCCAAAATGAAAAAAAGGAAATTAACAATTGTTGGAGGGACAGAGGGAAAACTAATGAATTATTGGTGGAGCTGTGGATTAATCCAGCCATTCTAGAAAACAATTTGGAATTATGTCCAAAAATGTCACTAAATTGTGCAAATCCAAAGATACTACTACTATGAATATGTACAAAAATATTCATAGCAGTTCTTTCTGTAGTAGCAAAAAAACTGGAAGCTGCTAAAACGGCTAAAGAAATTATGATATGTGTAGATTGCTTGCATTCTTGGGGAGGGGGGAAGAAGGGGAGGGAGGGAGAAAAATTTGAAACCAGAAATCTTGTGGAAACAAATGTTGAAAACTATCTCTACATGTTAACTGGAGAATAGTAAAGTACTTTTATGGGGGGAAAAAAAACAAAAAACCCAAAAAATAATAAAAAATAAATGCAGTTTTCCAAAGCAAAAAAGCAAAAAAATGGAAATTATGATATGTGAATATAGTGGGATATTATTGAACCACAAGGAATGACAAAATATCATTTCAGAGGTAACTAGGAAGACCTCTATGAATTAATGCAGAGTGAAGTGAGCAGGAACAGAACAATTTATATAACAACTGCTAAGGAAAAATAACTTAGAAAGCCTTTAGAACTCTGATCAATGCAATAACAAACCACCATTACAGAGGACCAAAGATCTACCCCTTCCAGAGAAGTAATAGATTTAAAATGTAGAATGAAGCATACATTTTTTAATATGACCAATATGGTAATTTGTTTTGTTTGGCTCCTCATTTTTCCCTTGGCTACACAACTTTGAGATTTCTCTGACTGACTTCTCTACTATGCCCTAGGAAGCTCACTCACTATTGAAAAAACCTCCTCATCCTGCAAGATACCATCGTTTGGTACTCCACCCCCTCATCACCTTCTATCCCGTTGGTTGAGGAGTAGAGTCATGAACTCCAAACTCAGTTCAGGACATCTCTTCATTTCTCACTTGACTGAACTCCTTTGTGACTTCTCTGACTTTTCCATCATACCTTCTCCTGTCATCCTTTCCCATGGTTCCTCTTTTCAGCTTCCTTTTTTGTGTAGTCTTTTCCCATTAGACGGTAAGTTTCTTGAGGGAAATGACTGTGTTTTTTCTTACTTATATCCCCAGCATTGAGCACAGTGTTCAACACAAAGTAGGCACTCTGACTTGGCTATGCAAATGTGTTATGAGTTTAATTTCTTTCTTTTTATTTTAATTGTTTAATTGGAAGAAAGTGCAAGTAAATGCTTGGTAATAATAAAGTTAATTTTTAAGGAAATATATTTAAATATAAAAAGAATCAGATAATGGATTTTGAAAAAAAATTTAACACTATATTGTCTGTAGGAAATATCTGACATCAAAAGATGTTTACAGGTTCAAATGAATGTGTGTACTAAAATTTACCATGCTACAATATCTCACTCCAGAAAATCTGGAATTTCAATGATGAAATCTAACAAACTTGGTTTGAAATCAGAAATTATTGAGAGACAAAATGTACCTTACTTAGTTATGGATCAATTGATTTTCTCAACCAATTTTCAGTGTTTATGCGCCAAATAATATAGCATTACAGTTTACAAAAGCAATCAGTTTTGCAAAGATAAAATATTACTAATGATATCAAAACTACACTAACAAAAATATATAAATAATACAGATTAGACAAGAAAAAGCATTGGAAATTATTTTATGATGTATAAGATTTAACAATAATCAGGCACCGAGGTGGCTCAGTGATAGAGAGCAGGGTCTTGAGTCAGGAAGACCTGAGTTCAAATCTGACCTCAGACACTAGCTGTGTGACCCTGGGCAAGTCACTTAACACTGTTTGTTTCAACATCTCCATCCATAAAATGAGGTGGAGAAGGAAATGGCAAACCACTACAGAATTTTTGCCAAGAAAATACCAAAAGACGTCACAAAGAATCTGTCACCACTGAAACAACTAAACAACAAAAGTATTTAATAAAGAGTGAGTTTAACAAATCACAAAATCACATAATCTGGGTTGGAAGAGCCTTTAGAAGCCATCTAGGTCAAGACTTTTTTGAACAAGCATCACCTCCACAACCTATGAGACAAATGGTCATCATCCTTTGCTTGAAAACTTCTAGTATGAGAAACCTTTATCTTTGGAGATTACCCAAAACTAAAGGGGCATTAGGGAGACAGTAGTGTTTTTCATAATGTAACACCAAAGAATGAGAGCTTTGCTGTTTTGAGATATGCATAATAAAAGCAGGAAACTGAGCTAGTTTTCTAAAGAACACATCACCCTGCCTCCTTAGCTTACCTTTTGTGGGAGAGGGAAGGGTGTCAAATTAATTTGTATACTAAACCAGAGAGGATCTTCCAATGACTAGCCTTAAATTGGTTATCTGTAATAGAGGATTCTCATCCTTGAAGACAGGGGGCTGACCTTTTTGCTAGGAGGGATTTCCTTACATTATTGAAATCACAACTTTAGACCTCCCCTGCTTGCCCCCCCAAAATCTACCCTAGTACATTTTAGAGAACAGGGTCAACAATTGCTTATTAATAACTATGAGGAGGCTGAAATACAATGGCCATTAAGTTCATTATGAAAAGGATTTTTAGAGCTGGACTAAACATGGCTCTTGCTTTTCAATAATTAATATAATAATGTAGATCAATTAAAGTCAATAAAATATCTTCCCTCCAAAATATTGCAAACTCTTGGAAATTGAGACTTCCATGTCTTATGTTCTTTTGTATCTCCCTCATAGTTTTAAACATTATTCAATAAATGCTATGAAGACGAGTTAAATTTCTTCCTGTGACAGTTCTGTGACCACAGGCTTATCTCTCCAAGTTTTAGATGCTCCTTTGGAAAAAGTGGAACAAGCATTAGTCCTGGAGTCAGGGGACCCAGGTTCAAATTCTGACCCTGACACTACCTCTGTGAGTATGAGCAAGTCATTTAACACCGTTGGGTCTCAGTTTCCTTACCTACAAAATGAGGAATTTGGACTAGATGACCACTGAGATCTCCTCCAGTCCTAGACCTAGGATTCCATGAACTAAGTCACTCTAATTTATCTATTCATTTATAGACATGATACAAAATTGGCAATGGCAAAGGCAGTTCCAACATTGATAATATTACTGATGCCTAATTATAGTGTCTGTACTATAGAATGGGCAGACAAACCACTTAATTTTTCATTGCCTCCTCAGGAATGAGTGGGTATCTAGATTCCCTGTTTTCCCAGGCTCTCTTTACATTAGTTTTTTCACCAGCCTTGGACGTACTTCCTTTGTGGCCATATTCAGAGTTCTATTGAACAATAACTAACATAAACATATAAATTTGATGTTTGGAAAATACTTTACATATGTTATCTCATTTGATCCTTACAAGTCTGTGATATTGGTGATATTATTATCCCCATTTGACAGAGAAGGAAAATGAGGCTGAAAGAGATTAAGTGACTTGAGCATGGTCACAGGGCCAGTGAGTATCTGAGACCAGATTTGAATTCAGTTCTTCCTAACTTGAAGTCCAAGGCTCTATCCACTGCATCATCTAGTTATCTACCTCCTTGAAGGAAAGGATTGTTTTGTTTTGTGTCTTTGTAAATCCCATTCACTGCACACTGTAAGGAATATAGAAGGTGTTTAACAAATGTTATGGAATTGGATTGAAATTAATTGAAATTATTTGTGTCTATGTTTTATTATTTAACATTACATATTTAGTTATATTCCTACTTGGAAAATATTTATATGCCCATTTAAAGAAAGGCATTAGAACTAAATATTTTCACCATGATTTAAAAACTAAGTTCAATGTAAGCTTAAGGAAAACTAAACTTGTCTTCAACTCTTCCAGTCCTCTCCTAGATTTTGCTCAACAAAGCACCTTCCTTGCTTGTTAGATGGAAAATTAATAAAAATGATAATTTGCCAAGGAGCAGCAATTCAGCCAAAGCAAACATACCGTTCATTAAGGAACAGTGTGTAAGCATATGTTTTACTTTCTTAGCCAACTTGGCTGCTAATTGGTATATTGCTCATATCATGCCAAATTAATATTTTATATTGAGTAAAGTAAGTGTAAAGCTTTATTTTTTTTAATGGGAGTAACCTGATATCTCCCACCAAAGTGAAAAAAGACCTTGGTTGAGGTTGCAGGGGCTAGGGATCAAATTTCTGCTAAAGATTAAATTCAACTTTTCCCCTTCTATCTGTTCAACTTTAAAGCAAAAAATTCCACTGTGACCCACTGAGTAAGTCATATGTCAAGGCTTTGATGATGTCAGCAGGAAATATCAGAGTAGCTAAATGAGGCATTTTGTGTGATGAAAAAATATGGAGTATGCTTTTAGAAAAAGCAAAATGACTTCAGCAGATGAGTCTGAACAAATTGTAGATCATCGATACTTTTTAATTTCTATAACCAGTGTCTTGGGATTCTCACACAAAAATCCTGGCAGTTTTATTCTACTTAACAACAAAAACTGAATTATAGGAACTAGAAGATAAGGATCATGATGCTAAGACTTCATTATGTTTGGAAAGAAAGTATAGAACCTATTTGCTGGTATGGACTGGAGTAAAGTCATAAAAATGTAAAACCGGACTATACTTGTAAATTTTGGAGTTTGTATTGTTCTTAATGTTGAATTTATTTATTTTTTGTCCCCACCTTAATCCACTCATCTACAATGGGTCTCTCAGTTTCTGTGCATAAGCAAAGTTAATCAATACATATTTATGACTTAGATGCTTATTTAAACATTGTTTATCATTTTAAAATAAATTACAAGTGATACATACATTTTATTTTTTAAACAGTTACAATTTTGCCTATATGAAACATTTTTCAATAAATATACTTAGAATAAAAAAACCTTCTCTTTAGAGTTTTACTGGTAGACAGCAATATACAAATATATTATAATGTCATATATTATATATAACTATATAATATATAGTTATCATACATTATATAATATGATAATTGGTATTTTACATTTAATATAATTATGTATTATATGATATAATTAATGTTAGATATGTTAGATATTGGCAGCTAGGTGACACAGTGGATAGAGTACCAGGCCTGAAGTCAGGAAAACTGATCTTTATGAGTTCAAATCTGTCCTCAGGCATTTACTACTTGTGTGACCCTGGGCTAGTCACTTAATCCTATTTGCCTCAGTTCCTCATCTGTAAAATGAGCTGTAGAAGGAAATAGCAAATGATTCCAGTATCTTTGTCAAGAAAACCCCAAATGGGATAACGAAGAGTCAGACAGGACTGAACAACAATATTAGATATAGTATATTGCTGTCAACTGTGAGATTTAAAATTGGATATTAGATCATAAATCTCCCCTACTTAACCCTTCCCTTAACTCATCTCCCAGACTAGTAAATGGAAGAAGCTTCTGGTTTTCTAGATAGAGCCTTTATTGTATATAAGGTGTTGTTGATTAGAAGGATAGGAAAACAGAAATACAGTACAAATCGTCTTAAATCTAGGCTTAGTCTATATTCCTTATAAAAACTCACCAAACCGATTTAGGCCACCTTTGGAGTGAGTCAGACCGTCTGTGCCGCGCCGCCCGGCGTCCCGCCCAGCCGGCAAAAAAGGCTACTCCCCTTCTCCCCACCCCGGAAGTCCCAAAAAACCCGGCAGGCAGTCTGACATGCGCAGCAGGCGCACTGTACCTGGCAGGCAGTCTGACATGCGCAGCAGGCGGACTACCCGGCAGGCAGTCTGACATGCGCAGCAGGCAGACTGTTCATCTCCTCCCCAAAAGGGTGGTCCTTGAAAAACTGGCGTCTTTCAGTTATCCTAACCGACTGTTAAAAACTTTCATATTTTACCACATTTCCCCCCTTTGCTTCCTCAAGAAACGGAATGTTTCCTTGATGGAACAGTAAAAAGAACATAATAACTTTTGCTGACTAATAATATGCGAACAACAATACAGAAAAGGAAGAGAGGAAAGTTTTTGTCCAGAGGGGCGATTTTTTTTTTTTTTTTTTCCTCATGAACCGACGCTTTGACATTAGTCTTGCAAAGGGAGAGCCTCTGCAGAGAGTACATGTTACAGATAGTATATAACAGAAAGGAGATAGTAAAAGCTAATAAAGCAAAACAGTTCATATAAAGTCTCTGAGTTCTCTTGTCTTCTTGAAGTGGTAAGATGTCATCAGGAGGAAACTGGATTCTGGTCTGGAAAACTGGATTCTGGACTCTGGTCTGGATTCTGGATTCTGGTCTGGATTCTGGACTCTGGTCTGGAAAGCTGGATTATCTTCTTTAACTGTTTGAATTGCTGTATTTTTAAAACCTTAGCATAGCATTGTCAATGATCAAATTAATAAATTCCATTACATTCCCTCCTTTATATGGTTAGACTTGTAATAGAGGGTTGAGGTAGTTATGCAATGTGTAACACTTTTTACCACCATGTGTCTGGATCAAAGCCAAATTTAGTATGTGTTCATGACACCTGAAAATGTTATGGAAAGGTTATCATACCATATCTCATGGTTCTGAGACAGCCAGTGATTGTGCTAGGCCACAGGTGAGAATATATGTGCAACAAAAGGAGAGACAGGTATACGTAAGTCCATGGTTTGCTTATGATGGTGACTATGTAGAGCACAATTACTAGGCACAGTCCAGTATTCATCCTCTCTCCCTCCTAATTTCCCCAATTCTCTGCATGCCAAAGTGGCAGGGGTTTCTGAATTGTCATTGATCTTTCTAATGCTGTCATAATGTTCTTTATGGTAGAAAATGTGGAGTTCTGTAGCATCAGTTTTGTCTGTGCCACTGATTTTCAATAAAGGCTGATTTAATTGATGAACCACAACATTCAGCTGATGCTGCTTAGCAAATGCTACAATTGAATCATTTCCTCCCCACTTTCCAAATTTCTTTAATTCATCAACATATTCTTCAAAAGGGGAGTCATTTACTATAAAAGACTCAAACTCTTGTCTATGGTTAATCATATAAGAAGCAGCTTCTTGTCTGTGTCTGAGATGATTTCTACAGTGACCTTCTAGCTGGTCTGCTAAAGCCCTAAAAAGGCAATTTCCGTCTCCTGATACTTTACGAAGACTGAGTCCCAAAGCATTTAACTGATCAGTGGGATTATTAAATGGGAACTGCCTTTTTCCTCTGAACTCTCTTTGCTCTTTAACAGTTGCTATCTTTAGGGTTTTTACCTCTTTAGCGTCTACCTCAGGTCTATCTGAAATCTCTTCACCTATGAATGGTGCAGGCTTTATATGAGAGCAATGAATCCATGAGTCTTTTTCACCAATTTTAATGGCAGTAGGAGTTGTCAATAATACCTGAAAAGGTCCTTCCCAGGCAGGTTGAGTTCCACTGGTTTTCTGAAAATTCTTTACATATATTTTATCTCCTGGGTTGAAGTTATGCAATGAAAAGTCTAATGGTCCTGCCTGGACCACAGCTCCTGCCTCATGGAGTTCACGTAGCCTGGTCTGTAATTCCTGTATATAGGAAGCAACAGAAGTATCACCTCCCACCAGTGATGTATAAACTGGGGAAAAAGTTTTAGCTTGGATAGGAGGGTGACCAAAAAGCATTTCATAAGGAGATATATGAAGTTCTCCTCTTGGTCTACTTCGTAGATAGAATAATGCCAATGGTAGAACATCAGGCCATTTCAAATGGGTTTCAGTACATAATTTGCCAATCATACTCTTAAGCTCTTTATTCATACGTTCGACTTGGCCTGAACTTTGTGGATGGTAGGGCGTGTGGAATTTTGGAGTCACTCCCAAGAAAGAATAGATTTGGGATAAAATCGAATCAGTGAAATGTGTGCCTTTGTCAGAATCGATGCGGGCTGGTGGGCCAAAACGAGGTACTATCTCTTTAAGAAGAATTTTGGCAACAAAGGCAGCTGTGGCTCGGGGGCTGGGAAAGGCCTCCACCCACCGAGTGAGCTGATCAACTATAACAAGGCAAAATTTATAATGTCCTGCTTTTGGCATAGTAATATAATCAATTTGTAAGTGCTCAAAAGGTGTATATGCTAGAGGACGCCCTCCATAAGCTTTGGCCTTAAAAGCATACTGATTATAAGACTGACATGTGGAGCAGCCCGAGCAGATTCGAGATGCTGTATTAGTCACACCTGGTGCTATCCAGGTTCTCTTAATAGAGTCTACAATGCCTTGTGTACCAAAATGGCCTTTTCTGTGAACAGAGAGGCATACCTGGTGGTAGAATTTCCGGGGAAGAAATGGCTTACCTTCCGGAGACACCCAGATGCCATTGATCTGTTTCGCCTTAAATTTCTTTTTCCACTTTTCTACTTCAGAATCGTCATAGGTTAGGTTGGAAGGAATATCCTCAGAAGGTGAAAGGTTAAATACATGTTCAGGAGCTTCTAATGCAGCTAGCTTGGCTGCAGAATCGGCTCGTGCATTTCCCTTTGAAACAGGATCACTATTCCCTGTGTGTGCAGGGCAATGTACAACGGCTAGGGAAGAAGGCAGTTTTAGGGCATCTAAGAGGTCCTTGATAAGGTCCCCATTGGCAATAGCCTTGCCCGAGGATGTTAGAAAGCCTCGTTGACGCCAAATCATACCAATAAAGTGGCATATGCCAAAGCCATATTTCGAGTCAGTAAAAATGGTGGCACTCTTATCTTTAGCTATATTACAGGCCTGTGTAAGAGCCACAAGTTCAGCAGCCTGTGCACTAAAATGGGAAGGCAGAGAAGCTGCCCAGAGGGTGTCATAATCAGAAACTACAGCAGCTCCAGTAAAACGGGTTCCCTCTCTCATAAATGAGGAACCATCTGTATAGAGGACAAGATCAGGATTTTCTAAAGGTGTATCAAAAAGATTGTCACGGGGTTTTTCAGCCATATCAACTAAAGAAGCACAGTCATGCAACGGTTCCCCCGAGAATGGTAAGTTAGGGAGTAGTGTTGCTGGATTAAGAACTGTGCAGCGTTTTAAAGTGATATTCTCATTACCTAACAGGGTTATTTCATACTTAGCCAGCCTTTGATCTGAAAAGGCTTGTGTCCTGTGACGTAGTAAGAGAGCCTCCACTTCGTGAGGGCATTGCACAGTTAGAGGGTTACCTAGGACCAAATCAGAGGCTTTTTCTACCAAAAGCGCTGTGGCCGCCACTGCTCTAAGGCAAGGTGGCGCTCCAGCCGCTACAGGGTCCAGCTGAATTGAATAGTAGGCTATAGGACGTTGGTTAGGCCCCAGTGACTGAGTCAGGACTCCAGAAGCCACCCCCCTTTGTTCATGCACAAAGAGAGTGAAAGGCTTACTATAATCTGGCAGTCCTAGGGCAGGTGCTGATAACAAGGCCCGTTTTAATTCTTTTATGGCTGAGAGATGCTGGGGATCCAACTGTAAACTGTCTGGAACAGAACTTTTTGTAAGAGCTATGAGGGGTTTAGTAATTTCACCAAAAGAGGGTATCCATTGTCTACAGTACCCAGCTGCTCCCAGAATGGCTCTCAACTGCCTCTTAGTAGTGGGGGCAGAGAGTTGTTGAATGGCCTGGACTCTCTTAGAAGAGACAGAGCGAGTTCCAGCAGCCAAAATAAATCCTAAATATTCTACCTGGGGCAAACACCATTGTACCTTTGTCTTGGAAACCTTGTGTCCTCTCTTGTGCAGCTCCAGCAGTAAGTGACGGCTATCTTCCTGACAAATTTCAGCATTAGGAGAGGCCAAAAGTAAGTCATCAACATACTGTACTAGTATGGAGCCCTTAAAGGTAATAGAGGCCAGATCCTGCTGTAAAATTTGGGAAAATAATGTGGGACTGTCTACAAATCCCTGTGGGAGTCTAGTCCAGGTCCACTGTCTATTTTTCCAGGTAAAAGCAAATAAATATTGGAAGTCCTCATGTACTGGTATGGAGAAAAAGGCAGAGCAAAGGTCTACCACTGTGAAACATGTAGATTCATAGGGAATCGATGAAATTATCGTAGCCGGGTTTGGAACTATGGAATGTCTAGGAATAACATAATTATTAATCGCTCTAAGATCTTGCACAAAACGATAAACAGGTTTACCATCTGGCCCAGGCTTGGGTTTTTTAACTGGCAAAATGGGAGTATTGCATGGAGAGTGATGACATGGAATAATAATACCCTGGCTTTTCAAAGCCTCAATTATAGGGGTGATCCCTTCTATTGCTTCCCTAGACAATGGATACTGTGGAATGGAGGGGGGTGGTCCCCCCTTAACTTTAAAGGTAACAGGCATGGCAGACTTAAGGAGCCCCACCTCATTAGGGGATGAGGCCCATAAAGACTCAGGAATGTCAGAGGGGATTTTGGATACCTCCCCTGCTGTTCCTTGAGCTTCTGTAAGTAAAATTGGTAATAAATGAACAGTATCCTCTGGCAATTGTAAGGAGACAGCCCCATCTGGAGCACAAGATATGGTTGCTCTAAGCTTGCAAAGGAGATCACGACCTAATAAATTTACAGGGGCATCAGGCATGAGTAAAAATGAATGTTCCACTGTTAAGGGCCCCATAGATACCATGCGAGGATTCAATTTTGCCACTCTCTGGCTCTTTCCTGAGACTCCCACTACATTCAAAAATCCTACAGGTCTACACCCAGCATCTGGTTTGCTTACTAATACTGATTTAGAGGCTCCTGTGTCTAGCAGACAATCATAATAAGTCTCCCCCACTTTTAAGGTGACATGTGGTTCATTACTCTGGGGAGGTGAATGGACTGGCACAAGTGCATTCAAAAAATCCGGATCTGGGAATATATGGCTTTCATTATCTATGTTCCATTCCTCCCCAAGACACCATCATTCCTGTGTCCTCTTCTGAGGGGGGTCTTGGTTACCATTATTCTGGTACTGCCTTTCTGTATTCCTCCAAAAAGATCTATTTCTATTTTGATTTCGCCTGTAATTAGAATTAGAATTTCTTCTCCAAGTCCTACATTCTCTCAATTCATGCCCCTCCTTACGACAGTAACAACACACCTTAGTGTCCTTGTTCCGGTGTCCACATGGCTGACTAGGAATCGCTGGTGCCAGAATGCTCTGTTTAGGGTGATCTGGATCTTCCTCACGTGAGTCAAAGACATAATTTGCAAGTTCCTTAATTCTATCTACTGAGAGATTTCTCCAGTCTGGACATTGTTTCAGAAAGTATCTGCGTATTTCTGGCAGTGAATTATAAACAAATGTGTTGAGAATGATACAGGAATCTCTTAAATCTACTGGATCCAATCTGGTGTACTGTCTAGCGGCCTCACAAAGTCTATCATAAAATCTGTTTGGTCTTTCATTAGCCTCCTGAGGTAGGCTTAAAAATTTCTGCCAGTTTTCCGGTTTTCTAGAGCAAGATTCCATTCCCTTCAGAAGTGTTTCTCTAGCATCTTTTAATCTTTGGAAATCCCTATCATCATTATAATTCCACTCTGGATCCTTTAGAGGCCATTCCACATCGGCCTTACCTTTCGCAACAAGGGCATTTCCTGCTGAGATAATATCTGTAATCTCAGTTGGGGACAGTAAAGTTTCCAAAAGGCAAGTAACATCAGCCCAACTGGGTTGATATGCATTAAATATAGTCCTTAACTGTGAAATTACAGTGTTTGGATTTTTCTCAAAACTAGGGATGATTGATTTCCATGCGCTCAAGTCACTTGGTCTAAAGGGGCTATATTTTCTGACTTGAATTGGCACTCCCTTCTTACTATGTTCTATAGCTTCCTGCAGAGGGAGTAGTTTCTGCTGATCTGATTCTGAACTTGGATCATCTCTAGTAGAAACAGCCATTTTGAGGTCTCTCTCCATATGTGAGAGTTTCCCCCACATCATAACAATGATAATAACAAAAACAATGATAATAACAAAAACAAAAAAAAAACAACAAAAAAAAATAAAATCCTTAGTCGTATGAACTATGGATGTGGTATTAAAAGGTATTTCAATTGCAGGCATAAAATTTCTACTTATATTAAACGTATTTTCCCAAAGATTCTCACGTATACTATTATACAAAAAACCTTTTGCTGCCTGAATGAGGAAAAAACCAATAATGTTATGAAGGACCATTGAGTAAACTATTCCTCTAAGTCGGGATGTTATGCTGTCCCAATACATTCCGATGAGAAAAATCAAAGGGATGGTAGAATATTCTAGCATCTTGCCCTTTAAACTGGGCTGGCTTTTCTGTTTAAAGCAAGACTTTTAGAGGCTTAAAGTCTTTAAGGGAGATTAGACAAAGGGAAAGTCCGCGGGGGGGGGGGGGGGGGGGGGGGGGGGGTGTATTTGGAAAATCCACCGAATTAGCCGGCTTATGGCCAAACTAGGGAGGGTGGGAGGGTCCTTAAGGTCCCTTCGGGGTCGCCAAACTGTGAGATTTAAAATTGGATATTAGATCATAAATCTCCCCTACTTAACCCTTCCCTTAACTCATCTCCCAGACTAGTAAATGGAAGAAGCTTCTGGTTTTCTAGATAGAGCCTTTATTGTATATAAGGTGTTGTTGATTAGAAGGATAGGAAAACAGAAATACAGTACAAATCGTCTTAAATCTAGGCTTAGTCTATATTCCTTATAAAAACTCACCAAACCGATTTAGGCCACCTTTGGAGTGAGTCAGACCGTCTGTGCCGCGCCGCCCGGCGTCCCGCCCAGCCGGCAAAAAAGGCTACTCCCCTTCTCCCCACCCCGGAAGTCCCAAAAAACCCGGCAGGCAGTCTGACATGCGCAGCAGGCGCACTGTACCTGGCAGGCAGTCTGACATGCGCAGCAGGCGGACTACCCGGCAGGCAGTCTGACATGCGCAGCAGGCAGACTGTTCATCTCCTCCCCAAAAGGGTGGTCCTTGAAAAACTGGCGTCTTTCAGTTATCCTAACCGACTGTTAAAAACTTTCATATTTTACCACACTACCAGCAATATCTAACTTTCTATTTATTGATCTATATACTGCTATATGAAGCAAGTTGGCTGAGCAAGTAAGACATATATGTGTATATACATACCTAATATATTTATAGACACATATGTGTGCATATGTATGTATGTACACGTGTGTATGTGGGTATACACACACTCTTCTTGTCTCTCCATCCCCTTTTTATTTCTGCCCTCATATCATCTTCTGGTACCAGTTGTTTGTTTGTGGAATTGTCCTGTCATGCCCAGGGTCCTGCGTGCCATGTAGAATCACACTCACACAATAAATCTACTGTAGCTCCAGACAATTTCTCTCTCATAAGACAGCTTTCATTCTCAAGTGCACATGATTTATTCAGTACAGAACTTCTGCATGTGTTTGGGATTTTTTTTTAGACTATTAATACCAGAATTTATGTATGCTTTTAATTAAAATGCATTCTTTCATAGATCATGAAGATAATATCAGAAATAAAAATAAATCTTTTGGTTGTCAGATAAAATCACAAAACGAATTGACATTTATGGAGTAGAACTTCTTTGTATACTCAGAAAATGTGGAGATAATGTGGAGATATGTCCCCAAAGCCCTTCACCTTCCTATTTCAAGTGTATTCTTTTAAAAACACAGTGAGCTTTTGATTATTTGATTGTACTGGGGGCAATGAAAAGCACAATCTATTGCAATACACGTAGAAACACAAATTCATGCCTACTCATATACAAAATTCTCTCAATTATCTGCCTCACCAAATCTTTTGCCAAGAAAATTAATAGAGCAAAGTATACCAAGGTGTTTTTAACTCTGCTCTATCCCTAGCCCATACTCTGGTGATGGTACTAACTACAGTAAAAACATCCAAATGATGGGCAGTATGATCAGGGGTGTGCTGGTTAAGTGTTCCACCTCTTTGGGGGGAAAATACATGCAACTTTTATGTTTATTCTGCATTAATAATGTTTTATCTATCACTTTCTTATGTCTAGATAATTGACCAAGCCCTAAATCAAGCTCTAATTTGTAGAATTTGCTGATTTTGAAGATTTAGATGCTCACATTGAAAATTTGACAATCAACTCTTGGAACCATGATGAGCTGGCTCTAGCACATAATTATCAAAAAGAAAACAAAAAGAAAAGGCATAGTAACTTACTAGAACATCATGGCTTGTTTCTTCAAAAGTTAATTCTATCTATTTAACTTTATTGGTTCAAGAAACTATGGTTTTGTGGGTGGGTTTGAATATGAGTACTCCTGTGTAGGGGATACAAGCAAACTCTAGGTCTTAGCAAATGATCTTTCTGAATGGCTAAAATTTTTATAAGTCAACATCCTGTGGCTCACCTTCCAGTCATCAGCATCCCAGAACCTAGTTAAGATAATCTCCATTCAAAAAACCCCAAATCTACCACAAGGTACATAATCAGTCCAATTCAATAAATATTTATCAATGCCTACTATGTGCCAGGCACTGTTCTAAGCACAACAAATAAAAAAAAACAAAAAAATGAATGAATGAATAAATAAATGGGCAAATAAAAATAAATGAATGAACGAATGAATGGATAAGAGAAAGAAATACATTCCCTGCCCCTCAAAGAGCTTACAATTTAATAGGAGAAGACAGCACACAAAGGGAAGCTGAAAAGGGGAAGGCAAGTCACTTGGAGGTTCCTAGTGTGGGGCTATTATGCTCCATGGAGTTGAAACCCAACAGAGCTACCCATGGAAAATGGAGAGTTACCTAGAAAATTCAAATCTGAGCCCTCTCTCAAGGTAAGCTTTGGGGCTATTCTGGCAGCAAACACTGGCATGGGCTCCCATCCCTGGACCTCCGGGGACTCACCTTTCACCAGGTTTGACTGCCAACAAACTAGTATGAACTTCCAGCCTTTCTGAAGTCCACAAGGTCAGAACTATTTCCAATACTCCTTCATCTAAGAAGAAGAAAGAATAAACAAAATAGGGATAGTAGCAGCAGCAAAGTCATGAGCTTCATGTCTCTTGGGGAGAAGATAGTAGAGCAAGGACACCGGCATTAGCTCTCAGCCACAGCAGAGCCCTTTGCTTATAGCTTCATACTGGCTTTGAGTGAGAGTTAGGGTAGGTACCCCTACAGGTTTACACATACTACAGGTTGAGGCAATTTTCAGACATTCAAGTGAAAGTCCAAAAGTTGCACAGGGCATGATCATCTTTAATACAGATGTGGTATTATACTATTGTCTGTGGAGTCAGAGGGTTGATAACTCATAGGTTTCTTAGCCCAAACTAAGTATGAATAAAAGACCTGATAACTTTCAAGTGAGAATTTATTTGATCTGCTAGTCTGGAGAGTGGGGTAAGGGAGAACCTGAGCACTTCCTTGATCCCATCCAGGTAATAACATTTCTATTTCTTTTGAGTTTATTGTTTCCTTATTTTAGGTGAAAGGACAACCTGAGATGGGAGCGCCCAGGCAGCTAGTGAGTTTGAGTAGCCCATCAAAACTGACTGGATGTCTCACTGACAACTGGAGTCCTCCAGAGGATAACTACCAACAACAGAGGAAGTATCTGGAAAGAGAAATGGAAAGACAGTTCTGCAAAGTTATCGGCAGTTTCAGGGATCATGACCCAATACCACCACCCATGACAGAGAAGAATACTGGCTATGCACCCTAGAAGAGCGCCAGTCCTTGGAATCCAGCAGAGAACTAGTCAGTCAATAAATATTAATTAAGCACCTACTATGTACCAGGCACTATGCTAAGTGCTAGGGATAGGAAGAAAGGTAAAATAGTCCTTGCTTTCAGGAAGCTCATAGTCTAATGGAAGAGACAACAAGTAAACAACTCTGTAGAGATAAATCACATCCAGGAATAATTAGAAATAATCAACAGACAGAAGGCATTAGAATTAAGGAGGACTGAGAAAGGCTTCCTGGAGGAGGTAGGATTTTAGCTAGGATTTGAAAATATGCAGGAGAGATGAGAAGGGAGAGCATTTCATGAATGAGGAACAATCAATGAAAATGCCCAGAGCAGGGAGATGGAACATCTTGTGGGAGAAAGGACAAGGAGACCAGGATCACTGAATCACAGAGAATGGGGGCGGTGTAAGGTATAAGACTGGAAAATGGGGAAGGGGAAGTTATGAAGATCTTTAGATACCAAACAGAAGATTTTATGTTTGATCCTTCAGGTGATAGGGAGCTACTGTACATGTTTCACTCCCATTAAACTTTAAATTTGAACTCACTTGTGTAAGAACAGACTATGCCTCTAGGTGTGTGGGAAATAATTTTAAACTACTGTTCTTGCTATACCTTCTCAGTAAATGTTTTTTTTGTAAAAACTAATTGATGTCAATTGGTTTATTAATATTAGGTGGTACAGGGGGGCAGCTAGGTGGTGCGGTGGATAAAGCACCGGCCCTGGATTCAGGAGGACCTGAGTTCAAATCCAGCCGCAGACACTAGACACTTACTAGCTGTGTGACCCTGGGCAAGTCACTTAACCCCCATTGCCCACAAAATAATAATATAATAAAATAAGGGTATTCTTTAAAATATATATATTAGGTGGTACATCTAATAAGATCATTATTGGAAACAGCATTATTTGAAACCAGGGTGATTAGAAAGATGGTTGTGCTCTCGAAAATAATAGGAAAGTTAGGAAGAGGGATGGGTTGGGAATGGAGATGGAGATAATGAGTTCAGTTTTGGACATGTTGAGGTGAAGAAATCTATGGGACATCACATTTAAGATGTCTACTAGGTAGTTGCAATGTGAGACTAGAGGTCAACAGAGGCTGGATAAATAGATTTGAAAATCATCAGCATAGATGTGATAATTGAATCCATGGGAGGTGATATCACCCAGTGAAATAATTACACAAGGGAAATGAACAGCACAGGGCAGAGCCTTGGGGCGGGAGTGGAGTAGAGAGGGGAGGAGCCTACTACAGTTAGCTGGTGTGCCTTGAATAAAGATCCAGCAAAGGAGGCTGAGAAGGAACAGTCAAGAAAGAGGTCAGGAGATGGAGGCTGCAGAGAGATTATGAAAGATAAGGATTTAGAAAAGGCCATTAGATTTGGCATATCTAGCTCTCACTTCTAAATACAATGTTCCTGCTCAAAGCATAGCAACCTTTCATTCATTGTGCTAATTTGTAAGAGAGTTGCCATTATTTTATACTTTTAACCTTTCGGGTTCAATATTCAAAAGAATTATTAATCATTCAAAAGAACTGAACTTACGTTTAGGAAATGCTGCTATAAGAGGAGGTAGAGGCATTAATGGCATGGTCTAAGTTACAGGATTAAGCTTAACCATATATTTATTTGATATATAATTAGTCACAAAATTTTCAGCCTTCCTTTTTCTTAATAAAAATATACTTCTTTATATGATTTAAACAAAACCTTGTTAAATATGCTATGTGTAGAAAAATGGTTAAAGAAAAAAATCTAAGGTACAATTTGGGACCTCTTTCACTAAGTCTTAACAGTGTTCATCACTGTTTGATCTCAATAGGGTCTTATCCTTATATTCGAACTCACCCTGCTTGATATATTAAGCAGGTGACTCAAACCATTAAATATATGTACTGGGACTCATCAGTCCTGGAATAAATGAAAATTAAATATAGTTTGTGAATAATGTACTACAATAATTATTTTAATAATTACCATTGAAATTCTCCAAAATTTTATTTTATATTACGAAGTTTCATGGCAAATTGTTATGTATTGGTGGCACCTGTATTATTGTAATTAAATTGGAGCTGGTTTCCATTATGAAGCCTCGGGTAACAATTTTGATATTCTAACAATTTCAATTCGCCTAAAGCTTAAATTTAATAAGCTGCTAGCACAGATGGGATTGCTTTTTTAAAGTGAAAAAGTGATTAAAATCTTTACTGTTTTCTAATCATTTTGCTATTTTAAAAATCAAATTAATCCTTCTGATTTTACCCCCTTTCTTCAGAACCTAGCATCTAAACCACAAGACTTTCGTTTAAATAGTCATCTTTGGCATGGCCCAATTCATCCAGTTTTGTGAACTTTGGAGAAAGGCAGAGTATATTGAGTCCAAATCCCTGTCAGGCCATAAGGATGCCCTCAGAGGCAAGCAGAGGAAGAAAATATGTATGCTGGGCACCCCGGAGGGATTTGAATGAGGAATTTCAGAGTTCAAGTCAGGATCTTTCCCAGGATTTAGACCATACAACACAAGAGGGAAACCATAGATCTCTCTCCCTCCCTCCCTCTCTCTCTCTCTCTCTCTCTCTCTCTCTGAGTGTGTGTGTGTGTGTGTGTGTGTGTGTGTAAGACAAGCAAAGCAGATTGGAATAAGAGCATTTACCACTTGCCAGGCCAAGGTCAAGGAACCCTTGGAGATATAAAAGAATTGGACAAGAACCTAAGAATCAGCCACAGTGGAGGATAATACTTGTTTGCTCACAGATTTCTGGGAGATGTCTGTTCTTTAAGCTCTACTCTCCCAAGAGAGGCTGATGATACTCAGCTAGCACTGCCAAATATTTTGCAAGCTGTTGTGAGACAACTTATTCTCAGTATTTCTTTTTTAAAGGCTGTTGGTTTTTTTAAAGCAGTTATCAATTTTAAGAAGTAATTGCATTTCATAATTTATGATAACAGCACCAATCCCCTTTTACTTAGAGGCAATTTAACTTCTTCATAACAATGTCAACACAATCTATTAGGATGAAATTGCAATGTAAAAAGGAACCAGTACAGTTATTTCTTCAGGATTTTCTATACCAATGGGACTTTAAAATGAAGTTTAAACATCAAAGTCATTAAACATTAAGTCTATTTCCAAAATTTAATTTTGTAAAATAAGATTTGAAATAGTCATTGAATGTGTTGATACTAGCAAGATTAATGAATAAGTTTAAAATCCAGGAATTTTGTTACCCAGGAAGCAAATTTCCTTGCTTTCAAACATTTTTAATGGGATTAGTTAAAACTAATGATTACTTAAGTATAGATCATAAGATGTTATTTATTAAATATCTTATTCTTTAGAATACTTCATCTAAACTCTGGACAAGTCAAATTAATTTTTCATAGTCTTGTAGTATAAAATTATAATAAAACGGGGCAAAATTATTCTCCTGAGTTATGAGATGGACATCTCTCATTTGAACATGTTTAATATCTCATTGCCTCATCTTTAGAGTTCATGGTCAAATCTAATACCATACTAGAATATTTGTTACAAGTTTTCTACAAGAGATCTTAAAACTGAAATCCTATTATTTTTATATTTAGATGAAAAACATTTCACTACTAAATAAGTCTAAATTAGTCCTGTAATAGTATTAAAATATAACATTATTATAAAACTTCATATTCATCCCTGTGAAATTTTATCTTCTTAAATTTGAACCAATGTCCTGTCAACAATTTTGGGGATCCTGACCATCATACACAAAGTAGGTCTTAAAACTCTGTAAGCCTGCTCCAAAGTTTGTTAGTTTGAAACAGATTTTGCAAGCCTGTCTTATCAGAACATTTTTATTCCCTAACCCTTCTGTAGGTTCTTAAACCATTATTCATACCTCCTTCCAGCCCTGGCCAAGACAAACCTAACTTAAGGTTTAAGTGAGTCAAAGAATAAAAAATGAATTTTTAAAGAAGGAAGTCAATTGGCAGAATAGTTTGACCACTTCAACGTTCCTATGACCACTCCTTACAGAAGCAACTCTGCCAACTATCCATGAACAGCATCACATCACATCTAGCGAGAGGGGAGTAAGATGGGAATACAGACTCAATTCCTTCAGAGGCAGCCCATTTCATTTTTTAAGACGGCTCTATTTGTTGTTATTGTTGTTTTGTTTGTTTTTGTTTTTTCGTGGGGCAATGAAGGTTTAAGTGACTTGCCCAGGGTCACACAGCTAGTAAGTGTCAAGGGTCTGAGGCCGGATTTGAACTCAGGTCCTCCTGAATCCAGGGCCAGTGTTCTATCTACTGCACCACTAGCTGCCCTCTATTTGTTTTTAAGCTAACCTCCCTACCAAAAATGTAAAGCTATCAGTAAAACTTGTTACCTGCTGACAGCTGTCATGTCCCATCCTGAGTCTACTCTAAGCTAAGTGTCTTTAGGTTCTTTAGACAACCCTTTAATGGCATGAACTCAAGTGTTTCACAATAAGTCCCTCTTTTTTTTTTTTGTGGGGCAATGGGGGTCAAGTGACTTGCCCAGGGTCACACAACTAAGTAAGTGTCAAGTGTCTGAGGCCGGATTTGAACTCAGGTACTACTGAATCCAGGACCAGTGCTTTATCCAGTGCGCCACCCAGCTGCCCCAATAAGTCCCTCTTAATGCAACCTGAAATTGAATTAAGTTTCTTTGTTTTCATGTCACACTGTTGACTCATTAAGTTGGCAGTTCACTAAAGTACTCATAACCTTGTCAGTGCAACTGTTGTCTAACCATACCTCCCCTGGATTACACTTACAGAAGTATTTTTTTTAACCTGTGTAAAACTTTATATTCATTCCCCATGAAACTTTATGAAATTTGATCCAATATCTTGTCAATGGCTTTGGGGATCCTGACCATCTTTTAGTATTTATGTCCTCTTCAGATTTGAAAGTATGGCACCTATGTCTTTACATAAGTCACTGATTTTTTTTTTAAAAAAGGGCACCACTAGAGACTGCCTTCCAAACTGACAATGAATTGCTAATGACCACTTGTGGGGTACAACTGTTGAACCAATTCCAAATCAAACTAACTATTCTATTGTCTGGACTTTATCTGTTCCTCAAGAATCACATGAAAGACTGTCAAATGCTTGCCTAAAATCTAGGTAAACTATTAACAGTGTTCTTCTGATCTACAAATCTGGCAACTGTCAGGAAAGGGAGTTCCTGGGGGGAAGAGGGAAGATTTTTCTTTTTCTTTTGTCATTTCTTTTTTCTGTCAGAGCTTTCACAGTACTCATCCTACTTAATTTTGCATCTCTGTCACTAATCTACTCTGTGACTTCGGATAACTAACTAATTGAATTTGTTTGGACTATAGTTTCTTTAACTGTAAAATGAAGGAGCTGGAATAGATAATCTATAAGATTTAATGGTTTACATCACATTCTAGATGAAGCTGGATAACACTAAGACCTCAGTTGTCATTAACAAATTAACATCAACAAATCATTACAATATACTGAGCTAAAGTCTCTTTAGTCTCTCTTAAATAGAAGACCCAGTCATCCCTCCATATAGAAATGTATGCTCATATGGCAGGGGGAGGAGTGAGATTACTCCCACGAGACTCCATTGCTCTTGTTTCATACATTACCAGGTGCATGGCCTAGTGTAGACCAGCCTCACATCAAGAGAATGACAACCTTTTTGCACTCTCTGGCTTATTACACTCTAATCTCAGAATAAAACTCTGTGGAAAATATCTTAAATAAAGTTTAAATATGACCAGTAGTATGCTCATAAATGTTTAACAACCAGGTCTGGGAGTGAAGGGTGAGGAGGGGGAGATGCATGACATGCTTTTAAGTTTAATCTGCATCATTAACATTTTCTCCATCATGTCATTAAGTCTAAACAATCAGCAAAACAATAAATTAAGCCTTGATTTGTAGCATTTGACTATTTCTGAGGTGTAAATGCTTTCAATGGAAATTTGACAATCAGCTCTCAAGAGATGATACTAGTTTGTTCCACCATGCCATTGGCTCGAGTCTAGGATCTCCGTTCAGAAGAATTAGAAGCATTCCTTTTATAAAGGACCTCAATATGCAAAATCAATCAGATGTAAGATTGCCATTTATTTCCCCCATACAAAAAGAAATGATTAAAATACAAAAGACTGGTAAGCATGTATTGAAAATACTTAAAACATAAAGCAGTAACCCATGACTACTATTTGACTTTACCTCCTGGGAGATAAAGACTACTAAGAGATTTCTGGGACTGCTAAATAAATACAGTATAATACCTTTACCTCTGACACATGTTGCACATGCAACCAATAAGTCCAGTTCTGGCAGGTCAGCGAATGGGTTGGGCTTTGAAGACCATCTCCTGCTTGAACTTGGAAAAGTTGCTGCCAAAGCTAGAGACATTGACTCAAGAGTATTCCTGTGTCCAGGGAAAGAAATACAGAGCAGAAGACGTAGTCAGACACTTGAGGTCTCATCTCAGGTTTGTCTGGGCAAACCCATTTTTGCTGCCGTGTGTATAATGATCATTGCTGTCATGGGGAGAGGAAAGAGTTCTTCCCTTTGCTGTTTTCTGGGAGCCCAAAGAAGAGGCTGGGTAATACCAAAGCAAGATCACCCCAAAAAGCGACATGAAAGCAACTGATTCCTTCACTTTGAGGTCAAGTTCATCAAGTGAGTGAACCCAATCTATAAGAAACTAGAGCAAAGTCTTCCTATGGACAAGGACTCCTCATTATCTGTAAGGGTTTTTTTTTTAATCTTAGAAACTCATCTAGTAGCTGAGATGTTGATTACAATCAATCCCAAGTACTTAATCCATTTTAGAGGGTTTCATGTATGTTTGGACATCATTTGAGTTTGTTTTTTGAGTTAGGCTACTTCCACATCCTATTGTCAAGTGGCTTTGTACCTCCATTTACAATGCCTGATGGTTTTTCAGGGATTTAATAGAGAAAATTGGGGTGTCATATTTTTTTCAGGGACCTGTGGAGGGACTCTGTCCAGACTTCCATCAGTTTTCCCCTCTATGTTGGCAAAGGATTTTTTTTAGAGAGAGGTATGGTTTGTCCCATGTACTAGAGAGACCTACAGGTGGAAATTTCACCCAAGACAGTTTGATTTCTTACCTGAGGTCCCAGGCCTTCCATATGGTGGTTATGGATATTAAACATACCCCCATAAAGAAGAATAAAACAAATCAACAATATTTTTTAAAGTTCTCATAAATTGTTGTGTTGTTGTTCAGTTGTATACAACTTCATAACCTCATGGGACACCAGGTCTATCTATCTTCCATTGTTTCTTGAAGTCTGTCCAAGTTCATGTTTCTTGTTTCCATGACACTATCTACCCATCTCATCCTCTGCTGTACTTTTTTTGTCTTGTCTTCCATCTTCCTGAACATCAAGGCCTTTTTCAGCAAGTCCTGTCTTCTCATTATGTGTCCAAACAATTTAATCTTCAACTTCAACATCTGACCTTCCAGTAGACAGTCTGAATTAATTTCTGTTTGCCTAATATTTACAATAGCCTGTCCCAACCTGAAAACAAAAACTAGGAAAAAATTTTAAATTACATTTAAAAACTGGAAAAATTAATAAAAACTAGTGAAAGATAAAGAAAAGGAAAATAAAAATGAGCTCTTCCCTCTGAGACAGAAAGTTTAGTCATAAAAAGCTCCCAAAGAACATGACATTCTTCCAAGAGGTATAGGGGACTTGGAACTGTCACCCCCTAACCCTAAGATAAGAAACCAAAATTATTTTGGTGAAAATTCCACTTATGGCTCTCTCCATTACGTAAGAAAATACATACCTTTTTCCAGAAAATATCCTGCCACAATGTTTAGGGTAGTCTAGATGGAAATCTGTATAAAATCCTCCCAAAGAACACTGCAAAAAATTCTCTCCAATCCCAAGAATCCCCAAATGGTTCCTGAAAAAAAAAAAAGGCTTTGGAAATGAAGGTAAAAACTCGCCCAATAATCAGACAAGTATGCTAGCTTAAAAAGAGAGCAAACTGCTCATTTTAAGATTGTCTAAGAATTGTGCTGAATGTATAGCTGAACATTACGTGGCATTCAGGACCTGTTGAAAACTGTGTGAATGTTAATAAGACTCTTTAGATTGGTGGACTAAGTGAGGCACTTGAAAGGACAATACTTGAGCCTCTATCATCTACCCAGAGAACTTTCCAGAACTGAAGATATATGGAGATATGTCAAAGTTATAACAGTGGATCTGTAATGGATGGCAAATATATCACTAGACAGAAAGTATAACAGAGATGAGCTCAACCTGTGTCCAGCTTCCAAAGGAATGGATGAGTTTTTTGTCCCCTTAATTAAAAATACATATAACCAGAGGCTCCTAATTTTCCCCTTGATCCCCAAGACTGGAAAGAAGAGGAAACTGTACCACAGAGGACTACCAAATAAGGCAGAAGGAATTACCCACTCAGAAGTTAAAAACAAACAAACAAAACAGAAACAAAAACAAAAAAAACCCTACTCTCACTCCCTCCTCCTCAACCAAAGGAAATCTTGTCACTCCCCTGGAGTTGTAAAGAACTAGAAGACACTCAGATGAAAACACTAACCTCTTATGTTTAGTTGACAAACATTCTAATTCTGTAGTTTTGGGTTTTTTAATTAGAAGGCCATTTAGAGTTGTTCAATGTATTCTTCTGAAATTGGGTTATTTAAATCCTCTATTTCTTCTGTTAATTTGGGTATTTTATATTGTAATAAATATTCATTTATTTAACTTGTTAGGTTTTTGGAACATAGATGGGCAAAATAAATTCTAATACCCTTTATTTCTTCATCTGTTGTATGTTCTTTTTTATTTGGGGTACTTGTAATTTGGTTTTCCTCGTTCTTCTTTTTAATCAAAATAGCTAGTGGTTTATCTAATTTATTGTTTTCTAAATAGTACCTGCTTTTAATGTTTAATTCTACTTTAATTTTGTTAATATCTTCTTTAATTTTAATATTTCTATTTGCGCATTCAATTTTTAGATATTCATTTTCTAGCATTTTAGTTGTATTCTCAATTAATTGATATGGTTTTTTCTCTTTTTTATTAAGAAGAACTTAGAGGGGCAGCTAGGTGGTACAGTGGATAGAGCACCGGCCCTGGATTCAGGAGGACCTGAGTTCAAATCTGGCCTCAGACACTTAACAATTACTAGCTGTGTGACCCTGGGCAAGTCACTTAACCCCAATTGCCTCACAAAAACAAAAAACCAAGAAGAACTTAGAGATATAATTTTCCTTCAAGGGCTGCTAACCTATACCCCCAAAATCTTGAAATGTTATCTCATTGTTATTATCTTTAAGGAAATTATATCTCATTTCTGTGATTTAGTCTTTTACCCAGTAATTCTTTAGGATTGATTTATTTTGTCTCCAAATGATTTTTATTTTTCAGTGGCTTTTTATTTAATTAATTATTATCACATTGTGATACTTTTTACTACTTTGTGATCCATAAAGTATGCATATAATAGTTCTGCTTTTATACATTTACTTGTGAGGATTTTATATACTCAGACATCAACAATTTTTATAAAGGTACCATAAACAGCCAAGTACATGTACACTCCTTTCCATTTCTATTCAGTAATTATCAGAAGGCTAACATATTTAACTTTTAAAGATTTTTTTCATGCCTTTAATTTTTTTCCTTTTTTGTTAGATTTTTCTATAACTGAGAGTAAATTGAAGTACTCCAATTATTACAATTTTATTATCTATTTGTCTTTATAATTAGTTTACTTTTTCTGTTAAGTATTTACAAGCTATGCCATTTTGTTCATAGGTGTTAAATATTGAAGCCAAGTCATCATCTGTTATCTTTCAGAAAATATATAGTTTCCTTCTTTTTTTCTCTTTTAATTAAGTCTAATTTTGCTGTTGCCTTGTATGAAATTATAAATATTATCCTTACTTTTTTGTGCGTTTAGCTAAGGCATAATAGATTTTGCTCTAAATCCTTATTTTAATTCTATTTGAGTGTTTATTTTTATTTTTTCCAAGTATATTTCTTATAAACAACATATTGTTGGATTTTACTTTCTAATCAATTATACTATTTTAATCCTCTAATCAATCCTCCTCTGTTTTATTGGTGAGTTCATCCCATTCATATTCACAGTTATGATAGTTAATTGCTTATTTCTCTCCATTCTGTCCTCTTCTAATTTTTTTTCTATCTGCAGAAAGCTCTCACTATTTATAATGGAAATAAACTAGAATCCTTCCCAATAAATCCAGAGGTGAAACAGGATATCCATTGTTACTACTTCTATTTGACATAATGCTAGAAATACTAGCCATAGTAATAAGAAAAATGAATTGAGGGAATAATCATAGGTTGAAAAAGAAACAAAATTATCACTTTTTAAAAGATAAAATGATGGTGTATTTAAAGAACCCTAAAGAGCCAACTAAATAATTAATTGAAAGAATTACTTCAGCAAACTTGAAGAACACAAAATTAATTCACATGAATTATCAACATTTCCATACAAGATGTCACAAAAGTGTTAGTGCAAGTTTTATGTTTTAATAGTGTTCAGGTTTTTTTGTTTGTTTGGGGTTTTTTTGTATTTTTATTTATTTTATTTTAATCTATGGACTTCAACCTTTCTATCACATAGTATAATAAAAAGATGAAACTGCCTTTTTTAGGTGCATACTCTGTGCACTTACAATGAACTAAGAACTGGAGATACAAAGAAAGGCAAAAGCAATCCCTGCCCTTAAGGAGCTCACATTTCAGGAAAAAAACAACAAACCATATTGTGCATAGAAGAATTTCAAAGAGTAGTAGAAAGCCATTCTTTAAAGGGGAAGGCACCGGCAAGGCCAGGAGAAGAGTAGAGTTAAAAATCTGTACTCCCCACAGCTGCCAAAATAAACTTCCTAAAGCACAAGTCTAATCACATCATCTCCCTACTCAAAACACTTTCACAGCATCTCATTACGTATAGGATGATCACATACACAAGTTCCTCTTAAACTTTTCTTTTTCCTGGTTCATCAGTTGTCTGGGTTGTCTTTCACATAAATCATTTAAGAAGCTCCACTGAGCAAAATGGAAAAGGAGGTTGGTGGAATTGAACTTAGGGGAGTCCTTTTCATGCCTCACCCATAATGCACTGTTTACCGTGCAAATCAGTTGTGGAGCAAGACTGAAAGGGCCCAGGTGGAGCAGATGAAAGCTTTCCTCTAGTAGAATGGCTGCATTTTTGTATCCCCAGCATTTTGTCCACTTTAGGCACTTGTACTCCATTTGTTGAATTGAATTCTTGACCAGAAAGGTCAAAGAGGTGCTACTGCTGCAGAAGCAACTACTTTTCTGGCTTCTTCTGCAGTTTTTGCTGTATCTACTGCTGCGGCAGCTTCAGCTACTTCTGCTTCTGATGCAGCTGCTGCTGCTGCTGCTGCTGCTGCTTCTACATCTGCTACTTCTGCAGCTACTTCTGCTTCTGCTGCTGCTGCTACTTTGTCCCACATTCTTCTTTCTTTTCTGAAGAGGGGAGTACTCACCAACTGACAACAGGTCCAGGGCCAGGGTGCTTACCAAGATGGCAACAGCCAATAGCGTTCAGTTTTGATAGTTTGTAACTACATTAAGACTTTTATGACATACTATGTAATATCAGTAAAACCCAGTAGGAATAGATAGAAAGAGAAATTCCATTTAAGATAAGTAAAGAAGGTACAAAATACTGCATAGTCTACCTAGCAATATACATAACAAGAACTATATAAATACAACTACAAACAAAACTAGCTATAAAAGGTCAGATCATAAACAAATTAGAGAACCATGGAAAAAATTACTTATTAGAAATATAGGGGGAAGCTAGGTGGCGCAGTGGATAAAGCACCGGCCCTGGATTCAGGAGGACCTGAGTTCAAATTTGGCCTCAGACACTTGACACTTACTAGCTGTGTGACCCTGGGCAAGTCACTTAACCCTCATTGCCCAGCAAAAAAAAAAGAAAAGAAAAAAGAAATAAAGATAGGAGAAAAACTCATAACCAAATAAGAAGTAGAGATTACAGAAGATAGAATAGATAATTATGAATACACAATTTTTAAAAAAATTTGCATAAACAAATATAATAAAGCTAATATTAAAAGGGAAAATAATTGGAGGAATTTTTGTAGCAAGTTTCTCTGATAAAGGTCTCACTTACAAGATATATAAAGAACTGATTAAAAATTATAAGAAAAAAAAACATTCCCAAATGGTCTAAAGATATTAACAGATAGTTATCAAGGTGAGAAACCCAGGTTATTTATAACCATATAATAAAATGGTCCAAATCATTATTAATTGGAGAAATAGAAATTAAAGCATTTGAGATTCCAACTCACACCTATCAGAATAGCAAAAATGACAAAAAGAAAATGATAAATATTAAAGGGGCTCTGAGAAAACAGGCACATTGATGAACTGTTGTTAGACCTGTGAGTAGGTACATTCATTCTGGAAAGCAATTTGGAATTGTACATAAAAATTTATAAACAATTCATAGCCTTTGATCCAGCTATACCACTGCTACACCTATTAACAAAAGAGATCAGAGAAAGAGTAAAAGGTCTTTTAAATATAAAAATATTTACGGCAGTTACTTTTGAAGTGGTAAAAAATGGAAAATAAGAGGATATCAAACAACTGACGAATAGTTGAATAAGTTGTGATGTATGAATGTGATGCAGTACTATTGTGCTAAAAGAAATAAAGATATATGGGGGCAGCTAGGTGGCACAGTGGATAAAACACCAGCCCTGGATTCAGGAAGATCTGAGTTCAAATCTGGACTCAGACACTTGACACATTCTAGCTGTGTGACCCTGGGCAAGTCACTTAACCCTCATTGCCCCACAAAAACAAAAGAAAACAAAAAGACATGAAAAGACTTATGTTAACTGATGTGTAGTGATATGAACAGAACCAGAAGAATAATTTATATTATAGCATCAATACTTTAAAAATGAACAATTTTAAGGACTTTTACAAACTGATGAAGAATGAAATGAATACAACTAGGAGAGCAATTGATACAATAGCAACAATTTTGTTAAAACAAACCACTTTGAATATAATATAACTGACAATGATTGATATAGTGAATGACTATTCATGATTCCAGTAGTTTGTTGATAAAACATGTGATCCATTACAAAGCAGTGATTGATTTAAGATGTAGAATATAACACATATTTTTGTATAAAGCCATTGAGGGAATCTGTTCTGCTCGACTATGTATATTTTTATAATAAATTTGTTTTTCTTTTCTTTCCAGTTGGGTAATTGGTGGGACAGAGAGAAAAGAGATTTCTGTTAATTTTTTAATGAATGTGGGGAAATGGTATTATTAATGTAGAATGTCACATACATTTTCAAATGAGGTCACTGTATTATTAGTTTTTCCTAACTTTTATTTTGTTGTGAGAGACCTCTCAGGAAGTATGAGTAATCTGTAAGTGTGATAAAAAAAATCAATAAAACTTAAAAAAGGAGCATATCATCCATTAGAAGGAAGTCCAAGAATTGTCAAAACAGTTGACTATTAGATGATCATGACTATATACAAAAATATTTATAACTGCTCTTTTTGTGGTGGTAAAGGATTAGAAATTGAGGAGATGCCCATCAACTGGGGAATGGCTAAACAAGTTGTGGTATATGAATGTAATGCAATACTATTGTGCTATAAGAAATGATGAGCAGGCAGATTTCAGAAAAACCTGGAAAGAATTCCATGAACTGAAGCTGAGTGAAATGAGCAGAACCAGGAGAACATTGTATATAATAACAGCAGCATTGTGTGATGGTCAACTCTAATAGACTTAGCTCTTCTCAGCAATACAATGATCCAAGACAATTCCAAAAGACTCATGATGGAAAATACTCTCCACATCCAGAAAAAGAACTAGAGAATCTGAATGCAGACTGAAGCATACCATTTTCACTTTGTTGTTGGTTTTTGTTGTTGTTGTTGTTATTGTTTCTTCTTTCTTGTGGTTTTTCTTTTTTGTTCTTATTCTTCTTTCACAACATACCTAATGTGAAAATATGTTTAACATGATTGTATAGTATATCAGATTTCTCACTATCTTGGGGAGACGGGAGGGAGAAGAGCAAGGGAGAAAAATTTGGAATTTAAAATCTTATAAAATGAATGTTGAAAACTATCTTTACATGTAATTGGAAAAAACAAAAGTAAATACTATTTTTAAAAAAGATGATCATGATTATTCACATGAAAGGAAAACCCCAAAGAATTATATTCAAATGGGTAACAAAAGGATATTTCAGAATATGTCCATATTTGTAATAGAACTAAAAAATGTCCCATTTTGATATATGTTACATAGATGTATATTTATTATATGCAACATATGCATATACAACTAATGCTATATACACAGATAAAGATATGTATACCTATATATGTATATGCATGTGTATAATGTGGAGATATTTGATATACCACTATTGGGGTCACTATACATACACATGCATACATTCATGCATATACAAAAATAAGACTTCTGTGTATGTGTATATATATATATATATATATATATATATATATATATATATATATATATATACACGTGTGTACCAACCCCAGTAGTGGTATATCAATAAACAATGAAAGCTGAGTGACCCTAGGAAAGTCACTTAACTACCAAGTGCCCAGGGTAACTCTCTAATTCCACAAATAGCACAACAGTTGCTGATCTGCATTGGTAGAATTTCCTGCCCAGGAATTCCCTATATGAATATATCTCAGCTTTGGATTCACCCAAAAAAATGCTTCCATAAAGCAAGTTTCTTTGCTAATAGCTCTGAATCCATCAAGCATTCCTGATAACAAAACTCACTCAGTTGATATTGCAGAGTTATGAATATATAGTATGACACACCAGAAGTCTTCATCACAACTTGCCAAGAATATTGCAGTAACTTGCTAAGAGGTCTTCCTTCTTCCATTCTATCTTGCCTCCAAACTATCTTTCATAACCCTTCCAGACTTTTTCTCAGGCATAGTGCTGATCACGTCCCTTCTCTGCTTAAGATTCTTCAAAGGTTTCCTATTGCCTCCTGAGTAAAGTTCAAATCCTTTAGTTCAGCATTCAAGATCTTCCACAATCTGGCATCATCCCATCTCGTTAGCTTTATTTCATAATTCTCCCTCTCTACATATACTATCTACATGGAAGTTAGACTTAACTACTCCCTTTCCTCCATACATACTCTGCATTTTTCTACCTCTAGTGCTTATATTGTTGCCTGGAAGGTATACCTCCACCCACTCATTAACCTCCCTAACTTGCTTTGAGTGAATAATAATCATTTTTTTGTTTTGTTCTGGGGGTTTGTTTTTGTTTTTGTTTTGTTTTTTGCAGGGCAATGAGGGTTGAGTGATTTGTCCAGGGTCACATAGCTAATAAGTGACATGTGTCTGAGGCTGGATTTGAACTCAGGTCCTCCTGAATCCAGGGCAGGTGCTTTATCCACTGTGCCACCTAGCTGCCCTGAATAATAATCCTTTAAAACCTACTCAAATGTCACCTCTTCAACGAATTCTTTCCTAACTGCTCTCATTGGGAATGGACTTTTCCCTCCTCAACTCTCACATAGCACTTTGCAGCATTTTGATGTACTTATCATGCTATTAATTTGTATTGCAGCTACTTGTATACAGATGTTTTTCTCTACTGAATTGTAAGCTCCATGAAGTCAATGACTATCATGTCTAATTTTCGTATGTTCCCTAATACCTAGCACAATTTTCTTATTTGTAACAATGACAGTTGAACTAAATGTCCCTTCCAGCATTAAGGTCTATGAGTCAAAAATGTTCCTGATTCTGTCCAGCCAACCAGCTAGAAGTGATTCCTTCTTCTTCAAATCTCTCATGCTGAACAGAGGTTTGACTTCTCATAAGCACATAATCAAATTCTAACTTGTATTATAGTTATTTGTGCACATGTCGCATTCTCTTCTACTATTTTTTCAAGCTCCTTGAATGCAAGAACTGTCATTTTTCATATTTGTATCTTCAGCATCTAAGGACAATTCCTTGCACACAGTAAACACTTAATAAGTATCTATTGAATTGAATTGGACTGAATCAAATATATTTGCCTGCAGCCTTTCAAATCTTATCAAGAGTACTTTAAACTGAAAATGAAGGGGAAAAAGAAAACTGTCCACATATATTTGCCAAGTTGGATACCATAGAAAATAATAATTATAATATTGGAGCAAGAATAGCAATAGAGTACCGGTAATTCATATGAAAAATTATCTTTAAGAAGAAACAGCAATGAAACTCATGGTATATGTATGTATGTATGTATGTACATGTGTATGTGTGCGTATTCATATACACAGAAATATATCAAAGCATAGATAAGATACCATCTGATTATACTCATTTTATTCTTTTTTAACTTCTCTAGCTGTAGTCATTTTAGATTTCTTTTATTTTACCATGCCCCCAGTAAACTCATTATTGGGCAATCTTTTTTTAATACTTTATTTTTTCAAATTACACATAAAAACAATTTTAACATTCATTTTTAAAGTTTTGAGTTCCAAATTCTATACTTCTCTTCCTTCCTACACCCTTCATTGAGAAGGCAAGCAATTCAATATAGCTTATACATGTGTACAATCATGTAAATCATACTTTCATATTAGTCATGTTATAAAAGAAAAACACAGACAAAAAACCCCACAAAAATGTAAAAAGTAAAAAATAGTACGTTTCAATCTGCTTTCAGTTTCCTTCTGTTCTTTCCTGGAGATGGATAGCATTTTTCAACATGAGTCCTTTAAAATTGTCTTGGATCAGGGCAGCTAGGTGATACTATGAATAGAGTTCTGGGTCTGGAGTCAGGAATATTCATCTTCCTGAGTTCAAATTTGGTCTCAGACCCTTTCTAGATGTGTCACCCTGGACAAGTCACTTAAACCCATTTGATTCAGTTTCATCAATTGTAAAATGACCTGGAAAAGAAAATGGCAAACCAGTCCAGTATCTCTTCCAAGAAAACTCCAAATGGGGTCACAAAGGGTCAGACATAACTGGACAACAATGAACAGGTATTTACTGACTGCATATTAAGAGTCCTTTTTATGTGCTCAAAGCAGAAACTCCAAACAACTTGTGCAAGTACAGTATAGATGAGGAAATAGTGAAAAAGCTAACTCAGAAATGAATTGAATTTGAAAAAAAAGAAGTTGTCTTGGATTTTTATATTGCTGAGAATAGCTAACTCATTCACAGTCGATCATCATACAATATTGTTGCTATTATATACAATGATCTCCCATCTCTGCTCACTTCACTTTGCATCAGTTCATGTAAGTCTCTCTGTGTTTTTTCTGAGAGCATCCTGCTTATCATTAGTGTTCCAACACCATTCTGGAGAGTCATTTGAACTATGTTCAAAGGGCAATCAAACTGTGCATACCCTTTGATCCAGCAATACCACTACTAGATTTTTATTCCAAAGAGATTTTAAAAAGAGGGGTGGGGGCAGCTAGGTGGTGCAGTGGATAAAGCACCGGCTCTGGATTCAGGAAGAGCTGAGTTCAAATCCAGCCTCAGACACTTGACACTTACTAGTTGTGTGACCCTGGGCAAGTCACTTAACCCTCATTATCCGGCAAAGAAATAAAAATAGATTTAAAAAAGGGGGGGGGATGACCTACATGTACAAAAGTATTTGTAGCGCCTCTTTTTGGAGTAGAAAAGAACTGGAAATTGGGGAGATGCTCATCAATAGGGGAATGGCCAAACAAGTTGTGGTATATGAATACAATGGAAGACTACTGTGCTATAAGAAATGATGAATAGAAAGATTTCAGAAAAACCTGGAAAGATTTACAATAACTGATGCAAAGTTAAATGAGCAGAATAAGGAGAACATTGTACAAGTAACAGAAACATTGTACAATGATCAACTATGAATAACTTAGTTATTCTCAGCAATGCAATGATCCAAGACAATTCCAAAGGACTCATGATGAAAAATGCTATCCATATCCAGAGAAAGAACTGATGGAATATGAATGCAGATTGAAGCATACTATTTTCACTTCTTTGGGGGTTTTACATGGTTTTAAAATTTTGATCTATTTGTTCTTTCACAATATGAATAATATGGAAATATGTTTTATAAATGATTGCATACATCACCTCTATCAAGTTGCTTACTGTCTTAGGTTGGGGGGGGTTAAATAAGGGGAAAAGGGAGAAAATTTAGAACTCCAAAAAGTTTTAGAATGAATGTTAAAAATTACCTTTACATGTAATTGGAGGGGAAATAAAATACTATTAAAAAAAAAGAAATGGTTAACGTACTGGTCATCATTCCATATCTGGTGCAATGCACCAACCAAAGACTGAGGGTTAAAAAATGCAATTCCTTTTATAAAAATCATATTCAGTAGCCTCCAGTTAAAAACATTCTACAAAGTGGTAAAGCATTACACAAAACAATAAGAGCAGAAAAGTAGCCCACAGGGAGATTAAAAGTCATCCTCAAGGAAATTCCTTGGGATCTCAGAAGTTCTTGTCAAGAGTCTGAGAGCTATCTTTATGTATTCTTTATCCCATAGGACCCATTGCTTGATTCCAAGTCAATTCCCCTGAGGGATAAAGTTAACTCAAACTGACATAGGTCTACTCCAGAGTATCTTGATTCATAACAGTCCAGGTTGGTACTGCACGATTGCTGTTGTTACCTTGAACCTACCTCAGTTCCAGTAGTGTCCTGAACACACTCCCTGACTGTCATTAACCTGAGTAGAACAGTCATAAATGGCAACTTCTCACATTTTCCACCTCCTCATCCTGCTGATCACTCTTTCCTCCTTTATATTCTTCTCTCTAGGTTTTCAGGGCACCATTCTTTCCTGGTTCTCTTTCTACCTAACTGACTGCTTCTCCAGCATTTAGCACAATACTTAGCACATAGTAGGCACTTGATAAATGTTTATTGATTATGATAGATGATATAATCAACAAAAGAAGGGAAAGCAGTTTCATTATACTGAGGATGTACTATTCATACATTTCCCAAGGTTTCCTGGATGGGAGCTACAACCCAAGAGAGTGAGAAAAATCTTTACTCGGGATTATCATGTTATGAAAAAGTTTAAACCAGTAGTTACAAATTAATGCATAAGGAACCTACAATTTCACTGTTTGGGGAATTTTCTCCAAACCAAGTCTATATAATTGAGATTAGCCTTTGAGAGTTGCCCTCTGAAACCTCTAGAGGTTAAAATTCTTGTCTATGATCACATGGGCTGATGTCAGAGGGTAGATTTGAACCCAGCTCTTTCTCATTTCAAGTCCAGCACTCAATCTATTATACCACAGTGGCTCTTATCCATTCTACAAGCAAAACAAGAGCCCCTTGTTTTGGGACTATTCAGATTTTGCCATGTTTTTGTCTATACGTTCAAACTTTGATGAGTTACTTCATTATCAACTGAAATGTAACATTCTAAGGCACTGGACTTACTAACACGAGCACACCTTCTAGAAAAGCAAGCAATTATTGACTTCTAATTCTGCTTGAGTATATTACAACACCCACAAATCACTGATTCTTACTGCTAATGCCTTACCTGATAGTTCTAGAGTTCTGTTTAGCTACACAATTCCAGATTAGCACTTAGGCAACAATTCCTTCCTTCCAAAGGACAATATCATTAATAGAATTAAATGTTGCCCAAATGAACAAAGAGCCCCTGGCTGCTATGATGTAAGTCAATAGTTTCACAACCACCCATAAAGTTATACCTCTACAATTTGTACTGATTACAAGCCTGTTATAGGACTTTGTTCTAACACTAAGCCTACAGCCTTAATTATGTCAATGTATACGCAGCACTAAATTCTTTTTATCAGTGCTTATGGTTTCATGTTTGTCTACACATTAGAAGAAAAATATTAAATGCTGATTTTCTGAGACAGCTATTCAACCCATATATTCCAGATTATGTTGTGTAAACTTCATTGGAATTATATATGTATAAAGGATATTCATCAGAGGAGTTACCTATTGTCTTGATGAGTTTACAAGAGATAAGCCATGGGACGTTTGAAAGCACCTCTCTCTCTAGAATGTGAACATGCTTTTTGTCACCTTTTGAAGAGAAGCAAAGACAAATCCTGATTAAATCTCACTGTCTGGATGTGCCCCTGAGATCCTAGCTCCAGAGGGTGTTAAGAGGCATTTATTTAGTCCAATTGCCTTGTTGTACTGATAAGGAAATGAAGGCCTAGGGGTTAAATTACTTGCTCTGGGTCACACAAGTGGCAGAGTTGAGATAAACCCAAGTTCTCTTATTTAAAATTCAGCAGTCAAAATGAAATTAAATAAAAAAATAAAAATTAAATGTAAAAAAGAAAATCTAGCAGTCTTTGCATTTCACCCAGCTGCCAAATTGATTAGTTTAAAGTTACTACTTGGCACCTTCTAGAGGTTGGCTTTCAGTGATTGAGGTTGCCTTCAAGATGATCTGGCTGGCTCAGACTATTGGGAAAATGAATTATTTGAAAAGAAGCCATTCTACTCACCTTTATACTGTACTAAAAAAAAGTGAGCTAATAGAACTGCTCAGTCCTTTTGTCTTCCTTCTCCATTTTGATTCTCTTCTGGAGATATCCTGAAAGGGCACTAAAATGGAATATGGGAGTTTGAGGGAACCTAAGTTATTTTTTTTTAAATGAGGCAATTGGGGTTAAGTGACTTGCCCAGAGTCACACAGCTAGTAAGTGTCAAGCGTCTGAGGCCAGATTTGAACTCAGGTACTCCTGACTCCAGGGCAGGTGCTCTATCCACTGCGCCACCTAGCTGCCCTGAACCTAAGCTATTAATGTCTAACATGGGGACAGAAGTATATGGAAACTTAATGTGCTTGCCCATGGGAGAAGAGGTCATAGAGAATATTACTTAATCTCAATCTCCTACCCAGAGGAGGAAAAGGATCTTGATTTCCTAAGCAGCAACATCCAAGAATCTAGACTTCTAGAGGGAAGCATCAGCATTGGGGTTTACTTGTGAGCAATTTTAACATCAAGAATTTGGAGAGCTGACCTTTTGGAAAAAGAGATGGAATTCCTGAGTTCCGTGTCTCTTGGATAGAGAAGAGGATGGTCTGTATGACAAGTTCAGTTCCCTTCAGAGGGGAATCCCAAACATGTAGTGACACTAAGAAAGATTTTAGGAACCTGATGGAAAGGTAGAAACCACTGCAGAAAAAAGAATTATATTGGTTGTTTATGGACTATGATGGACCTTTTTGTGTATTTTCTTTTTTTTTTTTTTAGTGAGGCAATTGGGGTTAAGTGACTTGTCCAGGGTCACACAACTAGTAAGTGTTAAGTGTCTGAGGCCGGATTTGAACTCAGGTACTCCTGACTCCAGGGCCGGTGCTCTATCCACTGCTCCACCTAGCTGCCCCTGTGTATTTTCTATATTTCTTAATGAGTTCCTTTGTGCCCTCTGTAACTTCCATAGTTTCTGTGATGTGAAATAAAAGTGGTCCCGTACCTAATTAATATGCATTTGTTATCTTGAATGTTGGTATGGGAATGAGAAGTCTCATTACCTACATTTGTAGTAAACCAGATAGAAAACACTTCATAAGCTGTATCTGAAGATTTCTCAGAGTACATTCTGGATGGGTGAGATGGGGAAATGAACCAAAGAAAATGTAACCTTTTTGGATTGTTCCTGAGACTAGACCTAATTACGTAAATCCAGAGTTTAAGGGGCTCTATCTTTCTCAATTTGCCTCTTCAGGTTAATTAAACAAACTGATTAATTGGTAGCTTGTCACTCAAACTAGGTGCAGAGGGAATGGCTGGCAAAGAAACTTATTTTTACCAAGTTTGCATTTACAAGCCATCAAAATGATGCCCCATATAGCAATCCTTTTATAGGAAAATTGCATCCATTGGCTTTCCAGAAAATTATTATCATGGCCAAGATTTGCACAAGAACATTGGTTAGAGGTTATGTTTGCTGACCTATAAGGTCAAAGAATTTTCAATTGGGAGGAGACCTTATATTTGTATCATTCACTCCTCTCACTTTTCAGAGGAGTAAACTAAGGACCAGATAAGTGTAGTGATTTGCCCAAGGACATACAGGAAGTTTATGGCAGAATCAGGACTTGACTCTAAGTCTCCTAAAATGAAACCTGAATGAGGTGAACAAATAAATGAAATGGAACAGATCTGCCAGAATTTCTACATTTATGTATTCTCATTAGTTATTCTAGTGGAACTTCGATATTTGAATTCTATCAACTCAGGATACAATGTAATATGTGAAGAAGTGACAATGGTAAATAAGACAATAAAGTTGGGAAAAGAATTTCAAGAATTCAAGCTGATGACAATATTTTTAAAAATATTTTTTTTGCAGGGCAATGAGGGTTAAGTGACTTGCCCAGGGCTACACAGCTAGTAAGTGTCAAGTGTCTGAAGCCAGATTTGAACTCAGGTCCTCCTGAATCCAGGGCCAGTACTTTATCCACTGCACCACCTAGCTGCCCCCCCCACCGCCTAGCTGTCCCCCAAAATAAATTTTTATTGATATTTTCTGTTTCTCATATCACCAGAGTTATCCCAAGTATTTCTCCCTTACTGAGGAGACATCCTATATAACAAAAAATACTTTTTAAGAGGAAAAATATCAGAACTAATCTATACATTTAAAAAGTCTGGGGGGGCAGCTAGAAAATATGTGCAATGTATAACACCTGTGAAACACACACCTCTACTAAAGGGTCAGTTGGAAGTGTCTTCTATCTTTTCATTCAAGTGCTTCTTGATCTTTATAATTTGCTCCATTTGCTTTTGATTTGGAGGGTGTCTTTGTTCCTTCCATTTACATTGTTGTAATTACTACATATTATTTTCTTGATTCTGCTTACATCATTCTGTGTCAGTTCATATAGATTTTTCCATGCTTCTCTGTATTCATGACACACAATTTCTTAGGGTAAAGTATTATTACATTACATTAATAACCACATTTTGTTTAACCATTCCCCAAATTGATGCATATATATATACTTTGTTTCTAGTTCTTAGCTATCACAAAAAGTGCTGCTCTAAATATTTTGGCATGTATAGGAATTTTCTTTTTATCTACGTGGACAACATTTTAAAGAAACTCAAGGATCATTTTTCAGAATATCTCAAAGAAGAGAAGATTAGAAAAGAACAGAAAAAACACTGGTGAAAAGATTTTAAGGATCATTTCCAGAAAACTGATAATAAAGCATGCTACCCCATATTGTGACACAGAAGTGATGGACATGGGCAGAGAAAATATGGTCAGTTCAAGAATTTGTTTTGCTTAACTATGCATATTTGTTAGAAGGGTTTGGTTTTTCTCTCCCCCTCCCCAGCCCAGCAGAATGGGGGGGGGGTGCGGGACATAGAAAAGAGATTTTTATTCATTAACAAAATAATTTTTTGAAAAGAGAAGACACAAAAAAGGTTTCCATCAAATGGGCTCCTTTCCAGTCTTTTTCCACCTTATTTCCCTCCACAGGTGCTCTGTCATACAGTGACACCGACCTCCTCACTGTTCCTATCATAAGACACTCCTCCTGACTATGCATTCTCATTGGCTAGTTCAACCCTTGAACTCCATGCCTGGAATTCTTTCCTTTCTCATTTCTGCCTCTTGGCTTCCCTGACGTCCTCCAAGTTTCAACCAAAAGTCCACATTCTGCAAGAGACCTTCCTAGTCCCCTTAATGATAGGGCCTTGTATCTGACCAACTTATCCTGTATAGTAGTTTGTGTGTATTGATTTGCATGTTATCTCCCCCATTAAACTGTTTTTGCCTTTGGCTAATTCCCCACCACTTAGCATTGTATGTGGCACATAGTAAATGCTTAATAAAAGTTTTTTGACTTGACTTGAATGATTTAACAAATATATATATAAGCAAATAAATATCTCCGAACAAATAAGTATATAAATGTGGATTACTTCATCATAAGAAAAAGTGAACATGCAGAATTCAGAGAAATTTGGAAAGAATTGTATGAACTAATACAGATAAAAATAAACAAAATCAGAAAAATTTACATAATAAACACAACATGAAGGAAAATAACACTGAAAAATTCAGAATTCTGATGAGTGCTGTGACCAGTCTTGACAACAATAGAATGACAGTGAAACATGCTTCCCTCCTCTTGATAAAAAGAAGGTAGATTATAAATACATAATCAGGCATAAAGCAACATATGGAATATATTGATTTGTTTTGCTTAACCATAATTTTTTTTTTGTTATAAGGGAGAATTCTTTTAAGAGGAAGTCATTTGATCAGTACAACAATGGGAAAAAGAAAGAACACATTTTTGAAGAAAATATTTTGTGAATAAGACACATAATAAGTTACTTGTCATAACTTACCAGTCATCTATTTCTCTTTGGAAAGTAACCAAGTTGCCTAAGTCAAGAATCTATGATAATTTTTTACATGGAGGCAGATATTAGCTCAATATAAAGAAGCAATTTATGTTAGAACTATCCAAAAATAGAATGTCACCTAAAGAGGTAGTGCTCTCCTCATCACTGGTAGTCCTCAGACAGACACTGTATGGTCACTTTGCAGGGATGTTGTAAAGTAATTTCATGCTTCAGGAAAAGGGTTGAACTAGAGGACCCCTGCAGGCCCTTTCAATTCTAAGATTCTCTAATTCTTTGGTACCATGATCATTTTAGGAGAAAATTTGTTTTGATTGTGATAGCACTCTCAATATGGCTTCTATTTTAAATCTTGTGCACATTTTTGATGGTAGCAAAGAACTGGAAACATTAAAGATGCCCATTGGTTGGAGAAAGGCTAAACAATTTATGGTGTATGAATTCAATGAAAAATAATTGTGCTGTAAGAAACAATGAATATGATGAATACAGAGAAGGATGGGCCATCTTACATCAAGTGATTCAAAATGAAATAAGCAGAGATGAGAAAACCATATACACAATGACTACAACAACATAAGTGAAAAGAATAATCACAAAATAATAAAAAAATAAATGGTACAAAATTACAAAGAACAAGCTTCGTCTTGTGATAAAATAATGGGACTTGGCATATGCCCAGGGGTTCCACATGATTGATTTAGTATTGTTTGAATTGGGTGAGAATGAGAAACTAAGTACCTACTTAAGGATGATTGGATGGAAGCCACACCTGGCTGGCCCTGAGTGACATGTTGGTGTACTACTGACATCAGCAAGAGACCACTCTCAACCAACCAGCTTGAAGGATCTCCCCTTTGGGGGAGGGAAAGAGTAACTAGGAAGTGGACGCTTGCTCATAGAAGAACTCTCTTTTTGGTGAGGAGGAAGGAGCATGGCGGCAGATGGAGAATGGGGGGCAGGAGACCTCTTAGTTGTTCAGACACCAGCTTGGTGGTGAGAGATTTCACTTGGGCTGCTAGGAAACGAAATTGCTTTATTTCCCTCTGGCTATACCTAATTAGATCTGAGCTAGGATTTCCATGCTATAAGGAATCTGTTCTCAATCTCTCTCTCTTCACTAATGTGAGAAAATGGGTAGTTGTCTCCTCTCAATGTGGATATAACAGTCAATCATACTCCTCCTGACCTGTTTTTTGGACAAAGGTTTCAGATCCTTTCCTCCCCCTCAGGCTAACAAAATCACATAGTTCAAGGAGCCCTGGTCTCAATAAGGTCCACTCCTGAGTTATGCCCATACAAGGAGGGAGGGGGGGGGAATACTGCGTTCCGATTAGCTAGTTTTTGCGCATAGATTGTAACCCTTGAGTAATAGGACCAATGATGAAAAAGGGGAGGGTCCATTCACATTAGGGACTAGGGTATAAAACAGGTCCTGCGAGCCCCCATTCTTGGCATCCACTAGCTACACACTAGGGTGCCTCCTCATGAGAAGGAAATAAAGAGCCTTTGTTACATCGCTGCTGAGTTCCTGAGAATTATTGAGAAGAGGATTGATTTTCCCTCACAACTAACTTATAATATATATTTTAATAAATCTCTAAAAGCCTAAACTCTTGCTGAATTTATCAGTGATTTTAGCCAGCTTACCCCCAAGACTGGTGGGGGGGAAGATTAGAACCCACAATCTAGATTTTAAATAACACAGTTTGTCATCCACTTCCTAGTTCCTCTCTCCCCCAAAGGGGAGGTCCTTCAAGCTGGTTGGTTGAGGGTGGTCTCTTGCTGACGACAGTAGTACACCAACATGTCACTCAGGGCCCTCTACCCAATTATCCTTAAGTCCTTATACTTAGTCAGTTTCTCATTCTCACCCAATTCAAACAATACTAAATCAATCAGGTGAGACCTCTGGGCTTCTTGCAAGTCCCATTATTTTATCACAGTCTCAAAGAAAAAATAGGACAATAAACCTCCCTCTACTGAGGGAGGGACACAGGAATGGAACATTACACATATTTTCAGATTTTTTTTTTTGTCGATGAATTAGTTGCTTTTTTCCCTCTTTTTCTTTTAAAAATATTTTTATATTTGATGATTCAGTAGGAGGACATATACAAGGGAAATTTAGGTGATACAAAAACAAAGATATTGATTAAAATTTATTTGCAGAAATCACAACTCTATACCAAATGTTTGCAACATAGAGATTTAAGCACTGCTATCTGTAACAGTGGGTTCTCAAGTCAATTGAGCATAAGAAAATTGTGGATAGGAACTGAATCCAAGCTGTCAACATAATGTCTTATCATTATCATCCATCAAGTACATGGTCAGACTGAAAGGGTAACAGAAAGCAAAGGTGTACTGAAGTAGATTGCTGGTAAAATGAACAAAGTTTGCAGGGCTTCTTTTTAATCAACATATCACATAATTCAACAACAGAAGGTCAATCTTGCTGAATTACCAAAGGAACAATGTCTGAAAATGTGCCTCTTCTATTTCATCTAGCCTTAATAAAGATTTGCAAGACAAAATTAATATATTCTTAATGCTATTCAGATTGCAACCATTCCCTACCAATTCCTACCCCAACAAGGTAGAAATTATGAAAGCCCACCAAGGTGGGTTCCTGCGATCAAGATCATAGAGCCAGTATTGTACAAAGTCCAAAATGTGGATGTACCAGCATATAAGTGCCATGTTGATCAGCTGTGAAAGTTTTCCTCCCTGAACGATTTGATAAACATCAGAAGCTTTAGAAACATCCTCTTTAAAGCTCTTTTGTGTTCACTGGCTGCATGGCCTGAGAATTCACCAGAGGCACAAAGTGAAAGAAGCAATCATGTTGAAATAATATGATGTAGTTTTTTCCCCTCTATACCCACTGCCATAATACACAGACAGTCTCCCAATAGGGTACCCTTGTCAGTTAAAAGGTGATATTAGTTAATTTGTCAGGGGGGTTGGATGTCTGTAAGGGGTATAATCTGGTAAGTTTATTTTCTTTGAATTCCTCTTAAGTGTGTCTTTTGAGCCCCTCTAGTTGTAAGTTCTAATGATCTCTGGAGTTATTTTTGCAGCAATATGCTACGACTATTTTGAAGACCTGCTTACCTTTGCCTACTTACTGTTACCAAAAACAAAAACAAAACAGACCTATTGAAAAGAAACAGAATGGTATTCTACTTCATCTTTATTTACTCCAAGAACTATACTGATTCATTCTAATAATAAGAGATGTAGTGTTATACCATTCCTTCAACTGATTTATGGGAAACAACATGATGTAATAGGAAGAGGGAAATCTGGGCAAACCCAGAAGCCCTGGGTTTGAGTTTATGTTTTGTGCCTCACCATCACTTTTATAATTGCAGCTTTTTATTTGCATTAGATTGTAGATTTGGAACTGAAAGGGACTTTGACTTTGGAAGCCATCGAATCCAATAAACTCATTTTGCAGATGAAGAAAATGAGGCAGAGGGAGTTTAAGTGACTATCAAAAGGTTACACAACTAGTAAGTATCTGAAGCAGGATTTGAACTGAGGTCTTCCTGACTACAAGTTGAGTACTCTACTCACTGTGCCATTCACCTACAAAAGGAGGCTAATAATACTTACAATACACACCTCATAGGCTTATTGCAAGGAAAATGTGCATTTAATACTGATTTAACTTCTTGAGGGTATATATCTTGTCTCCCCAGTTATACTGTGTATTTCTTGAAGATGACTGTTTTGTGCTTCTTTTTATCTTACACATACCTAGCATACTGTCTTCCACAAGACAGATGTTTAACAAAGATATGAATAGGAACAAGGTTTGGCCTTGCGGGTTCATTAGTATAGGGAATTCCCAGATGAGGAAACACCCTCTACCAATTCAGGCCATCACCTTCTTTGCAACCAGTCTTAGAGAGTTACCTAGGGCATTAAGAGGCTTGCCCAGGGTTACATAGCCAATCTGTGACAGAAGTCCTGAAACCTGGTTCCTAAGACTATCTGTCCATCTTGTCTTTAACAAAGAAGAATAGTAAAATCAGAATAGAAAATTATTGGCTGATAGAAGGAAGATCAGTGATCTAGTCTCAGCTTGACATCTAAGCCATCATGTAACTAGAGCCTACCAATATATCTATCAAGGACACACACTCAACTGACATGATTTATAGCTTCACCATACTCAGCTCCCACAGGTGCACTTCATGGCCCCAAATCTGAGCTGCCCAGCTCATGGGAACATTGACAGAGAAGACTTAACTGGAGATTATGTAGATTATCCAACTCTCCCAGAATTTTCCCCAAAGCAGAGAGGTTCAGGCAGAGGATAACAGGGATGCAAAATGAGAAGCAGCTGGGGAATTCCTGGTATCCTTCATTGCCCTACCTGGATATCATGCTACTATGTTGTTTGAAATACATTGAGGGTGCCTATCTCTGTCCTAAATTATAGGGAACTTAGCTGGGGTTTCTAATATATTCCTACTTAGAAATTAGAGGCTACTGAACCAGTTTGGGGCATTAAGCGTTTATTAAAGTATATTAAATGTTAGTAGAGAGAGAGAGCACATTGCTCAGAATTAGAATCCTTACATACCTAGTTAGAAAAAGAAGAGAGCAGGGGCAATGCAACTGCCTCCTCCAGCATCCCAGCCAAGAGAGAGAGTCAGAGTGTAAGCTTCCTGTGGTCCTGAGGAGAGGTGGTCCTTCCATGCTGCTCAAAGCTAATTGGCTCCATCATTCAAATCTATTGGTTTACTGGACTTGAGGGTGGTCCATGTTAAAATGAGCAGCTGGGAGCTGAAGTCAGAGTTCAGAGGAGGGGGGGAAGGGGGGGCTTTCAGGTAGGCGTGGTTTTAATCTCTATTGTCTCTACTGAGTTAATGTGCTTTCCATTTCTTTTTTTCTTTTCTTTTCTTTTTTTTTAAATTTCCATTTCTAAGGACTCTGGGCTGGCTTTAAAAGAAGTCAGGCAAGGCTCCCTAGAGTGAGAGACCCTTGAGTGGGGGGCTTCTGGGTTCCCCCCAAACCCCATTATTTTTCTCACACTATCTTGGGACCATCACCATATTCTTGCCTTGCTCCATGACAACTTACTTTGTGGCAGCAGAAGTTTTGGGGGGTATTAAGGAAGGGGATAGTCTTACCTTTAAAAGATAAAAAAGATGAACATCAGTTCTCTTCATTACTCCCCCATACCTTAAATATGTGAGTTAATTATTACCTATAAAAGAATAGCATCTAAGACTTTTGAGATGCAAACACCCCTGCTCCTTCTTGCCCTTGGATTTCTGCCACCCTTTTCCCAATTTCTATTAACAGTAATCACATCTTCTTGAATTAGTCACTTTTTTCTGGGCCTTAGTTTCCTCACCTGTAATGATGGGATTCAATAACTGCTCAATGAGATTCTTTTTTGGTTTGTTTGTTTATTTTGGGGGTTCTTTTTTGCGGGGCAATGAGGATTAAGTGACTTGCCCGTGGTCACACAGCTAGTAAGTGTCAACTGTCTGAGACCAGATTTGAACTCAGGTCCTCCTGAACCCAGGGCTGGTGCTTTATCCACTGTGCCATCTAGCTGCCTCCTCAATGAGATTCTTTCTAGCTTCCCAAATTCTCTGACTCCAAGAGTCTAGTTCCTTTGTATCTTCTATACTCCTTCCATTGATTCATCACTTGAGAATGTCTTACTACTTTCTTTGTTCTTTAGGCAAAGCCATTTTTTACTTATCAGATTTATGTCAGGTACAATAAGGTGTGCCAATACAGAAGTAGGAAGGGATTAAAACAGAAAGAAGCACCAGGAAAATCCCATTTTTAAAAAATGGTGTCTCTGCTCTGTTGCTGAAGGTAAACAGTCCATCTAAGTTCAGTTAGCATTTGATTTATTTCACAGGTCCTATGCTCTTGATATTCTCTTGGTGTGTTTTTTCCAGTCTTTTATCATCTCACTGCTACTTAGCACCTCCATCAGAAAAAGGAGAGAGAATGAATAAATGAAAAATCACTTATTAAACACTTACAATGTGCTAAGCAGTGTGCTAAGCACTGCAGGATACAAACAGAAAAGTGAGACAGTCCATTTGTTCTCGAGGAATTCTCACTTTAATTGAGGGAAATTGCACATATGAGAGAGGGGGTCCCAGTCACAGCCATTGGGAAGTATCCCTGAGAGTCCAAATAAAGCATGAATTCTGGATTTCCTTCCTCGAGAATGGGAATGGAGGGAATGAATCAGTGCACAGATGAGAAGTGGGGCAGGAGGCATTGGCAAGATAATTAAGAAAGGGGCAGTTAGGTGGTGCAGTGGATAGAGCACCAGCCCTGGATTCAGGAGGACCTGAGTTCAAATCTGGCCTCAGACACTTGACACTTACTAGCTGTGTGACCCTGGGCAAGTCACTTAACCCTCATTGCCCCACAAAAAAAGCGAACAAAGAAACAAACAATCAAAGAATATCAAATAAACCTATATTTAAAAAAAATAAAACTTTATTGAGGACTAAGAAGTATTCTGAAAAATTTGACTCCAAGTAACCAAAATTTCATTATCTTTCTTTTGTGGCAAATGTATCCTCTTCCCTTTACTTCCTATTGAATAATATGAAATTCCCTAGACAGAGTCAGCTCCTGGATAAAGGGAAATTCTTCCTGTTCTCACCCTTACTAGGTGTGAACATGCAATGTTCTGGGTGCTGTTTGCCCTCATGAAACCACATGTGTGATGATTAGTGATTGATATTTGTGCTTGACCTTTAAAAGAAGTCTAGTAGAAACTTGAGCAGCTAGACAACTAAAGAAAGCCCACAAAGAGGATCCATTAGCAAGTGTGATGGATCATCTGCAGTGTCCAAGTAACATCAGCTTGACTTCTTCCCAATTTAGCATTACATCATGGGCAAATACTCTTTACAGGCAGTGTTTCAGTAAATTCTATACTTACTTTATTATTTAGCACATACCACATTGTATTACAGTAGTTGGTCAATATGGCATCAGACTTTATTGGCAGTTTTAATCTCTACTGATACAGCAAGCAATCTTTTCTAATGTACAAAAGCAAGGATCAAATTCTAAGGGAAAACTCATATGGGTGCTTGATAATGTAAACAGGTATTAAAGTATGTATAAAATCAGTGTATTAAATAGGAACAAGAGGAATAGAAGAAATGATAGAATAACTTCATGCTCTAATACTGAACAAAAGTTAATGGACAATCATTTATTGATTGAAAAAGTCTATAGTAATAATGAACAACATTTAAACCAGAATAACAAATTAATTCATAATAAACATACCATAAATTCTGTCCCAACTTTTGAGAAAAAGAAAACAAAACCTGAACTTGAACTTATCATGTCAATTAGTAAAGCCCTATTAACTGAAACATTAAGGCAAGTTCCTCCACTTTTAAAATGTAGCCAATAACAGTGCACTAGACATTACATAAATAGCATTGATCTTAAGAAGGAAAGGAATGTCATTTTGGTAAATCTATAAGAATTGCCTCTAAAAGAAAAAGAAACATTCAGAAAATAGTGGACCACTTTTACTAAGTTAATTAAGAATGGTACAGAAACTATCAAATGACAATGATGTTAGCAGGAAATAGATTTAATAAATGATAAAATTTAGTTATAAGGTAACAGACTCTTTTTTTTAAGTGAGGCAATTGGGGTTAAGTGACTTGCCCAAGGTCACACAGCTAGTAAGTGTCAAGTGTCTGAGGTGGGATTCGAACTCAGGTCCTCCTGACTCCAGGGCCGGTGTTCCATCCACTGTGCCACCTACCTCCCCCCAGTAACAGACTCTTTAGAAATTAATTACTCAATAAACCAAGTACACACAAAGATTTGAGATAAATGCACATCTAATCACTGTTGAAAAAACTTACATTTTACGAAATTAATTTGAATCCAAAGCACAGCAAAAATCCTTTTAGTCTAGAATATGGCTCAATATAAGTGTAGAGAAATTTGTATATACTAGTGATCAGGTCCAATCATTTTTTTTAACAGCAAAAAGGCATACAAATGAAGTCCAGTATAACAAAACTAACAAATTAATGCATTAACTCTGGCTTCTAATACTAGCAAAATAATAGAGTCTTTGCATTTTAAATAACTTACCTTGACACTATATATACTAACGACACTGGCATTTCATGATAATGGTCTAAGTGTATTATTTACCAAATTTCCTCTTAAGTGTTACAGAATAAATTTTTTAAAAATAAATAAAACAAGTATTTAAAATATAAAAATAAATATAATAGAACTAAAAAAATAAAATTCTTGGAATAAAATCAATTGCCCTTTGACAATCAGTTCTGCCTAGGATTGCCTGACTGTTGCTCGGCTCCTGGCTCGCCCTTTCTCCCTCCAACCCAATCTCTGAACCTTGTGCAGTCACTGCAGTGACCAGCTCAAAACCAAACACCCCCATCCCACCTCTATTCCCACCTCTTTCAACTTCCATACATCCAGGTATACAGCCTTCCCAACTCAACTGACTCAGATCCACTAAATCCCAGAGCCTGCCTATTCACTCAGGCACCCACTTCTTCATCCCTCTCTAACAACCTATTTCCATTTATAACATTCCCACATAAGTGACTGCTCCATGTAAGGCTGTATCATCGAATGGATTGCTTTTCCTTGAGCTAATTAGACATGAGGCAAGGTATACTTATAGAGACACAAAGTTCTAATAAAAGCTACGATTAAATGCAATCATGATCGATTGCTGTTGAATGAGATGATCATGGGATTTACCGCTATGATAGACTTGAAAGCAGGTTGTCCATTAAAAAAAATGAATGCCAATTACCTGGGCTGACATTTTTAAAAGGACATTGATAAGTTAAAGAATGCCCAGAATAGAGTTACCAGGATGGTGAGGTGACTCAAAATCATACCTTAAGAGAATAATTTGATAGAACTGGTGATGTTCAACCTGGAGGAGACTTGGGGAAATAGTAACTATCTTCAAGCATTTGAAGACCTGTCTTTTGAAAGAGAATCAGAATTATTTTGTTTGTTCTTTGAGGGCAGAATTAAGACCAGTGGTTGGAAGTTATAGAGAAGCAAAGTTTGGCTCAAAATCAATAATAATTAAAGATTACAAAAGTAAAATCGGATAACTTCGGAAGCGGAGGATTCTTCACCAGTGATCTTTAAATTGAAGCTTAATGACTACTTATTGGTATGATTTAATAAGCATGGGTTGAACTACTTACCTTGTGGGTCAATCTTTCCAACTCTGAGATTCTATGATTCTACTGACTAAGAGTTTTAAATTTTTATTAATCATTATTAATCAATATAATAAAATACTTACATTTAAATAATAATTTAAGGTTTGCAAAGTGTTTCATATACAATCTCTTTTTTGAACCTCATAGCAAACCTGTGAAATAGCTAAAAAGATGCTACAAATGTCATTCCATTTTTCCTTTCAATTAGAAAACCAATTTGATTGTTCCTTGAATATACACTTAAATTATGTTTTCATTATTAATCACTTTTCAAAAAACAAGAAAATGAACATTATACTCTCATTATATTACTCCAGACACTCTTTTAAAGTGAAAAATAGCACACTTCAGTGTGTGTTCCATCAATATTAGTTCTTTCTTTGGAGGTGGATAGCATGTTTCATCGATAGTCCTTTGGGATTGTCTTGGATTATTGTATTGTTGAGAATAGTTAAATCTTTCACAGTTCTTCGTCAAATAATATTGCTCTCTCTGTGAATAATGTTCCCTTGGTTCTGCTCTTTTCACTATACATCAGTTCATACAAGTCTTTCCAGGCTTTCTGAAATCATCCTGCTTGTCCTTTCTTATAGCACAACATTCCATCACCATCATATACCACAGCTTGTTTAACCATTCCCCAATTGATGGGCATTCCTTTGATTTTCACTTCTTAGCCACCACAAAAAGAGCTGCTATAAATATTTTTGTACAAATAGTTCTTTTTCTCTTTTCAGGGATGTCTTTGGGATATAAACATAGCAGTGGTATTGCTGGATCAAAGGGCATGCACAGTTCTGTACCCCTTTGAGCATAGTCTCTGATACTTTTAAAAGTTTAAATAAGATGAAAAAGTAAGAGTACAATCATAATAGCTCAGAGCCCCCAGTTAGGAAAATTTCTACCATTCAGAGATTTGATTCTGTCCTAATTTTAAATTACTTTGAATCTCTAGGTAACCTCTGACCTCTTTTATCTGAGGCAAAAAAGGAAAACCAGGATACAGGAAACACTTAGAAAGAAGTGATCAGAGTATATTGGAGGCTCTGTTGTCTAAGCTCTTGTTTTGATCATGGTTTTCACGTAGTCTAATAATTTTCAAATTATGTCTGCTGGATCTATTTTGCAGGTCAGCTGTTTTCCCAAGAAGATATTTCACATTGCCCTCTATTTTTTATTCATTAGGATTTGTTTATTGTGTCTTGGTTTCTCATAAAGTCACTAGCTTCCATTTGTCCAATCCTAATTTTTAGGCAATTATTTTCTTCAGAGAGTTTTTACATTTGGCTTTTTAAGCTATTGACTTTTTTTCTCATGACTTTCCTGCATTGCTCTCATTTTTCCTCTACCTCTCTTACTTTATCTTCAAAGTCCTTTTTGAGTGCCTCTATGGCCTGAGACCAATTCATATTTTTCTTGGAAGCTTTGAATGTAGGACCCCTGATGTTGCTATCCTCTTCTGAGGGTGCACCTTGCTCTTCCTTGTCACTAAAGAAACTTTCTATGGTCTGCATCTTTCTCCATATGTTCATCTTGCTCATCTTTTACTTGACTTTTAACTCCTTCTTAAAATGGGGCACTGCTTTCAGGTTGTACTGTCCCAAGCTTCAGGGGGTCCCAGGTGGTACAATTTAAGGAGTGGTGGGTTTTTCACTCACCTGGCCTGTGCTCGTGTCTAAAAATAATGCCAAGCCTACTTGCTCTTCAGTCAGAAAACAAAATTTTTGTTTCACTGAGTTGATAGCTCCAGTGAGTCTGTGCTCCTCTCCCACCTGGGCCACCACCACTCAAGGCTGCTTCCTGGTTCCCAACAGGGGTAAAACAACTGATTCCTGCCTCAGTGCCAGCAGAGACCCCTGGAATCTCCCCCTGGCCAACCACTCAGCCCTCTCACAAGCCCATGAGCTTAGTTCCATAAGACACCAGCAATACAGCTACTTCAGAGGCTCCAGAGGTCTCTTTCTCAGGCACAGCCTGGCTGAGGCTGGATCTGTGTCAGCTCAACCTTGGGATTAGGTTCCATTCCCACCTCAACACAGCAGACCCCTCCTACAAACTTTCTAAGCCCTCTTTGGCTGGAAAATAATCTCACCCTGTGCTTTTGTGGGTTCTGCTGCTCCAGGTATTGTCTTATGGCATTATTTGAAGGGATTTGGAGGGATTTGTGGGGAGAGCTCTGAGGAATCATTGCCTGTCCTCTGCCATCTCCTGGAGGGTCTGTTACTAGGCAGTCATGAGTAGGAGAAACTGGGGAAAGAGAAGACCATTTTTAAAAACTTCTTTCATTCCTTGAAGAGTTGATTACAACAAGTAGCTTTAGCGTAAGTAATCTTCTCTGAGATACTTATAGGAGCAGGGCCAATGGAGTTAATTAAGTCCTCAGTGTGAGGACTGTAGCTGCTATTCAGTTCTTATAGTTCTCACTTTCGTTCAATTTATGTCTCAGAGATTATGGGTGTCTTTGTAAGAACTCTGGGTCATGATGCAATTCTGACTTCTTAAAGGTGTAATTCTGGCTCAAAGTTCAAAATAATACCACATGGCTTTCAGAGGGGTAGAATGCTTATCTCTCTTAACTACAAATCCCAGGATGCCTGTCAAAACCCTATTAAACTTAGGGATCTGGTTAAAATTGGGATGTGGAAAATCATAGAGAAGCCCAGCTCTCATACACACAGAGAACAGAAAATAAAGATCTTCAACAAACAAACAATCCAATGATAATGAAAACCAAATAGAAACAAAAGCAAGCTCCTATATACAGTCCAAGAAAATAATAAAAATTACTATTGGAGGTTGGTAGAGGGGTTGTATGAGGAAGCTAATGCCAGTAAAAGCAAACAGAAAGAGGGAGAGGAATCTTGGCATGGAAACTAGTATAAATTCCTGCAAACTTACCCTAAAGCAAGCCAGCTTTCTGAATAGGATGGGTACATCTCTTGACATTTTGTTGCTATCAGGGCACTCTCACTTCAGTTATAAATCTCTCTAGTGATATTCTCTGCACCATTTCTCTTCGTAGAAATATTCACTCACAATATGTCACATCTTGCTTATGGCTCACCACATGCTTCTCCATTGATCCTTAGGCTGTCCTATAAGTTGAAATATTTTCATGGTGGTCACTTTGTGACCACTACAATACTTTCATCTACACTTGAAAAAAAAAAACTTTGGAAGGGGTGGAGGTAAGAGAGTGTGTTATCTTGTTCTAATTCTAGTCAAAGAGATATTGTGGGAAACGCCACCAAATTGTACCTGAATTATGGGTACAGTTCTGCCCACTGGAATAAAGTTCTCTTCCTCTCACAGCAGTTCCCTGAGACAAAGTTTCATTCTCCTTGTGCTAATTATATCTCTATACCTGACAAAACTTGTACTCTGTTATCATAACCTTCAAAAACTAAATATCACCTCCATGCTATGATGAAACATAAAGTACAACTTTATAATCTTAAACATTATCATAAACAAAACAACAGATATAGCTTAATAAACAAATATCTTAAGATGTCATAACCTTGATTACCATAGTATCCTGGATATTTATTCCATCATATTTAGTATTCTTATTTGTTGCATAAATTAGCAATTATTTATTAATAACCAACAAACAATTATTAATGTATAAATATATGTTATACAAATATCCTTACATAATATTATATATATAAACTTATATAAAATTATATTTCTATAAATTATATGATTAACAAATTAAAATTAAATTGACATAAATTTCAAATAAATTTCAAAAACAATTTAAATCTATTTCAAATAAAAACTTTTATATTAAGACAATAGCATGTTGAGAATGGCACTACATTTGGAGTCAAACCATGCTTCTGATGCTTTGCAGGTTGAGTGACCTTAAGCAAATTATTTAACCTCTCTGGGCCTCAGTTTCCTCATATGTTAAACAAAAGGATTAAAATGGATTGCTTTTGAGGTCTCTCTCAGCTCTAGACCTATGATCCCAGAAGAGGATCCAAACCTTCCTTTGACCTTGCAACATCCATTCCTGCCATGCCTTCCATCTCCTGCTGGGTGCAGCTATCCCCTAAAGAAAGGTGGCAAAAGGCCTGGCCAGGAGATTTCCATCTGCTCCAAAGCAAGTACTTCCGTATGTTCCAGCACAATGTAACTATTGCTGCCTGCCCAATCTCCCAACCAGGATGTGGAGCACCTCTGGTGCAAAGAGGAACAATCTTCCTTTTGACCCCAGGTATTCATCTCCTGCTACAATCTTTATCTCTAATTGGCTCAGCCCCACACCAGAATAAAACCAGAGAAATCTCTTCTCCCATAGGCTAGCTCCCCACCTCTCAAGTCCAAATATTGAATTGAGAGAACCATACAAAATGAAATGACTGTTAATCACCATGTGATTTATTAGCAGTACCAAGTAACATATGTGATATACAGTAATAACCTGTTAACGTAGTGGACTCCATGCCCATATAAGGAAAAGCAAGACAATATTATCTAATGAATTATGTCAACTCAGTAAAAACAAAGGTGAGTGCAAGTGCTAAGAGTGCCCAGTCTGTATTTATCCTAATCCCTAACACAGTAAGTTCCTCCCCTGAGTCACCATAGGTCAGTTACATGTGGTTCATAATCTTCCCAGAAGAGTTCTAACTAAATTCTCCTTGATATGTTACCCCTCCCAACCACATCTTCATGTAACCCATGATCAAAAATGGGGTGGAGATTTTAGGCATGGGCAGAGAAGTTATTATTAATAAGTCTATTAAGCAAGTGCAGTGGTGACTAGGGCTAAAATTTTACCTACTTTTACTCAAACACCAGCAACAGTCAGTTCCAACTGGTTTTTTATCAGTTCTCCCTCTAACCCTGAAAAACTTACTTTTCTCAAATTCTTGAGTTGACATAATTCATTAGATAATATTGCCTTGCTGTTCCTTATATGGGCATGCTTTTCCCTAACTGAGAAGAGTCCACTTCTTTAACAGGTTGTTCCTGTATCTCACAATGGCCATGTGATTTATTAGCAGTACCAAGTAACACAGAAAATAAAATAAACATTTAAACATAGTATAGAATGTTATAATGGGGTTTATAACCAGGATCACCTCTTCCCTCCCCCTTTTTATTTCTTCTTCCCACCTGGTCTGGGTAGGGATAGGGGGTCCAAAGAAAGGGTTGAGACGTAAATCCAGTTTAGAAATTTCCTTGATGTGGGGCAGCTAGGTGGCACAGTGGATAGAACACCAGCCCTGGAGTCAGGAGGACCTTAGTTCAAATCCGGCCTCAGACACTTAACACTTACTAGCTGTGTGACCCTGGGCAAGTGACTTAACCCCAATTGCCTCACCAAAAAAAAAAAAAAAAAGGAAAGAAAGAAAGAAAAAGAAAAAAGAAATTTCCTTGATGTGCTCTGCAAAAATGGAGGAAAGAAAAAAAACTATTGACTAGACTTCATTCTAACCAATTGCCATAACTAGGACAACTGCCGCTTTTCCCTGGTGCCAGTTCTAGCCTACTCTTGCCAATTATCCATCTTCTCTCTTCTCTATCTGGTGTCTCTCTCATTGACGTGCATCTCTCTATAGCCTCTCTACCTCCTCTGTCTGGCTCCCCAAAACTTAGATGGATATCCCTTCTTTCCAAACTAATTTCATATTATTCCCCTTCCTCATTTGTTGTACATTCCAGATAAACTGCTTATAACATGCTCTGGAGCCACTCTCCCAAACTGCACTTCAATTGGACAGAACATGGCTACTACATCTCCCTTCAAGTTTCCAGGGTTAGCCCTAAGAAGTTGAGGGTTGTCTCTCTAGCGCTATAGCTCATGAGCCCCCACCAGTGTGCTTTCCCTCATGATTGCCAGTTGATGTCAATTAGTCAGCTAGACAATTAGCTTTTGGAAATAGGTATTTACTATGACAGTATAGTTGCTACAAAACATCACCTCTAAAGGTCTATGCTATACTCTCTAACCAGTATATACAGGGTTCTGAGGAAGGCAGGCTCAAGCACAGAAAGCACATACGACAAAGGACTAACAATTTCCTGATTGTTAGAAGTTCTTTCCTCCCCTTTTTGATGATATTCTCCTGAGGAACAGAGTAGCTTTTTTGCAGGGCACCTTATAAATATGTATCCTCATCACATCCCATTTGTTCTTAACTCTAGAGACTTCCACCATCTTCTGCCTTCCTAGGGATGCTGCTAGGACAACAAGAAAAAGTCCAAATTCTCTCATCAAGGAAAGGAGAAGGCCTAAGCCAAAAACAAGCACTTCTCTTCCTTCCTAAGTGATTCCTTCTCAGGGGTTTGGCTGAAACTCTCCCTTGACTCACCACTCTAAATTCTTTGAGTTCTGAACAAGCCTGTCGTGATTTTTTATAGGATGGTTGGGATATGACCAAGTTCCTCAAACAATTAGAACAGCCTTCCTGTCTTTACTCCAGGTAGTCCAATAGCTTTCAAAGACGTTTCACTTTTAGTCTAAGGTCTTTGATTTATTGATTGATTGAGACCACCTGGTAAAGATATCAAGTATATTTTATCACTTATTTTAACTACAGAGATGTAATTGGTCAACTGACTTAATGATACCCACTTACATGTTACCTGAACTCAATACTGCAGTTCTTGACACAGTGCACATGCCATCCTCATGCCAAATGCCCCCTCCTCAACTCTGCCTGTCCAAAGCCTTATCTTCCTTAAAGGTTCAGCTTGGGAGACACTACTATTTGTGAATACCTTCCTTGATCCCTCAGTTGCTAGTGAGTTATTTCTCTTTCAGTCACCTTGTGTAACACTAGTATTTTTATCCCAAGAATCTGTTATTCCTGCACAGGGAATATTTTGGTGTTGTCCTTGTTTCCTTTTGTCTCAACAGTTTAGAAGGGCTAATAGCCCCTAATGAGTACATCAGGATTTGGTTAAATAAACAAACCATTAGGCTGAGAATAAAATGTCCATGTAGGAAAATTCTACCAATTAATTATTAGAAGATAGCTGGTTGATACAAACCTGTGGTTTTATTCCTGTAAAGAATGTCTCTTGAGAAAACCCTTTCTACTAATGCAAATAAGCAACTATTCTGTTTTTTCTAGTTTTAAAGAGTTGCTGATACACTGAGAGGTTATTTGCCCAGGGTCACACAGCCAGTATGTGTGAGAAACAAGACTTGACCTCAGGTCCTTGACTTCAAGGCCAGATAAGTTTATAAATGAAAGAGAAAAAGAGAGAGAAGGTGGGAAGGACAAGAGGGGAGCAGGGGGAATTAGGGAAGTTTTTCATCCTTTGTTAGGAACTTTGAACATTAGTTGGGAAAGTTTCTGTTGTATCACAGCTACAAGAGACTTCCAAGACCATCTAGTGCAGTCCCCCTTTTTAAATTCATTCTTCAATGTGCATTTATTAAATGCTCATTATGTGCTAGGTATTATTTTGGGGGACTAGACGTACAAGGATGAAAATGAAACAGTCCTTGTCCCAAGGAACTTAAATCCTGTAGAGGAAACATGTACATATAAAATAAATAATAAAATACTTACAGAGTAGTATAAAGAATTAATTATGATTTGAGGTTTCTATGACCCCATTTTTGACTAAAATTAGAAACCCCATGCACCCTGACCTCACTCCAGCATGCATCGCATCTATGCACCTGCATGGGCCTGGCCAGATTATAATGAGACCAACCCCACCATGACTGGAAGCCGGGTGACCTCTGGCATCTGGAAGCTGGGCTGACAGTTGTAGAGCAGCTTGTTAATTCTGTCAATCAGGGCTGCCCGCCAATTAGCTTGGGGCTGTGTGTCTGTCCGCCCTGTTTCCTGGGAGCCTGGGGGTTGCTGGGAAGGAGAAGGGAGGATTTTCGCCATTCTGGCATGGAGCTGGAAAGGCACAGGACACAACTGTGTGTTCTCCTGCACCCTGGGCAATGGTGTGATTCAAGTTGTATTGTTTTCCTTCCTCCATTCCTTTTTCCCCCTTTCCCTTAATTCTACTAATCTTGCTTGTGTTTTTAAGTTTGTTCTTGTTAATAAACCCTGTTCTGTTTTTGAAAGAGGCTGTTAATCTCCTTCCTTGCCCCAATATTGCAGTGAGCCGCCTAACTAACACTTCCCAATTAAAATGTGGCCCCTACAGTAGTATGATTTCCAAGTATGTATACTAACAATTGGGGAGGATCAGGATGGGCTTTTCTATGATAAACAGAACTTGAACTGAGTTTTGAAGGAAGATGTTCTGGTCCAGGGTAGAAGAAAGTACTTTTCTCTGCAAAAGCATGGAGGTAAGAGATACTGTGATGTTTATAGGGTACATCGAAGAAGAGTAATGTGCAATAAGTCTAAAGAGGTAGATTGGAAATAGATTATAAAAGACTTTAAAAGCCAAACAGGAATAACTGTATTTTTTTAAATGCTCCAGATTACTAATAATGAGAGGAATGAAAATTAAAATAACTTTGAGGTTCTAACTAACCCATCACATGAGCAATAATGACAAAAGAAGAAAATGACAAATATTGAAAGTACTAAGGGAAAACAGACACACTATTGCACTCTTGGTAGAACTGTGAATTGGTCTAGTCATTCTTAGAAGCAGTTTGAAACTATGCTCCCAAAGTTACCAAACTGTTCCTACTCTTTGGTGCAGCTTTATCACTACTAAGCCTATATCCCTAAAGAGATGAAAGAAAGAGGAAGGATCTATATCTACAAAAGTATTTGTAGCAGTTCATTTCATGGAGGCAAAGAACAGGAACCTAAAGGGGTGTCATCCTATTGGGAAATGACTAAACAAAGTGTGGTATATGAATGTAATGAAATATTATGGTGATGAAATGAACAGTTTCAGAGGAAACTGGAAAGGCCTCTTTGAATTGATGCAAAGTAAAGTAAGCAGAATTAGAACAATTTATACAATGATAATAATATATAAAAATAAAGTTTGAATGCTTTTAGAATTCTTATAAATATAATGATAAATCACAAGTCCCAAAGACTGATTTTAAAACACACACACACACCCCATTTATACCACTCCCTCTCTGTCAGAAAGATGATGAACTCAAATTGCCAAAAACAGACATACATTTTTTTTGGACATGGTCAATGTGGGCGTATGTTTAGCTGAACTATGCATCCTTGTTATGTGGAGTTTGATTTTGTTTTCTTTGTTTTTTCTTTTCTTGTTCAATTTGAAGGGGAAGTAGGAGGAACAGTTTCTTTTCAAAATTAAAAGAAAAATATAAATACAGTATTTTGAATTTAATGTATTCAAAAAATCAAAGAGAATGATGACAAATATATGTCTTCTTCAAAGTAGGGAGAGGAAGCCAAAAAGAAAAATATGCATTTTTCTACATCCACAGATAACAAGATGTTGCTGGAACTTGGGCAGAGAAGTAACATGTCAGACCTTTGTTTGTTAGGCATAACATTTCAGAAATGGAAAGGAATTCAGGGAACCTCAGCATTCCCAAAGGAGACAATGATACTGAGCTGTAATAACAGGAAGAGTAGAGAGAAGCACAGGTGTGAGACCCAAGCTATCCCTACCTAAAAAGGGAGCATTCTGTGCAAAGAAGTGGGCCCTGGCATTGGTGGTAAGAGCTGTTTAAGCCATGGGGAAGAGTGAAAAAGGCACCGAATTCTGAGTCAGATGACCTAGATTCCAATCCAGATTTTGTTACTTTTTAGCTATGTGATTTTGGGGAAATCAATTTCTTTCTCTGAGCCACTATTTTCTAATTGCTAAAACAAGAGAGATGTACTAGAGATCTTATAATTCCAGTTACTTTCATTTCATTTATTTTTTAAAATAGAATTATTTTATTATTTTCCAGTTACACATAGAAATAATTTTCAACATTTGTTTATATAAGATTTCCAATTTCAAATTTTTCTCCCTCCTTACCCTCCCTCTCCTCCTCCCCTAGACAGCAGGTAATATGATAGAGGTTATATATACATAATAACACTAAACATATTTCTGGATTAGTCATGTTATATGAGAAGGATCAGAGCACAAAGGAAAAACCTCAAATCAGAAAACCAACAGCACCAAAAACAAAAGAAATAGTATGGTCCGATCAGCATCCATATTCCACAGTTCCTTTTTTTTCCATGGATTTGGAGAGCCTTTTCCATCATGAGTCCTTTGGAACTTTCTTGTTCCATTGGATTGGTGAGAAGAATCTAGTCTATCACATAATGTTGATGATACTATGTATAATGTTCTTCTGGTTCTGCTCATCTCATTCATCATCAGTTCATGCAAGTCCTTCCAGGTTTCTCTGAACTCCTCCTGCTCATCGTTTCTTACAGCACAATAAAATTCCATTACATTCATATACCACAACTTGTTTAGCCATTCCCCAATTGATGGACATCCCCTCAATTTCCAATTCCTTGCCACCACAAAAAGAGCACCTATAAATATTTTTGTACATGTGGGTCCTTTTCCCTTTTTTATGATCTCTTTGGAAAAAAGACCCAAGAGAGGTATTGCTGGGTCAAAGGGTATGCACAGCTTTATAGCTCTTTGGGTATAATTCCAAATTGCTCTCCAGAGTGGTTGGATCAGTTCACAGATCCACCAACAATGCATTAGTGTTCCAATTTTTCCACAGCTTCTCCAACATTTATTATTTTCTTTTTTTGTCATATTAGCCAATCTGATAGGTGTGACAAGGTACCTAAAGAGTTGTTTTAATTTGCATCTCTCTAATTAATAGTGATTTAGAGCATTTTTTCATATGGCAATAGATAGCTTTGATTTATTCATCAGAAAACTGCCTGTTCATATCCTTTGACCATTTCTCAATTGGGGAATGACTTGGATTCATATAAATTTAATTTAGTTCCCTATATATTTTAGAAATGAGGCCTTTATCAGAGGTACTGGCCATAAAAATTGTTTCCCAGATTTCTGCATCCCTTCTAATTTTGGATGCATTGCTTCTGTTTGTACAAAACCTTTTTAATTTAGTGTAATCAAAATCATCCATTTTGCATTTTATGATATCCTCTATCTCTTGTTTGGTCATAAACTGTTTTCCTTTCCAAAGATCTGAAAGGTAGACTATTCCTTTCTCTCCTAATTTACCTATGATATCACCTCTTATGTCTAAATCATGTACTCATTTTGACCTTATTTTAGTATAAGGTGTAAGATGTTGTTCTATGCCTAATTTCTGCCATACTATCTTCCAGTTTTCCCAGCAGTTTTTATCAAATACTGAGTTCCTATCCCAGAAGCTGGAGTCTTTGGGTTTATCAAATAGTACATTACTAAAGTCATTTACTACTGTATCTCCTGTGACTAACCTATTCCATTGATTCTCCACTTTATTTCTTAGCCAGTACCAGATAGTTTTGATGACTGCCACTTTATAGTAAAGTTTCACATTTGGTACAGCAAGCCCACCTTCCTGTGCATTTGTTTTTCATTAGTTCCCTTGATATTCTTGTCCTTTTGTTTTTCCAGATGAATTTTGTTATTATTTTTTCTAGCTCTGTAAAATAATTTTAGGTAGTCTGATTGGTATGGCACTGAATAAGGAAATTAATTTAGGGAGAATTGTCATTTTTATGTTAGTTTGGCCTATCCATGAGCAATTAATATTCTTCCAATTATTTAGATCTGATTTGATTTGTGTGAAAAGTGTTCAGTGAGTTTCTGGGTTTGTCTTGCCAAGTAGACTCCCAAGTATTTTATATTATCTACTGTTCCTTTAAATGGAATTTCTCTTTCTATCTCTTGCTGCTGGACTTTACTGGTCATGTATAGAAATGCTGATGATTTATGTGGATTTATTTTACATCCTGCAACTTTGCAAAAGTTGTTAATTGTTTCAAGTAATTTTTGAGTTGATTCTCTAGGATTCTCTAAGTATACCATCATATTACCTATGTGACCTCTGGTAAGTCACTTTGTGTCATTAGGCATCAGTTTTCCCCTTCTATAAAATGAAAAGGCAGACTAGATTCTCCAATGTCTCTTCTAGCACTAAGTCTGTGACACATTTTTTGTTACCATATCTGTGATTTCTTTCATTTGATGTAGGAAACTACTGATGAGGAAACACTAGACCAATGCAAAGTACTAACTCCTCTCCAACATGTAGTCTTAAAGAGCTTCTAGGTCACTGAATGGTTAATGGCAACTTGCCCAGAATTTCAAAACAAGTATATGTCAGAGAGAGAAGACTTGAATCTGTCTTTCTGACTCTGAGATCAGCCATGTATCCATTATACCACATTATCTCTTAGTTGAGCTTCTGAATACCAATTTGCAAGCTGTGAATGATAGACTGGAGAGAAGAGATTGGAGACAGAGAGACAAGTCATGAGGCCTTTGCAATGGTTCAGGTGAAAAGTGATTTATGCTTGAATTAGAAGAGGGGAAATGCTAGTTAAAAGAAAGGGACAGAAACAGGAGATGCTATGGAGATAAAATTGATGAGACTTAACAGTTGATTAGACATGAAAGAGAAAGAGTTGTTGAAAGCAGTTTGGAATTAAATCCAAAAAGTCACTAAACTATGCTTGCCCTTTGGCCCAGCAATGCCACTGAGATTGAAGAAAGGGGAAAATAACATATATATTTTTTAAAAGCAGCCCTTTTTGTAGTGACAAATAACTGGTAACTAAGGGGAGCCCATTAACTGAAGAATGTCCAGGCAAATTATGGTAGATGAATGTAATGGAATGCCATTGTGTAATAAGAAATGACCAAGGGGCAGCTAGATGGTGCAGTGGATAAGGCACCAGCCCTGGATTCAGGAGTACCTGAGTTCAAATCTGGCCTCAGATGCTCAACACTTACTAGCTGTGTGACCCTGAGGCAAGTCACATAACCCCAGTTGCCTCACCAAAAAAAAAAAAGAAAAGAAAAGAAAAGAAAAGAAAAGAAATGACCAAGAAGATGGTTTCATAGAAACCTCGGAAGATGGGATGAAGTGATGCAAAGTGAAGTGAGTCGAATCAATAAAATAATGCATATGATAACAATTTAATAAAGACAATTTTTAAGAGCTTGAGGACCCTGATCAATGAAATGCCCAACCATAATTCCAGGAAACCAATGATGAAAAGTGTTACCCATCTCCTGAGAGAGAGGAGATAGACCCAAGCTGCAGAATGAGATGTATATTTTCAGATATGGATAGTGTGAGAATTTATTTTGCTTGACTATGAATATTTGTTATAAAGGCTTTCTTTTTCTTTTTTCTCAACTTGGGAGGAATTAGGAGGGACAGAGTTGTAGTCAATTTCCCAATAGATTATTCTTTCTGATACTAATGGCAATGTCAAATTATAAAACATTCTTTTGAATTTCCTTTTCTTAATTTTTCTCACAAATAGTTTAATAATTTTCAAGTTTTAAATTTTACGTAGTTTCTGTATATTTTTATATTTATTTTAAATCTCTATGGCTATAGTATAGGCTTTAATCACAACAAAAATATTATTTTTTAATAGTTTTTGTCTTTTACCTCATATCATATTCATTTCCAAATATATCCCTCTAAAACCGAGAAAGCCAACACTTTTTAGGGGTGGCAATGAGGGTTAAGTGACTTGCCCACGGTAACACAGCTAGTATGCGTCAAGTGTCTGAGGCTGGATTTGAACTCAGGTCCTCCTGAATCCAGGGTCGGTGCTCTATCCACTATGCTACCTAGCTGCCCACCAGAAAGCCAACACTTTTTGTTTTGTTTTGTTTTGTTGCAGGGCAATGAGGGGTTAAGTGACTTGCCCAGGGTCACACAGCTAGTAAATATCAATTGTCTGAATCTGAATTTGAACTCAGGTCCTCTTGAATCCAGGGCCAGTGCTTTATCCACTGCGCCACCTAGCTGCCCCAAGAAAGCCAACACTTTTAACAAAGATTTTAAAAGACAAAGAAAAAAAGTAGCTTAGCAAAACCAGCCAATACATCAGCTATATCTGACAGCATTTGTAATATTTCACACCCATGATATTCCATCCCTGCAATGAAGGGAAAGGCATACATTTCCTCAATTCTTCTCTGGGCCCAAGATTGGACATTATAATTATATATCATTGCTCCATTTTACTGTTCTTTCCATGCACATTGTTGTGCTAAATTTCCCTAGGAGTGTTTACTTCACTAGTTATCAGTTCATATAAGTTTTTGCATCCTTCTCTGAAATCTTAAAATTGTTTTTCTTAGGACAGTAAAATTACATTACATGAATGTACCATAATTTGCTTAGTCATTTCCCAGTTGATGCAATTTAGTTTGCTACAAGTTCTATGCTATTACAAAAAGTGCTACAGTGAATATTTGTGTGTATATGAGATCTTTCTTTAAATCTCCTTGAGATATATTCTTATCAGTAGGACCTCTGGTTCCAATAGCATAACAATTAAGCCATTTTTTAAAGCATAATTTAAAAGTGCTATCCAGAATGGCTGGACCAATTCACATGTCCATTAATATATGCTCAGTTTTCCTGTTTCCCATACAATATTGACTATTTCTATTTTTTGTCATCATTTTCAATTTGTTGAATATGGAATGAAACTTCAGATTTGTTTTTATTTGCATATGAAAATTTTTTTAATCATTTAGAGCAATCTTTTATATAATTTCTCACCTAGTTGCACTGCCTTGGGAATTCTCTGATTGACATCTCCACATACCCCAAGAAACTCATTACTGGGACAGCTTCATCATTTGTTAAGATCTCATCAGTCTTGATGCTGTACCTCATTACTACCCTCTGCCTCTCTGATTAGAGGGTAGGACCATGAATTCCTAACCTTCATTTAAGGAGAGCTCTCAGTTCAGACATCTTGTTTGTGAGAATTGGGATGATGCCCCTGCTGGAGAGATACTGTAGGGAAGCCCCGTCATGACGAGAAGTCTGGTGAGGACAAGTCAAGTGATCTTCAGCATCCAGGAACTTGTTTCTGTAGAGCCACCTGTTAGTTCAGTCAATTAGGGCTGCCAGACAATTAGTTTTAGGCTGTGAGTGTGGATAGCCCTGTTTCCTGCGGAAGAGGGGGTTTCTGGGAAGGAGAAGGGAGGAGAGTAGACTTTGGTGCATGTGAGAGAGGGAGAGGGACTCTGCGCAGCTGGTTCTTTTCGAAACTGCTGTTTTTGGGTGGTGGTGAGTTTGTGGGTCATATAATTTTTTTCCTTCCCCTATTCCCTTTTTCATTGTCCCTAGCTCTTTAACCTCACTTGTGTTTTAAATTTGTTCCCATTAATAAACCCTGTTTTGATTATTGAAAAGAGGCTGTTAATCTCCTTTCTTACCCCAATATTACGGCGAACCACCCAATTAACTCTCCCCATACAAAATTTGGCCCTTACATGTTTCTTACCTGACTGCACTATGTTGGGGCTTTTCTGTCTGATTTCACCTCCATTCCCCATCATGTTATGTACTTTCCCCCTTTCCCTCCTCCCCCTGCTTTTCAGTTTCTTTTTGTGTTTTGTATTTCTCCATTAGATTGTAAACTCTTGAGGGCAAGGACTGTCTTTCTTTCTAAATATTTCTTTCTCTAGTATTTAGCACAATATCTGGCATGTAGTAGATACTTAATAAATGTTTTTGACTATGCTTTTTAGGGTTTTTAGCATAAATGAGTGTTTTACTTTGATAAAGGTCTTTTTTATGTAATCATGTGGTTTGGGGTATCTTGGTTTTGATATAATTAATTATATTTTCCCTTAATGTTGAATCTTCTCTTCATTTCTGCTATATAGATGATATAGATATAGACACAGATATAGATATACATATACATATAGATATGAATGTGTTTTTCATCATTAATTACGAGATTAGAGACTCAAAAGGGTTGAAAGAAGCTTCTAAATGTCATCTAAGTGACTTCTTCATCTTCAGGCTGACTCATACAATCCACCATGGGATCTATCCTACTTTAAATGCAGAAAATACCATAATCTTACCAAGTAACTAGTTCCAATGTTTAGCATCTTCCTTCCAGGAAAGTAGTTCATATATATGTGTATATATATATATATATATATGTATACACACACACATATGTATGTGTGCATGTATGTGTGCGTGTGCGTGTGTGTGTTCGCCTAGGATAAGGAGGGAAACAGCTGAATGGGAAAAAATCTTGCAATCCAATCTCTCTGATAAGAATTTGAGTATCTAAGATACATAAATAATTCGTGTGTATATACACACACATATAAAACTGATAAGCATTCCCCAGTGTGTGTGTATGTGTGTGTGTTTGTATGAAATTAACAGGAATTCCATAATAGATAATTGGTCAAAGGATAAGAATAAATAGTTCTCAAAAGAAATGCAAAGTATTCACAACCACATGAAAGAATGTTCCAAATCACTAATAAGAGAAATACAAATCACTGAGGTTTCACTTTACACTCTATACATTGGCAAAAATGAGAAACAAGGGAAATAATTAATGCTGAAGGGATTGTAGAATAATCAGCACATTAGTATATTATTGAATTGGTATAACCATTTTGGGAAGCAATTTGAAATAATGCAAATAAGGTGACTAAAATGTCCTTATCCTCTGAACTAGAGATTCCCTTATACCTATATAACTATATGTCGGATTTATACCCCAAGGAAGTCATTGATAAGAAGAAAGTACCAATAAATACCAAAATATTTATGGTAGCACTTTTTTGATAGCAAAAAAGAATCAGAAACTAAGTAGATGCCCATTGATTGGAGAATGGCTAAACAAGTTGTGGTACATTAATGTAATGGAATATTACTATGCTATAAGAAATAATATATGTGATAAATATAGAGAAGCATGGAAAGAACTACATGAAAGAGTGAAGCAGAATGAATAATATAAATAGAAAGCAACCACATGCAAAAAAAAAATCAAAAGTGAATTAGCAGGGGTCAGCTAGGTGGGGCAGTGGATAAAGCACTGACCCTAGATTCAGGAGGACCTGAGTTCAAATCCAACCTCAGACACTTGATACCTACTAGCTGTTTGACTCTGGGCAAGTCACTTAACCCTCATTGCCCCATAAAAAAGTGAATTAGCAAAACTATAAAGATCAAGCATAACTCAAATGAAGAGATTTGATGGAACATCCCCAATACATCCATTTGTGATAGTGAGAGGTCCACAGATGTTGCACATTGCACCTGTTTAGGGACTTTTTCAGTGTATTGATTGGTTGTGCTGACTTTTTCCTTCTTTTAAGAGAAAAATAAATAAATCAAATCAATAACAATCCATTCATTTGTTTATCAGTTCAGCAAGTATTTCTTATGTATCTACAAAATACAAAGTACTGGGTACAGGGAGAGTATGAAGACAAAATGAAAAGTAATCTCTATGTTAAAAAAAAAACCCCAACCTTGATATTTTATTAGAACATTGAGCAGCTACTATGTGTACAAAGTAGCTCCTGGAGACATACACACACACACACACACACATACATGCACATATAGATATATATGAACCTCTGTCTTAAATGCTATGTTATACAAAGACAGTTACAGATTTTCAAAGTGAATTTTTTCCTTTTTGTTTGTATTTTTGCAGATGCAGCTTAGTTTGTTTTTAGCATTTTCATGTGTGAGAAAACAGTTCAAAATGAAGGGCAAGTCAAATGTATAAAAAAATAGAGCTTAAAGTTTATTTGAAACATAATACAATTATTAGTGCTTTGTACATTTTCATGTTGTTAGCACTGGAAAGGACCTTAGAGATCATTTTTAAATGATAAACTGAATCCCAGAGAGGTTAATCAACCTGCCCTGAGTCATATAACTAGCCAATGAAATAGCTGGGAATTAACCTCAGGTCTCTTGTCCCATCAAATGTTTTTTCTAGTGATCTGCACTTCTCATGTTACTTGTAGGATGCCTATCTATTGCCATATGGCCAATTTATATAGCATATCTTGGGAGCTAATGGGTCAGCTAAAAGTACAGTAGATTAAGTGCTGGGTCTGAAGTAAAAAAAGACCTGAGTTTCAATCCAGTCTCAGACACTTCCTAGCTATTTACTCTGGGAAAGTAACTTAACCTCTCTCTGCCTCAGATTCTTCAACTGTAAAAAAGGGATAATAATAGCACCTAACCCCTGGGTTTTTTAGGATAAAATGAGATAATATTTGCAAAGCACTTAGTATGGGTGCCTGGAATACAATAGGCATTTTATCAAAGTGTATTCCCCCTTTCCTTCATAAACCACAAGTCCACGTAAATCTTCACTAGGTGTCAGAGGATGATCTATGAGGGACGATGAGAGACAAGGAATATGGCACTCGATCAACATTGGACCCAGAGGAGAGAATTGTGGACTGAGAAGTTTTTGTGGGCACAGGCTAGGTTCAGATACAGGAGCAGCCTGTGGAAATCCTCAGTGAAAACAGTAGACTTGTAGAAGTTGCATCCAAAGAAAAGTGATTATCTGGAAAGGTTAGCAATTGTTTGGAGATTGTGAGGAATTAAATGTTATTATATACAATAAGGCAAACATCTATGGACTTTTCATCCACTTCTTTCTAGTTCTGTTTAATGTGATAAAAACAGAATGTAGTAAGTTGTGGCCTACAAGGGCCAATTCTTTTTTTCTAAATAAAAGTATTTTATTATTTTCCAGTTACATGTAGAGATAGTTTTCAGCATTTGTTTATATAAGATTTCCAATTTCCAATTTTTCTCCTTCCCTCCCCTCCTTCCCCTAGACAGCAGGCAATCCAATATAGGTTTTATATATATATATACATAACAACATTAAACATATTTCTGCATCAGTCATGCTATAAGAGAAGAATCAGAGCAATAAGGAAAAACCTCAAAATAGAAAAACAACAGCACCAAAAACAAAAGAAATAGTATGGTTCAATCAGCATCCATATTCTACAATTCTTTTTTTTTCAGGATTTGGAGAACCTTTTCCAACATGAGTCCCCTGGAACTTTCTTGTACCATTGTACTGGTCAGAAGAATGCAGTCTATCACAGTTGATCAACACATAATGTTGATGATACATAATGTTCTTCTGGTTCTGCTCATCTCACTCATCATCAGTACATGCAAGTCCTTCCAGGTTTCTCTGAACTCCTCCTGCTCATTGTTTCTTACAGCACAATGGAAATCCATTACATTCACATACCACAACTTGTTCAGCCATTCCCCAACCTACAAGGGCCAATTATTAACAACACTCTGGGCCAATATTTCCCCAGATTTTGGGAGGGTACTTAAATTCATTTAAGATTTTAAAAAATACCTCTCCAAAAGTCATACTGGTCTTATATGCAATATGGGCACTAGTACAAAGATTTCATGAGATACAGCTTTTTCTTTGTCTCTCTAGTACTTAACACAGTACCCAGCACATAGTAATTGTTTAGTAAATAAATGCTGCTTGATTCATTGCTTAATATAAAGACAGAAATAATTCAGTAAAGCTGGCTTCTTTCCCCTAGTTCTTTGTGTATAGATCTTGAACTGTAGCTCTAGAATCAAATGATATAAGGTTACGGAAAACCTTTTAATATGCTTCATACTTTCATAGCCCACAAATTTTAAATAAAAGGGTCACAGATTTTAAACCACATATTCCTGTAGCAGAGAACCACAAATTCTTAACATTAAAGCATTTACTTCCTCATCTGAAGGATGTCTACTAGGAATCAAAGATAGGGACAGGGATTGGATCTGTGATTTTTTGTCAATCAATCAGTCAAAAGCATTATTAAGTATTTACCATGTGCCAGGTACCCTGCTAAGAGCTAGTCTTCAAGGATGCCACATTCTAATGGAAGAGAGACAAGTAAACAAGTACATATACACAAGCTGCAGAGTCGATGGAAGACAATCTCAGAGAAGGCCTTAGCAAATATGGGGACTTGAAAAGGTTTTCCTATAGATGATGGGGTTTGAAATGATCCTTGAGGGGGCAGCTAGATGGTGCAATGGATAAAGAACCAGCCCTGGATTCAGGAGGACCTGAGTTCAAATTGGACCTCAGACACTTGACATTTACTAGCTTTGTGACCCTGGGCAAGTCACTTAACCCTCATTGCCCCACAAAACAAAAATGCAAAAAAAAAAAAAGAAAAGAAAAGAAAGAAAGAAAGAAATGAGCCTTGAAGGAAGCCAGGGAAACTAGGAGCCAGAACTGAGGAGGAAGAACATTCTAGGCATGGGAGACAACTAATTTAAAGGTAAGAAGTTGGATATGAAATGTTCCAAATAAATGAATGAATCATGTATAAATTGTTTACTATTTGCAAAGCACTGTGCCAAAAGCTGGGGATGCAAATCTCAAAAGTAAAACTCCAAGCTCTGAAAGAGTTTACATTCTAAAGCCCCCAAAATAGCTCTGAAAACAGCCGTGAGAAAAAGCCTGAAGCTTGGGGCAATGCCCCACCAACCTGATCCTAATAACAGAGCCAAGTTTTAATATAAAGTTTAAAGTCAAGAAATGGGCTGGGTATATGAGCACACACAAAAAAAGAATCTGAACATAAAAAATATCTTCTGTGGTGGCAGGGAAGCTCAAAACACAAACTCAGAAGACAATAAAAACAAAACAGCTACAAGCAAAGCTTCAAAGGGAAAAAATATAAATTAGACACAAGCTCAACAAGAATTCCTGCAATGACCTAAAATGATTTTAAAAATCAAATAAGAATGGTAGAGGATAAATTGGGGGTGGGGGGAAGAGTGATATAAGAAAATTATAAAAAGACAATTAACACGAGGTACAGAAAAATACTGAAGAAAATAATAATTTTCAAAATAGAATTGGCCAAATAGAAAAAGAGGTACACAAGCTCCCTGAAGAAAATAATTTGTCAAAAATTAGATTTGTGCAGGGAAAGGATTCTGGGAAAATGGCAGAGTAAGTCAGAAAACTTTTAGCTCTCCAAAATTTCCTCCACAAAAAAGACAGAAAATTGCCTCAGAGCAACAGAAAGAAGAATGAGGTAAAACAGTTGTCCTCCTAAGACAAATGAGAAGAGCCCAGGAAAGATCAGACCTCAAGAGGTAGAGTTTCAGCCTGAGTGAAGTACAAACACTTCTAGGCTGACTACAGAACCAACAAAGAAAAAGCCCTAGGGGCAGCTGGGTTGAGAGGCAGCCTCAGCCTTAGTAATTTTCATCTTGAATACAGTGTGGAGGTATGATGGATGAGTAGGAAAAGACTGAAGGACTGTGCTAACCAGATGCATCCCAGGCTACAGCTGCAGGGGAGAAGGAGCTAACCCATACCTGATGAATACAGTAGCAGGGGGCAGGCACCCTGTTGGCTGTAGACACTTTCAGGAGAGCAGGGTCCCTGGTTTCAGTTCCAGGACAGAGAGTACAGCTGTAGTTTGCAGCCACTGGAGGACCTGCAGGGAGTAAGATCATTAGCAGGACAGTGTGGGTCCTAGCCATGGCTTAGGAGTGGAGCCGAGGGCACAAGGTTGGGCCCTGAGACAGACCTCAGAAAATAACTGCTAAAAACAAAATAAAATAAAAAATTTTTGAATGACTAAGCAAAAGAGAAAGGACCAACCAAAGATAATTACTATGGGTATAGAAAAGAACTGGGATCATATTCAGAGTAAGAGAATGGAGCTAAAAAAGTCACTCTTTTTTTCATGAGAAACATCAAATGATCCCAAGGACAAAAAGAATTCTTTGAAGAACCTTAAAAAGACTTTTAAAATCAAATAAGGAAGAATGAGGAAAAATTAGAAGAAAATAAGAGCAATTAAAGAAAATCCAGAAAATTATGAAAAGTCAACCAATTTGGAATAGAGTTGTTAGAGGTGGAGCCAAGATGGCAGAGAGAAGCCAGGAAGTAGCCTGAGCTCTCTCAAATTTCCTTCAGAAACAATAAATGGAGTCTGGAGCTACAGAACCTACAAAAAATGGAGTGAAACAATCTTCCACCTTAAGATAAGCTAGAATGACTTCAGGAAAGTTCTGTCTCACCTGGGTAAAAGAGGAGCACAGCACAGCACAGATCTCCAGGTGAGGACCCTTAGTCCTGGGTCAGCAGGCTAGTGACACAGCAGGCAAGTTGTGATGCCCCCAGCTTCAACACAGAAGACAATCTGCCAGCTGGGGTATCTACTACCCAACAGTTGCAACTAGGCTGAGCCACTCCAGTGCAGTGAACAAGCTGCAAGGTGCTGATTCCTCAGAGCAGAAAGCCAGTGATCAGGCCCGTGGTCCCCAGTAAAGGAAGCTTGGGACAGTGTCCCCTGTACCCCAGAAGCAGAATTCAACTTTAAAAGGCATTAAATAGGCTAAAATATAAGTAAGAAACAGAAAAGAACTTTCCAGGTAGAAAGCTACTGTGGCGAAAGGGAAGACCAAAACACAAACTCAGAAGAGGACAACAAAGTCAAAATGCCTACTTGCAAAGCTTCAAAGGGGAAGAGAAATTGGTCCCAAGACCAAAAAACCCTCTTGGAAGAGCTGAAAAAGAATTTTATAAATCAAATAAAAGAGGTAGAAGAAAAATCAGAAAAGAAATGAGAGTTATGCAAGAGAGAGTCAATAACTCAGGGGAAAAAAAAGGACAAAAATTGACTGAGAAAAACAACTCCTTAAAAAAATACAATTAGCCAAATGGAAATGGAGATGCAAAAGCTGACTGGGGAAAATAATTACTTAATAATCAGAACTGGGCAGATGGAAGCTAATGACTCAAAGAAATATCAGGAAGCAGTAATGATGCAGGGGATGGATTTAAACGATCAAATTGATTGTGAGGCATCCCAAAGAATTACAAGATTCAGTGACTCAGTTTCCTAAGTTTTATTAAAATACTATTAGGCCACAGGGAGAAGCACCCAAAAGAGATAGATGTCTTCAATAGGGAGAGGGAAATGGTTATATTTATAGTGAGAAAAAGTAGGTTATCTCCTCATTATCTTAATCTCATCCTTGTGGGAGGTTCGTGGGAGGTCTTATCCTAATGTGGACTTCCTGGGGTCCTGAGACAACCCCCAAGGTGGGTACCTTTTTCACTGGAGGTGTGTTTGGGGGGTTTACACATCCTAAGGTGAACCTAAGGACACATTTGGCCCTTTCTGTGCATGTTCCTAAAGACATACTTAAACTTGTGAGACCCAAAGTGTCTATGTTTTTGATACCTCTTTACTTAAGATCTGGTTTCTAGGTGTCCTGTCATCTAGGAATATTAATGGCTATTAATGGCCAATGGTCCCTAGTTACTGTCTCTGTTGATGGTGTTGGTTGATAGGGACTGGAACCCTCTTGGTTACAGTGCTGTTGATAAAAACACAAACCTTAATTTCTCTGTTAACCTTTTTAGGTACTATTGATAAGGACTCAAGCCTCAGTTTATCTGTTAACCCCTTTTTGCCTCCTCCGTCACTAGGTCTATATTTCAAAGAGATTAAAGGAAAGGGGAAAGGAAACTTTAGTTTATTTATAGGTATTCTTTTTGAGGTAGCAAAGAATTGGAAATTGTGGGGATTCCCATCAGTTGAGGAATGGCTGAACAAGTTGTGGTACATTGTTGTGTTAGAGTACTATTGTGCTATAAGAAATGATCAGCAGTATGGTTTCAGAAAAACCTGGGAAGCCAGATATGAATTCATGCAAAGTGAAGTGCACAGAACCAAGAGAATGTTCAGTAACAACAATATTGTAAGAATGATGAACTGTGAAAAACTTAGCTACTCTGACGAAGACAATGATCCAAAACAATGCCAAAGGACCCATGATGAAAAATGTTATCTACCTCTAGAGAAAGAACTGCTAAATTCTGAATGAAGCTTAAAGCATACATACTTCTTTTTACTATCTTTAATTTTATTGTTTTATTTTGTTTCTTTTCTTTTGCAACATGGCTAATATAGAAATGTTTTGAATGACCCTACATGTATAATTGAAATAAAATAGCTTGCCTTCTCAAGGAGAGAAGAGGGACAAAATGAAGAGAATTTGGAATTCAAAAATTTTAAATGATTATTAAAATTATTTTAGATGTAATTGGGAGATATCTAACAAAATTAATGGAACAAAATGAATAAATTTTTAAAAGTCAATATTTCTTCAATATTCTTCAAAGACAGAAATATATACAATATAAATAATAAGTCAATCAATCAATATTTATTAAGCACTTACTGTGTGTCAGGCACTGTGCTAAGCTATATAACTTCACTGAATCTGGGTGTTCTGATATTTAGCAGGTAGATGGTGATGAGTTAGTTGCTCAGGCAAGGAATCTTGGCTCAGCAAAATCAATTCTGGGTGTCTTACATGCCTTTCCTTTTGTAATATCCTTCTCCTGATATGGCCAAATAAATCTCTTGTTCTTAATTGTTAAATGACCTATGAGTGTCTTATTTAATTCCAATATTAAACAAAAGTTGTCCTGAGTCAGGCGCAGTACAAAACACTTTGACTCTTTTTTTCATGTATTTTGTATGTATCTGTGGATGTGCATGCTTTCTCCCTTGATAGAATGTAAGTTCGTTGTGGGCAGGAACAATACCACTTCTGTCTTTGTGCCCTCATAGCTTAATACAGAGCCTGGCACATAGTAGTTGCTTAATAAATGCTTATTGGTTGACTTATTGTAATTTTTAAAAATCTATTCCAATTTCTTTTTACTGTAGGCTCAGTTCAACTTATTTTTTTAATGTCAAATTTGGCTGAGACAGCATAATTTAGCATAGCTTGCTTATATGTGGAACTACTTTACTGTGCTCCGGAAGGCAATAGGTAGTATACAAACTGATAGATGTAGAATCAGAGAATCTGGGTTTGTATCCAAGTTCTGCAACTTCACTTGGGTGAACTTGGACAACTCTCTCTCTCTCTCTCTCTCTCTCTCTCTCTCTCTCTCTCTCTCTCTCTCTCTCTCTCTCAGCAGGGCAATGAGGGTTAAGTGACTTGCCCAGGGTCACACAACTAGTAAGTGTCAAGTGTCTGAGGCCAGGGGCACCTAGGTGGCACAGTGGATAGAGCACCGGCCCTGGAGTCAGGAGGACCTGAGTTCAAATTCGGCCTCAGACACTTAACACTTACTAGCCGTGTGACCTTAGGCAAGTCACTTAACACCAATTGCCTCACAAAACAAGACAAGTGTCTGAGGCCAGATTTCAACTCAGGTCCTCCTGAATCCAGGGCTGGTGCTTTATCCACTGTGCCACCTAGCTGCCCCCTTGGACAAATCTCTTAAGCCCTTTCAACTTTAGCTTTCCTTTTTTTAAAATAATTTTTTAAATCCTGAATTTAACAAACATTGACTGAAATAAGTGCTTCTATATATGCAAAAGAATAGAAAGAGTTGTACAAGAATCACTTACTTATATATCCTGGAAATGAGATTGATATAAAAAAATTAAAATTAAAATTAAAATTAAAAAACCAGGAAGTGTCCAGAAGGCTTAACTACTTGCCTTGCCTGAAAACGACATTAAAAACTCCTTTCCAATGTTTTGGGTCTTTTTAAATAGAAATAGGTATTAGATTTTGTCAAAAGTCTTTTCAGCATATAATTAGGTGGTGTTTAGCATTATTTTATTAACATGGTCTATTGTGTTTATAGTTTTTCTTATATTGAACCAATTGTGCATTCCTGGAATAAATCCAATCTATAACGTATGATTTTTTAATATACTTTATATCCTCTTTGCTAATACTTTACTTATATTTTTCTATAGTTTTCTTTTTCTGCTTTGCTTCCCTCTAGTTTAGGTTAAAAGACTATATTTGTATCATAAAAAGAATTTGGAAGAATCATTTCTTTTTCCCCCCAAAGACTCTATGTAGTATTAGAATGAATTTTTCTTTGAATTTTTCTTAGAATTCTCTTGTAAATCCACATGGACCTGAAAGTTTTTCCTTTGGGAGTTCATTTATGACTTGTCCAAATTCTTTTTCTGATCTTATATTGTTTACATAATTAATCTCTTTTTTCCGTTAATCTGGGTATTTTATATTTTAAAAAATATTCAACCATTTTATCCAGGTCATCAGCTTTTTTGGATGTATAATTGAGCAAAATAGTTTAGGCTAGTTTCTGCTATTTCATCTTTAATTGTTTAACAATTTGGTTTTCTTTTCTTTAAAAAAAAATCAGACTAACTAGTTATCTATTTTTTTAAAAAAACTCCCATTTTTACTTATTGACTTGTGTGGTTTTTTGCTTTTATTTTTGTTTTTGTTTTGTTTTGAGCATTTCTTTTTTCATTTTTAGTTGGTGTTTATTACTTATTACTTTTCTAGGTTTTTTAGTAACATTCCCATTTCATTGATTGGCTACTTCTCTCTTTTATTGATAAAAGCATTCAGAGATATAAAACTCCCCCTAAAGACTATTTTAGTTGTTATATCCCAAAAGTTATCTTGTCTCATTGCTGTAATTTTCTTTGATGAAGTATTCTATTGTTTCTAGTATTTGTTATTTGAACCACCAATTCTTTAGTATTAAATTATTTAGTCTCCACTTAATTTTTAATCCATTTTTCAATTGTCTTTTATGGAATATAGTTTTTATTATATTTTGGTAAGTAAAGGATGTATTTGATATTTAATTTAATATTTTTCAGCTTTGGTTAGAGGGGTTTTTTTTGTCCCCAAACATGTTCAATTTCTGTAAAAGTGACATGCCCTACTGATAAATTTTTTAACATATTTCTGTATTTTATTTAATAATTGCCATCATTTTTCAATGGTTCTCGTCAGGTTCTTATTATATTAATTTTTTTCTTATATTTCTCTGGGTCTGAAAAGGGTACATTGGGGTTCCAATTATACAGATCTGATTTTATTTGTGTGAAAAGTGTTTTGTAATTGTGTTCATAGAGTTCCTGGGTTTGTGTTGGCAGGTAGACTCCCAAGTATTTTATATTGTCTACCATTACTTTAAATGGAATTTCACTTTCTATCTCTTGCTGCTGAGCTTTGTTGGTCATGTATAGAAATGCTGATGATTTATGTGGATTTATTTTATATCCTCCAACTTTATTAAAGTTGCTAATTGTATCAAGTAGTTTTTTAGTTGATTCTTTAGGATTCTCTAAGTATACTATCATTTCATCTGCAAAGAGTGAAAGTTTTGTTTCCTCTTTGCCTGTTCTAATTCCTTTAATTGCTTTTTCTTCTCTTATTGCTAAAGCTAACATTTCTAGTACAATATTAAATAATAGAGGTGATAATGGACATCCCTCTTTCATCCCTGATCTTGTTGCAAATTCCTCTAACTTATCCTCATTGCATATAATGTTTGCTGATGCTTTTAGGTAGATATTGCTTATTATTTTAAGGAAAGTTCCACCTATTCCTATGGTCTCATGTTTTTAAGAGGAAAGAGTGTTGTATTTTGTCAAATGCTTTCTCTGCATCTATTGAGATAATCATATGATTTTCGTTAGTTTTGTTACTGATGTGGTTGATGATGTTGATAGTTTTCCTGATGTTGAACCAGCCTTACATTCCTGGTACAAATCCCACCTGGTCATAGTGTATTATCCTGGGGATGAATTGCTGTAATTTCCTTGGTAATATTTTATTTAAGATTTTTGCATCACTATTCATTAGGGAAATTGGACTGTAATTTTTTTTCTCTGTTTTGGCTCTGCCTGGTTTAGGTATCAACAACATATTTGTGTCACACAAGGAATTTGGTAGAACTCCTTCACATATTTTTCCAAATAATTTGTATAATATTGGAATTAATTGTTCTTTAAATGTTTGGTAGAATTCACTTGTAAACCCATCTGGCCCTGGAGATTTTTTTCTTAGGGAATTCATTGTTGGCTTGTTCTATTTCTTTTTCTAAAATGGGCCTAGTTAAGGATTTTATTTCCTCTTTAGTTAACCTGGGAAATTTGTATTTTTGTAAATATTTATCTATGTAATTTAGATTGTCAAATTTATTGGCATACAGCTGGGCAAAATAGCTCCTGATGTTGCTTTAATTTCCACTTCATTGGTGGTGAATTCATCCCTTTCATTTTTGATGCTGGTAATTTGGTTTTCTTCTTTCTTTTTTTTTAATCAAATTAACCAGGGGTTTATCTATTTTACTGTTTTTTTCATAAAACCAGCTCTTAGTTTTATTGATTAATTCTATAGTTTTCTTGCTTTCAATTTTATTAATTTCTCCTTTGATTTTTCAGAATTTCTAATTTAGTATTTAATTGGGGATTTTTAATGTGTTCTTTTTCTAGCTTTTTTAGTTGCATGCCCAATTCTTTATCTCCTCTTTCTCTTTTTTATTCTCTTATTTATTAAACATTTAGAGATATAAAATTTCCTCTAAGCACTGCTTTGGCTTCATCCCATAGCTTTTGGTATGTTGTCTCATTATTGTCATTCTCTTGGATGAAGTTATTGATTGTTTCTATGATTTGTTGTCCGACCCACTCATTCTTTAGGATAAGATTATTTAGTTTCCAGTTAATTTTTAGTCTACCTTTCCATGGCTCTTAATTACATGTAATTTTTATTGCATCATGACCTGAGAAGAATGCATTTACTATTTCTGCCTTTCTACATTTGTCTATGAGGGTTTTGTGCCCTAATACATGGCCAATTTTTGAATATGCACCATGTACTGATGAGAAAAAGATATATTCCTTTCTATCCCCATTCAATTTTCTCCAGACATCTATCATATCTAACTTTTCTAACATTCTATTCACCTCTTTAACTTCTTTCTTTCTTATTTATTTATTTATTTTTAGTGAGGCAATTGGGGTTAAGTGACTTGCCCAGGGTCACACAGCTAGTAAGTGTTAAGTGTCTGAGGCCGGATTTGAACTCAGGTACTCCTGACTCCAAGGCCAGTGCTCTATCCACTGCGCCATCTAGCTGCCCCTCTTATTTATTTTGTGGCTAGATTTATCTAATTCTGAGAGGGGAAGGTTCAGATCCCCCACTAGTATAGCATTGCTATCTATTTCCTCTTGTAACTCATTTAATTTCTCCCCTAAGAATCTGGATGCTATACTACTTGGTGCATACATGTTTAATATTGATATTACTTCATTATCTATCGTACCTTTTAGCAAGATGTAGTTTCCTTCCTTATCTCTTTTAATTAGAACTATTTTTGCTTTAACTTTGTCTGAGATAAGAACTGCTCCCCCTGCTTTTCTGACTTCAGCTGAAGCATAATATATTCTCCTCCAACCTTTTACCTTTACTCTGTGTGTATCTCTCTTTTTCAAATGTGTTTCTTGTAAACAACATATTGTAGGATTCTGATTTTTAATCCACTCTATTTGTTTCCATTCATCCCATTCATATTCACAGTTAAGATTACTGTTTATTTCTCTCCATCCTCTTTTCCTTTGTTTGTACTCTTTTTTTCTTCTTTCACACTATTCCTCCTCACCAGTGTTTTGCTTCTGACCACTGCCTCCCTCAATTTGCCCTCCCTTTTATCAGCTGCCCTTCCTTCCCCCCTTTTTCACCTGCTTCTGCCCTCCCTTCTATCAATACTACCCTTTTCCCCTCCCCCTTTTGCTTCCTTAAAGAGTACGCTAAGTTTCTTTGTACAAATTGAAGTGTATGTTATTCCCTCCCTGAACCAAATCTGATGATTGTAAGGTTGAAACAATGCTCATCCCTCCCTTCTTTTCCTCTATTATAATGGGTTCTTTTTGTGCCTCTTAACATGATGTAATTAACCCCATTCCACCTTCCCCTTCCTCTCTTCCCCCTAGTCTACTTTTATTCTGCCCCTTAAGTTTCTTTATATCATCACATCAAAGTCAATTTAATAACAATACCTTAATAGAGATACAGATCCCAAGAGTTAAAAGTATTATCCTCCCTCATAGGGATGTAAATGGTTTAACCTCATTGAACAAGCTTTACCCTCCCCCCACCCACCTTGAAGATCAAAATTTCTGTTCAGTTCTGGTCTTTTTTTTTTTTTTTCAGGAAACCTTGGAAGTCCCCTATTTCATTGAATGTCCATCTTTTCCCCTGAAAGAGAATTATAAATTTTGCTCAGTAGTTGACTATTGATTTTAATCCAAGCTCCTTTGCCTTCTGGAATATCATATTCCAAACCTTGTGATCCTTTAATGTTGAAGCTGCCAGGTCCTGTGCAATCCTGACTGTGGCTCCATGATATTTAAATTGTTTCTTTCTGACTGCTTGAAGTATTTTCTCCTTCACCTGATAATTATGGAGTTTGGCTACAATATTCCTTTGAGTTTTCCTTTTGGGGTCTCTTTCAGAAGGTGATCAATGGATTCTTTCAATGATGATTTTATCCTCTGATTCTACAAGATCAGGGCAGTTCTCCTTGATAATTGCCTGGAATATGGTATCTAGACTCTTTTTCTGATCATTGCTTTCAGGTAGTCCAATAATTCTCAAATTACCTCTCCTGGATCTATTTTCCAGGTCGGTTGTCTTTCCAATGAGTTATTTCACATTTTCTTCTATTTTTTTAGTCTTTTGATTCTGCTTGACAGATTCTTGGTGTCTCATGGAGTCATTAGGTTCCATCTCCCAAATTTTAATTTTTAAGGCATTATTTTCCTCAGTAAGCTTTTTCACTTCCATTTGGTCATTTTTCCTCCCATTTGACCCATTGTATTTTTTTAAGGAATTGTTTTCTTCAGTCAATTTTTGTGCTTCTTTTTCCAGCATAACCTTCATTTCTCTCATTTCTTTTTCCATTTTTTCTTCTACCTCTCTCATTTGGTTTTTAAAAGCCTTTTTGAGCTCTTCCAAGAGGACTTTTTGGTCTTGAGACCAGATCATCTTGCCACTGGAGGCTTCACTTGTAGGCATTTTGACAAACTCATCTGAGTTTGAGTTTTGGTCCTCCCTTTCACCATAGAAGCTGTCAATGGTAAAGGTCTTTTTTTGTTTCTTACTCATATTGTAGCCTATTTTAAAACTTATAAAGTTGAGGTCTGCTCCTGGGACACAGGGGTCACTGTTGCAAGCTTCTTACCACTCTCAGCTGCACCACTCTCAGTAGTGTTGAGCTGCAGCTGTGTTGAGCAGTTGGTAAGATGGTGAGTTGGCCCAGGTGACACTGACCTTTCCTGAAGTCTACTAAATTATCTTAAGAGGATTGTGTCTCTCTGTCTTTTTGTAGGTTCTGTAGTTCCAGCATCTGTTTAGAGGCTTGATTTAATGTTGTTTTTGAGGGAAACACAGGAAAGCTCAGGCAACTTCCTGGCTTCTCTCTGCCATCTTGGCTCTGTCCATGTAAGTCCCTTCCTTTAAGTATTTAAATGCTATGCCATTTGGTATTGTTATGTGTTCATTATCTTTTGTAACTTTAAGCATAATGTAGTTTCCATATTTATCTCTTTTTATTGTCTATCGTGCCTAAAATGACATTTACTATCACCTGCTTTTTCTTAGTTCATCTAATTGTATAAAAGATTTTGTTCTATTTCTTTATTTGAACCCTGTGTGAATTTTTATGTTTCAAATGTGTCTCATAAGCAACATGTTGTTGGATTCTGCTTTCTAATCCATTCTGCTAGCCTTTTGCACTTTTTGTGTGAGTTTATCCTATTAACTTTCATCATTATAATTCTTAATTATTTATTTCCCTCCATCCTGTTCTCTTTTACTTTTCCTTCTCTTTGTCCTTTGCCCTGTCTCTTCATAATGAAGGTGATAAAAGAGTTTATTCAATACTATTGACCTTTAATTGAAGCAATCTGATCCTGCTCCATTGCCTCTCTTCTTTTCTCTTGATTATAGGTTTTTTCTTCCTTCTTTCCTTCCTTCCCTTCTTTCTTTCTTTCTTTCTTTCTTTCTTTCTTTCTTTCTTTCTTTCTTTCTTTCTTTCTTTCTTTCTTTCTTTCTTTCTTCCTTTCTTATCTCTTTTTCATACTCTACCCTCTGATGAGGGTTTTATTTTGCTTGTGACTACTCTTCAGCCATCCTATTCTCCCTCTTCCTCCATTCTTTCCTCTCCTTTTCCTTGCCTATTTCCCTGGTGAGTATAACATATTTACATATAAAACTTTGTGTATGTGTGGCTATGTGTGCACTGAGAGAGTGAATGTGTTCAGCCTTCCTTTTTCTGCTTAAAATGAAATTGAGTTTCATGGGAAGCCCATTCTTCTCTCCCCTTCCTCCATATGTGTGTATGTATATATTATATATGTACATGTATATATGTGTATATATATATTATTATTCATCTCATGCACTCCTGTTATGCTGTTCTCTTACCTTCCTCTTCTTTTCCTCCCCAGTATATTCTCTTTTCTTTCCCTTTTCCTTCTTCTAAGAACATCAAAACAGAGGATAAACATCCCCAAGACCTCCACCTTACTTCTCTGTGAGTCCTAAAGAAATTTGGGTTTAGAGAGTTCACTTGTTTCATCCATATCTCTAAGTAAATAAAGAATAAATTCTCTTATAGTCTCTATAGTATATTCCCCAATCTCTGTTTCTCTTAATGCATAAATTTGCATTTCAAAGTTTCTATTCATTTCTGACCTTTACATCAGAAATGTCTGACAGTTTTCTATTTCACTAAAAGTCCATTTTTTCCCTCTGTAATAATATCATACCATTTCCCCCCCCAGAACAGGTTATTCTTGATTGTATTCCTTTGAAAAGATAATGTATTCCAAGCTCTCTTCTCCATTGTGACATTTTCCAAGTCTTGTGTGATCCAGACTATGAGTTCCTGATACTCAAAAAACTATTTGTGGTTGTTTGTATTATTTTTTCTTTGACCTGGAAGCTCTGGATTTAGTCTATGACATTCATGGGCATTTTTATTTTGGGGTTTCAAGAGTTAACTGTTGGATTCTTTCTGTTTTTACTTTGCCCTCTGTTTCCAATAGATGTAAACATTTATCATTTCTTATTTCTTGAAACCTTTTATTGTTGTTTATGATTATCAGGTATACCAATGATTCTTAGATTATTCCTTCTTTATTTGTTTTCCAGATCAGTTTATTTCTTTTGACAGAAGATAAAATATTTTGTTTTTTCTTTTCCATCTTTTGATTTTGTTTTATCCCTTGTTGCTTCATGGAATCACTGTTTTCTGTCTGGCCCTTTCTCAATTTCAAATTCAGTTCATGAGTAAAGTTTACCACCATATGTTCTAAGGTATTAATTCTCCTCGACTTTATTTACTCTTAGCCATCTTTGTTTTCATTTTTTAAAAAACTTTTGTTAACATTTTCTGTTTCTTACATCACTACAGCATCCCATGTGTCCCTTCTCCTCCCAGAAAACCATCCCATATGACAAAGTATTTTTTGGAGAAGAATTTTTAAAAGTCAGCAAAACTGAATTGTATATTGAAAAGGTCTGGAAACATGTGCAGAGTGTAACATTGTGGACCTCCCACCTCTATGAAGGGGTAGGTTGTAGGTGTCTTCTCATATTTCTTTGAGACCCACTTGATCTTGATAATTTTGTTGTATTTACTTTTGATTCAGATTACTGTCAATTCTCAACTTTCCTAGAAAACTGGGCAAAATACAGAAACAGGAATGTTGATACATTGAACCTATGGGAAATAGAGGTTATGATTCCTGCAACCATGCAAAATTGTAATCTTTTACTAGAGATTGCTGAAAATACACTTTTATGCATATAATTCTTTATAACAAAATATTAATTCTGATAATATACATTCTTCCTAATGCAGTAACCATGGAATAGCCCATAAAATGCAGAGGAGAGGCAATGCTAGAGGAGTGAAAGGGGAGGGAGGAAGGGCAGGGACAGAAATATCAGAACCCCAAGATAAAAAAGGTAAAAGCACAGTCTGCCACCTTTAATATCCCTTTTAGCTACCTGGTTGAACTGTTCCTAAATGAAAAGCACATGCCTTGGGGTGAGTCCCCAGATGAGCTTAAAACTTCCACCCAGGGCTTCTGAAGGGAGAGGCAGGAGTCTAGAATGTTGAGGGGGTAAGAGGACAAGGGGTAGGGATGACCATCATCTTAAACTTAGCCACTTTTCTATTTTGTCAATTCCTTCATTGAACACTTGAGATGTTACTTTAGCACTTGCTGGAGCAGATTCATGAACACTTTTAGGAATAATATAAGTAGAGCATTCAGTGAACCTCCCCCTCCCCTCCCTAGAATCTGCCCCATCCACAGCTCTCTGGCAAACCAAGCCTGAGTAATTTCGGTACCTGACCCTCACAACCCCACTCCCGAACCCCCAGCCCCAGAGACTTAAGTGCTTGGAGCAGAGGCCCCCTGGTATAGGACTATGTGTCTATGTGTGGGCTACCACTGCCTTTGCCACTGCAGCTGCCACCCCTGCCAGCAGCCTGCAGGGAGCTGGAGCCTGGGCAGGTACAGGGTCCTATTGCCCATGGCTGTGGAGTCAAATTTGTTTATTGTGAATTTACATAAAGTGTTAACTGTCTGTACTTTCCTCTTTGCAGATAGATTAATTATACACCAAACTCACCACTGCCAGCAGCTGCAGATATTCCAACACAAAGTTTATCTAACACCTTTATTTTCTCACTAAGCCACATCACTGGCTTGGGTTTAAAACCTAAAGGTCTTTTTAAAAATTAATTTAATTTTTAAAAAATGTTTTTCCCAATTATATGTAAATATATTTTTGAGTTCCATTTTTTTCTCCCACCTTCCCTTTCCTTCCCCCTCCTGAAGTCAGCAAGTAATCTGATATAGGTTATACATTACAATCATGTCAAACATATTTCCAAATTAGTTGTCAGAGAAGAATCAGAACAAAAGGGAAAAAAAAACGCAAGAAAGAACAAACAACAACAACAAAGCAACAACAAAAGTGAAAATAGTATGATTCAATCTTCATTCAAATTCCATAATTCTTTTTCTGCGTGTGGAGAGTATTTCACCCCCCCCCATGAGTCTTTTGGCATTATCTTGGATCATTTGTATTGTTGAGAAGAGTTAAGTCCTTCACAGCTAATCATCACACAATGTTGTTGATACTGTGTACAATGTTCTCTTGGTTCTGCTCACTTCACTCAGCATCAATTCATGTAAGCCTTTCCAGGTTTTTCTGAAATCCATTTGCTTATCATTTCTCATAGCACAATAGTATTCCATCACATTCATATGCCACAACTTGTTTAGCCATTCCCCAATTGATGAACATCCCCTCAATTTCCAATTCTTTGCCACCACAAAAAGAGCAGCTATAAATATTTTTGTACATGTGAGTCTTTTTCCCTTTTTTATGATCTCTTTGGGATATAGACCTAGTACTGGTATTGCTGGATAAAAGGGTATGCACAGTTTTATAGCCTTTTGGGCATGGTTTAAATTGTTCTCCTTAATGGTTTGATCAGTTCACAGCTCCACCAAAAGTGCATTAGTGTTCCAATTTCCCCACATCTTCTCCAACATTTATCATTTTTCTTTTTTTGTCAAATTGGACAATTAGATAGGTGTGAGGTGGTATCTTAGAGTTTAATTTGTATTTCTCTAATCAGTAGTGATTGGGAACATTTTTTTCATATGGCATATAGCTTTAATTTCTTCATTTGAACACTGTCTTTTCATATCCTTTGATCGGGGAATGGCTTGTAAGATGTTGGTATATAGCTAGTTTCTGACATACTATTTTCCAGTTTTCCCAGAAGTTTTGTCAGATAATGAGTTCTTATCCTGGAGGCTAGAGTCTTTGGGTTTATCAAACAGGAGATTGCTATATTCATTTACTGCTGTGTTTTGTGTGCCTAACCTATTCCACTTATCTACCTCTCTATTTCTTAGTATTAAATAGTTTTGATGGTATAAATCCCACCTGGTTATAGTGTATTATCCTCATGATAAATTGCTGGAATCTCTTTGCTAATATTCTATTTAGAATTTTTGCATCAATATTCATTAGGACGATTGGCCTATAATTTTCTTTCTCTGTTTTTGTTCTTCCTGGTTTAGGCATCAGCACCATATTTGTCTCATAAAGGAAATTTGGTAGAATTCCTTCTTCACCTGTTTTTCCAAATAGTTTATATAGTATTAGAGTTAATTGTTCTAAATGTTTGGTAGAATTCACTTGTAAACACATCTGAACCTGGAGATTTTTTCTTAGGGAATTAATTGATGGCTTGTTCTATTTCTTTTTCTAAAATGGGCTTATTTGAGGATTTTATTTCCTCTTCTGTTAATCTGGACAGTTTACATTTTTGTAGATATTCATCCATTTCATTTAGAATATCACATTTTTAGGCATATAGTTGGGCAAAATAGCTCTCAATTGTTGCTTTATTTTCATCTTCATTAGTGGAGAGTTCACCCTTTTCAGTTTTGATGCTGGTAATTTGGTTTTCTTCTTTCTTTTTTAAGATCAAATTAACCAAAGGTTATCTATTTTTTTATAGAAAAAGTTCTTAGTTTTATTTATTCTATAGTTTTCTTACTTTCAATTTTATTAATCTCTCCTTTGATTTTCAGAATTTCAAATTTGGTATTTAATTGGGGATTTTAAATTTTTTCTTTTTCTAGCTTTTTTAGTTGCATGCCCAATTCATTGATATCTTCTTTCTCTATTTTATTCATGTAGGCATTTAGAGATATAACTTTTCCCCCAAGAACTGCTTTGGCTGCGTCCCACAGGTTTTGGTATGTTGTCTCATTATTGTCATTCTCTTGGATGAAGTTATTGTTTCTGTGTTATCTGACCCGCTCATTCTTTAGTTTCCAATTAATTTTCAGTCTACCTTTCCATGGCTCTTAATTACATGTAATTTTTATTGCATCACAATCTGAGAAGGATGCATTTACTATTTCTTCCTTTCTGCATTTGACTGTGAGGTTTTATGCCCTAATACATGGTCACTTTTTGTGTACGTGCCACGTACCACCAAGAAAAAGGTATATTCTTTTTTATCTTCATTCAGTTTTCTCCTGAGGTCTATCATATTTAATTTTTCTAAAATTCTATTCACCTCCTTAACTTCTTTCTTATTAATTTTGTGGTTAGATTTATCTAGTTTTAAGAGGGGGAGGTTGAGGTCCTCCACCAATATAGTTTTGCTGTCTATTTCTTCCTGTAACTCATTTAAGTTCTTTAAGAATTTGGATGCTACAGGGAAGCTAGGTGGCACAGTGGATAGAGCACTGGCTCTGGAGTCAGGAGTACCTGAGTTCAAATCTGACCTCAGATACTTAACACTTACTAGCTGTGTGACCCTGGGCAAGTCGCTTAACCCCAATCTCCTCATTAAAAAAAAAAAAATGTCGATGCGGTACCTCTCACTGCATACATTTTTAGTATTGATATTACTTCTTTGTCTATTGTACCTTTTAGCAAGATGTAATTTCCTTCCTTATCTCTTTTAATTAGGTCAATTTTTGCTTTTGCTTTGTCTAAGATAAGGATTGCTACCCGTTTTTTATTTCAGCTGAAGTAAAAAATACATATTATGATATATTCTGTTCCAGCCTTTCACCTTTATTTACTCTGTGTGTATCTCTACTTCAAATGTGTTTTCTGTAAACAACATATTGTAGGATTCTGGTTTTTAATCCACTCTGTTGTCTTGGCCCCACCTCCAGAACTTGAGCCTAAAGGTCTTGCGCTATGCTTTGGGGGCAAAACTGCAACACAAAATTTTAATTTTAAATGCAAACAATGAACATATGGAACAAATGTACAGGAAGTTCTTTACAAAGATAGAGTGATTGTCCTTCATTCTTGAAAAGGACCAAAATGACATCACTATGTTGGAGTCAAGGTACAGTGTGTTCAACTGTGGCTGATCAGACCAATCTGAGCTCAGCTCTACTACAAGTCAGACACAAATTCCATGTGAACATTTAAAGGAGAGATGTCTATAAATTTGCACACCTCACAATTCTTTTGAGATACTGAAACTCTGCTGTGCTCATACAGCATAGTTCCTTCTTTGAAGCAAGGCAGTCCTGTGCCAGTGAAGCACCTAGTAGGATACCAGCTGCTCCACAAACTTCCACACAACCTGCCTCTAATTTTTTTTCTCTACTGCATATAGCCAAGAATATGTGCAGCTATCAACACAAAAGGGGAAATGAGGTTATTAAAAAAATCTCAAGATTTTTCAACCTTACAAAAGTTAAACATCCAAATGTTGAAGATTGATTGTATATTGATTTTGTTGTGTAATTCTTCCCATTTACGTTGTTGTTACTGTGCATATTGTTTTCTTGCCTCTGCTTACTTTACATACATACTTCACTACTACTACTGCTGCTACTGCTGCTACTATTACTGCTACCACTACCACCACTACCACTATCATTGTCACTATCACCACCACCACCACTACTACATCTCCTGGTAGCTTCTCTTAGATTTTGTCCTTGGCTTCTCTCTCTTCCTCCTTACAGAATTCCAGACCTGGACTTACCTTCATCACTTCTTGCCTCCAACCATACATTGATTGTGCTTGTTCCAGGCCTCCTTTAAGAACCCAGGTACTACACTAGTCTTTTTTTCCCTCTATAGCTCCTCTGTGGCTTGGGTTTCCCCAAATCGGCTGTTTTATGCTAGGTTGCCTGGGCTCCTAGGCTAGCCCTGCCACAAGCAGAGGCTGTGAAGAAGGGAACAGGGCAGTCCTACACTGAGCATTGGTCTGGTAATATCTTCTTGTAGGTCCTGGGGCAAGGGCTAGAGCAAGGGCTGCCAGGGGCTGGGAATTGGTCTCCTGCTGTAGGACCTGGTGAATTGCACTTTTTGGCTTTCACCTAACCCTGACTTTTTTCTGCAGGATTCTGGAAGGTTTTTGTTTGTTTATTCTTATACTACATGAAGGAGTTGATGGCTGTTTTTCTTTGGTTTTCTTTATTATTGTTCATTCTGGTGCATTTTTGTTATTGTTGTTCTTAGATGAGGTGTTTGTAGGAGATCTGAACTCCTCTAGGTCCTAACATAACTCCATGTTCCCATAATTTCCTTGTGCCAGTTTTCTCATGTAAAATGAGGGAGTTGGATTAGATTGCCTCTAAGTTACCATGAAGCTTTAAATTTACCTAATACTAATTGGATTGCTTAAGTGTCATGAAAATTATCCATGTAACTTAGATTAAATGACTCTGACTATCACACATCTAATGGCTATGATTTGTAACCTGACAATGTTATCAGAACAGTAGAAATATATGTTATCACACAGTATTTATTTATTTATTTTGTGGGGCAACTCTCCTTTAAATGTTCACATGGAATTTGTGTCTGACTTGTAGTAGAGCTGAGCTCAGATTGGTCTGATCAGCCACAGTTGAACACACTGTACCTTGACTCCAACATAGTGATGTCATTTTGGTCCTTTTCAAGAATGAAGGACAATCACTCTATCTTTGTTGTGACTTGCCCAAGGTCACACAGCTAGAAAGTGTCAAGTGTCTGAGGCCACATTTGAACTCAGGACCTCCTGAATCCTGGGCCAGTGCTCTATCTATCCACTGCACCACCTAGCTGCCCCCACACATTATTTATTAAGCACAAATTATATATAACTCTACTTAGAATGCTATCAGAGAAGTACTTAAGTTGTTACTATGTGTTCTCTAAGTGCTCTTCAGGATGTAAGAAAAATGTATAGTAAGGTCCATGATGTCAAGAAGTTCACAATCTAGTTGCATATGATGTTATCTACTACCTTCTAAAGCTCAATCATCCTACTTCTGATCATAATGTCTCTTTTAGTTGTTCACAGACACCTTTGCTTGATTATATCTTGCATTTTCTTGTGAATAAAAGCCTGAAATAAATCCAATTAAAAAAGACAGTTAAAACTTATTTCAGTCATTCTGCTCTCCTACAGTGCATTAGACAACATTTCCACAAGCTCTTTAATGAATAATCTATCAGGCTCAAATATTCAAGTTGATCTGTAAGTTTATCATGGTGGATGATCATACCAACCATGTAGACTGCAACTCATCCATGCCTGCTATCTTGTGCAATTCTCATATATGTCCTACTGTAAATTTTCTACAGGGGCTATACCCAATATTTTTGGGACATTTCTTGCCTTTTTAACATCACAAAGATACCAGTGGAGCATATAGGCTGTCTACTAGTTTATCCTTTGCTTTTTCTATGTGACCAGTGTATTTTCTGAAAAACCAAGTAGTTGAAGACCAGATTGTGTCATATATTGAGTCATCTATATGGTCAACCTACAGAACTTGCCTAAAAGTATATATGCTTTGCACAATGTGCAAAGCTACTAAGCTATCAGAGTTTAAGATATTTTTCTTAAAAGCTTTTTGCTCCTTGAATTTTTTATTTCTTTCAAATATGAATCAAATAACATCAAATGATAATGTAATTTTACCTATAATAGATTATAGGCTATGGCCTTTCATTCACATTGTACCTACTACACTTAGGTATTTTTAAATTCTGAAAAGACACTATATAAATTTGAGGTGCTATTTGACTATGCTAATATAATTCTTTAAATATTTTACCTACTGATTGAAATTCCATATTTTCTGTACATGGATGACGAAAGTATATTCCTTTTCCAATTAATGTTCAAAATATTTTCACTCCTAATTTAAGATTACCAACTGAATGTCTAAGAAAATACGCAAATGTTTTTCAGTATTAAAATATCAAGAATAAAAAAACAACCTTAGCATTTTTATGGTGTTTTATGGTTTATAAAATACCTTATATATATTATATTATTTTATCTTGGGAGGTAGATGCTGTTATAATTATATGAGGAAACTGAGGCAGTCTTATCAAGTGACTTGGATCACAAAGTCAAAAATGAAAAGAAAAGTCAAAGTAGCCAAAAACTTAGTCCACGGTCACCAACCTAGTAAGTTATCTGAGACTGCATTTGAATTTAGGTTTTCCTGACTTCAGGTCTAGTACTCTATTCACAGAGCCACCTAGGGGGCAGCTAGGTGGAGCAGTGGATAAAGCACCGGCCCTGGATTCAGGAGGACCTGAGTTCAAAGCTGGCCTCAGATACTTAATACTTACTAGCTGTGTGACCTTGGGCAAGTCACTTAACCCCAATTGCCTCTCAAAAACAAAACAAAACACAGAGCCACCTAAACATAATGTTATAAAGTATTCAATTATATCGAATTATAAAAACAATTTCAAGAGAAAACAATAAGTCTATGATGTATTTGAAGCATAGAGATTTGTACAGTTTGGTTCAGTTGTGGAGTGTATGGGATGTTTAGCCTGAAAAAAAAAAAAGACAGTGGGAAATATTATAACTTCAAAGCATTTAAAGGATTGTCATGCAGAAGAAAAGACTTGTTCTTCTTGCTTCCAAAGAATAGAAGTAGGAACATTTGGGGGTTTTGATGGTAAGGGTAGGGAGAGTTATGAAAAGTAGAGTTAAGGTCTGACATAAAGAAAGACTTTCTGACAATTGGAGCTTTGCGAGATGAGAATGGGCTGCTTTGGAAGATAGTGGGGTTTTTGGCTGAAATTCTGCAGAAGGAGGCTGAATGACCACTAGTTAGGGACCTTGTAGAGGAAATTTTTGTTCAAATTGATCTGACCTTTGAGGTCCTAATTCTGAGATTCTATATTTCCTTATGATGAGAATTAATGTAAATCTTTTTGAATAATCTATTCCCGCATTTACTTTCAAAAAACCAAATTGCTTTCCTAGAGTACTCAGCCAAAATAGAAAACTATAACTTTTTAAAACTCGTTTTTCTGACTAAGTAATTTATTATACTTTAAGGGCACATTTTTATGTGAAAATACTATGGTCTCCAGTTTTATGCCTCAGGTTAACTCCACTGTTTCCCAATTGATAATCAGTATCATTTCTTTGATCACAACATTGCACTGAAGACTTAGTACCCAAGCTACTGTACATTAGAGAATCTGATAATTACAGCCCAACTGCTGGCAATAATAATAATAATAAAAATAAACAATTATTAGTGTGAATTTAAGTTGGTCTCCAACTTAAATTTGATATTCATCTTATATTTTGGCAATCGGCCTTAGGCTCAACCCCTCCCGATTTGAGTTTTAGTTTGTCCTAATTCAGCACTAGTGTATCAGCTACTAAATTCCTCAAACTCAAAACAGGAAGTCATGTGGCCTCCCTTTGTACTCTTGTGATCTTTAGGACTAAATTGGCTCCCTCTTCTGGTTAATGGTATTATTTCCTTTCAGTGTAGAGTGATAAGTGCCTGTAAAACATTTACATGAATGAGCTTCATTATAACAAACTTTATTATACATATTTGAATTATGTTTGTGGATTTACATATCATTAATACGTTTTAAGTCTTATTTAGGAAAACTATTAACCTTAATTTCAAAGTTTTGAGTACTTAGAGTTAAAAGTGAGCTTATTAAAGCATGTTTAGAAAATGAAATCCTTAACCATTAATGCTTTCTAAACAGATTTTTCTCAACATGGCTCTCCTTTTGAAAATCTACTAATCTTCTATAGCTAATAGCAATCTTTTAAAGTTATTTTGGTAGACATGGTTTTAGTATTAAAATGCTCCTAGTAAGAGATTCTTAAAATATTGTATTCTTTAAGGTTCAATGTTAAGTCCTTTGGTCAAATACTTTACTCATTCCCCTGCACAGATGTTCCCTTTTTTAATTCTTCACATGAATTTAAATAGATGTTTTGAAAATTATAGCAATAGAAATCTCATTGAAAAGCAAAAATATTTTATTAATATTACATTTTTTAAGTTAAAAGGGATAGCTTGTATTCCCTGAGAAAAACGCTTAAAGCAACATCCCCCCTCCTTCCAGTGTATCATTCTTCCTTAAGAATTTATTTCTTGAAAGAGTATGGCTGGAATAAATCAGGAAAAATATCATTATAGGAACAATATACACAAATGAATTGTGTAGTTAAAGGAAAAGGTAGTGACATTACTCATTTTTCCCATCTCACAATATTCTGAAGATAAAAAAAATTACATATGAACTCCAGTTTATAAGAATGTGAATTTTCCTCCTCTATTTTTTGGGAAAGTAGGGAGGGCAGTTCCAGAATTACATGACTGTGTCAGCAGGTTCAATATATTTCTAACTTTCTAAATCTATTCTTTGGGTACCCTGATTGGTTACATATTAACATTATGGATACAATCAGACCGGCAGGGTAAGGGTGGGTAATATGTACTTCCAGGGTTATTCAATAAATAGTTCTTACTTGATTAAAGGGATGGGACCAAGAAGTGTTATTAGAGAAAATCAAACAATTTATGGGAATTAATTTTTGTCACATATAAGTCAATCAATCACATAAGCTTTTATTAAGTAGCTACTTTGTGCCAGGCACAGTAAGGCACTGGGGATACAAATGCACAAGTGACTATCTCTGCCTCTGAGGAGCTTCCATTATAGTAAGTATCACCATAATGCACAGAGTGCCGGGCCTAGAGTCAGGAATACTCATCTTCTTGAGTTCAAATCTGGCCTCAGACGCTTGCTAGCTGCGTGACTCTGGGCAAGTCACTTCACTCTATTGCCTTTGTTTCCTCATCTGTCAAATGAGCTGGAGAAGAAAACTGAGAACCACACTAGTATCTTTGCCAAGACAATCCCAAATGGGGTCATGGAGAGTTGGACATGGCTAAAAAACGACTGAAAAATATTGTATTTGGATTAAGCATGTTCACAAATGAGGGTTATTGACAGAAGAATCATATTGAGGTTGCCCATGAATTGAGTTTTACGGGAAGCTAAAGGATCCAAAATGGGGAGGTGAAGAGGCATATCATTTTAGCCACGGGGTACATACAACCTGTGCAAGAGCACAGAAGTGGCAGATAAAATAACTAGTAAGGGCACTGGCAAATTTGGTTGGAATATAAAGTGAGTATATTAGAATGAATAATATATAATCTCCTTGGAAATGTGTAGAGTGGTGTCAGATTGTGAAAGACCTTAAACAGAAGCCTAGAACCAATGGGAATATATCAACTATTTAGATATATTTAACTTTTTAGATTAGAAATAGTGTTAGGGGCAGCTAAGTGGGCAGTGGATAAGGCTACAGCCCTGGATTCAGGAGGACCTGACCTCAGAAACTTGACACTTACTAGCTGTGTGACCCTGGGCAAGTCACTTAAATCTCACTGCCCTGCAAAAAAAAAAAAAAAAAAAGAAAGAAAGAAAAGAAGTAGTGTTAGAAGAGATCAGTAAGAAAGGACCATAAATCTAAGTACTTGTAATCAAATAATTCAAATAACTTAGTACCCCTATGGAGGAAAAATAAAAGGTTCCCTTGCCCCAAATCCTTATGATATGTGACAAATCTACCAGCAACACACACATATATATTTTTTTTCCTCCTGCTATCCATCCTGAGTTCTCTATTGAAATTAACACACCATATCCTTTCTGAGATATAATTATACATTTATATAGTGCTTTATAATTTAAAAAGCACTTTACATGCATTATCACATTTGATCCTTACAACAACCTTGTGAGGAAGATGGTGCACATATAATTCGCTGAGAAAGAACTTGAAGCCAGAGAGGTTGAATGATTTGTTTGAGGGTATGCAGGTAGTAGATAGGACTGCCAGAATTTGAACCCAGCTCTTCTGATTCCAAATACAGTATTTTCATAGTTTGTATAATTCCTAGCTAAGTGATAGCTTTCAAGAACTCTCCCACATTATTGTTGACCTAAAAACTTCCCAGAAATACCTGAAACAAGTTATTCTGGATTTTGAAATTTAACAAATTCAACAAGAGTTAAGTATTTTAAATTTCTTTCTTTGACTAGATGCTACCTGCTTAAGAAAACAGTTTAAAATTAACATCATAAGCTTCTGAGTTACTTTGGAAAGAACTTTTAAAATGGATTTTGTATTACTGTCTTCAGAAATAACTTTAAATATCTGCGCTCTTTCAGTTCTAGTTGGCCTGTGAGATACCAATGCATTTAGGTTCTGTCCTTGCCCCTCTTCTCCATCTAAACTATTTCACTTGGTGATCTCCTTAGCTCTCATCAGTTAAGTCTCATCACTAAGCTAATGATTCCCAGATCTATTTATCTAGTCCTAACATCTCTTTCTCCTGACTTCCATTTTCATATCTCCATCTGCCTACTGGACATCTTGAACTGGATGTCTCATAGACATCTTAAACTCAACATGTCCAAATGAGATAAATATTTCACCCTAAACACTTCTCTTTTTCTAATTTTCCTATTACTGCTGAAGGTACCTCCAAGTCACTCAGGCTCTCAACTTAGGTACCATCTCCAACTCCTCCTCTCATCACCCCCCATCTAATCTGTTGCCAAGTCCTATTGATTTTACCTTCAAAACATCTGTTATATATCCCACCTCTCTCTCCTCTGACACTGCTACCATCCTGCTGCAGGCCTTTATCACCTCACACCTAGACTATATGCTTGTTGGTTGGTCTTCCAGCTTCAAGTCTCTCCCCACTCCAATCCATTCTCTACTCAGCCACCCAATTTTCCTAAAGCATCAGACTAACCATGTCACCCTATGCTACCCACCCCTTTACTCCCTTCAATAAACTGCAGTGGTTTCCTACCACAATTCTAGGATCAAGTAAATGTAACAATGATTACTGCCTCTCACTGCCTGAAGTCTAGGTGTGTTACATTTCACCCCAATCCCATTATTCTCCAGAGTGTCTGGGTTCTCTATTGGTTCCAGCCCCCAACAATCACATTCTTCCAATTGTAGGGGAGATCCTCTAAACTCCAGTTTCATTTAATAATGGAATAATTGGATTAGCTTTTTAAAAACAAAGGTATGTTAAATAAACACACATATTAAACACTCATATAAATATCCATGTATGTACTTATCATTATATACACATGTTTATTTATACATATATACTCCCTAGCACATTAAGGCATTATCCTACCACCACCACCACTACCATCTCAAATTCTGGGGAGGGGAAGGGGAATTAGGTTTACAGCTTAGCTGAGAGCCTATATAGTACATACACAAGTTCTATGCCCAAAGCCCCACTTGGACTGTAGTCCCAGGCTCTGTGGCTTCTCAGGGTTTCCCTGACTGGGCTAGCTGAACTGTACATCTGACCTGAAATCCTGCCTTCAAGGTCACCATGGCTTGAATTCCTGGGGTCAGTGGAGATTCTATCTAGGGGCACCTAGAACTGAAAAGGACAAACAAAACCAAAACACACCCCCTAATCTGATTCTCAGGATCATGGAGTAAAAGGGGAAAGGAGGAGTAGGTTCCCCCAAGCTTTTCAGTTCATGGTGCTTGTATTGGGTGAATTGTGATCTTTACCTTCTTTGCTGCAGCAGGAAAGAGAGCTAGCGTCCCCATCTGGCAGCTTTTAAAGTTGCAGTCTAGTCTGTCTAGGGAGCTCATTGAAAAAGGAGACTGTCACCTACATAGGGGGAGAATGAATAAATTATCTCTCCCAAAAGCTGGTCCTTCAACCTTAGGTGATCCAAGCCTGTTCCACTAGTTACGTATAAAATTCTCTTTTAAAATCTTTCATTACCTAGCCCTTCACTACCTTTTCCAGTCTTCTTATACCCCCCCACATCTATATGATCCAGGCACACTGGCCCCCCTGCAGCAACTAAGACAAAACACCCAGCTTGATCTCCCAGCTTGGTGCATTTTCACTGACTGTCCCCCCTAATTAGAATTTTCTTGCTCCTTATCTCTGCCTCCTGGCTTCCCTGAAGTCCCACCTAAATTCCCACCTTCCAAGAAAAGCCTTTCCTGATTCTCCTTAGTACCTCCCCTCTGTTGATTATCTTCAATTTATAGTCTATGTATTGTTTGTACCTAATTATTTGCATGTTGTCTCCCCCATTGGACTGTGAGCTCTCCTCAAAAGCAGGGACTGGTTTTTGCCTTTTTGTATCCCTACCATTTAGCACACCGCCTGGCACTATAAGCATTGAATAAATGTTTACTGACCTACTAACTTCAAGTAAGGAGAAACAGGAGGATGGTCTCCAAAAAAAAAAAAGAAAAAGAAAAAGAAAAACCACATTTATTGATAAAATTGAAAATAAAGCTTTATTTCAAAAAACTAATTAGGATTACGTAATATCAGTAAGTCAACAACAATAATCACTTACTATGTGCCAGGCACTGTGTTATTTTCAAAAATTATGAAAAAATGTTTTTTTCTTTTCAAAATAGCTAATTTTTATTTTGATAAATTCTGAATAAAAATGCATTTTCAGTAATCTTGAAAATAACACATATTTACTTGCTGGTGTATTCTAACAGACCATAATAGACAGTGCTTTTTCATGTAGTAAGGAGGCAGTTCCTTTCTTCAGGTAAGATTAACTGTTATCTTGTTAAGCAGAAAGCATAGAAAATCATGGATGCTTTGTGACAAAATAGGAGAGGTCAACTTACTTTGGGGGAAAATGATTTTAAAATGTATGAACAAAACAAATAATATTGGGTGCATGGGGAAATGATAATTTGTAAGTATTTGAAAGCAGTTAAGTAACAGAGGAAGAAATTACTCAGCAGAGATCAGAAAAGTAAAATACAAAATTACTCAATTAAATTAGGATTTAAGTCATAGACATAATAATAGAACTGAAAGGACTCTTAAGAGATCATCCAGTCCTCATTTTACTGATGAGGAAACCATCTCAGGGAGGCTAAGTAACTTGCCTAATCTCACAAAGTGAATTAGAGGCAGTCAGGACTCAAAACTAGGTCTTCAGAACTTCATACTCTCCCCTATCTTCTATTTTTCTGGTAAGGGGTCAGCCATGACTACTACATATTACTTAATTTAAATAATCATCATTCTGCTTTATTGTAAGATATTTGTAATTTGCAAAGCATGTTCATGTACTTCATCTTATTTGATACATCATCTTACTGAGAGAAAGCAAGGAGGGAATACTGTTAAAAAGAGCACCTCTGAAACAAAAACAAAACAAACAAAACAAAAAAGAGCACCTCTGCTTTCCTTTTCTTCTTCCTTCCCCAAATAAATTTTGGCCAGATAGCAACAATACCCTGACACTGAAATTCTTGGGTCATGAAGTAGTTTCCTTATAGTTTGGACATTTACATATAAACTATTAAAACACTAGGTGGTGTACTAGAGGAACAACTTCTGGTCTGCATTTAAAAAATTTGGATGATTCTGCAATAGTATTCTAGAAAACATACTAAAGTACCTGATACAAAGTGAATGTAAATAGAATAACAAAATTCAAAACCACACAATAAAAGTAAATATCTCTACTTAAAAATGAACATAACTGGGAAAGAAAATAATGTATTACTGTGTATTCATGTGGAATATAATACCTAATGCTTACCACATATATTTCATTTTTATAAATTACTATAGTAATTTTGATCAGTATCATAAATATTAGGATTCAATCTCCAATCCATGGGTTCTCAAGAATTATACCTTTAAAATTTTTTGGTAAACTTCCTGATGATTGGATCTATGTGAAATTTCCGACTGGGACAATGCCCTATGTAAAATTTCTAATTTTCCCCCCTCCTATCATATGGTGGGAACTTAGTGTTTGAGTGAATAAGTAAAAATCAGAACTGTCTACAACTAGAAAGTAACTTCCTGTTTTCAAGACAGCCTATATCACAGCCTTCAAATGAAAGCTGGCTGACTATTTGCCAGGAATGTTTTAGATCAGGTCTGACATAATTTGGACTACATGGCCTCTCAGGACCTTTCTAACTCTGAGTATATGCTTCATGACAATTGAATATTTTGGCAATACAATGACTGAAAACATTTAAAACCAGCACCCACCAACCATGAAGTTAAGGGAGCATTATTTGTATGATGCTATATATCCCACAAACTGAAAAATATTAATAACCATTTTTCAATTTTATACCATACTATAATGTGATGAATAATGCCTATTGTCCAGCATGATATGCTGTTAAATGGACAACCCATGGTGCTTGCCTAGCAGTAGATGGCTAGATAAATTGAAAAATTATTTTAACAACTTCAAGATTCTCCCTGAAACAAAGGCCAGTTTTTTTTTAAAAAATACCAACATTCTTTCAGCATTTGTATGACTACAAATCAGAGAACAGTAGTTTCTAAAAAAACTAAAGCATGGGATAAAATAAAGAGCAATGGGGAGATTTGTGGTAGGTTTGAGTTGGTTGGGACACATCACAAATAAGAGTTAAAGATAAGCAATATTAAGGATATCATCATAGATCATTGAAAAGAAAAACATGGGCTGGTTATGTGGCAAGAGGGAGACATCACTGATAGACAACTTGTGGTCTAATCATATTCTCACTGTGCCAAGTGAAGAAGGCCCTCCAGAGTGTTAAGTGGATCCCCTGTTGTGAACTTAGAGGAAGATGTGGACAAAAGTCACCTAGGATGGGCAGGCTTGGATTGGGTTGCAATCTATAATAGTTGGAAGGCACACCTCTATCAATGAGATCAAAGATCCACTTGAGTGAAAACCTTTAGAAGTTGTGTATCATCGTAAATTACTGTATAACTCATAGCTATTAAATTATCTGAATAAGCTGAATATTAGTTTACTTGCTAAAATTCAAGAGATGATACAGGAGCATAATGATCCTCTGAGAAGATTCAAAATGATTGCATCTGAAATTAAGTGAAAATATATGATGATCTGTTTGTATGTGACATAAAACTTGTATAAAACTAGTAGGGTAAGACCTTAATGGGAAGAATATTTGTAAACCATTTTTATCTTATTTGTGAGGTTATAATCTTTTTGTTTTCATGTCATAAATCTTATGCAGAAAATGTAATTTATCGATATTAGTTATATAGGCACATATATACTATAAATTGAACAGGTTTTTATTTTCAGAAGTTTAGTTTTATAAAAGCACCTTGAAAATAGGTATTTTCATTTCATTTCACTTCTATTTCTAGTACCTTTAAAGTCACTGTTATTAATATAATGATGACTCTAAGTTTGTTAGAGGTGATCAATAATTTCAAATAGCCCAAAACACTTGAACTCAAAGTTAGATACGTTTTAAAAATTAATTCAGGCTTCATCTTTCACTGAGATTTTCTTCTTTCCAGAATGAAATAGCAAAAGTAAAACGTATTGGTATTTTAATTGCCCTAGAGAATAAGAGAATGGAAGGTTTTTCTTAACTGTGGACCAAGACTAGGCATACACAGTTCATTTAAGACTATTAGGAGATGTTTTAATATCCCCTCCCTCCCCCACTATGAGTGAAGAATTTAGACTTTTCCATCTAAGATATACATTTTCTTTGGTTTACTCTGGTGACCAACCCCATGTATGTGAAGGAAGGTGGTCAAAATTAGGCATGGGTCTATGATTAGGGAAGGGAAAAGCTGCCCCTTAGATAAGTCACAGAACTAACTGACTGAGCTAATCAACAGTCCTCCATAGGGCCCTTAAGTAGAAACTTTAAAAACGAGTCATCACCACAAACTTGTCTTAACCTGTTTTTAGTGAGTGTTTTCATAGTTTCTGTTATGATATCTTCATGCACGACTTAAGGTAGTTTTTCTTCCTAGATTTTACACTTTTCAGAACCTTTCCATAAAGTTCTCTCCTCTGAATAGTAAATGAATATTGAACAGGCATATAATCAAATAAAAACTAGTTCAATCTCCGGATTTTCAGGCTGCATTTCTAATTCACCTGTAACAAAATGTTACATATATTACTATTTAGATCAAAACTGGTATGCACATATGTAAATAATATGACCTGTTTATAATTTTACCAAATTTATTAAAATGGCATAAAACACATCAAGGTTACTCGATTCAAATTCAACTGTTTTAAATTACTCATTTAACTATTATACTGCTTCTGAAGTAAAAGGCCTTCTTCTCCCTTTGTATCAATAAACTAAAGAGCACAGTATCACTCAAGTATCACTCAGGGAAACCGGATGAGAAAAAGGGAGGAAGGATTGTCCAAGTTAAGGGAGTTACTTCATTTGTTACAGTTAAAGAACTGGAAAGTAGGTACAGCCTTAAAATGAAATCTAAAGAGTAATCCAATTAACTAACAACTACTTAATCCTCTGGTCTCGTATGGGTCTCCTGGTTAACTTCAGAAAGGGAGTTTAAAACCTGTTGCATCACAGACACATTGTCTTGCAGACAATAGCAACATAAAATTGAAGCAGCACCTCACTGCAGGCTCCGAGGCAGCCGCAGCTTCTCCTCTGGAAGGCATTTCCCCGCCCCCCGCCCATCTCCCCACCCCTCCATCCCCCCCCACCCCGACCCAGGACACAACAGCTCCATCTAGCCCTGAGAGGGGTGTATAATGTAACACACAAAATACCTTAATGCACATGGAGCTAACTTATGTCCAGTTACGTCCAGGTGGGAGAAAAGGAGATAGGCATCTGAATATTTTCTTACTTCCCTGGTATAGCTCTGCCCACAAGCCCATTTCCCCAGGAGTGAAAAATAGAAACCACCAAAATGTAAAAAGAGTGGCAGACAACGGGAGAGATTGGTGTATTTCCAGAGGCAAGAATGCCAAGAAGTATTTCGGTATCCAGCGCCGGAGCTTCCTTCACTTTGTGTCCTGTCCTGTTATTCCACCAAAACAAACGTGTGCACATATACATCTGTGCCCCCAGCTGCGTTAAGTCAGCCCGGTCGAAAGTGGAGAATGGCACATCCACCCGGTCGCGAGGACATCACCTGAAAATCCAATCGGGTCGCGGGTGTCCAAAAGGCGGCCACCCACGAGCGGCGTTCCCTAAACCCGGGGAGAAGCCGGGGCACACCACCCCTCCTCTTCAGCCTTCGGCGTCCCAGGCCTTTAATTCCCTCCGGGGAAGAGTGGGGGGCGGGGGTGTCGAAGGGAAGCCTCCCCAAAGACTCCCTCCGGTCTCCCCCGCGGGAAGCCCGACGACGCCCGAAGCCGAGGTCTTCTTCTCACTTTCCCCTAGGAAAAGAAAGACAAGGACAGCGAAAGTAGCCGGCCGGGTCCTAGGCCGTCGAAACTACAACAGCTACAATAAAGGGCAAAATCCACACCCCACCCAGAGCGGCGGCAGCAGAAGGAGGAGAAGGAAGAGGAGGGAGCGAGGTAGAGGCTGAAGAGAGGAGGAGGAGGAGCAGTCGTCGTTGCCGCCGCCGGAGGGGAGCCTGTTCCTGCTGCCGCCGAAGCCTCCGGCCCAGGCTAGAGCCGCGCTCGGGCGGAGGAGCCGCGCCGCGGCGGCGGCGGCGGCGGCGGCGGCACGAGCAGCGACCAGGGATACTGGCAGCGGGCAGGGGGACTGGAGTAGTAGTAGTAGCAGCGGCGGCGGCAGCGGGCTGGCGGGCGGGCGGCGGCAGTGGCGGAAGTGGAGTGGGGGAGAGGGGGAGGTTGTTGGTGTTTGGCGCCGGTGGAGGGAGTCATTCCTGCAGCTGCACTTCCGGTCGGCATTTTGTTCTGAGAGGGAGAGACCGAGCGAGAGACACACACACACACACAGGGCTCCTTTTCCCCCCCCCGCCCTCCCCCCCCTCCCTCCTTCGGTACCGACTCGCCCGACACCGCCAAGCCGCAGGCAGAGACGCCCCCACCGAGAGGAGGATTGGTTCCCGAGCCGGTTGCGATGCCCCCTCGGTAGCTGGGGCCCCCGGTCGGGTGTTTGTAAGTGTTTCTATGTGGGAGAAGGAGGAGGAGGAGGAAGAAGAAGCAGCGATTTGTCTTCTCGGCTGGTCTCCCCCTGGCTCTACATGTTCACTGCACTAAGGAGGAGACGGAAGAGGAGCCTCAGCCGCCCCCCCTCCCGGCCCGGATTATAGGCTCACCACAGCCGCCTCGGCCTCGGCCTCCCCACGGATTCAAACGCCGATTCGCCCAGGTAAATTCCTTCCTTCTCTTTCTTTCGGCGGCGGCGGCGGCGGCGGCGGCGGCGGGGCCAGGTCCCGGGCTCCTCTCCTCCCCCTCCCGCTCCCGTCCCCGGCAGCCCCGGGTCTCCTCGGCGGAGCGAGTGTGGAGTTGTCCTCCCCGGGAGCAGGCGCCTCGGCCGGCGGCGGTTTTAGAGCTTCTCTCCCCGCCGACTTTGGCGGAGGAGATCTGGTTCCTGCCGGGCGGCCGGGGAGGCGTAGGCCCGGCGGAGAGCGCAGGCCGCGGGCCAGCGGAATCTACTTGAGCTCGGGGATTAGGAGAGGCTCCGGGCAGAGCGGAGCGATCGCTTCTCAGTGACAGGCCTCAGCCGAGAGAGAAGCGGTAGTAAGCCGAGGAGGCGGAAACAATACAACTAACAGCGAGTGTGCCCTGATCCGCTCTATATTTACAACTTTCCCGGTGCGAGAAGTGGGAAAGGTCTCAGTGAAACAAACAACCCCCCCTTCTTCCCCCCCATGACCCTGTGAAGGGAGGAAGTAGTTTCAGTTAGAGTGAGACAAATGTTAAATGCCCAGAAACGAATCCAGTAGTAATTATTTTCCTTTTTTAAAACTTGTTTGGACATGCAAAAGTTAATAGAGACTTGTTTCCCCTTTTAAAGGCATTAAATCGTCACTTACGAAGGTGATACAGAAAACCGAAGTGACATAAACAGTTAATATACCCCTTAAAAGAGTCGAACACTCTTCTTTTTAGAGATGAGTGTTAAAAGTTCTTGACAGGTATAGCCTGTCACTACGAATTGTATGAATAATTTAAGGAGTTTTAAAAGAAGGTTTGATGTATGGAATACTTCATTACTTTGGAGGTACTTCTTTACCTGGAAGTGGAGGGGCGAAAAAGAACCGATAAATATTGTGGGAAATGTGATGTTGTTAAGAGGTGGAGATAAAAGAGAAGAATTTAAAAGGGTAGAAATTAAGTTATGTTTAACATCCCTGAAGTAAAGAATGGAGAAGGTGCTATCCTTTCATGTCAGGGTAGATCTTTTTGAGGTCTCAGGATTGTCATTGGCTGTTTGTGCCCATGATGTTTGACTGTGTAATGAGAGAGGTGTCATTTTAATAGGTCAAATGTATCCGTAAATGGCTCGAGAAGAGTATCAGTTCTTAACAAATTCTAGTTTTTGTATAAGTGAATTGTTAAGCAGGAGTGTGTGATTGAGCTGGAAATACAAGTTTTTTAACTTAAAGAAACTTTATTCATAGAAATGGCATAAAAAGCATTGCTTACCTGGATTGTGCTGTTTTGATACTTTTGTTTCATATCTGTTTTTTAAAAGTTTAAGTCGTTAAGAAGCAACATTGCTCAACATTTCCCTTAAGTTTGTTAGTTGGTGTTACGCTGGTTCAAAAAGATTTTTTTTTGGTAGCCTTATTAAATTACCATTGTCACTGTCGAATAAGTAACTTTTCTGGAGATTATTTTTGAGTTTAGGGTCTTGCTTGCATTGAGCTCTACTATATTGCCTATAAACGTTCAGATAAATGTTAAAAAGGGTCAAGTTAATATAGCTGTCACGTACTAGGCATGTTTTTAATGCTATAAATCCGTGTAGTAGTCAGTAGCGTGTCCGTGATTTGTATTGGTCAGGGAGCAGTTTGAATTTTAAAAAGCCTGAAGCTCCTGCTGAGCCCCAATCCCGGCCTCCCTCCCTCCCACTAATCTCCCATTCCTGTCTTTGTGCTGCCTGCTCCTGTTAGACACTGTTTGCAACAGGGCCTCAGGCCTGCTTGGGGTGGGGGTGGGGGTGGGGGTAGGGGAGGAGCAGGAGAAGGGGAGGGAGCAACATTTCATATTCTGAGAAAGCAGCTCTTTAAAACACACACACACACACACACACACACACACACACACACACACACACACAACCAACTATTGTATAAATTACAAAATGAACCATATATGCTCCTGTGATTGTCTTTATTACTTTAACTGAACAGCTGTTTCACTTTTGGATCTGAGACTTCTCTAGTTTACAGCAAAGGACGGGGGAAAAAATAGTTGTACTTGGTTAGTTTTCATCATCAGAAAGCGACATACCATCCCTACTATTTGTTTTACAGTGGTTTAGAGAAGTTTTCTCCTCGATTAAAAAAAGTTTAAATTGCAGTGTTAGATGTTCAATATACAATGTTTTCTTTCTGAAACTTTGTTTTTTCCATTTTAGGAATTCATTTGATTTTCTGTATTTGATTTCTAAGTTATAAGCAAAATCATGGATTGGTTGTTAGCTTGTTCCTGAAATATTGAGAAAAGCTTTTTTTTTTCTTTTAAGTGAATAATTAAACTAATCTTTTTCAGTTTTGGTTATGGGACCCCCCCCCCCCATACCTTTTGAGTATACTGTTCATTCCTCTTCTTCCAACCCCTATCTGTTAGGAAACTAACCTTCAACTACTCGTTTAACTGCTTAAGTATTTAGATATAAACAAAGACAAGGCTATGTTCTCCAGGGTGTTTTTTTGAGATCTTCTGAAAAAAAAAAAGATAACATGGGCAGTTCTTGTCTTCTACACCTCAGTTGTATACTGGGAAATTGGGAAACTCCAGAAAAGTTTTCTCTTACACTAAAAAACTCAAATTGATTTACTAGGATTAGCTTGAGGGCCTTTGTTGTTATTGTTGTTTTGTTTTTGCTATAGAATATTCCTAATAACCGATTTATAATAAATCTTAAAACCAGATTGTGGGATTAGGGTATACTTCAAATTAGAGTTAAAACTTAAGTAGTTAGTTAATCATTTTCAGTATCTGATTTACTTAGTATGGTATGACAGTTCTGGTTTTTGTGCATTGGCAAAATTTGTAACAGTAAAAAAGTTAAGAGAATTTTTGATGACATGGTAGATATGTTAAGGGACATCTTAAAAGTTGGAAATTAAATATGAACCCTCACTAAAGGATGTACAATTTTATTTGTTCTTTTTAGAACTGGAAAGTGAAAGTTTTAAAATCCCTATTATAGCTCAGTTCCTTTGCCATCTCTTGTTGGAAGCTTTTCCTGACACCCTTAGTTATTAGTGCAATAATCAGATGTAGCCAAACTATCATACTTAGAAGAGCAAGCATGCTGTATTTCTCCTCTCATCAAGACCCCCAGATTGCAAGCTCTTGAGGACAGGACTGACTTCCCTAACACATACTAGTCATTTTCCTTTGTTGTATAGGATAGAGTCCAGTAGAACTATTTGGGGTGTCTTTCTTAAGTAGTTTTTGAAAGAAAGTTGTGGTCATACTATTTTAGTGGAAATTTTCTTAACTTGGAGCAAAGAAAAGCAAAACAAAACCCATTCTAATTAATATCAATCCAACCAATTTCTATTTCTTAGGGCTTTTAGGTTTCCCTAAACAAACTCATATTTGACATTATTTCCTGATAAAGTTTAAACTCAAATGTCGAATTTTGATAAATTCTTTCATATATTTTTCCCTAGGACCATTTTATAAAAAATGAATACATTGGTATATGAAAGCTACAAATTTGAATCTGGTATTACTTTACCTTTTTTGCTGTTACCTAAAAGGAAAACCTATTATATATGTAATTATTAAAAATACTTACATGAAATTTCATTTACATGACTTGATTGGAAGATCTGTCATAGACAAGAATTCCTCTTGGAAACACCTTTGAATATAATTTCTGGAAACACAGTTTGAATGGGGTAAATATTTGAAACCACCGCTTAGGTGCAAAAGTTTTAAGTCCAGCATTACCTTTAAAGACAAAAATAAGATAAAGTAAATAAATATTAAATTGTCCTTAAATATAGAAGTAGGGTAAAAGTAAATATTAAATTGCTCCTAACATTGTTCACTGTACCTGGATTTACAATAAATTTAGGAGAATGATGTGAACATTAAAAATTATTAGAAAAGTGTCAAAGTATGAGCTAAGTATAAATATTTAATCATAACTAATGACTTTATTTTAGCACCCTGTATTTTCTTATGCATTCTTTAAGAATGAAAATGTGTACATTATTAGTTTATTTTATAGTTTTAGTATATTTATATTTAGTATATTTATAGTTAGTATATTTAGTATATTTATAGTTAGTATAGTATAGTTATAGTTTAGTATATTTTAGTATATTTTATAGTTTACAATATAGGTTGTAATTTGTAAAAATTCTTTGGGTTTTTAAAAAGGCTTTTCCCAGGGTAACCAGAAAGCTTTGTATAGGTATTCTCATTATATTTCAGTGATAGAAATGATCAGCATTATTTCCTCATTTGGATGAGAAATGGACATTCGGAGAGGCCTAGTGACTTGCCCAAATACATGCAATAAGTCAGTGGGAGAATAAGCAATTGTTAGCCCCCAGACTATGATGCTGTGAGAAGGTCTGAGCTCAGTCCTAACACTGGAACATCGGAAGGGGAGTCCCTTCCTATGGATTAACTATAGTTTTACTTTTCTTTGTAATTTTTCCAAACTGTTACCAAAAAAAGATGAAACATATCTTGGAAAGATGTTCATAATATAAAAGCTGTATTTTTGTCTCTGAAGTAATGATTTGAGAGGTTTTTCTTAAGTTGATTTAATTTAAACAAGCCAATCTTATGGAAGATAAAGGAAATAGCTGCTTTAAATGAATGATTCCTTTCTCCTGAATTTTTTGTGTTGATTGTATTTTTTAAATTGTCAGCATGAAACTTTAGTGTTTCTACTCTTTACAGTTGAATGAAAAAGGTTTTTGAATGATGTTTTCATTTTATGTCAGAGTTATATTTTAGTCATGTTTTTATGTAGTCATATTTTTCCCCCCAGAAGTTGAAAGGACAAAAGTCATAATTGCTTTTAGCTTGTAATTTGTATATGGCTGTGTTGGGGACTAACTTGGAGTAAATTTAAAGTAATTAGATTTTGCCATTTATGTATTCTTAGTTTGGCATTTTTAGATATTGCGTGTATTTTCCAAGTTTTTAAATTATTGAAGGAATTAGCCATTTTCTGATAAAGTTTTATAGATTAAAGTAAAAGAAAGTAGAACCTGTAACTATCATCTTAGTAAATTGTGTTTTGTTAAAAAGAAAAATTGTGTATGGGGCAATTAAATTGAACTGAAATCAGGTAGTATAAATAAGTATTAATATTCCTGACACTAACTTGGTTATAAACATTGTGTTTTAAACTTGGACTTGTAAAATGTGTGATTACTTTCACTAAAGGATACACTTGTTAGTAATTGTTGTTTTTGATTTGCTTCAGTCATATCCAACTCTTCATGATGCTATTTGGTGTTTTCTCTGTAAAGATCCTGGGGTGGTTTGCCACTTCCTTCTCCAGCTCTTTTTACAGAAGAAACTGAGGCAAAGAGGGTTAAGTGATTTGCCCAGGGTCACAGAGCTAGTAACTGTCTGAGGCCATATTATTAGAAATAGGTTGGAATTAATAGAATAGATTTGGACTTCCTTTTATGGAAGGGAGAAAACAAACTTAATTAAACTTTGTTTTATTTATATTTTTAATTGTGTGATGTCATGGAATCATCACAGAATATTAGAACTAGAAGGAACTTTAAGGATTTTCAAGGATTTTCTTGTCTATCTCCTCATTTTACTGATGAAAAAACCGTGGCCCAGAGACATGTAGTGAATTACCCAAGGTCACACAATTAAGATGTATGACTGTAAAATAATGGTTTAAAAAACAAACACCAAACTTAAACTTAAAACTAAATGCTGTCCTCTTGAATGGAGTAACCTTAAGAGGCAAAAGACTTTTCTCAGTTAATACTGTCATTAACATTCTTTCAATTATCTTCAGTGATGGCAAATCCCCAAGTTATTCAGAACCAGTTCTAGTGTGTTTATTTAAAAAACAAAATGTTTCGCTATTTTATAGCTATGCCTCATAAATAAGAGCATATATGCAAACATGCATTTAAGTTGTGGGCAATATTATCTTTGAATGAGTGATCTCAGAACCATATATACAAATATACATCTGGCGACTCCTTTTTGCCCCCGGTATATAGATACATAAAATAGGTATACATAACTTTTTACTGTTGTCAGATTTTTCTTAACCCTTACATTCAGCTACAAGACCCCATAAGGGTTCTCAACCCACAGTTTAGGAAGCTAGGTTCTCTCTATGTAATAGCTAGGGCAGCTAGGTGTTAGTGTATAGAGTGCAGGGGCCTAAAACCCGGAAGACTCCTGAGTTCAAATTTGGCCTCAGACACTTACTAGCTGTGTGATCCTGGGCAAGTCCCTCTTAACTTCAGTTTCCTTATCTGTAAAATAAGCTTGAGAGAGAGAGAAATGGCAGACCATTCCAGTATCTCCATCAAGAAAACCTCAAAAGGGGTCACAGAGTCAGACATGACAGAAAAATGACTAAACAACAATAAATATAACGATTCGATTAGGAAAATTTATAAAGCCTCCTTTTTGTTTGAAATAACTTAGTATTTCTAATAGGAGTTTGGACATCCTTGTTCTAGTTTCAGCTCTGCCATTTACTTGCTGTATAACTTTGAATAAATCATATCACTTATCTGGACCTGAGTTTTCCTTTCTGAAAAATGAGGGTGTTAGAATAGATGATTTCTAATGGCCCTTCCAGCCCTAACATGTTAGGAACTGGTGATATTTATTGTACATCCCCAGATATTTCCTACTTACAGAAGTGTTAAATAGTTAAATTAAGATTCATCCGTTTCCTTAACAAATTTTTAATAGAATATATTGAACTTTCAACTGACAGTTTGTGTAGGCTATTATTGGCTTTGATATTTTGCATATGTATAGTATTTAAAGGTTCTTTAAAGGTACTGTATCTCTAAAGTGTTCTTTTATATGCTTAATTTTTTTTTTTGGCCGAATCCATTTCTTTTGCAGACCAAAAAAATGTTTATGTTTTGCAAAACATAAAGTTTCCAAACTTTGATCTTTAAAGTAACTAAGTTAACATAAACAGGGATATTAATTTTAAGTTTTATCTTTTCACTTCTGAACAATTATGAAGCCAGTTAATCAACAAGCATTTATTAAGCACTTACAGTGTGCCAGACACTGAAATGTGGGGGGTAATTATGAAATATTGGTGAGTTGTTTTTTTGTCGAGAGTTGACTCTTGGTCATTTTGCTTTATGCTTTTGTGTAGTTTAAATGCATGTTCATATTGGTATTTGATAGTTTTGTGAAACTCTATGTTAACCTATAAAAGCGCATGTGCTAGGCTGTTTGGTGGGAATTTACAGGGGAAGGGTATGGTCAGCAGTGTCAAAGGAAAATATTAAAATAAAATTTTAAATAAAATATCTTGCTATTAATACATGTAATTAAATTTAAATTAGGTTTTTGACTTTATACTTATAGTTGATCTGTTACTTGTAAAACAAAAATATCACCTTTCCATTTAATCCTAAGAAGGAGATGGATCAGTACCTTTTCTCAACACTATTGGGCAACCCTTTCAGTGTGTTTAAATGTGCCATTAGTACTTTGTTAAATACACCTGTGGATTTGCAGTCAATATTCACCTAAGTAAGTTGATCGTTTTAATGTAGTTATATGTGATTCACAGTTTTCCTTCAGCTATAATCAGGTTATAACTACAATGCATGAGTTTAAATTAGACATAGTCTTTCTATACTCCCACACTTTTTTTTATACCTGACTCATGTGAAAGAAACCGATTGCCTCTGTCTATGCCTCAGCAAAGTAATACTTTTTCTTGCAACTTAAAACCTGGAGGTTGAAATTAACTAGTGTTGAACAATGCTAAAGTTAGCTTCATTCCATCAGTTTTTGTAAGAAGTATTAAGAAATTAATCTTTGCTGTACAAACATGAGATAATTAAAGTTTCTAAGATATTTATGAAATATGCATTTGACTTTGGAAATTTTTTTCATCTCTTTCCTACCATCCTTACCTCCCATCCTCTTTTTAAAAGGATGTGGCTTCTGGTTTTGAGGGGCTTTTGCATGAAGGGGAGCGGTTAGGAGGAAGAGGCTGATTTTTAAATTTCTGCCGTGTACATAATTCGAAATAGAAGATGAAGCTTTCAGAAGTTTGAAATGTTCTGAAATTTTCAGATACAAATCAGGTTAAAACTTCTGTAGAGTTATTAAAAGTATTGGTTTTGTGCACTAAAACAAACATTAAGTACCTATCCTGTTATAGTGGCACTGTGTTGGCTGTTAGGGGAGGCAGAAAGTTTAGACATGGCCACTCCTACTCTATTGGAACTCACAATCTATAAGGGGAATAGGACACATTACAGTGGTTTTTAGTAGAAAGGAGCAACGTGATGCTTCGTTTTATTGCAGGCAAATAACAAAAATCCTTGATCCTCACGTTCCTCATCTCTATAAGGCTTATAACTCCTGCCTTACCAGGTTATTTTGAGGATCAAGCATGATAATGTATGCAAAGTGCTTGGTAAACCTTAAGGTACTATAGTACATGTTACCTGTTATATTTCCCTAGTATTCTCTTCTTCCTGGGAACATTCTTATATAGATTATTTAAAGTCAAGAAGGACCAGAGTTTTTTAGGTTAGTAAAAGAGAAAATAGGAACTTTCTTATTCCTTAGAGCACAGCCCATAGAATTATGGGTCTAAAGGTGGAAGAAACCTCAGAGACTATCTTGTCTAACACCTACATGTTACAAATGAATAAACTGAGGCAGGAAGGTGAAGTGACTTAGCCAAAGTAACATAGTAAGTGACATAGGATACTGAATCCAAAAGGGAATATTTATTTAAAAAAAAATTTTTTTTTAATCTTTAAATTATTTTAAAGTCTACTGATGTTTCTAGTATTTCAAGGCCTAAAGACTTGATGAGACAAACAAGTGGTCTGATTGTTTGAATAATTATGGAAACTGAGTGCAAAAACTGAGAGAGCCATGGATAAATCCAAATGCTATGGGAAGATTGGTCTCTGAAGCTGTCTCACCATGTTTAAAAGAGTATATACATTGTATACCAGTGTCAGCAAACATAAACCTGTTGAAATAATTTTTTTAAAAGCAGTGTGGCAGATAATAATAGCTGGCATCTATATAATGCTTTAATATTTATGTTTACACAAGATCTGAAAGAGTGCTTTACTTACATTTTCTTATTTGATCTTCACATTCAGCCTTCTGAAATAGGTACTGCTATTTATTCTTACTTCACAGATGCCCTACAAGGGTAATTTTTAAAAATTATTGATATTTTTTATTTTTATAATACTTCTATTCCTGAATATATCCCTCCCTCCACCTCACCCTCTCACCCCCCAGCTGTCACTTGTAAAATAGAGTAGGGGGGGGCAACTTAGCAAAATTAACCAACACATCGATCTAGTATGACACCCCCATAATTCTCCATCTCTGCAAAGAAAGACCTGCATTTTCTTACCTCTTCTCTATAGCCAAGCTTGGTCATTATACTTAAGCCGTTAAGTTTCTTTGCTTTTTTTCTTTCTCTATTTACATTTGTCATTGTGTATATTATTTTCCTGGTTCTACTTGTATCACTTTACATTAGTTCATACAGATCTTCTCATGCTTCTCTTAATTCTTCATATTGATCATTTCTTAGGGTGAAATAAATAGTCCATTACATTTGTTTAGCCAACATAACTGGCTATTTCTAATTTCATTTCCAATTGTTGGGCATCTGTTTTGTTTCTGGTTCTGTGCTGCTATAAATACTGCTATGAAATTAGTAAAGTGACTTACCCAAAGTCAGATAACTAGTTAGCTGTGAACAGTGACTTATACCTAATTTCCAGTATTTATCTATCATACTATACTGCTTCCACCAAGTAGAATAGAATTTGAGAGAAATTCAGAGAAGGGAAAGGTAAAGACATGACTAGTACCTCCTTATTAATACCAATTAATAAAGAAGAGAAATGATACTTAATGAAATTAAGATGGCCCATCAGCCATGTATACATATGTGTATATACAGAAAAAGTTAATGTGGCAAAGTCTGAATGAATAAATAAAAGAGATCAGAATGAAGATTGCTATTAATGAAGTTGTCTTCATTTCATTTGTGATATTGTGGATTTGGAGTTCTACCCAACCTGCTGAGGATCATCTAACTTTTCTAGATTTTTCATTGGTACCAGAATAGTGCATTGGCTAAGTAATGAAAGCTGTACTTTATATTAAGTACTTGACTGGTCCACTTGTTTTTCTTTACTTTTTTTTTTTTTTGATGTTTTTTATATTGCATCATGCACACAATTTATTGTTCATAGTATACCCCATCCTATTCACCCAACATATTTATCTTCATTGTCCTATGGATGATCTGGGATGTTCATTATTATTCTTTGGAGAGTGTGGTATTATAGAGTTTGTAATCACATAGCACCACTGGAAAAATTTCAGCATCTAAAAGTTGAAATTTTGCTTCAGGAAGAAGTTTGGGACCATAAAAGAACTACACCCTTTCTCAAATGCAGTCCAGCCTGCTTTCTTCCTTTTATTCCCTATCCCATTTCACTGTCCACCTGCATTAGCTGTCCAAGATAATATATAGTCATATATTTATAAGAATTATATACATATATAAAAGCCCTCCTTAATGAAAATACAAGTCAGGAAGTGACAGGCAAATAATATTCTGTAGAAGACTACTTCTTTATAGTCACATAGCTGATTAAAAGGTAGAAAGACTACAAGATCCCACTGTTCTTGATTGTTGTTGACCATAAAAAAATTCGATTGGGTAGGACAAAATGCCTTAATGGTTTTTCTCCAACAAGGTTACTCATATTTTCGTTGTTGTTACATCAAGGAACCCCGTATGGACTTTATGCATATGTATATACAGGTATATGTGTATATATGTATATATACACATAAATACATACATTTATAAATACACATACATACATTTATAAATACACACACACATATATGTCCATACAGGGTTCCTTGATGTAACAACAAAAAATGTTTGATTTTCTGATTATTGATATAAAACAAGACATAAAACAGGGAGAAATAGTCTCATCAACTGTATTTGTCATTGCAGTGAAAGATGCCCATTGTGGAATTATACGGTACAGTGGAAAGAGCAATTGACTTTGGAGTCAGAGAATGTGGATTCAGATCCCACTTCAGAGGCTTACTACCTATGTAATCTTGGCCAAGTCACATAATCACTCTGGGCCTCATTTTACAGATGAGGAAATGGAAGGTTTGGCAGCAAGGTGGTGCAGGGGATAGAGTTGAAGACACCTTCACTTTTTTGGGGGGTGGTGAAGCAATTGGGTTTAACAGCTAGTAAGTGTCAAGTGTCTAAGACCATATTTGAACTCAGGTCCTCCTGACTCCGGGGCCAGTGCTCTATCCACTGCACCACCTAGCTGCCGCAGACATCTTCACTTTCATGTAGAAAATAGAAAACCAAAAGAAGAAGCACAGGTTGGATGTGGTACCATCTTTTAGCATTAGTAGCATTAGTCGAGTATTATAGTAGGTAATCAGTGCCTGCACCACATGCCTCTAAGTTCAGAATTTCTGCCATTGGTAATGTTGCATGTGGTCTTATATAAGTTTTTGATTCTTTCTTCCTTAAGATAGTGTGCAGTTGTTTTGAAATGTTTTGGGGTTTTTTTCTCCCCCAACTAGAGAGGTACTATGGAATTCTGAAAACAAAAACTTTTTAAAATTCTGTAAGCATGTTCATTCTACCTAGAGTTGTTAGCAAAAGAAATAATAGTGTGAATAGCTCAGATAGTCCAGCTGAAGTGGGGGAAAGACTAGTTAAGTGAGGTTTTTGTGCACTTCAGTTATTTCTATACTATCATGTTTCCTCCTGTTATGTGTCATCAGGTTTTAGGACAAACATGCCATTTCACTGCCCTCAGAGTTGTAATCAGTATACTTAAATACTAGGAAAATGTCAAGTAATACAACCAGGTTAGTGACAATATCAGGTTAGAACTTAGCACACTGATTATCATAAGATGTTGATGATGTTTTTATTTTCATCTAGCAGTAAGTTGGTGTCAGGGGGAGAGAAACCAACCCAATGTACTTTGTAAATGCTTTGATAAATCAACTAATTATTAATTCTCTCAATACTTTTTTTCTTCTGAGAAGGATGTACAGGTTTACCCTTTTAGGTAAGATTTATATGTCAGATGTGGAATTTACAGAACCGAGAGGCAGTGTGGTGTAGTAGGAAAACTGTTGGGTTTGAAGTTGAAGTAAAAGGACCTAGGTTCAAATGATGGCTTTGCAGTTTGCTACCAAAGTGACCCTGCAGCAGGTCACTTCACCTTTCTGGGCCTCATTTTTCTCATCTATGAAATGATGTGATTTGACTAGTTGATGTCTGAGATGAGGTCCTTTCCATCTCTAAGTCTGTCATCCTATGATAATCATGAGATGCCTCAAAATAAGCAAATGAGCTATTTGTCAAAACACTTAGCACAGTGCCTGGCTCATAGTACCCACTATAAATACTTATTCCCCTGTCAAAATTAAGAATTTTTAATCTGGAGGACATTAGGTTGGCTATGTCTAGGCCTAGAAGTCTCCTGTTGTTTTTTTAACCAGTGTATTGGGTCTAATAGCACAATAAATAAATATCCAGATAAGAAGGGAGAAAATATAGTCAGGGATTCAGAAAACAAGGGAAAATTTTCTGTTGCGGTTTTTAGGAAATAGAGGCAAGAAATGCTTTTATAGGAAAAATTAACTGCTAGCTATAGGTTTTAGGACTGAGCAGATATAAAATTCTGATTTCTGCTACATCTCATGTGTAAGGAAATAACCACTACTCTTTCAGTGGAAAAAGTCATCTAATTTTATATAAATCAATAGGGAAACTAGGATTTGTTTTATGCAAATTTTTTTCACAGACAATTTTATTGCAGATTATGTATCTGTTTAGTAAAGCAATGGGATACCTGTTACCAAACTTGACAATAAATAGTAGTGTCCAAGACAACTTGTCAGTTTTTCCATGACCATCTAGCATAACTAAGCACATTTACATGGAAATAGAGAGCTAAAACTCACAAGTAGATTCAGGTTGCAGATTAATAAGAAATTAAATTACAAAAGATGCACCATTTCTAAACCTCTAGAATTTATTCTAGAAGCAGACTTTATTTGATAAATTTTTTTTTCTTTGAGAGCTATATCTTCAAGGCTGCTTTTAGAAGGCATTTCCCAGGCATTAACTTAGAGTTAAAAGAAATATCATAGAAGCTATAGAACAACTCAACTTTGCTTAAATTATCTGAAGCTATCTTTATGGAATAATAGAAATATTCCAGAACATGTAGTCATATGATTAATGGTTTGTTGTTTGTAACACTTTTTATCTTGTATAGATCACATTTTTTCTAGCTGTTGTCCATTTCAGGATTAATCTTAAAGTGACTTTTGATAAATTACTTTTGTCATTTTGAACATAGGTAGATCATTTACATATATTATAGATATACTTTTACACAAAATAGGGAAAAGTGTTTGACAGGTGTCATTTGTAGGAATATTTATGTAGGATCAGAAATTGCCTTAGTGAAAAATAGGTTAATATAAAATAATATGAAGTTGTGAGTTGGTAAGGACACCTAACAAAGGGGAGCAAATCAAAATTGAGGAGTAATATTTAGGATGAAAATTTTTTTTTATGAGTAAGGAAAAGCCAGGATATAGACATTCTATATCCTAGTTGCTGACAGAATGCTGTATTTTTGGAAAATTTAGCTATCTGTAGCTTAAACACAGAATAATTAGGTGGAATCAGCTCAAGTTCATTTGGGATTAATTGTAGTAGAATTTCATCATAACTCAGATATGGCCCCAGGTCAAACTATGCTCCCCACAATATAGCCACATATTAAAAGCTTCATAATAACTGATAATAACTCTTATATCCTGTCTCCAAAGGTGTTACACTACAGCTTTAATTTGGTGATTTGATTATTGGCTCAGTAGTTTGATGACTACTCAGTGTACCCCCAAACATTTTGTGTTTACACCCTTGCAGTTATATTACACTTTTCCTGAATGCACTCTCTTTTCCCTTTGCCTGGCTCAGAACTCTCCTCCTAACTCTCTGAGCTGCTTCAAGCTACAGTGATCGCTCCCCTTTCTGAACCCTTGGAATACGTGATCATTTTTACCTGTGTATTTCTCATCTCCCAAACCAGGTTATAAGTTCCTGGAGGGCAAAGGGACCCTGTCTTAAATTATACTTATTTGCAGTTCATTGGACTAATGGGGGCATTTCTTCTGATAGTTCTTAGAGCAATGAAATCACAGATCCAGTCCCTATCCAATACTCAAACCATGTTTTGCACATAGTAATTGTATATTGCCTTCTCTCCTCCAGTCCATTCTTCATATCCCTGTCAGACTAATCTTGTTTATGCATAGATCTGGTTATGTTACTACTGTGTTTAAAACCCTCCAGTTGCTTCCTGTTGGCTTCAGAGTCAGGTTCAAAGTCCTTAACCTGACTTTGTCCTCTGCAACCTGTTGTCATCCTACCATTTCACTCGTTTACTCAATTCAGCCCTCCCACATCCCTGTACTTTCTCACCATTATGCATTTGCTCATGCAATAAGCATATATGAATTACATATGTGACAGGATAGGGAAGGGGCTAGAGCATACTTCCCCCGTCCCTTAACCTTTAAAACCTTGTTCAAATACTGACTTCACCTTGAAGCTTTCACTGATGTCCATAGTTAATTAATGACCTTTGCCTGCTCCTCCCCATTCTCCTTTCTCACATCGCACTGAGTATGTCCTTTATACATCTATCAGGTAAATTACAGTTATTTGTGTGTGTGTGTGATACCCATCAGCCCATTAAAATGTAAGTTCCACGAAAGCAGGGTCTTTCAGAAATTCTATGTCCTCCAGAAATTCAGCACAATGTTTCACATATGTTAGGCGCTTTATAAATGGTTTGTTGAATTGAAATATTTGTCCGATGTTCTGATCTAAAGTCTAAACTGGTTTGAAGTAGTTTAGATTATAAAATATTAAATTTCTTGTCACTTTGCACATACCACCTTTGTAGACTGAGTTCATTCTATGTTCTTTAGTTTTGAATTTTTCATATCTTGCTTTGACTCACTCTTGGTAGCCTCTTCCTCACTACTGCATATTAACTACACTTTGTAGGTAGTGCTCCTCTCTCTTCCCCAGGCCTCCACTCCCATTTGCCCAGTGCTACTCCTGCATTATGTCAGGTCTGACAGATGAAAGAATAATGTATACATACCAAGTAAGGAGACAGAGTAGACAGCTAAAGAGAAAAATACTGATAATTACTTTGTGGCAACATTCTCATCTGTGCTAACTAGTTTTTAGTTTAGGCTTTTAATACTTGGGTTGTAATCTGGCTGCTATTAGGAAAGCATTTACAGTGTCTGTAGATTAATGCAAAACGAAATCATCTTTGTCAGTTTTTTTTTTTGAGCCTTTCCTGCTATTAACCTAGAATAAATGTCTAAAGGTACTTCTGGAAAGCAGAAGGCATATGCAAGATCAAGAGGAAAGAGAAGAAAGAGAATTCAGTAAAGAAAAAAAATGGACATTGGGGAAGGGCATAGTACCACCAACATTTATTAGCCATTATTCTGAACTGGTAGATTGTAGTTTATTTTGGATCTGTTCTGTTTCTTTGAAAATTACTTTGGCTCAGGGGGGAAAGTAAGTATTTGAACTTTTTTTTGTGAATTAAAACTTCCTCACATTGTCTTTTCTTTTGTACTTAACAAATATACTTACATTTTCACTAGCTTAATCCTGTTAACTGAAGTTGATAACTGACATTTCATATAGCCCTTATTTACAAAAGATTTCATTTTCCCCATTTTACAAAGGTAAAAACTGCCTTTGAAAGGATAAATGACTTGCCAGGGTTATACAGTTAATGTTGGATTTGAACCCAAGTCTCTTGTTTCAAAAAGTCCATTGCTTTTTTCTACTATACCACTTAAAAACCAGTCGCTTCGGGGAGGTAGGGGCCGCCCAGGAGAAGGAAACCCTGATTTTTAACCTCCGCTGCCTTGGGGCTATACCCATATATGGGAAAGGCTTTGGGAGTTAACCCTGAGGAAAAATCATGAGTCAGAATCCCTTAGGCAGTTGGATGTTGGATATCACATCCCTCTGGCAACTCCTGCAGTGGCTTCTTTTCCATATTGATCTGCCCAGGCCAGCGCCCTGGAGAGGACACTCCAGCTACTCCTCATGGGGTAGATACAACACGGGATGCAGCAGTTACTGGTTATAAGTCACTAGGGAGCTGCGGCTTCCGTATTGGACTGCACAGCCACACTGTGGCCTGTGGGTCTTCAAGGCCTTGATCCATGGTCATCCAAGACTGGTGGAGGCCTACTACTTCCACTCCATTAAGGTTAACTAAAAATGCATTAGAGGGAGGGCCCTAGTTTTTTGCTTTTTCATGGGTCTCTGTTATGAAATACTTTGTGGCCAAGGGCTATACTAGAGAACGAGAATGGATTTTTTTATCCTTACATTTATTTATAGCCAGACCAGTTAGATGTAGGTAATTGCCTTTTGGTGAGAGAATACTATTTTTTCCTTTCTGTATGCTTGGGACCTCGAAGTTCTTTGTGTATAATCTTGCTTTAATAAATAGAGTTGGTGGGGAGAAACTCCATCTATACGTGCTGATGAGCGGTTTCTAGTCTTAGAGAATTTACAGGCACCCCCTAAGCCGTTAAGTGATTTGTCATGATCACAGAGCCAGTTTGTGTCAAATTTGGGAGTTGGGGGTAGGGAAGGGACTGGCAGGATTTAAACCCAGGTCTTTCTGACTAACCACTATAAAACCATACTTCTTGAGGACAGGAAGCATATCCTCTAGAGCAATTCTGTATGTATGCATGTGTCTGTCTGTATATGTATATATATATGTACATATATATATAGTTTTTATTTTTTAAATGTGTACCTCCCTGTATACCTGATGAATATTATTTTGTATTGTAGCTGTTTGTGTCCAGGCACACAAATAAATTTAGTCTAGATATTTTACTTTTTAAATTGTGGTTTTAAATAATTGTTAAATTGAATTGCAGTATAGAGTATGGTTCCTGCCCTCAAGACTATTACAGTTTAGTTGCTATCATACTCTATAAAATGACTTTAAGGATCTTTTAAGATAAATTTTTAAATGGAAATGTTAAACTGGTGTCTGATTTTACTTCAAAAATATCTTAATTTATTTTCAAGAACTTTATGGTTCAATCATGTCCAACTTTTCATAACCCCATTTGGAGTTTTCTTAGAAAAGTTGTTTTTTGTTTTTGATTTGTTTTGTTCTGATTTTTGCCATTTCCTTCTCCAGCTCATTTTACAGATGTGGAAACCAAGACCAACAGGTCCAGTGACTTGCCCAGGGTCACACAGCTAGTAAGTGTCTGAGACAGATTTGACTCCAGGCCTGGTACTCTATCCATTGCACCACCTAGCTGTGTTAAAAGGAAAAAAGGTGTCAGTCCCACGAAGGAATAGAAAGAACAGAGTCTCCAAGCTGTAGCATTAGGTTTTTTGAGAGAAGGCCCGTCCCACAATAAAGCCGGTCGATCAGGGGTAGGACCTGAAAGACCCCGAGCTAAGGACTCAACAGGGTTTTATACCCCTACAAGGGCTTAAATGCTCAGCAAATATTATTTTTAGACAATTTTCTTAGAATGTTAAATTTAAACAGTTTTCTTAGAAAATATTGAAACTATGTGACAAAGTCATCATTATTTTCCAATAATCTTATTAATCTTGCATCAACAGATCACAACTCTATGGCATGACCCCTGGTTATAACTCTGATGCATGACCCCTTCATCAAGCATATCACTAGTGGTTTCTAAAATATCATATTGCTGACTATAATATCCTATTCCTTACTTTACTATTATTGCTTAATATTGGAAAATATCATTTGACATTGTTAAGTGAGATAGAGACTTAATTTACTAATACAATAAGATATCTAAATATAATCACAATTTTTAGTTAATATGCTGATTATTAATTATTATCATAATTAAATCCCTTTAAATCTCTTATAACTAAGGGGTGGGGAAAATCTCACAAAGGAAAATGAAAGGCTATTTCATTTTTATACATTAGTAAGCAGTTTTATTCTTTTAATGCTGTTTGTATAACCTAGTTATCAGGGTTTCTTTTTGGTTACCACTGGCTAGTCAGTTCATGAAACTGATGGACCTAGAATAATTTTTGGCCCCAGATGTAAATAAATGACTTAAACCTTATGAATATACTAGTTGGTGAGTCACTTCCTTATAGTCTTTTATTAGGCAAAGAACTGTCTTGTTCAAGAAGAGAAACAGAAAAGAGATATTGTTGTGCTTCTCTTGTGTTGAGTCTTCCCTGTAATTCTTCTGTGATAATACTTATCATCATAATAGTAATAACTGCTAGGATTTAAAGATCTCTTTAAAATTTATAAACTTTTTAACTCATCCTGAGTCTCACTACAACCCTATGATGTAGATGGTATTATTACTATTATCATCCCCATTTTGCTGATGGACAAACAGAAACCCTAAAGATGTTTGTTTGTTTGTTTGTTTTGTGGGGCAATGGGGGTTAAGTGACTTGCCCAGGGTCACACAGCTAGTATGTATCAAGTGTCTGAGGCCGGATTTGAACTCAGGTACTCATGAATCTAGGGCCGGTGCTTTATCCACTGCGCCACCTAGCTGCCCCAGAAACCCTAAAGATGTTAAGTGACATGCCCAGGGTTATACAGTCTCCTGTCTGAAGCAGGTTTCCAACTCAGGTCTTCTTGGCTCCTAGATGCTACAGTATACATATAGTTTACGAACTTTAAAATATCAACAGATGCTGTTCTTACTTTTCTCTGGTATTTAATTTCATTTAAAGCTTGTGTGGAACTCCCTGGGGAAATTCTTTGTCAGTTGCTTTCTTTGTGTAATACCTTCCTTGGAAGGAACATCATGTCCACTGTAAACCTTTATATGGAGCCAAAAGGCAGTAAGCATTTATTAAGTGCTTACTATGTGCCAAGCACTGTGCTAAGTGCAGGGGATACAGAGAAAAGCAAAAGTAGACCTTGCTCCTAAGGAACTCACAACCCACTGGTGGAGACAACATACAAACAACTGTATATAAGCAAAATACTTAGAAGGTCATTTAGTGCAAAAGGGAAACTCCATGTTTGGGGAACATCTAGTGAAAATGCACTCTTGGAAGATGGCATATATTGTTCCAGAAACCGCAAGAAGGCCAATAACACTGGCTAATGGGGAGGTGGGAGAAAGTAGGAGGAGGAAAAGAGAGAAAAAAGTAATGGGAGGCAGCTAGGTAGCACAGTGGATTAAGCACTGGCCTTGAATTCAGGAGGATCTGAGTTCAAATTTGGCCTCAGACACTTGACACTTACTAGCTATGTGACCCTGGGCAAGTCACTTAACCCTTATTGCCCAGCAAAAAATTTTTTTTAAAAGGAAAAAGTAATGTATAAGAAAATTGGAAAGTCAGGAAGGAGCCAGGTTATTAAGAGCTTTAAAGATCAAACGGGATTTTATACTTGATAATAGGGAACCTCTGGAGTTTATTGAATAGAACGGGATGACATGGTCAGACCTGTACTTTAGGAAAGTCACTTTGACAGTTTAATGGAAGATGAACTGCAAAGGGGAGAGACTTGTGGCAGGCATGAGCTTGCATGAGTTTAGGCATGAGGTGATGAAGGCTTGTGCTGTGGTCCAAATGATGTCAAGAGAGAATGTTATAAGTGGAGAAACAATAGGACTTGGCAAAAGATAGGATGGGTTGAGGGGAGTGGGAGGGAGAGTAGAGAATAAGAAGTCAAGGATGACAGGTAAGGATGAGAGTGCCCTGAACAATAGTAGGCAAGTTAGCAAGAGGAGGACGTTTGGGCAGAGAAGAAAATGTTCAATTTTAGATATGTTGAGTTTTAAGGTGGCTGGTTGCAAGCCATCCAATAGGTTTGGTATTTGTTTTCTTGTTTGTGTTTTTAAATTGGGTTTCTTAAAAGGAAATCTTAATACTGAAACAAATTCAAGATTTTTTTGTGTGTTTGCACTATTCTTTTAAAAGTTAATTTATGAATGTATTTTAAGTAACGGCTGATGAGAAATACCTAGAACAGGAGTGTCAAATACGTGACTCACAACATTCTTGAGTGCAGCTTGAACCAGATTAAAATGTAATTGGGAAATATTTTACAAAATACATAAAAACACAGATAGTAATATTACATGTAAAAACTGTCTATATGCAGCCCACAGGGATGCTTATGTAGTTTGTTGTTAAGTCATATCTGACTTTGTGGCTCCATGGACCATACAGTCCATGGAATTTTCACTACAAAGATAATAAAGTGGTTTGCCATTTCCTTCTCCTATAGATTAAGGCAAACAAAGGTTAAGTGAGATCCCCAGACTCACACAGCTATTAAGTGCCTGAGATCAAATTTGAACTCAGGTCTTCCTGACTTCAAGTCCAGCACTCTAGCCACTAGCTTCCTTATTTTCAGTATAGTAGTCCCTGTTTCTATTTGAGTTTGATACCACTAGTCCAGAGCATGAGTTCCAAACCTTTAGTCACATATAGTATGCCTGTCATTCCTTCCCCTATTCCTCAGTTTATCATTATAGTAATATCAGTTGATCATTTTTTCTTTCTTCCCTTGCCATTATTTCCAGACTCAGTTCCTTTACAACATATATCCCTTCTAGTATGCATTAGTCCCTTGTTCATTCCAATTGTTGTATGCATTTATTGAGGATCATGACATGAATTATAGAGAACTGTTGGTGTTTCCTATCCTTTAGTTTATACTATTATTTAGCTTATGTTTTTGTTGTATATATTTTATTGAAAGTGGATGTTGAAGGGAGACTGACATTCTAGAGTTAGATCAGTCATCTTGAGGTAGTCTAGAGTCATTAGAAAAATTAAATCAAAAGAAGGGGACCCAAGAAAGTTTTAGCTTGAGGTTATTTAAAAAAAAAAAAAAACATTTGTAAGACTTTACACATTTTTCAATTGAGGTCTTTCCCTTTAAGATTGAAATACATACCCATTACTTTATCCAAACCACTGATGATCAGTGAGTGGATCAGTATTAGCAATTGAGGATTCATCGTCCACATAGAGGACATTGTATAATTGGAACTGGGTCCTGTATCATTTAATAATAAGTGATTAAATCAGTGACCGATTTCTACTAATCCATTCATATATCTCATTTTGTTTCCCTTATGACTAATAGCAAGCATGTATTTATGATTACTTGAGAGAGTATTACACAGAGTATCCCCAGTGGTCCATCAGAGATTGCTTTCTTGAAACCTTACTGCCATTATCAGAAACACTCTGGTTGATGCTATATCTTTTTAAAAAATAGATATTCTAGGTTTATGTTCATGTATTTCCTGTGTTGTTCTGTTTTGTTTTGTCTTTTGCCAGGCGGTGAGGGTAAGTATCAAGTGCCTGAGGCCAAATTTGAACCCAGGTCCTCCTGAATCCAGGGTCGGTGCTTTATCCACTGTGCCACCTAGCTGCCCCCAGTAGTTATTCTAAATGCCAAATCCAATAGGAGATTGGAAAAGAAAGTTTTGAAATTCTGCCTTCACAGTGAGAAAACAGAAAAGAACTTTTAAAAAAGGAAGGTGTAGAGAGCCAAGATGGTGGAGAGAAGCCAGAAAGTTGCCTGAGTTCTCCTGAGTTTCCCTTAAAACTAACATTAAATCAAGCCTCTAAATGGATTCTGGAACTACAGAACTTATAAAAAGAAAGAGACACAATCTTCTTACTTGAAATAATGTAGAAGACTTCAGGAAAGGTCTGTCTCACTTGGGTGAAAGGGGAGAGTAGCTTAGCACATCTCCACACAGCGCAGCTTGGCAACTCAGCCCAATTTAAAGTGGCACACTGTGGAGGGGATTTGGGCAGGTCATCAGGAGGCTCCTGGCCACAGCATAAGTCAATTGCTGAGACCCCTTGGTCCTGGCTTAGAAGGCTGGTGGCACAACAGACCATTTGTGAGACCCACCATTCCTGACTGGGAGGACAAACTGCCCATTAGAGAACTACCCAAAGGACAGGTATGACTAAGCCAAGCCATCCCAACACAGGGAGCAAGCCCAGGGTGGTGAAGAATCCGAAAGCCACATAAGCCTCAGAGCAGAAAGCCAGTGACCTGGCCCCAATCTCCCAGCACAAGAAGCTTACAACAGTGACCCCTGTGCCCCAGGAGCAGATCTCAACTTTATAAGTTTAAAAATAGGCTATAATATGAGTAAGAAACAAAAAAGGACCCTCACCACTGGTGAAAGGGAAGACAAAAACACAAACTCAGATGAGTTTGCCAAAATGCCTACAAGTGAAGCCTCAAGTGGGAAAATGATCTGATCTCAAGACCAAAAAACCCTCTTGGAAGAGCTCAAAAAGGCTTTTAAAAATAAAATGAGAGAGATAGAAGAAAAAATAGGATAAGAAATGAGAGTTACACTGGAAAAAGAAGCATAAAAATTGACTGAAGAAAACAATTCCTTAAAAAATACAATTGGCCAAGTGGGAGAAAAAAATTGGCCAAATGGAAAAGGAGATGCAAAAGCTTACTGAGGAAAATAATGTCTTAAAAATTAAAATTGGGCAGATGGAAGCTAATGACTCCATGAGACACCAAGAATCTATCAAGTAGAATCAAAAGACTAAAAAAAAGAAGAAAATGTGAAATACCTCTTTGGAAAGACAACTGGCCTGGAAAATAGATCCAGGAGAGGTAATCTAAGAATTATAGGACTACCTGAAAGCCATGATCAAGAAAAGAGTCTAGACACCATATTCCAGGAAATTATCAAGAAGAAGACCTGCCCTGATATTGTAGAATCAGAGAATAAAATCATCATTGAAAAAAATCCATTGATCACCTCCTGAAAGAGACCCCAAAAGGAAAACTCCAAGGAATATTGTAGGCAGATTCCAGAATTATCGGGTGAAGGAGAAAATACTCCAAGCAGTCAGAAAGAAACAATTTAAATATCATGGAGCCACAGTCAGGATTGCACAGGACCTGGCAGCATCAACATTAAAAGATGTTTTAGGGGGTTTTTTTGTGTGGTTTTTATACTCTTGAGATCTGTATCTCTATTAGGGTATTGTTATTAAATTGACTTTGATGTGATGATGTAAAGAAACTTGAAGGGGCAGAATAAAAGGAGAATGGGGGAGGAGAAGGAAGGGGAGGTGGAATGGGGTTAATTACGTCATATGAGGAGGCACCATAAAACCTATTACAGTAGAGGGAAAGAAGGGAGGGGTGAGCATTGTTTCAACCTTACTCTCATCCGATTTGGTTCAGAGAGGGAATAACATACATCCATTTGTATAAAGAAGCTTATCTTACTCTTTTGGGGGGGGGGGGAAGAGGGTTAAGTGACATGCCCAGGGTCACACAGCTAGTAAGTGCCAAGTGTCTGAAGCCGGATTTGAACTCAGGTCCTCCTGAATCCAAGGCCAGTGCTTTATCCATTGCACCACCTAGCTCTGCCCCCTTAGCTTATTCTTTAAGGCAGTAAAAGAGTAAGGGGAAAAGGGTGGTGCTGATAGAAGGGAGGACAGAAGCAGGGGGAAAAAGGGGAAAGAAAAGAAAGGGCAGCTGATATGAGGGCAGATTGAGGGAGGCAGTGGTCAAAAGCAAAACACTGGTGAGGAGGAATAGGATGGAAAAAGAAAAAAAGTACAAAGGGGAAAAGAGGATGGAAGAAATAAACAGTAATCTTAACTGTGAATATGAATGGAAACAAATAGAGTGGATTAAAAATCAGAATCCTACAATATGTTGTTTACAAGAAACACATTTGAAGAAGAGAGATCCACACAGAGTAAAGGTAAAAGGTTGGAGGAGAATATATTATGCTTCAACTGAAGTCAGAAAAGCAGGGGGAGCAGTCCTTATCTCAGACAAAGCCAAAGCAAAAATAGTTCTAATTAAAAGAGATAAGGAAGGAAACTGCATATTGCTAAAAGGTACAATAGATAATGAAGTTATATCAATACTAAACATGTATGCACCAAGTGGTGTAGCATCCAGATTCTTAGGGGAGAACTTAAATGAGTTACAAGAGGAAATAGATTACAAAACTATACTAGTGGGGGATCTGAATCTTCCCCTCTCAGAATTAGATAAATCTAGCCACAAAATAAATAAGAAAGAAGTTTAAGAGGTGAATAGAATGTTAGAAAAGTTAGATATGATAGATGTCTGGAGAATTGAATGGGGATAGAAAGGAATATACCTTTTTCTGAGCAGTATATGACTCATATTAAAAAATTGGCCATGTATTAGGGCACAAAACCCTCATAGTCAAATGTAGAAAGGCAGAAATAGTAAATACATCCTTCTCAGGTCATGATGCAATAAAAATTACATGTAATAAAGAGCCATGGAAAGGTAGACTGAAGATTAACTGGAAACTAAATAATCTTATCCTAAAGAATGAGTGGGTCAGACAATAAATCATAGAAACAATCAATAACTTCATCCAAGAGAATGACAATAATGAGACAACATACCAAAACCTATGGGATGAAGCCAAAGCAGTGCTTAGGGGAAATTTTATATCTCTAAATGCTTACATGAATAAAAAAGAGAAAGAGGGGATCAATGAATTGGGCATGCAACTTAAAAAAGCTAGAAAAAGAATAAATTAGAAATCCTGAAAAATCAAAGGAGAAATTAACAAAATTGAAAGCAAGAAAACTATAGAATTAATAAAACCAGTTTTATGGGAAAAAAATCAATAAAATAGATAAACCTGTGGTTAATTTGATTTAAAAAGAAAGAAAAGAAAACCAAATTACCAGTATTAAAAATGAAAAGGGTGAATTCACCACCAATGAAGTGGAAATTTAAAGCAATAATTAATAGCTATTTTGCCCAACTCTATGCCAATAAATTTGACAATTTAAGTGAAATGGATAAATATTTACAAAAATACAAATTGCTCAGGTTAACTGAAGAGGAAATAAAATCCTTAAATAAGCCCATTTTTAAAAAGGAATTGAACAAGCCTCAATGAACTCCCTAAGAAAAAAATTCCAGGTCCAGATGGGTTTACAAGTGCATTCTACTAAACATTTAAAGAACAATTAACTCCAATACTATACAAACTATTTGGGAAAATAGGTAAAGAAGGAATCCTACCAAATTCCATGTATGACACAAATATGGTGTTGATACCTAAACCAGGCAGAGCCAAAACAGAGAAAGAAAATTACAGTCCAATTTCCCTAAGCAATTCATCACCAGGATAATACACTATGACCAGGTGCTATTTAAAGCAGGAATGCAAGGCTGGTTCAACATCAGGAACACTATCAACATCATCAACCACATCACTAGCAAAACTAACCAAAATCATATGATTATCTCAACAGATGCAGAGAAAGCATTTGACAAAATACAGCACTCATTCCTACTAAAAACACTAGAGAGCATAGGAATAGATGGAACTTTCCTTAAAATAATAAGCAGTTTCAAGCTAAAAGCATCCTTAAACTTTTATGTGCGATGGGGATAAGTTAGAGGCATTTGCAAGAAGATCGGGGTGAAACAGGGATGTCCATTATCACCTCTGTTATTTAATATTGTACTAGAAATGTTAGCTTTAGCAATAAGAAGAAAAAAAGAATTAGAATAGGCAAGGAAGAAACAAAACTTTCACTCTTGGCAGATGAAATGATGGTATACTTAAAGAATCCTAAACAATCAACTAAAAAAACTGCTTGAAACAATGAACAACTTTAGCAAAGTTGCAGGATATAAAATAAACCATCCTAGATCATCAGCATTTCTATACATAACCAACAAAGTTCAACAGCAAGAGATAGAAATTCCATTTAAAGTAATGGTAGGCAATATAAAATACTTGGGAATCTACCTGCCAAGATAAACCCAGGAGCTCTATGAACACAATTACAAAACACTTTTCACAGAAATCAAATCAGATCTAAATAATTGGAAAAATGTCAGTTGCTGAAGGACAAACCGAACTAATATAATAAAAATGACTATTCTACCTAAATTAATTTACTTATTCAGTGCCATACCAATCAGACTACCTACAAAATATTTTATAGAGTTAGAAAGAATAACAAAATTCATCTGAAAGAATAAAAGGTTAAGAATATCAAGGGAACTAATGAAAAGAAAATGCACAAGATGGTGGGCTAGCCATACCAAATTTGAAGCTATACTATAAAGTGTCAGTCATCAAAACTATTTTGTACTCACTAAGAAATAGAGTAGTGGATCAGTGGAATAGGTTAGGCACAGGAGACACTGTAGTAAATGACTATAGTAATCTACTGTTTGATAAAACCAAAGACTCCAGCTTCTGGGATAGGAACTCAGTATCTGACAAAAACTGCTAGGAAAACTGGGAAATAGTATGGCAGAAACTAGGCATAGACCAACATCTCACACCATATACCAAAATAAGGTCAAAATGGGTATGTGATTTAGACATAAAGGGTGATACCATAGGTAGATTAGGAAAGGAAAAGAGTAGTTTACCTCAGATCTATGGAGAGGAAGACAATTTATGTACAAACAAGAGATAGAGAATATGATGAAATGCAAAATGGATGATTTTGATTACATTAAATTAAAAAGGTTTTGTACTAAATCACTATTGATTAGAGAAATGCAAATTAAAACAACTCTTTAGGTACCTTGTCACACCTATCAGATTGGCTAATATGACAAAAAAGGAAAATAATAAATGTTGGAGAAGCTGTGGAAAAATTGGAACACTAGTTGGTGGAGCTGTGAACTGATCCAGTCATTCTGGAGAGCAATTTGGAGCTATGCCCAAAGGGCTATAAAGCATACCCTATGACCTAGCAATACCACTCTTGGGTCTTTTTTCCCAAAGAGATCATAGAAGAGGGAAAAGGACCCACATGTACAAAAATATTTATAGCTGCTCTTTTTGTGGTGGCAAGGAATTGAAAATTAAGGGGAGCCCATCAATTGGGGAGTGGCTGAACAAGTTGTGGTATATGAATGTAATGGAATACTATTGTGCTGTAAGAAATGATGAGCAGGCAGATTTCAGAGAAAACTGGAAGAACTTCCATGAACTGATGCTGAGTGAGATGAGCAGAACCAGGAGAACATTGTACACAGTATCAACAACATTGTGTTTTGATCAACTGTGATAGACTTGACTCTTCTCAGCAATACAATGGTCCAAGATAGTTTCAAAGACTCATGATGGAAAATGCTCTCCAAATCCAGAAAAAGAACTATGGAATCTAGATGTTGATTGAACCATACTATTTCTTTTCTTTTTGAGGTTTTTTTCCCCTTGTGCTCTGATTCTTCTTTCACAATGTGACTAATGCAGAAATAAGTTTAATATGATCGTACATATATAATTTATTGGATTGCTTGCTGTCTTGGAGAGGGGGAGGGAGAAAAAATTGAAACTAGAAATCTTATAAAAACAAATGTTGCAAACTAACTCTACGTGTAACTGGAGAATAATAAAATACTTTTATGGGGGGAAAAGATTGGCTAATATGACAAAAAGGAAAATAATAAATGTTGCAGAAGCTGTGCAAAAATTTTTGGTGGAGCTGTGAACAGATCCAAACACTGTAGAGAGCAATTTGGAACTATGTCCAAAAGGGTATGGGACTGTTCGTACCCTTTGACCCAGTAATACCACTACTAGGTCTGTATCCCAAAGAGATCATAGAAGAGAAAAAAGGACCCACATGTACAGAAATATTTATAGCAGCTCTCTTCGTGTTGGCAAAGAATTGGAAATTGAGAGGTTGCCCATCAGTTGGCACATGGCTGAACAAGTTGTGGTCTGTGGAAGGATTTACATGAACTGATGCTGAGTGAGATGAGCAGAACCCGGAGAACATCATACACAGTAACAGCAACTTTGTGTGATAATCAGCTGTGATAGACTTGGCTCTTCTCAGCAGTGCAATGACCCAAAACAATTCCAAAGGACCTATGATAGAAAATGCTCTCCACATCCAGAAAAAAGAACTGTGAATTCTGAATGCAGATGGAACCATACTGTTTCTGCTTTTTGGTTGTTGGGGTTTTTTTTTGGGGGGGGGGGTTGAGGTGTTTTTCTTGTGTTCTGATTCTTTCACAATATGACTAATGCAGAAGTATGTTTAATGTGGTTGTACACATATAACCTTTATCAAATTGCTTTCCATCTTAGGGAGGGTGGGAGAAAAAATTGGAACTAAAAATCCTATGAAAACAAATGTTGAAAACCATCTTTACATGTAACTGGAAAATAATCAAATACTTTTAGGATTTAAAAAAAAAAAAAAAGGAACGGGGCAGCTAGGTAGCCCAGTGGATAGAGCACTGGCTCTGGATTCAGGAGTACCTGAGTTCAAATCCGGCCTCAGACACTTAACACTTACTAGCTTTGTGATCCTGGGCAAGTCACTTAACCCCAGTTGCCTCACTAAAAAAAGAAAAAAAGGACTATGTGAGTCAGCACATTTGCTGAGAGAGAAGGCAGGTGTGCCTGAGTTAGTGTTTTGCCATCATGCTGACATGCTATTAATTTCTAGCATAGAGATAGTAATAAGGATAGCTGAATTTATAGTTTTTTAAGGTTTGCAAAGTGCTTTATATAACCTTGTTTGATTGTTACAATGACTCTGTGAGGCAGGGATTTCAGGTGGTATTGTCCCCATTTTAAAAGAAATTGAGGGTCATAGAGGTGAAATCATTTACCCATGGGTACACAGCTACTGTGTGTCACAGCCTTAAATCCAGGTCTTTCTAACTTCCAAGGTCAGCACTCATCACTATGGATGCTTTATCAGGAGAACTTGGGAGCCAACTACTTCTTTCTGGTTCATCTTTATTCTTAGAAACAGAATATCATTCAGTTGGGAAAGACCTTAGTGATATATTTTTACACATAGGGAGACTGAAACTCAGAGATTGTCACCTGTAAAGAAAAACAGCAAGTAAAATTAGTGGGCAGAACTAGAATTTGGGTTTTCTAACTCTTAGGCTCTAGTGTACTTTGCACTGCACCTCCTCATGGAATCAAGTTTTTTTACAGCATGACTTCATTATTTTATTTTAAGTCTTATCTACCTAGACAATCTCACTCACATTAAGATGATGCTGTAGAACTTCTATTTATGGACATCTTGAGGAAGAAACCAAATCAAAGCAAGGGGCTTGGATTTGTGTTCAATAATTTAAAATAGATTTTAATTTTTGATTCTGAGACAGCCTCATAAATGAAGGTCCTAGTTTGTTCTTATTTGTGAGACAGAGGAAAATAGCTGAAGAAGTCAGTGAATTCATCCATCCTCTCCTATAAAAGTATAGGGACAGGGGCAGCTAGGTGGCGCAGTGGATAAGAGCACCAGCCCTGGAGTCAGGAGTACCTGAGTTCAAATCCGACCTCAGACACTTAACACTTACTAGCTGTGTGACCCTGGGCAAGTCACTTAACCCCAATTGCCTCACTTAAAAAAAAAAAGTATAGGGACAATAAAGGGAAACTTTTTTTAAAAAATATTCCTGGTAGAAAATTGTGACTGCCCCTAGGAAAAGTATATAAAAAGTTATTTCCAGGGCTTTCTTATGAACTTGTCTTAAACTTTTTGCAAATATGAAAGAATGACTTTACAGTTTTTATACATGTTTAATGCCATAAAATTATTCTTTCTGAAGAACATAGGTATTTATTTTGGGATAAGTCAAGTAAACTCCTTGAGCACCAGGATTGATTCATTTTGTCTTGCTATCTCTCAGTTAGAATAGTATCTTGCACATAGTAAGGAAAGCATTATGTGTAAGTTAGATATTATGTTTTCAAATAAGGGAAATGGCATTGAATAGTCGATAGAAGATTAGCCTTGGCTTTAGAAAGACCTATTTGAAGTCCAACCTTTGACACATACTTGCTGTGTGACCCTGGGCAAGCCATTTAACCTCTCCAGGCACCTCTGTGGGAGTCTAAGTTACAGACCAGTTGCTGATCATCTGCATAGGGGAGGAAGGGAGTTCCTGTCCCATGGACCTTTCTCTTCCTCTCCTCCCTCTCCCAAACTATTGTTAAAGATCCAGCAAGGTCAGGACCTCTTATCTTCTGATTTCTCATCTGACTTAAAAAACACGCTTGGAACACTAAACTTCTAAGCTTTAGAAATTTAAGAATCACAAAGGCAGAAATGGAAATGACAGTTAAACAGTTTAAAACTGTTAATTCCCTTTATAATTTTAAGTGACACTGGTTGCATGGAGTTAGACCTAGCTTTGGTTTTGCTTCTAAGCTCTTTACCTTTGGGGAAATATTATATGTCATTAGAGAGGTAATGTGTGATGGTGGGCCTTGAAGTCAGGATCACCCAGATTCAGGTCCTGCCCCTGACAGATGACTCCCTGAAGCTGGTTATCGCTGAACTTCTTAGGGATGCTCTCCAGGCAGCTCTCTAACATCATAAGTTGTACTCCTTATTCCTACCTTCGGGGAAATACTTTGGCATCCTTTCTCCAGGTGTACATTCAGACGTTTTACACATCCCCAACCATGAAAGAAAGTTTTAGATAGGGAAAAAAAAAACCATGAAGAAAAACAATATTTAGACAAGAAAAGGCTATAGACAAGTAGTTATAAAAAAATAAATGCATAGGAGTACAGAAGATGGATTACTTATTTTGCATGACATCAATGGGGAGATCTAGAATCAATGGGTAGAATTACAAGTAAACAGTTTTAAGCTCAACAGAAGAGCTTTCTGACAGAACTATTTGGGGGGGGGTGGCAATTGGGGTTAAGTGACTTGCCCAGGGTCACACAGCTAGTAAGTGTCAAGTGTCTGAGGCCGGATTTGAACTCAGGTCCTCCTGAATCCAGGGCCAGTGCTCTATCCACTGCGCCACCTAGCTGCCCCCTGACATAACTATTTAAAAATGGAATATTCTATTTTTCTAGAAATGAGAAATGAAGTAATTTTCAAATGTCAAATAACAAGGCATATTTACTATATGAAAAATAACAAATGGAATAAGATAACACTTCTTTCCAAGAATCCAGGAACAAAACTTCCAATGGTTCTGAACGATTGTGTGAAAGGTGTTTTTTGCTGTATTTTTTTGACTCAGTCTTGTGGCTTTAGTTTAATCTTCTATTGCATGTAAATTGACTGTATCCATGCAGTAGGAAGTGAAGTAGTCTTACAATAAAATGCATTATGGTTTTCATATGTCATTATTAGAGCTAGATATTTTACTTCATCTTGTTATAAATGAAGTTTACTGGATGTACTGGGCTTGATACAGAGTAGGCCCTTAATAAATGATTATTGTTTGATTGGTTGGTTCATTGAGTGATTGGAAGGGGAGTTACATATTTTTCATAAGATTTTCAAGAGATAATTGATCAGCTTGTACTAGGGAGGAAGCCATTAGTAAAATGAGTAAAAAAAAAATGAGACTTTTGGAAAAAAAATATCCTCTAAACAACCAAACCAACTTTAAAACTATGAAAGACAAGCACCGGCCCTGGATTCAGGAGGACCTGAGTTCAAATCCAGCCTCAGACCCTTGACACTTACTAGCTGTGTGACCCTAGGCAAGTCACTTAACCCCAATTGCCCCCCCCACCCACAAAACTATGAAAGACATTACATTTTTTTTTTTTTAGTGAGGCAATTGGGGTTAAGTGACTTGCCCAGGGTCACACAGCTAGTAAGTGTTAAGTGTCTGAGGCAGGATTTGAACTCAGGTCCTCCTGACTCCAGGGCTGGTGCTCTATCCACTGCGCCACCTAGCTGCCCCAAGACATTACATTTTAAGTGACTTTTTGCTTATACTAAATTTTGACAAAACCTTAGTGACCTTTATAGAAATATTTTTACACATGTATTCTTTGAGAGGTTTGTAGCTTTTATTGTATTGTCCTGCAACTGGGAAACAACAGTACCCTAAGGAATTAATGTAAAGGTGTGGGGCCCTAAGGCCAAATCCTGTTCCCACAACCCCTTCCCGTTAAATTTTTAAAAAACAACCACAATAACAACCAGTAAGTTAGGAGTTGGCACTTTTTCTTGTAGTGTTTGTAGCACAGGTAGTGGACATTGTGATTTTTTTTTCTGCTATTTTGTGTGTATGTGTTTATGTAGTCTTAAAATTTTAAACATTACCATGTACTTAGTAACATACTGTGTGGGCAATTGAAAAATACTGGTCATATAAACTGTCATTCCATTAAGGAACTATCTTAGGAGTTCTACTAGTTAAATTATTTTAGCTGCCTGTTCTTTTGATTTTTAAGTTGCTCAGATCTGGACACAATACTTTTGCTTTAAAATTGTAGAACCCAGACAAAAATACATTATGTTTTGGAGTCCCTTCAAATGGTCAAACAAGTTTTCTTGAATATGGATTGTTAATAAGCATTGAATTGAATTGAGTTTTGATGCTTTTGAAGGGAGGGGCTCTTTAATGCATATAGTTATGGTCTTGAGAGAAGTAGCAAAAAGATTCAGGACTACATTGCAAAAAACCTCACCAAATTCTTATTTCATGTCACACTTCAGAAAGTCAGTAGCAAAGATTCCTGCCTTTCTCAAATCTGTAGACTAAAGATTGCTCCAGAGGAAGAGAGTAGGCCCTAAAGAATTCACCTACCTGTTTTCCAGAGTAAGCAAGTGTTGGATAGCAGTGGGTTTTGGACAGTAGACTTAAGAGTTGTCTCCACCTGGCTTTTATTTTTGGGAGAGGGGGGTGAGAGGGAAGGAGCTGAAGGAAGGAACATCATTTAAAGTTAGACCTATTTCATTTGAGCTATTCTGAGAAGCTTCATTGCTCCCTATTTCCCGATACCTGTTGGTACCAACAGACCCCTGGTGTCCTTAGTGGACCTAGGGGAAACCTTTGCTCATCTGTGGCATAGTAATTCCCATCAGGCTTCAAGGTAGGAACGGGGGAAGGGGGCAAACCACTCTGCCTAGCATCTCTGACATACTTCCTCCTAGGTAATATGACTTCATTTTCAGCACAGTTTAATATTCTCAATTGCTTTATATTATTGTGGGGATTTTCTGTACAGCAGTCACCGCAAACTTTGAATCCCCAATTACTCTTTTTCAGCTGGGCAACATGTTTTGAACTGCCTTTCTCCCAACTACTCGATAGAATACTTAAGAAATAATAACAAATGTTAATACAGAAAAAGCCTATTATGATGCCAGTAATACAGGTCTCAAAGTACAAGGATTAAAACTTTTGTTAGAGGTTTTTTGTATTATTATTATGTATTTGGGGTGCTTGATAGAACCCAGAATATAGCAACAGTCTTTGCCTTTTGCCATATTGATTTAAACCAGAGGTTCAGGAGTTCTTAACTTGGCTGTAAACATTTTTAGTCTTAAAATATTTTGATAAATGGATCTCAGGATAATTGGTTTTCTGTATATTCCCTTATGTATTTTATGTATTTAAAAACATTCTGAGGAGCCCATAGGTTTCTCCAGCCTGCCAAAGGTAGGGGACTCATGACATAAACAACATGTAACTGAAAAGTAAACTCTATACATGTATATTAGGAATGACAATGTACTTGTATTACTTTATTTTTATTCTTTTAATGGATATATGATAGGGATGGTACTTATCAGGACTCCAATCCATACCCACACCCCACCTTGGGCTAGTTTCCTGGTTACCTAGAGACAGGCCTGGGGGTAGGGCCCTTCCAACTTGATGGATGTTTGAAGTCACCTTTCCCTGCTGAACTGATACATTTCTGTGTGAAATGGGGGGGAGTACCACTATACATGCTAAGTATCCTTGTTTGCACATTTCTGAATATTAATAATTAAACCTCCTTTTGTTAACTGTTTGATGACTTTAAAGTCAAAGCTAGGTGGGTGCTAGGATAAAGTGCTAGATGTGGAGTCAGGAAAACCTGAGGTCAAATCTTGTCTCTGATACTTCTTTGATGTATGACCCTGGGCAGGTCACTTGGCTTCTCTAAACCTCAGTATCTTCATCTGTAAAATCTATATAAAACCTACCTCCCTGAGAGGTTTGAATTATTTGTGCATGTTTGGTTCTGGGTATATACATACATATTTCTAAAAGCATCAGGAAACTTTTTTGGCTTACTGTAAAACTTTAATGAATATAATTTCTTTTATGAAGCTGTTACTATTATTACTAAAAGCCTTTTTTCAGACAATATCCATGACCAATATCCATATGTTACGGTTTTAATATGCCATAAAGAAGACATGGAAAGAAAGGAGGTTGGGGAATGGTACATCAGGAATAACTGAAGAAGACATAACAGACATCCTGATTCTTTTTTTTTTCTCATGGTTACCTAAGAGGAAGTTAGAACAGTGGAGCCATTTTCCTTTTCTTTATTTAAGTATGGGAGAACACTAAGAAAAATCTTATTTTACAGTAAGAACTTTTAGGAAGATGCTGCTGATAATACCGTCCCTCCATATCTCCATCTACTGGCTTCCCTGTCTTCGTGTAAGCCCCAACTAAAATACCATCATCAAACTTTGGTCTGCAAAACTCTCCAGTGGGCCAGAACCAGATAAAATATAATTAAGAAATGTTTAACAAAATAAATAAAAATACAATGTACTGCAAATAATATCAGTTTGTGATTTTTTCTATGTCAATATGCAGTCCACAAGGATCTGTTTCTATTTGAGTTTGACACCACTACTCAATGGGAAGTCTTCTCAACCCCTTAATTCCAGTGCCTTGCTTATTTTAATTATTTCCTTTTTATACTGTAAATAGCTTGTTTATATTTGTTTACTTCTTGTCTCCCCCACTGGATTGTGGACTTCCTGAGGGCCAGGGACTATCTTCTGACTCTTTTTGTCATCCCCCGGGGCTTGATGAAGGAGTTAACTTTACACTGTCCTCTTCTCTCAAGTACTGTACTCCCTTATCATATCAAAGATCTTGTCTTGCGAAGCCTCAGCCTTGGATCATTGCCACTGTCTTCTGCCTTCACTACACATATGCTTGCAGATCGAAGCTAGAATAAATCAAAAAGCTATCCCAAATAGGTCTACTACAGATATATGTTACATAACCTCAACTAGGGCCTTCACTGCTAAAAGGCAATTCTTTTACATCTCCCTAATTGACTTACTATCTTTACTCACCACAATGGCTCTTCCAAAACTTTTCAACCCTTTCTTTCCACTCTTTGAGCTGAAAACCTTGTCTCATATTTTAATGGGGGGGGGGGCGGGGGAAGCCCTTTGCTGAGAGCTCACTCTTCTCTCCTCCTCATCCCATGTCACCCTGATGCCTTTTGCTATTATCTCCTTCATCCTGTCTTATGTAGTGAGGTGACCCTACTCCTTGCCTAGGGAGCATGCTGTCCATCCCATTTTCTCCAGCAGATTGCCCTTCTGTCATTTTCACTCACTGATCTTTGGAATCTCCTTGTTTATTAGCTCCTTTCCTGCTGCCTACAAACATTTTAAGTAATCAAAGATACCTTTAGGTATTATAGAGAATATTTTTATGTTTTAAGAAAATAATGTGCAAATGAATTTCTAGAACTGTGTACATTTCTTTTAAAAAGGTCTATAGCCACTACCCGTTATTTTTTTTTGAGGATTAAATGCAATCATGTAAGTACAGCTCTTTGTGAAATTTAAAGTGCTATATAAATGTCAACTATTAATTGTTATTCCCTATATGTATAATTATGACAAATACCTTAGAATTATAAATTGCATCTTGTGTCTCTAATTGGTTGCTAGATAGACATTAGAAAAGCTTGCTACTTTGTGATCCGGGTCTTACATCTGTTACCACTTTTTCCCAGATTGAGCATCACCAGATCCAACCTTGTCTCTAGTTTCTTTTTTTTGTTTGTTTTGTTGTTTTTTTGTGGGGCAACAGAGGTTAAATGACTTCCCCAGGGTCACATAGCTACACAGCTAGTAAGTGTCAAGTGTCTGAAGTCGGATTTGAACTCAGGTCCTCCTGAATCCAGGGCCAGTGCTTTATCCACCGCGCCACCTAGCTGCCCTCTGTACGTTTCTTTTTCTAAACTGGTAGAGTTTCTTGGTTTTGATATCAATACACATATGTAGAGGGCAATATAGGAAAGCCGGGCAGTCAGATCTTTACAGAATGATTTCATTAGAGGTGTGTTTTCCACCTCCCCTTTCCCCTAATCTGATACACAAAAATATGAATTTACTAGTAGGTAAAGAAAAGAGCAAGTGGCTTCTTTTTGCAAAAGAATTCATCCTATTAAATGCATTTAATGCAAGTGATTTACATTTTCTGATTGCTTTTGTTGTATACCTGTGTTTTTTAAGTCTTAGAAATTCTAAAATATCAGAAAATGTTGGTATAAAAATATCTTATGTAAACAAACAAATGATTTGGAGTAAATCCAACATTTTCAATGATCTTTTGCCATTTCTTTCTTTCATTAGTACAAATTGCCAGACATTGACTATATTTTCTTTGGAATATATTTCTCTTATCCTCATCTAGAATAAATTTTTGTTGTGTTTTAAAGGGAATGCTGAAGTATTAAGAATGCACATTTTGGGGGGCAGCGAGGTGGCGCAGTGGATAAAGCATCGGCCCCGGATTCAGGAGCTCCTGAGTTCAAATCCAGCCTCAGACACTTGACACTTACTAGCTGTGTGACCCTGGGCAAGTCACTTAACCCCCATTGCCCCGCCAAAAAAAAAAAAAAAAAGAATGCACATTTTGTTGTTGGAAAATACTTTTTGAAGGGCTGTGCAGTATTTTGAATACTGGAGTCAGAATTAGAATCCTGTCTCTAAGACTTAATGGCTTTGTGACCTTGAGAGAGTCACCTACCCTCTCAGAGTTTGTTTTCTTATTTGTAAAATGAGAGACTTGGATTAGATTATCTCTCTCTCCAAGTCCTCTGGTCCAGTTGAGTGATTCTTTTAAAAATATGATTTGTTATCTTTTCTTTGGAGGATATAGAGCTACAAAACTTCAAAGCTTTCTTTTTCAGAATCTGTGATTTTTGTTGTTCAGTCATTTCAGTTGCATTTTTTCTTCATGACTCCATTCGGGGTTTTCTTGGCAACAATACTTGGAGTGGTTTTCCATTTCCTTCTCCTGTTCTTCTTAGTGTGTGTGTGGCAGTTGGGATTAAGTGACTTGCCCAGGGTCACACAGCTAGTAAGTGTTAAGTGTCTGAGGTCGGATTTGAACTCAGGTCCTCCTGACTCCAGGGCTAGTGTTCTATCCCTTGTGCCACCTAGCTGCCCTCTCCTGTTCTTTTTTTTCTTTTCTTTTCTTTTTTTTTTTTGGTGAGGCAATGTGGGTTAAGTGACTTGCCCGTGGTCACACAGCTAGTAAGTGTCAAGTGTCTGAGGCCGAATTTGAACTCAGGTCCTCCAGAATCCAGGGCCGTCGCTCTATCTACTGAGACAAACTGGCCAAGTCACTTGCCAAGGGTCATACAGTTAGTAAGTGCCTAAGGCTAGATTTGAACTTAGGAAGATGTTTCTGACTCCAGACATGGCACTCTATCCACTGCACTACCAACTGCCCCGTGACTTCTATTAGACACTCAATCAGTCCCATCTTTATCTATATTTCAGTACTCTCAGGAGGATAGTGTCCTCCCCCCAGTTTTTTCTGCCACCCAAGAATCAATCCATCACTCAGTCAAGAAATATTTATAGAATTCTGTGTTTAGGAACAAGTTAGTTGCTGCAGAGATACAAAAGAATTTTGACATGTCTTGTTTAGAAGTAAAGAATAACAAGTGGAGCAAGATTTTTTTTTTTTTGAGGGGCCATGAGGGTTAAGTGACTTGCCCAGGGTCACACAGCTAATAAGTGTCAAGTGTTTGAGGCTGGATTTGAATTCTGGGCCGGCGATTTATCCACTGCGCCACCTAGCTGCCCCATACATGAAATTATTAGGAAAAAATAAAAGACCACATACAATTAAGTGTTTATTTGTGTGGTATTAATAAATGCTATAGTAAAGACAAAGAACTTTAGAACCATTTTTCATCTTTTTCAGGATTATATAAATAGCTTAGGTTATCTTACCCCACTGTTTTGGGGCAGAAGATAACCAGGCACCTTGATAAAGAGGTGTCTGGACTTTTTCCAGTCCTTATGATTCAGAGAAAGAACTAATTTTACATAAGCTTCACTCGTTATGAAGTAGTTTCCTGTTCTAGTTAGGTTGCTTTCCTTTCTCCTTAATGTAATTGCTAAAACCCCTAATGCCCCTTCAGTATGAGGTCAAAAGAAAATACAAGTCAGTAGACTTCTCTGGTTTCTTTTATGGCCACCACTCATCATGAACAAACAAAAAGTGCTAGTAGTCTAATTAATTAGCTTTTCAAAGGGCATTTGTGCTTTTGTTTTTGCTTTGTTTATAATTTTTGTCACATATTCCAAGATACAAAGAATTTTAAATTTGTTTCATACATTTTTTACAAAGCAAAAGTGCAACTGACCCATTACCTTCCTAACTTCAGCCTGTTGGTTACACATAGAAATTATTCTGGGCTTTCTTATTTTTCTTGGAAGTTTTTTTTTGTTTGTTTGTTTAGGCTTCAAATGTAGTACTTACAACATTAGATAAATATTGCACATGTGAAAGTATAGTGTAGTGCAAAGAGCCCTAGACCTAGAGTCAAAGGACCTGGATTCAAATCTTGACAATATTATCTTCACCTGTGTGACTTGGGCAGTTACAACTTAAGTAAAGTGAGAGATTGAACTACTTTTTTTTTTAAGTTTCTTTCATCCTAATTAGATAAAAAAAAAGTTCCTTTAAATCTTGAGCTATATGTATTATACATGTATGTTACTCTTCATTTTTTGGAGTTAATGCTGCTTGAAGGTGCAGTATGTAACTAACAGTGCTAGATGTGGAATCAGTAATTCTGAACTCTGCCTATACCTGTGTGACTTCAAGAAAGTCACTTAACTTCTCTGAATCTTGTTCCTCATTTGTAAAAAGAAATGGTTTCAATGAGCTCCAAGATTATTTCTAACTGTAAATGAGTGTGGGTGATATTTGGCCTTTAGTGATCATAACTGCTCTTTCAGGTGCCTAGACTTAGAAGCAGCCTTTACTCACATTCTTTAAAGAACAAATCCATTCTCTTTATAGTAGTACACCAGGCAGTTGTTTCTCAGAAACCCATATTTGTTAGATTCCTTGAGACTTTGTTTCCTCGAATTTTACAAGCATTTCCTTGTCTTCCCTGCCGTTATCTATGTCCAGTTGGACTGTCATTGGTGTATCACTTTAATATAGATGGACTATTTTCTAGGATCTTGCTGTTGTTGATCTTATCCTGATATTTGATTGTCCTGTGTGGCTTATGAACAATGTTCATGAAACTGCTTTTAAAAGATATCTGTTATATCCAGGATCACACAGGTACTTAATAAATGCTTATTAACTTAACACAATTGTGTAATAAATTAGAGAGCTATATTGTAGATTTTTAATTTCATCATCTGGAGCTTAAAGTCATATTCGGAAGCTGACATACTAGCTGTCTTGATTTGGTTCTTCACCTTTTTGTCACCAAGTACATCTTTGGATAATATGCTACTATCACAGTGTAAAAGTGGGAATTGTACATTTGAAGTTAGAGGAGCCTTTCTTCAAATTGCTACTCTGCCACTTACTACCTGTGTATCTATGGACAATCACTTGACCTCTTTGAACCACATTTTCCTCATAAGTAAAATTAAGGTGTTAGACTAGATGACATCTGAGATTCTTTCCAATTCTAAATCTATGTTCCTAAGTAGAAATCAGGAATGGTTTTGAACTTATGTTTTGTAATAAAAATCTACAGGATGATACACATCTCAACTTTTTTTCAGGCTTATTTTCAGTCCATAGTGCTTTTTTCACTCCGAAAAACATTTCATTACTATTTTCCTTTGGGGATATATATATATATATATATATATATATATATATGTGGTTATCTTCCTTTGGATGTATTTCTGGACTATGTATATTCTGCATGCACTGATAATATATTAAAACCAGGTCAAATTAATATTTTTGTTTATTTTAAAATAAGTCTTTATATATCATCATAGTTCTCTCAAGTCTCTCATTTGACCATTCCCTTCCTATCCTAGGTACCTTAATTCTGTCTCTTTTGAGGGCTTTCCCTTTGGGGTTTTGTTTATTAGTTTCTTTTTTCCCCCTGCTTTTCTCTAATTATATAACTTCCCTTCTCCCCATTTTTCTTCTCACTCAGGTAGATTTCCCTTTTCTCTCTTCCCTTTCAACTATTCCTGTTCATTAGTTTTTAAAGTTTTTCATTCTTTGAACTCATTTTCAGAGAGGATGTCTCTCATTCTCATTCATTATCCATATTCTTTGTTACTCTAGATCTTCATTTTCTGATTCATGAGCCCTATAATTATCTAGTCTTCTTTTATTCTCTGTATTCATGTAGCCACAATTTCCAAGGTGGCAATTTCCAATTCTAGACTTTTCCCCTCCAGGCAGTTTCTTCAGCTACTTTGTAGGTGAAGGTAGAAATCAGGAGGAGGTAACTGAAAAGGTGGGCCTGGAACATTATGGACAAAAATCTAGCAACATCCTGTCTCCAGGTGAATCTTAGTGTTTTGTCTGAGACTATGTTAAAAAAAAATGGGAGGGTACATAAAGGGGGGGGGGCAGGAAGACAGAGGTAAGTATATGATGTGCCTAGGTCAAATTAAAGGATAGCATTGAGACAAAGGAGACCCCGGTGGTCTCAGGAAGAGGACCTGCAGGACAGTAGGTAGGGAGGAGGGAGGTTATGCTTTGGTAGTGGGAGGGGATTGCACTGAGGAAGGTTGTTTGTCCTTCTGTCTCAGAAAGGACCCATGACATCAGGGTGATGTCATGACTTGCAGTGAATTGGATTTAAGCAGGGGAGGGCTGTGCAAGGTCATCAACCTCACTCTCTCCTCCAGAGCCATCTGGATCCATTGGCAAGATATATAGCAGGACTGGAGATGGACCCAGATGTTTTAAGGCAATTGGGATGAAGTGACTTGCCCAGTCATACAGCTAGTGAGGTGAGATTTGAACTCGAGTTCTAATTTCAGGGCCAGTGCTCAATCCACTACACCACCTAAGAAAGAGATACTCTGAAGGCAGAAATGGGGACATTGTACTGGATGTGGTCTGGGAGATTTGGTGCTTGAGAAGACAAGGTGAGCAGAAATTGGAACTCCAGGAGGCAGCCTGTATCTGGGCGAGTTGGAGGGTGTGAATCCAGAGAGATTTTGAGGCAAATGAGGGAAAAAAAGATAATCAGCAGGAAGGAACAGATCAGTGGTTATGTTATATGACCAGGGACATACTACTGGGAAGCTGTGTGTGGGATGGAGGAATGCCATGGGCCAGTGTCCTTTCTGATACCAGCAGGAAGTAGCATCATTCTGGGAATGAGGCATAATGGAAAAAGGGGATCCAAGAGGTCTTTTCCTGGTCTCTCTGCTGTCACTCTTGCTGCTACTGTTCTTGACTGCTACATTTATTCACCTACGCTGCCTCTCTGTTGTGTTCAAAAAGCAAATATAAATTCTGATTTTATGTTTCAAATATATTTTTATTATTAAACATCCTTTTTTTCATCTATGGGTAAACTCATATTTGCATAGTAGGAGCTGTATCCTGAGCTTCATTGTTCCTGAGAACACACTATCACATTCCTTCCTGAATTTTCTGGTGGGTGCAGAATAGTCTTGCATTATTTAAATTTTGGATCTTTTGTATTTGAAGCTCTTTGTCCTGATCATTTGCAGAACTTGTTTCTGAATTGACTCTTCAGCATTGGGTTTCTTCTATAGGCAAACTTTGAATTTAGTATTTAATTTTTTTGCGTTCAAAAATTCTGGGCAGTTCTCTTCTGTTTCTTTCATTGTGGTGTTCATAATCTGCGAGACTTATGGTTGTCTATATAATTCACCTTTGAGATCACTGTGTTTTGCTGAAATAGTGAGCGTATTTTCTTTTAGTTTTATTTTGTTTGTTGCTTCTCTTCTAGATTGTCCTTCATTTCTCATTTCTTTGGTGAGATTTTCCCATTGCAGATTCCATTTTCTCTAATTTATGTGTTATTTTTGCTGTGCAGGTCATAAATTCTGCTCTCATAATTCTTATTTCTCTTTTGAGTGACATAGGGAAAGTGTAGCACCATATTCTTATCACATTCTACAGGATCCTCTTGTCTCATCAAGTATTAGATAGTTTTCCTCTGTTTTGCAATGTTTGTTCATAAATGCCTAAATTTGTTTACTAGATCTTGAGACCATATTTCTTTCTTTAATGTTTTACCTGTTGATTTTATCTGCTTATGTTCAAGGTCTTTTGAGAGTTGGGTGGTGGTTGTTGTTTTTTTTCCTGAGATTTTTGATAATTTCAGTCTTTTCCCCCCTCCTTTGGTTTCCTTATTGCTCACTTTCTAGCTCTCTCCCCTATTGTGGTTTCCTTGGGAGTTGGATCTCAAAGAGGCTCAGCCTCTTCCCATGCAGGACAATTCAAAGCTCACTGGCCTAGATTTCTGTTTTAAGTGACTGGGGGGGGGGGGGGATAAAACTGGTCTCAGCTAGATGCTATGCTCTTCCCTTCATTAGTGGAGTATTCACAACCCTGCCCCATCTCTCCCTACCCCCAAGTGTCCTGTTCCTGCTCCCTCTGTTCCTCAGTTTTTTGGGTCAGCACTGTCAGTTCAAAGCATTGAGGACTTACTGGTAGTGCAGGCCTCATTTCTGTAGTTGAAATCTCAGAGGCTTTGATAAAAAAGGTGGAGTAGATTGTGGTGTTGAGCCCTGTTTCAAGCCCAGGCATGTATCCTGTTTCTTTCCCTCTGTTCTTCCACTATTCTTCAGAGATGTTTTTGTAGCACAGACCACTGCCTGCCTTGGCATTGACTCTCTGTCACTGTAGTCCCTAGCAGCAACCCTCTGCCCCTGGAGTACTGCCTTGGGGTTGGCTGTCTTTTGCTGCCAAAGCAAACTTCCACAGCCTGGAGCTGGGATCTCCAGAGCACTGGGAAGAGAGAAGGGAGACTGGGGTGTGGTACTGGATTTTTTGTAGTCCTCTGTGTCTGATTCTTGGTTGTTTTTGTTTGTTTTTAAGCAAGCTGTTGTGTTGGGTCACTGTGGTCAGCTAGTACTCATGGTTAGTATAGTGTTAAGGATTAGTCAAGAAAGAGGTACCAAGTGAACTCAGGTTAGATGTCATTTCCTTTGTTGTTATTGTTTTTAGCCTCCATTTGGATCGTGGATATCCTAGACCATGGAAACAGCTGAAGTTGTTTTATCTTTGGTGCATAGTTTCTCCTTTGGAGAAGATTGTAGGGATAAGAGAAAATATCTAGTCTTCCGTCTTCTTAGTCATATGATCCAGAAATCCAAGCTCACATAATTATGAATAAATATAGAATCAGACTACCCTCCTTCTAGGAAGAAAGAGACAATTAAATAATTGGCATTCTTTTCTGATACGAAATTTTACTGTCCCATGGTAAACTATATTGAGTGAAATCAATTCAGTTTTACTAATTGAATTGATTTCTCTCACTACAATTTATGGTATATAAGCTCAGCTTGGCCTTTATTACCACCAGCCTTTATCACTACCAAGCAGTTCTTCTATTCTGTTTTTACTGATATCCTGTCTTATTCCCCACAGTGACTGTTACAAATACTTTCCTCTCTGCTTAAACACCCAGCTGTGCTCCAATAGCCCTAGACTTCAAGAAGAGGATTTTAAATGAGAACATTGAGGCTAACTTATAGGAACTTGTTCAGAGGTATGAAAATCAATATCATCACCCATTCTCACTTCCTTCCACTAGCTTTGGAGGAAGAAGTATCTTTATGCTTCTGTACTTGCCTGTGATCATATTCCTTTTCAAGCTTCCTGAAAAAATAATAAATTTGTAGGTAGTAGAATAAATAGAATGTTACATTTGGAGTTAAGAAGGCCTGAACTCCAGTCTGGCCTCAGAACCTGGGAAGTCACTTAACTTCTGTCTACTTCAGTTTCCTCAACTGTAAAATAGGAATAAAAATTGCATCTACCTCTCAGGATTGTGGTGAGGATCAAATGAGGCAGTGTTTGTAAAGCACTTAGCACAGTGCCCGGTACATAGGAAGAACTTAAATGTTTATTCCTCTTCCTCCCCTCCCACAAACACTGCCTTCCCAGCTCTCGCTTCAGTCTTTCTGTCTGTAAGATGAGGTAAACAAACTAGATGATCTCTAAGACTCCTAACGAGAAATCTGTGCTCTTAAGATCCCAGTCTGATAAGATTTTTCAGGTCCTGAACTGAGTTACGCATGTCTGTTGCTTTTCATTTTCAGAGATGCTCCTTGAAGATACATGATGTGACATAATTCAAAGATTCCTTGCTGGATTTATAATTAGACAGCTGGGTTCAAATCCCTGCTCTGCTATTTAATACCTTTGTGAGCTTGGGTCTCAGTTTCCTTATCTTAAAGGTGATGGTTTCCCTTCTAATTCAATGTTTTTTTTATCTTATAAACTCTTTGGAATCTCTCTTCTGCCTCTGTAACTTTAGCTGAAACTGCTCTCAACCCCCCTCTGTTGAGGTCCAGACCCCCATCTTCAATTGTCTACAAACATCTCCAACTGGATATACTATTTCTAAGCATCCCAAATTCAGCATCTCCAACTCTCAACTAATTTCTGCAAAATCTGTTCCTCCTTCTGAATTCACCCCCCCTCCTTAAGTCTATTGTCTTTTTAAAAATATTGTCTTATTCATAATTTTATTCCATCACATTCATTTTAAAATATATCCCTTTGCCTCACAATGAATACTTCGTAATAAGAATTTTAAAAGAAAAAGAGCACAGAACAATAAAACCTAGTTAGAATATTGACACCTGACAGTATAGACTATTTCCTATCTGTAATTCTCCACCTCTGTGATAAAGGGAGAAGGGTGCATTTTCGACACTCTATTTGGGGGGGGGGGCAATGAGGGTTAAGTGACTTGCCCAAGGTCACACAGCTAGTAAGTGCCATACGTGTCTGAGGTCAGATTTGAACTCAGGTACTCCTGAATCCAGGGCCAGTGCTTTATCCACTGCGCCACCTAGCTGCCCCCAACACTCTATTTTAGACTAGTTTCATTATAGTTACACAGAATTTTGGTTTTTATTCTTTCTGTTTACTTTGTTTTCATTGTATAGTGTGTTTCTAATTCTGCTTATTTTATTCTGCATGCATTTTTAATAAATTTTAATGTTTCTTTATATGGTGCATATTTATAATTTCTTGGAGTGCAATAATATGCCATTATATTTCTCCACAACAGTTCAGCCATTCCTCCATAGATGGGCACCTACTTTGTAGATGTCTTTGCCAGTAGAGAAAACAATTTTATAAATATTGTGGACCATATGTGACCTTTTTTTAGACCTTCATTGACCATATACCTAGCAGTGAGATGTCTGGGTTAAAGGTTATATATAGCGTTTTTAGTTACTTTCAAAGTGTAATTTCGATTTGCTTCCTGGAATATTTGAGCCAAGTTACAGTTCCACCAATACTTTATTAGTATGCCTATCTTTCAGTTGTCCTTCTAGCATTATTTCCATCTTTTATCATCTTTGCAGATTTACTGAGTGCTAGAAAATTCAGTTTTAAAAATATACATTTCTATTAGAATATAGACTAGGTTTCTATTTTACTTTAAAATGCCTTCTTTTTATATCATAATAATTTCTTTCCTCATTCCACTGAACCTTCCTTTTTGTAAAGAAAAAGGAATTGAGCAAAAATAAATCATTTCTGACAATATATGTAATATTCTGTCTTAGTAGTCTCCCACCTTTTTGCCATGAGAAAGAAAATATTTTATTCCTATCCCTGGTCCTATTCCCACACACCCATATTACCATCCACTTAACCTAGTGGATTAATAGTTTCCTAATGGATTTTTCTACCAGCCTCTTCTCTGTTCCCTCTTCCTCTGGCCTACCGTTCATACTCATTCAATTTAATAGACATTTACTAAGAGGCCTAATATACCCAGAGCACTGTAAGACAAAAATAAGAGTCCCTTTAAAGGAGTTTATAGTCTGTGGAGGAGATAGAAATTCACAGCTGATGGGAAAAGAACACTTACAAATAGGAGTTGTGAGGTGGAGCAGATATGAGGAAAGGCTTTAATCTAGAAGGTGGAAACTGAGGTAAGCCCTGAAGAGAGCTAAGGATTCCAAAAGGCATGAAGAACGCTTTGCTCTCCGTGGAACAATTAATAGTCTAGTTTGGCAGGAATATAGAAGTATGTGTGGAGGAGAATAATATGAAATCTCTAGAAAGGTAGATTTGAGCCAAATCATGGTGGACTTTAAATAGAATGTGAAGAATTGGCTCTTCACCATCCTAGATGTCTTCTGTACATTCTCCAGTTTATGGCACCCCAAACTGATCACAGTACTTCAATGTGGTATGATCTCTACATAGCACAGAGGAACTATCACCTACTTATACTTGGAAGTATACCTCTGAAGAGAACAATTTCATTTAGAGGGGTAGTGTTGCAAGGAGTTGAGAAGTGAGTGGGAGGTTAGAAAGTGGAGACAAAAAGGGAAGAAAACTTTTTCTTGGTAATATGACTGTAAGGGGAAAGATTTTTAGTATGCTAGTTTAAGGAGATGACAGGGACCAGTGAAAGTTTTTTAAGCATCCTATAGATCCGGCCGTGTTTGTTGGCAGCCAGGAAGAACCAATCCCAGGAGTAAAATCTAAGATGAAAATGAGTAAATGGAACCTCAGATGGGATCAAGAGCATCTTAAGGAGGACAGGCCCTTGACAAAGAGAAAGGACCCCCCTCCTTGCCTTTTTTAAAATAATAAACATTTTTATTTAAAGTTTTGAGTTCCAAATTCTATCCCTCCTTCTCCTGCGCCCGCCTCTGCCCCCAAGGCAGTAGGCAATCAGATATAGTTATACATGTGCAATTATGTAAAACATTACCATATTAGTCATTTCATATTTAAAAACTTGAATAAAAGAAAAAAGTGAAAGGAAGTGAAAAATAGCATGCTTCATGAAGTCTGTATTCCATCAATATCAGTTCTTTCTCTGGAGGTGGATCGTATGCTTCATCATTGGTCCTTTGGGATTGTCTTGGATCTTTGTATTGCTGAGAATAGTTAGGCCATTTACAGTTCTTGAACAATGTTGCTGTCACTGTACACAGTGTTCTCCTGGTTCTGCTCACTTCACTATACATCAGGAACCTTTTTTTTTCCCAATGGAATGTAAAAACACCTTGAGGGTAGGTATTGTTTAGTTTTTTGTCTTTATCTCCAGGGCCTAATGCTATGCCTTAACACATAGTGTTGTTTTTCATTCTTTCAGTAGTGTCTGACTCTGCAACCCCATTTAGGATTTTCTTAGCAAAGATACTGAAATGGTTTGCCATTTTCTTCTCCAGCTAATTTTACAGATGAGGAAACTAAGGCCTACAGGGTTAAGTGACTTGCCCAGGGTCACACAGCTAGTAAGTTTCTGAGGTTGGATTTGAATTCAAGTCTTCCTGATTTCACGTCTCTTACTCTTTCCACTGCACCACCTATATTCCCTCTTATGCAAAGTAATTTAATTGGATTGAATTTCTTAGGACCAAAACAAGGAAGAATAGGAGATAGTATAGGGGTTGTTTTGAGGTGTAGAGTAGGGGGGAAAAGGGAACTCAAAATAGATGGCCTTTATTTTCTCTGTTAAGTAGGAAATGAGATCCTGTGGTGTGGCACAAAAGGAGGAGAAAAAAGATTTATAAGAGGTGTGAGGAAAAGGAAGGTTTGGAGCAGCTGCTATGGTACTGCAAGAGTTAACTACTCTTTTCAGAGCTAACTTCCCATATGTATGCCCTTGGTCTTATTCTTCTTATTCTGTGAGCATTCTGCTCAAAGGCTTTCTGTGGTTTCTTCTTGCCTACCAAGTATTGTTGAGATTCCTTGACCTGACATTCACAGTCCTCCATAATTACCTTTTCATCTTTATTTCATACTGTTTTCTTCTCTATGTATTTCACTGTAACCAACTTGAACTTCTTGGTGTTCAGCATTCCCTGCCTACTACCTCTGTCATGCTCAAGCTATCCTATGACTGAGATACCCTCCCTTTCTCTTTCACTTGGTCCTTTAGGACCACTTTCAGTTGTACTTAATATAGTACTTTTTGAACTCCTTAAAAACTTATTTGTTATTTATTAATATTACTTCTGTATGTCAATTCCCCTTATTACAAGTTTAAGCTCTTGGAGGGCAGGAGCTACCTTATCTAAACTGTCTTTTATATGGTATTCTGCTCACAACAAAAGCTTAATAATTAATTTGGTGACTTGCATTGAGCTCCCATAAGCAGTTAATTATACTAAGGGAGTGGTTTATGTGGCTTTTTAAACTCTTAAGTACTAAACAATTGTGGCTAGGAAAGGTTGTGAGTGCTTGTGAATGGCATATGATATAGGTAGAAGAAAAAGGTAAAAAATTTGGGACAGGGTTGAAAAAAATATTTGGCAGATCATGCTATGGTACTCTTTAACAGTTTTCCTCTGGTGCTATTCAGTGGAATATTTGTTATATGTTGTCCACTTTTGTATTATGTTGAAGTATTTCATCTCAGTGCTTTTTCCTGGATGCCCTCCCTTTCCCTGTGCCTGAAAGGGGTTCCCTTCTCAACTGCACCTCCTAGAATCCCTTCAAGCTCAATCCAGCACCACCTTTCATTGTTGGGGTTTTTTTGGTTTGTTTGTTTGTTTTGGAGGGCAATGAGGGTTAAGTGATTTGCCTAGGGTCACAGAGCTAATAAGTGTCAAGTGTCTGAGGTCAGATTTGAACTCAGGTCCTCCTGAATCCAGGGCTGCCAGCACCACCTTTCATATAAAGCCTTTCCTGATCTTCCCAACACCTAGTGTTTCTTCCCCCACCCCAAACAACCTCATTTATTTTACATTTGTTTTATACATACTTTAAAATATCCATGTTGTCTTCCCCAGTCTAACATAACCTTGAGAGCAGACTGTTTCATTTTTGTCTTTGTATCCCCAGTACCTAGCACCAGACCAACACTTATAGTAGGCTGTCGTTAAATGCTTGTTGACTGACTGATGAAAAAAATATTAAGTATGTACTTAACTGTATAGTGATAGAGTGGGCATTCTTTTCCTGTTCCGTTTTACTAAACTGCAACCAAAAGCTTTATCAGCTTAATCTAAGGACATTGCTCACTAAAATCTGGAGAGGTTTGTCACCTGGTGGTTAGAAGATGACAACTTTTTTTCTGCTAAAGTAGTTTGTGAAAGCTGTCTACTATAAATTTAGAGGGGCTATGAACTATATTTACAAATTAATGAAATTAGATTCTTGTTGTATTTATGTATGTATATTTACTTATATTCTATATGTGTACTCTTCTAATGTAGTTTGCAATTTCCTCTATGCCTTGATAGCATGAGTTGTTGGGGCCAAAAAATTTCACCACACAATGGCCAACATTTTGATGATTAGCTTCTCCAGACTTCGCCTGATATTTGTATCACAGTCTGTCTCCAGGTCTCAGTTTCTGTCTCTCTCTGTCTGTCTCTCTGTGTCTGTCTGTCTCTCTCTCTCTCTCTCTCTCTCTCTCTCTCACACACACACACACACACAAACAAACACACTTGTGTTAATATAAGTAAAAATATTTTGATGACTCTGTCATCTCATTAATGTGGCTGCACTCAGTCAATAAATTTATTTATTAAATACCTACTATATGCCAGATACTTTGCTAGGCATTGGGGATATAGAGACCAAAAATTAAGTAGACCCACCCCTACCCTCATCAGTAACATATTCCGGATGGGGATTGGGAGGACAGGGCAACACCTACAATATAAGTATAGACAAAATATATATAAAGTCAAGTAAATGTATGGTAATAGATGAGGATGGGTTGGAGACACTAGCAGCTGGAAGTATCAGGAAAGGCCTTATTTGTCCCCTTCTGCAGAGCATCTGGATCATAACCCCATATATTCTGTCATTTCATGCAACTCTTATTTCATGTTATCCTCCAAGGGTCCATTTAATAGGTACCCTTCTTTTAGATCTCTTGACATTATGGGGCTACCACTGGAGCATACAGGCTGTTTCTCTACATCACTTTCTCTGATGATGTTTTATGTTCTCTTTTTCTCATTTCTTCTTTGATAATCTGGTTCAGTGTACTCACAGTACCTTAGAATTTGTGATGTTCTGTTATTCACAGCTACTTGGTACCGCTGGAAAATATTGGTGTTAAAAGATGGGACCTTTGTTTCTGGTAGAAGCCTGGAGTCCTTAGAAGCACTACACACTTCCCAGATGCAAAAGTGTCCATCTCTGATGTTGAGCTAAGATGTATGTACTGATACATTATTTCCTCTGCAAACCCACCTCTCTTCCAAACTTAAATATTTCTGTCAAGGACAGTACTGTCTTTACAAGACACGATCTTACAGTTATCACTTATTCCTTGCTGTCCCTTTCACCAAATATTAACAATTTTTTAATATTCTACCTCCTCAGTGTCACCTTTCTCTCTACTCACAAGGCCACCACCTTCATAATAGCCTTTCACTTCTCATCTGGAATATTGTAATATCCTTCTAATTAGTCTTCTTTTCTCAAGCTTCTTTTCTTTTGAATCCATCTTCCGCAGAGCTGCCAAATTAAATAATCCTAACAAATAGATCTGATTGTGTCTCTCTGTTGTTGTTCAGTTGTGTCCAACTCTTCACTCTTCATGATGTCATCAACCATATTGTCCATGGAGTTTTCTTGGCAAAGGTACTGGAGTGGTTTGACGTTTCCTTCTTTGAAACATTAAATAGGTTAAGTGACTTGCTCAGGGTCACACAGCTATTACCTGTCTGAGGCCAAATCTGAACTCATGTTTTCCTGATTCTAGGCCAAGAGCTCTATCCACTGAGTCATCTGGCTGCCCCTCTGTCATTCTACTGCTGAATTTTAGTAGTTTCCTATTTTTTCTAAGATCTAATACAAAGTCCTCTGTGTGGCATTAAAGCCCTTCACAACCTGATTTGAGCCTACCTTTCTAGTCTTATTATTCATACATGGACTCTAGTCCAGCCAAACTGGCAATCTTGCTGTTCTTTGCATACAACATTCCATCTCTTGTCTCTGTGCCTAATGAGATGTACTCCAGCCTTATGGTGATCTCTTCAAGTCCTTAGTTTTCTTCAAAGCATGGCTCAGGTGCCACCTTTTCCTGATTCTTTCTCCTCCCCACCCCCAGCTACTGGTAACTTCCTTAACCCCCAACCCAGCAAATTACCTTGTAGATAGTTTTACTTATATGTATACGTGTTGTTCCCCCTAATAGAACAGAAACTTCTTGAGAGCAGCTGTGCTTGATAGGTGTTAAATAAAACTTATTGGTTGGTTGATTGACCAGCCCCATATAAAAATCTGGATAAGTATCTTTCTACTTGGTTTTTTCCTCATGGATAATTTAGGCTTATATTTTTGAGTAAGTACATATTTCATCTAGTAGGTTCTGCAGTTTGAGAACTTGATACAATCGGCACAGTATCATTTCATTTGCTAACATAGTTATCCAGATATCCTCATCTTCTATAGGAAACCCATCTTTCTTTTGGATTTTGTACTTAATATCCACCATAATAACAGTGGCAAACCACCTTTGTTGAACAGATATCTTCATTTGTTGCTTCACTTGCATCAGGGTGTATTTGAAGACAGCTTGCTAAAGGAGAGCATTTTAAGTGATGTTCTTATCAAATAAAATACTTTTATAGTTATATAAATACATATGTGTGTATCTACACACACACAGATAATAAAACTAACATCGTTCCCAGCTTGTTCAAAATATCTTTTTATCTCGGCCAAAAAGGGCCTTATCATATATATATTTTGTGTTTAGGAATCTAGATTCCTAAACACATATGAAAGATAGGGTTGAATAAGGGACCTTTAATCTGATTTATTGACAAGAAAAAAAAATCAAAAAAGGGGACAGAAAAACTTATGGGTGGAAGATGTTAGAATGAGGAAGTATTGAACAATAAATGGGTGAACTGGGTGGTGTAGTAGTGTTGGAGAACAGCCCATCACAATTTGCTATTGTGGATGGAGAAAGTGATAGTCCCCATCTTCCTGATTGGCTGATCACATACCTTTGGGGTCAAGCCCTAGTCCTCCACTTTGGAAAACATTGCTCTAGCTTATGGTCAGGTGCAACTTGTCCAGGTTTGGTTTTGTTTTGCAATTTCAAAGTTACCTTTCTTTGGTGTATTTTTATCAAGGTTAGCTTTAACAAGTGGCATTAGAAACTTAACTCAATGTTTTGCCATTACAAATTTCTTAATTTCATTAGTTTCAAAAAACATACATTTCTAAGATTTTAGTTTGTTTTCATTTAGGAAAAAGACTATTCTGGTGACTGTCCTGAAATATTCCATTTTTATATAACAGCATCTTAATGAAAGCTTCAGTTCTCTAAATTAAAATGGCTATTAAAGTGAAATGATGGATAAGAACCCACATGTAATTAACCAGGGAAGGAAATTAAGAACTTTGTATTTAAATCTTATTATTAAAAGAGAATATTTTAAATCAACATTTAAATTATACTGTCAATGACTAGTTTTTCTTAAATGTTGACAATATAGAATGACCTTATTCTGTAAATAAAAATAAATTTTTTGCTTTTTAAAAAAATGCTTTCCTTAAAAAGTATATCAGTAACAGTAATTAGACTGGCCACTATATAGGTTAGATTCCATCATGATAAGCTCTGTAAAGATATTAAAGGTGTGTGTCTTATAAAATGAAAACAATACTTGGAGCACATTAGGAAAGCCAAATTAGATGATAAAAGCCCCTTGTAAACCTTAAAATGCCCAATTTTTCTTTATGGTTTAAATTCATTTAAAAAAGATAGGAAGGGGTCATGAACACATTTTTTACCTTTTTCCTTCATCAGGCTCCTAGTTGAATTTTTTTTATGTATTATGTTTTATTTTGATGAATAGTTTGGAAGAGAGATAATTTTTTTCTTCCCTGACTGGGATATTTGGAATGTTGGAAAAAAGAAGCTAAAGCTTTGTTATTTCTTCTTGGCAAGACGTTAATACTTAAAGTATTATCTAAAACTTGGCTTTCCTCTTTCTCTCCCCACCTCTACTATAAGCAACACCTTAACATAGTCTTTCCAGGGACCACTTAGTGGACAGAGTCCAAAGAAAACAGTTGTACATGATTGTTCATTGTTAACTAAAAGCACTGTTACTGTGAACCCTCCTTTGCAATCCTGTTTGCTATACTGGAATTTAAATTATTTCTATATTTTTCTACTTATATGGGACGAGATTTATTTTAATTGTTATAATCTCTTAAATTTTGGTAGCTTTGATTATTGATGTTTAGAGGCTGATCATAATAAATTTGCTCCTGTTTTTTTATAAAGCTTTGTCAAGGTCTTTCTGTCAAACATGGGTTAATTTATCAAGTTCGTTGTAAAAAACTGAGATTATTTTTCCAGGAAAAGTTGCTTTCTTCCTTCAGTCCCTTTTATGTTAATTTGAATAATATTCTTGTTGATGTCTAGTCCTAGTATTATTATGAAGCATTTTTTTCTCCTGTCACTTGAAATGTTTTGTTTCTATGTGTGTATATATTTAACTATGAACTATTTAAAACCCACCCATTTTGGTGAAGGCCCAAAATTGATTTTTAAATTTCATGTTAATCAGAATTCTTTCTGCTCAGAGACAGCAGTTATTAACATCTCTTATTTTGATACATAATGGTTTTAGCTTGCTAAGTAAAGTTAGTAGACCAATAACTTATTTAACTTGGTTGTCCATGAGACAAAAGGAGTTATTCATTGGCAAGTCCTATTAAATTTATCAACTGCTTAGACAGGTTTATTGTATCTAGAGAGCTGGTCTTGAATTCAGGAAGACCTGGGTCCACATATGCCCCTGACTAAGCAGAACCTCTCAGTGTCCAGGCACAAAGCAATTGGTGATCTGCATAGATAGGAGTTTTTGCTCTGGGAATTGCCAATACCCAGGTACAGTCTAAAAAAATTAGCATTTGTAAAAAAAAAATCCTAAAGACCATTATAGGTCAGTTTTAAACTGGATATTGTTTATGGTTTGGGGTATAGGTCTATAGATCAATGTTTAGTAAATCTTGTTAACTCCAAACATTTTACATATGTTCTGTCTTAAAAGTGAGCATATTGGGGGGGGGGCAGCTGGGTGGCGCAGTGGTTAGAGCACCGGCCCTGGAGTCAAGAGGACCCGAGTTCAAATCCACCTCAGACCCTTGACACTTACTAGCTTTGTGACCCTGGGCAAGTCACTTAACCCCAATTGCCTCACCCAAAAAAAAAAAAAGTGAGCATATGGGAATAGATAGTATCTCAAGTCCCTTCCACCTCTAAACCAGAGAATCTTAACCTTTTTGTGACATGGACCCCTTTGGCAGTACCATGAAGTACATGGAACCCTTCTCAGAATGTTTTTAAATGAATAAAATATAATGCATAACATTATAAAAGAAATCAATTATATTGAAATAGTTATCAAATATTTAATAAGTTCACAGACTCCAGGTTAAGATCTTCAGCTCTTAAAGGATTGTTATTCTCTGTAGACCTCCCTCAGCTAAAGATGATTCAGACTTTATATTCATCTGTTCCAAGCTGTCTGCATTCCATTAACTGTCCCATAGATGGCATCACTACAGTTTTTACTGCTTAAGGCTTTTCCTTCCAAAGGAGTAACAGAATTGTTTCATCTTCAGACTTTAAAATTGTAACTGGACTGAGTAGGTGGTTCTTCTAAAGAATGCAGACAAACTAGAATTTTTATTGATATACATTATAGGTGACTGTTGTTTTACTGAACTTGTAACCCTATAGTCAATACGAATTCATAGCAGAAACTCCAAATAGAGTAGAACTTTTAGAATAATAGAAAGTGATGAATTCTTTATACGTATGTTAGAACATGGTACATAATTTTAACCAAGAATTTATGATCACAAGATTTATACAGTTTCATAGCCTCTGAGCTTATTTTTTTAATTTTGAAACAAAAAAAATTTCATTAAAAAAGACTATTGGGCCAGCTCAGTCAATGGCTTTCACCTTAAGTTTTGTATCTTTTCATTCCCTTGAAGGCTTTTTAGGGGGTTGTTTCCTTTTATTGATTTCTTTTAAAAAATATCTGTCTTAAACTCTGTGGGTGCTTATTCAGAAAACACTATAGTTGTTTTGGCTATTTGTCCAGTATGCTAGTTATATCTATGTCAGGATAATATTTGTGACCTTAACTTTACATTTTAGCCTACCAAAATATGTAATTAAGGGACAAAATTTCATTTTAGACAGGATATTATTTTCTGATTAAGTAATGGTACCACCCACTTTTAGTTGTATATTTCTTATTTATTTGAAAGGTAAGAAAATTAGGTTAATGAAGTCTGTGTTCTTTGTGATCCAGATGTATAAATTATCCTTCTTGTCCATGTCTTTCCTCTGGATTTACTAGCTTAATAATTTATCAGTATGGTAGTTGGAGAAGAATAAGTGACTAATGGTTTGGTGAAATTCAGTGTTTTGTTATGTTTTCATTTAAATATTATGGTTTTTTTAATACCACAGTTGTTATTGAATAAATCTCTCATGTACCCTCTTTTTCCAAAAACTGAACAAAACAAATAAAGCCCCACAAATCTAGAATGGTAGGCTGGAGCCAAATGTAAAGGGTGTTAAATGACAAACAGGATGGGGTTAAAAAAATTTTTTTCCGAGCATTTGACTTTATTTAATTTTATTTTAATGGGAGGCAACTAGGGCTTTGTAAGCAGCATGCCTCTTTTTTTTTTTTAAAATATAATCAAGCCTCTGCTTTAGGAATATTGCTTTGGTAGCTGCATGGAGCACAGATTGGAAAGAGGAAAGATTTGACCCAGACAAATTAGAAGGCTATTGTATTGGTAAGAAAGGTGAAGAAGGCTTTTAAACTAGGGTGTTGGATACATGAATGAAGAAAAGAGGATCCATATAAAAGATATGAAGGTAGAATTGACTAGATATGGCAACTTATGGAATATGTAGGCTGAAAAGAGTATAGTCAAGAGGGATCCAAGGTTGTGAATGTGGGTGACTAGAAGAATGGTGATGCTCTTTTTTAAAAATAAAAGTATTTTTATTATTTTCCAGTTACATGTAAAGATAGTTTTCAACATTTGTTTATATAAGATATCCAATTTCAAATTTTTCTCCCTCCCTTTCCTCCTTCCCCCCCCTCCCCTAGACAGCAGGTAATCTCATACAGGATAAACATGGTTCTGCATTAGTCATGTTATAAGAGAAGAATCAGAGCAAAAAAGGAAAAAAACTCAAAAAACAAAAAGAACAGCACCAAAAACAAAAGAAATAGTATGGTACAATCAGCATCCATATTCCACATTTCCTTTTTTTTTTTTTTTTCTTTCTGGATTTGGAGAGCCTTTTCCATCATGAGTCCTTTGGAACTTTCTTATACAGTTGGATTGGTGAGAAAAATCTAGTCTATCACAGTTGATCAACACACAATGTTGATGATACTGTGTATAATGTTCTTCTGGTTCTGCTCATCTCACTCATCATCAGTTCATGCAAGTGAAGGGTGAGGCTTTTAACAAAAAAAGAAAAATTTAGAGAGTGATACATTTATTTTGGGAGATACATGATGAATTCACTTTTGAATTGCTGAGTTTAACATTTTTCTGGAGTATCCAGTAGTATACAACTGGCTGTGTGATACTAGAGCTCTAGAGAGAGAGACCAAGGCTAGATACATAAACTGTTTAAGGTTTAGGAGTTTAAAACTGCACTAAAAGTTTTTGAAACACCCTGTATAAAAGGGATGTGCAAATTAACTGGGACAAAGTAAAAATAATTAAACCTTATTGGCTTATTCTATAAAAACAAATAGCTTTTTATATCTTTAAAAACTCTTAATCTGCAAAGTGTCCTACAGCAATCATTTGTTTTATACAACTTGACATTGAATTCACAAGCTTTAGATGGATATTCTTTAATTCTTCATCAGGAAATCACACTTTAATCACATAGGCTATTAAGTGAATAGTTCTTTTTTTCTAAGTCTAGCAATGATTATAATCCATAGGTGGGGTTTTTTGTTGTTTTTGTGTGGATGTGTGTGTTTTGTTTTGAGGTTTTTTTGCAGGGCAGTGAGGGTTAAGTGACTTGCCCAGGGCCACACAGCTAGTATCAAGTGCCTGAGGTCGGATTTGAACTCAGGTCCTCCTCAATCCAGGGCTGGTACTTTATCCACTGCACCACCTAGCTGCCCCCATAGGTTTTAATGGGATTCAAATCAGGCAAGTGTAAATCAGTCTGTGATAAATTTCTTAACATTTTGGAGGTGTTGCAGCACAAGATTATGTTGTAGTTCATCTCCATTTGAGAAATTTTATAATTCTGGAGTAATTTTGCTTCTCACTATATTGTTATATTTATCAGAGTTCATCATCTCCTCAATGGGAATAAGACTTCCAAGCCCAGTGGATGTGAAAAATCCCCCAAACATTTTTGGGATAGATGTTTTAAAGTTTGATGAAGATGCCCAGATCTTACAGGCTGAGATATGCTAATAAGTGGAGGACATCAGGAAAAGTCACGTGAGAGATGTGATGCTTGAGCTGAACTGTGAAAAAATTCTAGGGATTCTAAGGTAAAGGTTAGGAGGGAGTGTATTCAAGACTTGTGGGAAAAGACAGATAAGGGACAGCTCTCAGAGAGGTAAAATAAGGACAAAGGAGGGAATGTAGGCAATATAAAACCAAAAAAAAATCCATAAAATAATGAATATTTCCTTTAAAAAGATAACTTGATCATCGATGAGTTGGAGAGAACAGTTTCAGTTGAGTGCCAAATTCAGAAACCAAGTTATAAGGAGAGAAATTTGTCTGCTCATCATTTCTTAGAGCACAGTAGTGTTCCATTATATTCATATTACCACAACTTGTTCAGGCATTACCCAGTTGATTGGCATCCCCTCAAATTCCAATTCTTTGCCACCACAAAAAGAGTAGCTATAAATATTTTTGTACATGTGGGTTTTTTTTTAATGATCTCTTTGGGATAGACACCTAGTTAGTAGTGGTATTGCTGGGTCAAAGGGTATCAGGCATGGTTTTTAAGACATTTTCAAATGCATTGTATTGCAGTAGGAGGTACTGCTATATATTAATTGATTTTATATAGTCAGGACTTTAAAAATTAAGTAGTCTTCAATTTAAACATCTTAACAATTTAAGTATCAGTACCTAATTTTGTTCCACCTCCACTTTGCTATACTCCACTACTGGGATCATAGACAATTGGTTTTTTAAAAATTATCTGTGGTGATATTAATAATAACCTAATTAATACTTGGTTTACATGAAAATTTAAGCAGTATACTACTTCTCGCCTCTTTAGTGTACTTCCTGCCACTAGTCTCTCTCTACTGCAAACCATTTTCCCACATGGTTGACACCATGATTTTTTAAAAGCATGAAACTGACCATCCCAACTATCTCCATGCTATAAAAGTCCAGTGGCTCCCTAATGCTCCCATTACAAAATACCAACTCTTATGTTGGATTTTAAAAACTCCATCTGGCCCTTTCCAGCCTTATTACACTTTTCTCCTCACCTTTTACTTTACAGTTCATCCAAACTGGCCTTCTTGCTGTTAATAACAACAGTACAAGACTCCTATCTCCATGACCCTTTCACTGGCTATCATCTATGCCTGAAATGCATTCCTTGCTTACCTAAACCTCCTGAAATCCTTGGTTTCCTTGAGCACTCAACTAAAGCATCCCTTCTGCATGAGCACCTTTTCCTAAGCATCTCCTTTCCTTCTCCCCCTCCCCCAACTGCTAGTGTCTTTGTTGCCATTTTTGCATTGTATGTGTTTTGTATATACCAATATATGTGTATATTGATTTGCCTTTTTCAAATACAAGGTTTTTGAGAGTGGGGAGTTTTTTGGGTCTTTTTATCTTCAGTGCTTAATTAACATTTTTATTGATATACAAAATGAAAATTTGATATTAGAACAATAATAACATCTTACTATTAGATAGTACTTGAACCAAGCTTTCTGGTAACACTGCCCCACCTCCTCAGATACTTTTGAGAAGTATATAAGATCAACAATCACATAATTTGAGCATTGGAAGGGACCTCAGCAGCCATCTGGACCAACCTGTGCACACAAAGAATCCACATTGTAATATGCCTGACAGGTAGTGTTTGAAGACCTCCAAATAGGGAAGGCCTACTTCCTCCCAAGGCCAGCAACTCCACATTGGAACAGCTCTAATTATTAGGGGGGAAAAATGTCTTTGAATTAAAAAACGTTTACTTTTTCTCCCTTACTTCTTTGGGGTTTTTTTGGGTTTTTTTTGGTTTTTTTTGTGGGACAATGAGGATTAAGTGACTTGCCCAGGGTCACACAGCTAGTAAGTGTCAAGTGTCTGAGGCTGGATTTGTACTCAGGTCCTCCTGAATTCAGGGCTTTATTCACTGCGCCACCTAGCTGCCCCCTCCCTTACTTCTTTGTACCCCATGGTTGTGTGTGTGTGTGTGTGTGTGTGTGTGTGTGTGTGTGTGTGTGTGTGTGTGTGTGTGTGTAATGTGTAAACCCTTTTATCAAAAATGCGCAGCCAAGCAAAATAAATTCCTACATGTAACCATGTCCAAAAATGTGTTTTTCTGCAACTTGAAGCCTTTACCTCTTATCAGAAGTAGTATGCTTCATTGTCATCATTATTGTAGCACAGACTGAGATCTAATGCTGCTAGATTCAGCCCCTCCTGATGATTTTTGTGGTTTCATTTTATATCTTTTAACTTGGCCAAAGTTATTACTGTTTGAATCAGTTTTAGTTGACTAGTTTAGATACATGAATAAATACACACATTTTTATAACTTATTTCACATAATTGGTTTCCTTTGTAATCACTTGTGTTTTATTTTCTTCTTTTGAGAACACTGCCAGAGAGATCCAAGACACACCAAAAAGTTAAGAAATCCTATTCTAGTGTTCTCTAAGTAAATTACCATATCTGCCAAAAAGGGATAATTTTGTTTCTTCTTTGACTAATATTATGCCCTCAATTTCTTGTTATTGACATGACTTGCTCATGATGAAACTATGCTAGCTTTTTGTATTCACTTCCCTTTCTAGATGTTCAACAATATCTCTTTAATAACAGGCTCTAGAATTTTTCCAGGAGTCAAAGTCAAATTCACTGGCCTGCAGTTTACAGACTATTTTTTAATCTTTTTAAAAACTCAAAACATTTGCCTTTCTCTGATCCTGTGATACATCTCCTGTTTCCTTAATCTTTCAAGAACTAAGGATATAGATCATATGGGCAAGGTGACTTTTAATTCTTCCAGGGCATCTAGGCACTATCGTATCTTCAGCATTAACTCTCTTCTACTTATTTTTGTGTTGTTATCTATAGCATAAAGATCATTCCCCTGTACAGAGGAAACAAAACAAGAATTGAACTACTCTTCTTTCTTTGTAAATTATTCTTGTCCTATCCACTTAAGGCAAAGATCTTTTTCCTTCTTTTATCTTCCTCCCTTTGTTGCTTTAAAAAACAAAAACAAGGGGGCAGCTAGATGGCACAGTGGTTAAAGCACTGGCCCTGGATTCAGGAGTACCTGAGTTCAAACCCAGCCTCAGACACTTGAGACTTACTAGCTGTATGACCCTGGGCAAGTCACTTAACCCCCATTGCCCTGCCCAAAACCAACCAAACAAAAATCAACCTTTTTTGTTGTCCTTGTCTTTTCTTGATAGCCTCAGCTCATAAAGGGTTTAGAGTTCCAGACATTTAATTTTATAAAAACTATCCTTACTCATTCATTCTCTATATTATATGGCCTTCCTTCCATCTTCTGTACATCTCTTTTTAAAATTTAAAATTTGTTGCATCCATCCACATTGATCTCTTCAGACAAATCTTAATTTTCTGCCTTATTGTAATTGTTTCCTCTTGTGTCTAAGAATTTGATTCTTAGGCATCTGCCATCCCTTTCCTGCCTATGTTGCCTTAAATGTTTTAATTTTAGTTCATGAGGTTCTACCTTCTTTCCTTCTGCATCCTTTGAAATCTGTTTCCCCAAAACTCAGAGTACATATCAGATAATGTCCAGATTTTCTCTCCTGTGTCATATCTAGGATAGAGTTTTCACTTCCCACCAAGGTTCCTATCATTTCCTCTCCAAAAAACAATTCTTCCTTTTTTGTTGAGAATCAATTTCATTATAGAACTATCCCTTGTTTTCTCTACCTTTTGAAGGATAACATTATTATTACTAAGACATGAAGAAGCTATTAGCTTTTCTGCTTTAGGTTTAGAAAGAGCTCCAACAAAAGTCTGGATAATTGAAATCTATCATCACCTTGATGATTATGCCTTTGCCAGATTGGCGAACTGTTTCCCAAAGTCCACATGTAGTTTCTTTGTGGAAAGAGAGAACACTCCTGTAACAAAATCACTTAAGTTTCTTCTTATTTTGAATACTCTTCATATTTCCTCCCTTTGGTTCTTGTATTTCATCACTTGAATATACTTTCTTAATGTACAATACTACCACACCTACATGCTTTTTCCTGGCCTCTTTCTTTGAATAAGCAATTATTCTTCGAATAATTCCCACCATGAATCTTAGTCAAGTCATGGGTTTTATCCCACCAAGTCCAAGTGATACCTATTATGTCAAGATGCCTCCTTATATTAGGTCCTCCAGTTCTTTGTTGCCTAAAATTGGGACATTTTTGTCAACGTACTTGAATTTAGTTACCTGTGAATTTCTGGGTGTTCCTGCTGCTTTTTTCTTCCTTCTTTGTCGTGATTCTCTTTCTGATTTTCAGGATTTACTTAGGCAGTCTTCTCCTTTCCCTATCCTTTCTGTTCTAAAAAGACCTTTTTATTTCACTTGTAAGATATCTAGCAAATACATTCTTGTTATCTTGTTATCTTTTGTCAGGTATACTCCATCTCTTTTCAAGAATCTATCAACACTTTATGGTAAACCAAGATCCAAAAATTAAAATGCTGGTTTCAGACACTACCTTCTTAGCCAGCTATTCACTTTGCATTAATGTTTCTCTTCTGCAATATTGCTTGTCTTCAATGGGCAGCAGTGAGGTAAATATCAGCTTCTTGCCAAAGGCTGCATAGTCTTTGGCACAACTTTTTAGGTTCACTTTAAGACTTTTTTTTTTTTAAAGGAAAGTAATGTTTAACATCCTGTGCTAAGTTCAAGTATAGGGTGTCCCAAAAGTCTTAGAGCAATTTTACCTTTATGGAGTGGTCTCATATAGATTTTTTTTTTTTTGAGCAGTTAGAATAGTTTATTTCAGGCTGAGGAAGGGAAGGGGAAGGGGAAGGGAAGGAAAATCATGAAAGAAGTCCTTGGACTTCTCATGGGGAGAAAGGCATGGCACAGAGAGAGTGGCTCTAAGATACCAATCTTCTCATATATAATTTCTAGAATAATTTATCTATAAGGTATTACTATAAAGTAATTACTTTATTTTCAACATATATGAAGAATTTATACCTCTAAATTAGTTTGGGATGTCATGTATTATACTTTTTCTGGTGATACTGCCATTGCTCAAAACTTTTGAAATTTCCTTTACAATTTGCAAAGCATTCTTTTCAATGTCCTCAGTGGTACCTAATTTCTTTTGGAAGATCGTTTTGTATTTTGGAGGGGATGAAAAGATTTTTATATCTTAGAACCAATTCTAGTATATAAGATGCATGTCCACACAGGGTATAAAGAATTTTTTGGCCAGGAAAAAAAAAAGAGTATCTATAAAGAGATTTATTTTTTTATGGCTTAAAAACTTCTCTGAAGGCCTGTTTTCTCTTGTTTTAAGACTGGGTCTCCCTATCTTGCCTGGGCTGGAAGAATACTGGCCCCTCTTAGGCTGGATCACAATGTTAACTGGCATGAAATCTTGAACCTGCTCTGTTTTTCCAATGTAGCCTGGTTTGCCACTTCTGGTTCTCCAATATATCTGACCCAATTCTTCTCACTCTCTTTGCTGAATACATCATGTCCTTTTACCCATAGGTGTCCTACAGGACTCTGTTCTGGGCCCTCTCCTCTGTTCTCCTCTCCCCTCCCCTCTCCTCTCCTACTATTTTGCTTGGTGGTCTCACAGGCTCCAATGGAATCACTAATCATCTCTATGTCCTTGATTCTAAAAGCTACGTATCACACCCTAACCTCTCTTCTAACCTTTAGTGTTGCCTTTCATATATCTCAAACTTGATTTTAAACTCATGTTAAAACTGAATTCATTATCTTTTCTCTCCCCTCTTTCTAACTTTCCTTATTACCTTTGAAGGCACCACCATCCTCCTGGTCAGACTCTTGACACAGATCTCATCTTTGACTATTTATTCTCTCCTCACCACCCATATCCAATCTGTTACCAAGGCCTGTCAACTTTACCCTTGTGTGACACTTCTCACAAATGCCTCCTTCTCTCCTTTGATGCTGCCACCACCCTAATGCAGGCCCTCATATCTTCACACCTAGACGTTCCATAGCCTGCTATTTGTTCTCCTTCACTGTCTCTTCTTCATTCAGCTTTCAAAGTGATCCTCCTAAAGCATTGGTCAGACCATGTCTGTCTGTATGTCTCTCTCTCTCTCTCTCTCTCTCTTTCTTTCTCTCTCTCTCTCTCTCTCTCTCTCTCTCTCTCTCTCTCTCTCTCTCTCTCTCTCACACACACACACACACACACACACACACACACACACAGAGTAACCTCCAGTGACTCCCCATCATCTCCAGGTTCAAATATAAAAACCTCTTTTTGTCATTCAAAGCCTTTCGTGGTCTAGCGTCACACACACGCCCTACCTTTCCAGCCTTCTTTACACCCCTCCACACAACCCTCTACCCCAGATCCAGCACATTTTCAGTAACTGTCCTATGCCCAGACCTCTCTCCTTCCTCATCTCTGCTTCCTGGCTTCCATCAAGTCTCATTTAAAGTCCCACCTTCTTTTAGAAACCTTTCCCAATCTTCTTCATCTTATTCCCTTCCCTCTGGGATTATCTCCAGTTTGTCATGTATATATCTGGTTTGTATATAATGTGCATGTTAGTCTCCCTCAAACTGTGAGCTCCTTGAGAACCAGGAATTTCTTTTGTTTTTCTATTCCCAGTGCTTAAAACAGTGCCTGGCACATAGTAGGTGCTTAATACATGGTTATTGATTGAGTAGGTAGCCTGGTCCCTGCCCTTCACACCCTCTCTCTGTGGTTCCCAGTTAGTCGTTGTAGCTCAGAATTCTTGAGCTCAAGCAATTCGTTAGCTTCTGTTTCTCCAGCAATAGGGACCATAGGCAGGCTCCACCATGGTTGGCTCCACCTGTTTACACTTATTTAGATGAGAGTTACTAAGTCTTGATGACCTGTGAAAAGTATCAAATTGGAATAGACTCTTTTGCCCTCCAAAAAACTTATCTATATAGACTGATTGTAAAAGAACTCATAACTCCTGTTTCAGCTGAACCTAGACCTATTTTTTGTTCTTGGGTGTCTCAGTCTCAGTAGACACTGCTCTGCTTTCCAGTATCATAATTGCCACATCTTCTTGGGAGTTCTGTCATGGATCCCAGACTCTGAACCTTCCAAACATGGAAAGTGTCACTATTTTGATGACCTTACTGGTACAGAAGCTGTTGTTGTCTACACAGAAGGGAGTCCCAGATTGCTCTTTTGTCATTGAGTGGTTGAATGATGTTGCCCCCTCCTAAAGGGGCTTATTAAAACCCTTGAATTGAAGTTGAACCTCTGGATCCTTCACATTGAATCTTCTTGGTGTCCTATGCTCCATGTGTCCTCTCTGTATTCTAAGAAGAGACACTAAAACTCACAGAGATGATGAAGTATATCAGAGGGTGTTTGTTCTGTTCAGATAGATCCATGAATCCCCTCTACCCCAATGAATATGAATCAGGAAAATGTCTCTTTGAACATTCTGGATTCCCACAGTCCCTCCCTGTCTTTAAGGTCTGATTTTGGGTTATTTGCTCAGAGCTATTTTTAACATATTTAAGGAGTGACTTGGATAAAAAATGTAGATGGTATGTTTATCAAGTTTGTGGATGAAAAAAAAACTAGGACAGATAGCTAACAGATGACAAGGTCAGGATGCAGCATCTCAATAGCTCTGAATGTGGGTGGCAGGAATGGACAGCAATTCATCTGAAAAAAAATCTAGGGGTTGATTGATTGTAAGCTTAATATGTCAGCAGTGTGATAAGAGACCTAAAAATGCAAAACTGGGCTGCGTCTAAAGATATTGTAGGCACAGCTTTAAAGCCAGCACCCTGTTAGTTTAGGTTCAGTGTTGGGACAAAACACGGTACTTGCAAGTTACTGAACATTTAACAAAGGAAGAGGTTTACATTGCCCTGACATAGCACCCACCTGTGGGTGCTATACAAGGTTGGGACCTTTATGCCCCCAGATCAGAAAGCTGCATCAGGAAAGCTGGGACCAATCAGGTTGTATGGGAGAAGGAAACTATCTATGACAACGTCAGGGAAACAGTATCAGGAAACTGTTGGTCCTACCACAAGAATATGGTGTAATGACCAGGATGTGCCAGTCTCACCATTCTGTTCCCTGCTCAGACCTCACCTGGAATATTTTGGCAGCTTGGTGGCACAGTGGACTTATGTGATAGTGTGTCTGGAGTCAGGAAAACTTGAGTTCAAATCTGACACTTAATAACAGTGTGGCAAGTCACTTAACCACTGTTTGTCTCAGTTTCCTCATTTGTAAAATAGGGGTAATAATAGCACCTACCTCCTAGGGTAGTTGTAAGGATCAAGTGAGATATTTATAAAGTACTTAACACGATTTTGACACATAGCAGGTACTATATAAATACTAACTATTGTCATTGTTGTTACTATTTTAATTTTTTTTAATTATATTTCATTCAGTTCTAGGCACCACATTAAAAAAAATTGATAAATTGGATACTGTCCAGAGAAAGTCAACAATAATATTCAAGGGCCTTAAGATGCCACATGAAGATGAGCTGAAACAACTGAGAATGTCTAACTAGGAGAAGTCTCAAAGACTCAAGGGAATTATCTGCAAATATTGAATGAGCTATCTTAGAAGGTGGATTATATTTGTTCTACTTAGCCCCAGAAGGAAGAACTACTAGCATTGTGCAGAATTTGCAAAAAGGGAATATTTAGGTTTGATGATTTAGGGGGAAACTCAGATAAAGCTATCCAAATGTTGAATGGGCTTCTTTAGAAGGTAGTCTCTATTCTATAGTCTTTTTAAAAGGCTGATTGACCACTTGCAGGTGTTTTGTAGAGGATTCTTGTTTGTGTATATATTGGATTACCTGGCTTTTGGGGTGCCTTCCTGCCCTGAGATTCTGTAGTTCAGATCACTGTTAATGCAACTGTTCATTCTTGTCTAGCACTGTCCTAAGTATTATAGAGGAATCCAGTACAATTCCACATTTTAAATGCCTACTTCCAGGGCCACTAGGTGGCACAGTGGATAAATCACTGGCCTTGGATTCAGGAGGACCCGAGTTCAAATGCGGCCTTAGACACTTGGCACTTAACTAGCTGTGTGACCCCTGGGCAAGTCACTTAACCCTCACTGCCCGGAGGTGGGGGAGGGTGGCAGGGAGAGGGAAAAAAATGCCTGCTTCCTATAGATTGTAAGACATTGTATTGAGTATAAGGGATAGAGATATAAAGACAAAAACTATCCCTTTACTCAAGGAACTTACATTTTCCTGAAAAAAATGTAACATGTATACCAGTAAGTAGAGTAATTTCTTTCTTTCTTTCTTTTTTGGGGGGGGGGGCAATGGGGGTTAAGTGACTTGCCCAGGGTCACACAGCTAGTAAGTGTCAAGTGTCTGAGGCCGGATTTGAACTCAGGTACTCCTGAATCCAGGGCCGGTGCTTTATCCACTGCGCCACCTAGCCGCCCCTTAAATAGAGTAATTTCAGGAATAAGAGAGTATTAGTGACTGTACAGGTGAGGTGGGGGATGATAAAAGACTTTATAAGTAAAGTTAACACCTGAACTAAGCCTTGAAGGAAGCTATGGGATTTTGAGCATGACGAAGAACATTTAGGTTAGGATGAAAGGGCAGAGAAATGAAATTAATACTATTACTAAATTATACTCAACTATATTGAGCATTTTGATAGTATGCTTTTTAATTTTTTTTAATTCCAATTTTCTTCTCAGATCATCCAAATTCTTCCTTTCCCTCTTCTCTCCTCAACCATTGAGAAGACAAGAAAAATTAAAATCATTTAAAATATGTATAGACATGCAGAACAAATTTCCTTATTAGCTGTGTTCTGAAGCAGGGGAAAAGAAATAGAAGAAAGTATGCTTCAATCTGTACTGTGAGTCCATCCGTTCTCTTTCTGGAAGTCTATACCATTTCATCATGAATCCTTTGGAATTGTGGATGGTCATTGTGTTGTTACATCAATTAGAGTGTTTCAGAATTGATTATCTTTACAGTATTTCAATTACTGTGTAAATTGTTCAGTTGGTTCTGCTTACTTCATTTTACATCAGTTTCATACAAGTCACCATTTCTTACAAAGCAGTAGTATTCCATTGCATTCGTATACCATGCCTTGTTCATCCATTCCCCAGTTGATGAACATATTCTTAGTTTTGAATCCTTTGATACCAACAAGACAAGAGCTATAAATATTTTTGTACATAAGAGTTTTTTCTCTTTGGGGTGTACATGGGTTCAGAGGGTATGTATAGTTTGCAGTTATTCCTTCCACATCACAACTTTCCATATCATGAGTCAGTATAAGAAGTTTTGTGGAAGCCACAAACGACAGGCAAAGCCAGCAGAAGACACAGAAAAAGTTTAGAAACTCCGAATTGCATAAAATATATGTATAGTTATATATATCAATATATTTTATCTTTTAATTCAGACTTGTCTGGTGTGAAGGAAGGGCCAAAAATTTTTATGCTGATTTTCCAGATTGCAAGGGTGACATGTCCCTAACCCCCATGATATGGAATGGATAAATGTTTTGGGGGGTTTTTTTTGTGTTTTTGTTGTTGTTGTTGTTTTTTGCGGGGCAATGGGGGTTAAGTGATTTGCCCAGGGTCACACAGCTAGTAAGTGTCAAGTGTCTGAGGCCAGATTTGAACTCAGGTACTCCTGAATCCAGGGTCGGTGCTTTATCCACTGCGCCACCTAGCTGCCCCCAAAACTCCTCCAAACTGCAAATATTTTTTTTTTTTTTTTTTTTTTTTTGGCAGGGCAATGGGGGTTAAGTGACTTGCCCAGGGTCACATAGCTAGTAAGTGTCAAGTGTCTGAGGCCGGATTTGAACTCAGGTACTCCTGAATCTAGGGCTGGTGCTTTATCCACTGTGCCACCTAGCCACCCCACTGGAATGGATAAATGTAATAACCTTTTGGGCATGGTTCTAAATTGCTTTCCAGAATGGTTGGACTAGTTCATAGTTTCATCAGCTTTGCATTAGTATATCTATTTTCTCATATCTCCTCCAGCATTTATTATTTTCTTTTTTTTTTTTTTTTTTTGCATTTAGCTAAAATGATGTCTGTGAGGTAGTACCACAGAATTGTTTTAATGTACATTTCACATATTAGTGATTTAAAGCAGTTTTTCATATGGCTATTGATAGCTTGGATTTCTTCTAAGTACTATCTATTCCTATCTTTTGACCATTTATCATTTGGAAAATGGCTCTCGTAATTTTGACTTGGTTTCCTATTTTAGAAATGAAACCTTTATCCAAAAAAAAAACTTACTGAAAGATTCCCCCCACCCCCCAAGTTTCTTGCTTTTCTTTAAATTTTAGCTGCATTGGTTTTGTTTGTGCAGAAACTTTATCATTTTACTTCTTCTGAATTTCTAGTTCTTTCCCCTCTCCATAGATCTGACAGGTAATTTCTTCTCTGCTACTTTTATGGGGTTTTTTGGGGGGGGCGGGGTTGGCAGGGCAATGAGGGTTAAGTGACTTGCCCAGGGTCACACAGCTAGTAAGTGTCAAGTGTCTGAGGCCGAATTTGAACTCAGGTCCTTCTGAATCCAGGGCCGGTGCTCTATTCACTGCACCACCTAGCTGCCCCCTGCTTTAATATGGTTTTGTTATTACCTTTGATGTCTACATCATACACCCATTTTGAACTTATCTTGGTTTCAGTCAGACTGCTTTATAAGTTTTCCCAATAGTTTTTGTCAAATAGTGAGTTCTTGCCCCAAAAGCTGGAATCTTTGGATTTATCAAATACTAGGTTACTGTGCTCACTTGTATATTGTGTGCAATTTTGTATATCACGTACTTAATCTTTCCCAATGATAAACTTCTCTTTCTTACTCAAAAACATGTTTTAATGGTTATAGCTCTGTAATAAAGTGTGAAATCTAGTACTGTTAGTCTCCCTTCCCCATTTTTTCTTTCCTTTAATATTCTTGACCTTTTCTTCCTCTAGATAAATTTTGTCATGATTTTTTTCTCTTTAAAATAACTTTTTGTTATAGTTGGTCTTCAACATTCACATGTTTAACTTCCTACATCAAGCATTTGTGTGATTTGATTTTATTTGGAAACCTCATTTTCACTTTCAGCTTGGCAACCACACATTCCAGGGCATGCCCAGTAGAGATATAATGTTGGAGGTCTAAAGTCTTCTGAGCAAATGGGGAGGTTGCTGAGGGCAAAAGTTGGCTGGTGCCTTTACTCTGCTGTGGCCCCCCCCTCAACGGAGGAGGGAAGGAATACAGCTAGCTGCTGCATAGCCTAGGGTGTTTAGCTAAGAGGGGGAGAGCACTCTTCCTTGGAAGCTCTTGGTTGGTAAGCATTGCCTCTGCTCTCAGGACTGCTGGCTTACTTAAAAAGGACTGGAGATGGGGGGCACATGGAACTGACCATGCTCAGGTGCTGGCTGACTCAGCTGAGCAAGTGTCAACAACATCTTCCCTGGTTTTCAGAAGGTGGCCAATGTATACCAGTTTACAGCAGTAGAGTATACAGTACAATGCCCTGCTACCACCATCTGACACAGTGGAAATTAAGATTCAGGTTAAATCTTTTAGTTTTAAGAATTTTCTTTGCTCTTCAGTATTTACGGTACTATAAATTTCATGAATCATGAAAAGTGAATATTGTCTGAAATCATTTTTTTTTTAAATTAAGATGTTAGCATAAAAGGCCGCAAAATTCTAGGAAATTACTAGTAAGAAAAAAATTTTTTTTGCATGTTACCAATTTTGATGTAGACATCAAAGGTTGTAAATAACCCATCCAATGCGACCTCTTGAATGAATTCATCCTAAAAGATCAGGTTGAGCATGTCCTTATCCTGAGGGGGGAGAAATCTGTCATTATCCCTCCTTCCATCATTCTCAGAGGAAACAAGTTTTACATCTATGTAATGGTTATATGGACCTATAGAAATTGAAAAGGACTAGACTGAATTTAATATTAGGTGCTTTAATGTTTGACATTAGCAAGAGAGAAGCAGCATGATATAGTGGATAGAGAGGAGTACTTAAGGTTTAATTTCCCCCTCCTTCCCCTCATGTGAATATCATCTTTATCACCCTGGCCATCTCAATCTCAGTGTTCCAGAGAGTGAATTGTAGAACAGTTGGAGATCTACATTTGTAGAGAGCATTTCCTCACTGGAAGTTCTCTACTACACAGCTGATCCTGTCCCTTCCCCTCCCCCCTTCTCCCAAAAAAAGATTGGTATCATCATGTATATTGTAGGCTATTAGGAAGGGGAAAGATCATGGGTAAGAATTAGCAGTAGGCTTCATGGAAGTGGGACTGGAGATGAGCATTGAAGGTTTGATGATTTGTAGGCACATTCCAGGCAAGGGGTTGCAGAATAAACATGAAAGAATGAGCATAATTCAAATAAATAATACTTTGCTGGTGGTCAGGTAGGTGGCTTAGTTATGGAGTGCTGGGCATCCTGTCAGGAAGACCTATGTTCAAATATGACCTCTGATACTAGCTGTGTGTCCCTAGGCAAGTTACATAATCTCCATTTCCCTCAGTTTCTTCATCTGCAAAATGGAGATACCTACCACATACCTCCCAGGGATGCTGTAAGGATAAAATGAGATAACAGTTGTAAGGTGCTTTAGTGTAGTGCCTGGCATGTGGTAGTAAGTGCTATATAAATGTTAGTTATTGTTATTATTGCTGTATGCATTGATTTAATATATGTGGTTTTAAAAATGTTTATCTCCAAATGTGTTGTCTGTTTTAGATTGTAACCTTCTTGAGAGCAGAAACAGTTGTAAAGTATAAAGTGAGGCTAAGGATCCTGTTTCTTTTTTCCCCATGAGAAACAAGTCTTGTAATCTTATTCAAAATTTTGAAAAATGAAACTAAAACTTTGAAGTTAATGCTGTACCTACATAAAAAGAGATTTATTTTAAAACTTAAACTTTGTATCGCATGGAAACTGTTAATTTCTCTTAACTCCTGACATTCTGCTCTAGTCAGACCACATCTGGAATATTGTCAGTTTGGGGCACTTATATTTTAGGAACGATTATTTATAACTTTGAGTCTGTCCAGAGAAGGGCAACCAGCAAGGGGGGAAGGACCTATATAAATTCATACCACATGAGGATCAATTAGTATGATCATCCTAGAAAAGAGACTTGGGGGACAAGGAGAGATGTCTTTCAGAAGTCTTCAATAGCTGTCATGTAGAAGAGGAATTACACTTGTTCTGCTCGGCCTCGAGGCATAGCTGTAGGTGGAAATTGCAAGATTCTAGATTCAGTGTGAGGAAGAAATTTGTTTACAATTTGAGACATCTAAAAATGGAATGTTTGGCACTCAAGAGATAGTGCTTTTCCCTTTATTACAAAGCCTGAATGATCACTTGTCTGATTTGTTATGGAGAATACTCTTGAAAAAAGTAGGTTGGAGTATATGACCAATTCAGGTTATTGTCTAATTCTCAAATTCGGTGATTTTTGTTATTCCTTCTTAGTTTTTTTTATGTCTCTGTTAAGTTCCGAGGGAAAATACGTATTTTTAAAAAATAACTGATTGAAAAAACAGCTATTGAAATAAAATGTTTGAATGTTTTCATTTAACTTGTCCTATGAAATCACTCCAATTTAGATGAGTAGAATCAGGTAGATGGTGATCAGAGCAATGACCATCCTCTCCTCTAGTTACCAAATGTTTGAAGAAGGCAATGAATTTGGTGAAAAGAGTATTCTATCAAAAAGACCACTAGTTTAAGCTTATTTTAATGATGGATCATGCAAATTATGTAAGTAAATTTAAATAAACAAAGAACCAACTTCAGTGATAATGCAGACTGATATCATTCAGAGTACATGTAGTTCTTTATAGTAGGGAGCACATTAATAATTTACTATTTCTAGCCCATGTTTACTTCTATTTCATAGAATCTTTAATTGAGGAAGAGGGGAGTAAAAAAGAGAAAAGGTGGAATTTGAAATACAAAAAGTGAGGCAATAAAGTTGAATAACGAAGCAATGTATCACATTTATGTCTTGTTTTAAAAGAAATTCCTTATTTTATGGTTAATATTTCAGTTAGTTGTCCTTGCAGTAATAAAAACACATGACTGTTTAGTGACTTTTAGTGTGTGTGTGTGTGTGTGTGTGTGTGTGTGTGCGTGTGCATTTACATACATACTATACATACATTTCTTTTTTATATTTTCAAAGAGGAAGGGATTCTAACTTTTGACCTATCAGAAGCAGCTCTGGACTTTTGTTGGTTGGCGGGAGTAATCGTTTCCAATTTTTTGAAAGGCTACCTTATGGATTTATTCAGTATTGATTTGGAAAGCAGAGTACTTCCTAGAAGTTATGAGGTATATTTTAGTTCAGCATCAGCTAGAACTTTGTTAATTATTGGAACTCTTGGAAACTGAAATGTCTTTCTTGAGATAGTGAGTTGCTCCTGAAAGTATTTGCACAGAAGCTGTGTTCTAGGCAAACTAGAACAAACTAGCCATTTCCTGATCACCCAACCCCCATGGTCAAAACTGTGGCTCCCTTTTTCCTCTAAGATAACATGAAATCCTCAACCTGACATTTATAGGCTTCCAGAAACTGGCCATCACCTACCTTTCCAGTATAATTTCATAATGTGCCTGCTTCACACACACTCAGTTTCAGCCAAGCTGGCCTGATAGCTGATCCTTGTATGTGATATTCCATCTTCCTCCTCTGTGCCTGAACTCCATGCCTGGAATGTACTTCTTCCACAGTCTTATGATTACTAATTTCCTTGAAAGCACAGGTCAGTGCCACCTTCATAGTACAGGCATAGTACAGGCCTTTCCTGACTCCTCTCTTCCCTAAATTGCTAGTATTCTTTCCTTCTGAAATTTACTTTGCATAAATTTTGTTTCTTTATCTGTATACATACTGTATCCACCCAGTAAAATATATGCTCCTTAAAGGCTACGAGTCCTTACAAATTCTCTACAAAGTACCTAGGTCTTTTTTCATTTTTTGGATGGGAATGGGTGGTAGGAGTTCTGGACCTGTCATTCCTTTTAGCGAAATCACAGTATGAAACCCCACCCACCCACTCCTGTTACAGATTGGCAACTGATTGATCATTTTAGTCTTAGGAAGTTAACTTAGGCACCAAATGGTAAAGTGGCTTTTGTCTTTGGTCCCAAAGCTAGCACGTGTCAGAGGCAAGATTTCAACCCAGATCTTCCTGCCTCCTAAACTGGTCCTTATTCCACTATATCCAGGCATCCTATAACCTACTTATATGCTGGATAGTTTCAGGTAAATTGCTTTTAGCAACTGGTGAAGCACTTTAAGCAATCCTGAATTGCTCCCAAACTGAAAAATCCATGTTTTTAAATAACAATAGTTTTCTGATGGGCAATATTCCCATGGGTATAGTGAATACAGTAATGATTTTGGAGTCAGTAAGGCCTAGATTTAAACCTGCCTTTCTTGCTTATTAATTCGTTAGTAAATATTTAAGTGCCTACTTTGTATCAGGCTCTTTGCCAAGCATAGGAAATACAAATAAGACAGTGCCTCCCCTTAAGGACTCCCCCTAATGGAGGGGAAAGACAAATCACAAAAGGAACCTGAAAGGTAATGAGATACCCAGCTTAGGGGCATGATGGAGAAATCCTAAGGAGTACAGTCAGGTGGGAAATGAAATAACCCTGGGCAAGTCAACTTGACCTCTACTAACCATATCTAATTCTCTAAGATGTAGCTTCTAAGACACAGCCTGGTTGAGGGCTTCATTGGTAGAAAGAGAGTGCACCTGATCAGGAGTTTCCTGAGACTCCAGAAATCACAGGTCCTTCATTGATAGTTTAAAAGGGCTGATTAAGTCTGTTACTTAGTTCATCTTTCCCTCTTCCCCCTTTCGCCTATAGGATAAAATAACTCCTGTGTTTATTATTCAAAGTCCTTCACAGTCTGGCTCCAGCCTTTCTATCCTGATTTTACCTTACTCCCCCTGTGCACTCTATGCTCTATTCCAACTAGCCTACATGCATGACATTCCATCTCCCATTTCTTGTGCCTTTGTACAGGCTATCCCCCTATGCTTGGAATGTTCTTTTCGCCCCACCTGAGTCCCATCAAGGCTCAACTTAAGTGCGACCTCCCTTAAGAGGTCCATCTTTTTTCCCCACAGTTCTTAGTGTCCTTGACACTAATGACATTTTGCACTTTGTTTTCTTATATATCTTCTGTTTACTTAGCTGTTAACATATTGTACCCAGTACAGTGTACTTTTTTTAAGAGTAGGAATTGTCTCACTTTTGTGTTTATTTCTCCAGTGACTGGCATATATTATACTTATTTAGTAAACGTTTAGTGATTGATTGGTCAGGTGTTATTCCAGCAGGGGCAATTGAGGTGAATAAGTATAAGTAGACTGTAGCATATTTGCTAATGATGATTTGTGCTCAAGAAATGTGATCAGAAAAAGGAAGTAGGACATTCATGTAATAAGGTGAAGGAATGAGGGATGAACTGCTCAAGTGTTGCACTTGGTAACTAAATTTTGAGAGACGTAGAGAAAGGCTTTCAGACATTGAGTAGTAGTAGATCTTTACGGTATGAATTTATGTGAGGCAGTAGATAAGAATTTGACAGGATAAGCAATCTTGGGTCAGTTTAAATTTGTACCTTGGAAGCAGTAGTCTGTATTGATGAGATCGCAGATACATTGAAGTATTGAAAAAATGTTATTCTTGTGATGATAGTAGTCATCAACAAGCATTTAATAATCACCTACTATGTGCCAGACACAGTGCTAAGACAGAAAGGTATTAAAAAGGACCTGCAAGCCTGAAGAGCATGGCCAAAGAGTATCTCTTGGATTTGGGTTTCCTTTTCTCCCTTCTTGGAATTCCCATCAAGTTCATTTCTGGGTATGGTGTGGTGTCGCAGTAGATGTGTTACACCCTTGTTATCAGTGCAGCTGCTCTAGTTCCTCACTAGACTCAGGTTCTGATGTTACTAATTCTGGGATTCTATTGGTTGATGAGAACTCCAATGGTTTTGATGGATATCTCAGGCTCACTGGTCACCTGAGTACTCCAAAATCAGGATACCCATTCACTTAGAGTGATGAAAGGATAAACGTAAAAGCAACAGTTAATATTTGCTACATGTTAGCTGGGTGGATAGATCAAGCAGCCATTGCTGCTACCCCTCTACCTCCCTGAAAGTTCTCCTCAATGTAAAGCAATGAAAGGAGTCATTCACTTGAACCTTTTGTATGCTCAGCCTATATTAAATCATTAATAACAAATTTATTAAATCCTTAATAACAAGAAATGACTAAAAAACAAAACAGCCTCTGCTCTCAAGGAACTCAGTCTAATGGGGGAGACAGCATGCAAGCAACTAAGTACATGATGTATACAGGGTAAATTGTAGGTAATCTCAGAGGAGGACTGGAAAGGCCTTCTTGCAGGAGATGGGACTTTAGGACTTGAAAGAAGCCAGGGAAACCAGGAGGTGGAAATGAAGAAAGAGAATTCCAGGCAAAGGGAGACATACGCCTACTTTGGGAGATGGGTTGTGTCGTTCAAGAAACAACAGCAAGAAGGCCAGTCGTAGGATCACATCAAATTGTGTAAATTATTCTAATTTGAGAGGAAGAGACAGTTTAACTTCCAAATAGCTTCTTACTATTTGGTTACTATGTTTATGCTTTACTATAAATAATTTTATTTTTCTATTAGCCAACTTAATAGTGTTTTTATTGGCATTCTGTGCTTTTTTTTCCTTTAAACTTTTAATACTCAATTTGTAAGTCGTTGGTATCCTCTTCTGCATGTTAGTACATGTAAGTTTGCAGTTTTATTGAATTGTTGGTGTTCTAGCTTTATCTTTTGCATTTTTCTCAGTCTTTCCCAACTCACTGTTCTATTTCTTTTAGCCTTGGCTTTTTATCCATATATCACTCCCATTACTTGAACATCACTGAGGGCAATTCTACTCACAGGTATATTAATTGGTTAGAAGTTACAGGTTATGAATAGGGGAACTTAGAAGTCACTTTTTATGCTTTAGCTAATAGAAAATTTGGAATTCCTTGATGAGAGTTGCTAGAGTACAGTGTAGTTATTAATCTACAAGTGTTTTCTTCAACATTCACAGGCAAATTCAGTAAATATAAATGATGTAAGAGATTTTATGGTGCCAGGTAAAATAGTGCTTTTCATCTAATTCATTATAGGTAGGCATTGGGAAGAGTGGGCAATACCGGTACTTATTTTCCTTTTTGGTCCTCCCCCTCCCAACCACATCTTGGCCAAACCCCACACTGCCAAGGTAAGCCAGAACACACTTTGTGATTTCTGACATGACTTGGATGAGATGGGAGTTATCAACTTTATCCCTTCTGAAGAGATGAAGTTAAGCTGGCCCTTACCATCTTCTCTGCCCAGGACTGCCTTCTAAGATCTTCCTGGCCTTACAATTTGTTCTCCCTTTATTCCCTATAAACAAACTTCTGTGGTCTAAACCCTAGATTCTTAAACTGTAAGTGAATGCAGGATCACCAAAAAAAAAAAAAAAAAGAGCACTTCTTTAAAGTTTTTTTTTTAAGTGAGGCAATTGGGGTCAAGTGACTTGCCCAGGGTCACACAGCTAGTAAGTGTTAAGTGTCTGAGGCCGAATTTGAACCCAGGTACTCCTGACTCCAGGGCCGGTGCTCTATCCACTGCGCCACCTAGCTGCCCCTGCGCCACCTAGCTGCCCCTACTTCTTTAAAGTTTTAACAGCTATTAGTGGAAATGGAATAGCTATGCCTCTGAAGTACAGTTCTTAAGAGAATTAAACCCAAAAGTCAGTGGTTTGACTTTATGAAAAATAAAACACCTTAGTTTTGCTGTTATTAAAAATGTACCATTTGACCTAGTAATACTGCCATTAGACCTCTACCCAAATGAGAAAAAGGACATCCTATGCGCATAGAAATATTTACAGTAACTCTTCTTGTGTCAAAGAACTGGAATTGCAATTAGATAATGGTTGAACAAATTATAATATGTAAATGTAATGGAATTCTCTTGCTCTGTAAGAAACTGAGAAAGACTGTTTCAAGGGAAACATAGGAAGATTTGAATGAAATGATACAGAGTGAAGTGAGCAGAACCAGGAGAAGCATTTATACTTTAACAATATTATAAAAACAAGCAACTTTTAAATACTTTAGAACTCTGATCAGTGCAAGCATGATCAGCCTTGTTTCCAGAGGACACTACTCCCTGACACATCAAAAGGACTTAACCTACTGAATGAGACACATTTTTGGAGGTGTGGCCAGTGTGGGAATTTGTTTTATTTGATTATACTTATTTGTTACTAGGGTTTTGTTTTTCTTTTTTCTAGTTGGAGGGGGAGTTGGAAGTCAGGGAAAATAAATGTTAATGGGGTGGGGGAATTAATTTAAAACTATCATTTGCTTTTCCAAATGTATAAAGCTAATTTTTTTAAAATGAGCAACAGTTCCCGAAATTATGAACAGTTTGTCATGAAATCATATATATTCAGTTCATTTTTCAAATTTATGGTCAGGAGCAAGTATAAATCAGGCTGCTGAGGGAAAAAAGAACAACTCCTCATTTTTCAGTTTCTGAATTGAAGTCAAGGCTTTGCTCAAAAAACAGAAACAAATCAAACACATTGGAACCTAGAAGTAATCCCCAAGGTCATCTTGTACAAACCCTTCATTTTACAGATGATTAAACTGATTTCCAGAGAAGGTTAGTTACTTGATCAAGATCACACAGATGTTTTTGGCAGAGGCTAGATTTTGAATCCTTTCACTCCAAATCTAGTACTCATTCCACTGTTCAGTTAGACGTAAAAATCAAGATAACGGCATTGATTATATATGAAGGGTGAGGAAGAATAAAGAATGGAAATTTGTGAATTTCAGTTACACAAAGGATTGTGGTACTCTCAACAGAAGTAAAGAGGTTTCCTGGAGGGTCTTGAGTGGGCTGATGATGAGTGAGATGAGCAGAACCAGAAGAACATTGTACACAGTATCATCAACATTGTGTGTTGATCTACTGTGATGGACTATATTCTTCTCACCCATGCAATGGTACAGAAGAGTTCCAGGGAACTCATGATGGAGGAGGATCTCCAATTCCGCTTGGGGGGGGGGGTGAAGAACTGTGGAGTATAGATGCTGAATGAACCATACTATTTCTTTTGTTTTGGGTGCTGTTGTTTTTCTGTTTTGAGGTTTTTCCTCATTGCTCTGATTTTTCTCTTATAACATGACTAATGCAGAAATTTGTTTAATGTTATATATATATATCAGATTACCTGCTGTCTAGGGGAGGGGGGAGGGAGGGGAGGAAGGGAGAAAAATCTGAGATTGGAAAGCTTATATAAACAAAAGTTGAGAACTATTTTTACATGTAATGGGAAAAAATAAATAAAATACTTTATTAAAAAAAGAAGTAAGGAGGTTTTGAAGAGTGTTAGTTTGAAGTGGGAGATTTTGGATGTGATGAGTTTGAGATACCTTTGCAACATGTGGTATGTACAGATAGATGAGTCATCTTTATAAATATGATAATTGACCCCATGGGACCTGATAAGATCACTGAGAGAGGGTATAGTGAAATTAGAGGGCACAAGATGCAACTTAGGGGGTGAGAGAAGATGATTCAACAAAGAAAACTGAGGAGTAGTAATTCAGGAGGACGTTAGAGCAGTGTCATGAAAGCAAAGAAGAAAGAGAACGTAAGTGGAGAGGAAGTAGTCTTGTCAAAAGTTGCAAAAAAAGGTAAAGTAAAATGAAGACACTTTGGAAACTTTAACAGTTAAGAGAATATCGACAACTTCAGAATGAGCTATGTAACTTGGCATTATTAGTTGAAGAGCTATTTACTTTTATTAGTGCTTTCACTATGAATAATACAGATTAAGAAACATAAACACTGAGGCTTTTTTTAATCAGTTCTCCATATTTCATACTCTGATGACTTAGGCCAGTAAAAGGATCCCTGTTGGTCCCTTATTGACTCAGAAAACAAAATAACAACATTTTCTATGTTTGATTGTATTTTTATTTTTTTTTCCAATGATATTTTAATCTGGTTCAGGGTACACTTGAATCATAGTTTGACACCTCAGATTATAGTGACAAGAATAATAAGAATTATTTATATTAAATTATTTCTCTTGGTTGTAGACAAAATATAAAAATGATTAAGAGCAATATATTGTTAACTTATATGAACAGAATTAAAAACATTTTGTGTTTGAAAGGTCATAGGGTAGATATAATGCAGGTTAAGAAATTGATGTCTTGAGTCTTTTGAAACATTTCTACTGATTTTATCAAGAGCAGGTTAATTTTGGAGATTATATACTTTGTAGCCGCTTCTTCTGTACTAGGCAGGTAGGTAGGTGACTTATTGGATAAAGCATGATATTTGGAGTCAGGAAGACTTGAGTTGAATACTCAGATACTAGCTGTATGACTTTGGACTTTGGACAAGTCACTTTACTATCAGCCTCATCTATAAAATTGTGCAACAGCACCCATCAGCTTCATCTGTAAAATTGTGTTGTTGTAAGGATTGAATGAGTTAACATGTAATGGGAATCAGTAAAGCACTTTTACAAGTGCTATATACTACATATTTCCACCATCACCATTTCCCTTTTTGTAATGCTCCCTAGAGTTTTTCAAAGCTCTATTTTCTTTATGATTTCAACTTTAATATAGAAAATAAGCTTGGCAATGTTATTTTAAGAATAACATGTTTACATGTCATCCTTAAATGTACTTATCCATCCCTAACCTCTCTCTTGACTTCCAGTCTCTCATCTCCAGTTGCCTGTTGGACAGATCAAAATGAACTGGATGTCCTATAGACATTTTAAACTCAATATGTCCAAAACTGAATTCTATCTTTCTCCCAAAAAACTGTCCCTTCTTCCTACTTTGCCTGTTACTATCAAGTGAATCAGCATCCTCTCAGACACCCAGGCTCCCAACCTAGGTGGCATCCTCTCTTGTCTCACACCAAAGAATTTAAGCAATATCTGCACTTTTTTTCTTTAATAGTATTTTATTTTTTCCAATTTAGAACAAAAGATAATTTTTAGCATTCTTTTTTTTTTAATTTTGAGTTCCAAATTTTTCTACCTTTCTCCTTTTTCTCCCCTACATAAAATAATAAGCAAGTTGATATAGTTATATAAGTGTAATCATGTAAAACATTTCCATATTTCTCATGCAGAAAAATTGAGAAGGTGAAAATAGTATGCTTCTATCTACATTCAGACCTTTGTCAGTTCTTTCTCTGGATGTGGATATTACTCTTTCTATCGTGAGTCCTTTGGAATTGTCTTGGATCATTGCATTACTGAGAAGAACTAAGTTAATCATAATCAGCAGTGGTCTACTGATTCTGTTCATTTCACTTTGAATCAGTTCATGTAAGTCTTCTCAGGTTTTTCTGCCTGCTCATCATTTCTTATAGCACAGTAGTATTCCATTACATTTATATACCACAACTTGTTTGGCCATTTCTGAATAGTTCTTTGTCACCACCAAAAGAACTGCTATAAATATTTTTATACATATAGGTCCTTTCCTCCCTTTTAGGATCTCTTTGGGATACAGGCCTAGTACTGGTATTGCTGCATCAAAGTGTGTGCACAGTTTGATTGCCTTTTTGTCATAGTTCCAAATTTGGGGCAACTTTTTTTGTTCTGTATTTTAACTCTCTATTGTGGTGTACTTCAGTGTCTCTTGAAGTGTCCCGAATGAGATAAACTTAAAACTAGATAGAAAGAGTTTATGTAAATAAGGGCTTCTTATTGTGAATTCTATAAATTTGTTTTTAAAATATTTTTAAAATCTACGTCATTATCCAAAAACTGCTGGGAAAACTGGAAGATAGTATGGCAGAAACTAGGCATAGACCAACATCTTACACCTACTAAAATAAGGTCAAAATGGGTACATGATTTAGACATAAAAGGTGATAACATAGGTAAATTAGGAGAGGAAGGAATAGTTTACCTCTCAGATTTATGGAAAGGAAAACAGTTTGTGACCAAACAAGAGATAGAGAATATTATGAAATGCAAAATGGATGATTTTGATTACATTAAATTAAAAAGGTTTTGTACAAACAGAAGCAGTGCACCCAAAATTAGAAGGGGAGCAGAAAGCTGGGAAACAATTTTTATAGCCAGTATTTCTGATAAAGGCCTCATTTCTAAGGTATATTGGGAACTAAATAAAATTTATAAGAGTCCAAGTCATTCCCCAATTGAGAAATGGTCAAAGGATATGAACAGACAGTTCCCTGATGAAGAAATCAAAGCTATCTATTGCATATGAAAAAATGCTCTAAATCACTATGGATTAGAGAAATGCAAACTAAAACAACTCTGAGGTACTACCTCATACCTATCAGATTGGCTAATATGACAAAAAAAAAGGAAAATAATAAATGTTGGAGAAGCTGTGGAAAAATTGGAACACTAGTGCATTGTTGGTGGAGCTGTGAACTGATCCATCCATTCTGGAAAGCAATTTGGAACTATGCCCAAAGTGCTATAAAGCTGTGCATACCCTTTGACCCAACAATACCACTATTAAGTCTTTTTTCCCAAAGAGATCATAAAAAAAGGGGAAAGGACCACATGTACAAAAATATTTATAGCTGCTCTTTTTGTGGTGGCAAGGAATTGGACATTGAGGGGCTGCCCATCAATTGGGGAATGGCTGAACAAGTTGTGGTATATGAATGTAATGGAATACTATTGTGCTGTAAGAAACAATGAGCAGGTGAATTTCAAAGAAACCTGGAAGGACTTCCATGAACTGATGCTGAGTGAGATGAGCAGAACCAGGAGAACATTGTACACAATGTCAACAACATTGTGTTTTGATCAACTGTGATAGACTTGACTCTTCTCAGCAATACAGTGGTCCAAGATAGTTCCAAAGGACTCATGATGGAAAATGCTCTCCAAATCCAGAAAAAAGGAACTATGGAATCTGGATGTTGATTGAACCGTACTATTTCTTTTTTTTATTATTATTTTAATTTTATTTTTATTTTTTGACGTTTTTCCCCTTGTGCTCTGATTCTTCTTTCACAGTATGACTAATGCAGAAATGTGTTTAATGTGATTGTACATATATAACCCATATGAGATTGCTTGCTATCTTGGGGAGGGAGAAAAATTTGAAACTAGAAATCTTATAAAAACAAATGTTGAAAACTATCTCTACATATAACTAGAAAATAATAAAATAGTTTTATTTTTAAAATCTATGTCATTATCAATGGTTCCTTTGTAATTCTGTGTATTTTATTGTATACATTTAAAAATGTTTATTCTGAGAACTAGGATGCCCAAAAGGTTCATGATAACAAAAAAGGTAAAATACCTTCTCTTTTGACTAACATATTCCATATTCTTATTGATTCAAATATTGTAGTTTATAGTCTAAATTGATACCTTCCAGATTTTTATAGATCACTGCAATCCTTTACTCAGTTATAATATTTTTATGTTCATTTTGTTCAATTTTTATTGACCACTGTATTGACTGCTACTTGCTCCACATGACTTTTTTTTATAGTTTGGAGTTCCAATTTTTATCCCTCTTTCCCTCCCTCATGAACTCTGTGTACAGTGTTCTCTTGGTTCTGCTCACTTCATAGTACATCATTTCATACATGTCTTTCCAGGCCTTTCTGAAGTCATCCTGTTTGTCATTTCTTATAGCACAATAATATTCTATCACCATCATATACCACAGTTTGTTTAGCCGTTCCCCAATGGGCATTACTTTGATTTCCAATTGAGAGAAGTTTTTAAAGTTTATCTTATAGAGGAAAATATATTCTTTGTATTGTTCATAGTATTCTTGCAGCTTATATCCAAAAGTAAATATCACAGTTATACTCCCATCATATTATTCTTGGTTTATTGTTAGTAAATATCAGTGTGTCATTTCGGTGTTTAGAGGTAAGTGGGGGGTGGGAATTGTACCAGGCTCATCAATGCATTGGTATGGTGGACTCCAGATGAGACATCTTTCAATGCAGAACAGCAACTATTCTACAATATACAGTATTGGAACGTTGCCTAGAGCAGAGAGGTTAAATGATTTGGGCAGGGGTACACAACCAGAGGCTGAGGTGTCAGAGATGGAGCCTGAAGCAAAGTCTTTCTAACCCTGAAATAAGATCACTGTCCACCCTGCCCCTTCACTGCATCATTTCAAATTGCCACATCACTTGAGAAGTTGCACAGAATTGCTGGAAAGCCAGGAGGTAGAGAGAGAGGCAGTGGGGGTGGGAGAGAAGACAACATAAGATTGAGGGAAGGGGATGAGAGGGAGAAAGAGAATGAGAATGAATATTTCAGGAATAAGGGTTAAATAGTGAAAACACCATTGAATCAGGAGATGGAGTGTCATGTTGCAAGAATAGCAAGGAAGCCACTAGATCACAGAGTAGTGGAGAGAGGTTACACAAGAGTGGCATAAGACTAGAAAAGTAGGATGGGGCTAGGTTATGATGAGCTTTGAATGCCATAACGAAGATTTTATATTTGATCCTAGAGGTAACAGGAAGCCACTGGAGTTTATTGGGAGCAGAGGGAAAGGTGACTTGATCAGACTTTCTTAAGGTCACTTTAATAGCTGAGTGGAGGATGAACTGGAATGAGAAGAGACTTGGGTTAAGGGAGACCAACCAGCAGGCTATGCACAGTGCCGGTGAGGTTATGAAGACCTGAAGCAGGGTGGTGGCAGTGTCAGAGGAGAGAAGGGGCATGTATGAGAGGTGCTTTGAATGTAAAATCAACAGTGTTTGGCAACAGATTGGATGAAGGGGGTTAGAAGTCAAGGATGCTACCTAGGTTGGGAGCCTGGGTGTCTTGTAGGATGGTGATTGGTTCCTTTGACACAGTAATAGAGATAGTAGATAAAGGGGATGGGTTAGTGGGAAAGATAAGAGTTCAGTTTTGGACATGTTTATCCAATTCGTTTTGAGATATCTTATAGGCACTTGGAGTTGAGAGACCTGAAGTCAGGAGAGAAGTTAGGTGTGGATATGTAGGTTTGAGATTCATTGGCAAAGAAAATGATAATTGAATCCTTTGGAGATGATGAGATCACTAAATAAAACAGTGTAGAGGGAAAAGAAGAGGTCCTAGGTCAGAGCCCCATGGGGCATGGCTAGGATGAAGATCCTTCCAAGGAAACTCAGAAGAAGCAGTGTGATAGTTAGGACAGCCAGAATAGATCGATATCAAGGAAACATCAAGAGAAGAAGGGGAATCTGCAGTGCCAGAGGCTTCAGAAAAGTCAAGAAGGATGGAGTAATAATAGGCCTTAAGATTTGGACCTTAAGAGATTGTTGTTTGGCAGCATCTAAGAATTTCACTGTATGCCTTTTTTCATTCTAATGGCTTTAGAAATACCCAAATGGAAAAGAGGAAAAGAGAAGAAAATGGAGGAAAAATTTTGTTTGGTACATAATATATCCCAACTACTGTGCAAAGCATTGGACCTACAAATAGAAAATCAAGACAGTCCCTGTCCTCAGAGAACTTATATTCAAATTGAGGGAGACACATGCAGCAGGATGGATAAAAAGGCTCAGGGGTAAGGATGCATCAGAAGGTGAAATGGCAATGCCCAAAAGTCTGGAGGACATAGGGAAATAAGTCCTCGAGGCATATGGAAGGTAGCAGGGCACATAGAAAGGAGTGGTGATCTTTCTTCTTAGGAGAAAGATTATGATTTGGGACTCCCTAGCTGATTTAAGTGTTATTAGCACCCATGTCAGCTCTGCAAGGCGAAGGACCTGAAGAGTTCTTCCCTACCACCATTTGGAAATATGGAGTGGTATTGAGACTTTGAATAAAGCCAAGATTCTGAGTTCATTCCTACAAAAGTGGGGATGGACAGTGGCCGGAGTCCCACCATGAATTGGAAGTGGAAAGGAACCATTGGCAAGAAGTTTGGAGAAGGGCCCTGTTGGTACCTGGTCCTTCCTGGTACGCCATAGGCTCTAGGTGGCTGAAAAAAGAGAGTAGGAGGGGTCCCACTGGTGACTATTCCCATTAAATAATGCAATTGAAGATGGTAAATGAAGTCTGGACTAACAAGAAAACTAGTAATGTCTAAGGTTGGAAAAGTAGGATCAGATTGTGAAGAACACTAAAAAACTAAAGATTCTGTTTTATCCTAGAAGGAATAGGAAGCTATTGAAGTTCCAGAGTTGAGTGACATGGTGAGATCTGCACTTCAGGAAAATCTATTTGGCAGCTATGTGGATGGTGGATTGGAGTGGGGGAGGGAGACCTGAGGAAAGGAGATCAATTAGGAGGTTATTATAGTGCCAGGTTAGTGTTGCTGAATGCCTGAACTAGGTTTGTGGTCCTGTAGTAGAGAGACCAAGACAAATGTGAGAGGTGTTGTAGAGAATCTACAAGATTTGGCAACGAATCATAAGGTTTAGTAATCAAGATTAGTTCCAAAGCTAGGTGATTACAAGGATGATAGTGCCTTCAACAGAAATGGAAAAGTTTGAAAGGGAGGAGGGTTTGTGAAGAAAAATGAATTTGGTTTTAGACACGTTGAGTTTGAGATGCCACTTTGAAATATCTACTAGGTAGTTTGAAATATGTATTGGAGAGAGACCAGACCTGAATACATAGATTTGAGAGTCATCTATCTACATGAAGCTGATAACCCAGATAACCCATGGGAAGTGATGAGCTTTACCAAATGAGAAAGTAAAGAAAGGGAATACAAGAGGGCCCAGGGCAGTCTGGTGGCACACCCACAATTAGGGGGGCGTTATAGGATATAGATATATACACACATAAAAAATTAATCTTAGACTTTAGACACTCAGTTGTTTCCTTCTGAACTAGTACCTTATTTCTCTGTGTGTCTGTCTTTCCCTCCTCTTTTCTTCCCACCCTATTCCCTTCCTTCCCTCTCTCTTCCTAAAAAAAGCAGAACCCTTGTAATAAGCAAAATAAATTTCGGTATTGGCTATGTGTGAAATATTTCCTATTCTTTACCAATAGTCTATCACATCTCTGCCAGAATGATATATAATTTCATCAGACCTCTGGACTTCTGGATTGATCAGAGTTCCTAAGTCTTTATGAATTGTCTTTAGTATTATTGTTACTATATAAATTGATAAATTGTTCTCATGGTCCTATTCCCTTCACTCTGTGTCAGTTCACACAAGCCTTCCCCAGTTTCTCTGAGTTTGTCTTTTTCATCATTTCTTGTGGTAGAATAATATTCCATTTCATTCATATTTTGTCATTTCTTTAGCCAACCCCAGGGGCAGCCAGGTGGCACAGTGGATAGAGTACTGGCCCTGAAGTTGGGAAGAAAGACCTGAGTTCAAATCTCACCCCAGACACTTATTAGCTATGTGACCATGAACAAGTCACTTAACCCCAATTGCCTTAAACATCAGGGACCATCTCCAGTGATCCTGATACATATCTTGCCACTGCCCCCAGATGGCTCTGGAGGAGTGAGGTTGATGACCTTTCACAGCCTTCCCTAATTTAAATCCAATTCAGTGCAAGTTACGACATCTCTCCAATGTCATGGTCCTCCTTGAGATGGAAGGACAAACAACAGCAGCCAACCCCTAGTTTATGGGCACTCTCTTTGTAGTTCTTTGCTACATCAAAAAGATCTACTATAGGGGGAAGCTAAGTGGCGCAGTGGATAAAGTACTGGCCCTGGATTCAGAAGAATCTGAGTTCAAATTTGGCCTCAGACACTTGACACTTACTAGCTGTGTGACCCTGGGCAAGTCACTTAACCCTCATTGCTCCACCAAAAAAAAAAATCTAGTATGATTATTTTTGTTCATATAGGTCTTCTTCCTTTTTCTTTGATCTCTTTAGGTATAGGTCTAGTAATGTCATTTCAACTATGTACTTAATGACTTTATGTGTTTAGTTCCAAATTATTTTCCAGAATGGCTACACCAATTCAAGGCTCCACCAGCATTACATTAGGGAGCAGCTCCTCCAACATTTTTCATTGTTGCCAATCTGATTTTAATGGACATCTCTCTAATTTTAAGTGACTTAGAGTATTTTTATGTGGTTGTTGATGGTTCAGATTTCTTCTTTCAAGAACTACAGTTTATATCATTTATCTTTTGAGAAGAATAGCTTTAAGTCTTGTAAATGTGAATCAATTCCTTGTATATATCTTGGAAATGAGACCTTTATTAGAGAAACTTACTGCAAAGATTTTCTTCCTCATCTACCTCTTGCCCTTTTGGCTTTATTTGTACAAAACCTTTTTACTTTAAATTATGATTGTCCTTTATTTATGAGGCAACTGGGTGGCAGAGTAGAGCTGAGCTTAGGGTTAGGAGAAGAGATTCCTGCCTCAGTCATGTGACCTTGGGCAAATCACTTAACTTCTCAGCCTAAGTTTACTTATCTGTAAAATGAAGGTATTAGAGTCAGTGGCCTCTAAGGTTCCTTCTACCTTCATATTTATAATTCTGTTATCCTCTCGGATCCTTTCCATATCTAATCTAGTCATTAACTTCCCCATCACATAATTTTGAAAGATATTTCCTTTCTTGACTCCATATCTAGGCCCTGTATCCCATTTGGTATACAGCTTGAGACCTTGGTCTAAACTTAATTTCTGGCAGACTACTTCCTGGTTTTCCCAGTTGTTTTATAAATATTGAATGCTTCCACCAGGAATTAGGGTCTTTGGATTTCTCAAATCCTAAATTACTTGTTTGCTTCTATTTTGTTATATATCTAATCTGTCCCACTGAGCATCATTTTATTTTTTAACCAGTATCAAATAAGTTTTAATTATTACTATGTAATATAGATGTAGAAATGCCAGGTATGTTTCATTCCTACTTTTTTTTTCATATCCCTTGAAATTCTTGACCTTTTGTTCCTCTAAATATATATTTTTTAAATATCAAATTCTGTAAACTAATCCATTGATAGTTTGGTGTGATACTGAACAAATAAATTAGGTAGTATTGTCATTTTTATTATTGTAGTCTCCCAAGGAGCACTATCTCATTATTTAAGCTGATCTTTAATTCTATAAAGAGTATTTATATAGTTCCTGAGTGTGTTTTGATAAATTCCCAACTATTTCTACATTTCATAAAAACATTTTATCAAGTACATACATTTATTTTGAATGAAATTTTTTTCCATCATCTTTTCTAGGTTTTGTTGATAATAGGTGGGCTGATGATTTACATGGATTTATTTTCTGTCTTGCTAATTGCTGAAGTCAATAATTGTTTCATTTAATTTGGGGGTTAATTTTAGGGTTCTTCCAAAGTTTTTTACTTCATTGTCATCCACATTGTCATAAGATATGTCTTACCTTTGAAAATTTTATATTCCTCCCATTCAGCTGATCTGAGCTTTTCAGAATGATACAATTTTTGTAAAATTTCTCTAACTCATATATTCGATGAAAGCCAGTAGTGTGTTGTCACAAATATTTATCACAGGGAGTTAAATGAATGTAATTCCTAATGTTCTGGTTTGCCAATCTCTGTAGCATTCAGTTTTATAGTTTTGATGATGCTGGAGTAAACTCAGATGCATATGTAAGTTATTGATAAGAATTTCTGGTTAAGGACCTCAGAAATGATCCTTAAACTTGAAGTAGCTTGCTCTTAACACAAGGCACATCCTTGATAACAGAGAATATAGATGTGTCAGAAACTACTCTTGTTGCATTTCCAAGTCACAGTTTTTATGAGTGTTTATGAGTAACAGTCTACTGTAACACTCCAAAGAATACACTGCAGTTTTAATTTAAGCCTTTCTGCCCTCCAGTAGTTAAGTACCTCACGCTTTATTTCTAATGTATAAACCAAGTTCATTCCTTTAAATTCACTACATATCTAGCTTTTGTGGATTATAAATAAAATGGGAAGCAATAAAACAAATCTCATCTAAAGGGAACTTTAAAAATTCCTTTATCTCAAGACCTGTGGTACTGATAAGAATTGAAAGGAATATGTTTTATTTTTTTCTACTGCCCTTGGAGCCTTTACACAAATTGACTATGTATTAGGGCATTTAAAACCTTACCAACAAATTCAGAAGAGCAGAGATATTAGCAATCACTTTTTTTTAATTGAACACCAAAAAATATAAAATTACTTTTAATAAAGGAAAAGGCCCTATAAGAAAGGATTGAAAATAGAGACCTTAATCCTAAAGAATTTCTGGGTCAAAGAACAACATAGAAACAACAGATAATCTAATCAAAGGAAAATGACAACAATGAAAGAACATACCAAAACTTTGCAGATCCATCTAAGACAGTCTTCAGAGGGAAGATAGAACTCTCTAAACCAGAGGTTCTTACAATTTTTCATGTCATGGACCTCTATGGCAGTCTGGTGAAATGGTCCCCTTAGAATAATATTTTCAGTGCATACAATAAAAAACAGGATTTAAAGGAAGTCAATTACAAGATACCACTTTATATGTAAAATTTTTTTTTTCATTAAGTTCGTGGACCTTTTGAAATCTATATATAGACAAATAGTTAAGGACTTCTCTAAACATTTTCATCCAAAAAAGAAAGGGCAAATCAAATTTGTCATGGAGCTTTTTAAAAATCTAGAAAAGCAAATTGTTGTTTTTTTAAAATAAGAACAATTAAATAAGATGGAAATGTTCAGTGGGTAAAGAGATTAACAAAATTGGAGTTTAAAAAAAAATTAAAAACTAGGAACTGTTTTTTGTTGGTTTATCCTAGTAAGTACCTCTAGTGGTATACATCTCAACCCATCCTTAAGCTTTCTTTCTGTCTTGTCTGTGATTGTCACATAAGTCAGCCACTAGGGGTTCACCCATCATGCTATGGGGTGTCCTGATGCTAATTTCATACCAGTGGAGTATACAAGCTGTTTGTCTGTTTGTTTATTCCTTGACCTTGCTACATTACTGGACCACCCACTGAGTCCAATTTGATGTCTTAGCTACTAACAAGCTTAGCTATTGTTTTCTCAGCCTATAATGTTACAAATAACTCTGAAGCCATCTCAGGCAAGTGTTCAGTTCTGCAAGTTAAGCGTTAAATTTAATGCATAGGGATGGAGTGGAAAACAAGGAAAATCCAAGTGGGTAAACAGTGTCTATTGCTCTGATTGTGATTTAATACAATTGAATGGGATCATGATTCAGATGATCTCTCAATATGCAGTGTCTCAAAAGTCTTAGTGCAATTTTAAGACACACATACAACATGGATCATCTGCTTAAAGATATTAATTGAATATCTGTAAGTGGATGAGATCAGCAAGAGAGACAGAATAGAGACAAAAGAGATAGGGCCCAAGACAGGAGACTTGGGCCACCTAAAGAAAGAGGGTATGTATAGAATGAAGCTCCAGCAAAGGACAGTCAGAAAGGGTCATATAGGTAGGAGGAGAACCGAGATAGTTTAAACCTCAGAAGGGAAAGAGTATTCAGGAAAAGAGAATGATGCAGATTTTAAAATACCATCAGTTTGTCAATTAAGGGATAATTGACAACTTTAGAGAGAACAGTTTGATTTGAATGATTAAGTAGGAAGCCAGATTGTAGTGGGTTTTAGAAGAGAGGAAGTGAAGGCACTGAATATAGATGACTTTTTTCAAAGGGCTTAAGTATAGGAGCAAAGGAGAAATAAAGGATGAGAGGTAACAAGGAATGGTAGTAAAGGTTTTTATTTTATTTTATTTTGATGATGAGGGAGAAAAGGATATGTTTGTAGGCAGTAGGGAAAGAACCAGTAGTTTGGGAGACATTTAAGATTAGAGAGACAGGAGTAGTCTGCTAGAAAAGAAGACATAAGGAGATAAAGGGTTCATGTGGAGGGGTTGACCTTTTGTTTTTTCATTGTGTTCACAGGGCTTAACATAGTGCCTGGCAAATAGTAAGCATTTAATAAATGCTTACTAACTGTTAAAATTGTGTCTAAAATAAAGGGGGTAATACTTCAGGTAAGCTTCCACTGTTAATAAAGTATGAACTTTGGTTCATAGGATTTTACAACTAGTTTAACTTTTCAGAGACCTATTTTTCACTTGAATTCTGAAATTGAAGTTATTGGAGAATCATCTTTTCAGATGACTTAGTTGTTACTATATCTCTATATGTTGTTACATATCTCTCTATATGTATGTATATATACATACACACCTATACATTTTTCCCTAGTATATGTGTGTATGTGTATGCCTGTGTTTTAATCATTTGGTAACTGAACCTAAAAATCTGTTACCTACTACACTGTCATTTGTTTAATGGATCATTTTACCTCCAGGTGCTTCAATTTCATCAACCAGCTAATGTCATCTCAACTAAAGATTCATCTTATTTTGTAAATACTTAGTTATGTATATGTCACCCCCTAAAGAGTGTTAAGCTCTCGAGGGAATAGGCTCTTTAATTTTGTCCTTGTATTTCCTAATTTCCTTGTAGTGCCTGACACAGAGTTGAAACATAATAGACACTTGATAAATGCTTATTTATGATTGGTCACTTTACTCATAATTTTTTTTTTGTACACTAAAAATCTTGTAGTAACTTGTTAGCTACATAGTTGTTAAGAATGATATGACTATATTTTGAGTTCTGTGTCTTAAAAGGGGGGCAGGGATTTCTTAATCCATTATATAAAATCATAGAATATGGACCAAAAAGGGACATTAAGATCATGTACTTAGCTCTCTAATTTTTATATGCAGATATTGTTTTAGTGGGTTTTTTTTACTTTTACATTACTATAATTTCCAAATATGTGCATCTACCCAGCAAGACATAAAGAGAGATACAGCAAGATTAATGGGAGGTGGGAGCAGGTTAGCAAAATAACAACACAGTGGCTTTCTAGTCAGAGAATCCAGGTTCAAATATAATTTCTAATACTACTGGTATGGCCATTGGAAAATCGCTTAAGCTAACTTGACCCTCAGTTTTCTCATTTGTAAAATGAAAGGATTGAACTAGGTGGCCTCTGAAGCCCTTTCCAGTTTTAGATCTATGATCATACAGTCCTACATCAAGTGACTCTGACAATCTATCTGTAATGTTCCACGCTAATAATTCTCCACCTCTGCAAAAAAGTTAGGGAGGTGCATTTTTTCATATTATCTTTGTGGCCAAGCTTTATCATTACAAATATACGGTATTTAGTTTTCCTTTTTTTTGTTGTTTTTCCTTACTACATTTTTCTCACTACTTACTGCACTGTCATAGTAATTGTCTTTATTTTCTTGGTTCTGTTTATTCACTCCACATTGGTTCGTATATGCCTTGCCATGATTCTTTGAATTCTTTATAATAATTTACTCTCAGGGTACAGTAATATTCCATTACATTCATGTACTGAAATTTATCTAGCTATTCTCTAATTGGTGGGCATCTTCATTTACAGTTCTTTTCTTTTATGGTAATAAAAGGTACTCCTACAGATATTTTGATGTAATGAGATCTTTCTGTATTTGGCCTCCCTGGTGTGACTGCTTGGTTGTAAGGTCTCTAGGTCAAAAGGTAGGGACGTTTTAATCATCTTTTTGAGCATCCTCATTTTTCTTATGTTTCTCATTTTATTTTCCTTTTTGTTTAAGGGTTTTTGTTTTTTTTTTTGAAGGGGGGATTGGTCAATTTAGTTTCACTAATATGTTTTGGTTTTCTGTTACATACATTTATAGATTACTTTCACTTCATGAAAAGCTCTAGTAACAAAGTAAAATAATTAAGTAAAACTAATAATACCATGACTTCATCCAACATTACATGTAACTTTTCACATCTGTAGCGCACACACACATTCTTTTTAAACCAACAAATCTATTTTTTTCTCCTTTCCACCTTCCACCCCATCGGAGGAAGGAAAAAAACACCACATAGTTCTTGTAACAAATATGCATAATCAAGCAAAACCAGTTCCTCCTCTTGCTATTTACAAATATACTTGTGAGTATGTGTGTGTGTGAGTGTGTGTGTGTGTGCGCGCGCGTGTGCTCGTGTGTGCGCGCGCGTGTGCTCGTGTGTGCGCGCGCGTGTGCTCGTGTGTGCGCGACTCCATACCCTAAATCTGTCACCACTGTATGATGGATAGCATGTTTCATTCATCAGCTTTCTGGAATGATGAATGGTAGATCATAGTTCTTACAGGTTTTTAAGTTGCTTGTTTACAGTATTGTCGTTGGATAAATTGTTCTCTTGGTTCTGCTTGTTTTATTCTAGATGACTTTGCAAAAGTCCTCAAAATTGTTCATTTTTATAATATTGATACTACAAACTCTTATTCTCTTTCTGCTTTCTTCACTCTACACCAGTTCATACAAGTCCTTCCATGATGTTTTGATATGATTTGCTTCCCCATTTCTTTTACAGTATGGTAGTTCTCCATTACCTTCATTTATCACTCTAAAGGGTGTGAGATGGACCCTTCATTGTCAAATGTTTACCTTCCTCCTACCCAACTCAGTGAGTAACAAAGTTTTTAAAAGAAAGAGGAGGGAGTTCAGCAAAAGCAGTCTATAAATAATTTTTGTCTGACAGTATATTCTGTTTCCCACATCCTACATAGTGTTCCACTACTACAAAGAAAGGTATAGTTTTTCAGCTTTTCTCTGGCAAAAAGGTTTGTTATTATAATTACCCAGTGCTCAGTTATACTTTTGTTGTTATTCTGTCCACTTACACTCTAATTCCTTCATTTTACAGATCAGTAAAGTGAAGTCCAGAGAAATAAAATGATTTGCCCAAGGGTATACAGTTAAGTTTGGCAGTTGTGAGCTTATAGGCTCAATGTGCTTCTCAACATAGAAAAACATTTTTTAAAATCAGTGTTTTCCCAGGGATTCTGTATAGTCAAAAATTTCAGATCTCTTTCAGAGATCAAAGTTGCAGGTGAACTAAAGGAGAGGTGGAAATAACTATTGTGTAGCATATTTATTATGTTTCGTAATTTTCTGTTTTATGCTGTTTCCTGTTTTACCTGAAAAACTACTTGTAGAATGTACTTATAAAATGATGGGCTCCAAGTTTTGTTTTATTATAATAAACGAAAGGGAGCTGGGAATCTGTAGAATATTCCTCGAAGACACCAGCTGGATATTCTTTCTTTAGCCAGAGAGCCAACCGACAAAATTCTTGGCAAAGTCAAGAATAGTTCTAGAACAAAAGAGGAAACAATTTTTTAACCATTGTGCAAAATCAAGATTCATTTGAGCCTTAAAATATTGCCTGTTGTTCTTGCTGTTGCTCCTCAGGAAAGATTGAAATTGGAAATGGTCCAGAGAAGGGCAGCTAAAATAATCAAGGGAATAGCAGCTGCTATATGAGTACAGACTTTTAAAAACACACACAAAACCGTAGCACTACAGCATAGACAGCTAAATAAAGGCAGAGAGACGGAATATGACCAAAGACTATCAAATCATGAATACCATTACAGAGAGAGTAAACATTGATTTTGCCAAATCCAGGAATAATTTAATAGGGGAAAGGAGAGATATTCCTGGAAACTTGAGAGAAAAATAAGCTAAGGATAAAAAGAAGTACCATTATGGAGTGAACTCATCCCCAAAGATGGTGGGGCTGAACATATTTATCCTTTTAAACAAACTCCTTCCTGTCACTGTTAAGAGAATACTGAGCTGGAGTGTGGAACAAGAGTGTAAGGTTGGAATTTCTAATGTCACTTAGCATAACGGTAGACTAGGATAAAGTCAAGTTCCTCATCTTTACTCCCTCCCTTTCTTACATGAATGTGTGAGAATGAGAGAGAAGACTAAATTAACTGGATCCCACTGATCTGGTATTTCTTCCAAATCTCACTGATTATAATGTCCTCTTATATTCTACTTTCATTGAGATAGCCGTATTGCTTTGCCAGCAAAGACACCTTACTGTGAAATTTATGTACCTGAATGGATTTTCAGAGCAATCATTTCATCAATTCACATTTTTCCTCTGCCAGTAAAGATTATAACCCTTCTTTGCTTCCCATTCTTGATTTTGATAGATCTCTCTCTCTCTCTCTCTCTCTCTCTCTCTCTCTCTCTCTCTATATATATATATATATATATATATATATATATATGCACATACATATATACATATATATTCTGTACAGTATATAAAAGGTCTTTCTTTGTTTTTAATACTTCATTAAAATGTAAGCTTCCTGAAGGCAGGAACTGTTTTTATTTCTCTCCCATCCCCCATATATCCAGTGTTTAGGACAGTGCCTTTCCAGGCTCAACTCCTGACTCATCTCCATAAGACTTTCTCTGCCATGCCCCAGAATCCTTTTTATACTAGAAACTCATTCCAGTCCTGGAATTTACAGATTAGAAATAACTTCTATTCTCACAGCCTTTCCCTCTATTTGGCTTGTTCATCTCAGAAGAAGCACCCTCACATCTCTACCCACACCTCTGTGTTGGATACCTTCATTCTCTTTTCCATATCTCCTTTTATGTGTTGTCTTCCCCTATTAGAATGTAATCTCCTGGGGCAGCTAGGTGGCGCAGTGGATAGAGCACCGGCCCTGGAGTCAGGAGTACCTGAGTTCAAATCCAGCCTCAGACACTTAACACTTACTAGCTGTGTGACCCTGGGCAAGTCACTTAACCCCAATTGCCTCACTAAAAAAAAAAAAAAGAAAGAAAAAGAAAGTAATCTCCTTGTTGGGCAGGGACTCTTTCTGCTTATATTTGTATTCCTAGCACCTATCACTTAGCACAGTCTCTGGCACACAAATGCTCATTGACTGACTGTTGAAAGTAAGCAAACAATAAACGCTTCTCAGTTGATTGTGTGAGATTTAAAATTGTATATAAAACAAAGTAGGGACTGTGACGATTGGAATGATGCCACCTGCTGGAGACTTACTGTAGAAAACTTCCGCCATGAAAGGAGGGTGTTTGAGGGCAAGAACATGCGTCTTGTCTTTGGCATCAGGAAGTGACGTTTGCTAGTGGGAGGAAGAAGGAAGAGACTAGGTGCTCTGTCTCTCTCTTTCCTGAGGATTCCGTGGAGAAGGGAGCTAGAAATGCGCTCTCCCTTTAATAGATAGGAATCTAGGCCTTTCTCTCTCTTTCTCTCTTTACCAAATCTTTATTCTCCTTAATAAATGCTTAAAAGTCTAACTCTTGCTAAAGTTTATAATTTATTGGCAACCACTCATTTGATATTTTAGACAGTTTAGCTAGAATTTTAGCCCTTAACAATTGGTATAGATGCCACCATACCTGTCAAGTTATTATTGTTAGTTCTCATTCTTGATACATGACCGATCCACGTACTTTACCAATTCTACATGTCCTTAAATGTAGTCTTTTATGATTCTTTTGATGAGGCAGCTAAATGGTACAGTGGATACAATACCAGAGTTGGAGTCTGAAAGACATGGATTTTGAATCCTGTCTTAGATACTCATCTAGCTGTCTCACCTTGGGGCAAATCACTTATCCTCTCTCAGCTTCTGTTTCCTCCTGGAGATAATGGCACCTACCCTTCCAGGATTGTACTGATTACATGAGATAAGATTTGTGAAGCACTCTGCAAACCTTAAAGTACTGAGTAGATATTACAAGCTTTTTTTTTTTTTTCCCTGGGCAATGAGGGTTAAGTGACTTGCCCAGAGTCACACAGCTAGTAAGTCTGTCAAGTGTCTGAGGCTATATCTGAACTCAGGTCCTCCTGAATCCAGGGCTGGTGCTTTATCCACTGTACCACCTAGCTGCCCCCTAAGCTATTTATTTTTAAATATACTGTAGCCTACTTATACCCACTACGTGTTTATCATCATCACTGACATTTGAGTCTCCAGGTGTTAAAATTTTAATTCTTCATATTTAATAGTGTTCCATGATTCACAGTCATAGTGTATCACCTGGAGAATATTTGTGTTGAAATGCTGGACCTTTGAATTAAGAAGCATTTGGGGATTATTGAAAGTTCTACTTAGCATGTCCCAAAATGTATTTCAACTTATTCTCCTATTTAATATGGCTCCATTTTCCATATATTTATGAACTAAATAAGTGGTCTGCCTATTCACTTGATCTCTTGATTTGGACTACATGAAGTCTTCATCTGCTTCATTTTTACCACAAATCTCATGGAGGTTCTACAGTGTTCAAAATGTTGATGCAACAGTACAAATAAAAATCTAAGTCATACTCACAAATGCACAATAGCTATGTGCTTTTAAAGTCTGTTCTATATCTATAAAATAAGATGATTGGACCAACCCTCCTCCACCCCCTATGGGCCCCCTCCCCCCCAAAAATGGATTATTAAGGTCCTTTCCAGTTTGAAAGTTCTGTATTTCCATCAAGTTACAGATTTCTGTCTTTACTCTGAAATTGTATTTGAAATTTGTACATGGTCGTTCAGAACACATTAGCTCACTATTGTTGGTATTTTGCCTAACATTTGCCAAGTCACTGTCTTCAGTTTATGTCTTAAATGATCTGTTACCTCACGGTTTTAGGAGATTTCAGATTGAAAAAGAATTTGTGATGGGGAAATCAAACATGCTAAAATCAAAGAGGTAGTAAATTCATTGTGAAGTTTCCTTGTTGATGTAGCAATCTATGTTGAGGTATCTTTAGTAACCTTGTAAAGAAGATAAGATTTCATCAAATTTAATGTAGATCGCAAAGCAGTATTGTTGTCAGTAATTTAATGTGGATGAGATGCAATGTAATTTTAATGTTTAACTGTATTTGTTACTAGTCATGCAGTATTTATATGTGATATTATTACTGGACCTTAAAGAATCTGTTTATACCAGTTTGTTTTGGGGTTTTTTCCCTTTAGCCTGAATATTCTGTATTTACCTCCTCCCATTAGAAGGCTGAGTGTGGGGAGAAGCTTGCTGGAGATAGCCATAATTTGACCTAGTGCAAATATAAACATAAAAGTCAGGAATAATAAAGATTATTGCTGAGTCCTTTTAAATTGTGTTGAGTATGGCTTAGTAATGTCATCCTGTTTATCAGTTTTCACTTGATGTTGTTAAAATCTCTTTACCTAGTGTTTAATTGTATACAACTGGAGTTATAGGTCTGCCCTATCATTTCTTTTCAGCAGCTTATTTAAAGATAAGTAAAATTTTATAATGCTAGAATATATCAAATATATATCTCAACTATGGAGTCGTAGTAACTTGTCTTATCTATTCACTAAAATTGCTCATGTGTTTGTACGTGTGTGTATATATATTTATGTTATATTTGTGTGTGTGTGTGTATGCACACATACAAGACACTTCAGTTTAACCTTCTATGTGCCATACCCTATGCTGAACCTACACAGTACTGGGCCATTTGAGGGAAAAGGGCCCCCAAAGAAGTTAGGACACAGTCTCTATTCACAAGGGATTCAAATTCTCTTTGGGGAAGTAAGACTGGCACATAAGAAATTATTAGCAACCAATAAAAAGAAGTCTTATGTAATAAAATGCCCATTTGTGTCACAAAGCAGTAGAGAAGAGATACAGGAGTTAAGAGAAAGGAGCTATTGATATGAGCTGAAGTAATTGAAAAAGACTTTTGAAAGAAAAGAGACTTATGCCTTTAAGTTTGGGGGAGATTAGAATAATTGGGGAGGATGGAGAAGGAACATGGTATGTACAAGTAAAGATGCTATGGCAGAATGGATTTTTTTTTTTTTTGAACAGTAAATACAGTGGCCTAAGCCCAGTTAAACGTGGGGAAGATAAGGAATTTGAACTAATCTCATAAACTGAAGGACCACTGAAGTTTTTATTTTTGTTGTTTTTAAAAGTTGGGTAGCTAGCATCATTCAGTACACATTTATTGTGTAATTCTAGGAATTTTATTCTGTCAGGGGAAGCAATGTGTAAGTATGCAAATAGATACAAGGCACTAAGGAGAGAAAGGTCCTAAAATCTCTTGAACTGATCTTCAAAGATATGGGATGCTGAGAGGCAAAGGTGTAGAAGAAGGGCATTCTGGGGGGGGGGGGGGCGGAGCAGCGACAGCAGACTATGGAAAGGCATGGAGATGGGAGAGTTGTTGGGATGTCAAGTGTGAAATAATAACTTTATTTGAACTTTAGAGTAAGTAAAGGGAAATGTTGTGTAATAAGTCTGGAAAGGTAGGTAGGAACTAGATTGAAAAGGAATTTAAATGCCAAAGAGGAATGTTTTATGTTCCAGTAGATTTGAGCAGTCAGATTTGCTCTTTAGGAATATCACTTTAGCCAGTGTATGGAATGGATTGGAAAAGGGAGAGACTAAAAGGAGGAAGAAAAATTAGGAGGCCATTGCAGTAACCAAGACAAGATTAGATAAAGCCCCAAACTAAGTTGGTAGTGATATCAGTGCAAGTAAAGGGACAGGTGTTAAAAATGTTAGGTAGAATTGATAAGACTTTGCAACTGATAGCAAATGAAAGGCAAAGGTGTAGGAGAATTGAAGAAGTAAGGATGAGGATGACTTCAAGGTTGTGAGTCAAGTCAACAGGCATTTGAAAAGTGCTTACCATGTGCCAAGATGCTGGCAATATAAAGATAGGCAAAAATTAGTTCCTTCCCTCAGGGAGTTTACACTCTAATGGGGGAGGCAATTTGCAATCTAATACATACAAATAAGATAATATGCAGATTAGCATTAAAGGGGATCTGGAAAGGCTTCTTGTAGAATGTGTGGTTTTAGCTGGGATATGAGGGAAGCCAGGTGTCAGAGATCAAGAGGGAGAGAATTTGAGGCATGAGGGACAAAAAGTGAAAATACATTGAATTGGGAGATGGAATGTCTGGGAGGAATAGCATCACTGGATCACAGAACTAGAGGAATGAAAAGGGAAGAGATTAAAGAAGACTGGAAATGTAGAAGTTCCAGGTTATTAAAGGCTTTGAACCTCAGAGGATTAATTTCATCTTTGATCCTGGAGGTAATAGGTAGCCACTGAAGTTTATTGAATTGGGGAGGTGGCAGGGAGGAGGGTCATAAGGTAAGATCTGTGCTTTAAGATGATCGTGTTGATAGCTGAATGGAGGATTCACTGGAGTTAGGAGAAACTTGAGGCAGGCCAACCAAACAGCAGGCTTTTGCAATAGTTCAGGCATGAGATGATGAAGGCTTACACCAGGCTGGCAGCAATGTCATGAGGAGGGAAGGGAGTGTATCCAAAGGTATTTTGAAGGTTAGAATCAACAGGATATGGGTTTGGGAGATTGGATATGGGAAGTGGGGAGAGTGTAAGAAGTCAAGGATGATAAAAAAATTTGTGGTGCCCTTGGCACTAATAGGACAGTTACAGAGAGGGAAGGAAGGGATTAAGGGGAGGAAAGATAATGATTTCATTTTTGGATATACTGAGTTGAAAATGTCTGTTGATCATCCAGTTTAAGATGTCCACGACAGATATTTAAGTGACCAGAAATATGGTGGTACCCTTGACATAAAGGGGAATGGGAAGAGTTTCTAATCTGGGCTGGTTAAATTAGAGATGCCTACATTACATCCATTTGGAAATGTCCAATTGACCATTAATGATATGAGACTGAAGCTCAGGAGAGATGGTATGACTGGTTATAAAGATTTGAGAGTCATCTACATAGGATCACCAAGGGAAACGTTGAGAGAGAAGAAGACTTAGGAGAGAACCATGGCATATCTAAAGTTAGGGAACAGGGAGATCTATGATGACCCATCAGAACAGATTGAGAAGAGGGAAAACCAAGAAAGAGCAGTATCACAAACAGGCAGAGAAGAGAGAGTATGCAGGCAAGGGAGAGCAGTGATCAGTATCAGATCATGTAGGGAAGAAGAGGAGTGAGGAAAAAGGTCAGAATTATATAGCTTGGGGTGGGGTTGAATCAGAAAAAAGTGGTTTTGGTTTTGGTTTTTTAAGGTAATTTTATAGGGGGGTGGAGCTGCTAGATAGAGTACCAGGCCTGATGTCAAGAAAACTCCTCATCCTGAATTCAAATCTGGCCTTAGACACTTACTAGCTATGTGACCCTGGACAAGTCACTTAACCCTATTGCCTTAGTTGCCTCATCTGTAAAATGAGTGGGAAAAGGAAATGGCAAACCATGCCAATATCTTTGCCAAGAAAACTTCAAATGGGGTCACTAAGATTCATACATTGACTGAAATGGTTGAACAACAACAAATCAAGTAGAAGGGATTTATATAATTAGTCATTTGTTGCCTAATAGAACATAAGCCTTGCTTGGGGAGGCATTGCCACCTACTCTGTGACATCTAATCATGATTAAAAATAAGAATCAAAAACAAATAGCATTTCTAGACTTTAGAATACTGAATGAATGAATGAATGAATGAATGAATGAATGAATGAATAGCAAAGAGCTGTGAATACAAATATAAAGCGGTTAGAGTTGGGCAAATGAATATCATCTGCATAGAGATGATAATTGAATCAGAGGAGGCTAATGATAACACCAAGCAGAATAGTATGTAAAGAAAAGAGAGGAACATTCATGATTAGTAAATGACCTAGATGAAGATTCACCAAAGGAGATGAAGTGGTGTGGTATAGGATAGAACAGTGTCACAAAAACCTAGCCATAAGAGAGTATCAGGGAGACGAAGATAACTAACAGTATCATTAGTAACTTTGGAGAGTGCATTTTCAGTTGCCGGATGTGATTGGAAGCCAAACTGTGGAGACTTAAGAAGAGAGAGAAGAAAGACCTACAAAGTTAAGCCCTAAAGGGGAGGAGAGCTACAGAGAGAAGAGAGAGCTTTTTGAGGATGGGCAAGATGTTGGGCATGTTTATAGACAGTAGGAAAGTAGCCTGTATTCAGGGAGAGATTGAAGATAAGTGAGAGAGTTGAGAGGATAGGGGCAATCTACTGGAGAAGATGGGATGGAACAGGATCACTTAATCATGTAGAGGGGCTTGCTTTCTTGCAGAAGGCATCTGAGTGATATGAAATGAGGAAGAAGGGCCTTTCAACAAATAACTGATCTTTTCAGTGAAATGTGAGGCACAGTTCTCAGGTGAGAGTAGGAGACTAGGAGTTGAGAGGCTTGAGAAGAGATAAAATGGTTTTTAAAATCCGTGGTGAATGGGATAGTAATTTAATTAAGGGGGTTATAAAAGAATTGCCTTGTAGCAATGAGGACACAGTTGAGATTATGTAGTAATCTCATAAATTTGTAGTAGACTGAGCACAGTTCTGTGATTTCTCTCCCCCCCCCCCCCGCGCAACTTCATTTAGTAGCACATGAGTAAAGAACTAAGACTGAACATTGGCAGGGCAAGATCAGTCAGTATCAAGACCAAAGGACAGGGGGCAGCTAGGTGGCACAGTGGATAAAGCACTGGCCTTGGATTCGGAAAGACCTGAGTTCAAATCTAGCCTCAGACACTTGACACTTAACTAGTTGTGTGACCCTGGGCAAGTCACTTAACCCTCATAGCCCTGCAAAAACAAGAACAAAGGACAGGGTAGAGTTGAACTGGTTCATCAAGACATGGAAGAAAGGAGAATAAAGCCAGTGGAGGTGTGATGGTCCTCCCATTACATGTACATACTGTTATTTTGTCCATTCCCTCAGTTGATAGGTACCTGCTTAGTTTTTAGAAAGAGCTTCTAATCATATTTGTGTACATTTAGGACCTTTCCTCTTTCTTTGAACTCTTTGTTGTATAGGCCTAGTAGTGGTACTGTTGTGCCAAAGGCTAGTAAATAATAGCAAAACAAAAAAAATTTCAGAAACTCAAAGGAGTGAAAATGTTGGTTGTACTTTGGGTATAGCTGTCCTATTTCTATCAATAATTATTTAGACTTGTTAATATACAAAATATCTAGATAGGAAGCTATTCTCTTCCTCCAGATTAGTGTTGGTTTTAATCCACCTCCCAAACAGCTATTCAGATTCTGTTTCAGTACCAAGACAGCTGCTATGAGTACTTTTCATTTGAGTTTCAGCTCAACTTCACCTCTTCCCTTTTTTCATTTTTTGTGGAGAAAACAAGCAAAAACATCCAAAACTACTACAGAATGAAATAAACAAAATTAGGAGAACAATTTCTACATTAAGTACAACATTATAAAGAACAACAACTTTGAAAGACTAAAAATCCTGAACAAAGCAATAAGCAGTCATGATTCCAGAAGAATGAGTGTAAAGTATGTTTCCCACCTCTTGACAGAGAAATTAAAGTACTATAGGTACAGAATGAGACATAGAAATAAATTGCACAGACTTGTTTTGATTGATTATTATGGGAAAGAGCCATAGTGTCAATAATGCAAAAAGGAAAGGGAAGGGAGGAGGGAGAAAAGGAAGACTCAGGAGCTGAGACCACAGGCAGGCCATGGCTAGATCAAGGCAGAACAGCATTCTGAATTTTTGTATGTCCTAATTGTCAGTTGTTGTTTTTTTTTTTAAGGTGGCTACACACAACTGCTATATGTATATATTCCTTTAATTTTTCTTCAGTAATCTTAAGATCTGTCACATTTCCATTCTATTCACATCCTTCTTTATTGTTTAATTTTTGGAGTTAGATTTGTCTGACTCTGAAAGGAGTATATTGAAGCCCCCACTATTATAGTTGTATTATCTAAATCTCCCTTTAATTTATTTAGCTTTCCCTTTAAATATTTAGATGCTATGGTATTTAGTGCATATATGTGTGTGTACTATAAATCATATTAAGATTAATTATTTGGAGTTTCTTTATTTTTTGATCAGATTTACTTTTGCTGTTTGTGTGAGATCACAATTGCTACCCCAACTTTTTTAAATTAAGCTGAAGGATAAGGGATTTTGCTTTAGCCTTTTCTTTCAACTCTATGTGAGTCTTTATACCCTCCATTTGTTCTCTTATACTCTTTCCACTCTTTTCTTCCTGCCACCTATTTACAAAGAAGTGCATGGAGTTAACAATGTCCTTAGCTACAATGCTCTGTGTTTGATGCAGATAGCTTCAGCTACTCTGGCCCTTTGATCTCCAGTTTACCGAGATCTTTATCACAGGTTCTTGTCCTTTCTTTTTAAACCCTTCTTCACAATTTCCCCTCTAAATTTACATCATTTTTTTTAAATTATGACTTATCTTTACCCCCATTCCTCTCTCCAGTTTTTCCAGACTCTGATGAGTTGAATGCATGTTCTATCCTCTTTGGGGGAATTTTAAAAATTAAATTGAATTTTTTTTCAATTAATAAAGATTTGCCTTTTTTCCCACCTTCCCTCAACCTGCCTTGAAAAAGAAAGAAAAAAAATCTTTGTAAGTAGCAATACATTACTATACCTGTTTTCCCATTGCCCTTCTAACATTTGTTATCTTCCCCCCTTTTTTTCTTTTTGCAACTTTGCCAATCTGATGAGCATGAGATAGGCACTCTCTTCACCCTTGCTTACTCCAATATTTCCAGGACATTTCTATCCCTTGGTCTCCGCTTCATGCCATCTTCTTCCTCTCCTCCAGAATATTGGAATTTGCCTCTCTGGGCAGGACTCCCTTATCCCGCCTGGCTGGAAACTGCCACAGCATTTCCTTGTTGTTTTTGTTGACACTTGCTGTATTTTGGATGTCCCGCCTCTACCCCATACCCTCCATATGCTCCCTCTCACATCCTGATTTTCTTGCTCGCCTTTATTCATTGTCTTCCCTGTAAGGTCCTTGAGGCCAGAGACTCAAGGGTGCCTGGCATGTGCACATCTCTCTGTCTCTCCCCCATTCTGCCCTCCCCCCATCACCCTACACAATTTCCCATCTCCAATCTATTCATGTTTTATTTAGTTGTAAAGCTCCTGGTATTTCTAATTTCAAATAATGCTAAGGTTTGGTTTTAGCTATAGATTTTTAGGTTGTTTTTTTATATATATATAGTAGCAAAGAACTAGAAACTTAAGGGATACCTATCAATTAGGGTATGGCTAAAAAAAATTAGGGGTATATGAATATAATGGAATACTTTTTTTTACCATAAATAAAAAGATGGTTTCAGAGAAATGCATATAGATTTCAGTGAATTTATACAAGAGTTAAGTAAGCAGAAGCGGAAGACTAATTCATACTACAACATGAAAAGAGATACAACTTTTAATGACTTGACTGTGATCAATGCAGTGATCAACCACAGTTCCCAAAACCATCGATGAATAATGCTATCCACCTCCTGATGATGGAATCCGGATTTTAAATGAGACATAAATGGTCTTTAAAGGATAAAGGATGTGGTTAGTACTTTCTCTTATTTATACTTTTTTTTTTTTGACATGGCCAATGTGTAAGTTTATTTTACTTGGCTGTACATATTTATTACAGGGGTTTTGGTTTTCTTTTTCTTTTTTCCCCAAGGCAGGGGAGGGGCGCAGAACAGAGGGAGTGATTTGGAAGGAGAGAAAATAAATGCTTATTAATTGAAAATAATTAAACCATGTTCCTATACCTGCGTTTTTAGAGTTAGTAACATAAAATAATAGTGTGCTTTTTCAAAGGCTTTTTCTCTATTTCTTGAAATATCATGGTGTGGGGTTTGGTGTTGCTGTGATTGTTTTCATAATGTTGAACTATCCTTGTATCCGTTCTTTAAGTCAAACGTGGTTCTATTGAATTTACTTACACACACACACACACACACACACACACACAGAGCTAATCATCTTTTTGCTTTAAACAGTTTTTTGAATTCACATTCATTGGTAGTATTGGTTTAGAATTTTCTTTCTCCCTGGTTTAAATATTAGGACTATATGTGTATCATAAAATTAGTCTGATAGTTTTCTTGCTCAGTTTTTGAGAATAATTAGTGTAGCATAGATATTAAGTCCTCATTAAATGTTAGGTAGAATTGACCTATAAATGCATCTGTACTAAGTATTTTTCCCCCTTGCTAATTCCTTTATGGCTTGTTCAATTTCATTTTCTGAAGTGTAAAATGGATTTAATAATTGTACCTACCTCCCAAGACCAAATGAAATAATATTTGTAAATTGCTGGGCATAATGCCTGGCACATAGTAGGTATTTAATACCTTAGTAGGTACTTAATACCCAGTAAGGAAACTTCCTATCTACTTCCTTCCTTTCCCAGTTTGATTTTTAAAAAGCTTTGATTTCATTTGAAATGTATTTCATTGCTTAGTCTGTTTTTGATGACCATTATTTGCCTTTTTTGTAGTCCTCTTGTTTGGGGTGTTCACAAGGGGAATATTCTGTTCAGGTCTTAATGTGGATTTGCTAGTTTTGTTTGTTTTGCAAGAATGCCTCAAATATTTACACTTTTACAAAGGTTCATCTTTTCACTGATGTTTTGGCTTAGCTTTGCTGAATGCCATTTGGGTTATATCTTGAGCTTGGAATATAAAGCTTTTGGAATACACTTCTTATTTTTATTTGTTCGACTACAGAGTAATAATTCTGGGGTATTCACATTGGTATTCCTTCATTTCTGTTCTCTTTTCTCTCTCCTGCCGAATTTTCTTCCATTTCCTTGTTTTTGTAGTTCATATTCTCAGCTTCTACTTAGAAGACATTTTCCAGTGTCTTCAAAGTTTGCTGTTTTGGGGTGGTCTTTTTTATGTTTTATTTTTGACTTAATTTCATTCTTATCTTAAAAGTTGTTTTTCTTAAAAGTTTTTTTCAGCCATCCTGTAATTTCTTGTTAATTGGGGAATTTTGGTTCATTTTCCTTTCTTATATAATTCTTGCCCATAAAACATTCTGTTCTCTCATTGAGTTTACACCTTTATCTTAATGAATTTCTGTTGGTTCATCTATTACTGAGAGCTAGGTTTCTCCTCAGGCTTTCTCCTTTGGTTTTTCAGACTTTATTTTGTATTCCCAGTTACTTATCTTGTGGTTTCTCTCCTCTTTGGCCCATTTCCCTTTTACTTATGTACAGGTTCTCCATCACTCTCTCTCCCTTCCCCCAGGGTGGGAAATCTTATGCCTCCTTTGAAGCGGGAGGCAAGCACCGGCCCCATTTGAGTTTCCAGTTACCTTTTCCTCTGTCCCTACTACCCAAAGCTGGGATACACTCTGCTTTCATCTCCCCATATCTTCTACCTTACCCCTTCCTTTATGTGACTGGGAAGAACCATTATCACACTTAATCTTTGCAGTGGAGAAGAGGCCAGGTAAGGGAGTCTCCACTCCTAGACCTTTATCATAGAGCCTTGTGTTGCCTCCACATAGAGCATGGTTTTGACCAGTGGAGGTGCTAAGTGGGACCTCTGCATATTTGTATTCTTTCATGATATTTCATGGATCTTTTGTGTTGTACAGTGTTTCTTATTTGACTTTTGTGTCAACTTTAGTTGTTCTGTGTTTAGTCTTTAATTTCTTTTTCTGAGGTTTTGGGGTTGAGGCATTATCAAATGACAAGCATCATCTTCTACTACTACTACTACTACTACTACTACTACTACTACTACCACTACCACTACCACCACTACCACTACCTCTTCCCTTTCCTCTCCCTTCTTCTCCCCCCCCCCTCCCTCTAGGGATAAAGTATCTGCCTTCAGCTTACATTCTACTTGGGGAATACAATATATCTCAGATGTTTTGTGTGTAACTATGTCTGTGTATATGTATATATAATGGTCTAGAAAGGGCATTAATAATAATTGAGAGAAATTAGGAAAGGCTCCTTGAAAGGGAAGCAAAGCCTTGAGGGGAGAGGGAGAGAGGAAAAGGTTCAAAGAGAGAAGTAGAGAGGATCAAAAAGTTAAGGATTGAGCCTTGGAGAATTCTCATAATTATGGAGAATGTGAGAAACAGCTAAAATAAAAACAGAAGAACCAGATATTGTAAAAGAAACCAGAAAAAGGAAGAGTTTCACTTATAAAGTAGCCAGTGGTTATGAATACAAAAATTCAAGAACATGAAAATTTGGCTAGAAGGTGATGACTTTTCAGAGAGCATGTACCTTGGAAGAAATCTGAATGATCTAAATCACTAGTAAGTAAAGAAACATGCATTTAAGCAACTTTGAACAACTTTTTATCATCTACCTAATCAGACTGGCAAAGATGACAAAAGAGGAAAATGACAAATGTGTAGGAGCTGTGGGAGAATAGGCATTGTAGTACACTGTTGGTAGAACTATAAATTGATCCAGCCAATCTGGAAACATTTTGGAACTTCTGACAAAAAAGTTACTGATTGTGCGTTCATATTCTTTGACCTAGCTATACCAATACTAGACCTATACCCCCAAAAGAAATCAAAGAGAAAAAGGGCCTAAATGTACAAAGTATTTATAGTAGATCTTCTTGTGATAACCCAATATTATAAACTAAAAGGGTTTCCTTTTGGGAAATGACTACACAAATTATGCTATATGAATGTAATGAAATCTTATTAAACCAAGAAATGACTAAATGGACAGTCACAGCAGAAACTGGAAGACTACAATGAACTGATGCATAATGAAATGAACAGACCTAGAACAGTTTACACAATAACAGTACAGAGAAAAACAGCTTTGAAAGACTCTAGGACTTTGATCAGCCCAATTGATAAACCATGAATCCAGAAGAATAAAAATGAAACACCACTCACCTCCTGGCAGACAGGTGGTAAAAGACATTTTCAGACATGGCATCAGTGAGCATCTACTTTGTTTCCCAAAATGCTGCTATAAGTATTTTGATGCATATGAGGACTTCATTCTTGCCAATGACTTCCATGGGATATAAACATAATAGTGGAATCTATGTATCATATTGTATGAACATTTTAATCAGTTTGGTTGCATAATTCCAAAATGTTTTTTAAAGTGATTGTACTGATTCACAACCCTACCAACAATTCATTAGTGTTCTTATCTTCCTATAACCTATGTCACTCTGTAAACGTTTATTAAGCACTTGCTATGTGCTATGCTATTGCACTCAGTACTGAAGGTACAAAGAAAAGGCATAACAGTTCTTGTTCTCAAAGTGCCCACAATCTAATAAAAAGAAGCTGAAGGAGATGGGGAGCAGCAATTCTGGGTAGGGGCAAGATGGAATTCCTGCAACCTGGGTGGGAAATTATGAGCTAAATGCCTTGGAAGGAACTTGGGGGGGGGGCGGGCAACTCCCACCCTCTCCAGCCAGAGAGAGGGAGAGACCTCAATGACAGGACATGCTGAAGAGAGGTGTGAGTTTCAGAGTTCATGTTATGCAGAATGATGAGTTTTTGGAGATCATGAATAGCCAGGTAGAAAAATCATATGTATAAAATATCTTTTAGTTGCATTTTAATTTTTATATATATATATATATATATATACATATATTATATATACGTGTGTATTTTATAGTCTATATATCTTGATTTCAATATAGAATATGGGGGTAAGATGTTGGTCTAAGACTAATTATGCTAGACTCTTGTCCACTTTACCCAACAGTTTTTATCAATTAGGAGGTTCTTTCCTAAGTAATTTGTGTTCAATTTATCCAACCTTGGATTAACATGAAATTGTAGAATGAAGGTTAGGAAGAAGTGATAATGTATTTTAGGTTGTTTTGCTTATCTCAAAAAACCTTCACTCATAAAGGTGTTAATTTGAATTGCAGACTAGAAGTTTAGCATATGAGGAGGGTGATATGTTATTAGTATGTTTTGGGAAATCTTGGACAGAAGCTTGTCTCTAGTCTGATAATAATGGAGAGATCCTGTGGGTATGTATTTGTAAGTTAGGTGGAAGTAGATGGAGGATATCCAGTTAAATCAACCTGTCATGATATGTAATAAAAAAGAAATTGTACATTTAAGTCAATTTTATTTTCCTCCCTCTTTTAAAAATCAAATTGGCTAAACATTTATCAATTTTGTTAGTCTTTTCAAATAACTTGCTTTTATTTTGTTTATCAGTTCTGTATTCTTTCTGGTTTCCAATTAATTTTTCTCTTAATTTTTTTGTTTTCCTCTTGTGCGAATTTTGGGTTTGTTTATTTTTTAGACAATATAATTTAAAATATTAAAAGTTTCACTATTTTGTAATACATGTTTTTAGAGACAAAAATTCCTCTTTTTTTACTTTAGTCTCATTTTAGAAAATGTTGCTATGTTGTTTCATCACTATCATTGTCTTTCATCGAATTACTATCTCCCATTTATTCTTTGACCTGGTTCAATATTTTGTTATTAAGTCTGTAGGTCTGTGTCTTTTGCTTGAGTTCTGTTTTGATTACTGTTTTATTGTGTCTGGTTGTGTGTGTGTGTGTGTGTGTGTGTGTGTGTGTGTGTGTGTGTGTGTGTGTGTGTTTTGTCTAACAGCTGTGTTTAATATTTCTGCTTTTCACATTTATAATTTTTGTGCCTTATTATAGGTTCTATTATTGTATGGTATCATTTGATGCTGAAAAATATGTATATTCTTTAATGTTGCCATTCAGAAGACAAAAATCTTTTAACCCTAAATTTAGATACCATGCCATTTGATGCAAATATGTTTAATATTGATATTTGTTCATTGTCTATGGTCCCATTAATCATAATGTAATTGCCTTGTTTATCCCTTCTGATAGTTTGAATGTTTTTTATTTATTCTTATAGCATGATTGTAACTCCTTTTTTTGAATCATTTGATTATTCCACTCCCAATTTTGATTTTTTTTTTAGATGTAATTTTTCTCTAAGCAACAGATTGTTAAGTTTTGAGGGGTTTAAAATCTATTTTGCTGCTTTTTATTTTATCAAGATCATGTTATGTTCATATTTGTGTGGATTTGGGGGGTACTTTTAAATAAGTTTCTAATCATTATAAAGAAATACTTTGTCCCTGTTCTTTGTTGTTGGATTTGTTGTTGTTTTGTATTTTTATGCTGTTCTATTTCTACTCTTTCTCCTTTTTGCTACTCTTTAGTTTTGGAATTTTACTTAAATTATTGATTTCTATCTTTAGTTTTTAAGTTATGTGATTAATGTGACATCATCCCCTCTTTTTTTAAATTTTTTTGGGGGGCAGGGCAATGAGGGTTAAGTGACTTGCCCATGGTCACACAGCTAGTGTCAAGTGTCTGAGGCCGTATTTGGACTCAGGTCCTCCTGAATCCAGGGCCAGTGTTTTATGCACTGTGCCACCTAGCTGCCCCCACCCTTCTCTTTTTAATCTCGTTTTCTTTTTTCTTTACTTTGTTCTCTTTATAATTCTCTTTTCTTATAGTCTAATTCTGAAATTTTATTCTTTGTTTTATGGACTATGGCATATTTATTGGGGGGGTTTTATTCTTTCTATGCTCCTCATGGAGTTAAAGCTTCTGAAATAATGGGTTTGAATTACATTTTCTAACAATTTTTCTGTTATTACACTTTATATCTTCTCCCAGCATCCTTTTGTTTCCTTTTTCTTTGTCTTACTATTAGAAATATCAATTAATTTTATAAATATAATTAATTTTGGACAGAAGTAGCATGGTGTGGTGGGATTTGCCTTGTGTCCCAAATCCATTCCTCCTCCTGGACCTCCACATAATCATTCTCCTTCCCAAAGACCATGCTTTCTCATCTCTTATGCTCTGCCTTATATCTACCCCCTTCTGTTTGCCAGCTGCTTCTAGGAGCTCCCACATCCCTTCTCTGCCATAACTTCTGAATGTGGGCTTTCCCCTTATGCATTTAGTGCTATTGTCTATCCTTAGCCCCTAGAGATTCTTTTCTGGGTTTTCTAGATACTGTTTTCTTCTACTTCTCCTTCCTACCTCATTTTTTCAGTCTCCTTTGCTGATTCATCAGCCATGTTAAGCCCACTAAATCTGAGTATACCCTCAAGTTTTTGTCCTAGGCCCCTTCCTCTCTTCTTTTTATACATTTCTCATTGTGAGAATTCTATATCCAATTCTAATGTTTTTTCCTGAGCTCGTCCCCCATTACTATCTGCCTATTGGCCTTTTCAAATTGTCCCAGAGACCTTAAACCCACAATATCCAGTGAGACATCTCAAACTAGAAATTAAAAAAAAAAACAACCTTTAAACTCATTGTATCCGATTTTTCTCCCCCAGCTCATCCCACCTCCATATTTCTCTTTTTCAGTAAAGGATATCACCGTCTTTATAATATCCCAGGTTTATAATCTCCTTTACTCCTGATTCTCATTCCACATATCCAGTCTATGAGCAAATCTTGTCTTTCTTTTCTATCTTTATAATTTCTCCTCTGTACTTGTGCTACCACTCTAATTCATGACTTTCATCACCTTTTGTGTGAACTACTTTAATAGCTTTCTAATTGATCTTCCTGACTGAAACCTCCCCTCAATCCAGCTTTTACTTGGATCCATGCTTCAAAAAACTGTCAAGGTAATTTTGCTAAAGCATGGATCTGATCATTTCAGACCTTCTCTGCTGCACCTCTACCCCAATCAGTAATCTCAAGTGGGATATATCTGTGGTCTGTGTGTCTTGAATATTAAACCCTTATCAAATATATTTGATTGATTTTCACCCCTTCTTAATACAGATTTTCAATTTCATGTAATCAGTTAGCTATTTTATCTTCTGTAATTGATTCTATCCCTTGTTTGGTTAAGAATTCATCCTTTACCCAAAGCTATGAAAAAATATGATCTACTTCTAATGTTTTATAGTATGATCTTTTAGTATTCGGTTCACATATCAATTTTGAATTTATTGTGGACTATGGTGTAACTAATGATATTTTAATTGCTAAATCTAATGGCCTTTTCTCAACCCTCATCCTTTTTGACCTGAATACTCTCTGCTCTGTTTTCATGATACTGCTTTCTCTTCATTCTTTTTTTTTTTCTTGTCTGCTTCTCTAGTTCTTTTGCTGGATCTTCATTTCTGTTCAACCCCTTAACTGTGTATACCCTTAGGCTATGTCTTGGATGCTCATCTCTTTATGCTATCCCAGGAATTCTCAACTATTTTTGCGTTATTGGTCTTTTTTTGATAGTGTGGTGAAGCCACGGATCCCATCTTAGAATATTTTAAAATTCATTAAATAAAATGTCTAGCATTACAAAGGATACCATTTTTATTGAAATACAGTTATTCTGTTTTAAAAAACACGTTCATGGACCCTTTTCCCTGTCACTTAGGTCAACAACTCCCATGGGTTTAATTTTCATCTCTACAAATGACTCTCAGATCAGCATATCCCATCTGTCTCTCTTCTTGGCTCTGTTCATGCATCATCAGCTGCTTATTGGACATTTCAAACTGAATTTCCCACAATGCATCTCAAATTGAATTCTTTATCTTTTCTCCTGAACCTACCTCTCTTACAAATTTCCCTATTTTTGTTGAGGGCAATACTATCCATCCAATTATCCAGGTTTACAACTTTGTCTTCCCTAACTCTTCTTCCTTTCCTCACATATCCTTTCAGTCATAGGTTCTTGTTCTTAATAATTTGTCATATCCTTGACTCCCAACTCAGAGCCTAACCCTAGTTTAGACCCTCATCACCATTTGCCTGCATTATTTCCATAGCCTCCTAATTGGTCTCTCTGCCTCAAGTCTTTCCCCACACCAACTTACCCCTTACATAGCTACCAAATTTACCAGACACATCATAAGTTTGACCATATTTATTCTGTGAATCCCAATGGCATCTTACTGACTTTAAGGTCAAATATAAATATATCTGTTCAACATTTAAAGCACTTCACTATGTGGCCTTATCGTACTTTACTTTTACATTTGTCCCCATCACACCAAATTTTCTATTTTGTTTTTTCTCACAGATGGCATTTCATCTACCTGCCTTCTAATTGGTTATCTATCTCTTGTGCCTGGAATGCACTCTCCCCTCTACACTTCCTTTGGAATCTCTGGCTTTTTTCAAGATTTAGTCAAGCACTACCTTCTTTTTTTTTTCTTTTAATTTTCTTTTCTTTCTTTCTTTTTTTTTTTGTGGGGCAATGAAGGTTAAGTGACTTGCCTAGGGTCACACAGCTATTAAGTGTCAAGTGTCTGAGGTAAGATTTGAACTCAGGCCCTCCTGAATCCAGGGCCCATGCTTTATCCACTGCACCACCTAGCTGCCCCTCAAGCACTACCTTCTAAAAAAATCTTTCCTGACCCTATCAGCTACTGGTTCTTTCCTCTCCTCACACCCTACACTCCACCCAAGGCAATGTAATTCAAATTCTGCCTTAAATACATATAGGCAAATAATCCTGGCCAACTCAATTTATGACTTTGAGGTTTAGTTTCTTTAATTGTAATTAATTTGGATGTATTTAAAGCACCTTTTAAATCTTAAAAATGACTTAGGAATATTACCTGTTGTTCTTTTGTATGTATCTTTGTATTTATTGTTTCTTTTCTTAGAATAAAACCTCTTTGTGGTCGGGTAATATTTCACTTTTTTCTTTGTATGGAATACCTGGCAGTTAGGGACTTAAAAAAACACTTGTTGATTAATTAATTGATCCAGTACTTTGAAGTTAGCAAAGCTTTTTTCTCACAGCAACCCAGTTAAGCCATTGCACATATTATTGATCCCCAGAGCTAAGCATTAAGATTCGGATAAATTGTCTTTAGTCACACAGAAAATATCAGAAAAATAATTTAGACAAATAGTTAGACAAAATAGTTAACCCTGGAATCAGGAAGACTTGCATTCAGATCCAGCCTCAGACACTTATTAGCTGTTTGACCCTGGGCAAGTCATCTAACCCCTCTCAGCCTCGGTTTCTCAACTGTAAAATGGGATAATAATAACACCTATCTCTCAGGGTTGTTGTGAGGATTAAATATGATATTTTTGTAAATTGCTGTTTATAATGTTGTTGCTTAGTCATTTTATGTCCAACTCTTTGTGACCCTATTTGGGGTTTTCTTGGCAGAGGTATTGGAGTGGTTTGCCATTTCCTTATCCATCTCATTTTACAGATGAGGAAACTGAGGAAACAGGGTTAAGTGGCATGCCTAGACTCATACAGATGGTAGGTGTCTGAGGGCAGATTTTGAACTCAGGAAGAGGAGTCTTTCTGACTCCAGGACTGGCATTCCATTGTGCCACTATTATTCCCGAAACCAGGTGTCCTATGTTCAAGTCATTTCATAGTATTTAGGACAAAAATCAGATAAACATCTCTGCAATGTCAACTCTAAAGAGTTTTTGAATCACTAGTATGACAAATAAAGTGAATAGATGCATTTGAATAAAAAGTATCACTTTTGAAGTTAGGGTCTGTTCCTCTTTTAAAAAAAAATGCCTAGAGGCAGTATTCTCTGTTTTTGTCTATTGGATTTGAAATGTCTTTCCTACTCATAAGCTTTCTACTTCCACTTATTTTTTTCTGATAAGTCTAAAGTTTACTGCCCACCTTATATGTAATTTCACAAAAAAATTTAAGCATCTTGAAATGCTTAACAGTAAAGAAATAGTTAAAGTGTATTACAATGATTAAATGGCATTTTATAAAACATGTAAGATGGAAAGAGTGAATAAACATTTATATGGTTCCTACTACATGCTAGGCACTATGATTTACAAATATTATCTCATTCATCGCCACAACAACCCTGACTCTTGGCATAGATAGTATAATAATAACCTTGGACAGATCTAACAGATAAAAAAGGAAATATAGAACTGAATACATTGTTTGAGAAACTAGATCTAAAAGACTTATAGAGTCTTATACCTCTGAGCATCCATCATATGTAACTTTCACAAATATTGACCATATATTAGGGCACAGAGATGTTGCAGATAAATGTAAAAAGGTAGAAATAGTAAATACATCTTTTATAGTGCATAATTCAATAAATAGTAATCAGTTCGGGTAGCACAAACAAAATAATAATATTAACAACAGCTAACATTTTATATGACACTTACAATGTGCTACGCATTATACTAAGTACTTTATAATTATTATCTCATTTGATCCTCGCAACAACCACAGGAGATAACTGCAATAATTTCCCTCATTTTACAGATGAGGCAGAGTTAGTTAAGTGACTTACCCTGGTTCATCTGAGTACTCAGGTCTTCCTGATTCAGGCAAGGGGATCTATTCCCAGTACCACCTGCCTGCCCAAAAAGACACTATCTCAAATGGAAACAGCAATGACATATTAAAGAATTAGCAGTCAAATAACAAATAATAGAAACTATTTCCCTCTTAATTTTTTTCTTTTTTCTAGTGTGTATTGGGGGGGGGGTTACCTTTGAATTATATTAGGGTCATTAAATTAACCATTAAAGCCTCATTTAAAATCAAAATAGTTGTTTTATGTGAGGTTCACTGGGTAGAATTTGAAGTATTGAAAATATTTGCATAAATAGAAAATAGAACTAATCTTGTTAATGTTTTTGGGTTATTTTATGTGCAGTTCAGTATTTAAATTTGACCCCATTACCAGACTGTAATTATGATAAAGTAATTTAATAGATCTGAAGATCATTTATGTTCAACTCTCTTAATACCTATATAAATAAGGCTTTTTACTTAACCAAAAAATCTTTTTTAAGAAAAAAAAAAGAAGAGTTTTTTTGTTTTTTGGTTTTTTTTTTTTAGCAGTAAGGTCAAGATAGAAGAAAACACTGCCCTCCCCCATTTGTTAGTTATTAACATACTTAACTAAGATAATGTAATCCAAAGGTGAAAAAAATTGTAATGGGGGGGCGGGGCAATGGGGGTTAAGTGACTTGCCCAGGGTCATACAGCTAGTATGTATCAAGTGTCTGAGGCCGGATTTGAATTCAGATACTCCTGAATCCAGGGCCGGTGCTTTATCCACTGTGCCACCTACCCCCCCCCTCAAAAAAAAATGTAATTTAAGGTAAAGTGAAAGACCCTAATTTAGCTAAAAGTAGATGATATCGTTTATATTTAAGAAATGATTTTATCTATGCCTCTTCTTTTTTTTTCTTTTTTTTTTTTTTACTGAGGCAATTGGGGTTAAGTGACTTGCGCAGGGTCACACAGCTAGTAAGTGTTAAGTGTCTGAGGCCAGCTTTGAACTCAGGTCCTCCTAACTCCAAGGCCGGTGCTCTATCCACTGCGCCACCTAGCTGCCCTATCTATGCCTCTTCTAATGACCAAACCAGAAACATTTCGTTTTGGGTGGATTTTTTTCCATGTGACCATATTGCAAATGAATGATGTCTTTCACACCATTGTTTCTCTGATCCTACTTTCCTAATTTCCACTTGCCCATAATTATTGCAGCAGCCTCCCAAAGTGCATGCTAGTGTCTTGCCCTCCAAAGAGTGCTTTATATCTGCTTTGTATGTATGTATGTATGACCTTTATATGTACATGTTGTCTTTCCTGTTAGAATGTAAACTCCTTGAGCACAAAAACCACTTTGTGCCTGGCACATATTGTAATAGGCACTTAATAAATATTTGATTGATTTATTGATTGGGTTGTCACTTAGGCAAAACCAAGGCAAATTAGTTTTAAATAGATTTGATGTTTAAAATCTAGGGATATGCTTTGCTTCTAATGTAATTAGGACCTAAGTTATGGATAAGTTATGGGGACTTAATTTGTTTTTCAGTCCTAAATAATCTTCAGTTATTTACTTTAAATCATGAGAGCTTTGTGTGAGTGACGTTGTTTTAATGCCATTTATTTTCTTCTTGCTATTTAACTCTTACCTTGTTCTATTTCTTTGGGATATTATTTGTTTCCTGACACTTGTGCTAAACTTGTTTTAGCAAATATGTTTTAGCACTGATTTACTTAACATTGTCCTTGAGATTTGCCTCAGTGGCTCTCTGGGTGTGACTAAGAAGACTGGTATATTTAACTATTAATATCTACAGAGACGACTGCTTTTTATTTATTACAGTTTTAGTTGTATTTCAGTTCAATTTCACAAGTATTTCTTGAACACTTATTATTGCTTAGCACCTGTTGCCTAGCTGTAGTGCCTGACTGAATCTAACAATTTTACTGGTGGCCTGTCTGAAACCTTTTTCTAAAAAAGAGACACCCTATTCCTGATTGCCATAAACCAATCTGCTCTGCCTGCTGCTTTCTTTGTCCTATGAATTTATACCTAAGTCCTGTTATTTGGGGTTGTGATTCACTGTGCTTTGGAAGTTTTTCTGCCTCCTATGCATGTTCCACCTTAAGTCTACCATACTAGAATTGGCTTGGTTATTCGGTTGTTACTTATAGTGTTACATAATTGAGTTGGATTAAGTACAGTTTCAGTGATGGTGTTTTGTTTTTCCTAGCATTGATTATTGCTGGTCTTGTTAAGTGTTAATATTGTTTGCCTTCATTTTTAGGAGTTGTCTGGTATAGTAGTAAAATTGTTAGGCTATTGCTGGGAAGATGATCTTCTAGGGTCAGCACTTCAATTTATTGAGTACTTACTACTAAGTAAAAAGAGAACCTCAAAGAATTACAAGGTTATAGGCTTTCACTTAGTTCCACTAAGGCTCACCGAAACTGAATGATTTGCCCAAGATCATATATAGGTATCTTTGAACTTAGCTCCTCTAACTGCGAATACAAGGCTTTTTCCATCTTATCACATAACTGTCCTGTTTATATGTTTAATGATACATTTGGACTAAGTGATCACCAACTTTTCTTCTGGTTCTAAAATCTTATAAGTTAGGCATGGCATCAGTGGTAGGTCTCACAACCCTATAGAGAATTCTGTGACCTTTTTGAAATGTGTACCCCAATCAGTGGGAAAATTTTAAATATGCACTCCTAGTCTATGTGTATTTATTTATAAAATATATACATGTGTAATGAGTAGTATCTCAGGAAGCAATGGAGGGTAAAGCCAGTTGAAAGGAATGAAAAATGGCTTTTGCCCAGATTTCAACATGCATTTGGATGGACCTTCTTTAGGGCTTGTCCAACAGTATGCATAGATAAGAATGTGTAGTGAGTAGGATCTAGGATTGAACTGGAAGAAGAGAGTAGTGGTTTGGATTGCTTTTGGATGCAAAGGTTTCTTAATCACTTTAGTCTTCCTTATCATTGTACTAGTGTTGCTCTAGTACAGGGAAACATAGAATACATCAGTGTCTGAAGAATTAAAAATGAATATTGCACAGAGGAAACTAGAGAGGTACATGGTCGATGTGAGCAGCTGCAACATGTGGCCAGTGAGGTACTAAAAAATCAGAGTGTAAAAAGTTATTAAAAAATTGTATGTCTGAATATGCAGCGGTCATGTAACTCACCTGTGGATAGCCAAAGTGCTTTACTAGTACCATCCCAATGTCAAGAGAAAGAAAGTTTCTAGCAAATTGAGTGGGCTTCCTATGCCAAAATTCTGTGAGAATGTGTACAAAAATCTCACAGGGCAGACAGGCAGACAGGAGTATGTTATTATCTGCATCATTGGAAGGACACCCCATTCACTCCACCCCCCACCACCAAATTGATGAGGTCATCCATAGATCCACTTTTATTACAGAAGCTGCCATGCCACTATATTATATACATTATTTTAAATGCACAAAAGAAATTTCAAAATAATGAAATGTAAATAAATTTGTTAAAATGTTTTTTAAAATAACTATACAAGGTAGAACAATGTGATTTGAATGTACATCCTTTTTTTGTGTTTGGTTTAATTCCTGTTGTTTTTCTGCATAGATATTAATCCTTCACAGTACAAAAAGCAAAAAGTTCATTGTTTCTGATCTTTACTGAGTAGCTAGTTTTCAGTTATAAGATATTCCTCCATCTTTTTGTGTTTCTACTTAGTGGGTGGTGTTATACCCTAAATTTCTTATTCAGCTTTGTATATATTAGTTGTGTTTTTCTTTAAGTGGAGAAACAAGAAAGCCAGTTTGACTTGTACTGTTGACTGAGGAAGGAGAATAATTTATTTTAAGGCTTGGGACAGGCTGTGGATTTAATGCCTAAAGAACAGCTTATATTTTATACCAGTAATCTAGTAGGGACCCATTGGTGTCTATTGAAGGGAAATGGTGGGTGACATGGTCAGACCTACACATAAGGAAAGTGACTTTGGTAGGTATCTAAAAGATGAATTAGGAGAGAAGAGTTTTGAGGAAGATAGAGAAGCTGTTGTCTAAGCAAGAGATCATGAGCACCTAGACTAGGGGATGGTTGCTATGTGGGTGGACAGGAGACAAGATAGAAGAGGTTTGGTGGTGGTAGAAATAACAAGATTTGAACTAAATGTATATCTGAGGTATGGGAAATTGAGGAGTTAAAGAAAATACAAAGGCTGGGAACCTTAACAGTAATGCGGGGGAGAAAAGATAATGTAATGAGATTTGCAATACAGATTGCAACCCATCTATAGAACCATAAATTTAGAGGTTAGATATACCTTAGAGGCCATCAAATCCAGTCGCCTCATTTTACAGATGAGAAACTGAGAGGTTAAGTGACTTTTTCAGGATCACACAGCTAGTATAATGTCTGAAGCAATATTTGAGCTCATATCTGCTTGTCTTGTATTACTTTGTCCCATTCAAAAAGAAAAGGGTGGGGAGGCAGGGGGGAGTTTACTAATCATTCCCTGTCCCTAGAATTCCTGCAAAAGCCTCAAAGTTTATTAGAGAGTAAGGAGGAATTCTCCTAGTAGCATTTGCGCAGCTGCTCTTGTGGATACCTGACTAGATTCTACATATCATGGGGGGTGTTGGAAGAAGGTTGGGAGTTTTAACAATCGCGGAGTATCAAGGGGATGAGTGGAAAGCAGCTGTTGTTGGGAAAGAAAACCCTAACCCCAATTGCTTATCAAGGGGAGGGCAGAATGATGCCTATCTCCCTGCTCCAATTTATTGGTCATATACTCCTTGGAGTTAGGCCAGGACCTTTTCTTTTCTTTTTTCTTTCTTTCTTTCTTTCTCTCTCTCTCTCTCTTTTTCTCTCTTTCTTCCTTTCTTCCTTCCTTTCTTTCTTTCTTTCTTTCCTTTTTTTTTGGTTGGGGCAGTGAGGGTTAAGTGACTTGCCCAGAGTCACACAGCTAGTAAGTGTCAAGCGGCTGAGGCCAGATGTGAACTCAGGTCCTCCTGAATCCAGGGCCAGTGCTTTATTCACTGCTCCACCTAGCTGCCCCCCCCCCTTTTCTTTTCATCTTGTTGGGATAAAGACCTTGTAGTGATATTGCTGGATCAAAGGGTAGGCACAGTTTTATAGCTCTTTGGACAAATTGCTCTCCCAAATCATTTCATAAGTCCAGTAGTACATTAGTGTCTTAATTTTTCCACATCCTTCCAACATTTGTTATTTTCCATTTCTGTCATATTAACCAATCTGATAGGTGTGATATGATGTCTTAGAGTGGTTTTAATTTGCATTTCCCTAATCAATAGTGATTTAGAGCATTTTTCATCACTATAAAAAGCTTTGATTACTTCTTCTGAAAACTGCCTATTCGTATCATGCTTTGACCATTTATTAATTAGGGAATGACTTATATTCTTTTAAATTTGACTCAGTCCTCCACATACTAGAGAAATGAGGCTCCCATCAGAGAAACTTGCTGCAAAAATCCCCTCCTAGTTTCCTGCTTTCTCTCCAATCCCATTGCACTGGTTTTATCCCTGCAAAAATTCAGCAACTTAATGCAATCAAAACCACTCATTCCATACCCATTTTTGGTCACAAACTCCACCCCCACTCATAGGTTCAACAAAGTATTCCATGCTTCTCTAATTTGCCCATGACACCCACCCCTCCCCGCCATCTCCATATAATGTACCCTTTTTGATCCCACCCTGGCATGGTGTGAGATGCTGGTCCATAACCAGTCACTGCCAAATCACCCTCTGGTCCCTGTAACAGTCCCTATAATACAGTGAGTTCCAGCATCAAAAGCCTGGATCCCTCCAACAATTAACTACCTTTGTCTTATACTTCTGCACATTGTGTACCCAATCCATTTGAGCAATTCACTACTTCACCTCTTAGGCAGTACCAAACTGGCTCAGTGACCACTGTCTTACAGTGAGATCTAGCATTTCTAGGCCACCTTCTTTCATATTTTTCTCATTGAGTCCTTTGATATTCTTGATTTTTATATTTATAGTTGAATTTTATTATTTTTTTCTATTTCTGTAAAAAATAATTTTGGGTGGTTTGATTGGTATGGCACTGAATAAGTAAATTAGAGAGAATTGTCATTTTTATTATATTGGCTCAGCGACCCATGAGCAATTAATAGTTTTCCAGTTGTTTAGATCTGGCTTCATTGTGTGAAAAGTGTTTTGCAATTGTTTTCATATTGTTCCTGGGTTTGTCTTGGTAGGTAAACTCCCAAGTATTTTATATTGTCTGCAGTCCTTTAAAGTGGAATTTCTCTTTCTAGCTCTTGCTGCTGGACTTTGTTGGTACTATAATGGAAATGCTGATGATTTGTGTGGGTTTATTTTATATTCTGCAACTTTGTTGAATAGTGGTGTTGATGGACATCCTTGCTTTACCCCTGATCTTATTGGGAAGGCTTCTATCTTATTCTCATTATGGATAGTATTTGCTGATGGTTTTAGATAGATACTACTTAATATTTTAAGGAACACTCCATTTATTCTTATGCTTTCTAGAGTTTTTGATAGAAATGAATATTGTATTTTTTTTTGTTTGGTTGGTTTTGGCAGGGCAATGAGGGTTAAGTGACTTGCCCAGGGCCACACAGCTAGTAAGTGTCAAGTGTTTGAGGCCGAATTTGAACTCAGGTCCTCCTGAAACCAGGGCCAGTGCTTTATCCACTGTGCCACCTAGCTGCCCTTGAATGTTGTATTTTGTCAAAAGCTTTTTCTGCATCTATTGAGATAATCATATTTTTATTGGCTTTGTTATTGATATTGTCAGTTGTGCTGATAATTTTCCTAATATTGAGCCAGCTCTGCATTCCTGGTATAAATCTCACCTCATCATAGTGTATGATTTTTGTAATATATTGCTGAAATCTCCTTGCTGCTGGCATTTTATTTAAATTGTTGTATCAATATTCATTAGGGAAATTTGTCTATAGTTTTCTTTCTCTGTTTTAGGTCTTCCCAGTTTAGGTATCAGCACCATATTTGTGTCTTAGAAGAAATTTGACAGGACTCCTTTACCTATTTTTCCAAACAGTTGTATTGTGTTCTACCTCAAATGTTTGGTAGAATTCACTTTTAAATCCGTCTGATCCTGAGGATGTGTTTTTTTAAGGGAGCTCATTTATGGCTTGTTCAATTCTTTTTATACGATAGGGTTATTTAAATATTCTATTTCCTGATCTGCTAACCTGGGCAATTTATATTTCTGTATCTGTAATTTAATCTTAGAAAATTCTCTGAGATCATCCAGAATTTAGCATATGGTCATATAAGTAGTATTTATCAGAGATATGACTTGAATCCAAAACTTTATTGAATGCAGTGTCAGCCCTTTACACACTATATACTGTGCTAACTTCTCATCTATTTTATTTCTTCTGTCTTTAGGCCTTCTATACCACACCTGAGCTCTTTCATTCTTTTCGTCTCATAACCTTTTTACCTCATCTCCTGTTGTTTCCTGCGTTATGCTAGTCTCTGATGAAGTAGCCCTTTTCCTTGCCAAGGCCAACGCCCTATGCACACTTCTGTTCATACCTTTCCCAGCAGATTGCCCTCTCATTCATCTTCTCTCTTTCCCTGATCTTCAGTTTCTCCCTATGTACTGGCCCCTTTCTGTGTTATCTACAAATCAGCTGTCTCTTATCCTTAAAAATAGCCTGACAATACTCTACCATCCCCCAAATGCTGTTTTCCTATATTTCTCTTCAATTTTTCCATCAAATTCCTGGAAAAAAGTTGTTTATGCTACCATTTCATTTCAGTCACTTTTCAGTCTTTTGTAGTCTCTCTTCTGACTTCATCATCCAAAAGTATTGCTCTCTCTAGGGCTACCCATGAATCCTCATCCTTTTTCACCTTTCTATATTGTTTGTCACTTTTGACCACCCTCTCCTCCTGGATTCTCTTTCTTCTCTGGGTTTGTGTGGCACTACTTTGTTGATTGTCTTCCTACCTAGCTGACTGCTTCTTCTCAAACTCCTTTGCTGGAACATTATTCATATAATTCTTCCCAGCTGGCAGTTTGTCATTTGTGCGCCCTAGAGTTCTGTCCTGGGCCTCCCTGAACTATCAGTTGGTGATTTCATCAGATCCTATTGATTTATTTCTATATAGATGACTCCTGGCTCTATCTAACCAGCCTTAGTCTTGTTTCTGAGTCCCAGTCATTTATCAACAACTGCCTCTTAGAACATTCAAACTTACTGTCCTGGGGACAGCAAACTTAAATCTGTCCAAAATGAAATTTTTTTATCTTTCCTCAAAATCCACTCCTTTTCCATACTGTCAAGGGCACTCCCAACCTCCCATTCACCAGGTTTCATATCTTCATTGTCATCTTCCCTCCCACTCACCCTATATCCAATCAGTTGATAAATCTTGACATTTCTGCCTCCATGACATATCTTGAATCTGCCCATTTTTCTCCACTCACAAAGCCACTATCTTCGTCCAGGTCTTAATCACCTTTCACTGAGACCACTTACAGTGGTCTCCTATTTGGTCTCCTTGCCTTATATCTCTCCCAAAGTAGACGATCCACCTTTTACATATTTGCTAAAATTGTTTTCCTAAAGTGAGAATGTGACTATGTCACTTCCCTATTCAGTAAGCTCCAGTGACACTCTAGTTACCACTATGATTAAATATAAACTATTTGATATTTAAATTCCTTCACAGCCTAGCCCATTACCTATCTTTTCTAGCCTTATCTACATATTACTCCCCTTTACACTCTGTACCACCAGCTAAAAAGGACTCAAGTGCCATCTTCTACATGAAGCCCTTTTTTTATCCTCTCAATTATAAGTACCTTCCCTAAAATTAATTAGCTTTTATCTATTTTGACATACTTGGTTTTCTCTTTTGGGTCCCAGTGGTAGATTGTAAACTCCCCAAGGGAAAATTGTAAGCTCTCTCATGGAGAGAAATGGACAGATTGCTCACTTTTTGTCTTTGTAGCACCAGCTCCTAGCACATGAAGAATAAATGCTTGTTGATTAATTGATAACAATAGTTGGCTCTGTGTAGGCCCTGTACTATGTTAGAGAAATCGCGTGGTAGAGTGGAAAGAACATTGTATTTATGGTAAGAGGATCTCGTTTTGATTCTTCCTAGTGCCTTTCCTTAATACCTTTGTGACCTTAGCCAAATCATTTCACCTTTCCAGTCCTTAGTTTCCTCATCTGTAAATTGAGAGGGTTTGGACTAGTTGATGAGTGAGTCCCTTCTAGTTCTAAATCTGTAGTCCTCTGAAGGATTTCTCTAGTTTAATTTTTATGATCCTGTGACTTTATGTACATTCTTGACTGCCTACAGGTTTGACTACTTTGGGCCATAAAGGAAACTAATTGTAGATATTTTCATGTCCAAAGCATTTATTAGTCAAGGATTTATTAGTCAGGTATTTGGTGAATGCCTCCTCTGTTGCAGGATTTGTCAGAGGCAGCTAGGTAGCACAATGGGTAGAGCAGTTGGCCTGGAGTCAGGAATACCTGAGTTCAAATACTGTCTTAGACACACACTAGCTGGTTGATCCTGAGACAATGTCTTACCCCCTATTTGTTTCTGTTCCCTCAACCACAAAATGGGGTTAATAATAGTACCCACCTCATAAGGTTGTTATGAGGATCCATTTGTAAAGTGTTTAGCACTATGTAAATGCTTATTCCTTTTACCACCCCCACCTTCCTTATTAGGCCCTTGAAATATAAAGCACATACCAAGCTCAAGATATGATGCTAGGTACTGAGGATATAAAGTCAAATCAGACAATCCCCTTAAAGAGCTTACATTCTACTACATGTCTTCTTGTCTCTATACTTCCATAACAAGTTTTCGACAATGAGCAACCTTTGGAATTTATTAGAGACTTTTGGTGGTGTTCATAACCTGTTGAGTTCAAAGAATTTCCAGATTTCTCTAAATATATTCTGATCTTTGTTGGTTGTTGGTATCTAAAAGAGATTGATTAAAGAAAGACCTATTGTACAATTTGGCTCCAACCCAGACCAGATCAAGTAAACCTTAGCATGTTGGTGTGATTTTTGGTACAGCTAAATGTTGTAGCCTCCAGAACCTGATTGTTCTCCCCTCAAGCTATTATCATATATCTGACCTCCCTTTCTTAGTCACACTGATTTAATTTTTTTTAAAAGGCAGTCTCCATGTTTTGCTTTTACTTCCTGTGATTAACTTTTCAATTCTTTATGAAAATCTGACTTAATTGCCAAATAGGATGATTTTTTCCTCAGTTGCCATTCTTCTTAATCTCTCTTCATTTAACACTATTGACTAGCCTCTCCTTCTGAATAGTCGAATTCTCCTCATATTTTAATATTCAAGACTGTAACTCTGAGTTTTCATGATAATACTTTCTTCTCATTCTATCTCTCTGACCCTTTCTTCTCAGTCTTTGTTGGCTTATCATCCATGTCACTTCTACTTATGCCCCTACCTATAGGTGTTCACTTAAGGTTGTGTGTTGGGTGCTCTTTTCTATACTATTTGTAATCTAGGTATTAATCAACTTTTTAAGTACAGATCTGACCTTGTAGCTCTCCTACCCATGCAACTCCAATGGGTCCCTGTCAATCAATCTATGATTAAAATACTTTCCCTGAAATTTAAAGCCCTTTTCAACCTGATACCATTATATCTTTGCAGCATTAGTGTGCTTTTACTACTCTTAGAGTATTCTGTGTTCCCACCACTCTGTTCCTCATACTCCATCTCCCATCTCTATGCCTTTGCATTAGCCATCCATTTATGCCTGGAATGCTCTCTTTCTTTACCTCTATCTAACAGAATCTCTCACTTTCCGATCTTGTACATGAAGCCTTTCCTGATGCTTCGACCTCCTAATGCCATCCCTCTTTAACTACTTTATTTATCTTGTTTTTATTTGTATTTATTTTAACATATACACTCTTCCCCCCAATAGAATGTAAGCTTCTTTAGAGTAAGATTGTTTCATTCTTCTTGTATTTGTATTCTCATGCACTGGATAGAATATAAGCCCTAGAGTCAGTTGTGTGACTTTGGGTAAGTCACTTAGCTACTATCTATATAAAATGGGGATAATACCAGTACCTACTTTCTAGAGTTACTGTGAAGATAAAATAATTGCAAAGCACTTTGTGAACCTTAAAGGAGCATATAAATGTTATTATATTAAATGATATCATGATTAGATGAATAGACTATTTTGATACTAATTTCCCTGCATTTTTCTTCTACCTGTTTTAAAATAAAGTGATCCAATTTCTATTCTTCATTGTTTGGTGGCAGTTGATATCACTATAATAATAGGTGACATTTGTATTTCCCCTTCCTATACAAAGCACTGCATGTCAGTTGTTTAAAAATAATAACAATCTCCCATTTGTGTATGATTCGATTTTTTTCCCCCTAATGCAAGTAACCCGTTGAGGCGGGTTATAGAAATGTTATGATCTCAATTTATTGGGAAGGAGATAGGACCAGCGATGCTAAGTGATTGTCACAGGCTGTAGCCAGAATTCAAATGTGTTGCCTTTCTGTTAATAAAGAATTTTGGCTAATGTTAGTTATCTACTAAAATGTAAGCTTCGATTTCATAGAATAATAGCATTTAAATTGTAAAGGAACCATAAGGGACATGATCCCTTATTTTTCATATGAGTCAAAATCCTTGTCCAAGGTCACACAATTCCAAGCAGTTACTTTAACTTCCCTACCCTTGCCCTTCAGTTTCCTTCTCTGTAAAGTAAGGAGACAGGAGGAAGAAATGTCCTGTGGACTAGATGATCACTCAGGTTTCATTCAGCTTTGATTTTTCAGTTATAGTCATTGAAAGTGTGCCCTCTTGTGGATTACTTGCATTTTTAGTAAAGGCAGTGACAATAAAGGACATGACTTTTTTTTAAAAAACATTCAGATAAAAATCAACTTTGAATCATCAAATTTCATGTGACTTGATTTTGAGTTCAAAATCTTAATGTTATATTTCTATAAAACTCAAAGGATAATTATTTTTTAAAAGTAGCCAGTGAATCTCATGTTGTAGTTAACAAGAGAAAAAAACAAGTTTGATGAGTTTCTGGAGCTAACTGTCTTAGTTAATGTACTATTTTAATAAAAACAAGCTAATTCCATCCAGATTATTAATACTCAGAGGTTTTGATTCTTTCAAGCAGAATCTAGAAGGAGGTACAATTGAAATTCCCACACTGCAGAAAAGATGGGGTTTAAACATGACTTGGTAAATTAGGCTGTAAGTTGGAAAGAAAATTGCCAGTCTGCATTAGTAGAGGAAGTTCCTCTTTGGGATCTCCCTATGCCATCAAATAAGTAAAGCAGAATTCATTTTAATATTTTAGAGAGTATTATTTCATTATGGCAGCTTTAAGGCCACAAATTCTATGTGGGGTTTTTTTAAATGGCAAATACTTTTTATTTGTTTCATTGATAACTGTTGAATTCTCATATTTCAAACATAAACCCCTCTTCCTCCACCCCTGCCCCTTCCTAGGGTTTGTTTGCAGTGCTGTGACCAGTCATGTCTTTAGTTTTTCCTTTTGACAAAAGGCTAAAACACTGTGTAGGTCAGACCACTGGGACTTGCTATAGGTGAGCTGAAGTAAGTGGATTTGTCTTTATACCATTTTTATCCGATCCTAGGTGCATTTAGGTGACACAGTGGATAGAGTAGTGGCCCTGAAATTGGGAGAACCGGAGTTTAGATATCACTTCATGTGTGACCCTGGGCAAGTCACTTAACCCCAGTTGCGTTAAACATCCAGGGCCATCTCCAGTCATCCTGCTATATATCTTGCCACTTGACCCATGTGGCTCATGGAGGAGAGAGTGAGGTTGGTGACCTTGTGCAGCCCTCCCTCACTTAAATCCAATTCACTGCAAGTGATATCACCCCAATGTCATGCTACTCTTTGAGAATGAACTCCTTGCCAAAAATTGAATGCACAACCTAATCTTAACATCTTTTGTCCTGCATGTCTTTTTTTGAAACCATACTTTTCTTTTTAAGAAGATAGTGAAGTAAAATCTCTGTTAAGTAAGATAGCAGTGTTATTGTATGTTCACAGATCTAGTAAGTATCTAAGGCTGCATTTGAACTCAAGTTTTCCTGACACTACATCTGGTACTCCATTCATATGCCACTTCCTGTAGTACAGCCATCTTATTGAAAGCATCCCTGAAGAACTGCCTGAAATGGAAAATTTGTAAACTGTTCTTGTGGCTGTTTAGTCACGTTTGACTTTTCATGACTTCATTTGAGGGTGTTGTTTTTTTCTTTTGGGCAAAAACACTGGAGTGGTTTGCCATTTCCTTTTCTAGTGGATTAAAGCAAACAGCTTAAGTGACTTGCCCAAGGTCACACAACTAGTGATTGAGGCTAGATTTGAACTCAGGATTTCCTGATTCCAGGCCCAAGCACACTATCCACAGAGCCATGTAACTGCCCCTTTTAAAATGTAGAAGTACCAAATTCTCTTTCAGATTTTAGGATGTTGGGGAGGTAGTATGGTACAGGTAGTTGGATTTGTAGTTTGTGGATCTAGCTTCAAATCCTGGCCCTTTTGCTATCTTCTATACCTTCAACAAATGATTTCTATTGCCTGGATCTCAGTTTCTTCATTTGCAAAAAAAGGAAGGTTGTATTAGAAGGTCTCTGAGGCCAACCCTTACATAAATGTATCCTTAATCTCATTCCCATCTTCTCAAACAGATTACATACACTTCCTAATTTTTTGTTCCCCTCTAACTGCTTCCTTCTTTAGTGTCTACAAACATGTCTACATTTCCCCCATCCATTAAATAAAAATACAGAACCCTTAATAGACCTTTATATCTCCTCCATCTTAAATATTTCCAATAGACTAAGCACCTATATTTCCTTAAACCTATTCTCATATGGAATGGCTTCTAAGTCTCAACTGCTTGGGTCACTCTTGCTTAAAAATCTTTTCTAAAGCTTCCTACCTAGAACTAAAACACAGTAAGTAAGCTGGTCTCCCCATTGAAAATTTAAATGGTCATATTAAAAGCAAATTAATAGAATTGATCAATATAAATAGCAATAATATTGGTAAAACTAGAAGTATAATTACATCATATCTTCTTCAAGTTCATTATTCTTTATACTTATGTAAACAATTCGGTATTGAAATTCCAAAACCCTAGCCTTGTATTTTTTTTTAATATAAAATGATAATCCGATCTCTTGTTGGATCATATCTCTCAGTTCTTTATCATTTTCAGGGAAAGGAGGGATGTGTGTATGTAATTGATATAAATTATTTTAAATCTGATAGAATCTTTTAAAACTTGAGTTTGCATTCATTTGCAGTTCTTTATTTCTGCCAGTAGATGGTAGGACTGGTTCTTTGAGAACAGGGAATCCAATCTGTTTTGTAAATAGAGATGATACTGCTGACACTTAAGTGGCTAGCATGTGCAGAACCTGAATAAACTAAGGGCTAGAAAGTTTTAAGTGCTCAAGTTTACACAAGTACTTAGTGGAAGAGCACCTAGTAAAACAAACCCACTTCTTTTAATATACATTTTTCTGACCTTTCTATTATGTCTCTTTTTTATCTTCTTCAAATGAGCTTTTTTTTGTTGATTTGTCTACTGTTACATTTCATTTGAAAAATTAATGGAATCACTATAAAATTTACATAGCAATAGTATGAAAGTATACTTTTCTAGTAAAATGATGTTGAATTATACATTTTTTAATTGTTACTTTGTTTTTGCTTATGATTTAGAAATTAAAACCAACTCTGATTTATCTTAGATGATAGAAGACCACATGGTTAGTTGAAATACAGGTAGTCCAGATTGATAAAGGAGTTCTGTTCCAGAAGTCCATTTACAAATTGGTTTAGAACCCATAATGTATTTTTCCATAGAAATTACAATGGTAATTAGGTTCCTAGACTGGGCTGCATTGGTCTATTTAAATCATAATGTAGTAACCCATATTGTTGCATTGTAAATAATTGAAACAATTAAAATGAATGAGAAAGTTGCCACTCTTTCTTTGATTCTTCTCTCTAGTATCCATCCACCCACCCACCTCCTAAAGGTAATATAAATTCTCCCTCCATTATTCTATGGCTACCTTATCTTGAATCTATACTCTCATCCCATGACTCATACTTACCTGTGCTTGCTCTGTGCATTTCTTCTTGCCTGAACTCTTGTCCTTAGACTGGTCTGAATCAGAGATTTTTAGAGACCATAGATGGTATTGTAGCTTGGTTTTTATTTAGAATAAGACATGAAAATGGAAGGGAAGAAAAAGGATGACCAGGGAAATTTAATCTTCATTGTGTTTGCTCCAGTCCCTCAGAACAAGGGTATGATGGACAAATGAGAATGAATTAAGTGATCAGCATCACCTGTTTCTTGCTGAGATTTATTCTTTACTGTTATCCTTTTTAATACAATGTACTGTAGCCCATTATGTATACACACATATGTGTGTTTGGTGAGGGAAGGGGGCTATGAGAAGAGAGACAGACTTGCCCTATTCCTTCAGGCATTCCTGTGCCAGAAATCACCATACTCCTATTACCGAAGGCAGAAGTAGGAGCAATGGGTTAATGTTTCAGAGGGAGATTTTGCTTCTACATAAGGGTTGTATATTCAAAATAGGAAGGAACCCTACAAGTTGTCAAATCCAACTCCCATATTTTACTAATGAGGACTCTTAACAACAACAATGAAGCAGTGAGTATTTATATAACTCTTTAATATCTCATTTTATCCTAAAAACCCTGGGAGGTAGGTTCAATTCTTTACACATAGTAGAACTACAGTGGATTCGTCCTATGTGTCGCTCTCGAAGAGTAGGTTGTCCCACTGATGTTTTCTGTGGGTTGTAGTAGACTGGATGAGACATCATCCTGTTAACTGTCACTCAGAGAACTGGCTGTGATGATAGAACCCAGGATTAGTTTTGTAGTTTCAACCTTAAAAACCTGTATTAGTGAGGAAAAGTAATTTTCCTTCCTTCAGTTAGTCAACAAAGCACTTATTGTGTGCCAGACCCAGGTCTGAGTGCTAGGGAGACAAACAGGCAAATACAAGGTCCCTGCCTTCTAGGAGCTTAAGTAGCCAACAACTTTAAAGCCTTCCTTTTTAAAAGGAATGTTTTTAGTCAACCATCAAGGTTTAGGATTTAGAGCTGCAAACGCTGTTTTTCTGTTAATGAACATTTGTACTAATTTATTCACACTTTCACCTAGCTAACTAACCTATGGCGCATGTTATAAAAATGACTTCTGACTTTGGGATAGAATGAAGCTAACCTTTCCACTGGGGGAATACTTGACCTTAGTGTACTATGTGTTCTCCAGGGAGACGCACTCCAGGCAATCCATTGGGGTGTCTAGAAAAAAAAACTAGACATAAGGAGAATAGCATAGCCAGTGAGCCACCTGTTTCTGCCCTCCTTCCCCCACCAATACTCAATGTGGGCTATACTGGACAGTTAGTCCCCAGGCAGACAGGTTATCATTTTCCTCCCATTTATTCCCTCCCCATAAACCTTAGCTACCCTATCTACCTTCCCCTGGCTTTCCTCCCCCATTATAAATCTTATAAGGTCTCTGTCCTGACAAAAAAGTTTTTTATACTGTTAATAAATAAAATAATCATTTTTAAAATGTCTCTTGTCTTCATCTGCTCTTTTGTAAATTTCCAATTTTTTATAAGCTTTATATGGTATATGATATGGTTTTAATTGATGGAAAAGAGTAACAAAGATTTATCACCATCTTTACCACTAGACCCTAAGAACTATTGGGCTTTTCCATCTGATTTGCAGCTGAAAGCTGGTATTTATCTCCCCTTCATTACAAAGTGAACCTCAGGGAAGAGCCAGGGTTTATATATATAATCTGAGAGTTATCTCCAATAGATGAAACCATAGGAACTGAGACAAAGTATAGAATGAAAGGAGAAAAGAATCCAGGACTGACCCTTTGGTTTTACCCACAATTAGGTGACATGATATGGAATGATGAGTCAGCATAGGGAGGGCAGGTGAGAATGAGAAGTTTCATGAAAACTCAGAGGAGAGAAAGTATCCAGGAGCCACAGGGTGGGTCTGCTGTGTCAAATTCAGCAGAGATCAATAAGGATGAGGAATGATAAAAGACCATCAGATTTTGCAATTAAGAGATTCTTGCAGGGGCAGCTAGGTGGTGCAGTGGATAAAGCACCGGTCCTGGATTCAGGAGGACCCGAATTCAAATCAGGCCTCAGACACTTGACTAGCTGTGTGGCACTAGGCAAGTCACTTAACCCTCTTTGCCCCATCCCCCCAAAAAAGAGATTGTTGGTAACTTTGTAGAAAAGTTTCAGTTGAACGATGAGGCTGCAAACTAGTTTATGAAAATTGGGGAATGAGAAATGAGGAAGTGAAGGAAAGAATTGTAAACATCCTTGGTTTTTTGTTGTTGTTGTTTGTTTTGTTTTGTTTTTGACATGCTTTTCTAAGGCATTGACCGAGAAAGGAAAGTAACTTGAGGAACAGGGAGTGTGTTTGTACACAGAGTTTGAAAATAGAGTGAATGCTTGAGGAAGCATACTGTTGAAGAAAAGTAGAAAGGATGGTTTCAAAAGCACATATAGAGAAGTTGGCCTTGGAAAAGAGAAGGGCCATCTAATTAATAAACATCAGGCATTCCTGTGCCAGAAATCACCATCACATCACAAGACTTTAAATAAAACATTTAACTTTGAGAATAGATTAAAACAAATTTTATATGGCTAGTGTTTATATAGCTCTTTTGCAAAGCAAAAAAGACTTTGTAGATGAGGAAACTTGAGGCCAAGAGTTTGTTACTTGACCAGGGTCACACAGCTAAGTGTCTGTGGATTTTAACCAAGACCTTCCTGGCTTCAATTCCAACACTGTCCACAATTTCAAATAATTGTATCTAGAATTAGATTTAAAACTTTGTCAGACTCCACAGCCTTTCCCTAAAAAAAAGTCACCTGTCAGTTTGGTTAATGCCAGCAGTATTACTATCAACAAGATCTGTCTAATTTGTTAATATTGGGCATTTAACAAGTTGTGGACTTTTAGCAAAGTATATAGCTACTTAGAGAATCAAAGAGAAGACAGGGATATACAGTATTCATTTTGCAAGATGCTGAGATAGTGTCATAGGTCACATTTTTGTAAATGGTAAAAGAGCCTTGATCCGTTTGGAAACTCCATCTTAGGCCATATGCCAGAAAAAGAAGCATGGTAGAAAGAACAGTGGGTTTTGAGTCAGAAGAATCAAAAGTCCTCATTTTCCTCAACAATTTCAGAAAATCTGTGTGACGGTAAAAGAGTAGGGCAATAAAAAGAAGCCCAGCTTAATGAAAGCCATAACTCTGTATTAAATGGGTTCCCGAGTGTGTTTGGATTAATATATGTATGTGTATGGATTTAAATAGGAATTTTTGCCACATGATAGATCTGATTTTTTAGTCTGTAATTTCACCTTCAGCCTGTGAAACTTGGTGCTAAGCCTAGAAAGTGTTTTTGTTTTGTCTTGTTTTGTTTTTCAAACCATCCAGGCCAAAGCTTTGATCTGAATGATGTAAAATATTTCTGCCCTTTTATTTTGTGTTGTTTTCATAGTTATACTTTTGTAGAACAAAATAATAGGTGTTGTGCCTGGAAAACTTTACCACCTTCACATCCTGCCCTCTTTCCCCAAACAACTTGAACTCTGCTCCTTATTAGCTGTTTGACCTTTAGCAAATCAATCTTTGAGTCCAGTTAGTTTACTAGCATTTCTTAAGCACTTACTATGTGCCAGGCACTGTGCTAAGTTCTGTAGCAGAAAGGCAGGCCAAAAAACAGTCCCTAATATTAAGAAGTTCACAGTGATCTAATGAGGGAGAAAACATGCAAATGACTATGTACAGACAAGATATAGACAGACTAAACTGGGGGCAGTCTCTGAGGGAAGGCCCTAAGATTAAGGAATACTGTGAAAGGCTTCTCACATAAGGTGCCATTTCCTCATCTGTAAAATTTGGTGTGTGAGGAAAGTACCTTACTTTGAGTGCTCTGTGTGTATCGTTATTAGTTTATTAGTTTAAGACTATGCTTGCCCCCTTTCACAGCACAATTTTTTCCCTTTCTTTACCCCAATCCATTCCTGGCACTTTTTTCTTTTTCTTTTTTATTTTTAACACCTTTTTTTGATAATGTATAGAACGCTCTGCTCTTGCGGCCCTCGGCACCTTTACTATAAAAATGGAGATATACTTCACAATCTTTTCTCTGGGACTATTATTGGTTTTTCAGTTGATCATCTTTTCATTTACATTACTGTAATTATTGTGTATCTTTTTCTTAGACTTTTTCCGTTCAGCATCATTTCATACAGATCTCAATGTTCTTCTCAGTTCCTCAGTAATAATGACTTATTACACATTAGATTTTTTACATTCATGCACCACATTTTTTCAGGCATAACTAATTTGTAGGCAACTGTTTTGTTTAGTTATTTGTTTCCGTGAAGTGTGCTACTGTGGACATTTTGAGATGTAGGACCAGTCTTTCTTTTTTTCCTAGACCTCATTGGGGTCTGTAATATGCCGAATAGTGGAAAGGTATGGAAAGTTTACTCATTTTTCTTGTGATTCCAAATTGATTTCCAAAATAGATGGACATATTTACAGTAAATATTCTATTTGCCAGCCCTTCCAATCACTCAGTCAACAAAAATTTATTAAGACTTGACTGTACCAAACACTGTTCTAGAAGTACAGAAATAGGCAAAAATACAGTAACTGCTCCTACCTTCAATGAGCTTAAATATTCTAATGAATATTCTTTTTTAAAATAAGTTTTTATTGATCTCTCTCTTTTTTTTTTTGCATTGACTAAATTTTTCCTACCTTCTTCTCTCTTCCTTTAAGGGGAAAAATAAGATCACTACATAAAGTCTGAAAATAAATGCAGTTTCACACTGCAGACCTCCCACCTCTTCAAAAACGTAGGGGGAAGTGTCTTCTCATTTCTCTTCTTCTTAATTCTGCCCTGTTCACTTTCATTTGTTTTGTGGTGGTGCTTTCCATCTACATTGTTGTAGTCATTGTCATTATTGTTTTCTTGGCTGTAATTACTTTACTTAGATAAGTCTTTTTATTAATCATATTTATCATTTCTTATAGCACTGTAATTTCCATTACATTTATGTTCCACCATTTGTTTAGCCTTCTTTCAATCAGTGGGCATCTACTTTGTCCCGTTGCTGTTCTTAAAAACATTTCCTTAGAACAAATTTTATCTTTAAGATACCATACTATTATGTACAATTCTAGATAGAACATTATCAGTTAAATACTTACTGAGCACCTTCTGTGTATAAGACAGCAAGAAGTATTATATAAAGGTGAATAAAACATGATCCCTACTCTAAAGTAGTAAGAAGGGAGAAATAATATGTATTCAAATAAATACAATGCAAAGTAGGTGGTAAATAGATACAAAATAACTAGGGGTTCATAGGCAAGGAGGGATAATCTATGACCAGAGGAAAAGACATTTCATGTTTCCTTAAAGAGAGAGATTGACAAACCACAGTATAAGCAATGGAAAGCAACCAGAATCTTTGGAGAGAGAGAGGTGTTGAAAATACATTATCTGAACATTACCAAATCTTGCTCTTTCCACCTTTACAACATCTCTTGTGTCAACCCCTTCTCTCTACTCACACAGCTATGACTTTAGTTCAGGGCCTCATCACCTCTCACCTGTTATTGCAACAGCTTCCATCCTCAAGTGTCTCCTCACTCCATACATTTGTCAGAGTGCTCTTCCTTAACTGCAGATCCAGCCATGTGATTTCCTTTTTTAATCAACTCCAGTAGTTCACTATTACCCATAGTATAAAACATAAATACTATTTAGCCTTTAAAAACTTGTACAACCTGGTCCCAGCCCATATTTATAGACTCATTGAACATTATTACCCTTCTCACACTCCACAGTACAAACAAATTAGCCTTGTCTAATCTTTGTCCTTTAGATTGGTGGTCCCCCATGCCTAACATGCAATGCCTCTTCATCTTCATCACATAGAATCTTTCTCTTCCTTAAAGACAGTCTTGGAGCTTCTTCATGGAGCTTTTCCTAATCCCTTTAACTGTTTAGTGTCCTGCCTCTCATAGTACCTTATAGTTAATTACTTGTTATTTATTTGTATATAAATATTTTATATTTATTCTGTATATTCTTACATGTACACTTGTCTCCTGTAGAATGTAAGGTATTTTGTTTCATTTTATTTGTATTCTCAGCACCTAGCAGACTGGCTAGCATTATAGTATATGCTCAATAAACCTTTGTTGATTAATTAAGGAATGATTGAATGAATGCCTGTGATTGGAAGATGAGGGGAGAAAAGAGATGAGAGACATGATATTGAATTTCTTATATTTGAAAAGTTGTCATCTCAATGGAAGAATTGTTTTATTTGTTGTTTCGTTGGTAAGAACTTGGACCAATGAGATGGTATCTAAGGGCAATCGGATTATAATATAAAGTATAAATGAATGAATTGATGAAGCATCTATTAAACATTTACTTACTGTGTGCAAAGTGTTGCTAAGCACTGGGGATACAAATATCTAAGTAAGTAGAAGCTCATATTCTAAGATATACTTGCCAATAATTAGAGCTATCTAGAACAGTAAATTGCCTTCCAAAATATGGGGCTTCCCTTCCCTCCTTATCTCTACCTCCTGGCTTCCTATCAGTGGAAGGTTGTTTTTTTTGTTGTTGTTTAAAAAATAAATTCTTCTTTTCCAATTACATGTTAAGAATGTTAAAATTCATTTTATTTTTAAATTTTGAGTTCCAAATTCTTTCCCTTCCTCCCACTCCTCCCCTCTCATCCTCTCATCAAGAAAGCAAGTAATTTGATATAGGTTATACATGGGCAGTCATGGGCAGTCATGTAAGACATACTTCCATATTAAGCCATGTTGCAAAAGAGAATACATTTATCACCCCCCCCCCAACAAAAAAAAAGCCAGGAAAAAATAATAAAGTTTTTTAAAGTATGCTTTGATCTGTACTCAGATTCCATCAGTTCTTTCTCTGGAGGTAGATAGCATTTTTCATAATGAATCCTTTGGAATTGTCTTGAATCATTGTCTCATCATTCACAGTTGATCGTAGTACTATATTGTTACTGTTTAATGTTTTTCTGGTTATGCTCACTTTACTTTGTATTTGTTCATGTAAGTCTTTATAGGTTTTTCTGAAAGCATTCTGCTCATCATTTCTTGTAGCACAGTTGAATTCCATCACAATTCTACACTACAACTTATTCAGCCATTCCCCAATTCATACATATCCCCTAAATTCCCAATTCTTTGCCACCACAAAAAGAATTGCAATGAATCTTTTTGTATGTATATGTCCTTTTCCTTTTTCTCTTTGGGATACAGGCCCAATAGTGGTATTGCTGGGTCAAAATGATATGCCCAGTTTTATAGCCTTTGGGGCATAGTTCCAAATTGTTCTCCAGAATGGTTGGATCTGCTCACCACACCACCAACAATGCATTAGTGTCAATGGAAATTTTCAAGCAGAGACTTAAATTCCTACATTGGGAGGAGAGAGAGATAGGAGTCAAGTGACTCATAAGATCTGTTCCAACTCTAAGATTCCATAATTCTTCAGACTCTTTGCCCCAGAATATTTTCTTATGCTAGAATTCCCAGAACTGTTCATTTGCTTTCTTTGACTTTTTACCACTTACTTTCCTTAGGTTATCTACTAGTGATGCATTTGCTCACTACTCAGTTGCAAAATGCCTGTTGTAGTCAATTGCCTGAGAAAAGTAATTATTACAGAATTTTAAAGTGATTAGTGATGTCATTGGCAAATTAGTCCAATTCATGCCTGAAAAATAATCTCTTACTACAACATATTTGACAAGTGGTCAGTGCACTGGGGATACAAATAGAAAAGTAAGACAGTGCCTGCTCTCAAGGATCTTATATTCTAATGAAGGGAATAACACTTAAGGAATGATTCAGCTGCTAGTTAGATGAAAAGGTCCCATGGTCATTAAGGTGTAGTAGCAAAACTGATGGTAATGATTCTTCTTTGATGTTATTTCCACTGTTAAAATCACATAGATTTTTGATGTTGAACCATTGGATGGTGCTAAGGACTTTGGTGATTAGGTCTTTGGCAGCACCTTTAGGAGCAGTTTCCAGTATGCATCTCCATAGGGGTTGTTTCCCAGGATGATGGCTGAGGGCACTGGGCTACAAGCATTGTTGTTCCCAAGGTTCTTAGTTTCAGGGTGTTGGGCTTTCACCATCAGCATCTGAAGAAAGATGGTTGTCAAGGTGATTTGACCCAGTCTCTTCTGCTATGGTAGAATTATTTTGTGCCAAATTATTTGGTCATTAAGAATTTGCTAAGGGCATGTGTTGTATAAGATACTGGATGCAAAAAGTAAAGGATGTGATTTTCGTAAATTTTCTTTTTTTAATTACAAACTTGACAATTACTATGATTATGTTTAAATGATAGTACCAGCATTGTCCTTTTTTTTGTCTTTTCAGAATATCATTATGATCTAATTGAGAAAGCAAGACATAAAAAACTCAATTAAGCATGAGTAATTTTAAAAGCAGTCATAAGAACTTTATAAGTGCCATGAGTTTCAAGAAGTTTGAGGTCTTTGTTCCCAGACTCAGTGGATTTGGAAAAATACCAGGAAGGAAGTAGGTCTTGAACTATGCTTTGAAGAATATATAGGTATCCAAAGGATATATTGGCTAGTGAAAAGAAGAGGAAATTACATAAGCAAAGGTACATGGGTAAGAAAACATCAGGAGTCTTTGACAGCAGTGAGTTTAGTCCAGATTGACCAAGAGAAAAAAAGGTCTTATAAGAGCAGTTGGTAACAGGATTGGAAAGATAAGTTGGGGCCTTTTTGTGTAAGGCTTTGTATGGAACTAAAGAGTTTGGTTTCTATATAAAAGGTTTATTTTAGTGCTTGACAAAATGGTAACCCTCAGTGTGATTATACAATAATATATCTGAAAGACAGAAAACAGTTGTTCCTTTTTTATAGATCTTCTACTTTTGTATAGGGATAAAAGTTTGCTGCCTATTAATGTTATTTTTATTGTTACTACACATTTATTTTTTCTCAAATTTTACAAGCCATTTTATGTTGTTTTGTTTTGTTTTGCAGTGTTTGGGAAATGGGAAGTAATGATAGCTGGCACCTAAGCTAAAGTACTTGTGTAGACAACACCATCCCAAAATTTCAGGATGAATGGGGATATGCCTCATGTTCCCATCACTACTCTTGCGGGGATTGCTAGTCTCACAGACCGTAAGTAGATTTTTTTTTTTTGAGAGTTAAGATAACTGAAATATATCAAATTTGTCCATTTTAATAAACATTTTTAAAGTTTTGAGTTCCATATTCTATCCTCCCCTCCCCCCTCCTTAAGTAGGTAAGCAATCAGATATAGATTGTACATGTGCAATTATGTAAAACGTTACCATTTTAGTCATTTTATATAAGAAGGCTTGAATAAAAGAAAAAAATAGTGGGGCAGCTAGGTGGCACAGTGAATAATGCACCAGCCCTGGATTCAGGAAGACCTGAGTTCAAATCTGGCCTCAGACACTTGACACTTGCTAGCTGTGTGAACCTGGGCAAGTCACATAACCCTTATTGCCCTGAGAGAGAGAGAGAGAGAGAGAGAGAGAGAGAGAGAGAGAGAGAGAGAGAGAGAGAGAGAGAGAGAGAAAGAGAGTGAGTGAAAAATAGCATGTTTTAATCTGTTCAGTCAAAATCAATTCTCAATTCTTTGTTGTTGGATAGTATGCTTCATCATTAGTCCTTTGGAATTGTCTTGGTGAGAACATGTACTTCATTTTAATCAGAGAATTTTAGCACTGTAAAGAACCTTTTATATTACCTAATCCTGTCCCCTCATTTTAGAAAGAGCAACCTGAGATCGACCAGTGAAGAAAAGACAGTTTGCCAAACTGATACAAAAGTCTTAAGAACATAAGGTTAGATCCCCAAATCACCATATGGTGTGAAAACAAAGGGATATCCTAATCTTGGGGAATTTATTACTAAAGAGCCACAATATTATTATGACTGGTAGACAAGGAATTCCATACTGAATAAGTTCTTAACAAAATACATAATGTGCTTTAAGCTTATTAGTATTTTCAAAATACCAAAAACTGATAATATCATTAGCTTTGATACTATATAAGCAGAAGTAATTTGTGTTACTCTGTATATAAGTAACAAAAGTATTTGTTTAAGGTACTGTCCCTTTCATATCTGAACAATTTGGTTGCTTGCAAACAGCAGTGGGGGAAATTGTATACAGAAAATTGATTGGAAAAAAAAATTGATGAAATCACTTGTGAATCAACACAGTCTCTCTGATAAATGTTAAAAACACAGACTGTTGAGTTCTAAATAGAGATCTACTCCACAGATAAGTATACTAAAAGGACCTTTTTGAAGGTAATGTACCTTATACATAAAATGTGGTAAAATAAACCCATCTTTTATTTTAATGCAAATCCTGTGTGTGAACTACAAAGAAGAAATAACAAACTAAATATTCCAGGGTAGAAATAAGGAAGAAAACAAAATAAAGTAAAAAACGAGAATTGAAAAAATTAAAGGCAGAAGAAGACTAGAAGATGAAATCATGGTTGAACTGATAACTAAAATCAAGAAGCAATAGAAATCTGAATTATTAGCAAAGTTTTTGGAAAGGGAGATAAAACAAATGAGCAAAATTATAATACAAAAGATCAAAACAAACAAAAGAATTAGAAAATCTTCAAGAATATTTCACAAAACCATATATTAACACACCAGAAAGCTTAAATAAAATAGCTTACTGTTTTCAAAATGCAAAAGAACAAAACTGATAGAAAACATGTATTACTTAATAGCAGAAATTTCAGAGGAAGAAATAAAACAAGTTACCCTACTTCCTTACCTCACCACCCAAAAAATCCTACCAAGTCATCCATATGAATTCAAGGGAAGGGTTTGGTTTTTTTTTTAATTTCTCAAGAGCAACATGTAGAATTGTTAAAATACAGAAAAAGGTGTGGAATACTGCCCAGTTAGGCAAACACCAAAAAAATTATAGAATAACTTTTCATAACTTTTTTTTAACAGAGTGGATAGTGATTTTATTATTGGAGGGAGCTCCCAGTGAGGAACTTCCTCTACCAATATAAATTGGCACCTCCTCTGCAATTGATAGTTATAATAGAGTTTCCTGGGTATACAAAAGGGTTTTGAGAGGTTGTGGCTTGCCCTGAATGCCGAACCAGTATTTGTAAGGCACAGGACTTGACTCCAGGACCAGCTCTCTATCTAAAATGCCTCTCTTCCCTAATAAGTATACATGTAAAAATACCATATTAGTTTACTAAATATAAATGTAAAAATGCTTCATTAGTTGACAAAATATAGGAATACATTTTTAAAATTTAAAAATCAAATATAGTCTGACTAGGCAGAAGGTCTGAGATTGAATGTAGTCTTGGCCGCTAACTACCTTTTTGACTCTGGTGTAATCACTTAATCTCTTCTAGGCACCTTTTCCTATATGAAGGGGCTGGACTAAATGATCTTGTAGCTCTAATTCCTATGACCTATATATAATAAAATGTTTGTGTGGAGATCATCATCTCATTTGCACCTTATTGTCTTCCCTAAGGCACTGAGATGTTAAGTGACTTGCCCAGGGTGACATGTCTAATTAATATATTTGAGAGTTGGGACTTGAAACTTCACATAATATGGAATTAAAGCTCATATTTGCTTGATACTCCCAACTCAAAAATATGCAACATATTTAAGTCCTTCATCCAGCTGGCCCCAACTTACTTTTTCAGCTATAGTTTCCATTTTACTTATTCTCCCAGTTTTCATACTAGTCAGTGCTGAGACCTATTTAAGTCAGTTTCCATGAGCTTCTTGAGCAAGTTGTGTGTGTATGGGGTTTTGTTTTGTTCTGTTTTGTTCTGTTCTGTTCTGTTTTGTTTTAGGGAAGTGGCCTTTGTATACCCAGAGATTAGCACAGTACCTGATAAATGTGCTAAGTAACTGACTAAACAAGCTTTTATTAAAGAAAGACAAAACCCATACCTTCCCTCAAGGAATTTACAGTCTAACTGGAGAGAAAGCATGAAAACAACTATATATAAAGATATATACAGAATAAATTAGAAAGAATCGTTGAGGGAAGGCACTGACATTAAATGGGAGACAGGGAAAGGCTTCTTCAAGAAAGTAGGATTTTAGTTGAGACAGGAAGCCAGGAGGCAGAAATAAGGAGGGAGAGGAAAACATGTGGGACAGCTGGTGAAACACATACATTCAAATTTGTGACGTTTCATATCCTTTCTCTATGCTTTTGCACAAGGTATCCTCAGTATCTTTATCCAAGGCTAAGAAAATCCCCAAATTCCTTAGGTCTTTCCTGATTCTTCAGGAATGGTTTCTTTCTTTTGAAGGTATTTTGTATCTTATGCATATGCTTTGTATTTACTTGTGTATAGTTTGTTTCATTCTCTGGCTGCCATTAGAGTCTAAGTTCCTTGAGGCCAGGGACAGTTTAATTTTACTTTGATATTTATAGCTCCAGAACCTAGCATTTGCATGTAGTAGGGTCACTGAATTTATAGCCGGAAAGATAAAAAGGACTGTCAAGAACATTTAGTCCAATCTCCTTGCTTTAATAGACATTTACATGAATTTTGTTTGTTGTTTTGTATGTTGAATTGAACTGAATTAGTCATTCCAAAGCAGGATTTATATTAGATTTGCAAGGCTTGTTTAACATCAGAACAACTATTATATAATACGACGTTCATCTTTACTGGTGTTTTAATTCATGTAGGGAACTCTCAGTGATGCTGATCAGCAAGTATTCTGCAACTTTATTGTCTTTCAAGAATTTTCTGAGGCATTAAGAAGGACACAGATTGCTAGTCAGGTCAGCTTTCTTTCAACTACACCATTCTGCAATATGTCAACCAAAAACACTCACCAAATACATATAAAAATAATAAATGTAGGAAAAGCCTTTAATAAGATACAACATTCATTCCTGATAACACTCTAAAATCAATTGGAAAAGAGATACATATTTTTTTTTCTTAAGCAAAATTTAAAATATCTATCTGAAGCCAAAAGGAAACATTATATATAATGTGGAAACAGAAGCATCCCTACAGAAAAAAAAAAGTACAAGTCAAGGTTAAGCACTTTAGCCACTTTTGTTTTTGTTTACCAGTAAATCAATTTTATTTTCAGTTCTGAATTCTTTCCTCCTCCCCCCTGCCCATTTTTGAAAAGGCAAGAAAAACAAACCACTTCCAAGTATCATTGTACAAAACTAATTTCCACGTTGGCCATGACCCACTCCACCCCACCCCCAAAAAAAGATTCAAAAAGAAGAAAATATGCTTCACTCTTCACTCAGAGTCCATTAGCTCTCTGTCTGGAAGTGGATAGCATGTTTCATCTTTGAGGCCTTTAAAAGTGTGGTTGTTCATTGTGTTGATAAGTTATTAAATCTTTCTCAATTGATTGCCTTTACAATATTGCTGTTACTGTGTAAATTATTCTCCTGACTCTGCTCACTTCACCTTGCAACATTTCATACAAGTCTTCTCAGGTTGTCTTTTGTAAACCTTCTCCTTCATCATTTCTTACATCACAGTAGTATTCCATGGCATTCATAGACCATAGCTTTTTCAGTCATTCTTTAATGAATGGGCAGTTAACAATTCTTTGCCCCCACAGAAAGAGTTATTGTGTTTTTTTATATATGGATTCTCTTCCTCTACCTTTGCTTCCTTTGGGGTATAAATATAGTAGCACTTTTACCACTTATTTTTTAACAGAGTTTTGAAACAGCTAGCAGATACAACAAGAAAAGAAAAAGACCAAAGTAATAACACTGGAAATAAAAAGTCAAAACAGTTTTGCAAGTAGCATGAGTTGAACTTAGAGAACCCATCTACCTAATCAAAACTTAATGGAGACATTAAATGAGTTCATCAGGGTTGTAATGCACAGAATTCTCATACAAACCATTAGCTTTCTTAAATACAAGCAGTATATTTCAAGAAAATGTTATAAAAATAAACTCCAGTTTTCATTAAGTACTATAAAATATTTGAGAATTAACTTCCACATATGCTTGAGAAACAAGAGCAATTGGTAGAGTTACTTAGAAACAGGTACACTAATTCATTGGTAGAATTGTAAACTGATATAATGAGGTAGGGGATATATAAGATCTGGTTAGCACTCTTCAAAAAGTAACCCTAGCCATTGATTTATTATTTCCCTTTTTGAAGTATTCTGAGTATACTTTAAGAATGGAAGAGTGAAGGAAAGAAGTATATGTTAAAGAATATTTGTAGCAGCATGAACAACTTGAATGTCCAATAGGTGAATAGTGTTGTGTTTTTTAATTGTAGTGTGTGTATGTATACATATATATATATGTATATATATATATATTAGGAATATTAAAATGCCCTTAAGATTGGTGCTTATGAAGGAATATAAATAAAATTGTAAATAATTTATGAAATAATGTAAAGTGGAAGAGTTAGACCAGTAAAACAGGACACACTCTAAGACATTATAAAATCGAAAGTACATGGAACTAAATATACAAGAGAAAAAAAAGCTGTTGGACTAAGAGTAACTGAAAAGTTATTGTGAAATTTTTATGTGTTGAATTTCATTTATTTAAATGTATATACTTAAAAAACAAGTTTGATCAGTTTTATTGATATTTCATAATAAAGTTATCAGTTTATCAAATACTCAAATTGATCAATGATCTTATTAGTGTGGGTGTTCCCTGCAACTATACAGATCCCAGTTACACATGTGACTCTTGTTCATCTTCTTCCTGAGGTCAGACACAGCTCCACCCTGTGTGCACAGGGTCCTTCCTTGATTTTTTTCTAACAATCTAGGAATACCAGTGGAGCATTTTGTCTCTCACTTTTTGGCACATGATCAGTCTGTCTTTTCAGTCACATGTATGTCTCTGATGGCATCTTGTACCTTACCTTCAATAATTTTTTCTTAGTGTTTTGCACCTTGCCCTCCTCTTCTAGTCTCCCATCTACCTCTAATATCCTTGGCCAATTCTCAATTTAAAATCTTGGGAGACTATAATGTAATCATTTTTCAAAAGAAATTGTCAAGTCCCCTTAAGAAAAAAAATGCATGTAGTATTTTATATGTTGGATAAATTTCTGATATTTTATTTTTATCCCCAATAGTCTTGAATCAATTGCCTCTTCCATCTCCTTTACCTGCTACAACTACAAAGAGCCTTCTGTTTAATGGACGAATAGCAGAAGAGGTAAACTGCCTTTTGGCCTGTAGGGATGAAAATTTGGTTTCACAACTTGTTCACACCCTCAACCAGGTGTCAACAGATCACATGTAAGTATGTCTGCCTTTATACCCAAAAGTATATAAAGTTCAGATTTTTTTTCCTAATATAATTTATATTGACCATTTTTATCTTTCTTTGACTTTTTAGTCCTTAAAATTTAGTCATTATTGGGTTTTATTTATTATGTAGGTAGTAGCAAGGTTGATGGCCACAATTCAATAGGAAGAGAATGGAGTTGAATTAGTTGCAAATATTTTGAGAGAGATTTTTATACCATTTCATTTTTACAGTTCTTGGATCAATCTTAACTCCTCTAACTGCCAAGTTCATCAGAAGTATTACTCTCTTTTCTAGTGATGCTGAAGGCACTTAGGATGCTAGTTCCATGCACTGCTTATGCAAGACAAGGCAGTCCCAAACTTTTAGGATTGTAGATTTAGAGTTGTACAGCTCTTAGAGGACATTTCATCTCACCTCCTCATTATACAGATAAGGAAATAGAGTCCTTGAGAGATAAATAGCTGTGGAATAAAGTCATACAGGTAGGCGGTATGCAGCAAGGCTGGGAATTGAACCCAAATCTTTTGATTCCAAATGTAGTGGTTTTTCCCCTCTCACCATACCACTATCTAGGACGTTCTGAACTGGAATTCACATTTTGCAGAAACTGGCTTTAAAAAATTATATTGACCAAAAATATGTTAATCTCAGTGTAATTCATTTCAAGGTACTTTCATATTCTCAGAATTTGATACAAACCAATATATTATGTATAGATGGTACTGCTTTTAGATGCAAATCATTCCTGGAGAAAACATATTAAGATGGTTCACTCTAAAGTTAAGTGCTGTCTATGTGACTACTATTTTTGTGGATATTAGGAACTATTGAGGCACTGAAGTGACTCCACTGATTCAGTACTGCTGACTGAAGTAGTCCATTTCTGTAACCACCTAAATCAGTTTTTCTACCTCCCCTCTGTTTCCAGTCCACAAGTAAATGTCAGACTTCTCTCTTTCGCCTACTAAATAAAATCTATTTTATTATTCTAGCATTATCCTATTGTCCTAGCCTTCAGAGCCCTTCACTGTTTGACTTCAGCCTACCTGTCCAGCTTCATCCAAGGCACCTCCCTTCATTTGCTCTATGTGCTATATTTCATTCTGTGCTGTTACTCGTAGACTATGCCCTGCCCTAACTCTACCTAATTTAGGTGCTGCTTCTTCCTTTAAGTCTTTTCTGATCCCCTCGGTTAAAAACAGTTACTTCTTCAAGTTTCTTGTATCACTTTTGGGCTTCTGGTTTGTACTTTCAGTGAGAGCATCATGGATTTAGAGCTAGAAGGGGCCTTAAGAAACAATCTAGGGGCAGCTAGATGGCGCAGTGGTAAAGCACCGGCCCTGGATTCAGGAGTACCTGAGTTCAAATCCGGCCTCAGACACTTGACACTTACTAGCTGTGTGACCCTGGGCAAGTTACTTAACCCTCATTGCCCTGCAAAAAAAAAAAAAAAAGAAAGAAACAATCTAGGGGCAGCTTGGTGGCGCAGTGGATAGGGCACCGGCCCTGGATTCAGGAGTACCTGAGTTCAAATCCGGCCTCAGACACTTGACACTTACTAGCTGTGTGACCCTGGGCAAGTCACTTAACCCTCATTGCCCTGCAAAAACAAAAAAAAAAACAAGAAACAATCTAGGGGCAGCTTGGTGGCGCAGTGGATAGGGCACCGGCCCTGGAGTCAGGAGTACCTGAGTTCAAATCCGGCCTCAGACACTTAACACTTACCAGCTGTGTGACCCTGGGCAAGTCACTTAACCCCAATTGCCTCACTAAAAAAAAAGAAACAATCTAACCTGATCATCTCATTTTATGGTTCAGGAAACTGAGACCCACAAAGTAATATTCCAAAGTTCTAGTCTATATGTGTTTATTAAGGGCTTGCTATGGGCCAGGTCCTTTACTCAACTCTGTGAATACACATATGAGTACAAAGAAAATCAGTCCTTTCCCTCAAGAAGTTTAATGAGAGAGGACAAATCAGAAAAGGAAACTGAAAAGCACAGGGTATCAGGTGTCAGAGGTCCTTGGACCATGGTAGGTAATGTCTAAAGAATCGGGAGTGGATCCCAGAGAGGAGTGACTGGCTGGTCCATGCTGTATCTGTGAGGAAGGGGCCATGTTGAGAAGACCACTGTGGCAGGTTGAAAAACATCCAGGTTTCAGCAGTGGAGCCCAGAAAAAAAGTAAGTTCACACAGGGAGTAGATGGGAGAGTCATCATTTAAATTCACCTCCTGTAGCTCTAAATGCAGCCCTCTTCCTTCTATAACTATGCTACCTTGAATTCTAGTCATTGGATGGTCCCTTGCACATAGCAGCTGCTTAATAATTGTTTGTTGGATTGAGGTTAGTGGAATTTTGCTACTTTGCTTTCATTTCTTTTGATGAGTTCAGCTGATGTGGGAACATTCTTGAAAGACAGATTTTTCACTCTATTGTGATGCAATGTAATTTACTGCCTCTAGGAATTCATAATGTATCTAAAAGCAGTGACTTCCTAAGATCACTCTAAATCAGGCATCAAGGGAATAAAACATTAGAATTAAAAACAAGGAAAAGGAAAAATAGCCTAATACAATGATGAATAAAATTTAGTTCTTTCAGATTTATTCACAGTGGGTACTATGCTTAATCATTTGATATCTGGATTCCCTCTGTTGACTTTTAGTTTGGTATGCGGGTACAGGATAGGGAAATTGGCCAGCTTCTGTGCTCAGTGCAAGGTCTTTATACTGTCACTCCATTGTTTTGTTGGAAATTATTTTCAAAAGCACCAAGCTATTTCCATAGCCTTCAAACAACACTGTGAAGTTGTTAATTTTTTATTATTTCTATCCCGATTTTATAGATGGGGAAACTGTAGCTTAAAGAGCTTCAGTGGCTCTTTCAGTATCAACAAAGCTACCAAAGTTGGAGCCAGGGCAATAAAGCCAGCTCTTCTGATTCCAGTTATGATGCTTTTTCCATTCTACCTAGGTCATGTTAATGAGTAGTATTCTGGTTTTGCAGTGAGGAAGTCATGAGTTCAAATCCTCCCTCAGTCATTTACTAGCTATGTGACCCTGAACAAATCACGTAACCTCTTTCAGCCTCAGTTTCCTCATCTGTAAAATACAAAACTGATCAAATTAGATTATTATATAGGTAAGGTGCTTGGCTAATAAATTTGTTAGCTATAATTGTTATCACTCTTATTGAAATCTAAAGAGGAAAAAGTGGAATCCAGAGACAAATAATAATTTTAAAATTGTTTTCCTTTCTATATCTTTCATTGCAGTTAATAACTGAGAACTGACCTCATTTATCTTCTGCTTTGTATTTCTTTAATAAAGTATTTTATTTATTTTTTTCCCGTTACATGTAAAGGTAGTTCTCAACTTTTGTTTATACAAGCTTTCCAATTTCAGATTTTTCTCCCTCCCTCCTCCTCTAGACAGCAGGTAATCTGATATAGGTTTTATATATATATATATACACATACATATATATATATAATTAAACATTTCTGCATTAGTCATGTTATAAGAAAAAAATCAAAGCAATGAGGAAAAACCTCAAAATAGAAAAACAACAACAATAGTATGGTTCATTCAGCATCTATACTCCACAGTTTTTTGTTTGTTTGTTTTTTCCTGGATTTGGAGATCCTCTTCCATCATGAGTTCCCTGGAACTCTTCTGTACCATTGCATTGGTGAGAAGAATATAGTCCATCACAGTAGATCAACACACAGTGTTGCTGCTTTGTATTTTTAAAAATGCAAAGTTCTCTAGATAATTATAACTCCAAAGAATAACACTCCCTAGAATACATTTCATCCTTAGGAAATAATTTTTACATTCTTTATTATTTATTTTATTTAATATTTAGATTTGTAATAATATTTAAGTGAATAATAATGACTAATATAAATAATAATCTTTAATATTACATTATTGATTGTTATCCTTACATCACTCAGGGATCTCTATTCCCAGAGTCTATATTTTATGAAACATCTGTATGTTTAATTTCTATTACTATGAGTGCTCTTAATTTTTAACATTCCATCAACTTCCCAGTTTTATTGGCCTAATGTAGAGTAATGGAATTTTAAAATTTAGAACATTTTTATATGCTTATTTATCTTCTGTTTATTTCTTTAATGCTAGAGAGTTGAAAGATAATCTTGGTAGTGATGATCCAGAAGGAGACATACCAGTCTTGCTGCAGTCTGTCCTGGCAAGGAATCCTAATGTTTTCAGGGAGAAAAGCATGCAGAACAGATACGTACAGAGTGGTGAGAATATTTTCCTATTGGTTACATTTTAAAATACATTTTTCTTCATAGTTCAAATGCCAGAATGTATATTACCTGTGACAAATTAAGTGTCTCTTTTTCTTAATAAGATGGCATATAGTTTGGTATTTACTTTAAACTGAACCATGTGCATAGTAGAAGCTGCATAAATGTAAATGTTTGTCCTTAATAACGTCCCTTCAGGTTTGGATGGTGCTAGGATTCCATGGAAGTCAGGTAAAGCTAAGAGAATATCATTGGATTTTTGAAGTCTTGAGAACTTTATCTTTTGAGACCACTATAGACTTTGGGATTTCATTCACTCTTTTCATCCTGACTTTCTACTCTAGAAGTTCCATTTTGTTATTTCATTGTTTAAATTGGAAAATACTTTACTCCTTTCCCTGGATCCATACTGCATCCACCCCATATAAAATAATGACTAAGGTATAAAATCTAGAATCACTTATGTTTGAAGGAGAATATAGATTTGGAAAAAATCTGTAACTATTATTAGGCCTGAGAATGATTTAAGAGTTAAAAGCAGGAAATTAAATTTAGAGAGAAATTGTGGGGAGGAGAGTGAGCTGAAAAGAGTTTGAAAGCAGATCATAATAAGCTCTCTAAAGTTTTTAATAGACAAGTGAAACTTCACTTTGGACCTTAAAGTTATCAGAAATTGAACTTTGTTTCATTCTGTATGAGTAGTTGACAATCGTGACATTTCAAGATTTAGAAAACATTTTACTTATATCAGTCTCATTTTTGATTCCCACAAGAATCCTTTGATCTACATCTTACAAGCTTTGTCAACATCATCTTTAAGATGATAAAACTAAGACTGAGAGAGGTTAAACAACTTGTCTAAAGTCACGCTGCCAGTGTATGATGTGATACTAAACCCATGTCTTTCTGGCTCCAAATCAAGCACTCTTATCTGCTATAACGTCTAGCTTCTCTGTAACAAAATGTCATATGTGTAACAGTTAAAAGAATTTACAATATACAGTCCACAAAACAGAAGTCAAGAATCAAGGAGGGATTTAATAACTGTCTTCAGATATCTGTTATATAGAAGAGGGAGTAGGCTTATTTTGTGTTTCTCTGGAGAGTAGAACAAGGATAGATATTAAGTGGAAGTTGCAAGCAGGCAATCAGCATAATTTTTTAGGGTAACTGTCCAGTATTACAATGTACTTACTGTCATAAAGTAAGGAGTTCCTTATCACTAAAAGTATTCAAGCAGAAACTACAAGGATGATGTAGAAGAAATTGCTGTTGGACCAGGTGACTACTAAGGTCCTTCCTAAACCTATGATTGTGTTAGATGTAGTATTCAAGCCTTTTTTAAGGTCTCTAGTCTCATTCCTGAAATTAGTTATATAATGAAAAGCTTTTATATAAGCACTTACTTATTTTAATGAAGTTTTATGTGGCATTTACAGTAATTTTTATAACTACCTTCTTATGCCTGTCAGAATGAAAAGACTAGGAAACAGGAAGACATCTTTTTTTTGTAAATTATTTTTGTGGGATTTTAATATTTGTGAAAAGAAAATACACTTGTGTTTGAATGGTTAAAAGATGGTATTACTGTTACACGAAATTAATATGATAATATTTTTGTATGTTATATAGGAATGATGATGTCCCAGTATAAACTTTCTCAAAATTCCATGCACAGTAGTCCTGCATCTTCCAATTATCAACAAACCACTATCTCACACAGCCCTTCCAGGTAATATTTATAATTATGAAGCATGATTTTTGTTTTGGGCATCTTACACCATGTTTTCTGTTAAAAAAAAAATCTATTTGGGGATAAAGCATAGTTGTTTTAGTTTTGTAGTAGTTTTAGAGTTTATTATTTTAAAGCATTATACATCTAAATCTCATTAGCAGAAGGTTAGCCACTAGATGACAATGATTTTTAACAATAGCAACTCATTAAGACCATCTACTGTAGTGTAGAGCAGAGATGTCAAACTCTTGACCTGCAGGTAGAAGGCAGAACTCCCCCAAAGTGTAACCAGGTTAAAATGTAATTGGGAAATGTTTTTAAAACAAATAAAAATACAGTACAACATAGATAATATTAATTTGTGGTTTTCTAAGTCATTTTGCAGTTAGCTGTTCTATTTGAGTTTGTTACCATTGATGAAGAGGAGTTGCTCTCAGTGTTGGTCATTAGAGTACTGCCACTTATGAAAGCACAGGTACTTGAAGTACTAAAGGAAAACATGTGACTTTCATTAAAGAATTATGTACAGGGCAGCTAGGTGGCGCAGTGGATAAAGCACTGGCCCTGGATTCAGGAGGACCTGAGTTCAAATCTGGCCTCAGACATTTGACACAACTAGCTGTGTGACCCTGGGCAAGTCACTTAACCCTCATTGCCCCATCCCCTAAAAGAAAGAAAGAAAGAAATTCTGTACAGAAAAACATGAAACATCCCTTTTATTACTTTGACTAAAAGTTGAACTGACATCCTTTTAATAGTTAAATTGGGGAAAGGAATATAATTTTTTGCTATTTTAAACTAAACTATAAGAAAGTATGTAGGGCATAAGTATATTTTAACAAGAATTACTTTATTTAAGTGATATCAACTTTTATAATGAATCTCATCACTTTTCTTTTAACTTTTAATTAAAGTAAGGGATTCTGAATCTATTGTTACCTAAATATTTTGTAAGAGTCTTTAAGTTTCCATAATTATGGTAGAACTGTACTTCTGAGAATTTTGTAAAAATAAATTTTCAAGAAATGAAATAATTAATTGCATTTCCTCATATAATTTTTTATTTGATTTTGGGGTTTTAGCCGATTTGTGCCCCCACAGACAAGCTCTGGGAACAGATATATGGCACAACCAAACAGCCCAGTGCCTAGTCCATATGCCCCACAGAGCCCTGCAGGATACATGCCATACTCACATCCTCCAAGTTACACACCACATCCACAGATGCAGCCAGGTAAGATTGTTGGACATTTCTTTACTGAGGATGTTATGGAGCCTGATGGTATACATTTCAGATTAGCTGCTAGTTTTGGTATTCTTATCTTAAAGATTTTAGCAAAATGCTGACAAAGATATCTGACTGTTAATTTATGTGAAGCAACTGTAAATGTAATCGCTTTAAAAAAAACTTTAAAAAAGCATTTACAGGATTGGAACAAAAACTTAAGCTTGTATTGTACAGCAAACTTCTCATTATGCACATTTAATCCAAAGAACTATTATAAATACAACAAAATATTTTTTTAAAGTATGTTTTTTTATTATTGAAATAAAGCTCTTGAGTTTATTAGTTAAGAGTTAGTGTGGTATAATATAAAAAGTACAGGTCCAGAGTCCAAAAACATAAGTTCTACTCAACTCCACCAATAACTGTGACCATTAGCAAAACATTTAATTTTTCTCTGCCTGTTTCCTCCTCTATAAAATCAGAATGTTCGACTGTATGGACTTTAAAGTTTCTCCTAGCTCTAAAATACTATGATTTTACACTGGGGAGAAAAATGGATGACTCAGTTTCTTTAAAAATTAAAGAGGTGGACTATGTCAAAGAACGTTCACTCTAATTTAACGTCCACATCCTGATAGCTTTGGGATACAAGCAATTACCAGGTTAAGTGAAGTTGAGAATACAAAAGCCTATTTTGTGCCAATTCCTTTTATAATTTAAAGTTATTCTATGATTCTAGTAATTAAAATGAAAAAAAAAGTTAGCAATGAAATGGTTTAGGTAAGTAAATGAGCTGTTCAGTAGCAAGGTATCAATTATTTGTAACATGCTTCAGGCTAAGATAAGTTCAAAATAGATTTTATGGAAATTTTCAAATATTTCTATCATTATTTTCCTAAAAAGTATGGTAAAGTTGTCATTAGAGCTTTGTAATTTATTAATTTGGTGCCAACATTACTAGAATTGAAATCATGTTAACATAATTGATACCAGAGCCAAGATTTGAAAACTGTACCAGCCTTTTATTTGAAAAATGTTTGCCTCATTTGTTACTGCTCTCTGGAGATTTTTTGCCTTCATTGAAGTACATGTGATATGCCTTAACACAAAATGCCTGTGTATAATTTTCTAGGATTAAAAGTTAATTTGCTTTTCTGAAAATTATTATTAAAAATAATTCATTATTTTTCCCTAGGTCTATGGTCTCCACACTTTTAATTGCGTACTTTTATCAGTTTAAAAAAATTGAGCATGAACTTCCAATATATGTATATTTATTTTTTAATGAATTGTATGTACTACTATATCAGTAATTATGTACATTGTAAAACTTGAACTATAAATTTAACACAATAAAATGAAGATGAAATAATATTTCATGCTAGAGTCAGTAGGGGGAGCCACTGCAGTTTACTGAGTTAAGGATTAACATAGTCAAACCTGTGCTTTAGATCTATCATTTTGACAGAAATGTAGAAGATGAATTGGAATGGGGAAAAATGAGGCTGGGTGACAAATTAGGAAGCTTTTGCAATAGTCCAGGTGAGAGCTGATGAGGCCCTTTGTGAGTAGAGAAAATGGGGTGGATGCAAGAGATGCCAGGGGGTAGAATCAATAAGATTGGCAATTGATTGTGTGGAGTGAATGAAAGTGAGGAATTGAGAGTAGCTCATTGTTTGTAAGCCTGGACAGCTTTTAAAGATGGGGATGCCCTTGACAGAAATAGAGAAGTTTGTAAAAAGAATGGATTTGGGGCTAAGAATAATTCAATGAGATCTGTAATACAAATAATATTCCACCCATTCTGTTCATTTAATGGCACAGAATCAGGAGTGAGGTTCCAGGAGCAGGTCTCTTATTTACTGGCCACTCCCTAAGACTAAAGCACCTGCCCAGGTGGTCCTGAGACCCACAAAGGTTCTGGGTAAGGGGGTCATATCCTCAGAGTGTACACTGGTACAATTTTGCCCAAGTAACTTCTCAAACTCCTGAAACACAGGTTATAATAGATTAAGTGACCCATATCCAAAACAGAAAGTGTTATGGACACTTAAAAAGGGAATTGGGAAGGAAAAGAGTAGAAGAGTGAATGATAATGGGTGAAAGGGGAGGTAGGGTTCAAGCTCATCACTGGCTACTGCAGAGATAATGGGATGCTTCCCTTCTTTGCCAAGTTACATTGGTTACCTCTTCCTTGAGGTCATGCCATTGCTCACCAGAGTTTCAGAGCCCCCATTTATAAGACTACTGCCCTAAACAATAATTTGCCATATCTTCCTTCCACTTAGCTTTGTTGTCTACCAAGCCTTCCCTTCTGTATTGAAATCCCTTTTAACAATTGCTAGAGCCAAATCAGCAATTCATATTCAGTATCCTTTTATCCAAGAAGTGGGAATACAAAGATAAAACTAGACACAGTCCCTACCCTAAATGTTCTTACAATATAGATGAGAATACGACATGTACAATAAATCTCTATAAGTTAGAATAAATGCAAAAGAAAGGTCCATATTTAATAAGGGAGAGATTACATTAAGCTGGTGGAATTAGAGAAGGCTTCATGAAAGATACCACACAAAACAGACCTTGAAGGAAGGAAAGAATTTCGTATTTCTGGAATAGTTTCATTTACAAACCTTTTTTTGTAAAATATAAACAACCTGAGGATAAAAGTTTTATATTTAACATCAATTATTTTAATAAGACTATCAACTCTATACTCCCATGAGATATATAATGTTCACTGAGGACTTGGGGAGAGAAGAGTTAGAGGAAATTGGGAGCAGGCCAAAATGATAGGAGAGTCTTTGAAGAATCAGGTTGCTCCATAGGTGTTCTTGCTGCATCCTAGTAGAGGTAGATCATGCAGGAAAAGGAGATAATGTAAAAGTTTCCACTTCTACTCCCATAAAGAGAGAATGGGATAGCAAGTAGACAAACTTTGCCTGCCTTGTACTTTTCCCAGGGTCCTGCCTATTAAGATAGTAGGTCTAGGGGCAGCTAGGTGGCACAGTGGATAGAGTACCGGCCCTGGAGTCAGGAGTACCTGGGTTCAAATCCGGCCTCAGAGATTTAACACTTACTAGCTGTGTGACCCTGGGCAAGTCACTTAACCTCAATTGCCTCACTTTAAAAAAAAATACAGCTAGTAGGTCTAGTTTAATAATCAACATTCCTCAGTTTCTCTTGAGTTCTGCCCAGTAGCTATGTCTGTTCATATAAGAACCTTCTCTAAAAGTTATAGCCTTTGGGGGGCGGCTAGGTGGCGCCGTGGATAAAGCACCGGCCCTGGATTCAGGAGTACCTGAGTTCAAATCTGGCCTCAGACACTTGAGACTTAACTAGCTGTGTGACCCTGGGCAAGTCACTTAACCCCCATTGCCCCGCCAAAAAAAAAAAAAAAAGTTATAGCCTTTGAGAATTGCCTGAAACATGAGGGGTGACATTTGCCCAGGATACACACATCTTCTAGATGTCAGGTCTTTTCTCTCCAAGGCCACCTCTCTATCCACTTTTCCATGATTCTGGTAATGATTTTTAAATTCTTTTAGAGGAATATTTTATTAAGATTTTACCATATGTAAAGAAATGGTAAATCATGTGGTACCTGTTTAGTGTTCCAGAAGTTAGAGTTGAAAGAGGTCAGTGTGAAGTAAAATAAATGAGAACAATGTCCATTGCAGAGGTAGGACTTGACCTGGGCCTTTTAAATGGGGTAGGTGAGAGGACAAGCAGAAGATAGAAGATGGACAAAGAGAATTCATGTGCTCTGTATTTTCATGTGACATCAACCTGACCCAAGTAAAAAATACAGATAAAGGCTAGAAATAAGGTTCGTTCAAGCCAAATAAAAAAGAGCTGAAAACTGAAGTTTGAAACTGTTTTAATCACACACTTCTCTGTAAAAAGTGTTTGAGTATGCACTGGTAATATATGTGTTGTGTATTTATTCATAAATTATATATGCTAAAATATTATGTACAATATGAAACCTACTCAAAACCAGAAATTTCAAAGGATGAGATAAAGGTGAAATAAATGTTTTTAAAATATTTTTTATTAATGATAGAAAAAAACCTTTTTTGCTTTCACTAAAACTTTATCAGTGATAATATTTTTAGTGAAAGTAATGTCACTTGAATATGCTTCATTATTTTTTTTTAATCCTTGTGTATGTCCTGGGGCATAAGGTGAAATTGTTTGTTAGTTATTATTCAGTTAATTTCATCATTGTAACTAGCTAAGCAGCTAAATTTGTTTTTAAACTATACTTTTTTAATTGAATGATACAATAATCAAATAAACGTTATAACAGTGTTTCTGCAAGAGTCATGTTTGTGTGTAGCTATTCCACCATACACAATGCAAAACAAAAACAAAAAACAAGCAAAAGTTAATTGTCTCTCATTTCAATTCAGCAGAAAGTTTTTAATACGAGTCTTTTCTCTTTATGTGATTCTGCTTAATGGATGGTATCATGCTTTAATTTCCTATTCATGTTCTAGTATCTTAGTTGTGCTTCTATATTTTGTGAGGCTCAGCAAGAAGGCAGGTTTTGCTGGACAGTAGAGTTCAGGGAGGGCAGGAGTATATAATGAGATTAAAAATGGTAGGTTGGGGACAGATCTTGTAAGGCATTACTTACCAAATGAAGGAATTTATATGTGATCATAAAGTCAGTATAGAGCCACTGGAATTTATTGAAGTGGATGAGGGGGTTGCAACATGGTCAGACCTGTGCTTTAGGAGAAAATCACTTAGATAAGTTATATGAAGGATACATTGGAAAGGAGGGATACTTGAGGCAGAAAGACCTACTTAGGATGCCATTGCAGTAGTCTAGGTAGAGATGTTGAATGACTAAACTGGGTGGTATAGAGCAAGGGATATGAGATATCTTGTGGAAATAGAAATGACAAAATTTGATTATTGCTTTATTATATAGAATGAATGAAAGTGAGGAGTTAAGGAAGATTCAGTGGTAGCAGACTTGGATTACTGGTAGGATAGTTACATACCCTAGATTATAATAGGGAAAGTTTGGGAAAATGGTGGACTTGGGGAGAAGATAGTGTACTGAGATCTGATGCTATGCCTGCTTATATTCTGTTAATCACTCTGTCCCACCCCCAAAACACACAGGGATCTTAGCAGTCACTACTTTGGAGCACAGAGAATATCTTCAACTACTAGAGAACAAAGGTTGGCTATGTTGGTAGGTGGGAATTTTTTCAATGCATCTGCACAGCTATGGCACCTGGGTTTCAATTAGGTTTTAACTCCCCTGAGGGGCCTGGCTTAAAAGGGAAGCTGTTGGGAACTTACACAGAGGAGGAAAGAGATGGGATATTGTGGAATAATATATAAAGGATTTGTTCGGGCATGATTATAAAGAAAATCCTGGTTATCATAGAAAAGGGTGGATGTGACCCTCCCTCTGATTAGTGCTAATTACAAATTCTTTGGGGTCCTGCCACAGCTGGGGGTCATATTAGTCTCCCACTTTGGAGATCAGAGACATGCTACTCATTTTTGAGGACGGGCATGATACAATGGAAATAATATGTAAAATGTAATTTCCTTGCTTTGTTTTCATTTTTGATACCTAGCATAAAATAGGCATTTAATAAGTGTTTCCCCACATGAATTGGTGTCATGGGGAAGAAAAATGTGCCATTTATGTGCCAGATGAATTGAAAGCCAGAGAGCAGAGTAAGGGAAAACAATTGTAATAATATAGCAGTGAGGTCTTAGGGGCCTAGTCTCAGGTGGCTGAAGTGAGAATTTATCCCATAGCTTTTCCAGTAATTCCTATTTTCTAGATGTAGGATATAGAGATTTTTAAACAACATAGTTATAGCCCTCAAGGACCCTAGATTCTACAGAGATATGTATATATATACATAGATAAGTGTAATATAAAGTAGCATATGATGACCAGATGAAAGATCTAGACAGTATAATCTCGGAAAATTTGACATGAGTAAAAACACTTTAAGCCAAGAATCCTTAACCTTTTTGTCAAGTCATTGTCCTTTGACAGTCTGATGAAGCATATGGACCCCTTATGTTTTCAAATGTATAAAATAGTAGTAACATAGAGGAAACCAATTACATAAAAATATACTTTAAATATTTTTTTAAAACAGGTTCCCAGGCCTCAGGTTAAGTACTCTGGCTATACACAGAGAGGACCAGGGAAGACTTCATGACTGTACATGTGGATATGAGGAGAGTGCATTCTAGGCCCTCAGCAAATAAATGGAGCATATTTAGTTTGGAGAATAGCCAGTAGTCAATTCAGTTCAATGGAATAAACATTTATTAAACTCCTTTGTACCACGTACTGTGCCAATCACTGAGAGTACAAAGACAAAAATTCCTGCCCTCAGGATAGTTCATCTCCCACCTCCATGACTTTGCACAGGCATGGAGCATTCTCCTTTTTCACTCCTGCTTCTTTGAAGTACTGGTGATCTTTAAAGCTCTGTTCATGTCACCTCCTTTGAAAGGCCATTTCTAAATCCTCTAGTTTTAACTACTCTCCCTAAATTTACTTTCTACACAAATTCTATTTACTTGCCTATGTGTAAGTTGAATTTATCTGACTCTGCCTATTAGTCCTAGCTTTGCTGTTAATTAGATGTATAACAATGTCAACTTCATTTAACCTCTAGAGTACAGTTTTCTTGGTCAAGATGATCTCTGTAAAGCTGTAAAAATCTAATACCATATTTTTCTACTAAGATCTATGTCCCTCAATTTAGAGTAATTTTATGAAAAAGTATAAATACTATTTAGAGAAAAGATAGGAAAAGTACATTAACAGGAAGTATACAACCATTTTAAGTGGCTCATGTGCAAATATACATGATTTTCATGACTTTGTGGTGTGTTCTTTCTTGGAAAAAGTTTTTGCCTGTTTTTACCAAAAACCTTTAATTAAATTTTGGTCTGGAACTTCCTGTTTATTAGTCCTTCCATTAACAACAGCTATAATAAAATGTGATCTAAGTGAAAGAAGACATTTTTTTCCCCCTTTGGTGAGTAGGTGGAGTTGACAATGAACTTGATACAATTAGCAGCATAGTAAAATGGAATAACCTTCGATGGAAAGATTTGGAAAGATTCAATTTCTAGTACTAGCCATATAATGCTAGGGATCCTTATAATGTTAAGTAGAAGTAATCAATAAGATTCATCAACTGATTGGATATGGGGAATGTGTGACAGTGAAGTATGAAGGCTCAATAAAGCATTTGTTAAGCTGCTGTATGCTAGATGCTGGGAAACAAAAACAGAAATGAGACAGTTTCTTATTTCAGGAAGCTTACATTCTAACAAGAGAGACAGTGTGAATATAAAGAATACAAAATAAATACAAATTTGTGACCTGAGGGACTGACTGGAAGAACAGTGGTATCTTCAGAAGAAAAAGGAAAGTTAGGAGGAGGGATAAGTTCATATAACTATATATTTTACTTATATCATTATTATCAAAGTGATTTTTTTCTCTTTACAGAACTTACCAATGAGGCATCATGGGGGTAAAATCAAATGAGTAGTTCAGTTGAATAGCATATTATTCCATGGTTAATCATTTTCTATTTTTCAGGTAGTTAAAGTGAGCTTCCTCGCTTAGGAAATACTTTCCCATATTCACAACAAAGCCCAATGCTAACAGATCTGTTTAAGGTTCCATCTTCTAATAGAAAAGTTGAAATTAAGCAAATTTAGCACTGCAAAGGCTATTTAGATTATTCACATAGTTGATGTGTGTGTGTGTTTGTATGTGTATAAATTACTACTTTGTTATAGATTAAAATGTTAATTTTTGTATTCCAGCTATGGGTTTTAATCACAAAGTTATTTGTTATAATTTTTAAATCCACTGCATTTACAAATATCTTTTCAGCTATTTCCTTGAAAATTATCATTGCTTTTTGCACTTTCCCCTAGTCTGAAAAGTTTTTTAAAAATGGCTATTATACTAATAATATCTGACTGTTGTTTGTAATTGCTTAAACATTATTTTCAGTATACTCCAAGTAGTTATAAAATTTTTCTTCCTGAAAAGCTATTAATTTTATTATTCTTTCTAATTTCAGCATCAGTATCAAGTCCCATTGTCCCAAGTGGGCTGAGAAACATGCATGATAATAAAGTTTCTGGTCAGTTGTCTGGCAATTCAGCTAATCATCATGCTGATAATCCTAGACATGGCTCAAGTGACGACTACCTACACATGGTGCACAGGCTAAGTAGTGATGTATGTAAAAAAAAGTCACTATTTTTAAGGTAAAGGGGTAGTTTTACTATTTTGTTACATTACATCATAACCTGGGTTCTAGTCTTGGTTCTGCCACTTATGAGCTCTATGACCTTAAGCAGGTGACTTAATTTCTCTGGGCCACAGTTTATTGAATGGAGGTAACAATGTATGCCCTGCCTACTTCACAGAGTTATTATGAAGACTAAATGAAAAAAAAAATTCAATGAAATACAAGCCACTACATTAAGTGTCAGCTTTTTCCATTATTTTCACTAATAATTATAAAGAAGCTGCACTAGTCATCCAGTGTAGTTCTGTGATACTATAATTCTGAAGTTGACTGTTGTTTTTACTGCTACTGTTAAGATATTAAGCATGTTGAAATTTTGGTGTATTAGGTAGAACTTTTACATATAAATTATGTAACAAAAAATTATCTAGCACTTTCTCTTCTCATTTGCTGGAGAGTGGTAAGTTTGGTACCCTTAAAGGTCAGGAAGAGCCGATCTTGTTGTCCTCCACTTTTAACTTTTTTCTGATAGACCTTTAACTTTATGACAAATAATATCATCCATCTGAAATGGTAGCTATGTTGGGCAAGTTGATGGAAATTTTCAAATTACTTTGAACTTAATAAACTTAGAGTTCATTGCTTTGATGTCATATTGATCACATAGACTTTTGTAACACCCATAATTGTAAAAGGCAGAAATAAAGGAAAGCATATTATTTAGTGGTACCAGTTAACTATTTTTCCTTGCTATGCTTAGCCTATGCATTATTTTTTGAAACATCAAGTATTTGTTTCTGAGATATTAAAACAAGAAGAGAACAGGAAGGTGTGAAAAAAATAGTTTTGAATGCTGACCCTTTGCATATCCGTAAAGTATTGATATTTAGTGTTTTTTCTCTAACACTGCTAAGAAGTCTCTCTCTGACATATACATTTACAATTATTATCTTAGGATGGAGATTCTTCAACAATGAGGAATGCTGCATCTTTTCCTTTGAGGTCTCCACAGCCAGTGTGCTCCCCAGCTGGAAGTGATGGAACTCCTAAAGGTATTATTGTAACTTTAATTGATCTCATCGATTGATTACCTTTAAAATATTATATGAGTTTCTCCTTTCAAATGAATTACTTATTTTTTTAATTAATTTACTTATTTATTTAGAATTTTCCCCACCTTACACGTAAAAACAAATTGTAATATCAGTTTTTAAAACTTTGTGTTGCAAATTCTCTTCCTCCCTCTCTTACGCCCCCTTAAAATTCAAGCCATTCAGTATAAATTATACATGTGCAGTCATGCAAAACAAAGCAGACCAAAAAAAAAAAAACTTTAGAAAAAGGAACTAACAACAACAAATTATACTTCCATCTGTATTCAGATACCATCAGTTCTTTCTCTGTAGATGGATTACATTTTTCATAAGTCCTTCAAAGTTGTCTTGGATCATTGCATTGCTGAAAATAACTAAGTCTGAGTTACTTATTCTTTAAGCATTTGCTTTTCCAAAAATTTCCATCTTTCACCAGCAATGTCATAATTTAAAGACGTCTATACAGGTATGTGGTCTTGTAGTTGATATCTTCTAGGTTATGGGTATTTGAGAAGAAACATTTTAAATGTGGATATTTTTTTCATCACTGTCTAAAATGATTCATGTTGTAACCTTGAAAAAATGACGGTCTCTTCAGTTTCTTGCGTTTAAGAGCCAATGGTGTTTGCTAATGCTAGAAAGAGTTTTCATTATTAATATTTAGAGAAGGATGTTTAACTTTCTGATTGAATAATAAACAAAATACAGATATAGCTCTGGGAATAATACTACAATTGAAAGTCTGTTTTGTCTCCTTGAATCATACAAATTCCCAAATGAGGTATGACCCGTTTGCAGGACTGTAATTTTTTATACTCAACACTACCTGTATTCAAGTACCTTCTCTTGCACAAAAGTACACGGTCTACCTATCAATCAGCATGAAAAATGGTATTGTCTAAGAGAAGTAATAACTATTAAACTGTAATTTTTTGGTAAGTAATAGCAGTAGTGTAATGTAAATACACGAATGTTTTTCATCAGTTAGGTGGTGAGAGATTAAGTGATAAATTGACCCAAGGCAAATTAGCCTAAGTTTATTAAAATGCCCAAGGAACATGTCTAATGTGGATACTGTATGAATTACAAGACTTTGAGAATCAATTATATTTCTTGCTAGACTACTCTTAGCATCTCACATAAACATACTCAAGTAAAAGAACTACTGATTGATGTTTCAGAGAAACACCTATAGTATGTTGGTATGTTGGTGTCTGTAGAGCTTCCTATCCAAAAAATCATTTTGAAGCAATTCAAATGTTCGTAAAACGTTATTTATAAATCATATTTTATTTTAAATGCGTTAGGACAGCTTTGTAAATTAAATTTTTTATGAAGCAAAAAAATTTTTTTAATGTCTTCAGTTTTTCTGTTTTGTACAGTTAAATATTTATCAGTTGACTTTCTTCTATCCTTGTTTATGAATGGAAAATATCCAATTTCAAATTGTATTACATTTAAGCTCTGCTTCCTAGTTCTTTGTATATGCAGGAATGGAAAGAGGGCTACATTTGGGATGAGGGAACCCAGGTTCCGATTCAGGCTCTGTCACTTTAGCATTTGTTACCTATAGTCAAGTCCCTTAAGTTCTGGGCACACTTCAGTTTCCTCATTTCTAAAATTATAAGATTGAACTGGCTGGCCTATAGTAAGATTCCTTTAAATTCTAAATCTGTGATCCTATGACACTTTCTAATTGTTGCCTAAATATCTAAATGTTTCAAGACTAGAACATAATATTTAGAAAATTTTTGACATCATCGAAAGCATAAGACAATAAAAACAAACAAAAACCCAGGAAGAATTACACTAGAAAAATGGCGAAAAGTAATGTTTCCCCAAAAAAGTGATAGTGGTAAGAACAGAAAGAAACATATATGCACACCATACCTAAACTTACTAAGATTAGTGTCATTTTGTAATGATTCCTTATGTTCGTTATAATCAAACTGTGTTCTAATTTAATTTTTGGCCATCTATATATTATATGAATCTGATTAGTTTGAGATTAATTAAATTAGTTAATGTGTACAAAGTGCTTTGCAAACCATAAAACATTATGTAAATCTAGGCTTCATGATAGTGATGATAATAACATAGCTTCTAATAATAAAATTGCTCCTGCTTAATGCTACATTGCCTAACTAGTTTTTATAGAACTAATTAGTGGTATTCTATGTCCTTATGTTGTACCCTTTCATTTGCATGATATAAACAAGAAAATACTAATTGACAACACTTCAGTGTATTTCAACATATTTCATTCTATTCAACTTTTGGGGGGAAGGGGCAATTAGTGTTTGAGGCAATTTGCCATTCGTTCTGAAAACATTTGTCATTGAGTTTGTTTCAGACATCTTCATAGATACTTTAATGACCTGTTGTATCAAATATATTCAGGTAAATGTAGAAATCACTCAGATTTAAAAAGAATTTCAAAATAATATATTGGCAACATTTTTCCCCTTTCCTTATTTGAGACCTATACATTTCACAGAATCACATCATTTGAAAGTTGGAAAGCATATCATCATCCTTCTAGTCAAACCTATATCTGAGAAAGTCATCTCTACTATATATCCAACAAGTAATCTTTGAACTTTTTTTTTCAAGACCTATGATGAGAAGAAACTTAGTACCTCCCAAGGCAATCCATTCTATTTTTGGACAGTTCAAATTATTAGGAAGTTTTTCCTTAGATCAAACCTCTGTTTGCCTCTTACAACTTCTGTCTATAATGCCTAGTTTTGCCCAATGGGGTCGAACAGAACAAGCCTCACCCTTCTTCACATGTTGCATATGTAATGGTTTCTTTGAGTAGAAATGTTATGAACCTTGTAATTTGCTGAGGCCTGTCTAGTACACAATGTCCCAAAAGACTGACTACAGCTTTAAGCTTTAATGGCTTAAACAGCTTAAACCTGATTAAGTACCTAACATTTAGATAGTGTGTTAAGGTTTACGAAGCTCTCTATTTCATTTGTTGCTCAAAAAAAAAATGTGTTGTTATATTTACCCCTGTTTTACCATGATAAAACTGAGGCTAAGAGAAGTTAAGTGATGTGCCTAGGTTTATATAACTAATCTAAAGAGGGGTTCAAACCCAACCCTTACTCCAAGTTCAACATTCTGTCCACTATGCCATGTTGTCTGAGTTTCTTCCTGGGTAAAAGGAGCAAGTTAGACTAGATGTTTTCATTTAGGTTGCCTTTGGTTCTAAATGTCACATTCTGTGATGAAGAGAAAAGAGTAAATGATGGAGGGAAAAAAATAAAAATTAAATTAATTTTTCTCATCAATTAAGAATTGTTTTCAGAAACAATTACAGAAGTAACTTTAAAATTTCATGTTCATTTTGTTAAGCTATGAAAAATTATTTCATCATTCACCAAGTTCTTATTAAAATTCTACCTGTCACTGTCTACATGATCAGCCTAAAGAAATTATCTTGTGTGGATTGTGTCTCATAACAAGATCACTGAAATCTGCATGTAAGAGAAAACTAGAGAATTTTTAAACCTTTCCTTCTTTCTTCCTTTTGCCCCAGTTGGATTCCTATAGCCTATAGCATTAAATTATAATTGCCATGTAGTTTCTATGTCCAGTGTTTGGCCAGCCCAATTTTTGCAAACCATATTTGTCATCTATGGTTAATTGAATAAATTATTTTAATGAGCATAATGAATTACATTACCCTGTTTAGGTAGCTGATTGTAGAATGGGCACACAAGTTGCATATATTGCTACATATTTAATACTTGCGTTATTCCTTAGATAAATATGAAAAATTTGTAACAGCACAACTGTTCAGTCCTTTTGAATTGTTTTTTTAGGATCAAGACCACCATTAATCCTACAGTCTCAACCTCCACCCTATTCATCACCTAGAGATGTTCCACCTGACATATTATTAGATTCACCAGAAAGAAAACAGAAGAAACAAAAGAAAATGAAGTTAGGGAAAGATGAAAAAGATCAGAGTGAAAAAGCTGCAATGTATGATATCATTAGTTCTCCATCTAAGGACTCTACTAAACTTACATTAAGACTTTCTCGCGTAAGATCTTCGGACATGGACCAGCAGGAAGATATGCTTTCTGGTATGGAAAATAGCAACGTATCAGAGAGTGATATTCCTTTTAACGTGCAGTACCCAGGACAAACTTCAAAAGCACCTATTACGCCGCAGGATGTAAACCGCCCACTAAATGCTGCTCAGTGTTTGCCGCAGCATGAACAGACAGCATTCCTTCAGGCACAACAAGTGCCTGTTTTACAACAGAACACTTCAGTTACTGCAAAACAACCTCAGACTTCTGTGGTACAATCTCAGCAACAAGCACCACAACAGGGAACGCTATATGATGAAGTAGAATTGGATGCTTTGGCTGAAATCGAGAGGATAGAACGGGAATCGGCTATTGAAAGGGAACGTTTTTCAAAGGAAGTTCAAGATAAAGGTAAAATGGTTATACGTTGTTACCTGTTTCTGTTGCCTTATTACTCTGTCATCCTCTCAGAAAATGTTTTCAATTTTACAAGATAAGTTTGTTGTTTTACCACATTTTATACTTTATAATCATTCACACCTCTCTTCCTTTAATCTGTAAGACCAGTACCGTGGAAGTTAATTTCTTGAATCCTAATTTTTTTTAGAGGTAATTGTTGGAAAAAAATATTGGTGACTTCTCTAGTCAATATGCCACAGTTATAGTGACTATCTCTTATGTGTTATATTTATGTTGTCATGTCATGTCCTGTCTATGGAAGCTCGATGGTAGAGTCTATAGAGAGTATTGGGAGACCTGAATTTTAATCAGACATTGACTGTGTGTCCCATGGCAAGTCACTTAACCTCTTTTTGGCACAGTTTTCTAGTCTGTACCATATGCATAATAATGGCACCTACCTCACAGAATTTTTATAAAGGTCAAATAAGTAAACATAGGTAGAGCACGTTACAAACCTTAAAAGCCCTATATAAACACGAGCTGTTATCTTGGATGTTTTTCTGCTGAAAAGTTTATTGGCATTTATATCACTTCTATTTCATGAGTAAAATAGATGAGTTATATATCTGCAGTTAGTTTGTGCTAAAGCAAAGACAACTTGTTGCATTTAGCAGATTATGGATTTGCTGAGGTTAGTAGGTTATTATTTGTTGTCATATCGTTTGAATTGTGATTTGTCTTACTAGGTTAGTATTTGGCCTGGGACTTTTCAGAGTTCACATAGTTGCTATTTACAATGAATCAAGTAAGTGTTCTTTCACATCCAGCAAGTGTTCACATTAAATTATCTCACTAATGGAGTTTTAACAGTAGTTTTGGAAGTTTCCGTTTTGCAAATAATCAAATAAAACTAAGGTCCTGATAGCGCTTTGGAGTTTTTTTCTTTGACTTGTTGGGACTTGTTGAAAAAGATTTGATAATTTTAAAGAAACTTCCTGATTGGGTGATCCAATTTAGATTAGTATAGATTTTATGTTTTTCCTCAATGAATAGATTCCTATCCTGAAGAAAAAAAATAGAAAGGCATATTTTTCAGGGTTTTTTCTAGTCTTATGGTTTCTTTTTGTGGACATAGTTAAATGTATTTTTTTAGCAATAGGTAGAACTTACAAAAAGTAAGTATAAGAAAACTTGCTGAGAAAAGAGTTAAAGAACTGAAATTTCCCCTACATAGTATACTAGTTTTAATGCTTAGAAAATATGAAATGTTTGTGTTTTGCAAATAATATGTTAATTAACAATCAGGATGACTGATTCTATATTGTACATTTCATTTTTGTTGAGGAAAAACATAAATTGTAGGCTTTTTTCTATTTGATCTTTATCTAAATTTTGTTCAAAGTTTGCACTTATGAACTGTACAGAAATTTTGAAAGTTAAATTAATTGGACTTATGCCCACCATTAGTAATATTTGTGATGATTTTGGGGAAATTGAGGGGGGAAATCAGATTTTCTTTCTAAAGGCTTTATTCGTACCCTAAAACTACATCATTTCTTTGCAGTGTTTTTTTGTTTGTTTGTTTGTTTGTTTGTTTTGGTCCAGGCAATGGGGGTTAAGTGACTTGCCCAGGGTCACACAGCTAGTAAGTGTCAAGTGTCTGAGCCTGGATTTGAACTCAGGAGCTTCTGAATTCAAAGCCAGTGCTTTATCCACTGTGCCACCTAGCTGCCCCCTTAGCAGATTTTTTAAAATTAGTATTTGTTTCTTAACCAATCTGTAATCATTTAGATATGACTTGATTGAGACTTAGGCAAGTGGGATTGATTTAGAATTTTTCTGAGACTGCTGACCTGGTGGTTTATGAAAAATAAGGTAGTTGTCACTACCACTCTTACCAGGATTTGATTGCAGACTCCTTTTTCCATTCTCACTCTGACCTACTATTAACCAAACTCACACCCAATAAAATTATGAAAAGTTATAGAGAAATCCAAATCTACCATCTGCAAAGAACATAAGGGAAAACCAAATGATACAAAAAGAAAAATTAGTCCCTCCATCTGATCCAAAACTGTAGTTACAAGATGACCAGATGAAGGTAAAACTCTTACACCAGAAAACCAAGCCCAAACTCTAGTAAAATAACATATAGCCTGGGTACTTAGAGAGAAGGTCCACACCAAGGAAACTGTAAATGAGGGACAGAGGTAAGGATTGGGGGGAGGTGGGGAAGTACTACCTAATATAATGAAGACATACTATAGTTTAACAGAAGCCTAAGAGATCAATGTAGACAAAAAGATTAATTCCATAACATGTACTTACTAGTCACAGAAGATTTTTTTAAATGCCATAGTTATAAGAACTACAAAAATGGAGCTAGAAGAAATGAAGCAAGAAATAAAAAGTGATATTAGAATTAAAATAACTCTAGAGGAAATCATCGTAAAGAGAACTGTGTAGAATAAATGTAGAAAACCTTGACCAAGTGATGGACTGCTTGCAAACATAACAACAATTAGAACTCAATGACTCCATGAAACAACACTAAATATTTTAGGTTAAAGATTGAAAAATCTGTCAATAAATAGACATTTATTAAATGCCTTCTATGTGTTAGATCTTGTACTAAGCACTGGGGATACAACTGACCTTGAAAACAGGTCCAGATGAGATTATGTAAGTGTCATCAGATTCCTGAAAACTATGACAAAATACAAAAACTTGGATAATATACCTCAAGAAATAATAAAGAAGATTGCCTCATTTATTTGAAACAGAAGGCAACATGAAAATAGAATCCACTGTTAACTTCCTGAAGAAAACTACAGCTTGAAAATACGAAGAAATGTCAGAGTCAAACTCCAGAGCTTTCAAGTTAAAGAGAAAATACTGTATGAGTTCAAGTCCCAAGGAATCACAATTATGATCTTATAATAATACTATAACCACTATAAAGGAGAGAAAATAATTGAACACAATATTCCAAAAGACAAATAAATAATTATAATATAGAAATGAGACTTCTTATAATAATATAATATCAAATGTATAATAATCTAATATAAAACATATATTTTATCCTGCAAAATTTAGTATAATGTTATAGGGGAAAAAATGGATCTTTAACAAAATAGAAGACTTTTAAGCATTTGTTATTAAAATATTAGAACTGAGCAGAAGCATTGAAATGCAAACACAATAGGCATGAGAAATCTAGAAAGGTAATTACACACAATTTCAAGAATATACTAATGGGGGGATTGAGATGTATCCTTTCAAAATCCCTCTTACTTCAGGGGTCATAGATTTAACAAGCATGTGTACACAAGGGCTCTATGCTATTTTGATGGTATAATGTGAGGAAAGAAAAGTGAGGGAAATAGGAATATAATAAGTTAATTTCTTTCAAATAATTAGAATCTGTGAAAAGGGTATACGTATATTGACAAAGTGGGAAGTATGCCTCAATAACCTAAACAAGATAATATATTAAACATTAGAATACATAATAATAAATAGAATCTTCCTAAATATAATAAACAATATCTATCTGTAACCAAAACCAGGTGTTATCTATAATGGGAAAAAAATGTTAAAGGTCTTTCCAAAAAGATAGGGTTAAAGCGAGGATGTCACCACTGTTATTTAATATCATTCTGGGATATGTTAGGTATAAGACAAGAAATTAAGAGAAAAGCATAGGCAAAAATGAAAAACGAAAAACAAAAAAGGGGCAGCTAGGTGGCACAGTGGATAAAGCACTGGCCCTGGATTCAGGAGGACCTGAGTTCAAAGCCAACCTCAGACACTGTGTGACTGTGCAAGTCACTTAACCCCCATTGCCTCTCAAAAAAAAAAAAATGAAACTAAGCTATCACTTTTGTATATGGTTTAGAGCAGTGGAGACACCTATAAATAGAAACATCCCTGAGAGGATACATCGATTTAGAAAAGCACAATTGACATTATCTATATGGTGTTATATTTTTATTTTATTTTGTTAAATATTTCCTGATTAAATTTTGATCTGTTTCTAGACCGTAGAGTTTGATACTTCTGGTTTATGTAATCCTAAAGATGCAACTAAAAAATTAATAACTTCAGTAAAGTAGCCAGATGTAAAGTCAACTCACAAAAATTGTCAACTTTAATCTGGGGGCAGCTAGGTGGTGCAGTGGATAAAGCACTGGCCCTGGATTCAGGAGGGCCTGAGTTCAAATCTGGCCTCAGACACTTGACACTTACTAGCTGTGTGACCTTGGGAAAGTCACTTAACTCTCACTGCCCCACCCAAAAAAAATGGAGAGAATGCTTTAAGGGGGGGGAGGGCAGCTAGATGGCGCAGTGGATAAAGCACTGGCCCTGGATTCAGGAGGACCTGAGTTCAAATCCAGCCTCAGACCCTTGACACTTACTAGCTGTGTGACCCTGAGCAAGTCACTTAACCCTCATTGCCCCACAAAAACAAAAAACAAAAAAAACCCCTTAATCTAAATTACCAACAAACTCCAAAAGGAATAGATGGAGAAATTAATTCCTTTTAACATAATTATAGAATGTTTAAAATTTCTGGGAAACTACCTATCAAGATGCTCTTATGTATCTAAGGACATTGAACATAGAAACACAGTGATTGATAAATCCAGGGAATCCAGATGCTGGAACAGGGACTGACTATTGACGCACTTGCTGGGAAAATTGGAATACAATCTAGGAAAAATGAGGTTTAGCTCAACATTTCATACTATATACTATAGTAAACTCCCAATGGATATAGGGCTTTGATAAGAGTTCCTATCATAAACTAAAGGAGCAGGGAAGGAAAAAATTCACCACAATGAAAAGGGGAAGAGCCCTTGATCAAACAAAAGATTACAGAGGATCACAGAAATTAAAATGTTCAGTTTTGATTACATAAAATTAAAAATTGTTTATACCAATAAAATCAGTTCAGCAAGAATTAGAAGGGAAACAGTTAACTGCAGAAAAATCTTATATCCCAGATACATAGGTAATTGATACAAATAAATAAATGGTCAAAGGATACAAATAGGCAGTTTTCAAAGAAGAAAGGCAATCAGAAACTATGAAAAGGCTCCAAATAATTAGTAATAATAATAACTACAAATTAAAAATAATTGAGGTTCTACATCACACCCATCAATTTGACAAAGATGACAGAGCAATAGCTGTTATTGCAGGAGATGTAGGAGAACAGACATGTTGATTTACTGTTGATAGAGTTGTAAAACTTTCTGGAAATCAATTTGAAATTATACCCCATGAGGGCAGCTAGGTGGTGCAGTGGATAAAGCACCAGCCCTGGATTCAGGAGGACCTGAATTCAAATTCAGCCTCAGACACTTGACACTAGCTGTGTGACCCTGGGCAAGTCAATTAACCCTCATTACCCCATCAAAAAAAAGAAAGAAAGAAATTATACCCCCAAAAGTCTCTGATAAGGATACATATGTATCCTTTAACCTAACAGTAACATTATTAGACCTATATCCAAAAGAGATTAAAGATAGAGGGAATGTTCCTTTGTGCACAAATATTCATAATGGTATATTTTTTGGAATAACAAGAAACTAGAAAAGAAGTGAATGCTTAACAACTGGAGAATGGCCAGGCAAATTAATGGTATTCTTTTATTGAAATATGATTGTGCCATAAGTGATTTAAAGAGAAGAATTCAAATAACTTGTGTGAACACATTCAGAACGAATTGAGCAGAGCCAAGAGAACAATTTATACAATAACTACAACATGGTAATGATCCAACTATCAAAAACCTAAGAACTATGATCAGTGCATTAAACAACCACAGCTCCAGAAGACTGACTGTGATTCATGCATCTCTCCTCTTGTTGGACTGACCAAAAGTGTAGCCTGAAATATACATTTTTAGACATGACCAATGTAGGGTTTTTTCCTTGACTACATATGGACTTTTATTTGTTGGGGGTGAAAGAAACTTACTGGGGACTAGAGATAAGTAAGGAGTAATGATAATAGTATCAAAAGAAAGAAAATAGCGTCAATGGAATGCTCAAAAGCTGTAGAGAAGAGAACAAAAAATGGGACACAGACAACTGGAATAGTTTTGCAGGAAAAAAACATGTTAAATTTAATACACTCTTAAATGCTATGTATATAATAGAAATTTGTGGTATCTGCTTTTATATGGAAATACTGTTTTTGTCTGAAAATAGCTAAATTTAAAGTGGTATTGAAATATCTAGATGTATAACATAAGCATAATGTAATAATATATGTGTTTTTTACTGTTTGTTTTGCTTTATCCTTTCTTGAATTCTAGCATTCTTATTTCTAGGGTGTTCATTGAAAGCTGTGTTTAACTGTTTAGTGACAGGAATCAAATGTCTAGAAGTTTAGATGCTGCCATTCAGAATCTAGTCAACAGTTATTCAAGGAATATCTTCTCATTCCTTTAATTTCCCCGTTTAAAAAAAAAAATGAAGTTTGTGTGATCTCACCTTACTAAAGATATTAGTAGATTAAATATTCCATATGATGATTAAAAGTTTCAGATGACATCATAGATGAGAAAATAAATAAAATTTTCAGGAAGTTTGGATTTTGTTAAAGATTTTGTCAGTGTCATAATTTGGCCCTATATCTTACACATTATTGATTTTTCATACTATATTCTGTTCTTCAAATGTCATAATTTGACTTTATATCTTATACATTATTGATTGTTTGTACTATATTCTGGCACAGTGTTCTTCTAAAAATTTACTTTTATTACATGTTGTTTTAAGGTTGTTGATACTATTTATGCTTATTCCCATAGTGTTCTATTATTTCTATCATCTAGTATATAATTTCTTGGTTTTGTAGTTATAAAACTTTCCTATCTATTTTTTTCCAGGGATTTTTAGGTACTAGAAAAAAAACACTCAGAATGGTAGAGTGACTTGTAATACCAGAATCCTCATCTGTTCATTTTCAGTTACCAAGTAGTCCTTTCCCCTATATAAAATATACTTTCTTCTAAGATTAGAATGCCCTATCTAGGAAACCAAATTAGTGATCAAAAAGTTGATGTTTAGTAACTAGAATTAGAACAAATAGATTTGGCCAGGCTTAAACAATATTTCGCCTAGATTAAGATAGGACCTGACCTCTGCCATGGAGTATGCGTGATGATTGTGATCTCCTCTAACTTAGATCTTGTTGTTAGTCATCATAGTCAGCTTCTTCATTATCCAGAAACATTAAGCACCACTGTGTGTCAAGCACTGTTCTAAGCCCTGAGGATACAAATACAAATACAAATACAGTCAGTCCCTACCCTCAAGGAGTTTGCATTCTATAGGAGAAGACTATATACAGAAGAAAGCTGAAAAGTTGGAGGTAAAGGGAGGTACCAAGGTGTTGGGTTGGGGGTTTTTTTTGGGGGGGGGCAGTGTTAGAGAATTCCAGAGAAGTCTAAAAGTAGTGAAATAGGAGAGAAACAGGGAGAAAAGCTATGCTGGGCCCTCTCTTTATGTAAAGACCCTGGAGCTCATGGCCCTGCCCTCTAATCAGAGGGTCTGAGGGTCTGATGAAAAGTAAGTCAGTTTTATACCTTAATGAGATTTCCCTGTGATGAATTACCTGGTAAAAGGAAGGCATGATAGAGAGTTCCAGAGAAGTCCAAAAACAGTGTGACTAGTAGGAAATTAATTCTACCAAATAACTATAAATATAAATTATAGTTCAAAAGTCCTGTTATTTTTTCTTCCAGAATAACCTCTAAATTAATCTCTCCTCAAAGTTAGGATTCCTGCTTTGTTCTAGTACAGTGACCTTTCTCGCACTTATATTCAACTTTATCCAAAGTTTATTTTTTTTTCCTAACTGATAAACTGAAGGGAAATCTTTATTTCTTAATTTTTCTTTTGTACAAATTTTGAATGTGGCACTTAGCTTTTTGGTAAGATTTAGGTAATCTTGTTTTTAGGGATATGTAGGCTAATGTGCATATTGATTAGCTATTTTATAGTAAGCACTTTCAGCTATAACTTTTAGCAGCTTCAGGTATAGATAGTTTTTTAATATTTTCTATGTGAGATTTCTTGACTTTGTTTAACTTTTTAAATTTCAGAATTTTTCTGAAGCTAATGGCTTCTAGTTTGAAAGCATTGGTATCTGGATTTTGTAGGGATGTCGGTTTTTCATCCTTGATTTTGTATGCAGTCATCTCTGAAATTTGTCCAGGCTTAAATGAGGATCGTTCAAAGGAAACCAATGTCCATAATGTTGAACTTATTCATAAAAATGGCTTTTGATTATCAGGTGAAAGAAGGTTGGGAAATGAAGACCAGTGGCAAAGAACAAAAACAAATAAAAACTGACATGCTTAGAGGAACTAATTCAAAACTAGAAAAGCAAAACTTGCTCAGCTCTGAAAAACCTTGCTGTCATGATGAATTTTTTCAAGTTTTCTTCGAATGGTATACTTCTAGCAAGTTGAATATATTATATGCTCTTTTATTATCTGATATTTTATTTTATGGACAAAATTAAAGAGCATAATGTCTTTCCTAATTGTAATCATGTCAGTCATGTTCAAATGCTTTCAGGTGTTATTTCTGTATTAAAAATAGTCCTGCCATCTTTATCATAATATTCAGATCTCTTAATACCCCCATGTACAATAACAGAAAAATCCTGTAGTGTAGTATCAGTGATTCTATACTTACACAATTCTGTGCCATAATAGTTATTTCTCATATTGAAGTTAAATTAGAATATGGGCTAAATTTCATTTTTTTAATGATGAAACGTGAAATTGGTACACTAATACACTAAAATTCTTTTTTAAAATAAACTAAAATATTCTCATCTTTTAAAAATATGATACAATTTACTCTAAAAAGATATATTACTTAATTTCAGTTGGATTTCTTTTAGATAAATTACAAGATGCCTAAAAGTTTTCTCTTTTTATACGCCAAGTATACTTATGGCATCACCATAATTATCTTTATAAGTGAATATGTCATTTGAAATTTGGAAATCTTAAAGTTCTGCTTGAACTAATTGATCATTCCTCTTCAACAGCTTAGGAGAGCATTATTTAGAGATAAACATCTTGGGAAAGAAATATAACTGTTGCTTTCTAGCAAGCTATTTTGGACAAGAATTTTGTGTATAGGGAAATGTTAAATGGAAAAAAATTTAACAGTGATCAAAAAGAATATTGGTCAAGAAACAATAAAACCATGTTCTCAAGTGTTTTGTAAATGTTTATTCTCCCCCCCCCAAAAAAAAAGCTACATATCTATTCTCTAGGATAGTTGTAAGCAAAAAATGAGGTCTCAACTGCTTCCATTGATCATAAATAAACATGTTCATAGATGTGGGCATGGACTTTAGAGACCATCTGGTCATTTTATAATTGGAGAAACAAAGGCCTGCAAAAAAAAAAAAAAGCATGCCATTTTAGTAACAACGTGTATCTTATTAAATAAGGATTTGATTTAAAAGAATGTAACTGAAACCTGTTACAAAATCCTCTGCTTTAGCACTGAAGATTCCACAGTGTTAGAAATGTAAGTTTTAAATTCTGCTAATTTGCCCACGGTCACACAGGTAATAAGTGCAGACCTGAGGTTTACTCTCTAATACTCTTTCTGATACCCCAAGCTTCCATTTACTAGATTTCTTTTCCTCTATAAATTTAGGGAGAGAAGAAACTTCAGAGGTCATTTGATTCATAAGACCCTCCTTCTTTTGGTTTGATTTTGTTTCTAGTTGAGGAATGGAAGACTAAAGAGGTTAAGTGTCTTAGCTAAAATTCACATAGCTAGGAAGTACCAGAGCAAAGGCTTAAGCTTTCATTCTTTGATTCCAGATGACAATGCCATCCTCGTTCAGTGACAAAGAAGATGTTTTCTAGGGATGCATAGTAATAATGCATAATGCTTTGGAACCAAGTATAAATCATTCTACTTCCTTAGGCCTCAATTTCCTAATCTGTAAAATGAGAGGATTGTATCAAATAGCCTTTCCACTCTAAACTGGTGATCACATGAATAGGTATTTGTATATATACATATATGTGTGTGTTTAAATTTTCAACACTTGTTTAAAAATTAAAATTACTTGAGTAGGTAGGTGGTGCAATAGATAGACACTAAGCCTCAAATAAGGAAGATCCATGTTCATATATGGCCTCAGATACTTCCTAGCAAGCAAGAGACCCCAAGCAAGTCACTTTGTCTATGACTCATCTGTAAAATGGCAATGATACTAGCACCTACCTCACAGGGTTGTTGCGAGGATTTTAAATGAGATAATCATTCGAAAGTACTTATTAGCACAGTGCCTGTCATAAAGTAAGCACCACATAAATGTTAGCTAGCATTATTATTAATCACATGAATCTATTAAAATTTTTACCTCACATAGATGAGAATCCTTTTTTCTAAGTTAAATTATATGGCAGAATGGTCATTTCTCAGATGATTGTTGCGTGAAAACTAATGATAGGAGGACTGGGATCCAGCACATGGACAAGTTACTGATAAAATCACAAGTCTCTGCCACCACTGGTTCCTCCCCATTTTCTATTTTCTCCCCCTCCCCAATCATTACTCCCTCGTTGCAATTGAATAATTTGAATAATAATTATTGAATGAATTTTTGTTGGCAAAGTTAGAGCATTCATAAATATGAGTTTGTCATGGATGCTTTTAAATAATGAGACACTTTGATATCTCTTCTAGAGTAGCATCCTCTGAACATATGAAAAGTAAATAATTGTCAAATTGGTAAATACAAAAAATATTTACAAAAGTGTCAGTTTAAAAATTGTTACAGTACTGTGATTGTTTATAAAAAACTGTCTATTCAGCTTTATAGAAAATTATGAAGTAGGTTATTTTCAAGATAGATCACAGTATTGTGAAGCTTATTGTTTCTTCATTTTAAAATAAAGTTTGATTATTGTGAAATGTTTCCTTTTGAACCTAAAATGTAAAACATGCAGGACCCTGCTTTATGGAGCAGAATATAAATTTCAGAAGTTAGTATTTTCGGGGCAGCTAGGTGGTGCAGTGGATAAAGCATTAGCCCTTGATTCAGGAAAACCTGAGTTCAAATACTGTCTCAGATACTTGACACTTATTAGCTGTGTGACCCTGGCCAAGTCACTTAACCTTCATTGCCCCACCCCCACCCCCAAAAGTTAGTATTTTACTTTCTGCTCACAATTAGGCAGTTTTTTTCATATTCTCAGCTTTACTTAACTATAAGACACGGTCCTTCCTTAAAAATCCAAATTCACTTGTAATTAACACAGCAGATGTTAATTCTTGAACTTTTCATATGTACTACTTAAATCTTTATCACAAATGGCAAATCCTTGATAGAAAGTTATTTTAAAGTAGTACAGCCAAAAATTCTCTACTTTCCTATTCAAAATAGTATAAAATCCATTTTCTTTTTATACCTGTTCTATATACATTAAAAGCTCATGTTAATTGATTTGGGCTACTGACAATTTTAGAATTTTTTGTTTTATGCTTTTTAAAAATAGTTAAAATGGGGGCAGCTGGGTGGTACAGTGGATAAAGCACCAGCCCTGGATTCAGGAGGACCTGAGTTCAAATCTGACCTCAGACAACTTCACACTTACTAGCTGTGTGACGCTGGGCAAGTCACTTAACCCTCATTGCCCTGCCCCAAAACAAACAAAAATAATTAGTTAGAATGAATTACCTTGATTCAAAAGATGTTCTTAATAAACCCAAAGAGAGTATTGTTTTTCTTCCTCTTGAATGGGGAATATGTCTATCTAATCATAAAATGTGTATTCCTGTGATTGTGTGTGTGTGTGCGCGTATAATTGTTTAAATTTGCTATTAATACAACTCCATTTTTACACCTCATTTTAAGGCCAGAATCATATTTCAATGCATTCAACAAAAATGTTATTAAGAAGATTCTCTGTTCTTTAGACTTTTAGGTCAGTTCTACTAAGTTAATATACTCAGTAGTATTTAGAGACCATACCAGGTATGCTGTGGACTTTTTTCCCCTGTGGTACTAAAGAAATGTGATTATCCACTTTTCTAATATATTAATTGAAGGTCACTATACATAAATATTTTGTTAAACCTTTTTAAATATTGTTATACTTATCCAAATTGCAATATTTTTAAACTTTCCTATAGATGTTTATAAAATTTGCATTAATGAATTTAACCAATAGAATATGAAGTAATGTTTATGAGATGTGAATATGTACATGTTACTGATTTTGTATATTTATCTTTAAATTTCAGATAAGCCTTTGAAAAAAAGAAAACAAGATTCTTACCCACAGGAGGCTGGGGGTGCTACTGGAGGTAATAGACCAGCTTCTCAGGAGACAGGTTCTACAGGAAATGGGTCAAGGCCAGCATTAATGGTTAGCATTGATCTTCATCAGGCAGGACGAGTAGAGTCTCAGGCATCTGTAACTCAGGATTCAGACACCATTAAGAAGCCTGAAGAAAGCAAACAGTGTAATGATGGGTCTATTTCTATTCATCAAGAAGATATTGGGGTTCTTAAACAAAAACCTGAAAACCATCCTGAGACCCCTAGGAAAAAGTCTGATTCTGAGAGTGTAAAGACTGAAATGAAACAAAATGAGAACAAATTGATGGAATCTAAACCAAATGAAAACCGTTTGTTGGAGACAAAATTGAATGAGAACAGACCAGCAGTGGAAACCAAACAGAATGAGAACAGACCAGCAGCGGAAACTAAACAGAATGAGAGCAGATCAGCAGCAGAAACTAAGCAGACTGAGAGCAGACCAGTGCCAGAAGTTAAGCAGACTGAGAGCAGATCCCTGGTAGAAACCAAGCATAACGAGAGTAAACCAGCAGCAGAAGCTAAACCTAATGAGAACAGACCAGCAACAGTGGAAGTGAAGCAGAATGAGAGCAGGTTGACAGAAGCAAAACAGACTGAGAGTAGACCAGTGACAGAAGTTAAACAAACTGAGAGCAAACCAGCAGCAGAAGCTAAACAAAATGAGAGTAAAACTACAGAAACTAAACAGAATGAAAGCAGAACAACAGAAACTAAACAAAATGAGAGCAAAACAGTGGAATCAAAACAAAATGAGAGCAAAACAGCAGAATCAAAATCCAATGAGAATAAAAATAATGGTAAACAGGAAACAGCCAAGCTGAGACCTGAAACTCCTAAGCAGAAAGGTGAGGGCCGACCTGAAACTCCCAAGCAGAAAGGTGAGGGCCGACCTGAAACTCCCAAGCAGAAAGGTGAGGGCCGCCCTGAAACTCCCAAGCAGAAGAGTGAGGGCCGCCCTGAAACTCCAAGACACAGACATGATAGGAGAGATTCTGGAAAGGCATCTGCAGAAAAGAAACCTGAAACAAGACATAAACAGGATGTTAAATCTGATTCTCCTAGAGTGAAATCTGAAAGATCAGAAACCTTAAAGCAAAGGCCAGATGGACGATCTGTTTCTGAGTCACTTAGGCGTGACCATGATAATAAACAGAAATCAGAGGATAGGACTGAATCAGAGAGACATCGAGGAGATCAGTCCAGAATTCGAAGACCAGATACATTAAGATCCTCTAACAGAAATGAACATGATCCTAAACATGGTGTTAAATCTGATGGTTCAAAAACAGATAAACTAGAAAGAAAACACAGACATGAATCAGGGGAATCCAGGGAAAGACTGTCTTCTGGGGAACAGAAATCAAGACCTGATAGTCCTCGTGTTAAAGAGAGTAGAGGCGATACTAGCAAAACAAGATCTGATAGATCTGGTTTTAAATCACCAAATAGTAAAGATGACCGGAGGACAGATGGTAATAAAAGCAAAGTAGATAGTAATAAAGCACACCCTGACAATAAAGCAGATTTTCCCAGTTATTTGTTGGGGGGTAGATCTGGTGCATTGAAAAATTTTGTCATTCCAAAAATCAAGAGAGATAAAGATGGCAATGTTACTCAGGAGACAAGGAAAATGGAACTTAAGGGGGAACAGAGAGACAAAATTGAAAAATTGGGACTAGTAGAAGATTTAAATAAAGGAGCTAAGCCTGTAGTTGTCCTGCAGAAGCTATCTTTGGATGATGTTCAGAAATTAATTAAGGATAGAGAGGACAGATCGAGAAGTTCTCTTAAAGCTAGCAAGAATAAGCCATCCAAATCAAATAAAGGTAAGGAATATTTTATTTTGGTACTTTTCATTGCACTTGGTATTCTTGTTAAATTTAAGGTGTTAAATAAGGAAACAAGGCCAATTTGTGAAATGATAAAAATGAATACACTGCATGCAAAAGTATTAGGTTTATGCACACTGATACAAATCCAAAGAACACAGTTAAATTTGTTAGTGTAATTTGTCTTTTCCTTATTTAGTGATATCATTTTGATTTAGGTTTTCCCTGTTTAATTGTGTGGAGTTCAATTTAGCTTTCTAAATGTGTTTTCTCTTTTTTTATTTTGGTCTCATCAGAATATTTTCCTAACTGCATCTTGACTGTGGGTGTGTCCCATTCTACAATCCAGTTAATTGTCATGATTTTAATTTTCCTCTCATTTCCCTTAAAGGATCAGAGTAAAGTACAGAGGAAATACTTCAAATGCCCTTTTCAAATCTGAAAGGTTCTTATGCTACTGTTTTGTTCTGTATGCTAGTCCCAGTTAATTGTTTTTCTTTGTTGAATTATTTAGAAAGTAATATTTTAAAAGTAGACTAAAACATACATAGTCTGTGCACTGGTGAGTGATCGTGAAATGTTTCATTTTTAGGAAACTGTGTGTCTAAGCATTTTATTAGGTTTGCTAGGTTAAGTTGTTCTGGCATTTATTGCATTCAGTTGTATCTAATATTGAAACTAATTGTAATCTCTTACTCCTGTATATACTAGATATATACAGTACCAAACAGAGGGGAGGGGGGGTGTATGTTTGTGTATGTGTTCGTGTGTGTTTGTTTATACATACATTTGCATACAATACATGTTGGCTAAGTGATCCAGGTAAGTTAGTTAATTTCTCAGTGCTTCAGGAAAAGGTTTTTTAAAAAGTTGCAGAAGAGTTGCCAGATCTTCATTGATAGAAGGTTCTTATACAAATTATATCATGGGTCCAGCTATGTATGTATTTTGTATGTGTTGTGCATGTGTAAATATTCTTTATATCTGTGTTTATGTCAATTGTATAAAAACTAATAGCAGGTGATAAGAATCTAATTGCTATAAATAGAATCTGATGTAGTTTTTGATAATATAATAATGTACTATGTCTATATTGTATGACCAAATATGAAAGAATACTTCATGTCTAGTTGAAAGGAATTAGACTTTTAAGTTGACATTTTGTTTTAAAGTTTTGGTTACAATAATAAATTCATTAAGAAATTGAATTTAAGGGGGCAGCTAGGTGGCACAGTGGATAAAGCACTGGCCCTGGATTCAGGAGAACCTGAGTTAAAATCCAACCTCAGACACTTGACCTTGGGCAAGTCACTTAACCCTCATTGCCCTGCCCAGAGAGAGAGAGAGAGAGAGAGAGAGAGAGAGAAGTCCAATTTAAGATCATTTGAATGCTACTGGTGCCTTAATAGCTGTTCCTTTTGGAGTTAGACCTAGTCACTATCAGATATTCCCAGTTGAGGTTTGGGGAGGTAAAAAATATATTATAATTTGCTTTCTTTTTGCAAAATTCATTATATATATATCTATAGGCATTTTGTGTATAAAGGAGCTTTTAAAGATTATATCAAAAGTATTCCCATTATACATACTGTTTAGTCAGTGAATGACTTTGAATTATGTATACCTTTTTCCCTATTTAATATATCTCTATTAAGAATGAGGTATACTTTAATTTTTATGTGAAGTCATTTCTGCATCCTGAATCATTTTCAGACATTCCTTTCTTTAATCTGATAATAAAACATAGATTTTTATAGTAGCTACTTATCTAAAATGTTATTGTTTAAATGTTAGTTTCTTTATTACTTGAATGCATTTTTAATGTCTTTTGTTCATTCAGTAAAGATTGCAGGATGGAGGTTGTAATTAAAGACATTTTTGTTGGGATGGAACTAAAACATTTTAAAAATACTGAAAGTTTTGAAGTTGGCTTCTCTGAATTCTAGTATGTGCTTTTTAAAAGGAAAGTTGAATAGTACCATCTCGATCCTTTCTTATTTGGGAGCATCTGTTTCTTCCTAGTTACATCATAGTTCACTAAGACAAGAATATTTTGCCCTCCTTATTCCAGACAAGTCTTTTGCTGCTGCTTGAAAACAATAACAAGGAATAAATACTGTTTACGTTAATAACTGCCATTTTGTTTCTGTGGTTCCTATAGTGATTCTATAGGTATTATCATTAATAACTTTCTTAGTTGTTTTCACTAATAATGTTCTTCCTTGATAATTTTTTTTATGTATTTTCACAAAAACTATAAACGTACTACTTGCCATCTCTACTAGTTATATGTGCCAAGAGAGGAATGCAGGAAGTGTAAATTATATTAGCAAATGCTCAAGGACATGTAAAATGCCTTTAATGTAAGAAAACCATATAGTGTTAGACATATAGGATCCATTCACTCATCTATATTAATGATAACAAGTGGAGTTTTTTACCAAACACAAATGCTTAGTGCTTCAGGATTTTAAAAAATTCTCACCTAAGTGCTTTGCAGAGTTATATAGAGAAATTAATTAGACCAGATCTATTAGATATTCACAGATCACAGAAGGTGGATGACTACTCGTCCTATGCTTATGGTTTCCTTTGAAAGATCTCCAAAAACTTCATTTATAAGTTGAATTGTAATCAGTATAAATTCATCTGAGTTTAAGAAATTTCTAGAATTCCTTGCCATTTGAGATTGCTTAACATCTTGATTATTCCTGATATTTGATTCCTAGGGTCTATATTTTCTTATGGACTTGGAATTCCTTCCTTGTCCAGTTGTTTGGGGAGAGATTCCTAGATATGAATTCCTCAAGAGAAAGGAAAAAATATTATTTAGATTGCTTCTTCTAGTTCCATTTAATGAAGTTGAAGTATAATTTAATGTTGACTTCTTTTACAAAACATGCAACAGTTTTATAAATGTAGTTTAGGCCACATACTGAATTTATAATTTCATTTATGATCTATTGCTGTTGTGTATAGGTAATTGTTGTGTAACCACTTTTCATTTGTCATCGGCCTCCCCAATTTTCACTTCTACCTTTTACCTTGGTAAAAATCTTATTATATATTATGTATGCTATCCCACTCATTCCTTGTTCAGGTTTGTCTCATCTTCATCACCTTTCCCTCTTCTTTATTAATCATCTTATACCTACTTGGAGGTCTTAGCTTAAAATTTTCCCGTTCTCACATTTCCATTCTTCAGATATCATCAGTTTCTGTGTAAAGATATTCTTTTTACTTCCTATTGCAGTTTCCCCCAAAAAAATAAATCAACACAACTCTGAGTCCTACATCTATCTGACATCTGTGATGGATGATAGACACCTTTGTCAAGCTCCTAAGTCCCCATTTACTACTGCTCTTGATATTAATAACCAAAGTCGTTTCTGTTAGATATTTTTAAGAAATCATATGTGATCTTGACTATGCACAGGAGACACCTTAGTAAAAAAAAAAAAAAACTTTTGCTCTACTAAATCAAGTGCTTTTTTATAGTCAAGAAACAGTAAGTACAATGGGATATTGTATTCTCTTTAACTTTCAGTCAGTTGTCTGACTGCGAAGATGTGATCTACTATAGAACACAATGTTCGTGAAAAACCTGATTTCCATTTTATACCCCAATCAAAGAAAGATTCCTTCACTGCCTGTGTAGTGCATTTTCCTAAAAGGAAAAATGCACTACCAAAATAAAATGTAGAGAGAAAAAAGGAACCCACCCAAAGAAGAATCTTGGGGAACCACTTGTTTTTAAATTCAATGGATCTTTGAACAGTTAAGAGTGCAAGTCATTCATTGCACATGCGCTTTTTTTTTTTAATCCTGTAAAAATGTTTTTCATGGGGTTTGTTTGTTTGTTTTTGGTAAGGCTACCTGCACTTTAGGATGATTACAGAGGTCCAACAGTGTTTGGGGCTTTGACCTATCCAGTATCATCATCCAAAAACAGGGAAGATATCTTCAACTTGGGTTGTACACTGAATCTCTTCGACCAAGGCGGTAGATGCCTTTGGCAACATTTCCCCTGTTGTGCTCCTACCTTCTAATAATTATCTAATATTTACTGAACAAGTTTCTCAGTTATGTCATACCCTGTATACCATAGTTAATAGCTAATTCAAAGAAAGAAAGTTACATGATAACTTGATGGCAAATCTGAAAGGAGTAGTAAATTTCAATCTTGGGGCAATCCTCTGCTTTTCTATCCCACTTTATTATGGAAATGCTTGTTTTGGTTCAAAAGTTCAGAATAAAATAAATAAAATTTTAAAATAGCTAATTTAGTAAACTTAAAACACAGAAGAAGTTTTTTTTCCAGAAATAAATCTTAATTTCTAGATTAAGTAATGGTTTTTGAGCCCCATATAATTAGGTCGATAGCTATTGGGTTGTGTTTGTTTTTTTTCCTCCAGCGCCTGATTTGTAATATTATGATAAATGTCAATAGATTAATAACCATATCTTTGGCTACTTCATCCCCCAGAGTACATTACAACTGATTAATACTTTTTCATCTTTTGCAGTTATAGTCTGTAAAAGATCCACCCAACATATTTTGGTTCTCTTAATTTTGAATATCATTGTAACACTTAAATTTTATACCTTCCTCCCATCTCCCATTGCAGTCATTCACGTCCCTTATTTTTGTCTTTTTTTCACACTTCTTACATGTAAGTCTTCCCCATCCTTTAAAAAAAAAAAAACTCATTACACCCATGGTTGTTTCTCAGACTTCATCCTTACAGTTCATTGACCTCCATGAAGCATTTGCCACTGTAAACATGTCTTGCATTTATCTCTTTCTTATTGCTCACAAAGCCGCCAAATTAATTAAGACCCTCACCACTTCTCATTTGTACTAATGCACTGGTCTGCCTGCTCTCCCAAGGTTCTCTGTGCTCTAATCCTTTCTCCACACAGACACTAAATTACACAGAACTAACCATGGCACTCTATACTTAGTAAACTCCAGTGCTCCTTATTACCCCTCAGTATAAATATAAATCCTTTGGCTTTTAAAGCCTTTCATATGCATTGCTTTTCTCCCCAGTCTGTTCCTCTTATACAGCCCCATACCTCCCAAATGAAATTTACTTGCTCTTTAAGAGTCCTTCAAATCAAGACAGCCACCTTTTATAAGAAGCTTATTCTGATCTCCTCACAACTACTACTAGTACCCTTCCTGCCTTACTCTCTTATTTTTGTTTATTCTGATAGCATTTAAGTTCTTTGATAGAAGGGACTATTTCATTGTTTTTATCTTTGTATACCTAGAGTATAGTTATAACCTGGCACATCACAAGTAATCAATAAATACTTATTAATTAATTGATGCTAGCAAATAGTCTCATTAAAAAACAATAAAAGCAAAAGCATATGACTTATCTATTCTCCAAGTATCTCAATTAGAGGAACTTTTTTTTTTATACCTAGGAATTTCTGGTCTTTATTTTTTTTTTAACTTGACTTAATTTTTTTAGGATTAAATATCTAGGCATTTAAGCTAAATTTTATTCTGTTCATATTCAGAAATTTCCTAATTTTAGAAAAATAGGAATACAAATAAAAAAATGCAGAAAAAATTTCTCTTCTGATGGTTTTTTTAGTATTTATTATCTGATTTGAAGTAGCTATAAATCTTCTTTGATTTACACTACTTTACCTATATGTTAACGTGTCCAGGATTTGTGTTCTGTATTCACATGTATCAAACATACTATATTGTCTAAATACAGACAGTATTCCTAAAACAAGTTGTCTTGTTTTTATATATATAATTTTGTATATATTTTATATAAATATATATAATTTAAATATATAATGATGTGAATATGCATTGTTTATATAATTATTCATGAAACATGATTATAGGTGACAGGTTTTATATAAAGCAGTGAAGATGGAGTGGTGGGATAGCCTATATTCATACCAAATATATATATATGCACGCACTCTATGGATGTATATATAAAATCAAATACTTGTTAAATTCATAGGATTATAGGACCATCAGAGATCTAGTATTAAGTCCTAATTTTTACAGATGAAGAAATTTAGACCTATGGAGAGTAAGTGGTCTGCTTTAGATCACAGAGGTTAGAAAGCATCAGAAACAGGGTTTGAATTCAGGCCTTCTCACTAAAGAGCAAATAAATATTCTGGTTTTCCAAGCTGCCTCCTATATCCAAATTTTGTTTTATTTTGTTTTAATGTCCACTGAACTTCCATTCTATTTATATATCTGGTGCTACACACATATTTAGAACTATATTCTGTTACTCCCATTTCTAAAGCCCTTGAAACTTTTGGACTTTGTAACTTGGTGATTGAGAAATTTGTATAGTTTCAGATCACATGACCAACAAGGAGGCATATTAGTTGCTCTCCAAATTACTCTACCCCATCAGCTTCAAAAGTAGTGATGTGTGAGGTGGAGAGTAACTAGAGCCAAATCTTCAGGTCAAGAAGACAGATTAGCCAGAAGGAAAAAATATATATCTTATGAACAGCAGTGAATTTTAATAATCAAAGCTCATCACTTACCCCTCACATGTCTGTGGTAGTAAGCACAAACTACATCGGGTCATCTGTAAACTAGGTCTCTCTCCCTTTTTTTCTCCCTGATGACTGCCCTAACAGTCATTGGATTCCACCGCCCCATTATCCAGAAAAAGTAGGAACCTAGATTCTCCCTCTCTGTGAAGGAGAGCAGAGTACAGAAGAGGAAGGAATCAGACCTACTGAAAAATGAATTTGTGCAAGTCAGTGTTTGGGCTTCAGGGAAAGGGGAAACTGGAAAACTGTCTGAGATCAGTCCCATACCCCAGAGGTTACTCAAGTCATTGTACCAGGCTAACCAGTCTTTATCTCCTATTGGAGGAAGTAGAGGACCTAATCCTACCTATAATGGGGGTATGAGGCACCAATGAAAAGGGAGGGTTCAAAGTATAAATAATAGGTGATGCAAGAAAAAAGTATTAAACACCAAAAACAGCATGCAAAAAATTCTCAGTAAAATCACAACATACAGACCAACAGAGAAGATCTTAAGAACCAGAAGGAAAAATAAATAGAATGGCAAAGAAAAATTAAAGTAGATTTAGCAAATGTTATAATGTGAGGGAAAGGGGGGCAGCTAGGTGACACTAGCTGTGTGACCCTGGGCAAGTCACTTAATCCCCGTAAATAAATAAATATATATATATATATAAAATGTGAGGGAAAGTAAACCTATAGTGTCTGGCAAAATAAATACCTGTAGACCTCTGAGAGATCAAAACAACAAAACTTGGGAGCAGCTAGGTGGCGCAGTAGATAGAGCACCGGCCCTGGATTCAGGAAGAACTGCATTCAAACCCGGCCTCAGACACTTGACACTTACTAGGTGTGTGACCATGGGCAAGTCACTTACCTCATTGCCCCACAAAAAACAACAAAACTCAGAATAACTCAAAAGATGAAATGCAAAAGAAATAGTTTTAGGTTAGAAACTCTCATTGAGAATTCTTTCATTGAAGAAAATTAATCATGCACTATGAAATTTTGAAACTCAATTAGACTAATAAAACTGAAAATGTGACAGAGAAATTAACAGATTTAGAACACACATGGATAAGAAGTGGACAGTTTGGCAAAACAGAAACAAGAGAACATATATATCTCATACATGCCAAAGCAATTGACCTTGAAGACAGAATGCACAAGGAGAACTTAAGGATCATAGATCTCCCAGAAGGATATGATAAATCAAAAAAAAAATGGTAATATAGAAATTAATACAAGAAAAATTTCAAATACAAAGCATTGGTCGAATCCACACATTACTACAGGAAAATAATATATAGCTGTTACTTGAAACTTAATGACACTCTGGTTTTTAAGAAAGATTTTAGACAATTCAAACTATATGTATATAATTTAAGAAATAATACAAATTCATAACAAAGGACTATGCATATTTGTAAGCATAGTAATTCAGTATGTATTTTCTTACTGATTCTGGGTCTTGATTACTTAATATAATATAATAAAGTAGCTACCTTGATATACAATAGGCTATCAGAAAAGTAGAATCAGTTAGAAAGTATCATTAAATACTAATTGAAATAATGGTAGCTATCCCAGGAAACATAAAATAAGCATACATGTATTATCAAGGACTATTCCTTTTGACTTGGAACATCATACAATAGAAAGAATACTAATTTTGCAATCAGAATCTTGATTCAAAACTTTTGTCAATTTTTTCATATATAGCCTTTGGCAAGTCATTTAATATTTATCAACTTCAGTTTTCTTATTTTTTAAATGAATTAGTTGAACTAAATGACTACCTAGTCCCTTCTAGCTCTAAATTTAAATCCTCCCTTTCCCTCACTCCCTCTCCTTCCTCTTCTCCCTCCTTACCCCTATTTTAAGAAGGTAAAATTTGCTTTACCTATTAGAGTCCAATCACCATCACATTATTTCCCCCAAATCCTCCCAAACAAAGCCTTTCATTTCACAATTAAATATGAAAGGCATACAAAACTGGTTGAGGTAATTCATTTATAAAATTCAGTCATATTAAATTATCAGTTAGTCAAGTATGAATGTCCTGAAATACAGAGAATTTAAAGCTCCAAGATCTGAAGTTATACCTCTCAGCATTTACAATGAGAAGGAAAAAAAAAAACACACATGCTTCTTTACTCTAAATTCTGAAAAATATTAAGCATCATGGGTAGGCCTGGACTCTAACCATGGTAGGCAAGATTTTCTTTTCTTTTTTTTTTCCCCATTGTGATGGATTTTAGCAGGGGAGGAATGGGATGAGGACAAAAAGATTCAGTCCTTGCCCCAGCAGAGCTAATAATCCGTTAGGGAATACATATACCAGTATTAATAAAGTCAATTCTGTGTCACGTATGTGGGGATTATCTTCAGAATATCGATCTATTTAGGCTTTAATTGTTTGCTTTTTACTGTCCAATCAGTCTGTACTGATAATACAGTTTAGGGCTTTGGCACTTGTCTAATTGCAATATCATTAGGATTTCCACTTTAAAATTAACATGATGAATTTAAAAGCCAAAGGCACACTGAAGCTCCCATATTAAAACCATGGAAATATTAGAATATTTCTAGGTATGGCTAACTTCTACTTCACAAAGTTGTTGTCAGAAATCCCTAAAACAGCTCTGTACTAGTCTCTTGATCTACCTATAGGTTGCTCACTTATAAAATAAGGACTGGATTAGAGGGCTTCAAAAATTCCTTTCAGGGAGATCCTATGGCTTCCAAGAAGCATTCTTCCAAATCATCAACATGAGAAATTTTGAATCACATAGCAAATATTTATGGCACCTCTATTGTGTACAGGGCACTATACTGAATCCTATAGAGGCAACTGGTGTGGGGAAAACATTTAAACTAGAAGACATGACACATGCACTGAAGAAACTTACCAGCTAATTGGAGTACACAAAGCATTAGTGGTTAATAAGTGTGGCAAAGATAGAAGCCTTCACTGATTGAGTTGTACACATAAGAGAGAGTGTGACTTGTATCAATGTACTAGGAAATGATGATGCACTGATAAAGAAAACAAGGGAACTATTTAAGGAAAGCCATAACTTCCATTTAGGAGTTTGAAAAAAAAAGTCCTAGAGCCACTCATATTATCCTTTATTGGAGATAATTCAACTCTTATGATTAAGTGGTAACTATGAAAAAACAGCATAGTTTGGGTTTGTTGAAGAATAAGATGAATATATGAACCATGTAATTTGAAAGTAGTAATAGATGGCATCTTTTATTTCATTGTGATGAGTTGTCATAGTATATTTCTCACCTATTTTCTAATCTTTGATTCAAATGCTAGAGATAGTATTGCATGGTTGGAGAACCCATGAACTTAGATGGACCTGTATTCCAGTGTGTGACTGTTTGTTCTCTAAGCTTGCTTTCTTCTCTATCCAGTGAACTTTTTGATCTTTGAATTACTTCCTTGCAAATGAGTTTATGTGTGTGGGTGTTTATATACATATACATGTGCGTCTATACATGTATGTGTGTATGTATATATAAACCATTTCGTAAACCTTAGAGCATTATGTGTGTAAGATTATTATCAAGGATGAATCAAATTTTGATGGTATCCACATTGTATCTGAAATCCTATCTTCCCCTATTGTAAATTAAAGTTTGATATTTTAACAATAGCCTTTCAGTAAGTATACAGTGTTTAACGTTCCTGATAATACTTTTTTATCCATTAACCAATAAATATAGAAGATAACATAGGTAAGTAAAGTAAGCCTCCATCTTTCCTATTCACTGACGATGATTTATCCTAGATTAATTTTGACAGCTTCTATTTTATTTTTTTAGTATCTGAGACCACATAATATAAATGACAATTTTTCATAGCATGAAGAATATTTGTTAATATAGGTTGTAGAAAGTTTTTCTCTATCTTTAAAAATTGTTTTATGAGGAAAATATTGTATTACATTCTTTAATTATTAGAGAATCCTGTAATTTTAAATGGGAAGAAGAATATTCTGGATTTTTAAAATTTCAGCCCTTATATATCAATCACCAAATGTGATACCTTCTTATACCAGAGGGAAAAAAGTTAAGGAGACTGAAGTTTTATCGTTTTCAAAACAGCTATTTGATGCTTTTTTTTTTAATGTTTTTATTAGGAATGCATTTTATATGTCTACTCCTGTTATTTGTCTCAATCTTAGCATTGGGTTTGCTATAGGCATTGTTTTCAGAGGTTTATGTAACTACTTACATACATACACTCATTGCGACAGATTGTAGTGTAACATTTTAGGATTATGACTTCGCTCCTGGAAACGTTTCCTATAAATCCAGTTACATTTCAGTATACTAATGTAATTAAATATTTCCATTTATCTTCAGATTTAAATTTTCTTCTTACTCTTCATTAATAGGTAGTATAGATCAGTCAGTGTTAAAAGAATTGCCCCCTGAGCTCCTGGCAGAAATTGAATCTACCATGCCACTTTGTGAACGTGTGAAAATGAACAAGCGCAAACGTAGCACAGTTAATGAAAAGCCAAAATATGCCGAAATCAGTTCGGATGAAGATAATGACAGTGAAGACGCCTTTGAATGTAAGTAGTATGTAACCTAATTTCTGCTATATGACTGAGATGTATGCTGTCTTTTCAATTTCCTTTTGTTTTGCTTATAATCTAATTTGAATAATTACAATAAAATAAGAATACTTATCAGTCTATTATAAATGTTTAGGACCTAATCATCAAATCACATTTAAGTGCTCAGGATCAGAACTGTTAGAGGATCATATGATGCAGTAGCGCCAAAGCATGCCACTTTTTAAGTAGAATAAAAAAACTGATAGTATTGATTAGCATTAGAAGACTTTTTAAAAATACCTTATTATTGGAGATAAAATGGTTTTTAATTTGTAAAACAAAGTACTTAACTACAGGTGGATTAGCCATGTAACTGATTGTCTTTGTGGTCTGAAGGCATTCTTTTATGTCAAGCTAGTATTCTTCCCTTAAAACTCTACTTTTTAGGGCAGGATTTTCATCTACTTAGCCATTCTGTATCTTTCTACAATATTGTGCTTAGCTGCCTCTACATCAGAGTTGTTTTTCTTTCCTGCATTCCTTCCAACCAATTCAATTGTATTCTTTTATTTTTATCCTTTTTTAAGAGGATATTAAGTGAGGAAGGGTGAGTGAGAGGTAATTCTGGTATATGGGACCCTTCAAGGGGAAGGTTGGTACAAAGTGATATTTTACTCAAATTAATTTCAAGTTGAGACCAACAAGCTAGGTAGGAATAAGAAGGGTAGAGGCCAGAGGTCAAGGAAGCAAGTAGGGAGTCCAGAGTGAGACCTGAAAAAGGACATGAGGAAACACGAAAGACACATTTTACCAAGGTCAACCCATTCTAATCTCCCATCACCATAAATCAATGAGAAGGCCAGAGCAACATTTTAAAAGTACTTCTCGGTTATTTGCTGAATTCTGTCATTTTGAAGTAGATTATTATTTTTATCTGAAGAAAATTTAAATGCAAGTAAATATATCAGATAATTTAGCCTTCAAGACAATTTTCCCTTCTAATGCATAATTAGATATTCAACACATTTATTAAATAAATACCAGTGAGTGCTATATACCACGAGCCTCTTTTTTTCTGCATTATGGACCTTCATCAGACTAGTTTTACAAAGGGACAAGCTTCTCATTTGGGTAAAACATTAGGAAACACAGGCTCTAATCATAAAGAGAAGAAAATATTACCTCTGCCTTATCCACCTCCCAGCCATATCTTCTGCTTTAACCATGCTTAATGTCCACTGGATGCCCATTGATGCAGAAAATTTACTGCAGAATTTTAAAAGTAGACATTGTCTTTGGTTTTTGGTATGATCTCCTGAGTTGAGATTACTAGATTAGATTTCAGGCTACCCCTATTCCCACCCCTGGCCATTTCTAAGGAACTTAATTATTTGTATTTACATTGCTTAGCAAAATTAAAAGGATATGAATTCTCACAGTCCTCATCTTATACCACAACACTGTCAGCAGAAAATCATAACTAGTCATGATTTAAAGATGTGATGGGACTAGGGACCAGATCTGGTCAAGAGGACCCAATAACTAAGTCATTACACAGCCTTAATTTATGACAAGGGTGGGGTAAATTCATATAGAAGAGGGCATGAGATTATTAGAAATCCTTAGAGTACAGCCAATTCAGAAAGACATGTTTTCAGTACTGAATAAGCAAATCAAGGCCAACATTCAAAAGACAAACCCAGGTACAAGCTGGATAAGCACTTGTTAGTGATGCTGTCCAAGGCATTCCTATCCTGGTATGGGTTGGATTAGATAGTCTAGAAAATCCCTTCCATGTTTTTATAATTTGTTAAATGACTAGCTAGCTGTCCAATTAGTGTATTTGACTATTCTTTCTCGGTAATGTTCTTTTCTGGACCTCTTGTCTATGTATAACGCTTTATTTTTCACCTAGCTATTAAATGTTAGCCTAATGAAATGATAAAATCTATCATTTTAAAACCAGGGATCAGTCTCTAGAAGTATAAGCCAGACCAAGGACACAAATAATTATTGATTCTAAGTGTTCAAGCACAAATTGAGATTCAGTATTTCAGATGTGGAACCAAATTTAAATTGGGAAAACACCATTCTCAGATCTGGAATAGGCAGAAAGGTCCACATAGCCAACTAAATGAGGATAAAGGGGATTTATTCAAAAACTGAGACTGTGTGCTTTCTGCTCTGTTTTAAAACCAGGTCCTTAAAGTAAGCTTTCTGTTACAGACACAGGAAGTCCAATAAGTTCATGCCACTATTCAATGAAGCCAGGTTTTGTATATGCATATTATTTTACCAGAAAACTAGACCATCAAGGGAAATTCTGACAACTTTAATTCACAAATCTTCAGAGGGCTTTCCTCCTTAAATTTAAAGGAGTCTTTTGGTTATAGAATCAAACTAAATAAATAAAGAGCATCAATAAATATTACATATCTTCAGAATTATAATTTTCAGCCTGAATAGTCTACCAAAATACTTTTGCTTTCATTTGCCTATTTCTTTTACTAATCAAATGCTGTAGCTGGATTTCACCAAAGTATTTGAAAGAGTCTCTCAAGCTGTCCCTGTGAGAAAATAGAAAAGCACAGGCTAGTTGTATGGCAAAATTAGGTGGTTTTTAAACTGTTTGAATTATCAAAACCAAGTTGGTATCATTCATAATGTCAGTTAGATTAGAAAGAAGTCATTATGTAAGGGGGTATCAGAGATTTGTGCTTGGCCAGGTGGGGTTTTAACATTTTTGTCAGTGACTCTGTTGAAGGCATGGATGACATGCTTAGCAGATTTGCAGATGATGAAGCTGGAGGGAGTATATAACAAGTTAATTGACAGAAGCAGAATACAAAAGATTTCAGCAGGCTAAAATTATAAGCTGAATCTAATAAAATGAAGTCTAAGAGAAATATAACATCCTACATTTGGGGTAAAAATAAAAATCAAGTCTAAAATGGGAGAAGCTTGGCATTCTGAGAAGACTCTGATCCAGTGAAACGCAGTGACCTGACACAGCCAAAACAAGCTCTTGTCATTTTAGGATTCATTAAGAAAGGCATAGTGTCTATTATGAGGGAAGTAATAGTCACCTTGTATTCTGTGCTGGTCAGACCACATCTGGTGTATTCTTTTCAGTTCTGGCCACCAAATTCTAGGAAGAATATTGGCAAGTTCGAGAGGATTCAGAGGAAACTGGAGGCCAAATTGTACAAGGATCATTTGAAAGAACTAGAGATGTTGAGCCTGTAGAAGAGAAGACTTATGGGGATGTGATTGCTGCTTTCAAGGACTTGAAGAGCTGTTATGTAGAAGAAGGATGGTCCTTATTCTGTTTGGTCTCAGATGGCAGAACAGGTAGCAATGGGTAGAAGTTGCAGAGAGACGGATTCCTCTTACGTGTTAGGAAAAACTTCTTAACTCTTAGCATTATCCAAAAGTGGAATCGGATGTCTTAAGGTTCTTCACTAAAAATTGCTTCCACCTCAGAGATTCTGTGTTCTCTTGATAGGTTACACACATAATGGGTTTGTTCTACTATTTTACAATTCCGTTCTTCCTCATTCCTGTTTAAGTAAGACTCATTAGTTGTCATGCAGGTCATAAATGTAGTTTGATTCATGAACTGTATTTAATTTTGAGGTTTGGCATAATACTTATTACAGATAACTGAATTCCTTGAATTGAAATTATGATTTGCTGCTTACAATTTTTTTATTGTGTTTCTTAGAGAAGTGGTCACCAAAATGAGGACATGGCACTGTATTACCCCAAGGGTACTTTGATCAGCCAGTTGGTGGGTGGGAAGATGGGATGCATCTCCATGGGTGCCAATGGGCTTGTCTCTTACAAAACCACATTTAACCTTCACCCATTGTCCTCCAACAATCCCCACTCCACTCCATTCCTCCTGTGTACAAGTTTTCTAACCCACCCCCTCCCAATTCTTGGTGACAGCCCTCAGAGCAATTTTAATCTTGCTAGAACTAGGTATCCATAGCAGGTGTTCTGCAGGTACCATTGGGAAAAATCTTCCCCTGCAACATATCCACCCCAAGAACACCTTGTGGCTATATCAAGCACCTTTCAGGGATTGGTCTCTGTGCTCCCGGGCAGATTGGTGAGTAAGAGAGCCCTTCCTGCCCAGAACTCCCTTTCCTGTTTTGGGTGGAACAGAATGAGGCCCAATGAGTAAGGAGGCATGGCATCATATATTTTAATATATCCTGGTACATTTGCATTTAATAAATCCCATTAACTAAGTGATTATTTTCCTACAAAAATTCACCCTTCTTCCTAACTTCCCTGTTTCTTGTAAGGGAACTAGTCACTTAGGTTCACCTCCTCATGACATCCTTGATTTCTCTGTCTCCCTCACTTAATATAGCACTTGCCATATGTTATGATTTCTATCTTAATAATACTTGTCTTCTATTCACTCACACAGCCACCTTCTTATGTAGACTAATGAGTGGCCTCCTAATTGAACTTCCTGCTGTAGGTCATTCCTCATTATTCCTGTCTCTTCCACACACTTGCCAACGTGATTTTCCTAAAGGGTAGATTGACTCTCTCTCTCTCTCACACACACACACACACACACAGCCCCAACTTCTCCCTCAGTAAACTCCATTGGCTCCCTCTTGACTTTAGAATTACATGTAAACTCAACTGTTTTGTCACTTAAAGCCCTAATTTACACATCTATATCCCACATGCCTTGTCAGCATTATGATTTATTAGTCCCCTTCCCTCACTCTGTGGTCCAACTAGATTCACCTTCTTGCTGTCCTTTTAACTCATACAAAAACACAACTAAATTATCCAAACCTAAAATTAACAAGTTATACCATTGATTAAATAGAACCATGTAAAGAAATAGGAATGGATTTATGTTGCAAATTTTTTGCTGTGTTGAAATCAGATAATTTATTTTTGCTTGTTGTTTTTGCATTGTATATGGTGTCACTACACAGACAAACATGACTCCTAGTGAAAAGCTGTTATGTTCACTGATTGTTATGACCTGTTATTTGGTTGTTGTGTACCTTTCAATTAAAAAAGATTTTAAAAAAAAGAAATTTTCTTGTTTGGCTAGGTACATTGATCAAATTGAGAAATGAATTACTAGGACATATGTAGGGATTTTTTGAAAATGGAGCATATTCAATCACATTGCAAATAAGGCTTTTTCTATTTCCTCTAAACAAAAAAATATATTTTTAAATGTTGTTTATTTCACCTTTAATCCTTTTAAACTTTTGTATATTTATAATGTACATGATATTGCAGCAGTATATGTGTGTGTGTGTGTGTGTGTGTGTGTGTGTGTGTGTGTGTGTGTGCATGTGTGATATAAATAAATATATACCTAATGGAAGTGCATGCTCTATAACATCTTGATGATAAGGGCGCATGAGTAAAAAAGTGTGGAGACCACTGTATTAGTAGACTCTTTTATGTAAAAGTTTTAAATTTAGAAATGCCATGTTGAAGTTATATATAATATTTTTATATTGTATGTATTCTTTTAGGTAAGAGATTTGTTGAGAATGTGCTTAAATCACAATGAAAAATTTTAAAGTAGAAATTTTTGATAGTCTTTCAAATAGGATAAATCATTTGTCGTGAAAATTTGCTTTTAGCTTCTCGGAAACGACATAAGAAGGACAAAGATGATGATAAAGCTTGGGAATATGAAGAGCGTGACAGACGAAGCTCTGGGGATCATAGGAGAAGTGGCCATTCTCATGAAGGCAGGAGGAGTTCCGGTGGTGGCCGTTATCGAAATCGCAGCCCATCAGATTCAGACATGGAAGATTATTCTCCTCCTCCCAGCCTTAGTGAGGGTAATCCATCAGCATCAAGGAATTCCTTATGCTTAAGATGCTACCTGATCTTACCTTAGGGCTAACTTTAAAATTTATTTTTTAAGTCCTTAATAAGCTAATTTCAAGAACTCTGCTCACTTAATTTGTGCAAAAGAAAAACATGTATGTTTAGTTCATATTGACACTGTTACTTTTAAAAGATATATGGAGGGGGCAGCTAGGTGGCGCAGTGGATAGAGCACTGGCCCTGGATTCAGGAGGACCTGAGTTCAAATTCGGCCTCAGACATTTGACATTTACTAGCTGTGTGATCCTGGGCAAGTCACTTAATCCCCATTGCCCCACAAAAAATAAAAAAGGACATTAATAAAAAAAGATATATGGAACAAAAATGAAATCAGCTTGTATTTCTTATTTTTAGTTGCTAGAAAAATGAAGAAAAGAGAAAAGCAAAAGAAACGGAAAGCTTATGAACCAAAACTAACACCTGAAGGTAAATTTAGTGGTTTTATTATGTTTCAGTAGTGTTCAGGTTAAATTCTCAGCTGTCTACATAAAAATAATTTTTTTAAAAAAATTTCCTCCACAACAGAAATGATGGATTCTTCTACTTTTAAGAGATTTACTGCTTCGATTGAGAATATTTTAGAAAATCTTGAAGACATGGATTTTACAGCATTTGGTAATTCACTTTAATAAGTATTCTGTATGTGTTACGTACCCAATACTTTCTGGGTGCTGCCGAGGGATATAGAGAAGAATAAGGTTCCTGGCTTCATGGAGGTATGACACACATTTGCGGGGCAAGACTGAAGCAATAAGAACAATTGAAATAAGTATATTATTTTGCGTTAGGTTTTCTGACATAGGTGCCAAGGGAGGTCAAAGAATAGTTAGATAGGGGTGAAATTAGAATAAGGAAGAGGAAACTTCATAATGTACTTAAGAATTGTGAAGACTTGAAGAATTGGGAGAGTGGGAGAAACCGGTTAAACAAAATCAGTATAAACATTTATAGTGTGGAATTTTTAAGGGATGGCACACTGTATTTGGGATACTAAGTGGATATGGGCAAAAATACTTAGAATGTCTTCCAACAGTGGATTTTTAAAGCTACTTCTGTGATAGAGTGAGACAGAGAACATCACTTCCCCTACTTTTTTTTTCCCTGCTTCCCCAACCCCTCCCCCCAAGAACTCAAGCAATTCAGTATAAGTTGTACATGAGCAGTCATGCAAAACATTTCCACATTAGCCAAGTTGTGAAAGAAAGCAGATAAAAACAAAATAAAGGAACTACCAAAAATTATGCTTCAATCTATATTCAGATACCATCAGTTCTCTCTCTCTCTAAATGGATTGCTTTTTTCATAAGCCCTTCAGAGTTGTCTTGGATCATTGTATTGTTGAAAATAACCAAGTCGTTCACAGCAGATCATCTCACAATATTGCTGTTATTTTGTATATAGTACATTTCACTTTGCATCAGCTCATGGGGGTCCTTCCAGGTCTTTCTCATAGCATCCCGCTCGTCATTTTTTTTAATAGTAAACTATATTTATATAGTACTTTAAAGAGAGATTTCCTTACAATAAACCCATGAAGAAGATTATTGCAACAACAGTAATAGATAACATTTATATAGTACCTTATACCTGACAAAGAATATTCTTCACAATAGCCCAGCAAAGTAAGTACCAATCATCATCCATCATCCCCTACTTTCACATCAAAAAACATAAAATAATAGATTTAGCACCGTTTTTTCTTTAGAAATCAGTTTGATCCAGACAACTTTTTGTTACATATTCTGGGATTTGTATACTCGTGGTCAGGTCACTTATCTCTACTTTTGTGATCTTTATAAGTATAGCAGCTACCCAGAATATTTTATATTTGAACCCAGTTCAGAGCAATATTTAATATTCATTTCTTCAGCTAGTATTAAAAAAATGAGCAGTTATATAAAAGCATTAAATATCAGAAGCACATTAGCTGCCTTAGTCACTTACCTTATGAATGGCTTTATGGTATGTGGCTTTTGATTTTTAAAGCACACATAATTTCATAGAATTAATTTCCCTAAGACCAAATTTTGCTAGTGTAAGATTGGCAGTACTAAACTTTTAACTTCAAGTAGGACATAATTTTCAAAGTACTCATTTTCTAAAACAAGTTTCCTATTCTAGTAAGAATTTCTGTTCCCTTGTCGCCCTTTTTAAGCAAAGATTTTGCCTGAGGGATGTTGCTACTTTTTGTTTAAGTTGGGGGCAGGGTATGTTTGTGTGTGTGTGTGTCTCCAGAGATACCAAGACTGAATTGCTCAGTTTAAGACTATTTCTTTAAAAATAAATCTGACTGGGGCAGCTGGATGGTGCAGTGGTTAGGGCGCCGGCCCTGGATTCAGGAGTACCTGAGTTCAGGTCAGGCCTCAGACACTTGACACTTACTGGCTGTGTGGTCCTGGGCAAGTCACTTAACCCCCATTGCCTGCAAAAAAAAAAAATTAATTTAAAAAATTAATAAATAAATCCGACCATTATGAAACATTTCTTTCACCTAAACTGTTGAAATTTTCTTTTAGGCGATGATGAAGAAATTCCTCAGGAACTGCTATTAGGAAAACATCAGCTTAGTGAATTGGGCAGTGAATCTGCTAAAATTAAAGCAATGGGAATAATGGATAAGGTATTTCTCTAAAATTCATACATATCTGTCTGGTAATAAATATTTGGAATTAACTTTTTCAGAGATTCCATATTTACATCTAATTAAAACGTAGATCAGAGTTTAATATGTTTATTAATTTCTTCATTCTTTAGAAAACAGTAATGATCATAACTATATCAAATTCAATAATTATGAAGCATTTGTTGCTCAGCAAAAAGTAAGCTGAAGCCATGGGGAGATAACAAACTCTGTCATAATCCTGGCTTTCAAGGAGTTTAATATATGTTGGGAAGGGAAAGTGGGAAAGAACCCTGATGAGTTGCATATACAGTTTATTCTCAAATATACTATATATACCATTTCATGAATAAATTGAAATCTTGCCATTTTTTGCTATAGATTTCTAAAAAATGAAAGTGCTAAAAAAAAAAAAAGAAATATGATACTACCAAAAGAATTTTTTTTTTTAATTACCAAAGTCACAGTAACAAAATCTGTGTTGGACAATGATCTAAAGCAGGATTATAGTACAGGTAACCTATTAGTCCTTCTTAATCTTTGATTTAGTAATTTCATCACACTTAATTACAAGCATTTATGTAAGAGCAATGAAAGTGTTAAGTGCTATGATGTTGACTCCATATAATAGCCCATTTTGTATAGCACTTTAAGATCTGCATTCCTGTGATTTCACTAGAACAAATATTTCCTCCATTTACACATTAGGAAACTCAGCTACTAAGAGATTAATTCACGTGTCATATAACTAATATGTTTCTGAGGGGTTAGGAGGAGAGAGTCAAACCCAGATCTGTAGGAATGTTACCTACTATACCATGTTGAATCTTTCCCTCACTGTAAACTATAAAGATAATTATTTCTAGTTTAAGGACAGTATAATTATTATTAAAAGTGTAGATGTATCTATGGAGTTGATATTTTTTTCTAACATTTTTATCAAAATTTTGAGTTCTAAATTCTCTCTTTTCCTCCCTCCCCACTCTGTCCCCTGTCAGATATAGGTTACACATAAGCAATTATGTAAAACATTTCCGTATTAGTCATTTATGGAGTTGTATTGAAAGAGGTAGTAGCTCCATCATAAAGGTTTATATTTTTTATCGTTTTTATAGAATTTAGTTTGAAAAATGTTTCTGTTGTTAACAATTTTTAAAGGAGCTTAGAAATCATACTTTTACTCTGCTTTTCTAATCAAGCCAGATAGTCAACAATGAATGTAGGATTGTTCCTATTAATGTTTATATTATAATGAGGAATACAATGATTTCTTTTGTATAACCAAATTTTTATTTATAACATCACAGCAGAGCAAATCCAAATCTTAGGTACTTGAGTTTCTCAAAGTTACATAATTATGTGTATTCCTAATTCTAAATGTATTAGAAAGTTCTATCAAGAACCTTTACTATTATAATATACTAAAAAACCTTTAAAATCTTATTCCTGGGACCAGCTAACTTACTGTTTAATATGAAAAAATTATGGGGAAGGGTAATTATGGATATTTGCTTTCTAATGAGGATATTTAAATAAAAAGTTTACATCAGATTTATATCTCAGCAGTTTCAACTGACTGGATTAGCATTTAATAGTTCTCTTTTGTTGGGGAGAAAACGTATTTTAATGATTTTAAATTTTTATAGAATTTCAGAGCTGCAAAGGACATTAACAGTCACCTAGTTCAGTCCTACCCTAGATGAAGAAACTGAGGATCAAAGAGTTTGAAAACTCCCCAAATCCATAATTAATGGCAGAGCTGGAACTAGAACCCGGCTTGCCCAAATTCCATTCTAGTATTTCCTATTGTATCTCATTGCTTCCTTCCTTCTTTTTTAGATTATTGTTTTTTATAATAAAACTCTATTACCTAACATTAATAATGCAATATATCAAAGATTTGTGATATCACAGGTAATAGTACACCAATAACTTTATAACAAGTCTGAATGGTGCTTGAGACACAGAGACCCTTGCCTGTGGACACATAAGGTATGATGTGTCAAAGGCAGGATTTGAACCCAGGTTTTCCTGATTCCTAACTCCAGTACTTGATTCCCTATGTTCCTCTTCCATTCAGATTATTAATTTGGTAAAACAATAACCCTAATAACTACCATTCACATAGTTCTTTAAGCTTGGTAAAGCACTTTACATACCCAATAGCCTTGTATGTTAGATCCTGCAGGTATTGTTAGTCCTGCTCATTTTGCAAATTAGGAATCTGATACTTCAAAAAGTTTAATGAGTTGCACCTAGTCACTTTGCCACTAAGTAGTGGGGATGTAATTAAGACCCATATCCAGTACTCTTCTCACTGCACCATAGACTTCAACCACACTTTGATCTTTTATGCAGAATATTATTGAATCAGTTAACAAATATCTATTGACTCCCTGCATTGTGTTAGACCTTATGTTTTTCAGACTCCCTCAGATTTGGGGGAACCTCAAGTATAATTATTTTAATTTTGAAATCAGCTCCTGTTAACCTACAGGTAGATTCTAGAGATGTATTTAACTTCTTCCATGTCTTTGTTAGACTTGCATGTAGCACTGTGCACAAAAACAAACATACTCATGACTGGCAACCAAGTGTCACTTGGGCTTTAGTTTCATCTATAAGCAGTCACTTCATTTCTCTAAGCTCCATTTTATTCTTCAAGAAGCTAGTTGAACTTGTTTATATTCTGTGTTTTATGAATCCTCTTTAGAATTATCACCATTTGTAATTGACTGTTATGCTGATGTATTCACTTGTGGTTTGCTGGTACCACAAAAACTACAAAATCCAAGGTATTGATTCCATCCTCAGAATCTCATTTATGTGATAGAAAATCCAAAAAGACAGAAGTAAGATTAGATTTCTCTCTTTTCTGCTGAGTAGTGGTTTCCTATTCTCAGGAATACTTAATAGAAATTTGAAAAGAGCCATTTTTATTAAATAATTACTACATGTTCATCTCATTTTCTAGAAATAATATAATCATTTGTACTTTCTTTATAGCTTGCAACTGATAAAACAGTAAAAGTGCTAAATATTTTGGAGAAGAATATTCAGGATGGGTCCAAGCTTTCTACATTGCTAAATCATGTAAGTTTAAGATGAATATTGATGATTCTGCTTTTAATTTTGTTAGCATTATATTATACTATCTTTGGTCTTTTGACTTACAAGTATCTTATTTTTTTGATTGGTATTTCTTAAATGAGTTTATGGGGTTTTTGTTGGGTTTTTTTGCGGGGCAATGAGGGTTAAGTGACTTCCCCGGGGTCACAGAGCAGTGTTAAGTGTCTGAGTCCAGAATTGAACTCAGGTCCTCCTGAATCCAAGACCAGTGCTTTATCTACTGTGCCATCTAACTGCCCCTGAGAATATTTTTTAAACACATTGTATAAAAAAGTTGACTCTAGTAAATGCAAGTTTTCTTTCCATTTAAAGCATGCATTTAAGAAGGTCTTTAAATAGGAAGGACATTCATATCAGTCATTCAGCAAGCATTTAGGCCTACTGTGCTATGCTTGACATAAAATATAAAGAATGAAATAGGGGGCAGCTAGGTGGTACAGTGGATAAAGCACCGGCCCTGGATTCAGGAGTACCTGAGTTCAAATCCAGCCTCAGACACTTGACACTTACCAACTGTGTGACCCCGGGCAAGTCACTTAACCCCCATTGCCCTGCAAAAAACAAAACAAAACAAAAAACAAAAAAAGAATGAAATAATTCCTAATTAGAATGAGTTTATATTCTAACAAAGGAGACTTGTGTATTTTTAAACAAATGTGTGTATTTACATTTGTATATTCATATGTACATATAATATGTGTGTGTTTATACATGTAAATTAAAAAGATGTTAAAAGTAAGTTGGAAGAAAAGGTGGCCAGCAGTGTCAAATGCAACAGATATCATGAGGACTAAGGAAAGAACATTGAATTTGACATTTGAAACTTTGGAAAGAATAGTTTTAATTAAATGGTGAAATTGGAAGCTAGTCTACCAAGGATTAAGGAGTGAGTGAGAGGAGAGGATGTGTAGGCTAGTATAGACAATTGTTTTAGGAGTTTGGCTGAAAAAGAGGAGAGAGATAGGATGATAGTTTAAGAATATGGTGGAGTATAGTTATGGTTTTTTAAGGCTAGGGAAAACTTGGCCGTACTTGAAGTCACCAGGGAAACAATTTGAACTGGTTATCAGTTGGTTTTTATTTGGTTTTTACTTAACACTGATGTTGACCTATCTTCACTTGTGATAATATTCATTCTAAAATTATTATTAAAAGCATCATATCAAAATTTGCTTTATTTTTTTCATATTCAGATAAAATTTTACAATTTACATCTCAAAGTTACTGTACCAAATAATGGTGATTTTATTTATATGAATATCTATATGTTATGATTGTTTATAAAGGGTTATAACAAATGGTAGTAATTGTGTGTTGGTGGGGGGTGATTGTTTGTAAAAGGAAAATCAAACTGCTTGGGATCTCTTCCTTCTTCACAGAATTATAGAGTTGGAAGGGGCTTTGTACCAGAGCATCCTTACAGATTTTGTTTGTGCAAGAATTAGTCAACATTGTATTAAACTGTGCTTTAAGGCTCTGTTAAGCTGCTTCATAGGATATAAAAGCATGCATTATATACCAGCTTTCAGAGTTTATTATCCAATTCAATAGGTGAAACAAATATGTGAGGAAAATTAAATAATATTTAAAGGCAGTCTATGATGATAATTGGTCAGCAAGTAGTTTTAAGAGTTTACAATGCAAGTACTGTGATAATCACACTATACTTAGTTTGATTTTGAAAATTTCAAATTAAACATTTATTGGAAACAACATCAGTCATCAATAGAAACAACTGTTTGTGTATGTGTGTAAATTAAATACATAAAACAACTTATCACTCCTCCTTCTAAGTACACATTAGTACTCTGTCATCCATTCTCATTCTCTTTCACTTATGACCATATAATTAATGTGTACTCCATTTGTCTGGTTCTCCTTTTTTACTTTACATTATTTCATAAAGTTTTGCACATTTCTTTGTATTCCTCGTACTTAATTGCTTTATAGCATAATTTCAGTTAGAATATATCCTGATAGTTTTTTAAATCATTTTCAAAGCTTTCCACAATCTAATAATGCAGGTACAAAAATCAAGAAGCAACCTCAATACCCCACAATTCATTTAAATTTCAAATATTTGTAAACACTTATCAACATCTTTTGTTCTTTACATCATCAGAATTTCTCCCAGCATCTTCTGTCTATAACTCTCCTGAGTTAGTCTCCCAAGGAGTCATCCTACATAACAAATAACAGTTTTTAAGAAAAAGAGAAGAGGAAAAGAATCAGTAAAACTAATCAATCCATCACAAAAGTCTGAAAATATATCCAATGTTCACGCCTGTGGACCACCTACCTTTGCATAGGAGTGCGTTGGGGGTGTCTTGTATATCTTCTCTTGAACCATTCTGGTTCTTTGTAATTTTGTTCCAATCACCTTCGATTGTTTTTGATTTGGTTGTTCTTTCCACAAAGAAGAAAGAGCTTTAACTTGAAACTACACTAGGACTTTTGAGACACTGTCTATGTAAGTGTAATTTTTTTTTTCACATTCCACCACTTTCTTTTTGTTCTGGAAAGATTACGTTTGTTTATACAAAAAAAGTTTCAATTTCATACAATCATTTATTTATCTTAACAATTCTGATTGCCTCTATCCCTTGTTTGGTAAAGAATATGTCTCTTAGCTATATGAAAAATATATGATTTGCTTCTCTTCTAATTTTTTTATGTTATGATCTTAAATATTCAGGCAACATATCCATTTTAAACAATTATTACCAATACTAGACAGAGTGTCCTCAAAAAGTGAAAAAGAAAGCACTCTACTTAGACCCCTTTTTATGGGGCAAATATAGTCCTGATACCTGAACCAGGAAAAATAATTATAGATCAATATCATTAATGAATAATGATTCTATAATTCAAAAATCCCTGCAAAAGAAACTAGTGATTCTTCTAAGAAATCATTCGTTAACACTAAAGACGCAACAATCAACATAATGAATCATGTTTTTTAAAACATCCAAAACAGCATGATTGTCTAAGTACAACACTCATTTATATTAAAATACCTACAAAGTATAGGCAAAAAGGTTCCTTTCTTCATATGATTTTTAAAGTATCTGACTAAAACAAAAAGTAAGCATTATACATAATAGGCATAGACTAGAAGCTTTTCCAATAAATACAGCAGTAAAGCAAGGATGCCTAACTCTCCTTGCTTTGTTTCATATAGTCTTGGAAATGTTAATAACATTAAGACAAGAAAAAGAAGTTACAGGCATAAGATAGGTAAAAAGGATTTGAAACTATCCATATTTGATGATGATATGATAGTTAGGAAATCATGGGGAATAAATAAATATATTAATTGAGATAATAAATCGCTTCAACAAAGTTGCAGGCTACAAAGTAAACCCACAAACATTCAACATACTCAGCCCCTGGAGCCCTGGACACTGAGATAGAATGAGGATTAGCCTTAATCTTTCCCGGAACCAGGCAGATACACTGCTTCCCAACAGTTTCTAAACTATGCCCGTAATGTGTACTAGACCCAAATACGTGTAACCCCCACGTTCTCGTTTGTTCCCTCTCTTTCTCTCTCTCTCTCTCTCTCTCTCTCTCTCTCTCTCTCTCTCTCTCTCTCTCTCTCTCTCTCACACACACACACACACACACACACACACCTACCTACTTGCTAGTTCCCCCCTAAGTATTGTCTCACTCCACTAGGATATAAATGTAAGCTCCTTATGGACAGGACTTTTCTGGTTTATTTATATTTTTGCTTAATATTTAGCCCAGTCCCTGACGGGGTAATTAATGGCTTGATGCTTTTTCATTCAGTAGTCTTCCTACCATTTTTACAATTCCAATTTGCCAGCTGAAAATAGTAGTTTTTATTTAGGTAAATCAGTAAACTTGACATTGTTTCCTCAGATATATTATGTTCATCAGAATGGGTATTTGGGGTCAGTTGACTTACAAACACTTAACAGTCTTTCTAAGCAGGTATATACTTTGTATACTTTGGATTTCATAATATCATTGTGTCCCACCAAAACCAAATCTTAATTTCCAAAGCTAAAAGATGACCTTGGCAATTTTCTTACCTAGAGTCCTTATTAATATATAGGAACTCCCATGAGGTTAAGTGACTTGGCCAAGATCACACAGGTAATAAATGAGATTCATGCTGAAGTCTTTTGACTCAGTTCTATGTTCTTTCCACTACAGTAAAACATTTACAAAGTTTTAACCATATGAATAAATGTTCATAACAACAACATAGGACTATTCGTTATATAGAAATAGTTTCATACAGCAACCTTAAGGATATTTGTACTTGATAATAACTATCTAAATGTAGAGTTCCATCTAGTGGTGAAAGTTGAAAGTAAAGCTCAATATGATATAATTATCATTTATGCTGTATTTTAAAAACTGAATGTATATATTCCTACTACATTAACAATCTGTTCTTTTGTAGAATAATGACACTGAAGAAGAAGAACGTCTGTGGAGAGACCTAATTATGGAGAGAGTTACAAAATCAGCAGATGCTTGTCTTACAGCTATCAACATTATGACATCACCTAATATGCCAAAAGCTGTATATATTGAGGATGTAATAGAAAGAGTTATACAATACACTAAATTTCATTTACAAAATACTCTTTATCCTCAGTATGATCCTGTCTACAGAGTGGATCCTCATGGCGGTTAGTTTGTCATTATTTATTGATGTACACTTTTTAATTTAGTCCTTAATAAAAATTTTCTGTTATATATTTTTCCAATTTAAGTGAAAAATGGAATTAACATGATTACTTCAGGTGGTACCATAATCTAATGCTGAAATTAGAAAGGGTATAGAAATACTGTCTGATTTATATTATAAATATGACCCTTTATCAATTATCTATAATCCTTCAATAAGAATTTATTTAGAAAATATCTTATGCACAGCAAAGCTAGCATTGTACTGATTTGGAAAAAATATAGCTTATATAGGTTGTTTTTAATCTCTGTCACCTTCTAATCTTTATCAGAGATGGCAGTGGATTTGTGGGAACAACTATATTAAGTTTTGAAATCTTTCCCTTTCCTTAACCTCATAGAAGATATTGGACATTGAATAATCTACAATTTGGCATATATTATCAAATTATTTTGATTGCACATTAAGTCAAATATGATTTGTTGTAGTCTCAAGATTTTAATTACCTACAAAGTATGCCATAAGTCATCTACTGCTATATAAGAATGTTTACTTTTCAAATTAATGTCATCAAAGACAATTTTCTTTCCCTTAGTAAATGGTTCAGGGGCTAGGGAGTTTGATTTCTTATTTGTAATTAATAAGAAATATACAGATATTTCAAAATTTCATTTTATCAAATTTATATTAATCTAATATAAAATATTTTGTTGATTTTTTTTTCTAACTTAAAAACCATTAGGAGGAGTATTAACCTCAAAGGCAAAACGTGCCAAGTGTTCCACTCACAAGCAGAGAGTAATCGTAATGCTTTATAACAAAGTTTGTGATATCGTTAGCAGCTTGGCAGAACTTTTGGAAATACAACTCCTGACTGATACAACAATCCTTCAGGTAAGTATTTCTGAGAGGTTTTGTAATTTCTAAACAATAACTTAAAAATAAAGAGTGGGTATAATTTTACTTTATTTACTATCAATAACAAATTAGAATTTCAACCTCAAATAGAATGTTTTTCTTTAAACTGCTACATTAGAGGTATAAGAGAGTTTTGACTAAAGATAAATTTTAAATGTAGATAAATGTTGTGATAAATGGCCTCTTGATTCTCTGAAAGATAAGCTACTATTTCCCCAAAAGTGGATCATGTTACAAACATGATTGGTGTGTCCTAATATTCTAAGTTTTTTTACTTGTCTTAGGAGGCTTGAAGTTTTGTTTTTTTTTTAATGCTAGAAATTATGCCCCTCGTGTGTGTGTGTGTGTGTGTGTGTGTGTGTGTGTGTGTGTGAGAGAGAGAGAGAGAGAGAGAGAGAGAATTGTATGGTCATGGAGTAGAATAAATAGCTCATTGAGCAGTTGAATGACTGGCAAGAAAAATTCAGAATGGTTCCCAGGGTCTTCTGGCTAATTCATAAGTAGGTTATCTGGAAAGTTTGGGCATAATAGTGAAATATTTTCCCCCCATATTTTTTGTAGATATCATCAATGGGAATAACACCATTTTTTGTAGAAAATGTCAGTGAACTCCAGTTATGTGCCATCAAATTAGTCACTGCAGTAAGTATAATTTCTATCAATTGGTTGTTGTTATTTTAATTATGTCACTAAGAAAATAATATTAACAAAAATATCATTTAATACTTGAAAGTTACTGTTATCTGTAATTTTTTTTAATCTTCATTTTTGTCGCATGTTGATGAATTATCTGCTTTATATATTTAGTAGCTAGATCTCTTCAGTTAAATACAAGAAGTTAGTGGTCCAGAAAAGCTTTCCTTGAAATTAAAAGTATTCTTAATAAATAAAATCATAATCATTCAAGACGATTTAGAGGTGAAATAATCATACTTATTCTCATTATTTCCCCTCTCCCCAGTAGAATTCAAGTTCCTGGAGGGCAAATTCTCTTTGGGTTTTTTCTTTGTAACTACATTGCCTAATACAATACCTTCCACACAGTAGACACTTACTAAATCCTTTGTTAATTAATAATAGAAAAATATTGCTGATGTGTGGCCAAATTCTCAGGATATTTCAAGTTGGAATTGATTATTCAGGGTGTTTAAAATGTTTGTCATGTTTATGTAAAGGTTGCTTCCTGAATGCTACCACTATGCTTTACACTGTAAATACAAGAAAGTCAAAAACCCTCTCTGCCCTTGAGTAGTTTATTTTCTAGTTAGGGAGGGGACATGTATACAATAAGGTACATACAAGAAACATAACAGAGCAGATAGAATATAGTTCTGTTGGAAATTAAAATCTGTCATTTTTGTTTTGAGCAAATGTTAATCTTTTGGGTTTTGTTTTTTTTAATCTTATGACTGCTAAATAGGTATTCTCAAGGTATGAAAAACATAGGCAGTTGATTTTGGAAGAAATTTTCACTTCACTTGCAAGATTACCAACCAGCAAGAGGAGTCTAAGGAACTTCAGGTAAAATAGAAGTGGTCCATTATAATGAAGGCCTCAGGAGACCATAGCACTATATTATAACTTATCTCTGCTTTCAGAGAAAGCAAAAGTAGAGATTAGGATAATAAGGCTGTATTCCTCTTTTCCTACAGAAAATTATTGTTGAGGAGAGTGAGCCAAGTGAGAGATCAACATCACTTTCTCTCATGCAACTTCTTCCTTAAGCCTGTTTTCTATATGAATCATAGTAGTGTAGCAAGAGCCCATCACACGTATATCTGATGTGAGTTCACTTGTTCTAGAAGTTACTTAACCTGCACTCCAGAAGACAAAAATAAGAATAATAGGTAGAAAATGCAGAGAAAAAATTTTTACCTTTATATAAAGATGCACTTTCTGACAATTAGTGATATACTAAAGTAGAATGAGATGCTATAGGAAAGCAACAGAATCCTTCTAATTGAAGGTCTCCAACTAAATGCTGTATGGTCACTGGGGGATGTGGTAGAGAGGGGTTTTTTTGGGGGGGGAGTGGTAAGGGGGTTGCTCATGTAGCCTGAATTAAATGCCCTCTGAGGTCTTTACCATCTCTGAGATTCTGTGTCATCACCTACTTTCTGTTATTTGGACTATTCTAAGTGATCTGGGAGTCAGAAAATCTCTTCCTTTCAACTTTACCTTGAAAGACTTGAACATTATAGTCCATGTGATGGATGTTTCATGGTTTATATTCTTCTTGGAAACTCACTTTTGAGAAACCAGAAAATTTAAAGTAGAAAATGCAATTTTCTTTACTAACAATAATAACAGCTAGCATTTACATAATGCTTTGAGGTTTACAAAATGCTTTGCAAGTATCCTCTCATTTTATCCTCATAACAACTCTCAGAAGCAGATTATCTCCATTCTAAAGTTGAGGAAACTGAGGTTAAGCAAACAGGTTAAGTAACTTGCCGTGGGTTACACAACTAGTCATTCTGAGGTCAAATTTGAACTCAGGCCTTCCTGACTCTAGCTCATTGTCCATTGTGCCACAGACTTAGAATGGAATAATAAATAGGGAGGAATAATAAGGATCTTACATGGCTTTTCTACTTGTACATTATTTATTAATCTGAAATAAGCTTTTATTATATTTTATAAGTGCAATCTATTTTATTTCGTCGTCATTTTTTAGATCTTTTCTGGCAGTGACTTTAACAGTGCTATGTCTATAAGTGTTCATTAATTGTTTATTAACATAATTAAGAAGAGTAGATTTTACAAATCTTTTGTTGGCAATATAATTTATTTTTATTGCCCTGCTCTGTTTGCCATTTACACAATAGCAAGGCAGCTCTTTAGAACAAAATGCTTGCTTCCCAACCTAATGCCAAAAGTTAGTTAGAAGTAGATTGAGGTTAGATCAAGAGAAAAATTAATAATATAATACAAAAAGAAAGAGCTCTGGATTTGGCACCAGGAGACCTATATTTAATTCCTAGCTTTGTCATTTGATAAATAGTTGGACAAGTCACTTAACCTCTCTGGGCCTCAGTTTCTTTTATCTGTAAAATAAGAGGTTGGATTAGATTTCAGGCAATCAATAACTCTATAAATTCTATCATCCTTTGACCTGAGATCAGCCAATCAATACACATTTATTAAGCGTCTACTATGTGCCAGGCACTGTGCTAAGCTTGAATCATATCTAATTTCTTTCACTAATTTTAGCTCTGTAACTTGGGTCAAATACCTTCTCTGGGCCTTAGTTTCCTTATCTGTAAAATGAAGGGTTAGCCTAAATGATATCTAAGATGCCTAATAACTATAAAAAGGAGATAAGGATAGTGAGGCTGGGCAACTTCCTAAAATTTCAATCATTTTGTGTCTCACAAGTTTCAGTAGTCTTTCACCATTGTCTCAAGAACAAAATATAAGCTCCCTTGTCATTTAGAGCCTCACAGTTTGACTTCAGTGCATCACTTGAGGCTGATGTACCTTACTTCCCCTCAATCACTATGCTAGGGCCAAATAACTTATTTGCCATTATATCACTTTTTTATTAATTTAATTTTCCTTTTGAGAAATCAATAAAAACAAAACTTGTTACAAATATATATAGTCAAAGCAAAACAGATTCCCACCTTAGTCATATCCAAAACATAATGTGCTTCAGTCTATATATCACTGAGGATAACATGTTTCAACATGAATGCTCTAGAACTGTGGTTGGTTGTGTTGATCAAAATTCTTAAATCTTAGAAAGTTGTTTGTCTTTACAGTATTATTATATAAATTATTCTCCTGGTGCTGTTCACTTTACTTTGAATTAGTTAATACAGGTCCCCCCAGGTGTCTCTAAAACCATCTCCTTCAGCATTTCTTATACAATAGCATTCTGTCATATACATATATTGTAACTTGGCCAGGCATTCCCCAATTGGTGGCTACCCATTCCATTTCCATTTCTTTGATAGGACAAAAAGAGCTGCCATAAATATTTTGGTACATATAAGTCTTTTTCCTCTTCCTTTGATCTCTTTGGGGTATAGACTTCAATATTGCTGGGTCAAAAAATATAGATAGTAGCTTTTGGGGTATCATTCCAAGTTGATTTGTAGAATATTTGAACCAGTTGATAGCACACCAAAACTGGATTAATGTGCCTATGATTACCCACAGCCTCTCCAGCATTTGTCATTTTCCTTTCCTGTCTGTCCTGTCAATTTCATGGGTGAGAGATTAAAACAACATCAGAGTTGTTTTAATTTACATTTTTCAGATTATTAATGATTGAGAACATTTTTTTCTTATGGTTCTTGATAGCTTAAATTTCTTCCTCTGAAAAATGCCTGTTCAGAACCTTTAACCATTTACCAATTAAGGAAATTGCTCTTTTTTTTTTAAATTTGACTCTGTTCCATATGTCTTAGAAATTCTACAAACATTTCCCCCAATTTCCCACTTTTCTTCTAATTTTAGCAGCATTGATTTTGTTTGTGCTATATATATTTCATGTAATCAAATTATCCATTTGTCCTACTCAAAACTGTCTCTGGTTTTGTCATAAGTTCTTCCTCTTCCTATGTCTGACAGGTAATTTCTTCCATGACCTTCTAATTTATGATGTTATCCTTTATGTTTAAATCATTTACCCATTCTGAACTTATTTTGATTCGTGGTGTAGGATATTGATCAAAATATAGTTTCTCCTAGACTGCTTTTCAGGTTTCCCAACAATTTTTGTCAAATGGAGGGTTCTCACCCCTCTCACTAGGATCATTGGGTTTATTATTAGGATACTGTGCTTCTTTTTTTCTACACATTTTGTAACTGTTTTATTTCATTGATCAACTTCTCTGTTACCCAGTTCAAAATTATTTTAAGGATTAGTGCTGTGTAGTATAGTTTGAGATCTGCTGGTGCTGTCAGGCAGGCCTTCTTCCTTCCCACATTTTAAAATTAATTCCCTTGATTTTCTTAACCTTTTTGTTCCTTGTTGAATTTCATATTAAATTAATTTAGTTTGTCTTGTAATTTGTATTCTATTGGCCCATGAACAGCTAATATTTCTCTAGTTATTTAGATATTGTGTGAAGAGTGTTTTATAATTGTGTTCATATAGTTCCTGTGTATGTCTTAGTAGGTTGATTTCCAAATATTTTGTATTGTCTATCACTGTTTTAAATGGAATTTTTATTTCTCTCTTTCCCTGTTGGGATTTGTTGGTAATATATAGAAGTGAATACAGATTATTTTTATGGAATTTTGTTTGTGTGTGTGTGTGAGGCAATTGGGGTTAAGTGACTTGCCCAGGGTCACACAGCTAGTAAGTGTTAAGTGTCTGAGGCTTCAGATTTGAACTCAGGTCCTCCTGATTCCAGGGCCGGTGCTCTATCCACTGCGCCACCTAGCTGCCCCTGGATTTTTTATATAATGTAACTGTATTAATTATTTCAATTAGTTTTCAGTTGACTCTCTAGAGTTTTCTAAGTAAACTATCATATTATCTGCAAAAAATAATCATTTTTTTTCTTCCCATATGTTTACTTCTTTCATTTCTTTTTCTTATTGTTTTAGCTTATATTTTTAGCACTATATTTAATAGTGATTATGATAATAGACACTTTGACTTTACCGCTGATCGTATGGGATAGACTTCTTTCTAGCTTACCTCCATTACAGATAATGCTTGTTCTTTATTTTTAATAGATAATATTTATCAATTTTTAGAAAAGTTCCATTTACCCCTCTGTTTTTAATAGCAGTGGGTATTATATTTTGCCAAAAGCCTTTTCTCCATCAGTTAGTAAAATTATATGATTTTTTTGTTGCTTTGTTATTAATGCGGTGAATTATGTTTGTAGTTCCCCTAATATTGAACCAATCCTGCATTTCTAGTATAACTCCAGCCTGGTCATAGTGATCTTTGTGATATGTTGCTAAAGTCTTCTTGCTAATATTTAGTTAAATTTTTGCATCAGTATTCATTAAGGATATTGATATAAAGTTGTCTCTGTTTTGACTCTTTCTGGCTTAGATATCAAGACCAGATTTGTGTCATAGAAGGAATTTGAAATTACTCCTTTTTCTATTTTTTCAAACACTTCACGTATTATTGGAATTAATTGTTCTTTAAATATTTGGTATAATTAATTCGTTAGTCCATGTATCTGGTACTGGAATTCTTCTTTGTAGGTTCATGTATGGCTTGCTTGTTCAATTTCATTTTCTCAGATAGGATTATTTCAGTACTCTTATTTCCTTTTCTTTTAATCTGAGCAAATCATATATTTATAAATATTCATTGTATTTAAACTTGTCAATATTGTAGGCATTTCATTTGACAAAATAGTTCCTTACAAGTTCCTTAATTTCTTAATTGGTTGCAGATTCACCTTTTTCATTTTTAATACTTGTAATTTTTTTATCAGTTTTGTCTTTTTAACAGCTCCTGGTTTTGTTTATTAATCCAATGGAAGTTAGGTTTTTCTTTGTTTTCAGGTTTTTAATCACCTTTCATTTTATATTTTCTATTTTGGTATTTAGTTGAAAGTTTTAAATGTATTAGTTTTCTGGGGTTTTTATTTGTATGTCAGTTTATAGATCTGATCTTTTTATTTTTTATTTTTCATTGATGAAAGCATTTAGAGGGATAAATTTTCCTCTTATAAACTGCTTTAGCTACATCCCAGAAATTTTATTATATTTTCTCATTGTCATTATCTTTAGTGAAATTGATTGTTTCTATGATGTGTTCTTTGATCCACTTGTTCCTAGAGATTAAATTAGTTTCCAATTAATTTTAAATCATTATTTCAAAAGTCCTTTGTGAAATATGATTTTTATTGCATTCTGATCAGTAAAATCTACATTTATATTTCTGCTTTTCAGTATTTGTTTTATGAGGGTTTTTTGCCCTAACAGAGTCAGTTTTTCTGAAGGTCCTATCCACAACTAAAAATAGTTATATTAATTTCTAATCTCAGTCAATATTTTCAGAAGTTAATCATATCTGACTTTTCTTGTTGAATTTATCTAGGTCTGAGAGGTGTCAGATGAGGTCTGCCACTATTTTAACTGCATTTCTCCTTGTAATTTGTTTAACTTTTCCTTGGAAAATGTAGATGTTCTTTCCTTTGGTGCATATATGTTTAATATTGATAAAAATTTCTTGTCTATGCTAAATATTAGCAAAATGATATTTCCCCCTTTAAATTAGTTCTACTATTGCTGTTGCTTTGTCTGAGGTCATGATTACTACTCCTGTATTTTTTACTTTAAATGAAGCATTCTGCCTCATCTTTTTTTTTTTAACTATGTGCATATAAGTGTTCCTTATAAGCAAGATATTTTGGGGATTCTCGTTTCTAATCCATTCTGTTATCATCCACTTCATGGGTGAGTTTATCCCATTCATGTTCACAGTTATGGTTACTATGTATTTCCTTCCATCCTATTTTTTATACTTTCTCTTTTTTTCCTGTCCTCCCTTTAAGAGATTGCTTTGCTTTTGACTACTCCCTCCATTAATCTATTCATCCTTTTATTCTCTTCCACTTTTCCTTAAGCCTTTTGCCTCCCTTTTCTGTATGAAATATATTTTTGTACCCAGCTCTTTATGTGTGTGTATCTGTATACTCTTTCTCTCTTACCAGTTCAAATGAGAATTCGGTTCGTGTCACTGCTACCCCTCTGATTCCCTCCTCCTTGCTGTATATAACCTACTTACTTGTACATCTCAACTATGTGAAATAATTCTCTCCTCTCCCTTCACCCCTTCTCCCGCAGTGTATTCCTCTTTTCCACCTTTTTTATTGGTATTTTAATATAATTAAATCATAATAAAATAATTTTCAGATTCTGTGTCAAATTAGACTCCCTCTGATAATGAAGATGATAATGATGACAAGGAGAGTGATAATAGTAGTGGTGATATACATCTTCCCATATAATAATATATATTTTTTTAGATCTTTATGGTTGCATGCTCATGTTTATTGTTTTATATTTCTCTTCACTCCTGTGTACTTGTCATATTTTCTTCTCAGCTTTTGATCCTTTCATCTAGAATACTTGAAAAGTTCTGTTTTTCATTAAAAGTACATGTTTTTTCTCCAATAGGATGACACTCATCATATATCATTCTTGATTGTAAACTTACATCTTTTGCTTTCTGGAATATCATGTATCAAGCTTTCTGCTCCTCTACAGTGGTACCTGCTAAATCTTGTGTGATCCTGCCTGTGGTTTTTTCCTTTCTGGTTGTTTGCCAAGTTTTTTCCTTTACCTGGGAGTTCTAGATTTTGGCTGTTAATATTTCTAGGAGTTTTCATTTTGGCGTTTGAAGAGACTAGTATGGTTTTTAAATTTCTACTTCACTCTCTTGTTATAAGAAATCTGAGCAGTTTTAAGACTTCTTAAAATATGACATCTAGGGGGAGGTAGGTGGCACAATGGATAAAGCACCGGCCCTGGATTCAGGAGGACCTGAGTTCAAATCCGACCCTGGGCAAGTCACTTAACCCTCATTGCCCCACCCCCACCCCCCCAAAAAATGCCATCTAGGCTCTTTTTTTGGCCATGACTTTCAGGTAGCCCAATGATTTTTAAATTATCTCCCCTCGTGTTTTCTAGGTCACTTGTTTTTGCTGTGAGATAACTCACATTTTCTCTTCACACCTATTTTATTTTATTTTATTTTATTTTAATAATTCTTCATGTCTCATAGAGTCATTAGCTTCTGTTTAGTAAATTCTGATTTTGAGTAGTTATCTTCTTATTTCCTTTTGTTTGTTTCTTGTTCCAAGCTTTTGATTCTCTTTTTGTATCTTTTTTTTGATGTCTTTCATTTAGTTTTTCAAATAATTTTTTAGTTCTTTTTTTTTTTTAATTCTTGCTTTAACTCTTCCAGGAATTCCAATTGGATTTGTGTCCAGGCTGAGTTTTTCTTTGAGGTTCTGCTTGTAGATATTTTTGAGTCATACAGTCCTCTTCTACATTTGTGTCTTGAGCTTCCTGTTACCCTGATATCTCTTTATAGTGGTGTTCTTTTAGTTTTTGTTCCAGCCTTTTTCTCAACTTTGGGCTTTATTTTAGTACACATTTTGGGGATGAATGTCTAAGCTGATTGTCTTTCCTCTTGCTTCCCTCTTCTGCTTTGAATCAGTAGAGTCAATAAATGATAACTAAATACCTCCTATGTACCAGGAACTGTACTATGTGCTGGAGATACAAAGAAAGGGCATAGGGCATAACCTGCTCTCGAGGAATTCACAGTCAAATGGGGGAGACAAAACATGAAAAGAACCACAGGGCATGATGAAGCTAGGGTGAAATATGATCTGACAAGGTGAGAATTTCAGAGTTTATTTCTTCTTGTAGAATCATGAGTTTCTATACTTTATCAGGTCAGAAAAAACCAGGTGGGAAGTGATGAAGGAAATTCTCTGAGTACCATTCTTAAATGGTAGAAGATCAAGGTGGATCTCCCTTGCCCACAAGGTTTCAGTCCTCTCAAAATGATGTGATCCTGGGCAAAATTCGTTTGCTGACCTGGTCTGAATTCTGCAAGTTCTTGATCTAGGTTTGAGTCCTATCAGTTTGTCCCTAGTTGAGAGTGTCCATAGAGGGCTGCTGGACTCAGCCACTGATCACCTGCTGTAAGGGTCTGCAGGTGCAGAGCAACTGAACTATAGGCTCCTCCTGGTCTAGGACTATTGCCCTGACTGTTCCACTGCAGGCTTCCACTCTGGGTTGGAGACTATAAACAAATCACCCCCTTGCTTCCAGAATCAGGACCATATAGCTACTATAGGCTTAAAGAACTTACTCTTGCTCATTACCCAGATAGGGGCCCACCCACAACTGGTCCTGTGGGAACACTTCTCTTTGCCCTGGATCTATGACCCAGAACTGGCTAGTGAGTGAAGGAGCTGCCAGATGGAAATTATTCCTGCCCTTTGTGATAGTTCAGATATCCCCAGTGATCTTTCTGCTGTAATGCTTCCTGCCGGTTTTTGGATACTAGAATGCTTCTGCCATGCACATTCCTGGCTATACCTTTTCCCCAGAATCTACAGACCTAAGTCTCCCTAAACCACCCTGGGCTGGAAAAAAGACTCACTATGATTTTTTTTTTCCCTTGGCTTTCCCAATCAGAATCCGGTCTAATGTGTCTACGAGTTTTTGTAGGCAAGTTATGCTGTGCATCTTCCCCTTACTCTGCTGTCTTGGCTCTGGCCTTCACCATTCCTCATTTGTGTCATTCTCTCTTCCTTTTCCATATCTTTACTAAGTCTGTCTGTCCCCTGCGGTCTTCCTCTTTACCTCTACCTCTTGCAACAATTCAAGATTCTGCTTAAATGCTGATCCTTCTAGGTGCCTTGCCCAATCCTAGTAGGCATTTAATAAAAGTTTATTGATTGACTTTGAATTCAAAAATATAAAACTTAGCAATATATAAATATAGGCAGAAAAATAGCTGTGTAGAACTGATTATTAATCAGACATTTAGATTATCAAGTCTGGTTACTGAAACTCCATTTGCATCAGAGTTGACTACCTAGCTAATTTTTATGAAAGACACAGGAAAAAAGAATGGGAATAATAGATCTCATGTTCCAAATTTGTAGAAAATGCTAAGCACTGTGCCTGACACCTAATAGGTGCAAACTATAAAAATAATTCTTCTTCTTCTTCCTCGTCTTCCCCTATTTTCCTTAAAAGGCAGATTTGTATACAGTATCATTCTAATGTTAGGGGGGGTTTTGTATATATGTGTTTAATTTCCTTTTTGTGATCATCAGCTATATTCACTGTCTTCAGTGCTAATATTCTTTTCTGTAATAAATATATAGCTAGGGGCAGCTAGGTGGCGCAGTGGATAGAGCACTGGCCCTGGAGTCAGGAGTACCTGGGTTCAAATCCAGCCTCAGACACTTAACACTTACTAGCTGTGTGACCCTGGGCAAGTCACTTAACCCCAATTGCCTCACTAAAAAAATAAAAAAATAAATATGTAGCTGTCTGTCAGAAATGTAAATGGCTCTATTGGACCATAATAATATCCTTGTGTAGTTTGGAATCGGTTCTGGCATATTGGTCTTTAGCTTAAATACTCTACTACCTGATTATTTGGGGAAATCATCTGAAATCCAAATTTCTACCTTATATACTACTCAGTATGCTTATACTCAAAATAGTTGAAAGGATCTATGATTTCATTAGAGATTTCCCTCCAGCATTAAAGAATACAGCCTACTTGCCCATCCTATTCAATTCATGTCCGTGTCATCTAATAATTTCAGTATTCTCAAGGCCTTTCTCTATTTTTCCTGACTGTTCACCTTTGATCAATTTACTTTCAAAACATGACCAGCCTCTCTTCATTTCTTAGCATATTTCCTTCATAACATCTTTCATTCCTCTTCAGTTTCAAAGTTCCCCATGTTCAGAGTTATATGTTGAAACCAGCGCAATCTCATGGTGCACCTCTCCAATGACCTCTGTGATGTTTGTTTTTAATTCTTTAGTTCCAGTTGTATTCCATTTTTCATTGCCATTCAACAACACTGATAAAACACTTTTAAAAAATGGACCTTTGTTTGCCAGGGAAGCATGAGATCATAAAGGAATTTTAGTTTTCTAAAAACAATCCAACCCACTCTTTTTATCTGTTCAATTGCAGATCTATCTTGTTATATTGTCTGTCCTCCGTATACATATTAATGGAAAAGCTCTGTAAATTTTCCATCAAGTGCATGTTATAATTTGGTCAAAAACCATTCTTTATCCATTTGGTCCTTTCTGTGTGAATAGCCAAAGTCTTTGGAATGGTTACACATCTATTCCAAAAGATAATGCAGTGTTCAAAAACTTCTTGCAATTACTACTATGACATCATAAATAGCATTTGGAGTACTTCATTTTCCACAGAGAATTCAGCTTGGACTCTGCTGAATTACCTCTATCACAGCAGCAAGCACCTTTGGCAACCATATAGCTCCTTGTCTTGCTTGATGTTTATGTTTAAAGGTTTTGTTGAACAGGATTATTTTTGTTCTTTCTTTCAAAGAATCTTAAATAGTTTTGATAGAGGTGGTACCTTGTTAGAAAAGAGACTTTAAAGCACTGTTTTTTTCTGCCAAATCAAATATTTTTTTATAATCAGTAAACACAATGGGATATTGTATTTTCTACAAATTCAGTAAACCAAGAAATTTTACATATATGTATGTACATATACACATATATGAAAGCTTATGGTACCCTCACTGGGTATGCCCTCCTTTCATCAGCCTATCAATCACTATGTTATTTATTGATGTTTTATTCATCACTTTATTGGCATTGAATAAGTTACAATATTTTTTCCTCACCTTTGGTAGCTTCCCCTTTTATGAAGACTTGCATATTGATGCCTTTTGTGCTCTCATACTTGTATATTCTCTGGCATAGATTTCTGTGTAGGTGTGATCCAGTCTTCCTTTTTCTTTCCATCTTTGTTATCTTAATACCACATCTGCCTTCCATATAAGAACGTCTTAGTCTGCAAAATTAGAGTCCAAATGTGGTGGCTACACCAACCAGTAGTTTATTAGAGTAATCTTTACAGATATTTTACATTTTCTTCTATTTATTTTACTACTTGCATTTCATCCTTAAATAGCCTTCAGATGAATTTGCTCACTTATATTTGTTGCCAGTCTTACTTTAAGCTTATTTTTACTCTCCACTACTTCTCTTTGCTTTATAAAAAGATACTGCTTATAATTATCATTCTTCATAAGATTTTGCAAACAAGTTTATAACATAAACTAGTGTGGCCTTTCACCACCCTCAGTCACGTATGGGCTTCATCTGTTCCTGCAGTAACTGTAGCAGAGTGGTAGAAAAGGAACTGAGGGCACTGAGAATCTCAGAGGTTTTTGACTGTCTATAAACTTGATTTGACTGACAGTTGGGATTTTAAATGTGTAATTTCCAGTTTGATATATATAACAGAAGAAAGAAGGACATTGCAGGATGCATCACAGGTAATCCTTGAAGAGACAAATAAAAGTGTTGACAGAATAGTTTTATTGTACTTCCAAAGTTAAGAAATATTGTTTTATGGGGTATCTGATTATCTTGTATTATAGTGCCATTCATAAGTATTTGCAAAAAGAAAACTCCGAAAGTAATTATAACTTAAGAGCTAACATTGGTTACTAAGGACAGAGAGGCAGAAAAATTCTGCAAAAACTTGTTAACACCTTCCAAATTAAGTAAACAAGCACTCTGATATTCATTGGCTAACACAAACATGGGGAAAAGTGAGGGTGGCCATAAATATATAGAAAAGCCAAATTCAGGAGAAAGATTTGCAAACCACATGGAAGCTTTACATTTTTTAATCATAAGCATTTTATTGGAGAAAATATGTGCCAAGAATTGAACATAGCAAGCACTGAGTAAACAGTACAAAAAATTAAATAGGTTATATTTTAACAGACAGGGGAAAACTTATTTTTGATATTGGAGTTATCTTTGAATCTGCTCTCTGTGTAATCAGACCCCTGACTTGTTGGTGTAAAGATAAAAGTAAAGAAAAAGCAGACAGAGAATTATGATGAGAAAAAGATTTAGAGTACAACTGAATTAATTCAGTCTTGAATTATATAAGAGGGAAATGGACATCAGATCTGACATTGACAACAAGAATAAGAATTTTATAAAGGTCTTTAACTGCTGTATATCTCACCACACAAGCCTGAAGGAGCCCAAAAAGCTTCTTAGTCAACAAATATTTGACTCACTGACACAGGGAGCAAGATGATCATACTACCAGAAGATGACATACTGAATATTTTTCCCCTATACCATTAGTAATTTTTTCCTCTTTGAAGAGGAGGCCACAGACATCTGACTTTGGATATAATCAAGATTGTAAGTAAACTTTTTTGCACAATGAAAAGAAAACTAAAATTTAGTGTCTAGAGTTTTAAAGTAGGTTTTGATTTTTTTTTTTCCTCCAAAAAAACTTATTACTCTACATGCCTTGAAGCATTTCATAGTTTATAGCTCTTCACAATCAGGCATAGTTTTCAGACTTTTTGGATGTTATATACTTCATAAGGGTTTGGAAATAAGTTTCCATTAAAATAGATATTCTTTTCTACTCTGAATGCAACAAAAAAAGGAACTAGCTTAAAGAATATTTTTCAGTGTTCTCCATTTTAATGTGTTCTTTCCATCCTTCTTACTCAAACCATGTCAGCATTTAAAACTGCAAAAGCTTTGTGACCTTATATTTCCTTTATTCCTTCTACCCAAGTAGTTTATATTTGAATACTCCTGTAAAAATCATATTTCTGTCATTTTTTGTCAAAAGTATTGCTTTATGTCTGTCTTCTTATTCAATTTTACACAAGAACTACACCTTGTCCTTTCTATTGTAACTGTCTTCTAACCCCAGCTAATGCAGAGTCTCTGCACAGTGGATACTCAGTGGATGAAGAGGCAGTGTGGCTTAATGGGAAAGAGTGTACTGGATTTTAAGGAATGGGATCAGGCTTCAGATTCACAAATCTGCCACTTGCATTTGACAAGTCACTTCACTTTTCTGATCCTCAGTTTCCACATCTCTAAAATGAAAAAGTTGGATTAGTTGACCTTTAAAGTCCCCTTCACTCCTAATTTGATGGATCTATGGTTGATGACTTTAAAAATTTGGGGATCTTTCCTAATATTCTAATGAGCCTAAAATTCCCCAAATTGATAATGCAGTAAAGTATCTCATGATAGTATAAGTTCAAATGATCCAGGATATTCTGCATAATTATGGTTTTTATTTCCTGTTTTTAGATTGAATAGTAGTGATATGGACGGTGAGCCTATGTATATTCAGATGGTAACTGCACTGGTTTTACAACTTATTCAGTGTGTTGTACACCTACCATCAGCAGAGAAAGATTCTAATTCAGAAGAGGAATCAAACAAAAAAGTAAGGAATAAAAGTATATTGAGTATATTTTCATACATATATCTTTTTTTGCATATACAAATTATTTTTCTCCTTGGTGCTCCTTGAAACAAATGTTGGCATTAAATGTGATTTTTCTTGGGACTTAAAGACAAATTTTTTCCCACAAGAATGCATCTCTGGGGGGAGGGTGGGGAGGGAGGGAGAAAAATCTGAAATTGTAAAGCTTGTCTAAACAAAGGTTGAGAACTATCTTTACATGTAATGGAAAAAAATACTTTATTAATTTTTAAAAAATTAAAAAAGAATGCATCTCTAAGATTATTATGAAAATTAGCAGGAACATGATTTTAGCCATATCATTTATAGTTTATACCCAATTTACAGGAAGATAGGTTGTGTCATACATAAAGCAAGCATTTGACTTAGAGCCCATCAGAAGACCACAGTTACAGTCCAGATTCCAGAATTTACCCTGTAACATTAAGCAAGTTATTTGGCCTCTCGGACTAAGTCTGTGTCCTTATCTGTAAAGTAGTAGTGATAATACCTAACCTGTCTACCTTGCTTTACCTTTTTTAAGGACTTAATGAAATAATATATGTGAGAGCTTATTGAAAAAGTGTCATGCAGAATTATTATTATTATTATTCAAGTGCTATTAATGCACGAAATCAGGTGGTCTATTATTGACCAAGCAATATTCCATGTTTTACATTAGTTCTTTTGAATTTTTTTCCCAGCATCCCAGTTTTAACTTGACTTCAAGAAAATCATTCTAGACCCTTGATCATCTGCTATAGTCTTTTTGTTTGTTTTTTTTACTATATATTCTCTAAGGGATTTTTCTAAGTTCCTCTTTGTAATGTTGGCCATAATTTCCTCTTATCCTTACCTTAGGAAAAATAGATTATTGTTGGTTATGTGCATGTGCATTCATATTGAATTCATTTGCTGAGTTGCTACTTGATATTTTTTTATTTAGGCTAAATTAACTTTATTGTACCAATATTAACATTATTTTTGTAAGAAATGAGAATTTAATTAAAGTGTATTATTACTACCTAAAATTTTAGAACATAAATGGGTATTTTTAACCCTTATTACAACTGATGCTTTGCTCTAGTGACTATAAATATTTAATAATAGCACAATTCAATGATAATGCTTCCTTGTTATTTTTTCCAAAAATCTAAATTAATTTTTCTTATTCTAGGTGGATCAGGATGTCGTCATTACTAATTCTTATGAGACAGCTATGCGAACAGCACAGAATTTCCTCTCCATCTTCCTTAAAAAGTGAGAGTGTAATTATGTATAACCTATATCAAATTGTTTTTTAAGGAGTTGGAAGGGGAGAGAAAAAGAAAGAGTATTTGGAGCTCAACATTTAAAAGAAATGTTAAAAATTGGTTTTAGGTGTAATTAGAAAAAAATTTTTAATGAGAAAAAAGTGAATGTAATTAAAATCCTTTAGTGTGTTTGTTTATACTCTCAGTATGTTGGTCTATGAAAAGTTATAAAACTAGATTCAAATTATCTTCTTTTCCTTCCATAGAAAATATAGTTTCACACCTTAATCTTGAAGAGAAAGGATGAAGGAATAAATCAAAATGGAGCCTTTTTATTTCAATGAATTGAATATAGTACCTCACAAAGCATTATATATACATTATCAGTAATAAAGACAACAAAAATAAAGTACTATATAATAAGGGCATTTAAAAGAAAGGGGTACCTTTGAGGGTTGCGATATGGTATTTAACATAGCCTATTTAAAGCCATGTTTTAAATGGAATATATTTTTAGCTTTTGTTTGAAGCAGGATATCTAAGAAATATATATCAGCTCTTTTTATGGAAATCCAATGTTTCAATTCCTATCCTTTTATTATTTATCTTGAGCAGATGTGGGAGTAAGCAAGGTGAAGAAGATTACAGACCACTCTTTGAAAATTTTGTTCAAGATCTTCTTTCTACAGTCAATAAACCAGAATGGCCAGCTGCTGAATTATTACTTAGCTTATTAGGAAGACTCTTGGTAAGAATATATCATTTAAAGATTATTAGAATACTTCTGGACAGCATCATATAGATGTATGCTATATATCCTATTGTAAGTGTAAGAAGACAAATATTTTTCTCTCGTGTGAATGATAACATCTAATGTTATACTAAGTGCTTTTATATAACTAGATAGAATGATCCTATTCTGATTGCATACCTGATTACAGTTTTAATAGAAATGTTTTTTGTTTCATGTTTTGAGAAAATTGGACAGAGGCATCATTTGACCCTAACTTACTAATTTCTCCTTACTTGAGCTTTTTAACTTTAGAACATAATAATGACAAAATGAAATATTTCATTCTGAAATATTTCAAATGAATGATTGAAAGAGCATTAATTAAACACTTTGCAAAGTATTGATCATTATTAAGTACAAAGTATTAAGTTCTAAGGATACAAATAAAAGCAAGACATGCCCTCCTATCAAGGAACTCACCTTCTAAGATGAGGAGGCAACACATGGACGTTTCAGCTGCAAGTCAGATCAGATGCAAAGGCCCAATAATCCTTAGGTTGCAGCAGCAAGGCAGATAATGTTGGGCAGTGACATTTAACTAAATTTAAATTAAACTAAATTTAATTAAACCATATCAGTTGACCTTCCTGCTTCAAGTCTCTCTCCATTGAAGTATATCCTGCACACTATAGCCAAAGTGATTTTCCTTAAGCTTAGAACTGGCATGGCATTCCTCTACCCAATCAACTCCTACTTGAGCCTGTTGCCTCTAGAATAAAATACGTACGCATCTGTTCAGTTCCTAAAGAACTTCACAACCTGGCCCCCACCTGTTTTTCCATCCTCATTAACATTACAACATTACTCCCCTCCCCACAGTTGATGATTGAACAGAAAAGTTCATTTAATAGTCAAAGTTTTTAGATTCTATCAGTTTAACATTTGTTTCTGTAACACAGATGTTGTTACAAAGAGATATGAAGTTTATAAAATGAGTTGATATGTTGGTGTTTTGGCCAAAATGTTGTCTATAAATAAAATGAAATACTACTTAATTTTGGTGTTTAGGTTCATCAGTTCAGCAATAAGTCAACAGAAATGGCTTTAAGAGTGGCGTCTCTTGATTATCTTGGAACAGTAGCTGCACGATTGAGAAAAGATGCTGTTACAAGCAAAATGGATCAAGGATCTATCGCCCGAATTTTAAAACAGGTATCATATTATATAAATAAAATTGTAGAAGATAAGAAGTGTTCTTTTAGTCTATAATATAGTTAAATTATAGCATTTTCATAAATGCTTTTACTAAGTAACTGTTTTTCTTATAAAAGACTTTTTTCTTATGAAGGATTGATTTTTAGGAAGCAGCTTGAATACCTAATGGTTTTTCAAGTTTACATAGAGCAAATTAAAACCTGTTATTAATTTGTTTGAGATGGAGGTTCATTATATGAATTTCATTTCTTTCTCATACTCAGTCATGACACTGTACTAGGCACTTACCATAAGGCAGCTCGACTAGGATTGCCAAATACACTTAAGTCCAAGAACAGGACTCTGGAGACCCCTCGTGGTAGAAGGAGCCTCTTTCTCCCTAGATCAGATTAACTGATTACCCGTAATTATAGTAGTTGTCCCATCCTGGAATAAAGTGTCTATAATACAAATCTAAAGAATTGTCATTTTTATCCTTCAGAATTTTACACTTTAAGTAGTTCCAAAAAATAGTCAGCATACATAGTAGCAAAGAATACAGAATACATGTACCCATATTATGATATTTGGAGCATCATGCTTTGAGCTAGCCTGCCAGATTGGAAAGAAGCAGTCAAAAGGAAAGGGTTATATCTGTTCTTCTCTGCATTTGGTTGAAAACTGGAATGAAAAATTACTGTTTCTCTCAAGAGACATATTATTTTGAAAATTTTTATATTAAATACCTATCTAAAGAAAAAATCCTTTGTCTGAAAAGTACTCCAAATAAAGAAGAAAGCCTTAAATTTTGAATATTGTGAGTGTTTTTACATATTTCAAATTCCTGTTATTTTCATTTTTATTTATGTATTCAAATAATGTCTCATCCTCATGATCTAACAACTTAATTCTTTATTCAACTAGATATTTTCGTATGATGAATTAAAATCTCATAAGTACTTATTCACTATACTCCAGGTTACAGGAGGGGAAGATGAAATTCAGCAGTTGCAGAAGGCATTGCTAGATTACTTGGATGAAAACACAGAGACTGATCCTTCATTGGTGGTAGGCTTCCATTATCTTTTTTAGCTATGTCAAATATATTTGGACAGGGCCTTAAAGAGAGTTGAAAAGTTGTATCTTGTACAACATGCTAAAAATGTTGGAAGTCTTTCTTTTTAGAGAGAACAAAGAATTGACTTTATCTTGAAATACATTAAAAATGGATATTAGAAAGATACCAATCAACTATTCTGCAATAATGATTTGAATTGCATTTAAAAATAATTTTCTGGGGCAACTAGGTGGTACAGTAGATAAAGCACTGGCCCTGGATTCAGGAGGACCTGAGCTCAAATCCAGCCCCAGAGACTTGACACTTACTAGCTGTGTGACCCTGGGCAAGTCACTTAACCCCCATTGCCCCACCCCAAAACATAATAATAATAATAATTTTCTAACTACTAATAGTAAACTGAAGTACAGCAAAGTATCACTATAAATCTTATCTGTGGTCCCTAATTTGAGAATAGCTTATAGTTTGGACTTTCTGAATTCAGATGGACTTGTCTTAAGCTAAATTCTGCTCTATAATAAAATTTTATAATAGAACTGATCACCAAAAAAGGTGATGATTTCAAAAGACTAGACAGTTATTTAGTCCAATCAGTGGTGGATTATTGGAAAATCCATCTGCTACCATATTGTTTTCTTAACATTTGGAGAGCAAATAGTAAAAAGCCTTTTCCCTAGTTTCTTTATAACATACATTTTATTATAATCCTGAAACCTCAGAAAAATAAAATCTGATGTTTTTAAGAATAGCACTGTTTCATTTTGTTTGTCATAGAGCTTATGTCTAAATTTTATTGTACAGATATCACTGTAAATGCCTGTGTGTAATTTTAGGTAGTATATCAGATATAAGAATAGAAGACATTTCTTGAAAAAAATACTGAGTATTTTCCTTTCAAATATAACTTGAAGCTAGTCTAACTTGCCTCCCACTATCCCAGACTATGCTAATTGCTGCTATTTAATGTTTTGAATTAATGTCAGAGGTGGAAGATAGTATGAGTACTTTAAACTATTTTACTGATTAATGCTATAGTCTTAATGGGGGGGGGGGGGCGCTCAAAACACCAAAGACGTATTTTTTTAAACTTTCAGTGTTTAATTCCAAATGATTTAGATTGTCTCAGAGTTAATGATCATGCATGAAATTATCTTGATTGTGTATGTCATTGTTTTTATTTGAATACTCAGTTAATGTGTTCTATATTTTATGTGAGCTATTACGTGAGGCAGGATGGTGTAATGGAAAGAAGCTTGAACTTGAAATTTTTTGTTTTCTGATGCTGAATCTTTGCTACTTTGTAGCTCTGTGAACTTGAGCAATTTACTTAATATTTCTGGACCTGTGTTTCCTCACCTGTAAAATAAAGGAGGTTACAATAAATGATTTTTAAGGTTCCTCTTTGCACCAGATTTCTTTAGATCTATTTCATGAAGTTATATTCCCAAAAAAATCCCTTTTTCCCCTCAACAATTATGAAAGCCCTCTCTTTGGGGTAGGGGGGTGAGGCAGTTGGGGTGACTTGCCCAGGGTCACACAGCTAGTAAATGTCAGATGTCTGAGGTCAGATTTAAACTCAGGTCCTTCTGAATACAGGGCCGGTGTTCTATCCACTGTACCACCTAGCTGCCCCAGTCATCTCTTATTAAAGGCCTTTCAGCTACTCTAGTTGTCTCCAAACCTTCACATTCCCATGAACATTGAATTTTACATGAACTTTTATGTAGTTAGATTTGGCATTTTAAAAAAATTATCAGTAACAGAATATATAATAAATCAATACTCTAAAATTATGACATTAATAGTTGTCAGCCTCAAATCTGTATATTTTGTCCTTAGTTTTCTCGTAAGTTTTACATAGCTCAGTGGTTTCGGGACACAACTTTGGAGACAGAAAAAGCAATGAAATCACAGAAAGATGAGGATTCATCAGAAGGGACACATCATGCAAAGGAGGTTGAAACAACTGGTCAAATCATGCATCGAGCTGAAGGTCGGAAAAAGTTTCTTCGAAGCATTATTAAAACCACACCTTCTCAGTTCAGTACATTAAAGTAAGTTCCGCAGGAGAAATATAAATGTATATGCGTATGTTTTTGTATACATGTATATTTTTCACATATATGATAGTCACATTTTAGTTTTATTTTCCTTTTTAATAAAACAGTTTTGTGAAAAAAATTTTAATGACTTCTTATAGGATGAATTCTGATACCGTGGACTATGAAGATGCTTGCTTGATTGTAAGATACTTGGCCTCTATGAGGCCGTTTGCCCAGAGCTTCGATATTTATTTGACACAGGTAATTGCAAAAAGTTTTTGTGCAGTGAAATAGAGTTGGTTTACTGATTTCAGACCTGGAATTGTATGTACAACAGTCTGCATTCTGCAGTAGTTATTTAATAAGCCATGATAGATCCCACAAGCATTTGTATTAATTTTTTTTTTTTTGCCATGGCTGCTTTTTCTAAATATAAATTTTACCAATGTATATAACAAGGCATCATCAGATAGATTGGAGCATTAGGAAGTCACAATATATGTAAAATCTCGGGTTTTACTTTTTAGCAGTGTGTTTATTTTGGAAAATTATTTAAACTTTATTCTGTACTTAAACCTAAAAGAAAAGGAGAAAGAGAAACCACACCTAGAAATGTGCGTGTTTTTATCATTCTTGGAGATAAGTTTAGAAAAGTAGCTTTAGAAACATATTTTGGGCCACTCATTGTTATGATTTCAGTTGTACCGTTAACCGTAATAAAAGTCAGTAGGACAGAGGTATCAGTGGAGCCATATATCCTTCTTGCAATTGAAGCATCAAAGTAAAAGCTATATTAAGTTGAAGATTACCAGGACAATAGGAATGCCCCAAATTTTTAAATTTATCATTTTCTACATGCACTGCCTTTTGACTCCTGGAATTAGGTCACCAGGATTACACTATCCTACTTTACCAGATTTATCAAAATGAAATGAAACGGTCAGATTTCAAAAGGTTCATTTTAGTTTTTGTTACATATTCTTTCACTATATGGTTTTGCTTTCTATATATTCTGCCACTTTATAGAATTCACTAGGATTTCTTCTTTTTCTTACCAGATTCTGCGAGTACTTGGTGAAAATGCAATAGCTGTTCGAACAAAAGCCATGAAGTGTTTATCTGAGGTTGTTGCTGTAGACCCCAGCATTTTAGCAAGGGTAAAAAAAAACACTAACTAAAAAAGCCAAAAAAAGAAATTGTTCGTGTTTTTAATCTTCATACTTATTAATTCCAACTATGAACAACATATAATTCGCATTTTTCTTTAGCTGGATATGCAGCGAGGTGTCCATGGAAGATTAATGGATAATTCCACTAGTGTCCGTGAGGCAGCAGTAGAATTATTAGGTCGGTTTGTTCTCTGTCGACCCCAACTTGCTGAACAGTATTATGACATGCTGATTGAACGAATATTGGTAGGTTTGTTTTATGATATAATTAATTTTCAATATTTTGTCCTATTTCTTAAGACAGATTTTTTTTCAGTCATCTCTTGATCCATGTAGTTGATATGATAAATTATTATCCTTATAACTTCTTTAACATGAGTTTTGCCTATATATCTAAAATGTGTTTTTAAATTGATTCAACTTAAAAAAAAAAATTTGTGAATGAATTAATAATGTACTGAGCACATGTATTGCTACCAAATTAGAAAAATTTTGATTGTGGGCCTGTTGACAGACTATAACAAGTATCCCTAAAGTCTTAATATGCTTTTAAGCAATAAAGTTGGAAAAACCAAAATGCTTATATACAAAGAGGCTCATCACCAGCTTGACCATAGGTGAGAAATTCTTTGGCAAAAAAAAAAAATCTACTAAGTTGTAGAAAAGTTTCAATCTGCACAAGTAGAAGGAATACCCACACTAACAAAATGAAATTATTGAAGTATGCCTTAGACTATATATTTTGTTAATTGCTCTATAGTTACATTATCTTAATCAACCACCTGAGGAAGGAGAGGCTTGTCTTACCCAAGATTATGTGGCAATTCAGAGACAGAATTTAGGATTTCTACTCAAACTTTTATTTATAAGTTCGTTTCTTGATTTTGATACCTTCTGAGTTACTGCCCTTTTTTTTTCAGAAATTTATTTATAGTTAATAAAAACAATATCAGAAACCAGAATTGTATTCCAATGAGAAACTATAGGGTGAGCAAGAATTATAGAAAATAATAGATAAATATCTCCATGTGTGAAAAAGGCTAGAATTGGGGGATTTTATATGAAACTCTGAATTCAACATAGTAATACTATCGTTACCCTACTTTTCTATATAAATTTGTTCAGTATCTGACATTTGGGGATAGTTGATCTATGTATATAGCTAAATTCTCCCTTTTCTAAAATACTACAACAAATGTTTGTTAGTCACCTTATTAGCCCAGGAACACAATCTAGGGTTCTGACTTTGAGAAATGCTGTTCTGAAAGTTGCATCATTTCTTTTTCTCTGTGCCATTAAACAATCATCTAAAGAATTTTCATACTTCCTTGTTTTCCTTTTTGGTGGTGGTTGTTTTAATGAAAATAGCCAAATTAAAGAAAATAGGAAGGAAGGAAAACCAGTGTGGTACAGTGAAAAGTAGCACTATATTTAGAGTCACAGCACATAAGTTCAATTTCTGACTTTGCAAACTTACATGTGAGACCAGACATATATCACTTAATTGTTCTTGGGTTCAATTCCTTCAGATGTAAAATGAGGTGGGGACTGGGGGCACAGATATCAAATAAATTACCTTTGAGGTCCCTTTTCCAGCTTTCATTTAAGAAACTGAAGTGTCTGGGTGACATTTTTGATATGTTTTGATAGTCTGTGCTTCCTAAGCTCAGGATTGATTATATTCCCCCTATTGTGACCAACAATGCTGTGCATGTGTTGCAGTAATTTCTTTTACCACCTTTAAAATGAAATAAGAATGTTGTGTCTTAGTCTATAATAGTCTATTCTAACTGGACATAGAAGTTACAATTCAAGCAGAATAACTGAGAATAGGCCAAAGAAAGCATTTTCTTAGTTATTCCTTTCCAGGAATGGAAAGGAGAACGAGATTCATTATTTTTGTAGTGCTCTTTAGAAGAGATATATCTATACCAGTAAAGTGTTCTAAATCTTTCATCATATGTATAGTGATACATAATTATGCACACCTTTTTTATTGCCATTGAGAACAATATGATAGATTAAAGTAGTTTTAGTGTCAGTGATGCTTCCATTTTTGAAATAACAAGTAACATTTTCTGGCAGTGAAAAATCACTATGAAAAATGGGGGGAATTGTGCTCATTTGCAAAGCATGAAAAATCACTACTTGAAATGCCATTCAGATGAGATTCAATTGGGATGGTACAGAATGAAAGGAGAAAAAATATATTGTACAAATATAAGATGGAGGATAACTTAATGTGTGTGATCTGATATAAAAGTATCTGTAAGGATCATAGTAGACATGACTATGAATCAACCATATATAATAGTTTAAAAATATACATGAAATTTTTAGTAAGTAAAAGGCTGTCACATGGGAAATATGAAGTAATTGCCTCACTTTATTTAATGGTTATCAGCACCTCACTGTAGAATAGTGTATTCATTTCTGGTTTTCAGATAGTACTATTTTCAGCTCTTGGGTATTGTTCTTGTTTTTCAATTGTGTCCTATTCTTTGTGACCACATTTGGGGTTTTCTTGGCAAAGATACTGAAATGGTTTGCCATTTCCTTTCCCGGCTCCTTTTGTAAATAAGGAAACTGAGGCCAATAGGGTTAAGTGACTTTCCTGGGGTCACCCAGCTAGTAAGTGTCTGAGGCCAGATTTGAAGTCAGGTAGATGAGTCTTCCTTACCCCAGGCCTTGGCACTCTATCCACTGCTACAACCTAGCCGCTCTCTTGGATAGTACTTTCCTATAAAAAAAATTATAATATGTAAACATTTTAAATAATATGACTATTCAAAATAGTTAATTATATTACAAAGACATTATGAAGAAAATGTGTAGTGGACAGAAATTGTACTATTCAAACTATTGTAATGATCAGAATAACTCCCATGTTCACCATGTTTATCCAAGAAATTAAGAAAACTTCTCATGACATTCATTCAGTAGTAGTTTTTTCATATGTGTATGTTTTATCATTTTCTTGTCATTTCATAGTCTAATACATCATGTCATAATTTTTGTAACTCTTAAGAATGGTATAATTTTCTGTTACAGGATACTGGTATCAGTGTCAGGAAGAGAGTAATTAAGATTCTCAGAGATATATGTATAGAGCAACCAACATTTCCCAAAATTACAGAGATGTGTGTGAAAATGATCCGCAGAGTAAATGATGAAGAGGGCATTAAGGTAGGATGAAAAGTAAAAAGCTGTTTTTGCAATAAGTTAAATAGTTGTCACATCTGAATATGCCTAATTTATATGAAAACTTCAAAAGTGAATCATCATACTCCATTTTACATATGCCATTATTTGTATTGCAGTTAACATTTATATAGCACTTACCATGTGCCAGACACTGAACACTGAGGTAAATGGGGTAAAGTGACTTAAGTGTCTGAAATTTCATTTGAACTCAGATCTCACCACTGCTAAACCAAGTTGCCCCTAATGATAGTTGATGCTAGCATTTATAATAACAGTTTAAAATTTTCAGAGTGCTTTACATATCTTTTTTTTTCAAGTCTAAATGTTATCTCATTTTTATGTTTAGTGATGAACCAAAAAAATAGCTTCTGAAATGTTCAGAATAAAACATAAACATACTATTCGGATGAGGGAATTCTTTTCCTTTACCTTAGAGAGTTCAGATTGCTGAAGTTATTCTCAAATTGCTATTATGAGATGTATAGTGGTAACAAAAGTGTTGCCTATTTGGTTTTCAGTGTTATTAATCTTTTTGCTTCTAAAAAAATTGTTTATAAAAATGTCAAAATTAATAAATACCTGGAAAAACATATTTTTACAGTTAACAGATTAGTCATCCATAAAGAATGATCTCTGTGTTCATTTACTTTTTTCTCAATAAGCATAAATTACAACATTTTCCAAAATAAACAAATTACCTTTCTCCATAATGCATAAAGCTTTTAAGTTTAAGAACACTGAAGAAATTCGTTTGAATCGTAGGCCTAAATTGTAGATATAAATCTCAATTAATATATCCAACATTCAGGTAACTAGATAAACATAATGCATACTTATTTAAAATTACAAAATTCTCCTTTAAAAAATGAAAAAGACCCTTTTTATCTCAATTCATGCTTTATCTTTGGATTCACTTTTCTTTTAAAAAAATTGTTTTATTCTTTAGAAAGTTGTTCAAAGTGATTATTGATAGCCAAGAATACTCTGCAGCAAGCTTGCTGGTTGACCATGGACAAATCACATTATTCTTTTCTTACCAGTGAATGGAGATTATTTCTATATAAGATATTAAATCTCTTAGAAAAGATTTATTTTACTCTCTTATATATTCTTAGAAACATTGAAAAGAACTGTCTGCCTATGTCTTCATTCTGTTAGTATACATTCAGTCTTTTTACCCAACTGAAAAATTTTATTTGGGGGGAAAATGCATTAATGCCTTGAGATTATTAATTAACTCTAGTTAATTGGCATTTCTCTCAACAGCTGTGACTACATCAGTTAACAGTAGTAAAATAGTTTAGGTACAGCTATGTAACTTAATACTTGGAATTACCCAAACATAAAATGTTCTTTTCAGTAATCATGAAAATACTTTTTCTTTGATAATCTAATAATGTTTGTAATTCATGATAAAATTTCCTTTGACTGCTGACAAAATTCAAAGTAATTCTAACTTTTAGCACAGTGAAGATAATGCGTCCGTGTTTATTTTTATACTTAGAAATGTGTCCAGTTACAAAAATATATCAGAAAAATGGCCAACACACTAAATTCATTCTTGGGTCAATCTGAAAATTCATGGAGAAATTCTTCTGATCTTTTCCTTTGATTCCACATATTTCATATCAGTCTGAATTCAAATTTAATATTAGGAATTTTGAAATATGTGAGTTGTTTGCTTAGTTTTGGAATTTTTCTGTCTTCTAGAAATTAGTAAATGAAACATTCCAGAAACTCTGGTTTACTCCAACTCCTCATCATGATAAAGAAGCAATGACCAGGAAGATTTTAAACATCACTGATGTGGTAAGAAGTGGAGTTAAAACAAGGACTTGATTCTTGTGCCTGCAGTAGCACTTGGGATCATATGCTTATTACTTTACCACTCCTAGACTTCTGGGGAGTAAGCTGTGAATCCTCCTGTCATAACTATAGAACGTATTAGTAGGAGAGAATCATGGAAGCTTGATTGTTGACCCTCACAGCCCCTCTCCACCATGAACTTCTCTGACAGTGTTGACACCTGCCTTGACTTCCCCTGCTCTACTAAAGCTTGACAAGGGATAAAGCAGAATTTAGGATGTTGAAGCAAAAGTGGCAAGAGTCATATAACTACAGTATCTCCTATTAGGAACTGATTTCTGATGCCCTCTAGTTCATCTTGTACATAAACAAGGAATCCAGATTGAGCACACCTGAAAAGTGGTGATGCTGCACTTTTTTTGAAGACCCACTTGGAGGGGGATACCACAGCCTCCCATGGCAGGACTTTCCTCTTTTTGGAGAGCTCCAGTTGTTCAAAAGTTTTCCTTATGTAAATCCTACATTTGTCTCTCAGTAATTTCCAACCCTTGCTCCCAGTTCTACCCTCTAGGCTCAGACAGAAAAGTTGAATTCCTCTCCCATGTGACAGTTATTCAGATACTTGGAAACATCTATCATGTGCACTGCTGCATCCTGTCTCCTTCAGGCTGGATATCTTTTATTACCTTAACTAATCTCCCTGTGGTGTGATCATAGGGCCCTTCACCACCCTAGTTTCCCCTCTCTGAACATTTTTCAGCTTACTAATATCCTTCCTAACATGTGATGTTCAGTACTGCATACAATATCCAGGGCAGAGGACAGCAGGACTTCACCCTCCCTAGTTATGGACACATCTGTTCCTGAATGCAGTCTAAGCTCACATGAGCTTTCTTGGCTAGTTTATCACACATTTGTCACATATTGACTTTGAAGTCCTCTAAAATCACCAGATTTTTTTCAAATGAACTCTTATCTAACCAGGCCTCTTCCAGCTCGTTTCTAAGACTTTATGTTTATCCCTAGTCAGTGTAAAACTGGTTAGGCCAAGTATTCTAAACTCTCATAAAGCTTTTTAGGGCCTGTTATGTAGTATGTTAGCTACCTCTGCAAAATTGTTGAGTTGTACTGTCTATGCAGGGATAAGTACAGATTCTTGGAGCATTCAGAATTTATATCAGACCTTTAAAGACTAATCTTTTGAGTTTAACCATTTAACCCATTCCAAATTGTCTTGGCCACAAAACATAGTCTTTAAGGCTTTGTTAGTTGTTTTCCAAAAATTTAGATAAATTTCACTTATAGCATTCTACTGTAATAACCCCATCAGAAATAAGATTATTCTGGCATGACTTAAATTTCCAGAAGCTGTGCTTTTTGTGAGCACCGCTTAATTTTCTTAGATATTCACCAACTAGCACTTCAATAATACAGTCAAGAATTTTGCCATAGATCAAAGTCATGCTTACTGGTTCCATTCTAGTCCTTTGTGGTAGAAGTAGTCAGGAATTGGAATAATATTTTCCCTTCTATCATCCTTATAAGAACTCCTATTTTCAAAGATAATTGAAAGATCATTGACAGTGATTCAGCAATCACCTATACAGGATCTTTCAGAAGGTCAGCTAAGTACTCTCTTACAATCTCCCTCCTTCTCTTGGGTTTCAACTCCCTTTGAGCCATTTTATCATTTCCTTTCAAACCCATAGGACATTCACCTATACAGAGAAAGCAGAACACATGCTGAGAATAGAGCAGCTATGTTGTTTGTCCTCACGGTCCCGTCAGCGCCTCGTGGCAGATCTGTCCTTTCTTTGGGCCTCCTTTTTTTTTATATTGTCTTCAGCTTCTCTTGCCCTCCCTCGGCTCATTCTGCACTTGGGCATAACTGACACTACTCTTATGTGCCACGATTTCTCTTTTTTCTCCATTACCCTGGGCCTGTTTCTGTTGTCAGTTTACGTCTTCCCTACATCTAAACTGATTGATAGATTCCCTGACCTGCCACTCAGTCTCTTTAGACCAATCTCTCTTTTCTTCCTCATCAGAACTCCTCCTTTTTTGTGTTTATAGACCCAACTTTGGGCAAGAAACTTTATGTATTTGTATGAATTTCAGTTGCATAATTTAATTAACAGTGTAGTAAACTTGCCCAAATTATGATTATTTGAATCTCATTCAAATTTTGATCACTAGCAAATTTCACATCTGTATTTGTACCTTAGATTTATTTGAAAAGTCTTAAAAGTCAACAGTCTCTAAGGAAGATAAATAGCAAAGTAAGGGTTAGGCTTTTATTTCTATTTTGAACTCTGTTATCTTAGAATTGATATTTTTAGACAATGAAGTGATAATCCACATTGTTGATTAATAGTCAAGTAATATCTGACTTTTAGTACTTTATATTAATTTTTAATTGAAGTCTCCTATGATTTGCATATTATTTGAAATTATGTTTAATTGGAATAATTTTGAATTTATTTGTAATAATAAATTCTTAAGGCCACTATCAAGAAATTATTTATCCCAGTAAGAGGGGAAAATATATACACATAGATTTGACTCTTTAAAATAATTTTATAATTCTGAAAATCAAAAATACATATATAAATAGCAAATGAGTGCAAGTGTTTTTAATTATATTCTTCTGTAGAACTGCACATTTTATGACCTTGAAACATTTTCCCCCCAAGGTTGCAGCCTGTAGAGATACTGGATATGACTGGTTTGAACAGCTTCTTCAGAATGTGAGTATACCTTTGACTTTTGATCATACATATTTCCCAAAAGAGGTCTATCTATGAAATATAGTGCTAATTTTTAACATTTGATAAAATCCTAATTTTTACTGTGTTACTTAAAACAACCTATACATGAATATGAAAACCATTTATTGCTTAACTCCCTGGTGTTTACTCTCCAAAATTTTTGTTTTTAATTAACTTCTATGCCTGTATTTTTCTGCCTTCCAGTGAGATCTTTCCAGTTTTCTATTTCTTCATGATTTTTTCAGTATCTCTTTCTCCCAAATTCAAATGATTATCCAAACCATTGCCTATTTTTGTAAACTTCTGTTTTTATATTTTTAAAGTTTAATGTACTAGCAGCTCTACTTGTCATAATTACTAAATACACTTTTCCTTCCAACGTAGACTCATTTTTTAGCTTTTTGACATTCGTATTGTGTTTTTAGAATATGACTATACTATTGAGAACCCAGTAATAATACCTGTAATAGAGTTGCTAGTGTTTTACGTAAAATCTTCTTTTCTAACAGACTTAATTTCATGATTAGAACCTGAGATGATTTAAATAAGATTTAAATTCCATTTATATAAATTTAAATTAGATTATTTAAAACAAGGGTAGCCAACAGAAACTCAGATCAAAATGTTTGAGCTATAAGCCATTCTTTTAAAAAAAATAACAAAAGGAAAACTGTATATAAAATAGTTTCCTAAAACATTTTATTCTAGTTAGGCATATAACATTAGTTCATAAGTAAATTGAAAAGTCTAGCAGAAAGTGAAGTCTGAAAAAGCTTTTTTAGACGATCAAAAATTGAGTTTGGTAACTCATAAGAGAGCCACCATGCTTTTATGGATAGAGAGTTAGCTCTGTAGTCAGGATAATGCCTCTGCACAGGCCCCTCCTCTAACACATGCTGCCTTAGTGACCCTGGGTCGGTCACCTCACACCTCTCATCCACAGGCCACCCTCTCCCATAACAAGTACAGAACAGATGCCAGTCACTTACACCATCCATTTCTCTATCAAGTTTGTCTCCCAACAACTAGTCTTTAGTTTAGATAACACAGTAGCAGGATCACATCTTCTTAAAACCCCAGCAACCAACGGGCACCAATAGACCTTATAAATAGAATTCCTGAGTTAGATGCTGACTAACTAGGTTATATTTCCCAATTCTCACAGCTCTGGCAGGCTGAATGAAAGTCAGAGTTTCTGTTTTCAAAATGTATAGAAAAAGAATTGCCTCTTCCCTATACCAGTGAATTCATATGTGAGGCCCAAGAAAAAGTCAAAATGATAATACTTTTATATCTACAGTGAATGTTTATCATATCCCTAACCCTCACACCATGTATTAGCCTTTTAATATAACACTTATTGAATCAATACTTATCTGCTAACTTCTGTTTCAACACTACTCTCCATAAGTCAGCAGCAGTGACTTGGCATCCACTTGTCCAAATAATAGTAGCAGTAGACATGAAATAGGTGCTATATGTAGTGTCTGCCTTTAGAGGGTTTTAAATTTTAATAAGTGAAATGGAAAACCCACTTTTATAAAAATAAGCAATAGATAACAAGTACATGATAATAAACACAAGTGATGTAATTTTAACCACCCCTAGCAACTATATATAAGTACATATAAATACTTAGGATTAACTAGAGCTGAAAAGGGTAAATGGTGATGATGTGTGGAATAGAATTAGTGGAATGATTAAATTGGCTGGAGCCTGGAAAATGAAACACCTTTTTTAATTCCATGCTAAAATATATGGAGCTCTCTCACTATCAGCCCATTTCCAGTTTTTACTACCATCCTGCCTTAATATGGGCACTTTGATACCAATTGATGTTAGTTCTCATAAAACATGTAAATCCCTCTGTTTATGACACTGCAAATAGAATTTTATAAAGAAAACTTCACTTTAATGGACATTATCTCAGACGAAAAGCATCCATATGAATGTGGTAGAGGTAGCAAAAATAAACTGAACAAATGTAAGAAATATGAATAATAAATTATATGAAATATATCTATGATGAAAGACCTTATTGGAGAAAGAGAGGGGAAAGATTGGATAGTTTATTTTTAGGTTGTCACGAATTTCTAGAACAGGTAAGGTTTTAGTAGCTGTTCAGATGAAGGCAAAGAAAGAGTGTTAAGTTCCAGGCTAAGGGACTGGAAGGATTGTTGGCATTTACACAGTTCACCTTGATTGGGGGTTCAGACATGAGAATGAATAAATTAAGTCCTTCAAATAAGAAGAGCTGTGTCATTTTTTTTTCCTCCTTATATCTCCAACACTTAGTACTTTGTAATCACTTAATAAAGGTTGCATAAATTTAAAGATTTGTATCTGATTAGAAAGAAAAATAGTTATTTTTCTCCAAAATATCCTGACTTTTATCAACATTTCTATTCTAGGCTCATCTATTTAGCTTAATTGCCTAATGATTATAAATTAAGTAATCTATAGCTTAATACGATCTGTTAAACACATAGAGAACCTATTAATAATGCCAGAAGTGTTTCTTAAAGCTCTAAAAAAAGGTTACCAACTTTATTTTCTACCAAATTGCTTAATATTCTTTTCTAGTTTTATGATTCTATGAATATAAAATTGGAGTTACGGTTCTTTTCAAATGTAGTCAAATTTGATAGGAAAGAAGTAAAGTATACTTTTCATAAGGGATTATAGATGGGGGTTGAATTGACATTACAGTTTTTCTTTAAATTTCAGACCACCACTTTTGAGATCATAAAATGTCTCTGGTTTTCCCCACTCCTTTCTCTCTCTGAAGGACAGAATGAAGGCCTCTTGAAGGGGATGGGTGGGTTCTCCCACCCTAAGATTATCGATCCCTAATAAAAGTACACTTTTATCACTGTCACATTTTAAGTTCCTGTCATCAGACAGTGTTTGAGTATGTTTGGGGAAATCTACCTTTTTTTTTTTTTTTTTTTTTTTTTTTTTGGTGAGGCAGTTGGGGTTAAGTGACTTGCCCAGGGTCACACAGCCAGTAAGTGTTAAGTGTCTGAGGTCGGATTTGAACTCAGGTCCTCCTGACTCCAGAGCCAGTGCTCTATCCACTGCGCCATCTAGCTGCCCTAGGAAAATCTACTTTTAATGTATTCTAAATGTTTCCCTTGCATTTTAAAAAATTCTCTGTATTAATTTGCATATTTTATAAAATTATACCTTCTAGGTGAAAGTAAACTTCATACCAACTCTGTTTTTGTGGGGGGTTTTGGGTGGGTTTTGGGGGTTTTTTGTTGTGTTTTGTTCTTTTAAATAAATCAATGACTACTAAGTTTGTGTGATTTGGCCTTATCATATATTCCCGCTGTTATCCACTATTTCAGCTATTTACTTTCCTAGCCTAAAGTTCTTCACCCTAGTTATGGCACCCTCTCCCCCTTTCTTACAGATTAAGTCGGAATTTCTTTTTTTTTTTTTTTTTAATGGGGCAGTGAGGGTTAAGTGTCTTGCCCAGGGTCACACAGCTTGTAAGTGTCAAGTGTCTGAGGCCACATTTGAGCTCAGGTCCTCCTGAATCCAGGGCCAATGTTTTATCCACTGCACCACCTAGCTGCCCCTGGAAGTTCTTTTTAGAGCATGACATTATGAAGTCATTGGATATTTTTGATTACACTGCAGAATTTTTATTTAAAGGCACAAACCATTGTGTTTATATCATTGTATATTCAATAACTGTACTGAGATTTTTTTCCCTATCTGATAAAGCTTTTGAAGTCAGAAGAGGATGCTTCATATAAACCTGTGAAGAAAGCTTGTACTCAGCTTGTTGATAACTTAGTTGAGCATATCCTTAAATATGAGGAATCTCTAGCTGGTGAGTCATTCATTTTATATATACATTTTATAGTTTAATATATATGTAAAATATATATCTCATAATATAAGCATATGTATAAAATAGGGTTCTGTACTCATTTTCTTCTCTGCATAGCCAGTGAATCAACATTTATTAAGCACCCATTTTAAATAATAGGAATCAGGTTTCTTCTTATCATTCAAATGTAGTATAGGTATTTTGTCTATGTCCTCTTGATGTTGAAATCTAAATTATACTTTACGGGATTGTTAACATAGTTAAAGTTTTTCATTAAAATTACAATTCATTTGTTTCAGTAATGTCCAACTCTTCTTGACCCCATTTGTGCTTTTCTTGGCAAATATACTGGAGTATTTTGATATTAACTTCTCTAACTAATTTTACAGATGAGGAACTGAGTCAAACAGAGTGAAGTGACTTGCCCGGGGTTACACAGCTATTAAGTGTCTGAGGCTGGATTTGAACTCAGGAAGTTGAGTCTTCCTGACCAGGCCTGACACTGTGCCACCTGGCTTAAGATACGAATCTTACTCTAAATCATGTTAGATACCTCCTTAGTATCTAGAATAATAAAAAAAACAAAGGTCATTTTTGCTCAAATAATAGGAATCTCTGGAAAATTTTTTAAGCCCCATTTTAGAATTTTTGACAGATAAATTCCAGTTCTTAAAAAAATCAATTTTTAAAATAACTTCTTGAAAAGAAAACTGATTTACAAAGTTTAAAGCATAGGCTTTTTAATTCTGTGAAGGTTTTTAAGCTGTTGTTTATTTGATTTTTGGCCTTGAAAATTCCTTCTAAAATTCAGTTACTGGTCAAAATACCTTAAGAAATTAGAATTACATCTTTTGTCAGAACAAAGATCATCAAATTTTTTGCCAATTCTCAATTTTGAAATTTAGCATTAACATATGAATACATGATTTTAGTTTATTGTATATAAATAGCTAGAGTCATGGTTAATATGGCAATATTAATATAGATAATCCAAAACTCACAAGGTTTATATAATTCCTGAAGTTAGCATTCTCCAGAAGAAATATATGCATCCCTTGACACAGATGCTATTGAGTGATACATCCGAATTAATTTACAGTAATACTTTACCCACTTTATTCACTTCTATCTTTTTTCTTTTATCTTTCCCACATTTCTTCTATTCCTTTTTTTCTCTCTTTCTTTTACCTACTCTGTTTATCGCTACCTTTGACAATCAAGGGTATTACTTTTGTTTTTAGGACTAAAAAGATTATTGATTCCTACTCTAAAAATTCACCTTGACCAATGTAATGCAATTTGTTCCCCAAATGGTAACTTCCTCTTTTAACCCCAATACTCTTCAGCCTGTCGCCCCTCTTATAGTCATCTTTATCTTATCCCCTGTTTTGTGTTGTCACCTCTGCTTTCCATGTCCTTTTAGCTTAGCTCCATCCATAAGGGCAGGGGAACCCTATCTTATCTAAAATACATGTCTCCCACAGTAGTGTGTTGCACACTTTAGATGCCTAATAATTGTTACTTGCATTGAAATAGAATCTCTCCAACCACAACTAAGCCCCTTTCCCAGCTTAATTTTCCTCATCTGTTACTTCTGTCACTGAAATCACTCTGCTCACCCCCTCACACTACTAAGCATCCCCCCACCTCTGGAAGCAAAAGCCTTCTCTATTATCCTCAGTTATTCCAAATTTACATTATTTTTCCCCCAAGGGATTAGTAAAACAGTTTAGATTGTATTCTGTACAATTTCCACTGTGTTTTCATTTTAATTTTTTTTTTCCAGATTCTGACAATAAGGGAGTGAATTCTGGTCGATTGGTAGCTTGCATAACCACTTTGTTCTTATTCAGCAAAATCAGACCCCAGCTAATGGTCAAACATGCCATGACCATGCAACCATACCTTACCACTAAATGTAGCGTAAGTATCAGAAAAGTGCCTTTCTTAAATAAAAGATGAAAGATTTGAAACTTATAATTCACACAATAAGGGGAAATACAGCCAAAGTTTCAATAAGAGGTCACAAACATTAAGCATGAAGAAAATACACTGTATGTCCTTTATACATCCTTAGGTAACATTCAGATTTTAGCTTTTTATTAGTCTCTGTTCCAGGGTATATTTTTTTAATGAAATGAAACATTTATTATTATTATTATATACATATATATATACATGTGTTTGTGTGTATATATATATAATACTTTGTGTGTACATTTCCATAAAAACAAAAACTTAGACCTAAAATTATTTCATATAAAGAAATATGCAGGATAGATTTAAGTAGCATATATAAGAGCTAAATTTTAATACCATGGACTATTTTCTGCATATGTCATTCTTTACTGCTATTTTGTGTTTTCCTATGAATAAGGAAATTATTTGTCCTGTTTTCTGTATATTTAATGTCAACCCCTGGTGATAGAAGTTTCTTAACCTGTGTTAACAATTCATCTTGAGTATTTTTCTAGATGAAAAAACTCAGGACGTAGCAGGGGGAAATAAAAGGCAAGAAGGTAGATAAGGACAAGGGAAATTTGTGATACCATAACTCTGTTTTTACAGAGTCATTATTAAGTGCATCGATAAATTACTAATTTGCCATTAGGTGTTCTCTAGCTGACATGCATAGTGTATTGATTGGATTGAGAAGAAAGATATTGAGGTATAGAAAAGAGAGCACTGGAGGAGAAACAGAAGACTTGGGTTCAGGTGTGGACACCACCAGTGGCCAGAGTTGTGACCTCTGGCAGGTCACTACATCTCTCTGAGCTTCAGTTTTTTCCTTAACATAATAAGGATAAAAATGCTTATCCTGGCTACCCTAGAATACTGTTGTGAGAATCTCATGAGATGATGTACATGAAAACTCACTGTCCAGGGCTTTTTTTAAAAGGTTTTATGTCTCTCCTCTAGAGGGTCATTTATTTCTAGGCCTTTTTTCTCCTATTCTTTTCTTTAAGGAAAAAATACTAACACTTTCCATGTTTCTGACTTTGTTTAGTCTTTGGGAAGAAGGAAATGAGTTGTGTTGCCTCACTTTTTAAAAGTTATCTCTACTTAATGTCTACAGTTTCTTAGCACTGCTCACCTCTAGCCCCTTGCAGTTAAGTTTTTGTTCTCTCTCTGTCAAACGACTCTCTAAAAGGTTACCAATGAACCTCATCTCTGAATCCAAGAACCTTTCTTTACTCAGGCCTCTCTGCATACTTTGCTCCCTTCCTTGATGCTCTTTTTCTTCACTCTGTCCCTTGTGGCTACTCTGACAGCACACACTGCTGATTCTTCTCACTTGTCTATCAGCTCCTTCTGGGGCTTCCGTCAGAGAGGTGGTTCTGAACCTTCTCTTCTTGACCCCTCCTCCTGTGGCCTCTTTCTCAGTGCACCCTCTTCACAGTATCATTCATTCCCACAACTTCACCTCTCAATTCTATACAGAGGACTCCCAAATCTACACGTCCTGTCTGACATATTCCTTTCCCTCCTTGAGCTGAAGCTATATCTACAACTATCTAATGGTATACCCAAATTGATATCCCACAGGTACTTCAAATAATGTATCCAAAGTATAATTTAAAATCTTTCCTTTAAAACGGCTTCTCCTTTTAACTTCATTATTTCTGTCAAAGGTGATATCATTTTCCTAGTCACCCAGCCTTCAAACCTCATTGTGGTCTTTCATGCTTTATTCTCACCTTTTACATAGAAACTATATATATAGAGTACTACTGATTCTACCTATCTAGTATTACTTTATATCCATCCTTTCACCTTAGTGCTATCACTACTACCCTCAACTCATAAGGTTTATACCGTAACAACCTCCCTGCAAACAGTCTCTCCCCATGCTAATTCATCCTTGACACAACTGAAAAATCAGTTCATGGTCATGTTACTAGTTTGCTCAAAACCTTTCAGAGGTTCCCTTGAATACCAGGTCTGCAATCTTGTTTGTGTGGGTACTCCCTCCAATAATATAGATCATCATCCATTCATGCCTTCTCTTATCCATGTCTTTCCATGTATTCACTGGGGGTGGGGGTGGGGTCCACCGGATGTCATGGCAGCCTTCTTCTTCTCCTTACATTTCAGAGGTACCAGTCGAGCAGTCTTCAACAGTGCTCTATTACTTGCTAAATCACATACAAATTCCTTAGTCTGACATTTAAGGTCCCTTTATTATCAGGATTTAACTTAGACTTCTTTACAGTACTTCTTTTTCCTACTAGGTATATTATGCTGTGATAACATTAGACTTGATGCCCTTCCCAAAAGTTCAGCACTTTTTCAACTTTCTGCCCTTACCTTTTTTCTTTTCTTTTTTTTTTTTTTTTTTTTTTTGCTTATTCCTAAAATGCTCCTCTCTTACTCCCTCATGGCTATTGAAACCTACTTGTGCATCAAAGCCAAAATCAGATGCTACCTTCTCCATTTCTTGTTCCATAGTCTATTCGCATTTTAATTATTTCATAGCTATATTTTTTATGTGTAATATTTTCCTTGTTAGACTGTAAACTCTGGAAGGACACTGGCTATGTCTAGATAGATGGAAACATAGATAGTATTAATTGCAGCTTGCCTTGTGTTTAACCTAACATTTTGTACATATTATGCAATAAATGACAATTCAGTAAATGAATCATAATATTAATTGTAATCTTAATAGGCATAATGAAAACATAATGAATGCCTCTTGGTTGTTAAGTGAGGTTCCTTGGCTAAGCAAAGTGAGAAAGGGCAAGGTTTTTTCAAAAGTACTCCTTTGGAAGTTATAGAACTTGAGTTTCCAGGATCATCTTCATTCTTATCCATTATCTCTCTAAAATTTCAAAAGGGATTTATAACCCACCAATTTAAGAAGTACTAACTTAAAAGAATAGTCTTTTTTTTTTGGGGGGGGGTGGGGCAATGAGGGTTAAGTGACTTGCTAGTAAGTGTCAAGTATCTGAGGCCAGCTTTGAACTCAGGTCCTCCTGAATCTAGGGCTAGTGCTTTATCCACTGTGCCACCTAGCTGCCCCCAAGAATAGTCATTTTTAAATGACATTCTTATGCTTCTGCCATTTATTAATAAAAAAGTGGGACTTAAAGTTGTTTTATTTAGTCACTGAGTGAATTCTTATTTTATATTTGTAGTGATAAATTATTTTGTCCTATTAAATATAATTGGTTTAGATTTTAAAATTTAGATTTAAAAGATTTAGTTTAAATGATAGCATAACAGCACTTTAAGCTATCAGGGACTTAAAGATCATGTAGTTCAGTCTTCTCGTTTTTAAGTTGAGGCCAGAAAAATGTAATGCCTTTTCCAAAGTCACATAACAAGTTAGTGAGAAGTGAGGGACTAGAACCCAAGTCTTTCGACTTCCAGAAAAGCATTCTTTCCATCCTACCACATTACTTTCCTTGTTTTTCATATTAGAGGTTACATAATTTTTTCACCTTCCCTTCCCCTCCCTCACCAAAAAAAAAGGTGACTAATTCTTCCCATATTTTGAGTAATCACAAAATTTTAACCCTCCTTAATTTTGGCCTTACAGACACAAAATGATTTCATGGTCATTTGCAATGTTGCAAAAATCTTAGAATTAGTAGTGCCACTGATGGAGCACCCAAGTGAAACCTTCCTTGCCACCATTGAGGAAGATCTAATGAAACTTATCATCAAATATGGCATGACAGTAAGTATTCTATTGTATTTATATTTAGATGATACATATTTTTTTTTGTGTGTGTGTGTGTGTGTGTGTGTGAGGCAATTGGGGTTAAGTGACTTGCCCAGGGTCACACAGCTAGTTAAGTGTTAAGTGTCTGAGGCCGGATTTGAACTCAGGTACTCCTGACTCCAGGGCCGGTGCTCTATCCACTGCGCCGTATAGCTGCCCTAGATGATACATAATTAACTGTGGTGATAATTGCTTAAATATTGTAATTTTTAAAAATTGATCACATGGCTTTTCAGAGAAACTTGAACATTTTATAGTTTAGTTTTTCATTTTGAACTTATAACTTATCCAAATGGTAACATTTTTCTACATCTTTTTTAGGTAGTGCAACACTGTGTGAGCTGTCTTGGGGCTGTTGTAAATAAAGTCACACAAAATTATAAATTTGTGTGGGCTTGTTTCAATAGATACTATGGTAAGTCAAACATAAGGACTTAAACTGGACATATTACATTGCTCTGTGGTTTTCACACAAGCCCAATACCACGTCTATACCAAGGGATGGGTGGTGGGAGGATTTGGTAATTTTCCATGATGACAGCCTCAAAAATGTGTGGCTTGTACCTTCAGGATATTCTCCCTTCCCAAAATCCAGCAAGTTAACTGAAAACTAAAACTGACTCACTTTTTGTCTTTGTTTCCCCAGCAACTATAACACAATAATTTGCACACAGTAGGCACTTCACAGAGGTTTGCTGAATTTAATTGAATCTTTGTTCTAATTTCTTGGAAGTTATTTATATTTTTAGCCCATTCTTCATGGACTTTGATAACTTCACTGCCTTCCCACATTACTTTTCCTAATTTTACAACTTTCATGAGTCATCCTCAGAGTTATTCTAGACCCTTTGTCCATTTTCAAGACCCATACTGGATATATTTCTCATTTTTTTAAGGTTAAAAATATGTGAAACAGAATCAACATAAAAAGTGAGCAGGCAATCAGCTGCAAAAGTAATTGACCCTAATATTTGCTTGAATGTGTTCTTGATAAGATTATTATTTACTCATTGTCATTTCTAGAAAAATTTTATATAGTAATTAACACACTAATTCAGGGACCTAATGGTGAGTATAATTAAGTGAAGGATCTCTTTATTAGGTGCACTTACAAAATTAAAAGTTCAGCATCAAGAAGATTCAAACAGCACCGTAATTACAACAAATAAACCAGCACTACTTAGATCCCTTTTCACTGTTGGAGCACTGTGTCGCCATTTTGATTTTGATCAAGAAGACTTTAAAGGCAGCAGTAAGGTAACATTCTCTAACTTACTTAATTCATTATTTAAAAATTTTATCTGTAAAAGCAATAAATGAATATTGAAAAGTGAGTCAATCTATATCAAATGATCATTTCTCTACCAAACTGTGTGAAATTGTAAATGATACTGTCTTTTGTTTTACTAAATTTTACTTATTAGAATTCTAAATCCATTTAACTCCAACCGAAAGAAGTTAGAGAGAGGCAGGTTTCACCTCACTCTGAGGAAGAACTGTCTGAAAATGAAACCGGTATCACTTTAGATAGTGGGCTTCTGATTACCAGATAGAGATATATATGCAATATATCATTTCAAAAAGGTGTAATAAAAGGGATTCTTGCATCAAAGAGGAATTAGAATAGATTAATTCAAGGATTCTAGGTATTCTTTAAGGTTGAAAAATAAAATCTCTGTGAAAAATGCTAATCATCTCCAGAAAAAGAACTGAAGATATCTGAATACAGATTGAAGCTTTTTTTTTTACTTTATCTTTCTTGAGGTTTTTTTAATCTGTTTTTGTCACAACATGACTAATATGCAAATATTTTGCATGACTACACATGTATAATCTATATCAAATTTCTTGCCTTCTCCATGGGGGAAAGGGAGTAAGGGAGAGAATTTGTGATTCAAAGTTTTAAATATTAATTGTTAAAAATTGTTTTTATATGCATTTGGAGAAAAATAAAATACTAAATAAATTTTTATTAAAAGAAAATCTGTATACCAAAGACTATTTCATCAGTTCCTTTTTTTTTCTCTTTATTTGGCCAGGTTAACATAAAGGATAAAGTACTTGAACTCCTGATGTATTTCACAAAACATTCAGATGAGGAAGTACAAACCAAAGCCATTATTGGTCTAGGTAAGATAGCATTTTAAACTATATTTTTATTACGGGTGTGGGGATTAAGGTTGGCTAACCTCAGTATTATAATTGCATGTTCTTTACTTGTTTTTTATCTTACTATACATAAAAACTAATTAGTGAGTTCTTGAATTCTATTTAACTCATTCTCTTGAATGTGTTGGTAATAGCAGCATGGTCTAGTGTATGGAATTCTGGACTGGGTGTTCTGTTCTTAGCTCTCCCAGTGACTTCCTGGGTGACCTTGAGCAAGTCTCTTAACTTCTTTGTATATCAGTTTCCTCATCAGTAGAATGAAGTTAACAATATCTATCCCCCATCTACCTCATATGGGTGTTGTGAGGATTGATTAGTTTATAAAGCATTCAACAGAGAAAGAAGATATTTAAGTAGCAAGGATTCAATCCTGGTTTTATTTCCTTGACTAAACTCTTAGAAATTCATTGGATGTTCCTGCCTCTTGAATAAAGGGTAAATTACATAGAGGATAAAAATGCAATAATAAACACAAAATTAATAATATATTACATTTTCCCATTTGTTTATATAGCTACCATAATACAAATTACTTTACAATAAGATACTTCTCACATCCCTACCTTAGGAGCATTGTATTATTGGGATCTGTTTTTATTCTGGCTTTGGTCTTTCAGTGTCTGGGGTACCTGAAAGTGCTTAGAAATAAGCTAAAGGGTGAGGAAAATATGAAGAGTGTAACTATGAAAGGGCCTAAGTTGACATTTAAAAGGCACTCAAAAATTGTCTGAAAAGCAGTACAGATCTATTCATAATGCTAATTCACATTTTGATTTTTACACAAGTCTTTAACTTATTTGAAAGAAAATTTTTTATCTTTCTTTTTTTAATGAGAGGTTTGCTTATGAGAGAAAATGCCTCACAGTTTATAATTATATTGGTTATAATGTTTGGAAGTCATATGCTGTCATTTTTATTATTGTTTTTTGTTGTGTTGTTGTTGTTTTTCTCCTGAACAAGACTTTACCTATCCTACATTGTCAGATATGTTTCTGTCTTTCCATTCAGAATTCAGTAGTAGGGGAAAGTTTTGTTGGGGGTTTTTAATGACTTTAACTAGGGATGTAGTTTTATGCAATATTAGCTTTAAGCCATTTAAGTAAAATGTATAACATGACAGGAAGGATAGAGTAGAGCGGTGCCAGTAATAAAACCAAAAGCTAAAATATTCAAAGAACTGAGAAAGAATTACTAGGAAATAGATCTAAGACCAGAAATTAGAAGATATTTTTGCCTAGTCCTTAGATGTGCTGTGTGACCTTGAGCAAGTTATTTGATTTCTCCATGCTTTGGTTTCAGTATTATTAAAGTAGCAATGATATTATGGGTTTTCATATGCTACTTAGAAAACACTTAAAGATCTTTAAATAAAAATAAAATTTGGGGGGATAGGATAATAAGACAATCTTATGTCAATACTTCAAGAATCTGTGATTTTGTACATGTATAGATACTCCTGTCATCTCAGCTTGTAACCCTTCTCTGCTTTAGTAAATAATCTTTGGGAGTTACCCTCCCACAGTATACCTTGTAATGAGATGATCTGACCTTAGTTGGGCTGCTCCTCAGACAATGTAGGTTGAGTTTTTCACTGGGGTCATGGTTGAAGCCTTTCCTGCTTGGTAAGACCTCTGTGACTGGTACTGCCCTGCTTTAAACTTTCAGAGCCGGGAGTCACCTTGTACCATAATGAGGCATCAGAAGAAGACTTTGGTAGAGGATGTTTGTAAACACAAGTAATAATATCATTTGATATATCTGTTGCTGCATTAGTAAAATCAAGTTTGTAGGTTCCTCGTTGCAACTCCAATAAGAAATCACATAAGGAGAAATCAAAGGAAAGCTACTATTTTGGGTTTCAATTAATTTTAGCATTTTGTTTGAAGACACTGGTAGAAAAACCTAAAACGAGCCATTTTGTTATCATATCAGGCAGTTTCTAGCTCAACTTAAAAAAAATAACGTCTATATAGTACCTTTTACTAGGGATCTGAAAATGTTTAAAGACATGACCTCTTAAATCCTGAAAGCATCCCTGTGAGGTAGGTGGGTGGTAAATATTATTGTCCCCATTTTACAGATGGAGAATTGAGGCACAGAGAGATTAAGTGACTCACCCTTGGTCACACAACAAGTCAGTGGTGGAGCCAGGAATAGAACCCAAGACTCCTGACTCCCAATCCACTCCCCTAGCCACTAGGCCCTGCTCCCTCCTCAAGTTTTCCTCTTGTGTGAAATTCTCCTTTGAAATGCAATTTCTTGTTTTTAAAACATGGGGAAAGAAGTTCCTGCTCTTAAACTTCTCTAGGTAAGGCTACCTGCATACTCTTAAAGTCATTTTAAGTATTATTTTTTCTGAACTAAGGAAATTATATCTTTTACCAAAATTTTCATTATCATTTGAAATAGTTTACATATAATTTAAAGTGATGGCATCAAAAATTCTTTCTCCATTTCCCTAGGATTTGCATTTATTCAGCACCCAAGTCTAATGTTTGAGCAAGAGGTAAAGAATCTGTATAACAGCATTCTAGCTGATAAGAACAGCTCAGTAAATTTAAAAATCCAAGTATTAAAAAATCTCCAAACCTACCTGCAAGAAGAAGATACACGCATGCAACAGGCAGATAAAGACTGTAAGTGAAAGGTGTTTTAAAATCATTTTTTAAAAAACTTTTAGTGTACCTTTATGGGAAAAATAATTGGGGAGGGGGAGGTAATTCATTTTTTACTTTTATTGAGTGTTATGGGGCCATGTTCTTCCAGAGCCTGTACTGCTCTCTGGTTAAATAGTCCTTAGCATTGCTGATGTGCTACAAAAGCATTAATAAACTACTGCATCATTTTGGGGGAATACTAACACCATCCAGAGCGATGATCCAGTTTACTTTGGAGAGCAAAGTAGCAATCTGAAAGTAGGCAGAGGAAGGAGAACTGATTTTAAGATTGATTCATGGAGTTTTCTTATCTCAGAAAGATAGAAATGGCACTCCCATGATAAAGGAATAACACTTTCTATCCTTTGTGCATAAGAAGGCCGGGGTATTACTGTATTTCTTTTTTTCTTTTTTTTTCATTTCCTTTAAGTTTAAGCATTTAAGCATGATGAATTGCTTAGTAATGTTTAAAGGTCTTATTAGGAGGAGAGAGGGAATCAAGAATTGGAAAAGAAAAAATAGTGCCCATTAGCATCGCACACACTCATAAATCCTCCCTTTGAGTTCTCATTTTTTATAGAATCCATTCATATAGCCACGCCTCCATTGACTTGCCATTGCTGTGGACCTGTTAAAACATAATTGAGCAGATTGTGTTTTTCTTTACATCCATTATATTTTCAGTTGCTGTTTTCTGATAGATTTGACAAAATATCTGACTTCCTTGATTAGATTTAGCTGGCTGTTCTCATTATCAACCCATTCACAAACTGTCTTCTGAAGTATTTCACTTCTGAAGGTGACTAATCTCTGTTTTACCTTGAGTCTTACAGCCTTTAATTTGAGTGTTAACTTTGTGAGCTTACCATCGTAAGGTTCTGTGATTCTGAACAGAGACAGAGCAAGAGACTGTATCCAACAAAAAGTTATTTTCTATAAAACTTGATTCAATCTTTCCTTCTTTTCATAGGGAAGAAGGTAGCAAAACAGGAAGATCTGAAAGAAATGGGTGATGTGTCCTCAGGGATGAGTAGCTCCATCATGCAGCTTTACCTCAAACAAGTTCTTGAGGCATTCTTTCACACCCAGTCAAGCGTGCGCCACTTTGCCCTAAATGTTATTGCATTAACCCTCAACCAAGGGCTCATTCATCCAGTTCAGGTAAGCAGGGGCAAATTCTTTTTGCCATTACATCCAGTTATATTATGAGTTGGATATTACATTTGCCTTCTTTACCTCAAGGTCTTACAAAGTCATGTTTGAGAAACTCTTCCAAAATGAAATTTCAGTAAAATACATAGTTTTCCATTTATTGGAAACATGAGAGAGAGAATTTTTGTGCACTTTTATGCCCAATAAAATATTTGATAGTGAGAAGCTTCATGACATAGTAGATAAAGGGCCATCCTTTGGGTCAGGAATACCTGGATTCATGACCTTAAAGTCACAAAACCCTTCAGTACCACAGGAAATCTCTGAAACTATAAGTGACAGAAGAGATATGCTTCAGGAGAGCTAGTTTTCACCAAATAGGAGTTACTACCAGTGATAAAATTATAATTCAGATTCCTTTTCCTAAAAAATTAATGGAAATGTTAATGTGTACATACTAAAATTGAAGTTTGTGTCAGTTCATCCAACCAACATTTTAAAGTATTAGATAAGATAGTAGCGTAGCTTTCCTATTTAATGTAATTAGAAATTAAATATGTCTTTCCTATTCTTTTCCTATATGTGTATAGGGAAAGCATATAGAAGTTTGTTCTGTAAGATCTCTTCATGCTTAGTCAATTCATTTGACCAAAAAGAGCACTTTAATTAGTGATCTAATCACTTCAGAACTCTGCCTAAAATCATATGGATAAGAGAATAATTTTATTTTTAGCCATGCAAATCTTCTATGTGGAAAAATCTACTCTCCTCTCATTGGGATTCCTTCTTACATGGCATAATTATGCTAAACTTTAATAAATTTTGTTTTTCAAGCTTGATTGAAGAACAATAGCCATTGAAGTGTATACAGCAAAAATATGACTAGCTATGTTTGAAGTTTCATAAAAGTGACTTCATAACTAACTGATGAAATTTGAAAATTACTCCATAATCTGTTCTTTGTCCATGGTCTGACACTCTTTTCTATAGACTACACCTAAAAGAAAACTAATACTTCATGAAAGAGGTCTGAATCCTTGGATAAATTCAAGTTACCAAAGCTTTTTTAGCCATGAGGAACTTATCAGACTATAATTCATGTAAATGATTTTGTTAAAATAATTCTTAAATTTTGTTACGATGTTAGCTGTACTATGTTTCAGTTATTTTTCCAGTACCTCAGTGATTTAAATACCCTTTATTTCATTTCTAGTGTGTGCCATATTTAATTGCTATGGGCACAGATCCTGAGCCTGCTATGCGGAATAAAGCTGACCAGCAGCTTGTGGAAATAGATAAAAAATATGCTGGATTCATTCACGTATGTACTTGAAATATATATTATTTAATAATATATTATGTTTTTCTTTTTCTAAATGTATTACTGTTCAATCCATGTATACCGAGTTTATTTCTAGAGTAAAATTCTAATTTAAAATAAATTGTTAAAGTGGAATAATGATAGCAACATGATGCAAAAGGAAGAGTCGAATAGGTAATCCAAATTCTAGTTCAGGTTCTGCCTCCTTTAAGTAGGTGTAGAATCTTGTGTTAATCATAACCTTTCTGGAATTGAACTTTAAAGCTTCTTCTACCTCCAAAATTCCACAACACTCCCGTAAATTTTTCTATGAAAATTTAATATTTAAAAAACAATTTGCTGTACTATTAGGTCATTCATCTCTTAAAATCTAGATTTTCTCAACTTTTTAAAATTATTAATTGGACTTTAGAATTATGATTCTTAATTATGATAAATAATTTCAAATAACAATTGCTGAATACTGATACTACATATATGCTTTCATTCAGCAATCTTTTAAGCACCTACTTTGTGCAAGATAAGTAAAACATGGTTTCTATCTTCATAGAACTTAAAATCTAACAGGGCAGGAGGAATTCTATGTATTCACCAATGCAAAATATAATATAATAAATGTACATAATAACTAATGCTGTTGAATGGTTGTTACTCAGCAAGTTTAGCAAATGAAGATTTCAGGGTTATAAATATCCATTTCTAAAATCATTCTCCAGACCAAATTTTTTTGCGGGGGAGGGGGGGGAGGCAGTTGGGGTTAAGTGACTTGCCCAGGGTCACACAGCTAGTAAGTGTCAAGTGTCTGAGGCTGGATTTGAACTCAGGTCCTCCTGAATCCAGGGCCAATGCTTTATCTACTGCGCCACCTAGCTGCCCCTCCCAAATTAATTTTTTTTAATGTTATATGGAAGGATTATCAATCTGAGCAACTACACTATTTAAAACAGGAGTTTTGTAATAGAATAGAAAGAGCATTAAATCAGAAAACAAATTCTAAGTTTTGGTTCTAATACAAACTAGCTCTTTGTGAGTTTCAGCAACTCTTGACTTTGCTGGGACTCATCTCTAAAATTAGCATGCCAAATTATTTGACCAAAGTCACTTAAAGCTCTAAAATAATGTGATTCCTTCCTAAAATACTATTATCTAACTTTCAGTTGTTTTATCATTAGAATAGGTCTTTGTATTAAAAACAAACAAACAACTAGTGGGTATTAGCATATTGTAAGATAGTTTTCACTTAAAATTGAGTACTACAAATTTGCATTTTGCAAAACTCTCTTCCAAGATACTTCTACCATAAGGAACAGATGCTGAAGTATAAGACTCAAAATGTATTTCAGGATAAAGTGCCCTTTTATTTTTGTTTTCCTTTTATTTATTTCAATGATAAAAACTAAGCTTTTATAATTTCAGATGAAAGCTGTGGCTGGTATGAAGATGTCTTACCAAGTTCAGCAAGCAATCAACACATCACCAAATGATGCCGTAAGGGGTTTCAGACAAGATGAATCCTCTAGTGCTTTGTGTTCACATCTTTATTCCATGATCCGAGGAAATCGCCAACACAGACGAGCCTTTCTAATTGCTTTACTCAATCTTTTTGATGACACAGCAGTAAGCATGAAAACTTTTTCTTAATTAAAATAAGTGTTCTATGTTAATTTTTACCTCCCGGTATACACTGAAAATATTCAGTGTGTACTTCCTTAATTTTTCTAAATATTTGCAGATTAAAAGATTACCCTAAAAAGGTACATGATTCAATAAAGTATGAACATTTAGTATAACTAAAAGAGTAGTTTATCTTAGCTTATAATGCTTCCCTATGAATTTTTTTTTCTTCCTTCTTTTTTTTTTTTGTAAGTGAGGCAATTGGGGTTAAGTGACTTGCCCAGGGTCACACAGCTAGTAACTATTGAGTGTCTGAGGCTGGATTTGAACTCAGGTACTCCTGATTCCAGGGCCGGTTCTCTATCCACTGCACCATCTAGCTGCCCCTGCTTCCCTATGAATTTTTTAATAATCACTATGAGAATAGGAGTTCCTTTTCTGGTATTATTGGAATAAATGGCTGCATAGGTCCCTTTAACTCTGGAACTCTCTGATAGTTAAAGTTGATGGAGACAGGTTGAAGGAGGAAGCAAAATGCCCAGTTGTGCTGTGAATACAAGCAAATAAGGAAGTTAAGATGGGATATGCAGGGCCAGGCAGGGAGAAGGTTTAGGGGGATCATCAGCTTGTATGCTGAGGACAAAGGGCAGAAGGAAGACTAAAGGGAGAAAGGCTGGTCAGACCAGCCTGGTGGGTCTGCTCTGGGTACGGTCTCTCTATTTTCATCCCTTTCCACAGGAAGGCAGACTGTCCACAGAAGAGCAGCTGCATGATGGGAAAAGAAAAATAAGAACCCAGCTTATAGGTGGTGCGAGTGTGGAAGAAAAGTTTCTTTTTTTAGTTATATGGGAAGACCATGCACTGAGCATTGATACCTGTTTTTTAATTTTATGTTGAGAATGTGAATACACAAATCGTTAAATATTTTACCCTTTTTTTAATTTACAGAAAACAGAAGTGAATATGCTCTTGTATATAGCAGACAATCTGGCCTGTTTCCCTTACCAGACACAGGAAGAACCATTGTTTATAATGCATCATATAGATATTACACTCTCAGTTTCTGGCAGTAACCTCCTGCAGTCATTTAAAGAGGTAAGTTATACATGTTAACCCTTAATGTATCTATTAAAATAAAAAGTATGATGTTTTCACTGTTTGGCTTCTCAGTGCTTATTTTTATTTCTTTGACAAATACATAAACTCTTAAGGCAACATGAAACCCATGGCAGTCCTTGAATAAGAGAAAGTGAGCAAAATGCCACTTTTTTGAGGAATGCCTGAAAATAACTCATCTCTTTGATTTTTTTTAAACCATCCCACTTCCCTGTTTCTCTTACTTTAAGCATTGACCTGGGTGTTCTGAAGGCTTTTTGTACACATACTAAAATCACCATTTACCACTATCTACAGCTTCCTGATTAATGCTAGAGTCTTATAAATGTATAATGTGTATTCCTTTTGGTCTTGTATAGTTTAATCAGGAAGAACTAGCTTTAAATAATTTTCCAAATCCTTTGACCTGTTTTGCAGTATATGTACTCCCTTGTTCATTTGCTATTACATGTATTTGTAAATTCATTTTCCCCAACCTTCATCTCCTCCCAGGCTTTAATTCACTAAAATTATGTGCCTTCTTTTTTAGCTTAAGCCAGAGAGAATTGATTAAAATTAGGTGACTTTTCTGCCCAGTTCAGCTTACATTAATTATTGTAATTATTTTTTTTTCTTTTAGATACCCTAAGACATTATACAAAACAATAACTCTAGATACTGAATAGAAGTTTTATCATTTATTTTTAAGTTTTTGTTATATCTTCACAAAAAATAAGTGACTTCAAAAAATGTGTTACCCTGTGATTTTGTTTTGAGGCTAATTTTCTTTCTGGCGGTATTTGTCTTCATTTGTATAATGAAAGTCTGTATAATAGTAGGATTTGATGTACAGAAACCTGTTTTATAGAGAATATTTTATCCCATCAGATGAGGCTCATATTTATCTTCGTAGTTCTCAGATGAACCAATTTCATCTTTCTTTCAGTCTATGGTAAAAGACAAGAGGAAAGAGAAGAAACCTTCACCGAACCGGGAAAGTGCATCTGGAAGTGATAGTGAAGAAGAGGTTTCCAAACCTCGGAAGTCACGTAAACGAGTTGACTCTGATTCAGATTCAGATGAAGAAGATGACATAAATGCTGTGATGAAATGTTTACCAGACAATTCAAGTCCTTTAATTGAGTTTGCAAATGTGTCCCAGGGTATTTTATTACTTCTGATGTTAAAACAACATTTAAAGAACCTTTGTGGATTCTCTGATAGGTAAGGATAAAGAAATAGTGACAGAAGACTCTTCTTAAAATAGCCTTAAAGGGGGGCAGCTAAGTGGCACAGTGGATAAAGCACTGGCCTTGGATTCAGGAGGACCTGAGTTCAAATCCAGCCTCAGACACTTGACACTTAACTAGCTGTGTGATCCTGGGCAAGTCACTTAACCTTCGTTGCCCTGCAAAAACAAACAAACAAAAAAATAGCCTTAAAGGAATAAGGAGCTAAGCTTTGATTGTACACTCATCTTCACATTGCAAGTATTCCTTTGCATGCGAAGAGAGTAGGAAGGTACAGTTAAAATAAAAGTTACTGCTGACTTTCTAATCTCTCTTAAATTCTTTGTTAGCTCTCTTTAAAACATTATGTACAATAGCCTTAAAAATAGATGTGAACTAAGAATATCTATAGATTACCTCCAAGCTAACTTCATATAAATCCCATTGGTCGTCACTTTATATAAATTTTGGACTCTCTTCTAAGACAGAGTTAGAAAATGTGCAAATTCTTATAAAATCAGAGGAATTTCAGTACTCCTTGAAGGGTAAGCAGTTTTCCATTTCTACTTTCTGTGTTTTGCTGGTTCTTACTGTATCTGAAAGAATGAAGGTGTGTTTATCATCTATTCTACATGGCCAAGGCCAGTACTGGTCATAACTCAAAGTCAAAGTTCTTTTTTCTTTGTGATGTTTTTTTTTTACTTAATTATTATAGTCATTATGTATAGTTTTCTCCTAGTTCTGCTCATTTCAATCTGCTTCAATTCATATAAGTCTTCCCATTTTTCTTAATTTGTCATATTTATCATTTCTTATAGTTACAAAATACTATCTCTTTACATTCAAGCCCCAAAGACTGCTTCCTTTTCTGTACTACATCATTCACATGGCCATCTTGATTTCATAGATGAGCCTATTCTTTGAATAGATTGAGATGTTGTCAATTTCTTCTTTAGTTCTTTGAGAAGTATAGTACAAAATACTATGCAGCTTTTTGAGGAATTAAATTCATGCCTCTCTGTGACCATGTTTCTAGATGTAAATATTACTTTCTTCTTACTCCATCCTAATTTCTGAAATGTGCAGGATGACTTCTTAGAGTATGTTTTTTATTTGAAAAAAATCAGGTGATCTAAAAATCTCTTTGAAGCAAGTTTTCTTATAGCCCTAGATATCTTATAAAATGTACTCAATTCAGATGCTCATGCAAGTGGCAAATTTCATTTTTATAGAATATAAAATTTTTATAGAATATTTAATTCTTATAGGAAACTTTTATAAAGTTATTATAGATGGGTCAGTATAAATGTCAGTGCCTCAAATTTTAAAAATCAAATGTTGGGTTTTTGTTTTCTGAAAACAGTAAAATTCAGAAGTATTCTCCATCTGAATCTGCAAAAGTATATGATAAAGCGATAAACCGGAAAACAGGAATCCATTTTCATCCTAAACAAACCTTAGACTTCCTGCGGAGTGATATGTCTAATTCGAAAATTACAGAAGATGTGAAGAGGACTATAGTTAAACAATATCTAGATGTGAGTAACAAAACTGCAAAATGCAATCCTTTTTTCACAGAAATTACATGTAATATGTTTTGGGGTTTTTTAAAACATCAGTATGAAACATGCTGGCTTGTACATGAAATCTTTATTTGTGCATTAAAAACTGAAAATAAAATACCTCCTTTTAAAAGGCTGCTTTAAAATATTTCATTAAACTTTTTGTAATGTTCTCGTTCTTTTACCTTTTATATGAGTCCCATTGGTTAACTTTCAACTTGAAATCACCCGTAATCTAACTTCCTTTATACAAAACAAGAAATCAGATATGAAACCCATAAAAAAATAGTATATTCTCACTTTAAAATGCCCTCTGCATCTTGATTTTCAAATAACAAAATTATTTTAAGTCTCCATAGATATAACGTCCATTGCTTTCAGAGCATTTTAACTATTTATTTTAGGAAAGCCACTTTAAAAAATCATTCTCCCAATATTTGTCTATCTTTTAGGTGGTAAAAATATGATATCAAATGAGGAAGAAAGGATGTTCCCAAAATTTTACTTGAATTGGTAGTTACACTATGGTATTGCCAGGTTATCTTAACCACATCCCTATACCTAGCCAGTACTAGATACTAAGTGTTTTGAAGTACTTATTCTGACTCAAGCTGTGAAATATACTTATCTTTTTGTAGTTCAAGCTCCTCATGGAACATTTGGATCCTGATGAAGAAGAAGAAGAAGGGGAGGTGTCAGCTAGCACAAATGCCCGGAACAAAGCAATTACCTCACTGCTTGGAGGAGGCAGCCCTAAAAATAATGCAGCTGAAACAGAAGATGATGAAAGTGATGGGGAGGATAGAGGAGGAGGCACTTCAGGGGTGAGGCGGAGGAGGAGTCAACGTATTTCGCAGCGTATTACGTAAAATGATTTTTATGTGCTTATACATGTCAGTCTATTATACTAAATGTACACAAAGTAATGTAATCCACAAGGGAAAGCATTTTGTAGATAGATATTCTCTACTTAACCATTTATACATCCTTTTGTAGAAAGTTTAATAGAAAAGACAATAAAAAAGAAAAAAACAGAAAATAAGAATTACCCAGTTATAAAGGGTTATTAATTTTCCTTTGGAATGTATTGTATGTGTTATCTATCCTTTTTATTGTTGCCAAGTTTTTATGTAGCTTTATGGTTTATGTGTATATATATACATATATATATATATTTTATATATCAATAAGAGTAAAGACGGGTACAGAATTAAGAGTATGTGGTTTTACAAATGTTAACCCCTTGGCGCTGGCGGTCACGGTGCGTCTCATTGCCGGCAATGGAAGTATGCTGGGAAATCCCAACTCCCGGCGTCAAGGGATTAAAAGCAATAAAAGCAATAATTTCACTAAAGTTCTTTGTGTAACACTTGGTCTTTTTTCCCCCCCAATGTTTTAGTCATTGAGAAGGTCAAAACGAAATTCAGACTCTACAGAGTTGGCAGCACAGATGAATGAAAGTGTTGATGTCATGGATGTCATCGCTATTTGCTGTCCAAAGTACAAAGATCGACCACAAATTGCAAGAGTAGTACAGAAAACCAGCAATGGCTTCAGTGTTCAGTGGATGGCAGGCTCCTACAGTGGCTCCTGGACTGAGGCTAAACGCCGTGATGGTCGCAAACTGGTGCCTTGGGTAGACACTATTAAAGAGTCAGACATTATTTACAAAAAAATTGCTCTAACGAGTGCTAATAAGCTGACTAATAAAGTTGTTCAGACTTTACGATCGCTGTATGCCGCCAAGGATGGGACTTCCAGCTAATGAATTTGTACATGCAGCCAAATTACAGGAATTTTAAATGAAAGGCAGAGAAACTTGAAATATCAACATTCTGGCAAAAAATAATCAGTTTTATGAAGAGTAAGAATGGAACCGGGGACGCAGGAAAAAAGAAGGAAATGTTTGGTAAACATTTTTGTGGGAGCTTCCTTCGCTGTTGTGCAGCAGAAACTTCTCAGTTCATTTTTACTCCCACTGTATTATAGTTTAACAAAAATTGTTTATATCTTGAAAAAAACTTTCTGTTTAATAAAATAAACAAGTGAATGTTGGAAATTAGTCTGTTAATGTTCTTAATAAAGTGTTCTTGGAGTTTAACCTAGCAGCGGATGGCTTTCTTTAGCTTAGCCCAGTTTCCAGGGAAGCATTGTTTTTTCCAGGCTGTAAAATGACAGAATCCCCTGGATATATAATTTATTCTGTTGAAAAAAAAAAAAAGCATGCAGTATCTATGACCTATCTGCAGGAGGAGTTTTTGTAAATGTAGATTTTGATGTATTAGGTCACCCTGAAATAATACAAGAAAAGGGATCCCCAGGCAATCTGGTGGAACGAATACTGCAATAAATTTTTTTACTTCTCTTTGTTACTTGTCTGTTTCCATTTGAATTTCTTATTGTAAAGATATGTTTAAAAGCCATTTATATTATTTTGCAGTCTTTTATGTAAAATTTACTATTATCGGTGGTTTTCAAAGCAAGACATAAAATATTGTTTATACAGTTTGTATAGGCTGACTGACTTCTGAATAATTAGTATCTTTTTTTTTCTCCCATAAAAGGGTGTATTCACAGTTAATTCCAGGGTTTTATTGTATCCTGCGATATTTAGTATTAACTATATATGATTTAGCACTGTGCCAAACACATTTTCAAGAGTACATTTTGATATAAAAAGAAACTATAGTTTATTCCTTGTATGCTTCAATTTCTTTCTAATGATGTCAAAATGATAATTTTGATAGTTTTAACTTTGGGAAAACTTAGCAATCTCTCTATTTTGGGTAACCAGCATTTCTCTTGGTTAAAATTGTAGAGGTTTATTTCAGAAGTAATCTGAGGATTGAGATGGGTATGAAATTTGGTAATTCTGCTACCTTTTTCACAAATGATTTTTAATGCTATTTGTATATTACAGTATTTTTTACTAATTGAAATGTTTTTTTTTTAATTTTCTACTTTGAAGTTGTATCGTAAATCTTTTAGGAGCACTTATCTGTATCCATATGTGTTAACACAGACTTCTTTTGTCTAGCTGGGAAAAACAGAAGTGCTTGATGGGTTGATTTCAGTAGTGACACAAGCGGCAAGAGCTGTTAGTGTCTAAAAATCTGTGGGGAAAGAGAAATTTTTACAAAAAACAAACTGACATATCAAGTTTAATTATCTAAAATAGGTGCACTTATAAATAAATAAACCTGATTTTTAAAACACATTTAACTTGTGAGATGCTCGGTTTTAAGAAACCAGCTAACAAAATTATATTATTCAGTCTGTGAGGAATAGTGATATTATTGCAACACTTTTTTTTGTATAAATTTATTAAACTGAAATGATAACTCAGGATTTAATTCCTATGTGGAATTCTTTGTTGAACATTTTCTCAAAGGAAATGTTTTGCTTCCTTACTTGTGCATGTTGTTGTCTCTTCCATTTTATAATGGCTTGTTTGGGGGCAAAATTAGATTTTTTTTTTTTTGTCTTTAATATATATTTGAAGTGCCGTGTAGAGAACAGAGGTTAGGAAATGGGCACCTAGGATGATGTTTTAGAAGAAAACCTAATTGCTTCAGTTCTGCCAGTTGCTGACAGGCTAATTGTAACCTTTATTCTCAGTATTGTTTTCACAACCACACCAAACTTCAGACATTCATCATGACCATGACTTCCACACAGTGTTGTCCTTCACAAGATTTCTAGGCATAGAAAAAATGATTAGCTTCATATAAGACTTCCTGTCTTATATGAAGTTTAAGTATTGATGAAATAGCGTGATTTTGAGCATCAAAACTGAACAGAACATAATCCACCCTTTGTCCTATTGTAAAACTTAGAAAAGTTTAGACCTCAGAATTTCTTTTAAATACATGAAGTCAAAGACCCTGTAAACACATGAAAACTCTGAAAAGTCAGTCTCGATTATGGAATCTTATTTATTGGGTTACCATGCTATGTTAGCGTAACATGAAATTTACTAGGTATGGCATAATTTTGTCACAAAGCCATCCAAGTACATCCTTGGACTTACCTGTTTCATTGATTGAGATGGTTATCAGAGTCATTTTCACATTCTGATTTAATCTCTCTGCTTTATTGTTCCTATAACAAAACATTTTAAAAGTGAAAGTGCATTTACAAGAAACAATACCTGAGGATGTATTTAAAAGGAACAGAATATTTTGCCAAAAAAAACCCACAAATCTTTCTCTTTTAAAAAAAAAAAATGAACTTCCAGTAAAGGGTACTATATACCTTCTTCTGCCTATTTGTTTGAGATGGCAACAGGTCTATGAATTGAGCATGCATACGTCATGGCTGATGTTCAAAGTCTGTCTCATATTGACAGGTAAGTAAAGATTTACTATTAATCTGTTTTGTGAAAAGGAGTGTTTAAACATAGCAACACTCTAGCTTGTAAATTAAATCCTTGCTGTTTCAGGTATATTCTATTGGTGTTTTTTGTCATCTCACAAACCACGTTATTATTTGTAACCAAAAACAGTTCTAGAAATTGTGTTCTTACCAGAACCATTGTTAAAGTCACTTAGGTGCTTCTGATTATGATCTTAAAGAAGAAGCCTGTATGTGAAAAAATAAAACCTATCAGAGCACACACTTGAAATGGTAATAACTTTAAATTACAAGTAAAAACATTGCTAACTGGATTGTTTTGGGACAAAAACATGATCACTTGGGCTTTTTGTTCCTGAAAGTTTTTGACATTTTGCTATTTGACAGATCCCCTAGCTGGCTTTTTTCCATCAGCCATCATAGATCGATTGTCTTAATTTGGATTATATGAAAATTTAAGAAATAAAATTATTGTTACCTAGATTATCATTGATATTATAATTCTCATCCTGTTGGTCCATTTTTATCATATAATGGAAACAAAAAATTACTAAAGTGGTTATAATAAAATAAATTTAATTTACATGGTTACCCGGCTTGGCATAATATTCACCTGATTCCCCAAACTGAAGTAATAATACACTAGACATTAACCAGCACTTCAAATTGGAATCAGCTTATGTCATTTTTTTAATGAGTAACTTCACTGCACACACTACACATTTCACTATACCTTAAAAGCCCAATACTTATAAACAGGTTCAAATATGAAATTGAGTTCTGATTTAAAAGTTAGTCTTAGATTTTAAACATCAGAAAAAACTCCTAGGTTTAAAATATTTGGGTAGTTTGGTTTTAAATTTGCGTAACACCTAAGATTTTTGGCAAAATGAAGTCAAGCATAATGTAACCAAAAAGATTCCCTGCATTTTCAGTCAGAAGCTCTGGGTTTGAAATCCAGCTCTGCTACTTTTATTGCCTTAGTTAACCTTAAGAAAATTGTTTTGCTGTTTTTCAGTTTCCTCATCAGTAAAGCTAAGTGATTTCCAAATTCCCTTCTAGCTCTACTATAAATCCTATTATCCCAGTACTTGACCAGTGCTAAGGTGGGCAAGAGATCAATTTGGTATGATTATGAATCAATTACATGCACTAAAATGGTATGAAGCACCCCGTAATAATGAATGACAATATTTAACTTTGTTTCCTGGCTAAGTTGTCACTAATACAAATCCAAAAAAGTAATTAACATGAAATCTCTATAGAACATTACTGAAATTCAGGCTCCCTCTTGGAATTTGTTTAATAAGATTTTCTGCCTTAACACTTGTTAATGTCTTCATTTCTAGGATATATGAATTAATATAGAGTATTTACCAGCTTTGAGCATTGTAGGTTCACATGAGATACCAAGACTTGGTCCCTAGTTACAGGATTTTTACAGTCTAATTGGGAAGGTAAGCTGTAGACATGTATATGATGAGATAATTACCACCACAAAATGACATATAACATAAGGGCTTTGAATGTGAGCGTAAGACATTTGGACTTAAATCCTATGTGGAAAGTTTTTTAATAGGGGGATAAAATCATGACAGCAATGGTTTATAATTAAAATGGCTGCAGTTTGCAAAATTTAGTTGAAAGAGAAAAAGACTAGAAACAATTTGACCAGTAAGGTTAGTGCAGTAAACTGAGGGGTTAGTTGGTATGTTAGTTTTTCGTTTTTTCCCCAAAAATTGTCCTACTGGAAGACTGAATGGATATAGGAGTCAGGTCAGCTCTAGTCTTTGAGCTCGTATAGTTGGTGGAAATGGTAAATATGAAATGAAGTCGAGGTCGGTGATGATCTTAGTTGTGAGTTTGAGGAGACGGGAACACCCAGTAGAACATTTAGCAACAAGTTGGAGATAAAGGATTGGAATAAGAACTGAGGCTTTATAGACCTTTAGTTAATTCTTAGCCTTATAAGTTCTCTAGCATTTTGTCTATGTAGTTACCACACCATCCTCATGAGATTCATATGAGAAACAGCTTAGCATTATAATTAGAAAGCTGGGTCTCAGTGTTAGAACTGTGTTCAAGTCTTCTCTTGACTTACGAAGTCTGTAATTCTGGACAAGTCCTTTAATCTCTTGGGGCCCCAAGCTACATTCCAAGACTATTATTGGCAGATAAGGGTTGATCTGCATTGATTGAGGTTCCTCGCCAACAAATCCCCTTACCAGTGCATTCACAAATCTGGACGTACCATTCTCAACCCCTTTGCCAAACAACAACAACAATAATAATAATAACCACCTTTTAAGAGTCTAAATTATTTTACTTTCACATTTTCCTCAAAACAAGTGAACCCTCTATACTTAATAACAGAGACAGAACCAGCATTTGGACCGAGGTCCTCTCATGACAAATTCAGGGCTCTTTCCACTACACCACACTGCCTCATGGTATACTTAAGAAATTCCATTGTACCCAGCTTCCAAAATATGTCTACCTCCTTTTAAAAAGACAATTCTTTTCCAAGAATCTCGGTTAAAGGTAGGCATGCAACTTTAGTTATACACCAAAACTGATTTAGTTTCAACTAATTTCTGCCTTTAATTGTGTGCTGAATAAAAGGTACTTTTAGAGGTGTCCTCTTAGATGCTAGAAGAAAGAAAAGGGGGGGATGGCGCAGTAATAAAATTTGAGTAAATATCCAGCCTATAGAATTGTAAATACTAATTGTGAAGTTTATAGCTGGGCTGTCCAGCTATACAGCAAATCAATTTTTTCAAAAATTTGTTAAGCATGTGCCAGATTGTCCCCTAATTTTATACATGGGGAAGCTGAAGCCCAGAGAAAGCAAAGGACTTGCCCAAGGTTAGAGCTGCAATCTTCTGCCCCACATAAGTCCTTTTGTTAACTGGAGCACAATTTATTTCCTATGTTATTTTTATAAGGTTACAGCCTGAATTAAAATTCTACCTCCAATATTTAGTAGCCATGTGACCCTGGGTAAGTCATTTAATATTTCTTAGCCTTAGTTTGCTCATTTGTAAGATGGAGATAACACCACCTATCTCTCAGGTTTGTTACGAGGAGCAGATGTCTATCTAGCACTATGTAAGTGCTCTTTTTATTATCTGAGAAAATCCTTGCTTAGCTCCAGGGTGGAATCAGACTGAATAAGACCTGACTCGCTTCAATACTGAGTGAAGCACTTTCAGATGATTCTTTTTGTATCAAATTCATTGGTTCTGTTGTAATGGAATTATTGTCTGAATTTTAAATCCTCTTCTAGCTTTTTTTTAGCTTTACCTGAGCTGCTTGACTCCCCTATATGTGCTTAAGGAATGAAAGTCATTATTAACCTATTTGAAACCCAACTAAGAAAATTAATCTGAAGGAAAGATACTACAACACCAAACCATGTTTGGATTGTCCATTGTTTGGGATCATTTGTACCACTGCTCCCTTCCATTGATGTGGGTAAGTAAAACAATGAACTGTATCCAGAATCTGCAAAATGAGACATCTAGACTGACTACGCTCTCAGGGCTTAGTTCTAACATTTTACTAATCTGTATATCTTGTCATCAGAAATTACCATCATGATTAAAGGTGGGTTACAGTTTCTGAAGTCTCCAAACCTTAATATCCCTACTACTGTAGCCCTTTGGATTTTTCTAGTGCTTTTGAAAAGATGAGAAATCATGTATTGATACCTCCCACAGTTACTTAATCTTCCACTAATTCCCCAAATGTTTTTATATAGTCCACTAGTGAACCTCAGGGTCTCAGTTTGTATGAACATTTAAAACAGCAGACTTATTGATCCCTCTTCTCTGAATGACATTACAAATATTGCAGCTTGGTTTTCCTGGTGTTTATCTGCTTTTTAAAGTATATTCTGGCCTTAAGTTTTGAGGAGGCTTGGCTGCACAGTTGTTTGTGTAAAAAGGATTTGGGGGTGTTAGTGGAATGCAAGCTCGTTATGGGTCAACAATGTGATATAATGGCAACCAGAAAAGCTAATGTATTCGTAGGCTGCGTTGCCCAGGACTAGGCAGGCTATACTCTGCCTGGTCACAGGCAGTCCTGAGCAACATTTTAGGAAGGACTTTGATAAGATGGAGATTGACTAGAAGAGAGTGACCAAAATGACATTGGACCTGTGGACTGTTCCATGTAATAATAGCTGACATTGATCTGATTTGTTAAGATTTGTTTACAAAGTATTGTACATGCATGCTTGTTTAGTCCACACTACTACCCTGTAAGGTAGGTACTATTTTTTATTCTCATTTTACAGATGAGGTAACTGAAGCTAAAAGAGATTAATGTCCTAGTAAGGGTCATAAAGCTAGCAAGTTGCTGAGGCAGGATTCAAACCCAGGTCATTCTGAGTCCAAAGCCAGTATTCTATCCATTATGCTACACAAATGAGGATTGATTGAAAGAACTAGGAAAGTTTAGCCATGATAGATGGTTCACTCTCATTATATTTGGCACAGATTTTTAAAATAATAATAAACATTTTTATTTATAATTCTGGGTTCCAATTTTCATCCCTCTCTTCCCTCCCCACTTCCTGAGGCAGCAAGCAATCAGATATGGGTTATACATGTATGATTATGTAAAACATTACCATAGTTGTCATTTTGTGCAAGAAAACTTGATTAAAAGAAAAAAAAGTGAAAAATAGCATGCTTCAGTCTGTTCCATCAATATCAGTTCTTTCTTTGGAGGTGGATAGTATGTTTCATCAATAGTCCTTTGGGATTGTCTTGGATCATTGTATTGTTGAAAATAATAGTCATTCACAGTTCTTCAAACAATATTGCTGTGTCTGTGTACAGTATTCTCTTGGTTCTGCTCACTTCACTATACATCATTTCATACATGTCTTTCCAGGCCTTTCTGAGGTCATCCTGTTTGTCATTTCTTATAGCACAATAATATTCCATTACCATCATATACCACAGTTTGTTTAGCCATTCCCCAACTGATGGGCATTCCTTTGATTTCAATTCTTAGCCACTACAAAAAGAGCTGCTATAAATATTTTGGTACAAATAGGTCTTTTTCTCTTTTTGGGTATGTCTTTGGGATATAAACCTAGCAGTGCTATTGCTGAATCAAAGGGTATGCACAGTTCTATAGCCCTTTGGGCATAGTTCCAAATTTTAGAACAGATTTTTAAAAGTTAAGGAACTTCCATCCAAACCCTGCTTGTTTATTTTTAAAACTAATTCTTCTACAGAATGACTCATGGTAATGGTTTACATCATTACACATGTATAACCTATATCTGATTGCTTACTGCCTCAGGGAAGAGAAGAAAGGAATTTGGAACTCAAAAATTGTTTATTAACAAAAAAAAATACTAAGCTGATTAGTTGGCATGTTTTCATAATATTTTTTCAATACCAGTAAGATACAGTTGTTCAAGGAGGCTATACTCATTTATATGGTTACTGTCCAAATGATCTCATTGATCAAAAGTACTTTTCCCCTTACTCAATTTTCAGAGCTATTCTCACAGGATCTTATAACATAGAACTCAAAAGCTGCATTAGAGATCATCAGTCCAATACCCTTATCTTGCCTTGTTTTCAGCCTGACCTCACACTTCTGAGAACAATGGTGGGCCTGGACTTTTACCTGGTACAATTCCTCAAATAATAGAATATTGGAGTGGGTGCTATTGGTTTCTGCAATAAATGCTTTGGAGTTATGTATAGAAGCAAGAGACACAGCAGATGAGCTATCTTGCAGAAACCAAATTAGGAGGTCAATCAAGCAATGGCTTGATTTGGTGGAAGGATTTTTTCAAAGCTTCTATGCATCAGTCATTTGCAGTTTTCAGAATTTCTTCTCCAGTTCTGTTTATGCGAAGACCTATGGATAATCCATCCAGCAGTTGCTAGGTGTGCAAAGAAGTAATCCAACAACTAGGTAAGTACCAACCAGACTTAGTTTTCTTTGCCATGGGTAAATCAGGACAAGGGAAACCAAGAAACTCGAAATCTGCATAAATTATGATTTAGTTGATTGAATCACTTAACATAAACTAAAAGAGCTCAGTAGTTCAAGGAATCTGATTGGGAATCCTATCATAAAGCAAAGAATCTGTAAAGTAGATATCCCTGTTTTATCTTTCATATAAATTTGTTTTGTATTTATATTCATTCTTTATATAAATTTGTTCTATTATTATATAATGTTCATTGCTTAAAGAGGAGAGGGGAAGAAGCATACATAAGGACAATGGTTCATATATGTGGGTGTGTATATAATTCATATTACCCTTATTCTAAGCTTAATGTACTGTTTAAGTATTATTGTTCATAAAAAACAGTTGTTCCAGAATTCTAGAAAGACTCTCTTTCTCTACTCACAAAGAACTATGAAATTTTTGCCTTCACTTAAACTTGTCAGAAGCCCCCCTGTTCTTTTTTTTTTTTTTAGTGAGGCAATTGGGGTTAAGTGACTTGCCCAGGGTCACACAGCTAGTAAGTGTTAAGTGTCTGAGGCCGGATTTGAACTCAGGTACTCCTGACTCCAGGGCCAGTACTCTATCCACTGCACCACCTAGCTGCCCCTCCCCTGTTCTTACTAGAAATGGTATGTATACCATCTCTCCATTCAGGTAAGAAAGAATACTCTTCACATAATAAAGCATTGCTACCTTTTATTAAATTTGCATGTATGTACAATATTCATAGTATTGTAGATGAGTCATAATGAGCCTAATTTTGTCATAAGTAGAAGGTAACTATATCTCTGGGAGGTTATATAAGCATAGGTTGTCTATATATGCATATCTGTAGTACCTTTCCATCTAGTGACCTTTTCATTTCGAGTTCTTGTTTTTCCACTAACTAGGTGTGTGAGTGATCTCAGGAAAGTCACTCATTCCTCTAGACAGCAGCTTTTTCATCTGTATAATTATAGGGCTGAACTAGATGATTTTTGAGATCACATAATCCAGCTCTAATCTTCTCTGAACTTTACGCAGTGCAGCATATTTTAATCATTGGATACCTTGAAATTCAATCCATTGTTAGTGCTGGCTGGGAAGTCAAGAAACTCAGGTCTTCTTTTCTAGCTTCTGTGATCATAGAGAAATCATAACTTTTTTATACTTAAATGGACTTATTAATAAATGGATCTGGGCTACTATGAGCAGGATGTGAAACTGTCCATCTACTGGTACAGAATTAACCCTTTCAGGCCACAAGAAGCTTCACTTAGATACAGTCTTCTCCACTTTCAGAAAATTGGATACCGTCCATATTTACAAAGCAGATAAGTTTAGATGTGACTGTCTTACTTGAAAAGGATTTATTGTATGCATCTTTAAGAAGCTGTATCAGAGCATCTAAAGAAAGCATTGCCAACTAAATCATTCATTGGCAAAATCCTGATTTTCCTGCAACTTTTCAGCAATGTATAACAACAGTAATCTTAATGTCTACCATACCTTTGGTTTGGTACAGAAATTTGTATGTAGGCCAACATGGTGCACATCTATGATATTCTTACCAACCAAAATGGCCTAAAACATTATTATCCTGAATTAACATGGAAAGGTTTCATAGCACAAACATAGGGAATGAAAAGACTTTTTCTTAATATTTGTGACTCCTTTCAGAAACAAAATTAAGAATCACAAATTAGGAACATACTCTCACAATCATTGGGTCCAATCCATACTTGAAAAAGAATTTTCTCTATAATGTCCCCAACCCTTGGTCATCCACTCTTTGCTTGAAAATTTTCAGTGAAGAGGAACCAATTCTACTTTGGGAAAGCTATCATTGTTAGGAAGATTTTCTTGACATCAGACATGAGTTTGTTAAATTTCCACTACTCTTCCTAGTTCAGTCTTCTGAAGCAAAAAAAAAAATTAAAGTCAGATCTAATCTCTCTTTTACATGGCAACCTTCCATATATTTGAAGACCTCAGTCATATCTTTCTCCTTTCATTCATGATCCTCTTCCCTTTATTACTTTTAACATTCATTCTTTTTTTTTTTTTTTTTTTTAGTGGAAGGTTAAGTGAATTGCCCAGAGTCACACAGCTAGTGGCAAGTGTCTGAGGCCAGATTTGAACCCAGGTCCTCCTGAATCCAGGGCCAGTTCTTTATCCACTGCGCCACCTAGATGCTCCCCCTTATTCCTTTTTAAACATGTCTGTCATTCTTAGCATTCTTCACCAACCACCCTTTAAGCATTCTAGTTTTTAGGGTTCTTGACAAAATTCTTACAGGAATCTTTTGTGTCTCTTCTTAGGTATCTTTCTTCTAACCTTTTAAAATCTGAGTTTCTTGATGAGATCTCTATGCATCCACAGCTAATCCAGTACAACAAGCACATATCAGCCACCTACAGCAAGGAACGGTGCTAGGTGCTGAGGGTGCACAGACAAAAAAAACAGCGCTTACCTTCAAATTCACTTTATAGTAGAGGAAATAATATAATTCATCAAACAAATGTGTGTATGTGTATATATGCACATACACAAGAAAATTTGAGGAGCAACAACTAAGGGAGACCCAGCCACTCTGCCCTGAACTGAACTTTAAAGGAAGTCAGGGTTTCTGAGAAGTAGAGAAGAGACTGTAGGACGTTCAAGGCATGGTAGATAGTCTGTGCCAAAGCATCGAGGTGGGAGACTGAATGCTAAGTTTGGGAAGAACAAATTGGATAATGTGAGTGGAACACAGAAGAAGAGAGGGGGAATCATGAACCCTCAGAAAGTATGCTAGAGCCTAGTTATGAAAGGCTTTAGATACCAAACTATGGAGTTTGTCTTTTATGCTAGAAGAAAAAGGGAGGATCGCAGGTTCATGAGGAGGAAAGGGGCCTGGTCATCCTTGCTTTTTTTTTTTTTTTTTTTAGTGAGGCAATTGGGGTTAAGTGACTTGCCCAGGGTCACACAGCTAGTAAGTGTTAAGTGTCTCAGGCCGGATTTGAACTCAGGTACTCCTGACTCCAGGGCCAGTGCTCTATCCACTGAGCCACCTAGCTGCCCCCATCCTTGCTTTTTGAAGATTGTTCTGGTAGGTCTGTGTAGGAGAGATTGAAAAGAGGAACTTCTTCGTGGTAAGCACCCAATTAGATGACTATTGCAATAACCCAAGGCAGAGGCGATCAGGTTCTGAAAAGGTCGTTGACTGTGTGACTAAAGAAAGAGAGATGCAAGAGGCTTTTTGGAGGCAGAAATAAACAGGATTTGGGAACTAAAGGGATATGAGAGGTATGGGAGAGTGAAGAAGGATGGTAAAGGTAGGAGCTCAGGTTACTGGAAGGATAGTGGTGTGGAGGAAAGGTAGCTTTAGGGGAGAAGGTAGTGAGTTACATTTTGAGCATGTTAAGCTTGGGACATCTACAGAGCATGCAGTTGGAGATGCCCAAAGATAGTGATGTGAGATTGGGGCTCAGAAGAAAGAAGAGTTGGATCTAGCGATCTGGCTTGAATTATTTATTGTAATATCTACATAGAGACAATAATGGAAGCCAAGAAGTCAAGAGAAGAGAGCCCAGAAAAAAGCCTGAGGGGCAACTACACATGAGAAGACAAAGATTTGGATAGGAAACCTAGAAAACAAATACAATAAGGACGGGTCATAGAATCGCAAAGATTTTCGGGAACTCTGTGCCCTCCAGAGACAGCATCTAGCCCTACCTAAACAGGAAACTCCTAAAGAATATTCCCCACCAGGGATATTCAGGATCTTCTTCTTTTATAGGATTGTAGGGATGGAGGGAAGGAAGTCCAGAATATCTTAAGTCTTTCCAGATCATATTTTTGAGATCACAGAAGGTAAGCTGCTCCTGGAAGCCATCATGCCTACCTCCTGCCTATTATCTTGGAGGGCTTAACTTTCCACCAGTATTTTGTCTCTGCTGCTACACTCTCAGGGTTCAGTTCCTTAGTCACAAATGCTTCGGGGGGGGGGGGGGGGGGGGGGGGGATAAGTGTATCACGAAGGAAAGTAAGGAAGAAGTTGCAGAATGTTAGGTAAATGGAAGATTGGGAAACAGGCCCAAGGAGTTTAATATCCCATTGTGTTCAAATTGAGAACCCAAGTTGTTTTACTTTCAATTTCTAGCTTTTGTCTTGCATACAAAGAAAAATGGGGAGTTTGAGCAGGTTGGTCTGGCTAGGAGTCATGAGCACCTAGTCAATACTTGGTATTTTAATTTGGCTTTTTTTTTCCTTTTCCTAATAGTTAAGATTTTTCAAACTCTATATGGTCATGTTTTTGTGAGTCAATTCCATTTAAATGCAGCAGGAATGATCATTGAGTCATAAGATTCTGGTTGAATAAATTTCAGACTGAGAAAGAGAGCATCATTACCCCTTTGGGGTGGAGCTCCAGAGAGAGAAAGCCATTTCTCAAAGTTCCCGAGTTCAGCATTATCCCAGAATGTCATCTGGTATTGGGTATAGAGCCCATAACTTTTGCTATGTGACTGACAGCTCTTGGTCCTTATTACTGAGCAAGAGATTGTGTGACTTGATCAACAATGCCCTTTTATTTAAGTTTTTAAAATCATATCTTTTTTTAACTCAAAAATTATTTTTGGATGCCATCTTTACTTCTGGGACCCTTTTTGTAAGCTTGGTTTTAAACTTTATAGAAATGGTTCTTTTACAATTAAGTATTTTGAAAATCCGATTTGAAGTTTTCCCTTTCACTTAGGTAACTCCACATCATAAAATGTTGACCATGCCATTACACATAAGCTATAGGAACATCTTTGGGTTTATTTTGCCTATTTCCAAATGAGTTTTTCTTCATTTTAAACTCTGATCTTTTTTCTGCACTATTTTCTAGATTTAAAAGTCCTCAACAAAATGAAAATTTTTCTCTTAGCATTGTTTCCTTATTCTTTGGACCACAATTAAGACATTTTATTAAGATAGACTTGGGTTGCCCACTATACTATTCACACATGGTTAAGGTAACCCTGAAGGAATGAGGAAGGGCCAGGTATCTGAAGGTGATGGTGTATCTCAGTACTTTCTGCTGCCTAATTACCAAGTAAGTGCATTTTCCCTTTCTATACCTGTTACTTCAAAATCTAGTATTTCTCTTTCCCTGTGGTAGTTTATGGCTGATCAATTTGGAGTTAGAAAACTGTAAATCAGTTTCCATTGAACTAGGAAGTTTATTTGTTCAGATGAACTTTTGGGGAACTTTGTTGTTTAATGATCTTCCACATTTGAACCCTATTTTTCTAGAGAGACTTTTGACTTTTGACCATATTTTTTGGTTTTTGTTGTATGTGAATCTTGAATAAAATCAAAGGAAATATTTGTTTTAAGAAGTTGGAGAGGGGCAGCTAGGTGGCACAGTGGATAAATCACTGGCCCTGGATTCAGGAGGACCTGAGTTCAAATTTGGCTTCAGACACTTGATGATTACTAGCTGTGTGACCCTGGCAAAGTAATTTAATGCTCATTGCCCTGCCAAAAAAAAAAAAAGTTGGCTAGACCCTTTGAATTAACTAGAGATACCACAGTGCCCATGCTTAGGTTATGGCAAACCCAAAGCTGAAAATGCATTCTATTGGAAGCTATGATAAAAAGACCCCTTGATTGGGGGCAGCTAGGTGGCGCAATGGATAAAGCACCGGTCCTGGATTCAGGAGTTCCTGAGTTCAAATCCGGCCTCAGACACTTGACACTTACTAGCTGTGTGACCCTGGGCAAGTCACTTAACCCCCATTGCCCTGCAAAAAAAAAAAAAAAAAAAGACCCCTTGATTATAGGATACTTCATAGGATTTTCCTGACCAGAAGCAGTTAACAAGAACACATTCTGATCTACCAAAAGAATACTTTAGTTCTTTTTAGCAAGATCAATAAAAAGAAAGAGCCTTTGGATATGCAAAACTATTTCCCCAATTGTTCTCACTTTATCATTACCACCCCCTAGAATTTACTTTTAATTTATTTTATATTTTCTTATCTGTGTACATATTGCACCCTTCTCCTAAAATACAAACACTTTGAGAACAAATACTTTTTTTTTCTTTTTGTCTTTGTATCCTTAGCATCTAGAAGACTGCTTGGCACTTAAGAAATGTATATTTAAATTGAATTACAACCAAATTTCACCATAAAGGAGAAAAAACCCTACTACAATATCCTTCATCCAATTAATCACCTATTAATAAATTCCTATGAAACTAAATGTGCTCCTCACTTCCTCCACACCAACCATGCTATTCCACCTATAACCAATGAATGGCATTACATAGAGTATAACTGAATGTAGAATCTTAGGCTTCTAGCCGCAATGGGTAAGTATTTTCTTATTGTAATCTCTAAATTGTTAAAAGCATTTCTCTAACTCTTTCTAATTATCATACTATGATTTCTATCTCCTTTCATTCACACAGTGGGGAGGGACATTGTATCCTTTGGTAGTATTAACTCTTTCCCCCATTTTTTGTCCCCACCTACAGGGAGATTAGGAAACTGGGCTATAGAATGTGTATAGGGCTCCCCCTCAGTCATCCAAAGCAACAGGACTTTTTAATTTTTTTTTTTGGTGAAGCAGTTGGAGTTAAGTGACTTGCCCGGGGTCACACAGCTAGTAAGTGTCAAGGGTCTGAGGCCGAATTTTAACTCAGGTCCTCCTGAATCCAGGGCCAGTGCTCTATCCACTGTGCCACCTAGCTGCCCCAGGACTTCTGATTTTAATCCTTAACTCTGACTCTCCCAGAAACTCTGAATTTTAGAAGTAAAGGTTTGACCAACCTTCCTCCCACTGTTTTATTTTGTTTTTATTTTTCTTGCTTTCTGACAAATTAATAGGTTGGGTAGAGAATTATATTCTGATCTACCAAAAGAATACTTTAGGCCGTCTAACCCACTGTCCCTAGAAAACTTGGCTTATGTGCCCTGGTAGTGTCTTTTCACTGGCCTCAAATAGTAAATTCTACTTAAAGAAAGATTACTGTGGGGACTTAGTACCTACTGGGCACCCAAACTGGTACCTGCACATGTTTTTCCCTTAGGAAGAAGATTTGAGCAGTCATCCTTCAAGCAGCTTTGTCAAGAGACCCGAATTCCAAAAATGACATCTATGGATTCCATCTTGGCTCTGGATAATTCATGTATCCCAAGGGTCAGGATCCCCTCTGTCAAATGGAAATTATTTCAGGATAACTTGTCCAGTTTGTATATAAGTTCTTATGAACAATTGAACCAACACATATTCAACACTTACTACGCTCAAGCCATAGTGCCGGGATTGTATGGATAGTGGATAGAGGACTATACTTCAAACAAGAAGGCACAGCCTCCAATCCCACCTCAGTCACCAGCTGCATTACTCTCTCAAGCTGAGTTTGTTCCTCTGTAAAATGTGGATAAGACACCAGTACCTCACAGGGTTCAAAGAGGATTCAATAAGGTAATTTGTGCAAAGTGCTTTGCAGAACATTAACTTCTACATAAATGTCAGGTGTTTAACGCTTCTCTTTTTTGATGGGGTTCAGAGAAAAATGTTCCTGGGACAAATCAGTATCCTACTGTTATTTTTTCATATTTGTTGGTCTACAGACTATTGCACAAGTGACTAAGATCATGGCTCTTTGTAGTTGAATTAAAGTATTAGGACATGAACTCATCTGAAGGAAGCTCATTCTTGGCACAAGTCAAGGAGCTGACCGAATAAACAGCAGGTGATAATACAGCATCTCGGGCACCCTGCTTCAACAGTATGCACTTCACCTTTCTCCCACTTGGTTCTAATCTCCTTTTCTAAGTCTTTTTTTTCATATTACTGCTACTACAATGACTACTACTACCACCATCACCATCACAACTAGTACTACTGATACTACTGTTGATACTACTACTACTGATATTTCAACTACTATAGTGGAAAAGATATAATCTCTTCTCTAGAACAACTTAAATCTAACAGAGAGTGAGAAAACATATCCACAAGTAATGATGATAAAAAGTAGACTGACAAATCAGAGGTGAAAACTAAATAAAGTGCTGTTAGAAAAATCTGAAGAGGGAGAGATCACTAAGTGGCGTCTGAGGTAAGTCTTAAATTAAGAAAAGGATTTCAACAAATAAAAATGAGCAGAGATGACACCATAAGCATGAGCAAGGTGCCTGTGTCAGATGCTTAGAGGTGGGAGAAGGCACAAGCAGATATAGAAATACCTGGTAGAAGAGTTGATTGGCATTGTAGGAAATGGATGAGCATAGTATAAAATAAGACTAGAAGAGTATCTCTGAGACAGATTTTTAAGAACCATAAATTCCAATTGAAGAAATTTGTGTTTTGTTTTAAAGACAATAAGAAGCCACTGAAGTTTCGAGAATGGGGACTATGTCATAGCCATATTTCATACCTCCCCCAGCACCATACATATACATATAAATGTACATACATACAATAGGTAGTTACAAGCTGTTTATTGAATGTAATAGGTGAGTGGCTTATGCGTTAATAAGATTATTTTTATAGTCGTGAATTAACAAGTGAAGTCAAGGAAGACACTGGGCAGGGACTTATGGTTCTGAAAAGTAGAGGTGATCATTAAAGTCATGGGAATGGATAAGATCAGGGCAGTGTGGTACAGTGGAAAGAATAATGACCCTGGCATCAGAGAAACTGCATTCAAATCCCATTTCTGATGCTTACTACAAATGTAGCCTTGAGCAAGCTGTTTGACTTCTGTGGCCTTCCTCTGGAAAATGAGGTGGTCAGACTAGATGACTCCTGAAGGCCCTCCCAACTCTAGATCTCTGTGATACTTTGATTATTAAAGAATTGTGTAAAGGAAAAAGGGGACAAGACCTGAGGACAGAGCCATATGAAACACTCCTGCTGAGGAAGCAAGAAGAACATGAACCAGCAAAAGAAGCAAGTCAAGAATTATAAGGACTGAGAAAAGGAACTAGCAAAGAATTGGAAACTGAAGGGATGCCTATCAATTGTGGAATGGCTGAACAAGTTTTGGTATATGCATATAATGAAATACTGTTACATTGTGTTGTTCTGTAGTCATTTTCAATTTTATCCAACTCTTCTGGAACCCATTTGGGATTTTCTTGGCAAAGACACTGGAGCGATCTGCCATTTCCTTCTCTAGATCATTTTACAGATGAGCAAACTGAGGCCAACAGGGGTAAATGACTTGCACCAGAGTCACAAGGTAGTGTCCGGGGCTGGATTTGAACTCAGGTCTTCTGACTCCAGGCCTAGCGCACTATCCACTGCACCACCTAGCTGCCCCTCTACCGTGCTGTAAGAAATGATAAGGGAGATCATTTCAGAGAAACCTGGGAAGACTTGTATAAACTAATGCAGAGTGAAGGGAGCAGAACCAGGAGAACAACTTATATAACCACAACATTGTAAAGATAATCAAATCAGAAATATTCAGGAGCTCTGATCAGTGACCAGCCCAAAGGATCCCTGATAAGACTTACTTTCTGCCCCCAAAGAGAGAGCTCATGGACTCATTGTACAGGCTGGAGCATACTTTTCTTCCTTTTTTTGGACATGGGTAATGTAGCAATTTGTTTGGGTGACTATACAGATTTGTAATGAGGCTTTGTTTTCTTGCCTTCTCAATGGGTGAGAGGAGGTAAAATGTGGAACAATAATAAAATTGAATGTTAAAAACCAAACGTAATGAAGTTATTATTGCACTATAAGAAATGAAGGGATAATTTCAGAGAAAACTGGGAAAACTTGTATGAACTTAGTTGCACATGAAGTCAGCAGAACCATGACAACAAGGCATATAATAATAACAACACAAAAGGAAAACATCTTTGAAGGACTTAAGACGTAAGTTAAGACTGACCTTGACTCCAGAAGACAAATGATCAGCATGAGGTGATGGACAAGCTAAAGATACAGAATGGGACATTCATTTTCTGTTATGGCCAATGTGTGGATTATTTTGTTTATTGGTTAAAAGGGTTTTGCTTCTTTTTTTTCCAATAGAAGAAAGAAGAGGAAGGATATGAAAAGGGTAGCCAAAAATATAAGAAAGGGGATCATGGAAGCATGTATTTAAATGAACAGAAGGATAGCCAGAAAGCATCACAGTACCTTTAGAAGTTATATATTGAATTTATTATTTAAAAGAAAATTGAGCTATACATAATAGGGTCACAATCGCATATGCAGTCTTTTTCTATTTTATGATGTATAAGAAAAAGTTCCTTTTCTATTTGGTGTTTAAGGTCACAATAGAAAAAAGAAATGAAATCAAAGGAAAAGTGAAAGACTCAGAGTACACAATGAAGAATATGTAAAAATATACATATGGGTTTTTAAGTGTGTGTGTATCTAGGATGAAGAGAACTTAGCAAAGAACTACATTAAGGAGGAATGTATAGATAGAGATAGTATTAGGGGTGTGTGTGTGTGTAATAGGACATGACCAATACAGAAATGTTTTACTTGACTATGCATGTTTGTAACAGGGATTTTCTTTTCTTGGTATGCAGGATTATTTTTTTTTAAATGTCCAGTCCTTAAAAACAGAAATTTTTCCATTCTTTGTACTTAGCTCTACATTGTCTGTCATATAGTATTTGCCTAATAAATACTTATTGATTGATTGAATGAGTAGGCAGAATAGAAGGATGAAGAAAAGGGGGTTCTGGAAGTAATCATTGGAGCAGAGTCTCCATGGAAGCTGAATGAAATGTGATCAAGAACACAAATGGATGGTTTAACTATAGGAAAGGAGGCAAGGATGCATATTGGCTAATATATAATGACTTACTCAATTACTCCCTCTAAATCCTAAATTAGGATTTGTCCATTCATTTTCATTCAGTTTTTCTCTTATATAATTGCTTTTAGTTTTGTTGTTTATTTGTTTGATTTTTTTTTATTCACACTTGTACAGTTGGTGTTGGTGTGAACGTCTTTGAAAAGATAGTTCTTTTTGAAATTTTGATAAACACTTTCAGGGCATACTCCCAACTGTAGAGTTGTTGGAGTTGTTAATGATGAAAAGGGCAGAAAATTGTTTTTGTGTAAAGGAAGAGATTTGTATTTGTCACATAACCTACTACAAGCAGAAAAGGTGTCTTCTTTTAATATAAACTGCTGAAATATGTATATGAAAAAACAGCTTTTAGATAGAACTTTGTGCAGTTTTGAAGAGAAAATTATTTGTGGTAAGCATTTGAGGACTTGAATCTCTTTCTCACTTACATGGGAACAGTTTACTGTTATAAAAGTATAAAGAGATAGAGAAAGATCTTTTATTTATTAAAAACTAAAGAAATGTGAATGTAAAGAAATAATTTTAAAGGCACTGGAGACAATAGACTACCATGTCAGAGACTTCAGTGGAAACCTAATGGATGCCTCAGGTAATTTACATATGTATGTTTTAAGTATATGATATATATTCTTTTAAAATTAAGTAAAATTAAGAAAATGAGAAATCATATAAACACGTGGAGATTGAGGTTGATTGAAAAAGGACTGATAATTTGATAGAAATTTGGGAAGTTGTGACTTTTTAAGTAAAAGATGAATCATTGGGCGTCGTGAGGTTCTCATTGCAACCACTGAACTGCTATTCATATTAAGAGCTAATGCTTTCTAAATTTGTTTTTCCCAGTGATAGCTAATGAAAAAACCTGTAAACACTACTTTCCATTAGAGAAGAGGATGTCTTTCCCCCAGTGGTGAAGCTCAGTTATCAAGCAGTTTCAGGAATGAAGATGTTCCTGAATGGATCAGTAATGTTGAATATTGCAGTCTAAAGTCATGAAATGCCCTAAGCACACGCATTTCCCTCCCTAATAGGTTTCTATTCTAGGTTCCTATAAGTGTGTTCCCACTCTTCGTCATAGCTGTTGAGTGCATGGATGGAAGAGTGTGAGCAGGGTTTATATGTATATTGTGATGTTTTGAGATTATATGCTTATATCTATAACATTTCTATTGCCTTATTACGATATAAATTGTATAAATCATCATGTTTTAAAATCTAAAAGTGCCATCCTTGTGAATGCCTGATTGTGTAGATAGTAAATACATTAAATGGAGACTCAAGAGCTAGAATGATGATTGCAGGATGTGCACTTCCCCTAAACATACCCCTAGGACCATGAGAGAGTTTGAATGGAACTGTGTGGTGGTTGTCTCTCTGGTTACTTGGGCCTGTGAGAGTAGGTGAGAAGAATGAGCCACATCCAGAAAGTTGTGGGATATTTCACTCAGCTAGTGAGAGGTGTGAGGCCTCAAGCCTCAGCATGAGTGTTGACTGCTCCATTTGCTTTCTCTACAATGCATCATTTAAGATGCTACATTCATTTCCCACCAGGCCATGCTCCTGGATTTATCCATCATGCCCTAAAAACTGCATCTTAGAAGATCACTTCACCCTGGAACACACACGTTGGAAGTACCCTCTGACTTAAGGAGGATGCCCAGGTCAACCCTGGGGAGCCTCCCTCCTGTTAGAGAGTGGAAGAATGCTCCTAGAACCTCTAAGAAGACCTCCCAGGCTGACCATCTTTTTATTTCCCACAAGGCTATACTCCTGAATTTCTCCATCAGGCCCCAGGAACTCTTCATCTTAGAAGGTCACTTCAGCTCTGTGACTCACACCTTGGAAATGCCCTCTGTCCCTAGGACCCCTCTCTCTGATTAGAGAAAAGGAGATTTCTCCTAATATTTCCATTGAAGGAGGGCACCAAAGCCAGCTATCTCTTCATTCCCCACCAGCCTTCACTCCTTTGGATATATCTCACATGCCACAGCGCCAGATACCTTCCCCACTCTTCATTTAGAATGTAAACTCCTTGAGGGCAGAGTCTACCTTTCTTTTTGTTTGTATTTTTATGCCCAGCACTCAGCACAATGCCTGGCATATGATAAGTGCTTAATAAATGTTTACTGACTGTTGTCACATTGTGGATTATTAGAAAAGACCCTAGACCAGGAACTATTAAATTAAATGGTATAATTATTTTGTAACCTTAACAATACTGCCAAATTATTCTCAAAAGATTCCATAAGTAAGTAAACCCATCACCAATTAATGTTTATTTTTCTACACAACATACTAACATTAAGTTTCATTGCTTTTATGTAGTCAGGTTTTTTTATTTTATTTTTATCATGAATTTAAGCAACTTTGAATTATTTCTTTATCTGGTGATAATATTTTATCAATTCATCTCTCCCTGCCCTTATTATTCCTAAACATATTCTTTGTCCTCACCTTGACCTCTAGTTCCTCTGCTGCTCAGTACTTTCCAAGGCCATCATCACCTCTATTCTGGCTACATTCTCTTACCTTCTCAATATTAACCCCTTGCGTTAGCACTACCCTGCTCCCTTGTACATTTGTCAAAACCCGTTCCTACTTTAATTCACTGATTCACTTTTACTCATGTGCTACCATGAAACTAGAGGAAGTTATGAAGCCATGCTGATGGAATCTACTTCAGATCGATGTCATCTAATCTCAACTGGAAGTTCATTGCAGCAAAGCAATCCTTCTACTCCCTAATTGATTATCCGTCCCATTCACCACAGCAACTGTTCTGAACTTTCTATTTTATCCTCATTCTTCACAGAAGACCCCTTCATCCCACCCTCTTAGCTGAGCATTTCATTTCATTGTTCACTGAAAACATCCAGGCTATTTGCTGCTAGCTCCTTTTTCTCTTCTCATCTTGCATTCCTTGACATCATCCCTCACTAGCTATTCCATTGCTCCAGTCTCTGATGAGGAGTGGTCCTTGTCTTTGCCAAAGCTGACCCTTGTATATGTGTACCCATGTTCTCTCCCTTTTTCTCCAACAGATTGAACCCACTATCACCCCACCTCTAATTTCTAGTCTCTTCTACTTATTCTTACCCTGCTACCTACAAACATGCTCACATCTTCTCTCCCATCATTTTAAAAAATTTCACTGAGGGTAAGGACTCTTTTTTTTTTTTTTTTTAGTGAGGCAATTGGGGTTAAGTGACTTGCCCAGGGTCACACAGCTAGTAAGTGTTAAGTGTCTGAGGCCGGATTTGAACTCAGGTACTCCTGACTCCAGGGCCAGTGCTCTATCCACTGCACCACCTAGCTGCCCCAGGACTCATTCTATTTGACAAAAACTGCCCCCCCCCCAAAAAAAAAAGAAAGAAATTGGGTTTCATTAGGACAGCATTCATGCCGTAGGCCACAATAAGCTCCAAATGGGTACATGACATAGATATATAAAGTCAAATCATTAGCAAATTAGAGGAGAAAGGAAAGACACCTTTTAAAACTAGGGATAGGGAAGAGTTATTGACCTAGCAAGGGGTAGAAACATTAAAATGAAGAAGTTTAATTATATAAGATTGAAAAGGTTTTGCATAAACAAAAACAATAAGATTAGAATTAGAAGGAAAAAATTAACTGGGGAAAGAATCTTTGAAGGAAATTTCTTTAATAAATAGCAATCTTTTAAGAGTCAAGTGATTGGATTGTTCAGTATCCAACCTGAAGTAGGTGATGTTGTTGTATCCTGTGGGAGCCTCGAGTAGGTACAAGACCTCATTCAGATGTCAGTGGTGCTTTGCCTGTGCTGTGCAAAGCCTTGAGGAGTGTGAGGTGGAAAGGTATTGTCCCATAGCAGGCAAGCCCTGGAAAAGACCCATGAGACTGTGGAAGCCAGAGGTGGGTGCCAATACCAGGACTTAGGGCTGGGACAATAAAAGCCACATTCTTTTGTGGCTACCCAGTGCTAGAGCTAGTCCTAAAGTTTATTCTTTGACCAACTTAAGTCTTTAGGATTAAATTATTTTGACTCCATTTAACTTTGAATCCTTTCTTTCCCTTTATTCATTATAAGTTTGTCACATTGTGTTCAGCAAAGGTTATGTTGAACATTTCTGCTTTTCTAAATTTGATTATAAAGTTTTTATGTCCTGGTACATATTTGATATTTATAAAGGTGCCATACAAAGCAAGAACTACAAATGTTCATTTCCTTTACCATCCAGTAATCATTAGTGATTTATTATATCTAATTTTTCTAAAATCTTTAGAGGTATTTTTTATCTTTTTGTTAGATTTGTCTAGGTCTGAAAGTAGCACAATAAGGTTTCCAGTAGTTATAATTTTGCTATCTGTTTCTCCATTTGATTCAATTAAGTCTTCCTTATTCAGTACACATATAATGAATTGATATTATTTTATTGTCTGTAGTGCCTTTAAGTATAATGTGGTTATCTTGTTTATCCCTTTTAACCATTTTTGCTTTTACAGTTGATTTGTCTACCATCAAGATTGCTATCCCTGCTTTTTTTTGAGTTTGCCAAAATCTTAATAAATTGTGCTCTAGCCCAATATTTTCACTGTGCGAATTTTTGTTTCAAGTGTCTTTTTTGTAAAAACAAACCAAAAAACCATGTTGGATTCTGCCTTTAACTATATGTGTGCATACATATGTATATATAGATACACACATTTCTAGATTCATACATACATATATGTGTACATATAACATATTCTAAAATTAGCAAAAAATTTTTGACATTGAAATAAAGACACATTGACTCTTTCATGCACACAAAAACCAGGACACTAAGGAAATCCTCCTCAAAAGCCTATTTTATTTTAAATAAATCCTCCATCATGAAATGGAAAGAGTTCACAGTCTGTGCTTGGAAGAAAGATACATAAACAATATATTTGTCAAATGCAACTACACAGCTAAGCAACAGTCACTTATTGAAAACAATATATCCACATCAGTGACTGAAAGGACCTTATTGCCTTAAAAGTAGATTTTTCTATTGTTTCTCTCTTGACTGCACCCAGGCTTTATTGGTAGTTCTCTTCATTTCATCATCTCCATCTTCATAAATTCTGTAGTACCTTCATTAGCTCCTCACTTATATCTGTGTCATTGTCTCTGCCTGGTTCAGGTAATCCTAATTCTGTTCCAGCTTCTTTTTGCATAATTCAAGAACTGTATCATTCTGATCTTTCTTAAACTACCCTCCTTAGAGATTAGCTTCATGGAACTTTATAAAGTAGGTTTTCCCCACTTAGATTCTTTACCAAAAACTCAAATGACCTCTCTGTGGATTGCACCTGTGTGTTCTAATTTGTTTGCCCTTCATTCTCAAAGAGGGCCACGACATCAGGATGACGTCATGACTTGCAGTGAATTGGATTTAAGTGAGGGAGGGTTGTGCAAGGTTACCAACCTCACTTTCTCCTCCAGAGCCATCTAGGTCCAGTATGACTGGAGGTAGCCCAGATGTTTGGCTGGGGGGGGCGGTGTTTAAAGGTAGTTGGGGTTAAGTGACTTGCACAAAGTCACACAACTAGTAAGTGTCTGACGTGAGATTTTAATTCAGGTCCTCCTGACTCCATGGCTGGTGCTCTATCCACTCTGCCACCTAGCTAGCTATATGACCCTGGGCAAGTCTCCTGAATTCCCATTATATTCTAAGTGGGGATTTGCTGAACATTAGTTAAAGTAACCTAGATGTTCACAAATATATTGGATTGATTTATCCATGATTATTGATTTTCACCGTGCAGCCAGCTGAAATGGGAGCAACCATCCTCACCTCATCCTCAATAATGTGTCACCTCATCCTCAACAATTTCTCCTGTCCATTCTGTTGCCTCATGTTTTATCTGTCTCCAATTTGGACTTCTTGGCTGTCAGAGCATCATGGACTTCCAGCAGTTCTTTCCCCTCTTCCAGGTCCTTCTCTAGCTCCTCTAAGGCTGACATGGTTTGTAACCACTTTGGGGGTATCCTCCCACAGCCGCAGCCACCACCTGTACACAGACCAGACTGGCTTGAGCTGTCCTCAGTACTGCCTGTACAAGGCTGACTTTTGCTTTTCAGTCCATCCCCATCCCATTCACATTCATAATTATAATTGCCATCTATTTCCCTCTTTTATGTTGTCTTATGAGTTTTCTGTTTATAGCAGCTCTTTTTGGGGTAGCAAAGAACTGGAGTGCCCAGGATTGGGGAATGGCTGAATAAATTATGATATATGAATGTAATGCAATATTATTGCACTCTAAGAAATTATAAAAAGGATGGTTTCAGACAAATCTGAGACTTGTATGAACTTATGGAGAATGAAGTGACCAGAACCACAATAACATTTTACACAAACAACATTATTATAATGACAAACGACTTTGAAAGACTTTACAACTCTGATCACTCCAACATGATTCCAAAGGACTCATGATGAAATATGCTGCCCATTTCCTGACAGGGGCAGCTACATGGCATGGTTCATAGAGACACAAGGCCTAGAATCAGGAAGATTTGAATTCATATCTAGTGTCAGACTCTTAATAGCTGTGTGACCCTGGGCAAGTCACCTAAAACCTGTTTGCCTCAGTTTCCTCAACTGTAAAATGGAAATAACAGCACCTACCTGGCAGGGTTGTTGTGAGGATTAATTAAGAGAATATTTGTAAAGTGCCTGGCACTTAAGAAGGTAATGAAAAGGAATTACTGTGATCGATACTTTTTAATGGATCTCTCTGAAGTTAAGAGTGAAAGCACTTCATCATTTAACTCCTTCCAGTTGCTCAAATTATTTACCTTTCTAGGTTTCTATTAACTCTTGTGTTTGCATTTCAAAATGTCTACTCAGCTCTGATCTCTTCATCAAGAATGCTTAAAGGTCCTCTATGCCATTTGAGGTTCAGTCTTACAGGGTAAGTTATTCTTGGATGCAAACCTTTATTTTTGCCTTTAGGAATATCATACTTAAAGTATTTTTTTTCTAACTTTATAGTAGTTGCTGTCAAGTCTTGTGTGATCCTGACTGATTTCTTGGTACTTGAACACTTTCTTTCCTGCTGTTTTTAGTATTTTTTCTTAGACCTAGAAACTTTTAATTTAGGTTATGATATTCCTGAAAATTTTCAATTTATGATTTTTTGAAACATGGGATCGAGTTTTTTTACTAGTCATTAGTAAGAATGAATTTTCTGTCCTCTGTTTCTACTTCATTAAAATTAAAAAAAAAAAAATGAATCAGGGACAGCTAGGTGGTGCAGTGAATAGAGCACCGGCCCTGGAGTCAGGAGTACCTGAGTTCAAATCCGGCCTCAGACACTTAACACTTACTAGCTGTGTGACCCTGGGCAAGTCACTTAACCCCAATTGCCTCACTAAAAAACAATGAATCAGGAGGCAGCTAGGTGGCGCAGTGGATAAAGCACCAGCCCTGGATTCAGGAGGACCTGAGTTCAAATCCTGCCACAGACACTTGACACTAGCTGTGTGACCCTGGGCAAGTCACATAAGCCTCATTGCCACACACACACACACACACACACACACACACAATGAAACAGAATAAAAACTCCCTCACCCCAATTTTTTTTACAGCTCAAGAACTAATAGTTTTGGAAAACTTGGGTGTAAGTCAATGCCCATATAACACCTCCAGGCATTTTGGAAAGTAATGAATCCAGCAAGGTTGGTTTCAACATATTTCCAGTGCTTTTATTTTTTGTTTGGTTTGGTTTGGTTTGGTTTGGTTTTTTAGTGAGGCAATTGGCGTTAAGTGACTTGCCCAGGGTCACACAGCTAGTAAGTATGTGTTAAATGTCTGCAGCCGGATTTGAACTCAGGTACTCCTGACTCTAGGACCAGTGTTCTATCCACTGTGCCACCTAGCTGCCCCTCCAGTGCTTTTAAAGAAAATCATTCTGATATTCTAGAAGCAGAAGGTAAAATAGAAATTGAAAGAAAATCATTAACATAAACTAAATCCACATTATTGTTCTGTTACTACTGCAAGATAGCCCTAAGTTACGGGGGGGGGGGGAGTGAATTGGGGAAGATAGGCTAGAAAAATAATTTGTTTCATTCTGATTTGCAGGGAATCTGATCATTTGTAAATTCTCCTGTTAACTTATTTTTTCTTGGTAATTTTAATGTGGCTACCTTATATTTCCTTCAATTTTTTTTCAGTCTGTTGACATTCTAATAATTCTTGTCTTTTGGAGCCATTGTCAAGCCAATACAATAAGAATTTATTTTTCCATCATTTCATTTCTGTCCAACTTTATGACTCCATTTGAGGTTTTCTTGACAAAGATACTGGAATGAGGGGCAGCTAGATGGCGCAGTGGACAGAGCACCAGCCCTGGAGTCAGGAGTACCTGAGTTCAAATCCGGCCTCAGACACTTAATACTTATTAACTGTGTGACCCTGGGCAAGTCACTTAACCCCAATTGCCTCATTTAAAAAAAAAAAAGATACTGGAGTGATTTGCCATTTCCTTCTCCAACTTATTTTACAGATGAGGAAACTGAGGCAAACAGGCTTAAGTGACTTAAGTGCTCAGGAACACACAGCTAATAAGTGTCTGAGGCTGGATTTGAACTCAGATCTTCCTGACTCCAAGCCTGGCTCTCTATCTGCTGTGCCGCCTAGCTGCATAATTACTTATTAAGTGCCTACAATGTGCCAGGCACTATGCTAAGCACTTTTACAAATATTATCTTATTTGATCCTCACAACAACCCTGGAAGGTAGGTGCTATTATTCTCCCCATTTTCCAGTTGAGGGAACTAAGGCAGACAGAGGTTAAGTGACTTGCCCAGTGTCACATAAGTAGTGAGTATCTGGGGCTAGATTTGAACTCAGGTCTTAGTGACTCCAGGCCCAGAGCTCTATTGAGTACACTACCTAGCTTCCTGTCTGTGGCCAAACTATTTATTTTTCTGAGGCTCTGTTTATACTTGTGTTGTTTTCTCTTCTAGATTGGCCCAGGTGTGATGCTTGACCCATTATTCAGTATTTTTCCCCTCCATTTATGCACATATCTAGCCTCAGTTGTTGATTTGGGACTTTGTAGTGTGGCCAGTTCTTGGTTGGAGTAGTCAGGTCCTCTTTTATCCAGGCCAAAATTTCCTGAGCTCCTAATCCTGGTTTCCACCTCCCCTCATGCACATCTGCTCAGGATACTGGTTAGTAGGTGAGATCCAGTGAGAGGACTCAAGTCCACAGGGACTCCTCGAGCATCCCCGGTGAGAGAACATTGGCTGACTTCTAGTCTGTTTCCCTGAATATTTCCTACCTTCACTGTTTTCATCCCTCTCCCACTGTCTAAAGGCTTCTGGTTATCCTCCTTGGAGTAGAAGAAGAAAACTCATTGTTATTTCTCTTTGGATTTCTTGATCATTATTAAATCTAGTACCCTTTTTATGTCTTCAATGCAGGAGAGCTTGCTTCCTCTAAATTTTATTATCACCAGCTTAACCACAAGTTGTTGAGCTTGGATCTTCAAAAACTGATGCTAGCAAAGTACAGGGTCTCACAGGTTCTACCATGCTAGAAGAGCATCAAGTACTATCTCCACAACTGACTACATCTGCTTCTTAAGGACCAGCCTAGCTAAGGGCAGAGGGGCCATCACTAGTAGGCCAAGACAAATGGGGATGAATACTTTGACCACAGCAATTCGAAAATACAAAATGGTCTTTACTCCAGTGTAGAATCTTCTGCTTCTGCCTTGACAATAGCAGAAAGATGCCAAAAATTAGTTTTTAGGCCAGCTATAAGCATTAACACTGTGATAAAATAATGGAATTTGGCAGATGCCCAGGGGCCCCACCTGATTGATTTAGTATTGTTTGAATTGGGTGAGAATGAGAAACTAAGTACCTACTTAAGGATGACTAGATGGAGGCCACACCTGGCTGGCCCTGAGTGATGTTGGTGTACTACTGACATCAGCAAGAGACCACTCTCAACCAACCAGCTTAAAGGACCTCCCCTTTGGGGGAGGGAGAGAAGAACTAGGAAGTGGACGCTTGCTCATAGAAGAACTCTCTTTTTGGTGAGGAGGAACGAGCGTGGCAGCAGATGGAGAATGGGGGTGCCTCTCTTAGTTATTGGGACACTGGCTTGGTGGTGAGAGATTTCACATGGGCTGCTAGGAAAGGAAATTGCTTTCTTTCTCTCTGGCTATACTGAATTAGATCTGAGCTAGGATTTCCATGCTATAAGGAATCTGTTCTCAATCTCTCTCTCTTCACTAACTTATGATATATATATATATTTTTTATTAACTTGGTTTTTTTAATTAATAAAGTATTTTATTTTTTTTCCATTACATGTAAAGATAGTTCTCAACCTTTGTTTATACAAGCTTTACAATTTCAGATTTTTCTCCCTCCCTCCCCTCCCTCCCCCCCCCCCCAGACAGCAGGTAATCTGATATAGGTTATAATGATATATACTTTGATAAATCTTTAAAAGCCTAAAGTCTTGCTGAATTTATCAGTGATTTTAGCCAGCTTCCCCCAAGACTGGGGGGGGAGGGGCAGATTAGAACCCACAATTAGATTTTAAACAGCACAACATATTTGTTGCGATGGTAAGGTCCTTTTCCAATAACTGAGTGAGAATATTATTGGAGAAATATTGAATTATATCAATCTTGGCATCCTCACCTGAAACAAAATGGGGAAAATGAAAGGTACATCTCAGTGAAAGGATTGGGAACAGATATTTCTTTAGGCAAATAAATGAGTTGGTTTAGTTGGGGGTTTTTTGTTTGTTTGTTTGGGTTTTTTTGGTGAGGCAATTGGGGTTAAGTGACTTGCCCAAGGTCACACAGCTAGTAAATGTTAAGTGTCTGAGGCCAGATTTGAACTCAGGTCCTCCTAACTCCAGGGCCGGTGCTTTATCCACTGCGCCATCTAGCTGCCCCGGTTTAGTTGGTTTTAATGGGCAGATGTTCAAAGGCAACAAGAAACTATATTTTGTGAGATTTGGGCAATACTCATGAGTTTTACAAAATGACCACTGTGAAAAAAATTGTCATTTATATCTGTTATAAAGGATGAGGAGGTAAAGAAATTCTACAAATAACTCCAGTCTGTCATGATAAAGAGAGCTTTCACACTGGGATTTCCCTATACTGATGAAACTCATTTCAGCCCCTCAGTGCAAAATTAGAATTCTACTTCCTGATTTCAAAAGAAGAGTTTGTGTAGAGGAAAGGGAAGAAGGAGAACCTGAGGAATCATGAGGCTGATTTGGAAAAGTTTTGGAATTGGGAAGAATGCCAGAATTCCTCTGAAAAGGAATAATTTGGGAGATCTTTGGGGAGGAGTGAAGAAGGACTTGAGTATAAGACAATCTAAAGGAAGAGAAATATTGAAGGAAAAACATTCTAAAGAGGAGGGAAAAGGAAGTTGGGTATGGCAATCAAGTGCTGTAGAGAGTTACAAGTGGTATCAGTAGTCTTCACAAAAAAACTGATTCTATTTAAGCAAAGAAAATGAAATAACCGGTGTTATTGTATGTCAAGTTACTATAAAATGTTCAAAATATTAATAGGATGTGGAAAAGGTGAAAAGGAGAATGAAAAATGTGGATTTGGAATCTCCAAAAACTGAATGTCTCATTTCCAGTTAATGTGGAAAGCAGGGAAAAGGTTTGCTTTACCTTGGACTGATAGCTCTAGCAGAAACACAAACAAAAGATTTCTAGCTGGGCAAGTAAAGCTGGCCAAGGAACTGGTTTCTATAGTCTCCGTGTTATCATGAGCAACAAAATATTCCTTAAAATCTGCGGGGAAATCTGGTGGTAGGGGAGGACTTCAATGTGAAAACAAAGAACAAGAATCTGAAGAGGCAAATATGAATTTTGAACTATGTCAAAAAGCTTTAAGATAGAAGAATGTCACACAAAGGAAAAAAGAAAGAACCACTGAACACTTGGATCTCAGAAATAAAATTGAAATTCATGTTGAAGCAGAGAGACTTGAATGATCAGAGTAGTAAGAAGCTGCTTGTCCTCTAAAGAATGATAAATTAACTCCAAAGATAATCTCAGGTGAGAGGTCATCTGGAAAGAATCAGGTGAAGAAGAAATGTAGGTTATTGGTTTCCCCCTGTGCTAAAAGTCATATACTAAATACTCCATACAAATTAGGCTAATTTTTCCTTAAAAGATAATGAGATGGGGGGGCAGCTAAGTGGTGCAGTGGATAGAGCACCGGCCCTGGATTCAGGAGAACCTGAGTTCAAATCTGGCCTCAGACACTTGACACTTACTAGCTGTGTGACCCTGGGCAAGTCACTTAACCTTCATTGCCCCGCAAAAAGAAAAAAAAAAGATAATGAGAAAGGAACCAAGATGGTGGAGTAGATGGAAGCAATGCAGCAAGAAGCTCCCCCAACTTCATCCCAATATTGCTCCATACATATCTAGAAAAATGCATTCAACCATATCTCAATGGAAAAATCCAAGAAAAAGTCATAGTAAGTTGTTTTCCAGCCCAGGTTGATATTTATGGAGAGAGGTCTGGATATACTGGGTATAGGACCAAGTGCAAGGCACTGGTGGATCACTTTAGTGCCCAGGGAGATAGTATATACCAGGGCAAGAAGAGGTACCCAACCCATACAAGGGCATCATGATGAAGACAAGTGCCAAGTAGCAGCTTTGTAACCCATTACTCAGTTTGAATTTACAGATCCAGAACTGACTCTGGCACCTGAACTATACCTAGCAGTCTTAAGTCCTAAGAGATATACTAAGAGAGGAGCAAGTTCTGCAGGAGCAGGGCAGCCTGAAGCCTGCAGAAGAATAACCAGGTATATCCCAAAGACATCCCCAAAAAGAGAAAAACACCTATTTGTACAACAGTATTTATAGCAGATCTTTTTGTGGTGGCTAAGAATTAGAAATCAAAGGCATGCCAATCAACAGGGGAATGGCTAAACAAACTGGTATATGATGGTGATGGAATATTATTGTGCTATAAGGAATGACAAGCTGGATGACTTCAGAATGGCCTGGAATGACATGTATGAAATGATGTATAGTGAAGTGAGGAGAACCAAGAGAACATTGTGCACAGAGACAGCAATATTATTTGATGAAGAACTGTGAATGACTTGACTTTTCTCGACAATACAATGATCCAAGACAATCCCAAAAGACTATTGATGAAACATACTATCCACATCCAAAGAAAGAATTTTTATTGATTGATGGAATAGACTAAACCATACTATTTTTCACTTTCTTTTTTTTCTTTTAATTAAGTTCTCTTGAACAAAATTACAAATATGGTAATACTTTGCATAATCAAAAAAAAAAAAGGAAGAAGAATAACCAGGGCAAGAATTTCAGACTAAATGGGAGCCTGCAATTCTGTCACTCTGAACCAGCAAAGCTTCTCAGTTGGCTGACTGTGCCTGAGTCCAACAGTAATCTATTGTTTATCAGGCTCAAATCAATATTAGAAACTTGCAGGACTCAAACCAATGGTCAGTATTTAGACATTGCCCTAAATCAGACCACTTTCATACTGCTCAGATCCTGAGCCTGAGCTGTCTCTGAGATCTTTGAATGACACAACACTCAGTACTCCCAAGAAAGCATCAAGAGGACCAGAAAGCCCTTTCCTACAAAAGTACACAGAGGTCAATCCTAAACATCAAACCCAGGGTGAATGAAGTAGACTGGAAGAATGAACAAATTAAAAAAGAATCCCACCATAAACAGCTATCACAGTAACAAAAACACTCAGATGAAAACCCATAAGAAAGCAATTCCAAAACATCTTAAAGCAAAGTCTGAAGAAAAAAAAAATAGCTTGAACATAAATTCAACTAGAATTCCTGGAAAAGATGAAGCTAAAATTGTTTTTAAGACTTAAAAATATTTTTGTCAATGAAATGAGAGTGCCAAAGGAAAAAATAAGAAAAGAAACAAGAAATAGAAGTATTTGAAAGGGAATAAAGAACCTAACGGGGAAATGAAAGGAACAAGCACTTATTAAGCACTTACTATGTGCTAAGCAATATGTAAATATTATCTGATTTGAGCCTCACAACAACCCTGGGAGGTAACTGTGATTATCCTACCCATTTACACGTGAGGAAACTGAGGCAGATAAAATTTAAGTGACTTGCCCAGAGGCTGGTTTGAACACAACTCCTCCTGATTCCAGCCTGATACAAGAGATACAAAACCTTGTCCAAGCAATAAACTCACTGAAAATTGGAAAGGACCAGATGGAAGCCAATGACACTAGGAGGCAACAAAAAGCATTAAAACAAAATCCAAAAACTGAAGCAGTAGAAGAAAATGTAAGGTATCTCACAGCAGATATAATCAACCTGGAAAACAGATCAGGAGAAAATAACTTTAAAATTATAAGACTATCTGAATGTCATGGCCAAAACAAGAGCCTAGCCTATCACATTTCATTAAGTCAAAAAGAAAATTGCCCAAATCTCTTAGGACCAAATGGTCAAATGGAAATGGAAGGAATCCACCAGTCACTTCCTGAAACTGAGCAAAACTGATTATAATTCTACAGGTGGTATAGGGAGGAATGGACTTTTTACAAAATAAAGGACTTCTGAGGATTTCATATGAAAAGATGAGCTGTATAAAAACTTTGAAGTTCAAGCACATGAGTTAAGAAAAACATTAAAAAGTAAACATGAATAAACTATGATAAAGGACCAAACACAGATAAACTTCTTAGGTTCTAATCTGGAGAGATGATGCATTTATTCCCTTTTCCCTTGAACTATATCATTAGAACTTATAGAATATAATTTGATAGAAGTCCCTAGAAGTCCCAGGAGTGGTTCTGTTGGGTCTTGTTAATCTTAAAAGAAGGATAAAAAGAAAACACATGGAGAGGGGGAAAAGGTTAGGAAAAATTATATGATTCATGATCTGCAAGTAGACATCCATTCAAACAAAGAAGAGGAGATTGGGGAAAACATCTGATAACTAAATTCAATTCTCATCTGAACTGGTCAAAGGAGGAAAGAATATGCACAAACACACACACAAACTCAAGTGGATGCATACTGGAGTCGCAAATGAGAAGAGCATGGGTCTCAGGTCATGCACAAGAGACAAAGTTTAATCACAGGATTTTGAGCATATATACAAAAACGTATCAGAAGGATGGTCAGTGTATCTATGTCAGTGGAACAAACTTAAGCAATCTAACATCAGAATTTTCACGATGATTATCAGGAATGGGGTATTTTTCTGATGGGTATTTTTTAATTAGTGTGACCAAAACGCTGTTAGTGCATTCTATCTAATCTTATTCTTGATAATTTGTACTTCTCTATTTTGGCCACAAAATTGTTGCTGGTCCCCCAGTTAATGACACAGGGGCTGTTGCTCAAGCACAGAAAATCATACTATAATTTGTTAACCCATTCCAATCTAACCCGCACAGATGCATAAAAAATGTATTTCAGTTAGCAGGGAAAGGAAAGAAAGAGGAAAAGGAGGAATTATAGAAAGGTTAGATCAAAGGAGCAGTCAGTCTTAAGCAAAACAAACCCTAAGGGATATATGAAAATATTTATAGCTCCTTTTGAGATAACAAAGTATGGGAATGTGAGTGAGTACCCATCATAAATGACTGAATAAATTCTGATAAATGAACGTGATGAATACCATTTTGCCATAAGAAGTAATAAAGGTGGTTTCAGAAAAACCTGAGATTTGTATGAAGTGATGCAGAATGAAGTAAACAGAATGAGGAGAACAATTCATACAAAGATAATGGTAAAGCTTGGTTAATAAGATGGTATCTGAAAATGGGATTTGGATTTCTAGACCATGGCTTAAAAATTGAAATATGATGCTGCTAGGTGGCACAGTAGATAAAGCACCAGCCCGGGATTCAGGAGGACCTGAGTTCAAATCCGGTCTCAGACACTTGACACTAGCTGTGTGACCCTGGGCAAGTCACTTAACCCTCATTGCCCCACCACCACCAAAAAAAATGAAATATGGGCATTTAGCAAGAGATACCTTGTCTAATTATCCCAATTTATTTGCCTAGAGTCTAAAATCAAATTTAAAACACTTTACACTAGGAAAAATTAAGGGGAGGGAAGAAAACTATATGTATATATCCATGTCTATTGTTTACTCTTTCCTTCCCTCCTCTCTTCCTCTTTGTCTCCCACTAAATATACAGGAATTTATTCAATTATTCTTTCCTTGGTAATTGTACTTGTGTACCTTCCTTGTTGAGATGTTTGCAAATTGAATAACCTGCTTATGTCTGCTTGGCTTTTCTTTTTGTAGAAATATGCCATGTCTCTTTTTTGTTTAATGTTCATTTTTTATTGATAATTTTTCAGAGTATGCCATTCTGAGTTGCTGCTTGAGTTCCATTGCTTTCCAAATGTTATTCAGTTCCCTCCTTCATTTTCTTATGTAATTTAAAATTTCTTACCTTCATATTTAAAGGTCATTTCTGATTGCTTGCAGAATTGGTTGTTTGTCATTGAAACTGTTCGATTTAATGATTATGTGTCTTGAAGTTTTAAGCACAGAAGTTTGGGTGGTTTTTGTTATGTTTTGTTAGGCTTAGCTTTTTTTTCTGGAGGCAATCTGTGAATTCTCTTCAGTAGAGCTTAGTTTTCTCTATCAGAAGTTCCAAAGGCATTTCTTTTGTCTTATTTCCTGCACTATGGACTTCAGAGGTTTGGGTTTGTTTGTTTTTTAATTTGTTAGGTTTTTCTGGAAGACATATGATCTGTAAGGGGAGTGTTAGTTAGGCGGCTTGCCGTAATATTGGGGTAAGGAAGGAGATTAACAGCCTCTTTCAAAAAAATGAAATAGGGTTTATTAATAGGAATGAATTTAAAACACAAGTAAGATTAGTAGAACTAGGGACAAGGGAAAAAGGAAATAGGGGAAGGAAAATAATACAACCTGGAATCACACCAAGCGGACTCAACTGTTCCCAAAGAGCAAAATGGCTGCACCCCATCTCCTTCTCACATGCCAGAATGGAGAATCTCCTCCCTTCTCCTTCCCAGAAAACCCAGGGCCATCCATGCACACAGCCTTCCAAGCTAATTGGCTGGCAGCCCTGGTTGACAGTCACATGACTGCCCTCATTGGGCTTCTAGTCATTATAATTTGGCCAGGCCCATGTAGGCATTGGCATGGTGATGATGTAAGCTGCAGTGCCATGGCGACGGCTACAGCCAGTGGGTGGAGCACCATGCCAGCAGCAGTAGGCGGGGGTACGCCCCAGGGCAGAGAGAGCTGTGCTGGGACACACCTGAGGCTTTCTAATTTTAGCTAAAGATGGGGTTCCCAAATTGCAATCAATTCTTACATATTCTTATGCCCCATCTTCATGATTATTTGCTTGGGCTTGTAGAGATAGAGTTCATATTTCCTTCCAATATTGTTGGGGTTGGCGGGGGGGGGGGGTTGTTTCTTTTCTGTCAGATTTTCCCTTTTTCTGTATTTTTATATTCCAAATTTGTTTATCTTCTGCTGCTTTACTGAGGCTTTCCATTTTAGATTCCCTTTTTTTTCCTAAACAACTGGTTGTTGTTGTTTTTTTAATTTTTCATTGAGAGCTTTAAGTTTTGACCTATTGACGCTTAATTTTTTCCCTTGTGATTTTCATTTCTCTTTTAGACCATTCTGAAGATTCTTATTATGATCCCATGTCATCTTGGGAGGCCATATGATTCTGTATTTCATCAGCTATTGGTTCACTTTCCCTTTTTGCATAATATTTAATAAGAACTTTGTATTCTTTTTGAAGATTTATTCTTCATCCTTCCTTCTGGTTTTAAGATAATATATTTTTCTCCTATTGCTCTGGACTTTTATTGTGGGTTTTTTTTTCTCATAAAACCTTTGGTATTTCAGCCTTTCAAAGAAATTGTCCAGGAACTCACTTTCTGGATCTTCCTCTGTTGTAGGCACAGCTCCAATATCAATATCCTTTTATTTTGATATTGGTACAAAATGAGGCACTCACAAATCAATAAACAGTTAACAAAGACTGTTTACCTTGCCTTAAAACAGCAAGACTATGTAACAAAGATACAGCAGCACTTAGCATCTCTGAATGCCCCCCCCCCCCATTTCCTTGTCTCTGTATGGAAATTTGTCTGGTCAATAAGTTATCCTGTTATTAATACTTGTATGTTTTAGGTACCCATCAGAGGCCCAGACAACATGCAGCTGAGACTTATTATGCTCCTAGATGGTCATGCAGTTGCATCAGGGAAACCAAGACCTCTCAATCCCTGGGGACAATTTTGTCTTTCAGGTGAAACCTACATATATTTAGGATATGAAGAAAAGTTGTGTCCCAGGAATTCTGGTCTTATTACATGCCAGTCCTTGGTGACAAGGCCCTAAGGATCTTCTAGAGGATTTTCCATCATTTAAATTATTTAATATTTTACTTTTCCCTCAATTATGTTTTAAAATAATCTTTAACATTCTTTTTTTACATTTGGATTTCTAAATTACCTCCCTCCTTTTCCCCCTCATTAAGATGGCAGGCAATTTGAAATAGGTTGTACTTGTGCAGTTATGCAAAACATATTTCCATAGTAGTTATGTTATGAAAGAAAATACAAACCAAAAAAAGCAAGAAAAATAAAGTTTAAAATAGTATGCTTTGGGGGGCGGCTAGGTGGCGCAGTGGATAAGTACCAGCCCTGGATTCAGGAGTACCTGAGTTCAAATCCAGCCTCAGACACTTGACACTTACCAGCTGTGTGACCCTGGGCAAGTCACTTAACCCCCATTGCCCCTCAAAAACAAACAAACAAACAAACAAACAAACAAAAAATAGTATGCTTTGATCTGCATTCAGACTCCATCAGTTCTTTCTTTGGAGATGAATAGTATTTTTCATCATAAGTCCTTCAGAATTGTCTTGGATCATTGTTTGAGAATAGCTAAGTTGTTTACAATTGATCATCATACAATACTGTTGTTACTATGTTCTCCTGGTTCTGCTCATTTCACTTTGCATCAATTCATGTAGGTCTTTCCAAGTCTTTCTGAGAGAATCCTGTTCATCATTTCTTTTGTGGTGGGGTAGTATTTCTGAATCAGTAGACTGTATACTGGGAGATAATTGACTTTTTTTGTGGGGCAATGAGGATTAAGTGATTTGCCCAGGGTCACAACAGCTAGTAAGTGTCAAGTGTCTGAGGCCTGATTTGAACTCAAGTCCTCCTGAATCCAGGGCTGGTGCTTTATCCATTGCACCACCTAGCTGTCCCCCCTGTTCATCATGCTATAGTTCATCAATACTATAGCACAATAGTATTCCATCACAGTCATATATCATGACTTGTTCAACCATTCTCCAATTGATGGGTAGCCCCTTGTTTTCCAATTCTTTGCCTCCACAAAAAGAGGTGCTAAAAATATTTTTGTACATACAGGTCCTTTTACTTTTTGTTTTTTATCTCTTTGGGATGCAGACTTAGTAGTGGTATTGCTGGATCAAAGGGTATGCAGTTTTATAGCCCTTTGGACATAGTTCCAAATTGCTCTACAGAATGGTTGGATCAGTATACGACTCCACCAACAGTGTATTATTAATGGCTCAGTTTTCCCATATCCCCTTCAACATTTATCATTTTTCTTTTTCTGTCTTATTAGCCAATATGATAGGTATGGAATGATACCTCAGAGTTGTTTTAATGTGCATTTCTCTAATCAGTAGTTATTTAAAGCATTTTTATATGACTATACATAGCTTTTATTAATTCACCTAAAAGCTGCTTGTTTATATCCTTTGACCATTTATGAATTAGGGAATGGTACTTATTTTTATAAATTTGACTCAATTATCTACATATTTGAGAAATGGGGCTTTTGTCAGAAAAACTTGTTGTAAAAAAAAGTTTCACTTCATTACTGTGTATTTCCATCCATCTTCTTTCCTTCCTGTTTATCCTACTATTGCTGTCTCCTTTCACCCTGACCATGCTCAAAAATGTTTTGCTCTCCTTTCTATTAGTTCCCTCCTACTTTTTCATCCCCTTCTTCTCTACTTTCATGTAGGGTAAGATGGATTTCTTACATGCTAGATTTCTTACCCAACTGAGTGTGTATGTTATTCCCTCTTTGAGACAATTACAGTGAGAGTTGTTTCACATGCCCCCCCACACCACTGCCCCCATCTTCTACTCCACTGTAAAAGCTCTTTTCTGCCTCTTTATTTTATTTACCCCATTCTACTTCTTCCTTTTCCCTTCTCCCAGTGAATTCTTCTTTCTCACCCCTTAATTTTATTTTTTTAGATAATCATCACATCATATTCAGCTCACAACCATGCCCTCTGTTTATGTATACACCGTTAACTTCCCTAATAATGAAAAAAGTTCTTAGGAGTTAAAAGTATCATCTTCCCTTGTAGGAATGCAAACAGTTTAACCTTATTGAATCCCTTATGATTTTACTTTCTTATTCACTATTTTATGCTTCTCTTGAATCTTGTATTTGAAAGTCAAATTATTTATTTAGCTCTTGTCTTTTCACCAGGAATACTTGAAAGTCCTCTATTTCATTGAATATACATTTTTTCTTCTAAAGGATTATACTCAGTTTTGTTGGGAAGGTAATTCTCCATTGTAATCCTAGCTGTTTTACCATGCAGAATATCATATTATAAGACCTCTGATCTTTTAATGTAGAAGCCCTTAAACCTTGTGTTATCCTTATTGTGACTCCACAATATTTGAATTTTTTCTTTCTGATTGTTTGTAATATTTTCTCCTTGACCTGGGAGTACTGATATAAGTTGGCTATAATATTCCTGGGAATCTTCATTTTGGGATGTCTTTTAGGAGGTGATCAATGGATTCTTTCCATCTCTTTTTTATCGTCTGGTTCTTGAATATCAGGGCAGTTTTTCTTGATAATTTATTGAAAGATGATATCTATGGCACAGTGGATAAAGCACCAGCCCTGGGTTCAGAAGGACTTGAGTTTAAATCCAGCCTCAAACATTGGACACTTACTACCTATGTGACCTTGCACAAGTTACCTAACCCTCATTGCCCCTCAAAAAAAAAAGAAAGAAAAAAAAGAAAGATGATGTCTATGCTTTTTTTATCATGACTTTCAGGTAGTATACTAATTCTTAAATAATCTCTCCTTGGTCTATTTTCCAGGTCACTTGTTTTCCAATGAAATATTTCACATTTTATTCTATTTTTTTCATTCTTTTGATTTTGTTTTATTGTTTCTTGATGTTTCATTGAATCATTAGCTGTCACTTGCTCTTTCTAATTTTTAAGGTATTATTTTCTTCAGTGAGCTTTTGTACCTCCTTTCCCATTTGACCAAATCTGCTTTTTAAGGATTTTTTAAGAATTTTTAAATTCTTTTTAAGAATTTTTAAATATCTTTTAACATTTGGCCAATTTTGCTTTTCCAGGCATCCTTCTCTTCATTGGATTTTTGTGTTTCTTTTACTATTTATCCTATTCTGTTCTTAAGGTGTTATTTTCTTCAGGATTTTTTGTGCCTCCTTTACCAAACTGTTTACTCACTTTTCATGATTCCTTGTATCACCGTCATTTCTTTTCCCAGTTTTTCTTCTACTTCTCTCATTTGATTTTTAAAATCCTTTTTAGTTCTTCTTAGAATTCTTTTTGGACCTAATGCCAATTCACATTTTTTTTTCTTTGAGGCTTGAGATGTAGCAGTTTTGACTTTGTTGTCTTCTTCTGAGGTTGTGTTTTGATATTCTGTGACACCATAATAACTTTCTATGGTCAAAACTTTTTTGTTGTTTTCTCGTTTACCCAGACTATGTCCTGACTTTACCACTATGTTAAAGTTGGGGTCTACTTCCAATGTCGAGGGGGCAGTGTCCCAAGCTTCATGGTTTTTATGCAACTATTTTCAGAGCTAATTTTGGGGGCCTATAAGCTTTTGATTCTTCCAAGATGATATGATCTAAGGAGAGGTGTGTTTACTACTTTCCTGGCCTGTGCTCTGGTCTGTGAGAGACCACAAAGCACTCTTTTATGGCCTGGAACTGTATCCAGGCTCCTCCCCCATAGCCACAAGGTTGGATGTGCTAGTGCTTCTCCTCATGCTAGTGCTGTGACCCAGGACTTTGAACTGGATCTGAGTATGGGCAATGCAGTAGAGTCCTGCTCCTAATGGCAGCAAAGGCACCTCTGTAATCTTCTGACCAGTTGTCTGACCCACATACCATCTGTGGGCTGAGAGCTCTGGACACTACCACTGCCCCTACTTACTCAGTCATCTCCAAAATTTGTTCTTGATTTCCTGGGGTGTGGCCTGTGCTGGCACAACTTGCACTGGATTGTGTTCCACTCTCACTTCTGTGTGACAGGCCTTTCCTGCTAACCTTCTAAGTTGTCTTGGGCTAGAAAACTGTTTCATCCCATCTTTTTGTGGGTACTGCTGCTCCAGAATTCTTTTTGAAGAGTTATTTAAAATTGTTTGAAGAGGAATTTGGGAGAGCTCAGGTGAGTCCCTGCCTTTTCTTTGCCATCTTGGCTATACCCAGCCTCAATCTTCCATCATTTAAATGCTTTTATAGTGGAAAGTCCTCCTGTCATGAGTAGTAATGAGGGAAAGAAAAGGTACAAAGGGGGAAAAAACAAAACAAACAAAACAAAACAAAAATAAGGAGAACAAAAGCCAAAAATTCTAAGACTTTTCTTGTATCTTTAGAAGGACCAAGTCACAAGTCTTTTACTGGCCTATATCATGGATTAGTCTAAATCTTTTCCGTTTGTGGCTGGTCTCTTAATGGAAATTGGTGACAATGAAGCAGAGCAGTGCCAAAAAAACAACAGTTATAGTACAGAGGATGACACTTATAGTAGTAGTAGTAGTAGGCCTCCACCAGTCGTGGACGAACATGGATCAGCGCCTTGAAGAGCCACAGGCCACACTGTGGCTGTGCAGTTCAATATGGGAGCCACAGCTCCTGAGTGACTTATAACCAGTAACTGCCTCATCCCGTGTTGTATCTACCCCATGAGGAGTAGCTGGAGTTTCCTCTCCAGGGCGCTGGCCTGGGCGGATCAATATGGAAAACAAGCTGTTGCCCTTGCAGCAGGTTTTCCCTCTCCGTGACATTGGTGGATCCAAAGGAGAGGCAGAGCCAATACAGTCATAGATTTCTTCTCTCAAAAGGTGGTGGTGACAAAGAGCTAGAGCTGCTCCAGGAACATCAGGGCCAAAGTAAGGACACTTGGAATACAGTAAAAAATTCTTCTTCATGCATCAGGGTCATTTATAACAAAGTGAGTAAGAGGTCAAGAGCCTCTTGCATGCATGATCCTGTCCGAGCATCTAAATTGATACAGAATCACTCCCTCTGCCACCACACCATCAGTTTTCTCTGGTCCACCTGCCAAAACTACCCCCTTCCTTAGAGAAACTTGAGGGGAATAATACAAAATCTTTTCCCCTTTAGAGGTCTCTGGATGGGTTACTCCCTTCTTCCATAGTGGCTAAATAAAATCTCTTATCATCATCTAATGGCTCAGCATTACCACCAAATCAACTAAGGGATCTCCTTTCTTCCAGGTAAACACGTAATTTTTTCATCTCCCCTGTGGTATTAGAAAACAAGATGTCTCCCGACAATAACACCCTATCCCCCCCCCCGTCCCTTTCTGGGAAGGAGTTTTCTGAACCATCCCAGAAGAAAGGAAGTCTACTAATTGGAGCCCTCTGAGGAGGCAATAACCTTTGAGCCAAGACAACTCTGTGCTGGAGAAGGGTTGGTAAGGGTCATCCAGAATTCCCTCCAAAAACAACACATCGTTATCAGGTAAGTCTTTACAGAGACAAGAACCAGTGGATAAGAGGCTTCCCCTTTTCAGGGTAGCATTGATTTCTCATAAGCATGATTTCTAGGAGGTTGAACATGTGACATGGGCAGTCGGATGCATAATGATGCAGCTGTCTTTCAGTAGTGGGAAAACATCTTGCCCTGAGATGAGAAAGTGCCATTTTGCCAGCTAGAGACCACAGGTTAGGGATATCTGTCTTGTCCTTGGTGAGAGCATTGTATGATCCTGTGCTCTGTACAGAATAGTATCACCACAAAAATGCCCAAATCAGTACTGGCCACCTTCCCCAATCACTGCTATTCTTGTAACGGGTATAGCCTGATTTTTTTCTGTTTGTTTTGTTTTTAGCATGTCTCTAACTTTCTCCATAAACATATATACAATGGAAGTAATCAGCAAAATGCCTCCAATGGGCCTGACCCCAAAGGAGAGAGCCTTTGTCCAGACCTTCACTCTCTAGACCACTTGACCAGACCCGTAGCCTCTGCCCAACAACTAGTATAGATGATCTCCTCTGCCTCATCCTTCAAGGCTGTCTCACATGCCAACCATGGAGCTCTGCCAACCGGAAGGACTTACGAGTACCCCCTTAGGGTATCTCCTGTTACTGGATTAGTAGTTGCAGAAGTCCAGTTGTGCATGCAACTGTAGCCAATGGAGTAATCAGTTAACTGGGCAAAATGGCATCTCTTGGGAGCCAGGTCCTTATAGGCGGGAATCCACTGGGCCAGCAGAAGAGGCAGCATTCTGGGGTCTGGACCGGAGGCCTAGTCACCACCTGTTTGTGAAGGGCACAGACAACAGAGAAACCTAGGCAAGCATGATTTCTAACGTACCATTGCTACTTAGCAATAGAAGATGCCTGTGCTCTACCCATCTTGTTAGAGGGATCATCTTGCATCACCCAAACCATAATGGGCAGATCTGGACAAAGGGAGATTATATGGCCCTTTAGCATCCCTTTAATAGCATCTGCGGCCCAGTAAGAGACAAACAACTGCTTCTCAGAAGCAGTGTAGTGAGTAGCTGCTCTGGGGAAGTTGGACCAGTGGTTGGACAGTGGTTTATTCTGGCCACCCCTTGGTAACTGGTCTTTATGGATAAAAAAATTGTAGGGTCATAGGGGTCCGAGGAGAGAGACTGCTAGAAAGCTTGCTTTATGGGGGCAACTAGGTGGCTCAGTGGATAAAGCACCAGCCCTGGATTCAGGAGGACCTGAGTTCAAATCTGGCCTCAGACACTTGACACTTACTAGCTGTGTGAACCTGAGCAAGTCACTTAACCCTCATTGCCATCCCCCACACACCCACACACACACACACAAAAAGCTTGCTTTATATCTTCCAAGGGCTGTAGCCTCTTATGGGCCCGATTTGAAAGATGCAGACTTTTAGATGACTCAGTAAATAAAGGCTATCAGGATGCCCACATGGGGAAGGTAGGTTCTCAAAAACCTAAGGAGTCCAAAGAGTTTCTGGGATTCCTCCTTAGATCATGGGAAAGCAATTTTTTTGGGTGGGCTATGGGGGTTAAGTGACTTGCCCAGGGTCACACAACTAGTAAGTGTCAAGTGTCTGAGGCCGGATTTGAACTCAGGTACTCCTGAATCCAGGGCCGGTGCTTTATCCACTGCGCCACCTAGCTGCTCCTGAAAGCAATTATTAATAGCTTATTCTAGACCATTTGGAATCCTCTGGGTTTTGCCCCACCTCTTTATTCCCCAAAATTTGACTGGGCAGGCTGAACCCTGGATTTTCTTAGGGTTAATTTCCCATCGTATTTAGGGGCCTCCACCACCATCACCTCATCTGGCACAGTTAGTATTTTGTCATCAATGAGTGCCCTCATGTGGAAGGCCTCGGATTTCAGCTCACCATAATGTGGCAGGAGATGGAAAAGTTCAAGTTACTCCAAAGAAGGTTGTGAAGGTGTATGAGACTCCTTCCCAGAACCTCTCCTGGCAAGGTGTAGCCACCCAAATAAAGGAAGGATTGTTAAATTGATAACTCCCATGCTGGTCACATTGAGCTACCTGTTCCATGACATTGACAAGATTAGGAATAGCTGTAGAGACAGACACGGTGACTTTGTTCAGTTTGCAGTAGTCTGCCGTGAGCTGCCAGCTGCCTCCCTCACAGGTAACAGAAGATTGTAGAAAGGGTATTTGGTATAACAAAGGACTCCAGCCTTCCTCATCTCTCTCTCTCTCACTGGAGAAGAAATGTCTTCCACCCTGCTGGGGTATCCAGTTTGTTTTATGTTAACTACAAGAAAGGGTTCAGGTCACTCTAAGAATCGCCCTTGGGCCTTACCCACAGTAACATGACTAGAGGCCACATTGCTGAAAGTGTCCACACAGATACTGTGCTCATAATACTCCTTCCCTCTATGGGCTCCCCTAGATGATCCAAATGGGGCAAAGACTTTAGAGGATACCTCAGATTGTCATAGGGCTGAAGGGTCCCATGTGTCCTGCCACTTAATTTTTCTGTAGAGTTTCACTAGCACCCCATGGGCTGACCGTTGTTTATTTGGTTTCTTATCAACCTCGTGTTTCAGGAGCCAGATCCAAAGCTCCTTCCTGAACTCATCCCTCTCTGTCTCACTAGTTAGTTGGGTCTGACTCTCTTATGCACCCCATTCCCAAAGTGCCTGTTTGCATGGACAGTATTTGTTCAATCCACAAACATCCTGCCCGCCCGCTGAAATTTCACCCATTGATCAGTCAGTCCATACCTATGTGATTGTCTGGTGGGAAATTCATAGCCAGAGTCTAAAGCCACCAAATCTTAGAACCAGACTTAACTTTTTAATGGCACTGGAACTTTTTATTCTCCTGGATAATCAGGAAGTTGCAGGAAAAGTAATGGCAATCAGGCCCAATGAGAGGGAGCCCATATTGTGGGTGGAAAGAAAGAAGTTGCATCTCAGAAACACTAGTCCTAGCTTATCTCCCATGTGTTGTTGTTGTCATCATTCAGTTGTGTCTGACTCTATGTAACCCCGTGGATGAGTCCATGGGGTTTTCATGGAAAAGATACTGGAGTGTTTTGTCATTTCCTTCTCTAATGTGTCCTCATTTTACAGATGAAGAACTAAGATAAATAGGGGTTAAGTGACTTGCCCAGGGTCACAGAGCTAAAAGTGTCTGAGGCCAGATTTGAACTCAGGACTCAGTGCTCTATCCACTGCAACACCTCGCTGCCCCCATATCCCCATTTACTAATGGGTATAATCCCCAGGGTTACCTGCCCGGCTGCCACTTCCTCAGCCCTTCACATCGAGGTATAAAAGGGTCACCAACCTGTGCTCCTGCCCCCATTCCACTGGAGGACTGAGAGAGGAGACATGGCTGCTTGTACATGGTTTCAGTCTCCTTTCCTTCAGGACAAACTGGACTACAACCCCAAATCCCACTTTGGTTTTCCTTTACTTATTTTTGATATTCAGTTATATCCAACTTTTCATGGCCCAATTTGGGGTTTTCTTGTCAGAGATAATGGAGTGGTTTGCCATTTCCTTCTCCAGCTCATTTTATAGATAAAGAAACTGAGGCAAACAGAGGTAAGTGACTTGCCCAGCGTCACACAGCTAGGAAATTTCTGAGGCTGGATTTTAACTCATGAAGATGAGTCTTCCTGACTCCAGGCCCAGCACTCTATTCACTGTGCCACCCAGCTGCCCTAGCTGCTTTTGCTTTTTTGGCTGGTCTAAATCAGCATCTACTGCTTTTTGCTACAGGGGATGGAGCGAGAACAGGGGAGATGTTTTAGGCAGAGCCTCTGAAAAGTTGAGGATTCCTAAGACCACACCCCACTGAAAAGACAACATATTTTCAGCCCCCCTCCTTCTTCCTCAGCTACACATGACTAGAGAGGGGTAAAGGTGGTAGATTCCCACAGAAAATCTACAGAGGTGTGGGGAATCCCAAGACAGACCCCAGGCACAAGGCTAGAAGTCAGCTTGGGTCCATGCTACAGATAGGGAGCTTGTTGTCATTGACTTCCTATGCCTAGGATTGGAACCTCTGGGTCAAAGGGAAGAGATATTTTAGAAACTTTTTTTTCCAGTAATTTAAAATTGCTTTTCAGAGTGGTTGAACCAGTTCAAAAATCTATCAACAATAGGGGCAGCTAGGGGGCACAGTGGATAAAGCACCGGCCCAAAATGAAAACTCCAAGTGATAACACGGCCAAATTCCAGAGCTCCCAAGCCAAGGAGAAAAGACTAAATGATTCAAATATTGTGGAGCCATGGGGATAGCTAAGTGGAGCAGTGGATAAAGCATCAGCCCTGGATTCAGGAGGATCTGAATTAAAATCCGACCTCAGACACTTGACACTAGCTGCGTGACCTTGGGCAAGTCATTTAACCCTCATTGCCCTACCAAAAAGAAAAGAAAAGAAAAGAAATATTGTGGAGCCATATCAAATATAAACAAGAAATACAAGACAAGAAATATAATCCAAAACCAATTTCTCACCCTGAGAATTGGCAATATGACAAAAGATGGGAATGTTGGAAGGGGCTGTGGGATCCAGACAAAAATATACTGTTGGGGGCACCTAGGTGATACAGTAGATAAAGCACCAGCCCTGGATTCAAGAGTACCTGAGTTCAAATCCGGCTTCAGACACTTGACACTTACTAGCTGTGTGACCCTGGGCAAATCACTTAACCCTCACTGCTCTGCCAGGAAAAAAAACAAAAAACCAGTGTATTGTTGGTAGGTTTTTGTTTTTGTTTTTGTTTTGTTTTTTTGGTGAGGCAGTTGGGGTTAAGTGATTTACCAAGGGTCACACAGCTATTAAGTGTCAACTATTTGGGGCCGGATTTGAACTTATGATTTTTTAAAATCATTTCTTGATATCTCATGGAGTCATTAGCTCCCACTTGCCCAGTTCTACTTTTTAAGGAATTTTTTCTTCAGTGAGCTTTTGTACCTTCTCTTCCATCTGGCCAGTTCTGCTTTTTAAGGAGTTGTTTTCTTCAGTAAATTTTTGTACCTCCTTTTCTATTTTCTATGCTTCCTTTACCAATCTGTTCATTCTTTTTTCATGATTCTCTTGCATTATTCTCATTTCTTTCCCCAGTTTTTCTTCTACTTATCTTATTTCCTTTTTTTTTGCCCAACCAAACCTCAATACCATTTATTACTCTGTGCAAGAGGGGCTGGATAGGCAAGAAGATGCGCCTGGTCACTTGGAGTCTTTGAGCTGGCCAGGACTCAGTACCGGTAGTGGTCTGGTTTGAAGGGGCCCTCTCTGGGGATACCGAGGTACTGGGACTGTTTGTCTGTCAGCTTTGTCAGCTTCACATTCAGTTTGCCAAGGTGGGCCTCGGTCACAGCTTCATCCAGCTTCTTGGGGAGGAAGTACACTCCCACAGGGTACTTGTCCAGGTGTGTCCACAGCTCAATCTGAGCTAGCACCTGGTTGCTGAAGGAATTGCTCATGACAAAGCTGGGATGGCCCATAGCACAGCCCGGGTTGACTAGACGGCCCTCTGCCAGCAGGATGATCCGCCACCCATTCTTCAGCTTATAGCGGTCCACCTGAGGTTTCACGTTCACCTTCTCCACAGAATTTTGATTTAGCCACTTTACATCTATTTCCACGTCAAAGTGGCCAATGTTACATACTATGGCATCGTCTTTCATCTGTTCAAAGTGCCTGCCCAAGATGATGTCCACACAGCCTGTGGTGGTGACAAAGATGTTTCCCTCTTTGCAGGCCTCATCCATGGTGGTCACCTCATAACCCTCCATAGAGGCCTGCAGTGCATTGATGGGGTCTATCTCTGTGATGATGACTCAGGCACCAAAGCCCCGAAGGGCCTGGGCACAGCCCTTCCCCGCATCACCATAGCCTGCCACCACAGCCACCTTGCCTGCAATCATCACATCTGTGGCTCATTTGATGCCATCGATGAGGGACTCATGGCAGCCATACAGGTTGTCAAACTTGCTCTTGGTAACAGAATCATTCACATTGATGGCTGGCACTTTCAGAACTCCATTGAGCTTCATCTTGTAGAGATTGTGGACGCTGGTGGTGGTTTCTTCAGAGATGCCTCTGATGCCCTTCAGGAGCTCAGGGTACTTGGTGTGAATGAGGTTGGTGAGCTCCCCACCATCATCCAGGATCATGTTCAGGGGCTGCCCATCCTTGAAATAGAGGGTCTGCTCAATGCACCAGAGATATTCCTCGTCAGTCTCCCCCTTCCAAGCGTACACAGGAACACCTGTTTTGGCAATGGCAGCTGCTGCATGGTCCTGGGTGGAAAAAATATTGCAACTGGACCACTGTACCTCGGCTCCCAGAGCCACCAGTGTCTCAATGAGGACAGCTGTCTCCACAGTCATGTGGAGGCATCCAGCAATCCAGGCACCCTTCAGTGGCTTGAAGGCTGAGTACATCTCTCGAAGTTTCATCAAGCCGGGCATCTCATTCTCTGCTATGTCCAGGGCTTTACGTCCCCATGTGGCCAGGCTGATGTCAGCGACTTTGTAGGGTAGTTTTTCAGACATCCTTCGGCCTCCACCGCAATTATTTAATGACTTAGCAAAGACCACCACGCGGAGACTTCAGGGATGGGGGTGATGAGGCCTCAGGAAGGCCGAGGCGGGCAGCAGGCAGCAATGGGAGGGATATCTTATTTCCTTTTAAAAATTCTTTCTGGGGGCAGCTAGGTGGTGCAGTGGATAGAGCACCGGCTCTGGAGTCAGGAGTTCCTGAGTTCAAATCCGGCCTCAGACACTTAACACTTACTAGCTGTGTGACCCTGGGCAAGTCACTTGACCCCAATTGCCTCACTAAAAAAATAAATAAATAAATAAATGAAAATTCTTTCTGATCTCTCTCAGGAGTTCTTTATTGGGCCTGAAACTAATTCACATTTGGGGGGGGGGGGCAGGGCAATGGGGGTTAAGTGACTTGCCCAGGGTCACACAACTAGTAAGTGTCAAGTTTCTGAGGCCGAATTTGAACTCAGGTCCTCCTGAATCCAGGGCCAGTGCTTTATCCACTGCGCCACCTAGCTGCCCCCACATTTTCTTTAAGGCTCCACATGTAGCTGTTTTTACATTGTTGTTCTCTTCTTTTGGTCAGATTCTTTTTTATTTGTTTTTTGGGTGGTCTTGTTCATTTTTCTGCCTATTTTGTGATTTTTTTACTTTATGTAAAAGTTGAGCCCTGCTCCTAGAATGGAGAGGGTACTGTCCCAACCCTCTTATGCCAGGCCTCAGCGTCTTGCTGCTGGATTGCACTGGATTTCAGGGCTTAGCTATCAGCTTGCACTGAAGGAAGAGCCTCCCACTGGCCTGCCCTGGGGGCAGGACCTCACTGCTGGTTGTACTGGGAAAGGGGCTTCACTGATGGCTTCCTTGGGTGCTTTCTGCTACTGGCTTGTTCACTGAGCCTCACTTCCCACCCCAGTAAGACAGACCTTTCCTGCTGACCTTCCAAGCTGTCCTGGGCTGGTAAACTGCTTCACTATGCCAAAAATTGGTTCTGAAGGTTGTTTGAAGGGGGATTTAGGCAGGCTCAGGGGAATTCCTGCCTTACTCTGCCATTTTAGTACCTTCCTATGAGATCTTTATGAACCAGCAAATTCTGTAAGGACAAGTCATTCTCTACCTCAAGACTCAGTTTATATCATCCTCTGGTACAAGATGACCATATACATACTAAGCACAAAATGCAAATGTTCTTTCTTTCTTTTCTTTTCTTTTCTTTTTTCTTTTTTCTTTTTTTTTTTTGGTGAGGCAATTGGGGTTAAGTGACTTGCCCAGGGTCACACAGCTAGTAAGTGTCAAGGGTCTGAGGCCGGATTTGAACTCAGGTCCTCCTGAATCCAGGGCCAGTGCTCTATCCACTGTGCCACCTAGCTGCCCCCAAATGTTCTTTCAAAAAAATTTAATGTTTCTCTTGACAAAAAATGTTTAAAATTGGCTCTAAGAAGTATTGCTCTTTTTTCCCTATAGAAATATCACTTGTGGAGCAGCTAGATGGCATAGTGGATAGAGCACCAGCCCTGGATTCAGGAGGACCTGAGTTCAAATCTGGCCTCAGACACTTGACACTTACTAGCTGTGTGACCCTGGGCAAGTCACTTAACCTCAATTGCCTCACACACACAAAAAATTTCACTTGTAGGAAAGATGCAGAGAATATAACTTGCACACTGAAATTACAAGTGATGCTTAGAAAAATGAGCCAAGTTAATAGGCCTAGTATAATAGCTGTTGATTAGACATGTTACCCGAGTAGAAGAACTTTTGGACAAATGATTTCCCTAATTTCATGGATTGCTCTGATTTAAAGATATCTCATACCTATTGTTATAATTTATTTTTTAAAGATACAATGAGGAATTCTGCCCTTTCAAGAAAAGAGTTGATACTTTCAAGGCCACTGTCCCCTCTCTTATCATTTTCTTCACTGCAAGCAGGGGATTCCCGGAAAACACTGGCATTAAAGAGCTAAAATAATTAGCAAACTGGTTTGCCTAAGGAGACTTTTTTTTTCTTTTGCTCATCTGCTACATTTAAAATCTATCAATTGAGATAGCCATATTTCCCTACCAGAAATTACTAGAGAATAAAACCTAACCACATAATATTATCATATTATGAATGAACAAATATTGATGTGAATACAAATTGGCTCAATGGCTATTCAGCACCATTTTTAAGGACATGTCTTTTATCACATGTTCTGATAAAGAATATTTGGATGCACCATTCAGTAGATTTAAAATAACAACTTTGGTTTTCCAGAATGGTCAGTGTACAGTATTCCCAAATTTGGACTTGAACAAAATGATAAATCAGTTTTCAAGAAGACTCAAAGAGTCTATATGGCTAATAATTTTTTATTTGAAATTGGTGGGACTAGAACCAGTTCATTTTCTAATTTGGAACAAGTCTGTTAAGGGAAACATCCTGGCAGGCCACTTGGATTTAAGGGTATCATTACTGGATTCAAAATGACATCTTTGCCATAATAGGCCTTTCACTGTTTCTTCGACAGGAAGTCCAAGAAATATTGCAAGATCAGCAATCACTGGGATGCGTGCCTGAGAAACCAGGGCAGAGGCTCATCCTCTAAGCCCTATCTCCAAGTGTTTCCATGATGGACTGGACTAGTCTTAGATCACTAATCAGAGCCAATGCTTGCATAGATGCCTAAGAAATCTCACTGCCATTTTTGTCCTACTGACCAAATTCCCCCAAGTTCAGAATTTGCAGAGTTGAAAGCAGGAGGAATTCTTTTCCAAAGGTACTGTGCTTTATTTGTATCGTTATATATGAAGTACAAAAATAGGAGTTGACTATGAAATGGGGGTGAGGAGGGTATTAATGATTTTACCAGGAGCCATGAACTCTAGGTTTTTGCACAGATCTACCAGCCTCTTGAACCTAAGGATGGTGCTGTCAACTCTCCCCCTCATTGACCCACCAAAAAAAAAAAAAAGAAGAATTCACCCCCTAACAACAGCTATGAAAGATCTCTGGGCTGCTTCTCCTAATTTTTCCATACTATGTTTTTTGTTGTTGTTGTTTTGGTTTGGTTTGGGTTTTTTCAGGGCAATGAGGGTTAAGTGACATGCTCAGGGTCACACAGCTAATAAGTGTCAAGTGTCTGAGGCTGGATTTAAACTCAGGTCCTCCTGAATCCAGGGCTGGTGCTTTATCCACTGCACCACCTAGTTGCCCCCATGTTCTTTAATTCTGGTCACATATTCATTTTGAATTTGTGGAATATAGTGTAAAGTGTTGATCTAAACCTAATTTTTGCCAGATTTCTTTACATTTTCCCTCAGAAGTTCTCATTAAATAGGGAGTTATTTTCTAGATAATATACATTTTCAAGCTTTTTAAACATTGGGTTTACTGACTCTGATTATCTCTTATTCTTCCTACTTATTTAGTCTGTTCCATTGATTTTCTTTTTCTATTTTTTAAGCAGTACCTAATTGTTTTGATAATTTCTGACTTATGCTGTGGTTAGAGGTCTGGAAGTGCAATTTTTCCTTTATTCTTACCTTTAAAAATTATTTTCCTTGATATGTCTTTTGTTCCTCTAAATGAATTTTTAAAAATTATTTTGTCTATCTCTGTAGAATAATCCATTTGGTAGTTTGCATTTTGGTAGCATTAAATATATAAATTAAATTTGGTAGTATTGTAATTTTTATTATGTTGACACACCTAGCCATGAACACTAAATATTATTTCAGCTATTTAAGTTGTTTCTTTTTTATTATTAAAGAACTTTTTTCTTTGTATTTATACACATATTGACTGTGCTTTGGTAGATTGACTTCCATATACTTTAATTATGTTGTAGTTATTTTGAATGGGACTTCCTTTCTATTATTGTCTCCTGGATTATATTATTATATAAGGATGTTGAGTTGGGATGGGTTATTTTTGCAGCCTCAAACTTTACTGAAGCTATTTTCTCAATTTGTTTCTTTGCTGATTCCATAAGATGTTCTAAGTAAACCATATAGGGATGATTTGTCTGTTTTTATGCCTTTAATTTCTCTTATTGCTATTACTAACATTTCTAGAATTGTATCGCATAGTGAAGGAATGGGAGCATCCTTGATTTTCTCCTATGTTTATTAGAAAAGTTTTTAGTGTCTCCTCATTTTATGTAATGCTAGCTTTGGGGCTTAGATGGATTTTTAAAAATCATATATAAGTCCCTTAATGCCTATACTTTGTACGGTTTTTAGCATAAATGAATATTGTACTTTGTCAAAGGCTTTTTCTTAATTTATTGGGATAATCATGTGCTTTAAGATTTAAAAAAATTTTTAATGTTAATGAGTGTGTCTAATGATAAACCATCCTTGCATCTCTGGCATAAATCCAATTTGATCATAATGATTTTTAAAAATTACTTTTGCCAGGTTTTTATTCAAAATTTTGAATCAATATTCATCAGTCACACTGGGAGATACATATATATTACATATATATATATACCTTTATTAAACTTCCTCGGTTTAAGGTATTAGGATTGTATTTGTCTCATACTCATAAAAGGACTTTGATAGAGCGCTTTCTTCCTTAATCTGGTGCATAATTCCTATTTTTGTGGTGTGGAGGAGGGTTAGAGAGTTTAGAGGAATTAGTCATCTTGTTGATCTCATGAATGAGAAGATATATATCCTCTAATATGCTAAAAATCAATAGAGAAAGAAGTCAGCTGGCTTCTACATAAAAAGTAGATATAATGTAAGAATAGTGATTGCTCCATCCACTTGAAAGGATACTAAATAAAAAGAGTCAGCAAAGAAACCCATGGTGACAAACATCTTAAATAAAGAGACACATATGCACAGAGTGCGGTTATCATTGGGACATGGTAAAATGAGATGCATGACTGCAATATGACTGTCAAGGATATATTTTATTCAGGGGAAATAGGATAGTTATATTAGGTGGAACTTAGCATTATACATTAAGAAGTACTTGTATTTAAATTTTTTAATGTAACTGGGAAATATTTAAAGAAATAAAAAATATTCTTTAAAAAGCATTGACAAGGGGCAGCTAGGTGGCGCAGTGGATAGAGCACCGGCCCTGGATTCAGGAGTGCCTGAGTTCAAAGCCAACCTCAGACAGTTAACACTTACTTAGCTGTGTGACCCTGGGCAAGTCACTTAACCCCAATTGCCTCACCAAAAAAAAAAAAAAAAAAAAGCATTGACAAAATCCAGAAACTAGAAAAAGGAAGCAAATGGAGAGTATTTGGGCAAAGATTATCGAAGACAGAAAGAGAAGTGATAGATACACAGTCCTGTCAGAAAGAAGAACTAGCTGTCTTAAGGAAACAAGCTACAAGTCAAGAAATCATTGATTTTAACTTTTGTGATGGTTTCTATATTATGGTTAAAAACTGTATTCACTCTCCCACCCCTCCCCAAACCACAGTAGTGAAAGGTACTTGATCTAGCTTTCTTTGCTCTTTTTTATGTTGACTTTTAATATTCATGTCACATATTCATTTTGAACTTAATGTGGCATACCTTGCCATGATGCTCTGATACTCCCCTCTGCCTCCTACCCTGGGACCATGTTAATTAATAGAAGTTCAACACATCTAGCTGCCTCCAGAGAAGACCGTGCACCCTTCGATTGCTAATATCTTCCTACCATGCCCCACTTGTACTCACTCCCATCCTCATCTTTCCATCTCTTGTTTAGAGAATACTAAATTAATCAATACTACCATTCTTGTAAGGAGTTTCTCGATTGTCTAATGATTCCATTCACCATTCCTCATTTCCCAGAATGTAACACACCTTTTTCTGGCTACAATTCCCTTCTATATGTAAGAATGCAAGATCCTTGAGGGCAAGTCTAATTCCCTTTGGTATCTGTATCTCCAGCAATCAGCACATAATCAGTAAATAATGCTTTTTCTTCAAGGAGAACTGCTAGGAAAATTGGAAAGCAGTTAGCTGAAATTAGGCTTAGACAAATTTATGTATAAACGAATCAAAGAAAAAGCACTTCTCCATGTAATTTATTTTCCAAGATATAATAAACATTGGATTTTTAAATTCATTTTTTTTCTGATTGTCCCTATGGTCCACTCATTTACATTTCTCTTTTTTTTTAACCAGTAACTAAATAGCTCTGATAATTTCTGCTTTTTCCCCCCCATTATTTCACTGGAGATTTCAGATTTTTTGCTCCTCCAATTCTTATTTAGTTTAAGCTCCATAAGTTATACCCTTGGTAATTTGATTGGTATTGCATTACACTGTAGGTCAATTTAGGTGATATTTTCAGTATATAGGTACATTCCAACCATGAATAATGAATATACATTCAAATTTTAATCATTCTTTATTTTTAATTATATATGTATTTATTTTTCCTTCTTTCAACTAGCTCCTCTCTCTTGCCCTGCGGGGGGGGGGGGGGGGAAAGGTAAACAAACCAATTCCCCCGTTAGCCACATTCAGACACACATGCCTTCAAAGTCCTGTGCCTGAGTCCATCCCTGTGGTCAGGAGGCAGCCACACATATCACATTCTTAGGTCAGGGCTGGTCACTATATGGATCCACCTTAAGTTCTAAGCCTTTCAAAGTTGGGCATTTTGGCAATGTTGGTATTGTCATATGAATTGTTCTGGCTCTGCTCGCCTTCTGTGTTGTTTCCATGAGTCTTCTTGGGTTTCTCTGGTCAGTATCCCATTACACTCACATTCCATATTTACTTCTTTAAAGTGTCTTGAGGTTGTGCCTTTCATGTATTTCATAGTCACTTTGACTTAGGACTTCCTTATTTGTTTGTTATTCTCAGGACTCAGAGCTCCCGTCTAAAGGCACCATTGCATTCCAGTCCTACTCCCCACTATTTCCTCTTCTAATCCAGGGGGTGCAGAAACATCTGTGCTCAAAGCAAGAACTATCTCATTCCCATCCACCTCAGACATGCGTACCCCAAATTCCTCTGTGACCTCTGTCTGTAGCAGTCAGTACAGCCCTCTGGAACCCCAAATGTACTGTTCACAAGCTTCCCTTCATCTTAGATGGTCAAATAGGCATTTGAAATCAGGTTCACATATATAAGATGGAGGTAAATACATTAGCTTTTTAAATCACAATAGAGGCCAGGAAAAAAATACTTTATTGATAAACTCATTTAAAACAATGTTCTATATACATTTAATTTAAAAGGAGACTAAAACCATCTGAACTTTTAACTGAACAGCCTGAAAACATTTCTACTGTTTTCCTAAAAGTAAAAAACAATGATAACATATGATTTAAGGAAAATGTCTTATTCATAGGGTATGATTAATTTGCATCCTTGTACAAGGCAGAGATTGGCACTATAGCTGCCACAACGTCCTCTCCTTCCCAGCTTGAATCATGTAATTGAGTTTTCCCTGACGGTAGTTAATATGTTAGTCACAATATCCCTGATCTGGTTCAGGTTCTTTCCCTGAGATGTCATTATTTACTGTCAGTCATGCTGGTGTTGTGCACGGCAGCCTAGGCATACACTACCCCAAAGGCACAACTTGTTTCATGTGTTTTCTACAGCAGCCACCATGTCATCAATAGCACGCCAGTCAATCTTGCTGAGGATGCTGCCCGTGCTCTCAGACCCACTATCCAGGCCACTGATGCTTATGGGAAACCCTTCATCTTCAGCTGCTAAAACGTCCTAGTGAGCAAAAGGGAAAATCTGGTTAGCCCCATTCCTGACAACTTGGAAAAGCTAAATAAAACGTAAAAAAACCCTCCCTGGACTGGAGTCCTGACCTGTCACATCATGTTTAGTGTTCATAGTCCATTTCAGGTTGAACAGTAATAGAAAATAAGAGCGACTCTGGCAAGTTAGACTGGAAGTCATCTAATAAGTCCTCAAACAAGTAATATTTCTCTTGCTAGAATTCCACTGAGTCCAATTTGAGTTTAAAATGAGGTGGTTTTTGAATACCATTCACTGTGTTAGGGGGCAGGGCAGAACAGAGGTCTCTTACGATACCAAAAGCCCATTTATATGTGTCTCTGTGATTACCTTGAATAATTAATTTGGCATCAAGTCAGGGTTTCAACAGGATTCTTCTACTCATTTCCAAAAAAGACCTCAAAATGTCAACAATCATACTTTCATCATTGCTGTGACAAACCACCCAACTGAGCCCAACTTTCTCTGAAGAAGATTTGTGAGTACTGGGCACCAGATGAGGTCTATCACTTTGTGTATCACTCCAGAAAGAAATAGAATATAAGTTCCTTGAGGGCAGGGACTGTTTCGTTCTTGTTTTTACATCCCTGACACATAAGAAGTAATAATTCCTTGTTAAAGAGAAGAAAGAAAATAGATGGCTGAGGTCTAAGTCATCCTCATGTAGAGAAGTTAATCCAATTTTCATCCCCTAACCTATGTTCTGCTGAACTTTCCCAAGTGTTGTTTATGAAATGGAACTCATCATCCTGTCTCTGCATAACTCTCCTACAAGCGATCAGGTCAAAGTGCAGACTGTACTGACTTGCAATTCTCATTTCATTTATCTGTGCTTCTGGTTAGTGCTTCGAGTGACCATCTTCTTCAGCTGGAATAGTCTAGGAAATCTTCTTAGTGTAAGGAATAGGACAATGTAATATTCGGAATCAGATAAACTTGATACAACAAGACTAACAGCGTTGTAATAGTGACTATGGTATTTCAAAAAGGGAGTGGCTCTAACTTCTCAGACCTGTTATGGACAACTGCTTCTAGGCAAAGTAAGTTTTGCCAAAAAAAAAAAAAAAAAAAAAAAGGGTGGGTTTAACCACTTTGATTTTGGTCGACTTCAGATATAGCACCATTTTCTCTGCAGACAGACACTCCTGAAAGTAAAGAACAAAGATCCATCCACTATTCAACAGCTCTTGTATGGCCAGGAGCAAGAAGCTCTCAGTTCCAAAGCACTGGAGTATAAGAAGATGAGGAATCTGAGCTGAAATATAACATTGAAGGAATGGATGTTGACATAAGGGATGGGAAAACTAAGGTATAAGATCTGCAAAGCAAAAGCCTTCACAGCAAAAAAAAAAAAAAAGTCATGAAGTATTAAAATCTATGCGGAACAGAAGATGACAAAAAGAGAAAGAAGGATCAGGAGGCTAGAGGGGGCTTTTAGGTATTATAATGGGAAGAAATGAGCTTGGGACTTGTGAACTAGAAATCAAACTGAGAAAAAACAAGACTCTTAGAGAACATGAATATTAAAAAGACAAAGGGGGGGCAGCTAGGTGGCGCAGTAGATAGAGCACTGGCCCTGGATTCAGGAGGACCTGAGTTCAAATCCGACTTCAGATACTTGACACTTACTAGCTGTGGCAAGTCAATTAACCCTCATTGCCCTGGGAAAAAAAAGGATAAAAAAAAAGACAAAAAGACACCTCTTATCCCATTCATGCTCAGCTCATTCCCACATGTTTGTGCCCTTGCTGAAGCTAGTTTCTTCTTTTCACTCAGATTTTCTTCATCCTTTCCCCATCCGGATGCTATCCAACTTGAGGCCCAACTCCCCTGAAAAACCTGTTGAAATTATAATCCTTACCTCAAGGGGGGAATCTGGACTTCTGCAAAGAATCTTGTCAACACATTCAGGCACAGTCCAGGAACTTGCTTCATCATGTCTTCTCTCATGTTCTTCTGCATTGGTTGTGGATATACTAGTTCCAGAACTTTTTATGGATCTGGATCTTTGAGGTGGATAACCAAAGTCTTCAAAGAAAAAAAAAAAAGCAAAAGTTATCCATCTGGCTAGAGCTACATGTTCCTGAGATATGGACATCAACTCTCTGTTAGGATGTTTACTGTTGGGACCAAAGCATCCTGCTACATTCCAGAGTCTGATTCATAAAGTCTGGCTTGTCCAAGCAATAGATTATCCTCAAGGCATCTGATTGTTTCTTTGTGGTGCTGCCCTAGAGCAAAGCCTATCAAAGTATTAAGATGGGAAAGGAGGAACTGTTATTTTCTCTCATGGTTCAAAAATTAAGAATTACTAAAGGAAAATATTAAGAAGCCTGGACTGGAGAGTTCTTATAGATGCTGAGACAAACTCAAAAGAAGGACCTGCCTTGGGATACAGGATAATTAGCCTTTCATATACGGTGCCAAGGAGGCTTTTTTGGGAAATTGCTTTAGAATACATTATTTCCAATTCTTTTAGTGGATCATAAAATCATTTTTTTTTGGCAGGGCAGTGGGGGTTAAGTGACTTGCCCAGGGTCACACAGCTAGTAAGTGCCAAGTGTCTGAGGCCAGATTTTAACTCAGGTACTCCTGAATCCAGGGCCAGTGCTTTATCCACTGAGCCAACTAGCTGCCCCTAAATCATATATTTAAAATACAAAGACCTTAGATATCTAGTAAGCCCTGGATTTTGCAAATGAGGAACAGTATCCCAAAATGACTCATCCAATTAGAAGATAATACATGCTTTGGGGTTCTGAGAGCCTAGGTTTAGAGCCAGGATGCTGTATGGGTCCTATGAGCTGTCCCTGTGGCCATGGCCTTGTGTCCACCAGCCAGCTAGAGGTGCTCTGCCCCCGCCACAGAAGAAGCATTGGTATGGCCAGAGGTGAGGGTACTCAAAAATGTCAGCTATAGCATACTTTACCCTCTACCCATATTTTCAGTATACCAGACCCTTTGTGAAGAACGTCATCCAAGTTGTCCTATCCAAATGAAAAGTTCCTCTCTGGTTTCACCACAGCTTTGGGTTTCTTTCTGCACCATCATGTGCTGCCTACATGAGCTACAGGTAGAGACTAACAGTGCCAGGTCCCTGGTACCTTTGGCAGCTGGTCAGGAGTCTACAGATAAGTCAGCTTCCTCACTGAGCAACAGAAAATGCTCCTGTGCCTGGTGTATTTCTAGAAACAAAACAATATCTACCTCTGCCAGTTGCATATTACCATGTTCTACAAGGATCACATCTGCTATCACCTTTCCCAAAAGTTCAGGGGAATCACTTATCTCCATGAGCACCATTTTCTTGAAGATGACAATAAAGTTCATTTAAGTTGCACACCTCTTAGGAGTGTGTGTGAGTATACACACCACAACCTCTCCTACTAGAAGAGTCACTTGGAAGAGGAATCTGTTCCTGGGAGTCTGGTATGTTCTCAGGGACAAACACACCCTACAAGCAACTTGTTCTGCTAGAAGTGTGTCTGATTTAATACCAAGAGAGAATATCCCCTGGGCAAAAGAAAAGTTTAACCTGTATAAAATGCATCTGATACTTGATTTTGTTTTTAGATTGATGCTTTTTATGATATTAAAAAGGGCCCCTCTATGCCTATACTGGAGAGGGGTTTTTCCATTAAAAAAGTGTTTTACTTTGTCACGGGCTTTTTCTGCATCTACTGAGATGATCATGTGGTTCTGGATGTTTTGTTTTTTAATATGATTAATTATGTTGATTGTTTTCCTAATGTTGAGTCACCCTTGTATCTCTGGCATCCACTTGATTATAATGAATGATTATTTGGATAAATCACTATAGTCTGATAGGACTTTGTTTACAGTTTTTGAGTTAGTGCTCATTAATGATATTGGCTTATAGTTTTCTTTCTGTGTTTTAGCTTTCCCTAGTTTAAGAATTAGGACTATATTTGTCTCCTAAAAGACTTCCAGTAGATTGTCTCAGTTTCTGAGAATAATTTGTGAAGTATGGGCACTAACTGTTCTTTAAAACTTTGATAGAGGGGCAGCTAGGTGACGCAGTGGATAGAGCACCGGCCCTGGAGTCAGGAGTACCTGAGTTCAAATCCAGTCTCAGACACTTGACACTTACTAGCTGTGTGACCCTGGGCAAGTCACTTAACCCCCATTGCCTCACACACACAAAAAAAGAAATTAAAAAAAAAAAAACTTTGATAGAATTCTCCTGTAAATCCATCAAGATTAGTTCTTTTCTTCGGTAGTAGAAATTTCTTCCCTTTTGTGTGAGGTTTTTAAAATCTCTACCTGGTCTTCTAAGAGTTTAGGTATTTTATATTTTTGAAGGTACTCCTCTATTTCTTTCATGTTCACAGTTTTGTTAGCTAACGTGTTCTGATTATTGTTTTTTATTTCTTCTGGTTTATCATGATTTCATCTTGCTCTTTTGTTAGTTTGATGTGATTTTTCTGCTCTCTTCTTTTTAATCAGATTAGCCAAAGGTTTGTCAATTTTATTAGTCTTTTCAAAGAATCCACTTTTAATTTTATCTTTTCTATGGGGTTTTTTGTTTCTAATCTGTTTCCCCTCTAATTTTTAATATTTTCTTTTTTTGTGTTCATTTTAGCTTTATTTGTTTTCAAGGGCATATTCAGTTCATCAATCTTCTCTCTTTTTCTATCTTGTTAATCAGTGATTTTTAAGGATATGAATGTCCCCTGCATACTGCATCCCAGAAATTTTAGTATGTTGTTTCACCATCTTTTTTTTTTTTTTTTTGCCAGGCAATGGGGGTTAAGTGACTTGCCCAGGGTCACACAGCTAGTAAGTGTTAAGTGTCTGAGGCCGGATTTGAACTCAGGTACTCCTGACTCCAGGGCCGGTGCTCTATCCACTGTGCCACCTAGCTGCCCTCATCATTTTCTTTTACATAATTATTAATTGTCTCTGTGATTTTTTCTTAGATTCATTATTTAAGATTTCATTGTCAAGCCTCCATTTGGGTCTCTTATCTTTTGTTTGTGGTCCCTGATCCAATTTCTGTTTTTGTTACTTTCTGGTTTATAAAGGATATATTGACTGTTTCTATCTTTTGACATTTATTTGCAATATCTCTGTGCCCTAAAACAAGGTCAGTTTTTGCAGAAGTTCCCTATGGTGCATATGTTTATTCTTTTGCTGTCCCATTTAGAAGATACCATAGGGCTTTTAATTCTAGTTACTCCAGAAATTTGTTCAGTCCTTTATTTTCCCTTTTGTTTATCCTTCTGTTAGACTTAACCAAAAACCTATAGAGGGATATTGAAATCTCCTGTCAGTACTGTGTTACTGTCTATGTCTTCTTGAAACTCAGGTAATGTTTCCTGTGTGAATTTGGATGCTAAGGCATTTGTAGCATATTAGTTTATTATTGATTTTGGTTCATTATCTATAGTTCCTTTCAGCATAATATAGTTTCCTTGTTTATACTTTTTTTTAATATCTGTTTTTGTTTTGTCTGGTAGTGTGATGGCAACTCCTGCTTTTTTGGATTCACTTGATGCATGGTACATTTTTTCCATCCCCTCAGTTTTATTTTGTTTATGTTTTGTTTTTAAAATATGTTTTTTCGGTCTCAGACACTTACTTACTAGCTGTGTGACCCTGGGAAAGTCACTTAACCCCAACTGCCTCACAAAAAAAAAGTTTCTTTTAAGGAACAGGTTGTAGAATTTTGGGGTTTTGTTTTCTTATCCAATCTTTTTCCATTTAATTTTATTGGCTTGTTTAATCAATTCACATTAATGCTATAAGAGTAAGATTTATATTTTCCTGTCTCTAGAATTAAGTTTTTTCAAGGTATGATTCTTTCCCCCCATTTCTGATGTAAATACAGTATGTTCCTTCAGTTACCTTAATTTGTTGGGGGTTTTTTTAGGGCAATGTGGGTTAAGTGACTTACCCAGGGTCACACAGCTAGTAAGTGTCAAGTGTCTGAGGCCAGATTTGAACTCAGGTACTCCTGAATCCAGGGCTGGTACTTTATCCACTGCGCCACCTAGCTGCCCCCACCTTAATTTGTTTTAAAGGCAGAGGAAGGAGATTTGGAGAATATTCATGCGTAGGTGGGATCAGCAATGTGAAATGTTGCAGGAAGGTCAAAGCGGAAAGGCACTAAGACAAAACAGTCTTAAAAGAGTAGTGGGGGTGAAAGCTGAACTGCAGGTGTGTGAGTAGATCCAACAAATATAAATCCCGTTTTTTAATAGGTTGGCAATGAAGGGGAGGAGACATCTTTCTTTTCCCTTATTCCAGTGGAAAACAGTTCTAGATAACACTAAAATTAAAGCTATTGTTTCTTTTGCTTCCTGGTGGTGAGTGAAACATAACTGCTATGAGCAGCCAGGAGGCAGATGAAAAAGCTACCCTTCTCCCACCCAGTCAACATATACCCAGGTAACTAAGAGGTTCAGAGCTCCAAACAACTAGTGGAGTTCACTGGAATCACTTGAGATGTGACTGCACAGTGACCATAAAGCTGCAAAGACCAAGCAGCTGAGCCCCTGGTTCCAGGGGAGCAGCAAAGGTCTCATCTATTACGAACCCCAATAGTGACTCCCCAAAAAGAGAAAAGGACTTCTCTTGTCACACCTTGTAAAGTACCTTCTGCCTCATGGGCATACTTTGCACATGGAAGCCCCACCTTTTTTTTTTATTAAAAGCAGGTAACCGCAACATATATGACTCTTAATTCTACATTCCCAAACATATTTGTACTTGGGGACCTTTACATGAGACCTAGCTAAACTTAGGTGAGAACTCCAGCCCCTCAGAGTTATTACCCAATAACATAACTATGATGAGTTGTTGTCAGTTTTCCCTCTGGTAATCCAACTGGTGTGCCCAGAGTGTGTGCTACAAGGCAAGGTTTACACAACATGGTATTTTTTATAATTTACCTTGACTGGAGAGGTCTGGAGAGCATGATATAGTTTGTGCAGGCCTTTTGGTAACTTCTGTTTTCTTTTTTGGAAGAGCAGCCATTCCTGAAAGGGAAATGAATGTGACACTCTTGACTTAGGTCTACAACATGAAGATGTTCTCAAATACAAGTTGGAAGGGACTTTTGGACTTACTATCCTCCTTTTTAGCAAAATAGTCCTTTTTAAGATAGCTAGCAGCAGCATTTCTACAAGGCCAGAAATTCTTAGAAATCAGGAAAGAAGGGCAAACGATACTGTAACTGGAGAATTCTTGGGAAAGGATCGAATTTAAGAGATCCATACATATCTGTGATAACTCTCTAGAGTTTGTTGTAAGAGGAACTGCCCCTTTCTTTGAAATATCACCATATTTATTGTTAACGATAACAGTAAAATGGAACAATGGTAATTAATAATGCTTATATATGGCTAAAGATATTTAAATCTTACTATTTTGTTGAGATGAATGTTGATGTTGGCTTAAAGGAGTTCTTCCATGAATATAAGTAGGTTTGGAAGCAAATCTAACTTTTGAATTTCGACTTGGTGACACAGTTCTAATGTTACGGTTCTCTCTAAAAAGAGAAAAAAATATTAATATATCATTCACAATCACATTGGTAATATCACAAATCACATTAGTAATAAACATGAGTTATACATTTTTAATTCTCACAAATACAGAACAATTCCATATCCACACAAGTAGGGTTTTTTTTTGGGGGGGGGTGGAGCAATCAAGGTTAAGTGACTTGCCCAGGGTCACACAGCTACTAAGTGTCAATTGTGTGAGGCCACACTTGAACTCAGGTCCTCCTGAATCCAGGGCCAGTGCTCTATCCACTGTACCACCTAGCTGCCCCCACACAAGTAGTTTTACCAAAATTTACCAGCTTGAGATTTTCTTTACTTATCTGTCAAGTGTCTTCGCAGTTCTCTAATTAATCCATTCCTCCAATGTCTTATGATCTTCAATAAATCATTCTTTTTATCTCACACAAATAACTCTTTTTAATGGAGCTGTAGAAAGGGTAACTCTTCTTTATATACTTGACAATATTTTTAAATAATCTCTGGGTTTTGTTCTGTTCTGGTTTTGCCACATTAGGAAAAGACATTGATTATACCTGCAAGGTTCTGAGATAGTGAAGGGTCTCAAGATCATGCTATGTTAAGGACAGGCTCGAGAAACTCAGGATGGTTGCCCTCTAAAAGCATTTAAAGGTCTGTCACACAGCATGGGGGGAAGATTTGTTCTACTGGGCTCCAGCAAACAGAACAAGAAGCAGTGGAGTGGAGATTTCAAAAAAGAAAACTTAGCTCAGTGCTTGGAAAAGCCTCCCTAACAATGAGAGCTATCTTCACCTAGCGCACAGGATGTGTGGGAACAGCATAGGCTCCTCCTCACTGGAGGAGGCCTAAAAGAAAAGGCTGAATGACATGTTGCTGTGGGGAGTCTTGCTCATGTACTAGTGGCCTGCACCCCTTCTAACACCCCTTCTGTGACTAGACTTTTTATCTAGGCATATGATATCAATGGTACAGGGAACTCTCAATGAGGAAACTCCTTTCACTAATGCAGGGCAGGAACTGTTCTGCAACCTATAGTCATGAGAGGTGCTCAGGGTCACAATGCCAGTGTGTCTTAGAAGTGGGACATGAACACAGATTTTCCTGACTTACAAGACTTGCTGTGTATTCCACACATGCCCAAATATTTTAACTTGTTTTTCAAAAAACCTTCACAAGAACAGATATAGACTTACAAAGAACCTCAGAGACCATCTATCTCAACCCTTTCCTTTTGCAGCTGAGGAAACTAGGGCCCAGAGAACTGATGTGACTGGTCCAAAGACACACAGAAAGTAAGGAGGGAAGCTAGGGTTTAACTTCAGATCCATGTGATTCCACATCTAGCCTTATTTATACATTGTAGTCCCCTCCATTTAGAACTTCCTTTTTAGCTTTTTTAAATATACTTTTCTTTTAATGATTTCTTCCCAGTTCCTTGTGCTAGTTGATTCTTTAAACATCCCGATAGTATACTTCATTTGTTAGGTAACAGCATGATGCTGCTAACTCATTTTCAGTTTGCAATCCATTAAGACACCTGGATCATCATAGATAGGTAGACTGACAGAGAGATAGATTTATTGTTTATCTTGTAACCATGTAATCTGTTTTTGTTTTTGTTTTTTTTTAGTGAGGCAATTGGGGTTAAGTGACTTGCCCAGGGTCACACAGCTAGTAAGTGTTAAGTGTCTGAGGTCAGATTTGAACTCAGGTACTCCTGACTCCAGGGCTGGTGCTCTATCCACTGCGCCATCTAGCTGCCCCGCCATCTAGCTGCCCCAATCTGTTTTCTTAAAGGGATCCTAAATGACATCTATTCCTGTTTACTGGACCCAGGCCCAATATAGAATACCACTCTGAAAGAAAAAAAAATGGCTTGTAATCAATATTATTGGTTATATATATATATATATATATATATATATATTTATATATATCAGATTCTCCAATATCTAACAAGAAGATGTTGTCTCAACTCTTCGTGACTCCATTTGGGGTTTTCTTGGCAAAGATACTGGAGTGGTTGCCATTTCCTTCTCCAGCTCATTTTACAAATGAGGAAATTGAGGCAAAGAGGGTTAAGTGACTTGCCTAGGGTCATATAGCTAGGAAGTGTCTGAGACCAAATTTGAACTTAGAAAGCAAGAGTCTTCCTAACTCCAGGCCCAGCCCTCCATCTACTGTGCCACTGAGCTGCCCTAACTTGAAGTGCATTATTCAAATATATTAGCTGTTTTTGTTACAAAATTAAGACTTTTCCCCCTTTCTATGGTGCTATTGCAACTAATAGGGAGCAATTATAAATTCACAAAGCCTTTGTAACCATGGTATAGTTACACTTCCTCAATTCACTGTAATTGTTTAACGACAGACACAAAGACCGAGCCTCACATTAATGATATGAAAGACAAAATGTTGGATTTCTGCCTTTGAAAACTGAAAAGTGACCTTTGCTCGATGACCTATGTCAGAACTTCTCTTACCCTCTTGGAGGAAGATGATGCTGCCTCCTAGAAACACAAGTAGACTTAGCTGGGCTACATGGTGGCTTTGTCTTCTTGGCCCTTCTTGGCACCTGTGCTGACTCGAGCAGCAGCTCGTTCATTAGGTCATATGCTTGTGCAACTCGGCGATGATAGTGTTCAGATAGTTGCAGTCTTTGGAAAAGGAATGAAAAATACAAACATGTTAACATACTATTTGTGAGTGTTATTTTGAAATTACAGAAGTTTGCAATGGATCTTGGACAGTTAGTTTTCACCTCTAAGAACCGTGATATTAAAAGGCAGCGCATGTCTGCACGGGTATATTCCTATTATAATGTGAACATGTTTTATAGTTTACAGAGCCCTTTACATATACGATTTCATTTGATCCCCACAAGAGTCTTAGGAAGTAAGGAGTGTAAACTTTTTTTTTGTTTTTGTTTTTTGTTTTTTTTTTTTATTGAGGCAATTGGGGTTAAGTGACTTGCCTAGGGTCACACAGCTAGTAAGTATTAAGTGTCTGAGGCCGGATTTGAACTCAGGTACTCCTGACTCCAGGGCCGGTGCTCTATCCACTACACCATCTAGCTGCCCCACAGTGTAAACTTTTAAGAAGCTGAGGATGCTGAAGTTCATAGAAGTTGTGAATTACCCAATGACACAGAGCTAGAAAGTGGAAGAACTGCAAGTCATCGTCCTATCATGACTTTCTGACTGCAAATTCACTGCCTTTTCCCTTATACTGCAAAGCCTCATAGATGTAAGATTTATATGAAGAGAGGAGAAGCCACAAGGATAAAGGAGATAACAGACTGCAAGCTAAATCCTAATAAAGCCTGCTGTGTTTAATGTTTTAAGTAGGGTTCTTTCCCCTTGAATCTGTATTTACTAAGAAAGAGGTATAGAAAATAGGTCTTTTGATGTAAGATGTAATAAACTTCATTGTCATGGCAGATAATTTTTTCTGAATGTAGCCAGGAAGTCTGTCAATGAAACTTATGTAAGATTTAGACAAGTACAGTTTGCCCAACTTACCTGTCTTTTTCATTCTTCATCCTCTGACACTGCCTAATTTCCTTTGAAGTCATACACAACTGCACAAGAAACAGCAAGTTAGCTCAATCAAACAATTACATTATCATGTTCCATAGCTTGCATGTATTTGAATGGCAAATTGTATAGAATTTGCTTGACAAAAACATATAACACGCAGCAGGCTTTAGCTAGTTCAAGGCACTGTCTTTTATAAATATGTCCCTGTAGGCTTGTGGAAAGGAAAGAAGAATCCTGGTTAGAGATTCGATCTCAACAGCCTTGAGGGAAGATGTTTGCACAGAGAAACACTTCAGTTTCATCACCTGACAAAGAGTCTTTCGGTCCGGGTGGGAAACTCACTCAATGGATACAGCTTCATCACCTCTCTATAACTTAGTCTTTTCATTTTATTTTATTCTGAACTTTAAAAAGTGAATTTCAAAAGACCCCGAACACAAAAAGCATGCATATGAAGTCGTGACTCTTTTATCCCACTTGCTTTTTTCTAAGCACCACCTGTGTCACTTAGTCTGGCTAAGTTTCCAAAGGCGCACTACCAGGATCAGGGCCTGAACCTGGGTCATCCAGGCTTGAAGGCTGTCTCAGCTCTCTTGCACTACAGTGACTCTTCACTATGATCTTACGTCTTCTGAAAGTTATCTGAATTGAGTTTGGGATAAAATATCTCTTAGATAAACGACTGTACTCCCTTCCCTGCACAGAACTAGAAAATAGTATTCAAGGGTTAAGTAAACAACCTAAGAATGATGTAAAAAGTCTGTGCAAAAACTATTTTATAAATGATGGTCCCACATTCTTGAAAAGCTGTACTTTATGTGGAAATGGGTAGCCTTTCAGATGTTAGGACACCTCCATTCTTTATTATTTTTTGTGAGTATTCTTACTAAGAGAGCAACTGATGGAGGTATAAGTGAATATAGGTCTGCTATTTTCAATCTAAATGGTAATTGTGTTTCCTTAAGGTATACTATAGCAAGATGGCTGATTCATAAGCCACGGAATGAAGATTGTGGGCAAATAAGATAAAGTGGCAAATACCACATGTGTAAATATTATGATTCCAAAACACTAAGTTCATTTCTATGTTTTACATATGCATTCATGACCATTTTATAGGCAGAAAACCTGAGGCATAAAGCAATTAATTTTCTCATAGATGAGCAAAATGTTAAAGTGATTTTTCTGATAGAAATTCTAATATAACCTTTATAATTACAGTAAAATCTAATTTATTTGGTTATAATTTAACTGGCAACCTGACCTATTTGAAACACAACTGAAAGCCAGGAATGAAGAGGGGAAAAATAGTCTTTCAGCAGGCAAAATAGGTGTAAGTGAATATGCTCCATGCCCAAAGCTCCTGTACTTAAATCCTAAAATAATCCTTTTTGGCCCATTTCCTCTTGCTTCACCAATTCTAACAAGCTTGATTATTTGATTTCCCAGAGCAAATTAATATCAACACAATGAGTGTTAAGAACATCTACCTTTGTTACAGGCAGGCAGAAAGAAAAGTGACTGAAATACTGTAAAAAGTCAAAGCAGTACAGCTACTGTGGTGGGAAATAGCTTTTCATTTGTCAATAACCCTTGAGAGCATCAATGACTCTCAGCGAAATACATAATAACTTCTGTTGCTGTCATTCAGTCTTGTCTAACTCTCTTCGTGATCCCATGGACCACACTGTCCATGGAGTTTCCTTTGCAAAGATGCTGGAGTGGTTTGCCATTTCCTTCTCCAGTGGATTAAGGCAAAAAAAAAAAAAAAAAAAAAGATAAGTGACTTGCCCAGGGTCAAAAAAAAATGTTAAAAGGCACTTCTCAACAGTATAACTTTCTTTTCTTTAGTGCTAGTTCCCAGTAGGTTCCTTAAAGATAGTAGTCAGTCACTCATTAGATTTTTGATGAGTGATTTAAAAACATATCCATGAGAGACTGCTCTTATGGTACACAGTTGGGCCACAAAAATCTATATTTTCTTTAAGCTAAATGGAAGATTTAAGATGGAAAAGTTGAATAAATAGGACTGCTTTTAATGCACAAGATAAACGATCAACTGAATAAATTAATATGCCTAGGAAGAGTGAAGAAAAAAATGCTACCTTTCCATTTGGCTAACGCTCAAACTATCATGTACCTGTATGAAGAGAATTTCAGATCAGTTTGCTTACATCTACATTAAGATGGAAACTAAAGTTTATCTGAGTTGGGAAAGAAAAAATAGCCATCAACCACCTTTCATGCATACCCAGTATATACTGACTCCCTTGGCATAGTGATACAAAAGAAGTAATCACTTTATGGTTTTCAGCAAAGACTTCAAATAAAAAGAAATGACTGGAGAAAGGGATTCACACTTCTAAGTGCAATGCATGTAAATCTCCTTAGGGAAAAACTTGTCTGGGTGTATTCGTATTAGCATATGCTGAATGTAGCCAGGATCACCCCATATATATATCACCCCATTATAGTGGATCTTCACTAGAATTAAGTGAATAGAACAAAAGAAGTAAGTTGGAATGGAAAATTAGACGGGTCATGAAGGGAGTACTTACGATGTTAAAGCCTCATGACGCTTTGTATGGAAGGACTTACCGGATGTCTTTGAGCCTGAAAAGGTTCGTATTCTTGCTCTCTCTTCTCAGCCAGCTGTGCCAGGTACTCTGCCATCCTTTCCTTTCTTTTTTTTTTCATCCAGGCTCTAATCTCTCTTTTCTCCTTCTCCATTCTTTGTGACTTTATTCTCTTTGGGGTGCCATGAATCCTGATAGATTGAACAGTCAATGTATCTTTACCTTCGAAACCCAATTCTTCAGTTGAGAGTAGTCAAAACTAATTACTGTTTACTTAGTGAGATGATAAATACTGCCAAAAATATTCCCATCTTTCAAAAAAAAAAACCCAACTTTTAGAGTGATTCTTCTATTTATGTGTGACAGAAAGTAACAATGTTTTTGTATTTGTTTTTTTGCAGGGCAATGAGGGTTAAGTGACTTGCCCAGGGTCACACAGCTAGTGTCAAGTGTTTGAGTCTGGATTTGAACTCAGGTCCTCCTGAATCCAGGGCTGCTGCTTTATTCACTGTGCCACCTAGCTGCTCCCTTAAGGATTTTTTTTTTTTTAAGTAACAATGTTTTACAAAAGGATTTATGCTCCTTGGTAGCTTGGTCTAAAAATATTTAATAAATCAAAGCAATGATCTGTCATTTAAATAGATCATTTCATTCAACAAACCCCCTTGTTATTTCTTCTTTATCCTAAAGAGAAGTGTTTAGAACTCATTTGATTAAGCCTTTCATAAAAAAAAATTAAGTTGCATGTCCTATTATACATGCAGGGATCATACCTCTCTTTTAACAAAAAAGTGTTTTCAAAATGAGCCCAATAAAAATGTCTTGCATTCATTGGGGTAAGGGGTGAAATTTGATTAAGAATAAAAACAAAAGGGACAGCTAGATGGCACAGTAGATAAAGCACTGGCCCTGGATTCAGGAGGTCTCAGACTGACACTTACTAGCTGTGTGACCCTGGGCAAGTCACTTAACCCTCAATGCCTCGCAAATAAAATAAAATCAAAACAAAAACAAAAAACTTTGGCAGTAACTTTAGTGGCTCTTTCTATGAAATGTCCCTACAAGTAAAACGTTCTGCAGGAAAATACTAGTACTGTATTCCAATCTTTTGCTTCTGAAAAACAACAACAGGAAAAAAAAAACACTTGCCCAGAAAAATTAGCAAAGATAGGAACTATCTTGACTTAACTTTCTAACTAAAAGTTATCTAACGTTTATGTCAGGTTTAATATTTCAGGTACTTTAATGTATTCATATGAATCTTAAATATTCATGAATTAAAATAAGGCCTTAAGAAGCATTCAGCATTGTCCATTTTGAACATTTATAATAAATGTTCATCTGTAATAAAGTTCAACCTAAAATTATATTATGTGAATCATTTGATCATTACCTGGAGATTTGCTTAGCTTGATGTTCTGTTAAACCAAGTTCTTCACTAGATACTCCACTTTCAGTGATAAGATCACCAATTATATCAGCAATATCAGTCAGTCCAGTAATCTGAAGATCGGCTGAAACACTTCATTTACAAATACAGTTGGAACCAAGTCAATGATGATTGAAATGAAAATAATATTAAACACAAAAGCAATCTAAAAAAAAAAAGCATCTGAATTGCCCAACCAACAATAAGGTGAATAGCCCACAAATAATGGGTGAGACTGTTCCTCTTCAGAGACCTTAAAGATCTTCAAGTCTAACCTCCTTAGTTTCCAGAAAAGGAAATTGGGATCAGAGAGCAAAGTGACAGACCAAAAGTCAGGTTACAGCAAGTCAGAAACAGGGCCAGGATGCAGAACTAAGATCTCCTGATTTCTGTTCTTTCTACTCTATCATGCTGTCTACAGACGATAGTAAAAACATTTAATGATCAGTAGTGTTTCCTAAGAAACACTAAGCCTTAAGAAAATGGCTGTTTCTGAATCTTTTTCACTTGGTCACTGGATTAAGTGATAACCAGACAGTGACTTCCATAAAAATCATCCAATGTGCCCAAATTCAAAGAACAGCAACTACTACTTGCTAGAAGGAATCTTTTCTTCCATTGCTTCTTTTTTTGTTTTGTTTTGTTTTGTTTTGGTGAGGCAATTGGGGTTAAGTGACTTGCCCAGGGTCACACAGCTAGTAAGTGTTAAGTGTCTGAGGTCAAATTTGAACTCAGGTCCTCCTGACTCCAGGGCCGGTGCTCTGTCCACTGTACCACCTAGCTGCCCCTATCCAGTGCTTCTTAATACCATTTTATAAATGAAAAAAATTACCCAACCAATTAAAAACTTTTTCAACCAGGGGCATGAGACTATTACACAAATAAAATCACAGCAAGTAAGGAAATAAGGAAATGGAAATTCATCTGTTTAGATTAAACAATTCTATTGTTTAATAGAACTAACTTCCAGAATATTTTATATTATAGTTGTACCAGTGGTTCATAATGCTAACTCTACAAGATGAGCAGAACCAGAAGAACATTATACACAGTATCATCAACATTGTGTGTTGATCAGCTGTGATGGACTGGATTCTTCTCACCAATGCAATGGTACAAGAGAGTTCCAGGGGACTCATGATGGAAAAGGCTCTCCAAATCCAGAAGAAAAAAAAAAAGAACTATGGAATATGGATGCTGATTGAGCCATACTATTTCTTTTGTTTTTGGTGCTGTTGTTTTTCCTTATTGCTCTGATTCTTTTCTTATAGCATGACTGATGCAGAAATATGTTTAATGTTGTTATGTATGTGTATATATGTGTGTTTGTGTATATATATATACATATGTGTGTATATGTGTGTGTGTGTGTGTGTGTGTGTGTGTGTGTGTGTGTGTGTATAAATAACCTATATCAGATTGCCTGCTGTCTGGGGGAGGGGAGCGAGGGAGAAAAATTTGAAATGGGAAATCTTATGTAAACAAATGCTGAAAGCTATCTCTAAATGTAACTGGAAAATAATAAAATACTTTTATTTAAAAACAAAAAAAATAACGCTAACTCTAAACACTTTAATATATGAATATTCTCTGCATCATTAACTCAGAGATTGACCTTTTTGTCACAGAGCACTTCTTCAGATGTTTTAAATAATCGAAGAAAATGATAAATTCAGAGAGAGGTCAGTGAAAATAAAGATATAAATTTTTTTCCTACCCAAGTCCAGAGACCTCCCAAAATCTATCCATGGACCTTACATTAAATGAAAAAATTCATAAAAATTAAAAAAAATATAATGGAAGGAAACTTTATAGAGATTCAGTGATCTTTAGAGATCACTTATAAACTATAATTTTACAAAAGAGGAACTGAGGATAGAGAGATTAAGTGACTTGTTCACAGTCACAGAGTAAATAGCAAAGCCTGGAGTAGAGTGCACACATGCCTTAACTAGGGTCTAATATATCAACTCTCAATTATCCATAATTCTCTTGATAGCCATCCCACCCCCACCCTGGTCAATTCTCAATAAAGGGAAATTTACCATATTACTTTCAATCAGATTAAAAGATATGTAAAACCACAGTTTACAGTCACACAAATGACAAAATTTGGGGGATATAACTCAATTTTAAGTAAAATAATGATTATAAATTAAATCATGATATATTTACCTTCCAAGAGAATCTTCACTACTAGCTCTGCCTAAAAAAGAAAAATCTGTTGTTATTAATAAGAATTTTTAGTAAAGTTAGATTTAGAAATCTTGTCATTTATAATAAAAATATTCAAATCAATACTATTAATGTAAAAGGATATACTTATGAGTAAGTTTCTACATACTCTCAAACAATGATGCAAGCTGGTAAATAAGATACTTTATTTTTATCACTTTTGTTGTTGTTATTTGCCCTTTATTCTTGAAGAGGACCATGACAGATTACTTTTACTCTTTCAAGCAAGGACTGTCCATATGCATTTGTGGAAACCCATAGACTAATGAGAATACAGAATTAGTATAGTACCACCCAGTACTCTGGAGGCATGAAAATTAATGACACTCCAAAACTCTCTAATTTAAACTCAGAAAACAGATTCCCTAGAATAACCTGGCCCAAAGAGTAATAATGTCCTTAAAATATAACTAAATTAAAATTTAAATAAATCTTATTTTCAAACAGACTAACAATTAAATATTTAGGTCCTGACACATCTGTAGGTACTCCATCACTCACCATGACCCTATACTAACTAAATACCTCAACACAGAGCACAAGTTAGCAAGAACATGTCAGCACTTGTCTACTTATAAGAGTTAAAAGGAAATAGGCCCTCGTGAATTACATTTGAGGTATGGGCAAATAACTGTTGAGATTGCCAGGTCTACTACAATGAAATCCCAGTTGGGAATTAGTCATAAGCAAACGGCTTTCAGCACAATAATGGTAAGTGTGGGTAGGGATATTCATGTAAAGAGAAGACAAAGAGAAGTGAGGAAAGGACAAAGTTCCTATCTTTTTGATTAGGAGTTAATACAAGTAATTGATCTTGTAACTGACTGATCACTAAGACTGGTCTAATAAAGCATAATGGACAGTTAGGAAAGCTAAGTTCTAATTCTTCAACACTGACACTGATTTCTATAATTTGTCCATCATTAGTTGAAACAAACTAAAAATGGGGAGAAAGAAACAATGTGGTACAGAGTAGCCTCACAATTATATGGTACTGAGAAATTAAATGATTTGCCAAAGATTCACATAGCCAATATGTGTCTCAATACTTTGGCAACTGTCCTAGCTCATCAATTTCTGAAAAGTTATTGAACTGCATTGTGCTTCATTGCCAATTCAATATATTGATGAAATCATTCATTCAAACACTGCCCTCCCCTCACCAAATGGAGATGTTATAAAGTAAAATGAATTAGTTTATATAAAAGTACTTTGAAATCTTTGGGACTATTTTGTTCTTAAACTCAACCTGCCTCATTAATTTCTCTCCTAAATTATAGATGTATTTTACATACATCTAATATTATATTGTATTTTTATACATCACTTCCCTTCCCATCCTCCATGGTCCAACCAAACTGGTCTTTCTCTGTTTCTCACACATAGCACTTTACTCTTTGGCTACTCACCCATGTGTTTCTGCACTGGCCAACCCAAAACCTGGAACAATCCCTCCCTTACCTCCACATCATATAAGGCCTCACTTCCTTCAAGATGAGACCCCAGAACAACTATAACATAAAGTCTTTCCTGACCTTCCAAACTTCAATTCCTACCCCCTACAACTTGCCTTGTATTTACTGTGTATATACTTACATGTGTTTGTGTGTATATGTGCATATATAATAGTTCATAAAGCACTTTACTAATATGATGTTATATCCTCACAACACTCCTGGCAGGTAGGTATAATATTATTATTCTTTTATAGATGAGAAAATTGACATGTAAGTGTCTGAGGCCATATTTGAACTCAGGTTTTCCTGACTTCAGGACCAGTGCTCCATCCATAATTGTATGGATTGTTACATTTCCTTCAATACCATGTAAACTCATTTAAGACCTAAGATTGTTTCCTTTTTTTATCTTTCTATCCCTAATGCCTAGCACAGTGCCTGGCCCTTACAGATTATTTATATAAAATAAGTAGTTGTTTAATAAATGTTTGCTGACTGATTAGTTGGTTAATATGAAACTATCATAACCACATTTTCTTTCTTACGGGCACAGGATGCAAAAATCCTCTAACCTCACTTTATATTTGAGTGTGACCCCAGAGTCCAGGTATCCTATAACTATTCTGTGAAATGACTTTTGTAATTAATAATTTGGAGAAATCTCCTGATTTCTCCAGAGAAAAATTCTGACTTCCTCCCATTACAAAGTCCTTGATAAAATAATCAACTCTCCTTGGCCCTGGTCACAGCTATAAACTTTTAGGAATCTTGATAAGATAAGAATGATCCTTCTAAATTCTTGTCAGGACAATAAAAATTTGGTCTGGGGTGAAGATTAATAATTAGCCTTAGGTTTGGGGGTGGTCTATCAGCCCTTCATTTTAATACAGCCTACCTCCAAATTAAGATGACCAACTAGAAGTGATTAGGCATCTCTCAGAACACCTCCTTTCTAAAGGACATATATTCTGTGACCCCCCCCCCCACCATTAGGGGTCTTTGGTCTGAAAGAGATGGTCATAGACCTCATTTTACTGATAAACTGCCAGCCTTATTAATATAATGATTAAATTACCCAGAAACCATGTCTCATATTTTTAATCATCACACTATTCAAGACAAATTAACTGAATTGGACTGAAAAGGAATACTTTACTTAAATATAAGTTCATAATAATTGTAGCAATAATAATTATTTTACCTTTTACTTACAGGACAAAGAGATACTGGTAAAACAAATTAGAAATTATGGAAGCAATACATTCTGTCAGTAGTATAGAGTCCCTGCTGGCCTGCTAATATTGGATAGCCAACAACAGAGTTCCAAGAATTTGGTCCCTAGCCTTTTTTTTTTTTTGGGGGGTGAGGCAATTGGGGTTAAGTGACTTGCCCAGGGTCACACAGCTACTAAGTGTTAAGTGTCTGAGGTGGGATTTGAACTCAGGTCCTTCTGAATCCAGGGCCAGTGCTCTATCCACTTCGCCACCTAGCTGACCCCCTAGCTTTTTTCTAGAGATTTTACTTTTTCATAAAGGAAAGCAGGTTAGTCACTAATTGTATAAAATGAAGTATATCCATAACAAAAAACATGCATTTCTTTAGCACTTTCCAGTTTCCAAAGAGCTTTCCTCACAAATGTATTTTGAGGTAGGTGGTACAAGTATTATTTCCATTTCACTGATGAGAAAACTGAGGCTGAATTTGGCTGAGCTCCAACCAAATCTGAGATCTTTTAACTGCAAACTGAAAGCTCTTTCTACTATGTCATACTGTCTATCCTGATAAGGGATTGACATTACAGTATGCTAGAGGCAAGTAATTCTCAGTGCTCTCTCACCTTTAATTAAAAAGCAGACACTGTTAAGCTGAAATTCTAAGTAATGACAGGTAAAATTCCACTACTGCTAATACATACCAATAGACTCTGATAAAGAAATTCTTTTCAAGATGAACAATCAATAGGAATAGTATAATTTCTGGCCTCACTTTTCTCCACAAAGTCATCTAGAAAAAGGTAAATGACTTCACAAAGCCATCATAAACATGGTACTAATAATACCTTTGATTACATTATTTTTCTAAATAGTCAATAATCAGTTAATAATAATAATCAGTTCCTAAGATAGAAAGCAAAAAGAGGTTAAGTAAAGGATAGTACCAGTAGAAGTAATCTGCTCACTGGAAACATTCAAAGATGAAACGATAGAAGAAAAGGAACAAGAGTTCCAAACAGCATGCTTTCTTTCAGGAAATTCAAGTAATGGCATTTCCTCCTCTTCTTCAATTTGATGACTAAAAGAGTATGCTGATCCATTGTAGAGCAGAGACCGGAGTGGTGGCAAAAAAAAAAAAAAAAAAGCAAGAAAAGAGTATTTTGTAAGTTAATTAGTATCACCCTACTTATCAAGACAACATATATAGTAACTTCCATGGACTCTAACAATTATCTAAATATAGAATTCTAAAATAATAATTCTCCCTTAAAGCAGGATTATCAAAGAATATTTTAGAAAGTCAGTGTTACTTTCATTCTCTCAATAAAAATAAATAAATAAATTATTTTATCACTACCCAGATATTTAAATAGCCACTCAGTCAAAAGTCTGGCTTTTCCATTGACTCTCCAAACTTCATTATGTGTTTGCTACTCCTCAAGATTACCTCTAGATAAATAGCAACTGCCAAACAAAGTTGTGGTCACACCAGGGAATTAATCTCATTAGGACATTCCAATTTAGAGAGAGGTATTTCAGAAGAGCTACATCCTTACTCCACAAAGAAAAAAAGCTCTTCTTTGCACTGCCTTCTATCTTCTGTAGGAGTTTAAATAACAATACCAGAGGAACTGGCATTCTTAGTTTAAGAGGTAGGTAGCTGTTTAGTGGCAGGATCCTGTTACATGTGTTAAAAGGCTAGAAAATGTAAAATGGATATCCTAAAGCTATAATATAAAAGCTATTCCAAGCTCATTTCCTTATCCTTATCCTCCCAGCGCCCTAAAATCTTCTAATTGCCTGTCATTCCACACAGCATGTTTGTCTCTGTAGTATTAAATGAACACCAATATAGTGGGCCACTTTTTCTGAATACAAACCTTCTTCAGGACTTCTAAAAGTTTGTGATGATGTTGTCTCTTTATCCATTTCTAGGGGATATGACAATTCCAAGGGGTCTTCTGTCTCCACCAGCTGAAAACAAACATCTAATAGCAAAACAATTCTACATTTCATATTTATTCAGGTTTCTTTCACTGCGACATTTTCTTAAAATATCTATTATGGCTGAATAACAATCATGACACTATATATTATTTAAGAAATATGCTTAAAAAGAAAAGACATGGCTTTTGAAAAGAAACAATTAGGTTTAACCCTAAAAATTGACAAATGATAGAGATTCAGCAAATAGTATTTAATTTTAAAGTGTTGCTTAATGCACTTAAATTGAATAAAAACAGAGAATCCTACAATGCTGGAGCTTGAAGGGGACTTAGAAATAAACAACAACAAACAACAATGATAAGTTAAAGATACACTGGAAAAAATTTCAAATAAAATGTTGACCCTACAACAAAGGAACCTTTAAAATTCCTTAAGAAGAAAAAGTATACAAAACCAGGCACACAAAACAACATTTAGACATAACTAGGTTCTGGCTTTGCAATTCATATTAATTGTTCCCCCAATAAGTGGGTTTATTGCCATCTCTGAAGGTCCTGTGGCAGATAGCTAAGGGAGGTCTTCAGGGGTGGGGGCTCTTTTCCTCTCCGCTTGGCAGATGGCCTTTAGGGGTGGGGGCTCTTCCTCTCTGCATGGCAGATAACTGAGTGGGGCCTAAGGGGTAGGGGCTCACTTCTCCAGGGGTGCATAGTTTAGAAGCTTCTCAATCAGGTCCATGTGTGCCAGCAGCATCCAGTGGCAGCAGGAGACCTTCAGGCCCAGTGCGTCCAGGGCGTCTCCCTTGGTGTACTCTGCCTGCGGCAGCCCCAGGCAGGCCTCCCACTTGTTGCCCACAATCTTGCCATACGTGAAGTAGCACACTGGGATGATCATGGCTAAGGCGAAGAGGCAGACAGTGGCAGGGTGGGGCAATGGGGGTTAAGTGACTTGCCCAGGGTCACACAGCTAGTGTCAAGTGTCTGAGGTCAGATTTGAACTCAGGTCCTCCTGAATCCAGGGCCAGTGCTTTATCCACTGTACCACCTGCCCTCCATTCATATTAAATTTTAAGGAGAAACAACTTTTTCCTAGAAACCTAAGCTATCTAAAACACCAAACTACTTTGATAAGAAAAAAATGATACTTAAGGCACAGGCAGGGGGTGGGGGAACAACATACCAGCTTTGTGTTGCTAAAATCCTGCTCGACATTAGATGCGATGTTCTGCAGGACCAGTAGTTTTTCATCTATTTCCAGGAGTTTAGTAGTAATGTGCCCTATATCAAGTTTTTTTTCTGATGGTACTATATAAGGTGAAGCATTGAAATCCTGGCACCGTTTCCAGGTTAAATAATCTTCGACACCACCTGATTTTACAGTAGATTCTTGGACTTCAGGTTGTACCTTTGGCAGATCTTTAATATTAAAAAAAAGAATAAAATTTAGAATCAGACTTAAGAAAATTATGAATACTGATTGTCCTAGAATAATAAATACAAAACAGGGTAACATTGAATTCCAACTCAGTTTCTCTCTCAAACACACCAAAATTGTATTTCTATTTTTTGACTTCAAAGATCTGATCCTCTTTTTGTTGTATAAACAGAAGGCTACATTGTGACTACTATGTTGTCCAAAATACAAGGCAATCTGAATATATGGAGAAATAAGAGTCCACTAACTATAGCAGAAATTACCGTTTTATTTCAGATTTTCTTTATAAAATGATTACATTTCAATTTCTAGCTTTGCCTTTCAGAAGCTATGAATAAGAATAGTTAGTTCTTTAAAGGAAAAGCAAACTAACAATGCCTTGAGAAAATGTTAAAAATCACAAATAAGCAGAGAACGGAAAATTAAAACAATTTTGAGACTCCAAAATATAGCCACACAGTAAAAGATGATAATGGGTATAAAAGGCAATAGGAGTGGGGATGTGGAGAAATGGGCATGCTGATTCACTGCTGACAGAGTTGTAAACTGGTCTGATCATTTCAGAAAGCAATATAAAATGGGCATGTGTTTAACTCAACAATCCTACTCTTAAGTTTGTTTACTTAGGCTTTTGTTAGGAATAATAGACCCATCTATGCAAAGTTCACAATAGTATTATTTAAAATAGGAAAATAAACCTGAAAATAAACCTTTGCTAAATTGGCTGAATTGTAGTTTAAGAAGATAATGAAACAAACTGGCCAAAACAAAGAAAAAGAAATATGGCAAGAGTCAGATGAAGTGAAGCAGAGTGATCAAAGCAAAACCAAAAGGACATATATCAACTACAACCTGGTAAAGGAAGACAACATAAAACAGGAGCTAAACTTATGATTAATAAAACATGTTTTATCTTGTTAAAGTTAATTCACATGGTCTTTGTTTCTTTTCCAGGTAAATTACAGAAGGCAGTTATTAATACAATCATTTCCAACCCCTTCTTTGGGTTGATGGTGGCTGGGTTCCCCTCTTTTGCCCCTCTATGATTTAGAAAAGCTTCAGTGTGAAAACAAAGAAACAAGATCTGAAAAAAGAGAGAAAAATTCTAACCTATGGCAGCAAGTTCATGAGGTAGAAGAATGCCACAGAAGGACAAGAAGAACCACTAAAAACTTGGAACTGGAGCTAAGAAACAAAAATAAACTCCTCCCAAATACACAAGAGGGGATAGATTCTGGTCCTGGCACAAAGTTCCAATTCAGGAACTAAATGTGAAGATTAGAGGAAATTAAAGAAAACAACTGAGCAGTATAAAAAACTACTGCAAATCGAAAATGAGTAACCTTCTAACAACCGTAAGAGAGACATGTAATCCACAAGGATTATATGAATACCTAGAAGAAATAAAAAATGAAATAAAAACTCTACAGAGGAAATAATTTTAAGAATAAATAGTTCAGAATAAAAAGTAGTAAATCTTATCCAAGAAACAGATTCCCTGAAAACTAGACCAAATAGAAATCAATGGCTTCTTGAGTCAACAAGAAATATTAGAATAAAATCAGAAGATTGAAACAAATAAAATATAAGCTATTTTATATCAAAAATAGAAAATAGGTCAAAAAGAAAGAATAAGAATCACTGGACTCTCTGAAAACTATGATTTAAAAAAATAAAAGTCTGAACACTATATTTCAAGGAATCATAAATGAAAACTGTCCAGAACTATTAGAAGCAGATTAAAAAGTAAAGATAGAATCCACAGATCTGAAAAAAAATGAAAATACCAAAAATGTAATAGCCAAAAGCTCCTAAATTAAAGAAAACTATTGCAAGCACCCAGAAAGAAGCAATTCAAATACCAAAAAACTACAGTCAAGATCAAATAAGACCTAGCAACATCTACTTTTTTTTTGGTTTTTTGGGTTTTTTTTAGTGAGACAGTTGGGGTTAAGTGACTTGCCCAGGGTCACATAGCTAGTTAAGTGTTAAGTGTCTGAGGCTGGATTTGAACTCAGGTACTCCTGACTCCAGGGCTGGTGCTTTATCCACTGTGCCACCTAGCTGCCCCTAACATTTACTTTTAACAAGAAGTGATCTTGGAATATTATACAGCCAGTTCTCACTTAACATAAGCAGACTGTTCTGCAGACCTCCCTCTCCCCTTGCAGGGCTCCATGTGGCTCCACCCCCTCCATGGTTCTGCAGCTCCACAGCCAGAGTGCTCTGCTGCAGCCTGCTGGAAGTCACAGCCAAGCCAGTGTAGGATGCTATCTCTAGCCGACTAGGGAATCAAATTTGGAACAATGTAAATTTACCTAAAGCAGGGATTGTCTGTATTCCAAAATCAAAAGATACAGCTGTAAACAACTAAGAATAACTTACCTGCAAATACTGAATATAATCCTATAGGGAAAAAACATACCTCTCATAGAATCAAAGCCTTTCAAGTAATTCTGATGAAAAGACCAGAACTGAGTAGGAACTTTGAAAAAGAAATATAAGAATCAAGAGAGGGGGCAGCTAGGTGGCGCAGTGGATAAAGCACCGGCCCTGGATTCAGGAGTACCTGAGTTCAAATCCGGCCTCAGACACTTGATACTTACTAGCTGTGTGACCCTGGGCAAGTCACTTAACCCCCATTGCCCCGCAAAAAAAAAAAAAAAAAAAAAGAATCAAGAGAAATGCAGAAAGGTGAATCAGAAGAGGAAACAAACAAACAAATCTCGGTTGAGTAATAAGCCTTTGAGAATAAATCCAAACATTTGCGTACTGTGCACATATAACAATTTACCAGCCCTTCCATTCTGTATAATCTTTTAAAGATTACTTACAGTGGATTAGCAATCATAGCTGCCAGTTCTGAGGATTCTGTGATATCGTTCACCTGAGTCCAATGACTTGAGTTCCTGAAAGCCGAGTATCTTACTGTCTATACTCATCTTGAGCATCAATGCCAGATTAGACATTTTTGCCCTTTCTTTTCCAATACAAAAGTCTCCTGAGCAGAGAATTCTGAAGCAAAATAGAGTTCAACATTTCTACCTTCTTTCTCTTGTCCATTGTCATTATTACATCCATACTGCTCAGCTGTCCTAGACCTCCTTTTATCTGCCTTTTTACCCAAAACCTGTTCAAGTGAATGCTCTAAAATAACTTTTAAAATTCCAAACCATATCTTTGTTATCCTAGGCTTCCCTTGCCAAACTTAGCTCATAGTAAACTTTAGCATCCCTAAATTTACTCTTACAAGACTCTGCCATGCTTTTTACGTTTATCCTTCCTTACCAATATTTGCTTCTATCTTCTGTATATGTGTTTTGGTGTGGTTTTTTTTTTTTAGTCTAAGTTGGATGGGAAGTTCTTCCCCATTTATCTACAATGGTCACTTAAGACAACTCCCTTTTTTCTTCCTCATCAAAATTGTTCCTTTTTGGATTTTCAAATTTTTATTCTTAAGAGCTTTCTCATTCCTCTTGGACTGACTTGTATAAAATTTTAATCCTTGGTAATGATTTATATGAATAAACTTAACCACTTACTATCAGATTATATAGTTTACTAACATCAGTACACTACGTACTGGTTACTGTGTCTGTGAATTTTCTATAATTAGAATCATTTTCCCCCACCCCAACCCCAATTAGTCAAAATTCCTCTCTCAATTTGTCTCCTTTTAAAGAACAAATGTGACATTATCCAGCCTTACTATTTGTGTATAACATAGGAATAATTCTTGGTTGGTCTTGTCACTTCAACCACAGCCTCTCTCCTTCTTCATTCTTTTAAAAATTTTTTTTTTTGCTGGGTAATGGGGCTTAAGTGACTTGCCCAGGGTCATACAGCTAGTAAGTGTCAAGTGTCTGAGGCCGGATTTGAACTCAGGGTCTTCCTGAATCCAGGGCCGGTGCTTTATCCACTGCACCACCCAGCTGCCCCCTCTCCCTCTTCATTCTTAACAGTACTTGTGAATTTAACAAGACTTCATTTCTTTACCATTGCCCTCTGCCTCTTCTATCACTAAGTCTGTAGTTCCTTGATGGGCAAAATATACTCATCTCTGAGAGTATAATAAGAATAGGAAGAGATCTGGAAATTCTAAAGTAATAAAGAAAATAAGATGGCATTTATACATTAAAATGTAAAAAAGTTCAAAGTTACCAAGACTAAGAGTGATTTTAAGAAAGAAATTCAGATGAAAGATCTTTGAAGACATCTAAAAATAGGGAAAGTAATGCAACATTAACTTTTTTTCCTTCAAAATGTTTCACTGCTTTAAAAACCTAGAAGGAGGGGGCAGCTAGGTGGCACACTGGATAGAGCACTGGCCCTAGATTCAGGAGGACCTGAGTTCAAATCCAGTCTCAGATACTTGACACTTAATAGCTGTATGACCCTGGGCAAGTCACTTAACCCCAACTGCCTCACCAAAAAAACAAAAAACAGAAAAACCTAGAAGGATAGCTATTACCTTTACTCATAAACTGGTCAGGAGGAATTACATTAGTCACAGAAGCTGCCATGTAATGCAGATTTGCAGAAGATGGGATTTCCAGGTTATCATCTTCCTGTTTGTTAACAATATCATCTGTAGTCTCTTCCCTAACAGGCAGTTCCTGAAGAAGATCAGCAGCTTCAATGTCAATCACATTTATATAATTGTGTCCAACCTAAGGTAAATCATGCAAAAAAATTAAAGAATTGAATATACAGTTTTCTATGTAGGAACAACTATATTATAAGGGTATTTAGATTTGACAAATATTTATTTATTGAAAACTTTTCACATGCAAGACATTGTACAGCCTTGGGAGCTATAAAAACAAACAAGAATACTACTATGCAGTAAGAATGGACAAATGGATCATTTCAGAAAAATCTGGGAAAATTTATAGAAAGTGAGGCACAGTAAAGTGAGCAGACCCAGGAGAACAATTTATACAATAACAACACTGCAAAAATTAGAAACTCTGAAAGGCTTAAATACTCAGCAATGAAATAATCATGTATAATTCCAGAGGACCAATTATGAAGCATGCAGAATGGGACATACATTTTCAGACACTGCCAACACAGAAATTTCTCGTTTTTTTTCCCCCAATGAGGGTGAGAGAAAGTATGAAGGAGAGAAAATAAATACACAGTATTAAAAAAAATTTTTTTATTAAAAAACCCCACTGGGGCAGCTAGATGGCACAGTGGACAGAGCACCGGCCCTGGAGTCAGGAGTACCTGAGTTCAAATCCGGCCTCAGACACTTAACACTCACTAGCTGTGTGACCCTGGGCAAGTCACTTAACCCCAATTGCCTCACTAAAAAACAAAACAAAACAAAAAAAAACCCCACAATCTCTGCTTTCAATGAATTTATATTCCTCTAGAGAATACAATACATAAATAGCTAAGTGAAGAGTGATTAGGGTTATATATCTAAATATAGGCATCATCACTACAGAGATATAAGCCAAAGCAGTGAAGAGCAAGCCAATATGAACGTATCCAACATTACTAAGCCTTGCTCAAATAGCAGAAGATAAATGGTCCCAGGTTGCAATCTGGTTGGAAAGTAAGACTTGGATTCTACTTTTTTTAACTTAATGACAAATCTAGATTAATTGGAGCTAGATTCTCTAAATGTATTTCATCAAAACCACTGAAATAACAAAAAAATTTGGACTTATAAATTCAATGTGTCACAATATATTATATGTCATAATGTATAATACATTGTATAATAAGCATTTTAAGTAAATACAAACCACATTAGATGTAGAATCAGAAATCAAAGGTATTTCTGATGTTTCAGAGGGAAATCTGAGATTTAAATAAACATCTGGAGCCAACATTTGAGGAACACTTGAATATTCTTGTACTAAAGGTGAATGAAATCAAGAAAATAAGAATTAGTCCAAAAGAAGGAAAAATTTTAAAAAGCAGACCTAAAACATGTTCAAATCCGGCCTCAGACACTTAACACTTACTAGCTGTGTGACCCTGGGCAAGTCACTTAACCCCAATTGCCTCACTTAAAAAAAAAATTTACTTTTTGTCCACAAGTGAAATGGTTATAATGAAAAGGTCTACCTCTTAAGACAGTCTGCACACACCAGTATGTACAATATATGGTTGCCAGACATATCTGCTGTGTATTTTGATCCACTGTTCCAATTTTACTTGTTAGGAATCTAATTTTTAATAAGATATTATCATTTTTAACACTTTCCACTTGAATCCTCTGAACATGGTAACATTTTTTAAAAGCTATTTGAATATGATATATAACAGTCAACTAAAAATTAAAAGAAAAAACTCATCAATATTGAATTTGCATGACAACAATTTAGTTATTTTTCAATTAATTAACTGTTATTTTATTATTAAGTTGGCAGACTTTTTAAGGTAATGTGGAATTATAAAAAAGAGGGGCAGCTAGGTGGCACAGTGGATAAAGCACCAGTCCTGGATTCAGGAGTACCTGAGTTCAAATCCAGCCTCAGACACTTGACATTTACTAGCTGTGTGACCCTGTGCAAGTCACTTAACCCTCACTGCCCCACACTACCCCCCAAAAAAGTTGCTGTAATACTCTTAACCCTTACCTAAAATATTTTCTTTGTTAATAAAAGAAATTGGGGCAGAGAATCCAAAATGAAAGCAAAATGAAAGTAGGGAGGTATACCTTTCTCTATTATGTTTTACTTAAATTGTATTTACGTAATGTACAAACTAGATGGCTCAGGGAGAAAGAAGAGGAAGCTAATATGGAACCAAAAACTGGCCACAGACAATTTACACCAGAATAATTAAGAACCTCTTTTAAAACCACCTTAATTGTCATGCCGGGGTGGGAGTGGGAATAAGCTCCCACTCTCTATAAAATGCTCCAATAGCGTGCGTCTCAAATAGCCTCTGACAACTGAAGCCCAACTCCTGGCCTTCTCATGGCAGAACTGTTTCCACTAACAGGAGAAGGGGTAAAGGCGAGTCACTGGCGCCTTAAAAAAAAAAAAAACCAGTCTCTTTGAGCAGGTGGGGCTCGTTAGCCTTGGCAGGCAAGCCGCCTAGGGGAAGGAAACCCTGATTTTAAACCTCCTCTGCCTTGCGGCTATACCCATATATGGGAAAGGCTTCTGGAGTTAACCCCAAGGAAAAAATCAGGAGTCAGAGTCCCTTAGGCAGTTGGATGTTGGACATCACATCCCTCTGGCAACTCCTCTGGAGGCACTGGTGCCAAACTGTATTGGCTCTGACTCTCCTTTGGATCCACCAATGTCGTGGAGAGGGAAAACCTGCTGCATGGGCAACAGCTTGTTTTCCATATTGATCTGCCCAGGCCAGCACCCTGGAGAGGACACTCCAGCTACTCTTCATGTGATAGATATAACACGAAATGTGGCAGTTACCGGTTATAAGTCACTCAGGAGCTGTGGCTCCCATATTGGACTGCACAGCCACACTGTGGCCTGTGGCTCTTCAAGGCACTGATGGTCATCTGCGACTGATGGAGGCCTACACCCAACTAAAAAGCCTAAACAAATGCCTTATACTTAGCCCTTACAGAAATGCTAAAAGAAGAAGTATTTTAGTAGTATAAACACAGTAACAATAAAACTCATTTACAGGGGGAGCAGCTAGGTGGCGCAGTGGATAAAGCACTGGCCCTGGATTCAGGAGGACCTGAGTTCAAATCTGGCCTCAGACACTTGACACTTACTAGCTGTGTGACCCTGGGCAAGTCACTTAACCCTCACTGCTGTGCAAAAACAAAACACAACAAAACCCCTCATTTATAGGGCCCTTTCAGATTTACAAAGCTCTTTCCCCACAGCATCCTGTGAAACATTATTATTTTTTTTTCAAGATCAGAAAACTAAGTTTTTAGGGAGGTAAAGTGATTTTCCTAAAGTCAAAGAGCTAGTGAAGTATAGGAGTTGGGATTCAAACCCAGCACTTCAACTCGCATTCCAAGTTTCTTTCAGCTACTCTAGACAACAACAAAACAATCACATAAAGGGCGAGGTTGGTGTTTTACCTGGGTCTGTGTTTGTACTTGCATCTTGATTTTCTACCACCTTCTTTTTTACAGAAGCCATATAATGTAATCCAGCTGAAGTAGTGATATCCTCTTCTAGAGATTCTTAAATACAAGAAAAAGTCCAAGTGAATTATAATCAACCAACCCCCTTATTCAGTGCCTATTACATACACACCACAATTTGAAATCTTAGGGGGAAAATGGGAGTCTTGAACTCAGGTTGGCATTAATCAAGTTTGGAGACAAGAACAGGAAACAATAAACAGAAGAAAGTATACAATAGATAATTAAGTATTACATTGTTTAGCATCTCAGAGAAGACAAGACTGAAGAGGGCAAACAATTAGTAAACAGAAGACGAAAGTAGATAATACATAATTAAGCATTACACTGTTTAGCATCTCAGAGAAGACAAGACTGATGAGGGCAAGGACTGGTCAAAGAAGACTTCGTAGATAATGCAGGGGGAAAATGAGATGTGAGCTGTACCAGGAAGAATGAAAAAGTTTTGACAGGAAACAGAGAGAACATTTCAAATAAATGAACAACAAAAAGCCATAGAGGTAAGACATGGTCTGTATGAACCTTCATGTAGCAGGGCTAGATTCAGAGGCCACAGAAAGACAGGCCAAAAAACTGAAGGTTTCTAATTTGAATAAGAGAGAAAACCTTAGTAGTAAATTTGGGGACAATTCTGAATGACATAAGTACCTTAAAATGTAAATGTTCAGTAAGAAAATGCAGGCTTTTGAAAGACTGAAGTTGTGCTAAGTAGACAGAATGGGAGACACAGATTTGGGAGTCACCAGAAATAGACTGGAGTCACTGAGAATAGATGAGCTCTTCAAAAAACATATTTAGAGGAAAGGAGATCAAGCATCTTGGTATGTCTAGGATATCTAGGATATGCCTATAGTTAGGCAGCGACTTAAATTAAACCAATCTTCTGAGTGTAGATAATGTGCTCTTTTCTGAACCAACTCTATATTGTAATCTATAACTTCACTTATCTGAATATTTGATGAGTGTGTGATCTGTTGAGGACTGCTATGGGGATCCCCTGAACTTGTCTTTTTGAGTTGCCATATTTCTCAAAAACACTAAACTCAGAGCATGCAGGAGACCCTGAATGTGTCAAGGATGAAACTCCCTGAGGTGACAGAGTTGTCATATCCCAAGCTGGACTCCCCATGTGTCCTTGGGAAGCAAGACAGTGCCAGCTCTCCATGCCAGGCTGGGACACTTCTTGTGCAGCTGGGGTCTTCTGCAGATAAGGGGACTCTTCTATCTTTTATAGTTTAGCAGTTCCCAAGGGAAGAGAATGTGACTTTGCAGTCACCCAGCTCTACCCCGTGAGGAGTAGTTTTGGTGTCCTACACCTTTGATGTAGTGTTCCTGCCCCCCCCCTCCCCACGTTATGTTCCTTCCTGGTATCACCTTCTCCCTTTGTCTTGCTCTTATAAAAGTGTCCTGTTGGGCTCCCATGCATGTTCATTTGTCTTGTAACAAATCTGGTTTTCACACAAATCTCATGACATTGTGATTGCCTGTGGATAGATCCTACCTATGTCATTTCCTTCAATCCTCAAATATCAGAGCCTGATGATTATTCTCTAGGGGAGATTTTCATTGCATGTAAGTGTATGCATACACACGTGTGTGTATAAACACATACATATACATATATACACAAACACACATATATACACATATATTTATCTTGTTATTACAAATGATGATGTAGAAAAATCTAGTTAATCTAACTCTTGTGATTATATAAGTTTATCCTTCAAAAAGCTGATCTGATCTTTAAATTAGATATAACTTATTGGAAATGACAAAGATACATACCCAAAGGAATTACAAAACAATCAGTATGCTGAGGAATAGGTTGTTCTTGCTGATCCTAAATAAATCCCAAAATGAATGTTTGGTTAGTGTAAAATGTAACTTATCTTTGGTATTTAACATTATTTAGGTGTCATACCATATAAAGTTATTACACATTTCCAGGAAGTTTGTTACCCAAAGAGTAAAATGTAGTATTATCGATCTACTATAGTCAGTGGTTAGTACATATTGAGGGTTAGAGATATTTTCAACAGGCATATTTTGATTATGTCCATGTTATATATAGACCCTATTTAATATGATCATTAGAAATATTGTGGCTACTCTCTTGTAAATCCTTTCTGTCAAGCTTAAAATACTTAAGGAAAAAACCTAGCTCTAGGCAATATCCATTTTATAACATGAGCCTTACTATACTACTTTACTGTAGAGTTTGTTAATTTATAATCTTTGTAAATGTATAAGATTAATCCAAATAGTAAAAAGGCATAGTGTTCTATGTACACATAAGTTAGTAAATTTTGACAGTGGCTTTCCTTTACCTCTCGTTTCACAACTACTTCTAAATCATCTGGATTAATAATGGAATCCTCTGATCGGAATGTCACACATTTTTTCTCTTGTTTTTCTGAAATCTTTTCTTGAAGGTCTTTCTTTGCCCGTCTTCTTTCTCTGTTATAAATATATATATATATAATTAAAAGAAACAAGAAAATGGCAAATTAACACTTTTTTTCCCCAGGGCAATAAGGGTTAAGTGACTTGCCCAGGGTCACATAGCTAGTGTCAAGTGTCTGAGGCTGGATTTGAACTCAGGTCCTCCTGAATCCAGGCCGGTGCTTTATCCACTGTACCACCTAGGTGCTCCACAAATGAACACTCTTAAAGACATCTGAGAAAAAAATATAAGTAGTAACATAATCTTAAGTTTATGTAGTGTTTTACAGCTTACAAAACATTTTTTCTCTTCTTTTATAAACTTGCCAAACAACAACAAATGTAAACATTTCCATTTAAAGGAAAAAGTATATATTGAATTTAACGATAGTGCTAATACTACCCATTGAACTTGTCTATATACCATTCTGAACTGCCCTCTTCTGTACATTTTTACATTTTGCATAGGAGAAAGGTTAGGGCTAGACAAGGAGAACTGAGAATTATCTACATAAAGCTGATAATTGGATCCTTGGGCACTGATGAGTTCACCAAATGAAGTAGGATAGATGGAAGAAGTGGGGCCAAGACACAATCTCAGGAAACTGACGTCCTCAGTTACCAGGAGGGACCTGGATGAAGATCTGGCAAAGGTTACTTGAGAACAGGTGGTCTCTAGTTTCTCTTTTGAGCTCAAGTCCTGTAGCAACTACATACTAAGCACTTTGAACTGGATGTCCTAGGAGCATCTGAATCTTTTTTTTTTTTTTAGCAAGGCAATTGGGGTTAAGTGACTTGCCCAGGGTCACACAGCTAGTAAGTGTTAAGTGTCTGAGGCCAGATTTGAACTCAGGTACTCCTGACTCCAGGGCCGGTGCTCTAACCACTGCGCCACCTAGCTGCCCCTGAGCATCTGAATCTTAACACATCAAAACCAGTTCATTATCTTTTTCCAAAATCCATGTCCCTCTTCTGAACTTCCCTATTTCTGTTATGGGCTTCAATATCCTTTTAGTCACCCACACATACAGCTTCTTACTACAGTCTTAACTTTTTACTCTCCATCGATTTAATCAATTGACAAATCTTATCATTTCCACCTCTGCTAACATCCCTTGAATTCTTCTTTTACTGTCCACTGATATAGCCATCATCTCTGGTTCAGGGCCTCAGCATTCTCCACCAACATAAGTGCCTTCCAAACAGTTTCCCTGCATTAAGTCTCTCCATTCGAACTCATCCTTCATTTAGCTGCCAAAGTGATTTTCCTAAAGTGACATCACCAGTTGAGAAAGTGTGGAAAAGAAAGAAAAAACCCAAGACCAGAGGCTTGAACTTAAAGATAAAGGGAGCAGGTCCATGTGATTCTCCTACTCTGTGCCTCAGCTACTGTCTCATTCTAGCAATTCCCTCTGCACCCACCATCAAACAGCACTCCACTACACCAAACCCCCTTTTTTTTATTGGTGACTTGCTCTCCTGGGCCTTTCTTTTGGGGAAGGTGCAACCAAGGTCAATGAACTTTTATTCCCCTCCTGGCTCCGTTCACTTCTGGACATCAGGGCCATTCCCCTCCATGCACATCCTCCTCTCATTCCACTGCCCTGCTTTTTAGATCCCTTTTGTGTGCTGTCTTCCCCCATTATAATGTAAATTCCTTAAAGGGAAAGGCTGTCTTTTCTTTTTGCTTTTATTTGTATCCCCAGCATTTAGCACAATGCCTAGGCACAGAGTAAGCACCTAGTAATGTTTGTTGCCTGTACGCTTACCTTTCTCAATAATTCCAGCAGCTCCCTAGGACCTCAGGGGATACCCACCAATGGGAAATGGCTGAACAAGCTGCAGTACATAATTGTGATGGAATATTACTGTGTTATAAGAAATGATGAGCAGAGGAGGCAGCTAGGTGGCACAGTGGATAAAGCACCAGCCCTGGATTCAGGAGGACCTGAGTTCAAATCCAGCCTCAGACACTTGACACTTACTAGCTGTGTGGCCCTGGGCAAGTCACTTAACCCTCATTGCCCCGCAAAAAAAAAAAGAAAGAAAAGAAAAAAAGATGATGAGCAGGACAATTTCAGAAAAACCTGGGAAGTCTTATATGAACTGATGCAAAGTGAAGTAAGCAAAAGCAGGAAAACACTGTACACAGTAATAGAAATATTCTAGGCATGATCAACTGTAAAAAACTTAGTTATTCTTATCAACATAATGATCCAAGATTATTCCATAGAACCCATGATGAAAAATCAAGAGAGAGAACTAATGAACTCTGAGTGCAGACTGAATCATACTTTTTTCACTTTATTTTTCTTAGGTTTTTATGTGGTTTTTTTCTGCAACATGGCTAATAGGGATATATGAATTTATGCCTTCACATGTATAATTTATATTATACTGCTTGCCTTCTCAAGGGGTAAGGGAGAGTAAAGAGGGAGGGAAAGAATATGAAACTCAAATTTTTTAAAAAATGAATGTAAAAAAATGTTTTAATGTAATTGGGAAATATTTAAGGAAATAAGTAATGTTTTTTTTAAAAAGAATACAGAATTTCCTTTAATTCCACCACTGAAGGAAAAATAATGGGATGCAACAAATGCACTTTTATTTTTCATGAATGAAATGCATGATCCTTTAAACTTAAGGAATATGTTGAAATAAGTTTAAATTAAATCAATGAGATCACTTTTGGTGATAACTTTAAAAATAAGAAAAGGTTATGGGGTAAAGCATCAAATGGAGAATTGAGACATTTTATTCCTAGCTTTACCAATTAACTAGAGTTTAGTAGCAGTAGCAACAGCAGCAGCAGCAGCAGTAGTAGTAGTAGTAGTACTATAGTAGTAATTCTTGAAATGAGAGGAAAGCTGTAATAAATAATAATTCAAATGTAAACTGTACTTTAAGGCTTACAAAGCACTTTTCTATCAACAAACTATGATGTAAATAGTGTATTATTTTCTTACTTTAAGGATGAGGAAACTCTGGTTATGAGAGGTTAAATGAGTTGCCCTGGGTCAAACAAATATTAAGTGTTAGAGGTCTGAAGCCAGATATTTTGACTCTAAAACTAGTGCCTCTTACTACTCTATGATGGTGCCTCCCAAAATAATATTTTACAAACATTCTTCTATTTGATCCTACTAACCACTTTTTGATGTCAACAGTGTATTATTATTATTCAAACTTGATATGTAAAAGAAATTGAGGCTCAAAGAGGTAATTGACTTACATGAGGACACAAAGCTATGAAGTGGCACAGCTAGGACTCAAACTTGGGAACCTAGAATTTTTTTTTACTACAACCTGACTAAAATTAATTTCAGCTCTAAGATTCCATGTGTATGACTAAAATTAATAATGAATTCTCCAACTTATTTTCATGAAATCTTACTTTAAAACTTACCTTTTTTTATTTTCCATTTTGGGCTCCATTTTGACCTTTAAAAGGTGGATATTTCCAGGTTTCCCATGTTCAAATAAATTAAGTGATTGTTTCTGCTGGCTTTGTTTAAATGCAATGAGATTTTGAAGTGGAATGAACTTTGGTTTTTGGCACTGTGAAAGACCGAAGAAATTATGCAGTTAAAAGTAAAAACAAAAACCCAAACCCAACCTCAATTAAAATACTGTAATCACAAAAAGAATAAGTTCTAATTAAATTAAAATTCACAAGCAAAAAGCTATCTAGATAATTTGATGTTTAAATAGTAGATCTAGATTTTAGGACTGCTACAGCCACAGAGCAACTAGGATTTCTCATCCATTGGACTAAGCCAGGTAAGCAGGAAGGGAATAGGAAAGAGTGGACAGTTTGGCTTGTTCAGCTGCAGTCATGATGGGAGAAGGAGCAGCTAGCTGCTCAGAGAATCCGGCCCAAGCCCCAAGGCACTGCCAGAAGCCCCTGATCATGGACTCCCTAACAGTGAGGGAAATATATGTGCCAATCCCTCTCCTGGTCCCCTTCCAGAGATGGTCGATGGAAGAACAAAATTTATGAATATAAGTAGAAATAAAATGTCCAAACTCCTATAGCAATTCTACTGCACTAGGTATCCATTCTACTCAGCTTCACTTCTTACTATCTCCTAAAACAAAATTATCCAAAGACAATGTTATACAATGTAATCTTACTGATGAAAGGATCAAACACTGGCACTATGAACACTAGCTTGCTCCATTTGCTACTTTAACTGCAGCTTGGTAGAAATGCCCAATACAACTGCTCCTACCTTCTTCTTGCTCTCAAATCTTAGCAATGCAGCTTTCCCTATTACTGTACTACATGAGATCTTTTAACTATCTAATCTAGAGAACTGACAAAATCTGAGTGTAAGCCGAAGCATAATGTTTTCACTTTACTCTTCTTACTTTTTTGCAACATGACTAATATTGAAATGTTTCGCATAATTTCACATGTATAACCAATATCATATTGCTTGCCCTCTTGATGGGTGAGGGAGGGGAGAGAGGGAGGGAAAGAATTTGGAACTCAAAATTTTTTTTAAAAGTCAAAAAATAATTTAAAAAATCTATTCCATAGGATTTAGTGCTAAGAAGGACTTTAGAAATCCTCTAGTCCAAACCACTTATTTTTCAGATGAAGAAACTGAGGCTCAGAGGTAAGACGTGATGTGCCCATAGTAACAGTAAAAGAGGTAGGGTCTAAATCCGAATCCTCTAACTCCAAATCCAGTGTTCTTTCCACTATGATATAGCACCTCACATAATTAATTTAAATGTAATAGTTGGTAGTATCTTTTTTTTTTTTTGGCGGAGCAATGAGGGTCAAGTGACTTGCCCAGGGTCACACAGCTAGTAAGTGTCAAATGTCTGAGGCTGGATTTGAACTCAGGTCCTCCTGAATCCAGGGCCAGTGCTCTATCCACTGCGCCACCTTGCTTCCTCCCAGCAGTATCTTTTCTATAAGAAATCATGTTATTAAAATAGGAAGTTCAAAAATATTTTCATCAAAGGAATCATGTATTTATACTGCTCTGCTATTAAATTAAGTTGTTAAAATCCATTACCTTGCGTTCTGGGTTTAAGCAAGTATGAAGTAATTTTATGCTTGGGTATAAGATGTCCTTTGAGTCTCTTTCTTTTTCTTTAGGTCTAGTAAGGGTTGAGGGAGTAGAAACTGGTGCTCTCAAGGTTGCTGAAAACATAGTAGTAGGATTAAGTTGCAAGTGTAGTAAAGGAACACCAAGAAAACGCTGATTAGGTATCTCTGAGGGCTCTGGTTTCTTATCAAATATTTTTTCTTGTCTTTTCACTGAACAGTCCTGTTGAAGTGTCAAGTTTTCTTGTTCAATGTACTGATCTAAGTTGAGATGCTTAGGGGTTTCTGTAGTTCTTATTTCTGCCCATCTCTTCTGTTCAAGTGCTTTCTGCACAGCTTCCACATCATACTGGCTCAAATTCAAATGGGATGTGGGAGTGATGTTCTGTGCTGTTGAAGGAAGATTTTTTCCAGAATTGGATGAACCCCAGGCCTCCTTTGGTTCTGGAGGGGGTCTGACTGGAACTTGTGTTGTTCTTACTGGATAGACAGGGAGGGGTTTGAATTCATGCTTCATTTGAATCTTAAGCAAAGGAAAACCACTGGCAGGATTTAAGGCTTTTACAGCTGGAATAAGTGTAGGGCTCTTGTGAATGGTGGGTGTGGTGGACAATAGAGGGAAGTGATTACTTGCAGCAAAAATTGGAGAACCTGTGGTGGTAGACAAGTCTTGACATTTTGGAATTTCTCCTCCATTATTAGACTGGCCATCTAAATTACCTGAAGGGACACAAAAGGATGGAATATTCTGAAAGAGAAAAAAAAGAGGTTTATATTTGTAGATAACATTTCAGAATTCCTTATTTTAAATATGGTATGTAGGGTGGAATTTTTTTTTAGTGAACTAAATTTAATCAAATAACAACAACAACAAAAAACACCCCTTAGAAATCACAAAATCGTTTATGTCCTGAATTATATAAGGTACCTGAATATTTCCAACTTTATTCTGATCAGACTGGACAATTCCTTCATGATGAGGTCTGCTCTTTTCAAACTGCCTGGAATTTTCTCCAATGGATCTAAGTAGGAAGTCTTTCTTAAGATTTGTACCTGTGGGCTCAACATCACCACTGCCTCTTGTGGGGCCTGAAATTTGGCTTCCCTCCAAATGCACATTTTGAGGCTGCTGTGTAAGTTGTATATTGGGAAGGCTGGCAAATGATGATCCCACTATTTGCATTAGGCTCATGAAGTTGATCTGCTGCAACTAGGATACAGTAAAAAAAAATTGTTTAATAATTTAACAATTAGAAGTCTTAGTGAAAGGAATAGTCACAATCCCTTAGAATGACTCAGTCAATAGTTTGAGTCATATCCTTGCTTCTTCTTCAGTCACTCAGTCAAGAAACATTATATTAGGTACTAGGTAATGGATATGAAAGAAAAAACCTTACCCTCACAAAGTTTATAGCATAGCTGAAAATATAAACATAGCTAAGAAATGAAAAAGATTTAAATTAAGAATATTAATAAAATATTATCTTCTACTTAAGTCCTACTCTGATTGTACAGAGATGACTCTGGGTCTTAAAGACCACATTAACAGAGAAAGGTTTCAAACATAAGACTTTGTATTAGAATAGTATGCTTGTCATCAGAGAACTAGATGAGAGCCCAGGTTCATCAAAAGACTAGTCACAGGGGGCAGCTAGGTGGCACAGTGGATAAAGCTCCAGTCCTGGATTCAGGAGGACCTGAGTTCAAATCCGACCTCAGACACTTACACTGACTAGCTGTGTGACCCTGGGCAAGTCACTTAACCCTCATTGCCCCACCCCAAAAAAACAGAAACCAATAACAACCTGGTCACAGAATGATGGATTCTTCTGCCACAGTACCTCTCAAAGACAAGCTACCAAAATGCAAAAAAGACTAATTTGCATTGGTAGATAGAGTATACATGCATAAAAAGATGAAACAGTTAATCTTTAAAATACTGAAGTATAATAAAATAGCATACAGAAGCACTATAGAATGGATAGAATGAAGGGATAAAAGAATGAGCTGAGGTTCATTAGAAAAGGATTTAAAGAAAGATAAAACAAAAGATGGGAAGAGTCAATGTTGGGTGAGTTGTAGGAAGATAAGCACATTAATATATTATTGGTGGAGCTTTGAAGTGGTACAACCATTTTGGAAAGCAATTTGGAATTATGCAAATAAAATGATTAAAATGTCTATTCCCTGTGACTCATAAGTTCCAAAACAGGAGTCATATCCCAAGGAGGCCACAGAGAAAAGATCCCTTCAAGGCCAAAATATTTATAGCAACACTTTTTGTGATAACAAAGAACTGGAATCAAAGTTGATGCCCACAGACTGATGGAAAGTGAAATAATCAGAACCACTCCTCCCAAAAAATACACAAAATGACTACAATAATATGAATGTAAAGAAATTTTTAAAAAAAGATTAAAAGTGAATCATGTGGGTGACTAGGTGGCACAGTGGATAAAGCACCAGCCCTGGAGTCAGGAGTACCTGAGTTCAGGTCTGGCCTCAGACACTTGACACTTACTAGCTATGTGACCCTGGGCAAGTCACTTAACCCCCATTGCCCCACAAAAACAAACAAACAAAAAAGTGAATCAAAAAAAAAAAGTGAATCATGCTACCTGCCAAGATAAACCCAGGAATTGTATGAATACAGTTATGAAATACTTTTCAGAACACAAATAAAGTAAGATCTAAACAACTAGAAAATATCAATTGCCTGTGGGTAGGCCAAGCCCACATAATAAAAATGATAATTCTACCTAAATTAATTTACTTATTCAGTGCCATACTAATCAAATTATCAAAAAAAATTATGGAACTAGAAAAAGTCAATAAAATTCATCTGAAAGAATAAAAAACCAAGAATATCAAGGGAATCAATGGAAAAAATTTAAATATTCTTACCCAAATCTGATACAAAGCTATAACAATTATTTCAAAAAACACAGAGGCCTAGCCGTTTCAGATCTAAATAAGATAAAGTGGCAGTCATCAAAACTATTTGGTACTGGCTAAGAAATAAGAGTGGTGAATCAGTGGAATCGATTAGGCACACAAGACACAGTAGTAAATGACTAGTAATATAGTGTTTGATAAACCCAAAGGCTCCAGCTCATAGGATAAGAACTCCCTGCTTGACAAAAAGTGCTGGGAAAACTGGAAAATAGTTTGGGAGAAAGTAGGAATAGTTTATCTGTCATATCTATGAAGACGGGAAGAATTTATGACCAAACAAGAGACAGAGAACATTATGAAATGCAAAATGGATCATTTTGATTACATTAAATTAAAAAGGTTTTACACAAACAAAACCACTGCAACCAAGATTAGCAGGAAAGCAGAAAGCTAGAAAACAATTTTCACAAGTGTCTCTAATTAGGGCTCAGAGAACTGAGTTAATTTGTTTTTTGAGGGTTAAGTGACTTGCCCAGGGTCACACATTAAGTGTGAAGTATCTGAGGCTGGATTTGAACTCAGGTCCTCCAGAATCCAAGGCCAGTGCTTTATCCACTGTGCCACCTAGCTGCCCCCAAACTGAGTTAAATTTATAAGAATAAAAGTCATTTGCCAACTGATAAATGGTCAAAGGATATGAACAAGGAGTTTTCAGATGAACAAATCAAAGCTATCTACAATCATATAAAAATGCTCTAAATCACTACTGATTAGAAAAATGCAAATTAAAATAATTCTGAGATACCACCCCATACCTATCTGATTGCCTAATATGACAGAAAAAGAAAATGATGAATGTTGGAGGGGATATGGGAAATTTAGGACACTAAAGCACTGTTGGGAGTTGTGAACTGATCCAACCATTCTGGAGAGCAATCTGGAACTATGCTCAAAGGGCAATTAAACTGTGCATACCCTTTGATCCAGCAGCACCACTAGTAGGTATATATTACAAAGGGATTAAAAAAAAAAAAAAGGAAAAGGATCTATTTGTATAAAAACAGTTGTAGCAACTCTTTTTGTGGTGGCAAAGTATTGTAAATTGTGAGGATGCCCATAAAATAGGCAATGGCTAAACAAGTCATGGTAAATAGTAAATGATTGTGATAGCACTACTGTGCTATAAGAAATGATGAGCAGTCTGCTTTCAGAAAAACCTGGGAAGACTTAGTGAACTGATACAAAGTGAAGAGAGTACCCAGCAATACTGTACAAGGATCAACTATGAATGACTTAGCTATTCTCAATGATACAATGATACAAGACAATTCCAAAAGACTTATATTTGCCTAATTGTACGTAGTTAATCTATTTTTAAAAGGGGGGGGGGCAGCTAGGTGGCCCAGTGGATAAAGCACTGGCCCTGGATTCAGGAGAACCTGAATTCAAATCTGGGTCTCAGACACTTGGCACTTACTAGCTGTGTGACCCTGGGCAAGTCACTTAACCCTCATTGCCCCACAAAACAAACAAACAAACATAATTAATCTATGCCAAATTGCTTGCCTTCTCAAGGAAGGAGGAAGAGAGGGACGGAAGGAGAGAACTTGAAACTCAAAGTTTTTTTAAATGAATGTTAAAATTTTTTATTCACATGTAATTGGAAACTAATCTAATCCTAAAGAGTGGGTGGGTCAAAGAATAAATCACAGAAATAATCCACAGTTTCATTAAAGATAATGACAACAACAAATCCTTATACCATATTTTTGAGATGCAATCAAAGCACAACTTAGAAAAAAATTTATATCTCTAGATGCTAACATCAATAAAATAGAGAAAGAGCAAATAAATGAATTGGGCATACAACTAAAAAAACTAGAAAAAGAACACATTTTAAATCCCCAATTAAACACAAAAATGGAAGTCCTGATAATCAAGGAGATATAAATAAAACTGAAAGTTTAAAAAAAAACCCATGAAACTAATAGATAAAACTAGGAGCTGACTTTAGGAAAATACTAGTAAGATAAATAAACCATTGGTTAATTTGATTTAAAAAAAGAATAAAACCAAATTACCAATATCAAAAATTAAGAAAATGAATGCACTACCAATGAAAATGAAATTAAAGCAATTATTAAGAACTATTTTGCCCAATTATATGTCAATAAATCTGACAATCTAATGAAATGGATAAATGGATATATATATTTACAAAAATAGAAATTGCCCAGATTAACAGAAGAGCAAATAAAATATATAAATAACCCTATCTATAAAGATGAAATTGATTAAGCCATATATGAGCTCCCTAAGAAAAAAATCCCCAGGACCAGATGGATTTACAAGTGAGTTCTGCTAAACATTTAAAGAACAATAAATTCAAATACTATGTAAACTATCTGAACAATTAAGTAAAAAGGGTGTCCTACCAAGTTCCTTCTATGTCACAAATATGGTTTTGATACTTAGACCAGGGAGAGCAAAAACAGAAACCAAACTACAAGCCAATTTCCCTAATGAATATTGATACAAAATTTTTAAATAAAATACTAGGAAGAAGACTACCATCTATTTATAAACAAGAGCAAGGGGCAGCTAGGCGGCTCAATGGATAGAGCACTGGCCCTGGATTCAGGAGGACTTGAGTTCAAATCCGGCCTTAGACACTGGACACTTACTAGCTGTGTGACTCTGGGCAAGTCATTTAACCCCAATTGCCTCACCAAAAAAAAAACAAGAGCAAGCATTATCTGTAATGGGAATAAACTTAAGCATTCCCAATAAGATCAGGGATAGCTGAACAAGCTATCCACTGTGATGGAATACAATTTTGCTACGAGAAATGACAAGTAAGATGGTTTCAGTGAATAGAACCAAGAAGACACTCAGCACAGTAACAGCAGTATTATAATGAAGATCAACTGAAAGATTTAGCTACTCGGATCAAGACAATAAGATAATTTCAGGGGACTCATAATGAAAAATGCTATCCACCTCCAGAGAGAGAACTGATGAACTCTGAGTGCAGACTGAAACATACTGTTTTCACTTTATTTTTCTTGCTTTTTTTTTTCTGCAACATGGCTAATATTAAAATATGTTTTGCATGACTTTACATGTATAATGGGTATCATATTCCTTGTCTTCTCAATGAGTGGAGTGGGAGGGAGGGAGAGAATTTGGAACTCATAATTTTAAAAAGTGAATGCATAAAATAAATTAATCAACTGAAACATCAACAACAATAATAAAACCACACTGATTTCAACTCACTATAAATTTATGCTATATAACCAGGCCTTGACAAACCTTCAGTTCTACATTTGTTATTTCTCTATAACTCAATAGTTAAGAATATTTCCCTTTGGGGGGCAGCTAAGTGGCGCACTGGATAAAGCACTGGCCCTGGATTCAGGAGTACCTGAGTTCAAATATGGCCTCAGACACTTGACACTTACTAGCTGTGTGACCCTGGGCAAGTCACTTAACCCCCATTGCCCCGCCAAAAAAAAAAAAATATATATATATGCATATATATATATATTTCCCTTTTATTTTGAGCCCCTAATTTATGGTTGATGGCCTAGCCTCTTTTGCTGAGAAGTCTGACACCATTAAGAAGGAGATGGCCTCAACTTGTAGAAGGGATTCTTGTTCTGGTATCAGATGGACTCCATAACCCCTAAAATTGCCCAATTCTGAAACCTCCCAATTCTGACTTCAGTAAATTTTTCAGTTATCATTCTTCCTCACCCTTGTCCCAGAGGATGAGGTATGTACCAGCTTTTCTTTAAGACTAATCCTTAAGGTACTTGCATTCCTATTTTTTAGGTGCAACTAAATTTGAAGCTCCTTAAAAGCTGGGACCATACCTTATTTACCTTTATAACCTCTATAGTGCTTAGCACTATGCTTCGCTTAAGTATTTATGTGTCTGATTTGCACAAGACATATGTCTATTAAACTACTACTCAAACAATAAAGGCTGCTTACTTATAAGACTTAAAGGCAGTCTTTAAAAGTTCAGAAAGAGTTTATAAAACCCAAATTTTTATAATGCATTTTGCTTTCAATAAAAATTAAAAACAGTAAACATATTAAAGCTGTGGTTTAATTTTTGTCATAATTAAAATAAGAATGCAGGTACACTCTGAAAAGGAATACCTATTAAAGGGACAAGTTCAAGAGGCCCCCAGTAGGAGACTATTACAATAAAGACAGAAGAGAAAACCAGGAAACAGTCAAGGAAAATCACCTGAGATTAGGAGGTTGAACTAATCTCAAATAGTACTAATCTAATAAAATTAACTAATACTTATGTGTAAATGATCAATAAACTTAACTTCTCCCAGAGAGTATTTTCATCCTAAAGGAAAAATTTATTAGCCCTAAAGAATCTCCAATTAATGATGTGATTTTTGGAGGGAAAAGGATAGAGATTTTTGAGCCAGGTGTCTTCTACAAAAATAGGTGTCCCACCAGGGATTAAAAATAATGAATGATCTTTGTTTTGTTTTAACTAACAGAAACAGATTCAAAACAGGAAGATCTTATAGACTCAGATTGTAACCAGGCATTTTCTGACACGAGGCATCAATAGATTTAATCTGAAAGCAATTTATGCCTTTCCATAGTTCTTTTGAAACAGTATCTATTATCTCAGTTTCTCTAATTCTGCTTCATACACAAACACACATATGAGAGAAAATACTGGGTTTGGGGGCTCATGGAGCCCCCCTCCCCCACTCGAAGGCCTTGCCTGACTTTTTTTAAGGCCAGCCCAGAGTCAGTCAAGTTAGACCTTGGATTGTAAACAGAGACAGTAGAGATTAAAACCACACCTACCGGGGCAGCTAGGTGGCGCAGTGGATGGAGCACCGGCCCTGGAGTCAGGAGTACCTGAGTTCGGATCCGGCCTCAGACATTTGACACTTGCTAGCTGTGTGACCCTGGGCAGGTCACTTGGCCCCAATTGCCTCACTAAAACAAAACAAAACAAAACAAAACAAAAAAAAAACCACACCTACCTGGGGCAGCTAGGTGGCGCAGTGGATAGAGCACCGGCCTTGGAGTCAGGAGTACCTGAGTTCAAATCCGGCCTCAGACACATAACACTTACTAGCTGTGTGACCCTGGGCAAGTCACTTAACCCCAATTGCCTCACTAAAAAACCAAAAAAAAAAAAAAAAAAACCCCACACCTACCTGAGAGCCTTTCCCTACTAGAGGGTCTGTCCTCTGGACTCTAACCTCTAACAGCACGTACTGCTCATGGACCACCCTCAAGTCCAGTAAACCAATAGATTTGAATGATGCTAGCCAATTAGCTTGAAGCAGTGTGTAAGGGCTGCCTCTCTGGACCCTCAGGGAACTTACTTATGCTCTCTTGGCCTGGGACGCTGAAGGAAGCAGCCATAACCCACACTCTCTCCCCTCTTTCCTAGGTATGAAGGGCTTCTGAACTTTACTAATATTTAATATGCTTTAATAAATGCTTAATGCCCAAAACCAGCACTATAGCCTCTAATTTCTAAGTAGCAATATATTAGAAATCCCAGCTAAATTCCCTAAAACTTGGGACTGAGATAGGCACCCCCATCTAATTTCAAATGACACACATACACACAAACATACACAAGTACCTGTATACACATGTAGCTCACCTGAACCAATCTAAACAATTCATCTTGGAGCATCTGTCTAACAGGTTCTGAAGAATTTGGTGGTTGAGCTGGGGACTCATTTTTATGTCTCCTGTGACGTTTTGAAATAGGAGTATTTGAGGAAACACTGGTTGTATCTGATACCAAAGGTGGAACTGAGGAAGACTGGTCCTTTGGTGCAGAAACTTGTATGCTGTATGAGGAGATACATAAAATAGATACTCACTGATATGAACAATTAAATTCAAAACAGTGATTAGAATATACTGATGCCACTTTTTTTTTAAATTCAGTACACATTGTCAGTAAACCTCAAATTTAGGATCATTACAGCTTATTTAATTTTGTTTTAAGGTTCCCTAAGTAAGATACAACTAAACAGATTTGTGAAACCAGAGAGAATGGATAAAGAATGTCATTCTCTATGGCTTATGCAGCACCTGAAATATGATGACTGATAAATTTCAAATACTTATAATGTTCAAGTTTCACTTCCCTAACTTCAGATTTTGCATGCCATCAATCATGTGTAGAGGAATTAATGCTTAGAAAAGGTGATAAAGATTACAAAGGCTATCAAAACTACTTAAAGAGAAAAGATAGATGATCATTATGAAAAGCTGAAAACTGCATGAACTAAATCATAAAGAAGACAATTCATATTAAAGTAATTAGAGCTGAAATCTAGCAAGAAAATTTAAGGGATCAATACTCACATTTATATATGTCTACATAAAAAGTCAGTTAAACTATTTCAAATCCAAACCAGGAAATATACAAAAATAATATTTCCCAATTCTTTCCCTTTCCTTCTGAAAATTGGTCTCAAACTTGTTTAAGTTATAAGATCTGATTATCTAAATATATATCATTATGTGGAAATTGAAGTCTTTTCTGTGGCAAGATTTAGCTTGGGTTAATAACATGTGGAACTCAGGTTTAGACTAAGATACACAAATAAGGGGGGTGGCTAGGTGGCACAGTGGATAAAGCACTGGTCCTGGATTCAGGAGTACCCAAGTTCAAATCCAGCCTCAGACACTTAATACTTACTAGCTGTGTGACCCTGGGCAAGTCACTTAACCCCCACTGCCGCACACACACACACAAAAAAAAGATACACAAAGAAGTCTTTATAGTTAGATCTATAAAATATCCACCAGAGCTGTCCTGTTTATTTCAACACAGATTTGTGTCTTACTTTAAATACTCAATAACATCAATTCTCATTGTTAATATGGAAAATATCTTTAGGAGTCTCATAAGTCCAAATGCAAAAATCATCCTTGGAAAGACTATTAAGCTTAAGGTCATCACCTTACCTCTCAACTAGTATAAAATAAAATTGGAAGTTGGGCCTGGAAGAAGTATTTTCCCAACAGAATTTGCCTTGTGAGAGCACAGGATTTTTCAAATGCTCTTTTAAAAACATGGTGAGAAGTTGAAAATTGAGAACAAAGTCTACTTTTTGACAAATGTACTATTTATTTCCTATTTCTCCATAAGACTTTTCCACATCTGCCCCTTAAAATATAGATTTTGTAAGATTTAGAATCTGTTTTAATTATTCTAGTGAAAGAGCAGAAAATACACTTATAGGATGAAATATGTGCAAAAATATTCACAGCTTAAAGTACAAGGAAACTAAAATTTATTTAATGAACAACATGACTCATTTTCTCTTACCTAGGAGTGTCTGCACTTGTATCGAGAGAAAATGAGTGAGGAATGGCGAGTTTACTGTCAGCAACAGTTTCAACCATACTATAAGATTAGAAAAGAGATTTATGTAGCATATTTTCAAGATATTACATATATTAAATTACCCTTAACACAGGCAACCTAACTGTCAGTCTCTCATGGATACACAATCACTATCCCTCTATAATAGCCTGCTGTTGAGTTCATAAATATAGTTTGTTTACAATTGTCTCCATAGCAATTAGCAGCTGACTGAAAGGGAATGAATAGGCTTTGACCATTTAAACATAATATTTGAAAAACATCTCTGACTAGACAGCACTGGAAAATGAACACAGAGCTTAAAATAAATATTAGATTAAAATTTCAGAACATTCAAAGTTTATTCTTCCTTTCTTAAGTGAAATTTGTGGTTCTTATTACTGAGCCCACTTGTTATACTTTAAACAATAAACTTTGTTTTTCATTAAGAAAAATATCTGTATTGTATATTTATAATTTTATTTATTAAAGTATCTTCATACTAGGGGTACAGGGTAGACCTCTTGATTTCAGTTGTATAGGCAAGTCCTAAGTGAGGAAATTTTCTCTACCAATGTAGGGTCAGCACCTTCTTTGTAACATATAATCTTAAAGAGTTGCCTAGAGTACTAAGAATTTATGTGACTTTCCCAGGGTCACACAGCCAGGAGTGTAAAGGCATATATACCTTCCACTTTCACCCACTACCTGGGATAGGACTTTGACGAAGGTCACCTTAGGCTAGGATGTGGATATTACCATAAGTGGGAGTCCATGCATAAATAATTTGTATTGGGCCAAAAAGCTTAGCCAAAAAAAAAAAAAAATTTGGAGAAAAGTTGTTAAGAAGGGGATGGAAAGGCTGCTGTCTGGCCAACAGACAAAGAAGCTGATTTTACTGGCTCCCTTCTCTTGCTAGCTTTTATTTAACTACCTTAAAATTATTTTTAATTTACTCTGTGTTTGTCTGTATACACACACACGTATGTAGCATGTATATTTGTTTATATGTGTGTGTGTATATATATATATATGCCCCCCAAGACAGTGCTCTTAATAAATGCTTGTTAATTGACTGATTACTAAAAACTGGATTTGAGTTTTAAAAATTCATTCAGGGGGGCAGCTAGGTGGCGCAGTGGTTAAAGCACCAGCCCTGGATTCAGGAGTACCTGAGTTCAAATCCAACCTCAGACACTTGACACTTACTAGCTGTGTGACCCTGGGCAAGTCACTTAACCCCCTATTGCCTGCAAAAAAAAAAAAAAAAGAAGAAGAAGAAAAATTCATTCAAATCCTGACTTCATCATCATTTACCACCTGGGCAAATCACTTCCTCTTCCTGAACATCAATTTCCTTAAACAAAATGAGATGAGTAGAGGAGGGGCTGGGAGATCACCTCCAAGGTCTCTCTAATCTCATGACTAGATGGTCCCATAACAATGGTCAGTCACATGGTTTCTGTCCGGGCATCAGGAGTTCAAGATATGGATGAAGCAAGTGTTTAGGTTTGAGATGAGGGCACAAGGGGCCTCAATCTGGGAACAAAGTTTACTGAAATACCACATGAAAAGGTGGGGAATGGAGGTAAGAATGTATAGTGATGAGCACAAATCTGGAGGATTAGCACCGGCAGCAAGATGCCTATTTGTATCAGTCAATATCTTGTCTTGTCATAAAGGACCATGTCAGGTATGTCCATTCCAGACTCCTCTGCTGAATTTGAACACCAAGGTAAGAATATGTGTGTGCTATGTTTCTTAATAGTTCTCTTTTGGAGGTTTTTTCAACAAAAATATAACTCTCAAAAGACTTTCCACTAAAAGGGACCTTCATGAACCTTAAACTTATCTAGAAATATTATATACAGATCTCGTGTGACAAAATGTATATATTCCTCAGTCAGTTATTTTCTAGATTCATGGGTTCTGAGCCCTAATACCAGTTTTGTTGAATATTAACCACAATAACAACAATGACAACAAAAATTGAAACTGAAAAAAAAAGTTAATTGTACAATGTAATAGTAAATACAAGAGGGATATAAATAATTAATGAACTTTCAAATTATAAAGAAATAAAAATATAGTAATAAAAAGAAAGATTTAGTAGTAGGCCTCCACTAGTCGCAGACGACCATGGATCACCGCCTTGGAGAGCCAGTGGCCAGTGTGGCTGTGCAGTCCGATACGGGAGCTGCAGCTCCTGAGTGACTTATAACCTGAGTGACTTATAACCGGTAACTGCCACATTCCGTGTTGTATCTACCCCATGAGGAGTAGTTGGAGTGTCCTCTCCAGGGCGCTGGCCTGGGCAGATCAATATGGAAAACAAGCTGTTGCCCATGCAGCAGGTTTTCCCTCTCCACGACATTGGTGGATCCAAAGGAGAGTCAGAGCCAATACAGTTTGGCACCAGTGCCTCCAGAGGAGTTGCCAGAGGGATGTGATGTCCAACATCCAACTGCCTAAGGGACTCTGACTCCTGATTTTTTCCTTGGGGTTAACTCCAGAAGCCTTTCCCATATATGGGTATAGCCGCAAGGCAGAGGAGGTTTAAAATCAGGGTTTCCTTCCCCTTGGCGGCTTGCCTGCCAAGGCTAATGAGCCCCACCTGCCCAAAGAGACTGTTTTTTTTTAAGGCGCCAGTGACCCCTTCTCCTGTTAGTGGAAACAGTTCTGCCACGAGAAGGCCAGGAGTTGGGCTTCAGTTGTCAGAGGCTATTTGAGACACACGCTATTGGAGCATTTTATAGAGAGTGGGAGCTTATCCCCACTCCCACCCCGGCATGACAAACCTTTGGAAAAGGAAAGATTACAAAGGCAATAATGGATGTTGTCATACTAGAGTTTCAAATTACGTTTTACTTGATAGGATGATGAAGGTATTTTACGAGTAAATCACTTACGATCTGACTAAGAGAACTGAGAAATATAACATTTGCCAAGTCCAAATAAAGTAGTTTCTGTTAGGCACAATTCAAATACACTAAAATAAAACTTCATTTATAAGTAAAATAACCTCAGAAAAAAATATTAAAAATCGAGGGAAAAGTTTCATTGAACTCAGTGAGCCAGTTATCATAATCATTTAAAATATTTTTAAATCTTACCCTTTCTGCTCAAATGATGTTTTCACCAGTTCTTCCACTGAGTCTTTCGATGGGCACTCAACCTTTCCTCTGGAATGCTGCTAAAAAATAACACATGATAAAAGAGCATTAAAAAATAGCATCATCATGGGCATCACAACTCTAATTTAGCTTCATGAATAACCATTCTCCTAGAACAGGGGCTTATAACTTGGGGTTCTTGAACTTGGAAAAGAAAAGAAATAAATACCTCTCTCTTTATTTTCACTAAACTTTGGTTTATTTTTAATTCTAATTTAAAAACAATATTCTAACAAGACATCCATAGGATTCACCAATTGCAAAAGGAATCCATGACACAAAAGAGGTTAAGAACCCTTCCCCCAGAGCAACTAAACTCTAAGAAGCAAATAAATGATCAATGCAAAGTCTGTCTCCTTTAACATCAGTGTGGCCAAGGAAGCATTTAAAAGGAATGGTTTATGAAACTATCTTCTTGTCCAGATATTTAGACTGCTTAATCTGCCACGTGGCCCTTGAATAAGGTAGGTAGGTAGGCGGTTGGATGGATGGGTAGATGGGTGGGCAGGTGGATAGATGGGTGGATGAATTATAAAAAGAAAAAGTGCAGGACAGGTAACTTTATAAGCTAAGAAAAAACCAGAATGGTACAGTTATTCTTCCTCTCACATAGATACATGCTTCTTAATTACTCTATTACTTTAACTCTAAAATATGGTGTAATGGTCATTTTCTAAGAATTCTTCCAACTACTAAAATATATAAAAATATCTTCTGTCTCACTGTGAATTAAGTATTCTACCAGATGAATGTTTAAAGTTCTAAGACACCGAAGAATACATAATTTGCACAAATTTTCTTCCATGTACATCAAAGAAGTTTTACTTTTTGCCTGACACTTAAGAAACTGCCACTTTCATTGATTACATTCACTTATTGAAGCAATTTATGAAATTAAAGTTTGGAAACTAAAGTCGGTTAACTTAAATTAACAGATACTTTCAACATTTCAATTTTAAGGAAAAAATGCTGCATGGGTATTCTTTTCATCAATAATTTCAAAAATAAGATGAATAGTGAAACTTTAATGATATGTTTATACTCTAAGTAGATGCATTTATAACATGAACACAAGAAGAAATAGTAAACTTGTGGGCAGCTAGGTGGCACAGTGGATAGAGCACTGGCCCTGGATTCAGGAGGACCTGAGTTCAAATCCGGCCTCAGACACTTAACACTTACTAGCTGTGTGACCCTGGGCAAGTCACTTAACCCCAATTGCCTCACCAAAAAACAAACAAACAAACAAAAAAAGAAATAGTAAACTTGCATAACTCACATGTAACCTGACTTACCTCTTCTGATTGCCCCTCTAATGGCATAAGGCTGATGGAATTATCAGTGTTTTTCAGACTTCCTAATGATTCTTCAAAGTTCTCTAGATTGAAACACAAAAAAGCAGAAATTATTATCTTAGAACTCAGCTGATTTTTAGAACACCTGGAATAAACTACAAAGATGGAAAATTAAATGATAGTGTATTTTCAAAACTTTTTCAGAGGAATAATTTTAAAAGCATGATTATTAAATCCTTATGTTCCTTCAGTGACCATTCTAAAGCTTTCCCTATCTCCTAAAGCCCCACTTCCCCAACACTTAGAGCCAATGGTCTACTTCACTGAGAAGACTGAGGACATCTAATCTCTCAACCTCCATATTCTATCCCTTAAAAATTCTTATTATTATCAACCATTTTCCTTTCCTATTATATTGTCTCAGAAAAGAAGCAGCTCTCTTACTTGCTCTAGCAAAACTTTGCTCTAGCAATCATTAAATTAATAAATTATGTAAATCAGTGAAAGTCTCATGGAGAAAGTGATACCTAAGCAGCGCTTTAAAGGAAGATAAGAATTCTGAAAGAAACAGATGAGGAAGTACATGGAGATGATTTGTGCAAAAGCAAAAGGAGAAAAAGAAAGTCAGGTTCCATTACATATAATGCTTGCAGGTGGTTTTAGGTAGATACTATTTACTATTTTAAGGAAAGCTCCACCTATTCCTAAGCTCTCTAGTGTTTTTATTAGGAATGGGTGCTGTATTTTGTCAAAAGCTTTCTCTGCATCTATTGAGATAATCATATGATTTTGGTTAGTTTTCTTATTGATGTGGTTGATTATGATGATAGTTTTCCTAATGTTGAACCAGCCCTGCATTCCTGGTATAAATCCCACCTGGTCATAGTGTATTATCCTGGTGATCACTTGCTATAATCTCCTTGCTAATATCTTGTTTAAGATTTTAGCATCAATATTCATTAGGGAAATTGGTTTATAATTTTCTTTCTCTGTTTTTGCTCTGCCTGGTTTGGGTATCACCACCATATTTGTGTCATAAAACGAATTTGGTAGAACTCCTTCTTCACCTATTTTTCCAAATAATTTGTATAATATTGGAATTAATTGTTCTTTAAATGTTTGGTAGAATTCACCTGTAAACCCATCTGACCCTGGGGATTTTTTCTTAGGGAGTTCATTAATGGCTTGTTCAATTTCTTTTTCTAATATGGATTTATTTAAGGATTTTATTTCTTCTTCAGTTAACCTGGGTAGTTTGTATTTTTGTAAATATTTATCCATTTCATTTAGATTGTCAAATTTATTGGCATACAGTTGGGCAAAATAATTCCTAATTATTGATTCAATTTCAACTTCATTGGTGGTCACATCACCCCTTTCATTTTTTATACTGGTAATTTGGTTTTCTTCTTTCTTTTTTTTAATCAAATTAACCAACTTAACTCTATAAACACAAGTACCAAACACTCTTCACACAAATAAAATCAGATCTAAATAACTGGAAGATATCAATTGTCATGGATAGGCAGAGCCAATATAGTAAAAATGACAATTCTACCTAAATTAATTTACCTATTCAGCGCCATACCAATCAGACTACCTAAAAATGATTTTATAGAGTTAGAAAAAATAATAACAAAATTCATCTGGAAAAACAAAAAGTCAAGAATATTAAGGGAAATAATGAAAAAAAATGCACAGGAAGGTGGGTTAGCTGTACCAAATCTGGAACTTTACTATAAAGCAGAAGTCATCAAAACTATCTGGTACTGGCTAAGAAATAGAGTGGAGGATCAGTGGAATAGGCTAGGCACAGGAGACACAGTAGCAAATGACATTAGTAATGCAGTGTTTGATAAACCCAAAGACTCTAGCTCTTGGGATAGGAATTCAGCATTTGACAAAAAATGCTAGGAAAACTGGAAGACAGTATGGCAGAAATTAGGCATAGACCAACATCTTACACCTTATACTAAAATAAGGTCAAAATGAATACATGATTTAGACATAAGAGGTGATACTGTAGGTAAATTAGGAGAGGAAGGAATAGTCTACCTTTCAGATCTTTGGAAAGGAGAACAGTTTATGACCAAACAAGAGATAGAGAATATTATGAAATGCAAAATGGATGATTTTGATTACACTAAATTAAAAAGGTTTTGTGGAAACAGAAGCAATGTATCCAAAATTAGAAGGGCTGCAGAAAGCTGGGAAACAATTTTTATGGCTAGTACTTCTGATAAAGGTCTCATTTCTAAAATATATAGGGAACTAAATCAAATTTATATGAATCCAAATCATTCCCCAATTGAGAAATGGTCAAAGGACATGAACAGGCAGTTTTCTGATGAAGAAATCAAAGCTATCTATTCCCATATGAAAAAAATGCTCTAAATCACTATTGATTAGAGACATGCAAATTAAAACAACTCTGAGATGCTACCTGACAGCTATCAGATTGGCTAACATGACAAAAAAGGAAAATAATGAATGTTGGAGAAGCTGTGGGAAAATTGGAACACTAATGTATTGTTGGTGGAGCTGTGAACTGATCCAGCCATTCTGGAGAGCAATCTAGAATTATGCCCAAAGGGCTGTGCATACCCTTTGACCCAGCAATACCACTTTTGGGTCTTTGCCCCAAAGAGATCATAAAACAAGGAAAAGGACCCACATGTACAAAAATATTTATAGCTGCTCTTTTTGTGGTGGCAAGGAATTGGAAATTGAGGGGCTGCCCATCAATTGGGGAATGGCTGAACAAGTTGTGGTATATTAATATAATGGAATTCTATTGTGCTGTAAGAAACAATGAGCAGGAGGAGTTCAGAGAAACCTGGAAGGATTTGCATGAACTGATGATGAGTGAGATGAGCAGAACCAGAAGAACATTGTACACAGTATCATTAACATTGTGTGTTGATCTACTGTGATGGACTAGATTCTTCTCACCAATGCAATGGTACAGAAGAGTTCCAGGGGACCCATGATGGAAGGGGATCTCCAAATCCAGAAAAAAAGAACAAAAAAAGAACTGTGGAGTAGAGATGCTGATTGAACCATACTATTTCTTTTGCTTTTGGTGCTGTTGTTTTTCTGTTTTGAGGTTTTTCCTCATTGCTCTGATTCTTCTCTTATAATATGTATGACTAATGCAGAAATACATTTAATGTTATTATATATGTATATATGTATATATGTATATGTATGTGTATATGTATATATATATATATATATATATATATATATATATATATATATATATATATATATATATATATATATATATAAAACCTATATCAGATTACCTGCTGTCTAGGGGAAGGGGAGGGAGGGAGAAAAATTTGAAATTGGAAAGCTTGTATAAACAAATGTTGAGAACTAGTTTTTACATGTAACTGGAAAAAAATCAAATACTTTTATCAGAAAAAAAAAAGTCAGGTTCAGGGAACTTCAAGTTACTTGTCCAATTGGGCTGGAACTGGGAGTCCATGATGGAGAATGCCATGTTCTTTTCATCTCCTTAGGAGCATGCTCAGGTCTCCCAATCCTAAAAAGGACTTCTTTTGACTTTTCTATCCTCCCATCTCTGTCCAAACCTTCAATTTCAAATACCTTAAAAAATTTTTTCAAGGGTACATTGTTTACACTTGCTCTTTATAGGCTGGTGTCCTTTGATATCACAGTCCTGAAAGTGCTTTCTCTTTTTTCTGTTACGCGTCACATTCAGAAATGGCATTTCCTGCAGGTCATAGAAGATCATATTGTCCAATGGAAAGAATTTTCCTATGCTTCCTATTGTGCAATGCCTTACTACCTTTTGCTCTCCTACATAATCATTTTTCCTTATTTGTCATGAAATCTCTTCCCTGGGCCCATGCCCTTCCACTCTTCAGAGCCCTCCAAGAGCTCTGATTCCCTGTCTCCTGAGGTAGGATGAGTAGTCTTTCCAAACACCAAATCCCTGTAGATTATGCCCACTGTAAGGTCCCCATTTACACTGACATATCTCTCGTCCCCCATGGGAAGAGATCGGTGAGATCCCCAATTCCCCCAATGAAACAAAATTTCTCCATTTCTTTCCCTCTGTTTCAATCCTTCCCTTTGCCTCCTCTCTATTTTCTCTGGTAGGCCTTTTTCCTCCTGAGAGGCCACAGGAGTTATTTTCCCTTCATTGTTAACCTTTGACTTTGACTTGGGGTATGTCACATATTCCCCTCTTCCTTCTTCCTCCCCCCTCCCCTTTTCTACATTCTCCCATTCTGCAATCTAGTCACACACACACACAAAAAAGCCTGACTGACCTATAGGCAGTATGTTGTGAGATTTAGTCCATGATGTTTCAGGCCTCAACTATTATTCCTATTTGACTTCTGCTATCAACCAGGTCTCCCTGGGTACTTTAAAAAGAAATCTCTTAGAGGTCTGTTGCTATTTTGATGTTGTTAACAGGCATATTTTTTCTTTCTAGTTATTTTTTTCCTTTTCGTTCCTGGAAGTAATTTATTTTACTATCCATATGTTCCTTGGTTGCTATATTTGTTCATCTTTCTTGTGTTTCTGTTGTCTGGTCTGTTTGTGAAGCAAGCAAGTTGTTTAGGTTTTCTTTATAGGAGTGTTCCAAATGTTTCTTTTTTATTGAACATCTCTATTTTCATTAATGGTTAGGCTCAGATTTGCAGGGTATGTCACCTTGGGAACACATTATTCCATTCCATTCTGGGCTTTCTGGTGGGTGCAGAAAAGACTTTTCTATTTGAATTTCCTCAGCTTTCTATTTGAAGGTCTTTCTCCCAATCCCTTGCAAAATTTGTTGTCAATGGAATTGTTAAATTTAACCGTTACATGTCTTGGAATTTGAAGCACAGGCTTTGGTTTTCCTAGAAGTTTCTGTGTTCAGAAATTGAAGGCATATTTACTGTATTACTTCTGGCATTATTATGCTAAAGGTATTTTTTACCTGTCTTGTTCTTCTGGGAGACTTATCCTTAAGCTATCTCTATGCATCCTGTCATAGAGGTTGTTATGTTCTAATTATATAAAGATCATGTTTTCTCTTAGTGTTATTGCTTTTTGCTTCTCTTCTACAAGATTATCTTTACTTCTGTATGTTTTCATTCCCAATCATTTATTCTCTTTTGTTTCTTTGGTGAAATTTGCCATGGAAGATTCAAGTTTTTTATTCTGTCAATTATTTCTGTTTTGCAGGCCATAAACTCTGCTTCCACAGTTCTTATTTTTCTTTTAAACTATTTGTGAACATCCTGATATGTTCCCATGTAGGTCTTCTGCTTCATCAAGTATCCTTTGTCGGGGCAGCTCGGTGGCGCAGTGGATAGAGCACCGATCCTGGATTCAGGAGGACATGAGTAAAAATCCGACCTCAGTCACTTGACATACTTACTAGCTGTGTGACCCTGGGCAAGTCCCTTAACCCCAACTGCCTCATCCAAAAGAAAAAAAGTATCCTTTCTCTTAGCAATATTTATTCATAGATACCTGAACTTGTTTGGCTGATCTATTATTAATATCTTCCCTATGGGTTTATCTGCTTATGTTCAAGATCTTTTTTTTTTTTTTAGTGAGGCAATTGGGGTTAAGTGACTTGCCCAGGGTCACACAGCTAGTAAGTGTTAAGTATCTGAGGCCGGATTTGAACCCAGGTACTCCTGACTCCAGGGCCAGTGCTCTATCCACTGCACCACCTAGCTGCCCCTATGCTCAAGATCTTTAACTGAGTTTTCCTCTTCCTGAGATCTTTGGTAATTTCAGCCTTTTCCCCTTATATTCCCTTATTCCTCACTTTCTGACTCTTCTTTTGATGATGGTGACCTCAAGAAATAGATCTCAAACTCATTTCAGCCTTCTCCCACACTAAAGAATTCACATTTCATTGGCCTGGGTCTCTACCCTAAATGACTTTCGGGGAGACAGAACTAGCCGTAGAAAGATACCGATCCCCCTTTCCTCAGACTTAGTGGAATGCCACGTATGCTGCTGTCCTCCCCCATTTCTTCCTCAGTTCTCTAGCTGCAAGCTAGAACATTACCACGCTGCTATCCCAGGCACAGCAAGCTTCTGCCTTTTGGTTTACATGGGCACAAGGTTAAAAGTAGGATGGAGGTGAGTTTTGTAGCAAGCCAGTAGGTCAGCTTATGAAGACCTACTAGAATATGACGGGGTTCTTGGTGTTTCTAGACCTTGGAGATAGCTGATAGTGCTTTTATCTCTTCCAAAAAATCCCTATTTTGGAGAGGTTGGAGAGGTCATGAGGATCAAAAAGGTATCTAGTCTTCCATCTTGAAATTGCCCTTTGTGGCGTGTGACACTATTGAACACTTTCTCATTCTGGATCTTCTTTCCTCCTTTTCCTTTTGAGTTTTCCCATGTCTCTAATCACCCCTCTTCTTTGATTACTCTTATTCCTCTTCTAATACCTTAATACGGAAATCCCTCCATGTTCTGACTAGGTGATCTCATTCATTCCCACAGCTTCAACTATCACCTCTACAGAGATAACCACCAAACCTATCTAAACTCTCCCGAACTACAACCCTTATTTCTAACTGCCTACAGGATGTCTGTACTGTCCTACAGGACACTCTAATGTCCAACTGTACGTTAATTAATTTAATTTAAATTGAAATAAATTGAAAATTAAAATGCTCAAGAGAATTGTTTTCTTAAAAATCTTTCCCTAAGAACTTGTTCCTCCTCTTGACTTCAGTATTTTTGACAGCCTTATACCATCATTTACCTAATCTCCCATGTTTGTAATCTTGGTGGTATGGTGAATCAGTTACCAAGTCCTGTTGATTTTATCTCAGTAATATCTTTCACATCTGTTCCTTCTTCTCTATTTGTTGTAGTGGAATCTGAGTTAACTCCCATACTCCCATAACCTCAATTATTGTTGTGATCCAAGATGCTGTGGAGCAGACTTGGGAAAGTTTGAGTTAACCTACCTACAGACCCTTTGGGCAAAGAAAATAGAAAGGAGGTCCTGAGACCTTAGGGCACCTCTTTATCAGAGGGTTAACCTGCTTTAACATTCTTGGACTGTTTTTTTAAATTACCTTGTGGATTAATTTTTATCTAGGGCTCATTGGATGTTTTTATTAAAAGGAATGTTTATCTGAATCCTCAGCCTCTGGGTGATCAATCGCTCCAGATGTGAGAGCACATCCTAGATCAGGTCCTTTTTAGCACCCTGACTAGATTACTGTAATAATCTCCTACTCTTTATTCTTACTCTACACTGCCCTTCTACAAACACATACACACGTGCTTATTTATATATGTGTATTCATGTGAGTGGATATCCATATCCATAAACATATGTATTTATCTACACTGCTGCCAAGAATATCTTCTTCAAGCATAGCTATATGCATGCTGCAGGCAACTAGGTAGAACAGTAAGTAGACAGAATGCCAGGCCTCAGTTCAAATTTAGCCTCATACCAGCTATGATGTGACCCTGGGCAAGTTGATTAACCCTGTTTACCTCAGTTTCAACATATGTAAAATTACCTAGAGAAGGAAACGCAAACCATTATCTTTGCCCAAAATAAGGTCAGGAAGAGTCAAATACAACTGAAACAATTGAACAACAGTTATGCGAGCCAACCTTTTGTACAAAACCCAGTACATAGCATGGAGCCTGACACATAGTAAGCACTTAACAAATCTTAATTTAATTAAGCATTGAAATGAATTGAACCCTTCAATATCTCTCTACTGCCTACCAAGTCAAGTTCAGAATTCAAAATTCTTTCCAAACATATACTGGTTCATAATTTTGTGCTTTTCTGTATATTTCTGACTCAAAGGAAGATGAAAATTTATATATAACTATGTAAGCTGTCTATTTTAATGTTTATTAGGCTACAATGGTAGAGGAGAAAATTAACACCCTGGATAGACCACTTACTATTAGAGATGAACATTCAAAGTCCTTCATAATCTGATGCAACCATGCCTCTCACAAAATCCTCATATTTCTTATTTCATATTACTTCCACATACAAACTGATCCAACCAAATATCTATACATACTATCTCCCGTACATGCCTTACTTTTCAATCTCCATGCCTTTGTTCACACGGTTCCTTTATGGCTGGAATGCCCTCTCCAACACTTCAACCCCTGCCTTTTGAAGACTTACCTATCCTTTAATGCCCAAGCACCTCAAATGTCAGTAACTTTCTTGATGACTCCCTAATTCCCCCATTAGGAATGATTATTCTCCTTCTTGGACTTTATATGCACCTCTCTGATTCACTCATGTACTATTTCACATTACAGTTATTTATTTGTATGTGTTATAACCCCCTACTACATTTGGTAAGCTTCATGGAGCTCATGGAACATTTTTATCTAAATTTTTTATCTCACACTCAGTACCTAGCACATATCACATACTCAGTCAACAGTAAATAGTTGAATCAATGCTTATTAAATTGAAGTGAAATACTGTAATAATTAAAAACTATGAACCACATCCCTATCTCTTCTTTTGTCACAATCAAGTGTCTCTTAGATACTTGCCATAACTTTTTTCATTTTTTTAAAACAGAGATTTTTTTAATTCTTTTTTTTTTTAGTTTCAAATTCTCTCCTTCCAGGGGGCAGCTAGGTGACTCAGTGGATAAAGCACCGGCCCTGGATTCAGGAGGACCTGAGTTCAAATCTGGCCTCAGACACTTGACACTTACTAGCTGTTTGACCTCAGGCAAGTCACTTAACCCCCAATGCCCTACAAACAGAAACAAAAACAAAAACAAAATTCTCTCCTTCCCTCATTGAGAAGGCAAAAAAAAATAAAACCCATTGCAAATATTTTTAGTTATATAAAACAAATTTCCATATTAGTCATGTTCAAAAAGAAAAAGAAACAATATGCTCTCATCTACACTCTGAATCTTATCAGTTCTCTATCTGTAGATGGGTAGCATATTTTGTCATGAGTTCTTTGGAATTGTGGTTGGTCATTGTGCCTATCAGAGTTACTTTCAAAGTTGATTACCTTTACAATATTGCTGTTACTGTGAGGATTGTTCTCCTAGTAAAAATATGGAAGGCTTCTCAAATTTGCATGTCATCCTTGCACAAGGGGCCATACTAATCTTCTCTGTCTAGTTCCAATTTTAATATAATTGCTTGAAGTGGGCCCTCCTGAGTCTTTAGTCACTGGGTTAGTAATTCTCTGGATTTTTAAAGCTCTATGAGCTTCAGGTCTAGGGATCCTGATCAATTTCATCACAAAATCTAAGAGATGACACATTTTCATACAAAGAGCCTAAATGACATTGTAATGGTACAAAAGGAAAAAATATTACAAGTAGCTAAACTATTTTAGGCAAAAATATACCTGTCTCTATAAACAAAAGTTGAGAATTATCTTTACATGTAATGGAAAAAATAAAATACCTCATACATAAAAAATATATATATATATATATATACCTGTCTCCATGCTAATAAACAAACTCTTTAATAATAATAAAAATATTTTTAAATTATAGTTTTAGATAACTCTAAAATAAATATAGTAACTATAATATTGGCTTAAAATTATCATCAAATTTGTAACATCAAATTAATAGGTTATATACTAAATGAATTTACCTCCACAGCCTGGCACTTTCATGTCCTCTTGTGTGAATGTTTCCATTTCTTCTATGAGATCTTCATCGAAATCTGTAAAGTCTTTATCAGTAATATGAGTAACAGAAATGCTCTCCTCACTGAGTTCTTTTATTTCAGGATCTTTTGACTGAGTTGTTATTCTACTGATAGAAATGTGTCAGAAAAAAAATGACAAACTAGTGTTAGAGACAAAAATACGGTTTTTGATGAAAGTACTTTTTTCAAAACAGCTTAGTCAGGGCAGCTAGATGGCGCAGTGGTTAAAGCACCGGCCCTGGATTCAGGAGTACCTGGGTTCAAATCCGGCCTCAGACACTTGACACTTACTAGCTGTGTGACCCTGGGCAAGTCACTTAACCCTCATTGCTCCGCAAAAACAAAAACAAAAAAAAAGCTTGGTCATTTTTCCTTCATCAAGGCAGAAAAGACCTACCTAATTGTGAAAAGACCTGTAGTCAAAAGATGAGAAGAATTCTAACTTATCTGACACCTTTCAAAAAGGAGTCTTTTTTGTCATTTCTTAATGAATACATATCCTACATGACTAAAAGAACTTCAATTACTTTCACAAATAAAAATTTATTATTATAAATTGATGACTCATAGCTTTTATGTAATCCTACAGGTTATATGTAAACAATTTAATATTCACTCATATCCACCTTCTCAGAAAGATTTAAGCAAAAACGACTGGAAAAGTAAATGACCTTTTTCATCATTTTAAAAGAAATTGTTAGGGGATTCTCACTATTTACTAATTAAAAGACATGCAAAAATCAATCATTTGATACCTCTAGTCTCCAGGCCAGAAGTTCTCCCCACCCTACCTGCCCCATGAAGGCAAGTTCTTACTAAAAACTTACTCCAAAATGTGATCATAAGGTCTGTCACTCTTATGGACTTCCGGAATTCCACTGGGCATTGGCCCTGATGCTGGACAGCCAGTGCCCGCACTGCTTTCTTTCTCAAGATTGTGTTTCACTTCAGGTAAGAGCACAGAAGGCACAGAATAGCGATTCTCTGGAACCTAAAACAAAGTATTTGCAATATTTGCTATTGTGGCCTTTACTTTATTTAGTCTTCAGGACATAGATGTTTCAAAGATCTGTGACTTGCTCCATACAGGGACTCCTGCTACAGCATCCTCCATTCACTGCTAATAAGGTGGTTAGTTGTCCATGGTCACAAACGTTTATGTGTTAGAGGCAGGGTAGGAACCCATGGCTTCCTCACTCACATCCAACACTCTAGATACTTATTGTGTCACATCAGCTCATTATTTTTTGTTTTTTGGTGAGGCAATTAGGGCTAAGTGACTTGCCCAGGGTCACACAGCTAGTAAGTGTCAAGTGTCTGAGGCCACATTTGAACTCAGGTCCTCCTGACTCCAGGGCCAGTGCTCTATCCACTGCTCCACCTAGCCGCCCCCTATCAGCTCATTATTTAATCATATTCTGCACTTATTCAAACTGTGCAGTGAGATAGGGAATTATTAAGATTTATCTAGTATCCTAACCAAATAGCAGAGTACACTACATAGAGAAGGTTCTGGAACCAAACTGTTAAATGTAAACCAGAAGTAATAAGACACTGTGCTGTTGTGTCTCAGCCTACCTAAAACCATTAGGTTAGGATGAACCAACAGAAAACTAAATTTCCTATTTTGTTGTTGTTAATTCATCTAAAGAACATTTAGAGCACTCGCTATAGAAGGAGCTCCATTAGACACTGAAGGAGAAAAGAACACAAAATAAGGAAACAAAACAATGTCCCTGATCTCAAGATCCTTATAATCTGGTAGGAGAAAATAAGCCTTTAGCTAGTTAAATATATTATATATGAGACTTTGATAAGTGCATAAGAATTGGATAAAGTGCTAGGAGATCAAATGAGGGTAAAATTAGTTCCAGATTGGGAGATCAGGGAACGCTTCAGAGGCTTTTGACCCGGGAGTTCAAAGACAGATATGGATAAGAAAACTAACACAGCTCACAGGAGAGGATGCCTTTCCCACACAGGCTCCAATGGACATGGTGTTCTAGATAAAAGCAAGCCTTTATCATACAGTCAATGGATAAACATTAACATTTTCTGAAAACATTACTGCTTTTTGGACCTCCTTTCCCATTTGATCACGAGTCTAACACTGGCAGCGCATTTCAGTTCAGTCTAACCCCTGGGGACCCCAATCACAGGGCCCCAAAAGCCAAGCCCCAAATGCCCACGGTCACCCTGTGGAGAGAACACATACCATCTTTCTCTGTCCTCACCATGACCTCTAGCCCCTCTATCCATCCCTACTTTTCAAGTCTTATATTGGCCTGATTTCCCTTCTGCCTTCGATGTCTTGACTCCATAGTGAATTGGCTAGTTCAAGTATGCATTATTCTCTACCCTTAAATCCTTTGTCCCTCCTTGTCCTACCATGATTTCCACTCAACAATTCTCAAGCTTGGGGTCACCCTCACTGTCCACCTCCACAGAATCACAGAATTTGAGAGAAGAATGGGCCTCAGCAGTCATTTGGTTCAACCTATACATAAAAAAGAATTCTCATTCTAACATTCCAGACAAGTGGTCCTCTAAGTTTTGATCAAAGATATCCAAGAAAGGAAAACCCAAACTCTTCAGGCAGTCCATTCTATTTGTAGACAGCTCTCATTGTTAGGAAGTGGCTTTTTTTTCTGCTAGCAAGTCTAAATGTACCTCTTTGAAGTTTCCACCCATTACTCTTGATTCTATCCTCAGGGGTCAAACAAAGTAAATCTAATATGTCTTCTACCTAACAGCTTTTCAGACACCTGAAAATATGTGTCACTCTCCCTTGAGATTTCTCTTCTTCTGATTCAACATAACCAGTTACTCCAACCAATCCTCGTAAGTCACAGACTCAAGGTCCTTCTGTAAACACCCTCTTTTTTCTTTCTTTCTTTTTGATGAGGCAATTGGGGTTAAGTGACTTGCCCAGGGTCACACAGCTAGTAAGTGTCAAATGTCTGAGGTCAAATTTGAACTCAGGTCCTTCTGTATCCAGGGCCAGTGCTTTATCCACTGCAACACCTAGCTGCCCCTGTAAACACCCACTTAAACACATATCTCTTAAACTAGGTGGAGAATTTAACATAATACTCCATAGGAATTCTGGGCAGAATATAGTAGTAGGGCTATGCCACCTCCCTATTTCTGGAAGCTATGACCCTCTTAACGTAACCCAAGATCACATTAGCATTTTTAGCTACCACATCACACTGTTGACTGATAATGAGTTTGTAGTGCACTAAAACCTCCAGTAATCTGGCTTCTTTCCCTCTACTCTACTGAAACTACTCTCTCCAATGTCACTAATGACTTTATAACTGCCAAATCTAATAGTTTTCAGTCTTTGACCTTAATTTTTTTGCAGCATTTAGGACTCAGAACAAAAATCTCTCTTCTCTTCTTTCTCTACATCATCCATAATGCTTAACTCACCATTTCCCATGGATATAACCGTCATCATGTCTATACAGATGATTTCTAGATCTATACTTCTGGCCTTCCATATCTCTCCTAAGCCCCAGCTGGGAATCACCAACTGCCTACTGAACATTTTAGAACTTAATATTTTCCACCCAAAACCCAGTCCCTTCCCAGATCTTCCCAATTTTTGTCAAGGGCATCACTATTTTTGATGGATTTATAACCTCCGAGCTATTTTCAACTCCTCACTCTCCTTCACCCATGGATCCAATTAGCTGTCAAGTTTTGCCAAATTTATCTTCAATGCAGCTCTTGCATTCATTCGATTCTCTCTAAACAGGCTGCCAGAGATATTTATCTAAAGCACAGTCTGATCATGGCACTATCATGCTCCAACAGTTCCAATGGATCCTCCACACATGCAGGATCAAATATAAACTCCTTTGTTTGTAATTTGTCAACTGGCCTAACCTAATTTTCCAATCTTATGAATCATTATTCCTTTTCATGCATCGCAAATTACTCTTCTTCTGTTCTTGGCATCTTACATTCCTCTCATCCCCACTGCTCTGAAGAGGCTATCCTCTCTGCCTAGAATGCATTCCCCTCATCATTTTCGCCTCTTAGAATCCCTACCTTCTTGGAAAGCTCATTTCAAACGCCACCTTCTCTGAGGCCTCTTCTGATGCCAACTGCCAATGTCTACCCCCCTCCCCATAATGACCATGTCAGAATCAATTAATTGTGTCGTAATTAACATTATTTTTGTATATACTTATATTTGTACATGTTTTCTCTCCAATAAAATGTAAACTCTTGGAAGGCAAGGACTGTTTCATTTTTGTTTTTGTATCCACAGTGTCTGGTACATTAACAGCTGGTTAATAAATATTTGTTCGTTAATTAATCAATCACTCCGTCCTCCTGAACATTCTCTGCTCTCTTAGCTTCCACGACACTGGTCAATCCTGGTTCTCCTTCTACCTGACTATTGCTTCTCAGCCTTTGTTGCTGGGTATTAATAATAGCAACAATATCATGAACAATAAGTGATCCTTATAAAGCACTTTAGTGTTTCAAAAGCACTTAAGGCTCAGGTCAAGGGCCACCTTCTTAAATATGATGATGTCCCTTGTTATTAATGTTTTTGTGAATTGGTGACAAGTTCAATTAGTATGGTCCCAGACTCTGAGGATATATGTATATATATTAAAGCTAATAAACCCAGAAACTGAGCATTATCCACCCTTAAGCCTCTTGTGGTACGGTTCAGTTAAGAGTTTAGTTTTTTATGTCTCTGCCCCACATTCCTCACTCCTTATTAGGCAATTTAGAAAATACCCTCATTTCACTGGTCCCAGCTATACTGCTGTCTTCCCTCTAAAGGATATAGCAAGCTCTCATCAGTGACATATTTTGTGCGTACATATAAGATACTAGAGAACAGGAACTGTTTCATCTCTCTTTGTATCATACCACCTGGCACATGAAAGGTTTGTTTAAAAGGACTTCAAACAAGGCATAGACCAACATCTTACACCATACACAAAAGTAAAGTCAAAATGGATACATGATCTGGACGTGAAGGTGATGCCACAGGCAAATTTTAAAAGGAAGGAATAGTTTACTTGTCAGATCTACGTAAAGGGGAAAAATTTATGAACAAAGATGAGATGGAGAACATTATGAAAGGTAAAGTGGATCATTTTGACTACATTAAATTTAAAAGGTTTTGGGGCAGCTAGGTGGCACAGTGGATAGAGCACTGGCCCTGGAGTCAGGAGTACCTGAGTTCAAATCCGGCCTCAGACACTTAACACTTACTAGCTGTGTGACCCTGGGCAAGTCACTTAACCCTAATTGCCTCACTAAAAAAAAAAAAAAATTTAATTAAAAAATTAAATTTAAAAGGTTTTGCACAAACAAAACCAACGCAAACAAGATTAGAAGGAAAGCAGAAAGCTGGGAAACAATTTTTACAGACAGTGTTTCTGACAAAGGCCTCATATCTGAATCAAATATATAAGAATACAAGTCATTCCCCAATTGAGAAATAGTCAAAGGACAGAACAGGCAGTTTTCAGACAAAGAAAGTATGGCAGGGCTGTGTACTACTAGGCCAGAAAATTGAGAAACAAAGGCAACAAAATGTCCTATGGAAGGAGCAGCATGGAAACACACTAAATCTAAGGGAAAGAGTCCAGTGTCCAGCAGGGGACAGTTTTATTCCCTGCAAAAGTCACTGGTGTAGCTAGGTGGCACAATGTATAGAGCACCGGGCCTGTAGTCAGGAAGATGTGAGTTCAAATCCAGCCTCAGACATTTACTAACTGTGTGATTCTTGGCAAGTTATTTAACCCCTATTTGCTTTAGTTCCTCATCTGTAAAATGGGGACATACTGAAGAAGAAAATGACAAACCATTCTAGTATCTTTGCAAAGAAAATACCATGGACAAAGTCCATGGGGTCACAGAGTCAGACATGAATGAACAACAACAGAAAAGTTACTCAGAGAGCAGAGACCTAAGGTGATGAGCTGTTAATAGCCTAGAATGGGAAGAGGCTGAGATACTTTAAAACCTACCATCAGAGGGGAAGGCATCAGAAAGTGAGGAATATATATATATATATATATATATAACCTATATCAGATTACCTGCTGTCTAGGGGAGCGGGGAGGGAGGGAGAAAAATCTGAAATTGTAAAGCTTGTATAAACAAAAGTTGAGAACTATCTTTACATGTAACGGAAAAAAATAAAATACTTTATTAATTAAAAAAAAAAAAAAGAAAGTGAGGAATAGAGAAAAATGAAAGCTGGGGGGGGGGGGAGCTGAAATTACCAAAGATCTTAGGAGGAAAAAAACTCAAAAGTCCTTGAGCATAAGCAGATAAATCAAGAGGGAAAACATTAACAACGGAAAGAAATGGCCTTCAGATCTACTAAACAAGTTCAGGCAGCCAGTACTTAGCACAGTGAATGGCACACAGTAGGTGCTTAATAACTATTTACTGAATGAATGAAATACTGTTTTAAAAAAAAGTAAATGGGGCAGCTAGGTGGCGCAGTGGATAGAGCACTGGCCCTGGAGTCAGGAGTACCTGAGTTCAAATCCGGCCTCAGACACTTAACACTTACTAGCTGTGTGACCCTGGGCAAGTCACTTAACCCCAATTGCCTCACTAAAAAAAAAAAAAAAAAAAGTAAATGATTCAACACTTGATGAGACAGAGGACCTTTTGGATTTTGAGAACATGGAACTATAATATACTGTTCTTTAGTGATTTAAAAGAGAAATGAAAATTATACGATTAGAATTTATAGCCTGCAAAACAGAAATAATTAGCAGAATAAAAAAAACAAGTCTGCAACGGCAATCTCACTAAAGAAACAAAAGAGAGGACAACTGATTGGGTATGCAAAAACACAGACGTGAAGGACAATCTAGAAGAAGAGAAGCAAAAAGCAATAACATTAAAATAAAACACATACTCTATTTCAGTAAAACATACTGATCTTGAAAACAACATGTGTAGAAACAACTTATCCCATTCTGAACATCTCATCCAAAGATGCTCCTTCTAACAAACTCCCTACCTAATTTCATTGTTGCTAACCCCCTTATAGTCACTTTGGCTCAAAACCTCACAGTTATCTTTGACTTTTTCCTTTCCCATCCATAACTAATCTGTTGCCAAATCACAGCAAAAACAACTCTGGAGTTTATCCCCACCCCTCTCTATCCATATTGTTATCACCCTACATCGAGGACTCTCATCTGGATTGGTATGTCTTAGCTCATCCTCATAGGCTTAAATAGGCCTATGTAATCTCCAGTCTTTCCCTTCTCCAACCTTCTTAATGCAAAGGCATGCCCATGTCACTCCTCAGTTCAAACACCATCTGTATACCCTCAATGATTCAGGAGAAAATACAAACTCTTAAGTCTCACATTTAAAGCTTTTATCTAAACTCTGTATCCAATCCATTTTCTCAACCTTTTTTTACATTAATCTCCCTTATGCACAGTACAGTAATTATAAACCAATGGCTATTCACCAAAGTCTTACTCTCTCTTCCAGCTCTGTACACTCACTCACTTAGGCTGCCTTTTTGAAATACGCTCCCACTTCATTTTTTCTGTTGTAAATCCCCTCTATCTTTCCATGACTAGCTCAGGCATTATCTACTTCATTAAATCTTCCTGGATCCTTCCCTGCCAGTTTCCCACACTCTTCCCTCTCATCCGTCAGGTAGGTGGGGTAGCGAATAGAGTACTAGCCTTGGAGTCAGGAAGACCCAAGTTTAAATCAATGTCTGACACTAGATGTGTGATTCTGGACATGTCATTCAGCCTTTCTAAGCACCAGTTCACCTACTTCTTAGGGCTATTGTTGAAGACAAAATCAAACAAGATATGTGTAAAGCACTTTGAAAGGCTTAATGAATGTTGGCTATCTATCATTGTTATAATTATAATAATTATTATTATTTTATATTCTACCCTATATTATATTTATGGATATAGATACCATAACCCCTGATTAGACTGTAAACTCCCAAAGGGCAAGAGCTATCTTTTTCATCTATTTCCAATACCTAGCACATAGTAAGCACATAATAAATGATAAATCACATTTACTTGGCAATAAACATCAAGCATTTTCTTACCTTACAGGTTACATGACTTGTTGGCTGTATAAAGCATGGTTGTTCTAAAAGCCACAGGGACATGAGAATGGCAGCAGCTGATGTCCTCACCCGTATGACAGGGCTGTACTGGAAGGATGACTCAGGGTTAGTGGAATCACATAACAATCTTCTATCAGACCATCTTATCATCCATTCCAGTAGTTTTGCTATATTGCCAAATTTGTTCTTTAGTTCTGGAGAAAGTTCTTCATGAGGAATAATGTCATTCCACTGAATTGCTTTGTAAGTGAATTTTGTAGTCTTAAAGTTTTGTGGAAGAAAAACTTGTTTTGGTAATGTGTGAGACACAGGTATCTCTCTGCTGTCATCTTTGATTCTGTACATTGATTTTTCTTTTAATCCAAACAAGCCTCTCTTTCCTGTGCTTTTCATTGCTTCATTTGAAGAGCTTTGTATAAAAGATCTTGCCCCTTGAACGACTAATACTGAAGGTGAAGGTGTTTGATTTCCCAAATTTTTGAAGTTTTCATTATTCAAAGTAGATGATTTTTCTGATTCACAAGACTCAGGAATAATAACATAGCAAGAGCCAGCTCTGAACACATTTGGGCTGGTGGGTTTTCCCTGACGACGTTTTAATGTTGTATGAACATCAAAAAGCAAAGAATTAAGCTCATGTTCCTTAAGATGGGCTGAAAAGCTACTTAGAAAAGGAATACCAGGATTATTAGAACCATTAAGGTCTTTTTCAAGTACATAACTCAAGAATAGATCAAGGAACTTAATATATTCATCATCATCACGTTCAAATTCCCAAACACCTACTATAGGAACTATATTTTCTCTAGGTACATTTTCATGATCTCCTTTCCTTTCAGGATATTCTTCTGAATAGAGCTTTTTCTTTTTATTGTCATGCTTACGAGTCAATGTGAATTCTGCCTGATTCTGGGCATTCCTATAACAAAATATAAAAAAAATTAATTCACACTAACCATTCATTATTGACAAAGTCTTCTCCCATAAACAGGTCAGTTAATTTCTTTGGGCCTTAATTTCCCATCTATAAAAGGAAAAGGAGATGGGGAGGGAGAGTGGAGGAGGGAAGGGTATGGACAATAATCCCATTGAAGATGCCTTATAACTATAAAAAGTTAATGATTCTCTGAAATGCAATACATAAAAGATGTCAAAGGAAGAAATTTGTGAAATGAGATTAAAATTATGTAATAATACATATAATCTATCAGAAAAACATGTAAATTAAAATTATGTAATAATACATATAATCTATCAGAAAAACATGAGGCAATTGTTTCATATTTCCCTAAAAGGCTATCCCTCCCACCATAGCAACTTTTTCAAAATATTTTGGACCTTTCTCAAAACTCTCATGGTCCTTCTCTCTCCACACTCTTGGCTGAGAACCCTGCCTAATATTTCATCAAAAAATTCAAGGCCATTCACTGAGAGCTTCTTCTCCCCCGTCCTCATCATTCAACACTCAGATGCCTTCTGCTACTATAGGCACATGTGATCTTGTTCCATCCCATCTTCTCCAGCAGACTGCTCCCTCTATCATCTCTGCTCTCTCACTAATCCTCAATATCTTCCTATCTACTATTTGCTTCCCTATTGCCTACAAACATGTCCACTATTTCCCATTCTCAAAAACTGATCCACCCATCTCCACTAATATTGTCTAATCTCTCTTCCATCTTGTGTGGTTAAACTCCATGAAAAAGTCATCTACTAAATTAGATGTTTCCACTACTTTTCCTGAAGTCTTTGAAGTCTGGGTTCCAACCTCAATCAATAGAAAATGCTCTCTCCAAATCTAATAGCCTTTCCTCAGTCCCCATCCTTTTTAATCCCTCTCTGCTCCTTGTTATTCCCTTCTTCCTATATGAAGCTACTCTAAGAAGTCTCTGCTCCTCCTGGTCTGACCACAACTTCTCAGTCTCCTTTACTAGATCTTCATCCAAGTCCTACTTGGTAACCATGGATATCCCACAGTGCTAGGTCCTGAGTCCTCTTTCTTCTCTCCCTCTATTTTTTCACTTGATGACCTCATCAGCACCTATAAATTTAATTATCATCTCTATGCAGGGAGGCAGCTAGGTGGCACAGTGGATAAAGCACCAGCCCTGGATTCAGGAGGACCTGAGTCAAATCCGGCCTCAGGACACTTGACACTTACTAGCTGTGTGACCCTGGGCAAGTCACTTAACCCTCATTGCTGCACAAAAAAAAAAAAAATCATCTCTATGCAGATGTTTCTCAGATCTAATTATCTAGACCTAATTTCTCCTAACCTCCAGATTCCCATCTCCTACTGTCTACTGAACATATCAAACTGGATGTCCCATGTTAAATTTGACACATACAAAACCGAACTCGATTCCTGCCCCCCACCAAGCACTCCCTTCTTCCCAAATTCCCTACTTCTATTGAGGATACCACTATCCTCCCAGTCCCCCCAGCTCACAACCTAGGTGTTATACTCAACTCCACACTCTCTCTCACTCCCCATATCTAATCTATCAATTTTCTCTCTGCAATAGAATAGGCCCCACTTCTCTCCTCTGATACTGCCCCCAACCTGATGTAGGCCCTCATCCATTCACACCTGGGATTGGTGTATAATAGCCTTGAACTGGTCTACCTGTAACAAGTCTCTCCCACTCCAAGCCATCCTCCATTTAGCTAACAAAGTAATTTTCCTAAAGTATAAGCTCAACATGTCAAACCTCCCCCATATACAATCAATAAACTCCAGTTACTCCCAATTACCTCCAGGATCAAATATAAAATCCTCTGTTGAGTTTTCAAAGCCCTTCATAACCTAGCCCCCTATCTTTCCTGTATTCCTAAAATGTATGCCTCCCTTCCCACCTCCTAAAACATACTCTTCAATCCAGTTACCTAGTGACATATTTTGCTATTTCCTGAACAAGACACTTCATCTTCTGATTCTGGGAGTTTTCACCAGCTATCCTGCATGTATGAAGTGCTCTCCCTCCACATTTCTGCCTCTTAAATTCACTGGCTTCCTTTAAGTCCCTGCTATTCTGGTGCCTTCCCTCTATCAATTAACTCCAATCTATCCTGTATATATCTTCTGTGTATATAGCTGTTTTCATGCTGACTTCCCTGTGACACTGTGAGCTCTCTCAGAGCAGGGGGCTTCTTTGTATCCCCAGAACTTAGCCCAGTGCCAGTCACACAGTAGGTGCTTAATAAATGACTGACTGATGAGCATTTCACCAAGAAATACTCCTCCATATGTTATATTCCACAATAAATTCAAATAGATATGTGAACTTAAAGTTCATACCATTAAAAAAAGGCAGAGAAGCAGATTATATATCTTCTTACAACTACAGCGATGAAGCCCTAAACAAACAAAGACTCTTTAAGAGTATTTCTACTCAGTCTCATCCAGGTCAACCACAGATGAGGTAAGTATGAAAATAAAATAGATAATTTGATTACATGCAATTGAAAAGCTTCTGCATGAACAAATGTATCTAGGACAGTAGGAGAATGTGAGAAAATATCTGTATCAAGTTGCTCTGATAAGGATTTGGTATTATATAAGGCCCAAAATCATTCTCCAATAGGTAAGTAGTAAAGGATATGAACAAACAATTCTCAAAAGAACTTTGAACTATTAAAAACCATAAGAATATTCCAAATCACTTGTAATAAGAGAAATGAAAACTAAAACAACTCTGACATTTCACCTGCACCCCAGAAAATTGGCAAAGATGACAAAACAAAGGAACAGTCAACATTGGAAAAGAAAGGTACAAAGGCATTATTAGTAGAGCTATAAATTAGTACAACTATTCTGAAAAGTAATTTAGAGTTATGAAAATGAAATAGCTGAAATGTCCAAATCCCTTGATCCAGAGATTCTATTGCTAGGCATACATATCAGTAATAAAAAGAAGAAAGGTTCCATATATACCAAAATATTTATAGCAGCAGTTTTTTGTGGTAGCAAATACAGGGAAAAAACAGTAGTTGCCCATCAATCGAGGTACAAATGGAGGCTAAACAAATTGTGTTACAAGAACATAATGGAGTACTGCTGTGCTATAAGAAACAACAAACATGTTGAATACAGAGATGAATGGAAAGATTTACACAAACTGATGCAAAGTGAAGTAAGCAGAGGCAAGGAATTGTTTCCTTGCAAAATGATTACAACAATATAAAAGCAAAGAAAGATCACAAAATAATTAAAAATTAATGTTATGAGGACAGAGCAACAGAAAGCAATAAAGCAAGCTTCTCAGTCAAAACTTTTCCAAAGAGATGTAGAAAATGTACCAGTGTGAATTCTGAGGGGAAAACATAAGAAAACATCATAATGAGTCAATTTTCCAGCCAAGGTTGGTAGAGGAAGACAGACAGAAAGATCTGTAGACAATGGGGACATTTTCCCCCAAAGAAAGTGAGACAATATCTTAAATATGAATTTACTTACTTTCTTTTTTTATCAGATGGTAAAGCTTCTGAGAAAGTATCCGCTGTCTCCACATCACTGTGAGCCTGGGAATTTCCTGCTTCAGTAAGAGTGCTCCTGCTCAAACTGGTTCCAAGTGAAAACCGGTCATAAGTATGAATCTTATTATCTACAGTCTCTTCTTCAGGTGGTTCCAGATATTCATTTCAAAGGGCCTATATTCCTCCTTACTCGTTTCAGAGCTTTCACTCTCACTTTGTAAATAGAATGCATGATAACAGACATCATTTCCTCAGTTTGTGGACCTAAGACAGACAAGATAATCAAAGAGAATTAATGTTATATTCAATAAATAAGTGTTTAGGAGGATATGATGGCTACTACCTCAGTGATAGAAAGAAAGAAGTGAGGGAACAGATTTCTATGATCTTCCAGCTCCATCAGAGCACAAATTATTAAAAGTAAAATGGTGGGGGCAGCTAGGTGGCACAGTGGATAAAGCACTAGCCCTGGATTTAGGAGGACCTGAGTTCAAATCTGGCCTCAGACACTTGACACTTACTAGCTGTGTGACCCTAGGCAAGTCACTTAACCCTCATTGCCTGCCAAAAAACAAACAACCAAAAAGAAAAGAAAGTAAAAATGGTATAGGATTGCAAAGTAATGTTCAGTTTGTAATCCACATTTAAGGAAAGACACAGAGACCAGAGTAGGGCTAGTAAACAATAAAAAATTATCAGAAGACTAGAAAAGAAGCTATTTAAGGGAAGATTGAAAAAGATAACATTAGTTCAATTTAATCAAAAATAAAGAATGCTAAGTATGGACTACCATTTAAAATAAAGGAGAAGGGGCAGCTAGGTGGCACAGTGGATAGAGCACCAGCCCTGGATTCAGGAGGACCTGAGTTCAAAACCTGGCCTCAGACACTTGACACTTACTAGGTGTGTGACCCTAGGGAAATCACTTAACCCCAATTTCCTCACAAAAAAATTAAGTTAAATAAATTTTAAAATAAAATAAAGGAGAAGAGGCCAAAAGATAGAACAAGTCATTTTCAAGGGGAACAGGGCCAAACTAACAGTAACTATATGAAATTACTAACAATAAGAGAAATGCAAAAAGAACTAAGACTAACTGAGGCTCCACACACCCCTCAAAAGAGACAAAGTCAATGATTTTTCATTCAAAGGAGGGACTATGCTAAGATAGGCACACCAATACACTGTTGGAGGTACTAGGAATTGGTTCAATTGCTATGGAAAACAATGTATAATTAAATAAGAAAAGTTACCTGGAGATTCCATTACTGAGAAGAAGTATTTATTAAGTACTTACTATGTGCAAAGCACTGTGCTAAGTGCTGGGGATACAAGTGGAAAAGTAAGAAGTTCTCAGTTCTTATGGAGCTCACATTTTAACAAAGGAGGCAACACATATGGAAGGTTTCAGTTTACAAATCAGATGGAAAGAGTCCGTGGTCCTTAGGGTGCGACAGCAAAGAAAATTGTTGCCTCTTCTTAATGTCATGAGCACTGATAAAATCATCTTGACTTATGATTTTGACAGTGCTAAGGGCTTTGGTGGCAAGAACCTTCTTCTCTAGGTCTTTATTAGCTGTGGCTGTAGCTCCTGCAGGAGCAGTTGTCCAGGCTGCATCTCTACAGGTGTTGCTTCTCATTCACTTAATACACATTTATTAAGCAGCTGCTACTCTGTGCCAGGTACATAGGGATACAAAAAAAGGCAAAAGATAGTCCCTGCCTTCAAGGAGCTTATAACCTAATAGGGGGGAGAAACACTCCAACAAATATATACAAAGCAAGCTGTATGTAGGACAAATAGGAAATAATTAACAGAGAGAAGGCAATGGAATTAAGAGGGGTTAAGGAAGGCTTCCTGTGGAAGGCAGGGTTTTAGTTGTGATTTAAAGGAAGAGAAAGAGTTCAGTAGTCAGAGCAGAGGAAAAAGAAGAGGTGAGAGAGCATTTCAGGCATGGGGGATGGCCGGGAAATGTCAGACCTGAAAGATAAAAGTGCCTTGTTCATGAAACAGCCAGGAGTCCATTGTCACTAGATGAAAGAGTACATGTTGAGGAGTAGGATGTAAAAGACTGGTGTCACAACTGAAATTTAACAAAAGGGTAAACTGAGGCAAATTTCCACACAAGATAACATTATAAGCAGGGGCATGCTACCTGCCAATAAATGGGTCAGTGGCTTACCTCCATTTATGCCAAAGGACAGTTGCTCTTTGATAGGTTTGGAGAGTACAAATAAAGAACAGAACAGGGTAGGTGATATCATATGGTTGAGGGCAACATGATCGATAACAAAGCTGAGGGGCAGGGAACAACATGATTAGTTGGAAGTTTGGTAAAAGAAATTAACAACGGACCCCTCCATCCTTTCTTCTCTCGTGAGACTATGAAGTGCTCATTGTTTGAATCCAGATGCAAGATAGCAGCCCAGACTTTTGGACAGCAAACAGACATCCCTGAAGAACAGCTTGGTGGAGTAGAGATATCAGGCCTAAACTCCTCTTGTATGCACATGCATTCCCCCAAGGTAAGTTAAATTCCTTGAGGTCTTATAAGCTGAATCTCTAAACCAAGTTCCGAGACAAAGAACCACAACTTATGCAATTATTGCACAAAAGTACTTACAGGAGAAAATCAATTAATTGTAAATAGGATCAATAAATAAATGTTACAGGATCAATCTTAATCTTCTCACTGGAAAAAGTAGGGAGGCTATGTTATGAATGAATACCAAACAGAGTATTTTGTATTTGCTCCTTGAGGAAACAGGAAGCTATTGGAGTTTACTGAGTGGAGGGGTAAACATGAGCAGACCTGCATTTCAGTACAATGGCTGTGGGTACTGGGCTGGAAGCATTGCTATTCCTGAGGTTCTTGGGATCAGGGTCCTGGGCTTTTTCTCATTTTGGGTCTCAGGAAAGATGGTAAGGAAGGTGGTGGTAGTTGTGGTTTGACCTATTGGCAAATGACAGCTCCCGCTCTTTCTCAGGGTGCCTTGATGCTTCAGCTAGGCTGTCTGTCTGTCCTATAAGGAGGTGGTGAAAATAGCTGGACCTTCTCTACAAGAGTCACTTGCCCAGATGCGAGGAACATGCTAAAAGCAGGGTTTGTGGTCACAATTGTTGGTGGTGATGAGAATGGGTGGCTCCTTCTCCACAATGGATTTCCCCTCTCAAAAATGGCTGCAAAAGCCAAAATGGAAGCAGGTCTAATGGTTTGGGGGACATTGCTATTTCCAAATTGCTGGATTCAGGGTCCTAGTTTATCTCCATCAGGGTGCAAGGAGAGATAGTGATCAAGGTGGTTTGAGTTTGACTTGCCTGACAAATGCAGCCTCCCATTTTCCCCATCAGATACCTTAATGGGAATTTCTTATGTATACACCAAAATATACATGGAGCACTTTTATGTTAGCAAAAAATGGGAAACAAGTAGGTACCAAAGATTAGACAATGCTGAACCAATTATATAGTGATTAAAGTAATTAATTTAAAGGAATATTATTATAGGGTAAGAAATGACTATGAGAATTTAGAAAAACATGGAGAGACATAAATGATGTAGAATTAAGCAAAAGAAAAAACAATATACACAATGACTACCAAGAACACTACTAAAGCAAAGCCAAATGCATCTGTTATTTTTGTTTACAAGGCTCACTGAAGGGAAAAGAAAGGTATGGGGGAGTTTGGGGGTACAGAAGTACAGAAAAGGTATAAGGGCTATATCCTAAATGACTGATTAAAAACAACAGCATAATAAAAATGACTGATATAAAAACAAATAGTATTAATAAAACTTCCAATTTTTTCTACTCCCCACACACACACCTAGCATGGTGCTTGACCTTTTAATAAAATTAATTTTTTTTAAGTGAGGCAATTGGGGTTAAGTGACTTGCCCAGGGTCACACAGCTAGTAAGATGTTAAGTATCTGAAGCCGGATTTGAACTCAGGTACTCCTGGACTCCAGGGCTGGTGCTCTATCCACTGCGGCCACCTAGCTGCCCCCGCCACCTAGATGCCCCAAATTAATTTTTTAATCCAATGAATAAGATAAATAATTAGATGGTAGAGAATTATTGTGTTCCCATTCCTACTGAATATAAAAGAAGAAAAAGGTCTAGAAGTTAATAAAGAAACAAGGAATTCATTTCTGACTATAAGTAGATAAATACTTCAAGAAAATATAAAACGAAATTACAGAAGCTATCTTTAGAAATCTCTAAAAACAGGAATAGGTATATTAATATATACCTATTGATCTAGCCTGGGCATTCAGTAGATTTTACATATAAATAATAATGATTATAAATTTATATAAGAAGAGTAAATCACTTTTTATAAAAATGCTTTTCAGACTAAAGATAGTTCAAGCTTCTTGATAAAAGAAATAATGCAACAATGTTGGAATGACTAAATTACCCAATTCAGATAACGGATAAGTTAAGAACACAAGGCATCTTCTAATTATGTATTTCCACATGATCACCTGTTCTATAGAGGATTCATTCATAGAATGATACCCATAGGTGTCACCCCAGTCCAACCACTTCATTTTATCTATAAGGAAAGTAAGAACCAATTTAAGTAACTCATCAGCAATCAGACAACTAGTAAATACAGGGCCAGGAGTCAAAATACTGTCATGTAACTTCAAATTCAGCATTCTTTCCACTAATCTAAACTGGACTTAAGTCTTCATAGAGAACACTCTTATGGAGATAAACTAAGGGGAAAGACAACAATATAATTAGCTCCTCCCTAAAATGTACTAGTTTTTCTAGCTTCTAGTTTTCTCCCTCTCTACTAATAGCAGACACATAGAAGAGCATTGTTTATAGACTATACATACCTTAGCAATTTTTACATTTAATACAAAAGAAAATCAAGAAATCACATTACCTTTCACAGTACAATGTCTGAGTCTCTGCTGAAGAGAATTATATTTATCTCTTAAAGGTACTCTTATATCTTCAGAATTGGGAAATGCTTTCACCAAAATTTCTGCTACCTATGCAAAAATAAACTTAGTTCTATAAGCAAAAAAGTAACAACAAAGTCAAAGTTTTTGCAAGGTTCCAGGACCCAATCAGCTGAAAGTTTTACCTTTTTGGTGGGTGGTAGTTCTCCAATAAGACTCAAAATTATATCCTGTACAAGTTCTTCAACATTCATAAACCTAGAGAAAGGTAACATTCTACATGCCCATTCCAGTGCACTGAGACAGTGCTCTACCATGCAAGAATCAAACTCCAACTCCATATTCTAGAGAGAAATTAATAGAGAGGGAAATAATTATGGAAATATTTTTTCTCCAGTCAGTAAAATCATTTTAAAATGAGATTAAGACCATTTAGAGAAATTTCACAAAATACTCTGATGAATTCAGTATCACTACTATTATTTTACTATAAATATGAATACCTTTTTCTTTCCACATTTTCTCTTGCTATCTGATATTGTCTACAACTGTATGACAACTTTTCCCGGACATGAAGCATCCAACAAAGAGCACAAGAGTTCTCTAAAGCAACCTGAATCAAAAATAGTTAAATAACTGACAAATATTAGTGAATATATACGTGTGTCCTTGTATTTTAAAGAGATATACAGAATGTTCCAAAAGTCTTGGTGAAGTTTTAAGCTACTAAAGCTTTAAACTGCTGCACTAAGGACTTTTGAGAGACCTGTAAAAACATATACATTATAGAAATATCTTTTAGATCAAATCTGTTAGCTCACTAGATACACACAAAGTTTTTTTTTAAAAAGACTTATTGCCCACCTCCATCTAAAATAAGCTGCATTTTCAAATGGATAATCTTTTCCACCTGATATATAAGTGTGCTTCCTTGGGGAGATGGGGGGGGGAGGGATGGTAAGTGGGAAAAGTTTTCAAAACTGTCTCTAAAGGAAAAAAATGAATTCTTCTATCCTAGATATTAGACTTAAAATATCTACCTGGACAGCAAGGAATTTAAAATTTGGGAGCTAGAGCATACCTGGGAGCCCATATAGCCTATCTCCTTCCTCCACAAATGAGACAAGTGAAAATTCAGGAGTGTGCTTGATGTCACACATCCCCTTAGTGGCGAAGCTAAACACTTTCAAGAGAACTAAGGGGCCAAAGTCAGTATCAAGGGATGGCAGAGGAAACTTAGAGCAGGGGTGTCAAATTTAAGTAGAAACAGGGGCCACTAAACCATACATAAGGATTGTTGCAGACTGCATACTGACTTAGTTTTAAAAGGCAATACTGTCTGTTTTACTGAATCTTTATTTATTTTTGTTAAATGTTTCCTTAATTATATTTTAAACTAGGTTGGGTTGCAATCAGGAGTGTTGTGCACTCCGTTATTGACACCACTGGCCATCACCTAATTCCCATTTTTGTTTTCCTGAAGGATTCAAGCATCTTGAAGGAAGCAGGAGAAAGCAAGAAGGGAAAAAAAGAAGCTAAGGGAGCCAATATGTCCAAAGTCCAGCACTTTTTTGCCATCTCTCATTCTTTCCTAAGAATGCTTCCTCTGGAAACAGAATGAAAAGTATAAAAGACAGCAAAACCAATCCAATTTCCAAAATGATGGTGGGGGACAAATTGCATTCTGAACTTCCTCTCTAACATCTAACTCTCATGCTGAACCCTGCCTTTCTTGCCAGAAGGTAGATATGTGTAGAGATGGACCTGAAAAAATATTTTTAATCTTAAAAAAAGTAGAAAATTAATGGTTATTAACCAGTTTCCTCCTTAAAAAAGGGGGGGCAGCTAGGTGGCACAGTGGATAAAGCACTGGCCTTGGATTCAGGAGTACCGAGTTCAAATCCAGCCTCAGACATTTGACACTTAACTAGCTGTGTGACCCTGGGCAAGTCACTTAACCCTCATTGCCCTGCAAAAATTACAAAAAAAAATGAAAGGATTGGGCAAGATAATTCTAATCGCCATCCAACTCAAAATCCTATAATTTCCTTTAAATGTCACTTAAAGCATAAACTATGTTATTCAAAACCACAATCACAACCACTATTTAAACCAACTGCAGAAATTATGGTCCCAAAATATGTACATACCCTTAGTGCTGAAATTATCCATTTAAAGTTCTAACATAAAAATAGTAACCAAATTTTTAAATATTTGTGAATAGTAGCAACATAAATTCATGTTATAAAATATAAAAATACATATACAAATATTTTTACATACAAAAGATGCTCTATTCTATTATTTTTTTTTTAATTGGGTTTTTCTTTTTTTTAATCTGAGAAAATCCCTTAGCACATGCAGTTCTTCTTTAGGTCCAAATCAAATCATGTATCATTAAGATCATATAAGTACAAACCTATGTTTTACAAGAAACTCATCAAGCTTTTGGTCTTCAGGTGCTCCAGGTCGATAGAATGCCATACCAACTTTACAATAATGAAGCAAAGATTCTGGAAAAGGACCCTCAATAAAGGAAGGGAGCCTTTATTCTAATCTGTAAAAATAAGTGATAAAATTAATTTTATGGGAATTTAGAAATCACCAGTACATTAGATTCCACAAGAACCACTGTGGGCCTAGGCAGATGTGGGGGCAACAAGAATACCAGGTAAGTGAACCAGAAATTTGTGAAACCAAAGCAAGGTTTGTCAAGTTAGCCAGTGAGAGCAGCTCTCTCACTTGGGTAGAGCCACACTGTTCAGGAAGGAGTACTGCTTTTTTTATTTGTTTTGTTTGTTTGTTTGTTTGTTTGCAGGGCAATGAGGGTTAAGTGACTTGCCCAGGGTCACACAGCTAATAAGTGTCAAGCATCTGAGGCCAGATTCAGGTCCTCCTGAATCCAGGTCTGGTACTTTATCCACAGATGCCACCTAGCTGCCCAAGTACTGCTTTTTATAGGGATAAAGAGGAGTGGAGATGGGGTCCATGGCACTGGGTCTTGAGGCTAATATGGTACAATGACTCTTTACCAATTTCAAGATAAGGGTTTTTTCATAACAGGATGTGGGGAGCTAAGCTATTTCTCAGAACAGGCTGGATAATAGGATACCACAGCATGTCCTATTTAGGGTTACTTGTATTGGCAAGCACTAATGAAGAGAATGCAGACATATAATAGAGTAATTCTCAAAATGCATATCTCTGGATAAACAACATTTTATTTAATAAAATAGAAGGAAAAATGAGGCTATGATAAAATTTTGCCATAACCATAGTTAAAATTTTCAGGATTAGTTATACTTCAAAAAAAATGTGCCTATTTAATCATTCTGAAGCTAATATGTATTTTTGGAGCGAACTCTCCAGGCAAATTATTTATCTTATTTTTTTAGCCATCTATAAAACAAGGAAAACATTATTTATCCTCTACTTTCTTTAAGGGGAAAAATGAGAAAGTTGAAATTTGTAAAGCCTTCTGACCTTTAGGCCTGATTTCTCAGTGAAATTAACATCATTTTCTACTTACCACTTTAAGTACGGTTGTCAGGGGGCAGCCTAGTATGGTTCAAGTCCTGTTTCTGACACCCCCCAGCTATGTGCCTCTGGGAAAGGTCTCTGACTTCTCAGGGAGCTGGCCAACACACTAAAACTACAAGGTACAGGGGAGAACTACATTATTGCAGAACATGCCTGCAAATGACAATGGAAAGCACAGAACTCAGCCCTTATCACCAGGTATGGTTAGTTGCTTGTTTTGCTTTTTTTGTTTTTAGTGAGGCAATTGGGGTTAAATGATTTACCCAGAATCACACAGATAGTAAGTGTCAAGTGTCTGAGGCCGCCTGTTGAACTCAGGTCCTCATGAATTCAGGCCAGTGCTTTATCCACTGCGCCACCTAGCTGCCCCCCATTTAGTTGCTTTTCAATAGTACTAGACAGTCTGTGCAGAAACCCCATAATGTGAGGGGGTGAACAAGCACCACAAGTGACTATTTTACAAGGAAAGAAATCCAACAGAAAAGGCTTACTCCACACAATGAGACACTGAACAGAGATTAGGCCATAAAAGAGGAAGATGATATGAGAAAGTTCTATCAGTTTAGGATGGTAAAGACAAACAACAGGCCCAGGGTGAAGGTGACATTACCTTTTGCATCACTTTTCTTGGCCCACCTCAACTTAAGATGTACCACTGAGCTGCAGGAAAGGAGCAACAAGCTGCCCGGAAGAGTCAGAAGAATTCGCTGAAGGATGCCAGACACCTTCTGGCGATAATCTTTCTCAGCTTTTATAGGAGGTCATCACCATGGTCCTGAGAAAAGCAAGAAAAAGAGAAACAATGTCATGTTTGTAAACGAAGGGAAAGGGGAAGGTAGAGGAACAATCATTATTAAGATCTTTATTATGTGCCAGGCACTGTGCTAAGGGCTTTAAAATATTATTTCATTTGACTAGGAAAGCAATCAAATGGTATGGGGAATTTTAAAAGTAAAGCAAAAAGAAGAAATAACAATATTTCACGGTCCTCAAACTGAAAAACTGCTAAAGAATTACAAGTAAGACAGTGCAACTAACATCAATCCTCATGCTTCAGGGAGATCCTGTTGAGATTCTCTATGGACTTCAGCTGCTATTTCAGGATGATCCCCACATACACATTCACTTCTTCTTTCCAGGGAAGTACAAGAACACCTCTTTCTGCCTCCATCCTCCTCCCCCCCATCTTTATACTGGGGCAGGGATCGTTAAGGAAATTAGATGAAAAGCAGCATAACATAATGGATAGAGTGCTCCTCTTCAAGTCAGAAGACCTAGATTCAAATCCTGCTTCTGACATTGGCTGTATGACCTAGGACAAGTCTCTTTTAGTCCCAGTTCCTCATCTGTAAAATGAGGGTGATAATAAGGGCACCTCCTTCAAAGGACTTTTGTGAAGATCAAATAAGATAATGCCTACAAAGAACTCTGTAAATATGTAAATGCAAGCTATTATTATTATTACTAGTAGTAGTACTATTATGAGAGGTACAGCAGAGAGATCATGGCTTCACTCAGAGAAATTGGAGAGAGAAAAATGTGATAAGTCCAGTATCCAAACAAGCAAAGCACAAGATTTCCAAAAACATTTTAGTGCAGTTTCTAACTCCAAAATCAATAGAATTACAAAGTCAGAAGAAAGAGAAAGCAACTATTGAGGATCTAAAATTTACTTTGCATCAGCTCTTCCATTTATCATAAGCAAACTTCTATACATATTCAAGCTAACATTTTATATTATAATACACTTTATAAAATGATATTAATTTTATAACAAAACTCTAAAAACAAACAGCAAAGGCTTGTATTCAAAGAGAAAGCAGTAAAATAAAACCTTCCAAAATCTGTCTCTCCATTTAAAATTTAAAAATTTCAACAAATGTGTACAAAATATGGTCTAGAATATTGAAGAAATAAGACGAGATACAATAGGTACTATCTCAAAAATAAACAAAATTTCCATTTTGATATGAACTCTACTACAAAAAAGTGAGGTGATTTCCCTATTTAAAACAGCTATGGGGGCAGCTCGGGTGGTGCAGTGAATAGAGCACCGGGCCCTGGAGTCAGGAGTACCTGAGTTCAAATCTGGCCTCAGACACTTAACACTTACTAGCTGTGTGACCCTGGGCAAGTCACTTAACCCCAATTGTCTCACTAAAAACAAACAAACAAACAAACAAACAAAAACCCAGCTATGGATAATACTTAAGATTTTCAGTAAAGGTAGAAGAAGACAAATCAAGACCCCTGATTAGAACACTGAGACACAGCTTGGTTTAATGGAAAGAACACTGGACTCCAAAGAAATCAAATAAAGAAGAAAAGGACCCAATGTACAAAATACCCATAACTTATTTCTGTAGTAAATTAGGAAAGGCTCCCCTTTTTATTATGGAATGAATGAACAAATGATGGTAAATTAACATAAGATCATGCTCTAAAAAAGGTATGAAATAGTTTCAGAGAAATTAGTTAAGACTTGGATGAATTGGTGCAGAGTAAAGTGAACAGAATCAGGAAAACAACTTATAAGTCAACAACATTATAAAGGAAAACAATTTGAAAGATCTGAGAGTTCTGATCTTTGTAAATAACCAACTATGACACTAGAGGATTGATGAAGAAGTATGCTATCCACCTTTCTGACAGAAAGGTAATGGACTCACATTCAGAATAAGACACACATTATCAGACATAGCAGATGTGGAAGTTTATTTTTCTTGACTATGTATATTTGTTAAAAGGGCTTTATTTTTCTCTTTTTCCTAAGGGATAGAGAGGGCAAGTGGGGATAGGGATAGAATAGCAATAAAAAAGAAAGAAAAGAGTCATTGAGACCAACCATAGTTCCAGAGGAACCATGATGAAGAGAGATGACAAATTCAAGGTACAGATTGAGACACCTTTTTTGGAGATAACCAAATGGGGGAATTTTGTTTGGCTTGACTATGCATATTGGAAGGGGGAAAGAAGGAAGGAAATAAAATAAATTTTGTTCAATAAACTTAGATTAAAATTTTGAAAAGGTCTTTTTAATGCAGAGGAGAGAATAGAAAGAAGGCTAGAAAGAGACAGACAAAAGCAGACAAGGCAAAACAGCTTTGAAAGCTACAAATTCAACTGACTATTTTTTTAAATCAAGTTACACATAAAATTCTCAGAGAAGAGGGCCCAACAGAGGGACAAAATGATGAAAAAAATCTACCGGGCATTATTTGTAAATGATCAACCTAATACAAGAAAAAATAGTCTTTCAAAATAGTCAGAACAATAACAAGCAATAGATTGGAAGTATTTGTTGTATGCCTCTATACCCAATAATGGAAGTTTTTTTTTTACAACTTCTGAAATCCAATTCTGATTTATTTTGTGACAATAAACACAGAGAGCAATACTGCTTAATTTACTTAACAGGAATGTTATATGAAATTACCTATTCTCATTTGTAATTGGTTTAAAAGATTTTACATATTTCAGAAGACAGCTATTATTATAGTTTTCTTTTCAAAACCTTTCAGGAGGGGCAACTAGGTGGCGCAATGGACAGAGCACTGGCCCTGAATTCAGGAGGACCTGAGTTCAAATCTGACCTCAGACACTTGACACTTACTATGTGACCCTGGACAAGTCACTTAACCCTCATTGCCCGGTCCAAAAAAAAAAAATCCAAAAAACCCCAAAAAACCTTTAAGGAAACAAAATCAGGTACCTCACATCTATGGCTAGGGGAAAATTTTTAAACAACTAGAGACAGAGGCAATTACAAAAGATAAAATAACTTCACTTATATGGAACTCAAAATAATTTGCATGAACAATATTAATATAACTAGGATAATAAGAAAAATGGATATCAAATACCTCAAACAGGGATTGACTATCAGACATATATATGTAACTAACAGAAATATATAAGATGAAGAACCATTCCCCAATAGATAAGTGGTCAAAGGATATGAACAGTTCTCAAAAAGACTACAAACCTATTATAATTATATCTGAATAGATATTCCAAATCATTAATAATAAAGAAATAAAAATTTAAAATGCCCCAGAATTTCATTGCACATTCAATAAATTGTAAAGATAACACAAGAGAAGACTACTCAATGTTGCAAAGATTGTGAAAAGACAGGCACACTAATGTACTATTGGCAGAGAAGTGAATTGGGCCAACCAAACTGGAAAGCAACTTAGAATTTTGCAAATAAGTGGCTGAAGTGTCTACAACCTTTTATTCAGAGATTCGACTATAGGATATACCACAAGAAGTCAATGGCAACAAGAAGGGCCTTGTATATAACAAAATAGTTATAGCACTACTTTTCTAGTAGTAGAGAAGAACCAGAAACAAAGCAATTGCCCATCAACTGGGGAATAACTATGAACCTAACAAAGTACTCTTTCGCTGAAAGAAACAGTGAATATGATGACCAGAAAAGTGTGAGAAAACTTTTATGAATTGATGCAAAGTCAAATAAGCAGAAGCAAGAAAATAATATGCAACATGACTACAAGAATGCAAATGTAAAGAAGAACAAAATAATGGAAACAGATACTATAAATTTACAACAACCAAACATGGCCCCAAAGAGATATAAGAAGCACCTCCCCCTAAATCTTTGCAGAGGTGAGGTACAATGGGTGTAGAGCACTCTATATGTTAGAGTCTTTCAATATGGTTTTTCTCCTCTTTTTTATTCTATGTCCATAAGAGATTACTCTCTTGGAGGAGGAAAGAAGAAATACACTAGAAAACAAAGGAGGTACAAAAACAAAAAACAATAATTCATTTTTAAATACTTTAAAAAAACAGAATAAAATGGGAAAAAATGGGGGAAGTTAGATGGCACAGTGGATAAAGCACTGGCCTTAGATTCAGGAGGACCTGAGTTCCAATTCAGCCTCAGACACTTGACACTTAGTAACTGTGTAGCCCTGGGCAAGTCACTTAAACCTCATTGCCCTGCAAAAAAAGAAAAGAAAAGAAAAAGAAAGAAAAAATGGATAGGATTTACTGATTTTCAAAGTCCTTTAAACTTTAACCCATCATACTTACCTCACTAAGAAGAGCTGGTTGAGGACAATATAATGGAGGAGAGGGAAGATACAAGCCCGTAGGTACTAAGCCCCATAACCTCCTGCTGAAGTCTTTGGCTGACTCTATCAAAAGCTGAAATGTCTCTGAGAGAATGTCAGCATCAGCCATAACTGCTGCTTTCAATACTTCCTGTATGGAATTCAAAAGTAGGTCCACATCTTCTTCTTCGATGGGATCTAAAAAAAATGGGAAGACAAATATTAACAATAGCATTTTATAGCCACTAATTTATGGAAATTGATTTATGTTAAACCTAAACACCTAAAATTTTAAAAGATAACTCTCAAGTATAAATATACTCACAATCAGTTAAGAGTATTAAATGTCTACTATATGCCAGACACTCTGCTAAGCATTAGGGATGCAAAGACAAAAAAAACAAAAAATATCATCCTTTTAATGGGGAAGACAATGTGCATGCAAAATATAGACAGGATAAGTGGAAAGTAATCCCAGGGAAAAGGGGGATCAGGAAAGGCCTCTTGCAGAAGATGAGATTTGAAATGAATCTGAAAGAATCAAGAAAACTAAGAGCTGAAAGTGAGGAAGACAGTGCCCCAGGCATGGTACAGCCAATACAAACTCACAGTTAGGATTTAAGAAGAATGTGTGAGGAACATCAATAAGACAGTACTGCTGATATGTAACAGAGTAAATGACGGGAAGCAGAGTACAAGGAAATTGGGAAGGTAGGAAGGGGCCAAGTAGTAAAAATCTTTAAGTGCCAGATGATTTGACGTTTGATCCTAGAGGAATAGGGAGCCACTGGAATTCAAGAAAGGGTTGATATGTCCATAGTTGTGCTTTAGAAAAATCACTTTGGTAGCTGAGTGGAGGATGGACAAAATGCAGAGAGGGGGCAGCTAGGTGGCACAGTAGATAAAGCACCAGCCTGGATTCAGGAGGATCTGAGTTCAAATCCAGGTACTTGACACTTACTAGCTGTGTGACCCTGGGCAAGTCACTTAACCCCCACTGCCCCCCCCGAAAAATGCAGAGAGGACAATCCAGGGAGATCAAACAGGAAGCTACTGTGACAATACGGGGCCTGTGACAATAAGGGCCTACACCAGGGCAGCTGGCTATGGGAACAGAGAGATCTATACAAAAGATGTAGAGAAGATAGACAATAGACTGGATACACAGAGTTGATGTGAATGCAGAATCAAGGAAGAACCGAGGTTGGGGACCTGAATGACGGGGAAGATGGCGGTACCTTTGACAATAAAAAATAATTTGGGAAAATGAGAAATATGAGGAAAAGATAATTAATTCTATTTTGGGCATGTTCAGTTTGAAATGCCAATGGGATATCTGATCAGAGATGTCTAGAAGGCAGTGAGTGATAAAGAGACTTTTATTGTTTGTTGTTGGTCACGTCCAACACTTCACGACCTTTTTCTGGAGTTTTCTTGACAAAGATACTGGAGTCTGCCATTTCGTTCTCCAACTCATTTTATAGATGAGGAAACTGAGGCAAACAGGGTTAAGTAACTTGCCAAAGATCACACAGCTAGTTAAGCGTCTGAAGCCTGATTTTAACTTGGATCTTCCTGACTCTAGACCAGGCACTCCATCCACTGCACCACCTAGCTGCTCCAAAAGACTAGGACTGTATATATCAATCTAGGTATCATGTTTAGCGATCAATGAACCCATAGGAGCTGATGAGCTCACCAATAAAATCCAAAGATCCTCCACCTCATCAGGAATTTAGCTATTTCCTTTGTCTTGCAATATTTATTCACAGATATGTGTACTCTTTTAGATGATCTGAAGGCCATATTCCCTTAGGCCCTGGATCTGTCCCTCCATTCCCATTTCCTTATCTGGGTACTATTATAGCTGAAAGCCCTGGCAAGTTGCAGTCCCAGGCAGAGCAAGCATCTCAGGCTTTTGGGTTTTTTTTTATCCCAAGTGGTAGAACAAGGAGGAGCTGAGAAAGCCAAAGTTCTTGGTTAAGAAGATGGGAGCAGGTAGGATTTGAGAAGAGATGAAAAAGTCTGGGAAAGTTCATGTGGTGAGATAGTGAATCAAATAGGAAAGAGCAAAAGAATCACCATGTCATAGTAAGGTCCCAGTTAAGCTTATGTAAAATCATTTTGTCATGAACCCAATCTGCACAGTTCCCTGTTTTTTCCCTTTATTTAACAGTGACGAGGAGTGAAGGCAGTAGTGGTAGGAGTAATGTAAGGATGAAGCTTGGCAGGGTAAGATTCCAATAAGGGACCATGGGACTAGAGAGAACAGGAGAGTGTAAAGTAGAACTGTTTTACCAAGATGTCAGGATAGGCAAGGGATTAAGAGTATAGCCAGTGCAGTGGTTATGGCCTGGCAAAGAATTGAAGGGTAGACAGAGGCACTAGAGAACAAAGAACAAGTTAGGGATTGTAAAGCAGAGGAAAGGTAGAATCACAACAGATTATAATCTGATAAAAGAATTTCTGAGTTCATGAACATGAAAGTAGAATATTTGTGTATAAAAGAGCAAGATCAAGGTTTCTGTAGCTGAAGTGAGGTAGAGAGCGAGGTCATGGGAAATGAGCAAGTCAAGGAACGGGGAAATAAAGGGGTTTGAGGGAGTATCAAGATATATGCTGAAGTCCTCTAGTATGAGGAACAGAGGTGGGGACAAGAGAAAGACTGTGAATCAGGCAATGAATTCCTTGAGGAAAGAGGGAAAGTGGAGATAATGGATAGTAGAACCCTGACTGGATGATAAAATAAATGAATAACCCTTAAAGGAACAAAGATATTGAATGATGGTGGCAGAGGAAGACTCTGGAAATGGCACTGAGGAGCAAGGTATAATCCTTGCATCTCCAGTGCATTAAGTAGATCCTCTATGAAGGACTAATTGGAAAAATATAAACAAGAAATGCACTATAGTAAAAGTATAAAGGGATTGCAATGTGCAAACGTAAAAAAAAGAACCACAGGGCAGCTAGGTGGCACAGTGGATAAAGCATGGGCCCTGGAATCAGGAGGTCCTGAGTTCAAATCCGGCCTCAGATACATGACACTTACTAGCTGTTTGACCTTGGGCAAGTCACTTAATCCTCACTGCCCCACAAAAAACAAAAACAAAAACAAACAAACAAAAAAAAAGAAGACCCACACACAAAAAAAATCACAGATCCATCAGGGCCTCAAAGCATGTCTTGAATTTTGTTTTTGTTTTGTTAACTTTTTTTTTTTTGCTTTGAATAGAATTTTATTTTCCAAAATATATGTAAAAACAAATTTCAACATCAATTTTTTAAAACTTGTGTTCCAACTTCTTTTCCTCCCTCCATTCCTACCCCCCACCTACAAGAATTCAAGCAATTCAAAATAAGTTATACATGAGTAGTCATGGAAAAATTCCCATATTAGCTAGTTGTGAGAGAAAACAGTCAAAAAAACCCCAAAACCTCAGATTAAGGAATTGTCAAAGACACAGTAAAGCAAATCCAATTGAATGAAAAAATAGAGGGCATGTTTTGAATTTTTAATGCGTTTGGGAGAGCTCAGGTGTTTAAATTGTAAGCATTGTTTACTTTTCTCAGATAATTAAAATTAAAGTGTGATTCAATCTGTGGACACATAAGACTTTTAGAAATAGCATGAAAGAACTTCCATAAAGTAACCTGATATATGTAACACCAAATGATAGGTACCATACCTGTAAACTGTTTGTATTTAGGACTCAACTCATTAGCCACTTCCAAAGATGCTGGCTGACCTAAAAAACACTGTAGTTTTTTCCTGAAAAATTCGTGTTGGAGTCAAGTTTAATGTAGAATTAAGTCCTTTTTCTTATACCTCAAATCATTTGGGAAAGGAAAACAAAGAAAAAGTCAATCCTATTCTAGAAGAAGTGAAAATTCCAACATTTATTACTCATCTTTATTTTATAAAAAGATATATATAATAAAACAACAGATATCACAAATATGACATATTACTATTTAACAAATCCCTTGTCTAAAAGTATGGTTAAGAAATAGACAGTGCAAATATTATTATTCCTGATTTATGAATGAGGAAATGAGGCATAAAAAAGTTAATAAACTTGTCTATAGTTTCATAGCTAATAGTATAGAAAGTGGGGCTCAGAAACTCAGTTTTAGGATTCACTATCTGGTGCTATTTCTACAAAACTATACTGTTGGGGCAGCTAGGTGGGTGCAGTGAATAAAGCACTGGCCCTGGATTCAGGAGGACCTGAGTCCAAATCCGGCCTCAGACTCTTGACACTTGCTAGCTGTGTGACCCTGGGCAAGTCACTTAACCCTCATTGCCCCGCAAAAACAAACAAAAAAACTATACGGTCCTCATGTTCAAAGATCAAATAAATTTCTACAGTCAAAATACATTATTTAGAATTTTTAAACAATAGAACACAAACCACTTTAATTTATTACTTTATAGGCCTCAATTAAAGGAAAAAATAAGAACATAATGGATTTCTTTCAACTTCCATATAAAATGTAGAGATCTGTTTTTAATCTTTGAAAATATCAATTAAGTGCCCCTCTGAAGGTATTAATTTGAAATAAATACATTTGGAAGTGACAAAGTTCCTATATAAAATGCAAATGATAGTAACAAGAAAATTAAACTCTCAAAATTATACTAGTGTGGTAACTATGAACTTAAATATGCATTAAAAATACACACCGGGGGCAGCTAGGTGGCACAGTAGATAGAGCACCAGCCCTGGATTCAGAAGGACCTGAGTTCAAATCCAGCCTCAGACACTTGACACTTACTAGCTGTGTGACCTTGGGCAAGTCACTTAACCCTCACTGCCCCGTAAAAAAAAATACATACCTTGATAAATTGTTGTTACACTTATAGCATAATTTGAAAGCTAACCAATTGAAACAGCCATCTTCCAGTCACCAAGTCTGTGAGCAAGCCACACAGCTTCTGGGACCAGACCAGTGATAAACATCAATTCAAGAGCATATTCAACTGTCCAGAGATAAGAGAGGTTTTGATCTCTAATAACACTTGCCACCTTAGAGTGTTGTAGAGGAATGATTCGAACAGACTGTGCTGTGAAAAGATTAAAAAAGGAGAAAATGTCAAATTTTAAGCATATTTATAAAATAGCTTTGGATTTTTTTAGGATACCAGCATGCTTCCTTCAATGTCTATGTTGACCTCCCCAACTGACTGATTTCATTCAGTCTTCTACAATAAACTCCCAAACCGTAAAATTGTTTGGGGTTGGGGGCAGCTAGATGGCACAGTGGATAGAGCACCGACCCTAGAGTCAGGAGGACCTGAGTTCAAATCCGGCCTCAGACACAACACCTACTAGTTGTGTGACCCTGGGCAAGTCACTTAACTCCAATTGCCTCACCAAAAAACAAAAATTGTTTGGGGTTTGAGGTTATTTGGGGGCATTAAGTACCTACTGTACACCAGTCACTGTGCTAGGCACTTTGCATATTCTCTCATTTAATCCTCACAATAGCCCTATAAGAGAGGTGGGGTTATTATCCTTATTTTACAGTTGAAGAAACTGAGGCAGAGAGCTGGTGATTTATCCAGGTCACACATAATTATCCAATGGATTTGAACTTGGATCTTCCTGACTCCAGGCCCAGTGCTCTACCCACTGCACCACAAGCTGCATGAAAAATGCCGACTCTGCCATTAGAAGATCTGGATTCACAAGCCAATTGTGCTACTTGCTGTCTGTGTGACCTTAAGGAAGTGACTTTCCTTCTCTGGGCCTTAGCTTCCCCTTCTGCAAATGAGAGGGTTGAACCAGAAGACCTTTCAAGTCCCAGTTTTTAAAACATGATCCTATGAACCTTCATATAAAGAAGCCTTGTTTCCCAGTGATTCATTGATCAAGATTAAGTGTAACTACATATCGCATTAAAATCATAAATAGCACAAATATTGGGAAGCAAAAGTCCATAAGGACTTGCTTTAATGAACAAATGAGAATACTTTTAATTAAGGTATCAACTAAACAGCAGCATGACCAGGGGGAGCAGGAACAACTGGAATCAAAAAGACCTGTGGATTTCATTTCCTGTGTCTGGCGCATACTGGCTACGGGATCCTGACAAGTCACATCACTTCTCCCTCTCTCAGCATCTGAGAGATTCCCTTTGACTAGAAGTTATACACCAACGAAATGAGAGACAATAAAACATTGTTAAGCAGCAGCATAGTTAAATATTATTCTTTCAATAAAATTACTGATTCTATGTGAAGTGGAGGAAGAACATTCACATTGTGAGGTGGGAGTACATAAAGCTGCTGGTTGGTGAAATAGGCAGCCATGAATCGTGCCATGCACTGAACAACCACAACTGCAGCCTCAGGATGAACATTTCTAATTATTCCAAAATCACAACGAAAACTCTCTGAAATTAAAAAGCAACAAAAACATGAGTAGTTATGAGGGGACTCTGAACAAACATCAATCTGATGTTTGTTCTTCATATAAGAACTACATACCATACTAATGGGACTATATGCTATAGAACCATAAGAACTGTATGCTTTTAAAGGGACTATGTACTATAGAACTATAAGAACTGCATAGTATATTATGAGGGGGAAAATCTTAAAGACATATAGTGATTATGTTTTTGGTATCTAATCTTGAAGATAACAGGCATGCCAAATAACTAATTCAAGTATTAAAGTCAGAATAATTTTTAAAAGAGTCTTACTAACATAATTCTAGTGATATAAGAATTATTATCTTAGGTTTCTTCTTTTAGAAAACTACAAAAAAAAAATTCTTTTTAAAAAACTCCAGAATGCTACTGGCTGGCATTAATAAACCTGAGAATTGCTATGATCCTAAATAACTTACTAAAATTCAGGTTTTAAATATATATAAGATTGGGGCAGTAGGGTGGCACAGTGGATAGAGCCCGGCCCCTGGAGTCAGGAGTTACTTGAGTTCAAAATCCGGGCCTCAGACCACTTAACACTTACTAGCTGTGTGACCCTGGGCAGTCACTCTAACCCCAATTGCCTCACTAAAAAAAAAAAATAAATATAATATAATATATATAAGATTTATTCACATAGCTAAAATATAAAATTCAATCTCATTTCCCCAGAAGTAATTTAATATATAGATATTATCTGTAATAGCATGCACTGTATGCTAAGTGGAAGTTATAATCTTCCCAACATTACTAATTGCTCAATTTTGTCATATCAAGTTGGAGGAGGTGGGAATGAATCATTAGTTTCTTCAGATTTGAAGAGGAAAGAACTAAAGTGTTCAAAAAAGAGTGTATCCCAGGGCAGTTAGGTGGCACAGTGGATAAAGCACTGGCCCTGGGTTCAGGAGGACCTGAGTTCAAATCTAACCTCATACACTTAACACTTACTAGCTGTGTGACCCTGGGCAAGTCACTTAACCCTCACTGCCAAGGGAAAAAAAAAAAAGAATGTATCCCACCTAAAACATATTACAGTTATATCTCACTTACCCTGTGGTTAATGCTCATTTGACTCTCAAGTTCTCTCAAGCTATCATCCTTTAAACTCTATTCTCTTTCACAGCTTTTTCTCCTGGAAAAAGCTGTCTAGTTATCTTTGCTTATATTTCCTATCTTCTTACTCACTTCTCAACCTCCTGCAAGCAAGTTTCTGACCTCATCACTTAAAGCACTCAAAACTGCCCTTCCAAAGTAAATAACTATCTCTTAATTACCAACTCCAGAGGTCTTTTCTTAGTTCTCATTCTTTTGATGTTTTTTGCATTTTTTTTTTTACCCTACTACTCTCCTCTTCCTAGATAATCTCTCCTCTCTGGTGTTTCTTTGATTACTATGTCTTGGTTTTCCTACCTATCTCCTTTACAGGACCATTATCTATATCCTGTCCCTAGCGGTGGCTTTGGCCACTGTCCTGGGCTTTGTCCTAAGCCCTATTCTCTTCTTTCTTTAAATTCTCTCTCAGTGACCTCATCAGCTCCCACTGGTACAATTATCTGTAAGCACATGATTCCCAGATCGATAGATCCTGCCCTGGCCTCTCTCTGGGCTTCAGTTCTGCATCATCAACTACCCATTGGGCCTTTGGAACCAAATGTCCCTTAAGCATATTAAGGCCCCCCTTTTCCTCTAAGATAAATACTAAGAAGAATGTTCTTTTAGTATTCTTGACTTAGACCCCAAACCTTATCTGTTAATTATAAAATTCCAAGGAAACAAGTCCTATCCTCAAGTCCTTGATTTCCTGCTTGTCAAGGCCTTATTAATTCATTCCTTAAGGACAGTTTGTACCGAATGAGCAGATAGTGAGTTTTTCAACAGCGTCTCAAACTCAAGTCCAAAACCAAAAAAAGGCCACCAACGATAAAAGGCACATGTCAAGTCACTTCCCTTATTAGTGTGTCCTTATTAATTCTAGGATCAATTATAAACTCTATGACCTACCCTTTCTAGCCTTATTATACAGAGTGTGGCCCAACCATCTCAGTACAATTCTTTGCTATTAAAATATCAACTGAACTAAGACCTTTGGGCTATTCTGTAAAATAATCCCATTCACCCTCAATGTGATCCAGTAAAACTGGCCTTTTTTATTTTCCCTCACCTACAATACTCCATATCTCCAGTGTACTTTTTCTTATACTGACTGTTCTCGTACCTAGAATGTCATAGTCCTCGGGGGCAGCTAGGTGGCACAGTGGATAAAACACTGGCCCCAGGAGGACCTGAGTTCAAATCTGGCCTCAAACACTCGACACTTATTAGCTGTGTGACCCTGGGCAAGTCACTTAATCCTCATTACCCCCACAAAAAAAAAACAACCCAACAATAACAACAACAAAACAAACACAAAGAATAGAATGTAGTCCTCCTCATCACTGATCTTTAGAATCCATAGTTTCCTTCAACACTCAGCTCAAGTGCTACCTTATGCATAAAGCTTCTCCTTCTCCCTCCCCCCACAAGCTGCAGTGTTTAAACTTTTATAAATTTGTGCTTATGTACAAATTGCTTCCCCAGAATGTAAGCTCTTTGAGGGCAGACATTGCTTCTATTATATCTTTATATCCTTCCCTCCACCCCCCCCTGCCTAGGTACCTTAGCCTATGAAAGCACATGGCCTATGATGTATAAATAATAATTGACTTAATAAATTAATAAATTCTTAGTAATCAGTCAGGCTTCTAGTAACTTCAACCATTGAGAAAAGCACCCAGAAATTTTTAAAGAGCTTTTGAGTATCAAACAATAACAAAACTATTGTAAGACACAAAGACTCTATATTAAACTAATGTTGAAAATCATGATAGTCCATATCAATGTCCTTTTCTTTATATATTTGCATCGTTTCATTGTCCACAGCTTCTAAATCAAGTTGAAGCTATCATAACTCCATGCCATATGTCCCACCTTTATCCATTTTTCTAATTCTTCAAGTAAGCCCTATTACACTAACAAAGTTATTATGCCGTTATATCTTTCTACATACTTGGTGATTTAATATTTAATCAACCTAAAAAACAAATCATTAAGGTACTATGTGGTTTATAGTAAGAAAAGAAAAATGGTGATGACCTCGCTGAATTACTTTAATAAATGAGGAGCTACAGAAAAAAAGAGAAATGTATTAAAGAAGATATCTAGAATACTAATATATCTTACTTTTGGAAAAAATTTAGCCAACATTATAGAACCATGAAGATTTTCACCTTGGAGGAAGGGCATTACATTTTCAATAGCAAACTTAGTCTACATTCATATGCTCTGGACATTAGCAAAATTAGATATATTCATATGAAAACATACCTGGAAAATATTCCTCTCTTTGACAGACATTTGAGACTGTTTCAATATTTCTCTTACCAACTGATCACACATTCCTTGAGCATCATTTAAATTATAACAATAGAGGTGACAATACAACTGAGCAAGATAATAGGTGTCTGAAGAAAGCATGTCCTCTTTCCTCCTTGACCAAATGATAAAATGTTAAGCTTTCATTAAAAACACAACAAAATTAATAATACTTAGCTCTTCTTAGATTTTTCTCTCATTACTCCCCTTCAGGTTTACACCGGCAAAAACTGGCCTCTTGCTTCTTCCCATTCTCTGAACTTTACCTCTTGCTTTTGCGTTTGCCATTCCCTAATACACACTGTGGCCTGTGGCTCTTCAAGGCACTGATCATGGTCGTCCACGACTGGGTGGAAGCCTACTACTACTACTACTACTATTCCCTAATACCTGAAATGTCCTTCCTCCTCACCTCCAGCTCTCAAAATACCTAGCTACCTTCAAAGCTCTGTCATGTGCCATTTCTGATGGTAAGCCATTCCAAATGCCATTAGTTGTTAATGCTCCACTCCCTCCTCCTTAAATTATTTATACAGGTCATAGAAAGTTTTTCATTTTATCTTTGTGTCAGCCAGCATAGTGCTTTGCAAATACCAAACCTTTAATGTCTGATGCATCAAATGGTTGGATTGCAATTATTCACATTTTCAACAGATTCTACTTTATTTCACACAATGTCAGGATGATTAATGCTCACCTATCTAAAGGTCTAATGAAGAGATTTACACATTAGCATTAAGTGTAGACTAATGCTGACTGTTTAAAACATATGAAGGGTATTAGAACAAAAGGAAAACAATGCAACCTCCTGATGAACTGTCCACCATGAAGCATACTCAGGTAAAATGCTTTCTAAGTGGTCAGAAATAACAAGCCCTTCCATGGCAGGGATTATCTTTTGCAACTTTTTGTATCCCCAATGCTTATTACAGTGCCTGGCACAGAATAGGTGCCTTAACAAATGTTTACTGATTGAATGACTGAAAGCTGGGAAAGCTCTTCTAAAACTGAGTACTTGCAGCCAGAACAGACTACCCAACTACCTCAGTCTGACAGTATATGTCACTAAAACTGAGAAATCATAAAGTCCTCAAAAACCAATCCCCTAGAAATTCTACTCAATTCTTTATTATAGAAATCTGCTGGGGCAGCTGGGTGGCACAGTGGATAGAGCACCCTGCCCTGGAGTCAGGAGTACCTGAGTTCAAATCTGGCCTTAGACCCTTAACACTTACTAGCTGTGTGACCTTGGGCAAGTCACTTAACCCCACCTGCCTCACAAAAAAAAAAAAAGAAAAAAAAAGATAGAAATCTGCTTAGCAAAAGTAGTTTGCTCCTGCTTTTAGCATGGATGAACTTCTCTGAGCCAGGCTAGTGGAAAGAAGTTTATATTTTCCCAAAGAAGACAATGCTTCAGGAAGACAGAGAGTTCAGTATATAGTTCTTTATTTCTACGTTCTTCCCCAGTTACAAAAAAGGATACTTTATTTACAATCTCAACTTCTTTCATTTTTTACATGTAATTGGAGGGCAGGTAGGTGGAGTAGTGGATAAAGCACCAGCCCTGGATTCAGGAGGAACTGAGTTCAAATCTGATCTCAGACACTTGACATGTACTAGCTGTGTGACCCTGGACAGGTCACTTAACCATCACTGCCCCCACCAAAAAACAAACAAATAAATATGTAATTGGAGCCACTGACAGATTACATCACTAACTTAAAAAATACAAGAACTTTGGGACTAAGAAATTACTAGAATTTGTTATATCCAAAGTAAGATACCCTGAAATTAAATTTTACAATAAACCTTTTTGACAGCTAGTATGAATCAATTTTCTACTATGGCTGGGGGTTAAAAATGCTTCAGACTTTATGAAATCTGGAGTATTTTCAATGAATTAAAAGGTTCAATAAATCAAATTATATATTTAGCCACCTCTAAGTTGGCAACTATTTTTTTAAATTAAATTTTATTTTAGATCAGCATTTTCTCCTTTCCATTTTCTTTCCCCTACTCCACTTCCCACCATCTGAGAGAATAAGGAGAACAAAATCTGTTACAAAAACGTATACTGAAGCAAAACAAATTCCCACACTGGTTATGTCCCCCCCCCCCCCAAAAAAAAAAATATTGTCTCAATTCATACCCTAAGTCTTCTGTCAGGAGGTAGATACAATGTTTCATCCTAAATTCTCTAGAATGGTAGTTGGTCCCTGGGCAACTATTTTGGGGGGATAGCACCATTACCTATTGCTTTGGTTTCCTGTAGTGATTTCTTCCACAGTTGAACAGATTCTTCATATGATCCCAAAGAAAGTATTCCTCACCTCAAAAGAAAAGAAAACCAATTATCATTAACACTGTTAAAATCCATTTTCTGTTGGCAAGGAAACAATTACACAAAAATATTACTAGTGGCACCAGAGATTTCCTTCCATTAAGACTATTTCAGACAGTCAATATTACAAGTGCCATATAACTGTTTATAGCCTTTGACCCAATAAGACTACACTGGGGAAGAGATGCCAAAGATAAATAACCACCAAAGACAAAAAAGTAATTTGTTCAACACAGTACCGTGTATAAGAAAAAAAATTGGCAATAACCCAAAGCCTGATAATACAGGAAAAGCTTAGCAAACTTTGCTATATTAATATCATGGAATGATATATAATCTGAAAAATGAGCATACTGATTATGGTAAATGGACATATGACTCTGGGCAAGTAATTTTTCTCTCTAGGTTTCAGTTTTTTCACCAATAAAATGAGGAAAGCGGGAATAGCTGATGTACAGTTACTCTAATAAAGATAAAAGAAAAGCTGAAACAATATAGTCTCATTTGCATAATTTTTTATACAAATTGTTTAATTATAATGAAACTTATGTAAAAAAATATGCCTTTCTATTCCACTGGCTTGAGAGTAGATATGACAAATCCCTAGCACTGTTTCCAAAATGAGACAAAGAGCAGTAATTCATTTTTAATCATATGAATGGAAATTCCTTTTGGGACACTGACCAATTACAGATTTAAGCTCCAAAGCTTGGTTCAAGCAATATCCTGCCGTCTGTAGAATAGCTTGTATATGGCATAACAAGGATCTGACCATGGATTCTTCATGTGCTATCCTTTCAGTTAATTGTTGATTATGGTTAGGGTCCCATTCTACTTAGATGAGCCTGATACACAAAGTTTGTTTGTACAATAACTGCCAAAGGATGGATAACCTGCAGAGAAAGTTAGGTATCATATAAAAATAAACTACGACTAGGAATGAATATGTAGCTTACTTTTTCTATATCTAATGGGTAATTATCAATTTCTAAATATCTGTCTCAATTTAAATTCTAAAAGCTACGTATTTTACTATGAATAAGCAGTTTCACAAATATTTTCTGATATACTCAAAAGTTGGGGGGGCAGCTAGGTGGCAAGTCACTTAACCCCCATTGCCCCACACACACAAAAAAAGTTGGTAATATTTTTCTGAATTATATAATCCCAAAATTTAAACTGCTAAGATTTTCCAAGTCTCTGATTAAAAATAAATGCACAGGGGCAGCTAGGTGGCTTAGTAGATAGAGCACCGGCCCTGGAGTCAAGAGTACCTGAGTTCAAATCCGGCCTCAGACACTTGACACTTACTAGCTGTGTGACCCTGGGCAAGTCACTTAACCCTCATTGCCCTGCCGCCCCCCAAGACTGTTTTTGTTCCACAAGTCCTGAATTCAATATAAGTACTGTAACACTTTTAATAATGTGAAGCCTACTTAAACCTCTAGTGACATAATAATTTAAGTATAGAATCATACCTGTGGCCTGGCTTTTGAACAAGATTTATGGTCTGAGGCGGTATCTTTAAAAAAGAATTCCATGACCATGATTTCTGAGTACAGTTGTAAGAAAAATTCTGAAAAATAGGTACCATCAATGATTCATGATTTACTGTCATATTTCGATCAGCAGATGTTGAAATCACCTGATGTGAAGAGTATATATGCCATTTAGACTGTCAGAGACCATCTTAAGTAAGTTGAAACAACCTAAAAGGGTATCTGAGAATAACTGATCTTGTTGTTGCTGACTGAACATCACCTTGAGTGTTTGTGATGTTAGCTTTACCAAATGTCCCACATCTTGTCTGTATCTCAGATCCCAATACTGAATAGACAAACACTGATGAAAAAATTGAAAGACACAGTGCAGCCATGCATTATGCCTTATAGTCTTATTTAAAAAGGATTCTGTTTAGGAGGAGGACATTTTACAAACTGAAGAATGTAGAGAAAATGAGTATACAGATTACTGTGTAATTTAACATTAATTTTTTGTGTTCCACATTTTTTGAAATTCCAATATTCCAGGCCGGCAAGGAGATTCTTCTGGATAGATGTAGTTCTATTATGATATCATCTTTTTCCTTACTATCATCCTTTGCATGAATAGTATCAAACATGGATGCAAATTCCAGTCTTCCTTCTTCAACTTCATCAAACAAAGAATCACTTTTATGATTCCTAACGTAGAAAAAATTGTTGGGAAAACTGTTTACTAGTATTACTTTCTTCTATTTCATGATCCTGAAATGAGAAAATAAAACACCTGAACATCAAATACCTCAGAGTAATGATGCTACAGACATGATCAAGGTCCCCCAGTTCTCCATTCCCTTTACGAGCAAAAAAACAAAGCCTATATCTCTTGATACAGTTCTGTTTCTGGTTTTGTTGTTGTTGTTGTTTTTGCGGGGCAATTGAGGTTAAGTGACTTGCTTAGGGTCACACAGCTAGTAAGTGTTAAGTGTCTGAGGTCAGATTTGAACTCAGGTGCTACTGAATCCAGGGCCGGTGCTCTATCCACTGCGCCACCTAGCTGCCTTGATACAGTTCTGAAATCAATAGACTCTTATTGCTCACAGTAAATAAAACGATGTCAAATACCTGCAAATCTTCCATTTTCTCAATCAATTCCCCTATTTCTTCCCCTCTGCCTGCAAGAATCCAGGGGTGGCAGCAACAACTGAACTTTGATTTCCCTGATGCTTTAACAGACTAGACCGGAGAGAATCCAATGATCGCAATCTCAGATTTTTTCCTTTCAACTATAAAAGGGAACAGTACAAGACCTTTACAAAACTCATACTTTTATCACTTTCTCCATACCAGAAACATGTTAGCGTACAAAGACAAACAGCATTATTTGCTGTTTTAATTTTTATAGTAATGCAATATAAATATGTATTACATTTATCTATAAAAAACCCATACCTGACGATAGCAGTCCTTGATGTATTTTCTCAAGTCTTTGAGTTGATTCAAGTAGAAACGATTTCATAAGGACTGATGGGGATAGATTATCAAAAATCGAAGTACTGTAACCATGTATCCATCAGAGACAATTAGATAGGGTAATCTTGAGTGTGTTTTTACAGAAAATCTCTGTCTCATTGGGTCATTATCAGAGGCTGATGAGTCAAGGGAATAACTTGAATCTTGAGGTATAAATTGCGGTGGTCTAGTAAACAAACCCCAAAATTAAAAAAAAAAGATTAGAAAGGGCAAATTTACATAATGAAATGTTTCTATTTTATATTGTTTTCCAGGGAAAAAAAGCCCAAAAAGATGGAACAAAATAAAAAGTGACAGTACAAAAAGATAACAGAGCAAGAATGAAATGCAAAGATAAATTAATTTTTTTTTCTTTTAGGAAAAATACTATAATGCATTTTGGGCTAAACAGTCCATATTGCAAATTTTTATATTTTATGTTTTTGGCAAATTATGGCATTTTCATCAGTTCTTTAGCTATTGCTAAACAAAGTTAATTGACTGATTCTTTTTTTTTTTGCCTCCTAGCAATATATATAAAACAGAAGAAAAATCTAATTAGATTTTTTAAGGTCCTTGACAATGTATATGTCTTATTTTTATAAAATATCTCTCAGGGAACCTAGCACAGTGCCTTGTACATATGTTCTCAAGAAATTGTCATTAAATTTGATGAAGTGGACTTAGGGACATTTGTATTCAGGTGCTGAAGTGTAAAAAAATTAAAATCAGTAATAATGTGTGGAATGTGGAAATGGTGGTGGGAAAAAATTTGTAGTCTGCTTTTAAGTGAAAATTGGTATTTCTACAATTTAATAAAAGTAAGTATCCTTTGAAATTAAATGGTTGTGGGGCAGCTAGGTGGTGCAGTGGATAAAGCACCGGCCCTGGATTCAGGAGGACCTGAGTTCAAATCTAGCCTCAGACACTTGACACTTACTAGCTGTGTGACCCTGGGCAAGTCACTTAACCCTCATTATCCTGCCCCCCAAAAATGTTTTTATATATGTGTGTGTATAAATGTATATATGTATGTATGTATGTATGTATGTATGTGTGTATGTGTGTATGTATGTATGGGGGCGGTTAGGTGGTACAGAGGATAAAGCACCAGCCTTGGATTCAGGAGGACTCAAGTTGAAATGACAGAGACCAATCACACCAATTTAACAAAAGTAGACAAAAGGTCTTTGCAAACATTCAGAAAATTCCATAAATTTAAATTACTATAGTAATAGCTATATTTATATGGAAAATCAGAATAAGTATAATTGCTAAGTATTTAATATCCTTTTAAATATATTCTCACCTTGTAAATTTGCTATATGGGTAAAAAAACCCCTTTATATTTTTTAGAAACTGTTCCAATATATTTTAAATGATGATAAAAATTGGAAATCATGATTCCCTTACAAATTAGAAATCATTTGTGACTTAATACACAAGTGAAAAAAAAAAATTTCTGGGGAGCACACAAATAACTTCCCAAAACTTGCTCTATGTCCAATAAGTATTATTCTCCAAAAACAAATTCAAGTTATAATCTAAAACAGTGGCTAGATTAGCCAGTCATTTTATTAGGTTGCTCTAAATTCTTTATTAACTCTAATAAGAGGTGACATTCATATTAGAAATAAATGTGGGGCAGCTAGGTGGCACAGTAGATAGAGCACCGGCTCTGGAGTCAGGAGTACCTGAGTTCAAATCCGGCCTCAGACACTTAACACTTACTAGCTGTGTGACCCTGGGCAAGTCACTTAACCCCAACTGCCTCACTTTAAAAAAGAAAAGAAAAGAAAAAGAAATAATGTATGTTTTATATATTCCTACTTCAAAAGTTTAGGACAAGTGGTTAATCGACAAGAGTTTCTTGCTATTTAAAAAAAACGACAACTAAAACTTCTGGGACAAATGCAAAAGCTCATGTGCCAAATTAATTTTTAATTATAAATTTTAAAAGAGCTAAACTTTTATCACAAGAAATGTAATCACTATTAACTTTATGTTTTTCTGATGCTATGAAGACATGTAAATAATATACTTACATGGCCATAATGTCAATTTTTCATCAGGGAAAAGCCATAATAAGAAATAGGAGAGAACTAGAAGTAAGAAACAGATATTGAAATGACAGACACAAAAGAAAGACAATGTGAAAGATGAAATTATAAAAAAAAAAATCTATACAACAAGCCACACCCAGGAAGGAAGATATCATCACAAATTAAAACAACTAAAAATTACATCTCTATCATATGTTATTATACTACCTCACCTATATGTTATTAGTGGATGAAGAGGAATAATATTCTGCTGGTCCAAATTCTATAGAACAACCAAATGTGACCAATGTTACCAATTCACCCAAACAAGTCAATAGAACCAAGGAGCCAAGTTTTAAAACACAGGCCAGAAAAAGGCTATCATGAGTCCAGCTGATATCACCCACCCAGTAGGACCTAGAAAAGAAAAGTACAACACATTCACAAAACTTCGTCAATAAAATGCAGGTTGCATTTTCAAAAACTCAGGGTTTTCCCAAATGATGTCTTCTGAGTTTCAAAGGCAAAATTTAATGGTGTTGGAATGGTGAATAGTGTTAGTTAGAACTATAATATTGATTCTGTGTATTTTATTTGTTGGGGAGTATTTTATTCGTTTTCTCAAAAAATCTCTCTTCCATACATTCCACCAAACACATTCATTTGGATAACAAGATTTACTTTCAAAATGCAAATACACACTAGAAATGTCAATCTACTGGGCAGTCATACATGACTATAAATTGCTTTAGTCAGATTAGTAGCCTCCAATTATAGTGTAGGGATCACTAATCATTCTAGAAGCATATTCGGTAAATCTCCAAAACAGTTAACACTGCCATGACATCTCCTAAATGTAGATTCCCTCCCACTGGGAAAATATCACAACTAGTTAATACTACCTCTTCCTCAAATTCATTTATAGATATCACTTTCACCTCTCCCATCCCATCCCAAACGACAGAAGTCCCCTCACCAAAGGCTAGGAACTCCTAAATTATACAATATTTAGCTGAGAACAGAAGCATTCAGGAAATGGGAATGTTGATTATGGAAGAAAGTCATCTCAAAGAGGAGGGCAAATGTAGATGAAGGGAGAAGACCTTGTCAGCCAAAGATGCACTGGAGGTGCCCAAGAGATGGCAAGGAACTGTAACAGGCCAGGGTAGGGGGTTAGGGGGTCCAGAAAGAGTAGGAAGACAAACTTTGTCTTCCTTGCAGTTTTGCCTAAAGGCAAGGGGGGAAGGGAGGGAATGAACATTTATATAGCACCTACTATGTGCCAGAACTGGGCTCAACATTTTACAAATACTCTCTCATTTCATCTCACAACAATACTGCTAATAATAGCCCTACTTCATAGTTAAGGAAACTGAGGAAGACTAGGTTAAGTAACTTGCTCAGGGTCACTAAGTGTTTGGGATCAGATTTGAACTGAGATCTTCCTGATTCCAGGCCCTGCACTCTGTGCAACTGCCTCTAAGCCCTGACAAGCCACTGAAAATCTTTTCCTGTGCTGCTTTTGGCACATGCCAGTTTGCCAGTTTTTATGTTAACATATAAGCAAGACTGAAAAAACTACAATCTCAGCTACCCATATTAATCCCTTTTTACTTCTCACTTTATCCCAGAGCTTTCTCATAACACCTCAACCTCTCCTCTACTAAGAGGGAAGGGAAAAAAGGGGGGAAAAGAAAGAAATGAGAAAAGAAAGAGAAAATTTTACATACAATTCCCCTCCCTGATATCTGCTTCTGGTGCCGATTGATTGATTCTGGCACTTTACTATCTGGAACGTCTAGAATCTATCCACAAACAACAATGGATATAAAGCTGACCCTTGACATCTGTAAAATCCCAAGACTTCTAAAAACTATGTTCTGTAATAACTTCTTTAAAAACAAAATAATTTGGGCATCCTTTAAAAGAGATCTTACCTAATGAGTCTGGATGGAACCACAGGATTCTTGTTGCTACAACCTTTAAGACTCCCATGGAGAGTGACAAAATTCAATATGTTTATGAATAGTATTTGTGTGGCCTAGAAAATAACAACAAAAAAAAACAAACACAAAGAAATAAACTAAAGATTATTTTGTAACCTGCAAGAATCTTTACTACTGAATTTTTATTTTAGATCAAATACTAAAAATAACATGTTAAAATACTAAATTCAATTCTACCAATCCTATACAGACTAAGCCCTACTGGACTTAGAAGAAACTTTCTGTCATATAATGGAAACAAAGGAGTACAGAAATTGGGCAGATAGCTATAGCAGGATATGGTGACGCAAAATTTTAACACACGGTCAGGTTTTATCAGTTCATAAAATTGATCATAGGTTTTGATCTTGAAATCCCAATACCAGAAATAATACCAATTGTATACTTTGTAGAATTAAATGAAATGATAATGAAATTTATGTGGCGAAAAAGTAAGCAAACAAGATAAAAAAGGTGTGAGGGAGACTTACCATCACTGACTTTAAGAGATAAAGGAACCTACCATTAAAACAATTAGGCAAGGGGGTAGCTAGGTGGCACAGTGGATAGAGCACTGGCCCTGAAGTCAGGAATACCTGAGTTCAAATCCGGCCTCAGACACTTAACACTAGCTGTGGTGACCCTGGGCAAGTCACTTAACCCCAATTGCCTCACTAAAAAACAACAACAAAATCTACCACTATTAGGCAAAAATAATTTAAAAAAAAAAGACTATCACACTCCCTTATAGGACTAAATACCATACTAACCAAAAGCTATTGATAACTCAAGAAATTATGTCAAAAAAACTGTATGGACAAGGTGGGGAAAAAAAAATTAGATCCATGCCTCATACTACAACAAACTCCAGCTAAATAATGAAGGTTTGTAAATGTTTTTAGATAAAGATTTTAGAAGAAAATAGAATATTATCTAATTCAAATGTGGAAAATATATTATCAGTCAAATAAATAAAAGAAATAATTATGGATGAGGGTGATGAAATAACTTTTTTCAAACTGTTCAATGAAGAAGAAAATAAAAACAAGATAAGAAAAGTGACATGCTATGGGAAATTTTTCTGAGCAAACATATCATAAAAATCTTGACAAAAAGAGCTTGCCATCAAGAATTATTAAGCTATTGTTATAAGTCTAAAAAGGCATAATACCCAGTCTCCAATGAACAAATGAAGAAATCAATTCACAAAAGAAGAAACAAATAAAAACTTACAAACATATTCAAACTCATGTGTGTGAAGTTTTTCTGTCATGTCCAAGTCTTCATGACCCCATTTGGCATTTTCTTGACAAAGATACAAGAGTGGTTTGCCAAGTCCTTCTCCAGCTCATTTCAAGGATAAAGAAACTGAGGCAAACAGGATTAAGTGACTTGACCAGGGTCACACAGCCAGTGTCTGAGACCACATTTGAACTCAGGAAGAAGAGTCTTCCTGACCCCAGGTCCAGTGTTCTCTCCACTGCACCACCTAACCAGCCATTCAAACTCACAGGTAAGTTTTAAAATTTAAATTTAGGGGGCAGCTAGGAGGCACAGTGGATAGAGCACCGGCCCTGGAGTCAGGAGTACCTGAGCTCAAATCCGGCCCTCAGACACTTAACACTTACTAGCTATGTGACCCTGGGCAAGTCACTTAACCCCAATTGCCTCACTAAAAAAAAAATAAAAAATAAAAAAAATTCAAATTTAAAGAGCAACTAAATTATACCTATCTGACTGGTAAAAATAAATTAAAATGCTTAAACTTTATGCAGATGATACAGTGAGAAAACAGATAAACTCATGTACTTTCAGGGACAATGAAAATTGGTATAATACTGTTTAAGAACAAGTTCTAGGACAGCAAAGTCAGTGTCAGCAATTGTACCAAGCAATAGTTTTTGCTTTTTGTTTTGTTTTGGGTTTTTTTTTTTTTTGGGGGGGGGGGTCAATTAGGGTTAAGTGACTTGCCCAGGGTCACACAGCCACTAAGTGTCAAGTGCAAGCAATAGATTTGTATATATTTTCTATCTACCTACATCTATACATGTTGTCTTTCTCCCTAGGATGGAAACACCGTGAAGGCAGGAATTTTTGTCCTGTACAGTGCTTGGCACATGGTAAGCACTTATTAAATGTTAATTAAAGTTTAGTCCCAAAGAAGATATGTAAGCAGATAACTCCTCCCACACCTTTGGGTGGAGGGGGGGGGCTTCCTGGGTACAGAGCATTGCATATAATGTCAGAGTTTTTTTTCAATGTGTTAATTAGCTTTTTTTTTTTTGGTAAGGCAATTAGGGTTAAGTGACTTGCCCAGGGTCACAGAGCTACTAAGTGGTCAAGTGTCTGAGGCCACATTTGAACTTAGGTCCTCCTGAATCCAGGGACAGTGCTTTATCCACTGCGCCACTTAGCTGCCCCCCTCTATTCTTTTTTTTTAACTTTGTTATTTAAGGGATGGTTCTCTGGGAGAGTGGAAAGGATAGAAGGTAAAAACCGTGTGATGAAAAAACAAAAGACATAAATTTTAAAATTTTAAATGCTTGTTGATTGATTAGTGGGTTTTTTAAAGTCCTTTTGATCTTCAACCTAGATCTTAATAAAGTTTTAGAACAGAGTTTCTTAACATTTTTTGTGTCATGGATGCCTCTGAAAATCTAGTAAAGCTATGGCACCTTTCTCAAAATGTTTATAAATGAAAAGGAAATATGCAGAGAATTACAAAAGAAATCAATTATACAGAAATAGATATCCCCCAAAAATTTTTTTTTTAACTCCCCAGGACTCTATGTTAAGAACCCTTGTTTTATAGTCACCCTGGACACCTGGGGCTGACCACAAGTTCAATCAAAGATTTAGATACAATGCACTGGCTCTGAGTAAGAGGACCTGAGTTCATATCCTGTCTCTGACACTTACTATCTGCATGACCTTGGGCAAATCACTTCATCTCCTGAGGGTTTCAATTTCCTCAGCTATAAAATAAAGCAGATGGCCTCTAAAACTCCTCTAGCTCTGGATCTGATTCTATGATGCTAGTGTAGGCCTTCAGGATTTTCCACTTACCCAAGGATCAACTCTAACCTAATCCCCAATTATGGGATCCCTAGGTAGGCAGGAGAGTCCCAGAGGCCCTCCAACGGTTTGTAATCTGCTTCTAAATGGGGGCATCTGAACTGTTTGAGATCTCAGGGCTATGGGATCAGAGCCCCTTGCTTATACACAGAGTAGTAAGAAGCGGGGGCAGCTAGGTGGCGCAGTGGATAAAGCACCGGCCCTGGATTCAGGAGTACCTGAGTTCAAATCCGGCCTCAGACACTTGACACTTACTAGCTGTGTGACCCTGGGCAAGTCACTTAACCCCCATTGCCCTGCAAAAACAAAACAAAACAAAACAAAAAAGCAGAGTAGTAAGAAGGCTTTAAGGTGTCCTAGACCATTTGTTGTTGTTCAATAATATCCAACTCTGGGGGGCAGCTAGATGGTGCAGTGGTTTAAAGCACCGGCCCTGGATTCAGGAATACCTGAGTTCAAATCCAGCCTCAGACACTTCACACTTACTAGCTGTGCGACCCTGGGCAAGTCACCTTAACCCCCATTGCCTGCCCAAAAAAAAAAAAAGGCATGAATAATATCCAACTCTACGTGACCTCATGAACTTCTGCCCAGGGGGAGTGGAGGGGGGGCAGGGTGGTTGGCAAAGATACTAGAGTGGTTCACCTTTCCCTCCTTCATTGTGTCCCCTTTTTACAAATAAGGAACTGAAGTAAATAGGGGTTAAGCGACTCACCCAGGGTTACACAGCTAATAAGTGTCTGAGGCTGGATTTGAACTCAGATCTTCCTGACTCCAGACCTGGTACTCTATCCACTGCACCCACCTATATGTCCCATCCTAGAACACAGCTTTGGTTATAACCAAGCAGTTGCTAGAGTTCTGTAAACACTATATATTCTAATTATTGTGCTATAAGAAATGACAGCAGGATGATTTAAGAAAGGTCTGGAAAGACTTGTAAGAACTGATGTATAGTGAAGTGAGCAGAACCAAGAGAACATTGTCCACAGAGACAGCAATATTGTTTGATGAAGAACTGTGAATGACAACTATTCTCAACAATACAATGATCCAAGACAATGCCAAAGTACTATTGATGAAACATTACTATCCTCCTCCAAAGAAAGAACTGATATTGATGGAACACAGACTGAAGCATGCTATTTTTCACTTTCTTCCATTTTTTTTTTGTTTTCTCTGTACAAATGGACTAATATGGTAATGTTCTGCATAATGTATAATCCATATCTGATTGCTTACCACCTCAGGGATGGGAAAGGAGAGGGAGGGAAGGAGGGATAAAAATTGGAACTCAAAACTATAAATAAAAACACTTATTACTAAATAAATAAATAGATTAAATTGGGGAACGACAAAACACTACTCTAGAGATTTACTCTTGAGTCAATAAAATATCTAGAAAATAAATGTATTCAAGGGAAATTCTAAGATGATTTCAAGTCATCCTTTTTACAATTCTACTTCTCTGGAGAGATTAGTTCTACTGACCTTTGGATCTTTTTGATTAAGAGTTACTGCCAAGGTAAGGCCATCCCTTGAAAATGCAATGATCAGGGCTCCTCTTGATTTTACTGATTCACATTTAGGAACCAAGGTAGATAAAAGACATTCTTGATGTGCCCACTGGACCTGATATGACAATGAACTGTAAAAATAAAATAAAGGAATCATAACAAATTCATCATATACTGCTCATTTTAAAAAGTCATTAAAACTGAATCTAGCTGAAATAACAGATGTATACATATATAGATTTCTACCTTTATAGACCACCTTTAAAATACCTCAAAATTGCATCTGGGGCAGAACAGAATAACCATCAGGTAAATAAGAACAGCTAAGTGTTTTATTAATACTTCAAACCTTCCTGGTCTAATGGACCTAGATTTCCTGATATTAAGGGTTGAGAGATTAGCAATCAAATACTGGTTCTGCTACTTACAGGAAGTGTTAACTTGGAGCAAATCATTTCTCTGTCTCAGTTCCATCATCTGTAAAATGGTAGCAATAATATTTGCACTATCTACACTACAGGGTTGTTGTATGGAAAGAGCTTGATAAAACAAAGTGTTAAGTGAGTTAATATTATTCTACTGTGTCTACACAATGGTTAACAAAACATTTTGATAGGAAATAATAAACATAAAAATTCATGAGTACAAATAGGTCACGTTACTTTTTAAATTCCAATTTGTTCTTTAACCTTTTCCAAATTGTGTCCCTACATCTTAACATAAATCAGGTTCCCACTGTCATGATTAGCAACTTTGCCAGTTCCAAGAAAATAAACAATGCAAAAAAAGACAATGACTTCATGGGCCCCAAATTCTTAAACATCAACCTCAGGTAAAGAAATAACACTCTTTTTTTGCTTTGTTTTTTCTTTATCATGAAGTCCAGAGAAGGGTCCATGGATAGTTATCTATTTTGCTTATTGTTTATTATTTTGTGTGTGTGATAGAGAAACTAAACAGAGGGTACATAATAGAGGTTTAGGTTTTGTCTATTAAAAAAAAAACACACTTATTCTCACCTAATAGATCGAGATACATTTTCATGCCACTGAAGTGCCAAAAATGTTAACATCAAATATTCTCAGAATAAAAGGTAATGAACACAAGCAGCAATCACCAACAACTGCCAAACACAAAACAAAACTAATTTTACTTTATAAAAAGGCTTAATAAGTTAATGTTGTTATTGTAAAATAATTTGAAAGCAAAAACTAAAACACCTCTTATATACAACTCAGCAGTATAGTATGAATTTTAAAAACCATATCCCTTTGACTCGATGATCCCACTGTTAAAATATAATCTAACAACAACATAAAAGAAAAGGCTAACTATGAAAATAGTTATAGTTGCATTACTTGTAATAGCAAAAACCTAGAAAACAACTCACTATCTGACAGTAAAAGAATGACATACCACAGATCAGTTAATGAAATGGAACATTATAATGTAATTAAGAATGACAAATATTATATATATAAATAAATAAGGATAGACTTGAAATAATGGAAAACAAAAAAAACAGAATGAGGACAAGTTTTATACTGCCTTGGATTTTCAAAAAGGAAAAAAATATACACGAACAGGGCAGTGAATGGAAAAACAAGATTGAAAAAAGACAGAAAATGGATAAACTTTAAGAAATTAAAATAATTTATATGTTAAAATTTTAAAGTTAAGAGTTTTAAATATATGTGTAATGAGTCTTGTTGAAATTTAAAGTTCACAATAATTTTAATGAAAATGTAAACTGAGAATAAAAAATCTGGAGATCTCACTAAAATCCTACCACTATTTAATCTTCTCCCTAAGATTAAACCTTTATCTTTATTCACTAGGTGTGAAAACAGATCATAATCATGCCTATACATACTTGTTATAGTATTCTTTTAAATTCTTATTTTACCTATTCTTTTTCAACAAAGTAGCAGAAAAAATTTTGATAGGGCTGGTAACTGGTATAACTATTTGGGAACTATGCAAAGAAAGTAACTAAAATATCCATAATATTTGACCTAGAGATTCTGCTGCTTAAGTATATACCCCAAGGAGCTTAATGACAAAAACAAAAGTCTCATAAACACCAAAATATTTAAAGCTGCGCTTTGGGTGGAGGCAAATACATCTAGAAACCAAGTTGATGCCAATCTGGGGAATGACTAAACAATTTCTGTCATATGAATACAACAGAATGATGAATACAGCTTTATATGAACTGGTTCAAATAAAGCAACCAGAACAGGAAAACAATATATACAATGACTACAAAAAATGTAAATGGAAAGAACAATAATGACAAAACAACAAAAATTGAAAGATGAAAAATTATTATGACCAAGATTGGCCCTCAAGAAGATATATGAATAAACCTTCTTCCTGGCTTGTTTGCAGAAGTAGGGATCTACAAGTGGTATACCACATATAACATCAGACTTTTTTGATATATTGATTAGTTTTGTACAACTGTTTGTTTCCTTTTTTAAAAAATATTTTGAGGGGGATGGGGCAATAAGGGCTAAGTGACTTGCCCAGGGTCACACAGCTAGCAAGTGTCAAATGTCTGAGGCTGGATTTGAACTCTGGTCCTCCTGAATCCAGGGCTTGTGCTTTATCCACTGCGCCATCTAGCTGCTCCTGTTTCTTTTCCTTTTTTTTTTTTAATTCTTTAGGTAAGCACATTGGGAAAATATTTTAAAATCAATAATTTTTTTAAAAGTCATAAGCATATACTTACTATAAAAAGACCTGAGGCAAGGGGTCCTTACAATTCAAACAATGCAATTAAAAAATATAACATTCCAAATTAAACGTAAGTTACTTCTTAGCTGTCTTCATCCTACTAATTCTATATTATTGCATATACCATAGAAAATAATAGCAGAAAAAATTCTTACAACTGCAAAACATATTCTTCTAAATATTTAAAGAACGGTAGAGAGGAAATGTTGAAAATTTTTCATATGACTAATGAGTTAATCTTACCCATCCCAATATACAGCTGAAATTCTACTATCTTGCTAAAATAGATCTCATGATTAACTTTTTTCCTTCAAATTCAAATCATATAATATCTGCCTAATTTCAAATTTACCTCATTTCTTATAAAAATGGCATCCACTACAGCTTCTTTATCTTCAGGAGAAGGCAAAACAATTGATTTTTCAGGTTTGATTTGTGACCACTGACCCAAAAGTGAAGAGTTTTTGGAATATACAATATTCTCAAACTCCGACATTCCCACAGCAAGGTGCATCCAGAAGGTGTGGTAAGTAGAACTCTTTTTCCATCTCCTGATACATAGATATATAGTCTCAGAGAGCATTCTGGGGGGAAAAAATAACCATCAGAAGGCCAAATTTCCCAGCTCTATAAATTTATTTTCCTTTACCAATTTTTCTGCCCTACCAATTAGAAATTCCTGATACATTAACTTCATAAACTAAAAAGAAAAAACACTCAAAACATGTAAAATGTGCAAAGGAAGAAAATAGTGTTAATAAAATGAATTTATATTAAGCATAAAAATGTTAGGTGTGCCAGAGACAAGTATCACCAAAAACAATGAAAAGAGATTTCAATTAGGATTTTTAAAAGAGTATTTCAGACTTCCCCCCTTCTGTTTTTTGGCAAATGCACAAACAATTAAGAGATTCCCACCTAAGGCTGCTGTTATCAGTGTCTTAGACTCTTCAGTTGCAGATACAGTTTTTAAGCAGTCTTGATCTTTGTTCCAAAGAAAAATTTCACCAGTGTTAAGTACACCAGCTAGCCAAGCATCTGTTTACAAAAAGAAAAGTATTCCTTCTAAATTACTGTTATTAAAATAATTGAAAATGTTTCACCATTCATTTCAATTGTAAATTACTACAAACTGAAATCCATTTTCTGCCGGATTTCATTAGTATAGAGAACTACCAACAAGGAAACTCTCTACCAATGCAGACTGCACCTAATCTGCCGTTTATAGTGTTAAAGAATTGTCTGGGACACTGAGAAGCTAAGTGACCTCATCTGAGTCACATAGTCACAGTGTCAGAGGCAGGGCTTGAAACTGGGACTTCCTGGATCAAAACCAGCTCTCTATCCATGCAACTATTACTTCCAAAATCAATTTAATTTATGCTTTTAAAAATATCAGTAATACTTAACCATTACTGGAAGTTGTTAAGATGACAACATTTTTCAGCAAAAGCTGTAGACAAGGGATCTTCTTCTTTATCTTTCCAGATGGCAAATTAATTTCATTTATGTATTTATCATCCAAAAGAAAAATAGCTTCCCTTTCCTATAGAATAAGAAACACAGAAGACACTGAGGTGCCAAGTAGAATTATCCCTTCACTCATTCTAACTAGAGTAGCACCAAAAAGGGGGGGTGGGGGGCAAGGAAGATCAAAGATGAAATCCAGCTTGAGAATTTCACATTTTAATCAGATATCTTATAACGTACATACATAGCAATAAGTGAAATCTGAGAATTTTCCATTGTTTCTAAGTACCTTTGCTGGGTACTCTCTAAGTATCTTTTCCAACATCTAATCCACAAATTCCTAACTCTCTAATAGTTACTTTAAAAACTTCATGCAGTTTGGGGTTTTGGATTGCAAAGGGGTCTCGTAGGTATACTATACAATTAAAATGTATGTAACACTTTAACTTATGAAAAGCATTCTATATATAATTTCATTTGAGCTTCACAACAATACCATGAGGTAGTTGCTATTATCATTCCCACTTTATAGGTGAAGAAATTGAGGCTCAGGCAGGTTAGAAGACTTGAACAGGGCCATACAGCTTGTTAAGTGTCAGAGGCAAGATTCTAACCCAAGTCTCCCTGGCTCTACTATGCCATGGGTTCTTAACTTCTTTTGAGTCATAGACCTTTTGGGCAGCCTAGTGAAGCCTACATACCCCTTCTAAGAATCATTCTTTTAAACAAATTAAGTGCTAAATTTCAATTAGAAATTAGTGAAAATAAGTATGCAATTGTTTTTTCTCTAAACTGACATATCCCCTGACATCTATTCATGGACATCTTGGGCATCCTAGAAATCCAAATTAAGAACTCCTGTACCATGCCATACAATAGAATACTCTATTAATTCTTCACTGGAGAAGGAAATGGCAAATCACTCCAGTATCTTTGCCAAGAAAACCCCAAATAGAGTCAGATATGACTGAAACCATTGAACAACATTATATCAGTCCCATCAGATTTATTCAGGATTATATGTAACTGACATGGAAGAGGTCTTTACAAGGTTCAAATATAAAAGAGATTCTCTTTGGACAGTGAGGTCCTCCAGATAATTCCTGTTTCTTGATTGTATTGGTCTGACTGCATAAGGGCTACCACAATGAAATCCATGATTATTAAAAAGAAATCAGTCTAATAATTCATACAAATGTAACTATATGGATGAAGAATGCCTATTGTCCAGATTATCATTGGATATACAGTCTATCAAATTTGTATGTTGGTATGTCTATCTATGGCAAACACTGCCAGGAGACAGTGAAGTAGGTTCACAATTAAATAGGAGAAAGAAAAATGTCTGAATTATCCCTGAGAAAGTATGTATGCTTTTAATAATTACAAGCTACTCCCTGGGGCAAAGAACTATCTTTTTAACACAAATGTCCTCCCATCAATTCTATATGGCTGAGAATACCACAATCTCTGAAGAATTAAAGTTGCAAGTGATTCAAAGGCTAACAGTGAAAAGTACAGTCAGTAGAAGTAATCTGCCCAATCCAGTAAATGGGGACTGGCCCACGAGAACAGACATAAAGTATACCATAAAGGAAATATAGGATCAGAAAAGTAAGTGATGTGATCAGATGGCAAGAGCAAAGAATCACAGAGGGACAGCCCAAGTAGCCTCCCAGAATGCCAGGTAGCTCTTTTGTAGCAGATCCATGGAAGAAACTTGTACATGACTTGCAGAGACTCAGAAAGCATGAGGCAAGCTGCAATCTACACAGTCCCAGGGAATACCTGCACTGATGAAATCACAGATACACTTAAGAATTAAAGAACTATCTTATTTGACTGGTATCTTTAGATGGAGGATGCAAAGGAGCCACTTAATTTCACAAATCCAACCTGAAGTGGGATGGAGGGGTTGTGATCTGATCTGGCTACCATCCCTATCTGTTCTAAAAGATATTGGAAGATTACCCTCTTCAGATACACCTCCCTAGCTCAAATAATATGAAAAAAAATTTAACTGATAGCAAAATATATTTTTCCCATAAATTCTCCTTGGAGAAATAATTTTCCTAAAATAAAAAGGAGCTTTTATATAACTATTTTTAAAAATCACACTTACTTAGGGAGGTTACATGGACCTAAGGAGAAAAATAATGTCCTTGGATGGCATTAGAGCACCTGGGTTGAATGCTGGCTATGTTAGCTGTCACCTGTGTGACCCTGAGCAGGCTAATCATTTCTCCTCCTTAGGCCTCAACTGCCTCATCTGTAAAATGAGATTGAAACTAGAGGACCAACTAAAGTCCCATCAAGAGCCATTATCTATAAGCAAAAGAGCTGTCTGATAATTTACCTCAAATAGATAAGGAAGCATTTTACTTTCAAGTGAAAGGGTGCTTTATTCACCTTATTCTATCTTAGAAGCAAATAGACATTATATATAAAACGCTTAACAAATACATATACATTTATTCGAATGAAAAGAAATACCTACCTGTCCCAGCCAGGAAATTCGAGGCCAGGTCTTTTTCTGTTTGATACTCGTCGATAATAAAACTTCTAGTTTAACCTCCATGTTGTCAAGAATATCAATGAGTAAAATAATTAGGAAAAGATTACAGGATGCCTTAATGAACAATAAGGAGGAAAAAACAACAAATCTTGTTTTTTATGAGGCTCTTAATTTCACATATACATATGAGATTTTCAATATTTGGGAGTAGACTCTTTTTTAGTCATCACATCTTGATAAATAAGTGCTCCCTCTCCCCCCCACTTCCTACCCACCTCCATCCTCCAGAAAAACAGTTTCCTGAGGATAGTGAAACATATCAGCTCAAAAACAGGGATATTGTTCAAGCCCTGTTTCACATCCATCACTTTCCTAAACAATGTTCACTAGCAATTCTCATGCTTTATATTTTGATCTCTATAGTGTGTAATTCAGTTTTTAATTGTATAAAAACTTTTTATTTCAATGACTACCTCCTCACAAACTAAACAGAACTGTAAAATCATAAGCACAAATACTAAATCAAAAACAAACACACTGACCTAACAAGCCTATTCTTTTTTTTGGGGGGGGGGGGGAAATAGAGCTCTGTTCATTTTAGTCAAGGGAAAAGACAATGTTTTATTTTTTTTAAGACTATTTTTATAGCTTACAGTACCACATACACTACAACACATAGTTTTCAAGATATTTATGCTAAATTTCCCAAGCAAAACAAATTTCATTAATTTCAATGAGGAAAAAGATTAGACAGCAGTGTCCCAAAAATAAACTTTGTAGTGAAAAAAATTAGATAGTGTAAAAACATTAAAAGTGTAAACCAATACTATAAGAAAAAATTGTCTTTATTTAAACTAGTGAATGCAATTTATAATAAATAATCCAAGTATATAAATGGACTGTACCATAAACAATTCTAAAATCTAATCTGTATTCTACACAGGGTAAAACACAATCATCTGGTTGTCTTTAAATCTTTAACAGGTAGCCCCCTTCTTAAATACTGAAATCCCCTAACGTGTAGGTTTGCTAGGGCCTGCTAATTTATATTAGGTAATGCTTTTTCATCTACAAAATAGGGCTCATTTCTGTCACTGTAGGAAGAACACTAACACTGAGGAAGAGGGGAAAAAGTAGGGAATACATAGTAAAGGGAAATGAAATGACTGAAATCGAGCCATTCCTGAGCTCAGATATTTGTACCAGCAACCTAGGTGAGTGATACAGATACCCTACTCCTCAAGGGCCGAGGGGGCCCTTTGCTAGCCCACAAGCATGTATTAAGCCAAGGACTGTGCTAAGCACTGGAGATACAAAGAGAGGCAAAAAACAGACACTGTAGTCAAGGAGCACATATTCTAATGGGGGAGACAACACGTAAACTAGGTACCTTGGAGATTTATACACAGAGTGGATGGAAGGTAATCTTAAAGGAGAGGCATCAACATGCTAGAAGGAGAAGGGGAAAAGGCTCCTACTGAAGGTGAGATTTGAGCTGAATCCTGAAGCAAACCCTGTAAACCAAGAAGCAGGGATTAGAGAGCTTGCCTAGACACTTGGAGAGGACAGAATGGTTAAAGGGTGAGCAGCTACTGATGGTGAAGCATTCATTCCTCACACCTGGAAGACGGAGGATGAAGGCCTTAATACATTGGAATGAGGCATGGATGCTGAGATAGAGCCCATGTGTAAATTTCTTTTGCTTGACTATTCTTCTTTGTTACAAGAGAGGAAGGAATAGGTAAGTTAACCAGTGACAAATACAAAAAAGAAAAAGAGAGACGGAGCATTCATGAAAAAAAACCGCCTTAGAAAACAAGAAGGGAACACAAATGGGTCATTTCTTTTTATGATTCTGCTCAATTTAACACTTTTTGAAAGACAAAGAAAACAAGAATTTCACCGTTTCGATAAGTGATCCTAATTTTATTGTTTAATGAAAATGTTGACAATTTCATAATAAAAGAGATAATTCAGAGTAAATAAATTCGTTTAGAAAGGAAAGGTGAAGAGGCTAAGAAGGTGAAGGGGGGGCAGAGGGAAGGGTGTGAGGGACAGGGGCTTGCAAGAAGACTGACAAGAAGAAAGGGGAAGGGGGGAAAGAAGCATTTCCATATAACGCCTACTACGTGCCAGGCACTGTGCTAAGCGCTTTACAAATGGGGCACAGATATTGTCTCACTGGATCCTCACAACAACCCGGGAAGGGGGGGAGGGGTACCACTGTGATCCCCATTTTCCGGAAGAGGAAACTGAGGCAGAAAGAGAAGTTCAGTGACTTGCCCAGGGTCACCCAGATAATGTATCTGAGCCGGGATTTGAACTCGGGTCTTCCTGACCCCAGGTCCAGCACTTGGTCCCTCCAGGCAGGGCGGATGGATGGAGGGGAGGGGGCAGGGGGAGGTCACGGAGAAGGAGGCAGGGAGAGTACCAGGCCAAGGAGGGGGAGCTCCGGGTTCTGCGGGGCAGGGCCGGGGAGACTTACCGGGGCGGGGTGGGGTGACGGACCGGCGCAGGCCGAAATGGAGGCCCAGGAGCCTGCAAGGGAGCGTCGCGGCAGGGCCGGCGCCGGCGAGAGGGAAGCTGAGCGGCCGCTGGGCCTGGGCTTCTCCTGGACGCGGATCCCGGGCACAATTCCCCGCTTCCCGCCTCAGCCCCGCCTCAGGCTTCCCTCAGCCCGGGCACCCGCAGCAGCCGCCTCCCCGCAGCCACTGAGCTAGAGCCGCTGCGCATGCCCAGTCTCCCGAAGGATGGGGTCTCCTCCCTCCCGCTCCCAAGCTCCCAAGCTCCCAAGCTCCCATCCCCCTCCGTCCTTCCCATCCTCCTCCCTCCTTCCCAACCTCCTCCGAACCTCCTCCCTCCCTCCCCTCTGCTCCCGACCTCCCTCCCTGTTCCTCTTCCCTCCATCCCTCCACATCAACCATCATCCTCTCTTACCCATCTTCTTCCCCTCGCAAAACATGTGGGTAGCTAGGTGGCACAGTGGATAAAAGCACCAGCCCTGGATTCAGGAGGACCTGAGTTCAAACCCAGCCTCAAACACTTGACACTTACTATCTGTGTAACCCTGGGCAAATCACTTAACCCTCATGCCCCGAAAAAAAAAAAAGGTAGAACTGTCAGGACTGGGCAACTAATCAGAAATGGGGAGGGGTGAGAAAGAGGGAGGAGTTGAAGATGGTGTCTAAGTTTCAGGCCTGGGTGAAGAGGAAGACAGTGGTACATGTAATAGAAATAGGGAAATTATGAAGAGGGGGAGGATTTGGGAAGGGAGAGATATATTGAACTGTTTTTGATATGTGGAGTTGAAGATGTCTATGAGACAACTAGTTTGAGATGTCCAAAAAGCAGTCAGACATATGAGACTGGAGGTCAGGAGACATTGGATAAATAGATCTGAGGATCATCTGTATAGAGAAGGTCTTTAAATCATAGGAATTGATGAAATCATCAAGCAGAATGGTATAGGGGGAGAAGAGAAAAGAGTCCAGGGCAGAGGCTTTGGGGGATATCCACAGTTAGTAGGCAAAAGGTGAATAAAGATTCAGCAAAGGAGACTTTGAAGTACTAGTCAGACAGATAGGAGGAAAATCAGGAGAAAGCAGTGTCATGAAAACTTAGAAGAAAGAATTAAGGAAAAGAAAGGGATTAACATTGTAAAGGTGTGCAGAGAGGTCAAGAAGGGTGAGTATTGAAAAGAGGCCGTTAGATTTCTCAATTAAACTGTTACTGGTAAAGCCATTCTTTAATAAAGTGGTCAAATGATAATAATCAATTTTCAAAAGAATTGCAAACTATTAGCCAGTATGTGAAAGAATGCTCCAAATCACCAACAACCTAGAGGCTTCATCTCATACTGTACAGACAAAAATGACAGAATATGGAAAGAGTCAGTATTGGAGGAATTTGTGGGATAATAGGCATCCTCATGCATTGCTGGTGGAGCCATGAGTTAGCATGACCATTTTGGAAAGTAATTTGGAATTATGCAAATAAAGTAAATGTCCATACCCTTTTGATCCAGCGATCCAATTACTGGACTTACACCCTAATGAAGGCACCCATCATTTGGGGAATGGGTAAACCAATCGTGGTACATGAATGTAATGGAATATTACTGTTCTACAAGAAATGGTATATAATACAGATGTATGGGGCAAACTGCCTCAGTTTACCTAAATAACTCGAGGAGACCACCAAGTCAAGCAGAGACAGATTTATTACATTCCTGCAGGAATGAGCAAACTCAATGCCTGAGCTGCAATAGCTAATACATGCCTTGACCTTTTATAGGAATGTTGGTCAGAGGGGAAGTCCCCATGCACACTAGGACGAGCTCACAATCTAACATCCAATCCTGTCTCACCCAGGGTTCGTGTTTAGCTCGTGATCAATGTATGGAGACATGCATACGTGTTCCAGGAACAAGGGGGAAAAGGGGAGGGGGAACAAGGTCAAACCGAAGAAAGAGGGAACGGGGGAGTGACAGTCAGATGTTTCAGATCTCACAGTTCCCACTGATTCCCCTCTCCCAGCCCCCATCTCTAAAGATATTCAACTTGAATAACAGGAAGAGTCACGCAGGTGTTTCAGCATTGTTTTGTAGTCATGTTAATGTTAGAAGGATGACAGGGTTAAAATTTATCTTCGACTATGTTGGGAAATCAAAGAAATAGAATAAAGAATAAAAGAATAACCCATTGTTGGGACCCTAGGGTCAAGGGGATTCTGCTCTGAGAAAGAGACATGCCACTTAACATCTGGTCTCAATTGCTGCATCCTGTGCTGAGCCCCGTCCTTTCTTCTTGAGTCCCGAGTATTGAATTGGTGAACAAACTCCCCGACCCACTCAACAGGGACTGGGGTTCTGACACATGATGGATTCCAGAAAAAAAACTAATGTGTAGCTGACAAGTGGGGAGACTGAGCAGAAGTAAAAATACTGTTAATTGGCAATAAAACTTAAAGGAGACAGTGAGAATTTGACAAGCAATAAACTTTTAAACTAACTATACTGGGGTGGGGCTGGGTATCTTCCAGATCCCATTCCCAGAGTTTAATCTGACTCAAATCCATAATCATCTCATACACAGAGAAGCAAGGAAATTTTATATGAACTGATGAAGTAAGCAGATCCAAGAAAGCAATCTATACCAAAGTTTCTTAAATTGTAGGGTGTGACTCCATATGGGGTCATGCAACTGAATTGGGAGGGGGGGGGTTCACAAAAAATTTGGCAACAGTAAAAGGTTATGTATACTTATTTTACATACTTATATATCCAGGGTCATGTAAAAGTTTCTTGGGTGATAAGGGATAATGAGTGGAAAAAATTTAAGCCCTGATCTATACAATGACTACAACTCTGTAAACTGAAAGAACAGCCCCCCCCCCAAAAAAAATATTGCAAAATTGCAAAGAAAAAGCATGGTTCAGGGGGCAGCTAGGTGGCACAGTGGATAAAGCACCAACCCTGGATTCAGGAGGACCTGAGTTCAAATCCAGCCTCAGACACCTGACACTTACTAGCTGTGTGACCCTGGGCAAGTAATTTAACCCTCATTGCCCAGAAAAAAGAAAAAAAAAAGATACTGGAGTGGTTTGCCATTTTCTTCTCCAGCTCATTTTACAGAGGAGGAAACTGAAGCAAACCAGGTTAAATGACATGCCCAGAGTCATCCAGCTAATAATTGTCTGAGGCCAGATTTGAACTCAGGAAGATGAGTCTTCCTGACTCCAGGTCCTGCACTCTTATCCACTGCACCACCTAATTGATGTTAACTAGATAAGTCACTAAGGAACTAGTGACAGGCATTTATCAGTAGGGGAAGACGCTGAATGGGCTCCAGATTACACCCTGACCTCTCAGGGATACCCCTAGAACTATAAAGAGGAAGTGCAGCTGGCCTTGCTCTGGGAAATTGAAGCTAGAGTATTTGCTACACTATAACTAAAATCAGTTAAAGAATACTTAGAATAGAAGGAAATTCAAAAGGGGACACAAAGAGGGAAGTGTTGCTGCTACTACCAAGTAAAATTGAATATCTACTTAAAAAACAAATTGTATAAAATAGTGATTCATGACTCTATATACAATTATCTTTTTTTCCTGGCATATGAAAAGTGTTAATGTTTGTCAAGTTTGTAATATAGTAAGAAATTTTCTTTAGAGAAAGTCTTAGTATTTTTTTATGTGTTTCGTACAATAGATTTCCCAGTTGTCCCCCCACCCCTTCCCATACTTTCTCTTCATAACTATCTTTTACTTGTGTCTTCTATTTATTTTTTAATCTATGTGTATGTACATATATATGTATTCACACACACATACATATGTACAGGTTGTCTCTCCCAAAAGAATGTTGTTTGTCCTTCATTCATAACTTGCAATGAATTGGATTTAAATGGAATTAAGGCATGAGTGAGATAGGGCTGTGCAAGGTCACCGACCTCATTCTCTTCTCCAGAGCCATTTGCGTCCTGTGGCAAGATACAGATCAGGACAATTAGTGATGTCCCCAGATGTCTTAAGGTTAAGTGACTTGCCCAGGGTCACAGTCAGTGTTTCAGATGAGATCTGAACTCAGTATTTGGCACATAGTAACCACTTTCAATCCAATTCAATAAACATTTAAGTGCTTATTATGTGCCACCCACTGTGCTAACTAAGCTCTGGGAATACAAATAAGAAGTTTCTGCCCTTAAGTAGTTTATAGTTTAATGGGGGAAAGACAATACATAAAAGGAAAAAGTGGGGTGGAGGGGGCAAAGGTACCCCCCACAGAGGCATGATGATGGTAGGGTTGAATCCAAGGAGTGCAGCTGGTAGAAAATGAAGTTAGCTAGGTTTGTGAGCCTTCTTTAAAAGGGAATTTGGGGGAGTTTTTTGTTCCATCCTCCAATCAGGTGTCAAACACAGTTGCATTCTGGCCTGAAGTAGATTAAAATGTAATTGGATACAACAGTACAAGAAAGTTCCAAAGGACTCATGATGGAAAAGGCTCTCCAAATTTGGAAAAAAAACCCAAAAAACTGTGGAATATGGATGCTGATTGAACCATACTAATTCTTTTGTTTTTGGTGCTGTTTTTCTTTTGAGGTTTTTCCTTTTTGCTCTGATTCTTCTCTTATAACATGACTAATGCAGAAATATGTTTAATGTCATTGGAAATCTTATAAAAACAAATGTTGAAAAGCATCTACATGTAACTGGAAAATAATAAAATACGTTGATTCAAAAGAAAAAAAACCAAAAAAACAAAAACAAAAAAATGTAATTGGAAAATATTTTAACAAAAACAACAGAACATAGGATCACATTAATATGTGATTTTCTGTTGATATGCAGCTGTAAAAATCCTTATATATGATTTGGTGGCCAGTTTCTATTTGTGTTTGACACCACTGATTAATTATCATATGCCTCTTCATATTTTCTCCCTTATTTCCTTCTGATCATTTTTAGGATCAGATAATTCTTTAGTTCTTGTCATAATTTAAAAATTTCTATAAACTATTTGTTATTTCCTTAGTGTTACTTATTGCTTAAATTACTTACCTATCATTTAAAGAATTGAGTACTAGGAATCAGAAGAAACAAATCTTATTTCTGACGTTGACTGTTATCATGGTCCTAGCTCTCTTTTTTTTTTTCAGTGAGGCAATTGGGATTAAGTGACTTGCCCAGGGTCACACAGCTAGTAAGTGTTAAGTGTCTGAGGCTGGATTTGAACTCAGGTACTCCTGACTTCAGGGCCGGTGCTCTAACCACTGCGCCACCTAGCTGCCCCGGTCATATCTCTTAAGATTAGACAAAGTTTAATTATCATAAAATAGGGATAATGCCAGCTACCATAAAGGGTTGGAAGATCAGGGAACATAATGCAAATACAGAGTTCTATAACTATAAAGTACTATATGAATATTAAATATGATGATTATTCATTTGAGGATATCTCCATGCTTAATCTTTTTTACTTCAGATATTTAACTTGTTGCATTGGCTACATGCTATTTTTTTTTTTAGTGAGGCAATTGGGGTTAAGTGACTTGCCCAGGGTCACACAGCTAGTAAGTGTCAAGTGTCTGAGGCCGGATTTGAACTCAGGTTCTCCTGAATCCAGGGCCGGTGCTTTATCCACTGTGCCACCTAGCTGCCCCCCATGCTATTTTTTTAAAAAAGTATTCTTGTTACTCTGCTTTGCTTGTGGTGAGGTCAGCGTAAATTTATTATACCATGTGTGATTTTGGGGAGGGTCACTTGTCTCTCCTAACATGAATTTCAAGGGGTGTATGAACAGCCCAACTTCTTTGCAACCTATCACTTTGCCATCTTGGCTGAAGGTCCCTGTAAAATTTTCCAAAACCGTTCACTTTCCCTCTGAATCATCACTCAGGAACTGGCCTAGCTGCCTGGTCTGTTAATCCTTTTGAAACAATTTGTTATTTTAATTGATGTCTTGTTTTATTAAATTCACTCCAGTAAGCCACCTGTTGTAACAAGGGGAAAAAGCAGTTCAGCAACATTAATCAACACATCAACTATGTTGTACGATAAATGTAATCAATACCAACAAACTTGCACTGGAAATGTAAGGAAGAAAGTCTACTAACATCTCTTAAATATAAATAATTTTAGGACAACTCTGGATGTTTAAACTATAAAAATCACAAGCAAGGCATATATATTTATATGTAAAACATACACACATACACTGTACTATCTTTAATCTCTATGTATCATGAGGTGTGAAAAAGAGACTTCAAAACAGGCTTTAGTTTGGCAATGCATGTTATTTCAACTGCATAAAAATGATTTTTTAAAAGGACTAGCACAACATACTAGTAGTAAAAAAAGAAGTCATTTGGCATATTTTCTACCACTTGTATATACCACACAGTTAAGAACACAGAAACTATACAATCCAACTGATTGTACAACACACTTAATTCCCTAGGTCTTCTGGGCATCTACTCTTCTGGACTAGGGTACATATATCAGAACCTTTATTTTACAGCTCAAAGAACACATATTTAAAGTCCATTTTCATCAAATTAATCAATGAAGTCGTTCTAATTTAGCCTGAAGAGATTTAAAATTCCCAGTGCTAGCTTGTACTGCTAGTGTTGAGCTCATAGACTGAAGTTCAACAAGATAACAGCAAACAGCATCCATGCAGAGATTTGTAAAACGTCGTCTGTAAAAAAAAAAAAACACGACAGGTTTATTATTTTTAGTTTATATACTTAGAAACATCTCTTACATGCCCTTATAATCCAGGTGCTTTTTTCTTTTTCTTAAATCAAAGTGGAAATGGAATGTGCATGAGGGATAAATGACAAATAATAAAATTAGGGAAATAATTAGGAAAGTTAGGGAAATGTGGGCAAGTGCTGCTTTCAAGTTTTTAGGTACCTTTAGGTATATCATAATAATATTTGGTAAAAGGGGATACTTAATCTAAATGGGGGCCAAGATGGACAGCATATTAGGCACTAGTTCACCTCTAACCCTAGAAACAAAAAAGGGGAGAAAATGAGGAAAAACAAGTCACGAGAATGAGGGAAAATGAATTTTATAGATAATATACTTACTAATTTGTGTCAATAGATTTATCTAAGGTTTTTAAAGTGGAAATTTTGAGAATGAGAATGATGATCAGATAAAATTAGGCACACTGCAGCATTAAAAATGAAAGGGGGGGGCAGCTAGGTGGCGCAGTGGATAGAGCCCTGGTCCTGGAGTCAGGAGTACCTGAGTTCAAATCCGGCCCCAGACACTTAACACTTACTAGCTGTGTGACCCTGGGCAAGTCACTTAACCCCAATTGCCTCACACACACACACAAAATATTAAAGAGGAACTCAAATTTTAGAGCAGTAGTCCCCAACATGATTTTGCTGAGGGGTATAGTGATGATCTTCAGAAATAAATAAGACTTTTCTCAAGCAGTTTTCAAATATAAAATAGAACTGGATAGTTTCATGTTATTTCCCTTCTCTATTTCTTCTTAGCATGGAGCAGAGTCAGAGATGTAAATAAAAAATCAGGAGCTAGTGAGAACCATAAAAGCCTTTGTTAGGTTAATATGAAAGCGTGTGAATGCCTAGAATTCATCATTAATGCCTATTGAGTTTTGTCAACTTGGGTATACATAGAGCTCAAATATCCTAGGGGATATATGATTAGAGGAGTTAAAGACTATGGTATTGAGAAAAGGCAGAAAAATAGAAGGACAAAAGAACTTACAAGTACTCCTTATAAATTTCTAAGAACAGAAGAATATTAATGGCAAAGCATGAGGTCAATTACAACAATAGAGAGTTAATTTGTATTGTGTCAAATTGATCCCCTTAAGTAAAAGGAAAAAGCTTTACAACTTTTCTCATCTCAGATACTGCAAGAGCTTTATCTTAAGAATTTTTAAAGCTTTTGGCACATTATAACATTCAATAATTTCCGATTACCTCTCATAATTAGACACTTGGTTAGGATTCTCAACATATCTCGACAATAACACATGTATACAATCCAAAAGGTGTAAGGGCTTCTTTATCCTAGTCCAGAATGGGTCCTATGAAGAAAAGAGACATATGAAGAAGTATGAACTACATGCATTTTTATCAAGCATCTAAGTCAGCTAAAGAAGTCAGATTTAGTACTAGTGTTAATAAGTACTCTCATTATTCCGAAGTTTGGGAGTTACTGTTTGTGTAATGTTGGGAAAATACCAACCTTTCTTTGGATTGTTGCATAGATTAGCTGATGTCCTAATGAGGAAGTACAAGGCTAAGTTCTGGATGTAGCCCTGTTTCTTACAACATCTTTAACACTGGACAGGCCACATATTCTGTCCAGTCTGGAGTTTATTAATCTGTAAAAAGGGCAATAGTAACTTCCCTCCCTGTCTCACAAGGTTCTTAAGAAGAGCAAATGAGAGTATCTGTGTGAACATGCTTTTAAAAAGGCAAAGAAAATCTAATAGAAACTTAAGACATTATTATTTCAAAACCATTACCTCTGATCGTCAAAGAAAATATGTATGGCTTTTATTCTCAAGAGGAAAAGTACGCAAAAATTAGGTAAAATAAAACATTGCTCTGAAGTTTCACTCAATGAAATGAATTTTAAAGAAGGACTAGCTTAAATGAGTTAGACAAAGTAAGTCTGACTCTTATTTGGGGGAGAGCAATCACAGTTTGTGCTTTTTAGTCTATAATTTGGTTCCAAATATTGCTTACTCTACTCTGAGTTAGAATGCATTTAATTATTAAAAGATTAACAGACAGAGGAGATAGCATTAATTGTGCCATTAAATCAATCTTCTGTGAAATAATTCTCTTCCCACATTTCTCAGCACTTTGTACTAGAAATCCATTAAACAAAAGGCAATATACTACAATTGTATTTTCCTTACCCTTGATTTGAACAACTGATCATATACTTCTAGCAATCTGGGCAGTGGCACTCCTATTTCATGCATTGTCTGTATCACAAATCCCACATCCCAGTTCAAGTTACATACTTGCTGCTCTAAGAACTGTACAATAAAATCTGAAAAGGGGAAAAAAACAGTAAGAAATTAGGAACAGATTTATTCCTTTAGGAATAGGTTTCAAAGAGAAATTTTTAGATTGGAACAGAGGTTACACTTTAAATAATGTCACCTACCTAGAATTAGCAGATTTTAAAAATATCAGTAAAAAAAGGGTTCAATGTATATTAATTCCTTTTTTATGTTTTTATATTTAAAATTCAATTTTGTTTTATTGTTTCATTTCTGAATTCTCTTCCCCTCCCCCATCCATGGAGAAGGCAAGAAAAATAAAACCCATTACAAATATGTAAAGTCATACAAAACAAGTTCCTGCATTAGCCATGTCAAAGAGAGTGAGAGTGAAGAAAATATGTTTCAATCTGCACTCTTGAGTCCATCTGTAGATAGTATGTTTCATCATAAGTCCTATGGAATTGTGGTTGGTCACTGTTTTGATCAGAGTATTATTAATTTGTTAACCAAGAAAGGAGACTGAATCAAATAAAACCAAATTCCCCAACTATTTCCTATAAATAACCAGTTTAGTGTACTGGCTTTTAACACCAGAAAGGCAAGGCACGCAACTGACAGAAACATTTTTTTGATACTTGAAATTTGAAAAAGCTTAAGTTTTCTACATCACGACTTTTTCTATAGCTTAGTTATGAATGTTTCTTAGCAGTCTTTTTTTTTTTTTGCAGGGCAATGGGGGTTAAGTGACTTGCCCAGGGTCACACAGCTAGTAAGTGTCAAGTGTCTGAGGTTGGATTTGAACTCAGGTCCTCCTGAATCCAGGGTTGGTGCCTTATCCACTGCACCACCTAGCTGCCCCTATTTCTTAGCATTCTAAAGATAACAAAAGAAAAAAAAAATGTGGTTCTATCTATAAGGACCAGAGGCTCAAATAACTCATTATATTACTTTATACTTTTGTAAATAAGAGGAAATGCTCCTAAATTTATTTCTACAGGGTCATTTCTTTGCCCATATTATTAATCTTTTCCCCTTGAAGCAGCAGAATTTGTTAAATGTTTATAAAACCATGTGATAGTATTTAAAGAGTAAAATAAAATTTCAGTATTGCATGTAGTTTCCACTATCTTACTAATTTGTTTTTTGGTCTTTTTTTTTTTCCTTCAGATTTCCAGAATTTCTATTTTGTTATAATGATGAAGCATTGCGTGCACCTAACTAATAAAATGCACAAGACTCTGTGATGAACAGATTTTGGAACTAATGAGAATTATTCCATCCAAATCATCTAAAGAGGAACTATCAGATGGTGAAGTTTGAAGACTTGCAATGCATGAGGCAGAGAAAGAATATTCCTCATCTGATTCTAGTGCTAGCGGAATACTATCAGTGAAACTCCTACAACTTACAATCTAAAAGGTAATGAGTAATTAGTTTTTAAAGGAACCCAAGTTCACAACAAAAGAGATAAAGAACTACAATGTCTGAAAGATAATAATGCTTCTTCCTGGCAGTGGGCTGCTGCTTTCAAGCAGTGGGAGGCCTCTTGCAATAGTTAAACATTACTTAGATCTGGCGCTACTACATATTCTACAACCTATACTTTTAAGCAAAGTCCCTTTTCTTCTTTTTGAATTTTACTGAGAAAGTGAATGCTTAGGGGGCAGCTAGGTGGTGTAGTGGATAAAGCACTGGCCCTAGATTCAGGAGTTCAAATCCAGTCTCAGACATTTGACACTTACTAGCTGTGTGATCCTGGGCAAGTCACTTAACCCCCATTGCCCTGCCAAAAAACAAAAAGACTGCTAAGAAACATTCATAACTAAACTATAGAAAAAATCGTGATGTAGAAAACTTAAGCTTTTTCAGATGTCAAGTATCAAAAAAATGTTTCTGTCAATTGCATGCCTTGCCTTTCTGGTGTTAAAAGCTCATAAGCCAGATCCTCTCCTATTTTATAACAGGGTAGGAATAAATGTTCTTGACCAAAGGGCAAGATGTTACTAAGGAAAGCAGCAAGTAGGAGATGGCTTAGGCACCTTTTCTACAACTTCTAGAACATCAAAGATCCTTATCAACAACTGGATAATATACAAAAAATCTATAATTCAAATATTAGCCACAGAAAACACATTGTAGAGAAATGCAAATTAAAACAACTCTGAGGTAGCACCTGACACCTATCAGATTGCTAATATGACAAAAAAAGAAAAAAAAGAAAAAGTGAATGCTCAGAAACTTTTAGAAATGTACAGATTCCAAGGGTCAAAAAAAAAAAAAAAAAGGAAAAAGCAATGCTAACTAGTCTATTACATTAGATGACCATTGTTCTTATTGTTGTTCTTGGCATTATCTTAGAAGAAACCACCCATAAAAAAGTATGTGGAATAGCCCCTGGAGGTGGTCCTTTGTTCAATAAAAATATGCCATGTAATAAATACCTAGATATAATGAGTTTCCTTCATTTTGACCTGAAAGCATAAGGGAAAAAAATCTATCTCAGTGCAGGTTTTGTCCAGTATCCTCACCATGGAGTCCCTTTATTGAAAATTGTCAGGAGACATTAATTAATTCCTGATGTATTTTTAATGGTTGATCAGCAATTGCTGTCTAGTAATGGAAGCATTCTGTGAGTTTATCTATTATTGGTTGGAAATAGGCATTGAAAAGTAGTACTTGTTAAATGGATTCCTTTACTTGGGGAACGACAATATTAGAAGTACCAGTGCAGTTACAGATGTTGTTTTGAAGGTTATGAAAACACTATTTAACAAAGGCCACAAAGTAATCAGTGAATGTTTTTTTTACATTCCTTGATCTTTTCCTGAGACTTTCAAAGCAAAGATGCAGCATAGTTAGGACTATTTCTCAGAACCATAGAGAACCTCCAGAGTAATGAAGACAAGTAGGCTGCTGCAGGAAACTCTGGTTTTGAAAGCTACAGAGAAGTTAGGGTGATGTTGACCTCATGCCAGTGTAAGAGATCTAAGTTTGTAACAAGTATGAGCACCCTCCCTCTACATGTTCAAAGTCCAGCAGAATACAACTCATAAGCCAGATTCTCTCCTATTTTCTAACATGGTAGGAGTAGATGTTCTTGACCAAAGGGCAAGACGTTACTAAGGAAAGCAGCAAGTAGGAGATGACTTAGGCACCTTTTTTACAACTTCTAGAACATCAAAGATCCTCATCAACAACTGGATAATATACAAAAAATCTGTAATTAAAATATTAGCCATAGAAAACACATTGTAGAGAAATGCAAATTAAAACAACTCTGAGGTACCACCTGACACCTATCAGATTGCTAATATGAAAAAAAGGAAAAGAATAAATGTTGGGAGAAGCTGTGGAAAAATTGGAACACTAGTGTATTGTTGGTGGAGCTGTGAACTGATCCAACCATTCTGGAGAACAATTTGGAATTATGCCCAAAGGGCTATAAAGCTTTGCATACCCTTTGACCCAGCAATACCACTATTGGGTCTTTTTCCCCAAAGAGATCATAAAAAAGAGAAAAGGACCCACATGTACAAAAATATTTATAGCTGCTCTTTTTGTGGTGGTAAGGAATTAGAAATTGAGGGGTTGGGGCAGCTAGGTGGCTCAGTGGATAGAGCACTGGCCCTGGAATCAGGAGTACCTGAGTTCAAATCTGGCCTCACACACTTGACACTTACTAGCTGTGTGACCCTGGGCAAGTCACTTAACCCCAATTGCCTCGCCCAAAAAAAAAAAAAGAAATTAAGAAATTGAGGAGTTGCCCATCAATTGGGGAATAGCTGAACAAGCTGTGGTATATGGATGTAATGGAATACTATTGTGGTGTAAGAAACAATGAGCAGGAAGATTTCAGAGAAACCTGGAAGGACTTGCATGGGCTGATGATGAGTGAGATGAGCAGAACCAGGAGAACATTGTACACAGTATCATCAACATTATGTGTTGATCAACTGTGATAGACCTGATTCTCAGCAATACAATGGTACAATATAGTTCCAAGGGACTCATGATGGAAAAGGCTCTCCAAATCCAGAAAAAAAAAAACAACTGTGGAATATGGATGCAGATTAAACCATACTATTTCTTTTGTTTTTAGTGCTGTTGTTTTTCTTTTTTGAGGTTTTTCCTTTTTGCTCTGATTCTTTTTTCGCAGCAAGACTAATGCAGAAGTATGTTTAATGTGATTATACATATATAACCTGTATCAGATTACTTGCTGTCTTGGGGAGAGGGAAGGGAGGGAGAAAAATTTGAAACTAGATATCAAAACAAATGTTGAAAATCATCTCTACATGTAACTGGAAAATAATAAAATAGTTTTATAATTAAAAAAAAAAGAATGATAGTTCACTTGGGAAAAAAAAGTCTCTATAAAATTTCTTAGATAATGATTTGGAATCCAAGACAGAAGGACAACAAATATATAAAAGACTATAAGTAATTTCCCAAAAGATAAATGGTAAACAAACAGTACTCAAAAGAAAAACTGCAAATTAATAATAGCCATGGAAAAATGCTCTAAATTACTAATGATGAGAAAAAATACAAATCAAAACAATTCTGAAGTTTTACCTCACACCCAGAAATTACCATGGATGAGAAAAGATGGGAATAGTTAGGGTTGAAGGAGTTGTGAAAAAATAGGCACATTGATGCATTTGTGGTAAAGCTGTGAATCAGCACAACTGTTTTGGCCAGAAATTTAGAACTATGCAAATAAAGTGAATAAAATGTCAGTAAAAAAGAAAATGAAAACAAAAAAAACACATTGTAAAGGTGAGCAAGGAAGTTAACTGGAAATTGTCCAAGTGGCACATGAAGTTATAGCAACAATGCTTCTCTAGCCCAAAGGTGCCATGTATGTGACACTAAAAAAGGCTACAAGAGGACCAGACATAGGATTACTGTGCAAAAAACTTGTATGGGACAAACGTGGGACAAAAGTGTGCAAAATGCAATCCATAAATAACCACATATTTATGGATCACATTTTGCATACCTTTTTTTTTAGTAAATATTTTGCTTTCTTTTGTCTGTGCAAATGCACTTTAAAAAACAAATAATTAAAAGCAGATATTATAATATTAGTTTGAAGTAAACATTTTTATCCTAATGTCTCTCTTTTAACTTACAGATAAAAATAAAACACCCCACAACAATTAATGCAGCATGGTCCATTGAGGTATTCTGAAATCCCAGTCCTTCTTAGAGCTATAACACTGATCACATCACAGATGTAGCAATTATAAAACGTTACCAATGCAGTAAAAAAAAGAAAAAACCCAATTTGTTGTAGCAGTTGAATGCTAATATCTATACGCAAATATCTATATCTCCAATGTTCACTGCTTACCTAAAGGAAAAAATCGAGGTGTGCCAGCATAAATTTTGCCAAGTAGCACAATTTTCAGACTAAGAGCCTGCATTCTATCTACGGAGTTCATCGTCACACTGTCGTTCAACTCTGCAAGGAAGAAAGAAATCTGTCACATTTATGTTTCTATCAAAAGTTAAAATTTACAAAAATGGCCTAAAAGAGGTCTACCACTTAAACTCTCATGAACACCATTAGTGTATTCTGGCCTACTAATGCTGGCTCTTCTGCTATGCCTGCCAGAGTGGCCGCCATGAGGGTGGTTTAAGGCAGGCACCTGTTACTCTTGCAGGGTGATTTTTCAAAGATAACATCTGCCACATGACAGAAATACAACTTTCTCTCTGGTCAGAATACACCAATGTTTAGAATGATAAATTAGGGGCAGCTAGGTGGTGCAGTGGATAGAGCACCGGACCTGGAGTCAGGAGTTCCTGAGTTCAAATCTGGTCTCAGACACTTAACACTTACTAGCTGTGTGACCCTGGGCAAGTCACTTAACCCCAATTGCCTCACTTAAAAAAAAAATTAAATTAAATTAAAAAAAAAAAGAAGCTAGAATGATAAATTAAATTTGTAATTTTGGCAATCCACATCACTGCACTCAGCCATTCATGTAAACATGATTTTTACTTGTTCTTGATGTTGGGGCAACTAGTGATTTTCTTATTTCTTCCAAGTCATTTATATAATTTTATCAGTATATCCAAGTACTTACCCTTTTCTATGATATCTTGCCAAAGTGTTTGTACCAAGATAGGGTCTGAATGACCAGCACAATGAATTATTGCAAGTTTACACTCAGCAAGTTTGAATGGATCAGCAAACTCTCCATAAAGCTGCAGGTTGGGGGGGGGGGGGAAGGGAAAAAAACACAAAAAAAATAAATTAAATCATAAAACAGAGCTGAGAAAGTAAACAACAGATTTACCAAAGAAGAATATAAATGCAGAGAACTAATCTAGTGAAACCTGAATGATACTGTAAGTTAAATAAAACATATTAACTAGGTTTTTTTCCCCCTAAAACTGAGATCTGAAATATGACAAAAATACCCTTTTAAGAAAGGGAAAGTTGGGAGCTTTACTATAAAGCGGTAGTCATCAAAACTATCAGGTACTGGCTAAGAAATAGAGTGGAGGATCAATGGAATAGGCTAGGCACAGGAAACACAGTAGTAAATGACACTAGTAATGTAGTGTTTGATAAACCCAAAGACTCCAGCTTCTGGGATAGGAACTCAGTATTTGACAAAAACTGCTGGGAAAATTAGAAGATAGTATGGCAGAAATTAGGCATAGACCAACATCTTACACCTTATCCTAAAATAAGGTCAAAATGGATACATGATTTAGACATAAGAGGTGATACCATAGGTAAATGAGGAGAGAAAGGAATAGTCTACCTTTCAGATCTTTGGAAAGGAAAACAGTTTATGACCAAACAAGAGATAGAGAATATCATAAAATGCAAAATGGATGATTTTGACTACATTAAATTAAAAAATTTTTGTACAAACAGAAGCAATGCATCCAAAATTAGAAGGGAGGCAGGAACCTGGGAAACAATTTTTATGGCCAGTACTTCTGATAAAGGCCTCATTTCTAAAATATATAGAGAACTAAATCAAATTTATAAGAATCCAAGTCACTCCCCAATTGAGAAATAGTCAAAGGATATGAACAGGCAGTTTTCTGATGAAGAAACCAAAGCTGTCTATTCCCATATAAAAAATGCTCTAAATCTCTAATGATCAGAGAAATGCAAATTAAAACAACTCTGAGATACCACCTGACACCTATCAGATTGGCTAAAATAACAAAAAAGGAAAATAATAAATGCTGGAGAAGCTGTGGGAAAATTGGAACACTAATGCATTGTTGGTGGAGCTGTGAACTGATCCAACCATTCTGGAGAGCAATTTGGAATTATGCCCAAAGGGCTATAAAGCTGTGCATACCCTTTGACCCAGCAATACCACTTTGGGGTCTTTTCCCCAAAGAGATCATGGAAAGGGGAAAAGGACCTACATGTACAAAAATATTTATAGCTGCTCTTTATGTGGTAGCAAGGAAGTGGAAGTTGAGGGGATGCCCATCAATTGGGGAATGGCTGGACAAGTTGTGGTATATGAATGTAATGGAATACTACTGTGCTGTAAGAAACGATGAGCAGGAGGAGTTCAGAGAAACCTGGAGGGTCTTGCGTGGGCTGATGATGAGTGAGATGAGCAGAACCAGAAGAACATTGTACACAGTATCAACATTATGTGTTGATCTACTGTGATGGACTATATTCTTCTCACCAATGCAACAGTACAGAAGAGTTCCAGGGAACTCATGATGGAAGAGGATCTCCAAATCCAGGGGAAAAAAAAAAAAAAGAACTGTGGAGTATAGATGCTCAATGAACTATACTATTTCTTTTGGTTTTGGTGCTGTTGTTGTTTTTCTATTTTGAGGTTTTTCCTCATTGCTCTGATTTTTCTCTTATAACATGACTAATGCAGAATATATATATATATATATATATATATATATATATCCTATATCAGATTACCTGCTGTCTAGGGGAGGGGGGAGGGAGGAAAGCTTGTATGAACAAAAGTTGAGAACTATCTTTACATGTAACGGGAAAATAAAATAAAATACTTTATTAAGAAAAAAAGAAAGGGAAAGTTGATAACATGGAAGGAAATTCCTTCTTTAAAAAGTCCTACTTTAAAATAATGTTTGGGGTTTATTATTTTTTTTTTAGAATAAATAACTCTGGTACTAATTAGTAATTAATATAGGGGCCTCAAATCTAGAAATAAGGATAATTCAAATGGAAAGGAAAAGTCATGGTCAAAATGCTGAGTGGAAAAGGACTGAAAAGTACATAAAAAAGTGAATGCTTCTGAAGGGAGGGGTGGAGGTTGGTAATTGCTTGTTATAAGAGAAAAAACAAAGCAAAATTAAACACCTTTTCAGGGTTAGTTTGTTCCTAAAAGTTATCAGGGTATTTTTCACTACGGCTAGGAAAGCCGACCTGCTCTTTTCAAATAAAGTAGTAGTTACCTTTGGAAATACCAGCAAGGTGATTCTGAACTACTAAAACTTTTCTGGCCTTCAGACTCTAAGGAATCTTTCTTTAATGGAACCCCCCGAAACCACGTAATATAAACCAAACCAGTAAACTTATTTTGCATTTTAGGTGAAAAATTCTAAAAGCTCTTACAACAGTCTTGTCTTTCTTTTTATTACCTTGGTTATGTCCATTAGCTCAGAATCTAACTGTGAAATTGCATCTTGAACTGAAGAATGATGGGAATACTGCCTTTGTAATGTTTCTTGTATCTGAAGCTGGATCCTAGCAACCTAATTAAAAAAAAAAAAAGGACACTTTTTTTTTGGTAAAATAATGGGGACTTTAAGTTATGAAAGGAAAATAATTAAGAAATAAAATCCTCCAGTAAACCAACAACTCTTTACCATGTGGACCCCATAAGACCTGTTACAATTTCCTGAAATTATAGTAAACAAAAAAATGCTGCTGGCTGTCCCTTAGAAAAGACATATGTAAAATTATCAAACAACAGCAACATCTCTTTTGACTGTTGTGATGTTATTTCATTAAGGTAGATCACTGTTATAGACTGAGCCAGGGGGCGCTGCTGGGCCTGGAGTCAGTAAGACCTGAATTTAAATCCGGCCTCAGACACTTAATAGCTGTGTGACCCTGGGTAAGTCACTTAACCTCTTTGCCTCCGTTTCCTCAAATGTAAAATGGGGATAGCAATACTACCTAACTCATAGGGTTGCTGAGAGGAACACAGGGCCAGTACAAAGTAAGCATTATATATAACTGCTTATTCTCTTCCCCACCTCCACTTCCACAACAAGCTCCCAATGAGGAACTCTATTTATGCAGGTTGTCACCTTTTCAGAAAGTTAGAGAGGTGCCAGGAATGCTAAGAAGTTAAGTAATTTGCCCAAGGTCATACGGCCAGTATTTGTCAGATAGATGCTGGTTATATCTAGACAACCCAAATGGTTGATTTAAAAAATACTTCCCCCACCCTCAGCATTGTTATTGTAGTAAAACATGGACAAAAAGGAAAGCATGAAATCGCTGGCGGTTGCTATATTTATAGACGTATTAAACAGCGAGGCAGATGCTTCCTGGAGTATCAATGACCCATCTTCCTTACTTCCATCTTTTCTTCAAGTTCGTGAAGGAATTCCCCATCTGCAGCTATAGATGAAATGGCAGTGGAGCTTTTAGCACTGAGAATGGCACGAGCAATATATTCCAGACGCTGCTGAAGTGAAATTTCAGTGCTGAAGGAAAAAAAAAAAACCAGTTGCTTTAAATTAGGTGCCTCAACCACCAAGGCCCACGTTAAGATGAAGCAATATGCCTAAAATGAATATAAAAGGGCATTTTAAACTATTGACAAGTACTAAAAACTCCTAAAGCAGCATTTTCTGCTGGTATCCATCTGTAAGATTTTATTACTTATAGTGTGCTGCTGTGGGGAAGCTAAGAGATGTATCAAACATGGCTCCCAACCTTGAGCAGTAGTCAGAGAGTATCAAGTATCAGAAAGAGTGACCATGGTAAAAGCCTCAAACATTTCCTGAATTAATCACCTTAGCTAATTTCCAAAGCTTCCTAAGCCTGTTTCTTGAAGGGATTCTTCCTCCTGTCCTTTCTGCACATTTAAAAGAATATATGGGGGGGCAGCTAGGTGGCGCAGTGGATAGAGCACCAGCCCTGGAGTCAGGAGTACCTGAGTTCAAATCTGGCCTCAGACACTTAACACTTACTAGCTGTGTGACCCTGGGAAAGTCACTTAACCCCAATTGCCTCACTTAAAAAAAAAAAAGATAAAAAAAATTAAAAGCATATATGAATGGAACAGTTGTAGGGTTTGTTTTTTTTAAACAGAGGTTCATGGACAGAGGAGGAGATGCTTCAGACCTCTGGCCTGGGGGCAGCTCAAAGTATGGGCCTGGGAGCAGACTACGATGAAACAATGATATCAGATAGACCAGGTGCTTAAGTAATGCAGGAATGAGGAAACAAGTGGCTAGGATGAGCAGGAGACTATCTGTATGATACAACACACCACACTCTGTCACCTATCACATGAAGATTAAAAAACATAACTATTTTGCATGGATTGTATAAATAAGGAAATGAAACAATAAATACCAAATTTAAATGTTTTCTGTTTTCTATCTTCACTGAAAAATTTTATTCATTTTCTCTTTCAGAACATTCAGTCCATGATTTCAGGCAGCCTTCCAGGCACCAAAACCAGCATTTAATATGATAATTACACTAAGACAAAACAATGTAGATTCTCTAAAGAAGTCACCTAGGAAAGGAATAGGATGGGATTCCATGACCAACAAAACAATGCTCTAATTGTTTACAGAATGAGCACTTCAGAGCTCCACAAAGGTTACACTGTACACTCTTCCAGGGGCACTGGGTAGATGCTGGTCTTGAATCAGGATGACTCGTCCAAATCCCACCCTAGACATTTACTAATAAATTGTGTGACCCTGGCCACTTTTCTCAGACTCAATTTCATCATTTGGATCATGAGGATAATAACACCTACCTCCCAGGGATGTTGTAAAGATCAAATGGTATCCCATTTACATATATATGTAAAGCAGTTGGCAAATCTTAAAGAACTCTCTAAGTATGAGCTATATCCTTAAGGTAGATAATTGTTGCAGTGCAATGAATACCAATACAGTCCAAGAATTAACTAAGTCCTTTGCTTTCTCTGTTTTTTAAGAGACTTTAAAGCTCCTTAATTTTTCTTCCTTGGCCTTCCTCCATTCTGCTCCTCAGATCAGTAAGTATAGGCTGCCCTCTCCACCCCTGGGAGGCTAGTTTTGAGACATTCCACAAGGAACCTGAGCTACTGTGAAGGTAAAGTTTAGGGTTCCACATGCTCTTAAAGTAAAAACAAATTGATATGAAATTTCTTAAAGAAACAGATTAAGTTGACTAGTTTTAGTAATGTCCCGAGGGGTTCTTAAGATCAAACTTCATCTTTTCTAAGAGGTCTGGTCCTTAGCAAACTCCTCTCCCTTGACTGCCATATGGAAAAAGATGCAGCTGTATTTAGACAAGGGAAACCCCAAAAGGAAAGCATACTGTTTCTCTTTTTGGGTTACCCAGCACACTAGCTTTTGTTACTCTTTCAGATGCCATGGTTAGGGATGATACTAAAATAGAAAAATATACACTGTAAATTACTGTCATATCATTACCACAAACGACAGAATTTAAAAGTATAAAACTGCTGCAAGAAAAATATCATCATGTGGTACCGGCCAAAAGCTTGGCTTCGCAGGTTTCACCACAAATAGGTAAAATCATGGCTAGGCAACCCTATGGGTATTCTCATCTTCCTAAAATCTTGCATATAAAATTGATTAATAATTCTTGTTGAATTAACTGCCTTTTCCAACAAATCTATCCATTAAAATGGGGTTCTGATTACCTACATATTTAATTTATCTAAGCTGTTCATTTAAGAATGAGGGATGAATAGTTTGCTTAAGTTTCAATGACATCAACATAAAAAAAGCCTAGTTAAAATGGCCAAAATTTATTTCAACACATATCTTGTTATTATAGTACTCATTACTTATACTAATTGAATCATTTGGAGTGGTCAGTTTGAATTACTGAACATTTAGAACTATAAAATAATTAAAAAGAAATATAGTTAAATTACTTTTAGGCAAACCCAGTAGTTCTATTTAATAGCTACTAGCAAAGATTATTCTCGAATAAATGGTCCTGAAAATGGGTTATTATCAACTGAATCACAGAATCCAATGGCTGGAAGGAGGCTCTGAGGCTGGCCAGAGTAACCTCCATCTGACCAAGAACCCCCTTGACAACCTTGAATCTGCCTCAAGACCTCCAATGAATGTTTCCAGAAGCAGCCCATCAAAACTTGTCTTTCTATAACTTCTACCCATTGCTTCTAGTTTGTTCCTGTGGGACCAGGCAGAATAAGTCTCTTCTCCTACCTACTTGTACATGAAAACCTTTCAAATGCTTCTCATTCATGCCCCCACTGAGTCTTCACAAATTTCCTGACTAAACATCACTAATTCATTCAAGCAATCTTCATATGGCATTCTCGAGTTCTCTCAATATCCTGGTGCTTTTCTTTTAGAAAGGTTCCAGATAAAGCCTGAGCTGGGAAGAGTAGAGTAGAACCTGTTCAGCTGTTTCAGTCATGTCTGCCTCTCTGTGACCCCATTTGAATTTTCCTGGCAAAATACTAGAGTGGTTTGCCGTTTCCTTTTCCAGCTTATTTTACAGATGAGGCAAACTGAGTTAAGTGGCTTGCCCAAGGTCACAAACCTAATAAGTGTCTGAGGCCAGATTGGAACTCATGAAGATGAGTCTTCCTGATTCCAAGCCCAGTGCTCTATCTACTACTGCACCACCAAGCTGTCCACGTGTTCAAAGGCATAGAGAAAAAAGGCAAATTACAGCTCAAGCAACTCCAAGTGACCTCTAAGTTAGTACCACCTGAATGACTCAAGTTTTAGTGTTCTTCCAAAACTTCAGAGTCATTTCAGAATTAACTAGATTTTCAAATATTTCTCACACTGAAACAAAACCTTTTTCATACCTATGCATATCAGCTAGTTTAGCCAATACTCGAGCAGCATTACTAAAACTCCTGTTCTTCTCAAAGTATCTCCAGAGTAAATCCATATAACGAACTTTGTTTTGATCAACCTTAGCCATGCGGACCAGATGTGGCTCCAGAAATGGGGAAGAAATCTGGAAGATTTATAAAGTCAGTTAAAAGCATTTACTAATTGCTGAATATGTACACACCACTGAAATAAAACTACAAAACACACATCTTTTAAAGTGTAATTGAATCTCATTAAGCAAATCAAGAAAACATAAAAACAAAATCTTAAAAACAAGTTAAAAAAAAAAGGAGATCATTTTCATTAAAAAGGCCTTTAAAAAACTTTTGGGGGGGGGGGGCGGTGGGCAGCTAGGTGGCCCAGTGGATAGAGCACTGGCCCTGGATTCAGGAGGACCTGAGTTCAAATCTGGCCTCAGACCCTTGACACTTACTAGCTGTGTGACCCTGGGCAAGTCACTTAACCCCAATTGCCTCACCAACCCCGCCCCCCCCAACCAAAAAACTTTATGTAAGCTCATTGGCAGTATTGCTTTTAACAGCTTGTTCCCTACTGTATTTAAAGCAAAGCAAACTGTGATACACAGACATAGGCAGTGCCTACATATACACATTAGCTATTCCTGTCAACAATGAAGATGAGAACACTACCTATTTTCCAGACTGAGAAAAGACATCCATATTAACAAGTGATGAGAGAGCACAATTCTTAGTTCTTATATGGGTACTTAGGTATATGTCACCCTAACAGTAATAAAAGAATTAAAATATGAAAAAACCACCCCAAATCCCATAGCATTCTTACCTGCAGCAGTTTGTCTGCAAGGTCTGCTTGTATTAGCCAGTTGTAAAGAGCAATGCTAAAGAGTTCATCTTTAGAACGCTGAGCCAATTTAAGCATTTGTTCAAACTAAGGACAGATAATATGCAATGAGAATATTGTAAAAATTTATAGATGATTGAGATTATCTATATCGTTATATATGTATATACATACTAAGTTATGAAAATTATTAATAAGCAGAAATTTGCACTTTCTTCAGAGCCTAGAATGTGCTACAGTGTAGTTAATTAATGGCTTTGATACAGTGCAAGTTGTGTCATATGTTAGGAACACTTTAGGAACAATTTCTAAGACATACATATTTTCCCAAGGCTTTCTATAAACCACTACAAACTGTGTTTCAAAACCCAACTCCTTACATGATGTCCTGCTTCTTCATTACTCAGCATATTGGGGTCAGATGACAAAACTGGAGGACCTGGCTTTTTCGGCACACTAGGAGACTGAGGAGCAGCTTTACTCTGATTGACAAGTTCCTGAAGTGTATCTGTAATGCACTTGTAACTGTTCAACCTGCAAAAATTTACAAGATACCATTATATACTAGCTTAAATTTTACTCATTTAAGTAAACATTTCAATTTGAGAAAAATTAATAGGGGTATGTATGAATAAAATTATGCAGTTTATACTTTTATTTTGCATTAAGAGAACCAGAGGTTACACAATGACTTTTTTCAAACACACTTGCAAATTCCTTTTCAAACATAAAAACTGATGATATAATGAAAACAAATACCAAAAATGGCTCAACTATTTTAAATCAGCTTACCAATGTGCAGACTTTTGGAAGCTCTACCCTAAATTTACAAAGTAATAAACTTTAGTTAGAACAGAAACTAACTGTTCAAACTATCACTAAAAATATAATTCGTTGACTTAGCATTTGTTGACCCTGCATACAATGATCTAAGACAATCCCAAAGGACTAATGATGAAAAATACTCTCTGCCTCCAAAGAAAGAATTGATATTGATTGAATAGAGATTGAAGCATGCCGTTTCTCACTTTCTTTCATTTTTTTCTTTTGAGTATTCATGCACAAAATTACTAATATGGAAATGTTCTATATAACAGTACATGTACATGTATAACCTATTGCTGACCATTCTCAGGGAGGGGGAAGAGAGGGAGGAAAAGAGGAATAGAATTTGGAACTCAAAACAAAAAAATTTTTAAAAATAAAAAATAAGAGTGAAAAAACATAATTCACAATGAAGTTAAAACTATTTTTAATAAACATGTATGGGCCAGTTAAAACCAAAACTGTTTCAAATGGGAAAACAACAAAAAGCAGAATGTAATCATTAGGGTTGTCAACTAACCTCTCTTGGAAAGCCTGCAGTCCCACAGTATCTTCTTCTGGCTCTCCATGTTTATAGAAATGGAGTCCAAGCCCTTGAGGATCTTTTTTCTCAGCAGCCGCGAGTGAGAGTTCCACAACACCCTCATAAAAACGCACTAATGGAAAGGGGGAAAAAAATGACAGTTTGGGGATTATATTAGTTAGCTGGCTATGAATCATGGAGAATCACATGTGAAGAATCCAAACTGAAGGTAATCCAAAGGAAAATGGAGAGATGTATGGTGGGTGCAAATAGGCCGCAGCACATTATCAAATGATAGAGTATACACAAAATGCAGAAGACATATCATCAAAGAGATATATGACCAGACAAATAAGACAGGCGGCCCAGCGGATAGCGCTGGATTTGGAGTCAGGACAACCTTAGTTCAAACCCTTCATCAGACATTTACTCCCGTGCTACCCTTCTTCATCTGTAAAATGGGGGAAACAGCACTTACCTTATAGGGCTGATGTAATGATCAAATGGGAAAAAAGATGTAAAGCACTTTGCAAACGTTAAAACACTCAGTAACTATTAGCTACCCTTAAAAAGAACAGGCCCATGATGCAGTGACTAACCATGGTCTGAGAGAATCAGTGATAAAGAATGCTACCCATATCATGACAGAGAAGTGATGGGCTAAACTTGCAGAATGTGGCACATTTTTGCATACAGCTCGTATAGGAATATGTTTTGATTGACTCTGCATGCTTATTATTTTTTTAACTGGGAAGGGTAGGAAGGAGGGACAAAAAGGGTTATTAATAAGGAATGAATTAAAATAGATTAAAATAATATTAGAATATATAAACATATTCTTTAAAGTGATGGGCCAATCATCATGTGTCAGGCTGGATGGCCTGTGTACTACAAGGCACCCCCCGAGATGGGAAAGAAAAGATAGGTTGTGATCAGCACCACTGAAAGAAGCAACCAGATAAGAGAACACAGATTCGCTGACAAATGAATAATGAAATGCATCCTTTTCTCAGCAAGCACACAAAAGTAATATATTATCGGCAAACTTTACTTCTGGTATCTTGGTGTCATAGTCATCACCATTATCATCATAAAAAATTGGTTCTGGGAAGTAGCTAGGTGATGCAGTGGATAAAGCACTGACTCTGGATTCAGGAGGACCTGAGTTCAAATCCAGCCTCAAACACTTGACACTTACTAGCTGTGCAACCCAGGGCAAGTCATTTAACCCTCACTGTCCCACAAAATAACAAAACAAAAACCAAACAAACAAAATAATTGGTTCTTTTGTGTTCCACAGACGGTATGACTCAAGGTACTAACATACCCAAGAAGATAAATTAAATACATTTTCAAAAATTTCCTCTATTTTTTAATACCTTAAAATCTTAGTATGCCTGTGGTTTTCAGTTCCTTATTGAGGATGAAGAAATTCAAAATCAATCTCTACTTAACATCCTTCTTTCTAAATTGGCTCCTCCTCCTGAATTTGTAAGTTACATCATCAATTTTCTTCCTATTTTATTTTTAATGCTGTCTTTCATGCTTTTCAACCCTTATCTCTCATATCTAGCCCCTGATCAAGTCCTGTCAATTTTACTCTCTCTCTCTCTCTCTCTCTCTCTCTCTCTCTCTCTCTCTCTCTCAACATCCACATCTGTTCCCTCTTTAACTTTAAATGTCACCACCTTTGTACTGGTACTCATTATCACTTACCTTTAATATTGAATAAACTTTTTTAAATGGATTATTATTTATTCCCAAATACTTTCTGCACTAAGCCTTCCTATTTCTGTGTCTCTGATGAATCTGTTTCCCAAGCAGGAGATGTCTACTCTCCTCCTCTTCTAAACATGCTAAATTCCTGTTTTTATATTAATTTTTTTTATCATTCCTCAATTGGTTAATTACCTCCCCTTTTTTTTTTAAGTGAGGTAATTGGGGTTAAGTGACTCGCCCAGGGTCACACAGCTAGTAAGTGTTAAATGTCTGAGGCCAGATTTGAACTCAGGTCCTCCTGACTCCAGGGCCAGTGCTCTATTCACTGCACCACCTAGCTGCCCCTAATTACCTCCCTCTTGAACTGCACATACCACTTTATGCTGGACTTCTCTATATTTTACATTTAGCTATCTGTTGGTCTTTCTTACTCTCCTCTAGAAGGTGCCCAGGACTGTAAAGCTCCAAGAAAGAAGGGACTTGTCTATTGTTTCTCCCAGTTGCTAGAACAATGCTCTGTCAAACCACAGGTACATCAATAAATATTGGCTGAATGGAATACGGACCCTGACTAACTTTCTATCAAACAAAATAAGGATCACTTTGAATAAATTTAAAATTATGTATCTAATGTATAAAAATTCAATTTAAAATGTTTTTTTAAACCTAAGAAAACACATACATATAGAACAAAGAGTCTGTTTAAACCAAGGCAGAAAAAGGAATAGGGTGTAAAGTTTTAAATGTCCAAACAAAAAAAAGCACTGAAATGTTTGCAGAAAGCAGTGTTGATGTCACATAATCACTGTGATCAATATAGGGCATACTTTGATGCTACCATATCAGGCTCATTAAAATGAAGAAGTATGAATATCATTTACCTCGTATAACTAAATTAAAGGTTCAGTTCCTTAGCTACTTAAAGATAAATTAGTTAAGACTTCACTTTGTCAAGATGCTCTCCGGTTATAACTTTCCTTATCTGTTGTGCCTCTATATTCTATTATCCAACCTTGATCATCCATGATAAAAAACACCATAAAAGACACTTTGCTTCTCACCTTGTCTATACTGAGCACAAACATTGGAAAGATCCACTTGATTACTAATTTTCTGATATTCCTTCAGTGATTCCCTTAACATTCTTTCCTTTTCAGGTTTGCTCTGAACTTGTCGGGACCGCTGAAGAAGTTCATTTGCCTAAACATAAATAGATAATCAGACTCTGCAAAAATCTGTACAAGGTAAAGAAGGATTCCAATATATTCACTCTAGGCTAGAACACATATCTTACTCTATTATCTATCATTACAATCTAAAATAAAAATTACAAATTTGCTTCTTTGTAGTAGTGTTGGGCAGAAAGTAAGCCATTTGACAAAAGATCTTTAATAAAAGTTAAGAAATCAAACTTATGTTTGATATTCCTAGTATAAAAGTTACAATGATAATTTTCTAATCTTTTTCACTTAAAGGAAGAAAGAGGGGGCAGGTAGGTGGCACAGTGGATAAAGCACCACACCAACCTTGGATTCAGAAGGACCTGAGTTCAAATTCGGCCTCAGACACTTGACACTTACTAGCTCTGTGACCCTGGGCAAGTCACTTAACCCTCACTGCCCCGCAAAAAATAAAAAAATTAAAAAATAAAGGAAGAAAGAATATTGCTTTAAATTCGCCATGTAGGAAGATTATGAATAAAAACCTACATCTATTTGGGGGTAGATGCCTTTAAATTCCCATTTATAAAAAGGGAAGATGGGGCAGCTAGATGGTGCAGTAGATAAAGCACCGGCCTTGGATTCACGAGGACCTGAGTTCAAATCCAGCCTTAGACACTTGACACTAGCTGTGTGACCCTGGGCAAGTCACTTAACCATCATTGCCCCACCAAAAAAAAAAAAAAAGAGAAGATAATAATGGATAGATAAATAATAATAATCTACCTCACAGGGTTGAGAAATCATAATAATGAAAATAACAAATATTTCTATAGTCCTTTATGGTTTAAAAATACATCACAGGGGCAGCTAGGTGATGCAGTGGATGGAGCACTGGCCCGGTATTCAAAAGGACCTGAGTTCAAGGCCGGCCTCAGACACTTAACAATTACTAGCTGTGTGACCCTGGGCAAGTCACTTAACCTCAACTGCCTCACCAAAACAAAACAAAACATTACATACATTATTTCATTTGAGCCTCACAACAACCTTATAAGGTAGGCTGTACTTGTTATCATCAGTGATTTATAGGAAAATGTTTTATAGGAAAGCACTTCGTAAACCTTTAAGTACTAAATAAATCTGAGTTACTAATAACTATAATTGTATATGGTATACTTTCCTAATGCTGAATTTTTACTGCAATTCTGTCTTGTACTTTTTTTTTTTTAAGTGAGGCAATTGGGGTTAAGTGACTTGCCCAGTGTCACACAGCTAGTAAGTGTTAAGTGTCTGAGGCCGGATTTGAACTCAGGTACTCCTGACTCCAGGGTCAGTGCTCTATCCACTGCACCATCTAGCTGCCCCCTGTCTTGTACTTTTAAGAAGTGTTTTATATTTTAATTTAATTTCAGGCATTCTGATATGAGTACTTTTTTTGTATGAAAGAGAGAGATTTTAAGATAAATTCATAAGTTCCCTTTACATCTTAGACCATCTATTCTAACAAATTCATTATAAAGAGAAGAAAAATGGAACCCAGAGAGGTGAAGCATGTAGAATGCTCCAGGTCATACCCCATTAACAAGTAACACCTTCCTGAATTCTAGACCCTTTTTAGTAAGCTCGTCATACCTTGGAACAAACTGCATCATCTGTGCTATAGAGAAGAGGGCAGATGTCTTGTAAGTGTGAGCTGATGCCATCAACAGCAGCATTATCTCTGATGTAACAGTTGATAAGAGAAGCAATCAATGCTCCAGTCAGCTCTTTGTCTCTAATGACCAGGTCTTTGAAAGTTGTGATCTTCAATTGCTCTTGAAATTCCTAAAAAAAAAATACACCACTCTGTATCTGAAGAGTATAGAAGACTCACACTTCCAAGCAAGATTATATACGTACAAATTTCTCTCTAGTAGATAAAAAAACCACAAATATCCACTAAATTCATACTACAAAGGAAACACCATCATTCCTAAATAAACCATAAAATTATTGCATTTGAACTAAAAAGAACCTTAAAGAACACCAACACACCCCTCTCCCCCTTCATGGATGAGAAAACAAAGGCTTGGAGGAATTAACTTGTCCAAGATTAGTAGGCTGGGATCAAAGCCCAGGTTCCTGGCTGCTAGTCAACTCTTTTGAATACATTATTACAATCTGTTGGTAATCTATCCTAATTGGATAACAAGAGGAATCTAGGGAGTCCAAAACACTAAACAAATCAAAAATGATTCACATTTATCTTTGCAATTCATTATGTGATTGGGGTGGGGGAAATGGGGTGGAAGGGAGGAGCAGCAAATTATATGTTCTATATATAGGCTATTATTTACTTAGCATTTCCAAAGCACACACCATATAATGATGGAGGAAGGAAGCCCAGAAGACTGGTGACAGAGAAAGCTAGTCAGAGATATCCCTCAGATAAATCAAAGTGAATACTGAGTTGCTGGTTATGTTATCAATATCCTTAAAAGCTAGCTCAAATTTCAGTTAATGCTAAATAAAGCTAAAAACTGTTATTTAGGTCACCACTGAACTGTTTTCATTAATAAACAAGTATCTGATGAAACATCACTGTGATAAAATAATTATTAATAATGAATTTCTTGGGGGGGGGGGCCCTACGATCAGTTTCAGCCTCCCTTCCCCAGTCTAGTTCTAGAGAACTCTAGCAAATCTTGTCTGAGACAAACCCAAGGGAACAAAAGAAATAGAGATAGACTCTTCTGTCTAGCTCAGAGAACTGACTGGATCAAACCACACCCAGACAAGGGACTATACCGTTGCCCTTCAGGGAGGGTCTTTTGCATACTTTCCCCTTATGTCATCAGGTAGAGTTCATTTTAATTTGGACTACCCTCAAGTCACATCAACCAATGGAATTGAATGATGCTAACCAATTAGCTTTGATCAATGTATAATGACCCGCCTCTATCAAAAGAGGATAAAACCCTGTGAGGGTCCTGCTCTTTTTGCCCTCTCTTGCCAGTCTCTCTGGCCTTGCTCTCTCTTGGTGCATGCTCTTCCTCTTAGGACAATGTAGGTCTGAAGGCCTGAGACCATGAGAAGTTAGGGAGACATGGGGTCAATACTTTACTAATATATAATATCAATTAATAATAAATGCTTACTGCCAAAAAGGGCATAATAGCCATTAATATAGAAATAGCAATTTATTTATAAAGTACAGTGGCAGCAATAAATTTGAAAAACACACCACCCTGAGTTTTCTAAACTTCAAAAAGAATAAGAATCTCTCCAAGAAAACAACTTTATCTGACAAATAAGGAATATCAATAATACTTTCTAAAAACTCTTACTTAGGGGAAAGAGACATTATGAACCAGAACAATATGCACACACACTCATTCTCTCTCATTCACATTCAGTTTTTAATAACCAGAAACCATGCTTCACACTATTTTGGGATAATCATTTGCCAATATCATCATTTTAAATTAATCAAATCCTCCCCCAAACTCCTCTAAACTGTAAATAAATGTAAATGTAAATAAAAGCACATCTAAAGAAACAATATGAACTCTACTCTTAATATGTAACATGAACAAAAAAATACCTTCTGAAGCTCTCCTACAATGACGGTGAATTGATGTTCACACAAAAGCTTCCATAAAGCTAAAGCCTGGTATGATTTGCGAACCAACTGCTGGATCCCCTGAAGTGAAATTTTTTCACTCACTTGGGCCTCTGCTGGAAAAATAAAACTTAGGGAGTTCCATAATAAAGATCAATGTAAAATAGTATAGTGGTGAAATGACATGTTTAGCATGTGGGCAGAGAATTACAATGAAGAACACAGTGGAGCAGCCATTCTTCACCTTTTCTTTGCCACAGACCTCTCTGACACTGGAAAAGCCCATCTCAGAATGTCTTAACATGCATATAATAAAATTCAAAGTACTATTAAAGAAAGTGATTATATTGAAGCACATTTATTAAAATATTTTTAAAATTAGTTCAGGGACCCACGGTTAAGAATGCTTGTGTTTTACAGTTGCTGACATTAGATTTCAAAGACATTTCAGGAATTGCTATTAGGGAACACAACATGACACTATCACTAACATAAAATGAAAACTGTAAAGTGCAGGGACAATGCTCATCCCCAGGAAAGCTCTTTTAGTCAAAACAGTTGACTAAAATGCATAGGATTCAATGGCTGGTAAATGAGTTTTAATGAAACCAGAGTTCACTGGAACTTCTTAGAAGGCATAATATATCTATCTTATGGTTGTGAACATTTTACTATTACTTCAACAGAAGAAATTCTCCATCCTAATTTTTTTTTTGGCTTCTCTCTTGGATACTGCTCACTGGGGTTATGGTATTGTTGGTTAAGTACGTCCACCAAAATGAAAGCAAAGAAAAAAGATATGAGTGAAATCCATATCAGTTTATTTTGTATATGACCAAAAAAGCCTTAGCATGATAAAATTTTTACTTTTTTACAAAACTTAACTTTAACAAAAAATGATTAAATTAAAAAGAAGATTTTGACCAAAATTAATGCAAAAATACTTTACAGATGCTGGGTTATCATCATCAATTAGTTTACCCGAGTAAAATGGAAAATAAGGGTAGTTTTATGTTTTCATGTGAACTGGTTTAATTTAAATTCACTTAGTCCAAATTACTAGAGAGGGATCAGGCCCTGCTTTTATCTTTGTTTCTCTCAAAACCAAGAACAGACCTTTGCACAAAGCAAGAAGTTAATATTTGTCAACTGGCAGATCAGACTAATTGACGCTCTAGACTAGAAATATTCACATTTAATTTTGCAAGAATAATAAACATGGGGCAGCTAGGTGGCGCAGTAGATAGAGCACTGGCCCTGGAGTCAGGAGGACCTGAGTTCAAAAGCGACCTCAGACACTTAACACTTACTAGTTGTGTGACCCTGGGCAAGTCACTTAACCCCAATTGCCTCACACACACAAAAAGAGTCACAGAATAATAAACATACCATGGAACTTCCTCTGTAATTCCTGTTGCATTTGTTGAGAACTTCCATTTTCAGGACGCATAAATCCAATCAGCCTCTGTTGCACTCTGGCAGTGGTAGCACTGAAATTGGAATAAAAAATTTAGGCAGCTAAAATAAATGAGGAGATTTCATTTGAATTACATTAGTTTCCCATCACCCTTGAAGTTCCAAAAACTTGGTATGAAGAATGGTGGTAAAAGAGGGTACAAAAGAGTATGCTATCAGAGCTATATGCCCCTTTTAATATTTCCAAGGAAAAGAAATTATGAGAAACTGAGAGACAAATAACCAAGCATGTCAAATATTTGGCCATGAGTCCAAATTTAAAAGATATTCCAAAGTTACTATAAAGATGGCATGATAATTTTAGCAGAAATAAAGGTAAAATGAATAAATGAAGGAATATTCCTCATTAATATTTAGGTGAAACAAATATAGTAGGTCTGCCTTATTTGAGAATGATTACTCCTGGAAAAATATCATTTAATGTAAATTTCTTTAAGACATGGAACAACATTTTATAGTAAATAATGAAAAGATGATTTGACTGAAATTATATATTTAAAAATAAAAAAAGATTAATCCAAAATTAAAAACTTATTTAAAAAAAAAACAAGTTTTGTTCTTACTGTGGGTTCCCAATGGGTCCGCCTGCAAACTGTGAATTTCTGTCCAGAAATTCTTGCAAACCTTTTAGTTCCTGTAGCACTGATTCTAGCAGCTGAGGTGGTACACTACTTTCAATCTATAAATAAGAGGAACATTTTAAAAAGCTGAAAAATTTTACATTACAAAATAAAATACATAGTAACTAGAACATTCAGTATTGAACAAAAATAACTTGATGGGTTCACTGTGAGAAGTCAGATTTTCAAAAACAACAAAGGGAGCTAAGCTACCCACCGATTCTTATTGAGACTAGAACAAAAGGGTTAGTAGGTAAACAAATATGGAAATAAAACAGCATCAGAGCTGAAAAGATGACATAACTTTAGTGTTAAAAAAAAAAAAAGACAAGCAAAAAAGAGAGAAACGTACTGGGTTTATATTTGTAAATCAACAAATATGTATTAAACACCTACTATGTATCAGGCACTGTGCTAAGTGCTGGGGATACACAAAGAGATTTCCAGGTCACTTCAGCTGTGTCATCATCTATAAAATAAAGATTTTGGCCCTCATGACCTGTAAGATCTCTAAGACTGATTCTAATCTGATGGAGTGCAAAGGTAAACAAGACAGTTCCAATACTATAGTCTTTAGCAGTAGATAAAATAGAATATTTAAAAGATAAACTCAATACAACTATATGATATAATTATCATTTACATGCTTTCTCTAAAAAATTTAAACTTCTGCATTTAAATTGTTTTAATGAAATTGTTTGAGATAAGTCATGAGGTACAAACACGCAAAAATATTTCTTATTTAAAAGCCAAGTACAGATTCAGACATGGCTAGTCTATCATTTTGATTACATTTATTACTTGGGAGGATTTAGACATTAGGGGTCCCCGTAAAGTTACAATAATATTTAAAAAGAAAGTATCAATAAAATGTATACAAATGAAAGGATTAAAAAAGCACCTTTGTACTTATTAGTACAAAGCAAAAAAAACCCCAAACAAACCCTTAAAACCAGCACCACGCACTTACCGCAATAATCTCTCTGCTGCCACTCTTGAATACTCTCTCCACAACTAAACTTGCATCCCAAATATTTCTGGAACACAGAAGAAAAATGTAATTAATTATTGCATTGACCCCTTCCCCCAATCTAAACATCGCTAATGACTTTCATCTAGCACACACAATGCTCAAGAAATCAGCTGCTTTGTGCAAAAAATCAAGTTTACTTCATCTATAAAACTTGTTGAAAGAAAAAAAAATGTAAATTAGTTTATGTAAGGCTGCTAAAAGAGACTCTTGAAATCATCTCTAAAAAATATATGAAGATGTCAAAGAAGCAGTTACATAGCTGGCGTAGGTGGAGGTAATCAGAGCCAGGAAAGACATATGCACATCAACAAATTAATTTTTTAAGTGAAATGTAACAGTGTAATAATTATAATAACTAAACCAAGGTGTAGAAAAGGAGAGAAAATGCAACTCCCATTCTTTTTTGCAACCTCCATGTACGTAACATTGTATATGGCGCAGGATTTAGTTGATATATTAATTGGCTGGGCTGACTTACTTTTCGTATTTCCTTATTCTCTCTTATAAGGGATGGTTTACTGAGTATTGTAGGGGAGAAAGATATTTTACAACAAAGAAAACAATGTAAAAACATGTATCAGTAAGTACTTAAAAAATATACAACGGATGCTGATGCTACCTTGTTGCACACAGCCTCCCTTTTATTTGAATAATAAAAAAAAAAAAACCAAGAGGGGCATGGACTTGTATAAAATCACTTACAATTTCCCTTTTTGCGGCTGTTTTTCTTAATTATTTCCAGGAATTTTATTTTCTCTGTTTTGTTTAAATAAAATATATTATCAACTAAAACATGAAAAAAAGTTATGTTACATTATGTTATAACAAAGAGAAGGGGCAGCTAGGTGGCACAGTGGATAGAACACCGGCCCTGGAGTCAGGAGTACCTGAGTTCAAATCTGGCCTCAGACACTTAACATGTACTAGCTGCATGACCCTGGGCAAGTCACTTAACCCCAATTGCCTCACTAAAAAAAACAAAACAAAACAAAACAAAAACCAAGAACAAAGAGAAAATGTCACACAACTACTTTAAATGTGTTTTCCTTAAGTAACTTACCCCATAATTCGAGAGAAGTAAATGCAGATACCATTGTGTTTGCCAGAATATACCATCTCTGGCCCAGTCATACAACCGACATTTGTAGTAGGCTGAGTCAACTGGCTTCCAGGAAGATACATTGGTGTTGACATGGTAGGAGAAAGCACACCTAGAACACACGTAAATCCTTTAAAAAGTTTCCAAACCTTCAATGACAAATGTTTTTCTTCATGTGCACTACACAATAAATTAGACATTTCGCTTGGTTTTCCTTAATATCTGATATAAGTCCAAATGTGGGGCCCTGAGATATCAAGGTCATATGAGAGGAATGCTAGGTACAGGTAAAGGAATACTGATGACATTTTTGCTTTCTCTTCCGTCTGGAACAAGGCTAATTAGGAGTGATTTCAGAACTTGTTCTCACCCTAGCACCCAAGTAAGGGATTTGCCACGAATAGCACCAAGGGCATTCTGTCAAATTGAGTACCACTGTTACCTGGCAGTAATGGCAGTTGTGATGTCCCTTTCACTAACTGATGTATTTTCACCCATTCCCAGAATGTCTACAAATTAAATTACAGTAAGAAAAAAGTCTTAAGGAGGAGAACTCCCACTGGCAATTCCTACTAGGGACACATATTAACCAAAGAATCTTCTGGGTAGGTTTTTAGCTTGTTAATGTTTTTAAGTTTAAAACAGATAAAGTAAAGTACCTGGAGATGGCGTTCCCAAAAAAGATGGATTGGGATATGGACTACTGACAGGCATGGGGGAACCTAAAAATAAAATCAGAATATATTTGTAAAGAAATATAAAAACCTTTTGAAATAAATTCTATAGGGGAGAAAGTACCCCTCAAGCCCAAAGGGCCTATGAAGCACCACATTCTCACAGAGAGGAAGGGCACAGAGCCCAGGGAAGCTGAACACTTTCCATGGAATCCACTGGGGGTAAAATAATTCCTTAAACTTTCTCAGAATTCTCACTCTGTAGAATATTGGTACAAAATTTTAGTTATCAGGGAACCATGTTTTTGGAAACTGTCAATGTGTTACAAATTTTAAGACAAACAAGTGTATGATCTTTCATAAAAAACCAGAAGCAATAATTAAAAGAGAATGAAGTACTTTCAAGGTTTAAAAAACATATTATGGAAAAGATAAAGTTTATAAAATTCAAACAGAAAGTGAAATAGTTTTATTTCAATGTTTTATACTCACTAGGATAGACAGGAGATCCCAAGATGGGTCCAACATTACTTGGAGGAGGAAGAGCTGACGGAAATCGCATCTGTGCCTCTCCACCATACCTATTTTAAGAGACAAATCCTGAGTTACTTTATCCAATATATATGTTGTTCTGAAACCATGTTAGACTCAAAATATTTAAGAGGCTAAAGTTCTATACTGAAATATACTTCTTAAAATTATATCAACCATATATGCTCATTACGGACATTCTTCTACACAAAGTAGCACCGTCATTTCCACATAAGGCTGTCTTTTGCTTTTATTTCTAAAACCATAATGCACTTCCTAAAAATACCTTTTCACAGAAAACATTTATAAGAAAGAACACATTGGGGCAGCTAGGTGGCACAGTGGATAGAGCACTGGCCCTGGATTCAGGAGGACCTGAGTTCAGATCCGACCTCAGATACTTTACACTTACTAGCTGTGTGACCCTAGGCAAATCACTTAACCCCAATCGCCTCACCAAAAACCTAGAAAAAACAAAAACAAAAAGCAAAAAAAGAAAGAACACATTTTTTCCTGAACGATTCAAAATCCCTCACTTTCACTAAAATCTGACTAATCACACTGGATAGTACAAAATGGTAGAAGCTTAAGAACTGAAAGGGAAATCATTTATTCCAGTTTCTACTTAAAGCATGAATCTACTCTATAATATAACTGAAAAGTGGTCTTACATGTCCTTTTGATGACTTTAGGGTAGAGAAAAGAAAGTCACTATCCTCCCCATTTCAAAAGCAACCCATTACATTTTTGGACATCTCTAATTGTTTTACACACATGCACGTATGCACGCGCACCCATGCACACGCACACACACACACACACACCCTCTCCCTCTCTCTCTTTCTGAACTGAAATCCATCTCTTTGTAACTTCTAATCACTGTTCTCAGCAACCAAGAAGAATCAATTTAATTCTTCTTCTCCATCAACATTTTATTGGGGGATTATCTCTTGAGGTTAATCAGAAAAAGAAAGGTGATGGGAATTAGAGTAGGAATACCTTAGGTGATCTAGCCCACTCCTATTACAAATGAGGAAACCATGGCCCAGAGAATTTAAATAACTTGCTCAGAGTCTCTCTAGTGTAAAGTGGAAAAGACTTTTTCAGACTGGATCTTTTGGTTTTTGAAGCCTATGAAGTTCTTTGTCCTAATAGAACTTGTATTTCATAACAGATTTAACAAACTGGACTTACAAAATGTCAAGAATGCCAAGAAATAAAAGAGAGGGAAAGAAAATAAAGGAGGAAGAAAGAAGAATAGGATGAAATGCAGTGGTATCTGAGGTTTAGGTCAGAAAGAGATGAGAAAGGAGTTGTACATGACCATTTATTATTTTAGTATTTTCATATGGGCTACATTAATGTGATTTGTTCAATTTCAATATTCCCCAATCAAGGGCAATTTTGTTCTATTATCCTCTTGTCATCTCTAAGGAAGAAAATGGCACAAATCTTTTTTTACAAATGTTTACTGATTATTGATTGATATTCAATTTCTTGCTCAAGAGCTACTTATTAACAGTCTAAATTTTAAACTGTATCTAATGCTGGTATTTTTCTAACAATATTTTAATTTTAAGTTACAATTTCAGAATTCAGAGTCACAACTGAAACAACATAATACAGATGAAATGAACATTTATCTATATACCTGAAGAATGCACGAGTTGCCCAAGCAGATACTTCTCTATCACAGGCAGCATTGGAGCAAGCCAGGATGAGGCAAGTTGCACAAGCCTGGTCCTCCTATAAAAAATACTACCATTAATTAATATTGCAAACATTAAAACATTAAAATATATTTTAATCCCTTTGTGCTAAAAACAAACAAATCTGACACTACTGCATGTTTGAGAAACATATCGTGTAACATTACAGCATGCACTTCTTATCTTGTTAATAGTACTACTTTAGTTTATTCCCTAGTTTAATCCAAATTTCTTCATTTATGGACATTTCTCACTTAATATCCTACTTAGAAAAGAGTAATGTATTGTACTGGTGAAAGCTTCCCTACTACTTAACCTTAACAGTTGTTTTGGTTTATTCTGAATTATAGTTTTTGTTTTCTAAAGAAATCGATAGCAATCTCAAGGATTAAAGTATGTTCATTAAATTTACCCACAGCAAAAATCAGAACTGACCACAATAAGGAATTTATAATATAATTCTGTCCCAAAACATCAGAACTGAGAGACAAAAAGAAACAAAAACATAAAAAGATTAAGGCATGAAACTGGTTGACTTTATTATTCTTCAACATCATATTAATCCTCATTTTTTTATAAGAGAAGTTTAAGCCAGGTCCTTTTCTAAAAGAGATCATAAAAAAGGGAAAAGGACCCACACGTACAAAAATATTTATAGCTGCTCTTTTTGTGGTGGCAAGGAATTGGAAATTGAAGGGATGCCCATCAATTGGGGAATGGCTGAACAAGCTGTGGTATATGAATGTAATGGAATTCTATTGTGCTGTAAGAAATGATGAGCAGGCAGATTTCAGAGAAACCTGGAAAGACTTGCATGAACTGATGATGCGTGAGGTGAGCAGAACCAGGAGAACAATGTACACAGTATCATCAACATTATGTTTTAATCAACTGCGATAGACTTAATTCTTCTCAGCAATACAACAGTACTAGATAGTTCCAAAGGACTCATGATGAAAAAGGTTCTCCAAATCCAGAAAAAAAGAACTGTGGAATATGGATGCAGATTGAACTATACTATTTCTTTTGTTTTTGGTGCTATTGTTTTTCTTTTTTGAGGTTTTTCCTTTTTGCTCTGATTCTTCTCTTATAACATGACTAATGCAGAAATATGTTTAATGTTATTGTACATATATAACCTATATCAGATTACTTGCTGTCTTCGGGAGGGAAAAAAATTTGAAACTAGAAATCTTATAGAAACAAATGTTGAAAAGTATCTCTACATGTAACTGGAAAATAATAAAATACTTTTATAATTAAAAGAAGAGAGAGAAGTTTAAGCCAAAGAAGTTCACCTGGGCTTATTATTTAAGCTGAAATTTCATGACATATAATTAATAAACATGAGGTTAAAAAAAAAACCCAAACTACCTATTGGCTACCTGGATATATGAAAAAATTAAACACTACTACGACTGGACAAGAATATATGGAGTTACAAATATTTACCTGATGCAATTTGAAGAATCTTTCAATATCTTCTCCATCTCCCCCCAAATTACTAACAAGGAGATGCCTCAGTTGATCCACAGGTCTAAGTTTGTGAAACATAAGACTCCCCTAAGGAAAAAAATGAAGAAACTGGTAAGCACAAATACTACAACTGCACTGTGACAAGCAACACATCAAATACTGCACCCTCACCAAGATAAAGATGCTAATGATAAAGAATTCAATGCCCTTGTAAAAAAACCCAAAAAACAAACATCCTCAGAAGTCATTAATATTTCAGCATCAAACATAGTGCTCAATCCATAAAATCACGTAAAACATTCAAAAGAAAACTGCTAAAAACACTAAAGTTAAGATTGATAATTTTTTTGACTAGCTGCTCTTAGAAATCAAGCCCAGATTGTAATGGATCTTATGTTGTTTCAAAATACTGAATAATGGAAAATAAAGCATATTATTTCAGGAAATTGTTATTTATTCCTCTTTTAAGATCTAGTTATCAAATTATTTGATCTACACATAAACTATAACTCCATTAAGTTATACAGAAAAAAGGGCAGTTAGATGGCACAGTAGATAAAGCACTAGCCCTGGATTCAGGAGGACTTGAATTCAAATCTGGCCCCAGACACTTGACACTAGTTTTGTGACGTTGGGCAAGTCAACTAACCCTCATTGCCCCGCCCCCCCCAAAGTTATATAGAAAAATTATACTCCACTAAGACTTCACTAGAGTAAATATTTATGAATATCAAGCCAAGATAATGGTACTACACTAAATGACAGTAAAGTTTTTTGTTTCCCAGAGCTATTAACCACTATTTCCTTTCATTCTATTTTAATATGACATTTATACACGTACCTGAGCAGAAAGCAGGACAAATTTCTTTGGGGGTAGCATATGTTGTTGAACAACAACTGGTGAATCTGTTATTGGAATATGGTCCTTATTTAAAGGTGTTATTATCTTATCGATTTTCAACTCATCTACCGCAGAGAGAGCCCAAGAATGACCATCAACACGTGTTGTCATCTATTAAAAAAAAATCATTTTCATAAGTCACTAACTGAAGACAAGAACTTTTAGGAAAACCACTTTACTAGTCCCTAGTTTAATAAATACAATAGCCTTAAATACACTTTAGACAATATCCAATTCCTACTTTTTACGATATTTATTGCTTTCACCCATTCATACATATTCCTTGTGATCAAAAAGACAAAGGCAACAGCATTTTTAGTCAAAATCACTTATATTCTGTGACATAAGGTGATATCCTCACAATGGGCTCACACTATGTATTCTTCTTAATCCAAAACATATCCCACTCCTAGATAATGGGCAATTCAGAGAGCTATGTAGCATTAATATTTGTATTTTGCTAATATGCAAATTACTGTTTCTGAATTACCACCAAAAAGTTCTTATTGATGTAATAGTTTTCCCATTTCTTCTTTTTCCTCCAAAAAAATTCATAAAATAATACAGGATGCAATTCCATCTTTCTATTTCTAAAATCTCCATCTTAGATTGGGCCCTCATCACTATTTTCCTAGACTAAGACAATGATCTTCCCACCTAGCACTCTACTCCAAGCTATTCTCCACAGAACTGCTAAAGTGATTTTCCTAAGGTGCAGATCTGACTGTGCAATTCATTCTCTGCTCAATCACCTCCAGAGGTTCCTTAGAGCTGAGAAGATCAAATCTAAATTCTTCTTATCTTTTAAAGTTCTTCATAGCCTTGCCCCAACAAATTTTCTAGCTTCATAGTACATCACACTCCTTTCACACATGACATGATCCATGAAAACTGGCCTTCCAACACAACCTTCTTTGGTTACCGTGTCCTGAAACCTAGAGTGCTCCCTCTGGCCTCTGCCTTTGAGATATAGCTTAAGCATCACCTTCCCAAGGAATAACTCCCTTATCAATCCCCTCCCATGCCTAGTGCCCTTGCTCCCTATGTACCTTGTATTTACTTGCATTTATACTTACTCTGTGCATACCTGAACTTGCTGGCTCTCTTAATAGAATGTAAACTTCCCTTACATTCTCTGATTACATATAACTAATTTATAGCACACAGTAGATGCTTAACCAATTCTTGCTAATGAGATCCTGGGTTTAGGCCTGGAAGGACTCCGTAGATAATCTAGTATGAAACCCTAATGCCACAGATTAGGCAATGAAGGCCCAGAATGATTACATAGGTTAGCCTATGTCCAAACCCAACAGGGTTCTTTTGTCCAGCACTGTAATAACCACAGCTTTCTAACTGAGGATGCACTGTCTCAACTCCAAAAACACTGTTTTCTGGACTGCAAAATTTAGGCAAGACATTGTAGGTAATCCCCAAACAATGGAAACTATAGAAACTGCCTCATGAAGAAGAAAAGATTGACCAGAAAACAGTGACTTTCCATGGCATTGAAAAGAAAATTCATTAAGTAATAATAGTACTACAAAGAAGAAATCTAGGATTAAATGCGGGTTACCTTAGTGTAGTTTCGTGTACATCATATGAAACGTTTAAAAACTCAAATTATATGAAATTCACTGAAAACACATCATTGATAATGGTTTGCAAAGAACAAACTACAACAGGGTAAATGAATATTGTTCAATTCCATTAAATTTTCTAGTATAATTTCATATTACTAGACAATTAGAAGCAAATAACCAAAATGAAATCACAATTTTCCTGTTTCCTTACAGTAATGTATTTACATTTAAAATATGAGTTAAAATCTTCCAGGGTACTTGGATGATTTACCTGGGTTTCCATCATAGGCTTTTGGAATGGGAAGGTGTCATGATTAACACACCACAAAATGTCATTATCTTCATTTTCTGAGGCTGCCATCAGTAGAACACCTAAAACACATAAGTGATATGAGTATATGCACTAAACCAAATTATATGGGTAATCAAAGTCATTTTTAATTCTAAAAATTCATTATCCTACAATTAACCAAGGTAAAACTCAAACAAACAACAATTGGTTCAAGTTTAATTCAGAATGTCTTAAAGGAAAAATGTATTTAAAAGAATACTGTATTTTTGGTTCAGTATTCAGCATTACATAAAGTGTAAGAGTCAATTCTAAGACAGTAAGGATACACATATTGAAAGAACACAATAAATGCAACATTATCTGTGTGCAAAAGTACAAATGTTTTTTAAAGCAGGTAAACAAAAAATTTTAACTTGCTATTTGGCTTTGGAAAATAGTCAAAAAAACATGTTCAGTCAAACATTTCTCTGTATTTAACCCCCTCTCCTTCTTAGCTGACTTTACTGTTTGTGGCTTACTACTGTTGGTATCAGTGCATGAGTCCACTGATATCCCTGAAAACAAATAATTTACTCATGTATCATTAAGAAATTTTATCACATATTAACAGAAAAAAATTGGAAGCTGATTGACAGTACACAAAACAATGCAAATAACATTTATTCACAAAACATTTTTCATGTTAAAAAAATTAAGTGAATTTGGAGTATAAATTCAAATGGAAAGATTTTAATTTTTTCATCTTAATTTTAGAGGAAAAGTTGGTAGAAAAACACTAAATATCTTTGCTGAACACAATAGAGAGTAAACTACAAGTCTAACAAGAGATTAAAAGTAATTTTACCAACATTCATGACATAATTTAAGCAAAATGAAACTTCCATTTTCAATATTTAATGCCCGAACTTTCAGAATAATTTAGAATAATTAGTATCAAGTAAAACAAAAAAGTACATCTATGAATTCTAAAGTATCAAAACTGACTGTAGTATTAAATAATAGTGTAATTCTGCTTAAGATGCAATTCTCTATCTCAAAATCCACATTATGAAAAGATATAACAAAAACATATTCTAGCACTTACCTTTGCTATAAAGTGCTCTATGCACTTTTGATGGCTTTTCCACAGTTGAAGAAGCGGAGAATCCAGGAGGTAAGCGGACATGAACTAGTATCAGTGTATTGGGCCTTGCTAATGGCTGCCTAAATGGGCATGTACTGAAATATAATCTTACACCTAGGAACATGGAAAAATAAGAAAATCAGTCACTGATAATTAAGGAACTAAAATGCTTGCTAATGGCACACATTCATGGTCAAAAGTTTTATTAAGAAATGAACTCTGCTAAACTCATAAAGGTTCTGAATTCACTTGAATTGTCCCATAAGAATATTGACTTGAATTCAATAAACTGCAGCTTTCACAATAAACTAAACCCATTTTTTGTGTGTTTTTAATTGGTAGTGAAATATTCAACTCAAGTTTAACTACAGAGATTCCCAAACCACGATGAGGTCAAGGGATCCAGTTTCTAGCTCTGGCTTTGCTCCTAACAAATCACAAAATCTTGAAGAAGTTACTTAACCTTTCTGAGCTCGGGCCTCCCCTGACTCAAACAACACTTCCAGAATGAAATCTTTCCAGCTCCCCACACCTGCTATCACTGCCCCCCAGAACAATTTTGTGCTTCATGTATTAGTCTTGTATATATTTTTATACACATACATTGTCTCATCTGATAGAAGTGCCTTGAGAGCAGTTTCATTTTTGTCTTTGTATTCCCACTGTCTAACCCAATGCCTGGCACATAGTAATCATTTAATAATTCTGTTGTTTGACTGATTTCCTCATTCACTAAAAATAAACCTTGAAAAAGAAAATCCTATTTCAAGAAATATATATGCTTTGTGCCTTCTTTTATTTTTTTTTATCTAAATGAGGAGCTTGGACTAGATGTCTTGAAGGTCTTTTCTAGCTCCAGAGTGACTGGTTTAATGTTATATGTCTAGGGGCGGCTAGGTGGCACAGTGGATAGAGCACTGGCCCTGGAGTCAGGAGGACCTGAGTTCAAATCCGGCCTCAGACACTTAACACTTACTAGCTGTGTGACCCTGGGCAAGTCACTTAACCCCAATTGCCTCACTAATTAAAAAAAAAATGTTATATGTCTATCTCTTCATCTGATGACTTAAACATACCTGCATGCGTGATTGCCAGTAACTGACAGTCTATGGATTCTGAATTTTCAATCACTGCTATTTGGACAATTGGTTTAAAAACGGAACGATCTATGGTCCTAAAAACAACAGAAAAACAACTAAATTTTTAAAAACTTTCATGGTGTCAGGAAATGTGCAGTAAGTTATAATAGGGAAGATTTTTAGAATAAACACTTTTAAACAGCTGAAAATATTCCAACCAAACTTAAAATTAACTTCTTAAAAACTCAAAAGCCAACATAATAAACAATGGGGAAATGCTAGGAGTATTCCCACTAGAAAGAGGTATAAAACAATCATGTTCACCTATACCAATTTTATTTAACAAAGTACTGAAAAACCTATCAATTGTAGCAAAATAGGAAAAAAGACACTGAAGAAATTAACACTGGAAATAAAGAGGTGAAAATATTATCTGTAGATGACTTAATGGTATAACCAGGAAATATATTGTCTCAACCAAAAAATTACTTTAGCAAGGTCACAGAATATGCAATTAATTCATAAACATCATTTACATTCTTATTTAAAGAGAAAAACCAAGAAAATATCATTTAGAAAGAAACCCTACAGACAATGATGGCAAAAACCAATGCTTAGTTCACAGTTAATCAAAACTGAAATACACACATGATCTGTATATCTCATGGATAACTGAGGTGGGATGAGAAATTTTAGCTTATATTAGTGAGGAAAAAAAGTTGGATTTTATTAATAGTACATATAACAATCTTAACTGTAAGCAATACTTATTCTGCCCCCCCTTCACATACATAAAATATTAGTATAATTTAGAATAGGAATTCTGATAAGGCAGACTTTTTGCATCTTTCAAATTTTCAGGAAAAGCTGGTGTGGGAATGCTAAATTTATCCATAAAATATACTAGAAAGTAGAGTAAACTACAAGCCTAACAACATATATAGTAAAACTAACTAAAATGACCATCTAAAGATGATCTCTACATCTAAGATCTAAATAGCTGAAAGAATATTTAATCCTCAGGAATTAATACAGCAAAAATGATGGTATTCACAAAATAATTTTAAATATTTAATAAAGCCCAATCAAAATACAAAAGGGCTTTTCATAGAGCTAAATAAAACCATGATGAAATTTAAATTAAAAAAAAAAACCTAATGAAATAGAATATCAAAGGTCATGCAGAAATGAGAAAAAAACTGTGATAAAGTTGTTCTTACACTTTGAAGACTTTGAAACATATGGCAAAGTTATTATCATCAAAACTATCTGGTGGGTCAGCTAGGTGGCACAGTGGATAAAGTACCAGCCTTGGATTCAGGAGTACCTGAGTTCAAATCCGGCCTCAGACACTTGACACTTACTAGTTGTGTGACCCTGGGCAAGTCACTTAACCCTCAATGCCCCACAAAAACAAAAAATAAAAATATCTGGTAATGGGCAAAAAAAGTACTAGATCAAAGAAACGTATTATGAAATACTACACATCTAATCATATACATAAAAAAGATATACAGTTGGGGCAGCTAGGTGGTGCAGTGGATAAAGCACCGTCCCTGGATTCAGGAGGACCTGAGTTCAAATCCAGCCTCAGACACTTGACACTTACTAGCTGTGTGACCCTGGGCAAGTCACTTAACACCCAGTGCCCCCCCCCAATAAATAAATAAATAAGATATACAGCTCAAAAACTTGTAGAATAGTTTTTTTAAAAGTTATTATTAAACAAATTTATTTGAGAAAACTGTTTAGTTTAGGCCAACATCACACACAATAGATAGTGAATTATATACTTTAATGAATTCCAGGTTTGATCATAAATTCAAACATTAAAAAAACCTTTAGGGACACAGTGGATAAAGCACCGGCCCTGGATTCAGGAGGACCTGAATTAAAAAAAGAAGAAAATGGAGTAATGCATTTATCTTAGCTGAGGAGGGGGAGATGATTTTTTTTTGTGGTACTGAACTAATAGAATAATTATTAGGAACAAGTTAGATAGGCTTGTTTTTTGTAAGAGATCTATAGCTAGAACTATTTTTACATGTAATGGAAAAAATAAAAGACTTTATTAATTTAAAAAAAATCAAGAAATAAATGCTACATTCCAATGTTTAAAAAAAAAAAAAGAGAGATCTATAGTTTCATGAATGGAGGGAATTCCTGGCAAGTAAACTCCCTTGTACCAAAGATGTTCTGGTAGGCTCCATTCTGCAAAAGTCTCCTCTAGATTTGTTTGGAGCACTGAGAGACAAATGACTCGCGTGGGGTCTTACAGACAAAATGTCAGAGGTAGGAATTGAACCCAGATATTCCTAGCCTGATTCCAAGGCTAACCCTCTATCCACTATACCATACTGACTCACTCTAGAAGTGTTTGGTTACAGTAAAATAGCAAATTTCTATATAAAAGTTTTTTAAAAGTAAAATTATAAAATGAAAGGATTTTCCAAAGAGGAAGCACAAATTGTTAATAACAACTTTGGAAAAAAAATGACTGTTTAACCTTGCTATCAGAGAGATGCAAATGAATACAATACTAAAGAATAACTCATGCATCAAACAGGCAAAAAGAATTAGAAACAATAAAAATGCAATATTGAGTAAAAGCTAAACTCATTCACTACTAGTAGAATTACAAACTAGTTGAATCTTTTTAGAAAGCAATCTGGATAAAAGATATAAAAGATGATTGAATCCTTTGACATAATAATGTCATTATTAGAAATCTGTCCTAAAAGTGGTATGAAGAACAAAAGAAAATGTATTCCCATTGAGATTAGCTTTCTTTAAAAAAAAAGACAAAACAGGGGCAGCTAGGTGGCGTAGTGGATAAAGCACCAGCCCTGGATTCAGGAGGACCTGAGTTCAAATCCAGCCTCAGACACTTGACACTAGCTGTGTGACCCTGGGCAAGTCACTTAACCCCCACTGCTCCACCAAAAAAAAAAAAAAAAAAGACAAAACAAAACCATACAATAATAGCAGGAAAGAACAAGTAGCAAATTCATAAAACACAACTGTGTGTACTACCATGCTCAAGGCTCAATATTACAATCTTTATTATTGAAGAGTAAACAAAAACTTGCTCTTTCATGGGATTACTTGAATTTTACAAGTCTTCTGTTATAGAGGAGAGATTCCAGCTTAGCTGATTCTTTTAAGAGCTGGAATATGTAGTCAACATTCTTTCAGAAATGGAAGTGTAATCCCAACTTTAATTAATGAATTTTTAAATTAAAGAGACATTAGTCAATCTCATTTATTAGTCCTAAATCAACAGGACATATGGATACATCTAGAACTGAAGTTCTTAATATGACTTTTTCCAATTACCTTGCAATGTTTCCAGCAGCACAAACAATAGCATTCTGTGAAACAGAAGCAACTCTGCATATTCCTTTTCCATCTTGACCCAAATCATAAACCTGTAATTAAATAATTATGTTCAAATAATTTCCACCTTCCAAAGAAAAAAGGAAAAAAAGGCACACCAAAGCATATATATGTATTTCTTCAAATTTTTTCTAAGCTTAATTTCTTTTTCATGCAAGAATAGAAACAGAAAAAAATAAAGTTGGTAGCTACATTAAGGGAATTCTGAGTAATAGTTTGGGAAGGTTTTTTTTAAAGAGCAAACAGCTCTAGAAATCCATCAATCTCCTAATAAGGACCCAATCATTTCTACTACGGAGGAGAATTTTTCTTTTAGTTTCTCTTAAATGTTAGATACTTTTAGTTACCTGTATCACACCTTTTTCTGAGCGAGTGTATAAGATATTCCTGGAATTGTCAATTGCAATCTGTAAAATGGGATCTAAGTTTCAGGGGAAAAGAAAAGAAAGAACCAAGTTCAACACAAGCCATTTAAAACAAGGTAAGTTTGCTGCACCAAACCTCAATACCTTGGAGCTTTTTTCACAATACCGTCTAGAGGAAAGATTCCAAGCTATTTAAAGGAGAACTTTGCCAAAGAAGACTGTTTTTTCTGGCCAGGTGTAAGCAGAAGAAATAACAGATGGAAAATGTTTTGGAAAAAATTTACAGCCCAACATAAATATAATGTACTGTGTACACTGAGCTTTAGATGACTTGTATTTTTCTTTTTACCCATTTCTTACGCCATGAATAGAGCCAAAAATTTCCATAAATATTCTGATTTACTTCACAGAAGTTTCATTAAGTTAAAATGTAAGTATCTCATATTTCATGAAAAGCCCAGCTCTTTTTTTATAATAAAAAGTATTTTTATTATTTTCTAGTTACATGTAGAGATAGTTTTCAACATTTGTCTTATTATAAGATTTCTAGGTTAAAATTTTCTTTCCTCCCTTCCCTCTCCCCTCCCGAAGACAGCAAGCAATCCAATAAATTATATATGTACGATCACATTAAACATATTTCTGCATTAGTCATGCTGTGAAAGAAGAATCAGAGCAAAAGGGAAAAACCTCAAAAAAGAAAAACAAAAAAGTAGAAATAGTATGGTTCGGGGCAGCTAGGTGGTGCAGTGGATAAAGCACTGGCCCTAGATTCAGGAGGACCTGAGTTCAAATTCAGCCTTAGACACTTAACACTTACTAGCTGTGTGACCTTGGGCAAGTCACTTGACACCAATTGCCTCACCAAAAAAAAAAAAAGAAAGAAAGAAAGAAAGAAAAGAAAAGAAATAGTATGGTTCAATCTGCATCTAGATTCCATAGGTGTTTTTTTTTCTGTATTTGGAGAGCATTTTCCATCATGAGTCCTTCAGAACTATCCTGGTTTTGGTTTTTTTGTTTGTTTGTTTGTTTGTTTTGTGGGGCAATGGGGGTTAAGCGACTTGCCCAGGGTCACGCAGCTAGTATGTTGTCAAGTGTCTGAGGCCCGATTTGAACTCAGGTACTCCTAAATCCAGGACCGGTGCTTTATCCACTGCACCACCTAGCTGCCCCCTAGAACTATCTTGGACCATTGTATTGCTAAGAAGAGTCAAGTCTATCACAGTTGATCAACACACAATGTTGTTGATACTGTGTAGTGTTCTGGTTCTGCTCATCTCACTCAGCATCAGTTCATGTAAGTCCTTCCAGGTTTCTCTGAAATTCACCTGTTCATCGTTTCTTACAGCATAACAGTATTCCATTACATTCATATACCACAACTTGTTCAGCCATTCTCCAAAATTTCCAATTTCTTGCCACCACACAAAAAAAAAACAAAAAAAACCCAGCTATAAATATTTTTGTACATGTGAGTCCTTTTCCCTTTTTTATGATCTCTTTGGGAAAAAGACCTAATAGTGGTATTTCTGGGTCAAAGGGTATGCACAGCTTTATAGCCCTTTGGGCATAGTTCCAAATTGCTTTCCAGAATGATTTGATCAGTTCACAGTTCCACCAACAATGCATTAATGTTCCAATTTTTCCACAGCTTCTCCAACATTTATTATTTTCTGGTTTTGTCATATTAGCCAATCTGATAGGTGTCAGGTGGTACCTCAGAGTTGTTTTAATTTACATTTCTCTAATCAATAGTGATTTAGAGCATTTTTTTCATATGGCAATAGCTTTGATTTCTTCACCAGAAAACTGCCTGTTCATATCCTTTGACCATTTCTCAATTGGGGAATGACTTGGATTCTTTTTTTTTGTGGGGCAATGGGGGTTAAGTGACTTGCCCAGGGTCACACAGCTATTAAGTGTCAAGTGTCTGAGGCCAGATTTGAACTCAGGTACTCCTGAATCCAGGGCCGGTGCTTTATCCACTGTGCCACTTAGTTGCCCCCTTGGATTCTTATAAATTTGATTTAGTTCCCTATATATTTTAGAAATTAGGCCTTTATCAGAAATACTGGCTGTAAAAATTGTTTCCCAGCTTTCTGCCTCCCTTCTAATTTTGGATGCATTGCTTCTATTTGTACAAAACCTTTTTAATTTAATGCAATCAAAACCATCCATTTTGCATTTCATAATAATCCCTATCTCTTGTTTGGTAATAAACTGTTTTTCTTTCCATAAATCTGAAGTAAACTACTTACCATCTTCTGAGAATGTAAATTGCAGCAAAGATGGAACAAGGAAAGAAAGTGAGCTCTTTGAGTGGTTTATCTTTCTGCACCTCTGGCTAAACCAGCCGGCTTCTGCCTAGAGGAACATAAAAGATTGTAATGCCAGGTTAACTCTCCCATAGTAAATCTTCAATTTTAATTGCATATTTGTTGCACATAATGTCAATGGTTAAAAAGAACTGTTAAAAACTAAAAGTTGTAGAATGTCATTAAAACTTAGCCAAAGAGCAGCTTTTTGACCATATACGTCATCTTCATTTTCTTCCAGGAAATGCTTTGTACTGGTAAGCTAATTTTTAAATTTCCATGAAAATTGTACCCTAGGACATAGCCAGCCATTTTTTTTGGGGGGGGGGGGGTGATGGGACAGTGAGGATTAAGTGACTTGCCCAGGGTCACACAGCTAGTAAGCGTCAAGTGTTTGAGGTCACATTTGAACTCAGGTTCTCATGAATCCAGGGTTGGTGCTTTATCTACTCCACCACCTAGCTGCCCTGAAAATTCTTAACCAAGCAGCAAGGGAAAGGATACACATATATGTATTTTTTAAAAATCACAATTCTAAGAAGTTTATGGATTCCTGACTACCTCCATTTCATATAAATTCCTTTTAAAAAGACTCAGTCCGGGGCGGCTAGGTGGTGCAGTGGATAAAGCACCGACCCTGGATTCAGGAGTACCTGAGTTCAAATCTGGCCTCAGACACTTGACACTTACTAGCTGTGTGACCCTGGGCAAGTCACTTAACCCCCATTGCCCCGAAAAAAAAAAAGGGGGGGGGGCAGCTAGGTGGCACAATGGACAGAGCACTGGCCCTGGAGTCAGAAGGACCTAAGTTCAAATCCGGCCTCAGTCACTTGACACTTACTAGCTGTGTGACCCTGGGCAAGTCACTGAACCCCAACTGCCTCAAAAAAAAAAAATTGAATTAGCTTTCTAGGCTAAGGCAACCATCATTTCTTTGGGGGGCAGCTAGGTGGCTCAGTGAATAGCGCACCAGCCCTGGATTCAGGAGTACCTGAGTTCAAATCTGACCTCAGACACTTGACACTTACTGGCTGTGTGACCCCGGGCAAGTCACTTAACCCTCATTGCCCCACCCCCCACCCCCCAAAAAAGACTCAGTCCTAGGCTAGAGGCAGAAAACCTCCTCCGAAGTATGTGCCTTTGGAAGTAGAGGTGAAGAAAGTCAGTGTTATGAGAAATGTAGGGAATAAGGCACACATTCACTACTGATGGATCTCAGGGGGATAAGAGTAGGGAAAGAAGGAAAGAAAGACATATACAGAAAAGTATAAACAAAATAAATACATGGTTATTTTCATGGAGAAACTAATAACTGGGGGTGAGGATCAGAAAAGGCCATAGATATTCAACCATTTTGGAACATAATTTAGTATTAAAAAAATCCTTAAAATTCTTCATTGTGATTTTCTAATTTGGTAATTTTGTTGCTGACTTTATATACCCCAAGGAAGATATTTTTACTTCTGAGAAATAAGCTAACAACAATAAAAACTTAACATGCATAACACATTTTTAGGCAAGGCAGAGTTGTTTCAAAGAATGGAGTATTGTGAGGCAAGTCATACGTGTTCTATACTTTATACTTTTTTTTTTTTTAATTTTAGCAGGGCAATGAGGGTTAAGTGACTTGCCCAGGGTCACACAGCTAGTAAGTGTCTGAGGCCGGATTTGAACTCAGGTACTCCTGAATCCAGGGCCGGTGCTTTATCCACTGCGCCACCTAGCTGCCCCCTGTTCTATACTTTATAAAAAACTTTAGTCAATATTATTGAGGGTCAATATGCTGAATATTGTAAAAAGGTGTTACAATTCTGAGTTATTTGATTATGATTACTTTCCCTAACTTCCCAGTATGTGGTTTTCTGTGAGGAAATCACAAAATGTAGTATAAAAAATCCTAGATAGAATTAGCAGATGCAGTTTCTACTTATCCCACCATCTATCTGTAGGATCACTCTCAGTGTCTCCATTTCCTCCTCTGTAAAATGAAGCACTTGGTTAGTGGAAGAATTCTTAAGCACTAAAGGGATAGAAGAGATTGTAAAAGATGAAAGACACAATTTAAAAATCAAAAGCTTTTGATAGAAAAGATAAATTCAGTTAGTATGAGAAGCTGTCAAATGAATAAAAATATCTGGCATCAAACAGCTCTAATAAAAGGTTGGTATCCAAAATATATAGGAAGTTCATACAATTACATAAGGTCAAGAACTGTTCTTCAATAAATAGTAAGGAAAAGTAGTAAAAGGACACAAACCACAAGTTTTTTTGTTTTTAAATTTTTTTCAGGCCAATGAGGGTTAAGTGACTTGTCCAAGGTCACACAGTAAATGTCAAGTGTCTGAGCCCGCATTTGAACTCAGATCCTCTTGAATCCAGGGCCAGTGCTTTATCCACTGTGCCACCTAGCTGCCCCATAAACCACAAGTTTTAAAAAGAAACGCAACGGGGCAGCTAGATGGCGCAGTGGATAGAGCACCGGCCCTGGAGTCAGGAATACCTGAGTTCAAATCCGGCCTCAGACACTTAACACTTACTAGCTATGTGACCCTGTGCAAGTCACTTAACCCCAATTAGCTCACTAAAAAAAAAAAAAAAAAAGAAATGCAACAATGCTAGAGAAATTGTGGAAAGATCAGTAATCTAAGTCTCTGTTGGTAGAGCTGTGAATTAACACAACCATTCTGGAAAGTGATATGGAATTATGTTAATAAAGTGGCTAAAACATCCATACATTTTGACCTGGAAATTCCACCAACAGGTATGCGTATATATATAAAGAGAAAGAGAGAGAGAGAGAGAGAGAGAGAGAGAGAGAGAGAGAGAGAAGGTCACTAATAAAAAAGTTCCACATGCACCAAACTATTTTTAGCAGTGCTTTGTGTGATAGCAAAGAACTAAAAACAAAGCAGATGCTGATCCATTTGTGTATTACTGAACAAACTGTGGTACATGCATGTGATGGCATTATTGTGTTAGAAGAAAAGTCAAAAATAATACAGAGAAGCAGGAAAACCCTTACATGAAATGAAACAAAGTAAAGTAAGCAGTGTCGAGGAAACAATGTACACAATGACTACAACAATGTAAATGGAAAGAACCACCAAAAAACCACAAACAAATAAAAAATGAATGCTGCAAAACAACAAAGATTAAATCTAACTCCAAAGAAGAGATATGAGCAGATGCCACCCCTTCCCCTACATACACATTCCTTTTGCAGATATGGGAGGTTGGGGAGAAAGTGTCTACAAGTATAGAACTGCATATATTGTCATACAGAATTTTTCAACATACTGATCAGTCTTCCTGATTTTTTTTTCTTCTCCTTATTATTTGCAGAAGGCAAATATGAAACACTTCCCTCAACTTGGTAGTCAGAAGCCAGAATACTGCATACTGTCAAATGTAATTCTTTTGTCAAGTCATTCTGCTCAACTGTTTTTCTGTTACAAGGAAGGGTTCAGTGGAGATGGGGATATATTGGAAATTACTGTGATCTTAAAAAACAAGTGCCATCGGGGCAGCTAGGTGGCGCAGTGGATAGAGTACCCGCCCTGGAATCAGGAGTACCTGAGTTCAAATCCGGCCTCAGACACTTAACACTGGCTGTGTGACTCTGGGCAAGTCACTTAACCCCAATTGCCTCACTAAAAAACAAAAAACAAGTGCCATCAAGAAAATCTCCAAAAAAAAAAAGAAAAGAAAAGAAAAACAGATAAAATGAGGGAGGAGGGGCATATAAACTTTTAAGTTTAAGTTTCTTTTAAGTCCAACGATTTGTGATTCTGCCAAATCAAAAAAGATTACACAAGGAAAAATTTTAATCAACTTCTGAAATTTGAGAAAACATGATCACTGAAGAAGAATCACGATTATTAAAGGTAGTTAATTTGGACTTAAATTTAAAGACTGTAAGTTCCTTGAGGGCAGAGTCTACCTTTGTCTCTTTTTGTATCTTCAGTGCTTTGCACAGTACCCGGCACACAGTGGGAGCTTAATAAATGTTTATGGATTGATTGAAAGGATGATTCACATATCTGCTAACAAACCAATTCTCATTCTGCTTCTTCAAGCATATGTTCCCTTAGAGAAAACAACCTAAGATTCTAGAAAGCAAGGACAGTGGAATTTAAAGAAACTGGGGGAAAGATGCTATAGGGGTAGATTTCCCTTTTGCTAAAAGACTTGATTTTTAAATATTTTTCTGTTCTCTTAAGATTTTTCTCTTTTACCCCAGAAAAACAAACTGAAACCTTTCTAAGCACATCTTTCTATGTTCTTTCTCTAATATAAAATATTAATTCCATAACATTTCTTTTTTATATGATTACTACAATCTTCAAAATAAAATGTCTCAAAAAAATCTAACCATCCCCACCTTCATCAATAGATTGATAAATGTGTCTAGTTTCCTACAAATTGAATTACTTACTTGGTATGCTACTTCATATAAACAGCCATCCTTTCCAGCTAAGAAAATTCTACCATTATCCGTAGAAGTAATTGTCAAAAGATAAGTATTGTCAGTGGGCAGTGAATACAAAGGGTCTGGAAGTAACTGCATTCCTCCTGACATGCTATCATTAAGGGCTCCAACACCTGGTTTAAATCAAGAAACAATGAAATATTTCAAAACTACAGGAGAAATATCCTAACAGAATCATTTAATTATAGATAAAACTTAAAGAGTTTTGTAACTGGTCATACTTAAAATGTGCCAGGCAGGTTAATATCTTTATGGTTTTGAATAAGAAATACTTCTTTTATTAATTACTTGATACTGAAATGAAACAGCATCTAAAGACATTTGAAGAAATCCTTAAGTACATGATGGAATCATTTGCCAGACACATCTGGAAAAAGTTTGAGATGGGCTAAATTGATGGGAACACAATTCTGCTTTAAGCACATACTCAATTCAAAAAACAAAGCACCAAATAATCTAACATGCCCTTCTAAAACAATCTTTTCTTTCAAACAAGTGTCTATATTTAGATTACAAAATCTTGCCTCAAAAACAAATAGTAGGATGTACAAAGACCAAGACAAACCACTAAATTCTGAACAAATCAGCATGATTACATGTGAGGCAGAGAAATTAGACTAGAATTAACCCAAACTTATGGGGAAATGTTATACTCTTTCCAATTAAATAGCTATTGAAGTTAATATTGTCAAGTAGATTAGTTTCAAACTAAAATATGTAACCATTCAAAATATTTTCATTTGAGATGGAATAAATGTATATACATACCTATTTGAAAATTAGCATAGCTGAGTCCTAGAATCACTATATCTACAGGGGTGGCCAGAACGAGAAGGTGTCTTACATGAGGCTGAAAAATACCTTTTAAGAGGAAAAACTCAGATAAAGTGATTGTTCTTAAGGAGGAATACCATGAGTTTATTAAAAACAAAAACCAAACCAACAAAAAAACCCCACAACAACACCTGTGTATAGTATATCTCATATCATTTCAATCTAGTCTTGATTTAAAATATGCATTATTTCTAACATGACAATCAAAAATTATAGGACCTTGAGATCACAAATAATCTGTCTCATTTAGATGAATAAGAGTTGAAAAGCAAACAGAGGGAGAGAATCTTTACAATGATTAACATTCAGAATGAGGGTTGCATAGCAAGCAAAGTGACAGATCACAAATACAGAAATATGGCAATTCCTGGTAATTTTAAAACAACCTGTTTTAAACTAAATTTAGTTGGCAGCAATCTGTGGGGAAAAGTTACAGAGGGCAAGCATGCATCATGATCTATCTTTAAAAATGACTTCCAGGGGGGGCAGCTAGATGGCGCAGTGGTTAAAGCACCGGCCCTGGACTCAGGAGTACCTGAGTTCAAATCCGGCCTCAGACACTTGACATTTACTAGCTGTGTGACCGTGGGCAAGTCACTTAACCCCCGTTGCCTAAAAAAAAAAAAAAGACTTCCAGGGGCAGCTAGGTGGCGCAGTGGATAAAGCACTGGCCTTGGATTCAGGAGGACCTGAGTTCAAATCCAGCCTCAGACACTTTACACTTAATTAGCTGTGTGACCCTGGGCAAGTCACTTAACCCTCACTGCCCCGCAACAACAAAAAAACAAACTAACAAAAAATGAATTCAGGTTTTTTGGGAGGGTTTCATGGTTTTTCCCCCCTTTAATATAAACTCCTTTCAGGTAACTTCAATGCTAATTAGCACCTAGGACAGACAGAGCATATGAGATAAAATTATAATTTATTTATTCTTTGTTCCCAACTATAAAGTGATCTGGGAAGGAGAGAGGTTGAAAGACATTGGGTACAATTATTGGGAATTTTATGAATTTAATTTAGCAATCTCAAGTTTAGGGATCAAAAGCCAAAAGAACAATGTAGCCACTAGAAACAATGGCACATTTAACAAATTTTGTGTACACTGGAAAATTAAACAGAAATCTAAAATAATGCCACCTCCAATCAACTTTAAATGATAAATTTTTGGGTATCATAATGAAAGAGGAACAAATTTTAAATATTTCAGGTAAAAAAAGTAAGAGTTATCAATTAAAACTAAAAGTTATTTTCACTTATAATGAAGTCTTAAGTCTAAATTAATTTAATTTCAATTGGTGTAATCTAAGAACAAGGATTCAAAAGAAAATTCAGCTCATTTAAAACATTTACATATGGATTCTGTCTGGAGTCACACACACATATACTCACTCACTCATTCACTCTCTCTCTCTTATCAATGTATTATATTTTCTTACCAGGTTTTGGCTTCACAAGGCCCACAGCAAGAATAGTTTCACTAAGTCCATCAAAGTAGGCAAGGTCTCCTCTGCCAAGTTTAAAGAAAAGTTATACAAGTATGAATAACAGAATTCTTTCAGTATTCAAATTACTTACCAAGTAAATCTTTATACTACTTTTACTAATTATAAAAATCAGAGTAATTAATATTTACAGCAACAAGGCAGCTAAGGGGTACTGTGGATAGAGTGCTGGGCCTGGAGTCAACAAGACTCATCCTCCTGAATTCAAATCTGGTCTCAGACCCTGAACAAGTAACTTAACCTTATTTGCTTCAGTTGCAAATGGCAAACAATTTCAGAATCTTTGCCAAGAAAACTACCAATGAAGTCACAAAGAGTCAGACACAACTGAAAAATTACTCAAAATAAACAGGCATTCATAAACTTCCAACTTGAATTTAAATGTACAAATCTTGCATTAAGCTTCTGAAAAATCCATTGTTTTAAAAAACAATCTATAATAAAAGGCTGTATAAATGTTTTGTCAGAGATATTTTAGCCATATTGTATTTAAATGCCCATAAGAATGGGGCAGCTAGGTGGTGCAGTGGATAGAGCACTGGCCCTGGATTCAGGAGGACCTGACTTCAAATCAGACCTCAGACACTTGACACTTACTAGCTCTGTGACCCTGGGCAAGTCACTTAATGCTCACTGCCCCACAAAAAAAAAAGGGGGGGGACAGCTAGGTGGCACAGTGGATAGATCACTGGCCCTGGATTCAGGAGGACCTGAGTTCAAATCCGGCCGTAGACACTTGACACTTACTCGCTGTGTGACCCTGGGCAAGTCACTTAACCCTCACTGCCCCACAAAAAGGTGGGGGGTGGGGGGGGCAGCTAGGTGGCATAGTGGATAGAGCACTGGCCCTGGATTCAGGAGGACTTGAGTTCAAATCCAGCCTCAGACACTTAACACTTACTAGCTGTGTGACCCTGGGCAAGTCACTTAACCCCAACTGCCTCACCCCCCCCCCCCAAAAAGCCCATAAGAAAACATAAGAAACCCATCCACTATAGAAACATAGTATTTATGGATACATTAGTCATCACAATGTTCCAGATCTGATGGGCAAAATTGGGATGTGGGAGTATTAGAAATAGGAGGAAAGATGGAGGAAAGAAAGAAAAAAGGGTAAATGTCTGTCTGATAAGGATGTGTGGTGGCCAGTAGCACATAAGATAGGACCAAGTCTTCAATGTTCACTCCAGAGATTAGCACTACAGTAAAATGAAAACTAACATATTCATCCAACTCTACAGCTAAACATTAAAGGATTAACACTGGATTATGCTCAATCTACTAACAATAAAAGCGTGACAATCCAAGATATCACTTGTAAATCACATTTGTACGTTGAACGGGAAATATATCCTATGTTCCATACCTCACAGCAATTTTGTATTTTACTTATATAAAGTGTTTTGTTTGTATGTAATGGCTTTTTTCCATTTTTTCAAGGTGGAACTATATTCAAATTACACTTTTTCAATGAAGTGTAGCAAAGCACTGGACTGGAGGTCAGGAGATATGTATTCTAGCCCTAGGCAGGCCACTAATCAATTGTGTGATTTTATTCCTCAATTTCCTTCACTTTTAATGAGGGAACTGGATTATAGCATCATTAAGGTCCTTGTTAGAGTTTTAGGTTCTTTAATTATACCAAAATTAACCAAAGATAATCTCTATTTTTTTGTTACAATGTAATGTGGTATTTTAACTAGATATTGGATTTCTGAGCCAGGACTCTGCTTTGTGTGACTAAGAATGACACAACGGCAACAATACAGTTAGCAACCTTTACAGAAACTTAAAATTGTAAAGGTTTGAAAACTCCAAACTAGGCATAAAGCTATTGTATGAATACAATAAACAAGTCCCAATGTATCAGAAAATTTGGAAACAGCACATAAAAAACCTTCTAGTTTACCACAAGTTTTACATAATAATTAACACAGTCATCTTGTTTGTCTTAGAATTTAGAAGAGCTTTTTGGGGAATGATCTGGATAGCTTTATCTGTTTAAAAAAGACAGCTGTTGGAGGAAGTACGAACTGATGCCTGACTGGAAAACCAAAATGAGTTTTTCAAAAAGAGATTCTTAATTTCTCTATTAGATTATTTGGAAAGGTATAGGAGAATACTGCAGTTAAAGAAAAGAAGTACACTGTAGTACATTAGATTCCTAGTGTTCAAGGTCAGATGAATCTCATTTTCTTATGTATTCAAAACATACATACCCATCTTCATAGTTCCACATAAATATGTCACTGTCAATGGTGAGCCAGGCCCTCCCAATTTCAGGAAATACCCCCATCATACAGTTACACTGCATATCTGAAGCATTTTAGATGTAAGGTTTCAATGTTTTGATCTCATCCTAAACCTGTTTCAGAAGTCATAAAAAGTTGTTTAAATAAGTTATAACTTCATCTCTTTGCAGAGTAAATAACCTATGAAGTATTAGAAGATTTTATCTTCAATTAAGAGTCACAATTTTTAAAGCACAGAAATTCTTGGTAATCCTGTAGAACAAGCAAAATATAGCATATTTATTTTGTGATATTTAATTTCATTAACTAATCAAAAATATCAATTAAAAATATACCACCCAGGGGCAGCTAGGTGGTGCAGTGGATAAAGCACTGGCCCTGAATTCAGGAGAACCTGAGTTCAAATCTGGCCTCAGACACTTGATACTACCTGTGTGACCCTGAGCAAGTCCCTTAACCCTCATTGTCCCCCCCCCAATAAACCACACAGAATTTTAAGATCAATGCCTAATATTGATCTTGATTCATGAAAAAAGGGGACGAAAGTTATTTACAAGTAGGTTTTGATAATGAATCCCCCTGAATTGGGTGAGCAATTTGAACTTACACTACATATTTCCATTGGGCTGTTAACTAATTACTATATTTTAACTAATTACAATTTTGAAAAATTATTAAAATGCCTGCAACAACTTCAAGGGGATCTGTTCTTCACACTAACTGGGATACAAATAGGTATTGCACTTGGAAGTCATGAAAAAGTATCAATTTCACAGAGAGATGGAACAGTTGAGTAGAAAAAGCATTCAACTTGTAATCACAAAGAACCACAAATCCAAACTGTTACTAGCTGTGTAATCACAGGTTAAATTATTCAAATTGAGTCTCAGGTTCCTTCTCTCTAAAATAAGGATGGTAATAAAGATGCTAAATAAGCATTTTAAGTCTTTATAAGTATAAACATAATAAAAAAAGTTGTTCTGTACTAAAAGAGGACAACTTATATAAAATAATAGGACTAGGAAATGTAAAAATGAAATCCACAAGACAATTCTGATACAAAATTTCAAGTATTATAATTGTGTTAAATGTCAATTAAAAAACTGAGATGGGGGGGCAGCTAGGTGCTGTAGTGGATAGAGCACCAGCCCTGGAGTCAGGAGTACCTGAGTTCAAATCTGGCCTTAGACACTTAAAACTTACTGGCTGTGTTACCCTGGGCAAGTCACTTAACTCCAACTGCCTCACCCCCCCCCCCAAAAAATTTGAGATGGGATCCTGTGAGATACATAAAACACAATAAAATGTAATTTTTAAATTTTAGAAGAAGCATATCTTCTTTTGCTAACTTTTCTATTTACGCTCTATTCTTAGTCCATTTGTATTTTCTTTCCATTACTTGACTGTTATTGGCAATGCTTCAAAACATAATTTCCTTTTCTTTTTTAAACATCCAATTAAGTTTTAAGTTAAATTATTTTTATAACTTCTTGAGCTTTTTATCAAAAGCAATAAGTCCTTAAAACATACAATAGTCAAAAAATAACAAGCCAAATGATAAATGCACCTATATTACAGAAAAATGATATGTGTACCCCACTTTGAATAATTAAAATTTAGGAGCTCCTCTAATCTCCCAATTTCTTGTAGTAGGAAGGGTAGACAGTCACTTTTAAGAGATTAATCCATGAATAGCTATGAGGACTACTTGAACAGGAGCATATTAACTTACAAAACAACTAAATTACTGGTAAAATGTTTGTATTACAAAATGCTTCACTAAAGATTTCCTTAAATATTGATCTCTCAAAAATGTCACTAATACATTTTAAATTATACAATTTACAAAATTTTAATTTATCTTAATTTGGGGGGAATACAACTTCAGCATGTGGTACACAACACTGACTTTTGAACATAATCAACATTTCTATGACAAAAACTAAACAAAAAAATGAATATAATCCAAAAGTTCTCAATTCTCTCTCTCTCTCTCTCTTTCTCACACACACACACACACACACACACACACACACACACACACACACACACACACACACGGAGGATACGGCCAAACTGTTCAACAAGTTCAGGGGGGAGAGGAACTCTTCGAATGGAACTGATCTCTGGAAGATTGGGTACTGAGAGCAAACCAGGTCCTTGGAGAGGATAATCCATGTCTGACATGCCTGAAACTGTGGGATTACCTACAAAAAAGAAAATCATTTGTTCAAAATGAGCAGTAAAAGATTATCTGGGTCATTAAAGATTGTTTTTTTAAATTATGGTCTCCAGTGGATATTGGCCCTTCATTAGAAGGGCTAGTGAGCTGGGTTATCCCTCACCTTCCAGAAGATCTTTTATTTTCAATGTTTTAGGGATTAGTGAGTTCAGATTATTTTCCCGAAGTCATGCTTATTATATATCATAAACCAATAATAGCAAGTAAAATGTATGTCTCTAAAATCAGGAAGAGAAAAATATCAGAAGCCTGACAAAACCTGTTACTTCCTTATATTTATGTTATCTAAATATTTTTTAAGTATCAAAGCATGGTTATATTTTCTAGATGCTTGTAGTATGTTTTTATTATCTCTTGATAGAGAGGTGATGGACTAAGTATAGACCGAGACATGTTTTTTAGATATCCCCAATGACATATTTGATAGTCTCCCCCCGATTTGGTTTTCTCTCCAGCACCAATCTAATCTCCATAAAGACTGCCAAAATAATCTCCTGACATTTCTCTGTTAACTTTCAGAAGAGTCTAGTATAAAACACAAATTCTGTAGTCAAATATATAAAGCCTTCCACATTCCGACCCTAGTCTATGTTAACCTTATTTCACATTATACACCTGTTTCAGTCAAATGGGCCTTGCCAATTCTGTGAATGATAATTTGTGAATTATCATTCATGCCTGGAACACTGCCTCAGAATGCTTTATCATTCTTGAATGCTCGGTTCCCAACAGCTCCTTGAAGCTTTTCCCAAACTGCTCAGAGTGGTCTTTCCCTCCTTAGATTACCTCGTATTTTTTGCTTTTCTGTGTACAAATTACAATTCCTCAGTGTAACGTAACCTGGTCCAGAGACTTTCATTTTTGCCTAGCATAGGGCCCTGCGTTTGGTAGGTACTTCATTTATTGTGCTGAATTCGAAGATCAGTTCTACGCATTAGAAAAATAATTCTGGTGGGAAAATAAAAGCTGGCTTGTAGAGTTTAAATGGAAGACTTTAAAGGAAGCTATTATACAGAACATTAGAAACAGTGCCACCTGGACCAGTTCAAGAATCTTCCCTCCAATACTTAAACTATAAAATCAGCAACACAAGACTACTCGCTCTTCCAAACTCGGTATGTCATTTCAGTATACGTAATAGGGTAGATTATGCTTTTCATAATTTTTCTCTTCTTTCAAGGTTCTGTTAAAATACTACTTCCTTAGTGTCACCTTCCTTGCTTGCCTCCTCCAGCTGAAAAGTCCTCTCCCTAATCAAATTGTCTTACAGGACTGACTCGCATCACTCCCTATTTTGAATTTACTTATCTTTTTATCCTTCAGAAACCAGTTCCTTGAGGGCTACGCTTTGTCTGCCTGGCACCTCGTAAAGAGCTTAATCTATGCTGAAATGAATTTACATCCCGAGCTTGGGGCGGAGGAGTTAAAAAGAAGGGGAGGCCTGGGAAAGGGAGCCACGAATGAAAGACAAGCAAGCATGTCTCACATAGGGACGGCACCATGAGCAGCTCCGACAGGTCGGGATAGAGGCGGTCATCTTGGACTTGGCGGTCGATGAGCCGCCCGGCATTCTCCAGAGCCTCCTGCTGGGCCGCGACCGCCGCAGGCGTGACCGCCGCGGCTGGTGGACACACGAGCGAGGACGGCATCGTCAGCGACTTGTTCGGCACCAGCGTGACCGCCGTCACCGCCTCGGCGACAAAAATCGGTAGAAGATCTGAAAAGAAAGAGGGGAAAGAGAGAGACAAATCCACAAGAGGTGTGCAGCCCAGAGGCGCCGGGCGAAAGCGCGCCGCGGCGCCCAACAGTGACGCATTTCCTGTTCCATAGTCCCGCCTCTTGGAGCTTCCGTTGCCGGAAGAAAGAGGGGAGAGGGAGGGGAGGAGTTGAAGGGAGCCGTAATTTTGGCGGGGAATGCGGAGAGGTGAGAAGGGAGGAGCTGAAGCTTGTGCGAATTGGGGAGAGGAGAGGGAGAAAAGAGGAGGAGGACAAAGGAAAGGAAGGGTGGGTAAAGGGAAAAAAGGGAGAGGTTAGGGAAGGGGAAGGGAGCCGGTTAGAGGTCGGGTCTGGAATCTGGCGGCCGGTTGCTAGGGGAGACGGGTTCCAGGCTACGTGATGAGCGCAGGGGCCGTTAGGGGGCGCCGGAGGGCCCGGAGTGCCGGCCGGGTCTGAAAGGCGGGAGGCTTCCTCCGAGCCTCCCAGGCTTCCTCGCCTCGTGACCCCGGGCAAGTCATTTATCCTCTTCCTTCCTCAGTTTCCTCAGCTGTAGAATGAGGATAATTAAATAACAACACGTACTACTTAGGGTTGTTCGGATAAAATGAGATGTTTGTAAAGCACTTGTCAACTTTAAAATGTATAATAAAATATGTAAAGATATTTATATTTAATGTAAATATAAAAACTCTATATAAACCTATAAATAGTTCATGTATAAATATACAGAAACACAATTTTAAAATTATTATTTCAAGAGATAAACTAGGGGGCAGCTAGGTGGCGCAGTGGATAAAGCACCGGCCCTGGAGTCAGGAGTACCTGAGTTCAAATGCGGCCTCAGACACTTAACACTTACTAGCTGTATGACCCTGGGCAAGTCACTTAACCCCAATTGCCTCACTTAAAAAAAAAAAAAGAGAGAGAGAGATAAACTAGCTTCAGAGAGCTTCATTTCCAAAATCAAATCAACCGGCATCCTGGGACTATGTGACAGGCACTGAGCAGCCTTTACCAGGGGCTTGCTGACCATAAACTGAGTAGACGTTGCTCGGAGCTGAGGATACCAAGGCATAAACCTACACATGGCTGACCTTCCCCTGAAGGTGTTTATCTGTGGGGAAACCATGTGAGTCAGCAAGCCTTCCTAAATCCCTTACTGTGCTCTGGCTGTGTGCTATGGGATGAATGATACAAAGACCAAAACGGAACAATCCCAGACCGTGGAGCTTATGCTGTTGTGGGGGGCTTTGGATGAGAAAACAGAATTTATTACACAAAACAGTCAGTTGTGGAGGGGGGTGTTGAAGAATTAAGGTCTATTTTCCTGTAGGAGACACTTGAGCTTTGAGGAAGCCTGTAGGGAGTTCAAAGGAATGGAAATGAAAGAAGGAATGTCACATAGAGAAAACAGTAGGGAGACCAGTTGGACTGGATTATAGGGTGTCATGAAGTATAGAAAGGTAGTCCAGGTGGTAAAGGGTTTTATATGTTAAACATGGTCACTGGTCCCTTTCCCTTCATTCCATTGTTCTTTGACCCATTTTAAGAGTAAGTCATGTGTGCTTTGCTTCAAAGATCCTTTATTGAATGTAATATTTGTTACATTATGGTAAAAGATACTTTTAATATTTCTATTTTTCTACATTTGTGAGGTTTTAAATCCTAAAAATGGTCAATTTTTGTCAATGTGCCATTCACAGCGGAAAATGGGTATATTCCTTCCTAGTCCCATTCAACATTCTCCAAAGGTCAAACATATCTAACTTTTCTAAACTCTTTAACTTCTTTCTTACTTATCTTTTGCTTCTATTTATCTAGATCTGAGAAGAGTGAACTGAGGATCCCCAATATTATAGTTTTACTGTCTATTACTTCTTCTTTTTTTTTTTTTTTGGTAGGGCAATGGGGGTTAAGTGACTTGCCCAAGGTCACACAGCTAGTAAGTGTCAAGTGTCTGAGGCCGGATTTGAACTCAAGAACTCCTGAATCCAGGGCTGGTGCTTTATCCACTGCGCCACCTAGCCGCCCCCTGTCTATTACTTCTTTTTTTTTTTTTTTTTTGTGGGGCAATGGGGATTAAGTGACTTGCCCAGGGTCACACAGCTAGTAAGTGTCAAGTGTCTGAGGCCAGATTTGAACTCAGGTACTCCTGAATCCAGGGCTGGTGCTTTATCCACTGCGCCACCTAGCCACCCCCTGTCTATTACTTCTTAAAACTTATTTGACTTTTCTTTTAAGAATTTAGATGCTATGCCATTTGGTACATATATATTTAATATTTATGTTAATTCATTGTCCATGGTACCTTTTACCAAAATGTAAAGTTTCCTGGCCTTGAATCCCCCAGAAAGAGACACCCCCACACTCCCAAGAAAGATACTCAGGCCTTCTTTCTACCTTTTGGCTACCAGTAGGCCCACATTTAAGGATCATTATGAGGATCCTCTACACTGTGACTTGTTTGTCATACTACACAGTTTGATTGGAGAATATAACCATGTTATATTGGAAGCAATCCCACAGGTGATCCTACAAGCTCTTCTACTTGTCATATATCGATGTCACTGAACACAAAGAATCAGCTAGCCTAGTGACAAGAGAATGGAGAATGTGGCAAAAAGAATCCTTGGGTTCTGAATCTATCTGGGCAATGGTCTTCTTTGAGGAGCGATTATTAGCCTGCTCTGGGACCCTAATTGAAACAGAGAGACTGATAGGAGACATTTCCATCACTTTGAGACTTAAGATCCCTATTGTCCAATGGGTCTTGCCCAATACCAAATTGCATAAGCCTGGGAGGGCTCAAGAAGCATCAGTTATCATATGGAAATGGTACATTCAAAGTCAAGGAGAATATAGCCCCCAAAGTGTGAATAAGCTACTCATGTCCCTGCACTGGGTACTTCCACTCTCATCTTTCCCACCTTTTCCAGCTTTTTTTTTTTTTTTTAGTGAGGCAATTGGGGTTAAGTGACTTGTCCAGGGTCACACAGCTAGTAAGTGTCAAGTGTCTGAGGCCGGATTTGAACTCAAGAACTCCTGAATCCAGGGCCGGTGCTCTATCCACTGCGCTACCTAGCTGCTCCTCCAACTTCCTTTTGTGTGGTCTTTCTCCATTAGATTGTAAACTCTTTGAGGGTTGGGATTCTTTTTTTTTTTTTTTGGTACATTATACTTTAATAGCTTCATTAATTACTGTGGGTACTTACATACACCTACTCTCCTGTGACTGCAGTCTCTATTATTTACATAAATTGTACACAGAAGCCTCATCCAGCATGCTAAAGGCCCTGGAAAATAACGATCACGTTGCCTACCCAGCTTGAGGAAGTTAAGAGGAGACACATGTTACAAGGATAAACATGGGTGCTGGCTGGGAAACTCCTCTAATGGTATAGCTGAGAGCAGAGAAACCTTGTGCAGTTCACTAGGGAGAGTTCAGGCTTCAGGGGCACTTAATAAATGTTTATTGACTAATTCCTTGCCTTCAAACTGAGCACAAAAGGAAATAGTCATCTAAACTGATTCGTGGACTGTGGCCCACACTGTAGCTGTCTGGTCTGTTAAATGGCAGCAAACTAACTGGAAGATCAAGTCCAATCCCATATAGGGGCAGCTGAAAGGCATGCATCCCTTTGGGCCCATAGAGAGGCTGAACTGAAGAACTGACCACTATGTCTGTCATTCATGTCTCTGCCCAATAAAGGGGACTCTTCCCTAAGGAATCCAAATGGAATGACATACCTTATCCAAACTCTATGCAGCAAATTTCCTCAGTAGCACACAGCCTGAAACAGCCGTGGAAATAAACACACCATGCAAGACTAGATCCACCAGTGAAATCTCTACCTCACTCAGGAGCCAAGGAAAAGAGAGCTGGTTGTACTTTCTGTTTACTTCACTGCCACATAGAAAAGAGACCCCTAGGGAAGATCCCTGAGGGAGTACAGTTGGCCAGATCTTAATAAGTGGACTATGTAGGGCCCATCCATGACACTGGAGCCTATAGTATGTCTTTTTTTTGGTTTGTTTTTGTTTTGTTTTGTTTTGTTTTTGTGGGGCAATGGGGGTTAAGTGACTTGCCCAGGGTCACACAGCTAATAAGTGTCAAGTGTCTGAGGCCGGATTTGAACTCAGGAACTCCTGAATCCAGGGCGGGTGCTATATCATACTATAGGAGGGACAGCTACCTAGCTGTCCCTCCTATAGTATGTCTTGACAGGGTATGAGTTGGCTACACTTGTCATTAATCGTAATGGAAGGTTATCATGGCTATCTTCTAATGACAATGAATTCTACTGTATCCCAAATTCAATAATGGGCCCCAAATCAGGACATTAGATGGGTCTTCCACTACAACAAGCTCAAGCAGTGGGCATTGTGGAATGATGGAATGAATGCACACTTGAAACAAACCCTCTTCTCCAATGGCATAGGCAACCCCTTTCTGGCTAGATGAACCACCTGGGTGGTTCTCTAACAAGAGTAAGTCTGTTATCTCAGTTGTTGGTTGATCCATTATCAGGAGTGAAGGGAAAGGGAACAGTATGTAATTAGTGCATAATCAGTGGTTATATAGTGGTGTATGACCCAATGGCTACTTATCCAGATTGAATCTTTTCCACACAACCCACGTCCCAAAGAAAGTTGGATGATCTTCTCCATAAGCCCCACCTGTCAGAGCAGAGCTGATTACCACTTTGGATGAGTTGATCCTTGCTGGCCCTGCACTGATAGCCCTGGCTAATGCACCAACCTACCTTTACCTTTCTCAAGGTTCCACTTATTTTTCTTAGGACCACAAATTTACATGCCATACTTTTTTACAATCAGCAAACAATGAGCACAGTAGTATCTTGTATTTTCTGCATTTTTTTTTGTCAATTAGGTGATCAATCAAACATGTATTAAGCTCTTCTTAAGTGTACCTAACCTATTAATAATAGCATCACGCTAGGTGCTTAGAATATAAATAATATGAATGAAACAACTCTTATTTGTAAGGAGTTTACATTCTAGCCAGGTGAGACAAGTATATATACAAGTATATACAGAATAAATACACAGGAATTAAACAATAAATATAAGAGTTTGGGAAGGAGGATACTAGCTGTTTTGAGGATAAATTAAGTCAAGTCAGGAAGCCTTAAGTGCCTACTGTGTGCCAGCCATTTTGATAGATACTAAGCATAGAAAGAAAGAAAAACAGTCTCTAGTCTCAAGGACCTCAGTCTAATGGAGGAGACAACATACAATTACATATAAATTATACACATATGAAAATATATATGTATGTATACTATATATGATAAATTAGAAATCCTCTCAAATGAGAGGCACTAAGATTAAGGGGGACCAGGAAGGAATACTTTACAGGAGGTAAGAATTTAAGTGGTACTTGAAGGATGACAAGAAAGCCAGGAGGCAAAGATGATGAGGGAGAGAGTTCCAAGCATTGGGGAAAGTCAGTGAAAATTCATGGAGCTGGAAGATGTAGAGTCTCTTTGGAAGAATAGCAATAAAACCAGTATTACTGGATCTCAGAGTAAATCGAGGGGAATGTCACAGGTGAAATTGAACAAAAGGGTAAACTGGGGCAATTCTATAAGCAACATTTATTAATAACATTTATTAGCAGGGTCAATAAATGGGTCAATGGATTTTCTCTGTTTATGCCAAAGACCCCAAGCAAAAGAACAGTTCTCCTTTTATAGGTTTTGGGGATACAGAACAAAAGAACAGGGTAGGTGATATCATAGGGTTGAGAAAAACATGATTGGTTACAGAGCTGAGGTACAGGGAACAATGTGATTAGTTGGAAGTCTGGTATAATAGGGGCTAGCAACAACCACTCCTTCTCTCCTGACCAAAAAGTGCTCATTGTTTGAGTCCAGGTACAAAATAGTGAGCCAGACTTTTGGACAGCAAACCACGTGTCCTTAAATTCCTTGAGGCAAGAATAGGTCAGTGATTTGCCGGAGAGCTGGAGTTTTTAACTTAACCCATTACAGACCAGCTGAATTCTAAACCAAGTTCAGAGACAAAGACCCACCCACAACTTAAGTGATTAGAGGACAAACACAGTTAAAGGACAAAATCAATTAATTGTAAATAGGATAAATAAATGAGACAGGATCAATCTTAATCCTTTTAGAAGGTGTGAGAAGGGAGGAAAGGGCCATTTTATAAAGGGTTTTAAAATCCAAATGGAAAATTTTATATTTCATCATATAGGTGATAGAGAACCATTGACCATATGGTCAGATCTGCCTTTTAGGAAGATCACTTTGACAGCTTAATGAAGGACGGATTGGGGTAGGGAAAGATGAAGTTTGAGAGACAATCCAGAAGGCTATTGCAATAGTTCAGTTGTGGGATGATAAGCCCTGTAGCAGAGTACTGGTAATGTCAGAGGAGAGACAGGGGCATATATTAGAGCTATTATGAAGGTGGAATTGCCAGGACTTTTAAACAGATTGGGGGTAAGGAAGGGTTTGAGGGAAAGAAAATGAGTTCACTTTTAAACATTTTAAGTTTAAGATATTTGTAAGACAACAAGTTTGAGATGTTTAGTAGCTAGTTGGAGTTTAGGATTGGGGTTAAGGCTGGACAAAATAGATATCAGAACCATTTAGTTAGAGAATGATATTTGAATCCCTGGAAGCTGAAGAGATCACCAAAAGAAATCATAAAGAAGAAGATGAGGACCCAGGACAGAGACTTAGAGGATATCCACCATTAGTGAGCATTACCTGGATGAAGATATAGCAAAGGAGACTGAAAAGGAGCAGTGAAAAAAAAAAGAAAAGAAAAGAAAAGAAAGAAAAGGAGCAGTGAGACAAATAGGAGAAAAATGGGATGGGAAAAAATGGCATGAAAACCTAGAGAGAAAATAGTATCAAGGAAAAGAAGGTGACCCATAGATTTAAAGGCTACAGAGAGGTCAAGAAGGATTAAGACTGAGAAAAAGGCATAGATTTGGAAATTGAAATCAGTTTAAAACTTAAAGTTTCAGTTGTGTGATGAATTTGGAAACCAGATTGCAGAGTCAAGAGGAGAGGAGAGGAAGTGATAGTAGTGATTACAAATGGCCTTCTAAAAGAGTTTGAACACAAAAGAGAGGAAACGGGTGATAATAACAGGTATGGACAGATCAAGTGAGAATTTTTTGAGGATGGGGGGAGACATGGGTAGCAAGAAAGCAACAAGCAGACAGGGAGAGATTGAAGATTAGTGAGAAAGTGATATAGTGATATATAGGGGGCAATCTTCTGGAGAAGACTGGATGGATGGGATCAAGTGGATGTGTAGGTCAATAAAAGTCAAATGTTAATTAAGTACTTACGGTGTGGCAGGCACTGTGCTAAGGCACTTAAGGGTTAGCCTTGAGAGAAAAGATTATATTTGCACTCTTCTCAGAGCCCTAAAGGCAGAGTGTGAGTCTGGTATCAGGCCAACCCCCCTCCCCTCAGCAGGAGGCCGCTCAGCACATGAGACTTCGGGCTGAGGCTCCTGGGCCTTAGGCCTGATAAGGGCCTGGGTTTTGCAAGAGTCGGGTTGGGCTGGGAGTTCACCTTGAGGTGCCCAAGGTGATCCCCATGTAACTCGGAGCTCAAGCCCTGACTTGAGTTTTGTTTTGAAAAGTTATGTTTACACAAGCACTGTTTAGGGAGGAATGGGGACATTTTTACTCCAGCATAGGGTCGGGGCCTAAGATCACAATCTGATTGGTTGGTGGGTAAATGGAGCAATCTGATTGGTCAAACCCTAAGACAGGTTTTCTTTCTTGAAGAGTTATGTATGTTAACACAGTATGGTTCTGAAGGGGGGGAGGGAGTGTGCGACATTCTTGCCCAGAATAGGTTAAGGCCTGGTATTGTAGTTTGTAAAATCTGATTGGTTAACTGGTACCTCCTGATGGGTTCTTAGGCTGTTACTGTTATTCTGTATAAATAGCAACTGTAATAACTGAAATGTAAATGAGGGGTATCAAAAGGCCTTAATGTGATTGGTTGGAGGGGACCCCTTGAGAGGTATAAATAGGGGTGAGGGACCTCACTTCAGTGCACTCTCCGGCACATTCAGAAGAGTGCCCATCTTCGTGAAGATGAAAAAAGCCTTCACTCACCAACTGCTGCCTGCTTGGGATTTTTGAACAGCAACCTGCTAGCAATACTAGAGCTGCCAACACTAGAGCTGCTAACACTAAAGCTGAGCAACAGGAAGAGCAGTTACAGCGGTTAGCTGTATTTCTAACAGCCTTGACAAGGAAAAAAGCTACCTCTTCATGTGAGATAGGTGAAGTATGAGATTGTGGAGGAAGACATCTGAGTGATGTGAGATGGAATGGAGAAGATAAAAGGGAGTGCTTGGCAAATGGCTAATTTTTTTTTAGTGAAATATGAAGTAAGATTCTCACCTGGGAGGGGTGGGGCAGAGGAGCAGCTATATGGAGGTTTAAAGAGTGATGAAAAGGTAAGGAAAAGGTGCTGTGATGAATGGATAATGAATCAATCAGTTAAAAGGATTGCCTTGTAGCACTTGAGATTATATAACATAAATTTGTAGTGGACCTAGTCAGCATGATTTTGTGATTTTCTTCAGCTTTTTTCAGCAGCATGTGAGTGGGAATGAAAACATCAGATGTTGGGAATAATCCAAAGCTTAAACTTGGCGGGGAAAGATCAGTAGCAGAGTAAAGCAGTGAGGGATTCAAGAGAAGAGGAAAGAATAGAGTTGAACTGGTTTACCAGGGACCAAGGGGGAAGGGAGCAGATGTGTCATCCATGGAAGGGTGATGGTCTGGGAAAGAACAGAGAGGTCAAGGCACTGGGATTCATGGTAAGGATGAAGACTAGGCTTTGAGGTTGCAAGACAGAGAGCGAGGTAGAATGATCAGATAAAGGAATTCTAGTTTATAAGGATGAATGTGGAACACATGTGAGTGATGGCAATCTCTGTGTGTAGCTGAGGTCAGGTGGAGGAGAGAAAGGAGTAAATTGAGGAACTGTGAAGTTGGGGTGTTTAAGGGAGTATCAAGATGTATGTTGAACTTCTTCAGTATGAGCATACAAGTTGGGGAAGGGAAAAAGACTGTGAGCCAGGCACTGAAAATTGTTGAGGAATTATGGTTGGTTAATATGGGTTAATGAAACTCAAAGGAGGAGAGGTTCCTGAGAGATGAAGGTATATGGAGAGCATGGAAGTGACCATGAGGAGTTGAGTATTACAACTCCCTCACCTTGATCAATGAGTTGGGAGTATGAATGAAAATGCAACAAGTGCTGGAAAGAATGGCCATGGAAGCTGTGTCACCAGGAGGGAGTCAGGTCTCAATAAATGCAAGATGGAAGAAACATGAAAGGAAAGGAAAGTGAGTTTATTAATAATGGAGCAGCCACCTTTACGTGGTAGCAAGGAATTGGAAGTTGAAGGGGTGCCCATCAATTGGGGAATGGCTGGACAAGTTGTGGTATATGAATACAATGGAATATTATTGTGCTGTAAGAAATGATGAGCAGGAAGAGTTCAGAGAAACCTGGAGGGTCTTACGTGAGCTGATGATGAGTGAGATGAGCAGAACCAGAAGAACATTGTACACAGTATCATCAACATTGAGTGTTGACCTACTGTGATGGACTATATTCTTCTCACCAATGCAATGGTACAGAAGAGTTCCAGGGAACTCATGATGGAAGAGGATCTCCAAGAAAAAAAAAGAAAAAAAGAACTGTGGAGTATAGATGCTGATTGAACCATATTATTTCTTTTCTTTTGGGTGCTGTTTTTTTTTTTCTATTTTGAGGTTTTGCATCACTGCTCTGATTTTTTCTCTTGTAACAGGATTAATGCAGAAATAGGATTAATGTTATTATGTGTATATATATATGTGTGTGTATATATCTATATCTATATGTATATGTATAGAGATATATAGACATAACCTATATCAGATTACCTGCTGTCTAGGGGAGGGGGGAGGGAGGGGAGGGAGGGAGAAAAATCTGAAATTGTAAAGCTTGTATAAACAAAAGTTGAGAACTATCTTTACATGTAACGGAAAAAATAAAATACCTTATACATTAAAAAAAAATAATGGAGCAGCCACTCTAAAAAATTTCATTAGGAACATAGCTTTAGAGTAAGATATTGGGGTGGGGGTGGGGGTAGGATGAGGAGAATGGGAAGAAGGGAGCAGGCAGTATGGGACAGATAAAGTCTGAATAATGAAAGCTGTGGGTTCAGAATCACTGGCATAGGGAGGGTGGGAGTTTGTTAATTATTGAACAATGGGTTCAGGTAGGTTATCACCATCCCAAGGCTTTTGGTCTCAGGTTGGAGACCTTCCAGAGAATTAGGCATCTTTGTGTAGAGGGGAGGGGAGGGGAGCTATCCACTAGAGGAGGCTCATGCTCATGATTGATGAAGGGAGCATTATGGAATTTGGTGTCCTTTTTTCCCCCAGCAAGCCAGGCAAGAGATGGTTAGGTGTGTCCCTCCTTCCTTGCATAAGGGACTTCCACATCGATGGAATGGTGTGTTCTTCTTCCTTCCCAAATCTTCCCTTCTCCCAGGCCCAGGCAAGATTTGACCAATGGTTAGAGTGAGGTCAGAGAGTCAAAGACAACTATCAGGTTATGAACCTTAGAAACTGGAAGAATGGGGGCAACTAGATGGCGCAGTGGATAGAGCACCGGCCCTGGATTCAGGAGTACCTGAGTTCAAATCTGGCCTCAGACACTTAACACTTACTAGCTGTGTGACCCTGGGCAAGTCACTTAACCCCAATTGCCTTACTTAAAAAAAAAAAAAAGAAACTGGAAGAATGGTGGTGCCTTTAGCATTGACAGGAAAGTTCAGAAGAAGGGTGTGCTTTGAGGGAGATATAATGAATTTTGTTTTAGACATGTTGAATTTGAAATGTCTCTGGGACATCCAGCATGAAATAGTCAATCAGCAATTGGTGATGTAGGACTGGAGTTTAGGAGAAAGGCTGGGGTTAGATTTGAAGAACTGAGTCACTTGCATAGAAATAATCAAACCCATAGGAACTGCTGAGGTCACTGAGTGTAACAATTGGAATGATGCCACCTGCTGGAGACTTACTGTAGAAGAGCTCCGCCCATGAAGTGAAGGTCTTTGAGGGCAAGAACATGCTTTTCTTTGGCGTCAGAAAGTGACGTTAGCTAGTGGGAGGAAGAAGGAAGAGACTGGCGCTCTGTCTCACTCTCTTTCCTGAGGATGCTGGTGGAGAAGGGAGCTAGAAATGCACTCTCCCTTTAATAGATAGGAATCTAGGCCTTTCTCTCTCTCTTTACCAAATTCTTATTCTCCTTAATAAATGCTTAAAAGTCTAACTCTTGCTAAAGCTTATAATTTGTTGGCAACCACTCATTAGATATTTTAGACAGAATAGCTAGAATTTTAGCCCTTACCATGAGAAAAAGAGCAGAGAAAGAAGAGAAAGGGACCCAATACAGAACCTTGTAGCATACTCATAGTTAAGAGATGTCATATGAATGATGAACCAGCAAAGAAGACTGAGAAGAAGCTATCAGACATGTAAAGAATTACAAGAGTATGTCATAAAAAACGAATGAATGAATGAATGGAAAAGCATTTATTAAGCTAAGAACCACTAAGAGTGAGATATGCAAATAGAAAACCCAGGACATCTGTATTCCCAAAGTGCTCACATTCAGATGGAGACCATAAGACCTACAGGAAGTTTCAGCTACAAAACTGATGGGAAAGGGGCGGCTAGGTGGCGCAGTGGATAAAGAACTGGCCTTGGATTCAGGAGTACCTGAGTTCAAATCCGGCCTCAGACACTTGACTTACTAGCTGTGTGACCCTGGGCAAGTCACTTAACCCCCATTGCCCAGCCAAAAAAAAAAAAAAAAAAACTGATGGGAAGGCCTTGTGGTCTTTAAGGATACAGGGGCAAAGCAGATGGTAATGAATCATCTTTAAAGTTATATCCACTAGTAAAACCTTATCTGTTTCTGATGCCAAACCATTTGACAGTGCAAATGATTCTGATGACCACTTCCGTAGTAGCTGTTAGGTTGAATCTTTAGGGATTGTTACTTTCCTGCATGATGGCTGTGGAAGCTGGGCTGGAAACAGGACAGGTGGATTGGAGTCTGATGGTATGACAAGGGCTTTGGGGCTCACCTGCCAGTTGGTAGCAGTTGGTCATTGGTGGTTGATGGTGGTAGAGAGGATATTGAGCCTTTGGTCCTCAAGTGTTGTTCACCTTGATAATGGCTGTGGGGAATGGGCTGGAATGCACTACTGTTCTCCTGAAAGGAGAGAGTATATGGAAGGAAAGGGCAGTCAAGTTTTTAGGCACCAGATGGTCAAGCAGAGTGAGGACTAAGAAGAAATAATCACATTTGGCAACTAAGACATCATTAATACCTTTGGAAAGAGCAGTTTAAGTTGAGAGATGAGGTCAGAAGTCATTAAAAAAAAGACACAAGGAAAAGCAAAAAAATAATTTCATTACATTTCTGAAAATAGTTGGACAAATGCATAGCTCTATCATAAATGAAAAGTAGACCTTTTAACCAAAAAAAAAAAAAAAGAAGTCATTACAAAGGGTTAGTTAGTAAGAGAAGTAGAAGTGAGAACTGATAACATTCTAGAGGTTTGACTGAGGAAAGGAAGAAAGCTATAAGATAATAGTTTGAAGGGATAGTACAGTCTAGTGAAGGCAACTGGGTAGGGATTAGTAGTTTTCAAACTGAGGGCAAGAACTGTCTTTTGCCTCTTTTTTTATCCAGTGTCAAGCACGCTCTCTAGCACATAGTAGGTGCTTAATAAATGTTTATTAAACATACACATTCAACTGGGTATTCTAATCTATCTTACCCTGCAGGAAAGTAGGAGGGGAAGAGGATGGGAGGGGGGGAGGTGATAGAAAGGAGGGCAGTTTGGGGGAGGGAGCAGTCAGAAGCAAAACACCTTTGAGGAGGGAAAGGATGAAAAGAGAGAAGAGAATAAATGACATGGGGAGGGAGTAGGATGGAGGGAAATTCAGGTAGCAATAGTAACTGTGAAATGATAAGTAGCATGCTCTCAGAAAAACCTGGACTTACATGAGCTGATTCAAAGTGATATGTACTGTATACAAAGTAACAGCAGTATGCAAGATGATCACCTGTGAATGACTTGGCTATTCTCAGCAATGCAGTGATCCAAAACAACTCTGAAGAACTTATAAAAAATTCAATCCACGTCCAGAGAAAGAACTGATGGTGTCTGAATATAGATTGAAGCATTTTTTTTAGTTTCTTTTTCTCAAGTTTTTTTTGTCTGTTTTCTTTTACAATTGACTAATGTGGAAATGTTTTTCATGACTACACATGTATAACTTATATTGAATTGCTTGAGTTCTTAAGGGGGGTGGAGAGGGAGGGAGGAAGAGAATTTGAAACACAGTTTTAAAAATGGATGTTACAATTATTTTGGGGCAGCTAGGGGGCACAGCGGATAAAGCACTGGTCCTGGATTCAGGAGGACCTGAGTTCAAATCCCATAAGATTTTAGAAGAGAGTTTATAATCTAAACTTGTGTTGACCTCGGTTATTACATCTCTGTGCTTAGTAAGTTGTTTACTAATGAAGGTGTTTTTAAGGTTCTTTTGGTTTTCTCTTTTTCCAACTGATATATACTAGTTAAACTTCTATGGCATTATTGTAATCTGTATGCATGTCATTTCTGTTGTCTATATTCTATTTTCATTATCAGTAATAATCCTAGACAACAAAGCTCTCTATATTTGTAATCTCCACTTCCTATCCTGTGACTCACCTCTCACCATTTACATGTTAGTCAATGTAAACCCTTGTCTCCAAATTTATTAATGATTTCTTAATTGCCAAATCGGATGGCTTTTTCTCATTCCTTTCTTCTTGACCTCCATTTGGCATTGCTGACTTCTTTTTCCTTCAGGATATTCTCTGACTTTTTGTGATACTACTCTCTCCTGCTTCTTCCCCTACCATTCTAACCATATCATGGTACCAAACTACAGGTGAGTGCCAGGGCTTTATGTTGCGTTCTCCTCTTTTCTCTCTATACTTTTTAACTTGGTGATCTCATCAGGTCTCATGGGTTCAATTATCATCTCTTTTATGTCGTAATATTATATGCCTTGCAATTGGAGTTAGAGGCAGCTAGGTGGTACAATGGCTAGATTCCTGGATTTAGGAAGAAATTAGAAAGACTTGATTTAAAATCTTGCCTCTGGGGGCAGCTAGGTGGCACAGTAGATAAAGGTCTGGCACTGGATTAAGGAGGACCTGAGTTTAAATCCGGCCTCAGACACTTGGCACTTACTGGCTGTGTGACCCTGGGCAAGTCACTTAACCCTCATTGCCCTGCAAAAAAAAAAGAAAAAGAAAAAGAAAAAAGAAAAATCTTGCCTCAGATATTTACTAGATGTGTGTCATTGGGCAAATCACAACATCTGTTTGATGATTTCATCTATAAAATTGCTCCCCATCTCCCAGGATTGTTGTGAGAACCAAATGAGATAACATATGTAAGGGCACTATATTATTGCTTAACGCACTACATAAATACCAGTTGCTATTATAGCTTTCTTGGTCAGTGAATAGAGAATGCTGTCCTGGTTGGGATTTGTAGAAGTGGTTATAAAAGACACTGCATTCTGATCCCGAAAAAAGTAGCAAAATATAGCAGAGCCAGAATCCTCAGGAAGACTTAAGGGGACTCTTGTTATACCCATTCTTGAAATATTCATTCCCCCTTCACCCAGTGAGTTCTCCAACATACTTTTAACTCAAATGTCATCTCTTCCATTGTGTTTCTTGAATGTCCTTGCCTCTTAGACCTCACGGATACGTTTATTTTTAGTTATCATGTAATATTGTGCACTTTACCAAAAGTAATCCAGTCTGCTTTTTTCTTCCTTTTCAATTCCGTGCCCAACTCATTGTCCAAATGAAAAATATGTCCAGAATTAGACATGTTAATGTAAAGCTTATTGATTCATTTGCCTATTGTCTGGACAACAGGCATTCTTGTTTTTTTCCTGAGTACAGAGTCAGGCTGAAATTTTTTTAAGGTATTATAAACTCTATTTAGGATGCAATATTTCAAGGTTTTGATATAAAGCATCTGGAGCATCTGGAGGACCTCATCATTTAGAGGGTACTACTATTGATTTGGTCTCTGCACTGGATACTCTTCATGACAGTGGTAAATACCTTTCTTTCATGATATATGTCTCTCTCTTTTTCATGTCTTGCTTGATATTAATAACTATGGTGCCACTGAACATCATCTCTATTGTATCTTTTGAGGAATATTGTATAATTTTAACATATATATGAGATACCTCTTCTTTGAATGAAGCCTTTAAAGCAGCCTTTTGCTCTATGGAATCAAATGCTTTTCCTGTAGTCAACAAACACAATGGGATTTCTCTCTCTCTCTCTTTTTTTTTTTTGGTCAATTGTATACTTGTAAAAATGTGATATGTTATATATTGATTTGCGAAGGCTTGTTTATATACTTTCAAATTATTTTCACTTAATCAAATATTTTTCCTATTGTCTTTGTACCTAATATGGATGGTATTTTGCTCCTCATAAATGGTGAACATGGTAGTACCAACTTTGCTTGTCTGTCCCTTTCTTAAATTCTTTCTCTTAGATTGGATCAAGAATGTACCTATATTGTGAGAAAAGGTGTAGGATGTAGAGGATTATGACAAATTTCCCATATTTCACAATTTTATCCAGAGGTTAGCACTCACAAATACTGTTAGCATGGTTTTTTTTTTTTTTTTTTTTACCTCTTCAGGAAGGATCATTCATTAGATCTATATATAACCTAGGGCAACTCAGAATCTATCTGTGCCTCAGATTTTTCTGCTATCAAATCTTTTCACATTCTTATTGTGAAACTCAAGTTTAATAGTGATTTTCAGGCCCAGTGGAAAGTGATCTTTCTTATATAACTTCTTGGTATCCACTAGTGCACTTTTCATATTCAAATTTGTATTTGCATCATTTGTTGTACAGTCCTTTCAGTTGTGTCCGACTCGTTGTGACCCCATTTTGAAGTTTTCTTGGAAAGATACTGGAGTGGATTTGTAATGTATCTTTTTGTATTAATTACCCTTACTCCCAAATACAGTGCTTTTTCCGTAACACTTAACAAATGTTTATCAAATGAGTAAATGAAGAAAAATCCTCTGAAATGATGACCCCTTTTAAAGTGAATTGCAAATTCAAAATATGATCTTAGTATTATCATTAATAATCCAAACATTAACATGATGTAATGGAAAGGGCATTTGGAGTAACTGAATGTGAGTCTAATTGAGCTGTGCCAATTATATGACTTATAGCAAGTTAATTCACCTCTTGGAGTTTTGTTTTCCTCATCTGCAAAACAGGTATAATAATGCTTGTACTGCTTCCCTCAATGACTTGTGAAGAGTTTTTAATAAAAGTAAAGCTATTTGGGGGCAGCTAGGTGGTGCAGCAGATAGAGCACCGGCCCTGGAGTCAGGAGGACCTGAGTTCAAATCCGACCTCAGACACTTACTAGCTGTGTGACCCTGGGCAAGTCACTTAACCCTCATTGCCCTGTTTAAAAAAAAATAAAGCTATTTATTTACACATTATTGTATATTAAAATAACATGATAGTGGAGAAAGCAGGGGTGGGGAGCGGAAAAAGAACAAGCCACTGAGTCAGAAGATCTAGATTCAAGAATTGTCTCTGTCTGCCACATACTGGTGATGTGATCCTGGACAAATCACTTAACCCATCAGTGCCCTAGTCAACTCTCTAAGACTAATGATCTGCTTTGGTGGAAAGAATTTTTTCAGTTGGCATTTTTCTACGTGGATGAAATCCCAGGTCCAGAATAAACAAAATCATGGTTTTCAGCATAATGTAGGCATGTAGGTGTTAAGGGTTAAAATTCTAGCTAAACTGTCTAAAATATCTAATGAGTGGTCGCCAATAAATTATAAGCTTTAGCAAGAGTTAAACTTTTAAGCATTTATTAAGGAGAATAAGAATTTGGTAAAGAGAGAGAAAAAGGCCTAGATTTCTATCTATTAAAGGGAGAGCACATTTTTAGCTCCCTTCTCCGCCAGCGTCCCCAGGAAAGAGGCCGAGACTGAGCACCAGTCTCTTCCTTCCTCCTCCCACTAGCCCGCGTCACTTCCTGACTCCTGGTCTTGCCCTCAAAGACCTTCCCTTCATGGGCAGAACTCCTCTACAGTAAGTATCCAGCAGGTGGCATTATTCCAATCGTTACAGTCCCCCCTGTTGTTCCTCAAGAAACAAAATGTTTCCTTGACGGAACAGTAAAAAGAATATAATAACTATTGCTAACTAATAATATGTGAACAACAATATAGAAAAGGAAGAGAGGAAAGTTTTGTCCAGAGGGGCGATTTTTTTTTTTTCCTCATGAACCGACGCTTTGACATTAGTCCTGCAAAGGGAGGGCCTCTGCAGAGAATACATGTTACAGATGGTGTATATTATAACAGAAAGAGAAAAAAAACAACAAATCAAAACTGTTCATTTAAAGTCTCTGAAAGTCTTTTCTCAGATGTCCTCTAGGTGTAGTCATGGAATGGAAGTCTTTTCAGGGGTTGATGTGTGGATGCTGGTAATCAGCCAGGAAAATTTCCTACAAAATTGAGCTTAACACAACTTTAAAATAGCTTTGTCAATAATCAAATCAAACAATGAAAGTTCTCAAAAACATGTCTAAGGGAATTCAGAATCTTAGTTGTTATACATGAAACATATAATAAAACAAAAATTGAACCATTCTTTAAAATTATAATATTACTATAGCCCCCCCTTATGGAGGGTAATTGAGAAGACAATTGCTGTGATATTAATTATTAAAAATAATTTTTATCTTTGTTTCATCACTTTTTGCATCATCTGCCTAATTATCCTCATGCCATTATGAGAAATTAAAAAATCTAATATAATTGGTAACAGGTGTCAAGGCCAAATTCAACACTGTATTTATCATGACACCTGAGATAATTATGGGGGTTACCATAAAAGAACAGAGAAATGATGGGATGTGAGCATTCCCACACTTGAGCAATATGTACTGCCCATACAGTATGCCAGACTTAAAATAGGTGGATGGAATATATGTCCATGGCACCGAACATATTGGAGGAAACTGAGTCAGACTTAATCAGATGCATGGGATTGAGATGTCCATGGCATCAGGCATATAGGAGGGAGCATAGAAGCCAGGTGTAGAAGTGAGATGGGTGGGATCAATACTTCCAGCCATCTGTACAATATTGTGGGGAAAAATAAAATAAAATATTAAACCAAGAGAATCCAACCTCAACATTTGTCAAAAGCCGTTCCCTCGGCCATACCTTGACTTCATGCATGTCTCCCCTCATGTGACAGTTCAGTGTCTGCTCTTGCATGTATTCCTCTTGTGATTGGATGGCATCTTGGCCAACTGGCATCTGATAACTCAGAATAAAGGCAATTAATGTCTTAAATGATAAGTTCCCATAATCCAAGTCTCATATGGATTTAAAAATTGAGGATAATAAATGATTGCAAAAAATGTGAATACATCTTGACTCAGAACACAATATATAATTATGCAACAATTTCAAATAATACCCCTTTTTTTTAACTTAGTATACAATTACTTTTTTGAAAAATCTGAACATATTTAAATACAAGTTAAAGCACAACACAATCTCAAAGAAAACTTTTACAAATGTTCCCCTCTTTTTTTTTTTTTTTTTGGAATATGCTTATCAAAAATAATACTTCTAGAATCAATTTATACTTGCCATGGCAACCAATTTGCCAGGGAAATGCTTTAAAGAGTTTGATCAAATAATCAGTTGAGAAAAAATAACAAAAACAAACAACTCAGAATATGGGAGCACAATACTCCTAGAATTAACATTGTATTATGAAATCAAAACCATGTTTCAAAATTAGATAGATGAATGAATAGAAGAAGATACACGTGGAACAATAAAAGACAATGAAATTCAAACTAAGGAAATCTAAATGAGCATGAACTTAATATTAATAAGAGTATTATAAAATATAAACTTGATTACATGACTAAAAAGCTTTTACAAATATTCTCCTTGTTTTAAAAACTAAGTATAAGACACAATCTCAAAAGCATGAAAATCTCTATGAAAATAAACCCATACCATTAATTTCAAAATGTATGTGTAATAGCATAGAAATCCTATGTAACCTCTGAACTGACATTATTACTCTGAGTGAATTCAGAACACTTTTGATTCCGATATCTAAAATCCCCAATACTCATATCAATACCTTGCTGCTTACTTCTACATTTCTCTAAAATATATACCCTTCCATGGCAAAAGAAGCAGAGTCTTGAACTATGTTGATGGTTGTCATTCTTATTCATCTTAAGTTTTTCTTCTTTAACCCCTTTATATTGTCTGTCAGTCTTTTCACCATACAAATGCTTTATAAGATTACTAATTAAAGACAAAAGCAGGTTAGCAAAATTATGAACAAAACAGGCATATGTGGAATTTAAAGGGTTTTCTAAAGTTGTCTCAGAAGCACAGCCAGGCTGGGGAAGGGCTGAGCCTGAAGCTGCAAATGTAGTTAGAGAAAGTTGCGCATGAGCATTAGATCTCTGGACTTCCCAGGCCTGGGAAGCAATGGGCTTGGCCATGGGAGGAGTAGAGGGTGGGGTCTGGAGAGGAGGGGAGGGACCAGAGCAATTTGAATCAGACTTGATTTTGAACTCAGGCCTGGATTCCTCTTCCCCCACTTTGCCTCCAGGTGCTAGGGGATTAAAAGCTTCTAGAGGGTGGGTCATTGCCTCCAGGCATGCAAAATTAGAGCAACAATTACTGTTAGAACTGGGAAAAGCTGCAGGAATCTCTTCAGGTTTCTCTGAAAAAGCATGGTTGGGAGAGGGGGAGATATTTCTTTGTGGGAGTACATTGCTGGCTCTTCTAACAAAAATAAAAAGAAAAATAGAAAATCCACAAAAACAAAGCATTAACATGATCTTATCTCCCATTTGTCTGGTTAAACAGACTAAAATCAAAAATAGGATAATTAGGGAGTTTAAAAGGTCCATTTGAAAAAATTTAAAGGGAAAACACCAGGCAATTCAGCAGTACTTAAGATTTAAAGGGTTAGGGTAGGGAAAATTTCTTACCCAACCGGAAGATCAGAAGTGAGGTTCAGCTTTCCTCTTCGTGGTCAGCCATCTGTTAAGGGTTAAAATTCTAGCTAAACTGTCTAAAATATCTAATGAGTGGTCGCCAATAAATTATAAGCTTTAGCAAGAGTTAAACTTTTAAGCATTTATTAAGGAGAATAAGAATTTGGTAAAGAGAGAGAAAAAGGCCTAGATTTCTATCTATTAAAGGGAGAGCACATTTTTTAGCTCCCTTCTCCGCCAGCGTCCCCAGGAAAGAGGCCGAGACTGAGCACCAGTCTCTTCCTTCCTCCTCCCACTAGCCCGCGTCACTTCCTGACTCCTGGTCTTGCCCTCAAAGACCTTCCCTTCATGGGCAGAACTCCTCTACAGTAAGTATCCAGCAGGTGGCATTATTCCAATCGTTACATAGGGCCACTCTCTCTCACCACCCTAAATAACTAATCAGTGGTCAGATCTTGCTTTTAGACCCTTACAAGCTCTCTCAATCTGGCAGCCTCTTACTATACACACAGTCATCACTTTCACTCATGCCCTTTTGGCTTCTGCTTGGATTATTGCAATGGCCTAATTCTATTCCTTACTGCAAATTTCCTCTCATGCCATCTGTCTTCCACATAACTGAGAATGTCTGGTTATATTCATCTCTTTACTTAATAAGGGTATTAATGAAACACCTACTATGTTCCAGGCACTGTGCTAAGAGCTAGGTATACAAATAATACGGACAGTCCCTCCTCTCAAGGAACTTACAGTCAAATGTGTGGCAGACAACACACAAAGGAAGCTGAAAAGTGAGAGGTTGCAGTGGCAGAGGGTAGGGGTCGGGACGGCATTGAAACCAAGCAAGGCAGCTGGTGGAAAATGAAAACATAAATACCCCTCTTTCGCTTTTTTTTTTGGGGGGGGGGGGAGGGCGTGAGGCAATTGAAGTTAAGTGACTTGCCCAGGGTCACACAGCTAGTAAGTGTTAAGTGTCTAAGGTCAAATTTGAACTCATGTCCTCCTGACTCCAGGGCCAGTGCTCTATCCACGGCGCCACCTAGCTGCCTCTCTCTTTCGATTTTAAAGCACTTCACAACCTAGTCCAAACCCATTTTTCCAGCCTCGATATACCCTACTCCCCTTCTTGCACAGCTCGTCCATGTCTTTTTGCTGCTCCTCACGGTCCACGTTGCCATCTCCGAGCCTTTGCACAGCAGGTGCCCCCTGCTTGGAATGCCCTTCATCCCTCCCTCTCTGTCTCACGCGATCGTTCCTTCCCTTCCTTCTTTTCAAGTCTCAGCTCGATGGATGAGCCTTTCTTGAAGAACCTCCAACCTCCTACCCCCCTCTCCCTATACTACTTAGAATTTATTTTGTATATACTTTATATTGTATTTACAGGTAGCCTCTCGGGAAAGAATGTCTCTCCTCGAGGTCAGGCGCTGTTACGTGGCTGCTTCCTTTTCACCAGCTACCAACACACCGGCCAATAGCTGTAGAGATCGACCCGGCGCATGCTGTTACTCGCCGTTCCCGCCAGGGAGGCGCTGTGGCCGGAGCTGCAAGGGGGGGGCGTCTCCTCTGGTCAGGCGCCTCTCTCGTTGTCTGAGGCGCCATTTCCTGGTGTATGGCTACGCTTCCGCCCGGCTGGGAAGACACTTCCGCCCGGCTGAGCAGAGCTCGGGCAGTGTGTTGTGGTTTAGGTCTATACTGGTCCCAGCAGCCGGCATGGAAACCTCGGGAGGCGGTGATGGTGGGTTCAGTCTTCGGGTTGAAGCAAGGTGGGCTGGGGACAGACATAGCGACTCTAACGATGCTTCCTTCTCTCTTCCTTCGTGCTCCACAGGCACAGACGCGCCGGCAACCGATCCGGAGCTGGCTTCCACCATGGGCTTTACTGGCTTTGGTGAGTTCGGGGGCGCCGGGGCAGGGGCGGCGCTGCTGGAGACCCGGGAGGGCCCGGGCTGGACGAGCGGCCTGTGGGACCTGGGTACCGCGTCCCCCAGGGTAGCCTCGACTCCTCCCCTTGGAGCGGAGATTATCCATCCACTGCCGCAGTGCAGCCACCAGGACCACGCACCCCCTGACAGCTGGGCGCTGCTGCCCCATCTCTGCCAGACGGGCGGCTCGGGGAGCGGGGCGCCCGCGAGGAGGGGGAGGGAGTAAGAGCTGGGGAGGGGAGCAGGGGAGGGAGGAGGAGGATGGGGGAGGGAAAGGAAAGGGGGGAGGAAGAAGAGGTGGATGAGGGGGGAAGGATAGGGAGAAGAGGGAGAAGGAGGAGCAGACTGAGTAGGGAGAAGCAGGGGGTGGAGGGTGGGGAACTAGGGTTCAAGGAAGCACAGCGGGAAGAGGAGGCAGTTTAAGTTTCTTTGCATTCAAAGAGTCAAGGTCTTAGGTCAGAAAAGGTTCTGTACATCGTGGTACTAAGTGGTGATGTACTTTGGTCCATGTGGGTAGAAAACTGTTTCAGATACTAGGGGATAAATAGGAGCAAAGACATCTTTGTGAGGAAAACCAACAAAAACCCAACATGATGGATTGCTGCTATGACTTCATCCCTTACTGATCATAAAGGGAAACGCATATTTACAATGAGTGTACATTTGACATCAGTCAACAGATGTTTATTTTTTATTTTTGCAAAATTCATTATTTTTAGCACTCGTGTAAAAAAAAAATTGTTCTAAATTATTTCCCTCCTTCCCCTCCACTACCCATTGAGAAGACAAACAATATGATATCATTTATTTATTTATTTATTTATTTTTTTAGTGAGGCAATTGGGGTTAAGTGACTTGCCCAGGGTCACACAGCTAGTAAGTGTTAAGTGTCTGAGGCCTGATTTGAACTCAGGTACTCCTGACTCCAGGGCCGGTGCTTTATCCACTGCACCATCTAGCTGCCCCATGATATCAATTATACATGTGAAGTCATGCAAAACATATTTTTGTATTAGCCATCAACAAACATTTATTAGGTCTATGCTTTGCTGCGTACTTTGTTAGGTGTGCGTGTGTGTCTGGTGTGTATCCTAATAATCTGAAGAGCTTGAGATTCCATCCATCCACCTCTTTCCTTTTTTTCCTTTTTTTTCCCCTATGTCAACAGACATGGACTCCACATCCAAACATCCTTGTAGTTTTGTGTGTGTGTGTGTGTATACATATACATACATGCATGGCATTATTCCTAAAGTTTACTAAGAGAAAAGATGAAAAAGCAAAACTTCTTTATGACTGTGGTATTGTGTGTGGAGTCATGCATTATGTAAGAGGTTGTACTAGATATTTTCTATAGTTCCTTTTACTTCTAAAGTATTGAGTATTGTGATTGAATAATTCATAGTAAATTCTCTATAATATTAGTGGGCCAGTATTGACTACTTCAGTACAGCAGTGATATTATTTGTATCAGACCTGTGATTTCATTGGTATAAGGAACTATCAGTAAGGAAACTTCCCCTACCAAAGCAAATTAACATCTGTTCTGCAAACTTAGTCTTAGATATTGGCCTAAGGCATTGAGAGGTTAGCTGATCAGGGTCACAGCTAATATGTCACAGGTGGGACTTGAACCTGGGTCTTTCTGACTGACATGTTGCCCCTCTTACTTTTGGTAATTCTGCTACTACCATTGTCACCACCACTATCAAGTTGCACACTTGTAGCCTGCAAAACAGAAATGGATATCCATAGTAGATGGTATTTTGCCAGAAGATTATTTTCCTTTCTAACTTACCTCCTATCCTCTATATTTTTGTTTGCTTGTGTGGGTTCTAAAGCCTCTGAAGATGTGTGAGCATAGCACTGATAACTAACCTAAAGCACCATAAAATATGTTAGAGTACTTGACATACATTTATCTCATTTGAGCAGTATAACAACATTTTGAGGTAGGTAATTTGCTTATTATCCTCATTTTATATGTGCTTAGGGTTTTTTTTGTGTGTGTTTTTTTCTTTTTTTGGCCTGGTCCATATCTTTGAGAAGTGGGACTCAGAGGAGTGGTTCTTTAATTCAGGGACATAATTACTACTTCTCCCCCTTAAAACAGACATTCACAGAGTTAACAGGGCCAGGATTTCTAGGTTAAAGAAGTGATAATTTAGATGGACATCTGTTATGCATTGACAACTTTGTGTGGTCACCCATACTATGTTTAAGTTAGACTAATAAATCAAAAATTTTGTTCCCTGTGTAATATCAACTAACTCTGTCATCCATCCCTCTCCATTTTAGGAAAGAAAGCCAGGACATTTGACTTGGAAGCCATGTTTGAGCAAACCCGAAGAACAGCTGTGGAAAGAAGTAGAAAAGTTTTGGGTAAGTTTAGATTGCTGCATTTACATTTGTTTAAGTTAATTGCTATAGGTTGAATAATATTACAAAGTTAGAATTAAATACATTGAAAATGTTTCCAAGTTTTAAAGATGAATGTAATATATTTTTTCTGGAAAAAAATTTGTGATTTTAAAACTTCTGAAAATATTTCAATTGAAGTAATCTCATGGATGTGAATGCTCCTACCACTAGTGCAGAGGACAAACCAGCTGTAACTTCTCATCTTGTGTGATTTTCATCTATAGCCTTCCATAAAGTCTTTTATAGGTTATTATTCTGGGTGTTTTTAAAAAATATTTGCTGGTAATTATTTTAAGCCTTGCCTGCTGTCCCTCACTTTCTGTTTAGAGTACAAGCTCATTTTCAAATCATTAAGGATGACAGAAGTTTATTAGAATTTTCACCCCCCAAAATAGTAAAAAACAGTAGAAACAGTGTGAACTTGAAAAAAGTTTGGCTTGTGACAGACCATTTCACGTTAACTTTTTTTGAGTATGATAAAAATTGCAATTCAATAAAAGATGAAGGTCTGACCAAATTTTCCATTATTGAATACTCCCAAATTACTGACATTTTAAAGTGTGCTTTTATGGATTTTCCAAGACTTTTAACTTCATTGATGAATTAATTGGATCAACTCCAGTGGGAAATAAAAATTGATCAAAGAGTTAAAGGGTATCAATTTTGATCTCCCCAAAGCTTCAATTCTTTATAGATCCCTTAACAATGTGATGAAAGTATTTGTTGATCCTAAGCTCTGGCAACAGTTAATTTTATTTTATTCTGTATTTGCCAATTTGCATGCATTCTGGTACATTTAATTTTCGTTCTCTACATAATAGAAGGTGAACATTTTAATTGTTTAGTAACAGCTTATATTTCCTCTTCCTAAAATTGTCATTTGGCTTTTTCTTCATTTGGGATTGGGTATTATAATAGGTTCTTATCAGATAAAGTTCTGTATAATTTTCCTTATAACTTTATGGGGTAGTCCATTGCTCTTTTGATTAACAAGCACATACATCTTGCTTGGTGATTGCATCAGCTCCCATGGGCTTAGTTGTCATTTCTGTGCAGACGATTTCTACATCTATATAGCCAGCTCTAACTTTTCTGCTGTCTCGCATTGCCAAATGGCCTCTTGGACATTCTGAATTGAAAGTATTGTAGGCATCAACATGTCTAGAATAGAACACATTATCTTTCTACTGTCTTGCAACTCTCCTCCCTTTTCAGTTTTTTTTATTACTATTGAGCACTGGAAACTAAGAGTATATCCATTATTTAAAGAATTATATCCTATCAAACAAATTATGGTGTGTGAATCTAATGGAATACTATTGTGCTATAAAAATGAAGAAAGAGATGGTTTTAGAGAAACTTGGGAGGACTTGTGTGGACTGATATAGAAGGAAATGAGCAAAACCAGGAGAACAGTTTATAATGTAACAACACCACTTATACATTGTCACACAGCTGTGCTGGTTTGACTCTGGGCAAGTCAGTTTATCTCTCCATGCCCGTGGCAACTAAGACTGTACCTTAAATGCTTCTAATCTGAGAAAAAGACAGTATCCTGGGGTAGCACCATTGAGTACCACCATCCTGCAAGTCATCCAGGCTTGCAAATCTTGTGTCATCTTTGACTTCTGTCTTAGACATTTATATTCAATCTGTTGTCAAGTGTTGTCATTTTCTTTTTGGGGTTCCTGTCAGGAGATGATTGATGGATTCTTTTTGTCTTCACTTTGTTGCCCTCTGGTTCTAGTTGATGTGTGCAGTTTTAATTTACAATTTACTAAAATTTAGTGTCTGTTTAAAACACAGTGTTTAAATGATTCTTAAATTATCTCTCCTTGATCTGTTTTTCTGGTCATTTTTGATACCAGATATTTTGAATTTTCTGTTTTTTGTCTTGATTTTATTCAGATTTTTTATCATGAAGTCATTGATTTCTATTTGCATTAGCTATGTCAAAAAGAAAAAAATATAAATATCTATATGTCTTATTCTCTACTATGAGTCTTTTACCTCTGTCAGGAGGTAAATAGCACATTTCATCATGAGTCCTCTGGAATCTTGGTTGGTCATTACGCTCATTAGAGTTACTAAGTTTTTCAGAGTTATTTCTCTTTACAATATTGTTGTCATCGTATAACTTATTCTGATTTTGTTCACTTCCCTCTGCATCAGTTCATACAAATCTTCTGAAGTTTTTTTGAAGCCATTCTTTTAATCATTTCTTATAGCACAATAACATCTCATATTTATATATCATAATTTGTTCATCCTTTCCCCAATTTATTCCCTTATTTTCTAGTTCTTTGCCACCACAAAAAGATCTAAATATTTTTGTACATCATTTTTTAGTTTTGTTTTGCTTAGGACTAATTGTTTCCTTAATTTAACCTCCTTCTAAGTTTCCTTCTCCCTTTTCACCTTTCCCTTACTATTTTCCTTTTGAATGGAATATAATTCTGTACCCATCTATGTTTTTGTGTATGCATGTATGCATGCATACATGTATGTATTCTTCCCTTTTTTGACAATTTCAGATGAGAGTGAGTTTCATGTAAGCTACTCTCCTACCTCTTCCTCCTTGTATGTATAGGCTTCTTTACCACACAATTATGTGAGATAATTTATCCTAAATTTTTTTCTCTTCTTTATTCCTCTCACTTCATTGTATTCCTCTTCCTCTTCCATTTTTCTTTTAACATTGTCAAGATATAACAACCTCTCCCATACCTTCTGTCTAAAGGGACTTAAGTATCTTTGTTTAGTCCTTCATCATTATTCATTTATGTTTACTTTTAAAAATTTCCCTTAACTCTGTGTTTTCATTTCAGAGTTTCTACATAGTTCTTGCTTTTCATCATGAATGCTTGAAATCCTTTATTTCATTAAAGTTTCATTTATTTCCTGTAAGATTATTCTCAGTTTAGTTAGGAATGTCATTCTTTGCTGTTAAGTCATGGCTGTGCTGAAGTCAGCTCATACCTGCTCCTGAAAACTGAAATTTTCAGTGTAAGCACTTACGTCTCAGAAATCAGCAAATGCTTCAAATGAGTACTTGATTTATTGTTTTCTTGACTGTTTAGACTTAAGTTGTTGCTAATGTACATTAAACTTAAAAATATGTCATGTGTACATATTAAAAATTTACCAGCACACCCCTGCTGTAAACTTACACCTTTACCTTCTCTATTCCTTTGTGATAGTAACTGCTAAATTTTAACTACATTGTTTTTTTTTTGGTGAGGCAATTGGGGTTAAGTGACTTGCCCAGGGTCACACAGCTAGTAAGTGTCTGAGGCCGGATTTGAACTCAGGTCCTCCTGAATCCAGGGCCGGTGCTTTATCCACTGTGCCAGCTAGCTGCCCCGGTAATTGCTAAATTTTGCACAATCCTGACTATGGCTCCTCAGTACTTGAATTTTTTTCTTTTTTCCTGTTTCTAGTATTTTTTTTTTCTTTGAGCTGGAAGATCTGGATTTTGGCTATAATGCCTTTGAGTTTTGATTTTGGGGTTTCTGTCACAAGGTGACCACTGAATTCTAAATCTGTTTCCCCTCTGGTTCTAAGAGATATGGGTAGTTTTCTTTTAAGATTTCTTGAAATATCATGTCAAGGCTTTTTTTTTTTTTTAAGATCATGGCTTTCAGATGATCCAGTGATTCTTAATTTTTTCCCCTTCAATCTATTTTCCAGGTCAGTTGTTTTTATTATGGTATTTTACATTTTCATCTATTTTTTTCTCAGTTTTTTTGACTTTTTTACATTCTTTTTTTTTTTTTTTGCGGGGCAGAGGGGGTTAAGTGACTTGCCCAGGGTCACACAGCTAGTAAATGTCAAGTGTCTGAGGCCGGATTTGAACTTAGGTACTCCTGAATCCAGGGCTGGTGCTTTATCCACTGCGCCACCTAGCTGCCCCCAACTTTTTTACATTCTTATCTCATGGAGTCATTAGCTTCTATTTTTTCCATTCTAGTCTTCAGGAAGCATTTTGCATGGGTAAGGTTTTGTGCCTCTTGTGCTGGGCTGTTAATTTCCTCAGTTCTTCCATATCCCTCATTTTTTTTTTCATTTTTTTTGGATGTCAGCATCTTACCAGACAGCTTCGGGAAAAGGGAGGGCAGTAGTAGTATTATTTACTTCTTATCGAGGGTAATGAGGTGATTGATCGACTGATTGATGGATGGATGGCATAGTAAGCGGTGGGGAGTGGTCTTGGTGTAGAATGTCTTTCATTGTGCTGGTCATCTTTATAATCCAAGTTTGGTCCTCCTCCAGTGTCTCCTCTTTAAGTTGTACCTGATCTTATTACCAATTTTCATTCAAATCCATTGAGGAATGGGACGATTCTGCTTCTGTTCCTTGGCCAAGAACCTCTTGATTTTGAATGTTTTATGAGAGGACATGATGATGAGATGATAGCCGAGCTTCCACCACGATGGCTGGACGGGTGAAAAAGGGATCCCTCATTTCTTTAAAAATTTTTTCCTCAAGAGATCTCATTTCATTTATAAAATCTTTTTAACTTTTTAAGGTAAAACAAACTCTTGCTTCATCAAGGAATTTTTAGTTGATGTTTTTTGCTCAAGCTGCATTTTCCATGAAGTTTTCTTTGTAGATGTTTTAGAATAATTTTCTTCTTTTTGGTTTATTTTCTTAAGCATCTCTGTTGCCATGATATAGTCTTCTTTTATTTGCTTATTCTTCCATCTACTTTATCACTTCAGACTTAATATTAGGATTGGGCTCTGTAGCACTTTTGGAGGGAAGGTCTGGGCTGGTCCTGTTGCTGATTTCCTGGGGTATTGAGTGTTCTATTATTCTAACCTCTCAGGGGCAGCAAGCTTTCAGTGTTCTCAGAGTGTTGTGATCCAGCATGCAGCCTCTGTCTATGTTTTGCAGCATCTGGATCTGCATTTTAGTCTGAGCAGTAGTAGACTGCTACTGTACCCAACCACTTTCAGCCAACTGGAATGCTCTTTTTTTTTTTTTTTTAATTTTTGCAGGGCAATGAGGGTTAAGTGACTTGCCTAGGGTCACACAGCTTGTAAGTGTCAAGTGTCTGAGGTCGGATTTGAACTCAGGTCCTCCTGAATCCAAGGCCAATGCTTTATCCACTGTGCCACCTAGCTGCCCTGGAATGCTCTTTTGATTAAGAATGATGGAGCTTTAGCTGCCCTTTGGCCTTCAGTTCTTGCCCTGGTTATTCTTTTGCAAGCTTCAGTTTGGGCTAGAAGTTGGAACTAAGACCCTGCTCTGATCCTGGGATCTAAGCCATACCACTGCTTCTTGCTCTGAATTTCCATCTTGCTCTGTACACAGGCTATGGCTGGCAACTGTTCCTCATCCCAGAATGCCATCCTTGGGTACAGATTGCTTCCTCATCTACTCTGGATTTATGACTGGGAACAGACTAGTGAGTGACAAAGCAGTTGACATACCTGTTCCCAATCCTTGCAACATGTCTTGGGGCTGTATGGGTCTTGAGTCTCTTTTTACCTTAATGTATAACTTTTTACCCTGCTCTAGAGTGCTTTGTACACCTGCTTCTGTATAGATCCTGTCCCTAGTGTCCACAGGACTCTCTTCTGTTTCTCTGTGCTGGCTTATGTGAGACAAATTACTCACTGATTTTTTTCTTAGATTTCCCCTTTGGATTCGGTCTGGTGTGTTTTCTTGATCTTTTTGGAGGAATTTTTTGAGGGGAAGTTGCTGTATTTCCTTTTACTATTTCATTATCTCGACTCTACCTTCTGTTTTATGTAGTGTTAGAAATATTGGCAATAATATTATTAATTCATGGAAAAAAATAATCAGGATTAGTAATAAGGAAATAAAAATATATCCTTTTTTTTGGGGGGGGGGACTGGGCAATGAGGCTTAAGTGACTTGCCCAGGGTCACACAGCTAGTAAGTGTCAAGTGTCTGAGGCTGGATTTGAACTCAGGTCCTTCTGAATCCAGGGCCAGTGCTTTATCCACTGCGCCACCTAGCTGCCCCGAAATATATTCATTTGTAAGCAACATGATTTTACATATTGAAAATTCATTTGCTTAAAAATTTAATAAGTGATTTAACTAAAGTAACATATTAGGAGTTCACAAAAATAATCTTTTACTATATACTACTAAGGGAAATCAAGAAAAAATAATTGAAATGGAAATTCCATTTATACTGATATGAAAATATATTAAATATTTGGACATAAAAGAGATATGATTTGAAGAATAATTTTGATCATAACTAAAGGAAAACTGGACAAATGGGAAAATGCCCCCCGAATGTCCTAAAGTTGAACAAAATGTTAATGCTTCTGTGATGAGTAAAATTTAATGTATGGTGACCTATCTCTGTCCCCAGTGTAGGAAAAGCTAGCTAGGGTTTACTTATAAATTAGAAGCTTTAGCACCAGTTTTGGGGCATTAAGCATTTATTAAAGAGTAAAGAGAGAACACGTGGAGTTCAGAAAGATAGGAAAACCTAGCTGGGATCTACAGGAGAGAGAGGAGAAAAAGCTGCCTTTACCCATGAGTCCCAGGCCACAAAAGAAAAGATCCTGTGCCTGTGAGAGCGGAAGCTCCCTGTGAATCCAGAAGAGAGGCAGTCCCCACACACTGTTCCAAGCTAATTGTCTGGTAGCATTCAGGTCCATTGATTGACATGACTTGAAGGCCGTCCATAAATAGAATGTGCCGAGGTTAGAGTTCAGACTCTCTGGTGGGAACAAAGCTTTGTGAGTTAACTTCCTGTTGCTGTGTTGACCTTAAATCAAAGGTCAGCCAGGCTGTCTCAGCAGGGGGGCCCCTGGTAATAATTTTCTCACACTTCCAAAATTAATTTAAGTGATTTAGTGCCAAAATACTGACAGGAGAAGTATAATCTTATTAGATGATGAGATTTCAGAGTTAAGGTTCAATATCAATGCCCTTCCCTTTCCTGTGATTCACCTGAAATCAGAGTTGGCATTAATAAGCCATCTGAGTAGCTGTGCCTTTCCCCTCATTTACTGGTGTTTAGGTAGTCCAGTGATCACAGGGCATCTCAGCAATAATAATTCATATAAAATTCCTAGTGCCACCCCCGCTTCAGCTCTTCCAGTTCCTGTAACCTTAACTAGCCCCTCTTTTTTAGCTCCTTATCCACCGAGAGCCCACCTGTAGCGCTTCCATCTGCTGAAGATGAAGACTGGTAATCAAATTCCTATTTGAGATTATTGTAGAAAGTGGCTTCAGTCACTCAGGATAACTGTTGGGTGTGTATGAATGTTTCCACTCACCCCGAAGTGAGACACTCCTATGATTGCCCTGCACTTAATGACAGGGGATCTGGCTAGTGATAATCCTAAGTGCTGCAATATGACCATCTATAATCATACTTACATTGCCATCCATCACAGGACAAGTGAAGGTGCCCTTGTGTAGTCTCTGCTCGGAAACAGGACTTCCCTATCGTATACTTGCTGAGTGAGTATACACCAGATTAATCGAGAATAGTCCCTGTGTGGAGAGACCTTTGCCAATGTAACCTGGAAATGTTATGAGAAATTTTAATGACTAGCCAGATAGCCACCTAACCTCATAGATGTTCCAGACGGTCTATTTGACCTGTAGTCAGTTTTGGGTAGGTAGGAATAGGGCAATAGTTTACATGACCTCTTTCAATGGGGAGACTCTGCTATCTGGAGAATAATCTTACCTCGCATTCAGACATAGCCAAACACTTCCAAAGGGATCCTTAGATTTACTGATGTTTTGTTAAAATGTTCATGAGTGAATCTATCAACAATGCCAAATCATTACTAACATAGCCCTTGATTATTTGCTAGCTAGATAAGGAGGTAGCTTAGTGGGAGCTAAATAATACCTTAATTAAATTAAAAATCTTAGTGATGCATGTATAAAAATATTTATAGCTGCTCTTTTTGTGGTGGCAGAGAATTGGAAATTGAGGGGATGCCCATCGATTGGGGAATGACTGAACAAGTTGTGGTATATGAATGTAATGGAATATTATTGTGCTGTAAGAAACGATGAGCAGGCAGATTTCAGAGAAACCTGGAAGGACTTGCATGAACCGTTGTTTAGTGAGATGAGCAGAACCAGGAGAACACTGTACATAATATCAACAACATTGTGTGTTGATCAACTGTGATAGACTTGACTCTTAGCAATACAATGATCTGAGATAGTTTCAGTTTCAAAGGACTCATGATGGAAAGTGCTCTCCAAATCCAGAAAAAAAAGAACTGTGAATTATGAATGCAGATCGAACCATACTATTTCTCCTTTTTTTGTTTTTCTTTTTTGAGGTTTTTCTCTTTTGCTCTGATTCTTCTTTCATAGCATGACTAATGCAGAAATATGTTTAATGTGATTTTACATATATAGCCTATATCATATCTCTTGCTGTCTTGGGGAGGGGAGGGAGGGAGAAAAATTTGAAACTAGAAATCTTATAAAAACAAATGTTGAAAACTATCTCTACATGTAACTAGAAAATAATATTTTTATGATTAAAAAAATCTTAGTGAGGGCTGGATGCTACACTTTTGTATCTGATCAAATCCCCTGAATTGAGCACCATCTGACATCACCTAACATCATCTGAATTGAATAGAATTAGAATTAGACTACATTAAACATGAGGGGATATCTCAATGGGATATTTGGGGTTGGTTGCTAGATTCAGGCAGGATTAAGGAAGTTTTGAAAACCCTGTGCTTTATGATACTAATAATAGTTATTGTATTAATACAGTGTTTTCCCAATGATTGCATCTGCCTTTGGAAATTCTTACCAACAAACATATGAGACTGTATCCTGGGGAAAAATTGATAAATTGTGTAAGAATATGGTTCTAGATTAACCATGAGTGTAATCTAGGATTGAATGTGGGGACTGATAAGTGAAAGACACTGATGAGAAAGAAGCTGGCTCAGGGGGCTTGCTGGCTCAGGGGGCTTGCCGCCACTGTGATAAGAAAATGACTGTGATGGGAAAGAAATTGGTTTAGACTTCTGGCTGTCACTATAACAAGAAGAAGACTGCCTCATTGTCTGTTTTGAGCTTCTGGACTTGGTTGCTGGAAGCTAGATTACACTACCTGCAGAAATCAAGTTTGGGATATAAGCCACAACTCCAGTTTTGACCAGCTGTTTCCTGAGGCAGATGTCTTTATCTTTCTCTTCTGTTACTTGTTACAGATGTGTAAGCCTTTATCTTTCCCTCCTGTTTTCTGTTAAATTCCATTTTCCTTTGCTGTTTATGTATTCACATCTTTTTTTTTGGGTAAATTTTAAACATTCATTTTAAAGTTACATACAAAATGAGAAAAGAAAAAAAAAGCATCGCCATGTACACAGCAGAACATGAGAGGATTCAATATGAAACAATACATTTCCATTTCAAGAAAACCTACATAATAAGTACTACACATTGTTTTTCAGCTTTTCTTTGCTTCCTTGTAGGTTTCCTTTTGTTTTTCTGCTGTATACTTTTTACTTTATTTCCCCTACACACCCATCCTCTGCCCTAAAGAAGGCTGCAATTAAGCATGGAGATATGCATGCATACACACGTACACACACATACTTATACATAGATATCTATAAATATACATCACACACATATATAAACATACACTTATACATATATGAGCATATTATGCTTATTTCTACTTGTCATCTGTTTTTCTGAAGGCGGATAGCATATTCCTTTATATGTCCAAGTCTTTCCAAGTTTTTGTAAATCAACTAGCTCATTATTTCCTACACTACACCAATATTTCAACCCAATTACATTTGATCTGAGAGATTGTCTAGAAAAGTTTTACCCAGTTTTCTGCATTCCTTCTATTCTTGCCTACATAGCTTTTATTTGTACAGAAAATTTTAATTTAAAATAAAAATTAGCCATTTCACACTTCAAAAATGAACTTCCCTTATAATACAGTTTAAGGCCTGATACTTCTGAATCTGCTTGCTTTACATCTTTTTTTCCTGGTTTCCCTGATGTTCCTAACTTTTTGTTCTTCCAAATGAATTATTATTATTATTTTTTAATTCAGTCAGATATATTCACATTCTTTATAAGGCTGCTCTGGGCTCTCTGAGTTCTGTGTATAATCAGTGTAGCCTGTGTTCTGAGAGTAATGAGAGCTGCAGTTACCATCTTTATTTTGATTTGGTGATTTACAGCAGTACCTAATTAATTGATCCTTGGACAATTTTATTTCCTCCTCCGTCTTTCACTTAACTTAGCAAAAAACAGTTAAAATCCAATGTTGCCTGACCTGTAAGGACACTATTAAGTGGTTTTTGAAACTTGACACTGTCATAACCTTTATTGAGAACAACACAGAATAAATATAAATAAAAATTATACAACTGATCATGTTCTTTTACTCAGTAATTATGTTGTTTGAATTGTGTCCTAAAGATGTCATTAAAAGGAAAAAAGGCCCTATCCTCAAAGTATTCCTGCATTTTTTACTTAAGAGAAGCAGTATTACATAGTGGAATGAGTGCTGGACTTGGAGTTGGGGAGACCTGACTTTGATTGTCTCTGAATTGAGTCTTTTGTGTTTTCATCAAATGGAGATGTTACTAGGTATAGCACCTAAGTCATATTATGGTCACTGTTGTTTCAATGAAATGGCATTCAGAGTGTTCTGTTAATTTTAAAGTTCTGTATAAATGTCAGCTATTGTTAACCAATTGGGGAATAGCTAGATAAATTATTGTTTATTAGTGTTATAAAACATGGCAGAGACAAAGATAGTGAAAGGTAATATAGAAAGTCTCTTGTGAGGTGATGGCAAAACTAGATCTGTGGAGTTAGAATAACATTCACATTGATTACAAAATGTACAGGGTGGGCTGAATGTAGAGGTGGGCTGAACACTTCTATAGTGTTCTCAACTGACTGTCATCAATCAATGCTGAAGACATTGACTGTTTACCTCAGGTTGAAGTCAACTCCTCTTTAGACAAATTTCCAAGGGAAGAAGAGGTTTTGAATGCTGTTAGGCTCCCCTGCTGTGGCAAAGCACCTGGTGCTGATTCTATTTCAGCTGAGATTTATAAGGTTGGGGGTCCATTGCTTATAGAAAAGTTGACTGACATCTTTCAGCCTTATATGGCAAGAGGAGGTTATCCCCCAGGAATTCAAGGATGCCTCCATTGTCCATCTCTATAAAGGTAAAGGAAATATATTGTCCTGTGACAGTCACAGGGGGGGTCTCTCAGTCATCGCTGGCAAGATTGTTGCCTGAGTCCTCCTAGGCTGATACTTCACCTAGAAGATGGTCATCTACGTGAGAGCCAGTGTGGCTTCAGGAAGGGTGAAGGAACAGTTAATGTGGTGTTTGTTGTCTAATAACTCCAATAGAAATGCCAGGAACAGCTAGATGGCGCAGTGGTTAAAGCGCTGGCCCTGGATTCAGGAGTACCTGAGTTCAAATCCTGCCTCAGATACTTGACACTTACTAGCTGTGTGACCCTGGGCAAGTTACTTAACCCCCAAAGCCCCGCCAAAAAAACAAAAACAAAACCAAACAAAAAACAAAAAGGGGCAGCTAGATGGTGCAGTGGATAAGCACTGGCCCTGGATTCAGGAGTACCTGAGTTCAAATCCAGCCTCAGACACTTACCAGGTGTATGACCCTGGGCAAGTCACTTAACCTCAATTGCCTCACCAAAAAAAAAAAAGATTAAAAAAAAAGAAATGCCATGAACAGAACAGAGGGCTTTACATAACATTCATAGAACTGACAAAGGCCTTTGATACTGTTAGTCATGAGGACTTAAGGAAAATTATGTCAAAATTTGGTTGCCTGGAAAAGTTCATCAGTATTGTATGTCAATTTTATGACAGCATGATTGCCTGGGTTCTGGATGATAGACAATGCTCTTGCATTTTCCTAGTCACCAATGGAATGAAACAAGTCTGTGTGCTTGCTCCCATGCTTTTTGGGGGCGGGGGCGGGGCAATGAGGGTTAGGTGACTTGCCCAGGGTCACACAGCTAGTAAGTGTTAAGCATCTGAGGCCGGCTTTGAACTCAGGTCCTCCTGAATCCAGGGCCAGTGCTTTATCCACTGCGCCACCTAGCTGCCCCCTCCCATGCTTTTTAAATGATGTTTCCAGTCATGTTGTCAAATGCCTTTAAGTGAGGACAAACAGGGCATCGAAGTCAGCTACTGCACTGATGGTAAATTCTTCAGCTTGAAAAGGCCACAAGCCAAGACTAAAATGGAGGAGGAAACTGAATCACTTCCATTTGAATTGTCATAGGAAGATTCTGAAGATCACCTGGCAGCATAAGATACCAGACAATGAGGTCCTCTCTAGAGCTAAACTGCCCAGGCATTCAAACTCTCCTCTAGAGAGCACAACTCCAATGGCCTGGAAATGATGTTTGAATGCCAAATGTACGCCTGCCTAAAAGACTATTTTATGGAGAACCCACATAGGGCAAGTGCTCAAATGCTGGTCAGAAAAAGTGATATAAGGACACACTCAAGATCTCTCTTAAGAACTTTGGAATTGATTGCATGACATGGGAGACACTGGCATAGGACCGCCCTGTGCCTTCATCAGAGAAGGTACTGTGCTCTATGAGCAAAGTAGAATTGAAGTAGCTCAAAAGAAACTTGAGATGAACAAATTTAGAGAATCCAGCCCAAATGTTCACATGGATTTGTGCCTGATTTGTGGTAGAGCATTCTGAGCTCACATTGGTCTGATCGGCCACAGTCAGACACACTGTAACTTGATTCTAGCACAGTGATGTCATTTTAGTCCTCTTTAAGAATGAAGGACAACAACCAACAGGGTAGGCCAAAAGTCATGATGTTTTAATAAATTTTTGAAATTTACTTTTTATTTTTCACCATTTATGAGATTGGATTTTTCACACATAATGTAAATTCATTTCCAATATACTGTATATGATGCTATGGTATTATAAATAAAAAATAAAGGAGTTATTAAATATTGAAACCCTTTCGTGACTTTTGGTCCATCCTGCATGTGTGTATATTCAAAACTTCTGTAAGTGTACAATCGCCTTGTAGAAAATGTATTCATTTTCTTTTTGTTAAAATGCATGATATGGAAATTTCTTTTTAATTAAAATGTTAGCAGTTTAAATTTTAGAAGTTTATTTGGAAGGTTACCTTATTTATTAGTATTTGGAATGTATGTTAATTTTGAGAAAAATACTCTTATTTCTTTTTCTTTTTTTTTTGCTGGGCTATGGGGGTTAAGTGACTTGCCCAGGGTCATACAGCTAGTAAGTGTCTGAGGCTGGATTTGAACTCAGGTACTCCTGAATCCAGGGCTGGTGCTTTATCCACTGCACCACCTAGCTGCCCCCTCCCTTTTTTTTTAATGCTGAAATCTTTGAAGCCTAAGTATGAATTCTTTTTTTTCTTCTCTTTTCAGAAGCCAGAGAGAAAGAGGAAGAACTGCAGAAAGAGAGAGAATTAAGAAAACAGCATGAAGATAATGAATCAATACCTTCTGGCTCAAGTTTGACCAAACATCCTTCTATGTCAGCTTCCAGGTGCCTAGTTTTCTAAGAAGGAATTATACAACATTATCAATTATCTGATTACTTAACGAGTTATAATATTTCCATTATTGTTTTGGTGATTAAATCGCATATATAAACCTGGTTACCAATAAGAGCAAAAGCTTGCATATTTTTCTTGCTTTTAGACAGATTCTAAGTCTATATCTCTAAGTGTAAGACCATGAGAAATTATCTGACATATTTTAAATCAATTGAATTTTCTTAATGTAAGCCAGTTGTGGTGTAATATATTTGTGTATTTTGAATACAGAGTGTACTTTTTACAAATTTAGGAAGAAATCTGTTGTTTCACATTTTGGGGGCTTAATTAACTTTTCTTAATATATATACTTTGCCTCTTTTTCAGAAAATTTAAATTTGTGGTAAACTTTTTGCTAGTTTGAAACGGGCAGTGGAATAGAATCCAAAAATAGACATCCTGTTACAATTTACTGACTTAAGGAAGATAGAAGTGGGGAGAGAAGAGCTGATAAGGCAAGATATGTAATTTAAAAAGAAGTTTAAGAATTCCCTTTCCAGTAGTTTCGAAAAGATTTAGATAAATTTATCATGATTGGATTATAATATTAAAAGGAAAATAGGAATGCCAGCTAATGCATTCTAAACTTCTGAGTATGATTACTTGGTAAGGTAGTTACTATGCTTGTCCACAAAATGACCCTTTGAGAGACAGATTATTGGATATTTCATTGATGGAATTTATTGATGTGCATTAAATTAGACTGAATATATAAAATAAGAAATATTTTTTGGTAACATCACTTTTTCCTTATTCATTCTATTTTTTTTCTCTAAACCATCCCCTTAGTTAGTCATTCCCCAAACTTCCATCATTATGTTTTATCTAGCTCTTTTTTAGTCATGGTCTCTGACACATTTTCTTTTATTATTTTTAAAAATTTCACTCATTTTTGTTGTAAATTTCTCTCCCCATTCTTGTTGTGTCTTTTAAGTCTTTTTGATATATTTGTCTTTAAATCATATTATGTTGTATGTGTGTGGGAATATGTTTGTGGTACATACAGATATGTAAATGTTTTAGAGAATTTGCTGAGTCGATATGGCAAGACATGAAAACAAGAACAGGCACTGGATGGAAGACTTAAGAGTCCTTAGAGTATTAGCATAGAGTAGTCAGTCTCAGGAGTATGCTAAGAGGGACTTGGCAGGTATAGGAGTAGAGATGCCCTTGCAGTGCCTCCACCCTTGGCTTTGGGTTTATAGTTTAGGGACAGGTGTCAACTTGGACTTGGACAGTGTCAGTTATGGCATTTGTATTTGCAACTGGATAAATGTGTGTGGATTAAACTGTGTGATTTTAGGCCATCACATATGTTTTCATTATGCTTTCCCCTTGATTGTACCATTTGTAAGGAGAGTGTATAAATTGAAATATTAATCTCATTTTATATTTTTTTTAACATTTTCCTCCTAGAGCTATCAGCAAGTATTACAATGGAAAAAAAAAAAAAGGACCCTGCTGCCCCTCTCCTTCCCCTGCATTTTTTCCTATATTTTCCTGGAGTTATATATTAGAAATGATATTATGAAAAGACAGTAAAGGAAAAAGAAAAAATATTTTAGGTTTTTAGATAACTGAAACGAAATTGTTCTGTATTGCCTAGAGGTTTAATGGTGAGGAAATGAAATAACACTCCTAAATTAGGTATTTTGAGTAGGTATTTTAATTCAATCATTCATATTAATAATTAGAGTCGGTGTTTATTAGCCATAGAATTTCCCCGTAGTCTCTCCTGACTTTACATTTATTGATTTATTCCCTTGCTTAACTTTTCTTTTCTTGATTCATACATATAGCCTGAAACCTAGCAAAAACTTGAAACCAGGGCCTCTATCTTTTTTGTGTGTCATGGTCTCTTTTTGGCATTCTGGGGAAACTGATGGATGGACCCCTTCTCAATAATGTTTGTTGCCCTCATTTGTAAGGGAAAAAAATGCTAAATTTCATTTAGAGTTTAGTAAAAATATAAATGAATCTCTTGTGGATCTGTGAACTTCAATTTAAGAATCCCTGGATTAAAAGAAAAAATTCTTCAAAGATCCAAGGTGATGCCCAGAAAGACCTTCTTCTTTTCTTTTCCTCTGCCTTCATTCATCTTTCTCCATAAAATGTGTGCCTCTCATCCAAGGAATTAGTGAAAGGGAAATTGTTGTCAAGCTGTTGTTTCATTCTTACTTTGCAGCAAGGGAACTTAGGAGAGTTGAGCAGGAGTTGGAGACAGAGAGGTGGGTTAGCTTTGCAACCTCTTTCCAGCATAGTGTCATTATTTTATTTGAAGTATTGTGAATTTCCAGAATATAAGGCATACTGATATTCAAAATACCTAAAAAACTTATTCTAAGTCAATTTTACTGATTTTTATTTTCTGACTTTCTTTGCTTATTATGCCTTAGCATTGACAATCAGGAGTTTACTTTGCTTCAAAAATTAAGTGACTCTTGAGTAATTCCATAGAAGCACATGCATCTAAAGGCATGAGACATGCAAAACATGCCTTCTTGGAAAGAACTGGGCTTTAACTGGACTTTAAACAGTGGATAGGAGAAAGGAACTGTTTGGCAAGAAAAAGACATTTTAAATAGGTGTCATTTTAAACTTGGTGTCAGTGATGCTTGTGGTATATTTTAGAGATAGTGCAACTGTTCTGGCTGTACCTAATGGGATGGGTTATAAAATACTAGAATTAAAAAAAAATACTAGAATTAAGGTCAGATGCTCAAACAGAACCATGTCTTGGAGGATTAAAATGACTACACTGAAGAGTTCAGGATTAATTCTGTGTATAGATCCTGTTAGTTGATATTTATGAAATTTAGCCTGTGAAGTACCCTTATAGTATTTTAGAATGATATAATAATGACAAAATCAAAACAGTTTTGAGTTTCAAAAATACATTTTTATAGTTCTTAAGTTTTTTTGTCTGTCACATAATACAGATGGAGAACTCATTGTCCAGAGCAATAGTAAATATTGTAACTACCCTCCTGCGGTAGTATTTTCTCCATTTTAATGAAGGACATTGGCTCAGCCAGTAACAGGGAGAGGGGCATCAGAGTTAGTTTAATGGAAAGAGCCCTGAATTATGACAGATTTGAATCCTGAATCTGCTAATCTCTTCCTTTTGCCAGTTTTTACAATGATTGCCACAAAGATTTAATTGTTCCTGAAAGGTTTAAAAACATTTATGGAGGATCCCATCTGGATCATTTCTTGTTGGAAGGGTGACTCTACTTATCTTCTTTTTAAAATTTTTTAAAGTAGGTCTATTTGTTACTTCCTATTGTGGTAGTTTATGTTTTTGGAAATATATTTGCTCTCAAGTGGTCTTTTAGAATTTATTGTTCTGTGATAGTGGTTTCTCTTTGTATCTGTTATGATCACCTTTTTCATTTCTACTTAGGGTGATCTTTTTTATTTTAATTTAATTTATTTATTTCTGCAGGGCAGGGGGGGTTAAGTGACTTGCCCAGGGTCACATAGCTAGTAAGTGTCAAGTGTCTGAGGCCCGATTTGAACTCAGGTCCTCCTGAATCCAGGGCTGGTGCTTTATCCACTGCGCCACCTAGCCGCCCCTTTTATTTTTTTTTTAATGTGTTAGCTAATGGTTTGTTGAAGTTAATGCTCTTTAAGGAAGAATACCTTGTGGTTTGTTAATCCAATTGTTGTATTTAAAATTTTTACCTAAATTTGTTTTTATTTTACCTCTTTTTCTCCTTTCCTTAAAAACTATTAATGCTATTCCTTTTTAAATTTTGTCAAATGTAGTCCATATGTTTCTTCTTTTTCACTGTTATCATTGCAGATAATAATTTTTTTGAATCACTTTAACAACTCATTTCAATTTATGAATAAATTCTCTACATTTGACCCTAAGAACTATTTTGGCTGCATCCTATAGATTTTGATAAATGGCTATTTAAGAAATAGTTATTCCTGTTTCTTCTTTAACCCACTTATTGTTTAACAGACATTTCTTTAGCTTTGTGTTTTATTTGTAGTATCGCTATGTATATCTGACTTGCAGCATAAAATATAGCATGTGTAATTTCAGCTGTTTTGAACTTATCCAGTTTTTTTTTCTACCTAAGCGGTTTATATATTTGCTCTACTTGGCAAAAAGTGTGCATCTTCTCCGTATTCTTTTTCGTTCTCTCATTCTAACTGGTACTTTCATCTCATTCATATATTTTAATTTCTTCGTTGTTAATTTTTTTTTTTAATCAGAAGACTCTGAGGGAGCATGGATAGAAGGTTGGTCTTAGAGTCAGGAAAACTTCAATTCATGTCCTGCTCCTGTTACTTTTTACTGCTGTCTGATTGTGGGAAAGTCACTTAATCTCTCACTGCCCAAGGTTGCAAATGAATTGCTCGGGAGTCAGAGTATCTGTGTTCAAATCTTTCCTCTGGTTTGTATTGACTGGGCAAATCCCTAAACTTCCAGGTGCTTTAGGCCAAAGCTTTTTTTTCCTTTTATAATTCACTTAAAAAATCCCAAAATGTAATTTGTTTCTTTTACAATATCTTATGTGCCTTAATTTGTAGACATAGTTCCAGCTTACATTATCCAGAACTTTTTTCTTTTCTTTTCTGTGGGGCAGTGAGGGTTAAGTGACTTACCCAGGTCTCACAGCTAGTAAGTGTCAAGTGTCTGAGGCTGGGTTTGAACTCAAGTCCTCCTGAATCTAGGGCTGGTGCTTTATCCACTGTGCCACCTAGTAGCCCCAGCCCAAAGCTTTTAAAACCCTATATGGGGTTGCAAAAAATTTGGCAACAGTAAAAGGTTATGTACACCTGTTTTATATACCCATATAGCCAGGGTTGTGTAAAAATTTCTTGGGTGAAAAGGGGTTGTGGTTGGAAAAAGTTGCTTTTGGCAACTCCCTAGAATTTATCTACTAAATCTTAGGTTAAGTTGTCATCTGCCTTGGTGGAGAGAGTTCTCAATGCTTATAGTTTCTTTATTTGCACAGTATTTTTTAGTAGATTTATCATATTTTGATGATTGTTCCTACTGTTACATTTTCACCTATTTTTCAACCTTCTTTTATGAATTCAGCCGGCATATGAGTTCCTCAGTCAGCCAATAAGCATTTGCTTATTTGCCCGATGCTTGCTCAGTGTTGGGCGTCCTGCTAGATACTGTGGGACACACCAAAGTGAGACAAAACTCAGACAGTTCTAGCTCTTAAGGAGCTTTCATTCTCTATAGCAAATAAATATGTGTGAACAGATATATTTAAATATGTGCTATATATACACACACACACAAAATAAAAATAATTACATGGTGGCTTAGCGAGGGAGAGAGAGCACTAGTGGTTAGAGAGGGCAGGGAGTGCTAAAGTGGAGTTTTGGAAGAATGGAGGGATTCCATGAGGTAGAGATTAGGAGACTGGATTCCAGTCATGGAGACCAATGAAAATGGTGTATTTGCTACATACAGATGAAGTGTTCAACATTATATTTTCTCAGTGTTTTCTGGTTTACTAGATAATATTAAGTTACTGTGTATTTTGAGCTTACAGTTGTGTGATATATTTTAGACCAATATAGTTTGGCTTAGTTTCAGTTTGTGTATATCTTTTGATACATTAAATGTTTCATGTAAGTAGCATGTTAATGGGTTTTATTTTATGATTTTTAATTAATTCCATAACTCTTGTCCTTCAAATTGGAGAATTCAGTTCATTCACATTTTATATATGTTAACTTAGATTTATTTTCTAGCTTTAACTTTTTTTTACTATTATAAATGTTTAGAGGGAATGAAATACCTTATTTTTCTAAAGTTTCTACTAATAAAATTTTTTAAAGAATCAAACTTTTTTTGTCTTAAATGAGCAACTGTCATTTCCTGTGGCTTTATGTCTTTTATAAAATTAAATAAAGGATTTTTGCTTTCAGAATAGCTGGCTCCTTTCTTTGTCCTCTTTTTTGTCAGTTTGAAATATTTTTAAATTTATTAACTTTAGCATATATTTAACTCTTTTTTCTTAAAATTTTTTCCCCCTATTTTTCTTTTCTTTTTTTTTTGGCGGGGCAATGAAGGTTAAGTGATTTGCCCAGGGTCACACAGCTAGTAAATGTCAAGTGTCTTGAGTCTGAATTTGAACTCAGGTCCTCCTGAATCCAGGGCCAGTGCTTTATCCACTGCACCATCTAGCTGCCCCTCTTTTCTCTTTTTAAAGTTATAATTCATGTTTAAAAAAATCTCAAAATGTAATTTGTTTCTTTTATAATATCTTATGTACCTTAATTTGTAGACTTAGCTTCAGGCGCTAACATTATCCAGATATTATTTTCTTTTGTTAAGGGGTAAAATTCTAGCTAAACTGTCTAAAATATCTAATGAGTGGTCGCCAATCAATTACAAGCTTTAGCAAGAGTTAGACTTTTAAGCATTTATTAAGGAGAATAAGAATTTGGTAAAGAGAGAGAGAAAGGCCTAGATTTCTATCTATTAAAGGGAGAGCACATTTTTAGCTCCCTTCCCCACCAGAGTCCAGAGGCAAGAACTCCAGAGTCAGCGCCAGTCTCTTCCTTCCTCCTCCCACTAGTCTGCGTCACTTCCTCCCCGCCAAAGAAAAGACTCCTGGTCTTGCCCTCAAAGACCTTCGCTTCATGGGCAGAACTCTTCTACAGTAAGTCTCCAGCAGGTGGCGTCATTCCAATCGTTACACTTTCTTTCTTTTTTTTTTTTTTGCGGGGCAATAAGAGTTAAGTGACTTGCCCAGGGTCACACTGCTAGTAGGTGTCAAGTGTCTGAGGCTGGATTTGAACTCAGGTCCTCCTAAATCCAAGGAAGGTACTTTATCCACTGTGCCACTTAGCTGCCCCCGTTATCCAGGTATTTTCATTGAGTATTTATTTCTCCACTGATACGAAGTTTTTCCTTGAGTGAGAACTTTTTAGTTTTTGAATTTTTTTTGCTTTCCACAAAAAGTTCAATATTGAATAAAATACAATTTTCTAATACATTCCAGTGTTTTACCAGTTTTCTTTTCTTCCCTGTGTTATTACTGAAGTATATAAGGAAAATTCTGATTTTATGATGTGTGATTTTTCTTTTTTTGGATGCTCCAAAAAAATTATTTTCTTCATTATTTTGAAATTTAACAATTATTGATCTGGGAGGCTTGCATTTTGTATTTCTCCAAGGTTGTTCCAGGGAATTATTTCTATTCGGGAGGGTGATATAATACCTGTGCTATTGTCTATTCTGGAATATTTACTCCAGTTGTTAATTGTACTACAGAGCTTTAGATTTTTTCCTTTTTAATACCATCCATGATCACAAATGATCTGGATCACAAATAATCCGAATTAATTTTTTTGTTCTTTCTTTTCTCATTCATCATTACAATCTTAGTTTAAGTCCCCTGTTGTGCTTATTATTTAATTTTGTATTTTTAAATGCCTTCTGTTACTTCTGGTGCAAATTATCTTGTTTCTCTCTTTTTTTTTTGTTTCTCTTTTAATTTTGTTCTTTCTCTTCTTTTGTATTAAACAATTTAACTAGTTCTTATTTGATGTCTTTTTCATTATCTATTAGATGAGCTCCTTTATTTCCTTGCTATTTCGATAGACTTTTTTTCTTTTAAAAAATATCTTGAAAAAAAAAATACTAGGTGGCACAGTGGATAAAGCACTGGCCCTGGATTCAGGAGTACCTGAGTTCGTATCTGGCCTCAGATACTTGACACTTACTAGCTGTGTGACCCTGGGCAAGTCACTTAACCCCCATTGCCCCGCCCCCACGCCCCCCACACCCCCAAATCTTGAAAATCAGATGACCCGGAATATAAGATAAACACCACCCCAAATTTCTCCCTGCCTTCCCTCACCTCCTGCATTGGAGAGGGGGATAGGAGGGAAATTGCCCAGCCTGTATTCTTTTTTTCCCCCTGGGTAATTTAATCATTTTATTAATAATACCAGCATTTTAATAAAAGGATGGTCATTTGGCCATCTCTCTCTTAGACCAAAGACATTCATGGTGGTGGTCTCAAGGTTAATATGCCCATTGGAAGAGGGTATTCATAAGGGCCCAACCTGTATTCTTTAGTCCCAATTAGGGGTTTAGAAAGTAATAAGGGGTGAGCTGGTAGTGGTGGCTAAATGTTTAATGCTGTTGATTTCATTGCTTGGACTATTGTTGTAGTCTTTTTTTTTTGTTGTTGGTCCCCTCATTTTTCTATTCACTTGTTCTTGTTTTTTTTTTTTTAGTGAGGCAATTGGGGTTAAGTGACTTGCTCAGGGTCACACAGCTAGTAAGTATTAAGTGTCTGAGGCCTGATTTGAACTCAGGTACTCCTGACTCCAGGGCCAGTGCTCTATCCACTGCGCCACCTAGCTGCCCCTATTCAGTTCTTGCTTATCCTTTTAAAACCTGCAACATAGAGTTGCAGTTTTGTGATTGGTTTGACTCTGGACTTCAGGGTTTCCTCTTTTCTCCTCTCCATTCCTAGTTCTGGGTAGGGAAGCATGCAAGTTCAGAGACTACAGCAACTATAGAGGAAGCTCAAATTGTTTTCCCAACTGTCTTTCTGCTGCATAATCCTGGGCAAAATGCTCAGTACTTCATCATTTTCCTTCTGTTCCTTCTTCCTCTTCAGGAAGTGTATAGGCCTTTCCAACCACTTTTTCACTTGGTCCTTTTCCCTGCAACAATGCATCTGTTGATAGTAGAGGAAGAATTTTGTTTTTAAAGAGCCATCCTTTTTCTTCCCAGTTTTTATTCAGGGGAACTAGGGAACTACTTAGCTTCTTGGCTTTGGTTTATCTTTTTGGAAGGCCTATTGTAAATTAAAAAAAAACCACACCTTATTGTTTTAATCAGCTATTATGAGTATATAGTCTACCACAACAAACTTCTACATTGTCCATGTCCAAAAAAAATTTGTCTCATTCTGCATTCTGATTCCTTCACCTCTCTGTCAGGTAGCATGTTTCATCATTAGTCACTGATCTTTTTAGTGGTATGATTAATAGATATTTAGGCATAATAATTCATATATTTGAACAGAGCGGAAACTTTAAGTTTGATTTCTTTATGGGCTATTTAACTTTGCTTAGGGAAAAAAACACCAAAACTTCTTTAGTCATGGATTATCTCTCTAAATAGTAGCCCTTGACCCTGGGCAATTCACTTAACCCTCATTGCTCTGCAAAAAAAAAAAAATAGCCCTTTTGGAAATGAATGCATTTCATAAACTGCTCATATATGAATTAAACCTATATTTCACACAACTTCAAGAGAAAACAAGGCAGAGTACTTATTAAAGTTTTCTATTAGCACAGTTTATTCTTTCCAAAATTGAATTGTCATGAATAAAGAAATGAAATCCAGAATGATTCACAGAAATGAAAACAAGAATCTTACAAGTATTTTTAGATAAAATAATAATTAGACTGCATTATATTTTTGAAATTTCAGAAAACTGCATGGTGCGCTCGATCCAGCAAATATACCAGTCAATCACCAAACATTTATCAAACATCTATATTAGGTTCTGAGCTTACAAAACCCCAAATGAAATATTCTCTGCTCTTAGCACACAATTTATTGGTGGAGATATAAGTATATGCAAAATAAATGCAAAATCATTTTAGAAGCATTGGACACTAGCATTTGGGGTGGGAGCAAGGCAGGAAATTGGGAAAGGCTTCTTGTGGAAGGTGGTGTTGAAGTTACTTTTTGAAGGAAATGGGATTCTAGGAAACAAGGCAAGGAGTAGATTCGTTCTAGGTCTAAGGGGTGACCAGTATGACAGCTCGTGGGTAAGAAACAGCAACCATGGAATCGATATGTATTTAAACATTTTGGGGATAATACTGAGTTTTTCTTATTGCTTTTAATATACTCAGCTTTCAAACAGGATTTGGCTCATTTTACAGTGTAGTGAATAAAAGACAAAGAAAACTGAAGGATGTCCGTATAAACAGGATGAGGATTCTTTAGGCTACTATGTTCTTTCCCAGTGTTACAGAGGCGATGGTACTTCTATAATAGCCTTTCCTCAGCCTATACCTGTGATTCTGATTTATATCTGATGTCATCAGATTTTGAGTGAGTTTGAGATAGTTTGAGTGAGAAAATCAGAAAATTCAGTTATTTGAGTAGTTGAGATAAAAGAAACAGAATAATATTGAAATTTTATATTTAACAGTAATGTGAAAAATACTGTGTTTTAAAAAATTGAATGAGAGATTTTATTACACATCTTGTAAATGCTTTCTTAAATAATAGAGAATTAGTTAATCAACAAATATTTATTAATTGCTTTCTATGTTTTAAGAACTAGGGAAAGCACTTAGAATACAAATAAAGGCAAAAATAGGGTTCCTGCTCTAAAGTAGCTCACTTTCCTATAGGGGAGACAGCATCCAAACAACTAAGTTCACATAAGATATCCAACTATCTCAGGGAGAAGGCCTTCTTGGATTATAAAGTTAAATGGAGATTTAAGAAGATTGAAAAGAGGGGGCAGCTAGGTGGCTCAGTGGATAAAGCACCGGCCCTGGATTCAGGAGTACCTGAGTTCAAATGTGACCTCAGACACTTGACACTTACTAGCTGTGTGACCCTGGGCAAGTCACTGAACCCCCATTGCCCCAGGGGGAAAAAAAAAGAAGATTGAAAAGAGAGGTAGAGTTGAATATTTAAAATTTTTTTTTTCTATTTTTAGTGACTCAGAGAGCAGTGGAAGTGAAGATAGTTCTGATGAAGAACTAATTGGACCTCCTTTGCCACCCCAAACCACTCAAATACAATCTGAAGATACAGATGAACTCATAGGTCCCCCACTCCCACCTGGATACCAGGATAGTGATGATGATGACTACGATGATGATGATGATGATGATGAGATGCAAGATGAAATTGTAAGTGTCACTGTTTTGGTATATTGCATACATACACTAAACTATTTATATCACTTGATCATTTCTGTGTGTATTAAATACTCAAGGTCCTATTCTAAAAAAATGGAACAAAACCAAAACATAAAAAAATCTATTTCTGATTGTTACATTACAGATTGCTATTTGTGATATTCCTCCCTAGTTAGGCGTTTCTGGAGGTAAAGCATTTCTATACAACTTCCCATCTGGCTTTGTACAATAAAACTTGAGAACATAAAGCTAGACACATTTGCTTTAGCTCTAGGGTCTAACCCCCAGTTTTAATCATTAAGTCTGTAAACATATTGATTGCCTTTGATATGCCAGGCACAATACAAAGACAAGCTAGATTTTTTTGCCTTTCAAGAAGAACCTTGTATTTGGAATTGATAGGATCTGAGTTTTATTTGTTTGTTTTTGCAGGGCAATGAGGGTTAAGTGACTTGCCTAGGGTCACACAGCTAATAAGTGTCAAGTGTCTGAGGCTGGATTTGAACTCAGGTCCTCCTGAATCCAGGGACAGTGCTTTATCTACCGCACCACCTAGCTGCCCCCAGGATCTGAGTTTTAATTCCCACTTCTACTTCTTTTGTAACTTGTGGCAATTTATTTTCCTTCTCTGGACCTTAGTTTCCTTATGTGTAAAATGAAGGTGTTGAACTAGATGAGTGAGCTCTAAAGTCTTTCAAAAGGGAATAAAGAATAAAGGAGAATATATTGATTGCAGTAGGTCATTGTTTTACCGCCTCAAATTGTGACACAAGTTGTCTTCATTGAGCATCTTGGAGAATGCTTTGGAAAGGCACTGAGCACTTATAGTCAGGTTTGCTGGCCAGAGGGTCCTCCTTCCTTTCTCTTCCCCTGGCACCCTTCTCTTTTTTCCCTTCAAAGACTGGAGCTCAAGTCAGGACTGGAACAGGTATGGGAAGGGCAAGAGAATGAAATAAGCATTTATGTAGCAGCTACTATATGCCAGATACTGTGCTAAGCTCTTTTAAAATATATCATTTGATCCTCACAACAGTCTTGTGGGGTAGGTGCTATTAATTATCTCCATTGTACAGTTGAAGAAACTGAGGCAAATTTGCCTAGGGTCAAACAGCTTTCTGTGTGAGAGGCTGGATTTGAACTCAGTTCTACCTGACTTCAGACACAGCACTCTATTCACTATGGCACCAGCTGCCTAGTGTGGAGGTGGCTGTGGAACTGCCCAGCTACCTACACCAAGTCATACTATACAGTGTTGTTACTTCTTTTCAAATTAATGTGATAATAAGTCTCAAATATGAATGAAGTGTTTTCCTGTGGTTTGAGATAAAATTTCACCAAAAATGCTAGACACCATGGTGAAATTGCAGAGTGCTATGGGGACCTGGTTTGAAACATATCTTTTTAAAAAAAATATACATTTTTGGGGAAGCTAGATGGTGCAGTGGATAGAGCACCGGCCCTGGATTCAGAAGGACCTGAGTTCAAATCCAGCCATGGACACTTAACAATTACTAGCTGTGTGACCCTAGGCAAGTCACTTAACCCCAATTGCCTCACCCCCCCCCCCATATACATTTTTTTAAGTCTTCTGTTTCTTACATCATCCTAGTTATTCCAAGTATCTCTCCTTCCATTCCCAGAGAGCCATCCCATAAAACAAAAATTTTTTAAAGTCAGCAAATCTGATTAATAAACCGAAAAAGTGAAAAAAATATGCAATGTATAACACCTGTGTACCTCCCACCTCTATGAAAGGGCGGGTTGGGGGTGACCTCTCACTCTATATATCTTCATTTGAGTCCTTCTCGATATTTATAATTTTGTTACATCTACTTTTGATTTTTTTTAATTTCCCTTTTTAGTGTTACTATGTCTATTGTTTCCTTGGCTTTCCTTTACTCTGCATTAGTTCATATAGTTCTTCCCACACTTCTCTGTATTTATCACACATATCATTTCTTACAGCATTGTAATATTTTATTACATTCGTGTATTACAATTTGTTTAGCCATTCCCCAGACATCAGCTTTGTTTCCAATTCTTAGCTTTGTCTCTTATTCTTATTCTTCTTAGCTATCACAAAAAGTGCTGCTACAGATATTTTGAACTATATGGGGACTGTCTTCTTATTGATTGTTCCCTATTGGCATTTGCAGTTTTGTATCTTTGAGCTTGCTAGGTGATGCCATTGTACAACGAGTGCTGAGCCTGGAGTCAGGAAGATCTGAGGTAAAATCTAATCTCAGGCATAGCACCTACCTCGTAGGGTTGTTGGGAGAATGAAATGAGATAATATTTGTATGTCACTTGGCACAGTGCCTGGAATGTAGTAGGTATTATATAAATGCCTTTTCTCTTTCCCTTCCTTTCCCTTTGTTATAATTATTTTTCGCATAACTGAAATTAGGACTTGAAAATGTAAGTCCTCAAGTTATAAATCACTTTTTTTGAAACAAAAGTTCAGTTCCTTAAGTTTGTTGTTTTGAAGTCAGGATAAAATCTGTCTGTCTTGAAATTCTAGATTGTATCACAGCACATACTTACTGGATGTTGAATGGAGGATTTTCCTCTAAAAACTGTGCTATGAAAGAATTTGAGGAAAGCTGTCTCTAAAAAGTTTTGACTAGGTCTTTAGAGTTTAGGTGTAAATATCCTTAAATACTTTTAAGAAGTAAGGCTGAAAATCTCAGCTACTGTGGAGAATAGGGAAAGTTTTGCAGTCATTTTTGTGTGTGGTGTTGTATTCTGCTACAGCTTACTGATGTTCCAATGTTTAATCTTTCTTGTTCTTGGACAAGGTGAAAGGATTTTAAGGACATCTCTTCAAGTCTCAGGTTATTAGGGAGAACAAAGGAGTCCTGTAGGAAGTAGAAATAAAGCTTTATTGGAGGAAAATGGAATCTGATGTGATGGAAAAGTAGAAGAAAACTTGATTTTTGTCAGGATGATGGCAAACGGAAGTGTATTACACTGAAGTGGAAGCAAGAGAAAGGATGGTTGTATGATTATAATTTATTTTTATTTTTAAAAAATTTATTTTTTAATTTTATTTTTAAATCATAAAAGTATTTTATTATTTTCCAGTTACATGTAAATATAGTTTTCAACATTTGTTTTCATAGGATTTTTGGTTTTAGATTTTTCTCCCTCCCTCCCTTCCCTCTCCTCCTCCAAGACGGAAAGCAATCTGATATAGGTTATATATGTACAATCACATTAAACATATTTCTCCATTAGTCATATTGTGAAAGCAGAACACAAGGAAAAAACCTCATAAAAGAGAAAAAAACCAGACAAGAAGTAGAAACAGTATGGTTCAATATGCATTCAGAATCCACAATTCTTTTTTCTGCATGTGGAGAACATTTTCTATCATGAGTTCTTTGAAATTGTTTTGGATCATTGCACTGCTGAGAAGAGCCAAGTCTGTCATAGTTGATCATCGTACAATGTTGCTGTTTCTGTGTACAGTGTTCTCCTGGTTCTTCTCATCTTGCTCAATATCAGTTCATGTAAGTCCTTCCAGGTTTCTCTGAAATCCTCCTGCTCATTGTTTCTTACAGCACAATAGTACTGCATTACATTAATATACCACAACTTGTTTAGCCATTCCTCAATTGATGGGCATTCCCTAGATTTGCAATTCTTTGTCACCACAAAGAGAGCTGCTATAAGTATTTTTGTACACGTGGGTCCTTTTCCCTCTTCTATGATCTCTTTGGGAGACAGACCTAGTGGTTGTTTTACTGGGTCAAAGTGTATGTACAGTCCCATAGCCCTTTGGGCATGGTTCCAAATTGCTCTCCAGAATAGTTGGATCAGTTCACAGCTCCACCAACAATGCATTAGTGTTCTAATTTTTTCACAGCTTCTCCAACATTTATTATTTTCTTTTTTTGTCATATTGGCCAATTTGATAGGTGTGAGATGGTACCTCGGAGTTGTTTTAATTTGCATTTCACTAATCAATAGTGATTTAGAGCATTTTTTCATATGGCAAAAGATAACTTTGATTTCTTCATCTGAATACTGCCTGTTCATGTCCTTTGACCATTTCTCAATTGGAGAATGACTTGTATTCTTATAAATTTGATTTAGTTCCCTATATATTAGAAATGAGGCCTTTATCAGAAATACTGGCTGTAAAAATTGTTTCCCAGCTTTCTGCCTCCCTTCTATAATTATAGTTTAAAAACAGATTGGTAGCTCTTTCTGAGGAGGAGAGAGTTGGATGCTCCAAGGAGAAAGTAGCTGCTTAGCCTCCCAGGAATTGTATAGTTGAACCAGAGAAGCTTATAACATGAGAGGTCATTCAGGAAAGGGCATAGGAAGAAGAGAGGCAGAGTTATTATTGAGATAGATATTTGTTGACCTTTTAACAACTATTGTCTTCTTGATACATATATCTAAGATATAAAATGTAAATGCCATATTAAAAGGAAACACTCTCAGATCATAATTATTTGATATGCTAGGGAGAAAGAGTTGAGTTGATCCACGTATCACCTGGTGTCATTTCCTGTGGAGCATTAGCTAATGTTGTAAATGATTCACACCATGGTGGAGTCTAGTTTCCAGGAAGTTTCTTTTCCTCTGGTTACCTTCAGATTTATTACGATTAAGATGTTTTTGAAATATTTGCTGTATTTTATGAGAATGTATAGTTTTCTTAGATATTTTTAGCCGAATTATATGGTACTAGGACAACATCGGAATTTTTTTTTCGAGGAAGCAAAAGACAGGTGTTGGATTATCAACTTTAGAGACAGTTATTCATCTTTTGACATTTATATTTTCAAGTTTTTGTGTATGTGAAAGATGGAAAATTAATATTAAGTAACATTTCTAATTTGATCCAGATGTTTTCAGGGAGGTGACTCCTTAACTTAGTAGCAGCGTGCCCTGAAGGAGGAAAAAACCCACCGTTCTTTGCTAAATATTTAGAAGATAACCTGACAATAGCTTGGGCCACAGGTCTGTGGAAATAAGTAGACTTAATACTTGAAACATTTGTAACATCACTTATTAAAAAGGAACAAAACCAAATATATTTCTTTTGAAAGCTTGGGAAGTTTTCTTTTAAATAAATTTTAAATAAAATATATCTCTATATATGTATATTTACATCACCAAAATTTATCCCTATAGAATCTCTTCCTTTTCCCACCTCCCAGAGAATCATTTAAACTACAGGAGAACAAAAATCAGCAAAAATGATTAATATGTTACAAAAATTGACTACATTTAGTGTTGCACTACCACGCAAAGAAGTGGGATAGAGTTATTTTCTCTTTTTCCTGCTTTGGAGCCATGCTTATTACTTTGTAGTTTTATAGCCATCACTTTTGATTATTTTGTAGTTCTTTCTGTTTACACGCAATATTGTAGTCATTGTGTATTTTGTTTTCTTGTCTAGTTTACTTAATCTTGCATCACATTGTATAACTCTGTGCTTCTCTGTATCACATTTATCATTTCTTCTAACAGTAATATTTCATTACATTCATATAGTAAAATTTGTTTAGCCATTCTTCATTCAATAGGTATCTATTTTGTGGCCAATTCTTTACTATCACAAAAAGTGCACAAATACACATTGCTATATATGATGGCTTTCTTCTCAATAACCTCCTTGGGTTACCCAGTATTGGAGTCTGTGGTTCAGAGGGTATGAAATCAGAGTTAATGGGTATAGACATTTTTGTCACTTTATTTGCATAATTGTAAACTAAAAAGCCTAGGAAATTGCAAAGCAGATATACCCAAAGAAGGGAAGAATACCTGGAATCAGTTTGGGGTCTTAGAATTAAGAATTGCTTGACAGTAAACAAAGATAGAAATAAAAGATCTCAGAACTACTATAGTACCACCAAGAAAACTTTGGTCAAAGTACATTAGAGAACTTGAAGGACTCCCTGTCCTTTGAACCAGAAGTCACTAATTTGCAATTTGCTCTCTATTAACTCCCTTAAGATATGAGATGGGAACCATGGGTGAATCCTTATATTTACTGTTGTTGGTTTTAAAATTCAGTTAGAAGCCTGGTGAATTTTCATTGAGAATTCCCTAATATAACGTTTCTTTGCTAAGACATAGTTTTATTTATTTAGTAATTAAATTATTTTTCCTAAATGAAATTTTACCTTCTCTCCATCCCCTCTCCCTTTCCCCTCCTCTCATTGAGAAAGCAGGAAAAACAAAACCCCTATTGTAAATATGTGTAGTTAAGTAAAACAAATTCTTATGTTGTCTTTGTCCAAAAAAAAAAAATTCCTATTTCAGTCTGTACTCTGACTCCATCACTTCTTCATCAGATAGCCAGCTTCATTATGCATCTTATGGAATGGTGGCTGGTCATTGGGGTGATTTGAGTTTCTAAGTCTTTCAAATGGATTGTCTTCTTTATAATATTGTTATTACTATAGCAATTGCTCTTTTAGATATGCTCTCTTTTATTCTTAATCCATTCATATAAATCTTCCCAGGTTTCTTTGAAACCATTCCCTTCATCATTTCTTATAGCTCAGTAGTATTATATCATCATGTTCATATATCATAACTTCAGCCATTTCCTTGTTGATGGGCAACCCCATAATTTCCAATTCTTTGCCATCACAAAAAGAGTTGCTATAAATGTTTTTGTATATTTGGGTTCTCTTCCTTTGATCTCTTTGGGGGTGGGGGGAGGATAGCTCTAGTAGCAGTAGTGCTGTGTCAAAAAGTATACACAGTTTAATAACTTTTGGGACATAGTTCCAAAATGGCTTTCCAGAATGACTCAACTAGATCACAGTTCCATCAACAGTGCATTAACGTACCTGTTTTATCAGGTACCAATCTGAAGTGTTGTGAGATAGAACCTCAGAGTAGTTTTAGTTTCATTTCTTGAATGATTATTGACAGATAATTTTGTCATATGTCTGTTTATAGCTTGGATTTCTTCTTCTGAAAATTGCATGTTCATATTCTTTGTTGGCATTTTTTTTTGTTTTTTTGGCCAGGCAGTTGGGGTTAAGTGACTTGCCCAGGGTCACACAGCTAGTAAGTGTTAAGTGTCTAAGGTCGGATTTGAACTCAGGTCCTCCTGAATCCAGGGCCGGTGCTTTATCCACTGCACCACCTAGCTGCCCCCATATTCTTTGACCAGTTATCAAATGGGGAATGTAAGCCAAAGTTTTAGAAGAAAAAGAGGTGGTTGAAAAATCATTAAATACATTAGTAATATGGTATCTGGAAGTGTTTTTCTCTCTCCTGGCAAATGACATGTTTCATTTGTAGAATACTTTTTTGGAACAAACTGTAAGAAGGAAACAACAGGTATTCTAAATGTCAATAAAGTCTAAAGTAATTTTTAATTTTAATATTGCTCTGTTTATCAGTCTGAGCTTAAAATTTGTTTTTTGAGTGAAAGTATAAATAATTGAGATGTCATGAAATGTCTGTTTTTGGCATTATCTTGAGAAGTAGCCATTTATTTTAATTTTTTTTTTTGTGCGGCAATTGGGGTTAAGTGACTTGCCTAGGGTCACACAGCTAGTAAGTGTTATGTGTCTGAGGCAAGATTTGAACTCAGGTCCTCCTGACTCCAGGGCTGGTGCTCTATCCACTGTGCCACTTAGCTGCCCTCTGTAGTAGACTTTCAACTAAAGGGTCTATGAAGGTGAGTCCATGTGTGCAGAAAGCACAGATGGGGGTCAACTTCAGTGTTTAACACCAAAAGCGTTAAGTGCTTTTATTTTAAAAAAGGATTTACCATGGATTTTTCATATTTTAAAAATTAAATTTCTGGATACTGCAAACAGACTAGTTTTACTTTTGGGATATCATTTTGCAGATGGAAGATAATGTTAATACCTTGCAACTGCAGAATATTTCCAGGTGAGCATTTAGTGGTATATGGGGATTATAGATACTTATTCTTTTTTTTTTTTAATGTATAAGGCATTTAATTTTTTCCGTTACATGTAAAGATAGTTCTCAACTTTTGCTTATCCAAGCTTTACAATTTCAGATTTTTCTCCCTCCCACCCCTCCCTCCCCCCTCCCCTAGACAGCAGGTAATCTGATATAGGTTATATCTATATATCTCTATACATATACATATAGATATACACACACACATATATATATATACACATAATAACATTAATCCTATTTCTGCATTAATCCTATTACAAGAGAAAAAAATCAGAGCAGTGATGCAAAACCTCAAAATAGAAAAAAAAACCAACAGCACCCAAAACAAAAGAAATAATATGGTTCAATCAGCATCTATACTCCACAGTTCTTTCTTTCTTTTTTTTTCTTGGATTTGGAGATCCTCTTCTATCATGAGTTCCCTGGAACTCTTCTGTACCATTGCATTGGTGAGAAGAATATAGTCCATCACAGTAGGTCAACACTCAATGTTGATGATACTGTGTACAGTATTCTTCTGGTTCTGCTCATCTCACTCATCATCAGCTCACGTAAGACCCTCCAGGTTTCTCTGAACTCTTCCTGCTCATCATTTCTTACAGCACAATAGTATTCCATTGTATTCATATACCACAACTTGTCCAGCCATTCCCCAATTGATGGGCACCCCCTCAACTTCCAATTCCTTGCTACCACGTAAAGAGCAGCTATAAATATTTTTGTACATGTGGGTCCCTTTCCCCCTTCCATGATTTCTTTGGGCAAAAGACCTAAAAGTGGAATTGCTGGGTCAAAGGGTATGCACAGCTTTATTGCCCTTTGGGCATAATTCCAAATTGCTCTCCAGAATGGTTGGATCAGCTCACAGCTGATACTTATTCTTGATAGTGAACAGATCCTAAAATGATTATTACTTGGATTTCTTTTCCACATTTCATGGTTGTTGTTTTTTGTTTTGTTTTTTTAAATCTCAGAGTTTATGTCTGTGCTACCATAACTTTTCATGAACTTATATGTCAAGAGTACAGTATTATTTTGTGCAGTATAAATAAATCATCTTTTTTTTGTTGCTCTTATTTCAATAATGTGAGCATTTTCTTTTATTTAATGTATTTAAAAACTTTTTGAAAAAAAAAAAGGATTGTAGAGCATATTTTGCTTTTTTGATTTTCTTTCTTAAATTGTGAGAATTACCTGCCTTTCTCCTGAGGAACAAAGCACTCATAAAATCCTTATAGCTTTTGAAATGTGGCCAGATTTCATTCAAATCCTCTCGTGTCCTTTTGGTACCAGGTATAAAACTGCTGCTCAGTGATTCCCCTATTTTCATCTTATCAAAAAAGAGATGTAACAATGTCTTGATTTCTCTAGGTTTGATGAGGGAAGATTTCAGAATTTAGCTATAAGCTCAAATTTTATTATTTCTTAAATATGTTCCTAAGGTTGCTATATAATGAGAACAGTAGAACAATTAAAATTTGAAAGTATAGGGTCACTGGCTTCAACCAAAAAAAGCAATTACAAATCCTTTTGTAAAGAAAAAAGCAGCTTATAATTTATCTGTTGTATAAATTCAGATTATTATAAGTCACAATTGTTTAGAGATACAAGAGTATTTGTTGAAATCTTTTGTCATTCTTACTTTCTTTGTTCTACTTATAGCACTTTACATCAGTTTAAGTCTTTTTGTTTTACTATAATGTTAATGGTTATCATTCTCTATACATGACATTCTGTCTTCTGCCTCGGTGCTTTTGATGAGTTTGATGAGATGCTTTCCCTCTTCACATCCCCCTCTTGGAACCCCTAGTTTTCATTAAGGTCTAGGTCAAGTATTGCTTGACATGGAGCCTCTCCTAATTTCCTCCAGTTACTGTCCCCTCTTCCCCATTCATTATTCTCTTATTTTTCATACAGCCATTATTTACTTAACCTTGAAAATAATTATTCAGTGAGGTTTTGTACCTCTTTTACAATTTGGCCAATTCTGATTTTTAAGGTGTTATTTTTGTCAGTATTTTTTGTGCCTCTTTTACCAAGCTATTAATTCTCTATTCATAATTTTCTTATATTGCTCTCATTTATTTCCCCATTTTTCTTCTAAAAGTCATATTAGATTTTTAAAATAACTTTTTTGCTTTTTAAAAAAAGTTGCTTTCTTTAGCTCTTCTAGGAATTCTTGTTGGGCTTGTGTCCAAACTGCATTTTCTTTGAAGCTTTGTTTGTACATCCTTTCAAATCATTGGCCCCTGTATCTTGAGCTTCCTTGTCATTAAACAAATTTTTTATGGTCAGGTAATTTTTTTGTTTCTTGCTCATTTTTTCAACTTATTTCTTGACTTTGGATTTTTGTTGGCATTGGGCTCTGCTTGCCTCTGGGAGGGATGACTGGCTTTGTTTTTTTGTTTGTTTGTTTTTGTTTTTTGTGGGGCAATGAGGGTTAAGTGACTTGCCCAAAGTCACACAGCTAGTGTCAAGTGTCTGAGGCTGGATTTGAACTCAGGTCCTCCTGAATTCAGGGCCGATGCTTTACCTCTGCGCCACCTAGCTGCCCCTGGTTTTAGTTTTTGAAGCATGATCTGGGGGCCTATAAGTTTTTGGTGCTTCTAAAGTGGTGTGATCCAGGGAGAGATCTGGTAACTGTCTTCCTGGTCTGTGCTCTAGTTCTTAGCCAGTTAGGGCCCCTGCACTCTTGTGACCGTGACTGGCCTTCTTTGCCTTGGAACCATGCCCCAGAACTGGGTAATAGGCTACAAAGCTGCCAAATATCCCCTGGTCCTACACTAAATGTAAGCTCACAGTGCTCCTGGAAGCTCTTTCTGACTCGGAGTTCTGTGTGTTGGGCAAACAGTGGGTACTCCTGCTGCTGTTGCTGGTTTAGTTTTAGGCTTCTTTGGGCTTTTTTGCTCAGTTTTGATTTGGCATTTTCTGTAGTTATTTTGTAGGAGAGGTTTTGGGGGAAGTTAGGCATCTCTGACCTTTCACTCCTCCATCATGACTCCACTCTTAACCTTGAACATGCTTAATCTAGCCACCAGTATGAAAATTCCTTGATGGTATATTTTACTTGTGTTTGTATATCTTGTACTTAGCGCAGTATAAGCACTTAATAAATGCTTATTGATTTTTCATTTTTGTATTTAATCTGTTGTCTTTTGCTCTTAAGTTGCCTTTTAGCAGTAGTGTTGGTTGAATGAGACTGAATTCTTACTTTCAGTGCTTGACACACAATTAGTTTTTAATACTTATTGACTCTAGTAGATTGCCAAGTCAGTTGCCACTGTTCCTCCTTCCCCTGACTCTCCTGTCCACATTTTGCAGGAATTCCCATCAAGTAGGGAAATAGAACAGGTAGAATTCTTCACCTATACCGCTTTGTTTTATATTTAAATGTTTGCTTTCTAAATATTTATATTTACTCTATAAATAGTTCAAAGTTCTTTTTTTTCCCCTCTAAGCAGTTCACAAACCACTCCAGCCCACATTTAGTTCAGAGGTTCAGCTGAATGAAAATTTAACTCCTTTCAAGAAAAGGTTCCCATTTGTGTTTACCAGCATTGATACAAGCCTGAATGTTACCCTTTAAACTCTCTCTACCTAGTATGTAGAAAGAGTAATCCATTTGCTCCTTTTAATAAATCATAAATACTATAATTGTATGAAATTATATCCATGTCGATTTTATATATATATATATATATACTTTCCTCACAGGTTGTCATTAAGAACTAAGGAACAAAAGTCTATGTAAATGTCACCTATTGTCGCAATTTTGTTTTGGTATAAAAATTAATTTCCTCTTTTTTTTCTTAAATAAGTTTGACATCCTCTTTATGCTAGGACCCTTGGATTAGCATTTATGGGTTGTATCAATATATTTCAATTTATATTACTTTGAGAAATGGTGATATATCTAGTTCCTCTTTCCTGTTACCACAGACAGTTGAAAATTAAGTGACTGTTCCTAAAATTAGAATGTATCAGTGACCTTCTAGGAGTATCTTTTCTCTGACCTATATCTGACGTCCTGGCTACCATCTTCATAATACTACTATTTTTTTAACCTGATCCCTAAGCTCTACCTTCTGCTTGATATCAGACTTTGGTGGCAGATAGTTCTTTTTTTTTTCTTGTGGATTTGAAGAACACAGAGGATATTTTAAAGAACTTTATTAGACACAGTGCTCATTGTTGGTTGGTGAAACTTTATCAAGGGTTGATTAATATCATAATTTGGTTGAATTTGGAACTGTTTTTAACATAGACTTTACCAGGTATGATATAAGAAAAGAAAAGTGATTGAGAAATCTTCACAATTTGTGCTTCAGATTACTGGAATTTTTAAAAATAAGTTGTTTAGTGTGCAAAATTCTGTTCATAGAGATGTAAGAAGCTTTATTGCAGAATAAAATATTCCCGTCTTTGCTGTTGGCTGTTATTTTCATCCCAAACTTTCTCAGAAGATAGACATAAGGGGGCAATGGAAGCATTTTGGCAGGAATCCATTTCTATGCTTACCTAACATTTGACAGTAATTTACCAGTCCCTGGAACTGACTTTTCAGAAATGATATCTTAAGCAAATTGGAATGATTAAGATTTATTGTTATTAATGTTGGAAGAACTGCTTTTCTTTGAAAAATGAGGTGGAAAAATTTATTTTTTTATATTCATTTGTTATGTGACAAACTAGAATTTGAATTCATTAAGGAGGTTTTGGAATAAGATTTAAAATCTCATTAAGTTGAAGATTTTGGGGGTAAGAGTAGGGGTGGTAGCAAAAAATTACAAGATGATGTGTTTTTTGTTTGTTTGTTTTTGCGGGGCAATGGGGGTTAAGTGACTTGCCCAGGGCCACACAGCTAGTAAGTGTCAAGTGTTTGAGGCCGGATTTGAATTCAGGTACTCCTGAATCCAGGGCCAGTGCTTTATCCACTGCGCCACCTAGCCGCCCCCAGATGATGTTTTAACAATAAGTACTGAAGAGATATTGTTTTTCTTCATTCAAATCTGGCATTATTTGTCACAGTATGACTGTAGGTCATTTCTACAGTGTGTTTGGTTACAGTGTTATTGGCTGAAGGATAAAAGGTTAGGATGGAAAGAAGTGTGACAACATTGTTGAGGGAGTTGAATGTATTAAGAAGAGTTTGAACTTTTCTTTGTGAGCACTAGGGAGCCATTGATGATTTTTGAATCAAGAAGTAATACTATTGGGCAGCTAGGGGGTGCAGTGGATAACACACTGGCCCTGCATTCAGGAGGACCTGAGTTCAAATACGGCCTCAGACACTTGACACTTACTAGCTGTGTGACTCTGGGCAAGTCACTTAACCCTCAGTGCCCCACCAAAAACCATTAGTATGAAGAACATATTGGTGGAGGGAAAGAATGGAACGAGGCTATAAAATAGTTGGCAGGCAAAGCAGTGATGAAAGCCAAAGGAAAGGTGGGAGAGAAGAGTACAGAATGACTGAGCTCAGGAAAAATCATGTCAAAGAGGAAGCTGAGAAGAAGCAGAGACTGGTGCTGTAAAATGCCATTGTGCTGTAAGAAATGAGGAGTGGGGATGCTTTCAGAGAAATCTGGGAAAACCTGTGTGAACTGAAGCAGCAAAGTGAGCAGGAGAATGATGGATATGCTAACATCTTTGTAAAGACTAAAGAGCTCTGATCAAAGCACTCACAGCCAGAACACTTGTGAAGAAGCCTGCTGCCCTCTTCCTGGCAGAGGGGATGGAGACATACTTTTTTTGGACATGGGCAATTGGGGAATTTGTTTTGCTTGACTATGCAGATTTGTTACAAGGGTTTAGTTTTTCTTTCTTAGGGAAGTGGAAATAGAAAATATACATTTTTTTAATTAAAAAAAACAACACACCAAACAAACCAGAACATGAAGAAGGCAGAAAGATACCTTTGAATAAAGTAGATAATGCCAGTCATACTAAAAGATGACAATGACAAGTCTGAAATGGACTGATGAAGGAGGAATGATATATGAAACATTGATGAAGGGGGAATGATGCATAAACACGTATGAAACATATATGAAATGATCTTTACATCCCATATAAAATGCTAAGCACCCCATGCTTACTGAGAAGACATTGTTTCTGTGTGTTGTGCCCCTGGAACAGTGGATTCTCATTGATGCTTTCTTTCCTGATCTTATCCCATCCAGGCTCACTGCATCAGTTCCTGGCCCTCTCTTTGCAGCTCTAGTCTCTGTTACTTGTCAGAACTCAGGGTCCTGTCCCCAGGAACTTTATTTTTGCCTTACCTTGCCTTGCCAACTCTAGCTCTGAGAACAGTAATGGAATCAATACTGCCATTCATGAAAAGAGAATGTCAGTTAGTAGCCGTATGAGCATCTCATCACCATCCCTCTGACTCCGTGGTCTAAAATACTCTTCCCTGACCACTAACCCGTATGTTTATTTTCTTCTTCTATTAAAACGTAAACTCCCTAAACCCAAAGATCCAACCTTTTAGAACAAAAACTTATTATTTGACAAAACTGCTGGGAAAACTGAAAAATAGTATGGCAGAAACTAGGTATTGACCAACATCTCACATCATATACCAAAATAAGCTCAAAGTGGGTAGATACCTGATTTACATATAAAGGGTGATACTATAAGCAAATTAAGAGAGCATGGAGTAGTTTATCTGTCAGATTTAAAGACAGGGGAAGAATTTAGGACCAAAGAAGACATAGAAAACATTACAAAATGTAAAATAGATAATTTTGATTCTATAAAATTAAAAAGCTTTCGCATAAACTAAACCAATAAGGAAAGCAGAAAACTGGGAAAGAATGTTTGCAACAAGTATCTCTGATAAAGCCCTCATTTCTCAAATATATAGAGAACTGAGTCAAATTTATAGAAATGCAAGTCATTCCCTAGTTGATAAGTGGTAAAAGGATATGAACAGGCAGTTTTCAGACAAAGAAATCAAAGCTATCTACAGTCATGAAAAAATGCTCTAAATAACTACTGATTAGAGAAATGCAAGTTAAAACAACCCTGAAGTACTACCTCACACCTGTCAGAATGGCTAATATGACAGAAACAAAAATGTTCTATGTTGGAGAGGATGTGGGAAAACTGGGATGCTAATCCACTTTTTGAAAAGATCCGACTGGGGCAGCTAGGTGGCGCAGTGGATAAAACACCAGCTCTGGATTCAGGAGAACCTGAGTTCAAATGCGGCCTAAGATATTTGACACTTACTTACTAGCTGTGTGACCCAGGGCAAGTCACTTGACCCTCATTGCCCCGCCCAAAAAAAAAAAAAAAAAGAAAAGATAAAGAAAGGAAAGAAAAGATCCAACCATTCTGGAGATCCATTTGGAACTATACCCAAAGAGCTATAAAACTACATACCCTTTGATGCAGCAATACCACTGCTAGCTTTATATCCCATAGACATCCAAAGAAAGGGGAAAGAACCTATTTGTATAAAAGTATTTATAGCAGCTCTTTTTGTGGTGGCTACGAATTGCAAATCAAAGGGATGCCTATCAATTGGGGAATGGCTAAACAATCTGTGGTATATGGTTGTGATGAAATATTATTGTGCTATAAGAAATGACAAGCAGGATGATTTCAGAAAGGACTGGGAATATTTACATGAACTGATGTGTAATAGAATGAACAGAACAAGGAGAACATTGTACACAGTAACAGCAATATTGTTTGTTGAAGAACTGTGAATGACGTGACTATTCTCAGCAATACAGTGAGCCAAGACAATCCTAAAGGACTAAGAATAAATACTATTCACCTCCAGAGAAAGAACTGATATTGACTGAATACAAACTGAAGCATGCCATTTTTCACTTTCTTTCATTTTTTTATTCGAGTCTTCTTGTACAAAATGAGTAATATGGAAATGTTTATATAATTGCATGTGTATAATATATCTGGTGCTTATCATCTCAGGGAGGGAGGTATAGAATCTGAAAATGAAAAGTTTAAATAAAAAATGTTTTTTAAAAATGTCAACTCCCTGATGGCAAGAACAATCTTGCTCAATTATGTTCGTATCCCTAGCCCTTACTTAGCACTGTACCTGGCGTGTAGTAATAGATTAATAAACGCATACAATTATTTATTTAATTAATTCATGTTACGTGGGATAAGGAACTGATTTTAGAAGTTAAAATTTAAAACAAAAATTCCACCAAATATGTGTCATTGGATAGTGGAAAAGCACTGGTGCTAGAGTCATATTAATTAGATCCAAATCCTGCCTGACACTTAACACCTCTCTGACCTTGGGCAGGGCCTCAGTCTACTCAGCTGTAAAATGAGGGGGTTAAAACTAGTTCAGAAGTTCTTAAGTAATATTTATGAGCTTAAAAATATTTCATCAGATGTATTTCAATATAATCTGTTTTCTGTGATATCCTTTGCATTTTATTTTATTCTTTTAAAAACATTATTCATAGAAGGGGCTTATAGATTTCTCTAGATGGTCAAAGGAGGTCCATGACACGCAAAAAAGGTTAAGAATCCTGGTCTAGTTGGTCCTTTCCAGCTATAAATCTGTGTTCTTGTGATCCTCTGACCTCAGTGCAGGAGAGGTATTATTGCATGAGTGGTTCACTCATTATCTTAAAGTGGTCTCTTGGGAATTGAAGTGATAGAGAAAGTCTGGCTTTTGAAAAAAGACAATTTGGAAAACCTTGGTAGCTATTGCCTCTTTATTCTCCATTTGAAAAGCTCCAAGGTATTTGTAGGAATCATACTTTTTCTTTATTGAGAATCACTTAGAGAGTTTTACCACTTTGGTTGCTTTTCTAGCTATCAATCCTATATATGGAGTTTAGCAAATTCAAGAAAAAATGTAGAGTGCCGAGGCCCAGAAGGTTGTGCATTTGTGGACTACAAATATGCATTCAAATTAGTGGAAGCAACCAGTTGTATTCAACTCACTGTATGATCGTGAATCAAATCCAGTAGTAGTTGTTGTTATTGTTAATGATAAAATAGATTTTTCTCAGGAGTATTTTTATGTGAAGAGATTGCATATATTACCTTGAACATTGGGTGGTTATGGGTTTGATTTGTTTTCCACATAATGTGCTGACTAATTTAGTGAGGCTCTTTGTTATTCTAGACCCAGGGTATCATTTTCCAGCTTCAGTGGCCTGTGGAATCACTAGAGCAGTCTTTTTAAGAATCTTCCGTTTTTTTTTTTGTTTTTATTTTTGTTTTTGTTTTTGGTGAGGCAGTTGGGGTCATGTGACTTGCCCAGGATCACACAGCTAGTAAGTGTCAAGTGTCTGAGGCCGGATTTGAACTCAGGTACTCCTGATTCCAGGGCCGGTGCTCTATCCACTGCGCCACCTAGCTGCCCCTCTTCCATTTTTTTAAAAACCTCAAGTACCACTTTTTAAAATATGAACCTTTTCTTGATCTTTCTAGCAGTTAGTGCTGCTGCCTCCCCAATTATTTTGCATTTGTGTTTTATGAGTTTTTATGTATACACACACACACATTTTCTCTCACCCTATAGAATAGGCTCCTAGGGGTTAGGGACTCTTTCATCTTTGCTTTTCCACATGGCTTGGCAATTCATTGGGTATCTACTAAGTGCTTATTTTGACCACATTGTTCTTTATTTAACAGATATTACTTTGTAATGAACATTTTGAGATGTTGCTAGAGATAAAAGACTTAGTTAACAACTATTTCCTATCCTTAGGGTGTATGCTTATAGTCTTACATAATAAATATAAAAATAGTTATAATAAATTGTGGGCAGCTAGGTGGTACAGTAGATGTAGTGTTGGACCTGGAACTTATTGTGATATATGATACTGTGTTGGTCTAAACCTTTTTTATATTTTGTCAAATTTCTTTCTAGTTCTCTCAGCAGTTCTTTTATAATATGGATTTTTTCCAGCAGTAGAGTATATCCTTGTGTTTAGGAAAAAAAAAAAGTGGGCAACCACAGTATATTGTACTTGTACTTGTTTCTACTATGTGTGTGTGTGTATGTGTGTGTGTGTGTGTGTTTATATATATATATATATTTTTTTTTTTTGGGCGGGTCAGTGAGGGCTAAGTGACTTGCCCAGGGTCACACAGCTAGTAAGTATCAAGTGTCTGAGGCTGGATTTGAACTCAGGTCCTCCTGAATCCAGGGCCGGTGCTTTATCCACTTTATCCACTTAGCTTCCCCTCACTAGATTTTTTTTTTTTTTTTTTTTTTTAGTGAGGCAATTGGGGTTAAGTGACCTGCCCAGGGTCACACAGCCAGTAAATGTTAAGTGTCTGAGGCCGGATTTGAACTCAGGTACTTCTGACTCCAGGGCCGGTGCCCCATGCCCTGCGCCACCTAGCTGCCCCTCACTAGATTCTTAAAACAAAATTCCTGTACATTGGATAGATTCTTTGGAGGCTCATGACATATTCAAGAAACACAAAAGCATGGTTGGCTTGCAGTCTATAATGTTGGAAAAACTCATGATCTCAGTAACAGCATAGCTCTGATGAAGTACTGGAATAGAATTAAAGAGGTGTGGTAGAAGCTGGATTGATTTTCTTTTTTTTTTTTTTACTAAAGCATTATTTCTTACTTTTTTTTTTAATGTATCTGTAGCATGATTTTGTCCATAAATATAATTGTGCCTTAAGGTGTTGTACTCACCTATTCCACTATTTTCTGTTCTTTTCATTCTAGCCAGGCCCCCTTTATCTCTCCAACCTGGAGGTCTTGCCATTGTACTACTCTGCTCTCCTCTGTGTCCACATCATTTGGGCATTGCCCAGTGTGTTACCTTTCTTTTTCCCTCTCTGGCCATGGAGCCTAAATGCCACATTCCTAAAATGAAAGTAAATTTTCTAGTGAGACAGCCACAAGCTAGTCAAATAACACGAGACTCTATGCCTATAAATTTACTTATTTCATATAGAGCCTTTATTTCCAAGATTCCCTTACACTAGCATGAAATAATTTTGTATACTTTAGAATGATTAACTTCTGATTTTGCATTCTGGGTCGTGGTGCAGGGAGAAAGGTTTTGAATCCCAGAAGTGGACATTCTTTGGGGAAGAAATTCGCTATTTCCTCTGAGTGGTGGCTATGTAAAATTACTTGGCCAGAGAGCCTTCTCTTTGGGGGCTGAATTTCATTGAAGTAGCTGCTGGACCTTGTGTTTTAGCCTTTTAACCTCATCTGTCTGCACTACTGCTGTCAACCCCAGATAGAATCGATTTTATTTCTTTTCTGTTTTGGTCTATGGTATGATCTGCATTTCAATTTAATTTCAAGTAAATGTTCTTAATTTTAGATTCAGCTTAAGAAAATCTGGTATGAGTATTCCTTGCACCAAAGCAGATCACAACTCCTCCACATCATTATAGTTTTATCATAAGTTTATTGTGAGTGTATGGTTTCATGAGCTCCTGTGGCCAAAAGAATTCATCAGCCTTCAGGTGATTTAGCTTTCCAATCTTTGTTGGAATAGTTTTTAGACAATAATTCATTGCCAGGGTCATACCTGAAAATTTTTCAGCTTGGAAGGACCAGCCATGATCTGCCTTCCTTTGGTATCATAGTCTTTCAGAACCTTGGCTTGCCTTCATGCCCTGATGAAGCATCCCAGTAGGATTTTACTAGAGTATCGTAGTATCAGTGGTATCATAGTGTTGGAAACTGGTGTTAATATAATAATGATAATGATAATGATGATAATAATAATAGGAAATGTAGCACTTTCAAGTTTGCAAAATGATTTATATAAATTATCTCATTTTGAACCACATAGTCCCTTGTTTAGAAGAAAACAAAAATAAAATTTAGAAAGAATCAGTAATTTGAGTTTCATAAATCTCAACACATCAAGTGAAAATTAAGAAAAATTTCTAGATGCTTTCCTGAAGTTGCTTAACAATGTTATGTCAAATTACTTAAAAATTTATCATAGTTCATAAGAGTGTAAATGGTAATGTTTTGTAAGTAATTTATAGCTTGCTTGGAAAAATTGCTAATCATACCAGTAATAGGATTGAAACCAGCTGTGTCATTAAGGTTGGAAATTGTGTTTCCTTCCTGTAGTAATTTAGAGTAACCATAGCATTTAAAATCTTTTTGGGTAATTTTTGAATGATTAATATTTTTGAGGTTAAATGAAGCATGCAAGAGCATTTAAAATTTATTTTTTAAAATTTTAGATTATGCATTTTTCTAACTATATCTTTCTACTAGTTAGTATATGGGAAAACATTTTTAATGAATATTTGGGAATAGAATGAATAGAACTTTCCATTATAGTTTGTGAATTCTTAGTTTCACCAGCTTAAAGAAGTGCTAATTATGTAGTTGTCTTTGAGGGCAAGGATTGTGAGTTGAACTTTGTATCTTCTGTAGAGCTTAGCCAAGCATTGCCCACAGAAGGCATTTAATTAAGTATTTGAATAGGTTTCCTTTTTGCATGCAGTGATTTTTATTGAAAATTGGAGAAAACAATGTTCTTGTTTGGTCTTAAGTTGAAGGGATCATTCAACTAGAGGTTGTAAGGGGCTAAAATTCTAGCTATACTGTCTAAAATATCTAATGAGTGGTCGCCAACAAATTACAAGCTTTAGAAAGAGTTTAGACTTTTAAGCATTTATTAAGGAGAAGAAGAATTTGGTGAAGAGAGAGAGAGACAGGTCTAGATTCATCTATCTATCAAAGGGAGAGCACATTTCTAGCTCCACTCTCCACTATGGTCCTGACGAAAGAGAGTGAGCCACACCTCCTTCATCCCACAAGCCTCCTGTGAAACTGGGAACATTTCATCCACTTGCACACACATCTCCAAGCTAATTGGCTGGTAGCCTTGATCAACAGTACTCACAAGCAAACGTCACTTCCTGATGCCAAGGACCTGACCACATGGCTTGCCCTCAGATGCCTTCTCCTCATTGGAGCTTTCCTACAGTAGTTCTCCAGCAGGTGGTGTCATTCCAGTCGTTACAAGATCTATATGGACATGAAATCATCTAACTCTGTTGGCTCCAGATCTTGGAGCCTTATTTGAATCATTTTTCTCCTTTTGTATCTTAGCCAGTCAGTTACCAAATCTTATCCATTTTTCATTTGTGAAATGTTTTTTATATCTATCTCCTCTTTATTCATATAAAGTCATATCAACAAAACTTTATTGAACATGTATTGTGTTCAACAAAACTCTTGTATTCACTAGGCCCTGTATTCTCTCTCTCCTGATGTACTAGTTCAAGCCCTACAGCCTCCTTTGACAGTAAGTTTTGCCTCTTCTTGTATCCTGAGTACTGCTTACTGACCATTCCTGCTTAGTATTGTTTCCACTGATTTTCTCCTCAGCATTGAAACTCTTAGTGGCTCCTTATTTTCCAATACATTTTCAGAACTACTTTGTCAGGATTTCAAGGTCCTCTTTAATCTCTTTCTATCTAACATTTTCTCCTACAACTCTTCAACATATTTCTCTGCTTTTTTCAAGCCAATCTTCTTATCCCCTAAACAGAAGGATCTCAATTGAACAAATGAATGAATGAAAAAGCCTTTATTAAGTGCTTATTATGTGCAAAACACTGTACTAAGTGCTGGGGATGCAAATAGAAAACCAACACAGTCCCTGCTAGATGGCACAGTAGGCAGAGCCTGGACCTAGAGTCAGAAGGAACTGAGTTCAAATCCAGTCTTAGAAATTTACCAGCTCTGTGACCCTGGGCAAAGCACTTATATTTTTATTTGCCTTGTTTTTCTCATATGTAAACCAAACCAAACCAAACAATAGTACCTATCACTCAGGGTTGTGTGAGGATCAATTAAGATAATATTTGTAAAGCACTTAGCATAGTGCCTGTCACTTAGTAGTTGTTCAATAAATGCTTGTTCTGGGGCAGCTAGGTGGTGCAGTGGATAGAGCACCAGCCCTGGAGTCAGGAGTACCTGAGTTCAAATCCAGCCTCAGACACTTAACATTTACTAGCTGTGTGAACCTGGGCAAGTCACTTAACCCCAGTTGCCTCACTAAAAAAAAAAAAAAAAAAGAACTATCAATAAATGCTTGTTCCTTTGCGGACCCCTCCCCCCTCCCAGTGAGCATCTAAAATTAACATTTTTTCAGGTTCTACTAATGACATGTGGTTATCCAAGGATACTCTTCTAATTAAGATACATAATAGGGGCGGCTAGGTGGTGCAGTGGATAAAGCACTGGCCCTGGAGTCAGGAGTACCTGAGTTCAAATCCAGCCTCTGACACTTAACACTTACTAGTTGTGTGACCCTGGGCAAGTCACTTAACCCTAATTGCCTCACAAAAAAAAAAAAAAATACATGATCAATGCTTGCTGAATGAAAGACAATGTAGATATCTTAGAAACTCCTGGGAATGAGAGTTCAGCCTCCTACTTACCAGGAAAGTGAGAGTGCATTAAAAGAGATTAAATTATTTGTCTGCCAGATTCAGTGGAGCTGTAGGAGAACCTCGAGTCTTTCTGGCCCCTATTTTCACTAGTAGGGTCAGACTGTGCTGGACGTGAAAAAAACATGTCTTTTCACACTCCATAAGGGAAGTGTTTCTCCATTTCCTAGAGAGACTTTGGTAAGCTAGCTTAGCTGGCATGGCATGATGCTTGGATTTTAGGAAGATGAGTGATAGGGTTCGAACTCAGCCAAAACATAAGCAAGACTTCCTTCAGAGTGAGAACCTTTCTTTGTACTAACCACCAGTCTCACTAAGCTGAAAAAAAAAGGCAAATTTGGTATTTTTTTTTTTTTTAGTGAGGCAATTGGGGTCAAGTGACTTGCCCAGGGTCACACAGCTAGTAAGTGTTAAGTGTCTGAGGCCGGATTTGAACCCAGGTACTCCTGACTCCAGGGCCGGTGCTCTATCCACTGCGCCACCTAGCTGCCCCAAATTTGGTATTTCTAATCAAATCATTGACCTAGTAGTGGTGTTGCTGGATCAAAGGATGTGCAGTTTTATAGCCCTTTGAGCATAGTTCTAAATTGCTCAAATGAGACCATTTTAAAAGAAAAATAATTTTAGTCCTAAATTCAGCTTTATAAGTGAAGGCATTAACATTTTTTAATATGCTATGTCTTAGTTAATACAATAGAAGCAAATATTTAATTTATTTTTTAGTATCTTTGCCTCTCTGATTATGAAGTACTCTTATGAAATCATCTCTGTGGTTTGCAGTTCTTGGAATTACCCAAATAACACATAGTAATATTTAATATATTTGTAAAGCCTCCTGTACTGGTCTTTTTCAATAATTTGAAGTACTTGTTGAAGCACACTGACATGATTTGATAGAAACTTTTGTTATGGTGAAGTCAACAGGATGAAAAGTAATTCTTTGAATTGAACGTTCCTGCACTGGTAGAATTCCCTAAAATGCTCAGTGTTCCTATTTGAATATCTCTTCAGAGTTGCATTTGTTTTCATTATAAAATTGCCCAAGATTATTTTATTGGATTCCTTCACAATAAAATAATTTATCTGCTAAAAAAAGTCTGACTGTGATTGCCTCTTTCTTTTTAAAGAGTCATGTTCTCCACCTGGTTTGTTTTTAAGGTTATGAAAGTTTTTGATGATTTGTTTGTATATTGAGTTTCATGAAATAAATTTCTTGATGTATATTTCAAAGAGAAAACAATACTTCATGAAAATTGGCCTGTTGAGGGAATGGATCTGTCTGTATTATTTAGCATTTGTCAGAGTGAAGCATTAAGAAAAACAGATTTATACTAAACAGGACACTTTCTCAGTTTAATAACAAAATAGTGTGTTGTTGTTGTTGGTGGTGGTGGTCCTTTATTCTCTAAGAGGACCATGGCATCAGGAGGGGATGTCATGACTTGTAGTGAATTGGATTGAAGTGAGGGAGGGCTGTGCAAGGTCACCAGCCTCATGCTCTCCTCCAGAGCTATCTGGATCCAGTGGCAAGATATACATTTTGTTTGGGGAGGTGATGTCATGACTTGCAATGAATTGGATTTAAATGAGGAAGGGATATATGCAAAGTCACCAGCTTCATGCTCTCCTCAGGAGCTATCTGGGTCCAGTGGCAAGATATAGATCAGAACAATTGGAGATGGCCCAGATGCTGAGGGAGACCAAGTGACCTTTTAAGCTAAGGCCTGCCTATTCAGTGATTAAAGCTAGGTAAAAAAGGAGGCAAAGAAAGGCCTCTTTTACCTAGTTTAAAAAAAACAAAAAAGGAGATGGGGGCAGGGAAGAGAAGGAAGACCCTAGGGTTTTCTGACCAGAAGAGATAAAATTGCTATTTAGTTTCATTCTGAGCCATCAGTAGGCTGTTATTGTTGTTCCTTCATTTTCTAAGAAGACCACAACATTAGGGTGATATCATGATTTGCACTGAATTGGATTGAAGTGAGGGAGGGCTGTGCAAGGTCACCAATCTTAACTCTCCCCTCCAGAGCCGGGTTACCCAGTTGCCCCAGTCAAGAGGCCAAACAATGGCTGGGACCTATTGTTGGTCAATCAAAGAGGGCCAGAGTTATTTAGGTTTGAGGAATGCTCATTGGGGGGGAAAAAGGGCAATTGCAGCAAGTTGATTACCAGTACAGGTGTATACATTTCCCCTTTATTCTACCTTTGAAACTACTTTCTTTTTCTATAGCACTATCAAATCACAACATTTTTACGTACAAAAGAAAATTATTCTCAATCTCTTTTGCTTTCTTATAAAAAATAGGAAAACAATTCATTAGACTAGATTGAATGGTTTAAATTAATTATAAGGAGAAGGCTCTCCACAAATAATGAGTTGTTGAAGGTGATTATATATTTAGAGAATTTTTAAAAGGTATATAATGTGTTCTCATCTGCCTGAGGCAATGAAGTATAGTTCTGTTTCTAGGTGGGGGAGATCACTCTCCAAATCTATTAAGGTATTGCAAAAAAATTCTTTGGCATTGAAGTTTTTGTTTTATTATCTTGTTTTTTTTTTTACTATTGTTTTTAATGACATGTTTGGTTTGAAAGAAATCATACCTTGTTTCCTTACTGGTCTTCAAATTAACTCATATGATGTAATTTTCTCATTTCAGAATCCTGTCAAAAAAATTCCTGATTCTCATGAAATCACTCTGCAGCATGGCAGTAAAACAGTAAGTGTTATACTGGTGGGACCTTTCTTTCAAAGGTGGAAATACGATAAAGCAATTTTAAAATTTACTAAAGACAAGTTGTATGATTGATGTTGCAAAAATGACAAATGTTGAAGGAGTTAAAGATAGACACGTTTCTTTTTATTCCATGCGATTCTGTCCTTTCTGTGAAACAATCCTTGCTTATTATTTGAAAACAGTTAACACTTGCTGTTGTCATTGTTATTGTTGACTTCAAAGCCTAGTTTGCATTCAGTGACATGAAACACCAAAACTGGAAACTAAAAAATATTTTTATTTTTAATAGGAAAATATTCCGATATTCTTGACTTTTAACTAATATTAAAAGATAACTGATTCTATACTTTTATAGAATTAGTGTTTAAGAAGAAGAATGAATATTAATTCTGTCACTCATGACACTATACATTTGTATATACCTTGAGATTTAGGATTCAGTAAACATCTAGCCTCTAGAGCATCCATCCCCTCCCCAAAGTACCTTGTCACATCTCATTTTGTATATGTTTGTATTGTTCTGTTTATGCTGATGTGTATACTTGTTATCTTCTTTAGTTATTTGTCTCTTCCTTGAAAGCAACAACTGTTTTTTTGCCTTTCTTTGTATCTCCAGGGCTTAGCCCGGGTCCTGATACTTACTGTGTCCTTCAGTGCTTCTTGACTTGACTCTTTCCCCCACCCCCCAATATTAGTTCCTCTATGGTCCTCATGTTCTACACACTGAATAGATACTTGATTGATTGACTTCATAGTGAAGATGGGCACAAGGAAGGATATATTTGTAGAAATTTGTTTGAGATAAAGACAAAAGGATGTAGACTTGTAGGCAATTAAGAAGGCTTAATCTTTAGATCATGCTCATTCTTTTTTTTTTTTTTTTTTGGTGAGGCAATTAAGTGACTTGCCAGGGTCACACAGCTAGTAAGTGTCAAGTGTCTGAGGTTGGATTTGAACTCAGGTCCTCCTGAATCCAGGGCCAGTGTTCTATCTACTGTGCCATCTAGCTGCCCCCCATGCTCATTCATGCTCATCATGATCAGAATTGCAAATCTTAGACCTAGTGAATGTAGAACATCACAAAAAATATTGTCATGGAAACAGCTGAGTACTGATGTGAGAATCAATTATTCTTACTGATTAATCAACTGTGTCATCTTCATGTCTTTATCCTTCCTTTAACTTAATTAGTTTTAACCTTTTTTAACTAGTTAGAGTGGTTCCAACCTGACATTTTCATTAATTTCAGCTCCATAGATAATAAAATCTTAAATTTGAAAAATAGGGTAAAATAGACATTGTTTATTCTTTTTTTTTTTTTAAGTGAGGCAGTTGGGGTTAAGTTACTTGCCCAGGGTCACAGAGCTAGAAAGTGTTAAGTGTCTGAGGTCGGATTTGAACTCAGGTCCTCCTAAATCCAGGGCCGGCGCTCTATCCACTGCGCCACCTAGCTGCCGACATTGTTTATTCTTTATTGAAATTTCTGGTTGATGAAAAATAGTCATCACAACAAGAAGACAACCCCCTGAAACCTCCTCAGTCAATATATATATATGTTTAAAGTTATACATATTTAGTCATGTAAAACATTTCCACATTAGGTTATGAAAGAAAACAGACAAACAAAACTTTAGAAAAAGGGACTAACAAAAAAAGTTATGCTTCAATCTGTATTCAGATGCCATCAGTTCTTTTTCTGTAGATGGATTGCGTTTTTCTTAAGTCCTTCAGGGTTGTCTCAGATCATTGTATTGCTGAAAATAACTAAGTCATCAATATATAGTTGATCTTTTTGCCAAGTAAAGAGATGTGGAAAGCCAAGAATACCAGCTAATTTGAAGGATATTGTTTAGCAGTATGATAATACATATTCCTCTGTGAACAGTGAAAAGTAGTAGAAGGAAAAATAAATTTGTAAAAGACTTTATGTGAAACTTAGCTAAGCAAAATGATTTAGAGAGCATATGTACATGGAATGAAAAGGAGTCCATCAAAAAAAAAAAACTAGCAGTGGATCAACTTTGCTAATGTTTCTAAGAAATGTAAGACCTCTAGCTTCATTAGGTGCTGTATCGGAACCATTTTATTTGGATACCAGCTTAGTGGCAAAATGCTGAAATCCCCTTATCCAATCATAACTTTTGGCTTTTCACCTCTCCCTCTGCCTTCCCTTACCTCGTTGTCCTCATCATGACCCCCAGTCCCTTGACCCTTCAGTTCTCTTGTTTCTCTAGCTCCCTTTTCATATTGTTTATCACATTCAGCCAAGCCTCAGTCTTGGATCAGTCCCATCATTCGTTGCTTTCAGCTTCTACATGTGTTCTGCTGTAAGTGTTGGGAAAATTATACAATTGGGTTCACTACAAATTTATGTTGCATGGTCTCAGTGGGACCCTTGTTGCTGCTAGGCTGTTCTGCAGGTGTGGCTCTGCAGTCAGCATTTTGTTTAGGTTTGATGTTGGGACAAAATAAGGCATTTGGGAGGCACTGAATGTTTAACCGATGAGGGAGTTTACTTTGTTCTAACATAGCAAACATGCAGCAAGGATACAGTAGTATTTATTTTCTTTTGATGTGCCCCCTTCCCTTGTCTCTATCTGGAAACGTGTCTAGTGTATAGTGACTTGAATGTTATTGGGCACCCATCAAGTCTGAGAGGAATGGAGTCCACATGGCTTGGGCTTTTTCTTGGGGCCAATTTGGTTTCATGAGGTGAGGAAGAAAAGCCACTTAGAGAAGCCAGGGTCATAGGAAGTTGTGGGGGGGGGGTGTGTGTGGGGAGAAAGTTGTGTCAGGGCAAGGGCTGCTATATCAGGAAGCTGCTGCCCTACAAGGATCAGACATGTTTTAGCAGCGACTACTATAAAGAATTGGTGAGCTTGGGATATGATATTCCCAAAGACAAAAGAACTAGGCTTACACTAAGAAAAACTCACCTAGCAAAACTGAGTATAACTGTACAGGGGAAAAACATGTTATCTTTCATGAAGTTGAGAATTTCTAAGAATTTCTGATGAAAAGACTAGAGCTGAGTAGAAAATTGGATGAGCCAACACAGGTGTCAAGGTCAAGAGAAGCATAAAAAGTTAAACATAAGCAAAAATTCGAGGAACTAACTAAGGACAAATTGTTTACATTTCAATGTGGGGAGATGATACATGTATCCCTTCAGAATTCTATCATTATCTGGAGTCATAGAGAGAGTTTAATTATACAGAAGGCCTGGGAGGATTCTGTTACATTTTGACGATCTTAAAAGAAGAATGGAAAAAGAAGGGAAGAGTAATTTACTGGGAGGGAAAAGGGAAGGGAGGGGAATAATGAGAAAAAAGATCTCACATTGCGTGAATAGAAGACTGCAACAAGGAAGTGGTTTTGGGGAGAGCAGAGGATACTTCAACCTCATTCTCATCTGAACGGGTTGAAAGAAAGAATACACACATGTACACACACAACACACAGTTGAGTACAGAAGAAGTAAGAGAGAAAAGGCTGAGGAGAAAGGAGAAGTAAGAGGAAGGGTAGGTTAAGGCAAGGATTAGTCAGAAGCAATATAAACTTTTAAAGGAGGAATGTTATTTCTACTGATTAAACTGTATTGATTTCTGCTGTTGAACCTTTTTAAAAATATTTGCCAATTTTCATGGGGTGGGATGGCATTTCAGTGATGTTTTAATTTATATTTCTCTATTTGTGACTTTGAGCATATTTTCATGTGGTCATTTGTAATTTGCAAACCTTATTTTAAGCACTCTTAATATCACTTGTCCATTGTAGACTATTCATAAAGCAGTCAGCAAATGTTTATCAAGTGCCTGTTATTTGCCAGGTGCTATGTTAGGTGTTGGGAATATAAATCCAAAGAATGAAACAATACTTTTTAGCAATAATTGAATATATGTTGAACAAAGAAATTAATTTTCTTTTATTTTTTATTTTTTTTTGAGGCAATTGGGGTTAAGTGACTTGCCCAGGGTCACACAGCTAGTAAGTGTTAAGTGTCTGAGGCCGGATTTGAACTCAGGTACTCCTGACTCCAGGGCCAGTGCTCTATCTACTGCACCACCTAGCTGCCCCTCTTTTATTGTTTTTTAAGGAACATAAGACACTTATGAGGGGAGGCTATGAGTGACTTTTCTCTAATTTTTTTGGTGACTTCTCTTCCCTCTAGGTTTCTGCCTTGGGTCTGGATCCTTCAGGTGCCCGTTTGGTAACAGGAGGATTTGATTATGATGTTAAATTTTGGGATTTTGCAGGGATGGATGCTTCCCTTCAGGCTTTTAGATCTCTTCAACCCTGTGACTGGTATGTATTGAAATGACTGTTTTTTCTTTATACTTGAGGTCACAGTTTCTGATAACTCAAATTTCAATAATTCTAAATTACTTAACAAGACTTTTTTATTGCACAATAACAGAATGCAGTAAATTAGCACAATTTGAAATGCAAATTCTCAGAAGTTCCTGTGGCTTTATGATTAAAACAATTAAAACATTATTTTAGTCACTGTTCATTTCTATTCAAGTTTTTTATATGCTCTTTTAATGAATTTTGCCTCTATTGGTTCCTCAGAATTTTAATCTAGGTATTACATAAATTTGTAAGTACTCAAGTTAAATGACACTGTAGAATCTTTTCACTAGGTCCTCTTCTCTCCTCTGATGCTGCTCCCATCCTAGTCTGGGCCCTCATCACTTCATGCCTGAACAATTGCTAGTTGGTCTCACTACTTCAAGTCTTCTCCACTGCTTTCTGTCCTCTACCCAGCTGTCAAGTGACCATGTCACTTCCTTTATTCAGTGAACTTCAGTAGCTCCTGGTCACCTCAGGATCAAATAAAAATTCTGATAGGCTTTTACATCCTTTCTTAAGCTGGTTCTCTCTGCTCTTTCTAGTATCTTTGCACCTTATTCTGAAACCAAGAAGAGCTGGAGTCAAGTCCTGCCTCTGACATACCTTCACTGTGTGGCCCTGGGCAAGTGCCTTAACATCTCAGTGCTGTAGGCACCTTTCTAAAGATGTAAGTGGCAGAGAAGGTGCTGATCTGCACTAATAGAGGGAATTTTCTCACCTATGAGTTCCCTATCCTAATGAAAGTAGAAATCTGGTCCCTCATCCTCACTCCATTCTCCAGGGGGAAAAAAGTCCTTAAACCTGATTGGGGCAGGCTGTTTATGGGAGGTGGGGGAGTGGAATGAGATGATTAGAAGAAGTTTGGAGATACTTCCTATAGGTGAGACATTAGCAAAAAAACTAAAAAATTTGAGCTATTATTACATATAATAAATGCAATTATCTTTTTATTTGAAATTGATTCTTTTTTAGGTTGATAATAAACAGTGATAAAAAGCTCTGACCCATGAAAATGTTTCTATATTCAGGAACATATTAGATTGAAATTATTTGGATTTTTCTTTTCTTTTTTAAAAATTTTTCTTACATTTGGTGATTTATTATTATTTTTTTGCTTAATAGCATGTTATTTCCCAATTACAAGTAAAAAGGTTTTTTTGTTTTGTTTTGTTTTGTTTTAGGCAATGGGGGTTAAGTGACTTGCCCACGGTCACACAGCTAGTAAGTGTCAAGTGTCTGAGGCCGAATTTGAACTCAGGTACTCCTGAATCCAGGGCCAGTGCTTTAACCACTGCACCATCTAGCTGCCCCAAGTAAAAAGTTTTTAGCATTCTTTTTTTTTTTTTTTGGTGGGGCAATTGGGGTTAAGTGACTTGCCCAGGGTCACACAGCTAGTAAGTGTTAAGTGTCTGAGGCCGGATTTGAACTCAGGTCCTCCTGAATCCAGGGCCGGTGCTTTATCCATTGCACCACCTAGCTGCCCCTTTAACATTCATTTTTACAAGATTTTGAATTCCAAATTTTTCTCTCATCCTTATCCCCCTCCCTAAGACAGCAAGCAGAACAGCAAGTAGTACAATCTTGTTAAACAAATTTCCCCATTAGTCATGTTGCAAAAGAAGAATTGGAACAAAAGGGAAAAGCCACAAGAAAGAAAAAAACAAAAAATAACAAAAAAAGTGAAAATAGAATGCTTTGGTCTCTATTCAGATTCCATAGTTCTTCCTCTAGATGTGATTAGCATTTTTCATTGTGAGTCTTTTCGAATTGTCTTTGATCATTGTATTGCTGAGAAGAGCTAAGTCCATCATAGTTGATCATTGCATAGTGTTGCTGTTACTGTGTACAATGTTCTCCTGGTTCTGCTCGCTTTGCTTAGGATATGTCTTTCCATGTTTTTCTGAAATCTGCCTGTTCCTCACTTCTTATAGCATAGTAGTGTTCCTTTACATTCATATACCACAACTTGTTCAGCCATTCCCCAATTGATAGGCATCCCCTCAGTTTATTTGGTCATTTTTTTCAGGTGATAAACTCTTCTTGTTTTTTGTAATCATAAAAATATTTTATTATTTTCCGGTTACATGTAGAGATAGTTTTCAACATTTGGTTTTATAAGATTTTTAGTTCCAAATTTTTCTCCCTCCCTTCCTTTGCTTCCCCCTCCCTAAGACAGCCAGCAGTCTGATATAGGTTATATATGTACAGTCACATTAAACATACTTCTACATTAGTCATGTTGTGACTCAAAAAAAGAAAACAAAAACCCAAAAAAAGTAGAAATAGTATGGTTCAATCTGTATTCAGATTCCACAATTCTTTTTTCTGGATGTGGAGAGCGTTTTCTATCAAGAGTCCTTTGGAATTATCTTGGATCATTATATTGCTGAGAAGAGTTAAGTCTATAACAGCTGATCAACACACAATGTTGTTGATACTGTGTACAGTGTTTTCCTGGTTCTGCTCATTTCACTCGGCATCAATTCATGTAAGTCTTTCCAGGTTTTTCTGGAATTCACCTGCTTATCATTTCTTAGAGCACAATAATATTCCATTACATTCATATACCACAACTTGTTCAGCCATTCCCCAATTGATGGGCATCCCCTCAATTTCTAATTCTTTGCCACCAAAAAAGAGCAGCCATAAATATTTTTGTACACGTAGGTCCTTTTCCCTTTTTTATGACCTCTTTGGAGTATAGACCTAAAGTGGTATTGCTGGGTCAAAGGGTATATGCAGTTTTATAGCCCTTTGGGCGTAGTTCCAAATTGCTCTCCAGAAAGGTTGGGTCAGTTAGTAGAGTTCACTAACAATGTATTAGTGTCCCAATTTTTCCATAGCTTCTCCAACATTTATTATTTTCCTTTTTTGTCATATTAGCCAATCTGATAGGTGTGAGGTGGTACCTCAGGCAAACTCTTCTTCTTTTTTTTTTTTGGCAGGTCAATGGGGGTTAAGTGACTTGCCCAGGGTCACACAGCTAGTAAGTGTCAAGGGTCTGAGGCCGGATTTGAACTCAGGTACTCCTGAATCCAGGGCTGGTGCTCTATCCACTGTGCCACTTAGCTGCCCAAACTCTTTTCAAGAGAACATAATGGATGCCTTAATACACAAAGGGTTATTTAAGTTTACACTTAATTTTTCTTTTTAAAAATTAGAGGTAATTTAAAAATATTTTCTTGCTTTTAAATATTGTTGACATTTCTCAATCCCATCACTCCCAAACTGAACCCTTGTAACAAAGAAGTACACACTGACATATCAACCATGTCTGATGACTTTTGCCTCATTCTTACACAGTGGCAATAACACATTTCTTCCATAAGGAGGGAAGTACATATATATTTATCATCTGTTCTTTGTAGTAAAGATTCATTATTACACATATCTGAGTTCTGTTTTTGTGGTCATTGTGTTTCTTATTTTCTTGGTTCTCTTTATTTCTGTGTAATGTCATACAGATCATGTTTTTCCCAATTTTTTCATATTTGTCATTTCTTATAGCATAATGGTATTCCATTATATTTATATGCCAAAATTTGTTTACCATTGTCTAGTAGACACTCATTTTGTTTCCTGTATGCCAAAAAATTGTTGTTATAAATATTTTTATTTAAAAGGGAATTTTTCCTTCTGTATCTGACCTCCTTGGGGTTATGGTACTAATATTACTGGCTTTCAGGGTTTCAATAGTTTAGTGACTTTTATAGCATAATTCCAAATTATTTTTCAGAACAGCTGTACTAGTTCGCAGCACCACAAGCATTCACAGCTATGATAGCTAATTCTTGATTTCTCTCCATCCTGTTCTATAGTCTTTTCCTTCTTTTTTTTTTCCTGATCCTTCTTTAAGAGTCTGTTTTGCTTCTGATCTTCCTTCTTTGGGGCAGCTAGGTGGCACAGTGGATAGAGCATTGCCCCTGAAGTTGGGAGGACCTGAGTTCAAATCTCACCTTAGACACCTACTAGCTGTGTGACCCTGGGCAAGTCAGTTAACCCCAATTGCCTTAAACATCTGGGGCCATCTCCAGTCATCCTGATATATATCTTGCCACTGGACCCAGATGCCTCTGAAGGAGTGAAGCTGGTGACTTTGCACATCCCTCCCTCAATTAAATCCAGTTCACTGGAAGTCATGACATCACTGCAATGTCATGGTCCTCTAAGAGAATGAAGGACAACAGCAACAACAGCCTTCCTTCTTTACTCTTTTTCTTTAACCCCTTTCCTTCCTATTTCCTACCTGTTTGGTAAGGTATGTTTCTGTATCCAGCTGAGTGTGTATGTATATTCTTCCTTCCTTTAACCCAGTTCAGAGTAAGGTTCTATTGTAACCTGCTTCTACCCCACCCTCAATCCCTTTCTTGTTGTATAAAGTCTTCTTTGTGTACCCTATTCAAATGAGATTTCTCCAATTTCCTTTCCCTCCCCCCATCTTTTAATGTGTTCCTCTTTTCTTCCCTTCCTATTTGTCTTTTCAGATCTTCAAAAACATAATAGTCATTCTTAGGTTCTCTCTTTAACTAGTTTCCTTCTGTGATCCCTGGTGATCTTAGAGTTCTGAAGGACTTCATGTATCATTTCCCGAGATAGGAATGCAAGTAGTTTAAACTTGTTTAGTCTCTTGTGATTTTTTCATTCATTTTTACCATTTTATCCTTTTCTTTATTTTTGTAATTTGTGTGTCAGATTTTCTACTTAGCTCTGATCTTTTCATTAGGAGTGCTTGAAATTTTTTATTTCATTAAAGGTTCATTTCTCCCCTATAGGATTATACTCAGTTTTCCTAGGTAGGTTTTTCTTGGTTTTAAGACTAGATCCTTTGGCTACAGGAATATCAATATTCTAAGCTCTCTGTTCTTTTATTGTGGTAACTGCTAAATCTTATATGATTCTGACTGTGTTCCTTTGTACTTCAGTTTTTTTCTTTTTGTTTGCAATTTTTTTTTTAACCTGGGAGCTCCTTTCTTTGCTTCAGCTGAAGTATAATAGATTCTGTTCCAGCCCCTTACATGTACCCTGTGTGTATCTCTCTACTTCAACTATGTTTCTTGTAAACAACATATTGTAGGATTTTGGTTTTTAATCCATTCTACTATCTGCTTCTGTTTAATGGGTGAGTTCATCCCTTTGACATTTATAGTTATAACAACCAGCTGTTTATTTCCCTCCATGTTATTTTTTGCCTGTTTATACCCCCCTCCACTATTGTCCCTCACCCTTTCCTTCCTCTCAAGTGTTTTATTTCTGATCACTGCCTTCTCCAATATCCCTTCCCTTGTATTAGTCCCCTCTTCTCCTTCTATTATCCTTGTACCTTTTTGACTTCCTTATAGGGTAAGATAGAGTTTTGGTTTTTTTTTTTTTTGGTGAGGCAATTGGGGTTAAGTGACTTGACTTGCCCAGGGTCACACAGCCAGTAAATGTCAAGTGTCTGAGGCCGCATTTGAACTCAGGTCCTCCTGAATCCAGGGCTGGTGCTCTATCCATTGTACCACCTAGCTGCCCCCAAGATAGAATTCTATGTCTACTTGAGTGTGTATGTTATTCCATCTCTGAGCCAACTTTGATGAGAATAAGGTTTAATTCCCCTCTGCCATCTTCCCCTCCATTATAATAGTTCTTTCATGTCTCTTTTTTGTGGGACAATTTACCCCTACTTCTTCCATGCAATTTCTTTCTTATCCCATTATTTTGTTTTTTGTGGTGTCATCCTATTAATGTCACCTTAGAACCACATCCTTTGTCTACATATACTCCTTCTAATTACTCTTCTAATAAAGTTGTTAAAACTTACAAATATTATCTTGTCATATAGAAATATAAACAGTTTAACTTTATTGAATTTCTTATATTTTTTTCTTGTTTCTTTTTTTACCTTTTTATGTTTCCTTGAATTTTATATTTGGAGGCCAAATTTTTTATTCAACTTTGGCCTTTTAATCAGAAATGCTTGAAAGTCTTCTATTTTATTAAATGTCCATTTTTTTCCTCCTGAAAGATTATATTCAATTTTGCTAGGTAGGTGATTCTTGATTATAGACCTAACTTCTTTGCCTTCTGGTATATTATATTTCAAGCCCTGTGTTTCTTTGTTTTTTTTTTGTTTTTTTTTGCAGGGCAATGAGGGTTAAGTGACTTGCCCAGGGTCACACAGCTAGTAAGTGTCAAGTGTCTGAGGCCGGATTTGAACTCAGGTACTCCTGAATCCAGGGCCGGTGCTTTACCACTGCGCCATCTAGCTGCCCCCCTGTGTTTCTTTAATATGGAAGCTTCCAAATCCTCTGTAATTCTGACTCGAAGTTCCACGATATTTGAATCATTTCTTTTTGTCTGCTTACAATACTTTCTCCTTTATCTGTGAGCTTCAAAATTTGGCAATGATGTTCCTGGGAGTTTTCAGGTGGTGATTGGTGGATTCTTTCAATTTCTATTTTGCCCTCTGGTTCTAATATATCAAGGGAGTTTTCTTTGATAATTTCATGAGAGATATTGTCATGGCTTTTGTTTTTGATCATGGCTTTCAGGTAGTCTAGTAATCCTTTTTTTTTTTTTTTTGCTGGGCAGTGAGGATTAAGTGACTTGCCCAAGGTCACACATCTATTAAGTGTCAAGTGTCTGAGACTGGTTTTTGTTTTTTTTTGTTTTTTAGTGAAGCAATTGGGGTTAAGTGACTTGTCCAAGGTCACACAGCTAGTAAGTGTTAAGTGTCTGAGGCCGGATTTGAACTCAGGTACTCCTGAATCCAGGGCCAGTGCTCTACCCACTGCGCCACCTAGCTGCCCCTGGTTTTTTTTTTTAGAAGGAGAACTTTATTGTTTTTTTTTTTTTTTTTTTGGTGGGGTGATGAGGGTTAAGTGACTTTCCCAGGGTCACATAGCTAGTAAGTGTCAAGTGGCTGAGCTTGGATTTGAACTCAGGTCCTCCTGAATCCAGGGCCAGTGCTTTATCCACTGCGTCATCTAGCTGCCCCCTAGTAATTATTATATTATCTCTCTTGGATCTGTTTTCTAGGTCAGTTGTTTTTCCAATGAGAAATTTCACATTTTCTTCTTTTTTTTTACTTTTTTGATTTTGTTTTGTCATATCTTGATGTCTTATAGAGTTATTAGTTTCCACTTGTTCAATTCTAATTTTTAAAGAATTACTGTCTTCTGTGACCTTTTGTATTTTTTTCCATTTGGTTAATTCTGTTTTTCAGGGAGTTATTTTCCTCAGTAAATTTTTGTCTATCTGTTCCCATGCTATTGACTCATTTTTCATGGTTCTCTTTCTTTATTCTCATTTACTTTCCCAATTGTTCTTTTACTTCTCTAATTTTCTTTTTAAAATACTTTTTATGCTCTTCCAGGAATTCTTTTTGGGCCTGAGACCAATTTACTTTTTTTTTGGGGGGGGGGCTGGGGGGGACGCTTCACCTGTAGCTATCTTGTTACTATTGTCCTCCTCCTCTAAGTTGATGCCTTGATCTTCCCTATCACTGTAATAACTTTAAATAGTAAAGTTTTTTTTTTTTGCTTATTTTTATGCCTTTTTTTGTGACTTGGTGTTTTTATGAGAGAGTTGGGCTCTGTCCCTGCAATGTCACAAGTTTTTGTGCTGAGGCTCTGGGTCTTACTGGTGGCTTTCACTGGGCTTCAGGGCTTAGCCACTGGCTTTCTCTGTAGAGTAAGCTTCCCTTCTCACTGGTTTTAGGGGGTTGGTCCTCTCTTTTGGCCTCCCATGGGTGTGGGCTAGCCTTTTCCAGGGGTGATGTCCTACTGCTGGGTTGCTAAAGTTAACAGTCTTTCTGGTGGCTGGCCCTGGAGGAGGGATCTTGTGGCTGGTTTGCCCCAGGGGTGGTGCCCTGCTGCTGGATTGCCCTATAAGCAGGGCCTCTCTGTTAGCAGGCCCTGGACGGGTAATTTTGTTGCAGATCTGCTGGAGGGCTGGGGCCCCTTGCTGCTTATTTGCTTTGGAAAAAGTCTCTCTGCTGGTAGGCCCCAGGGGTAGGAACTTGCTGTTGACCAGTCTTGGGTAGGGCTTTACTACTGGTCTGTGCTATGTGTGGGGTGCCTGTTGAGGGTCCCTGCTATGCTGCCCACACTGCTCACTTGCCTAGGGGGCTGCTGGTTTGCAGGCCTCACAGGTGGATTGCCCCAGGTTTAGGGCCCTGCTTCAGGCTCCCTGCTGTAAGCCTGGAAGCTGCTGCTGCTGCTTCTCTTGGACCTCACTTCCCTGCCACCCAGATAAGACAGACCTTTTTTTACCAGGTTTGTAAGCCACTTCCCTGATCCTGGAATGATTCAGAGGCAGTGTTCTATTGGTTTGGAGGGGAAATTTGGTAGAGCTTCAGAGGGTTCCTTCCTTACCCCACCATCTTGGCATCGGAAGTTTTGGAAGGTTTTTGGTTGTTTTTTTTAAATGATGAGGGAGACTTGGGCATGCTTGATGGGATTAGGGAAGGAACCAGTAGATAGGAGGGAGAAGTTAGAAAACTTGAGATAGGAGGTGAGAGTAGGGCAGTCTTTTAGAGAAGATAGAAAAGGATGGGCTCTAGTACCAATTTAGTTGGACTGGCCTTGGCAAGGAAAATAACTATATCATTATTATAAACCGAGAGAAGGGAGGAGAAAATGGGAAGTGATGTTGAGGGGTTTGAGATGAGAAGGGGAGAAGGAGTTCAAGGTGATAGCTTCAATTTTTCCAGTAAAATAAGAAATAAATTCTTCAGCTGAGAGGGTAAAGTGCAAAATACTTGAGAAAAGAAGAAAAGATTTGGGATAGCTTTAGTGGGACTAAAATAAGGGAATCACTGTGCTGTTGTTCAGTTATTTCAGTTTTGTCTGACTTTGTGATCCTGTTTGTGGTTGGTTTTCTTGGCAAAGATACTGGAGTGTTTTGCCACTTCTTTCTCCAGCTCATTTTACAGATGAGGAAACTGAGGCAAGCAGGATGACGTGACTTACCCAGGATCACATATTAAGTAAGTGTCTGAGGTCATATTTAAACTCAGGGAGATGAGTCTTCCTGACTCCAGGCCCAGCACTGTATACACCATGCCGCCACCTAGCTGCCCTCAGGGAATCATCTAAGAGGGCATAAAAGGAAGGCTTTTTTTCTAAGGAGGGCCCAGCTTAAGCTGAATAACAGGAACTTATAGTGTTAATAAGAAAATATTGCATCTTGGGTCAGGATTGCATTCTGAAGGAGTTGTTTTCTGTGGCCACATCTTATTTTGTATATCAAAAAGGCATGCGCACATTTTCTATGCCAGTGAGTGAAGCATGTTATCACATTTCTTAGTTTCTGTGTGGCACAAATTTGTTATGAGGCTTGTTTTCTGATTATCTCATAGAAACTTTTGCTTTTTGAATCAAGCTCAACATAATCTTTCTTTATCACTGTTAATTACTACCAATTAAGACATATTGTGTATCTGGAATGTAAATTGAATTATATAAGAAATTGGGAATTTTATAATTTGGGATACTTTACTGTTGCAATATAGAATAGAGACTGTTTTTTGTGGGGGAAGGATGGAATTTTCTTTGTATTCCCAATGCGCCTGGAACAGAGCAAAGGCTTAATAAATGCTTGTTGATTGACTTCCTCAAATTACCATTTCCCTACCTGTCTGAAAATGTAGCATGTAGGCCTGAGGCACGTTTTGAGAAAAGTTTTTTAGTTTCTCACTGAGAGTAGAAAGTCTGGGAGTTTTGATCAGTAATGATAGAAAAATTTCAATTGGTAGGAGTGATTTGCTCCCAATATTGAGTAATTCTTATGGCGAGGTCATAGTGACTGGAATGAGATTCTGTGGCTCTTGAGCCTCAAGTGACAGCCCGGAACAGCTGTATTTATTTATCTGCAATGCATGTCCCAGCTTGTTCTGCTAGCTGGGCAACACATGCTTTAAAAATGACTCCTCACTCTCCACCTTCCTCCTCCCCAGGAATAACTTCATAGAAAGAATTGTGCAATGTCACTAATCCTTTGGATTGATATTAGTGTTACTGCTTGAGAGTACATTCATTTACTTCCCTATGACTCTTGGTTACTGTCAAATTGGCGTTCTGTTTCTTCTCTTTGATCAGTTTGATATTAGTTGTTTAGTCAGGAATTTGATACCAGTTGTTTAGTCAGGAATTTGAGAAGCTGATGTGATAGCATTTGAACAGGCTCTTTAATTCTCCTTAGCCCTGAGTCTAATGACTTCTGATTCTCATTCTTTTCACTTTGTGGTCTGTGTGATTAAGGAGAAGGTGGCAAAGGGATCCTTAGGTGCAACCTTGTGCGCGCACGCGCACGCGTGCGCCTGAAGATCTTGCAGAGAAAACGGGAAGTTACAAAATAGAGGTATAATGTAAAACACATTCTGGTGTAATGATAATAGTAACAATAGTGTTTTAAAGTTTACAGAATGATTTACAAAAATCTCATTTGAAGTTCACAGCAAACCATTGGAGGCAGGCATTATTCTTTTCTAATTTTTACAGATGAGGAAACTGAATCAGACCAAGTTTAAGTGACCTGTCCAGAGTCACATATCTAGTAAATTTCTGAGGCTGGTTTTGAACTCAAGTTTTATTGACCTGGAAAAAAAAAGATATCTTGATTGCTTTGCAATCAATATGTTATTAATCATGCAGATACTGTTAGGGAGCACATACTCTATAATTTGATGTATTCATCCCGCTTCTGCAGTAGTTTATCATTTCACACAGTACATTTATTAATGATTCTGTGTTCATTTTTTTTTTTTTTCAACTCATGGTCATAATGTTTGGGGACTTCAGATGACATGTCCTTGTTTCATTCAACCTTTTCAAGTGGTATTGATTTAAATTCGGGAACTAGATCAAAATTTTACCAAGTGGCATCCTCCTTACATTTCCTGGGGAAGTCTCTTTTCCATCTGGGGCCTCATTCTGTGCTCTGAAGTTAGCTCTGCCTCTGCCTTTGTGAGCTTCTTTCCTAAGTGAAACAACTATTTTGGAACTTGGTTCTCTCTGAGCTGCTTTGATCTTTTCTACCTTGATGAAACCACTCTTTTTCATTATGACTAATTGCTAAATGCACTAAGAGCTTCCTTTGAGTTGTTATTGCCTTTGGAATTGATGCAGTGAATCTCACCACTGTGGAAGTGGCTTTTTGAAGTGCTGATAATTTGAGAATAGTCATCTAGAATTTCAGAATTTCACAAGTAATGGACAATGTGTAATTCTTGAGTAGCAGGTGTCTGGCTGATATGTTTAGAGAAGAAACAATATGATAAACAAGTATATAGTAAATATATAATTTTGTTTATGTATGTTATGTGAATGTGCACATCTATAGATGTGTGCATATATGTGTACTTATGTTATATATATGTAGATACACAGAGTTTGGCATAATGTATAGATTGAGGAATACTTGAGTTTATATCCTTTTTTTGGATATATACTAGTTATATGACTATGGGCAAGGCACTTAACCTTTAAGTGCCCCAGACAGCTTTGTAAGACTTAAAGTTACAGACTAGTTGCTGATCTGCATCTATAGAGAGAGTTTCCACATTTGAAGTTCTTTATATAAAGCTGCTTTGTCACTGGACACCACAAAAATAATCAGAGGAAGGTGGCCTAGTTTGACTTAGGCACTGATAAGAATGCTAAATATATCAGGGTTGAAAAAAAAATTGAGATTCTATTGCCTTTTTTTCTACTTAAAAGTTTATGATGACTTATGGTCCTTTGATTCTTTGATTTAGGTTGGCACTTTTGATTTATCATTGATTTAAAATAAAATGCCTTTTTGGAAATATTTTTCTTTATATTTGTTGTGTTTCTGGTGACCAGGTGATATTTATATTAACTTGATTTATTGGGGGCATGTCTGAAATACCAGTTCATTTCTAGGTCACCTTTGACATTCAAATTTCAGAAGTTTAGTTGACCACAGAACCTATTATTTGGGTAGGACTAGGTGTCTATGATGTTTATATTATCTCAAGACCAATAAAGTTAATATGTTAGGATAAACTTTCTGTTAAATGGTTGACCTTTTGTCTACAGAGTCGCACACATTAAAAAGTGCTTGTGTTTGGGGGAAAATCCACGTAGGCAAGTATTTTAAAAAATAATTATGACAAGGTTTGGTGATATACACCTGCTGTAGTGGTGCATTCCCTGCTGCTACGGAATTTGAGACTGGGTAGTTGATGGAGTTTGAGAGTTCTGTGCTGTTGTAAGGATAAAACTGATTGGGTGTCTAAGCTAAGTCTGGGAGCAGAGGATAATTGGTCTGCTGAAGGAGGGGTGAAGTACCTCATATTGGAAAAACAGTGGGTTAAAAGGGCTTCTGTGCTAGTCAGTATTGGGATTATGTCCATGAACAGTCGGTGTACTTCCAGCTTGGGTGAAATAGTGAGACCCAGTCTTCAAAAGAATCAGTTTTTATTCTGAATAGAGAGTGATCTCTCATGACTGGTGTTTTGATTGTTTGGTTCTCAAGTGAGAGTTTGATAATTTTTACTTTTAAATTGCTATCTGCTTTGGTATCTTTTTTTGGAGGGGGGGCAGGGCAATGAGGGTTAAGTGACTTGTCCAGGGTCACACAGCTAGTAAGTGTCAAGTGTCTGCCTGGATTTGAACTCAGGTCCTCCTGAATCCAGGGCTGGTACTTTATCCACTGCACCACTTAGCTGCCCCCGCTTTGGTATCATTTTACTTGCTTTTCAGTTGGTATTAGAAAGTTATGTTTTGGTCTAATTGATTCTCTGTATTTATTCACTACTTTGGGAATTCTTTGTCGCTTCCCTTAAAGTAAGGAAACACCTGTGGCTACATTCCTTTGGAATTAGATGCAGCTGATAAGTATCTTGAAAGTGATAGTCTATCATTTAATCTTTGAATAGTTTAGAGATCAGACTAGGCATTTTCACTTGAGATTAGTATTTTTATGTGCAGTCAAATATAGGAAATGAGTTACCAGCACGTTTTGTTTCTTGACTACTCAATTTTTTCTATCAAACTTTTGTAATGCTTGTTAGATATTTGCAGCCTTTATTAGAAATGCATTACTTTAAAGATATTTTAGAGTTTTCTAGTGATGATTATATAGCTTTAAGGAGTAGACTATTCTAATCTCTGAAGAATTGAAATCAGAAGCTACCCCACTGAAAATGGGAAGGTCCACAAAAGGTGGAAGCAGATTGTCCCACATTAGAAATGAAATATCTTATGGGAAAAGTTGTATAAAATTGTATAAAGAATATTGCACGATTATTGTATGACTGGAAAATAATTGAATCACTCACATAGTGAGAGTGAATGATAATTAACTGAAGAACAATTTGTGTATTCCTTTGATATTCATGACATGCAAAATGGAAGAAGGCCCTTAGCATATTCAGCGGACCCCCTGTGGCGAATTTATGGAATGCCACATCCGACAGTCTTAGAAGATGAGCAGAAGTGGATAGGTTGTACTATGTCTTACAGGAGGGAAATCAAAGTTTAGGAAGCTAAATTGACTGCATGATCTGTAACTAGTCATCTTTAATGTTTTTTTGTTGTGGCAGATAAAACTGATCTGTTAGGTTAAGCTTTCAATCAGCTTGTTTAAACTTAAAGAATTGCATACATAAAAGGAGCTTGTGTTTGAAAGAAATCTGTGAAGACATCGGGAGAGAATATGGATGTTTGATGAGAAAACAGCTCAGTTGGAGTATTAGAGTTTTCCAAGAGGTTTATTAGAGACATAGAGCCTGGTTTTTTATATTAGATTATAACCTCCTGATGATGATCTCTGTGACTTATCTTTCTTTTACATAGGTAGTACCCACAATAGTGATAAGCATACTGAAGTACATGTTTAGTAAGTGCTTGATGTCCATAGCTTTCTTCAGTCTATTGTTATTTATAATTGGAGTCTTTTCCCAATCTCAGGAACATTTCACTCAGTTCTGTAAGAATTTTATAGTCTGGTATCCTTCCTTATGGAGTGAAAACGAAAATATTACAAGTGCAAATTGGAAACAAATTAAGATATAAAGTACTTTGGTGGATCTGTGATTTTATTGATGTATGTACCCCCTCCATTCCTAAAATTGTGGTCCATCTACACTCTTTCATCCTGTGAGATGCTTGTCCATGCCTTTCTCCAAATCCTCTATAGAAGATCTACTCAACACTGGAGTGCTTCCTATGAATCTTTTCAAATTCCATGCATACCAGTGCAGCACTTGGACAATCCATCTATTATATCCCATTCTTATCATGTGACAGGCCCATTTCCTTTTTCAGTCATACATGTCCTTAAGAGTTTCTTTTTATGTTATTCCTTATTTGCAAGCCATCACTGGTAATGTATTAATTGTATTTATAACCACTATGCATCATTCTATTTCTCTTTGGTTCAACTGTAAGTAGTTAAACAGATTTCCTATTGATATACAAGTGTCATGTGCCAGATGGTCCAAACCACTGCCAGGACTTCCTTTCAGACCCCAGTAGAGGTAGCCCAAGACCCTGTTGTACCCAAGAGTGCTGGGAACAGCATCTCTTAGCACAGTGCTTTGTGCATATCAAGTGCCTACCAAATGATTTTTTAATTCATTCATCATGGACATTCCATGGACTACCTTCACATAAAATCTATAAGAAGAGTATGAAGATTGGACTTTTTGCAGCAGGGAACAGTTTAGAATCATTGAAAGGACTATGATTTCTCAAATGTGATCCATGTGATTCTCCTCCTGAACATTGCACTTTCTGTCAGGTCCTTGTGCTGTGCTATGACTGCTGGATGCTATCATTGGCCCCCTGTTCTGGGTCAAGCAATGCCTTCCTTCTGTTTGGTGAATGAATGTTGTGGCAGGTCCTGTGCCACAGGTTTCCCCTCTCCTTCCCCAGGTAGGAGTTCCGCAGCCTTATTATCTTGGGTGCTGTTAGTGCTGGAGCCTGAGCACTATTGCCTTATACTGGAGTGGCTTGCCATTTCCTCACTCATCTTAAACTCAGCTTGTCCAAAACTGAACTCATAATCTTTTCCCCAAAATTCTCTCCCTTCCATATTTCTGTATTACTACTTCTTCCTTCCTTCCTTCCTTCCTTCCTTCCTTCCTTCCTTCCTTCCTTCCTTCCTTCCTTCCTTCCTTCCTTCCTTCCTTCCTTCCTTCCTTCCTTCCTTCCTTCCTTCCTTCCTCCCTCCCTCCCTCCCTCCCTCCCTCCCTCGGGGCAATGAGAGTTAAGTCATTTACCCAGGGTCACACAGCTAGTAAGTGTCAGGTGTCTGAGGCCAGATTTGACTCTCAACTCCAGGGCCGGTGCTTTATCCACTGTGCCACCTAGCTGCCCCCAAAAAGTCCTGTTTGTCTTTTTCTTTTTTTTTGGTGGGGCAGTGATGGTTGAGTGACTTGTCTAAGGTCACACAGCTAGTAAATGTCAAGTGTCTGAGGCCAGCTTTGAACTCAGGTCCTCCTGAATCCAGGGCCGGTACTTTATCCACTGTGCCACCTAGCTGCCCCCTGTATTACTTTTGAGGGTACCACCATCCTCCCAATCCCCCAGGCTCATAACTTGGGTGTCATCCTTGACTTATCCCTCTCTCTTACCTCTCATGTCCATTATTACATCACTAAGGTCCGTCTATTTTTAGCTTTGTAACATCTCTTGAATATGTCCCCTTCTCTCCTCCTTTACTGCCACTACACTTCTCCTCATGCCTGTTGGTTGATCTCCTTCTCACAAATCTCTCATTCCAGTCCAGAATCCTCAAGCCCTTTATATAACCTAACCCCTTCTTGCCCTTTTTAGTCTTCTGATACCTTAAACATCTTACATGCTTAAGGTCCCACAGGTATTAAGCTGCAGAGCTTCTATTCAAACACAGGTCTTCTGACTCTACACTCAGCACCCTGTACTCCACCACACTTATTGTCTTTCATTGGTGGAAGAAGTTTCCTCACTAGGAATCGTCATCATGAATGAAATTTACAGATTCTAGTCCAAAAAAAGCAGTGGACATATAAAGAAAAAAACATCATAAAGCTTTTCTAAGTTTAAGCAGAAAATGTATTTGCTTAAATATAAACATACCCCAAAAAAGCATCCTTAGTGTGACCAAAAATTACCTATTTGCCCTTTTTTGTCTTCATTGAGGATATTTCTATCCATACATTTTATATGAAGTTTTTTATCATGGAAACTTTTGCATCATGACTTTTGGTGTGCTGCTTCAGGAGGCTCATTCCTGGTGCCTTTTTCTTTTTGTGTGTGTGAATATCCCTCCGTTCCCAATCAGTGAAGAAGCATCTGATTTTTTTTTCCCCCCCACAGTCACCAAATTAAGTCACTACAATACAGCAGCACAGGAGATGTGATTCTTGTGGTGTCCGGAAACTCTCAGGCCAAAGTGCTTGACAGAGATGGCTTCCTGGTGATGGAATGTGTGAAAGGAGACCAGTATATTGTGGACATGGCCAACACTAAGGTGAGTACCAATATAAAATGAACTCCAGAATAGACTCATTACTCTGTTAGTTTCTCAATTTGTAAATCAGGGCTGTGTTTACTTACTTAGATTGTTTTCTTGATATTGAAGACAAAATTGTACTTTTTTTTTTTTTTTTTTGGTGAGGCAATTGTAGTTAAGTGACTTGCCCAGAGTCACACAGCTAGTAAGTGTTAAGTGTCTGAGGTCAGATTTGAACTCAGGTCCTCCTGAATCCAGGGCCAGTGCTCTATCCACTGCGCCACCTAGCTGCCCCCAAAATTGTACTTTTAATTTTCTTACTTGTAATTGGAAGTGGTAGAATAAATCATACAATCTTTTTGTTGTTCCTTTAATTTTTCTGAAAGGTAAAATTCTATTTATAGGTGTTTTTATAGGACACCAAAGTATTTTGTCATAGGAAAATTTTGTTTAAATGCAATGATAGAACTTCCCAGAACCTACTTATTGTACAAAGTGCATGCCCATTCTCTCTGTAGTGAACAAGCAAGTGAAATTAGATTTCTATCTTAGCAAGATAAGGAGAAAAGTTTACTCATCCATTTTTACACTCAACTGGATCTTTTTCTTCCAGATGGAGGTGGAGAGGTTGGTAAGCTGTTTTAGGAGTTTAGGTAGGTTTTCTCAGGCAATTGGGATATTTGATGATATGAGATGCTGGATATGGGAGATTCCCACATATTGGAATAGTAGATGCTCCTTGGTATAACAAAAATGAAAAAGATCTTCATCCACAATGTGTTTTATAAATAGGATACAGAGAATGGAGCTTGGGAGGTGGAGTCACGGAAGTGTGGGCTCGGATCTGGCCTCAGCCCCTGACTAGCCAGCTGTGTGACCCCAGCAAGTCAAGTCACCTCTGGGGGCCTCTGTGATTGATCAAGTCCCTGCTGGCTCCAATTCTGTACTCTTCTGATCTCTCATAGGCTGTCATTCGCTGGTATAGAATTTATGGTGACCAAATGAGGAGTGGTTTGGATGGGCCACGGTTTGGCTTAGGGAGCCTTTCTTTGAAGTGAGATACTTAGCAGTGCTCCTTTAATTTGACTTCCATCCACTTTCTCCTTTTTCTCTCTTAGTTTCCCTCTTAGTTATGTATGCAGGCAGCTATGTGACTTGGATATATAGAACTCAACTCAGAGTCAGGAAGACCTGAGTTCAAATGCTGCCTTGGACTCAAAGTTACTCTGACACTGGACAGTCACTAAACCTCTTAGCCTCAGTTTAGTCATCTGTAAAATGAGGATTAACACCACACAGAGTTAAGGTGAGGATCAAATGAGATTATATATATAAAGAACTTTGCAAAACTTAAAGCACTATATGTGTTAGCTGTTAATTATAAGGTTTATGTTTCTCTCAGTTTCCTTTGGCTGAAATTCATAACTTTGTAACTTTGGGGTGCTATTTTATAGGTTGTTAGAGCCAAAGACAGTTTTTAACACATCCACAATGTTAAAGATAGTAAATTATATCCCACTTGAGTGACTTAAATAATCTGTGAATTATCACCATATTTGTGTGTTGTAATTGCAGGCCCAAAACTCCTGTTTAAAGACAAAGACAGTTTTATTTAATACATGAATGAAAAAACATTTATCAAGCACTTACTCTGTGCCAAGCATGAAGGTAATAGACATAGAAAAATAGAAAAGTCAACACAGTCCCTGCTCTCAAGGAGCTCGTTCCCTAATTGAGGGAGACAACACATAAAAGACAAGTTCAGCCAAAGTCAGAAAGCAGTTAAGGCCGGCATGTTGGCAAATGTTGGGGGTCTTTAGGTTACATCAGGAGGTCAGATGACAGAGTTGGAGGTCTGGAGGTTATAGGGGCATGGTCCTCCATTTCTCTAAAAGGAATAGATTTAGGGGCTATCATGGCCCAGTGCCAGTCCTGGAGTCAGGAAGACTCATCTTCCCAAGTTAAAGTCTGTCCCCAGACATTTATTAGCTGTGTGACCCTGGCCAAGTTGCTTAACCATGTTTGCCTCAGGTTCCTCATCTGTAAAAATGAGCTAGAGAAGGAAATGGCCAACCATTCCAATATCTCTGCCAAGAAAACCCCAACTGGGGTCATGAAGTGTTGAACATGACTGAAAAGAACTGAACAGAAAAATCTCCTCTAAGTTGTGTGATATATTCTGGATGCATTCTGGGTACCCCAGACTTGGGGTGGGGGAGTGAGAGAGGGAGATGAAGGAAGGAAAAGTAAAGGTCACTCTCTGCTGACCAGCCATTGTAGATGGGAAATATGTCTATCCATATCTACACACCAGCTGTCCTGTCTGTCTCTTTCTTGCTCTCTCTCTTTCTCCTCCCTCACTCCCATGTTTTTAAGGGTTTCATAGAGATGGAGGCTAGAGAGATAGAAGCACCAGAAGCTAACTAATCTTTCCCATTGATTATTATATTATGAAAGTATTTTCCAAGTGGTATTTTGCAAAGTTTGAATCAGAAAAGTGGAGTTGGAATAGGGAACTCCAATTGTATATCAGATGCAAAATTTTAAGCCCCACATTAATGATTTCATTTGGTGGCCTACAAAAACCTTCCTCCCCAAAATTATCCAGCTGGGGTTTTGGGGGAAAAGATTCTAGGTTTACTCAGTTTTCTCACTTATCTTGCCCTTGAATGTGCTCATATTTTGCCACATATTTCTTAGTCAGTAAATTGGCAAGCATTTATTAAGCAACTCTTGTGAATCAATGAGAATCTGGTGGCTTAAAAAGGAACAAAGAAAGAGCTTAAAAATGACAACTTGAAAAATAGCAATATAGTGATTTAGATGAAAAATGAACTAATACTAGACTTTGTATGAATTATATGCAAGTCATATAGACACAGGAAGGCAATATTTAGAGATTTTCAGATGTATTATTATAAAAAGTTGAATATGGCCTTTGGGAAAATCCATTTTATTGGAAGAAATAGTTTGATTGTTTCTTCTAACTGTGAACTATACGGAAGCTGATATTCCATTTTCTTTTTGCTTAGAATTGTTGGAGAAAGCAAGACTGGGAAAGTTTTAAAAGGATATATCTAGTTCATTGTGTTTTGACTGTTGTGAGTTAGGAGGTTGTTTGTCAGCTTGTTTGGTTGAGGATGTTTTGCACAATTTAAAAAAAAGTTTTCATTTGCAAGATTGTAAGATTTATTATTGTTGTTTTTTAATACCTAGTGTGGAATTTTGCTATCTTGACAATTCACTGTCATTGTATTTGGTAGTTTTTTACTTAGTATCATTGTGAGGTTATTTGGTACCTTGTATAAATTTTGAATTTATGATATTCCAGGAAGTATGGCAGGAATTTACCACAACCATTCTTGTACTACAGTGTTTCCCTGGAGGAAAAGTCGTGAGCTGTATTTTCATTGAGTAGAGAAATGCAAGTCTACTGTCTTGGAATGAGTATTGAAGTTATCTTAACTGTTATATTCTCTTTCACAGTAGTGCTATGTAGAGAGGCTGTGGGACACAGTAGAGAGAGGGATGAGACTTGGTGTCAGGAAAACCTGGACTGAAATTCTGCCTTTGACATTTCTGGCTGCATGACCATGAGTCCTTGAAATCCCGAAGTAATTCTTTTAGACCACACTTATAAATGAGATGCTGATGATAACTAGGGGAGGGAATTTCCATACAATTTCAATTAAAAAAAAGTTACACTGAACATCAGATATCATGAACTTCCTATAGTCATCCCATAGAGGATTTTACAGAGGAGGGAACTTAAGTTTAAAGAGGGTAACTTCATGAAATTCCCACAGTTTAGTTGATGTAGAACCAGGGCTTCTGATGTCCAGTCCTGTGGCTTTTTGATCACAGTCCTCGTGAGATTAGAAGAGATAAATTGTGATGAAGGACAAAGAAATCTCAAAGGAAATGTTAGGGTAATTATCAGATTACAAAGTAATTGTGATTATACCATAATTTTCTCTAGAATGTTATTTCTATACTGATAGGAACCTTTAGTAGAAACAGTGGTTCCTGTTTTTCTTTTGTTTTGCCCAGAGGGAAATATAGTTAATAGACCATTTTTATGGTTGAGAAATGTTACTGATATTTGGGTTGCTTTTTCTGGCTTGTATGGTTAGATTTGATAAGTGAAGAATGATTTTTTTCAGAAGTAGGTGCCTGAGTGAGGCAAATCTTTAGTTTTAATCTCTGTTCCAAATCCAAGAATAATTGACAATTTCTGGATTTACTATAAAATTTAGGAAATAGGACATTTAAAATATATGTGCCCTATTAAAATCTAAATAGCAAATGCTTTGAGTATGAATAGCTTTCAGAATTAGCTCATAATTTTGTGTAGATCAAATTGTTTATATTTCTAATCTCACAGCTTACCTATGTGATTCAAAGTGTTTATATTAGATGTATATGCATGTATGAAGTCCATATATTATATGTATATATACATATATATCGTGTACCTTTATAGGTATGTATAGGGGTGTATGTAAGTATGTATATATGTGTGTGTATGTATATACATATATACACATACACATACACATCTATATCTATATCTATATCTATATCTATATCTATATCTATATCTATATCTATATCTATAGTTGAACTTATGCCGAAGATACACAGTTTTTCTAAATGAGAGATCATCCTTTTTTGGTTCCCCTTTACAAGAATCATAGGGTCACAGAGTAAGAGACCATCTGGTTCAGTCTTTATTTTACAGATGAGGAAACAGGCCTAGAGAGAGGCTGAGCTCAAGGTCACACGAGGAATAAGTGACCGAGCTGGATTTCTAGCCCACATTTTAGACCCTGGATCCAGCCCTCTTTTCATTGCATCTCTAGATAATCTTAAAAATTTCGGTAGGAAAGGCCATTTTATTATTTGTAACCCTTTCATGGGGTTTCTGACAAAGCTAGTGCTTCATATCTTCAAATTTGGAAATCTAAGTATTTAAATAAAGCTTTAAAGCATGCAAACTGTGCTGTTGCACTTGTCCCTTTTTTATTATTCCTTTTGTACACTTGAAGTTTTGGGATGTTGCCACTAGGTGGCAGAGATGCACCAGTCATATTATCTCAACCAGAGGTCCCTGCTTGAAATTGCATTTTTGTTTTATTTTACTTATATAATAGTATTGACACTGGCTAAATCTTTGTATTTACAGAGATATATAAATATGAACAAAGTGACAAATGGCAAAAAGGGATGTGTGTGTGAACACATTTCTTGTACATTTTCAGGTTGTTTGCTTTCCTTGAGATTCAGGTAGGTTTATCTTTTCCAGCCTACACAGATTTGTGACCTTGGCCTTTCTGTATTGATTGAACTTAAAAACACCTATTTTTTAAAACCACTGAACTAATTAATATTAGCCATTATTATTCACGTTTTCCAAAAATTCAAATTTGATAAGTCAGCATTGAATAATTATGAAATAAATATGCATATTAAATAATAAAATTCTACATTAAAATAGCTTTTTATTTTTATTTTTAAATAGTTTTATTGGTATATTTTGCTCTTACATAACATTTATAGATATTTCACTTCATAAGAAGTTTTTTGTAATAAAGTAAAACAATGAAGTAAAACTAGTACATATAGTGAAGTATCAAAGTACATGTAATACTTTATATCTGTAGCACCTCCTAACTCTTTAATTTTTAAATTTTTATTCCATTTAAAATTTCTTTTAAGTTTAATTTCTTAAACTTTAATTTATTTGCTTTTCCCCCCTACCTCTCTTTTTAAAAAAAATGGCAGGAATCTATTTTTTTCTCCCCATACACCTAACTATTGGGGAAAAAAGCAAACAATTCCTTTGCAATGAATATGCATAGTAGGTAAGCAAAACAAATTTCTTCAACTGTTGTGTTCTCAACTATATATGTTCTATTCTGTTACCTAAATCTGTCATCTGTCTTGGATGGGATATTTCATCACCCGTCCTCTGGATTCATGAATGTTTATTTTATTGATCATAGTTCTTCCAACTTTTAAAGTTGTTTGTTTTTAATGTGTTGTATTATTGTATGAACTATTCTCCTGGTTCTTCTCAGTTTCTAAATGAATATAAAAGTCCTCAAAATTGTCCATCTTTATAATATTGTTAAAGTATATGTGTGTGTGTGTGTGTGTGTGTGTGTATATATATATATATTTACATCACTGTGCATCAGTTCATATATCTTTCCACATCTTTTTTTTTTTTTGGTGAGGCAATTGGGGTTAAGTGACTTGCCCAGGGTCACACAGCTAGTAAGTGTTAAGTGTCTGAGGCCGGATTTGAACTCAGGTACTCCTGACTCCAGGGCTGGTGTTCTATCCACTGCGCCATCTAGTTGCCCCTTCCATATCTTTTTTGAAATCATCTCTTTCCTCAATTCTTTTTTTTTTTTTAATATTTTGATCCTTTATTATTCATGAGCAAAATAGTAGCAATCCCTCTGCTCCCTCAACTAACTCCGTCTTCCTTCCTTCTTTTTTTTTCAACATTCATTTTCATAAGATTTAGAGTTCCAAAATTTTCTCCCTCCCTCCCTCCCTTTCCTCCCCCCTCCACAAGATTGCAATCAGGTTATGTATGTACAATCCACAAGTGTTCTTTTTATCAGTTCTTTCTATAGGGGCGCATAGTAAGCTTCCTCATTAGTTCCTTGGGATTGTCTTTTTTCTCAATTCTTACAACATGGTAGTACTCCACATTCATATACCACACTTTATTTAGCTATTCCTTAATTGATGGACATCCTGCTTGTTTTTAGTTTTTAGTTTAGTTTAGTTTTTTTGCTTTTTGGCTACCAGAAAAAGTGCTGCTGCAAGTATTTCTAAACATAAAGAACTTTTTCTTCTTACTTTGATCAAAGGGCATATATACTATTTAGTAACTTTTTGTGTGTGATTCCAAATTGCTTTCCTGAATGGTTGTACCCACTCACAATTTCACCAACAGTATATTAATATGCCTGTTTTGCCCCTGTACTTCATACTTAATACAAAGATAAATTCCAAATGCACAACTAAAAGTGGTGCAGTGTATAGAATGCCTGACTTGGAGTTAGGAAGATTCATCTTCCTGAATTAAAATCTGGCTTCAGTCACTTCCTGTGTGACCCTAGGCAAGTCATTTAACTCCCTTTGCCTCAGTTTCCTCATCTGTAAAATGATCTGGAGAAGGAAATGGCAAACCACTTCAGTATTTCTGCCAAGAAAACCCCAAATCACATCATGAGGAGTTGGACACAACTGAAATGACTGAACAAGTTCCAAATGAGTATGTTGCTTAGATATAAAATGTCATATTATAAGTAAATTAGAGAAACATGGAAAAAAATTTTCTATCAGATCCACAAATAGGAGAAAAGTTCATGACCAAATAAAGAATAGAGAGGATCACAGAAGATAAAATGGGTAATTGTGATTACTTAAAATTAAAATGAGTTTTGTACAAGTCTAGTACAGTTAAGATTAAAAGGGAAATAATTAAATGGGAGAAAAATTCTTTGCAGCAAGTTTCTCTGATAAAGACTTCATTTCTATGATATATAAGGAGCTGGTTAAATATATATATATATATATATATATATATATATATAAAGCATTCTCCAGGTGATGAATAATGTCATAAGCACATGAACAAACAGTTCTGGGGAGGGGGGAGGGGGGGAAACTAAGCTATCTATAACCACATGAAAAACTGCTCCAAATTACCACTAATTTGAGAAATACAAATTAAAGTGAATATGAAATTTCACCATACACCCAGAAGAGTGGTAAAGATGACAAAAAGGGAAAATTACAAAAACCCTATTTTTTTTTTAGTAGAGTAACTGTACTTTTTAAAAAAAGCAAAGTAGAAGTGTACAAATTTAGACCAAAATGAACCTTCCCCCTCAAAATGTTTTTTCAGCCTTGGACCTGGTGTCAGAAAGAGCCAAGTTCAAATGCAGCCTCAGAAACTAGCTTTGTGACCCAGGGCAAGTCATTAAACCTCTGTCTACCCCCGTTTTCTCATCTGAAAAATGAGGATAATAACATCATCTGTTTCCAAGTGATACAGTGAAGATAGAAATGAAATTATATTTGTAAAAATGAATTGCAAAACTTAAAGTACTTTGTGAATACTAGTTGTTATTTTTGTTACTATTGTTATTACTCTTTTAATGTCTACTTTAAGTTCTACTTTTTGTTTCCTTTTAAATTTTAATAATTGTTATCAGCATGTATAGAGTTGTGGTTCTATTGATTTCACTTTGGCTCATGTCCTATAGGTTTTTTCCGTATTTCATTGTATTCCTTTCTATAATTTTTTGAGCTACTATGGTGTTTCCCTTTACAAATAAAGTAGCTGGGAATATTTTTGTACAGATAAATCCTTTTTTCCCTTTTTGTACTTCTATTTAGGATAAAATAATAATATTGGTACCCTAGGTCAAAAGGTATGATTGCTTTTGTGACTCATTTTATATTGCCATATTGCTCTCCAAAATCTTTTACATTGGTCTCCAGCCCTGCCATCTGCTCTGTTAAAATCAGTAATTTATTTGTCATATTCTTTTAAAGGAGATGTTAAAATTTCCCATTTTTATTGAGATTTTAGCTGTTTCTTTTAAGATTATGAGATTTTCATTAATGCATAAACATTTAGAATAAATACCTATTTATTAAAAATATTTATGATACAAAACAGTCCCAAAGGACTAACGATAAAGCATACTACCTACCTCCAAAGAAAGAATTGGTATTGACTGAACACAGACTGGAGCATGCTACTTTTCAGTTTCTTTCATTTTAAAAAATTTTTTAATTCAAATTTTTTCACACAAAATGACTAATATGGTAATGTTTTATGTAATTGAACATGTATAACCTATATCTGATTGCTTACTGCCTCAGGGAGGTGGGAGAAGAGGGAGGGAAAGAGAGATAAAATTTGGAACTCAAAGCTTTAAATAAAAAATGTTATTAAAAAATTTATATTGTCATTTGCATAGGACTTTTTCACATAAAATAATGCCATTCTTTCTCTTTGCTAATGCTTTTTGATTGTAGTTAAACTTTTTTTGATGTTATTAGTTCCTTTCTATTTTTTTGCGTGTGATTTGGTGTTAAATTATGGTAAATTTTGGGCCATCTTTTGTTTTTAAAATCTATTTAAATATTTCTGGATTAAATGTTTTCTGTGAACAGAATATTGTTGGATTTTGAATCTGTGACTATTGACCATTTAGATTTAGCTTTATATGAATATTAGGTTTGTAATTGATAATGTCTTTCTAATTGGAAGGAAATGCTTCCTTATTCTTTCTCCCCCAATTTGAAAACATTTTTATTTAAAATTTTGAGTTCCAAATTATGTTTCTTCTTCCCTCCTTTTTCCCTGAGGTGGTAAGCAATCAGATATAGGGTATAAATGTGCAATTATGTAAAACATGTCCACAAGTCATTTTGTACAAGAAGACGATGAAAAAAAAAACCTTTAAGAAAGTGAAAAATAGCATGCTTCAGTTTGTATTCAATCAGTGTCAATTCTTTCTCAGAAGGTGGATAGGGGGCTTCATCATTGGTCCTTTGGTATTGTCTTGGATCATTGTATTACTGAGAATAGCCAAATCATTCACAGTTCTTTATTGAACAATATTACTCTTTCTGTGTACAATGTTCTCCTGGTTCTGTTCACTATGTATCAGTTCATGTAAGTCTTTCCAGGTTTTTCTGAAATCATCCTGCTTGTCATTTCTTTTAGCACAATAATATTCCATTACAATTATATACCACAGTTTGTTTAGCCATTCTCCAATTGATGGGCATCCCTTTGATTTCCAAAAAAGAACTTATACAAATATTTTTGTACAAATAGGTCCTTTTCCCCCTTTTCTGGGTGTCTTTGGGATATAGACTTAGTAGTAGTATTTCTGAATCAGAGGGTATGCACAATTTTATATAGCCTTTTGGGCATAGTTCCAAATTTGCTTTCTTATTCTTAATGTTTGTTATTGTATTAATATCACTCCAAACAAAACTCTTGCCTGTTAATAACCATATAGGGTTTCCTCCCTTAAACTTGGAGCTCCCTCTTATTAGTGCTTGACTGTTTGTTTTCCTTTCCCTTTCTTCTCTACCCCTTTATTTTTCATTTGTTCTCTGAAATAGCATTCTTTTACATTACTTTGATGGTTCTCACATTTTGTTAGAAACTGGTTTATCTTGATTTCAGAAGTGTGAATTTTTGTACTTGTTTTATTCTGAGAGTTTTGACTGAGAACTTCTTTGTGTGCCTCTTTCAGCATTACAAAGTTGGAATGCTTTTTTTTTTTTTTGTGAGGCAATTGGGGTTAGTGACTTGCCCAGGGTCACACAGTGTTAAGTGTCTGAGGTCGGATTTGAACTCAGGTCCTCCTGAATCCAGGGCTGGTGCTCTATCCACTGCTCCACCTAGCTGCCCCTTGGAACGCTTTTCAGATAACCATCTCTTCCAATAAAAAAAGCATAAGGAAATTTGCTAGGTAGATAATTCTTGGGTCCCCACACCCAATGAAATTATGTAATGTAAGCTGTTTGAGGACAGGGACTATGTGTCTTTTTATTTTCTTTTTGCATCCTGAGTGCAGAGCATAATATTTGCAAGTGATGGGTACTCTTTAATAAATGCTTGTTGAAATAAATTAAAATTTATGCCCTATGCTTCTTAATTTCTTAAGTATTATGTTCCAAGTTCTTTGATTCTCTTTCATCTTGTTTGAAAAATCTACTATGATTCTGATTATGGCTCTTGACTAAGGGATTTCTCTATTTCTTTTTGAAAGTTTAAAGTATTTTTTCCCATTAAATTTAAGGTTGCAGTTTAACTGTACTATGTCGTAGAGAGCTAAAAAAGAGTTTGGAGTAGAGGAGTGACATAATCAGATGTTTGCATAAAGAAAATTAAATCTTGAGTTCTTCCTTTTCAAGGTCCTGTTGTATTTTGTTGCCTTTTTTTTTTTCTAATTCTGGGAAATTTTCTTTGACAGTTTCCTGGAATATAGTGTTCAGTTTATTTTTTCCTCCTAAGTCTCCTGAGATGTCAGTAATCCTGAGATTGCTATTTCATGATCTCTACTACAAATCTGAATCTTTGTGTTTTAATTCTAAAGATAATTCTGTGATTTGTGGAGTCTGTTTTTTCAATTGCTCTGCATCATGTGCAGTTATTGTTTGTTGCTTCTGTTGATTTGTTAGTTTCCTACTAAATTGTCAAAATTGGTAATTTTCTTAATTATTTCCCATAAACCTCTTCTAACCCTCCCTTTATCATCTTTAGTATGAAATAAACCTAGATGGATTGATTGGGACCAGGCTGTGGAGGGTACTTATTCAGTTTGGACTTCATTCAGAAGGCATTAGGGAGTTAATAAAGAGTTTAGAAGAGAAAATTATTCTTTGTGAAAAGAGACCCAGAAAGGAGAAAGAATGGAGGCTGGGAGTCTGGTAAAGAAGTAGTTGCTTTGGTCTAGGGAAGTGGTAATGAGGGGTACAGAAGTATAATTAGGTTTTTAGGCTCATAAAGAAAGCAGGGAGCTTGGGCTTTAGTTATTTGGTAACTGAATGAGAATTGGAATCAGATATTGATTAGGTAACATTTTAGAGGAGATAAAAGTCATAAATAAATAACTAGATAGCCCAGTTCATTTCAAAGAGGAATAAAACTTTTTTATAACTACATATTACCTTACCAATCCAGTCTAGGTATCTTGCAAATCCATTTCATTTGTTATAGTATAAAATGGCTTTGTTGAGTGGTCTCTCACTTCTACTAAGAAAACTACTCAGAGCACATGTCCTGTTGGTGTGAGTGTGCCTGTACTATCTATCCTTTTTTTATGTGACAGAATTCCCTTTAATTTTTTGAAGTGAGCACTTTGAGGTTTAGGTTATTCAACTTCAAGAAGATCACTTTTAATTTGCATTGTTTGACTATTTCAAAGAATGACTTCAGTGTGGATGATGTGTACAGCTATTGTGGGTATCTAAGTATGACAGTAGATAAAGTGCTGGGCCTGGAGTCAGGAACACTCATCTTCTAGAGTTCAAATCTGACCTCAGACACTTATTATCTGAGTGATTCTGGGCAAGTCACCTAATCCTGTTTGCCTCAGTTCTTCATCTGTAAAATGTGCCGGAGAAGGAAATGGCAAACCACTCCAACATCTTTCCCAAGAAAATGGCATGGTTATGAAGAGTTGGGCGTGACTGAAAAATAACTGAACAGCAACAAATGTGTTCAATTGTCTTGAAGAACTAGGCTGTCAATGGCATGTGATAGCATTGATGCAACATTTATCTGGAATAGCTACAAACAATTCAGAGAAGGACTAGACAGATTAAAGTCCTTAAAATTATGCATTGACTATTGGCTTTGCATAAATCTTTCCTTCCTTCCTTCCTTCCTTCCTTCCTTCCTTCCTTCCTTCCTTCCTTCCTTCCTTCCTTCCTTCCTTCCTTCCTTCCTTCCTTCCTTCCTTCCTTCCTTCCTTCCTTCCTTCCTTCCCTCCCTCCCTCCCTCCCTCCCTCCCTCCCTCCTTCCTTTCCTCCCTCCCTTTCTTCTTTCTCTTTTCACTCTTTCTTTCTTCCTTCGTTCCAAAGAGTTCAGTGAGTGAATAAGGGGGAATGACGGGATTTTGGAAGAAAAAAATTCAAGGGAAATGAATGGTAGGAAAACAAAAATGAACAATAAAGCATTTTTTAAAATTATGCACTGTGCTTCCGTAAGATGATTCTCTTTGAAATTGAGTACATTATTTTGAACATATTACTATTATTTTGAATATAGGACAATGAGTTTCTTACATAAAGAAAATAAGATAAATATGAAATGTGCAATTGAATAGACACTAAATTTCTGCAAAAATTCGGTTTCTTAAATAAAGTTTTACTTTGGCAGCCTCACTTATTTACAGAATATTTGGAATACATATTTTTTGGTCCACTCCTGATAATTTAAGATACCTTCAGTAGGTTAAAAATTATAATTAAGAATATAGAGAGCTTTAACTTTTCACCCAGTTTCTTCTCATGTCTAGTTATGAAAGAAGTATGATACTGGCTTCAGATTCATCTAATGCCCAGCAGATTAATAATCATATTTATTTATTTATTTGTTTGTTTGTTTTTTGGCGAAGCAATGAGGGTTAAGTGACTTGCTCAGGATCACACAGCTAGTAAGTGTCAAGTATCTGAGCTTGGATTTGAACTCAGGTCCTCCTGAATCCAGGGCTGGTGCTTACCCACTGTGCCACCTAGCTGCCCCCGATTATCATTATTTTTTGAGTCTATCCAGAATCTGACTGGCCTACTCAGAACTTATTCTTTGCCTAGATCTAGGCTTTGCTTCTTAATGTTTTTGTTTGATTTTTATTAGGAACTGGCAATGATTTTATGCAAATTTTATTCTCATTTGTTATTCTGATTAAGAGAGAATTATATCTGTGTAGTTGGTGAACTTTTAAAATTAGAAGAGAATAGGGACAGCTAGGTGGCGCAGTGGATAGAGCACCGGCCATGGAGTCAGGAGGACCTGAGTTCAAATCCGACCTCAGACACTTTTCACTTACTGGCTGTGTGACCCTGGGCAAGTCACTTAACCCCAATTGCCTCACCCCCCCCCCAAAAAAAAATTTAGAAGAGAATATTAATGAGGCCATAGTTATGGATTCATTTCTTAGTTGAGCCAAACAGCCTCACCCTGTTTAGTGGCCCTAGATGACAGTCTTTCAAGTTAATTGTGTTGGCCAAAAATGATTCCAGTTGGATTGGCACAAATCTATGATAACTTTTGGAAAAAGCACCTATCTTTGGAGGGAGAGATGCCACAATTGTATGGAAAGAAAGTGTTATTCCCTCTGTAAGATGAATTTCAGATTAAACCCTTGTTACTAAAAAGATCCTTAGTAAAGGGAGAGAATCTTCCATGAGGGCATCCAGGAAGATTAAATGAACAGATAGACAAGCCAGTTAATTTGATCAATGAGTGGATTTAGTTACTAATTGTTCACCTTAAATTTTTTTCACTAATGTGAGCCATGCTTCTGTTTAGATCTCTTGGAGAATCTTTGGCTGAACTTGCTTTTCTTCATGACTCATTTTTAGTCACTGTTTTAACAGAGAGGCACTTAACATTCCCATGGCCTTGTATCATTCTTGCTCCTACCTTTACAAACTAGTGCCATCATTCATAGTGGGAAGATTTTAGATTATTATTGTATAATAACCAGCTTAGTGTTCTTGCCTGTGAGTACTGTATATTTAGTTACTGCCAGTGAGTAAATGTATTTCCTTTTTAAACATTTTGTGGTAATTTTCTTAAAATGTTTTATTCTGGATTTAAACACCTAATAATGTAGGTATTTCCACATACAAAGTAAGACAGAAAAAGAGGATTGTATATGAAGTATTAATTTGCATTATGTATAGCTTGCTTTTCTTTTTAGGTATATAATAAAATTAACTTGCTCTTTCCTTCCTTCCTTCCTTCCTTTCTTGGGACAATGAGGGTTAAGTGACTTGCCCAGGGTCTCACAACAAGTAAATGTGAAGTGTCTGAGGCCGGATTTAAACTCAAGTTCTCCTGAATCTAGGGCCAGTGCTTTATCCACCGTGCCACCTAGCTGCTTCATTAACTTGTTATTTTCAAAGCTGTCCTGCTTTGTGTTTCCTACTGACTTTCTTTTGGTTCCCTTCTGTGCATTTTTTTTTCTTTTCTTTTTTCATTTTTTTCTTTCTTTTCCTTTTGTCGGGACAATGAGGGTTAAGTGACTTGCCCAGGGTCACACAGCTAGTAAATGCTAAGTGTTTGAGGTCAGATTTGAACTCAGGTCCTCCTGGAATCCAGGTTTGGTCCTTTATCCACTATGCTACCTAGCTACCCCTCTTTCTGTGCATTTAAAATAAAATGTCTCACTAACCTCCTCTTATTATTTTTCTTCTTGGTTTTCCTTTTGGTAACCTTATTGTGACTGGAAAAAGAAAAAGAAAACAACAACCTTTGTAAGAAATAATCCACATATTGTTCATACCAGAAAATGTGTTAGTATGCCTGTTTCCCAGAAGCCTCTTTAATGACTGTCATTTTTCTTTTTTTCCTCATTTTTGCCAGTCTGATTAAGAGAAAAGTATATCTGTGTAGTTGGTAGGCTTTTAAAATTAGAAGAACACATTAATGAAGCCACAGTTAGGGATTCATTTCTTAGTTGAGCCAGATAGTCTCACCCTGTTCTACTGAACAGATAGAACCTTGGAATCTTTTTGATTTATATTTCACTATTTATTAGAGAAATTTATTGTTTATCTATTATTTATTGCTTTAGAGGAATTATCACATTTGTTGATAATTTGGATTTCTTCTTTTGTGAACTACCTGTTCCTGTCCTTTTTCAATTTTTCTATTGGGGAATGGCTGTCATCATTTTATATTTGGATCAATTTTTTAAGTAGCTTAATTATTAGAGCTTTATCAGAGAAAATTGCTTCAAAGGTTGTTTTGGTCAGTTAACACTTTTCCTTCTAATCTGAACTACTTTTAATGTTCTTTTTTCAAAATTTATTTTGTTTTATGTATTTAAAATGGATCATTTTATTGTTTGTGATGTTCTTATCCCATGTTTGGTCCTAGATATTGTCTTCCTTGCTTTTCTCTTTTGTTTATGATATGAACATTTATACATTTGGAATTTATCTTAGTATATGGTTTAAGTTTTCTAGAAAGCCTTTTCAGATCATATCTATGAATATTCAGGTCCCTATTATGAACAAAATTAAGTGTTTGCTAGACATTATAGAGTATCCCATTTTCTTGAATGTAATAATTGAAAAGATTTTTCTCTTTATCGGGCTGGTACATGGAATCTCTAATTTCTCATTAATTTAGCAAATAGTTTTGGAGTTTCAAGTAAGTTTGTAAGCTATTTTCCTGGAGAAATAGGACATGTTGACAGAATGAAACCAAACTGAATTTCCCAGGACCAAGTCTCATCCTTTTACGTTAATCTTAGAAGTTAGTAAAAGACTCCAGTTTTAACATTGCTAATTTTAACCTGACCTTCTGTTTTCTTCTCAGTTCAATCAGCTATCAGTATTGAATAGAAAGCAAAAAAAAATGCATTTTTCTTAAAGCCTTAGAAAAAATATTTTGTTTTCCCATGGTGTCTGTGTTTGTTCAAGCCTTTATTTTCAAGCATAGTAAATATGTTGCTTATATTTTGCTGTGAGTATATATTTGCTCTCATGTTATGTTTTCTCTGCTTGGCTGTTGAATTGATAAGCATTTCTAAAGATTTGCTGTAAATTTTAGTAGTATACCTGACTCCTGTGATAAAAACCTTTTTTGAGACAATATGGCAGAGTGAATAGAGAACTGTCCTTATTTAGGAAGACCAGCGTTCAAGTCTAGTTTTTGGCATCCTTCCTGTGGAATCCTGGGCCAATCACTAGGTTAAGTGGGCCAGACAACTTTCTTCAGACTTTGAGTTGCAAAGCAGTTACTGATTTTCATTGGTAGAGGGAATTTGTTCAGTGGGAATTCCATTCACCAATGAAAACAAGTCCATCACCCCAAAAGAAGAATTATATGTTAGAGTGAGTTGATAACTATGTGTAATATAAACATATTTTCAAAATATTTCATTACAGAGTGATGGACAAAAATATTGCTAACTTCATATTACAGAACTGCAATGTATTCATAGTAATACATGTGTTTTTATAGGCTTTAAGAAAACCAGTAGAATCCTTTTTTTAAAAATCACATCTGTGATTTCAGTACCATTGGGAGTTCCTGGTGAGAAGAATCTTTGCTAGTGCAGATAGGCATCACCTCAGTAGGTATAGTCGTATTGCCTGTAACCCTGAGACATGAAGTGACTTGCCCAGGGTCCTACAGCCAATATTGTCAAAAGCAGGACTTGTACCCAGGTCTTCTTGACTTTGACTTTGAAGGGACCTCTCTAGATACTCTGCCTCTCATAGTTAATTTTTTTTTTTTTAGTTACTGAGTATTTCTTCTAACTGTGGTTTGTGGATCTGTGGTGGAAGCAGCATGGTATAATGATAACTGTTCTGAACTAGGAAACTGAAGACTTGTGTTTCCCTGTAGAACTTTGGGAAAGTCATTTAATTACTCTGTGCCTCAATTTCCTCATCTACATGCTTAGAATTGTGCCTGGCATGTAAAAAGCAATAAATGCTTGTTCCCTTTCCCCTTCTCCTTCTTCCCATATGCTTTCAGATGTTCTTTGTAGTATTAAGATTGTGTTATTTTCCCTGATTATTATGTAATTTCTTCAAAATATTCAATACATTTTGCTGGTGTTGCTCTGTGGCAAGGAAACATGGAATACCATTGGCTCTGAGCTAAGAGTGCTCCCCAATAGAAGGTACTATAAAGAAATATGATGGGATGAGCAGACAGCAATGTGTAGCCATAAAGGATTTTTTTTTGCTTTGATTGCTAAAAGGGTTTAGAGATCTAAATCTTTTGTTTCTTTATTAGTTTTGGTGATCTAAATCTTTGCTGAAGGAGAGCATCCCTCTTCCTCAGCCCTTAATTGTTTTGGAGATAATTACAACATAACTCATACCCATGCCCTCTGTTTATGCAAACTTCTCTTAACTGTTCCAATGACGAAGTTTTTAGGAGTTACATGTATCATCTTCTCATATAGGAATGTAAACATTTTAACTTTATCGAGTCCCTTCTGATTACTGTTTCATGTTTACCTTTTTATGCTTTTTTTGAATCTTCTGTTTGAATGTCAGATTTTCATCATGAATGCTTAAAAATTCTCTATTTCATTAAATATCCATTTTCTTTCCTGAAGGATTTCACTCATCTTTGCTCGATAGGTGATTCTTGGTTGTAACTTAGCTCCTTTGCATTCTAGAATACCATATTCCAAGCCTTCCTCTCCTTTAACGCTGCTAAATTTTGTATGATTCTGACTGTGGCTCAACAATATTTGAGTTATTTCTTTCTAGTTTCTTGAAGTATCTTTTCTTTGACCTGGGAGCTTTGAAATTTGGCTATAATATTTCTGGTAGTTTTCATTTTGACATCTCTTTCAGAAGGTAATTGCTAGATTTATTTAATTTTTATTTCATCCTTTAGACCTAATATATTGGAGCAATTTTCCTTGATAATTTCTTGAAATATGATGTTTAGTTTTTTTTTTGATCATGGCTTTCAGGTTCAAGAATTCTTAAATTATCTCTTCTTGGTCTATTTTCCAGGTCAGTGAGATATTTCACATTCATTTTCTTCAATTTTTTTCATTCTTTTGAATTTATTTTGTTTTTTGATGTCATTAGCTTCTACTTGCCTAATTCTGATTTTTAAGGAATTACTTTCTTCAGTGAGATTTTGTATTTCTTATTCTAATTTGCCAATTCTGTTTTTAAAGGAGTTCTTTTCTTCAGTGAATTTTTGTGCCTCTTTCCTCATTAGGCCAATTTTGTTTTTTAAGGTGTTATTTTCTTCAGTATTTTTTGTGCCAGGGCAGCTAGGTAGTGCGGTGGATCAAGCACAAGTCCTGGAGTCAGGAGGACGTGAGTTCAAATATGGCCTCAGACATTTGACACTTTCTAGTTGTGTGACCCTGGGCAAGTCACTTAACCCCTATTGCCTCAAATATCTGGGGCTGTCTCCAGTTGTCTTGATGTATTTCTTGCCCCTGGATGCAGATGACTTTGGAGGAGAGTGAGGCCAGTGACTTTGCACAGCCCTTCTTCACTTAAATCGACTTCACTGCAAGTCATGACATCACCTCCCAATGTCATTGTCCTTTTTGAGAATGAAGGACAAACAACCGCAATTTTTTGTGCCTCTTTTACCAAGCTGTTAATTTTGTTTTCATAATTTTCTTGCATCATTCTCATTTCTTTTCCGATTTTTTTCTCTACCACGCTTATCTCTTTCTCAACTCTTCTGTGTTTTGTTTATAATGTTTTTATGCTTTTACACATGGTCAAATTTTATAAAGGTGCCATACACAATTGAGAAATACGTACATTTCTTTCTGTTAATATCCATTAATTGCCTGAGTTATCAATCTAACTCTTCTAAAGTTCTAATCTTGTTCTTAACTTCTTTCTTTATCTTTTGATTATCTTTACCTAGTCTTGAAAGGGGTACATTGAAGTTCCAAACTATCATGATTTTATTTGCTATTTCTCCCTGAAATTCAAATAATTTTTTCTTGAAGTGTTTAATAATAGGTAGCATTTATATAATGACTACCATGTGGTAGGCACAGTGCTAAGTACTTTACAAATATTAATTTGATTTGATTCTCATAATAACCCTGGGAGGGGGTAGTTGCTATTATCATCTCCATTTTACAGTTGAGGAAACTAAGATAAACAGGGTCACACAAGTAGTATCTGAGACTACATTTGTACTTGGTTCTTCTTCCAGGCCTAGCTCTTTATCCAGTGTGCCACCCAGCTGTTTATAAGATGTTATGCCATTTGTTGTACATAAATTAAATATTGATATTATTTCATTTTCTATGATGCTTTTAAGCATAATGAAATTTCTTTACTTATCTATGTCTGTTTTAACTGTTGCCTTCTCTGAGGTCATATTGTAAGTCTTACTATGCAGTACCAGTAAACCCAGTAAACTCAAGTGGTAACTATTACCTCCAGGATCAAATTTAACATCTTCTATATGGCTATTAGAGTCCTTTTTAACTTGGCCCCTTCCTACCCATTCTGTCTATTCTTTTCTTTACTTGTTTTCCTGCTGCTTTTAATATACTAATACACTTAACTCTATGTGTATTTGTGTAGCATTTTTTTTGTCTAAATCAGATGAGGGTGAAGTTCACATGATTCCCTCTCTTTCTCCACCCCATTCTCCACTTTTTATATTTTGAGTTCTCAGTTCTTTCTCTTTATGCCCCTTCCCCACCCACTGAGAATGTAGGCAATATATCAGTTATTCATGTGAAGTCATACAAAATATATTTACATATTAGACATATAGCAACAAAAAAAAGCAAGAAAAATAAAGTAAGAAAACGAGCTTCAGTTTGGACTCAGAGTTCAATAGACTTCTCTCTGGTGGTGAATAGCACCTTTCATCATGATTCCTTTGCAGATATTTTGTATGATTGTATTGATCAGAGTAGCTAAGTGTTTCACAGTAGATCATTATTATAAGCTGTTACTGTATACAGTGTTCTCCTGGTTCTGCTGACTTCACTTTGTATCAGTTCACATAAGCCTTCCCATGTTTTTCTAAGTAATGAGGTTTAATCAGGAGCGACGTAACTTTTAATTAACTTTTTGAGGGCTAGGATTTCTAGTTACAAAACTATGTAGGTATGTATGTACTATAAATCAATTATGCTTATATCTTTTATTTTTATGGCACCTAAATTACCTCCTGTGTTCTCTCTCCCCTTTTAAGGAAGCTATCCCATATAACAAAGAAGTTTTTGAAAGAAAGAGAAAGGAGAGGAAAAAATTGGAGCAAACCCATCGGTTCATTGAAAAATCTGACAATATTTGCAATGTTCTATACCCATAGAAAATGCTTCTTTCCCTTCCATCTCTCAGCTTTGCAGAAAGAAAGGGAAAGGTTGTCTTTTCACATATTTTCCTTGTAGCCATGCTTATTCTTAGTAATTTTGAAACATTTATTTTCCATTGTTTTGTTATTGTTTTTTCTTTATATTGTATATATTTAATATAAATATTTTCATGCTTATTTATATTAATTATATTTGTTATTTCTTATAGCACACTAATATTCTATTTTATTCATGTACTATAGTTTATTAAGGTATTTCCTAGATTGATGAGCATCAAAGGGCTGCTTTAAATATTTTGGTTTCTATGGGGCCTTTTTATCAATGTCTGGTTATGGAATCTCTGGGTCAAAAGGCATGAACATTTAGGCTTACACTCATTCCTTTTTTTTTTTAAATAAATTTTTATTCATATCTTTTTTATTACCACAATTTCCTCCAGTATTCCTCTCTTGCTCTCCTCTCAGAGAGTCATATCATATAACAATATATATATAAAAATATATAATTTTTTTTCTTGCAGGGCAATGGGGGTTAAGTGACTTGCCTAGGGTCACACAGCTAGTAAGTGTCTGAGGCTGGATTTGAACTCAGGTCCTCCTGAATCCAGGGCTTGTGCTTTATCCACTGTGCCACCTAGCTGCCCCCCAAAATATATAATATTTTTAAAGAAAAAAATCAGCAAAAGTGATCAATACATAGAAAAAGTCTGAAAATAATGTGCAATATACACTTTTGCACCTACTACCTTTACAAACAGGTGGGGTGGCTATGTCTTCTCATATCTGTTCTTTGAAGCCATGCTACTTCTTTGTTCATTTTGGATTTTTTTTTGGTGATGGTTCTTAATGTTTTCATTATTGTGGTCATTGTGTATATTGTTTTCCTAGATCTTCTCACTTCATGCAGATCTTTTCATGTTTGACCATATTCATCACGTATATAATTTTTTACAATATAGTGATATTCCCCTACATTTATATACCACAGTGTGTTTAGCCATTTCCCAGTTGATGGACTTCTACCTTGTTTTCAGTTATTTGCTTTCTGAAGAACTTATGCTTTTAATATTTGGGTGTATATGGGAACTTTCTTATTGTCAGTGGCCTTCTTGGAGTATAAATAATGGTGGAATATGGATGAAAGGGTATAGACATTTTAATCACTTTATTTGTATGATTCCAAATTGTTATAAAAATTATCATATTGACTCACATCTTCATTAACAGTACACAAATATGCCTCTCATTTCACAGCTTCTCCCGTACTGACTTTCCTATGTTTAGATATCTTTGCCAATTGCCTGTCTGCATTTTTAGCACACATTTCTTTTCATTTGTTTAGGGTCACACGGCAATGCTTAATACTGGCTGCTGGCATCCCAAAATAAAGGAAGAATTTTTGACTTGTTCAAATGATGGGTGAGTATTCTTTTTTAAAATTTTTTGGGCAGGGCAATGAGGGTTAATTGACTTGCCCAGGGTCCCACAGCTAGTAAGTGTCAAGTGTCTGAGGCTGGATTTGAATTCAGGTCCTCCTGAATCCAGGGCCAGTGCTTTATCCACTGCACCACCTAGCTGCCCCAGGTAAGTATTCTTAATGTGATGCATGTGCCATTATATTTTCAAGATGTTCTTTAACTTGTGTTTTAAGTTGATATTCACCTTTTTAAAAAACAAGCTGAGGAAAATATATATAGTTTTTATTTACAATAATTGAGTTTTATTTGAGTTTCTATCTATTTCTATTTGCCAGTGAATGTTACCTTTATAATTTAAAATGTTGGGTTTTTAATGATACTTTATTATTTTAGTAAAGAAGCCCAGAAACAATATTGGTAGCAACTGAGAAATCTGTCAATCAAACCAACATTTCTTAAGTGTGTAGCCCATGCTAAATACTATGATAAGAGCTGGGGATGCAGAGACAAAAGTGAAATCATCATTTCCTTCAAGGAGCTTACATTATCTACAGTTTTCTTCTTTTGCTTTTTAGATTTTATTATTATTATTATTATTATTTCTTTTTGGCGCGGCAGTGGGGGTTAAGTGACTTGCCCAGGGTCATACAGCTAGTAAGTGTCAAGTGTCTGAGGCCAGATTTGAACTCAGGTACTCCTGAATCCAGGGCCGGTGCTTTATCCACTGCGCCACCTAGCTGCCCCCTGCTTTTTAGATTTTAACAAATGGAAATATGCGATTATATAAACAGGAAAAATATTGTGAAAAAAGATAGAGTATAAATTCCATCAGGGTTTGTCAAAGAAACTGAATGAGTGCAAAGATTAGAACCTTGGGTCTGGAGATTTCAGGTGTGCCATGACATACCAGACTGGCTAGGCTTTGATTTGGTGGAGGCAAGGTGGACAACCAGTCTGGCTGATGTCAGAGTATGAGGGAGGGATTCCTTTCTGGCTATGGTGATGATGCAGCTGGAGGTAGCGACATATGTGCTAGCTTTGACCTTCCCCCCCCCCCCCAACATTTACTACTTTTTTTTTTTTTGAGGCAATTGGGGTTAAGTGACTTGTGTAGGGTCACACAGCTAGATATGTGCTAGCTTTGAAAGTAAAGAGAGGATTTTAGCTATAAAGAATGAGATGAACAGAAGACAGGGTGCCAGGTGTGTTCAGGATAGAGAAAACAGTCTAGTTTGACTGGAATAGGGGTTGTTAAAACTTTTTCAACCAAAGACCCTTTTGGCAACCTGGTGAAGCCAGTGAACCCTTCCTCATAATAATGTTTTAAAGATACAAGATAAAAGTATTGCAAAGGAAGTTTATTATATTGAAATACAGTTTTCAAGATATTAAAGAAACAATGTCACAAATCCTGTGTTAAGAATGCCCAGGCTAGAGAGAGCTAGAGTGCATGTGATTGGGTTAGTAGTGTGAGATAATACTGGATCAATAAATTGAAGCCAAATTGTGAAGGTTCTCTGAATCAGGAATTTTGACTGAGTAAACTAATGAATGAAGGAAAGAAGGAAAGAATGAAAAAGCATTTTATTAAGTGCTCACGGTGTGCCAAGAAGTGTACTAATCACTGGTGTTACAAAATAGAAAAGCAAAAAGTCTCGGCCCTCAAAGAGTTTACATTGTAAGAGCATTATGGGAAAGTTATGGGAAAGACATATTTTGGTTTGGAAAGTTTCAGGAATGAAGCAGAACCATCAGGGACTAGATTGATACATTCTTTCTAGCAAAAATGACAAGAAACTTTGATTTGATTATGATTTCCAAACTAGAAAGTAGTGATGAGAATAGAGTTGGCTTTTCATGTTGTGGCAAGGTAGAAGATTTAGAGGGTATAAATTGAAGCATAGCTGGAGCTAATCTAAACATGGTTGACCATTGTTGAAGCATTTACCAATCAGTACAACAGTGCCCATGCAGGAGTTCCAAAGCTAAAAGACTGGTTTCTAGTTTTGGGGAGAAGATGACCAGGGAGTAAAATGATTGGGGAGCTCTAGAAGACATTTTTATACTAGAACCACATCCTCCAAGATTTGCATTAGAACAGTTAATTTGACAGCAATGTTTAGGCAGGAGGAGAGCCTGGCTAGGTGACCGTTACAGTGGTTCAGTTAAGGAAATAACAAAGGTATCACCTGCAGCAATGGCAGTGAGAATTGATATAAGGATAGCAGAGGTAAAATTGTCATTCTTTGTGACAAGACCAGATCTACACGTCCAGGAAAGTGTTGGAATTTTGGTTCTGAAGCTCAGGAGAATGGTTGAGATTGGAGAGAAGGGATTTGAGAGTCATTCAAATAGCAAAGTTTAATATTGGAATTGAAGAAGTTATGGAGGGAACAGTGTAGGTTAAGAAAACAGAAGTTCAGTGACAACCTGGAGAAATGACCATATTAAGGTGTCTGTGGGGAGGACTAAGAACCAGAAAAGAGGCTGTCAGAAAACCATGATAATGACAGTAAAGGGAGGAGAGTGTCTAGAAGGAAGAAGATAAAGGATCATTATTGTCAAATGTTGCAGAGATGTCAAGGAGTATCAGGACTGAGCAAGCTTTGGATCTGGTACTTATTTGGGTGATGGACATATTCATGTTCTTCAAAGCATTTTTTTCTATTTGATTTTGTAACATTAATTGATCTTGTAACATTTCTAATGTTGAGATTTCTAGTGCTTCCTTTCTAGGAGGACATGGGTGGTTACAAGATAGGAAACCATAGAAGGGTTACTGACTACATTGGAGTTGAAAATACCTATATGACTAATGCAGAAATATGTTTAATGTGATTGTACATATATAACCTGTATCAGATTGCTTTCTGTCTTAGGGAGGGGGGAAGGAAGGGAGGGTAGGAGAAAAATTTGGAACTAAAAATCCTATGAAAACAAATGTTGAAAACTATCTTTACATGTAACTGGAAAAGAATAAAATACTTTTATGATAAAAAACAACAAAAAAAGAAAATACCTATATAAGACATTGGCTTGCAATATTAAATGCAAAATGCTTTAGAAGAATTATAGTTCTTGAAATAAAGTAATAGATTTTTTTAATCCTTACACTTTTAGAATGCCTTTCTCTTCTTTTGGGGGGGGGGCAATGAGGATTAAATGACTTGTCCAGGTTCACACAGCTAGTAAGTGTAAAGTGTCTAAGGCTGGATTTGAACTCAGGTCCTCCTGAATCTAGGGTCAGCGCTTTATCCACTGTGCCACCTAGCTGCCCCAGAATACCTTTTTATATAAAGGAATACATTAAAGCACAACTTTACTATACTATGCAAAAGAAGAAAGCAAAACCCAGGATGTATTTTTGTAATTTTAAAATTAGAGTGATTAACTTTACTTATAAGATGATTTAAAAAATTTTTTTAAATTTTATTTTAGACTTTTACTGAAACAAACACTTTTTTTTGAGGATGATTTCTTTATAACTGAATAGAGCTACATGAAAGTAGGCCATAAATTAATCTAAAGCAAAAGGTGTTTAGGGGATAATATTAATAGAAGAAGGCTTTCAAAATCCAGTATTCCAAACCTTGCTCTTCTTTTCTTTCCTCAAAGCCAGGAGGAAATAATAATTATAATATAAATGCTTATAATGAAATAGATACCACAGTTTCCTGATTTGTATTTTGTGAAGCTGTTTGACAGCTTTGTATGTTTAGATGGCAGGTGGAAGGTGGGTCACCAGCTTGAAGACAAGGTGAGTTGTACGTAGATGGCTATTTAATAATAATAATAATGACAATGGTAATAGCTAACATTTATATAGCGCTTACTATGTGCCAGGCACTGTGACAAGTGCTTTACAGTTTATCTCATCTGAACCTCACAACAACCCTGAGAAGTAGATGATATTATTACCTCCATTTTACAGATGAAGAAACTGAGGCAGTTTAAGTGACTTGCTAGGGTCACACAACTAGTAATTGTCTGAGGCTGGATTTGAACTGAGGTCTTTGAAACTCCAAGACAAACTCTCTATCTACTGTGCCAACTAGATGCCTTATTTATTTTTTTTAGTAATGTTTTCATCAAGGATATATTGAGAAAGGAAAAGACTTAAGTTCCTTCTACCTCTTGTATTAGACAAAGACTGTTTATCTTGTTACAAGTGAATAAGGTCTTGCTTTAGGAATTATGTAATATAGTTTAGCTGGCTGCAGGGCAACTAAGCAGTTGGTCGCTGTCTTGTATTTGTTTTAAGGAGGAAAAACAACTTTCAAACAAAATTAAAATTGAAATACTTTAAAAATTAATTAGCGGTTTTTAGTACTTCTGTTTCTATTTTGCTTTGCAGGTGTATTAGTGGTCTTTGGGTAGTACTTTGAGAACATAAGAAAACATAGGATCACATCATATTTTTATAAGCAATGGTGGTCCAAATGGGGTTTTCTATGTCAAATCCCACCATCTCTATGGACTAATATGAATGTAATGAACCTTGAAGTTATTTTTGGATGCCTATATTTGGGAAGAATATAATTTATATTGAGCTCTTTTTTGGTATAATTACGGGCAGTGTGGCAAAAAGGAGTGGTGATATTGTGCCAGCTTTGGACACCAGTTATACATCTCCATTGCCAAGTACTGACAGCCGAATTAGTCATGGTACTCACTACACTTAGGTCAGGCATTGGGCAAGTATAGAGAGAAGCAGGAGAAAGGATATTAATGCAGCATGAGCAAGCAGAAAAGTGCAGGAAAACAGCCTATGTATTTGGAGCCTGATGGCAACCATAACCTTCCAGGACACAGTCCTTAGTCTTCAAGGAAGAAGGAAAGACCTCAGTGCTGCCAGTAGCAGCTATACAATCCCCACACCAGAGTGTCACCCTCTTTCTTAGGCCATTTGTGTCTTCTTATTTCATCATCTTATCATTAGTTTATCATGTAGCTAATTAAAGGGATGGTGGGAGCAGGTTAGGCACAACTATTGAGTAGTGAGAGGTGATAACTGATAATCTAACAGCAAAGAAGATAGACTAAGAAGTAGATAAAGTAATTGACGGTCAAGATAAATAGCAGGTGAATTTCTTGAGGGCAGGGGCAATTTTTGCTTTTGTCATATCTCTAGTGCTTAGGACCGTATGTGAGGCACAAACCAAATGTTTATTAAATAATTATTTAACTGAATTGAATTTTTATAGTCTAGGAAGATCTTTGAAAAATGGCAAAAATACAATTTTGTCATTTAAAAGTGAGGTGGAACACTCAGACTATTCCTTTTCTGATGATGTTAGATAAATGAAACTGAAAATAAATTGCTATACAGTTGTAATTAAGTGGAAATTGTCTCGATAAAGGCTATTTTGTACTTTTTGGGGTGAAGGGGGAGAATTCACAAAGTCAAAGAAAGAAATAAAATAATTAATGAGAAAAGGCTTCTTGATTGAAGGGCAATGAGGTCAGGAATAGCAAGATAGTCTAGAAAGATAAGCAAATCGTGTAGGCTCCCTGAAGATAAGAACAAGTAGAAAAGCCAAGTGAAAAAGGTGGTTTAGTGTTGGGGAATATATTATTTATGTGATTAAAGCCTATTATAATATTTGTTTGAATGAATAAAGCATTTGAATCTCCTTGGGGCATTTGAGTTTTTCCATTTGTACTGAGCAGATAGTTAAGATTAGTTTATTATTTTTAGAATATCTGGCCTACATTTGTTGAGTTGTTTCAGTTGTGTCCAATTCTTTGTGACCCCATTTGGGATTTTCTTGGCAAAGATATTGGAGTGGTTTGCCATTTCCTTCTCCCTAGCTCATTTACAGATGAAAGACTGAGGCAAACAGGGTTAAGTGACTTGCCCAGGGTCACACAGCTAAGTAAGTGCCTGAGGCCAGATTTGAAATCATGAAAATGAGTCTTCCTGATTCCAAGCCCAGTGCTCTATCCACTGTTTCATGTAGCTGCCCCATCTGGCCTGAATAAGAGATGGTTAATAATTGCTTTTTGAATGAATGACGAGATGATTAGCCATTGGTAGTTTAAAATTAAGGACCATTTAAAAATGTCATTGTTTTCATATTTGTTAAAATCCTGTAATAATGTTATAATTTCTTATTGTTTATAACACAATATAGTGATATTTATTGTTAGTATTACCGCAAGCAAGAGGTTGGTTGACACTTATGAATACAGGGAATAAAAATAATTATTCAAACCATCCGTTATCTGGAAGTTTTCTTACCACACTTGTGGGGGTATTTCCATGTGAGCAAACAGGAGGGTCTGAGTGATATTAAATTCTTCAGCAGCAGGTGTTCTATGTCCCTTGTCTCTCTTTTTTTTTTTTTCCTCTTTTTTAAACAGAATTACAACCAGCCTTGAAATTTAGCAGTCCTTCACTTTGTGATTTGTCATTATGGCCAGGACCAGGGTTACTTTTTACATCTGGTTTACTGTTAAAAAAAATTCCTTTCCTAATTCATACTTCTAACCTTTCCTCCACCAGCAGCCTTCCTCTCCCAGTTCAACTTTAAAATGTATCTTTGAATCTAGTAACTACTCTCCACTGGGAATGCCATAATAAATCATTTAGCGTACACTTTGGTCCTGCTGGTGGTCAAATCATATTTGTGATTATTTTATTACATAATGGGCCTGTGTTGGTTTTTCCAGTGTCAGGTTTATTTATTTACTTTTGAGGTTGTAGTTCCCAATATTATGGTAACTCATTATTTGCTTGAAATGAAATAACAATTTGTCTTAAAAGTAACAGTATGATATGAGTTGTATTAAATTAAGATTTTTTGTATATCAGTGATTTGTAAACACAACAAAGAAATGGAGTGATAACAATACAGGTCTGCTTAATTTAATACAGGTTTGATCCATAAAATTTTTAGCGTATCAAATGTTTTGAAATGAGAACTTTCATCAATCCTTTATCAGTCTCTGTGTTGTTCAGATCATCTTCCTTCCTGGCTGCCATATTGGTAGCGTAAGCTCATCCAATTTTGCTTTCTTTCTGTTTTGCCTCATTTTATTTCCTTTCCTACTATTGAATGTAAGTAAATCTTTAAGGTAAAAAGCATTCCTAATTTTAAAATATAAATAATAATAATAAAAATAAATAATATAAATAAATCTTTGAGTTGAAAAAAAACCACTCCCAGTTATTAGAAGGATGGTAAGCCTTTTCTTAAGTATATAAGAAATGTAATACTATACAATTGTAGTTTTACCTTTTCTTCTTCTTTTTTTCTTCTTCTTCTTCTTCTTCTTTTTTTTTTTAAGTGAGGCAATTGGGGTTAAGTGACTTGCCCAGGGTCACACAGCTAGTAAGTGTTAAATGTCTGAGGCTGGATTTGAACTCAGGTACTCCTGACTCCAGGGCCAGTGCTCTATCCACTGCACCACCTAGCTGCCCCTTACCTTTTCTTCTAAAGTTTCCTCAAATGAATAAATGAAAAAAAGCTTGATACCTACAAAGAATAGAATTGTTCAGCAAAGCTTCTTTTAACATGTTTTATTTCGAAAGGAAAAACAAACATTTTTTTTTCAAATGATATAAGGCCTCTTTTTTCTTTTATTTCAATAGTAATAATCAATAAACATTTATTAAGCATGTGGTAAGTGTCAGACAATGTGCTCAGTGCTGGGTTACAAAGACAAAACGAAAGAACCTGTGTCTTCAAGGAGGTTATGTAATATAAGAATTTCTTTTCTTTTTTTATTTGGCAGGGCAATGAGGGTTAAGTGACTTGCCCAGGGTCACACAGCTAGTAAGTGTCAAGTGTCTGAGGCTGGATTTATTTCTATTTATTTATTTCTATTTTTTTAAGTGAGGCAATTGGGGTTAAGTGACTTGCCCAGGGTCACACAGCTAGTAAGTGTTAAATGTCTGAGGCTGGATTTGAACTCAGGTACTCCTGATTCCAGGGCCAGTGCTCTATCCACTGTACCACCTAGCGCCCCCAATAAAAGAATTTGATATTAAATGTCAGTCATGTGCAGAGTCTTGTGCTAGGTGAGATAGATAAAAGTTAAGAAACTCCTCAGGCTCAAAAACCTTGTAGCAAGGGGGAACAAGACTAATACAGAAAGTTATTATATACAGTATTAACTGATAGGTGGTTTTTTTTCTTTAAATTTTCTTTATTTATGATAGGTGTTTTATAGAGCTAGAAAATAAAGTACCTTGTGAGACAGGAGGGCATAAAGTTCTTGTGGACTGGAGGAGTTTTGGTGGCTCAGGGAAGACTTTTTTGGATCTGACATTTGAAGGATGGGTAGGAGTTTAACAGGTAGAAGAGGCTATTCAAGCATTAGGAGACATCTTGCTCAAAGATATAAGAATACAGGGTGTATCTTTTAGGTAGAGAGTACCTCTATTTTACAGGTAGAGAATGCCTTTTGTATAATGTATGGAAGCAAGTAATTAATCTGAGATAAGTCTGGAGATGCTGAGTGATGCCAACTTGTGGATGGCTTTGAATTCCAAACAGAAAAGTTTGAATTGTATTTGGATGCTACTGCATGACTGATGTATATAGATAAGAAAATGACATGCCCAGACAATAAGTTCATGAATTAGAAAGTACCTTAGATCTCATTTTACAGCACAAGAAGCAGGCCCAGAGAGTTTAAGTGATTTGCCTAAAGTTATACAGGTATTAATGGGATTCAAGCCCTGTTTCTCTGACTTCAAAGCAATCACTCTTTCTACCATGATTTCCATAGAACTATGTATTAAGAAAAATTATTCTGGCAGTGGTATGAAGGATGGATAGAAAGGGGAAGATGGTATGGTCAGGAAGGCCTGTAAGGAAACTTGCAAAAACTAAGTATGTGGTCATGAGTCTGTACTAGGGTAGCAGTATAAATAGGAGAGGGCATAGTTTTTTTATAGTTGCTGACAAGATAGAGTCAAAAGAAGCTTCACTTTTTGAATGTGAAAGGTGAGAAAGTTACGGGGGAAAATTATGAGTCTAGTTTTGTGGATGTTGGAGGTTGTTGAGGGAGTTCATTGATAAGGGAGTGGGGATTCCAAAGGGAACAGTAGAATGGGTGAAGAGATGAGAATGGAGAATAATAGGGAACATAGGGGCAAGGGTTTGGAAGGTGGCAAAACGAGTATCATGTACTTTCACCTAGGTGATGAAACGGTATGATTGGGGTAGGGAAACCAGTACAGCCAGAGGTAGTATGTCCCTTATGCAGAAGTGAACCGACACAGTGTTTTACTCACCAGGCCTATCTCGAAGCTGAGAAGAAAGTTGGAGCCATTAGTTGGTGTGTACTTACATAAAGTTTCTCTTTTAGGTATTTTAGCTTTTTGAGGTAGGGGGTTGGTGTTGGGGCTCTGAACTCTAGGTTTTTTGGATCCTAATAGAGATGATGAAGGGCTGCAGAAATTCTATCTGACTTGCCTAAATTATTTCTTCCAGGTGATCTTTGGCTTTTTCTCCCAGAGCTCACATTCTGATGGGGGAGACAACACATCTGGGAAGCTTCAGCTATAAGTCAGATGTAAGAGTTCCATGGTCCTTAGGCTCTAGGGACAAAACAGATGGTGGCCTCTTCTTTAATGCCATTTCCACTGTTAAATTTATATTTTCTGATATTGAACTATTTGACAAGGCTAAGGACTTTGGTGAAAGAACTTTCTTTTTTGAGTCTTCAAGAACTGTGGTTGTAGCACTTACAGCAGCAGTTGCTGGGGTGCATATCCATAGGGTTTGCTTCCTAGAATGATGGCTGATAAGAGTGGGCTGGACTAAGGGCTCTTGGGTTTTGCCTCCTGGGCTGTCTCCATCTGGAAGAACTGAAGTTTGACTTGCTTGACACATTCTGCCTCCTCTCTCTTCCTCAGGGTACTTTACTGCTTCAACTAGGCTGGCATGTCTATGCTGTATGTGGCAGTTAGTTGGCTGATAGCTAGGATGACTGGCTCCTCCACAGGTGTTTTCCCTTGTGGGGACCAATTTTTAATTGGGGAGTGTGAGATAAGTGGCTTGCTGCAATATTGGGGCAAGGAAGGAGACCAGCAACCTCCCTCAAAACAGCAGGATTTATTTAACAAGAACGAACTTAAAAAAAAAACCAAAAACACAAACAGGATCAGTAGGATCAAAGGAAAGGAAATAAAATGGGGAAAGGGAAATTATACAACCTGAATAACACCACTGCCCAGGAATCAGCTGAGAATACACAGCAGTGTCCTGTCGCCTTCCAGCTTCCTGCTAGAATGGTGAATCTCCTCCCTTCTTCCCAGCAGACCCTAGACAGCCCCCAGCCAATTGGCTGGCCGCTGTGACAGTCACATAACTGCCCTCACTAGGCTTCCAATCATTATAATTTTGCCAGACCCATGTAGGCGTCAGCGAGTGGTGATGATGTGAAGTGCCAGCTACAACCAGTGGATGGAGCACCATGCCGTTTGCAGAGCCCCAGAGGCCAGTGTGCATGCCAAGGTTTTTTTTCTTTTTCTTTAAATTCTAGCCAAAAGATGGGGTCATAAAAACCTCAAATAACAATTAATTATTTTTGTTGTTGTTGTTGTTGTTTGTTTGTTTTTTTAGTGAGGCAATTGGGGTTAAGTGACTTGCCCAGGGTCACACAGCTAGTAAGTGTTAAATGTCTGAGGCCGTATTTGAACTCAGGTCCTCCTGACTCCAGGGCCAATGCTCTATCCACTGCGCCACCTAGCTGCCCCAACAATTAATTCTTTACACCCCCCAGATGATTGTGAGAATTGATCTGGAGGCAGACTGGTGGTCTGGGAGCTGCTACTCCCAGAATTCTTCTGCTTATCTGCCTTTTGGTGACAATTGGTTAGCAGTTGTTGTTGGTGATTGCTTTGAACAATGATTTCTCCTTCCATGCATGGCTATGATGGCTGAGCATGAAGCAGGTATGGTGGTTTTTGGGGAAACTGCCATTCCCAAGGCTCTTGTGTTTGGGGTCCTGGGATTTCTCTATCAGGGTCAGAAGGAAAATGATGGTCAAGATAGTTGTGGTGCTTTGACTTTCCTGGTACAAGCTGTCTCTCTCTCTCTCTCTCTCTCTCTCTCTCTCTCTCTCTCTCTCTCTCTCTCTCTCTCTCTCTCAGGCTGCTTTAGTTAGCCTAGCCTGGTCTGTGTGTGGCATTTGGTTGACCATTGCTGAGGATGACCAGTTTCTTCCCCACCAGAATTCCATCCCCAGATGGTGGCTGTGAAAGCTGGTCTGGAAGCAGAAATGGTGGCCTTTAAAGTGCTGTCCCTTCAAGGGCTCATCTGCCTATCTTAAATAGAATTTTTAATATTTGAAAAATGATGGTGAGCTATATCTTGTCTGGGAAGTGGTGGAATAGAAGATTATTCTCCCCTTTGCTGCAATTGCAGAGTGCCTCTATATCTAGAGCTTATAGAATTAAATTGGAAGAAGGGAGAAGCATGGATTGCTTTGGGGAAATTATGCAGTGCTTTTCATGACTCTAACCTTCTTCCTGAAACAAAGACCCATTTTGTTGTTGTTGATGATGTTGTGTGCCTGTGGATCATGTAGTGCTACAGTCTTTGAAGAATTAAAAACATAGGTCACCCATAAGACAATGGAGAGATGTATTGTGGGTGTGAATAAACTGCAGAATAGTACCAGTGAAGAATCATATACCAAAAGGGTTAAAAACTTATTTAAAAAGTTATTATCAAAGAGATGTATGGCCAGGAGAAGAAATGATTGAAACATCTAGTGATAGTAAAATACTAAATTCACAGTTCTGGAGGAAATAAAAATTCTGGCTATGCCAATATACCATATAACCCTATGCATAATGAATAAAATGGGGGGCTAGATATCCTTGTAGGGGCCATCCTTCTATTGATGAGAGCCCTTGCACTCCATTGGTATCATGCTATGACAAGAGACCTAGAGGAAGACCTCCAACATGTTGGAGGGAAGACTTACTAGAGTATATGGAGGGATCACAGAATATGAAAGCAGATGGATTTCACTTTTCTCCTTTTGAGCTAGTGCCCACATTAATGAGATCACAAATCCATCCAAATTTGTTTTGTTTGACAGGTCAGTGATGGGATATTTTTTTTCTCCTTATTGATCAAAATTTGCATGTTTGGAAATAAGGTTCAAGTACATGTACTAGAGGATAAGAATCAAGAAATCAGGCCAATTTTGGCTTCTTTAGGTGTAAGGGCCTAAAATTCTATCTGTGGTGTCTAAAATCTAATGAGTGGTTGCCTTAAATTAGAAAACATATAGCACTAATCTTTGGGCATTAAGTATTTATTAAAGTATATTGGGGTTAGTAAAGAGAAACACATGGATAAAGTATGAGATTCGCCTGTTCTCCCTATCCTTCCTGACTCTGCCACCAAGCCCTTGTCCAGAAACAAAAGGGCCTGGATCCCTTTGCTTCTCCCAGAAGCCTCCTGTGAAACAGGAAACAGGGCTGCCCACACACAGAGCTCTAAGCTAATTGACTGGTAACACTGATTGACAGGACCCACAGGCAGTAGACATCACTTCCTGACGCTGATCTGACCTTCGAAACCCCAGAAAGGTCACTTCTGGATGCTAAAGTCACATGATTTCTTTTCAGGCCAGAGCTCACAATGTCCCTCCCAGCAGGGGGTGTCATTCCAATTCTCACATAGGTCATTATAGAGTTTATTTCTAGGATAAGGTGAGAACTAGAACTAATTTGTCTTTAATTCTTTACTAGGAATTTTTTGAAATCACTCAGTATTTGGCAAACTATTCTTTTTTTAAATAATAGATTTTATTTTATTGATATCTTTTGTTTTTAAATTCTTATTATTTCCTGCCCGAGTCCTCAGTATTAATAATTAAGACGAAAGTTTTGAAATTGCTGATAGTGCAAACAAACTTAAATATGTTTAAGTGAAATGATGGCTAAATAAGTGTATTATGAGAATTATGAGAGTTTCTGGGAAGGAAAGTGAAATGTGAAATCTAATCTGTTTCACTTATGAAGAGTGCTAGATGAATATTTAGGCATTACCAGCATTTTTTTTCTTCCTGGTCTGGATCTGTGATGTTAGCTTTTAGTGGGAACAAATGCCAATATATACTCACGGGTACTGCTCATTTTTTTCTGACCAGATTTAGGAAATATGCTTCTGATTGAGCAAATTTTCTCCAGATTGAAGTTGGGGAAAGGTTTTGAGGAAGATCTTCCCTTTGTTCCAGTGATGCTCCACATTTTCCAATCTTTTTTTTTTAGTCCCGTTCTCTTCTGACCCTGTGTTTGTCTAAAAAATAAAAATTAACATGTACTTTGAGGCCACCTCTGGAAGTGCCAGGGCACTTCAGTAAGCCTTACTTATGCATCAAAACAAAAATACTAATTTTTTGCACACATGGACAAACACATTTTTTGGATAATATGACTATATTGTAGAAAGTCTGTGCATAAATGTTATTCATCTGAACACCTCCTGCGTCACCACAATATTGTGTAAACACTTTTTGTTAAATAGAGTTAATGTTGCCAGGCTACAGTTTTCACCACTTTTAGGAGTCTTGGGGATAACCGTGCCAAGGGCAACACCAGAATTTAATATAAACAGCACTGTGCTGAGTGCTTTTAGTTAGAGGACCAATTGTTATATTTGGGGGTTAAACATGTTAGAATGGTCTTGAGAAATGTTATCATCACTTGAGAAGCCAGATTTCAAAGGGTCTTTTCATTTAGTCAACAAGCATTTAATTGAGGGCCTACCATGTGGCTGTAACTATCCTAAATACAGGATACTTTCAGAAATAAAAAAGGGCCCCTGCTCTCAATGGGCTCACAGTCTAATGAGGGAGACAGTATTCAAACAACTATATACAGACAAGTAATTTATAAGATGAGTTAGAGATAGTTAAAAGAGGGAAGTCACTAGCATCAACATAGATTAGGAAAGACTTCCTGAAGAATGTTAAATTTTAGTAGAGACTTGAAGGAACCCAAGAAAGTTAGGAGGCAAAGATGAGGAGGGGAAAAGTTCTAAGCATGGGGGACAGCAAGTAAAAATGGCCAGTCAGGACATGGAGTGTACCTTGAGAGTAACGGCAAGGAGGCTATTGTCAGTAGATTGCAAAATATGTAGAGGGCTGTAAGGGGTACTAGTATTGAAAGGGTAGGGAGGGGTTTAGGCTACGGAGGACTTTAAAAGCTAAACAGAAGTTTTTTTTATAGATTCTGGAACCAATAGAGAGCCACTGGAGTGGGTTGAATTGGAGTGTGTGTGTGTGTGTGTGTGTGTGTGTGTGTGTGTGTGAGAGAGAGAGAGAGAGAGAGAGAGAGAGAAAGAGAGAGAGAGAGAGAGAGAGAGAGAGAGAGAGAGAGAGAGAGAGAGAGAGAGGGTGGGGGTGGGAAGAGAGGATCAAACTTGCAGTTTAGGAAGAAAAAATAGCTGAGTGGGAAGATGGCTTGGAGCAGAGAGGCTTTAGCAGGAAAGCAGCCAGAAGGATATTGCAGCAGTCCAAATGTGAGGTGATCAGAGCCTGCATCAGTGTAGTGGCAGTGTTAGAGGAATGAAGGGGACATAGATGAGAAATATGACAAAAGTAGAAAGGACAGAATTTGGTAACCAAGTTGTAAGCCTGAGTAACTGTAAGGATAGGGGTACCTTTGATAGTTATGGAGAAGTTAGGAAGAAGGGAGAGGGTCGGGAAGGAAAGATAATGAGTTGTTTTGGATGAGTTGAATTTAAGATAGCTATGACACACCCAGTTCCAGACATACCATTAGGTAGTTGAAAATGTGAGACTGCAGGTAAGGAGAGAGATCAGAGAATCATTTGCATAGTGATGATGGTTGAGCTGATGGGAAATGATGAGACCATCAGATGAAATAGTTATACAGGGAAAATAAGATCTAGGACACAGTCTCTGGGGACTTCCAGAGATTTGGTGTCACCTGAATAAAGATCCAGCAAAGGAGGAGGAGTGGATTATATGTTGGAGGAAAAGCAAAAGAAATCAGTGTCACAAAAACTTAGAGAAGAGAATATAATGGAGAAGAGGGCGATCTCCAGTATCAAAGGTCAAGAAAAAATGAAATTTGGAAAAACACCATTAGCTTTGGCAAATAAGAGATCATTGGTAACTCTGAAGAGAAAACTCTTAGTTGAATAATGTCAGAAGCCAGACTACAAAGAGTTAAGACAGTGAGAGGAAAGGGAACAGAGACCCTTTTTGTATACAGCTTTCTTTAGTTGTTTAGCCAGAAAAATGAGAGGAGATATAGGATGGTATGTAGCAGTGATGGATACATCAGATGAGGAGTTTTTGAGGATAGGGAAACCATGGACATGTTTGTAGGCAGTAGGGGAAGAGCCAGTAGTAAGGGAGAGATTAAAGATAAGTGTGAGGATGTGGATGATAGAGGGAGCAATCTGCTGGAGAACATGTGATGAAATGGGATCACTTGTGCAGGGAGAAAGGTTGGTCTTAAGAAGGAGCAGAGTCATTATTTCATATGACATGAGGTGGAGGAGATAGTAGCAGAATGCATCTGGGTGATGTTAGATGAGGAGGAGGGGAAGAGAAGGAACCCATGGGGAATAACTTCAGTCTCTTCAATGAAGTATAAGGCCAGAAAGGCTCCTTGGGCACGCACAGCTGGTGTGTCCTAAGAGAGTGCCTGGAAAGAGAGTATTTGGAATGCCCCCAGGCAAGCCGACAGGTGGGATTTCGATGTCCAGGGAATGGACTTGGAATGACCCTAAAGTGAGCAAACTGTTTGCTTTGGAGTTTGAGTGTTTGGGGATTGAGTCAGGAGATCATATAAATTATCCTCATCAGCTCTTGCTAGATTATCGTACTAGCTTCCTAATTGTGGTCTCCCCACCTCAGATTTCTTCAAATTTCTTTCTACTCTACACACTCCTGCCAAAGTAATTTTCTTTAACCACAGACCTGACCATGTGTATATTCTCATTTTATTAATTTCAGTGGCTTTCTATTGTCTCTAGAATCCAACATACATTTCTCTGCTTGGCTTTTAAAGCTCTTCACAACCTGGTCCCTACCTGTCTTTTTTTCCTCATTATACACACTTTTTCCTTCTATGCTCTGATCCAGTTCCTTTCTGTTCCTTGCATACATCACTCTGTTTCCTGTCTTTCTGTGCCTTTACACTGGCCATCCCCTGTCCTGAATGCACTTTCTCCAACTTTACTCTTTACTCTAAAATCCCTCTCTTTCTTTAAGATGGTTCAAACATCACCTCCTACATTGAAGCGTTTCCCAATCTCTTCAAATTATAGTGTCTTCAATCCCAAATTTCCTTGTATCTAACAAATTTTATTAATTTGTACTTATTACCTTTCTATTTATTTAATATATATTTATAAATGTCCCAGTTGTGTCCCACAGAGAATGTAACCTTGCAAGTATTTTATTATTTGTCTTTATATTCCCAGCACCAGGCACATAGTTAGGTACTTAATAAATGTTGATTGATTGATTGTATTTTTTCAAGTGATACCACAGAATTGTTTTAATCTGCATTTTTTGGATTATTAGTGATTTGAGTACTTAAAAAAATTTTTTTGGTGGGGCAGTGAGGGTTAAGTGACTTGCCTAGGGTCACACAGCTAGTAAGTGTGTGTCTGAGATCAGATTTGAACTCAGGTCCTCCTGAATCCAGGGCCAGTGCTTTATCCACTGTGCCACCTAGCTCCCTCAATATGAATACTTTTTTTTTTTTTTTTTTTTTTTGCAGGCAACGGAGGTAAAGTGACTTGCCCACGGTCACACAGCTAGTAAGTGTCAAGTGTCTGAGGCCGGATTTGAACTCAGGTACTCCTGAATCCAGGGCCGGTGCTTAACCACTGTGCCATCTAGCTGCCCCCAATATGAATACTTTTAAAGACAGTAGTTGGTATTTTGTATAAATGGAGAGGCAGGCATAAAGGTGAGAAGTTGTTGATGTCTTTAGTTGCTTTTTTTTTTTTAATTAAGACCTTCAGATTTTCCTTGCTTTTGGTATCTTTGTCTCCTGTGAATTGATTCCTCAAAGGCTTCACAATTATGTCATCTCCCAAGATAGATATATACTTGGTCCAGTCCATCTGCTTTTCCTGTCTTTTCTCTTTAATGCCATTTCTGCTTTCTCTATAACCACATCTGGGACTGTGGTTTTAGAATCAAAATGTGGTGGTTCTTGTTTCCTCAATGGTGAAACTATTTTATTGTAAAACTTTTTTTTTAGGCCTTTCCTATTTTTATTCTTTGTTCTTTCATTTTCTTTACATGTTGTCAGGATGACTGCTTATTTGCCTCTCTTGCCAGACTTTATTTAAATTGGTTAAACTCTCTATTGCTTATTTTTGTTTTATGTTTTATGTTTTAGTGTTCATAATCTTTGAACATCCTTTTTCCTAACACTGTATAAATGATTATATTCTGCTTGTGTTTTCCTTATATCTCTCATTTATTGACAGATAAGTCAGGTGTTAATACTTAAGTGCTTTTAAGGTTCTTTTGGTCTCATTGTGGCAATTTATTTAATTAAATTTCTGCATGAAGTTATAATTGGTGACATGTTATTTGTCTATTTTCCATTTTTATTTATCAATTGCTTGTTTAAGTAGATCAGGATTGAGTTGTCTAGATTGCAGACTATATATTTTTATTATTCTTCTAGCTTTTTTGCTGATCATGATCTTTACTCTATCAATTCACTGATTCTAATCAGGAGACTGATTTAGCTATCACTCCCACATTAGTAATGAGTCTTTTCCTGTCTCTGAAGATATAATCAGTTTCATTTTTTGTATTGTTCTTGAGTGCTTGTTGTGTCCAAATCTTCCTGTTACTTTCTTTTTTTTCCTCCTTTTAAAATTCTTTTTTCTCTTTTTATTTTTTTTTCATGTTAAACATTTTTATTTATATTTTTCTTTTCCAGTCTCTATCCCTCCTTACCTCCCTTCCCTACCCCCTTCCCAAGGTGGCAAACAATTCAATATGGGTTATACATATATAATCATGCAAAACATCATCATATTTGTCACTTAATGAAAGGATGTGAAAAATAGCATGCTTCAGTCTGTTCTATTAATATCAATTCTTTTTTTTTGGAAGTAGTATGTTTCATCAATATTCTTTTGGAATTGTCTTGGATTATTGTATTGTCGAGAATAGTTAAGTCATTCACAGTTCTTTATCAAACAATATTGTTTTCTCTGTGTACAATGCTCTCTTGGTTCTGCTCACTTCCTGATATATCATTTCATACATGTCTTTCTAAGCTTTTTTTTTGGGGGGGGGTAGGGCAATGGGGGTTAAGTGACTTGCCCAGGGTCACACAGCTAGTAAGTGTCAAATGTCTGAGACCAGATTTGAACTCAGGTACTCCTGAATCCAAGGCCAGTGCTTTATCTACTACACCACCTAACTGCTCCTTTCCAAGCTTTTTTGAAGTCATCCTGTTTGTTATTTCTTTTTTTTTTTCTTTTTTCTTTTTTCTTTTTTTAGTGAGGCAATTGGGGTTAAGTGACTTGCCCAGGGTCACACAGCTAGTAAGTGTTAAGTGTCTGAGGCCTGATTTGAACTCAGGTACTCCTGAATCCAGGGCCAGTGCTCTATCCACTGTGCCACCTAGCTGCCCCCTGTTTGTTATTTCTTAATGCACAGTAATATTCCAGTAACATCATATACCACAGGATGGTCATACCTTTGATTTCTTTTTTTTTTTTGGGGGGGGGGGTAGGGCAATGAGGATTAAGTGACTTGCCCAGGGTCACACGGCTAGTAAGTGTCAAGTGTCTTAGGTCAGATTTGAACTCAGTTCCTCCTGAATCCAGGGCCTGTGCTTTATACACTGTGCCACCTAGCTGCCCCCATACCTTTGATTTCCAATTTTTAGCCACCACAAAAAGAGCTGCTATAAATATTTTTGTACAAATAGGTCTTTTTCTCTTTTGGGGGATGTCTTTGGGATATAAACCAAGTAGTGGTATTGCTAGATGAAAGAGTATATTACTTTCTTGAAGAAGGTAAAAGTGAGGCTTCTGTGCCTCTAAGTCTTTGGATTTTCTCATTCATTTTCTCTGATTCATTCTTTCTGATAGACTTTTTTACTATCCTCATCTGTTCTAATCTTTAAATTGAAGTTGCTGTATATCAGGGTAGGGAAGGTGTTACTGAATTCTTCATACACTTTCTCTACCTTTTTATCATTGTTGGTACATAAGATACAATTATTTTCAAAGATGACCATGAAAGAATCTTTCTTGTTGTCCTTGGGTATATGATAAAACCAACGTTGTTGAGTTCTTTCTTTGCTACTATTTGGAATGGCAACGTTCAGAGAGTTTCCAACTCCTTTCTTTGCCACTTTATCCTTCCATTAGCCTTTCTCTTCTATTTTTTTCTTAATAGTGAGAATGCCAAGTTTTCATTTAGCTGCAACTTCCTTCTTATGGATTCATTTATTATGAGAATGTCTAATTGACATGATTTAATTCCTCTAAAAATAAGTCTATTTGGTTACTGGAAAAGGAAGCAATATTTAAGGTACCTTCAGAAACTGTGGGATTCTTGATACCCTTTTCCTGTCTTCCCTACTTTGTCACTGACTGCCATTTTATACTTTTCTTTGTTTTATGGGTTATCATGGCCAAAGAATTAATCACTAAGTGGTCAACCATCTGGCGATGAGCCATTTTAATATGATATCATGGGGAATAAAAGAAGGCCACTAGCTTGTTGTGTAGACTTTCTGTGCCACACTTAGGAAAGCACATGGAAATGAACTACATAGAAATGGTGGTCTTGACTTGGTTGCAATCTGCATCATTGGAGGCAACATACATATGGTTGAGGTAAATGATTCATTTGAGTATTTAAATCAGTTGTTCATATTTTTTCTTTTGAGAACTGTTTGCTCAGGACTCAGCAGAGTTGTTTTTATCATATACCCAAGGGCAACAAGAAAGATTATTTCATGAGGTGTTTGGTCGACTTGCAGTGTTTGTGATAATTATTTTCCAAAAGTTCACAATGAAAATAATTGTAGCTTATATGTCAACTTTGACTACTCTCCATTAGGTGTGATTCTTAATCTTATAAATTTTTGTCAATTTCCCAAATATTTGGAATGTTAAACTCATCAGATATGTTCGTGCAAACATTTACTACTCCTTACCTTTCCTTCTGTTTGTATTTTCATTTCTTTTATTTGTACCAAAGCTTTTTATTTACAAATATTAATAATAAAGTAATATATTTTATGTTTGAGAATATTCTTTAATTAATGTATAGTTACAGATATGCGCCCATCCAGTTTTGAGAACTGCCAATTCTGCATTTAAGGTGATACTAATCCATATAGCAGCTGGGTGGCACAGTGGATGGAGCCCTGAGTCTGGAATCAGGAAGACTTATTTTCTGATCTGGCTTTATTAGCTGTTTGACCGTGGGCAAGTGACTTAGCCCTATTTAAGAAAACCCCAGATGGGATCATGAAGAATCAGTTACAGAGAACATATAGCATGGCACGTTTTTTGTGAAAGGTTTTAGTTGCCTGGCTGTACTAGGGTAACCCTATTTTGTTGATCTGTACAATGTTTTCTGTTATCAAATAATATTATATGTAGACATTATCTGTAAAGCACTTAGCACAGTGTCTGGCATGTAATAGGTACTCTATGCTTTTTCCCTTCCCCTTTCCCTTTGTATATACTTTAGCTTGATGCTGCTTTGTTGTATTGTTGGTAAAGCATGTACTGCATTAGACAGTTCACAATCTAGGTGCCACTCATATTTGTGTTGATCTGAAAAGACTTCAAGTCTCACTGTCAAACAACCATATCCACAGTTGGATGCTCTTGTTAATATGGGGTGGCTCTCTTTTTCTTGGTTTGAGCTTTAGAAGTGAACTGTCATGATATGTGAACAGGAAGAAAAGAACAGGGCCACACACGTTTTCTTTCAGTCACTCAACAACATCTATATTTGTTTTGTGTTGCAAGTCACTAAAACATTCTGTGATGTTTTATCCTCAGTCTGTTCTTTATAACCAAACATCAATTATTTGCTGAATGTAAAGCCCAGAGATAGTTTCATGTAGACATGTCTCAATTCTAAATGGCCAAAAGAAAGTATAATAGCTTTGAACCATTGTAATCTACTTAATCTGCCAACACCTTCACATAAACCTGTCAAGAAAGCAAAGGATTAACATCTTTTATTGCTTGCTTTTTCCCAGTAACAGACTGATTAGATCAAGAATCCTAATGTTAGTAACAAATCTTTTTAACTAGTGTCTCAAAAAAACACACAACAACAGTGACATATCTAGTAGGATTATCCTACTCTTTAATAGTGCATTAGAATTTTTGGATCTCAGAAGAGGAGAGAGTGATTTTATAAAGCTTACATCTTTTCCATATTCTGATGTTTGGCAATGTTTGGGAAGAGATTAAACAGTTAGGAAGAATTTACTACTTTTAGTAGCTGTTGAATCAGCTAATGAGATGACTTCAGGGAAGAAAAAAAATCCTTGTTGGAGAAGACAGAAACTGTGGATCTACTATTTGTTCGACAGATTCCTATGTACAATTTATGTGCTACTGTGCAGTCTGCTTGCTCTTTCTTGATTTTTTTCCCCTGCTAATTAATGAAAACAAAAAATCTTAAGTCTCTGAATACTTTAGTAGAATGAGGGATCAGTAGAAATGAGGTAGGTGGCATTGATCTCAACAGTTAAGTATTGTAAATGTGATCAAGGACCAGAATTTAAGAGTACCTTGAAAGATCAAGAACACTTTTGATCAGATGACATGATTAATCCTTCTACTGTTTAGTGATTATCAGTTTCACAGAGGAGTAAAGCAGGCCATGACATTACCTGACTAAATAAGCTGTGACAACCCCAGGAGTTTAACATGTGAGTAATTGTTCATCTGTGTCATATGGAAAGAAGTTTCTTACCAGTCTCTCTGCTGTCACTCTTTTACTGTTGCTTTCCTTGCCTGCTACATTTCTGTTATTTGGGGTATCCAAGAAGCAAATCCCTTCAGTTTTGGTTTTCTTTCTAAAAATGTTTAAAACAGTTCTTTGTTACATCTATCTTTTTTCATTTATGGTTAAGCTCAGTTTTTCAGGGTAGGTCAACTTGGACTGTATGCTGAGCTCCATTACTCTTTGGAACACATTCAAATCACTCGTACACTTTTTGGTGGGTGCAGAATAGTTGTGTTATTAGAATTTCCTTCACTTTGTATTTGAAGATCTTTCTCTATTTCTTGAAGAATTTATTGCCTCTGAATTGAATTGTTAAATTTAACAACTGTGTGTCTTGGAGTTTGCTGTCTTGGATTTTTTTCTGGATGTGAATTCTTTTAATTGGTATTTCATTTTCTATGTTCAGAAGTTCTGCACAGTTCTTTTATATTATTTCATGAATTATGGTTTAAGGTTTTTTGTTCTCTATAAATGCTTAACTTGTCTCTATGCATCCTGTCTTTGGGTTCAGTATGTTTTTCTTACATAGTGGGCATATTTTCTTTTAATGTTCTTTTTTTTTCCTTCTTCTTCTAGATTGGCCTTCACTTCTGTATATTTTCATTCTCAATTTATTGTTCTCTCTTTTGTTTCTTTGGCGAGACTTGGCATTGGAGATTCTGATTTTACTATTTTGCTCATTATTTTTGCTATGTAGGACATAAATTCTGCTCTCATAATTTTCATTCCCCTTTTGAACTACTCAGGAACACCACGATGTGGTTCCATTTTCTCTTCAAATTCCACGCATCCTGTCTCAAGTGTTAGATCTTTTTTTTTTTTTTTTGGTTGTTTTGTAGCATTTATTCATAGATACCTGAACCTATGTACTAAACCTGGAGCCATATTTTCTTCTGTTGTTAATATTTTCTGTGTTGGTTTATCTGCATATATTCAGGGTCTTTGAATTTTTTTCTTTCAGAGATGTTTGAAAATTTCAGGGTTTTTTCCCTTCCTGATTTTCCCCTATTGAACATTTTATGATGTAGTCCTGTCAGATGATGTTTTACTTAGGGGCTGGATCTAAAAGCATCTCAGCCTTCTCCCACTGGCAGTTCAGAATTTGTAGTGCTGGTGCTACAGGGTTATGGTCCCCAGTAGTCTTTTTGCTTCTGAAGGGTTTTGGCCTTGTGGCTATCTGTCATCCCAATCCCCTCCCTCCCCTCTTGCCCCCAGCACACTTCTGGAGCCACTGTCTGCACAGTACTGGAAAGAGGGATGGAGGACCAGGGTGTGAGCCTGAGGGTAGGGTTTGTTGCAAGCCTATGTTGTATCCCAGGGTCTTCTATATAGTCTCCCTGCCTGTAGCATGAGAGGTGGGGGAGGGGTACTGAGTGAGTTCCTGTTTAGTGTGGTCAGTTTATGATTTTTTAAAACAATTTTTTGCATTCTGGGATTCCTAGACCATTGGGACAGTTGGTGTTACTTTATCTTTGGTGTATAATTTCTGTTTTGGAGACGTTTGAGAAGTTGTAGGGTTCAGAGACAATGGCTGGTCCTCCATCTTGTTGCTCACATCACTTGAAAGTCTCATCAATGTGATATGACCGGGCTGTATCTTGAAGTGGAGGATGCATAAAAACTTTACAGTGCCACAGATTGTGTGTCCAATTCTGTCAACTACCTGTGCTGTTGGCAAGAATATGAATTATACAGTGTGGGTGATTCAGTGAAATTTGTTCCTACTGATGATACAATTCTGTTAAATTTGGATATTTATAAAGCATTTATTCCATGGAAGATGGGATGCAGCTTGGCATAGTGGATAGACCTCCTGCCTTGGAATTAGGAAGATCTGGTTTCAAATCCTGCCTCTAATAGGTACTAACTCTGTGGTCATTGACAAATTACATAACTTTATAAATTACAGAAGTTTATCAATTTACATAGATGAAAAGAATTTTCATGAGCATCCCTTCTCAGCTTCTTATCCCCCATCAAAATAACAAAAGTAAATGCTGGGACTTCTATCCCTGTTCCTGCCCCTACTCCACCCACTGTGTAGAATACACTAAATTAGGCTCCTCTAATTTAAATAGAATAAGATGAAATAACTGTAACACAAGGCAGAAAAGAATAAGGAAAGTAGAGACTTTCAAATACTGTTCTATGGAAAGTTCGAAGCAGGACAAATAACTTACTCTGAGGGAGTCAGAGAAGAAGGTTTTTATCCAGTTCATTGATGTTGGTGTGAACAAAGATAGGGAGAGAAGAGAGTATAGAATGAGGAGAGCTCTCTTCCAAAAACCCAAACAAGATCTACAATTAAGTTGTGCTGCTCAGCTTAAGTGAATTAGTTTGGACAGAAACCATGCATGCAGGTCTTGTTCTTTGCACAAAACTTTGTTACATTTTTTGAACTATGCTCTCTTCTTACCTAGGGTTTTCCCAGTGTTTGAAATATGAATATTTTTGCCATCTTAGCATATCTCCTTTTATTTAAAATCTGTTGCGTTCATTCTTGAAACACTTATTGAGCACCTGCTTAATCTAAGACATATTATTGAAGTTCTCAATAACTGAACTAATCTAAACTGAGTTTAGGAAGGGGAAAGAATTTCTTGGTTTTCCACTAAGAAATAAATACCACAAGTCTCAGTTTAGCTTTCTTCCCTTATTCTTTGGTTTATTTTTTCAACTCATTTCAACTGGATTAATTTCTAAATTTTCCCATCTTTAGGAATTAGGATAGTAATTTTCTTCATTATTTGATTTAAATTGAGCAGGTGCAGTAGAGTTAACTGCTTGAATCCTTTTCTGGAACTTCTATTAACATCACATTTAACTACAGTTAAAAATGATTTTGCTCAATTATTTTACTCAACAAGCATAAAAATTCTATTTTAAGCTCTTTGATTTATTTAATTGACTTGAACAAGACTTTTTATTGTTGTGTCTGGTGATAGAGTAGGTTGATATTCTTGTCTTTTTACTGCATATCTTTCTTTTTTTTACATATAAGGTATTTTATTTTTTCCGTTACATGTAAAGATAGTTCTCAACTTTTGTTTATACAAGCTTTACAATTTCAGATTTTTCTCCCTCCCTCCCCTCCCTCCCCCCTCCCCTAGACAGCAGGTAATCTGATATAGGCTATATCTATATATCTCTATACATATACATATAGATATATATACACACATATATATATATACACATAATAACATTAATCCTATTTCTGCATTAATCCTGTTACAAGAGAAAGAATCAGAGCAGTGATGCAAAACCTCAAAATAGAAAAAAAAACCAACAGCACCCAAAACAAAAGAAATAATATGGTTCAATCAGCATCTATACTCCACAGTTCTTTCTTTCTTTTTTTTTTTCTTGGATTTGGAGATCCTCTTCTATCATGAGTTCCCTGGAACTCTTCTGTACCATTGCATTGGTGAGAAGAATATAGTCCATCACAGTAGGTCAACACTCAATGTTGATGATACTGTGTACAATGTTCTTCTGGTTCTGCTCATCTCACTCATCATCAGCTCACGTAAGACCCTCCAGGTTTCTCTGAACTCTTCCTGCTCATCATTTCTTACAGCACAATAGTATTCCATTGTATTCATATACCACAACTTGTCCAGCCATTCCCCAATTGATGGGCACCCCCTCAACTTCCAATTCCTTGCTAACACATAAAGAGCAGCTATAAATATTTTTGTACATGTGGGTCCCTTTCCCCCTTCCATGATTTCTTTGGGCAAAAGACCTAAAAGTGGAATTGCTGGGTCAAAGGGTATACTGCATATCTTTCTGACTTTTTTTTAAAACCCTAATCAGGTTGATCATTGTAACATTTCTTATTTGCTTTACCTAGAAGTAAATCTTTGACAAAATTATATCTATACTTATACTAATTTTTCACTCCCTGTCCTTTAAACTCCTTAGTTTTCTCCCCAAACATACCTCTTACATTGGGGGCCAATTGATCTTGAAACCTAAATGATTGTTTGGTGTCTCCCATCATTCCCACTTTCTAGGGCCTATGGGGATTTCCAGTGTAGTAGAGAACTTGGCTTACAAAGTGAATTATTTTCCTCCCTCATACTTTGCTTAAGTTTTAAAAAGGTAAATTACTCATAACCCTCACATGCCTTTTCTGCCCATAGATCATAGGAAAATTTCATATTCATTATATTGTTTTAAGTAAAACATGTTATTTTTGTGTGCCTGTAGTCTGTACCATAGCAATTAATTCCATCTGTACGTAAGTAGGATAGTTGGGTGGCTGTGATTTAATAAGTGAAAGATATCAAAGGTATGAATTCTAGTTTTAAATTTGCTTTCATTATGTAATGACATTTTGAAACTGTTTTACAACCTTTCATTTGGGAGCTGCAGTTTAGTGATGATTTAAAGCTTCTGACAATGGAATGAGTGAGAACACTCCTTCAGTCCCTGGTCAGATGAGATTTCCCAGTTGATTGTGGTCTAGTGAGGGAGGAGAGGGGAGAAGTCAGCTCAGGAAGTAGTTTGGTAGATAAAAGAACTATGGACCAAGACAATACTGCCTCACTGAAGTAGAACAGATAAAATATCCTAATGTTGGGCCACTAGGTAGAATTTTGAGGAATGACAGGCTATTGCTACTTTACATACTGAAATTTTTCAAAAAGAACTTTATAGACCATTATGGAGAGCCATCTGGTACACCTTTGAAGAAAACCATAGAATGCAAAGAAGGAGACAACGAATAAATCTATCAACCCAAGAGAATTAAAAAGTAATATTTTTTTTTCTGAGAAAGCTGATAAAGGATTTGATGCAAAAAGTAAGGACCTTTCAGATTAAGGAATTGTCAAAGAGGAAAAGAAAAAAAAGCTAAAAATGTGTTTCCATCTGTTTTCAGATACTATCAGTTCTTTCTCTGCAGATGGGCTGCAGTCTTCATAAGTCCTTCAGGGTTATTTTGGATTTTGAATGTGAGCTATAATATAGAGTCTACTGTATAGTCTAGAGAAGGGGAATGATTCAGCTATGGAAAATGAAAAAGAAGACAAAACTGGTAATGGATGTTCAGGATCAGCCAGAGGGAGGTAAAGTAGTGAATGCAGTGGTGTCTTGAGGTGTTAATATTGTGAGATTTAAAATTGGATACTAGAGCATTAACCTCCCCTTTCTAACCTTTCCCTTTTTTATCTCCCAGACTAGTAAATGGAAGAAGCCTCTGGTCTCTAGTTAGAGCTTTTATTGTTTGGAACTTACAAGGTGATGTTGATTAGAGGGATAGGAAAGTAGGAATACAAAACAAATAGTCTTAAGTCTAAGCTTAGTCTATATTCCGTATAAAACTCACCAAAAACCCAAGGCCACCTTTGGGGGGAAGAGAGCCCCGTCAAGCACGTGCTGCTACGGCGAGCTGGGCCGAGTGGAACTCCAGTCAGCGTCTGTCTGTGCCGCGCAGCCAGCGAACCAGGAGAGCCGAAAAGAGCTCTCACTTCCGTTCTCTCCTTGCCTTTTAAGCTCGCACCCCGGAAGTGGAATGCTTAGCAGCCAGGCTGGCATGCATAGCCCATGCGTGGCCATCGGTCTCCTCCCCAAAAGGGTGGTCCTTCAAAAACTGGCGTACTTTTTACCACAATATGACATTGACTAAGACTGACTGAGATTCAAGAGGGAGAGGAAATAGCAAGGGGAAATTCTGTTTTGGGTTTGATTTTTCACTAACAAGGAGTAATTGATGGGGTTGAAATGATGAGAGAATCACAAGGGTGGGGGATGACCATTCCCTCCCAGAGTTTATTCTGCCTTCTAGGTTAGGGAAAGTGGATTTCAAAGGGTTTGGAGGAAGGATAGACAATATCATGTGGATGAAAATGGTACAGGTTAAGCCAGCCACAGATGGATTGGAGAAGCTCAAGACTGAAATCCCAATGACACAAAACTCTAAGCAAAAACAATTCCAATGAGGAGCGAAAAAATGGCATTTGTATAGATTGACTCTAATGTGGCTGAAATGACTCACCAACCAACTTAGATTTTGGAAAGAAATGTATAGAAGGGGAAACCAAAGCTAGATAACGGGAGATGCATTTAAGAATATAATTCTGCCATGTGAAAGCAGTATTAAGAGTTCTGAAGCTTGGGATGAACTGAGATTGAAAAGGGAAACTAAGGACGGTGAAGAAGTGGTTTTCTTCATTGCTACTAAAAAGGAGGCCCAAAGAAGGGATAGGACAGGAAAAGGTGAAGTGACTCTGTTCTGATTTTGCTCATTTTCTCTGACACAAGGAGTGACTTTCACATTGGAAATGGTGGAACAAAAATGACAAATGGAGCCCGAGCTGTAGATAAGTAAGACGGTAGGAAGATGGCAGCTAGTGAATTCATTACTATGACGATCACAAGCCACTGTTGGTCATTTTTGTATTTGAAAGAATTCCTTCCATTAAGGCAGATCACAGTTCATTCAGATCTTGTGCAAATCTTGTCCATGTTATCTTTTAAACTCTCCTTGGAATGTCCATCTAGTGTGATTGGCGTTCTTCAGAGGTTCCTAGCTTGTCATGGGGCATCAAGAATATTGGTTAATATCTATATTATCCTTTTGAAATATTGAAAAATATAGTGACTACTGAAAAACAACAACTAACTGGATTGAAGAGCAAAGGTTAGGCCTAGGCAGTGGTTGGGGTGGGAAAGCAAAGGAACACTGTAGTGCATTTGAACATTTTGAAAGAGTCAGCTGATGGATTAATTCCCACTGAGAATAATTAGGTTTGGAATTGAAACTTTTTTTTGTGTTGGACTAGGTAAAAAAGATAACCCAGTGAAAGATGAAGAAATTAATCTTCGAAATAATCAGAAGCTATCAATTTATTTCTAATCAATGAAGTTACAGAACGGTTGCTGTACCTTTGAAGTAGCATATTCTATTCTTACTAAATATACTTACAAGGTTTTAATTCTTTATGTCACAAGTTAACTCTGTAAATCAGGATTCTCAGTCTCATTCTCAGTCAAATCCAAAGCAAGAAATATGCTTCAGGCTGAATGTGCTATGTGGGCACCTCTTTAAAAAAAAAACAAATTGTACCAAGAATAAAACTATCAGTCGAAAACGAAAAGAATTAAGGATCTCACTAATTTATTTGATTTTGTTCTGATAAACATTTAACAGCTTTGTAATACTAAAGATTTTTGCTATGTACCAAGTAAAACTTTCTTTTTGAATAATTAATCCATTGTCTTATTTCTTTATGTTGTAAATTTCAAAATTTATTTCCTTTCATATTGAATAGTATGTAAAAATTTGCTGAAAGCCAAGGGGTGCAAGATGTATAAAAGATTTGGAACCTCTGGAATACCACAATCCTAGAAGCACTAAAGTTTAATTAAAGTTTTAGATTGCCTAAAGGTCAACTGAAAAGCACATAGTGGATGTAAATCACCGGCAGCAGTTTTAAACAACAAAATGTGCAAGAGCTATGGCATAAAACACATTATAAGAAAGATGGTTGGTCAGAAAAAGAGGTGAAGGCTGGTTCTGTGGTGTGAGCAAGAAAAAAAGGATGGACATCCCTTTCTTTCTTCCCCTGCGTCTGGCTTGCCATATTAAAATATCTGGGCTCTTGATTTTATTAAACTCTACTTTTCCCTGAGACTGAAGACTTAACAGAAATGATGCAGAATGTTTGTGCATTTAATATGTGGCTATGTTCTTTCTACAACAAACATTTTGCTGGTGGTCACCTGTATCTTATTTATACTGTGTTGAAGATCATCATGTGTTTATTAAGTGGAAAGCTGGTAGGGTTATATAAATGTTCTGTTTAAGAGTGCCAAAGAGTCTTAATTTGGAAAGTGATTTTAAAATTAAATTGCATGCTTATGATTGTGATTGCCAACTTCTACCATCTACTTTGCGACAGTATCAGTTGGAAGTGTCTCCTCACAATCCAGCCATAAACAAATCATATCTGTGTTGTAGCACTCTAAAAAACATTTTATGACTACAAGAATACTTTTTTTTTTTTAGTGAGGCAATTGGGGTTAAGTGACTTGCCCAGGGTCACACAGAAGAATACTTTTTAAAAAAATGTTAGAATTTTTTATTGTATGATGTTAAAGGACATGTTTCTGGAATTTCTACCTTTTCCTAGTGTTGCTTCTTTAACCTCATCCCTTCATCCCCATGCCCATTTTGTAAAGTAAAAAAAAAAAAAAGAATATTCTTGATTCCTAGGATAGAATGAAGAAAACAAAACCTTGGAAAACTGTAATACCTTCTTGAATGAAAGATCCTGATTTCTTTCATTTATTTTTTTTAATTTACAGTTGGAGATTGGTCATGTAATAGTGATTCTTGGATTAATCTCAGTCTCTTTCAAATGGATTTCTCAGAACACAGCACACTTTAACTAATCCAGCTGCCTCCTGTATAGCTTCTGTTTGTCCTGTTAGTACTTGAACTTACTGTGTGTAAAACTGAGATATTCCATTTTTCCCTGAAACCTTTTCTTCTGACTCTTCTTTGTTTTCTAATAGTTTCTTGTTTTTGTTATTTATTGTACAATCATCATTCCAGATAACCTTTTCCCCACTCTTGCACACATTGGGTTTTGTTCAGTCTTCAACTTTCTTGGCTTCATATGGAGCTAGTGACTATTTTCTCCTTTTGAATCAATTTGCGTCTCTGTGTTTTCATGACATTTCCCTTTTTTCTTTGTCCCCTCCCAGTCAGAGTGTCCCATCTCAGTCTCTTTTTGTTTGTTTTTGCAGGGCAATGAGGGTTAAATGACTTGCCTAGGGTCACACAGCTAGTAAGTGTCAAGTGTCTGAGGCCAGACTTGAACTCAGGTCCTCCTGAATCGAGGGCCAGTGCTTTATCCACTGCACCACCTAGCTGCCCCATCATCTCAGTCTCTTTTGTTGAATTATCATTGATACCACTCCTCATTGGTGTTCTCTAAGGTTCTGTCCTTAAGCCTATTTTTGTCCATTTATCTGTCTCTTCTCCCCTCCCTTCCCCTTATTATATTGCATTATAGTTGCATTAAAGTTATGTAGTATAGTTATATAATGTGAGTGTCATCTGTTCTCCCAGTCTGCTCAGGGAACAGAGGGATGAGGAATACTCATTTTTGTCCCCTGTAGTGCATTTCACATAGATATGTTCATTTATTATTTGGTATCTTTCACATTTGCTGATCAATAAGTTATTGTAGCTCTTATTCTATTGGGCTTAGCAATATAGTATTATGGCAGGATAGGATATTCTGTTGGGTAGCAGTATAGTATAGAGTCATAGGGGAAAGAGCTTATTGTCTTTGCCTTCTTACAATCTCCATTTACTTGGTAGTGTAACGATTGGAATAACGCCACCTGCTGGATACTTACTGTAGAAGAGTTCTGCCCATGAAGGGAAGGTCTTTGAGGGCAAGACCAGGAGTCAGGAAGTGACGCAGGCTAGTGGGAGGAGGAAGGAAGAGACAGGCGCTGACTCTGGCTCTTTTTCCTGAGGACGCTGGTGGAGAGTGGAGCTAGAAATGCGCTCTCCCTTTAATAGATAGAAATCTAGGCCTTTCTCTCTCTCTTTACCAAATTCTTATTCTCCTTAATAAATGCTTAAAAGTCTAACTCTTGCTAAAGCTTATAATTTATTGGCGACCACTCATTAGATATTTTAGACAGTTTAGCTAGAATTTTAGCCCTTACAGTAGTCATTTTGAATGCCTTGACTGGCATAGATGGAGTCTCATAAGATTTTTTTAGGGAAGAGGATAATGGGTATTGCTAAGAAGGAAGATCTTGTGAATTGGTTGTTCATTGCAATATCTAAGCTACCTTGTTTTGGTTACTTTTGTTTTGGGGTGTGGAGATTTCTAGGTCAATCAAGGTAGCATTAGTACAATTAGTACAATTTCAATGTATGACTAAATAAATCTGTATGTGTGACTAATAGACCAGTGCTCTTGTGGTGTGTGGTCAGCCTGCCGGCCGTTTATGGAAAGTGATTGTAGGAAGAAGAATGTCTTCCATGTGAAAATTCAAGAGTTGGCCTCACTTGAAGTAGAGAATAAAATAAAACGATCCATGACATAGTCTGTGTGAACTGTTAGAACTCATAATTTGAAACAGAAATCTTCCTTTTTGTTTGGCCTTTTAACTTACTCAAAGATTAGATAGAAAAACTTTATCTTTTTCAGTCTTCTCTTTATTCTTTCTTTGGTGGACTTCTGACAGTGCTGACAGAGAAATACTGAAATGTTGATTTACCTTCTCAATCCCTTACCTTTTGTGTATTTCTGTAGTAGAGAAGAGTTTTTCCTCTACTTGTTCTTATTGACAGAGATGAAGAAGATTAGGTAGTTATTTAGCAGGGTATAATTCAAAGAAGGGTCGATCAGTTGTGCTTTTTTATTCTCTCTTTGTAAATGCTTTATGATTATATAAGTTTTAGGAAAGTCTTCCTTCCTTCCTAAACTATACCTCCCTGTGTTAATATTTCCTAAAGTTTGTCTTAATTAAAATGTTAGTTTTTCTTATTGCTTGAAAAACCTACAATAACTCAACCTTGACAAATAATTTCCTGTGTTTTAGGAATCATAAAATCACAGATAGCATAAGGGAACAATGTATTTGGTCATTAAACCTCTGTTCCTAATTAGTGTGTATGTTGTTTCTTATTGGACTGATTACTTCTGGCCAGAAAGGAGCAAGTGACATTTTTTGGAAGGTGTATTACCCTAGTAGGTTATATACACTTAAAAAACACTTGGCGGGACAGCTAGGTGGTACAGTGGATAAAGCATTGGGCCTGGATTCAGGAGGACCTGAGTTTAAATGTGACCTCAGACACTTGACACTTACTAGCTCTGTGACCCTGGGCAAGTCACTTAACCCTCATTGCCCTGCAAAAACAAAACAAAACAAACCAACCAAAAAAAAAAAACCAACACTTGGAGTAGTCATGTAATATTATAGTGCTGGTTGGTTTAACAATATTCTCCTCAGTGATTCACCCAGAATTATATGATTCTCTAATTGTCAATTCATTTCAACAAATCTTTATTCATCTCTTATGATGTGCAAGATTCTGTTCTAGTCACTAGGGATTTAAGACAACAACAAAAAATAGTCCTTGACCTTATGGAGTTTCATTTTATTGTAGAGATAAGTAATAAAATGTAAGTTAATGAGGAAGAGAACATTAACATTTAGAAAAGTGGAGATTGTGGGTGAGAAATCAAGGAAAGGTTCACTGAGGGAGTGATACCTGGACTAAGTCTTGAAGGAAAATAAGGCTTCCCCAGAGTCTTAGTAGAGGAGGGAATACATGTAGGCCATGGAAGTTACTTGGGCGAATGTTCAAGGCAGGTCATGCAGTGAGGGACAGTGACGTGAAACAAAGCTGGAAAGATTGGTTAAGACCAGATTTTGGAGTGTTTCAAACACTGGATTGAGCAGCATGTAACTTTTAAAAAGCTGCAGAAGGAGAGGGAGAGCCACATAAGTCTTCTTATTGGACAGGGACATACGTGGTCCCATGTGGCCTCAGAAATATTATTTGGGCAGTGTGTGGAGCTTCTGAATGTCTTCACTGATTCTATTCAAAGAGCATCAAGGATGGGTGAGGGAAGAGGCTGAAGGCAGGGTCACTGATCATGAGGACATTGCAGTAGTCCTGGCAAGGGATTGTGAGGGGGGAGAAAGAGATTATGAGGGCCTGAGCTGGGGGGAGGGGGTGTGAATGGAGATAAGGGGATGTAAGTTGAATTTGAGATACTAATGGGATATACATGTAGAGGTGCTCAGTAAGCAAGGTTTAGGAGAGATATTAGTACTGGATAATAGAGATTTTGGATCTGCTTAATATCTTAAAGATGACAAGTGAACACAAAGGAGTTGAATGAGATCGTTAAAGGAGATAGCAAGAGCCTTGAGGGACATCCCACCTTAGGACATGGGAGATGTGTTATGAACCATCAGAGGAGGGGATAGCCATTAGGAGAACTAGAAAATAGTGTCATAGAACCAAGGGAGAATACTTGCATGAAATGTAGTTATTAAGTACTTTCTGTGTGCCAGACACTGGGGATATAAACTGCTGGGGATATGTATTCAAAAGAGACAGTCTCTGTTATAAAGGAACTTCAATTTTTTTTTTTAGTGAGGCAATTGGGGTTAAGTGACTTGCCCAGGGTCACACAGCTAGTAAGTGTTAAGTGTCTGAGGCCTGATTTGAACTCAGGTACTCCTGACTCCAGGGCCAGTGCTCTATCCACTGCGCCATCTAGCTGCTCCCAGGAACTTCAGTTTTAATAAAAGGAGACAACACAAAGGGAATTGTGATCAGTGAAGGATTTTCTGGCTTGAGAAGTCCCAGGGGTGATAAATAGAATGACAGGGGAGTATTTTGGTTTGCCTCCTGTTACTGACTGACCGCTCCTTTTCATTCTTCTTTGCTGGCTTAACATCCATGTGACACCTCCCAATTGTGGTCGTTGACCTAAGTTCTCTCCTTCCTCTACTCTTTCCCTTGGTAAACTCACTTGCTCCTGTGGGTTTAAATAATCATCTTTGTGCAGATGATTCTCAGATATTTCCCTCATGCCACATGTCACTTTAATTCCCAAATCATGCTTCACAATATCTCATATTCAGTCTTTTTCTTCACTCATTTGGCCACCACCTTAGTTCAGGCTCTCATCACCTCTTACCTAGATTATTGCAGCAGCTTCCTGATTAATCTGCCTGCCTCAGTTCTCACCTGACTACAGTCTGTTCTGTCTAACTATATATTACTATCAAAATAATTTTCCTTAAGTATAGATCTGACTCTGTGACTCCCTAATTCACTCAACTAACTCTATTAGCTTCTTGTGTTGTTAGGATAAAATTTAAATTTTCCTGTTTGGCTTCTAAGGCCCTGCATAACAGGGCCTTAACTAAAGGTGGACTTCTTGGTGTGATGTTTAAAATCTATATCGTGTGATCGCCTTAAATTAGAAGCTTCAGCACCAGTCTTTGGGCATTAAACATGTATTAAAGCATACAGGTATTAACATGGAGTTCAGAAAGTTAAGAAAAGGTCTATCTAGCCTAGAGTTCCAGTCTGGTTGGGTTCTTCCTCAAGTCCTCCTCCAGGAGCCTGCTTTAATCAGGAACTCCTCAGCAAGCTGATTGTGGAAGCTTTTTATAGGTCTGGAACAGAGGCAGTCCTTACACACTGCTTCAAGCTGATTGGTTGGTGTCATCCAGATCCATTGGTTTTGAAGATGTTCTCAAGTTGAGTTCACAGTCTAGCTTCTGAGAACAATACCTTTTAAAAAAATTTTTTTTTTTTAGTGAGGCAATTGGGGTTAAGTGACTTGCCCAGGGTCACACAGCTAGTAAGTGTTAAGTGTCTGAGGCCGGATTTGAACTCAGGTACTCCTGACTCCAGGGCCAGTGCTTTATCCACTGTGCCACCTAGCTGCCCCAGAACAATACCTTCTTAAGGGATAGCCAGGTGTGATTACAATTCAGTTAACTTGAAGTAGGCTAATCAGCAATCAGTCACTCTCACTTGATTCAATCAGTCTCGATTAATCTCCAGGTGGGTCTTTGAGTATCTGCGAAATCCCATTATTTTATCACATTGGGATATTCCTTTCCCTGCAGCAGCACTCTGTGACCCGACTACGCTAGCCTTCTCTCTACTCCTTACACACTATCTCTTGTCCATCCTTGCACTAGCCATTCCCGGCGTGCCTGGAATACAGTTCCTTGTGTCTCATGGAATCCTTCTCTTCCTAGAAGATTTAGCTCAAGCACCATCTTCTGCATAAAGACTTTCATGGTTTCCCCAGATGCTAATGCCTTTCTTCTATGCTACCTTATGTTTCACTGCTTTGCATATGTTTGTATTTATTAACTTTATATTTATGCTGCATATGTTTTTATATGTCCTTGTACGTGGTCCTTAGAGAGTTGGGGGAGGGGTGCTATAGAAAGTTTGAAGAGGAGTGAAAAATTTGAAATAGCTATTGTTGTGAGTGCAGTAGGAAATAAGTGTAACAGGATTGCCTTGCTGCTGTGAGTCTCCATTTGAGATTATGTGACATAAATTTATAGTGGATTCAGGCATCGTGGTTTCCTGATTTTCTACAACTCCATTCTACAGCATATGAAGAGGAGTGAAAGCAGCAGAGAGTGGCAGTAATTCGAGATTGGGGTTTGTGAGGGCATACACTAGGATAAGTTGGCAGGGTACTCCAGTGTAGAGCATAGCATAGAGTTGAACTGGTTTACTAAGGGGTCAGTCAAGATAATAAAGGGAGCAAAGTCTAGCCACAGCAGGTAATGGCATGAGAGAGAACAGAGCAGTGAAAGGATTACCAGTTACAGTGAGAATTAGTTGTTTAGTCATTTTTCAGTTATATATGACTGTGACCCCATTTTAGGAATTTCTTGGCAAAGGTGCTGGAGTGGTTTGCCATTTCCCTCTCCAGCTCATTTTACAGATGAGGAAATTGAGGCAAATGGGGTTAAGTGACTTACCCAGGGTCACATAGTTAGCAATTGTCTAAGGCCAGATTTGAACTCATACCTTCCAGATTCCAGGCCTAGTGCTCTATCCACTGTGCCACCTGGCTGCTCAGACTGTGAGGATTAAGAAGAGGGTTAATAGTTACAAGGCAAAGGGAAAGATGGAATGATACAAGATTATGACGGTATTCCTCATGGCATTGAATTCAATTTAAGTTCTTAAAGGTTATACCTATTGTACACAAGGTTTGGCATGTTCTACCAAGCTGGAAAGGGCATGATGAAGAAATGTCTGTTAGTTGCCTGAGGACCAGTTTAACATTGAATGAGCTGATCACTAGGTGATACATTTTTAGCTCTTAACACTTTTTGTAAGGCTCAGAGGAATATAACTGAGATTGCATAGTGAGATGAGCCCTAAAAGTTTCTTCATTGAAGTAGGCTCTGCTGTGTAATTGTTTAACTACTCTCTCTCTTTCTCTATGCATGCATACATACATACACATACACACATACATATGCATATATACACATATATTTGTACATATACACACATATAAACATTTATTAAGCACCTGTCATGTTCTAGACATTGTGCTGAGCACTGGGGCTACAAAAAGAGGCAAAAGATAGTCCTTGCCTTTAAGGAACTATAATCTAATGGGGGAGACAACTAATATATTCTCTCTCCCTCTCCCTCCCCCCTCCCCCCTCCCCCCTCCCCCATCCCTATGGCAGTCTGGTGAAGCCTGTGGATCTTTCTTAGGATAATGATTTTAAATTCATAAAATAAATATATAAGATTTCAAAGGAAATCAGTTGTATTAAGATACAGTTAACAAAATGTTTAAAACCCCCCAAATTTACAGCTTCAGATCAAGAATTCATGGTTTACATTGTGATTTTAACAACAACAAAAAAAGCAATTTCCCCACCCCTCATATGACAGGATTCCAAGGAAGGTGACATAACAAGAGACTGAAAGAATCAAAATGTAATAAATTTAGAGTTGGGAAGGACCTTAGAAAGCATTCAGATAAACCTCTTCTTTTTACAGGTAGGAAATTGACTCCAAATGACTTGCCCAAGCATATGGAGGTGAAGTGGCATAACTGAGATTTTAGTTAAATTCCTCTGACTTAAAAACTAGCATTCCTGGGCAGCTAGATGGCACAGTGATTAGAGCAGTGGCCCTGGAGTCAGGAGGACCTGAATTCAAATCCAGCCTCAGACACTTGACACATACTAGCTATGTGACCCTGGGCAAGTCACTTAACCCTCATTGCCCCGAATAATCAAACAAACAAACAAACAAACCCCCAAACTAGCACTCTTTCCCTTACAACTGAAAGGGAGCCAAAATCTTTTTGATACCCCTCATACTCTCAACCCCTAACCCTCAGCCAAGTAACAATAGAAACATTACAAAGAAACAGAATATTATTTCTAAGATGAAAGTTAAAACTCAGTAAAGAAGTCCTTAGCAAACTGAGGAACTCTGATGACGTAAACAAATATTGTGGAGTAAGGGAAATTGTAGAAAAATTGTAGTAAAAGCTCCAGAAGAAATATTTAATAAGAATCAGAATCGGCCAAAAAAAACCCCAACCCACCCTAAAAACCAGCATAAGAAATCCCCAGAGATACTCTCAAATGGATAACAAACATACCAAGTAAATTAAAGGAAAGAGTAAAGTCAAATTAAAAAATATGAAAGGAATTTATAGAAATAGTGAGGGAATCATATTCAAAGGAGTGGAATTTATCTAAGGAAGTCTTGATGGGAAATATTGGCAATTCTCACCCACAATGAAATGAAAATGAAGAATTTGAAAGTATTTAAAAATCGAATCAGTGTATTGGAGGTTGGAATGACAGGCAATGCAATTGTATTAGAAAGCCCAGAAAATTGAGCTATACTAGAGAAAAAAAATGTTGAAAGTAATGAAGGTGAAAGTTAATCAAACATTTGGAAGAGACAAAACTTCAGGATTATTTCCACACTGAGGTGGAAAAAAATTTGACTGTTATATTTTAGGATACATTTTTGAGAAAATTTCCTAGGGTTATAGGAAATAAGTACCACTATCACTGGAATCTATGAAAATGCAGCAAGGACATAGTAAAAAAAACTGAACTCATCTAGGTACATTATCATAATACTTCAGAACTACAGTGATGAGGACAAAAATATCTTTCAAGGCTCCAAAATGAAGAGATCCTTTCAAATAGATTCTTTCTTGTACCCAGAAATAGTTGGAATGTAGTGTGTGTGTGTGTGTGTGTGTGTGTGTGTGTGTGTTTAAATAGGCCTTCAGGCAACTGTGTCTTGGCAAATCCAAGCATTCAGTTTGAAATAAGAAAGTTGACTTTTAAAAACCAAAAAGAAGCTAAAGGATGTATGGAAACGAATTCCATACCTCAAAAGAGCTATGGAACGTGCTTGGACAGTGACCTAGAAAATTTGAGATTTAGAATAATAGATCCTTTAAAGCTGTGATTTATTAGCTTGCATAGTGCCTGCTTAGGTTTTTTTAAAGCATAAAAATACATAGATTTTTCCTTAGTATAGAAGAAAAAGAGAGGTAGTGTAAAATAGCAGATAATCTGGCTTGTGAGTTAGGAGGACCTGGATTCAAGTCATACCTCTGACTCCTCCTGGCTTTGTGTCCCTGTCCCTTTTAACTAAGCCATGCTGCCTTGTCCTGAAGAGAACCTTTATCCTTCCTCCATCACTTACTAGTCATCTCACCTTTTGGCAAGTCATATCTCCATGAGCTTCAGGTACCTCATGTGTAAAATAGGGAGAATAATTCCTTCTAGGAATTTGTAATCTATTGAAAAGTCAAGACATGAATATAAATGACTGTAATTAGACATTACAGTACATTTCAAGTGAGTTGATGTGGACATGAAATGCTATATGAGTTCAAAGATGAAAAATCCCAGTGAGTTGGGTTGGTCATTGATGTCACAAAGGATGAAGACCCTGAGCTGAATCTTGAGGAATGGGCTGCAGTTGGATAGATCAGCTTGGGGAGACATTTTTGGGAGGGGTAACTGTTAGCAATGCATAGGCATGTATTAGGTGAGTTTGGGTGAGATAATGAATAGACTAGCCTAGAACAAAGCCTTGCCTTTATTTATTATGCAAAATTTGGTTTAGAAGTCTAAAGGTTGATCAAAACCAGGATCCGTTCTTCCTTTGAATCCAGTTACACTTGACATTTTCCTGCTTAGTTCATTCAGTTTTGGCCATTGTAAGAATCTTTGACTTCTCTTTCTCTTCTGTTGTTCTTTCCTAATTTGACACTGCCTCATCAGCCAGGAAGAGTGTAGTGCCTAGCTTTTCATCATTCTTGTAGTGGGGATAAGAGAGAAAAAGAGAGTAGGCCCACAAAGAGAAACACTTCCCAAACTTTTGAAGTTGTCTCCCAAACTGTAACCATTTTGTTTTGGAGGACAGCTACTTTGGCACAGTGAGATCCTATTGCCACATGTTTCTTTTCAGTGTTGATTTATTGGACATATTTCTCTTTCAGATTTCTTAAATTACCCACATTTGACTTAGCCTTGAGTAATAGCCAACCTTCCCTTCCTGTATCCCCAGGCATTATTTATATCATTCCTTTCTCACTGGTGTCAGAGCTAGGTTGGGTTTAACCAGTTTTATATCATTGAAGTATATAGAAAAGGATCATAAATATATCTTATTTGTAAAATGTGTGCAAACATAGGAGAACAACGATGGTTTGGATATATAGATGAAAGGTTTAGGAGTGGATTGATGTCACCCTGGTCTTGGACAATTTGCCTTAAAGGAAGAACATAGGTGGTAGGATATTAAGATGATTCAATCCAGTGTGCATGGCTCTTACTGGGTGGTTGTTGTTTTTTTGTTCAGTCATTTCAGTTGTATCTGATTCTTTGTGATCCCATTTGGGTTTTTCTTGGCAAAGATACTGAAGTGGCTTGCCATTTCCTTCTCCAGCTCCTCTTACAAATAAATGTACAGATGAGGTCTTACTGTGACAATAAAGTAAATTGTTTTCCAGGCAAATTAGTGTTTTATTTAAACTGTCTTTTACTTTTCCTGAAGTAGTAAATTTATTTCCTAATTCATAATAGCAATTATGATTTTGATGAGACTTCACAAAGAGTCAGGAACATAGCAGGTTCAATAATAAATAACTTATTAATTGGTTGATTGATAAGGAGAAGATATCTTCTGTATTTGCCACTCTCCTGTTTTCTGTACTGGTTACTCACAGTATCCCCTCTTCCAAAAAAGGTGCCCACTCCTCAGAATGAAGCACTGTTGTATGTATTTGGAAACAGGAATAGCTAGCTGAGAAAATGCCAGGAACATTGCATGTGATTTCATTCATTGATAATCACTCATTCAACAAATCTTTGTTGGAACAGCTTCCTATTATGTGCCATACACTGTTTGAGGAGTAGATAAAAATGTAGCTGTTTCTGCCCTCAAGAAGTTTAAATTCCATTGAAGAGAAACATTATATACATAGAAAAGTAAACACAAAATAGGATTTAGTCAAAGTTGATACAAAGAAACATTTGGAGATACAAAGTAATTTTTGTACTAGCAACGAGGGGATTCCTAAGAAACAGAACCTGATTTCTATAAAGTGTGTAGGAAGGAACAGATTTGCAAGGCATTCCTATTGTGACTGAATTACATTCACCCATCTGGTTGATTTTTTGTTTTTTGATGTCATAGGCAGGGAAATGTTTAGCTTCGACTAATGTGAACTAATGGAGAGTATAAAGGTTGGGTATGGAGGTTATTAGAAAATGGCAAGGAAGCCTTGTCAGGAAAGTTATGGGACCATACCCTGTATCTGGAAAAGAGGCAGTCTTCCAAAAATGAGACTCATGGATGTCAGGTTAGGATTTTAGTACAGTCATAGCTCCCTTCTCCCTGAAAGTTTACAAGCAGTATGGAGAACCATTTATTGAGTTTAGTATTGTGTTTTAAAAATTATTGCTATAACTATATTTAATTATAATAATTGCTATTTATATATTAATGGTTATTACACCTGTTTTGGCAGTAAGCATTTATTATTTATTAATATTAATATTATATTCAGTAAAGTATTGACCATGTATCTCCCTAACATTTCTTTATTTTATTTTATCCATCTATCGATTTATCTATCTATCTATCTATCTATCTATCTATCTATCTATCTATCTATCTATCTATCTATTGGTGAGGCAGTTGGGGTTAAGTGACTTGCCAAGGGTCACAGAGCTAGTGTGAAATGTCTGAGGCCGGATTTGAACTCAGGTACTCCTGACTCCAGGGCCGGTGCTCTATACACTGTGCCACCTAGCTGCCTCTGTATTTCCCTAACTTTTCATGGTCTTAGGCCTTCATACCTACAATGTCCTAAGACAAAGAGTGTGCACCAAGATTAAGTATTCAGAGCCAAGAGATCAGGTAAAGAGAGTGATCCTCAGGTAGTCAAGGGTTAGATAAAGGCGGGTCATTATACATGGATCTAAGCTAATTGGTTATGAAAGAATCAATCTCCATTTCTTTTGTTCCCTTGGGTTTGCCCCAGACGAGAGCTGAACTTTCTGGAGTGGGGGGGAGAAAGAACTGAAACTGATCTTTGGGTCCCCCCAAGGAAATTCATTATTAATAATTATTTTCTCACAGTATAGGCAGATTTTGCCTTACTTGTAAGGGTAAGACTGAGATGGCCTTTCAAAATCCTTTAATATTCTTGGATTCTGAGAAAATTACCTCATACCTAGGTAGTTGTCTGATCCTGTTTATCACTAGCATGGCCTGCTAGATAGAGCACAGGCCCTGAAGTCAGGACTGGTCTCAAGGCCTGCCTCAGACTTTTATGAGCTGTTTGACCTAGGGCAAGTCACTTAACCTCTCTGTGCCTCAGTTTTCTCATCTGTAAAATTAGAAAGCAGTAGTCGATGGCCTTTTAAGGTACTCTCCAGCTCTAAATATTCCTTTATGATAATCTAAAACACAAGAACTGATTTCATCAGTTTGGGAATTCTCTCCACTGATGCAGAGAGCAACCTGCTGACATTCTGAAGTGACATTCATGTAGGGCTACTTTCCCAACTTGGCATTCACAGGTTTGTACGTCAGGTGCCTTCAGAGAAGAAGCGTTTTCAGGCTCCAGGGTACTTTGTGGTTTCATAAACCTAAAACAAGCCCTTGACCTCAGGAGTCAGTCAGTAGATAACGATTGGCTTAAAGCAAAGACGTTTTCTTGCACGGCAGAGTAAGGACAGAAGCTATGCTATATCTCCTGTAGCCTAGGTTATAGTCTCAACAAAATGTCATGTCAGTATTGTTATGGGGTTGGGACATACCAAGGAATTTGGCACTATTAAAAGTTTAAGCTGGCCAGCTAAACTGAAGGATGAACACACCTTGAGAAGTAAGGGAGATAAGCCCATTAGGCATGGCTGCTGCCTGATCTGTGCCAGAGGACAGAGATAACTCCAGAAGTCTGGACCACCAACTCTCATTCAAGCTTTCTCCACCCTCAAAGGGAACTTTCCATTGTCAGATGGTCACCCCATCCAGTCACCCCATCTACCATCTATAAAAGCTTTTGCCTTTTTCCTGTTTGAGGAGATAGGTATCTCAGAGAATCATGTCTTGAAACCATCTCGCTTCGAGAAAAGTCATTGACTTCTCTCTTGGTCTCCTTTCTCAAGTGCCTAAATAAAAGATTATTTTATTCTGATTGGACTTGTGTGCAAGAGGTTATAATTCTTTAAAGAGGAATACCTAAGGCACAGCAGTTTTCCCCTCACTTTTCTGGAGCTCTCCAACATGACCCCATACCTAGTTATCATTCCTTTCCCCCAGCCCAGCTCTTGCTTTTCACCTTCCTTTGGTGAGTTGTCTTCCTCTTTTAGATTGTAAGCTCCTCCAGGCCAGGAACTCTTTGTTTTTATTTGTATTTATAGCTTACATATGCCTGGGCCTGACATATGGTAGGTACATAACAATTGTTTGACTGAAAACTGCTTATGCTTTTGACTAACCAGATTTTTTAGGAGTTTCTTCTTTCCTTTGCAGTCACTGACTGAGCTGATGAAGCAGGTTACATTATGAAAGTAAAATGTACAAACACTTTTTCAAAACCTTTTGATCTTTGGAAGGTAGATAGCAGTTATTTTTGTAGCTGGTTATGTTGATGAAAGAAGTAACTTGAATTGACTCAGTTTATTACACAGTGAATCAATAAGTAGAATTACTAATGTTTGTGTTTACAGAAATTGATTGTGGGGAAAACATATCTTAGTATTCAATATCTAACATTTAAGTAAAGCCATCTTTTTTTGTTTGTTTGTTTTTGTTTTGTTTTGGGTTTTTTTGGGCAGGGCAGTGAGGGTTAAGTGACTTGCCCAGGGTCACACAGCTAGTAAGTGTCAAGTGTCTGAGGCCAGATTTGAACTCAGGTCCTCCTGAATCCAGGGCTGGTCCTTTATCCACTGCACCACCTAGCTGCCCCCAAATAAAGCCATCTTTAAAAAATATTGGGGGTTTGAGCTTGCCAAGAATATATTCTGACAATGGAGACAACAAGAACATGTCTATAAAGAACAAATATAAATATAGGCAGACACCTTCTATGTGGTAAAATGTTATACAGTTATGAGGTAGGAGTCTGCCTTTTCTGTAGGAATTTTATCTCAAAGAATTTCAGGAACAAATATAAAAATAGTAGATATGGTGCAATTTCCACCACAGCTAAAAAATATAATTACAGAAGAGGGAATGCTGTACTTGTTTTTTAACAGTATTTATTGATGGGACATGGAGAAGTATGGGAAGATTAATATGAACTGATGAAAAGTGAAGTAAACAGACCTAGGAAGGGGAATATATACATATATACCTACATTCACACATTCATTCATATACACATACAGAGAGACTACAAGAATATGGTGGAAAGAATAGCAAGAACAAAATAATGGAAACTATAATGGAAATTATAAAGACCAAGCTTGGCTCCAAGGGAGAGATATGAGAAGGCACTTCCTTCTACTTCTCTGAGGAGGCAAGTGGGGTCTGTGGATGTGGAACTCTGTGTATCATTGCTGACCTTATTTCAGTTGATGCAGTTGTTTAGTTTTACTGTAGGTGCTTAATACATTTTATTGATGGTGATATTTCTCTGTACCAGACCTCTCCCACACTTCCCATTTTTGCCAGTGGTACCACCATTTTTCCAGTCATGCAGTCTCTCAGCCTCAATATTATCCTTAGCTTTTCTCACTTGTAGTCATGCTACATATCTAAGTCAGTTGCTAAATCTCGTTGTTTCTACCTTCAAAAGTTATGTCCCCTTACATCCATTCATGTAGCCATTGCTCTTGTTCAAACCCCCGTCTCTACCCACCTGTACTACTGTCATAGGCTCCTCTTTGGCCTTTCAGTCTCAGGTCTCAGATTTCCACAAAGCACAGCACACCCCATCTCCTCTCCCTGTACCTTTGCACTGGCTATTTCCCATGCCTGAGATGCTCTCCTTCCTTTTCTATACCTCTTAGAATCCCTGGTTTCTTTCAAGATTCATCTCAGCCACTGCCTTCTACTTGAAGCCTGTCTTAATTTCCCCCCAGGTGATAGCATCCTTCCTTTAGATACATTTTGTATACGCAGATATGTTTGTATTGTCTCTTCTGAGTATCACCTTAAGGGTAGGTGGTTGTTTTACTTTTGTCTTTATATCCTAACTCAGTACCTGGAACAATTGAAAGAAAATGTTACATAACCCAGTAACAGGTTCATAGATTCATGCCTGTAAGGAACCTTAGTGATCTAGTCCAGGGCTTCTTAAACTTTTTCCATTTGTGACTCCTTTTTGCCTGAGAAATTTTTATGTGACCCTGGGTCTATGGGTATATAAGGGTCTATCGGTATATAAAATAGACATATATAACCTTTTACTGTTGCCAACTTTTTGTGTTGGCACCCCCACATTCAGTTACATGACCCTGTATTGTGTCACAACCCAGAGTTTAAGTTGCTTTGTGGTAGTCAGTGCACCTAATGCCCTCATTTTATAGATGAAAAAAACTGAGTGTCAAAGAGGGGAGGTGATTTGATTGGCTAGGAGCTAAACCAGGTTCCCTGACTTCATATCTTGTGCTCAGTCCACCACGCCACCACACCAGTCTTAAATTTGAATTGGACAGCTTTGAGTCAGCAACTCCTGGTCATGACACTAGGGAAAGAAGGAAGGGAATGATGAAGTATTAACAGCTCATACTGCCTTGTACATTTCCATTGTGACAATTTAATTCCATTCAGCACACACCAGGACCTACCACGTACAAGGAATGAAGGGGGATAAAAGTGTGAAAATAAAACTATCCCTGCCTTCGAAGAAGTTAAAATGTCCTGAAGTGTGTGTGCGCGGTGGTGGTTGGTGGTAGCGGGCACCATGATATACAGAGAGTAAATGTAAGATAATTTGAAAAGAGAGCAGCACTAAGAACTGAGAGAATCAAGAAAGGTGGGGGTGGGGGTGGGGGTAGGGGTGCTTGTTATTTGAAACCTTGAAGGAAACCAGAGATTTTGAGTGGCAGTGATGAGGAGGGAGAGAACATTCTGGTTGTCCATAAGGGAATAAATCCGTGTGACGGCACGGCAAGAGGAGGTGGGATGTCTGATTGGAGGAACAGTCAGGCAAGTTTGGATGGAAAGTCATGTGCAGGAAGAAGAGTCAAGGCAGATAGATTGTAAAATGCCACAGATGCTAGTCTGGGGAGAGTATGTTTTGTTTTCAAGACAATAGGGGAATCTTGGAAGATTTAAGTCAGTAAGGAAACTAATTTAAAAAATATACTAAAACATTTCTTTCATATAGGAATGCATGTTGGATTTCACAGTGAAAATCATGGGAAAACTGTTAGTTTACAAAATTTCATTTTTTGAAGGCCTTTTCAGCAACAGATTTATTTTGTAAATCATTGAATTGCTCTAAAAGTAAAAATGAAAGGCTAACTTATTTGGAAAGCAGGAAAAAATTTCCTGATGGCAAGAGATATTACTATAGTCAGGTGTCCAAGTTTTAGTTTCATGTTCTTGAGATTATTTTTAAAGCATAATAGCCACTATGATTATACATCCAAAACCACATTTTATTACTTTGTATAACTTACTATATATAGCAGGGTATCCTACTATCAAAAATTACCTTTTCACTGTTCTTAACTTTCATGCTTGGTTTGTATAATTTATCTATAGGCCAGGGAGAAAGGCAAGGGGTGGGGTGGGGTGGGGTGGGGTGGGGTGGGGGCTTTTTTTGACCTTTGAAAGTGATATCCTGTTTAGGTTTGGCAGCTTTTAGTGTTCTATCTTTGTCTCTGCAATCCACATCGGAAATGCTAAGAGTTCCCAGGCTGGAGTCTGGAAGACTTAGTTGTCAGGAGGCACTTTTTAGAAATTACAGGGTCACCCAACAGAATCGGGTCTCATAGTTCAGGAATCATGTACATCTTATTGATATAGTGGGGAAATGGGGTACGGGTTGGTGGGAGTTGGGGTTCTTGGGAATTCCTCTTTAAAGAATTACACCCTCTTGCACACAAAACTTAGTTAGAACAAGGTGATAGTTTATTTAGGGCCAAGGGAAGGGAAGGGTGGGGGGGAGGGAAACCATGAAAGAAATCCTTAGACTTTTCATGGGGAGATTTGGCATAAAGCACATGGCTCAGAGGCACCAAATCTCCTCGAACAGGAGACCGGAAGGTACTTTTATAGAGGACTAATGGGGGTGGACCATCTGCCCGTGAAAAGTTCCTTTAGTGAGAGAGGACCATCCCCCACTGGTGGTAGCTGGGGGAATTGGATGAGCAGTGGAGGACCATCCCCCACTGGTAGTGACTAAAGGAATTGGGTGAGGGGTGGCTACAGATCCCTCTTCAGAACACAAAGGCCGAAGCCACACCCAAATTTATCTCCCCAGGGTAAGGGAGACCAGAATGAAGGGTAGGAATCCCAAGCTAGCTCAGTCCGATTTGGTTCAGTTTATCTCTCTAGGCGTTATCTGTCCTCTGGTTTGGTTTCTCGAGGAGAAGATTCCTCGGTGTGCCCCAGAGAAATTCTGGGGTGCTCTGCGCCCCATGACATTATAATATCATGTTAGTCTGAGAATCTGCATGCTTTTGCTTGTCTCAGATTTAGTCAGGTTTCTGTTTGCCTTTTCAAATTGACACAGTCTTTACTGCTTATGAAAAGATCCTTATGGTTCATCTCTTTGGGCACACAAAAGTGGCTCTCTTTCAGTTTTCCTCTATATATTTTTTTATCATTCTTCACACTTTTCCCTCTAATTTTTTTTTTTTTTTGTAGTCACTCTCCAGGTTTATATATATCTCCTATTTAAAAAAGCCCCTCATTCAGCTCCTGCTGACCTTTAGGCCGGCCCCTTCCCATCAAATGTATGTATGTTTATACAAAAGCTTTTACAGAATTCTCATTTCCTTAATGGCTGGTATTTAAGGGTGAGACCGAAGCACAAAGCATTAAACAAACTGTTTGCTTTCATTTTGGCATCACAGAGAAAATCTTTTTCTCCACAAATGCATAAGCCAATGGCTGATGCTTATTATAATTTAAACAAAAATTCCAACACTTTTCAGAATGTGCTGTGGTGATTTTTTTGTGTGAATATGATTAATGGCATTTCTTGATAATAAAACTTATCTAGAACCAACAGGAATTAGTCAACCTGGATAAATAATTTGTCTGGGTAACATAGAATATTTTCACATAGTGTTCAAGTCTTGAAAATGTAGTAAGTAATTGCAAGCCTTCTTAAACAATTTATTGAATATAGTTTAACCTTGTTTATGGTGATCCTGGGTAATTGTTAACATTAATTATCTAATCTGCTAGGATATATGGAGTAGGGCTAAATGAATATTGACCTCAAAAGTAGCCTTGAAACTTCAAAAAGCCCCTTATTTTGGCTTGGTTTTTAGTTATTTGCAGCATGGCAGAGTGGAAAAGAGCAAGATTTAGTATGAAAAGATCTGGAATTGAATCCTGGGAGGACTAGCTTATCCTGCTTGGGCAAATCATATTTTCCCTTGTGTAAATGAGATTGTACAAAGTCATCTAGCCTTAAATCCTATGATTTCCAACTCTAGTTAAATATGCATAAGTTGGGGCAGCTAGGTGGCGCAGTGGATAAAGCACCGGCCCTGGATTCAGGAGTACCTGAGTTCAAATCTTGCCTCAGACACTTGACACTTACTAGCTGTGTGACCATGGACAAGTCACTTAACCCCAATTGCCCAGCAAAAAACCAAAAACAAAACAAATAAATATGCATAAGTCTCTGTGCAATGTACCATGACTGACTTTTTGCAAAATTAATTTGTGAATGAAAAGCTGAAGTTATTTTCTTCCTAGTGATTTTTCTCAACCTCCAGAAAAAATATTTTTTTTCCTTCAGTATTAACTTGCAGTGTTATTTGACATGGCAGCAGTATTAAATGTTACTATTAAATTTGAATATGTACATCCTTGTTAGTGTGCACCTAATCACCTTACCTCATGTACTCAAATATTTAAGTAGATCTGTTTGGAAGTTCACTCCAGCAATGTAAATCACACCCTGTCCATCCTGAGCAACTCTCATCCCGTCCTTTAGGAGATCCACTGAATGTATTAGAGACTTTTCTTATTTTCTCCCAACATTCTAAGGATACCAGTGGATTCTTGGCCCTTCACCTACCTGTCTTTCCTACCCATACCATGTGAGTAGCCCATCTTCTCTCCCCATCATGCATTTCCTTAATAATGTCTTTTGCTGTTGTTCCTTTTTTGTCTTAAAATTTTTTTTTATTATGAACTTGGCAGATATCAACACACACGAGTGCTTCAATTTACAAAGACAGAGGTTTATGTATGGAGCCACATACAATTTGCTTTTTAAAATTACACACCAATTTTAATATTGTAGAACCAACACTATTATTGTGCGTTCTTCTTCTAAGCTTCCATCTACTTTTTCCTGTGTATTTTTCTTACCTGTACACTTTTCTTTAAAGCTTTTTTGGTCTCATTTTAAACTTTATTCCTACTTACGTTACTTTCTCTTTCCCCCATAAAAGCCTTCTCTTACAACAAAAATGTACAATGCAGCAATACAAGTTTGTATTTTGTTGTTTGTGTCAGAAAATGAAAATTTCATTCTGAATCTATTTCAACATGTCAAGAAGTATGGAAAGCATACTTTATCTTCAGTCATCTGGAACTGTATTTGATCAAAATTCTTATGTATTTCCATGTTGTAATCAGTATATAGATTGTCTTCTTGGGACTGTTCACTTAATCTTCATACCAGTCACACCACTTCACACCAGTCTTCCTGGCTTTCTTTGAATGTATTCCTAGTAATTTTTTACATCATGATAACATTCAATTAGATTATTAATAAGCACTCACCCCCCCTCCCCCTGTTCTTTGCTATAATAAAAAAACCATTGCTTTAAATGTTTTTGTACATGTATTCTTTCCTTTTGTCTTTGACCTCTTTGGGGTATAAACCTAGTAGCAGCATAATTGGGCTATAGGTTAGTCACAATGTAGTGCTTTTAAAAAATTAAAAAATTTTTTTTTTTGGTGAGGCAATTGGGGTTAAGTGACTTGCCCAGAGTCACACAGCTAGTAAATGTTAAGTGTCTGAGGCCGGATTTGAACTCAGGTCCTCCTGAATCCAGGGCTGGTGCTCTATCTGTTTCGCCATCTGACTGCCCCAAAGTACCCTTTTGAGGTAATTGCAAATTGCTTTCTGAATGGTTATTTCAATTTACAGGTTCACTAACAGTGCATTAGTGTGCCTGTCTTCCTATAGATTCTCTAACAACTATTATTTTTATTTTTTGTCATCCCTATCACTTTCTTATATGAGGTGTAACTTCAGAATTATTTTAATTGAACATTATCTTATTATTAGTGGTTTGGAGAAGTTTTTTCTTCTGGTTGTCAATAGTTTATACTTCTTTTGAGAATTGCCTAACCATGTCTTTTTTTTTTTTTTTAAAGTGAGGCAATTGGGGTTAAGTGACTTGCCCAGAGTCACACAGCTAGTAAGTGTCAAGTGTCTGAGGCTAGATTTGAACTCAGGTCCTCCTGAATCTAGGGCCAGTGCTCTATCTACTGCACCACCTAGCTGCCCCTCTAACCATGTCTTTTGACCATTTCTTTGTAGGTAATGACTCTTGTTATGATTTTTTTGAATTCTGTATATATGTCTTTGATATCAGACTTTTATCACAGAAATTTTCAGCAAAGGTTTCCCCCCCCCCCAATTAACTGTTTCTCTTCTTATTCTGACTTCCTTGATCCTGTTTGTCAAATCTTTTCAATTTTTTACTATCAAAATTGTATGTCTTAATTTCTGTGATCTTTTCTCCCTCCTTTGATCAAGAACTATTACCTTATCTGTAGTTGCAAAAGTTGTTTTCTTGTTCCTTTAATCTGTTTAGGATATGACCTTTCCATATGTAGGTCATGCATATATTGGGAGCCTCTTGTGGCATATAGTGTCAGTTGTTGATCTTAGCCTAATTTCTGCCACATCATTTCCCAATTTTCCCATAAGTTTTAATTTTTATTAAATAATTAATTACTTTATTAATTTCTTGTTTTCTTTATTTTTTGGTGAGGTAGTTGTGGTTAAGTGACTTACGGAAAGTCACACAGCTAGTAAGTGTTAAGTGTCTGAGGTCAGATTTGAACTCAGGTCCTCCTGAATCCAGGGCTGGTGCTCTATCTACTGTGTGACCTAGCTGCCCCACCCATAAGTTTTTATTGAAGAGAGTCCTGACCACAGTAGTTGTTATCCTTATATTTATCTAACATTATGCTAATTGTGTGACTTGTTCTTCTTTGAAATTCCTCATGGGCTATATGTTATATAGGCGTACCTTGTTTTATTGAGTTTCACTTTATTGTGCTTCGTAGATATCCATTAAAAAAACCAACAAAATGAAGGTTTGTGACAACTCTGCATCAATCAAATCTATTGGTGCTATTTTTCCAATAGCATGTGCCCATATCATGTCTCTGTGTTACATTTTGGTAGTTCTCCCAATATTTTGAACTTTTTCGTCATTATATCTGTTTGGTGATCTGTGATTGGTCATTTGATGTTACTATTGTAATTGTTTTGGGGTGCTACAAACTGAATAAATGTTGTGTATGCTCTGACTGTACCATCGACTGGTTGTTCCTTTGTCTGTCCTCTTTTCTCTGAGATACAACAATGTAATGTTGAAGAATATTAAAATAAACTTTAGTTGATAAAGCAGCGGCAGGCATTGAGAGGATTGACTCTAATTTTGAAAGAAATTCTACTATGGGTAAAATGCTGTCAGGCAATATCACATACTACAGAGAATCATTCATGAAAGGAAAAGTCAATCTATGGAGTAAACATCATTGTTGTCTTATTTTAAGAAATACATCTACTTTTATCAGCCACCATCCTGATGAGTCAGCAGCCATTAAAACTGAGGCAAGACCCTGCACCAGCAAAAATATTCTGACTTGCTTAAGGCTCAGATAACGGTTAGCATTATTTAGCAATAAATTATTTTTAATTAAGGTATGCATATATATATATATATATATATTTAGAAACAGCACTATTGCACACTTAATAGACTACAGTATAGTGTAAACATAACTTTTATATGCATTGGGAAACAAAAAAAATTCGTGCTACTTGCTTTATGGTGGTATTCGCTTTATTACAGTGGTCTGCAATCAAACCTGCACTATTTCTGAGGTATGCTTATAGCCTGCTCACACTCTCTGTGCACCTTTCCATTGTTTCTTGTGGAATATATATATATATATTTTTTTTTTTTTTGGTGAGGCAATTGGGGTTAAGTGACTTGCCCAGGGTCACACAGCTAATAAGTGTTAAGTGTCTGAGGCTGGATTTGAACTCAGGTACTCCTGACTCAAGGGCCGGTGCTCTATCCACTACACCACCTAGCTGCCCCCCCGGAATATATTTTTAATTCTTCAGACACTGTTTTTTTCCATGTCTTGTAGATAACTAGATGGGGCTTTGGAGCAGTGGATAGATATTGCACTAGGCCTAAAGTCAGGAAGTTAAAATAGGCCTCACAAACTTACTAATTGTGTAAGCTGGGCAAGTCATTTAATCACTCTTTCTCCTTGTTTTCTCATCTATAAAATGGGAGTCATAATAGCACCCACCTCTCAGGTTGTTGGTGAAGATCAATGAGATAATATTTATAAGCACTTAGCATAGTACCTGGAACATAGTAAGTGATTAATAGATCCTTGCTTCCTTCCTAACTTCCTTGCTTCCTTGCTTCCTTGCTTCCTTGCTTCCTTGCTTCCTTGCTTCCTTCCTTCCTTCCTTCCTTCCTTCCTTCCTTCCTTCCTTCCTCCCTCCCTCCCTCCCTTCCTCTCTTCCTCCCTTCCCTTTCCCTTTTATGTAAAAGTGACCTTTCTTTGCCTCATTTCTTATTAGCCTTAATCACTGAATGGGCGTTGCCTCAGGCAAACTGAGACAGGTGAAAGGCCTTAACTTAAAAGGCCAAGGTCTCCCACTGTCTCCAGTCCTCCTGATGTATATCTTGCCACTGGACCCAGATGGATCCGGAGGAGAGAGTTAGGCTGGTAACTTTGCACAACCCTTCACTTAAATCCATTTCACTGCAAGTCATGACATCACCTCTCTGAGTTTTGTAATACTATTGCTGGAATTTTCCTCTTTGCAGATCTTGAAGAAACAATTTATTAGGTTTCATGGAGCTACCCTTCCTTTGGCAACAGAAACCTGGAGCCAAGTTTATTGCTCATTCTTCATATAGACTGTTCTAGACAGAACCAGGTCTTAAGCTTCTCATCATTTCTTGCTCCATAATGGCATAAACTGAAAGATTGTTACTAGCAGCAAGACCAGAAAGCAAACCCCTTATGTGCTCACTTCTATATTCCACAAAAGTGGAGAGAGATCCAAGGGAATAGACAGTCTTCATATTTTCCTGTTCTTGCTCTTTCTTCTTATCCCAAATCGTACACTCCAACTTATGACTCTGCTATCCTGTATACCTCCCTCTCATAATATCCTGCCCAGCATCTGATTATTCTAATATCACTTATATAAACAATCTGCTTTCAGACTGATAGCTCTAAGTACCCATTGTGGAATTACATTCCTCTTCCAGTCATAGCTGCAGTACGTAGTGGTTGTTTGGTAATATTTCTTGTGCTCATGAGAGCACTTTTTCTGTTTCTAGCCTCAATGGTTCAAAACTTCTGACACCATAGATACCTTTTGTGTGAAAGGTTTTAAGGAATATTCTTATTCAAAGTGGGAGATAATTTCTAGAGAATTGTTCTGGGGGTGTTGGTATTTACTTTTTTTGGTATTTTGTTTTTGTTATTTACATATTTACAGATTACAGATTTTCATATTTACAGTTCATTCCCATTTCCTTAGAGGACTCTTGTAACAAAGCAAAACAGTTGAGTGAAACTAAAACCTCATCTGAAAGTGCATGCACAATTCCACATCTCTAGCACTCCCCATTCTACTTTTTTGATCAACAGAAATCCATTTTCTCTCCATAGATAGTATATTTCATCATCAGTCCTCTAGAGTCATAAAAGACCACTGTACTTATCATTTCTTAAAGTTTTCAAAGTTTGCTTTTGTGATGTTCTTATTCTATAAATTGTTCTAATTCTGTTCACTTCATTCTTTAATTTATAGAACTTATCAAAGTTGTTCATCTTTATTATTTTGATGTTATGGTATAAATTATTCTTCTGGTCCTGCTTATCTCATTAGATAGAAAGATAGATGGGTAGATAGATGCATAGACAGATATGTAACTAGTAGTTATCTCCATCCATCCATCCACCTACTCATCCATCTATCCATCCATCCATATCTTTCTTTAAATCTTTGTCTAAATATATTTTCCAGGACTTTTTGAAATCATCAAGTTCCTTGTTTCTTAATAGCCATCATACTCATCTACCACATTTTATTTAGCAGTTCCTCAATTGTTGGACATCCCATTAGTTTCTAAGTTTTATGCCACCACTAAAGAACTACTATAATATTCTTGTTTATAAAAGACCTTTTCTTCTTTATTTAATCTATTTTGGGCATATACTTAGTAGTGGAATAGCTGGGTCAAAGGGCTCTCACTGTTTAGTAATTTTTTGAGTATCATTCCAAATCACGTGCCAGAGTAGTTGTACCCACTGCAGGTTCACTAGCAATGTCATCCCACAGGAATGTGTTTCAGCTGGATATAAAACAGCAGAGGCAGCAATTATAATGTTAGACAAGACAACAGAAAAAACAGGCAATTAAAATAGACAAAAGGAGCCAATCAACATTTTGTTGAAAGGTAACAGACAATAAATTGATTTCAAAACTAAATGTGTATATATCATTAGGCATAGCTTCTAAATACTTAAAGGAAATAGTAAGGACTTACAAGAAATGATAGACAGTAAAACTATAATAGTGAGGATCTCAATTTATACTTGTTAGACCTAGATAAACTTAATGAAAAAAATAATTTAAGAATCTGAATAGAATTTCAGAAAATTAGATATGTTAGTCCTCTGATGATTACTGAATGTAAATAAATATATATCTGTTCACAGTTGCATATTGAACCTTTATGAAAATTGACCATGCCTTCCTACATAAAAACCTCACAAATTCAGAAAAGCAGAACTGTTATACACTCTTTCCTGATCACAATGCAATAAGAATTTTAAGTAAAAATGTACTAAAATAGTATTAAAAGCAACTGGAGACTAAATAACTTAATCCTAAGGAATTGTTGGCTCAAAGAACAAATCATTAAAGTGGCAGATAATTTCATTAAAAATTACAACAAAGAGATACAACTTTCCCAAAATTCCAAAACTTTTGGGATGCAGCCAAAGCAGTTCACAGGAGAAAATGTATCTTTCGAAACACTTTTATTAACAAAAAGAGAACAGCTTAGTGAATTGAGAATTCAAAGAATAATTAGTAAACCAACAAATTAAAAAACCCAGTTAAACTCTAAATAGAAATCCTGAAAATTAAAGAAGAAATGAAAAAATTTGAGAACAAAATACCCCACTGAATTCATAAATGAAACTTGGAAGTTGGGGAGGAAGGGGTGATAAACCAATAGCCAAATTTGATTTAAAAGAATAAGAAGGCAAAAGAAGAATCCACAACAAATGAAGATAAGAGATATTGTTAGAAACTATTTTGTCCAATGGGATTCCAGCAAAACCAACAATTTAAATGAAACAAAATCAACATTAAAAATATATAAAACACCGAGCCTTTCCCTTCCTCCAATAAGGATGAAGCAAATGGAAACTAATGAGTCCAGGAAACAACAAGAATTAAAAACAAAATCAAAGGAATGACAAAATAGACTAAAATGTAAAATTCTCATATCTAAAAAAAAAGCCACCACAAACCAATTCAACTGAAAAACAAATCAAAGAGATCACTTAAAAACTTGAATATTATATTCCAAGAAATCATTAAAATTGCACAGAAATATTAGAGCAAGAAGACAATATGAAAATAGAATTCACCAATCACCTTCTGAAAGGAATTCCATTATGAAAATTCCTAGAAATGAAATTGACAAAATTTAGAGCTTCTAGAGAAAAGAAAAAACTAGTACAGACAGCCAGAAAGAAAGAATTAAAATATTGAGGAACCACAATCAGTAAAGCACAAGATTTAGCAGCCGTCACCATAATGGAATTGTTACTGTGGATGAGATACTCTAAAAGGCAAAAAGACAAAAGATTCCAACTAAGAATGACTTAGCTAGCAAAACTGAATATAATATTACAAGAAAAAGAAATGGATCTTCAGTGAAAGAGTGTTTTCAAATATTCTTGATGACAAAGAAAACCAGCTGAAAAGGCACTTTGAAAACAAATATGGGAGTCCAGAGAAAAATAAAAAAGGAAACCACAGGCGAACAATTGAAAGGGGCTTTGTAAGGATTAACTATTTACAAAAATGGGGTAAGGTGTTAAAAGGGTCCTCTAAGAATCCTAATGTCATAAGGCGTTGTAGAGGTAGTCAGTTGAGACAGAAGACCTATAAATAATTTTGTTACGTTTTAAGAAAAAAGAAAAGGGGGGAGATGATACATTGTCAAAATGAGAGAAAAGATGGAGGAACTCGTAAACACTCATGATCAGGTTATTAAGTATATTAACTACATGCAGATATGGAATATATGAAGGGGGCAAGTGTCACTTGAACTTTACTTTCATCTAAAGGGGTCAAAAGAGGGCATATCACACACACACAGAGTTTGGTGTAGAAATTTGGTTCTATAGGAATATAGATAAGAACATGAAGAAGGGAAAGGACACTGGAAAAGGGTGGGTGTATTAAGGTAGGAATTATTCATAAGTAAAACAAATGAAGCCTGGTCACTTTGAAAAGAACTTTAAAAGGGAAATAAGGGGTTGGAGCAAAATATATTATGCTTCAACTGGACCCAAACACGGCAAAAAAGAGGGTGAGGCAAGATCTACAAGCAATGACATAGAAATTCTTTTGGAGAGAACCTTCAAAATAGGCATTTCAGAAACTTTAATTCCATGAGGATTACAGAGATAGAATAAATAATTGAATCATGAATCAGAATAAAAGTTTAGATTAGGAGAAAAAGAAAGATAATAAAGAGAACAAGGAAAGAAATACATTTTAGGAAAAAGGCAATAAAAATGAAAAATGAAATAAAAATGAAATGGAAAATAAACCCCTAACATATAAAAGAAGTTAAAGGGGAGAAGAGGAAAAGAGGGTTTAAATTAATTGAGGGGAAAATAATTTGTTTAGATAACTATATAAAGCAAAGACAGAGAAAAGGAATTAAGAAAGTACAACTCTAAAATCAGGGGAAGAAATGCCAGGGTTGGAGTCAGAGGGAGGAGCTTGAAAGTGACTTCTCAGTGGGAATAGGGTTACCTTAAATTAGATTAAGCAAAAATAACTGAAGAGATAAAGCATTTTTTTTAAAACAGAGGAAGAACAAAAAGCAATTCTAATTAAGGGAATGCAATATTAGAGACAAATGGAGGAAGATATAAATTTAATCCTTACAATTTTAAATGTGAATAAATTAAACAACATAATAAAGCAAAAGAGAGCAATAGGCAGATTAAGAAAACAAAAGCCCACAATCTGTTGCTTACAAGATACACACCAAATAAAAGCAAAGATATACACAGAATAAAAATGAGAGGCTAGAATAGAGTTTACTATATATCAGATGAATCCAGGAAAGCAGGCGCTGTCATCATGCTGTTAGACAAAGCAAAAATAGAAATTCACAATGCCTGTAGTGATAAATAAAGAAACTACATTATGACGAAAGAAATCATAGACAAGAAATTAATATCAATATTAAATTATATTTTCCAAATATCTTAGCATCTAAATTCATAAAGGGAAAAAATAACTGAATTACAAGAGGAAGGTGGGGTCAGCTAGGTGTCATAGTGGATAAAGCACTGGCCCTGGATTCAGGAGGACCTGAGTTCAAATCCGGCCTCAGACACTTAACACTTACCAGTTATGTGACCCTAGGCAAGTCACTTAACCCTTATTGCCCCACCAAAAAAGAAGAAGGAGAAGGAGAAGGAGAAGGAGAAGAAGACTACCACACCAAAATAATAGTTAGAGATTTTAATGCCCCTCTCTCAGTTTTGGACAAATCTAACAGAAAGAGAAAAGGGGAAATATAGAATTGAACAAATTGTGAAGAAAAGGAAGGAAACATTAGGTACCTCCTTTGTACTAGACTCTTTACAAAAACTAGATGCTACAGACAAAGTTAAGTGACTTGCCCCATTAGTGAATTTCTGAAGCTAGATTTGAAGTCCTCCTGACTCTAGACCCTATGCTCTCTCTATTGTACCACCACTCTCCATAGAAATTATAGCTAAAAGCCATATGGCTGTATAGAAACTATAGCTAAAAGACTTTTGGTATCTTTTAAATGGGACTGCTAAAGAATATAAATTTTTCTCAATACCACATGGAACTTTGTGAAAATTGACTATTAAGGCACAGAAATATAACAGTGTAAAAAGGCAGAAATACTAAACATCTTTTATAGTTCATAATTGAAAAAATAGTAATCAGTTTAGGGATCACACACAGAAGACCAATTCAAATGAGACTTAACAAAGAGTAGGTTAAGGAACAATGAACAATTATGTGAAAGAAAATAATAATGATGAAGCAACGTATCAGATGCAGCAAAAATGCCCCCAAAGGGAAAAATAATAACTTTTTTAAAAAAATAGAAAAGGAGATAAATGAACTGAATATTCATTAAAAAAATTAGAAAGCCAACCCCCAAAAAAACATAAAAGAAGAGAAATATTGAAAATTAGATGAGAATTTGGTAAATTAGAAAGCATAAATATTACAAAAATGATAATCACAACTAAAAGCTGGTGAAAACCAAATCGATAAGCCTTTAGCAAACCTGATTGAAAAGGGCAGAAAATCAAGTCAATGAAATAGCCAATGAACAAAGTGAAATCACAATAATGGCAGAATAAAAGGAATTACTAGAATCTACTATGCAGATTGGTTGATTGATTGATTGATTGATTGATTGATTTTGGTGAGGCAATTGGGGTTAAGTGACTTGCCCAGGGTCACACAGCTGGTAAGTGTCAAGTGTCTGAGCCGGATTTGAACTCAGGTACTCCTGAATCCAGGGCCGGTGCTTTATCCACTGTGCCACCTAGCTGCCCCTGTTTTTTCCTTTCTTAAGAAAATATTTTCATTGCATGTATTTCTAAAATCTACTGAAATTTATTTTGTAATATTTATGATTACACATAGCTTCTCCATTTTTTCTTACACATACAGGTCCTCAACATTCGTGTTTGCACCAACACAATAAATAAAGATGGAATGAGTGACCTTGTTTTGTGTATGGAATTGTTCCATATAAAAATAAGTTGTTGTGGGTGCAAGTAGGTGGCAATTGGGGTTAAGTGACTTGCCCAGGGTCACAGAGCTAGTAAGTGTCAAGTGTCTGAGGCCGGATTTGAACTCAGGTACTCCTGACTCCAGGGCCAGTGCTCTATCCACTGTGCCACCTAGCTGCCCCTGTTGTAAATATTCTAAAAACTACTTTTCCATCCCCTACTTGCACAGGCAGAGCTAGGCTACTGATTTCTCCTCAGTGTTCTTGAGGGATTGGGGGTGCTTTTCTAATGCTTAAATGCCCCTGAAGGTATGCCTTCCCCCATGATTATGAGTTGATATCAATTAGTCAGCCAGAAATTAATTAGCTTTTGTTAGAATAAGGGCCTTTACTCAACTGGTATAATAAGAATAAGTGGTATAAAACAACCCTCCCCTCAAGTCTGTACCACATTTTCCCAGTCACTAACATAGTTTAGGGAGAAGTGGGCTCAGATTTAAGGCCCATGTAGTGCAAAGGGGTAACTCATCACTCCTGTTTGTTCATAGTCCTTTTGTCTCCTTTGCTCTGGGTACTCATAAAGTAACCCTTAGCTATGGTTCAGCTCTTTTGCTAGGCTCCTTGTAGAGCCTTCAGTATATCTTTCCTCATTGAGTAGTCTTTGTCCTCAGAAACACTGTCAGGGATGTGGGCTACTGCAGTAATCCTGGGGGAATTCCACAAACGTCCTGACTTTTGAAGTTCACTAAGGCTTTCTCTAGTCAAGGTGGGTGAGGAAGGAGGAAAACATGTACAAGATGTAACTCAAGAAGCCCCTGCCCTCCTGGCTCGCAACTTGCCTTTTAGTCCCACAATGGTTTAAGAAAACTGACCTAAAAGTGGATACAATGACAGACCTACAGTTTAGGAAGATCAGTTTGACAGTTGAATGTTATAGTCCGGAGTGGGAAGAATTGAAGCTGGGAGACCCAACTAGCAAGCTAATAAAATAATCCAGGGGCGAGATTATGAGGGCCTGTGCTGACATAGGTGGTGGCAGAATCAAAGGAGAGAAGGGGCCATATGCAATAGATAGTATGATAGAATTGATTGGACTTATGAAGGATGAGAGAGTAAAAAGTTGAGAGTGACACCTAAATTGTGAGTCCTTTTGGCTGGGAGGATGGTGGTACCCTGACAATAATGGGAAAATTAGGAGGAGAAAAGGGCTTGGGGTACAATAATGAGTTTGTTTCTGAATAAGTTGTGTACTACAGGGTGTGACCAAGTTTCCTCAACCAATATGAACATACTTCCTGTTCAGCGTCATCCTCATTCATCCAGTGGCTTTCAGGGACATCTAAATTATCAGTGACTTTTTTGTACTCAGTGTGAAATAGAGTTTCTTAATCTAGAATTTATGGATTTATTTTTAAAATTTTTGATAACTATTTTCATATAATGGGTTTCCTTTGTAATACTGTGTTATTTTGTTTCATGTGTTTAAAAATGTTATCTGAAAAGGAGTCCATAGACTTCTCCAGACTGCCAGAGGTTTCCCATGATTCCCAAAAATGATTTTAAGAACCTCAGGCCTATGATTAATTATTTCCATTGAGAAGTATTCTAATCTGGTAAAGGTATTGTTGTATTATTGGAATAGCATTTTGTCATTTTACTTTAAGTGGGATGTGGTAATTCATTAATTGGGTCAATTGACCCCTCTCCTGTCCCCTCATACAAAAAATTTTAAAAATCACATTAAGATAGTGATTTAAGGTTTGGAAAATGCTTTCCTCACATTAATACTTGTTTATACAGTTAGTGCAAATATTTTTACTTCATCTTATAGATGAGGAAGATGAGGCTAGTATAGGGTAAGTTAGGCCTGTGATTAAGTAAGTCTGATTCAGCTTTTGGAATACAATCTTTTGATTTCAAGTTTTGTTCTCTTTATTCATTATACCATTCTGCTTGTTCTTTTCTTTCTTTCTTTCTTTCTTTCTTTCTTTCTTTCTTTCTTTCTTTCTTTCTTTCTTTCTTTCTTTCTTTCTTTCTTTCTTTCTTTCTTTCTTTCTTTCTTTCTTCCTTCCTTCCTTCCTTCCTTCCTTCCTTCCTTCCTTCCTTCCTTCCTTCCTTCCTTCCTTCCTTCCTTCCTTCCTTCCTTCCTTCCTTCCTTTCTTTCTTTCTTTCTTTCTTTCTTCAAATTTCATTTATTTATTTATTTTTGAAAGTATGAACATTTTTATTTATAGTTTTGGGTTTTGCTTGTTCTTGATATCTATGTTTGTGTGATTCCCTCCCTTGCCCTCCTCAGTAGGTGCTGGTTTATGCTTTTTATCTACCTAATGAATTGGCTTAATGTTTTTTTCTTAAACACATCCTGCTTTAAATTATCCACCCTTGAACATATGAATTGAATTAAGATAGTTTATTTAGAAGCTGTATTGCCAGACAACTATGGAAAGCTTCTTTGGCTTACATTATTTTTTTTTTCTTTCCGTATTTGGCAAACAGTACAACCCCTTTGGTGTCCCATGTGCTTCACACACGACAGCTACAACACATTTCCATTCAGTTGGCTCTTGACACATTATGGTCTTAAAGCTATGTTTCAGATTTTTAGTGCTACCAGTGAAGGACAAATTCATTTATAAGTAAGTGATTATTTTTTTTTTAACTAACTAATTAATTAATTAATTTTTAAGTAAGTGATTCGTTGCATTCCTCAGGAATAATAATAATTTGTGTTTATATAGCATTTAAGGGTTTATAAGGTATTTCATATGCTTTATCTTACATCTCATTTGATCTTTACAACAACCTTGTAAGGCAGATAATGATGATAGTCTTATTTCATAAAGGATGAAACAGATTCAAAATGGTTAAGAGACTTGCGCATTTGTCAGTGACAAGTAAACATTAACTGTCTATGATTGTAAATTTGTAGTTTTGACCTTTTAAAAATGTTGACAACTGAAACCCAGGAGTTAAATTCTTGAACATTCACGTGCATGTGCTCATTTATACATTCCTCCAAAAGACCTAAGCTGTTAGGCCATTTCCGTAATGTACCATTGCATTCATAGTTTCTAAGCTGAACACCTTTACTATGTTTCAATCATGTGTGATTTTTATTGGTTTGGATACTCCCCTGTACACTCGGATAGGAACTCTTCCATGATTTTACAGACAGTATCCTAGAATTGCTGTGACCACAAACTCATCATCCTGCAATGAACCTGTAGTTAAGTTCCCGAACTTGGCTAGACTGGCCATTGGGTAATAGCCAGGATGTGTCCTCCATTTGCTCCACACATGAAGTCTTTCCAAAGAAATTTTAAGAGTTTGCACTTCCCTGGCATAACCACCTTCTGGCTATAATCAAACAACAAAGGAGGATGTTTAGAAAGGTTTTGAACAGCAATTATTTTTTTAATTCTAAAAGTTAAGAAATGTCTTTCTTTTGACTCAGTAAATAAATAACTCAAAGTTTAAAAATTTAGATCATATTCTTTCATACTAATTCAACTTCACTAAATAATTTAGTTTCTCTTGCCAGAATGATACCGTATATACTGTGGTAGTTAGAATGTATGCCATAACCTATTTCCAAAGCTTAAACCTACTGATATCTTCCAAGATCGCAAATATGAGATTTTACTGGGCCCCAGGTATATAAAACATTTAAATCATTTTGACAGAAATTGCCTACTTTACTTGGATATTAACTATATTTGGGAATTTATGTGAAGATTGATCATCTTCAGCAGACGTAAATTTTTGTCCTTACTTAAATTATCCATGATGGATTCTAAAATTACCCTATTTTATTATTCCTACTTAAAATAGAGAATCTTGAAAATTTGGCAAAAGATAACTAAGGTTCTCATTTTTTTTTTAGTTTCATTAATGACTTTTAAAAAATATCACTGACATTTCCTGATGTCAACCTTTCTCCTTCTGCCTCCAACCAATAAAACCGTCCTTTGTCAAAAAGAAAAAGTAGTTAAGTGAATTACAGCACGGTAATTACATCTGATAGCTTAATCCTCATTTGTGGAGGGAGGTGTGTTTCTTTATTTATCCTTGGTAACTAGTATTGGTAAAGGCCTTTTATCTCAGTTTATTTGTTTTTAAATATTATTTTCATTTACAGTAATATAATCATTGTATAAATATAATTTTAATGGTTCAGATTTCTTTGTCTTAAATCACCTCATATACATTTTCCAGTGTTTCTCTGAATTTCTCATTCATTGCTTCTTACAGTACAAAGATACTGCATTACTTTCATGTTATGGAAGCAGTTAGGCTGGACGGTAGATAGAACTTTGGGCTTGGAATTAGGAAGAGGTGAGTTTAAATATAGCCTCAGGAACTTACTAGCTCTGTGACCTTGGACAAGTCACTTAAGCCTGCCTTAGTTTTCCCATCTGCAAAATTAAGAGAATAATAGCATCTACTTCTTAGGATTGTTGTGAGGATCAAATGATATAATTGTAAAGTGCTTAACACATAACAAACTTTATACAAATGTTAGCTATTACCATTATTATTACTACTACTAGCAGAGTTTGTTAGAATAAAATTTATATAACATTTTGAGTTTTACAAAGCATTTTACAAATATTATCTTAATTTTGCAGATGAGGAAATTAAGGCTGTCTTAGGTAACTTGCCTTAGGTCACAGAACTAGTAAATTTCTGAGGCTATATTTGAACTCTCAGGTCTTCCTGAGTCCAGGTACACTGAACTATCTTCTGTTAAACCACTCACTTGTGGCCCACTTTCTTTCACAAAAAGTGCTGCTCAGTGTATTTTTGGTACAGAAGGAAACTTTCTTTTACTTACCTCCTTAGAGATATTCTTTTGGGTGCATTCACATGAAGTGAGTTATAGTTTGAGTAAATAAAATGACAGTTGTTCTAGACTAATTTGTGATCTGTGTCCCTGGTAAAATAGTCAAAGAATGGTTTACTCAGTTAGCAGTAACGGAACCTTTTTTATTAAATAATATAAAATGTTGGACATAAATATACACACAGGTAATGTTATTCTACATATTTGACATTTATGTTGGTGATTACCCATACCTACGGATTTTCCTCCTGGATAATCTCTTCTCTCTAGGTGTTTATATCACTTTTCTGTTCTGGTTTTCCTTCTGCCTTTCTGACCATTCTTTCCCTCTTTGCTTTGCTGGATCTTCATTCATGTCACCTCAAAGCACTGGACATCCCCAAAGATTGTGTGCTGGGTTCTCTTTTATTTTCCCTTTATACTATTTAACTTTGTGATCTCATCATCTCCTAGGCTATTTTAATGACTCTCAGATCCCTGTTGTCAACCTTGGTCTCCTCTACTTTAGTACCACATCACCAACAGCATTTTGGACATCTTGACCTCTGACAGTTACCTGTGTGACCTTGGGCAAATTATTTAACTTCCCTGAGCCTTAGTTTCTTCATCTGTTAAAAAAAAAAGAAAAGGGTGTGGGGGGAGGATCTGACTAGATGTACTATGAGGTCCTATTCAGCTCTAAATCAATGAAACTATGAAAGGTTGCTCAAGGGTGGCTGTGAGGTGGCATGGTGATAATTCTTTACTTGTACAGTGTACTTTAAAAATGTGTTTTTCCAAAAATTTTGAATAAAATATCTTTGCTCTTTGACCCAGAAATCTCACTGCTAGTCATATACTCCAAAGGATCAAAGACAAAACAAAAGGTCCCATATATATCAAAATATTCATAACATTTTGGGGGGTAACAGAACTGGAAACAAAGTCAGTGTTTTTAAGCCATTGGGAATGGCTGTAGAAATTTTGGCACATACTACTATACCATTGGACATTAAGAATTTTGAGATAAGGAAAACAACATGCAGAATAATTCTAGTAATGTTACGTGGAAAGAACACTAAAAATGAGACTATTTAGAATGAACAAGTTTGGCCCTCGATTAAGGTTGAGAAATTGTACTTCCCCTTCTTCATTGCAGATTTGGAGAATTATGGGTGTGGAATATTAAATATACTTCTCAGACCTGTTGGGTGTGCTGGTTAATTTTCCTGAGCTACTTTTTTTTTTCTGTTTCTTTTAAAATATTTATTATAGAGAATGGTTTGTCAGGTAGGAGAATGGTTAAGGATGCATTTAGAAGTGTATGTGATGTAAAAACAGATGGCATCTATGAAAATAAAATGAAATATTTAAAAATTCTTCCTTCTTTATAATCATAATTAGAGGTGGTGATATGTGGGCAGTGTAAAGTGCCTGGCATGTAGAATCAGAAGACTTGGGTTCAGGTTCCCTCCTACTCTTCCAACTTCCATGTATGAGTCATTACCTTTCTTAGCTTTTAGTTTCTCCATCTGTAAGATAGGGTACTTAACATATATGCCATCTGCTTCACAGCTTGCTGTGAAGACAGGGCTATATAATGGAACAAGGAGAGTGTGGAACAAAAAACTCGTTTTTGAACAATTATTTTCTTTTCCTCTGTAATCACATTACTTTGTAATCTGATCTGCAAAACAATTCAGCACTAAGGAGTATTGTGAGAATAGGCATTGGACTCCTCTCAAAAAGCAAGAGGTTTAAGTTTAGAGACTCTAGCTTGGCTAAAGTATAATTTGGTGGCATGAAACAATCTGAGCGGAGGAGGACGTAGATGGAAGGAGGATGTGTAAAACCAATGGATTGAGAAATACTCTCAATTGATTGGATATTAAGACACTGAATAATTATGTAAACGTGTTTTCTAAATGCGCCCTTTGATTAGCTAGATTTTGGTGTCAAATTGTAACTCTAGTAACCAGCCAATGTCAAACGAGGGAGGGACTTAATATGTGTTAGGGGAATAGGATAAAAGGAGCCTGTGTGCTCCTGTCTTTGTACTTACTTGCTGCAACACTGAATCACTGCTTGTGGTGCAGTGAGAAAGAAATAAAAGAGCCTTTGACACTTTGCTGCTGATTTCTGGAAAATTATTGAGTAAGGGTCATTTTCCTTTTAAGTATACAAGGTAAAAAATAATATTTAATTGTACTTCCTTTTAGCTTTAAAGATAACCTAAAATGTAGGAATCTTTTTCTCCAAGGAAAGTATTATCGTTATTTTTTTAATCTAGTGTTTCATGGGTAAAAAGAAAAATTAATTTTTGTTGTTGAAAGTTTCCTGTATTTGGTTATCATGAGTTCTCATTTTAGTGGGCCACAAAATGTTAAACTGTAGATGATTGTTGAGAAAATGTACTTCCTCAGTGAAAGATGTGTATATACATAAACAGTAATAACACACATGTATACTTATGAAGATATGTATGTACATGTACATATATGTACACACATAAAGGTATACACATAGACATACAATACTCTATAAAGTGTAAGAGAAATATGTTGTACATGGATAGCAATGGATTTTATGGTTTGTCTCCATTTGAGTTCAGTTTCTGAGTTTATCTTCAAGTTGGTGGATTTCAGTATACCTTAATCTTTATGGATAATCCTTTGAGTAAAGGTATCATATCATTATGCATAGAACTTTGGGCCACTTATTGGGAGGTGCAGTTTCTTGTCTTGGCCCTGCTATTAATTTTCTGGGCCTCAGTTTCACCGTCTGTGTATTGAGAGGATTGAACCGGATGATATAAGGTTTATGCAATATATGTTCTAGTTCTAATGTTCTTTTATTCTTGGAAGCATTCTTTTCTCAAAAGTTTTTAATGAGAACTATTAAAATATGCTACTTTCCTGGTACACTTTAAATTTAATATTGTCCTCATTATTTTGCTTGATTAAGTACTATTTAACTTCTCAATCCTTATGTAACTTTCCTGTTGCCTCTCCAAAAGAGTATTTATCTCATTTTCAACTTGGTTTTGAATCACTCTTTGGTGCTTTAAAAGAAAAAAAAAAGAATCTGCTTTGCAGATGTGGAATCTACTGTTTAAAAGTCGTTTGATTGAATTTCACTGGAGATACTTTGATCCAAGGATCCTTCAATATAGTAATTTCTCAGAAAGCTAGATTATAAGAAAATTTCCTAAAAGGCCCAAATAAACCCTCATGGGACAGGACAAAGCTATCAGGTCCTGATTAATGGAGGACTTATTTCATCAGTCTTACCCTGTGCTTCCTAACTGTGATCAACTTACTAGACAGCCTAACTCATACATGAATTCAGTTTTATAGCTTTGTGCAGAAATATTATTCAGTAATAACATATCTATGAAGTTGGGTTATAAATTGTTCTAAACAGTTATTTATGAGCAATTTCATCTCTTTTGCATTTTTCTTTTCTTTTGAAGGTCAAATTCTCATGTTTCCTTTTTGCTTCTCTGCATAATAAAAATATTTTAAAAATCAAGAACTGGCTAGTAAGGGAAGAGTGGACCATGTGGAGTTGTCCCTTGACCCATTATACCTCTCTGCATGGATTGAAGAGTCAAGTGGTTGATTGTAGAAACAAAGCACTTCAAAATACCATCTCCCAGTTGGAAGGAATCTTAGAGGTCATCCATTCCATGTATTTTGTTTGTTTTTTGTTTTTTGTTGGGAGCAATGAGGGTTAAGTGACTTGCGTCAAGTGTCTGAGGCCGGATTTGAACTCAGGTCCTCCTGAATCCAGGGCTGGTGATTTATCCACTGCACCACCTAGCTGCCCCCAATTCCATGTATTTCTTCTGCAGGATTCTCAATAAGTGCTGTCTCTGTCTTGCCCTCTTTGTATTCTGTTTTTGATGCTTTCATCAGTTCCCATGGATTCACCTAACATCTCTCTCTGTGACTCATTTCCTCATTCATCCCTAGTTCCCTGATCTCCAGTCCTGCATTGCCAGCTGCCTATTGGACATTTCCGACCAGACTCCTTGTAGCCATCTCAAACTCTACAAAACTCTTTTCTTTTTCCCCTTCTTTTCCTAATTTGCTTATTTCTTTTTGAAGGCACCATCATTCTTCTAATCACCTAGGTTCATAATGTCAGTCATCCTCAAAAATTCCTTCTCCCTTCTCCCTTCATATCAAGTCAGTTTTAAAACCCCCTATATGGGGTTGCTACCCACAGTTTATGATGCTTTGGCCTAGACTATTGCAGTAGCTTCCTAAATGATTTCTCTGCCTCAAGTCTCTCTTCTCTCCAATCTGTACTTCACACAGGTCTGGCTGTGCCACTCTTATAATTCAAGAAGCTTCAGTGGCCCTCTCATGCTGTTAGGATAAAAGACAAACTCCTGTTTGACTTTTAAAGCCATCACAGTCTCATTCTGGCTTGTCTTTTCATGCTTATTGCATGTTACACATCTCCCTCATAGGCTTATTTTTCAGCCAAACTAGTTCTTTTGCTCTTCCTTATGCAGGAGGCTCCAGCTCTTTCCTCTGTGCCTTTGCACAGGCTGTCTCCTAGGCCAGCCACAACTCTCTCCTCATTTCCTTTGCCTCATTGAATCCCTGACTTTCTCCACCTTTTACAGGGACCACATCATAATCATATTGTTTGTACCTTCCCCCTGAAAATTGTGTTTATATTTTATATTTTATTTTTGATGTCCTTGTTGTTTTTCTCCAATAGACTCCTTGAAGGCAAGGGCTTCTTTTGTTTTTGTGTTTGTCCTCAGTACTTAGCCCTGTGTATAGCACATAATAGGTATTTAATAAGGCATTGTTAAATTGAATTTTTGAGTTTTGTTAAATTGAATATTTTTAGTAAAGGAAACATTTTCAAACAAAGCAGCTTATTCCACTTTTGGATAGCTGCATATTTAGGGGAAGATGTTTTTTAAAAAAATATTTTGAGCCAAAATCTTTTCCCTTTAGCTTATGCATTGTTCCTAATTCTCCTGGCAACTCAGAACTTGTCATCTTTCCCCTATGCAATACCCCTTCAGGTATTTGAAGACAGATGTCTCATTTCTCTCCCATATTTTCCTCCTCATTCCCTTCTCTTCCCTATTCCTTAGTTTAAAATCTCCTCACCACCCTGGTCATTCAAAATCTTGTACATGTTTGCTAGTGTTGATTTTAAACTATGACTCCACATTATATATACTATATTTTTACTAATGCTATCTAATACCTCATTTTTTGATTGTCATTATATACTGTTAACTCATTGAGTTTACTGTTAGCTCTTCCCTATAGGATTAACTACAGCATGGTTTGTTTGGCACTCAAAGCCCTTTATAACCTAGTCTCCTACCTTTCCAGAATTCTCTCACCTTACTCCTTCAGCCCCATAGAGTCGGATCCAGTGACAGTTTGCTATTCCACAAACAAGACACTCTCTTTCTCAATTCCGGGCATTCTCTTTGACTGGCCCGCATGCCTGGAATGCTCTCCCTCTTCCACTCAAACCATTGCCCTCCTTGGCTTCCTTTAAGTCCGACAGGATTAGAAGTCTTTTGTGTCTTTTTTGTCAGCTCTATGAGAGATATGGATCATAGGATATTCATTCTGACATCGTGGGATTTTTGTGAGAGAGGAAAATTGGTGGGCTATCGTGGACCCACTTTTATGTCTCTTGTGTCATAGAGGTGGCCTTGGCCTTGGATTCTTCATGACCATCTTCACCATTTTTGGGTCCTCTAGCAGGCCCAGCCAGGATGGAAAAATTTTGAATATTGCATGAGCAAAGGAATGCCACACACAGAACACTCTAGCTAAATTTGGATTTTGCCCCTACGTTGGCCAGTAGGAGATGAATTTCTTTAATAGCAGCAACTCTTGAGAAGTTTCTCTGTGTTCATGGAGGGGATCATACACATAGTAAAATCACAGGTCCTTGAAGAGAAAGGGAGAAGTTGGTACATGTGACGTTTAAAATCTAACGTCTGCTCCCAGTGTGTGTGGGGGGTGGGGTGGGGTGGGGTGTGGGTAAACTAGCTAGGATTTACTTATAAATTAGAAGCTTCAGCAAAAGTTCAGGCATTAAGCATTTATTAAACTATATTAGAGATTAGTAAAGAGAGAACATGTGGAGTTCAGAAAATTAAGAAAAGAAACCTATCTTCCCTAGGGTTAAGACTGGACTCCTTGGACTCCTTCTTCTCCTTCTCCTCAGCCACCAACACGAGGTTTTGGAACAAAAGAGATAAAGCTAGGGAGCCAGCCTCACTTCCTACTTCCTGTCTCCCTGCCCTGGAAGGGCAATCGTCCTTCAAGTCGATTGGCTAGATTGGTTCGCTGGACCTCTGGGTGGTCATTGCTGAGTTCAAAGTCCTTAGCTTCTGAGAACAACACCCCACCCAGGGCTGGCCAGGTGTGGTCTACATTTAATCAACCTTAAGTAGGTTCTCAGTCAGTCTTACCCAATTCAATCAATTCCAAATCAGTCTCCAGGTGGGGCCCCTGTGCGTCTGCCAAATCCCATTATTTTCTCACATACATGAATATAAAATTAGAAAATTTCTGTCATTATACTTTTAAAAAATTAATGTCCTTCACCTGTTTCTTTGATAAACTCTTCTCCAGGGACCATTTTAGTTATTAATTTTTAAAAGGAGTTAATATATCATTGAATGTATGTATATTATCTGGATCCTTCATCAAATTCTAATTTTTTATCAATTCTCTTTATAAGGCTTCAGAGGCCTTGATTGGATATCTCAAGATCTTGTGTCAAAATAAAAACATGAGCAAATTTCTAAACATTAGAATGAAACTTATTCTCTTCTATCTTTTATGGAGAATTGAGGAAGCAAAAAAATTTTTTTTTGAGTGGTGAACTCCTCACTATTTTTTTTTTTTTTAGTGAGGCAATTGGGGTTAAGTGACTTTCCCAGGGTCACACAGCTAGTAAGTGTTAAGTGTCTGAGGCTGGATTTGAACTCAGGTACTCCTGACTCCAGGGCCGGTGCTTTATCCACTGTGCCATCTAGCTGCCCAACTCCTCACTATCTTGATGATCATTAGGGGCATGCAAATATAAAGGAACTCCAGAGGAGTTTGATTTTGTTTGACTTTGCCACCACTTCTGTGTATGGGCTATGACAGAAGGTTGAACTGTTTTTCTCATTGGAACTAATCATATACTTTAGAGATGGAAGGGCCTTAGATGTCATCCAGTTTAACCCCCTCATATCATAAATGAGGAAAGTGGAACACTGAGGCCTTAGAGGTGTTTGATTTGAATCTAGGCCCTCTGAGTTCCAATGGAGTTTTTATTTGCTTATCAGTATTTAGTCCTTTTTGTGGGCTTTCTTGGTTGCATTTGTCATGCTAGGGGAGGCGATGGATTTTACTTTCTTACATCATCAAAATTATTTGTATAGTCTTTGGAGAAAAATTAAACCACTAGCTGTTAAGCAATTTCCATATAAAATTAATGCTTTCCTTGACTTCTGCCAAAAGCTGAGATGCTTTTAGGCAATAGATGCCGCCAGAAGTTTTTTGAATTTTTTTTTCTGGAAAGCACTCAAATCTTTAAGACAGAAAACATTTGTGCTTGGAGCAGTGCAATGATTCCACCTGTATCTTGTTCTTGTCTTTTCCATGTTTTCATTTTGTGGCCAGAAAGGCCTGGGTAGATCATACTTCTATTTTTAAATCTTTGTTTATGAAAGTTTTAATTTTATAAGACCAGATTTCATTCCAGCTTTCAAAATATGTGCACTTCAACATAAAATGTTTTGACAGACACCTAATGGTCTCACACTTTACCATCCGTCTTTTGGGCACTGATTCAGGGAATCAGAGCAGTAAAATCACACTGTGGTTAGTCACCAGCAAACTCTATGTGAATTCTTATTTTACACGTGGATTTGCAAGGCTAGCAGTTCACCCTCCTGACCTGACCCTTAGCCCAATTTTGACAGTCTATCCCTCTGATTTGTATACCAGTGACACGGATGTGCCATGGAGGTTCTAGGGTTGTTAAATGTTAGTTTTGGCATTTCAGTGTTCTTTTAGCTTTTCAGGAAGCCAAATAGTGATGCTTGTGAGGGACTCTCAACTGAAGACTTCAAAGAAAGCACTTTATGAATGTTATTGGCCCAGTTTATAGACAAGATTGATGTAGACAGCTAGGTGGCATAGTGGATAGAGCACTGGGAGTTCAAATATGACCTCACTTACTAGCTGTGTGACCCTGGGCAAATCACTTAATCTCTGTTTGCCTCAGTTTCCTTATCTCTTAAAAATGGGGATCATAAGAGCTCCAGGGTTATTGTAAGAATAAAAGAAGACAATAAATTTAAAGCACTTCCCTAACCTTAAAGTGCTATATAAAATGCAAACTGCTTTTTTTTTTTTTTGGTGAGGCAATTGGGGTTAAGTGACTTGCCCAGGGTCACACAGCCAGTAAGTGTTAAGTGTCTGAGGCCGAATTTGAACTCGGGTCCTTCTGACTCCAGGGCCAGTGCTCTATCCACTGCGCCACCTAGCCGCCCCACTGCTATTATTATTGATATTATTGTCATTGTTGTCGTCATCATCCTCTGCTATATTACCATACTAGGAGGGAATAAATCATGATGGGTCTTTTTCAGGTTTTTCTTTTCTTTTCTTTTCTGCATCTAGTACCTTTAATGGCATTGATATACAAGAGATAAAAGACAGGTGAATAAGATTAGAATTTCATCTTTTGTCCATTAGAAAGGCAATGAACTTTATGTTCAGGAATCAGTTAAATAAACTATAAAGCACCTTGGAAACACATTGGAGTTACATTCACTCTTTTGGGGGGGGATGGGGAAATGAGGGTTATGTGACTTGCCCAAGGTCACACAGCTAGTAAGTGTCAAGCGGCTAAGGCCGGATTTGAACTCAGGTCCTCCTGACTTCAGGACCAGTGCTTTATCCACTGCGCCACCTAGCTGCCCCCTATATTCACGCTTAAATTGTTTGTCAGTGGACTGGGAACAGCATAATGATGTTCACACAGTCTTCCTTTCTAAACAAAGTCACTCCTTTCTAGCTTTGCACATTTAATTTTGGTTTTTAAATAAATGTCAAATTCACTGTTCAAAAATTTTCTGAGTAGTGTATGTGAACTTTTTTTATGCTTTGTTCTTTTGTAAATGAAACTTTCTGTCTCCATTTTCAGGACGGTGCGAACCTGGGATGTGGACAATGATAAGAAGCACAAAAGTGTGTTTAAACCAAGAACAGTTCAAGGAAAAAAAGTAATTCCAACCACTTGTACATACAGTAGAGATGGGAAGCTTATTGCAGCTGGCTGCCAGGATGGAAGCATCCAGATCTGGGACAGAAATATGAGTGTAAGTTAAGGACTTTTAAACCTCCTTCCCCCACCCCCCTACCCCTTTAAAAGACCGCAACCTTAGTAAGACAAACACAATGTTAAATGTTATGAAGGTGAATTTCCTGAGTTTAGTTTAAATTGAAACCTGTATTAACTTGATCAAACATTGGACTTTTTGCAGTAAACAGCATTTCAATAAACTTTCCAAACCCACCATTTATAAACTGTAAGCATTTTAGAAAATTTAGAAAAGCACTTTGAAATTCTTGGTTTCAGTTAGATTTTGAAAGTGAGCAATATGGCGAAATTTAAGGCATGACTAAACAGAGTATTAGAAAGTATACTTAAAAACATTCTTGTTTCCATTGATGCAATGCCCAAGTTATTAAAGAGTTATATTTTCCCATTCTTATTTTTATAATTATATGAATAATCTCGGCCTACATTGCCATACTGCCTTGGACTTTTAAGAGACAGCACCAGAAGGGAATGAAGGTAGGCTGCCATCTAGAGTTCTGAGAGCTGTGGCTCCATGTTGGTTCAGCACATGACCATAGAGACAGGGAGCTTGTACAGATCCCCCAGTGGTTTGGGACAATTCTTACTCTTGTTTGTGGTCAGCGAAGCTTCTTTCTATCCTAGGGTGACAAATCAAGCCCTGTGTCCTATCCCTGCATTGCTGTATGTGACATAACCTCAACTGATCCCAATAGTAGTGAGGCCTATAGAGGAAGGGAGAGAATTTGAACCATAGGAACTAAGCAGGCTGTGTGTGCATAGGGTTAGAAGTAAAACAGGGGTCCAGATTTAGAGGTGATGTGGGATTGGTATGTATGCAGCCGGGTCGGGGAAGTGAGATGAAATGAGAGAAGGTATCAGGAAATGGGAGTTAGGATTTAGGAGTGTCACAGGATGAGGGAAGTTGGGAGAGAGCTGGATTAGAAGATGAGAATGAAGGGTAGGATCGTATGTTATGGTATGAATTTTTGCTCATGGATACTGTAAAGATGAAGTATATCACAACAAGTGAGACACAAGAAAATGAAAAACATTCACAACTGATTAATTTCTCTGTTAAAGTATGACAAAGAAAATATTTATTCTTTGGAAGGAGAAATCAATATAGCTCACATGCAACATCTCAGAGACTGTCATCTAAATGTAAAACTGAAAGTTGAAGACTTTATCCAGTGCCCAAGTCTTTGTCTCATTTACAATACCAGATCACATTTATTTAGCTCTAAAATGCCAGAACAAATTTATTAAGCCACAAAGAATACAGCTGCCCTTTTTGACCAAGACATGTGATTCTAATAATAACAGTATACATTAAATAGCATTTTATGGTTATAAAGCAGTTTTATATTCATTATCTCATTGTATTCTCACACCCACCCTGTGGTGTAAGTATTATCATCTCCATTTTTTAAATGAGAAATAAGACTTAGAAAAGTTAAGGAATTTTCTCCAAGTTACACAGCTTGTTGTTGTTGAAGCCAGGATTCAAACTCTATCTTTTTCCATTTCTTGTCTGATAATACCTGCTGCTTGTCTGCCATTTTACCTGTAAGTGGTCACTTCATTGCTACAGATACTTTTATTTGGTGTGTGTGTGTGTGTGTGTGTGTGTGTGTGTGTGTGTGTGTGTGTGTGTGTGTGTGTGTGTGTGTCGGGGCAATGAGGGTTAAATGACTTGCCCAGGGTCACACAGCTAGTGTCAAGTATCTGAAGCTGGATTTGAACTCAGGTCCTCCTGGATCCAAGGCCAGTGCTTTATCTACTGCTCCACCTAGCTGCTCCTACAGATACTTTTAAAAAGACTTTTGTATAATTTCCATAGATATTAACCAAATGACAACATTCACATGTGTGTAATTTTAAAACTGCTGATATTTTATTTTCATCTTTTTGGCCACATATAAATATACACACAAGCTGTAGTCACTGTTGATGGCATCATCTAGAAAAAAAATACATTTTATATAAGTTCACTCATGTAAAAGACAAGGACCATACCTTGTATATCCTCTATATAGGTTCCCCCTCTCCCTTAATTTGCTTATCATTCACATGGGCTAACAATGGATTGTTGTAGAAAGGTGGACTATAATCTTTTCCCGAACTAGGCACTCAGAATGTTTTTTGATTGAATCTTAAATGTTATTCATTAGAATGAGATGCTATCCATAGTAAAAGCTGATGATTTAAAAGTACTATATAGCTATTCAGTTAAAAGTGAATTTAAACTTTATTCACCAGACTTTAATTTAAAAACTACCATTAATTCATGCTTTTATTAATCTCTTCAGCTACCAATTCCTTCTTCTTGCTACCTTATGCTTAATATGTATATTCTTTTATTAATACATGGATCCTATCTGGAAGCAGATGGACTAAGTAACATTAGAAGATCCCTTTTTTATTCCATCATCTTATAAAGCTTGTCATGGTATGGTAATTGGGTGTGATTAGTTACTTCTATATGACTATATCGAAATAAGCTCAATTTGTAAAAAATAATACTATACAAAAATCTCTACAGTGATGGCAATGCTCTCACTTTGGTATATTGATACTGTATAGATGAATGACTTATTGTATATGATCTACCATAGATTAGTAAGCCTATCTTGGGAATTATAGATGACACCAATAGTATATGGTACTGTGGACATATTTTAAGATAATTATTAATTGTCTCTGTGGATTCTTATAAACACCTGTTGGTATGCTAATCAAGTGCATTTTCAGGTTCAGAGAGAAAGGCAAATATATGTTAAATGCCAAATGTATTAAATACTCTTAAAAACTACAGAAGAAAGCTTAATATTTTAGTACAGTGTTTAAATGAACAGCACACACAAGCGATAAAAGCCAGTCACTGAAAAATTTATTGTTCTGTTAAAACAAACTTTACACTTCATAGGGATTCTCAAATCTCTGTGCTGTTAAAAAGTTTTATGGGGTTTATAGTAGAGATAAAAACAGAAATAAAAATAGCTGACAAACAGAAAATACCAAACGTATTTTGGATGTAGTCATTGTGATCTTCCGCTCCCCTCGTTTCTGTGCTTTTCCTTACCCTAAGAAAACGGACTCTGTTTCATCTTAAGAGCTCCTAGGTTGCTTGTTTTCTTTTTCCAGCTTAAAATTTTGATGAAGTTCAAAATCATTCCTTTAAACACTTTTATTAAATAAAGCTATGCTATTATAAATGGGCTAAGCTGTAGTTTCGTGTTGGGGTGTATTTACAGTCTTTGCAGTGGTTCTCAGAAACCTTATGCCTCTTCCTCATTTTGCAGATGAGAAAGGAAATTCAGGGCCCAGAGCAGTTTTTAAATGTCTGCCAAGGTCACATAGACAGTAAATGGCCAACCAGGAGAATAGTGGTCCTAGATTCCAGATTGAGTATTCTTTTGGGAGCATCACACTGCCCCAGTGCTCTTCTATCTTCTGTGGTGGCTACATGTATAGATTTAACCATGAAAGTAGCATAGAGAGTCATATAAGTATGATATCTAAGGGACTTTCCAGTTATAAAATCCTATGACTGTAATATACTGTATAATCAGGAGGAATTTTCATGTTTGCCATTTAAGTTTTGTTTCCTTCAGTGTCGCATGTTTAGATAAAGCACATACTCCTTTCATTATATTAATTTTCTTTTTCATTGGCTTACATATATGCATGCATGAAAGAAGAAAAGTGAAACTTAGAGCAGAAATTTCTAAGAAGGAATACAATTTGATTTGAAAACAGATTCCTGAAAAACCAAAGAAATCTAATACAAACTCAGTACTCTCACAATAATAAATCTTCTTCAGGGAAACACTGATTTTTTAAAAGATGAAACGTAAAAGATTTAGGGGAATTAACATGGTAGTTTCTCCTCTCTCTTCTTCCCCCCCCCCCCCAGTGCATTAGCCAAGGAAACACATTATGCTAATGGATAATTTATTTTTGCATTGGTTAGGTGTAAGTATTTAAAACCAGTCTGTATCTATAATGCTCATGTTGAATCTAGTCCTACTGTATTGTCAGTTGAGTAGAATACAGTTCCACTAAGAAATAGAGCTTTTCCTACTACTGATAAATTCTCTAAAAGAACTCTAAATGAACCATTCCTTCTTTTTTTTTTTTTAAAGTGAGGCAATTGGGGTTAAGTGACTTGCCCAGGGTCACACAGCTAGTAAGTGTCAAGTGTCTGAGGCTGGATTTGAACTCAGGTCATCCTGACTCCAGGGCCGGTGCTCTATCCACTGTACCACCTAGCTGCCCCTGAACCATTCCTTCTTAAAAGAGGTGGTTTGGGGGGCAGCTGAATGGTGTAGTGGATAGAGCACCAGCCCTGGAATCAGGAGGACCTGAGTTCAAATCCGGCCTCAGACACTTGACACTTACTAACTGTGTGACCCTGGGCAAGTCACTTAACCCTCATTGCCAAAACAAACAAACAAAAAAAAGAGGTGGTTTGCTTGAGGTTATTTCTTGTGTTTTGATGGCAAAAGTCCATCAATTTAATATATTCACTTTAAAAAAAAAGTCAGATAATGTGCTCAGAAAGGCTAATAATGTATATCAAAGTGAACATTTTATTTTTGAGATGAAGTACTTTAAGAGGCGAATAAACATTATACCATTAGCATTTTTTTTAACAATTGGGAGTGGCTGAACTATTAATCATCTATCAACAAACATTTATTAAGTATCTTGCCATGTGCTACTTACTAGGTATGTAAATACAAAAGTGACTCATTTTTTGCCCTTAGGGAGCATATATTCAATTATATTGCAGTATTATCTGACTAAATAGAAATATTTCTTGTGTTCTTGATGATATGGAGAGGAGTGAGTCAGTTACTAGAATATACAATCATGTCTTTCAAAATAATTTATTTCCATATAAGTAGCAATAATGTTCAGAGTCATGCTGTTATATCATATTACATACATTTTACCAAGTAAAGATTTATTAAACAAGGCTCTGTGCTAGGGATACAAAGATAACCCTACTACAAACAGATGCTAAGCACATACTGTGCAAAATATTGCCCTTGACTTGTGGTCAGTTTGTCAGTAAACATTTATGGAGCACCTGCTATGTGCCAGGTACTTTGCTAAGTGCTGGGAATACAAATACAACAGAGATAGTCCCTACCCTCAAGGAACTTATAGTCTACAGGGGGAAGACAACACACAAAAGGAAGCTGCAAAGGGATGGGGTGTGGAGGAGAAGGGAGAGAAGGGGAAGAGGGAAGGAATGAGGTGGAAGTCCAAAGGAGTGCAGCTGGGTAGGAAATGAAGAGGTGACTGTCCTGGGCACTCTCCCTAAATGGAGGTTTTGGGAGAAGCTCTTCACTCCACTGTCCAACCAGAGGGGTCCCAAGGGCAGAGAGTACTGAAGAATGTGATGTGATGTAATCTTGCAAGATGATGAGGTTCCTAAAGTACAAAGGAGTGTAGCCAGATGGGAAAGGAAGAAATGGAGGAGAGACAAAGTTTATCTGTCTCTGTCTGAACTGAGCTTGTGATTTCATTGGTGTAGGGAACTCTTAGATAAGGAAAATCCCACTGCTAATGCAGGTTGTCACTTTTTCTGCAACTATATTTGACTCTAGTTGACTATAGTCTTAGTGTGTAGAGAAGGGATAAAATAGAAGCATATAACAATAATTCACAATCAGTTGTGATGATGATTATAATATCAGATTTTTTTATGCTGTTGATAAGTTGTTTTATTGGTGGGGGGATATAGGAAACTTCTCTACATAACACAACTATTTAAGATGAGAAAAAACAACTTGTGATTTAATTTTATTCCATTTTAATAGTGAATGCAGTATTAGTTCCTAAAAATGTGTATTCTTAAAATTTAGTTTATTTGTTGTTTAAGGCAGTTGGAGTTAAGTGATTTGACCAAGGTCTTACAGCTACTAAGTGTCTGAGGTCAAATTTGAATTCAGGTTCCCCTAACTTCAGGGATGGTGCTCTGTCCACTGTGCCACTTACCTGCCCAGAGCTAGCTCAGTGTTTGGGAGGCTCCAAAGGAAAGTGTGGGAGAAAAGAGGTATTAGACTGACTACCAAACTAAAGGTCTACAGAGCTGTTGTCCTGACCTCATTGTTGTATGCCTGTGAAACCTAGACAGTATATTAGCACCATGCCAAGAAACTGAATTGCTTCCATTTAAATTGTCTCATGAAGATTTGAAAGTCACCTGGAAGGATAAGGTACCAGAAACTGAGGTCCTCTCTCTAACTAAACTGTCAAGCATTCACACTCTACTGCAGAGAGTGCAACTCTGATGGCCTGGCCATGTTGTTTGAATGCCAATGTATGCTTGCCTAAAAAATTATTTTGCAGAAAATTCACACAAGGCAAGCACTCATTTAGAGGTCAGAAGAAGCGATACAAGGAGACTCTTAAGATCTCTCTGAAGAACTTTGGAATTGATTGCATGACATGGGAGACACTGGCACAGGACCAGCCAGCATGGCATGCCCTCTTCAAAGAAGGTGCTGTGCTCTGTGAGTAAAGCAGAATTGAAATAGTTCAAAAGAAACGTGAGATACACCAATTTAGATAATCCATCCCAAATGTTCACATGAACTATTTGTGCCCGACCTGTGGTAAAGCATTCTGAGCTTGTATTGGTTTGATCAACCGCAGTTGGACACACTGTAACTTGACTCTAACATAGTGATGTCATTTTGGTCCTTTTCAAGAATGAAGGACACCAACCAATCATTTGCTGTTTAGTAACTAGTTCTCCAAAGGTGTTTTCCACAAACAAAACAGCGAAACGATTTTTTAAAATAAAAGGACATTTCTTTGTTATCATAATAGAAGCAGAGTTGCTATTTTTGAACATTTATTAAGCATCCACAGTTTTCTAACTTTTATAAAGCAAGCTATTTATATTTGCGTCATCATAGTATTTAGAAGGTCAAACTTTTAGTTGACAAGTTTGTTCCTCTTTATTAGTCAGGGAATTTATCTTCTTCCAGGATTTGACTAGAATGCAGCAGGAGATCTTAGGGTACTCAGCCTGAAGAGAAAGGTAAATAATTTACTGGCATATGGATGCAAGATGCTTTTGGCCTTCTCTGGCTTCTTGTTGCTGCTCTTCTGGCTTGCCAACTCTGCCTAGATATAGGGAATATCTGTGTAGAAAGAAAGACAAGAACATTGCCGTGCCTATAGGTGTTTATCTGGCTCAGTTTCAGGAAGATATTTTAGTTGGTGATCTGCTTAGGCTGTCTTCTTGGATGCTATGGGTCTGCAACATGAAGAACTATAGCTCTGGATGAATGATGAAATTAGTTGAATAGAAGAAGAAATAGAAAGAAAATTGATCTAATTTTTTGCTCCAGTAAATTCCTATATTATCATGGCATGAAGTTAACCATTGTTACTAAAAGCTTCTGTCTTTGGAGCACAAGTTCTTCAAGATATAAAGGCATCAAGTACAAGCCCCTTATTGGATTGCATGTATAACACACAAAAAAACCTAGCCATAGCTGTTTGCCAAGAAAACCCCATTGGAGGTCATGAAGAGTTGGACATGACTGAAACAACTGAACACCACCAACAAACCTAAGTTAAAAGAGGTTTATCAACTTGAAATTATCAATTTTGGGACCATAGCAACTTTTACTCAATATCTACTAGGATGTTTCATGGTTATAGTATATTTACATAGATAAGGGAATTTTTTACTAACATAGTCTCAGGTGCTTGAAGTATTCATATATTGTTCTAAAATAAAATTTTTTGTGATTGTACTCCATATCTTCTTAACTTGATCCTTTCCCCACCTCAATTTGCAGGTAATTTTCATTTTTTTACTTTAACAAATCTGACGGTATATAGACAACTGAGATAAAAACTGGGTCCCCAAGAAATTAATTAATAATTATTTTCTCACATTCCCCCATCTGATTCATTTAGAAACTACGTTTCCTTGGTGAATCAAATTAATATTACAGTTAATTTACAAGGTTTTTTAACTATGGGGCTTATGATGGTTAACAGTGTGAAAGGGAATAAAAGAAAAAAATGAGCGACACATTGAGAAAACGAAAGGGGGGCAGTGCCCTTTAGGAGGTGAGGTAGATGTTACAAATAGCGTATGCAACAAGGAAAAGGGAAATGTCCATTTAAGTCTCTGGAAGCCTCACTTCCTACAGATGATTCTTGGGACATCATCTTGAAGTAGCTCTGTATTCCAGGTATAATCTCAGGTATTATGATTGAAGAGAAGTCTTTCCTGGGTTCTTTAGATATTTTTCATCAGCTGAAAAATCTCCTACAAAATTGATCCAGACGATTGAAGATCAAGACCTGAAGTTTCAGGATTTGAAATACCCACAGTGGTTGCCAAATTGTGTTATTTAAATTATGTAGTCTCCAACTATATTTTGTGGTCCTAATTGTGTTTGCTAAATTATTGGGGTACTAGGCTGGGTTTCCCCAAATATTTCTACTTATATATTAATTGCTATTTATATAAAAATGACTATTGTACCCTTTTTGGCAGTATTTTTTTTTTAAGTGAGGCAATTGGGATTAAGTGACTTGCCCAGGGTCACACAGCTAGTAAGTGTCTGAGGAGAGATTTGAACTCAGGTCCTCCTGACTCCAGGGCTGGTGCTCTATCCACTGCACCACCTAGCTGCCCTGGCAGTATTTTAAAAGTATATTAAATATTAAAAGAGTATTGACCATGTGGCAGTTAATACAAGCCATATTCCTAAGAGAGAGCACATGTTCTAACAGCCTACCGTGTCCTAAGAGGGGACCACTCACCAACCCACAGCAGGTCCAGACCAAGAATGTGTTCTAAAATGGCACTGGCTGTGCCTGAGTTTTAATTCAGAGAATGGCATATCATAGCATAGTATCCTTTGATTTAAAAAAAAAATCAATCTGTCCCACCCACTACTTTCCCCACCCCCAATTAAGCAAAAAACAAAGAACCACCCCAATACCTACAACTTAAAAATAAAGCCCTTAATATATAATTTCCTAGACTGACAAAACAAGCCTCCACATTGGCTATATCAAAAAACGTGTCTCTTTCTGCATTTTGTTTGTTTGGTTTTTTGTGGGGCAATGAGTATTAAGTGACTTGCCCAGGGTCACACAGCTAGTAAGTGTCAAGTGTCTGAGGCTGGATTTGAACTCAGGTCCTTCTGAATCCAGGGCTGGTGCTTTTTCCACTGTGCTACCTAGCTGCCCCCTCTTTCTGCATTTTAAATTCATCATCTCTCAGGATAAGGTGAGTTTCATGTTTCATCTTCATTCTTTTGTACTTGTGGTTTATCATTGTGTTGTTCAGAGTTCTAAATTGGTTTCAAAAGTGGATTTCTTTATAATATTAATACTTTTAAATGATATTAAAATATCTTTGTACAAGTTATTTTGCTTCTGCTCACTTTGCTCTGTATCAGTTCATAGAGCTCTTTCCCAGTTTCCTTTGAAACTGTCCATTCATCATTTCTGATGGCACTGTAATCTTCCTTTACATTCATATACCACAACTTATTTAGACATTCCTCAATAGGAGGACACCTACACCTTTCCTTTAAAAGAGGTTTTAAATAGTTTCCTTCCTCTTTTCCATATTCACTGGAATAAGGACAAACAAAGGGCACACAGTAATCTAGAGGAGTTTGCAATTGCTCTTGATGTATGTGGATAATTTTTTTTTTCATTTGTTGACCTGTGTCTGCCTCTTCACTTTTTTCATGGTCTGCTGTTTGTAAGCTTTGTTTTTCTTTGTTTATGATGTGCTAAATGTGTTCTTGTCTCATCAGATTAGCTTTCCTCACATTGTGCTCTGTGGACCCCTTTGGGACTATGGAGGCTTCCCACATTGGAAACAGTCAAGAACCTGATCTTTGGAGCAACTTTCTTTCCTTCTGTTATCACTGTACTGCGTTGCTACTTCTGTCTTTCTTTTGTAACTTTAACAAAATTCTTGCTCTTCTTCTCTTCCTTGGAGATTTCCCCAAGCCCCTATCATCTTCTGTGAATTTGTTTTTCTTTTTTACTCTGACTCTTGCCCTCATTTACTGTTTTCTATTTATTATTTCCATATCCTTTTCCATTTATTACTCCTTTTTAGGTTTCTCATGGATATGGTGACCACATACCCTGATTTTTCTAGTGCAATTTTAATTTTAAATGTTTGTTTTCACTCACAAATAGAAAAAAATCATTTTATAGATGTGTTTTGATTTGAAATTTAAAAAAAAAATGTGGTCACCATACTCATGGGTTCTCCTCGAGGTGGTAGAATGAATGGAAACAGAATAGTGGAAATATCCCTCTTACAATTAATTCTGGATGAAAAAGAGCACCAAACTGAATAAAGATTAAGAAATCCAAGGAGAAACTATAGTAAATTAAATTTTTCCTGGCTAGGTCTACACAAAGAGAAATTTAGAAACTTGCTGGCTAGAAAAGCCTGACCTGGGTGATGAGCTGCCAGAAGGCTGCCATATCAGGGACAAGTGGCAAATCAGGAAGCTTGAACATGTTGCTTTGTAGCTGGGGGCAGGGAGACAGGAGTCCAGACCAGGGACTAGCCAGTGGCACTTAGAACCTGGAGATGTTTCTCTTTGATCTCAAATTGGGGCTCAGTAGCTCTACTAGGGCTTAGACTAATATGCCAGTTTCCCTGGATCAGGCCATCATAGTACAGACTACTTTTGCCTAGATTACTGGCTGAAGCCACCCCCGAAGTCCTTGAATAGCATGGAGTTCATTACTCAGACCACAGATATTACAGATCAGTACCAAACAAAGTTCCCCTTTCCCTGCCTTATTCTTTCCAGAAATACTGAGCCTGCCTCTGACACAAAGTCCTAATTTAGTAAGGAAGACTGGAAAAATTCATAAACAGAAGAAAACACTGATGACATAAAAATACTATGGGGCCAGGATTCCCAACATGCAACTTAGAAGGAAAAAACTCTACATTATTTACAAGCAAATCCTCAAAGAGACCCATTGACTTCTCACGAGCTGTACTGGAATAATTAGAAGAAATGAAGCAAGAGTTAAGTAAAATAAATTATGCGAGTTACAGAGTCTTTGAAAATTAGAATGAATTAGACAGAGATATTTCATGAAAAGGAAGAAATACTAAAACAAAATCAAATGACTAAACATATACCAGAAAATTTAAAGTATCTCCTGTGAAAAACAACTGATCTAAAAAGCAGCTGCAGGTCAAGGAGAAATAATATATGAGTTATTGGATTAACTGAAAACCTTGAGCATAAAGAAAGCCTAGGTATCATATTTTGAGAACTCATGAATAAAAACTTCCCAGAACTTTCAAAATCTAATTGGCAGATTGAAAATAGAAATAATCTACTGATCACTTCCTTTTTTTTTTTTTTTAAACTGATCACTTGAAAGAAATCTCCAAATGAAAAGTCCCAAAGTTTCTAGGTCACAAATGTAGATAGCTGGATAGATAGATACATAGACACATGTATATGTCTATACCTAGATATGGATGTGGATAGGTGGATGGATGGATGGATGGATAGCATCTAGAAAGAATTCAAGTACAAGGAATCACATTAATACACAATGTAGGCATCTTGCCATCTGCCTTGAGTATATGTGTATTTCTTGCCCCTTCCCCGACTTCACCCCCTTTTATTCAGGGCCCAGTAATGAAAGCAACTTTACAATTGTTCCTGAAAAGAGTATAAGTTGACTACCTGTGGCTCTACTCATCCTCCATCAGTGAGGCAACTAGCATTTATTTATTTTATTAATATAATAATATTATTTATTAAACATCTATTACTATATGCCAGGCACTGTGCTAAATGCTGTGGATAGAAAGTAAGGCAAAGAGTCTCTGCCCTCAAGGAACTCAATCAAATAGGAGAGATATTGTATAAACATCTATATCCACACAAAATACACACAGGATAAATTGGAGATAATCAACAAAAAGAAGGCACTACCTTTAACGTGGATTGGGTTAAGCTTCTCAAAGAAGGTAAGACTTTAGCTGAGACTTGAAGGAGGCCAGGAGGGCAAGAGGCAGAGATGAGGAGGGAGAGAGTTCTAAGTATGGGGAATAAGCTGGTAGAAATAAATGCTCAGAGTTAGGAGATGGGCATCATGTGAAAAAAACAGCAAGGATGCCGATGTCATTCTACTTCAGAGAACATGGAGAGGAGTAATGTGTAAGAAGACTGGAAAGGTAGGAAGGGGCCCAGTTACAGACAGCTTTATTAGCTAAACAGAGGGTTTTATATGTGATCCTGGGCATAATAGGTAACCACTGAAACAGGCTGAATGGGGGTGGTGGCATGATAGCCTCCCCATGACTCCTCAGACCAAAATTCCTTCTTAGGCTACCAGTCCACTTTATGTGCTGCCTCCCTTTGTTAGCATGTAAGTTCCATGAAGAAGATTGCGGACTGGCTACTGAGCTTGGTGCCTGAAGTATTGTAGACACACTTACAGTTAGGGGTGGTTTCCTGGTAGGATCCCCATTCTTTGGTCATAAAGTCAATCCACTTCAGTCCTTTGCTTCTCAATTCTTTCCCAGATCATCACACTGGCACTGGCCATATTCTCCTCTCTTTTCTATCTTGACCTCTAGGTGAACCAATTCAGCTCAACCCTGTCCCCTTGCCCCCTTATCCTATAGCTAATCTTGCCCTGCCAATCCTCAGCCTTGGAATATTCCTACCGTCCATTGCCTTCTTGCCTTTGACTGTCACCATCATAGTGCAGTATTCACCACTTCACACTTGGACTGTTCTTTTAGCCTTTTGGTTTGTCTTCCTGCCTCCAATCTCTCCCCATTCCAGTCCATTCTCCACTCAGCTGCCAAAGGAATCTTAATGTGCAGCTCTGACTATGGCCTTTCTTTGTTCAGTAAATTCCAGTGGTTCCCTATAACCTCTAGAGTCAGTAAAATAATTCTCTATTTGGCTTTTAAAGGCCCCCACAACCTGGCCCCTTCTTGCTTTTTGTCTTCTTATACTTTACTCCACTCTTTGTACTCTACAAGCTAGTGATACTGGCCTTCTTGCTGTTCCTCTCAGATGGCTCTCCAGCTCTAGCTCCATGTATTTTCACTGGTTGTCTCCCCTGCCTGGAACTCTCCCTCCTCATCTCTGCCTCCTGGTTTCCCTGACCTCCTTCAAGTCTTAGCTAAAGTCCCACCTTCTACAAGAAGCCTGTGCTTTAGAAAAATCAAGATAGTGGCTAGCAGATGGATTGGAGTGGGGAGAAACTTGAGGCAGGCTGACCCACCAACAGGCATGCAACAGTGCAGGTGTGAGGTGATGGGGGCCTGTACTTGAGTAGTGCCAGCATCAGAGGAGAGAAGGGGGTCTATTTGAGAGATATTACGAAGGTGAAATCAACAGGTCCTGACAACAGATTGAATATAGAGATGAAATTGATGAATATAGAGATTGAATATAGGGATGAAAGGTCTGTGAAGAAACTAGGATAACTTGTAAGTTATGAGCCTGAGGGACTGGGAGGATCGTGTTGCTCTCTATAGAAATAGGGAGGGCAGAAGTGGGGGGGGCGGTATTTAGGGCTTAACTCAGGCCCATCCCTTGATAGTTCAAAATTGGCCCTAAATATTTTGGAAATTGGGACAAAATGAAATATTTACCTCCTTCTGACATTTAACTGTAGGAGGAGAAGGATATTTAGAGCTGGGAAGTTATTCATCCAGGATATATCTTTGATTTGATAGAAAGGTGACACAGTGGATAGAGTGACTGGCTTAGAGGCAGGAAGACTCATCTTTCTGAGTTCAAATTTGACCTCAAACAATATCTGTGTGACCCTGGGCAAGTCACTATTTGCCTCAGTTCTTCATCTGTAAAATGAGCCTGGAGCAGGAAATGTCAAACCACTCCAGGATCTCTGCCAAGAAAACCCCAAATGGGGTCATGAAGAGTTGGACATGACTGAAACAACTGAACCACAATAGCAGCAGCTCTCCTTTCTCAGTGTTCAACATCCTGCTAGTCCAAAAGCTTAGCCTGACGAAAGTGCTGGTGTCCTCGCTCTTTTGTACCCATATGATAAGGAAAGCTATATTAATGACCCAAGCCTTTCTCTCCCGAGCCACTTACATGTCAGTGACAGTTTCAATACCTTTAAACAAAAACCTAACTTCAGAGGGAAAGTAGTTGAATTTAGAATATTGCTCCCACCATACCATCCCCTACTTGAACTTCCTTTTTTCTGTTAAAGGTGCTACCGTTATTCTTGTTAATCATAAGGTTAAGAACCTCAAAAGCAATCTTAACTCTCTCTTCTCCCTCATCCCTGCCTCTCCCACATTTAATAAATTGTGTGGTCATTTTGATTCTACATCTATAACATCTTTCACATTTGTTCCATTCTTTCTGGTCATGACCACTAATCCTAATTTGGACCTTCATTTTTGCATTATTGCAGCAATCTCTGAATTGTACTTCTGGCTTTTCTAATCTCTTCTTTCTCCAGGCTTCCATAGAGATGCCAAATTAATCTTCCTAAAGGACTTATCTGACCCTGCTCAGGAAGCTTCAGCGACTCATTGCCTTTAGGATAAAATAACTGCAGCAATCACTGACATTTATATAGTATACAGTACATTAAAGTTTGCATGTATACATTTATGTATATGCTAAATCTCTTTTGAATCCCACAATATTCTTGTGAGGAAGTTACTAGAGATAAAATTTTACCTGTTTTGGAGATCAGTAAATTGAAGTTGAGAGGTTTTTTAAAAAAATTGTATTTTTTCCCATCTATAAAAACCTACCTTCTCCTTCTCTCTTAGCACAGCCCCCACCCCCCCTTTGAGAAAAAACTGCTGAGACACATGTGTATAGTCAATCAAAACAAATTTACCCATTGGGCATGTCCAAAAATGTCTCATCCTGAGCTCTGAGTTCCCCACCTCTTTGCAGGAGGGGTCCTGCATCATTAGTTCTCTGGAATCCTGCTTGGTCGTTTTACTCACCTAATTCTTTAAGAGTTGTTTGGCTTAACTGTGTTGTGATTATATAAATTGTTCTCCTAGTCCTGCTCCCTTCACTTGGCCTCAGTTCATAAGAGTCTTTCCAGGTTTTTCTGAATCAATTCCCTTTATCGTTTCTTATAGCACAATAGTATTCTGTCACATTCATATACTATAACTTGTTCAGCCATTTTCAAATTGATGGACATTCCATGATTCCTATTCTTTGCCCCTTCAAAAAAACCCAACTATAAACATTTTTGTACATCCTTAGTTAGAATTTTTTTTGCTTAGCACTAATCCTTCCCTTTAATGTTCTCCCACTCAAATTACCCCTTCTTTCCTTTATCTTCTATTTTCCTGTTAATTGAAATCAATCAATAAACATTTATTAAGTGCCTTCTGTGTGCCAACACTGTGCTATGGAATAGGGATACAAAAGAGGCAAAAGACAGTCCCCTGCCTCAAGGAGTTTACAATCTAATGGGAGAGAGAACATGCAAAAATATACAAAACAAGTCATATATAGGATAAATAGGAAATAATTAGCAGAGAGAAAGTACTGAAATTAAGAAGGATTAGGATGAATCTTATAAAAACAAATGTTGCAAACTATCTAATGCAGAAATATGTTTAATGTGATTATCCATATATAACCTATGTTGGATTGCTTGCTGTCTTGGGGAGGGCTGAGGGAGGGAGAAAAAATTGAAGCTAGAAATCTTATAAAAACTAATGTTGCAAAGAAGAATTAGGATAGTCTTCCAGTAAAAGATGGGATTTTAGTTAGGTTTTAAAGGAAGCCAGGGAGGTCAGTAGGCAGGACAAAAGGGAAAGAATATTCCAGATATGGAGTACAGCCACTAAGAATGCCTAGAGCTGAGAGATGGAGTGTCTTGTTTTACTAAATCAAAGAGTACATTTTGGGGAGTAAGGTGGTGTAAGAAGACTAGAAAGGTAGGAGGAGGCCCTGTTATGAAGGATTTTGAATGCCAAACTGAACATTTTGCATTTACTTCTGGAAGCAATAGGAAGCCTAAGGAATTGAGAAAGAGAGACAGACAGACAGACAGACAGACAGACAGACACAGACACACACACACTCAATCCTATATTTTAGGATGTGTGTGTTGATGTGTATATTTTCTTTGACCAATTCAGATGGGAATGAGTACAAGTGCTGGATACTCTCACTGCCCCTTGTTTATATAGATGTATATTTGTGTACTCTGATTATTTGAGATAATTTCCCCTAATCTACCTTTCCTGGATCCTGCAGAGTGTGTTTGAGAATGTATCTTAACTGTGCTATATTCTTAGGTAATTAAAAAAATATTAAATCCTTAAATATGTATTAGGAGAGATACATTAAGAGAATGACAGCAGTGGTTATCATAGAGAGCAGACCATCGAGTTAGGAAGACCTGGTTTAAAGTGTTGCTTTGGACTCCTCAAAGTGCTACAAGGAACTTTTTGTAAGTTACTGAGCTGGTGCTGATTTCTGACAGTTCCCTATGTCAGTGGAATCAAAGGGTCACTGGGGGTAAACTAAACCACTATCCTTAATGACTTTCTTTGTTCTCTATTATTTCTTTTTAAAAATACATATGATCCTGAGGGAAAATTTAATAGTTGATTTCTGGCACTTTGCTTATAATTAATCAGTCACCATGCAATTATTAAGCACCACTGTGTGCAGAACATTGTGCTAGACTCTGGGAATATAGAGGAAAAAAATAACAGTTGGCTCTTAAGGAGCTTACATTCTGTTCTGTAGGTAACTTAAGAGTTATACTAGATTATATTATATTCTTCCAAAAACACCTTAAGATCACACTAGGTCAGAACAACCACCAATTTTTCTAGTATTTTGTCTCTGTCAGTTATATGCTGCCTTTTTCTTATTTTTGTGATCTTTAAGAAGTTGTCAAAAGCATCTAGAGGTACTTAAATACTCCAATGGATCTGTGAACTCATTCATGTGTTTATTTCCTTCACAAATCTCAGGGTAACCTTATTTGAGAGCTTTTTGGAACCTAATTTCTCAAGATTCTTTGATTTTCCCTGTTCTGTCATGATAATATCATCAGATAGCTTTAATTTGTTAAGCATGACCTCCAATGGCTAATACTGTGTTTGCAATCCTTATTCTAATATACTTTTCCAGATGTCATTTCCCTTTTTTCCTTCAACTTTTAATCATAATCATTGCCATAATTTCTAGCTTTTAACTTAGAAAAGATGTTAAACTTGCTATACTAAAATTCTTGATGTGAGTTGGGGAAAAGGACATTTCAAAGAAGATAAAGGCATAAAAATGAAAATAAATTTGTTTTGGAGAGCATGCCATAAATGTTGAAAAATTAATATTTTTCCTGTGAAAATCCCAATTTATTGGAGAAATTGTGTGTCTGCATTTGAAATAATTCTGAATTTTTTTTTTAATTTTTAAAAATGTATTGAGGACCTAGGGCCTTCCTTTTTAGAAATTGCTTATTGATAACTATTTTGTATTTCTTATGGTAGTTTTTGATAAAGAAAAGTGGAATAATATGCTACTTAAGAAGAATAAAAAATAGGCATAGGAAAATGGAAATTTTATTTGCATCATTAGTAGTAAAACTATAAAATATTTAACTTTATTCTGCATAACAGCTGTCAGAGCTCATGAATGATGTCTCTTTGACAGCCAAAGAAAATTCTCAAATCATGCTTCTGAAGTATAAATATACAACCTAAGCTTAGTTATCTTGATATAGTTGTAATACTTAACATAATATTGTAAACATTTTCCATTTGGTGAAGCTTTTGAAAGAAATGATTTGTAGCTAGACAGTAGCAATAAATATTTTACTCAGTATATTTTTCTTCTAATTTGGGAAGAAAAGCCAAGTGATATCAAAACCCATATAAATTAAGGAGTTGGTGTCTGACAGATACACTAATACAAGTCTTCATAAATTTTAAGAGTAGTCTTTATGTCTCTGAAATAGGAATGGAATGGAGTTGAAATATGTGCTTATAAGACCTAAAATTGTTTTGGATATCTGATTGTATGAATCTGAAGAAATCAAAATAAATATTTAACAGCAATTTCTCACACCATTTGTGTGGCTATTTTAAATAATGAAACTGGATCTTTTAATTGTATGATATATCAAATTCACATTATAGTATCAGTGAAGTCTATCATTGAGTCATTTGTGAAAGACTTAAAGAATATAAAATGCATTTATTTTCCTGAGAAAAACACCAAATTCAGTTCTGTGTACAAGATAGGCACTTGATAAAGATCTGACTTATGAATTAAAGAATTAGTTATATAGCTGGGCAACATACTGTAGGACCACATTACCTGTAGACCCAAAAGAGAGCTCTGATATCTTGTCACTTTGGTAAAATTCAACAAATCTCTCTCTCTCTCTCTCTCTCTCTTTTTTTAAAGTGAGGCAATTTGGGGTTAAGTGACTTGCCCAGGGTCACACAGCTAGTAAGTGTTAAGTGTCTGAAGCCGGATTTGAACTCAGGTCCTCCTGACTCCAGGGCTGGTACTCTATCCACTGCGCCACCTAGCTGCCCCAACAAATCTCTTTTGAAGAAAGACTTGATGGATGATCACAGCAATTGTCAGTTATTTTTATGAAAGCCTAAACTACTAAATACATCTTATTTTTGCAAAGTTATAACATTAAAATACTGTCTTTTTCAAAGTTGAGAGGCAGGTTCTAAAAGAAAAACATCAATATTGTTGATTATTATTCTTGTTCATAGAAACCATTTCTGTTAGTTGCAGAAAACTTTTAGCAATACATTTCAATCTTCTCTCTTACCCAGTCATTTACAAGTTATTAAATAGGGTGATTTGTATTCGCCTCCAGTTCTGCAAAGCAGAAGAATGAAGGTAAAGAAAATTAAACTTGTTTCCATTAAAGCTTGTTTTGGTTTAATGATGACTTCAGGAACTGGACTATAGAGAATTAAGGAGATGGGAAGTCATGTATGCATTTTAATCAAACTTATACCTATGTCAAAAAAATCCTCATATCTCCTTTTCACTCAAATGGTATTTATATTATTTATAACACTTGTTCTTTGGTGATGTAATATAATTTTTTTTTTGCCTTAATGTTTTCTCATCAACAAATAATATTTTTAGGAAGAGTGTGCTTGTATTTTGTGAAAGACCCTGAAAAAGTCTGAACTCACCGTTTTCTGTTCCATCTCTGTTGACATACAGCAAAGGAAATACTGGTTAATGGTACTGATTTTGGAAAAAGTTCTCAGAAACAGGTGACTGCCATGGATCCTAAACACATTGAGAAAATGTGGATAAAAGCAAGATTTAGATAGAGTAAATTTAATTCCAGTTATTTGGGATGGTAGTATCATCTGTGTCATAATAATGAAAAAAGTATTCTAAAGCAAACAGTATTTTTACACTTATGACATACAGCTGGGAAGTTTGGAACTTCACCAAAAATATGGAAGAAGTAAAAAAGTTGAATGAAGCATTCATGGTGTGTGTGTGTGTTAGTGATAATTAATAAAATAGTAAAGGAAATTGTCTGTGAAACAAAACCCTGCAGTTCAGAAAATGTTAATGAGAGCAGTTATCAAGGAGGCAAGTGGGTTGTAGATTATATAGACAAGGAAAAATGCTTTAAAAAAAATCAAATGTGTATCAATGAGCACTTAAAAGGATTTTTCCTTTTTTTCTTTTTAAAAAATATTTTCTTTTCCCCCAATTACATATAAAAACAATTTAAACATTTTTTCAAAATTTGAGTTCCAAATTCTCTCCCTCCCTCCTATTCCCCATCATTGAAAGAGCAAGCAATTTGACATAGATTATATGTATATAGTCATGCAGAACACATTTCCATTTAAATTGTGTTGCAAAAGAAAGCAACAACAAAAAAACCCAAGGAAAAAAAAGTAAAGGAAAAAGTATGCTTTAATCTGCATTCAGACTCTACCAGTTCTTTCTCAGGAGATGGTCACCAATTTTTCATCATAAGTCTTTTAGCATTGTCTTGGATCATTGTATTGCTAAGAATAGCTAAGTCATTCACAGTTGATCATTGTACGGTGTAGCTGTTACTGTGTACAGTGTTTTCTTGGTTCTGCTCATTTCATTTTCCATCAGTTCATGTAAGTCTTTTCATGTTTTTCAGAGAGCATCCTGCTCATCATTTCTTATAGCACAGAGGTATCTCATTACAATTACATACTGCAACTTGTTCAGCCATTCCCCAGTTGATTCTCCCTGATTTCCATTTATTTGTCACCACAAAAAAGAGCTGCTATAAATATTTTTGTACACATAGATCCTTTTCCTTTTCCTTTGATCTCTTTGGGATATAGACTTAGTAGTGATATTGCTGCGTCAAAGGGTATACATGGTTTTATAGCCCTTTGGGCATAGTTTCAAATTGTTCTCCAGAATGATTGGATCAGTATACAATTTCACCAACAGTGCATTAGAGTTAGCCAATCTGCTAGGTGAGGTGGTAGCTGAGAGTTGTTTTAATTTGCATTTCTCTGATCAACAGTGATTTATAATTTTTTTATGTGACTATGGAAAGTTAAACAATCACCAAATAAAGTCCCATATATATAGTAGAACACAAAAAGAGGATCATATATTTAAATGTGGATCTCTTTTAAAATATTGTGTGTGTGTTGCATACACACATACACCTTTCAAGCTATCCTGTTTGTTTGTGATTCTTATTGGCTTTCCCTGCAAATTAAAAAAAAAATCTTTAATGACCCTTCTCCACTCCCACCCCCCTTTTCTTTCCTTACTATTTCTGATGAATAGGGAAGGGGAAGGGGAAGGAAATAGGCATTTATTATGCTCCTACTAGAGGACAGCTTGAGGTACAGCTGATAGAGCCCTGACCCTGGAGTCAGTCAACATCAAGTAACCTTTGTAGTGTTTAGCATTGAGTTAAGTACTTTAATACTAGTTCTGTTAGGTGAGTTAATCAAAGATTTCACCCTGTACCTGGAGGGTGAGTGAATAGCTTGAGAATCTTACTTCATTTTTTCACGTGGGTATATAATATAATGTAATATATCTCCCAAATGGATCTTTTGAAGCCCATCTATCTATCCTGTTCTAATCTTCTGCTGAGTTTAAATCTCAAATCTTCAACTGCCTTTTCAGATATCTTAAACTGCATATCAGGTAGACATCTTAAAGTCAACATGTTCAAAACGGAATTCATTTTCTTCCCTTCTCAACCCTTCCTGCTCCAAACCTTCCTGTTACTGTTGAGAGCTCCACCATCCCTTCTAATCACAACCTAAGTGTGATCCTTAACTCCTCACCATTTGTTATTCCCTATATTCAGCCTGTTGCCAAGGCCTTTTGCTTTCATCTTCCCAGCACCTTTCAATTATACCCCCTTCTCTCCTGTGATACTGCCACCACCCTGTGCATTACCCCATGGTTGGATTATTGCAATAGATTGTTGGTGGGTTGGTCTGCCTCAGGTCCCCCCTCAATGCAATCTATCCTCCCTTCAGCTGCCAGAGTGATTCTTCTTAAAGCACAGAGATCTGACTCTTGCATCCTTGTACTCAGTAAACTCCAGGGACTCCCCATGACTTCCAGAATCAAATCTTTGGTGTTCAAAGGCCACCATAATCCAGTTCCTTAATCCCCTTACACCTTATTGTCCATTATGTATTCTTCAGTGCAGTGACACTAGCCTCCTGGCTGTTAAACAAACAAGATGCTTCTTGACTTGGGGCATTTTCTCTGGCTGTCCCCCCTTCCTGGAATGCTCTCCTTTGCTATGTTCCATTCCCCACACCTGCTCACCGTTGCTTCCCTGGATTCTTTCAAGCTTAAACTAAAATATGATCTTCTGCAGAAAGCCTTTCCAAACCCTATTCATCCTCATGCCTTCACTCTTTAAATGATTTCCTATTTAACATGTATATAGCTTGTTCATACATACTTGTTTTTTGCTTGTTTCTCCCATTAGCTTCTAAGCTCCTTGAGAGCAGGGACTCTTTTAAAAATTTTCTTTTTCTTTCCCATCTCCAGTGCTTAGCACAGTGCCTGGCACATGATAGGTGCTCAATAAATGCTTATTGACTGACCAATTGAAATGCATGCATCAAATAGATGTTTCTAAAGTGGCTACACAGCATTAAGAAGCTTTATTTCTTCTCATTTTTGTAGTTTGACTTTCTACAGTATTCCACGCAGTTGATTTTAAAAAAATAAACCTGTCCTGTTGGTTAGTGTTGCTATAGTTTCCTACCTGCATTATATCCTCTAGTTATGTATATTCATTATACCTCTTGATAGAATCCCCAAGATCTCCCTTGTTGGACTGTGGCCCTCTGTACTTAGAAGTCACCAAACAATTGCGCAGCAAGTCTTTATGAAGCATTTACTTTTTTCCAGGCCTTGTGCTAGCACTAGGAATATAAATACTATGAATGAAAAAAAAAACACCCCAATATGTGAGATGCTTACATTCTTAAAAATGCCTACTATAAACTGTATATTTTATAATCTTATTACCAGATTTGCCTGGAAAATATCTTTAGGTCAAGTGTTGAAACTTTAATTTGAGAGTAGTTTTAAAATTTGAGTCATAGGAGAGCCTGTTAAACTATTCTTCATTATTGTTACAAGTCAGAAGGAATGATTGTGAAAAATATGTATAGTTTCTTAAATTACAAGTCATCATCTACCTCCTTATGTATTATTTCATTAATTTTTTTCTTTAATCTTGCTTTTGCTTGGAATTATAACATTTTATTTACATTGTTGACTTTTCAGTTACTATTATGGACTTTGAGCTGCTGAACCCTCAAAATATTTAACTTTGTTATTTTTTATGCTTGAGTAAAGCCTTCTACACTTTTTTTTATAAATTACCAGGCACTTTGGGGCTACCATGAAACTCTTTCAAACCTATATAAGGAGTATCTCAGTGTAGTCGATGAACATCTCAATTCTGTTTCTGAATTTTAAGACAGCATAATTTATTTTGTAAGCCTCCAAGGCCAAACATTAGTATTTTAACTATTATAAACAAAATAGCAAATGTTTAATGTTCACTAGATAGCACCACTAGTAATGCTTTTATATACAGAAAGTAAGATGCGAGCCAAAAATGTGAAACATTCTGTTGGTCTTCAAGCAAGGCTATTTCTTCTTCAAACCTACTTTTAATTCATTGTAGCCAGAGAGTTGGTATTTCTAGCGATGATTTGAGATTATTTGAACATTATGTGTACATAGTATTGTTGGGAGGATATTAAATCCTTCCATCATCTATTCCTCCATACACCTATCCTCCCATCTTCCACTATCTATAACATATGGATTAGTATTTTATTAAAACTCTTCAGTGTTGTGTTGTTTTCTTTTTGTATTTAATTCAGCAAATATTTGATAACAAGCACTTCCTATGAGTAAACACTGTGCTGAACTCCAGGGGAAATTAAAAAAGATATATAACTCATGGCTATAGCCTAGTAAGGAGCTTATAGCCTGGTAGGCAAAAAAAAGACCTGTACACAAATAACTTATACTTTCATTCTGAAAGTTTTTGTGGTTTTAGTATTCCCTCTCTTCTGTAATCCAGATTAAAACCTCCCTTTGATTTAGATAATCTTCAAGAGTTTCTGTGGCTCAAAATTGCATCATCCTTTGATTTGTTGATTAGCCTCTCCAAACTTAGCTAGATTGATAGTTTTTGGACAACAGATAGATTATTGAATCCATATTCAAAACCTTCCCCAGTGGTATAGGTCTAGCTCTTTGCAACCTGTGTCTTTGCATACATTTTTCCCTTTAAGCTCACGCAGACCAATTTTGATCCCTTTTCCATGTGATGACCTAGAAGGGACCTTAGAGGTCACACCTACTCTTTGTATTGGGCTAGGACTCAAGGGGGAGAGGAGAAGGAGGAGGAGGAGCATTGTCCAGCTAGAACTGGCCCGCTGCTGCTACTACTCAGAGGCTATTGTTTCTCTGCTTTGGAGGAGGAGCAATGACATCAGGAAGGTGATGTCATGACTTGCAAGTGAATTGGATTTAAGTGAGGCAGAACTGTGTAAAGTCATCAGCCTTACTCTCTGTTCCAGAATCATCATAGTCCAGTGGCAAGACATAGGTCTGGATGCAGTGGGAGACCTTGGCCTCTTCCCCTGCCCCCCCCCTTCTTCCTTCTTCTCCCTCTGTCCACATGAGGAGTCATAGCCTTACATGTGGGTGCTCTGTCCAACGGAATATAAATTTTGATCACTTACACTTCAAAAGGTATCTTGAGGTTTAGGGGGCAAGATTTTTTTTTCTTCCCTACTTATTTATTCTATCATTTAAAAAAAACAACTGGGACAGTTAACTCTTTTGTCTCACGTAGTTTTTGTTTATGATTTCTTGAAATAAAGCTTTGGAAAACCAGGCTTTGCTAAAGTTCATTGAGATTCAAATGGAGCTACTGCACTATGCCTTTAAACCCATATCACTCTGGCTCTCATTGATGGCCAATAATAGGGCCCAGACCAAGTCTCACTTGCTCATTGTTTGGATTTTGATGGCCCAGAGTGAGTGTAAATAGCAATTATTTCTCATCTGGCCAGAAACTCTGAGTCTTCCCCTCCCAGACTGATTATTTTCTGAAGGCAAACTAGAACATTTTTTGCCTCTTTTCTTACCTAGCCTTTAATTACTAAATGCGTGTTGCCTCAGACAAAACTGAGACCTGGGAAAGACCTTAGCATTGCATGCTGGGCCATCGCCAGTCATTCTGACCTATGTCTTGCCACTGGAGTCTGATGGCACTGGAGGAGAGAGTGGGGCTGATGACTTTGCACAGCCTTGCCTCACTTAAATCCAATTCATTTGCAAGTCAAGACATCACCCCCCTCATGGGATTGGTCCTCCTTGAGAAACAAGGTGGAACAATAAACAACAAACTCTTTGTTTAGATGAGGCAACTGCAAAGGGGTGGGGGTGGGGGTAAAATAAACTTGTCCAGAGTCTCATAGGCATAAATGGTAAAGCCATAATTCTAACATAGATTTTCTATCTCCAAATTTACCACTTGTATGTATGAAGCCATTCAGTATCCTGACCGCCCTTCTTTAAATCCTCTCCATGTTATTAATGTCTGTCCTAAAATATGGTATATTGTACTGTACTGTACTGTACTCCAGCAGCGGTCTGAGTAGGGTATGAAATAGCCAGACTGTACTTTCTGATCCTGGACACTGCATCTCTTCATGCAAAGGCTATATTAACTTGTTTCCTACTAAACCATACTGAGTTTGTGGTCTACAAGATTTCTCAGCTCTTTTTTTTTCAACCCCAATGTGAGACTTTACATTTTTCTTGTTAAATTACATCTTATTATATTTGGCCCAATGTTCTAACTAGTCAAGATATTTTTGGATACTGAATATATTATATCAGTTCAGCTCTTTCTAGCTTTCTTCTGTCATTTACAGATTTGATAAGCATGCCTTTTGCCAGTCATTGATAAAAAATGTTAAGCAGCATAAGGCCAAGGAATCTGGGGCATTCTCCTTCCTTAAATGATTAATGGCTACTCTTTGGGTCTAGCCCATTAACCAGTTCTGAACTCACCTAACTATACCATCATCTAGCATGCATATCCATCTTTTCTACAATAATGGCATGATAGATGGTCAAGTGCTTTGCTAAAATCTAAGTACTTCGATGGTCCAGTAGATAAAGTATTGGACTTGGGAGTCAGGGAGACTTGAGTTCAAATATTACCTTTTAAAGTGCCTTGTAAACTTTAAAGTACTATACATGAATGTTGTTGTTGACAATGATGATGATGATGGGAATGATGTAAAATATACCTACAGAATTTCCGTTGTCTGCCTGTCAGAAAAGAATAAAGTTAATATGATATATCCTGTTCTTGTTGAAGTCATGAAGGCCAAAATTGTCCCAAACTAGTCAAAAGGTACCAGGACACTCATTCTACCCCCTTTATTGGTTAGAGATGTATTTTAGTTGATATGATCATAGTTCTAGAGGTGGAAGAGACCTCAGACACCATCCAGACCAACCTCCTCATTTTATAGATGAGAAAACTAATTTAATGAACTCCTATTAAAATGCTTATTTATTCAGCCTATTTGTTAGTTATTTTAATCACATCTTTGTAGGATTTGGGGATTGGACGTTTTGCTTAAGGTAAAGGAATTTGTATATCTATGTGTTACCCATATATCAGGTGTCTTTTTGCTGGAGCATTACATTATGTATGAAGGAATTGCCCAGGTAGAGGAACAAATATTTGCATCTGGAAACCAGCGTAAAGGAAAAGAGTTGGACAGTGTATTGAATTAGAATCTAGGAGAGAACATTTTGGGATCAACTCTAGATGCTGATCTCTTTTCTTTTTAAGTATGGTAGCGATGCAAATAAAGTAGTGGTTAAAAGGAAGATCACAGTACACTTGAGAAGTTGTGTAAGTAATCAAACCAGTATCAGAGTGATAGTTTGTTTCCCCCTTGGTGAAAATAAAATGGAGATCTGGATGTTTCTGTGTCTTTTAGCTAAAACTTTTAAAATCTGGCTTTCATTCTTTAGTTAGCTGATAAACCTCTACTTAAGCCCTACTTTGATGTCTCATTGTAGCATGGAGGTGACCCTGGTTCTGGAAGGCTTTTTCAGGGGAGCACAAGCTTTGATAGATTTGATCAACCTGAAAAAGCTTTGCCTACAAACCTGGTGGTGGATAATTAGTTCTTGGAGGAGCAACCTCTAGTTCATATTAAGAGGCTCATGACTAAAATGCACTTCATGAGGTGGTGAAATTTTGACCATGGTACCTCATGGTGTACAAACTAGGGCTTAGAAGAGTTGTGATCTTCATTGGTGAAGGGAGTATACTACCACCACTTAGCTGGCTAGCATTTATATCACGTTTAAGGTTCGCAAAGCACTTTATAAACATCTCATTTTATCCACACTACAACTCTGAGAAGTATTATTATTATCTCCATTTTATAAATGAGAAACTGAGGTAGGCAGAGGGTATGTGACATGTTCAGGGCCATATAGTTAGTAAATATATGAGAGGGCATTTGAACTCTGGTCTTTCTGACTTCAGGTCCAACACTCTATTACATATGCTACCTAGTTGCCTGTCTATACTGGTGACACAGAGCCTTCGATTTTTTGAAATACTAAAGAAATATACATTTAGAATCTCTAGAATAGTCACCTTTAATGAAAATTATCCTTGGAGTCAATGTAAGGTATATAATGGGAAAAATAGTTGATGATTGTATATTGTTGCAGAAATGGTGAATAAAAATCAAAGATATAGCTCAAAATTAAAATTATTTTAGTTAACCACAAAATATCTGGAACTGAAGGGAATTAGACAATTGCATTGACATAGCATACATCTATATTTTCCTATTTTTAGTTTTATATGTTGGGAGGGGGGACTTGTCCATGATCTTTGTGGTAGTAGACCAGACTTTTCAAATGTCATATGAGATAAAATATATGGGAATATTATTGCTTTATAGATACTTGCATGGGAATTTAACATTTTCCCACACATTACATGTATACCTCAAGGAGGGAATAATATTTTAGGCCAGTTTCACTGTAACATTTGATTCAAATAAAATTTATTATAATTATTTTAAGTTGAATTGAGAAGTATTCTGTTTACAACAATTATGATTGGTGAAAGATCCTCCCTTTAATACCAAACCAGCTTGCTGGTAGCCTTTCTACGTGAATTCAGAATGCATTTTTTTTCAAGTGAAAAGAAACAAATATCTCCTCCCTTCCCCTAAACAATCCTTTATTTTCTGTAGGACCTCTAGTGTGATTCCTTCATTAAATCATCTAGCCAAGAGGAAACCCACAAGATTAATAAAAATAAATCAGCATGTCCAGAAACAGTTTCTTTAGCTTTCATTTCATATGTGCTTTGTTGAGTGTCTTTAGGAAACTTTGATGGCTGGAATTTCATTTGGGTATTCAGTATAATAATGTATAAATACCACTCTGTGTGTGTGTATAAATTTTATTTGTACTTCTATTGCATTAAAATATACCAGTTCCTTAGAGTTCCTACTTCTGACTTTTGAAGGTTTTGTTACTATTACTTTTGTGAGTTATCTTCAGCTGCCTTTCCCTCTGCTCTTTCTCTGACTTGTACTATAGACACGTTTGCTTTTGCCTGTTGGCGCAGTTTACATTGTCCAACCAATTCTATCTGTGGTTAGAAATTTTTTGAGGAGACTGTTTCAAAGATCCTTTGAATAGTTATCATGATCCATTCTTACAAATGGTGCCTCATGCCAGTTAATTGTTTTTCCTGCCTATATACTAAAGATTGTTGTAAAAAGGCTTTTCTGGGTCTTTGGCTCCAGTGCACACCAATCTTTTGCCTTGATTCCCAGTCCACTGTAGCTGATGCTCTCATACTTGGTCTTCCTGGATTCATTGTTCTTGGGGTTTTGTTTTTGTTTTTGTTTTTGTTTTTTGCTGGGCAATGAGGGTTAAGTGACTTGCCCAGGGTCACACAGCTAGTAAGTGTCAAGTGTCTGAGGCCAGATTTGAACTCAGGTCCTCCTGAATCCAGGGCCGGTGCTTTATTCACTGCACCACTTAGCTGCCCCGATTGCTGACTTCTGTTACACTATTTTACCTACCTTTATCCCTAGTTCTGTCCTGCTTCAAGTCAGACTTGTGCCTTGTAAATTTCCTGAGAAGAAAAACTTATAAACCGTTATCACTGGTATCTCAACATGAATGAATTGTGAGGAGGATCTGTGAACCTTTAATCTTGCACGTCATTCTCCACCATGACAACTCTTGTGATATCCTGACTTCATAATTTCTCAATTCCAATAATGCCCCCTTTCCACTTTACTTTAGCTGTCCACCAACATGGAATCAAAATCTTGGGCTCTGAAATTTCCTGTTTTGACTGTAATTTCCTGTCTTTCTGTCTCTCCTGATTCATACAGAAGCTGATATTTGTCCTGATCTCTGAGGCTTATATGCCTTCCTATTTTCCCATTTGTTAATTGCTGTTCTGCTTGACTTGCCTTCTTATCCAGCTTAAAACCCATGATCAGCTATTTTAGATAAATAAGAACCATCCTTTTTCCCCTCAACAGTTCAGTGTTCACACATGTAATCATTATCCTGGTAAAAATCCCACAGTTTATTTATTCTTCCCCTATTCCTTACTTGACTGTTTCTGAAGAAAGTCAAAGAAGAGTGATCACTGCATTCATTATAAATTACTTCTGCTTCACCTAAACCTTCATTTCAATTTGTCAGTCAATAAGCATTTATTAAAGTCTTATGATGTCTTAAAAACTTATTATTCAGAGTTCGCTTTATTCTTTTTTCATATAAAAACATTTATGTGATAGCCACAAGTGTTGTCTGGGTTCTCTGAAAAGATATTTTAGTATGAGTCTTTACAAGACATCTCTTATAAGGAGAGTTATTGAACACAAAACTTTTACATAGGTTAAGGAAATGGCCTCAAAGGTAGCTTTAGCAAAGTTGTCCAGGGTGGCGGTGGCAGTACAGGACCTAGCAGAAGCATAGCAGTCATCAATTCTGACCATCATCTGTTGCTTCATAGGCATAGGAGTTGAGACGAAGGCAGCATTGTGAGGAATTTTCCAGTTGTGTTCCCCTAGCAGGCAAGTCTCACAAGAACAGCGGACACCTTGGCACAGATAGCTGTAGCCAATTCTTTGCAACACTTGACACTCATACCAACGTGGCATCATAGTTGCCAATGACCACAAAAGCCTTGAAATTGGTAGGCTGACCAGCTCTGGTATGTTTCTAATCAGTCATGATTTTCAGATCCTCATTTTCAGTGAGGGCCCCAGAAAGATCTCACATTTCTTGATGGAAATAGAAAAGATAGATTTGCTTCAAGGAACTGCTCTTCATGTCTTTTACTAAGATGGCCCTAGCTTGGTTACAGGAACTCATTCCTTGCCTTTGGCCTTTCATCTCCAGGACCTCTTGGCCTAGGCTCCAATATCAGTTTGTGCTTAATGATACTACTAATAAGTAGCATTTATATAGTGTTTTACAAATATTATTTCATTTTGTCCTCGCAACAATCCTGGGGGGTAGGTACTACCTACACTCTCATCTTTACACCCATTTTATAGGTGAGGAAGCCGTGACAGGCAAAGGTTTTATGTAGAGGGGGATAAATGGAAAGAAAGGAAAAAGAGAAAGAAGCAAGAAAGTAGGAGAGAGAGAGAGAGAGAGAGAGAGAGAGAGAGAGAGAGAGAGAGAGAATTCATGAATATAAACAACCACCACTGAGTACTGCCTAACTGTGTCCAAAACTGACCTTTTCTGCTTTAGGCTCCTTCCCTGTTGTGGTTTACAAATATTTGGATGAGTTACTCAGTTAAAGGTAGTTGTTTCCTTCCTCATTTCAGAGAACTGGAAAAAGGAAATTCTCTTTGAGTGATTGCTTGGATCATCTTGCCAGACATAGTTTGCACCAGCGCAGCAGCCCACTCAATTGCTGCAGCAGCTGCAATGGCCACAGCAGTTGCTGATCTCAGTCTTTTGAGGATAAGAGCAGGCTACCATAAGCCTGGAGACCTAACCCAGCTCATTGTTTAATCCTGGCTTGTCCATGCGGCCCCAAGATGGAGAATGAACTCTGAATTCTCACTTCCAACTTGGCTTTACAAAAGCCTGTTGTCTTTCTCCCAGATATATTCTCTAAACAGCCCAGAAGTCCCATTTTAAAACATTGCTAGTTGGATAGCCTCTGTGGAAAGATCAGGAGATCCATGGCAATACCCATCATGCATACATACATAAACAACTGAACATGTGTTCTTGGATGCACCCATACACGTTAACTCCCCCCCCACACACACAACCCTAAACAAGGACCTTCTTTCTTGATCCTCAATCAAGCTCCTGTTCTCTATGTCTTTACTTGCCAAACTACTTTTGTTATCCTCGCTGACTCTCCACATATTCCTTATCCCCTTGCAGCCTCATGTTCATCTCCTCAATTCTCCAGAAACAGCTCTTACATGATATATTGATGTTATTTGTTTTTGTGGCTTGTTGACCCTACTCTCCACCCCACACCTGCCTCGGGGGCAAGTATAAATTCTTCTTTGTGTCTCCCACTGCTCCTAGTAGTGTGCTACCAAATGCACTTAACAAATTGGTTGTCAAATGAATGACTATGAAAGTAGAGTTTTCAAAAGTATACAATGTAATTTTCATGACAAGCAGTGTGATGCAAAACCATGTAAGATATGCAGATTATATTTATAGGATTCACTCACACTTTAAATAGGATTTTTTATTATATAGTTTTGGTCTGTTCTCTAATGACATAATAAGTTATGTTTATATGTCACTTTAGAGTGTGTGTAGGGTTTATACATTCATTATCTCATTTGAAACTTAAAACAATCTTACATTAAATTTCTGGTTAATGTTCCTGCTTGAACCTGCTTGGATGACCATCTTTTGATAGCCTTTTTGTAACTAGCCATTCCAGTTCTTGACCTTTGTACTCATTTTTTGTTCAGTTCAATACAATAAATGTTAAATGTCTACTATGTGCTGGTATGGAGTTGGGATACAAAAAAGAGGCAAAAGCCACTCCCTATCCTCATGGAGCTCACAGTCTAATGGGGGAGGTGGGGAAGGGGGAGACAACAATCCGCAAATATATTCAAAGCAAGCTGAGTACAGGATAAATAGGAAATAATTACTAGTTAACTAAGGGGAGGCACTGGAATTAAAAAGGGTTGGGAAAGACTTCCTGTAGGAGGTGAGATTTTAGTTGGGACTTGAAGGAAGCCAGGAAAAGCGTAGTCAGAGCAGAGTGCCCAGAGCTGATAGATGGAGTGTCTTGTTTGGGGAACAGCCAGAAAGCCAGTGTCTCTGGATTGAAGAGTGCAGGTCAGGGGGTAAAATGTAAGAAGGCTTGGAAAGGGAGCGGGGCAGCTAGGTTATGAAGGACTTTGAGTGCCAAACACAGCATTTTGTATTTGTTTCTGGAGGCAATGGGGGACCACTGGAGTTCGTTGAGTAGGGGTGCAGGGGGAAAGGATGGAGAGGTTGACATGAAGTTTTAGGAAAATCACCTTAGTAGCTGAATGGAGAATTGGATTGGGGTGAGGAGAGACTTGAGGCAGGTAGCCAGCTATTGGAATAATCCAGGCATGAGGTGATGAGGGCCTGCACTAAAGCAGGGCTTCTTAAAATTTTTTCCATTCATGACCCCTTTTTGCATGATAAATTTTTACACAACTCTAGGTATGTAGGTATACCTAACCTTTTACTGTTGCCAAATTTTTCGTGATCCCCACATTGTTATGTGACCCTAAATGGGGTTGAGAGCCATAGTTTAAAAAGCTTTGCACTATAGTGATGGTAGTGTCAGAGGAGAGAAGGGGTCATATTCAGGAGTTATTGCAAAGGTGAAATCAACAGGCTTTTGAAACAGCTTGGAGCAGGGGGGGTGGTGCTACAGTGAGAGATAGTGAGGAATCCGGGATGACATCTACATTGTAAGCCTGAAGGACTGGGAGGGTGGTGTTGCCTTCTACAATAATAGGGAAGGTAAAGGGCTGGTTAGTATGGGGGGGCGGTTAGGGGAAAAGATCATGAGTTCTGGTTTGGACATAATGAGTTTAAGATGTGTACTGAACATCCAGATGGAAGCTCAGAGCACCACTGCACCCATGGTCTGAGGTTTATCTTTGCTACCTTAACGTCAGAGGTCAGGTTTTGTGACTTCATAAATTAATGAAATAGTTTTATGTAAGGCATTGTAGAATATCTGAAAACTCAGCTATATTTCACAATACATCAGAGATGTGGGGAAAAGTAATACATGAGATTGTAGAGCTGTTAAACTTATCAGAACCCATGTCTGTTGAAGGCCAGCATTCTCAGAGTGCCTGGTGAGCTGAATCCCACTTAATAAACATAAGCAGTTTTGCTCTGTAGAGCTTTTAATGGAGAATATCAAGCACACTGCCTTATATTGGGAAATTTCTAGTTCATTACAATCATTAAAATCTAGCAAAAACAAATTGTATTGAAAATAAAATTCTGAACAGCAGTCCCAGAGATGTGAGACAAACCGAAGATCAATCATCAAGTAATTCCTGTCATCAAGTCAAAGCAGAACAGACAAGTAGTATTCTATTGCCTGCCTGGAAAAATGAGAGAATGTGGTGTGAGAGAAGAGAGCTGAAGACCTGTATCTTTAAGCCCCTCTCAGTATTTATATACCAATCAGGTCATTTGTGCCTAGTCATGTTTCTTCTTGCTTGTTCTTCAGCTCTTTATATTGGGGTTAAAGTCAGTATTCTTTAGTGCAAGGTTTAAACTATTAAAGCTTAAAATTACTAAGGCTTTTTGGACACACCGCATTTTGTATTACAAACTTTGTCAAGTCAATGAAGATGCCTCTGAGAGTCAGTTTTGAATCAAAGGAGTACAGCCCTCATAATAAAGAGAAAGCTGCTAATTCAGTCCAGTCCCCATGATTCCTTGGGCTCCACTTTCCTGGCTGCAGTATTATTACCCACCTCCCTCCATCACTCCAAATAGAAGGCATAACTATGTTATCAGCTGTTGAATTATAAAATTGACAAGTGTGAGGGCTAACATTCTAGCTAAACTATCTAAAATCTAATGAGTGGTCGCCAATAAATTATAAGCTTTAGCAAGAGTATTTAAATGTTTAAGTATTTATTAAAGAGCATTAGGATCAGAGAGAAAGGTAAAAATCTAACTATTTCTAAGAGTCCCTATCATCCGACCCACCATGGTGAGGTCAGAAGCCAAAAGAGACAGAACCCCTCCACCAGCGTCTGCTTCCTACTTTGTGTCCTCCTCCCAGAAATGGGAGGCTCCTCAAGTTGATTGGCTGGTAGCCTTGATAGTACCCATGAGCAAACTTCACTTCCTCACACTAAGGACCTTGACCACATGGCTTGCCCTCAGAGGCCTTCACCTCATGGCGGCGCTTTGCTACAGTAAGTCTCCAGCAGGTGGCGTCATTCCAATCGTTACACAAGGATAGCTTAGCAGACTGGTGCCTAACAGGAATTTTAGTTTTATAGCTTCAAGAACTAGCAGAATTTTTTTTTCAACTTCTAGCATTTGTTATTTATTTAAAAGTTTTCTAATATCTTATAATTCTTATTACACTTAAATGAAAAACTATGTAATTTATTAAATGGATTTGTATGAGCTCTGTAAACAACATTAGGTCATTAACAGGATGCCCAAAGAATGAGTTTTGTTAGAATATTTTAAGGAAAAATGAAACATAACAATTAACCAAAGGAAGACTCTTAATTATAATAGCAAATATATATATTTTTAGTATTTTAGGGTTTTGCATTTGTTCTCTTAGCTGCATGCGTGTGTATATGTGTGTGTGTGTGTTTGTGTGTATATCTGTATCTATACATGAGTAAAGTTTTCCTCTTGGATTTATTATAATTATGTGATAGAGAAAACATGGTAATAATTTCCCATAGTCCTACACATCCTAATGATGTGATTAAGAAAGACTTAATGAAGAAATAGTTTTATTTTAATGAAGAATTATAATGAGGCTTTGTTCCTTTTTTTGTGAATATAGACATTATTTATCTCTAAAGGCTCATCCAAAAATTTCTTAAAATTTGTAATATAATCAGTTAACAGACTGAGAACATAAAGCCAGTTCTTCTAAATGAGAGGGAGATGTAGGAAATTGCTTTCCTTTTTCAGTCTTTTCCTAACTCCCTACACCTTTTGGCACCAAAATCATTAATTCTAATCTGTCAGTTTTATGTATGTATGTATGTATGTATGTATGTATGTTTATGTTTTTCCCCCCCCTGAATCCATGGTCATGGTTCATTCTATTCTCAATTTGTTGTACCGTTCTGTCAGCTTGTGTTTTTTATCCATCATCCCTGCTAATGTCATCGGTTTTACGTTGCAAGCTCCTTGCAGGCAGTGACTTTGTCTTTTAGCTTGAGGTACTTTCTAAACTCTTTGATGATGACTGTGATTTAAGTGTTTCAGTCCTTCAATTCTTAATTTATCCTGAACTAATAAAATACAAATTCTTATATCTTTTGATAGCACTGCTGCCTCTTATCTTTTCTTGTGATATCTAAATGAAATGCCTGTGGTTATGTTGGTTCCAAGTGTCTAAACATGCAAATTTTGTGAAATGCTATGGAAAGTGTACAGAGAATAATCATGAAAAATGTTAAACTTGAAAAACTAGGAAAAGAACTTCATATATATTAATGCCATCAAAAAATTTAATTACTTCAAAATTGTTTATAACACATAAAACATGACTTTAAAACTGCTTTTATGACATAGAATTTAACTTTCCCAACTATAGGATTTTTGTACTAGCTTTAGTCACTGATGAGTTTCAGGTTTTAACAATAGTGCTTCTGTAGATGTTCCTTGTTCACTCTGATACAGAATTCACCAACTCTTTTAAAATAGAAGATATTGTGTGGTTTTCTTTTTTACCAGGAGAATGATGGAGTTAAAAATAATCACAATAATTTTTTTAAATGGTGACATTTAGATCTAAAGACTCTTCCCCTTTAGGCTATAAAGTCATACTTTGGGTTTAAACCATGAACAGATATTTGCTATCTGTATTACTGTTCCTTTTGATCTTAAAGCGGCACTCTTGTTGGTCTCAGTAAATCACAAGTTGCCTTTTCAGATTTCTAAGTTCTTTACAAAATAAAAGGCCAGCTGTCTTTATCCTGAAAGAAAAAAAAATAAGTGTAATTTTAACACTTTTTTCTTTTTGTGCTCTTACAAAGTGGAACTTTTCCTCTGTTAGTGACCTGAGGTACAAGCGAGGCATCTGGAACACTCTGAAAACTTTCATTCATTCGTTCATCTGTTCATCAAACATCAAGTGCCTACTCTGTGTATTGCACTAGTAGGTCAGTGTGGGGGAAGGAGTGATTACAAAGATAAATCTGGGGGAAGTGTGTGGTGTACATGAGCCAAGTTGGGAAGAGAAATAGGAAATGATTTTCCCTCCACACTCTGCTCAGCTGTCCTCACCCTGTAGCACAAAACCATGAATCTTAATCTGTAAACCGTATGCTTCCATGGAAGCATGAAAAAGAGAATATATAGGAAGAGAAGTATTTATTTATTTATTTGATTATGTGCCAAATCTTGTGTTAGGTGCTAACCATCTGTTCCCCAGTTTGACCTGTTTCCTTCCCTATCACATCGTCTGCTGTTCTGCCCCATCACATCATTATAGCCTCTTCCCTTTCTACTGCCATCCTCATTTAGATGGAATTTAAGATTACAGAAGACGCTTTGGGCACTGAAATTCACCTCAAAAGTCATCTGTTTAACCCCTTCATTTTACATACGAGGAGAATTCGGCTGAGAGATAAATGGTCACATGGATAGTATAAGGAATAGAATTAGAAATTGAACCCAGGTTCTTGGTCTTGAAATCCACTGTTCTTTCCACAATAACACTCTTCCTCTGGGTGGCTGTTATTCTGTCCTCAATATAGGCAAATATTCTGAAGTGTTTTGTAGGATTGGGGCAGAGTGGGCAGGGATCATTGCCAAGTTTGATGTAATTGGACAATTACTGGTAACATTGTAAAGCTTCACCATCTATTGGAATGACATGTTGGGGCATGTTATTTCAGAGTAGTACAAGACTGCTGAACCCTTCAGTGCCCCACATTTAGTCTAAGATAGTTGCTTCTGGTCAGAATTTGGTTCCCAGCAGTGATGTCCAAGACTAAGGCTCTTCGATAATAGTGAGAATAATAATGGGTACTGACTCTGTGATTTCATTGTCACTTAGAACACATGGGTGTGAAAACCTCCTCTACTGATGTAGATTGGCATCTTTTCTGCAACTTCTGCCCTTTAGACAATTGTTTTGAGCACGGGTGGTTTAAACAATGGTCCCGGGTCACACAGCAACCAGATGTCAAAGGCAGGACTTGAGCCCAGGTGTTCTTGGTCCATCACTGGCTCTTCATCCCCCTCCCCCCTTTTTTGCAGGGCAGTTGGGGTTAAGTGACTTGCCCAGAGTCACACAGCTACTAAGTGTCAAGTGTCTGAGGTCAGATTTGAACTCAGGTCCTCCTGAATCCAGGGCCGGTGCTCTATCCACTGCACCACCTAGCTGCCGCCTCTTCATCCCTTATAATAAATAACAAGTATAAATCGCTCAGGAGTGAGGCCTCCCAAATCAGGTTTTGTATAATAGCAGAAATTAGGCACTCCATGCTCATCTTCCCTAATGGAACATCCCCAGGGACAAAAGGATGTGGCCAGGCGTTCATTACAGGACTGTTAAAAGAGATGGGGAACAAAGGTCATGGCTGACAAACAAGGATATGAAGATCTTTTTGCATATTGTTTTAAGGCTGGTTTTGCCTCCAAACCAATGGTAAAACAAAATTGTAGATAATAACCTAAAAATATTAGGTAGATGACATTAGGTAGACAACCTAATAATATTAGGTAGCAAGGCATAGTTTAGAGCATAGTTTAGATTTCAGTCAGAAATACCTGGGTTTAAATTTTACCTCCGGTCCATATTTGCCTGTGTTATCTTGGGCAAGCCTCTCATCCTCTCAGTGCCCCACGCAGCCCCCAAGGACTACATAAGTTGTAGAACACTTATTTCCCTGTTTTAGCAAATGGAGTTTTCTCATCAGGAGGTTCATATACAGAGGAAATGACAATTCTGGATCCCCCTTCCCCAAAGCTTTAACAACTCAGATTGGGTAACACTTCCAGGTTCAGAGTATGTTTTTCCTAACAGTCCTATGGGGGCACATGTAATGCAAGGGTTTGTATCTTCATTTTTATAGGTGGAGAAACTGATGCTCGGAGGGGTTAAATGACTTGCCTATAATTGCACAGCTAGGATCAGAGCTGGTACTTGAACCCAGGACTTCTGACTCTTAAATCCAATGCTCTTTCCATTATATCACCTCTTCCTCTGTGACCCAGAGTACTGCTAGTTATTTTATCTACAGTTCACTGCCAAGCCACTGTGAAAAGAACCTAAGGACTTCTCCCATCATAAGAAACTCAGCTTCATTGAGGCTGGGGTTCAGCCACATATGATTGTCCCCATCAGCCTCTAAGAGCCCTTACTACCTCCTCCATTCAAGTTCCTTCTCCAATTTTTCTTGCTTCACATCCCATTAGAGGATCTTGAAAGAGGGGAACTTATATTAGCTCCTCGCGTGTTCTTGTGAATTCTGAAATGAAGATCATCTTTCCTTAACTCCCCCATCCATAGGCATGTGCATGCACATGCGTGTGTGCACTCAAACACAGAGGTTTGAATATATTTAATATATACATATATACATCTATATAGTATACATTTTATATATATTCAAAACTCAGTGTAAAAAAGTGATAGTGTAATTTTTGTTTGTTTCTTTGTCTTTTGGGGTTTTTTTTGGTCATGGATCCTTAAGGTCACATCATCAACAGGTTATTTAGCTCCTAGTTCTCATATCTTAATTCTGAGAAATTTGCTTTGGAGAGAGTTTTTCCCCACTCTTTCAATGCTGCCTAATGCTGCTTAGCTGCAATGCTGTAGGGACTTAGTGCTAATAACATTTTCTTTCACCTGGTTGCCCTCCCTTTGAAACCTGAGCTAAAAGAGATGGCACTGATAGCTAGCAAAGCTTATTTCTCCAGGAAGAGAATAAAGAATACCTGATCTAAATGTCTCCAAAACTGGGAACTCAGAATCCCTATAAGACCTGTAGAATGGTTGCTAAGATGATATCCACTAGTGATACCATAGGCAATTAGGAGAGGAAGGAATAGTTTACCTGTCAGATCTATGGAGAGGGGAAGAATTTATGGCCAAACAAGAAATAGAGGACATTATGAAATACAAAATAGATCATTTTGGTTTTGTTAAATTAAAAAGGTTTTGCACAAATAAAACCAATGCAACCAAGATTAGAGGGAAAGCAGAAATCTGGGAAACAATTTTTATAGTCAATGTTTCTGATAAAGACCTCATTTCTCAAATATGTAGAGAACTGAGTAAAATATATAAGAATACAAGTCATTCCCCAATTAAGAAATGGTCAAAGGATATGAAAAGGCAGTTTTCAGATGAAGAAATTAAAGCTATCTATAGTCATATGAAAAAATGTTCTAAATCACTATTGATTAATCAAATTAAAACAACTCTGAGAAGGCAACTAGGTGGCGCAGTGGATAAAGCACCGGCCCTGGATTCAGGAGGACTTGAGTTCAAATCTGGGCTCAGACATTTGACACTAACTAGCTGTGTGACCCTGGGCAAGTCACTTAACCCTTATTGCCCCACCCAACCCCACCCCCCAAAAAAACCCCCAAAACCCAAATCGGAGATACCAACTCATACCTGTCAGATTGGCTAATATGACTGGAAAAAAAAGGACAATGATAAATGTTGGAGAAGATGTGGGAATATTGGAACACTAATGCATTGTTGGTGGAATTGTGAACTGATCCAGCCATTCTGGATAGCAATTTGGAATTATGCTAAAAAGGACTATAAAACTGTGCAAACTCTTTGACCCAGCAGTACCACTACTAGGTCTGTATCCCAAAGAGATGATAAAAAAGGGAAAAAGATCCACCTATATAAAAATATTTATAGCAGCTCTTTTTGTGGTAGCAAAGAATTAGAAATTGAGAATATGCACATCAATTGGGAAATGGCTGAATAAGTTGTGGTATGTGAATGTAATATCATACTATTGTGCTATGAGAAATGATGAACAGGCAGATTTCAGAAAAACCTGGAAAGACTTAGATGAACTGATGCTGAGTGAAGTGAGCCGAACCAGGAGAACATTGCATGCAGTAACAGCAACTTTGTGTGATGATCAGCTGTGATGAACTTAGCTCTTCTCAGCAATACAATGATCCAAGACAATTCCAAAAGACTCATGATGGAAAATACTCTTTACATCCAGAAAAAGAACAATGGAGTCTGAATGCAGATTGAAGTATACTATTTCCACTTTCCCCGCCCTCCCCTCCCCATTTCTTATGTTTTTTTCCCTTTTGTTGTCATTCTTTTTTTCACATGACTACTGTGGAAATACGTTTAACATGATTGTACATATATAACCTTAAAAAAAGGTAAGACCCACTGAAATCAGTATCACTTTATTAGTACAATATTCTTGCAACTATGGCATATCAATATTAGTATTAGTTGCTGACCATATGTTCCTTAATTTGACCTTGTTCTGCCACTTCTGACATTATCTATTCTGTCTTCTTACTCTGAGATTAATTTAGATCAGCAGATTTAAACTAAAGCTTAATGATTGAAAACTGCTGTAGTTAACAAATAATCATATTTCTACCAATGGCTCCTAGAACATAAGAAATAGCTACCATAGTACATAAAGGCAGTGGTCTGTTAAATATGGTTTTTTTGTGTGTGTCTGATAGGCAATAAGGAACTTTTTGGATAAGAACATAATTGCCTCCTTTAACAGCCTTAGAAAAGATTATGAATGTGTTCTATATGGATTCAGTTCCCCATTCCCCTGCTTTTACATTCCATATCTGACCTCTTTCTATTCAGAAAGGGTTGGCAGAACTCTGCCTCAATTAAAAAGAAAGAAAACAAAGCAGGAAGCAACAACAGTAAACTTTCATTAAATGCCTGCTGTGTAGCACTATAATGTGCTGGTCACTAGGGGAGATTAAAAAAACAAACAAACCAACAAACCCAATTAGACAAGATGAGGTTCCTGTCCTCCTAGATCTTATAGTAGAACAGGGGGATAGACTACCAACACAGATAGCAATGACATATTAAATCTATAAGATTTAGAGTTAGAAGAGATCTCTGAAGTCATTTCTTCCAACTTCTCTTCCATCCCTCACCTCCCATTTTATAGTTGAGAAACTTAGACCCAGAGAGTTTAACTAATTTTCTGAAGGTCCTTTGGGTAGTAAGGGACAGAACCAGAATTTGACTCAAAACTGACTCAAAATCTAGTAGACTTTAGGGGGAGCTAGGTGGTGCAGTGGATAAAGCACTGGCCCTGGATTCAGGAGGACCTGAGTTTGAATCTGGCCTCAGACACTTAACACTTAACCAGCTGTGTGACCCTGGGCAAGTCACTTAACCCTCATTGCCCTGCCAAAAAAAAAATACAGTAGACTTTCTACACTGCCTTGTTAATTACATTAAAAAATTGCGAAACAAAGTGTAACATGAGGTCTCATGAGGAAGGTTGTTACTGGTCAGGGATGACATCATGGAGGAAGGTACATTTGGGTGAAATGTGATGGGATAAAACATATCCACTGAAGATAGAGAGACTGATATGCATGTTTCTATTTCCAGGACCCTTAGCAGTATGCCAGAGATATAGGATTTCCATCATATTTGAGAAACATAGTAATTATACATGACAGCCTAGAAATGGAGCAAGAAATAAGATTGGCATTAGGAATAGTAATATAGTTGCGCTCACAATGTACATCCATTTAGTACAGTAATACAGTGCTCTACCTGCAGTTGCTATTCCATAAACATTGAAAAATTGTCTCCTGAAAGTGTAGAGTCCTTTTTTTCTCATTAAACTTTTAAGTACAAATAGAGAAATAAAGATGTAGAGGAAGTAGCACAGAGAAGAGAATTAAAATACATTTGGGGAGAAAAGTTTTTTGTGTGAAAATTTCTATATTTCATTTTTCCTAATTATATGTTAAAGCAATTTTGTCATATTCTTTTAAAAAAATTGAGTTCCAAATTCTCTCTCCCTCCTTCACCCCCTTTTTGAGAAAGCAACAATTTGATATAGATTATACATATACAATCTTGCAAAACATATTTCCTTTTAGCCATGTTGTGAAAGAAAACAGACGCCCATCTACCCCACCCCTGGAAAAAAAAAAAAGGAAACTAAGGAAAGTTCTAAAAAGTATGCTTCAATCTGCATATAGACTCCATCAGTTATTTCTCTGCAGGTGGATACTACTTTTCATCATAAGTGCTTCAGAATTATCTTTGATTATTGTATTGCTGAGAATAGCTAAGTCATTCATAGTTGATAATTGTACAGAGTTCCTGTTAATATACACAATGTTTTCCTGGTTCTGCTCAATTCAGTTTGCATTGGTCTGTGTAAGTTTTCTGGGGTGTTTCTGAAGGCATTCTGCTCATTATTTCTTATGGCACAGTAGTATTCCATCACAATCAAATGCCACAATTTGTTCAGCCATTACTCAATTGATGGACATCCCCTCCATTTTCAATTTTTTGCCACCAGAAAAAGAGCTGTTATAAATATTTTTATACATGTGAGTTCTTTTAAAAAAAATCTCTTTGGGATATAGAAATAATAGTAATATTACTGGGTCAAAGGGTATGTACAATTTCGTTGCCCTTTGGGCATAGTTCCAAATTGTTCTCTAGAATGGTTGGATCAGTTCACAACTCCACTAATAGTGCATGGGTGTCCTAGTTTTCCTACATTTCCACCAACATTTATCATTTTCCTTTTCTGTCATATTAGCCAGTCTGAAAGGTGTGAGGTGGTACCTCAGAGTTGTTTTAATTTGTATTTCTCTAATCAATGATGATTTGATAATTTTTTTCATGTAACTGTAGATAACTTTATTTTTTACCTGAAAAGTATCTGTTCATATGGTTTGACCATTTATTAATTGGGGAATGACTTATATTCTTATAAATTTGGCTGTTCTTTATATAGTTGAGAAATGAGGCTTTTAACAGAGAAACATGCTGTAAAATTACATCCTCCCTCCACCCCCAAGTTTTTATTGGCTGCATTGGTTTTATTTGTGCACAGACTTGGGGGGGGGGCAGGGCAATGAGGATTAAGTGACTTGCCCAGGATCACACAGCTAGTAAGTGTCAAGTGTCTGAGGCTGGATTTGAACTCACTTTGTAATGCTATCTCTTGTTTAATCCTAAATTCTTCACTTATCCATTATCTGACAGGTAAATTATTCCATGCTCCCCTAGGTTGCTTATAGTAGCATCCTTTCTGTCTAAATCATGTACCCATTTTGACCTTATCTTGGTATATGGTATGAGATGTTGGTCTATATTTAATCTCTGCCAAAAAACACTTTCTAGTTTTCCCAGGTTTTGGAGTTTTTATGGTGTGTGTGTGTGTGTGTGTGTGTGTGTGTGAGAAATAGTATGTTCTTGTTCCCCAAATCTTGGATCTTTGAGTTTATCAAACACTAAATTATTATAGTCATTTACTACTGTGAATTGTGTACCTAAACTATTCCAACAGTCTATTTCTTAGCTAGTACTAGATTGTTTTAATGATTACAGCTTTGAAATATGGTTTGAGATTTGGTACTGCTTGACTACTTTGCTTCACATTTTTTTCATCAATTTGCTTGATGTTCTTGACCTTTTCTTCTTTCAGATGAATTTTTTAGTTGTTTTTTTTTCCTAGCTACATAAAATAAAATTTTCAGTTTGATTTGTTTAACACTGAAAAAGTAGATTAATTTAGGTGGAATTGTCATTTTTATTACATTGGCTTGGATTACTACCCATGAGCAATTAATATTTTTCCAATTGTTTAGATCTGAGTGAAAAGTGTTTTGTAATTATATTGATATAGTTCCTGGATTTGCCTTGGCAGGTAGAGTACCAAGTATTTTTTACAGTTATTTTAAATAGAATTTCTTTTTCTGTCTCTTGCTGTTGGACTTTGTAATATATAGAAATGATGATGGCTTATGTGGGTTTAATTTTTATCCTGCAACTTTGCTGAAGTTGTTAATTATTTCAACTAGTTTTTTAGTTGATCTGTAGAATTCTCTATACTATCATATCATATACAAAGAATTATAATTTTCTCTCCCCATTCTCTATTCTGATTTCTTTAATTTCTTTGTCTTATTGTGAAATCTAGCATTTCTAGAACAATATTGAGTAATAATGGTGATAATAAGCATCCTTGCTTCATCCTGATCTTATTGAAAAGGCTTCTAGCTTATCTCCCTTACAGATAATGCTTGCTGATGGTTTTAGATAGATACTTGTTATCATTTTAAGGAAAGCATTCATTCTTATGCTCTCTAAATAGAAATGGGTGTTGTATTTTGTCAAAAAAATTTTTTTTCATCTATTGAGATAATATGATTTTTATTGGTTTTGTTGTTGATATGGGTAATTATAGCAATAGTTTTCCTAATATTGAACAAGTCCTGCATTCCTAGTTTAAATCCCACCTAGTCATATTGTATGATCCACTCTTTTCTACCCTGGATATGTGACCACATCCCCAGCTCCCCTTGGGCTTCAAGTGCTGGTAAGCTAGTGCTCTTCTTTGCCCTGGGACTGTTCCTCCAAACCTAGTATGGGCAGTGCAACAGAGTCTTGTATCCACTGACAGCAAAGGATCCCCTGTAATCTCCTTCTGACCAGTTGTTCAATCATCTTGCTTTTTGTGGGCTAAAAACTCTGTTTTGAAGCAGTACTTTAAAGTTGTTTGGAGAGGAATTTGGGAGAGCTCAGATTAGCCCCTGACTTTACTCCACCATTTTGACTGCACCTTAGAAAAAAAGTAGTTTTAATGTAAATCATGCGACCTAATCTTTCCACATCTGTCTAGCTAGTGAAAATGTCCCAATGTTAATAAACAAATTAAATAAATTTTTATTCAGTCACTACTGTTGAAAGGCACAGAGAAGAGATGTTTCAAAGAAGTCGGAGACATCTTTAGAAGGTCATGATCAGGTTGAGGCATGATACTTTTAGAAAAATGGCCACCACACTCCGCATACAGCTATTTTTAGAAGATTGTCTTTTGGTGAGCAGTAAACAAGAAATGTTTATTTGTTTTCTGGAGAGAGAAAAAAACTTTTTTTTTCAATTAGCAAATTTGGCAGTATTTTGGACTTCAGATTTCTGTGACAGTTCTTATTTCTACCAAGTAACATATTAGGTATAAACAAAAATACTCCCTATAGTTAGCTATATGGAAAAAAAAAAAGCTACATAATGATATTAACTTTTTTTTGCTTTTTATTCTCTAAATATGGGAAAAATAGCTAGAAATGAACAGGTATATACAGGAGTCATTGCTGGAGGTGACACAATTTGAAAGCATTGAAGACTCTTTTGAATTAGGATTTAATTGAAAAGGAAGATTTCAGACAGATTTTAAAAAATAACTTGGATTTTAATATTGCCAAAAAATGGTAGTGAGAACATCAGCAACTACCAACTCATATGCCTACTTTTTTATGTTTGTAAAGTTTTTAGAAGAAATATATCTACACACATTGAAGGCTTCCATGGTGAGACCAGGTAGGCTTTCCTATGCAGTATTGTATCCTAGACCACATCTCTACCATCATAATATAACTGACTGAAAAGTATAGAGAATATTGCAATCCACTGGGCTTATTGTTTGTTGACCATGTAACAGCATTTTATTCAGTAAAGCAAAAGGCTACATTAAAGACTCTCTTCCATTAACACATCTCCCACTCATAAGCCAAGATTATACAAGATTCCTTGATAGATAATACAAGAAAGATAGCATTTCTAATGACCATCTGATTACTAACACTAGGCAAAATATAACACGGGGAAAACATGCTAATTCAAGGTGTCTTTCATTAATGTGAAAGAGATTTGGGACAAAGTCCAAATTGTCAGGATTTCCTATAAATGGGAAGATCCTCTAGATGCTCATATTTGTAGACAATTTCATTGGTTTAGAAAACTCTGGTTGAAGAAACTCCCTCAGGAGCCATGCAGATCAGCAACTGATCTGTAACTTCACAGAAGTCTTGGAAAGTTCCTGAGGGACTTGAATGGGTAAAGGACTTGTCCAGGATCACATAGCCAGGATATGTTGGAAGCATGGCTTAAACTCAGGTCTTCTAGAATTCAAGTCATTTCTTTATCAGCCCCACCGTAACCATACCATATCTTATTTAAATGCAATCAGAATTTAAAAATATATTATATGCTAGTTGCTTGCAAAGCACAATGACAATCCACAAAAGGAATGTCACATATCAGTATTTGATAAGTTGCCAAATGAGAGATATTAGCTCCTGCAAATACTGAATTCAGATAAAGGGGAAGCTTACTATGAGCAATAGTGGCCTTGGAAGGCTTCATAGAGAACACAGAAAGACATGACCTGAGCCTTGAAGGAGTAGAATTTACATAGAAATTAGGGAAATAGTTGAAAGTTTCAGAAATAAGAAAGCATCGGGCATGTTTAGAAAGAGAGCAGTTGGGACAGCAAAGAGCATTTTTTTTTTTTTTTAGAAGTAAAGTACTCAAGAGACAAATTTAGAAAGATAGGTTGGAACCACGTTGTAGAGACTTTGTAATGCCAACCAAGCAGTTTAGGTTGTATCCTTTAGGCCATAGGGAGCCACACTGTACAGTTTTCAGTAGGAGAATGATATGACAAAGGTGATTTATGAATATTAAATTTGATGGTAGAAGAGCAGTATTAATTTCATGAGTGAATGAAAAAACATTTATTAAGTACCAGGCATAGTACTAAGTACTGAGGACACAAATGCAGACAAGAAAGATATTATTTGCCCTCAAATATCCTACTTGGAGAATATAATACTTAAAGGAGAGCTTAAAAGATTAGGAAAAAGTTATCAGAGTCCAGGTGCCAGTGGGAAAGGGATGAGGATCAATAGAGTATAAGTTGCGTGGTTTGGAAATGACTAGGATAGCATATTAATTTGGTGGTAGGAAGGCAGCCAGGATGAGGAGATTCTTGAGTCTGTGTCATAGGAGGATTTGTTGATCATTGGCCATGATTAGATTAGAGAAGAAAAAGGAGTGGGGAGGGGAGTATGATCCCTGTCTTCTAGGGATTAGACTTGTTCCATTTGGCCGCAGTGGAAAGAACCAGGATGGTTAGAAGTTCAAAACAGGCAAATTTAGGTTCAGTTTGGGGACAAATCCCCAAAGTTAGAGCCCCACAGAACTGGAGTAAGCTGCCTAGAGAGGTGGTGGTCTTCCCTACTTGAGGGTGTCTAGCAGAAATCTAACAACCACTTGTCAGGAATATTTAATGGATCTTCCTTTGATATATGGAATGGACCAGGTGGCCTCTGAGGTCAGTTTTAAAATTCCATAATTCTGTGGTAGTGTATGAATTGGACAAGAAAATGACCAGAAACAAGATTGATCAGAAGGTTACTACAATAATTTTCTTCATTTCAACACACTTATTAAGGACTCACTATGATCAAAGATATTTATAAAAATGAAAAATAGTCCCTACCTCTAGAAAATATAGCGTGGTGTAGAATACAACATGTACATATGGAGGTAAATCTAAAATAATTTGATTAAGAGCACTAGCAATTAAGCTGACTTCAGGAAAGGCCTTATGTGAGTTGAGCCTAGGAGAAAACTAGAAATAATTAGAAGCTGCTATGTTTGTGCAAAAGCTTACAAATAGAATCCTGTGTTCTGGGACTACTTGTGGAATTGTTAGGTCAGAAAGTATGTACAGCTCATTAACTTATTGGCATAGTTCCAAAGTGCTTTTCCAGATTGGCTAAACCAATTCACATTTTCACCAATAAAATGTTAACATACCTATTTTCCCATAGCTCTTCCAACATTTGTCATTTCCTTTTTTTTGGTCAATTTTGTCTGTCTGATATGTGTGAGATATAACTAGCTTTAGTTTGAATTTCTCTAATCATTAGTGATTTGGAACATTTTTTTCATATGTCCATGATTGGTTGATTGGATTTCTTCCTCTGAAAAAATGACTATTCATATCTTTTGACCAGTGAGTCACAGGGCAGGATCCTAATTTGACTAATCTGAGGTTAAGTTGTTATAGATGTCCCTATCACCAAGTGATAGCCTTGAGACTGTTGTACTATATTAAGGGCTAGAGTAATGGTCTGCTAAGTGTTTGTGGGATGGCTCATGGATTATAACTGGCCAGTTGGAGAGTGGGTTACATCTCTTTCATACCTGTAATAGACAGTTGTGGAGCTTGTTTCTAGCACAATCTATGTCCCTTTTATCAATTATCTGTTATCTCCAAACACTCCCCAACTCTGCCCTTTTGCTGCTGTGTAAGATTCCAACTGTAAAATTCAGTATTACCATCTTTTTCATCTTTGCTAATCATTTTATATGAGGTAAAACCTAAAAGTTATTTTGATTTACATTTCTTAATATTAGTGATTTGGAGTTATGTTTTATATGTTCCTTAATAGTTCACAGTTCTACTTTTGAGAATTGTTTGCTCATATCCTTGGACCATTTGAGGAATGGTTTTGGTGTTATGTATTTGTGTTAGCTCCTAATGTATCTTGTATATCACACAAAGGTGGTGTTTTAATAATGAGTAAGAAAGTAATTCCTTTGAAAGAAACTCATGCTAGGGAGAGAGCATTTTGAAAACAGATGAATGGAAATGTTTCCATTGTTATGTAATTTTGTTGCCAAAAATATTCCTTCATGCTTAAAAAATTAGTAACAACATTTTCTAACCTGTTTCAAAATATTCCTAATTGAGTTTCAGTGGGTTTTGAACTCATTTGTTTAAAATTTTTAAAAAATACAATACCTTTGGATTAATGTGCAGGAAAAACTGAGTTATGCCATGGAAGATAGAAATTTACTAGCCCAATTTCAACAAAAATATTTGTATAATTGATAGGTAAAATTGAAAAATAGCAACATGACTTAATCATAGCCAATGACATGTTTATTCTATTCAGAGCTATATAGTTTTGTAAAGGTATTTTTTTTTTAGCTCTGACAGACATTAACATCAAGTGTCTAAATAAACTGAGTTTTGACCCATGTGTGTATGTAGAACTTATAAGTAAACATTTGTGTATTTTGAGGATACATATGAGGTACGTAGTTTAAAATATTTGGGGACCTCTGAGTTAGAGAACCATATTCTTTTGGACAATGGCAGGGCAGTTCTATAATCCAATTCTTTATGGAACTAGAACTGAATTAATATAAAAATCCAGGCTGATAGGAATAACTATTTGCTAAAGAGACTTAGAGGTCCAGCATTAAATTGTGAGAACCACTATAGATTATTCACCATTTTCATCTGTTAGAGTAATTCCTTTCTCTACCACCTTTCTTTATTTTTCTGTATAACAACAGTGAATCACTTTTGTTGTTGTTGTTGTTGTTGTTGTTGTTGTGGGGCAATGGGTGTTAAGTGACTTGCCCAGGGTCACACAGCTAGTAAGTGTCAAGTGTCTGAGGCCGAATTTGAACTCAGGTCCTCCTGAATCCAGGGCTGGTGCTTTATCCACTAAGCCACCTAGCTGCCCCTGAATCACCTTTTTAAACACCTAAAAATACCTAGAGCTAAGTATCCTGTTATTGGAGAATGAGAAAGGGTTAGGGCTAATGAAACACAATCAACTTCTCTCTCCAAGGGATAGGGCTTGGGAACATAGTAACTTGACAAAATGGTGGTAGTTTGTTACTTTAGGGGGATGCCAGGGATCTAGACCTGGGCAGGCTCTGCTGGTTAAAAAAAAGGGCAGGGGGTGGCATAAGTCATTTGCACCTGGTCACAGTATAGCTTCTGTCTTTCATTATAATATTTATGAAGATGATCACCACAGTTAGATTCTAGACTCTAGTCTCATATTTCAAACTGCCTACATCTTCTCCTAGAAGTCTTGCCAGCAGCCTCTCAATTCAACAAAGATTTCTTAAGTGCCTTTTATGTGTAAGGCTAGGATACCACCTAAGAAAAATGAAGTCGTTATGGCCCTCGTTGAGCTCATTTGAGGTGGCGATGGTGGTATATGTAACATATGCACAGTTAAGTAAACACAAGATAACTTGAGGAGGGGGAGAGTTTTGGAGACGAAAGAGATCACTAAAGGCTTCCTAGTCAGTGTATTATGCCAGTTGAGCCTTGAGGTAACTAGGGATTGTGAGGGATAGAGGGAAGGAGGGAGTGGACTGCAGGCTGGGAAATGGCCTGTTGACAGGAGGTGGAAGCAGCCAATAGGCTATGGTGGCTGGGAGGGAGAGTGTATGGAAGTCACTGGGAGAAGTAAGTTTGGAAAGATAACATCAATCCAGGTCTTGTTAAACCAAGGAATTTATATTTTATCCTAGAGGCAATAGGAAACTGATGAACCCTTTTGGTCAGAAGAGTGGCACTAGGCTTAGGAAGATACTTTGACAGGAAGAACAATTAGAAAGTAATTGCAGCAGGGGAGGCAAGAGGTAAAGGCAGCCTGAACCAGGGTGGTAGCTGTGTGAGTAGAAGAGAAAAGCGGGCACATGCAATCAAGATATATTGTAGAAGTCGAATTGAGGATTTGCAACTGATTGTTTATAGGTTTGAAGGAGAAGCAACAGAGAAAGATGACTCTAAGATTACAATCTGGGATGACCAGAATATTGGTACCCTTAATGGAAAGAGAGAAATTTAAAAGAGGACTGCTTTTAGGAGGAAGATAATGAACTCTTTTGCATATAATGATCAATGAAATGCTGATTGGATGCTGATCAATTAGGGATTCCAGCAGGAAGATGGTGACATTGGACTAGACTTTAAGTGGGAAATCAAACTGGATATATGGATTTTTAAAGTCCAGAACTGAACCTGTTATCTTTCCCTATAAACCTCCCCTTACCTGCCCTGCCACCTCCTAAATTTCTTCTATTTATGGTACCATCATTTTCCATTCATTTGAGCTCAAAGCATTGGAAGCATTTTTTACTTTGGGGTAATGAAGGAGAGAGAGGGCACATTTACTTTGCTTATTAGCTTATTGTTTAAACCCCTATAATATGTCTCATCTGTCAACTTTTTTTTTTTTACTATCACTGCATCCGCTCAAGTTCAAGACTTATAATTTCTCCCTCTACACTATTATGTTTCCTAAGTGATCCTCTTGTTTTTAGCCTACTGTGATGGTGATTTTGGTGGTGCTATTGTTGTTGTTGATGATGACACATATATTTAAAATGTGCATACTGCTTCTACTTACTTCACTGCATTAGATCATAGAGGTCTTCCTCTTAAACTATGCATCCATTAATATTCCAATATATTAATGCACATTAATTTGTTTAACCATTTCCTAGTAAATGGATAGTTTCCAATTTCTGGCTGCTATAAAATGAGCTGCTTTTATATTTTTATCCATATGGGTCCTTTTCCTCTTCTTTTGTTCTCTTTGGGGTATATGTCTAGTAGTTGGGTCAAAGGGTACACACATTTTAGTCATTTGGGGGGCATATTTCCAATTTGCTCTTCAGAATGGTTGAACCAATTCATAGGTCTACCAATAATCCATTAGTATCAGAGCCTCTTTTCATTTGTCATTTTTGTCGTCTTTGCCAATCTAATAAGTGTGAGGTAGAAACTTGAGTTGCTTTATTCCATTTCTCTAATTCTTAATGATTTGGAACATTTTTTTTCATATGGTTATTGGTAGCTTGGATTTATTCTTTTGAAAGTGAACTTTTCATACCCTTTGGCCATTTATCTGTTGGGAATGGAGATCTCTTAGTCTTATAAACTTGAATCAATTCCTTATATATCTTGGATATGAGAACTTTATCAAAGAAACTTGTTATAAAGATTTTTTGAGTGGCAATTAACCTGTTTCCCTTCTAATTTTAGCCATTAGATTTATTTTATTATTATTATTAATTACTTTCATGCATTTATTTTTATTTATTTATTGTTTATTTGATATATTTTATTTAGATTCATGCAAAACCTTTCCAACTTTACATAATCAAAACTATTTGCTACTTTGAGCAATATCCACATATCTGAAAGGGCTTAGAAAATTCACAAATAAATATACAGTGTAGATAGTCATTAAGTACTAACATTTTCTAATGTCAGGAAAATTATATTTGTCTTCATCCATCACATTTCCCGCAACCTCTTCTTAGAGAAGTTTTTAGAAGTTTTTATTTTATTTTCATGTTGTGAAAAGAGATGTATACTTATTTCTTAGTGGAATATGTGTAGATTTTAAGGTTAGATGCTTCTATAGAAAGAAAACAGTTTGTTAATACTATGTCTGTGACATTAAACATTCAATCAGATAAAAGCACTGAAAATTTTATGTCTTGATTCATCTCTTTGTTTCATTAACTATAATAGTTTCAGTTTGGTGTGGATTTCTTTTTAATTTCGTATAGAGAGCAGCTAGGTGGCACAGTGGATAAAGCACTGGCCCTGGATTCAGGAGGACTTGAGTTCAAATCTGGCCTCAGACACTTGACAATTACAAGTGACCCTGGGCAAGTCACTTAACCATCATTGCCCCCCACCCCCCCAATTAATTTAAAAAAATAAAAAGAAGCTAGGAACTAGGGGACCTCTTCAAATAGTTAACCATTATATTTAATTTCTCTGAAGTCGATATTTGTTATAATATAGAAAACATACAATAATATGAAAAAATTACTTCTTACTAGCAGCATGATGCTGGGCAAGTCACTTAAGTTCTGTCTGCTTCAGCTTCCTCATCTGGAGAATGGGAATAATAATAGCACATGTTTTCCTGAGTTGTTATGGTTAAGGATCAGATGTTTTTAAAGCACTAAGTCCAGTGCCTGGCACAATACATGGTAGGTGCTTGATAAATGCTTGTTTCCTTCCTTCAAGCCCAAAAAGGGCAGCAAAGGACAATACAGTCAACCCCTTGGTTGGCTTCCCCTTTCTTCTCTGTAGATGATGGCAGAAGGCAGCACCGACAGACCCAGCTTACTCCGCAGCAGGAAGGAGGGAGGGCTTTCCTTTCTTTAGCAGCCTCACAGCTCTCCTTTCTCAGCCAGGTCAGCCCAGAGCCTCCACTCTCATTGTCTGATTCTCTTCTGCTCTGCTCAGGGGGCCAGTCTCTGTTGTCATCTTCTGGAAGTTGCTGTGTCTTCTTGTTCTTCTGATCTGTAATTTTTCATCCATCTTTGTTTGGCTTCAAACCAGGGCTTACTCTTGAGCAGTGACCCATCTTTGACCTAGTTGTAATAAGTTCCAAATCACAGTTCTATCAGTTATATCACTGATAGACAACATACAGATTTTCTCATAATTCTGTAATGTGATATAGTTTCTAAGCTATGTCCTTCACAACCTCGAAAACAACTGTATGTAAATGAGCTGATAGTTGACCATGAACTGCAGACACTCCTACACTCCCTCCTTTTCAGGAAATACTTATACAAGCTTTGGGGGTGGGGGGGGGGTAGGGGGAGGCAGTCAGGGTTAAGTGACTTGCCCAGGGTCACACAGCTAGTTAAGTGTCACATGTCTGAGGCAAGATTTGAAATCAGGTCCTCCTGACTCCAGGACCTATGCTCTATCCACTATGCCACCTCGCTGCTCCCCTTGGGGCTGCTTTTGACCAGGTCCTCTCAGTCTGTTTATGGGAGGTGGAGTTTTCTCTCAGCTGCTCAGAAATAGTATCAAGCTACTCTTCTCTCTCGTTAATGTTCTTTTTCTCCCCCTTTTAATAAATAAAATGTTCACATACCAAAGAGGAAGAACTTTACACAAAGAGCATTTTAATTCTTTTGCATTTAAATTTTCATTTTAAATAATTTTATAATTTTGATCTTTGTTTTCCGATATTATATATGTTTCAGAAAATTAGAAAAATACTTTTAAATAAAGTCCAGTAATCACTTCATCTAACATTTTGTCATTTTCCAACTTTTCTTATATGAGTGAGGACACTTGAGTTTTAACTTGGTATTTGTTCTAATTTATGCCTATTACTTCTCAAAGACAACAAAAAGACATTTAGTCAATTCTAAGGACTCCTGTATCATGGAGAGGCAGCTTGGTGTAATAGACACCTGGAATGTGTGAAATGCTAGAAATGCTAGAAAGTCTGGGTTCAAATCCTGCCTGATACATACTGGTTGTGTGACCCTAGGAAAGTCACTTAACCTGTCAGTGTTCAAGATAGTTCTAGAAGACTCTACATTGTGGAGAAGGTACATTTCTGTATTGATAGTTTTCTTTTTTTTTCCTTTTTTTGGTGAGGCAATTGGGGTTAAGTGACTTGCCCAGGGTCACACAGCTAGGAAGTGTTAAGTGTCTGAGGCCGGATTTGAACTCAGATACTCCTGACTCCAGGGCCAGTGCTCTATCCACTACGCCACCTAGCTGCCCCTATTGATAGTTTTCTTAACCAAGAGTTCACTATGTCAATGATATTGCAGATTGTTAAGGGCTAAAATTCTAGCTAAACTGTCTAAAATATCTAATGAGTGGTCGCCAATAAATTATAAGCTTTAGCAAGAGTTAGACTTTTAAGCATTTATTAAGGAGAATAAGAATTTGGTAAAGAGAGAGAAAAAGGCCTAGATTCCTATCTATTAAAGGGAGAGCACATTTCTAGCTCCGCTCTCCACCAGAGTCCAAAAGAAAGAGCCCGAGACTGAGCGCCAGTCTCTTCCTTCCTCCTCCCACTAGCCCGCATCACTTCCTGACGCCAAAGAAAAGACTCCTGGTCTTGCCCTCAAAGACCTTCGCTTCATGGGCAGAACTCTTCTACAGTAAGTCTCCAGCAGGTGGCGTCATTCCAATCGTTACAAGATCTAGTCTCTATCTTATCCTATATCATGAACTATCTTGGGGGCAGCTAGGTGGTGCAATGGATAGAGCACCGCACCGGATTCAGGAGGACCTGAGTTCAAATTTGGCCTCAGATACTTGACACTTACTAGCTGTGTGACCCAGGGCAAGTCACTTAACCCCCACTGCCCTGAAAAAAAAAATGAACTATTTTAACCTGTTTCACTTCTGGAAATAATAAACTCATTCAGACTTTTTGTGTTTGCTAGTAAAACACAAAGACAGACACACCCAATCTAATGCTCATCTAGCTCCTGAAGAGTATAATAGTTCCCTTTTCGAAGCTCTTTTAAAAAAAACAAAAAACCAAAAAAAACAACTAAGAAAACCTTTCCTTTGTACTTTGACAAGGTTGAGGTAGGGTATCACAAATTCTCCCATTCCAATGAAAATCTTCCATGGGATTGCAGTAAGAGGTTCCTGAACATTTATATTTTGAAATTAAAGCTCTAGAGAAAATGGATATTAAAATAATATACTATAAACAATTCGCATAGTGCCTAAGAATTATCTACACAAATAAGCAATTGATGCTGCTTTTGATGATCTTGATCAATTATAGAACTATGTGAGATTTAAAATTGGATATTAGATCACAAATCTCCCCTCTTTAACCTTTCCCTTAATTTATCTCCCAGACTAGTAAATGGAAGAAGCTTCTGGTTTTCTAGTTAGAGCTTTTATTGTATGGTAGTTACCAGGTGATGTTGATTAGAGGGATAGGAAAGTAGAAATACAAAACAAATAGTCTTAAGTCTAAGCTTAGTCTATATTCCGTATAAAACTCACCAAAACCCAAGGCCACCTTTGGGGAGAGAGAGAGAGAGACCGTGTCAAGTGCGTGCTGCTGCTAACCATGAGCCGGGCTGAGTCAAACACCAGTCAGCGTCTGTCTGTGCAGCTCAGTCAGGAGACCAGCAGAGCAGGAAAAAGATCCCACTTCCGTTCTCTCCTTGCCTTTTAAGCTCGCACCCCAGAAGTGGAGTGCTAGCAGGCCGACTGGCGTGTGTAGCTCATACCGTTGGTCTCCTCCCCGAAAGGGTGGTCCTTAAAGAAAAACTGGCATCTCTCCATTATCGCTAACCGACTGTTAAAACTTTTTACCACAACTAGAAAAAAATCTTGAAGTGATCCCTTCAAGATAGCCTTTCCTCTCACAGCCCCTTTTTGCCTGAGAAATTTTTACATGACCCTGGGTTTGGAGGTATATAAAATAGTTATACAAATCAAACATTTACTGCCGAATTTTTCATGACCCCTACATTCAGTGGGATCATGACCCACAGTTTAAGAAACTTGGTCATAGACCCCTTATTCATCCTGTGTCTTATTGTCATCTCACAAAAATAGTTATCTTCCTTTCTCTTAGAAGTTGCCATGCAAGGCTTTCTCATTGGTTACATGTTCTCGTGCCTCACCATTATGGTTAATAGTTTCTTTTCAAAATTAAACTAAGTGTGTACATCCAGCATTCCATAAGTAACTGTTAAGCACCTAGCAAGGCCTTGTGTTATGTGCCAGAGGATAAGTGTGATCAGTGAATTTTCTTCCCTGCCCTAGAGCTTTCAGATCCTTTCTGCTTCTACTAAAGTTTTATCTTTGTGAATAGAGAAAAAAAGCTGTTCAGTGCTAAGGAGACATCATTTCATAAACTTGAAGACTGTATGTGTCCCTACTTATCTCTAATCCTTATTTTTTTCTTTTTCAGGCTTAAAAAATAATGCAAACACAAAGCTAGTTTCCTTATTTTTCCTTATTTATTATGCTTTGAACTGAGTTCATGATTTCAGTTGAGATATCCAGATTTCTGCAATTACCTTTTATAGGGCCTGAGGTGAAAGAGGGCGAGATGGAGACAGACAGAGGCATAGTTAAAATAGATTAGATTGTAAATCCTTTGAAGACAGTATCTCCCACTTTTAAAAAAAATCCCTGGTAGCACCTATTTCAGGTTTTTTTGTGTTTGTGCTCAGTAAATATTTCTGGGGCCAATGAATTATTGGCTGCCTTTACTCTCCTTTTGCTTCCTTAAAAAATTTTTTTTTAATTAAAAAATTTTTTTTCTCCTTTTGCTTCCTTGAGAAGATGTAGTGGGAACTCATTAAATTATGCATTAATAGTTATGTGCTATAGTTGGGGAAGAAAAGTACTTTAGCTTTCATATATTATCTTTAAGTACGTTCAACTAGAAAAGACTACCTGCCCCTCATCTACTAGAAAAAGAGAAAAGATTAATTTTTCCTTGACAGTCAGCAGACTGAACTTTATCATGTCTCCTTCCTTGGGAAGTAGGTTAATTCTTTACTCCCTCCATATTATCACTTAGCTTTTGGGTGGAGAAACCAATCTAGATAAGTCTTCTTTTAGTAGCTTCACTTTGGCAGACTACATTCACAATTGCTTTATTTTTTTTGTTTTGTTTTGGTTTTTTTGCGGGGCAATGGGGGTTAAGTGACTTGCCCAGGGTCACACAGCTAGTAAGTGTTAAGTGTCTGAGGCCGGATTTGAACTCAGGTCCTCCTGAATCCAGGGCCGGTGCTTTAACCACTGTGCCATCTAGCTGCCCCACAATTGCTTTATTTTGAGCAATTCATTATAATGCAACAAATATTCATTCATGGTATACATGATGCTGTGTGTAGTATTTACTTTGTATGACTTTGTATATATACTTTGTCATACTTTGTATCACAGTGTTGTGTTACTGTGTCTAATATGAGCATATATCTTGAGAACATCAGGAGTGATTTTTCCAGTGTTTATTTGAATTTGGTTTTGCATTTAAGATTAAGTTTGACTTAAAACTATAACCTACCTGAGTTAATAGGCCATTTCCTTCTGATTTTATAGTATATGCAGCAGCCTGTAGTTTTGTGCATATAAAAGAATAACCTACAGAGGAACATTTGTTTCCTTATTGTTATTCTTTTATATGCACAAAACTACATTTTGACTATGGAAAAATAGCCAAGTTCTTTTAGTTTTGTACTTCATCCACACATTACATTTCGAACTGGGTTTGTTGCCCTTAACAGAATTGTTATGTGTCAGCCTTGCATCTTGAGATGATACTATTTATTACATTCCATCCACAGAATATGGTCAATGAAGAAGAACATGATAATACACTTGAAATATTTATGTGAAAGGTCCCAACCTTCTCAAAGCATCTGTTGCACAGGCACAAAAAGCAAAGAAACTGTTTCAATTCTGGGGGTGTGGGGGAGGGCGGGGATGGAACACAAGGGTTGCCACAACAGTCAGCAAACACAAACCACCAAAAGTCTCCATGAAGAATAAACTTGTGCTTTTGGAAAAAATGCAAAATAAGTAACTATAGATTCTTTGCCCATTGCCCCCAGACTCATGTATTGGGCATTCACCTCAGTGATCCCAGGAGACAGCTACTCACTGCTTAGATATATGCGGTTCATCCAGCCATTGAAGCAAAGTTGGTTTTCTGTTGTTGTTTTCTGTTTTCATCCTATTTCTAAAGTTGCTATAACATGTAACTGGTGATCATCCCTTTTCTAAGCTTATTCTTTTCAGTGAATATTGGTGAGTTTGTGTTTAAAGAAACCCAACCTAGTTCTCCTCCTGCCTCCATTGGCCCCCTCCTTTCTCCAATCTCCATCTTCTTTTTTCTTCCCACCCCCTCTACCTCCTGCTTGGCCCAGCTGCCAGAGTTCACAGACAGCTGGGCAGAAAGTGGGTAAATGTACCCAGCTGCCCGGGAAGCTTGGCGGCCAGGCTGAGGGAAGGAAGCAGCGGCTCTCTTTGAAGATTGGCTGCCAGTCTTTCTTGGGCAGCTGAACTTCAAAGCCAAACCGCCAAGTGTTTCTTCCAGCCTGGGCAGGTTATTCAGCAGCAGGGCATTTCCGGTATAATTGGGTTACTTTCAATTTAACCTTTAATTAAAAAGATGAATTAGAGGTTGCTAAAGTTAAATTTCCTATGTACATATGAGCCACAAAATTTGCACCCCTTGTTTCCCAAGCTTCTGGGTTAACATGGCTTTAAGATCCACCTTCTAACATGACATTATATCAATGACACCAAAGGACTGAAATGCCCATTGCAATGTATCCATATTTTTGAACTCCTTGCCACCTGAACGCTGTTTAAATGTTCTATTTTATTGGGCTTCCCAGGATATCAGCTTCTGTTTCTGTTGGAAATTGGTAATAGGAGTACTATCCCATTGGTGGGGGGTAGAGAGATGAAGGGTATAGTGCAAGGCCTACATGAGACCAGGGACAAATTATAAGCCCAGAGTTAGGCACTCGTTTTTGTACCACCTCGGATTTACTAAGTGTTGATAAAGTGAGGAAGGACTTATTTGAGGATTTTGATAATCCTTTGTTAAAAGGTTGTTGACATATGCCTCATATAACATATTTACTTTGAAAAAAATTTAAATTAGTTCATGCTGTTAAACCATAGTACCATCATCACCACCATCTTGCTATCTAATCCTTTCATAGTTTGAAGACTTGAAACCTTTATTTTTTTTAGTCCAAAAAAAAAAAAAAGAGGTGGTGGCTTCTCAAAAAGTTGCCAAATGGGAATTGTAGCATGATTTCCAAAAAAATGGCCGAACTTTAAGCATGATTGTATAATTTACATATTTGAGTGATTTAAAAAAAAATCTAGTTAAGATACTGTTTCCCTGTGTGTGTATTCCTTTAGATTTTTATTTAAATTGGAGTTTTCCGTAGTCTTTAGGTTTTTCTCAGTGCATTTCTTTTCCTGGTAAATTTAAGTTTGAATTAGGAGGAGAGGAAGCATGGTATTTTGGAAAGGACATTAGATTTGACATTGAATATCCAGGCTTAAATTCCAATTCTGCCACTTATGATCATCTTAAATAGGACAAATCCTTTTACAGCTCTGGGCCACTGTTTTCTCATCTCCAAAAGGAAGAGGTTGGACTATATGACCTTTAAAGTCCTTTTCTCCTCTAAACTATGGTCCTTAGGTAGGAAGAGTGGAGGTAGGAGATAGGAAGACCTGAGTTCAACTATTGCCTCAAGACACTTTAGAGCTGTGTGAGTGTGGATAAGTCACTTAACTTTTCTCAGGCTCTTTCCTCATCTCTAAAATGTGTGGGTAAAGGGTTTTGCAGAGTTGGGAGTGTTATATAAATACCAGTTATTAATGTTATCACTTCAATTTTTTTCTACCTTCTTTCAAATTTATGGTACAAGAACAATAAAATATGCCAGGAACAAAAATACTTTAAAGAGAAATAATTATAAAAGTTACCCCATCTTAAAATGATATTTTATAATACTGATGCATTTGAATCTCACTTCAGTGAAAAGTCAACTGGATACTTCATGAATTTCTAGATCCAGGAGCTCTTCACAGACCATTCTCACACTGCTTCCCATTTTCGGAAGCATAAACTTCGGAAATGCTATTATACCAACTGATCTTTGCTAATGGTTTTTATGAAGAGAGATTCATTTGAAGGAAACTGGTACCTAAACCATGAAGAGTGTTGTAGACTAAAGTAAACACCTTGAATTGCTGTTTCGAGCAAAGGGGGAGCTAGTACAGATTCCCAAGATGTGGTGTCAGATTCTCCTGGTGATTCTCATTTGTAAGGCAGCAGCTGAGCTAAGTGCATTCTGTACTTGCAGGTGGCCTTCAAGTGCACCAGCTAATGTAGTGCATACTGTAAGAACTCAGGTTAGAGATTACCTAGATGTCACTCTAATTAACAGTTCATATCTAACTGAAGGATTGATCGTTTTTTGCTAAACATAGAAAAGACTCTTAAGTGCTCTTAACCCTTGAAGGATTACAGCCCCAGACCTAGAAAAATCCCGGGCTGAAGAACTTCACTCACACAAATCTTTGCCTCTTTGTGGGGTGTCTGAAACTATCCCAGTTGCATATTTGCTGCCCTACAGCTTTCTCTCCCTCCAACTTAGCTTGCATCGGTTCATTATCATCTCTACCCCAGATCTGGCTAAGCACAGGGAAGATATAAAAAGTAAATTGCCAGGATTGGATAGAGCAAATATAAATCTGATGTAGTTTACAACCAGGCATGGTCCTTTTCGACAGATAAAATAATGGGATTATTCATATTCCCATGGAGGGGAAAGGATATCTCCCAAATCATGCCTGTTCCATTATTTAGGAACATAGAAATGGTTCTAGAAGTATGCACTAAACTGAGCAGTAAGGTAGGAGGTCTCATAGCTTTGCTTGGTTATTTGGGTGTGCTTTTAACACTTCTCCAATGTGATTTTTCCTTTATTCTTTATCCCCATAAATACTTGTTTGATCAAGCTTGCCCCTGAAGAAGAGATAAGAATATACTTGTTCCATTCCTTGTAAGGCTAGGAGACTATGGGTGTGAATCAGTGCATATACTGTCAGACTCAGTTGATATGTTTGGTTTAATTTTCTGAACTACTTCATTTTTTCTGTCCCTTCTTTGTTTTTGTTATAAGGGTTGTCCTACTGGTTAGGGAAGGGGAAGGTTATATTTGGAAATGAAGGTGATGTAAAAACAAAAAAAAATCAATAAATAGCAAAAAATAAAATATTTAACTGGTATGTTTGTTCATTTGTAATGGTTTGGTGAGAATTTTTTTTAAAAAAAGTTTTATTAATATGTCTTCTTTTGACATGACAAACATTTGCTGATTGCTCCCACTCTGTGGGTGGCATCTTGGATAAAGTAATTTTATAATTAAGAGATGTTTATGATTTCTGATTCTCTACTTGTGTATTACTTGATGGAAGGAGCCATGTCTTTTCTTTGGGACAATGTTTTCTACATGATGGATGTCCATTAAATGCTGATAGGTCAGACTGATTGTGTGTGTGTGTGTGTATGTTTATATATTCCATGTCTGTCTGTCTGTCTGTCTATCTGTCTACCTACCTACCTACCTACCTACCTACCTACCTATCTATCTAAAATATTCTTTCCCTCCTTCCAAAACTCAAGTCACATTGTTTGGGGTTCTAAGGAAAAGGGGCACAGACTTAAAAAAAAATTTGTTTAAAGTGGGGCAATGAGGGTTAAGTGACTTGCCCAGGGTCACACAGCTAGTAAGTGTCAAGTGTTTGAAGTCAGATTTGAACTCAGGTCCTCCGGAATCCAGGGCCGGTGCTTTATCCACTGGGCCACCTAGCTGCCCCCGGGACACAGACTTCTTAGCAAATCTTATGTCGGCTATGCTTTCTTCTACTTCTTTGAGCTATTTTCCCTTTAATTTAAAATGGGAAAAAAAGTTATAAAACATAAATGACAGAAAGGAAGAAAAACAACTTGGCTGAGACATAACTATTTTTTTTTTAAGCATTAGAAACTTGGAAAACTGTCAGCTTACCATGAAACATATTGTTTCCTTGAAACTTGGTCAAAAGTTCAGAAGTTTCATTTGTTATATTTATTGTTAAGTGAGTTCTTCTTGAAGGTACCCAATGTCTGTGATGTATAACATATGATACTTTACATCAAGCCCCAAAGAAGTGTTCCTGGGGTTCAGATGGTATGTATGGGAAAGGAATTGCTTTATGGAACATGACTGTTTTACTTTAAAGAAAGGATTAGAAATATGGAAAAATTCACCTAGGGATCATAAGGAAAATCAGTTTAAATGTAATGCCTTCTGTTTCCTCTGAGGGCAAGTCTTTCTCCAGCTCTCCCTTCCCTTCTACTGGAACCATTATATCTTATTCAGTATCAAAACAGAGGAAATGATTGTTGCTGGTTGAAAATATACCACAGCCTCCTGAGGAAAGTGTTTTTTCGAAATCAACAATTGCAAATAGAATGGGATTCAAAAAAAGCTGGTATTGAAAAGTATTCTTGTTCTCTAAAACAGGTGCCCCCCAAATAAGATAGTGAAGTCTAATTTATTTTGGTTAAGCAAAATAGGATTATTTGGTCTGTATTTGTGGTAAGTTGTTCAATGCCATTAAATTCAGGCCCAGCGCTTAGTAGAATATTTGTGTTAATTTTTCTCAAAAAGATGAAACTACCACCATGGAATTGTTAAGCTCTTGTCTTCTGAAGGGCAAGAATTTTACATGCATACCTGTTAGGTAGGAGGAGAAGGAAAATGGGATTCAGATTAGTTCTATCCTTATGTTCTGTTATCTGTTTCCATAAAAAAAAACAAAACAAAACCCCAACCCAACCTGTCAGAGTAACTGAAACTATATAATAGAATTGACTAAATTAAAGACTTTTCTTCATTTACTGGGCTGGAAATGATTACCAAGTAGAAAGGAATGTATATTGTTAATCAGTTATTCATGAATCAATAACCCTATTTATTAGTTAAATCTGACTTTTGCTTCCTTCTCTTGCTGTTTATATTTCAGCAGATTCTTTGGTCTTCAGCACTTATCCAGAAATAATACAGGCAGGAAAGTGAAGCTAAATTCAGGTCCTGCTACCTCCATTTATCAAAGGAGAGAAAAATTGTTATTTCAAGTCATATCCTTTCCCCCTCTATACCCCACCTCCCTCATATACCAGAAATGAATAGGGAGGGGCTAAACATATTAATTTAGTGGCCCTTAGTAACCCTCTGAATGTGTTTAAATCCTAAAATAGCTGATTTCTTGAGAGAGACAGTTGAAGCAATTTAGATTATTTTCATATATTTTATATACATATTCATATATTATTCATTTATTTATTTGTGTGTGTGTGTATTTGTTGTCCTGTTGACTTGATGATCTTAAACTTGAGTTAAGAGACAAGTTGCTTACATATATAAGCATGATGCTGAGGGCAAAGCATTAAACTAAGTTGATAGGTAATCTAATCTCTTTAATTTTCCTGGAGAAAAAAATGATTTGTCATAAAATAAGCTAAAATGTATCCCAATCAACTCTAAGACCATAAATTGCATAGTTAGAGGGAGTTTCTGCCTCACAGGTACAATTTTTAAAAAATTAAAAAGAGGCTAAGGAGGAGCATTGACCCTTTCAAATTCCATAGATCAGGCCAATATTTCTCAGTCTGTTTGAACAATTTTTTGAGACAGATTGATTTTAAAATGAAAAACAGGGGCAGCTAGGTGGCACAGTGGATAGAGCACTGGCCCTGGAGTCAGGAGGACCTGAGTTCAAATCCAGCCTCAGACACTTAACACTTATTAGCTGTGTGACCCTGGGCAAATCACTTAACCCCAATTGCCTCACTTAAAAAAAAAAAGATAATTAAAATGAAAAACAATTTCATTCACTAGAACTTGAAGGTGCTATCTATGGTAATGGTTTATATAAGAACACTTGGAACACTTCAGACTAGCTGTTGCCAGTATTATAAAATGTATATAAAGGTGGGGACTGAGTTTATGATCTATCCAGTTTCCATGTTTCTAGACCATATTCAGAACTTTTGCCATAGTGGCAAAATCTTATCTTTAAATCTTAGCAAGTCTAATTTTGAAATTATGTCAATTTGCTACTTTATGAGGATACTGTTACTCTCAAGTCATAAAGCTTATGTATGTATTTTTTTTCAGAGTGGGAGTAGAAGCCAGGAGATAAGCTTTTTTAGAATGTACTCTTTTGTGCATTCTAAATAAATATTTGAGACTCTAATCCTTTTTTAGTGGAATAATCTTTTTAAAGTAATTCATAGTTAATTCTGGACATTTTATAGATGTAAAGTTGACATTTCATACATATTCGAAATTAAATTTTTGCTCTTCCTGTTGTTTTTCTGTGCATAGATTCATATAGCTCTATGAAAGGTGTATTTATATTTGGGGCAGCTAGGTGGCACAATGGATAAAGCACCAGTCCTGGATTCAGGAGAACCTGAGTTCAAATCTGGCCTCAGACACTTGACACTTACTAGCTGTGTGACCCTGGGCAAGTCACTTAACCCTCATTGCCCTGTGTGTGTGTGTGTGTGTGTGTATCTTTTAACTATAGTATAGTAACAAATTCCACCTTTAAACATTACCTGCTGTTTTTTACTTCCTTTATTTTCATTCAGGAAATGATGTTTAGATCCTAATTAAAAAACAACAACTATTCTTTAAAAATAGATATGGTTAAATTTGGATAAAAGTCTTATGTACATATAGAACTTTATTTATAAGAGAAATTGCTTTAGCTATGTTCAGTGTCTGTCAAAAGTTTTTATATAGTTTAACAGTCCTTAATTTGAAGAGGGTACAAGACCAAATGACAAATTTTTCTTTCTGGTATTGGCAGCAAGATTATATTACTCTGTAGAACAATATATTCATGAGACCCTGCCAGTTGCTCTATGAAAATAAACTCACATTTTATTTTTCAGTAGGGTCATAAAAACGTGTAAACTTCACTAGCTTGAACTAAATTTGTAACCTATAGCTTAAATCTCTTTTCTCCCAAAAGCACACAATGCAACATATTCTAAAGTTTAATTTTCCACTTTGTGTTTGAATCTTTCAGGGCTGTAAAAGCAAAACACATATCTGGGGAAATGAAAAACTTTAGAATCTTTTCTCTGGAGGGATGATAAGACAATTGTTATATTTTTGTTTCTCTGTCATTTTTCATTGAGATTTTGGGTAAAGGCACAGAAGTACTTGCTTTCTTCATTCCTCTCTTCATAAAAAGATAAAAGTCACAATTACAACCTGCCTGTAGAATGGTATATATAGGGTTTGCAGATTGAGGAGTAAGATTTAATAATAAATGGTAGCTACTTTTCTAGGAAAAAATGTTATTACTACTGCTACTTGAATATTATTACTAAAAGATTGCATTTATTTATTCATTTATTTCTTTATTTATTTCCTTCTTATATTTAGAATTTTATTTTCCAAATTACAAGTAAAATACAAATTTTGACATCAATTAAAAAAAAAAATCTTTGTGTTCCAAATTCTCTTCCTCCCTCCCTCCCCATCATTCTTCCCTCCCCATCAGTCCTCATCTTCTTTATTTTATTTTTTACTTTTTTCAGGGCAATGAGGGTTAAGTGACTTGCTCAGGGTCACACAGCTAGTGAAAAGTGTCTGAGGACAGATTTGAACTCAGGTCCTCCTGAATCCAGGGCTGGTGCTTCATCCACTGCGCCACCTAGCTGCCCCCCAGTCCTCATCTTCTTTATTCAATCCTTATCATGATTCAGTCCTCCTCATCAATCAGTCCTCATCTTCCTCCAATCACCATCAATCCATCATCATCATCTAATATTAATCTTGCCTGTGCTTCAAAATTTTTTCACAATTACTATTTTTAACTGTTTCCCTCCATCCTATTCCCTTCCTATGATATTTACTCTATTTTCTACCCTCTTTTACCCTATCCCTCCTCAAAAGTGCTTTGCTTCTGACTGCCCCCTCCCCCACTGTGCCCTCCCTTCTTTCAACCTTCCTTCCTTATCCCTTTCCTCTCCTACTTTCCTGCAGGATTAGATAGATGTGTATATGTTATTCCCTCCTCCAGCCAACTCTGTTGAGATTCAGGTCTTTGAACTAATTCTGATGAGTATAAGGCTCATTCACTGCCCCACTCCTTCCCCATCTTTCCCCCTACTCCATAAGCCCTTTCCTGTTTCTTTCATGTGAGATTTCACCCCATTCTGCCTCTCCCCTTCCCCTTCCCCCAATGAAATCCTCTCCCCCCTCAATTTTATCCTAAAGATGTCATCATGGGGCAGCTAGGTGACTCAGTGGACAAAGTACCTGCCCTGGACCCAGGAGGACCCAAGCCCAAATCTGGCCTCAGACACAAGCCACTCACCAACCTCAACTGCCCCACAAAAAAATAAATGTTTTACAGATATCATCCCTTTATAATCAATTCCCACTTGTGCCCTCTGTCTAAATTTATTTCTCTCATCTACCCTAATACTGAGAAAGTTCTTATGAGTTAGATGTATTATCTTCCCATGTAGGAATGTAAACAGTTTAACCTTTTAACATCTCTCATGATTTCTTTTTCCTGTTTACCTTTTTATTCTATTCAGTTCAGGTATTTTCATCATGAATACCTGAAAGTCCTCTTTTTTTCATTGAAGTCCCATTTTCACCCCTGTAAGATTATATACAGTTTTGCTGGGTAGGTGATTTTTGGTTGTAATCCCAATTCCTTTGCCCTCTGGAATATCATATTCCATGCCCTCTGATCCTTTAATATAGAAGCTGCTAGATTCTGTGCTATCCTGACCGTGGCTCCATGGTATTTGAATTTTTTCTTTCTGGCTGCTTGCAATATTTTCTCTTTGACCTGGGAGCTCTGGAATTTGGCTACAATGTTCCTGGAAGTTTTCATTTTGGGATCTCTTTCAGGAGGTGATCAGTGGATTCTTTCAATTTCTATTTTACCTTCTGCTTCTAAAATATCAGGGTAATTTTCCCTGACAATTTCCTGGAAGATGATGTCTAAGCTCTTGTTTTGATCACGATTTTCAGGTAGTCCAATAATTTTCAAATGATCTCTCCTGGATCTATTTTCCAGGTCAGCAGTTTTTCCAAGAAGATATTTCACATTTCCCTCTATTTTTTAAATTCATTTGGATTTACTTTATTGCATCTTGTTTTCTCATAAAGCCACTAGCTTCCATTTGTTCATTCCTAATTCTTTGACAGTTATTTTCTTCAGAGAGCTTTTCCATTTGGCTTTTTAAGCTGTTGACATTTTTCTTATGACTTCCCTGCATCACTCTCATTTCTCTTTCCATTTTTTTCCTCTACCTCTCTTACTTTATCTTCAAAGTTCTTTTTTTTTGGGGGGGGGGGCAGAGCCAAGATGACAGAAGAAAGGCTGTGACTCTCCTAGCTCTGGAAAACCTGTCCACATACCTACAAAAATAATGCTATAAGACAACTCTTCGAGCAGCATAACTCACATAAGAACAGAGTGAGACTTTTCCAGCCAAAGACAGCTTAATTAGGTGACTGGGAAAACCTGCTGTTTAGGCTGAGAGAGGAGTGCAGCGCACGGAGCAGGACCAGCATCAAGCAGGCAGTGCCTCCAAAGCCTCAACTGCTTCTTTTGAAGCTCGGCTTGCGGACTGGTGAGAGGTTGGGGGGAATAGCTGCTGTCTCTGCTGAACTGGGGGCAGGGTGCTCACATTCTGAACTAGCAAGCAAAGTTGAGGGACAGCTGCCCAGTGGGGGAGGGGCACAGGCATGCCAAGCTTCCGACCATAGAGAATCATATTTCAATCAGACTTCTCTTTCCAGGTCAAAGAGAAAATGGGCCATGGTTACTCATAGGCCAGGCAGGCTGAAAAAAAACTCAATCACCCCCTGGGCCAAGCTGTAGCTCAGAACAGTGTGTCCTGGAAGCAGTGCCACACTTTTTTAAGGAGTTAAAAGCCAAAAAATGGGGAATCAAGATGAGTAAGCAGAAAAAACAGCAGACCATCAAAAGCTGCTTTGGAAGCAAGCTAGACCAGAATACACCCTCAGAAGAAGATAATAACAAAGCTCCTGCATCCAAAGATTCCAAAAAAAAAAAAAAAGAATTGGTCTCAGGCCTTGGAAGAGCTTAAAAGGGACTTTGAAGAGAAAGTAGCAGAGATAGAAGATTTAGAGACGTGGAGGAAATTCCTTTTTGAGCACCTCTATGGCCTGAGACCAATTCATATTTTTCTCAGAAGCTTTGGATGTAGGATCCCTGACATTGCTATCCTCTTCTGAGGGTGCACCTCAGTCTTCCTTGTCACTAAAGAAACTTTCTATGGTCTGCACCTTTTTCTGCCTGCTCATCTTGCCAGGCTATTTCTTCACTTATAACTCCTCCTTATGGGGGGCCCTAAAAGCTTCAGGGGGTCCCAGGTGGTATGATTTAAAAAGGGGCAGGTTCTTCACTCGCCTGGCCTATGTTCTGGTCTGTAAATAACCCCAGGCCAACTTTCTAATTAATGAGGCAACAAAATTTTGTTTGTTGTGGTTGTTAACTTCAGTGAACCTGGGCCACTGCCACTCAAGATTTCTTCCTGGTTCCCTGCTGGGGTAGAACAACCAAATTCTGCCTTAGCTCCCACAGAAACCCCTGTAGTCTCTCTATCCCCACCCCTCCCAGCCAGCCATTCAGCCCTCTCACCAGACCATGAGCTTAGTTCCAGACAACACTGGTGCTGCAGCTGATTCAGAGGCTCAGGCATAAATTTCTCTGGCTCACCCTGCCTAGGGCTGGATCCGTGGTGGCACAACCATAGGGTTGGACTCCCCTCCCACCCTGGCACAGCAGCCCCCTCCTGCCAAACTTCTAAGCCGTCTTTGGCTGGAAAATTATCTCAGCCTGTCGTTTTGTGGGTTCTGCTGCTCCAGGAATTGTCTCATGGCTGTGTTTGGAATTTTTTGGAGTAATTGTGTCAGGAGCTCCGAGCGTTTACTGCCTTTCCTCTGCCATCTTGGCTCTGCCTTTCAATCATTCTTATTTTTGCCAAAATATAGGATGATAAAGTCATTAATTTTTAGAAATACATTGAACTCAGAAGAGGATTAATGAACTGAAGAGGCATTTAAAAAATTAGAAAACCAATAAATAAAGAAACCTAAAGTAAGCACAAAAGAGAAAAGAATAAAAAGTAGAGGGGAAATAGATAAACTGGAAACCAAATGAAAACTATAGAAATGATAACACTAAATGCCAGTTCTTTGAAAAGGCTAATAAAATTGATAAAACTTTAGCTAATCTGATTTTAAAAGAAGGCAGAAAATCCAAACAACAAAATAGCGAAGAACAAGATGAAAATCAGAATAAATAAAAATAATTTAGTAGAATGTACTGTACAGTTATATGCTAGCAAAATGGAGAACATAAAAATGCCTCCAAAGGTATCAAATATCCAAATAAGAGTAAATAGACATCTTAAATAATCAGACCTCACAGAAGGAAATAGAACTGGCTACAAAGGAACTATAAAACTTTTCTCAAACTTTTTTTTTTTTGTAGGGCAATGAGGGTTAAGTGACTTGCCCAAGGTCACACAGCTAGTAAATGTCAAGTGTCTGAGGCTAGATTTGAACTCAGGTCCTCCTGAATCCAAGGCCAGTGCTTTATCCACTGCGCCACCTAGCTGCCCCTCTCAAACTTTTGAAGAATAATTATTACCAGTTTTACACAAAATATATTCTCATAAATGGAAGGGGGGAAAAGTGCTCTATCATATACCTTTTATGAGTCTAATATAGTTCTGCTGTCTAAACCCAGGAAGAAAAAAGCAGAAAACCTTAGACCAATATCATTAATGAAATATTATCAAACAGACTACAATGATCTCCACAAAAAATAATTTATTATGACCAAGTTGGAGCTATACCACATATGGAAGGATGGTTCAACACTAAATAAACAGTGTAATTATATTAAAAACAAAAACATTTAAAACCATATGATCATTTCGATAGATGTAGAAAAAAATCTTTGATTGAGTACAACACATTTTTGTTAAAATCTCTACAAAGTATAGACATAAGGACCTCTTTTATTATCATTGAAAATAACCATTATCAAAAACCCCTCAAAAATAACCATTATCTAAAACCAAAAGCAAGCATCATATGCAAAGGGAATGTGCTAGTTTTCCCAATAAATACAGGAACAAAACAGTGTCCTTTTTCACCATTATTATTTGAAATGTTAATTTGTAATGATTAAGAAATGGTAGCAATAGCAATAAGACAGGAGAAAGAAATAAAAGGCATAAAGACAGGTAAAGAAGAGACGAAACTCTCTTTTCATTTTGTGGTTTCTTTCAGGAAGTGACTAGTGGATTCTTTATATTTCTACTTCACCTTTTGGTTCTAAGAGATCTGGTCAGTTTTCTTGTAAGAGTTCTTGAAATATGATATGTAGGGTCTTTTTTGGTAATGATGTTCAGGTAGTCTAATGAGTCTAGTTAATTCTTTTTCCAATTCTTTCTTTTATACCTCTCATTTCTTTTCCAGTCTTTTCCTTTAGCCCTACCATTTCATTGGGGAAACAACAAACTAACTCTCTCTCTCTCTCTCTCTCTCTCTCTCTCTCTCTCTCTCTCTCTCTCTCCCCCCCCCTTCCCTCTGTCCCTCTCCCCCTCCCTCTCCCCCTCTCCTTTTTCCTCCCTTATTCCCTCACCCCCCCTTCTACTCTCCTACTCCCCCCGCCCTTCATTTCTTTCAGGGAATTCTAATTGAATTTTGCCTAAGCTTTGTTTTTCTTTTAATCTTTGCTTGTAGATGTTTTGGAGCCATTCTCTTCTGGGTTTGCATATTGAACTGCCTTGTCAACCAATTTTATAATTGGAATCTTATTCTGTTTCCTCATTGTTCCAGACCACTTCCTGCCTTTGGACTTATTATTGACCCTAGGCTCTGTCCATTACTATAGGGAAAGATTGGGTTGGTCTTGTTCTTGCTTTTTGGGGTATATTGTGTGTTATATTATTTCAGGGTCTCAGGAACAGCTCAAGCTCTGGTCCCATAAACTTTAAGTTCTCCCAAAGTGATATGATGATTTCTATTCCTTGATCTCAGCTCTGCAAGTTCCTAACCTGATTTTGGGTGTGAGTAATGGCCACTATCAGCTATCTGGGAAACTCTGCTTGTTTAGAATTATAAAACTGCAGGTTCCTCTTTGGTCTGGCATTTCTACTCTCTTTATTCCTGGGGTCTGACTACACCACTGATGCTTGCTTCTGAACTTCTTACTACCAACCCGGGCCTGAGACCTATGAGGGGCGGGGGTTGGGGTAGGGACAGACATAGATCTGTTTGTTTATCAGAAGGCCCTAGATCTGTGACCTAGAATTGGGCAGTGGACAACAGAGCTGTCAGTTCCTACCTCCCTGGTTATAATCTGTGATACATTGTTTCCTGGTTTACAGGCTCTCCCTAGTGCTGGTGTGCTTGTGTATGCACATTGTATTTTGCAATGAACACATCTCCAGTGTCCTCAGATCTTGCTGTCTGTCTCCTTATGCTGACTTGGCCTGGAAAAATGATTCCCTGTGACTTTTTCTTGTATTTTCCCATCAACATTCAGTCTGGTACATTTTCTACATGTTTGGAAGGGTTGATTTGGGCATGGGGGCTCCTTGCTGTACTGCTTTCCACTACTTTGCCATCTTGACTATGTTCCAATTTCAATTATTTTGAAAAATAGTTTGGAATTACACAAATAAAGTGACCAGAGTATCTATACCCTTTCACTTAGAGTTTCCACTACTAGGCTTATAGCCCAAGGAAGCCATTGATCAGAAGAAAGCTGCCTTCACACATTAAAAAAAATGTATAGCAGCACTTGGAAACAAAGTAGATGCCTCTGGATTGGGGGGAATGGCTTAAGCAATTGTGATATGTGAATGTAATGGAAAATTATTATATTCTAAAAACTTGGATTCATAATGAATAAAAAGAATCATGGAAAGTAAATAGACCAATAAATTAATGTACACAATGACTACAGCAATGTAAGCAGAAAGAATAACCACTCAAAAAATAAAAAGTTAATGTTGAAAAATTACAAAGAACCAAGCATAGCTCAAAAGGAGAGAAATTAAAAGATATCCCTGACTTACTCATTTGCCAGTGTGGTAGTTTCACAAGTGTTGTACATTACAAATATTTTTAGACTTTTTCAATGTATTGATCATTTGTGCTGATTTTATTTCCCTTTTTCTTTCTTTTTTCTTTTTTTAGTCTTAAAATTTCTGCTTATTTTATGGGATGGCTCTCTGGGAGGAAGAGGAATGCTTGAGTAATTTATATACATTGTGTAATGTAAAAATAGAAGACATAAATAAAAATCATTTAAATAGAGAAGTATTTTAACTCTATACTATGCTTCCGATATATTACTCAGTATACTAGAAAGGATAATTACTCCTTATACTCTAAAAGCTTATATATACTTCATAATTTTAAAAGCACTTCATATTTAGATGGGATAGATTTTTTTGGGTGTTTAGCTATTTGTTGGGAAATATATATTTTATAACCATTAAACATGTAAAAATAGAAATATAACAGTAATAGGTTATTAATCTTAAACTCAGACCTAGATCCAAGGCACATAGAGTTGAACTTGGAAAAGCCTTGTTGGTAAGTTTGTTTTGCTTGTTAGTTCCTTTTTCTTGCTTGCTTTAATCTAGTTATTTTATTCTCTTTCCTTTTTTTCTTTAATTCAAGTAGATTCTCCCTTCTTTCCTTCTCCTATTCATTAGTTGTTTTTTTTTTAATTCCATTTTTGGTGCCCCTTTCCCACTCATTCTCTTCATTATTCATCTTCTCTTTCTGTTTACTCAGAACTTCTCTGGCTCACAACCCCTCTACTTATCTAGTCACTTTATTGTGTGCGTTTTTCAGTCAGAACTTTTGAGGTAGCCACTATAGACTTTCTCCTTTCAGCAATTTCTGCCACTACCTAATAATAGAGTTTTCCTCATAAATTTCCCTTTTCCATTGTACCTTACCTCCAGAAAAATACTGATTCCAGCTTGCTGTCCACCATCAACCTCCCCAGCATGTCCCTAATCGTGTAGCTGATTTCTGATCCATAGCCTCCCCGTCATCACTTTGCTTCCTCATTTGCCTCAAATATATCCTCCTTTGACCCTTTCCCCTCCCTTCCTCCAGGTACCAATTGCCATCAGGAGTTTCAATTCCATTTTCCCACGGCAGGATATGGTCTTTTCAAACACCAAATTCAAACAATCAACACATGCTCTCTATCGCTCTTCAAAGAACATCTCTTCACCCATAAGAGCATTCATCATGGGAACCTCTTTTCACCATCAAAGCAAGGTGCTCTCTCCCTTCAATCTCTCTCAGTTCCTCACCCACTTTCCCATAGGCTTTTCTCTTCCTGAGAAACTACAGGGATCACGTCCTCTTTAGTAGTCCTTGATTTGACCTGGGCATGCCATACACTCCCCTCTGTTTTCCTTTTCCTTTCCATTTACCCTACCAGTTTGTAAAGTCATCTTACAGAAAACATTGATTCACCTGTAAGTGAGATATTGTGAAGTTCCATTCATAATGATTCAGGCCTGCTCCACACCATTACCTCTACCTCACTTCTACCTTCACTCCTATCTCCTTAATGTATATTGAAAAAGAAGTCTCTTCTCTCTGTTGCTGTTGCTTTCCTATGCTGCTGCATTTATTTATTCTCATGTATTTCTGTTGTCTAGGGTATTGAAGGAGCAAATAATCTCTTCAGGTCTAGTTTTTATCTTAGAATGTTTTAAATGCCTCTTTATTATTAAATGTCCATCCTTTTTCAATTATGGTTTAGGTAGGATTTTCAGGGTAGATCATCCTGGGTGGCTTTCAGAGCTCCATTGTTCTTCAGGGCACATTATTCCATTCTCTCCTGTGTTTTCTGGTGGATACAGAATAGTCGTATATTATTTGAATTTCCTTTCCTTCGTATTTGAAAGTTTTTCTTTTGGTTGCTTGCAGAATTTGAAATGAGAGCATGTTGTTCCTTTTTGATGTCCTGTACAATCCTGGCTGTGGAGTATTTTCTCCTTCACCTGATAATTCTAGAATTTGGCTACAATATTCCTTGGAGTTTTCCTTTTGGGGTCTCTTTCAGGAGGTGATTGGTGGATTTTTTTCAGTGATGATTTTATCCTCTGATTCTATGATATCAGGGCAGTTCTCCTTAAAAATTTCCTGGAATATGGTGTCTAGACTCTTTTTCTGATTGTGGTTTTCAGGCAGTCTAATAATTCTCAAATCATCTCTCCTGGATCTATTTTCCAGGTCAGTTGTCTTTCCAATGTGGTATTTCACATTTTTTTCTATTTTTTCATTCTTTTGATTCTGCTTGACAGATTCTTGGTGTCTCATGGAGTCATGAGCTTCCATCTGTCCAATTCGAATTTTTAAGGCATTGTTTTCTTCAGTAAACTTTTGTGCCTCCTTTTACATTTGGCCATATGAATTTTTTAAGGAATTGCTTTCTTCATTTAATCTTTGTGCTTCCTTTTCTAAGCTGTTGATTCTTTTTTCATAATTTTCTTGTGTTACTTTCATTCTCTCCCCATTTTTTCTTCTACCTCTCTGTTGATTTTAAAAATCATTTTTGAGCTCTTCCAAGAAGGCTTTTTGCTCTTGAGACCAATTCATCTTCCCTCTTGAGGCTTCACATGTAGGCAATTTGAGAGTATTGTGTTTTGTTCTTCCCTGTTAACACAGAAGCTCTCAATAGTAAGAGCCCTTTTCTGTTTCTTATTCATGTTGTGACTTATTTTTTTTAAAGTTGAGGTCTGCTCCTGGGTAACGAGGGTCACTGTTTCAAGCTTCTTGTGCTGGGGGATAGGGGCGATGTCACTGGTTTTCTACTTTGAGGCCTCTGTGGCTTGTGGATTCCTCTCTACCCTGGGCTTTTCTCCCTGCACTTGCTCCAGGTGCTGGGATGGCCAGGCATAGTCACACCTGTCCTGTGGGTGTCCCTTCAGCTGGCAGCCTGCCCTCTCTGCTGGTGCTGGTAGATCTCACAACTGGCCCACTGCACCACCAGCTTGCTGAGCCAGGATCAAGGGGCCTCAGTTGCTCTGCTGTGGCCAAGAGCTTCCTGCTGCCTTGCCCAGACCCCACTCCGTGCTACACTGTGCTATACTGAGTTGTGCTGCGCTCCCCTTTTGCTCGAGTGAGACTGACCTTTCATAAAGTCTTCTAAATTATCTCAAGTTGGAAGATTGTGTCTCTCTGTCTTTTTGTAGGTTCTGTAGTTTCAGAATCCATTTAGAGGCTTGATTTAATACTATTTTTGAGGGAACGCAGGAGAGCTCAGGCAACTTGCTGGCTTCTCTCTGCCATCTAATGTTATTTTCTCAAAGTCCCACAGCCTATTCCCAAACTGGGCAATTGATGGTTCACCAGCCAAGGTCTCTGCCCAAAGTAATTTTTGCAGGGACAGAACTGGAAGCTAAATCCTGGGCTCTTTCCCTCAGACTTAGTGGAGTGCCACATTACCCATTTCCCCCCTCTGTCTCCTCCTTAACACACATACTCCATTTTGTCAGTTCCTCAGTTCTGCTTTAGCAGTATAGAACACTTCCAGACTGGTTCTTTTGCAGCTGAGATCATTTCTGTCCTTTTGAGTTTGAATCTCTGAGGTACTGGGAGAAGAGAAAGGGTCAGGGTATAGAATTAAACTCTGTTTCAAGCCATGGGGCAGCTAGGTGGTACAGTGGATAAAGCACTGGCCCTGGAGTCAGGGGGACCTGAGTTCAAATCTCACCTCAGACATTTACTAGCTGTGTGACCCTGGGCAAATCACTTAACTACAATTGCCTTAAACACCCAACGCCATCTCTAGTCATCCTGATGTATATCCCACCACTGGACCCAGTTGGCTCTGGAGGAGAGAGTGAGGTTGGTGACCTTGCATAGCTCTCCCTCACTTAAATCCAATTCGGTGCAAGTCATGACATCACCCCAGTGTCATGGTCCTTTTTGAGAACGAAGGATAAACAACAACAATTTCAAGCCCAGGCTCATGGCCTGCCCTGTTTTCTTTCTTCCCTGGCAGAGATTTTTCTTTTGTTACTGTGGTGAATAAAAACTTATGGGGTGTCCCTATAATTGTCCCAAGTGTTAGGGAATTTAGCTGGGGTTTATAATATATTTGCTACTTAGAAATTAGAGGCTAATGCACCAGTTTGGGGGGCATTAAGCATTTATTAAAGCATACTAAATGTTAGAGAAAGTGAGAGCATATGGTTAGAATCCCTACATACCTAGGATAGAGAGCAAGACCCAGAGGGCAACATGGGAGAGGCAAGAGCATGCAAAAGAAGAGAGCAAGAGACCCCTATCCAGGGATTTTAACCTGTCTCAGGTAGAGGTGGTTCACTCCACCTTGATCCAAGCTAATTGGCTGGTAACATTCAAGTCCATTGATTGATGTGACTTGAAGGTGGTCTTAAGTTAGTTAACTTCCTTTAGTTAGTTAGGAAGGTTGATCTACATTTCTTTTGAAATTCTACTGACTCTGGACTGGCCCTGCAAAACCAGCCAGAGTTCCTGTGTGTGTGTGTGTGTGTGTGTGTGTGTGTATGTGCGTGTGCGCGCGCGTGAGAGAGAGACAGAGAGAGAGTCCCCCAAACACCCTATTATTAATAATTTTCTCACATAGCACAGAAAGCTGCTACTGTCTGGCCAAAAGCCCCCCAAAACTTGCATAGTCTGAAAAACTGATCTCTAAGGCACTAGAAGATTGGGGGTCCTGGAGTATGGGTCTGGGTTTTGTTGAAAGCTTGTGGGTGATTTTGGCTGGTGGTTAGTGAAGCCTTACAGCCACTATCATAGTGGGTGGGTGAGGATTGGATCCTACAGGTACTTATGGTAAGTATCAATTCATAGGTTTGTTTTTGTAGTTTTGTTTTGCCCTTCTTTTGGATCCTGGGTGTCTAAGATCATTGAGACAACTGAAATGGTATTATCTTTGGCGTATATTTTCTGTTTAGGAGAGGTTTAAGAGAATTAGAAAAATATCTAGTCCTTTATCTTTTTTTTTTTTTTAAGTGAGGCAATTGGGGTTAAGTGACTTGCCCAGGGTCACACAGCTAGTAAGTGTTAAGTGTCTGAGGCCGGATTTGAACTCAGGTACTCCTGAATCCAGAGCTGGTGCTTTATCCACTGTGACACCTAGCCTCCCTCTAGTCCTCTATCTTGTTGGTAATTTTGTGAGAATAATCTGGGTGGGTATAGAAAATTTACCTTCTGAACACCAAATCACTATAAAATAAATATGTTCATTTCCTTATTCATGGCCATGTCCCACTCAACCCCCTTCTTTGGGGAGGGGGTGGGGGAGGGAACAGTTTATTCCTCACCTTCAGCAACTTTTGTATTCATTCCACTTAAGCTACCTATAAGCATGTCCATGCCATGGCTCTTATCATCACACAGAATTGCTTAACTTCCAAGATCATGACCTCTGACATTTTCCTCACTAAGTACACACCCTTAGCTTTCTGACCTCTTTTCTTTTCTTTTCTTTCTTTCTTTCTTTTCTTTTCTTTTTTTTTGTGGGGCAATGAGGGTTAAGTGACTTGCCCAGGGTCACACAGCTAGTAAGTGTCAAGTGTCTGAGGCCAGATTTGAATTCAGGTCCTCTTGAATCCAGGGCCAGTGCTTTATCCACTGCACCACCTAGCTGCCCCCTGACCTGTTTTCTTTTAAAGAAGAAAGCCAAGTATAGAATAATGAACTTAAGAAAGGCAGTGTGGCATAGTAGATACAGTGCTAGCTTTGGAATCAGGAAAATTTAGGTTTAAATTATCCTTAGATAATTAATTACTGGGCAGCTAGGTGGCACAGTGGATAAGAGTGCGAGGCCTGGAGTCAGGAAGACTCGTCTTCTTGAGTTCAAATCTAGCCTCAAGGGGGTGGCTAGGTGGCACAGTGGATAAAGCACCAGCCCTGGATTCAGGAGTATTTGAACTCAAATCCGGCCTCAGACACTTGACACTTACTAGCTGTGTGACCCTGGGAAAGTCACTTAACCCCCATTGCTCTGCAAAAAAAAAAAAAAAAAAAAAAAAGACTTACCCAAATCTAGCCTCAGACACTTACTAGCTATGTGACTATGGGCAAGTCACTTAACCCTGTTTGTCTCAGTGTTCTCATCTGTAAAAAAGAGCTGGAGAAATGGCAAACCACTCCAGTGTCTCTGCCAAGAAACCCCAAATGGGGTCACAAAGAGTCTGACACAATTAGATGACTGAACAACAACTAGATACTTATTGTGTGACAAGGGCTGGTCGCTTAGCCTCTCTCAGCCTTTTCTCAGTAAAATGGGAATAATAATAGCACCTACACCATAGGCTTACTATAGGTTCAAATGAGATCATGGAAGTAAAAGATTTTGCAAACTTTTTAGTACATGTCATCTGTTATTACTGTTATTTCACCTATTATTCCATGTCTGTATCATTTTTCACTAACAAAAGCAATATAAAACACCTTTGAGAAACATCTCTGCTTACTTAAAGTACATGAAAATGTTTATTTAAATATGTTATATGCTTGTTGTAGAAATGATCTCATTTCACTTTTTCCCATCACAAATAGGTTCATACAAAATTCCACTGCAGACAGGCCCATGATCCTGGTACAGATACTTCCTGCGTGACATTTTCTTATGATGGCACTGTCCTTGCCTCTCGGGGAGGTAAGTGTAAAAAATGTGTTATTCAGGGTACAACTTTTAAAACAAAATAAACATTTTAAAAGCAAGAGTTAACATCCTAGAAAAGATCAAAATTAGCTGTGTTTTTTATATTTGTTATTATATTAGCCTAGCTTTTCATTAAAATAATCAGTGTGCTTCCATAGGTTATAAAAACAAGGAAAAAATAGTTTTAGTGTTCTGTTGATTTGCCTAAATCTCGATTTTAGTTAACCATTTTCATAATAGTTTTAAATTCTTCAAGGATCCTTTCTAAAGATGAACTCTCTCTCTAATGGTTATTTGCTAATATTCTAATTATACTTTCCAGAGATGCTGCAGTAAATCAATTCTCTGCAACACTGTAGCATTGTATCATCTTCAACCAGTGGATATACACACTCAATTGGTAGAGTAATCTATCTAACCCTGCAGGAAAGTAGGAGGGGGAGGGATGAAAGAAGGGAGGGCAGACTGGGGGAGGGGGCAGTGAGAAGTAAAGCACTTTTGAGAAGGGATAGGGTGAAAGAAGATGGAAAACAGTAAATATAATGGGTAGGGAATAGGATGGAGGGAAACATAGTTAACAATAATAACTGAAAAAAATTTTGGAGCAGAGGCAAAAGCAATGTTAAGATGATGATTGAATAAAGATGAAGATTGATGAGGAGGAAGACTGATTGATGATGGTTGATTGATGATTATGATAAAATGTATGGTACTTTGCTGGGCTATTGTGAAGAAAAATTTTTGTCAGGTATAAGGTACAATATAAATGTTATCTATTACTGTTGTTGCAATAATCAACCTCATGGGTTTATTGTAAGGAAATCTCTCCTTAAAGTACTATATAAATGTAGTTTACTATTAAAAAAAATGATTAGTAGGATGCTATCAGAAAAACCTGGAAAGACCTACATGTGCTGATGCAGAGTGAAATGTACTATATACAAACTAACAGCAATATTGTAAGATGATCTTCTGTGAATGACTTGGTTATTCTCAGCAATGCAATGATCCAAGACAACTCTGAAGGACTTATGAAAAATGCAGTCCATCTACAGAGAAAGAACTGAGGGTTTCTTAAGATAGATTGAAGTATGCTTTTTTTGTTAGTTCCTATATCTGCAGTTTTGTTTTTGTCTGTTTTCTTTTGCAACCTGGTTAATGTAGAAGTGTGTTGCATGACTACTCATGTATAACTTATATTGAATTGCTTGAGTTCCTGGGGGGTAGGGGTGGGGAGGGAGGGAGGAAGAGGATTTGGAAAACAAAGTTATAAAAAAAATTGATGTCAAAATTTGTTTTTACTTGTAATTTGGGAAAATAATTCTAAGTTAAAAAAACACCCAATAACAATGTTGCAAAGATAAGTATCTATGGGAGACAATATCATTGATCATAATTCCAGCGGACCACTGACTGATTATTCTATCCACTCTAGGGTCTTGTATTTCAAAATCAAATTTTCTATTTAGCTCAGGTCTTTTAATCACAAATGCCTGAAAGTCCTCTCTTTCATTAAATTCTCATTTTTTCCCCCTGAAACATTATAATCAGTTTGGCTGGGCAGGTGATTTTTGGTTGTAATCCCAATTCTTTTGCCCTCCGGAATATCATATTCCAAGCCCTCCAATACTTTAATGTAGAAGCTGCTAGATCTTTCATTATCTTGACTGTGGCTCCCATACTTGAATTGTTTTTTCTGGCTGCTTGTAATATTTTCTCCTTGATCTGGGAATTCTGGAATCTAGCTATAATATTCCTGGAGGTTTACATTTTGACTTTCAGGAGGTGATCAGGGATTCTTTCAATTTCTATTTTACCTTCTCCTTTTAGAATATCAGGGCAATTTTCCCTGACAATTTCTTGGAAGATGATGACTGAGCTCTTGTTTTGATCATGGCTTTCAGGTAGCCCAATAATTTTCAAATTATCTCTCCTGGATCTATTTTCCAGGTCAACTGTTTTTCCAAGGAGATATTTCACATTGCCCTCCATTTTTTCATTTTTTTGGTTTTGCTTTATTGTGTCTTGATTTTTCATAAAGTCATTAGTTTACATTTGCTCAATCCTGAATATTTTTTTCTCTTTCTTTTTTTCTTTCTTTGTTTCTTTCTTTTGTGTATATGTGTGTGGGGGGGCAATGAGGGTAAAGTGACTTGCCTGGGGTCACACAGCTAATTAGTGTCAAGTGTCTGATGCCAGATTTGAACTCAGATCCTCCTGAATCCAGGGCCGATGCTTTATCCACTGTACCACCTAGCTGTCCCCTTAATCCTAATTCTTAACCAATTATTTTCTTCAGAGAGCATTTGTATCTCCTTTTCCATTTGGTTTTTCAAGCTGTTGACTTTTTTTTTCATGACCCTCCTGTATCACTCTTTTTTATTTCTTTTTCCATTTTTCCTTCTACCTCTCTTACCTTATCTTCAAGTCCTTTTTGAGTGCTTCCATGGCCTGAGACCAATTCATATTTTTCTTGGAAGCTTTGGATGTAGGAGCTTCGACTTTGTTATCTTTTTCTGAGGGTATATTTTGATCTTTCTTGTCAGCAAAGAAACTTTCTAGCGTCTGCATTTTTTTCTGTCTGCTCATTTTGCCAGCCTATTTCTTGCCTTTTAACTCCTTTTTAAATTGGGGCACTGCTTCTAGGGCACACAGTCCCAAGCTTCAGGGTGTCCCAGGTGGTATGATTTAAGGAAAGGCATGTTCTACACTCCCCTGGCCTGTGCTCTGCTCTGTAAGTAACCACAGTCCTGCTTGCTCTTTAACCCAGGAACAGAATTCTGTTTCATTGTGGTTGCAAGCTCTGTCATGCCTGCACCCCTCCCTTACCTCTGCCACCACTCAAGACTGCTTCCTGTTTCTGAGCACGGCCAACACAACAGAGTTCTGCCTCAACACCAGCAGAGACCCCTGCAATCTGCCCCCGCCCAACCTCTTGACCCCCTCACTAGTCCATGAGCTGAGTTCCAGAAGTAGCTGCTACCTCAGCTGGTTCCAAGGCTCCAGAGGCCTGATTCTCTGGGCCTGGGTCTCCATGGTGAGGCCTGGATCTGCCCTCCTCTCTCACCCTGGTACCTTTCCTGCCAACCTTCTCAGCTGTCTTTTTGCAACATTGTTATTGTATAAATTGTTCTCATTCTTTTAACTCTGCAGCATTTCATATGAGTCTTCCCAAGTTTCTTGAACCTGTCTCATAATTTGTTCAGCGATTCCCCAATTCATGCACACTTCCTTAATATATGGTTCTTTGCCACTATGAAAAAAGCTGATATATATATTTATATTTATGTTATATATATATAAATATATATATGTTATATATATATATATATTTTAGTGTCTTCTTTGCCATCTCATTTTTTTTCTTTTTTCTCTCCTTTCAATATTCTTTAGAACTCTGACCATTTTGTCTATATATTCATTCTAGTAAGATTGTCTTCTCTTGTGTTCAGTAATGCAGAGATAATACTTTAAAATACTGTGTTACCCCAAATCTCTTTCCTTCAATTCCTTTTTATCATAAAAGTATTTTATTATTTTCTAGTTACATGTAGAGAAAGTTTCCAAAATTTGTTTTTATAAGATTTCCAGTTTCAGAACTTTCTCCATCCTTCCCCCTTCCCCGAGACAGCAAGAAATCTGATATAGGTTATATATGTACAATCACATTAAACATATTTCTGCATTAGTCATGCTGTGAAAGAAGAATCAGAGCAAAAGGGAAAAACCTCAGAAGAGAAAAACAAAGGGGCAGCTAGGTGGCACAGTGGATAAAGCACTGGCCCTGGATTCAGGAGGACCTGAGTTCAAATGCACCCTCAGACACTTGACACTTACTAGCTGTGTGACCCTGGGCAAGTCATTTAACCCCCATTGCCCTGAAGAAAGAAAGGAAGGAAGGAAGGAAGAAAAGAAAGAATGAAAGAATGAAAGGAAGAAAGGGCAGAAGGAAAGAAGGAAAGAAAAAAGAAAAACAAAAAAGTAGAAATAGTATGGTTCAATCTGCATCTAGATTCCAGTTCTTTTTTTCTGGATTTGGAGAGCATTTTCCATCATGAGTCCTTTGGAACTATCTTGGACCATTGTATTGCTAAGAGTCAAGTCTGTCACAATTGATCAACACACAATGTTGTTGATACTGTGTACAATGTTCTCCTGGTTCTGCTTATCTCACTCAGTATCAGTTCATGTAAATCCTTCCAGGTTTCTCTGAAATCTGCCTGTTCATTGTTTCTTACAGCACAATAGTATTCCATTACTTCATATACCACAACTTGTTCAGCCATTTCTCAATTGATGGATATTCCTTCAATTTCCAATTCCTTGCTGCCACAAAAAGAACAGCTATAAATGTTTTTATACATGTGGGTCCTTTTCCCTTTTTTATGATCTCTTTGGGAAAAAGACCTAATAGTGGTATTGCTGGGTCAAAGCTTTATAGCACTTTGGTCATAGTTCCAAATTGCTCTCCAGAATGGTTGGATCAGTTCACAGTTCCACCAACAATGCATTAGTGTTCCAATTTTTCCACAGCTTTTCCAACATTTATTGTTTTCCTTTTTTGTCATATTAGCCAATCTGATAGGTGTGAGGTGGTACTAGATCAATATCTTTCACTCCATGTTTAAGATGCTTAGAGATAGCTAGGTGGTACAGTGGATAGAGCCCTGGGTCTAGAGTCAGAAAGACCTGATTTCAAATCAAGCCTCAGATATGTACTAGCTTTGTAAGCTAGAGCAAGTCACCTAATCTGTGCCTGCCTCAGTTCCTTCAACTATAAATGAGGACAGTATTAGCACCTACCTCCCAGTGTTATTGTGAGGGTATGACATAATATTTGTAAAGCACTTAGCTAAGTGCCTGGCACATGGTAGCTGTTATATAAATGCTTATTCCTTCCCTTTCCTCTCCTATCCTTCCCCCTACCCCCAACCCCTATCAACTTTATGTCTTGCTGCCACCTGCAATTCAGGAAGGCAAAACTAGAAATTTGAGGCTTCTTACTTTTTTACTTTTGGCAATGACTTTTCTCCCTTCAACTACTGAAGTCTTTGATCAGTATTTCATCCTTTTTTTATCCATCACTGCCACATATATTTCATTGTCTGTTTATCCCCCACTTCTAATGCTTTTTTCAGGTTTCTTTCTTTCTTTTTTTTTTTAAACATTTGTGCTTTGACTACTATAAACTTTGGAGACTTCCTGTCTGCATCCTTTTTCTTCAGAAGAGTCTGGAATGATCTGATTGATCACATTACCAAGCTCCTCAAAACCTTCCATTGATTAACAGTTGAATTTTAGATCAAGTGCAGATTCCTATCTTTGGATTTCAAATCATTCATTGCCTTTGTTCCCACTAATCTTCTACGGTTCTGTGTTCCTAATACTCTTGAATCATTGGATTTAGAGTTAGAAGAGATCATAGATTGAGTCTAAGTCCCTTGTTTTACAGATAAGTAAACTATCATCCAGAAAAGGGCAGTGGTTGCCTAAGGTCACACAGGTATTAAGTGAAAGAGCTGGGTGTATAATGCATATTTCCTAAAGCCAGAGCCAGTGCTGTTTTCATAATGATATGTTGTCCTTGAGACTTCTGGCCAAGCTGGCTGGCTGAATGGGAGGAAGGCTGCCTAATTCTTATGAACCCACTCTCGCAAAATCCTTAATTTTGTACCAGACAGAATGATGATCAAGAAATCCAATGAGAACCTACAGTAAAAGTGACTTTTCAGCTACATAAAAAATCAGCCAGGGGGGCAGCTAGATGGCGCAGTGGATAAAACACCGGCCCTGGATTCAGGAGTACCCGAGTTTAAATCCGGCCTCAGACACTTGACGCTTACTAGCTGTGTGACCTTGGGCAAGTCACTTAACCCCCATTGCCCCACAAAATTAAAAAAAAAAAATCAGCCAGAAGCCCAAAAGCAATAAGCCCTTTTTTCTTTTTCCTTAGTGAGGCAATTGGGGTTAAGTGACTTGCCCAGGGTCACACAGCTAGTAAGTGTTAAGTGTCTGAGGCCGGATTTGAACTCGGGTACTCCTGACTTCAGGGCCGGTGCTCTAACCACTGTGCCACTTAGCTGCCCCATCAATAAGCCCTTTCTAGCAAAGTGAGTGCCAGCTTACCAGCCGCAGGACATTTGTAGCCCATTAGTCTCTAAGTCTGGAGGCAGCATGAACAAAACTCTGCAGAAAAAGCAGTAGTATTATCAGAACACCCTAGAATAGGCTCTCTGGCAGCCTGGGCGAAGGAGCAACAATGTGAAAAGCCCAGTGCCGACTCATTCAGAGCCACAGTGCTCAGAATGAGAAAACTCAGGCTTAGGGAATCTAAGGCCCTAAGGTATCTGAGAGGCCCCAGAAGATCTAGCACTCTAAATCTTAAGATTCGGGTGGCAGCTAACTCTATCAGGTGACGGTCTTCAAAAGAGCTGAGGGAGCCCAGTGAGAGATTTTGTAGGGCTGGCCACCATAACCCAAAAGCTGGTTCAGTCATTTTTCAGCCATGTCCAACTCTTCATGACCCCATTTGGGGTTTTCTTGACAAAGATACTGGAGTGGTTTGCCTTTTCCTTCTCATTTTACAGATAAGAAAACCGAGGCAAACAGAATTAAGTGACTTGCCCAGGGTTCCACAGCTATTAAGTGGCTGAGGTAAGATTTGAACTCAGGAACATGGGTCTTCCTGACTCCAGGCCGGGCACTCTATCCACTGCAACACCTTGCTTCACTACCTAGCTGCCAAACGTGGAGAGATGAGTAAATCAAGGAAAACACAAACCAGTGTCAAAAATTATTGCAAATTTAACAGCTGCAAAGGAGAGACTCCAAGGAAAAATGGATTTTCCATAAGAACTATACAAACACCTAGAAAAAAATGAAGCAAGAGTGGCAGCTAGGTGGCACAGTGGAAAAAGCACTGGCCCTGGATTCAGGAAGACCTGAGTTCAAATCTGACCTCAGACACTTGACACTTACTAGCTGTGTGACACTGGGCAAGTCACTTAACCCTCATTGCCCCACCAAAAAAAAAAAAATGAAGCAAGAGATAAAAAATAAAATGAAAGCTCTGGAAAAAGAATTGGAAGGAGAATAAATAGTTTATGACAGAAAATGATCTAAGAAATATAATCCCTGGAAATTAAAACCGACCTAACAAGATTCAGTGACTCTGAAGCACCAAGAAATATTAGAACAAAAATTAAGAGATGAGAAAATGGAAGAAAATGGAATATATTTCATATTTTAAAAAACAACAGGGGCAGCTAGATGGCGCAGTGGTTAAAGCACCGGCCCTGGATTCAGGAGTACCTGAGTTCAAATCCGGCCTCAGACACTTGACACTTACTAGCTGTGTGACCCTGGGCAAGTCACTTAACCCCCATTGCCTAAAAAAAAAAAAAAAAAAAAAACCAAAATGAAACAAAAATCTGACCTAGAAAACAGTTTAAAGAGAGATAATTTAAGAATCACTGGATTCCCTGAAAACCATGATAAAAAATAAAAGCCTGGACCCTATATTTCAAGAAATCATAAATGAAAGTTGTCCAGGTCTATTAGAAACAAGATTGGGAGAATGTTAAAGAGAGGATAATCCTTGGGATGAATTAGACACATTCAAAACAAACTTCCTAACCATAAAAGGGGAGAAAGGAAGAAAAAAAAAGAGCTGTAATTAAGGGGGGTGCCTAGGCATTATGAATGGATACAGTGTGAAGTGAGCAGAATCGGACCATTTTAGAGAAACAATGTTGCAATGAAAATCAACTTTGAAAGACTTAAGAAATTCTGATCAAAGCAGTAATCAGAGGACCTCTGATGAAGTATGTTACCCACCTCCTGACACAGAGGGAACAGACACAAGGACATACATTTTTGGACATGGCCACTGTGTGGATTTGTTTTGCTTCACTCTGCTTGTTTGTTACAAGGTTATTTTTTCCTTTCTTTCTCTCAGTTAATTTGGGGAATGGAATTAGAGTGAAAGGGGTTTAACAATAGTGATGCCCCTAAAAGGGCTATTGAAACATTTTTAAAATGCAGGGACGAGAATGGTAAGCATTTCAGAAGGAAGCACAAGCAAGGACTGTTTGGAAAGTAATGTGTAAAATTTATTATATGCTTTTATTTTGAAAGCAGAAATTATGAAATGGACATGTACAGTTCCATGTGGAATCCTCCTTTTACGCTCCTTTGGTGTGGATAAAAATGCTTTTTTAATGGTATTCAGGTGCCCTAATGTCATTCTTCTTTGATTCATCCTATCCCTGTCCAGTCCTTACTCAGGTTTTCATCCATACAAAGAATGGATTGAGGACAATGTGTTTCATTCCACACATGCCATCTATTCACAAACCTTGTCATTTTTAACTTCATAAAATCTCCTTTATTATGTCTACTTATCTCCACTCACACAGGTATAGGCCTTGTTGCAGGCCCATAACACCTTATGCCTGAACTATATTGCAATAACCTGCTAACTGGTCTTCCTGAGTCAAATCTCTCCCTACTCTGATCCATCCTTCTCATAGCTTCTAAGGTTATCTTTTTAAATCACATGTTTGATCATGTCACCTACTACTCAGTAAATTGTACTAGTTTCCATAACCTGTAGGATCAGGTATTAAATGCTATCTTTGGTATTTAAAGCTCTTCATAACTTGATCCCTTCCTCCCTTTCCAGTCTTCTTACACTACTCCCTTCCACACACTCCCATAATCCACATACACTGACTTGCTGTTTCTCCCATAGAACAGTCCATCTCCCAACCTGGTGCCTCTTCCATGGCTATCCACCACTCCTGGAATACTCTCTCTCTTTTTTTTCCTCATCTCCTTTTTTTTTTTCTTTTTTCTTTTTGGCAGGGCAATGGGGGTTAAGTGACTTGCCCAGGGTCACACAGCTAGTAAGTGTCAAGTGTCTGAGGCCGGATTTGAACTCAGGTACTCCTGAATCCAGGGCCGGTGCTTTATCCACTGCGCCACCTAGCCACCCCCCCAATCTCCTTTTTAAGAGTTTATTTTGCTTTTTAGCAACACTTCCCTTTTTTACCCCCTTTCCCTTAATCCCTTTAATTTCTTTTTCTCTGTTGGGTAAAATATATTTCTGTAACTAAATCTGTGTGTGTGTGTGTAAGAGTGAAGTTCAACTGTCACCCACTCCCAACCACTCCATCCTCTTTGTCGTAATGACTTCTATTTGTTCACTCCATTTATGTGAAATAATTTGCCTCATTTTTCCTTTCCTTTCCCCCACTCCTAGCGAGCTCTTGTTCCTTACCTTTCATGTTCTTTGTCTGAGATCATTAAAGTAGGCCCCCTGTTTAATTAGACTCCACCTGTTATTCCTGATGATGATCGTTTTGAGGGGCTACACATATCATCTCCCCATATAAGAATGTGAACAGTTTAATCTTTAGTTCCTTATGATTGCTCACTCAGGTTTCTTAGGCATTTCTTGAGTCCTGTGTTTGAATGACATAATTTCTCTTCGCCTCTGGTCAGTTCATAAGAATGCCTTAAATCTCTCTTCTTCATTAAATACCCTTTTTTTTTTCACTGTAGGATTATGCTCAGTCAGTTTTGCTGGATAAATTATTCTTGGTCATAATCCCAGATTCTTTGCTTTCTGGAATATCATATTCCAAGCTCTCTGCTTCTTTATAGCGGTGGCTGCTAAATGATGTGTGATCCTGACTATGACTTCTTGGTATTTTAATTCTTGTTTCTGGTTGCTTACAGTGTTTTTCCCTTGACCTAAATGCTGTGGATTTTGACTATGATGTTCCTGAGAGTTTTCATTTTGTAGTTTCATATAGGAAGTTTCTGGTGTATTCTTTTACTTTTTATTTTTTCCTGTATTCTAAGAGATCTTGTTGGTTTTATTTGAATATTTCTTGGAATATGTCTAGGTTCCTTTTTTGTTCCTGTCTTTCAGGTAGCTCAGTGTTTGTTAAATTGTCTCTCCTTGATCCATTTTCCAGGTCAATTGTCACCTTTTCTTTATTTTTTTTTTCAGTATTTTGACTTTGTTTTAGTATTTCTTGTTGTCTCATGGAGTCATTGGCTTTTATTTGGTCCATTCTAGTTTTCAGGAATTTTGTTGCTTGGGAAAGGTTTTCTACTTCTTGTGCCAGGCTGTTAATGCTCTTTTCATAACTTTCTTTCATAGCTCTCATTTCTTTTCCAATTTTTTCTTCTACTACTCTCATTTAGTTTTTGAATTAATTTTTGGCTTTTAACAAACAAACTTTAGTTTTAACTCTTCCAGGAGTTCTGGTTGAACTTGTGTCCAATTAGGTTTTTCTTTGAGGATTTGCTTGTAGATGTTTTTGAGTCATTTCTTTCTCCTGGGTGTGTGTCTCGAGCTTCCCTCTCACCATATCTCTCTATGATGGGATCCTTTTAATTGTTTATTTACCCGTCCTTCTAGCCTCTTTGACTTTGGACTCTACGTTAATGCCAGGCTTTGTGCCCTTCTGGGGAGAATATCTGGGTTGAGCTTCTGTCTTCTTATGTCCTTCTGCTGCTTTTGTACCTCAGACTGAGGGCCCTGTAAGCTTTCAGTGATCTCAGATTGATGTGATCAGGGGCAAAATCTGTTCACTGACCTTCTCGTCTGAGTTCTGCATGTCCCTGACTTCATATTTGGGTCTATCAGTTTATTCCCTGGATGGGAGTTTCCATAGATGGCTGCTGGACTCAGCCACCATTAGACTGCTGAGAGTGTCTATAGGTTCAGAGTGACTGAACTACAGGCTTCTCTTTGGTCTGGGATTCCTACTCTGGCTGTTCTACTTGAAGGCTCTGAGGCTGGGCTGGAAGCTAAACCCAAGTCCTTGTTCTACTTCCCACCTGCTGTTTGCTTCTAAACTTGTTCCTTGCTCTATTATATACATAGTGGTGCAATCACTTTTCTCCTCCCTTGTATTTGTGACCCAGCACAGGGTGGTGGCCTTCTGTTACCTGTTCTTACTTCCTGTGTTAATCCAGGGATCCCCCTGGGTCTCCTTCTCTGCCCCAGGGCTTGATCTCGCTAGAATGCTCCTCTTATGGTACACTCCTGGCTAACCCCTGTTCCCAGTGTCTGTAGGCCTCTCTGTTTCCCAGAGTCTGATCTGGAAACATGACTTTGTGACTTCTGGTTTTCTTGATCCTAATTCGGTTTGGTGTATTTTCTAGATCCCTGGGGAGAAGGTTGGTTGGGAAACTTGCCCGGGCTGCTTCCTCCTGTAGTACTCTCCCATCTAAGTTCCCCCTCCTGGCTCAGCTCAAACCCTGCATCCTAGTGAAACCTTTTCAGCCCTTCCCATGACCCATGCCTTCCTTCTAAGATCACCTTCCATTCAGTGGAGTGCATCTGGCATGTTCATAGTTACTTGTACATCGTCTCCTTCATGTGAACTTTTTGAGGGCAAGGGTTATATAGTTGCCTTTGTATCTAGAGCTTGCCATGTGTCTTTGCCACATTGTGGGCACTTAATGATGCTTATTGACTGACTGAAAAAGTGATCAACTTGAGGGCCTTAGAATTAAATAACTCTGCGCTTTCCTGACCTTCTCTGTAAAATGAGGTGGGGCTAGAGCTGATGATCTGTAAGGTTCTAGGGTCTCTTCCAGCTCTAGGTCTATGATCTTATGAACAGTTTGGTTCTCATACATAGCCAATCCATATCTTTTTCATCATTTCATTAAAACTCAGGTCAAAATCTACCTCTAACAAGAACACTTCCTTATCCAAATTGAATGATTGAAGCTTAATTCATCCAAACTATTCTCACTTTATTCTGTGTAATCTTAAACTTTTTATGTAGAATGTCATATATATATTTGCTTATCCATCTCTTTTCTCCACCAGATTGTAAGCTCTTTATGGTAAAAGACTACATCTAAACAAGCTTTTAGAAATCCTTAGAGAAACTAGTATGGTACATGTTGATATTAGTAAATGCTTAATGATAATTCCTTAGAATGATAACTATAATAATAATTATGCACTTTCCTTTTTTTCCTATTGTTTATCCTAAAAACACACATTTTGAGGGTTTGATAGGTAAACACTTGTATTATTTGTATAGCATCACAATGTAAATCCACTCAGCCAGTAGCCCTCAGAATATTGTGAATCACTCTTCTGGCTCTAGTATTTGCCTGGCCAGCTGAACTATTTAATGCAGATTAATGTTTTTCTGTAGATTGCAGATTGTAGGCTTATTGGTAACTTTTTGTTGAGAATAGAAGCAGTAGGTTAATACTCCATTGTGAATATTTTTTTGGATCTAACCCAATAAAAGCAGATGGAGATCCAAGTAGTTGTACATCAACATACCTGCCAAATTTTGAACTTCAAAGAAAAGATCACTGGTGAGGGAATGGAGCTTTTTATTGAATCTCAATTCACTTCACTTGCATCTAATGCAAATTCCATGTTGTACATGAGGGAGATGAGGCAGGTCTCAGCTGTGGGCACTAGGGAACATGACCAACAAAGACTTTGCTTGTATAAGTTTCGGCTGTCATTTCAGTCAGGAATTAGTAGCCTGATAGAAATATAAGAATGTGATACTTTTAAAAAAAATCATTACTCATAAAATGCCTAGGAAAAGGTGTGGTACACGGGAGAGCAATAAATAATAGTTGCAGTATAGTTACATTGTGGGGGAGGGACTGACAAGATCATTCTTATTAATGTTAATGAATGGATATCTTTTCGGACACTTTGCCAGGGAAAGAGAGCCTAGGAAGAGTTGAACTGCATTTTAGCCCTGCTGGTTAGTCAATTAAGAGCTTTTGAAGAAAGCAGGATGTCCTGCAGAAGTACCCCGGGGGGAAATACCATCTGCTTGAAAATCAGGCTTGAGAGCTCTTGCTGGAGTCTTTCTTTTTATCTTACAGATGCTGTTAAAAATGGGAAAGTAATATCTGGAAGTCTTCTTAAAGAAGAGATACCTACCTCCCTTCTACCATTTTACAGTCTCCCCAAAGCAGTCCAATGCATTTGAAAAATAAAACATACTTTATATGTATGACTTATTATTTTTTTAAGTCATGAAACTGGCAGCATTCTTTTTCATTTTTTCCCTTGTTTCTTTTTCAGGGGATGATACTTTAAAACTGTGGGACATCCGGCAGTTTAAGAAACCGCTTTTTTCAGCTTCAAATCTTCCTACCTTCTTCTCAATGTAAGTGGCCGTTCTTTGTACTTGATGTATTTAAGGTTGGCAAAGAAATACAAAATTTCCTTTAATTAGGAATAACTTACATTATTTATTGTTTAGGGCATCCAAAAAGAAAGCTTTGGGAGTTTGGCACCCCGACTACCACCACCATTCCCTCCTGCTACTGACCTCCTTTTATTAGCAATATTACTTTTCCTCTTTTAGGTTCATCCTGCAGACAGTAATGTAAGTCAGGGTCAAAGGTTCCTATTGGTATATTTTTTTGTGATTAGGTTAAAGTATGAGATGGTTTTAAAATAAAGGAATAGAATGGTTCCCTTAATAGATCATATACTAAAATATATGTGTGAATATACATGTATGCAAGTGATAAATATAGATATGAAAGGCATCTTGGCTTAAAAAATAAAGGGACAGCTTTGGAATCAGAACAACTTACATTCGGGTTCTTTTAGCACATACAGGACAGGCCAGAAGTCACAAAGGGGTTTCATTATTTAATAACTCCTTTATTTTTTGTTTTTAATTTACAATACCATAGCATCATACATAGTACATATAGGAAATAAATATAGGAAATAAAGAAAAATCATTTTCAAATAGTTATTAAAACATTAGACCCCTTCATGACTTTTGGCCCGCCCTATACTAGCTCTATAACCATGGGCAAGTCACTAAACCTAAATGCTTGTTTAGTCGATCATTTGTGTCTGACTCTTCATGACCCCATGGACTGTAGTGTCCATGGAGTTTTCTTGGCAAAGATACTAGAGCGGTTTGCCTTTTCCTTCTACAGTGGATTAAGGCAAACAGAGGTTAAGTGACTTGTCCAGGGTCACACAGCTAGTGTCTGAGGCTGGATTTGAACTCAGATTTTCCTGACTCCAGGCCGTTTTCTACCTACTGAGCCACCTAGCTGCCTCTAAACTTCTGAATGCTCCCCGTCAGTTTCTAAGACTATATATAAATAATGTCCATTGCCAGTAGATTCAGTTTCCCCACCAAGAATTCCCTATACTGATGAAACTACAGATCCTTATAAAAGCTTAATTCTCTGTCTCTGTCTTTCTCTCATTCTCTCATATATACATATACACATGTAAACTGTAGGGACCAATTTTTAATTGGGGAGAGTTAGCTAGGCAGCTCGCCACAATATTGGGGCAAGGAAGGAGACCAACAGCCTTCCTCAAAACAGTGCAGGATTTACTTAACAAGAATGAACTTTAAAAAACACAAACAGCGGAAAAAATAAAATACCTTATATGTATAAAAAAAAACCCAACCCACAAACTGGATCAGTAGGATTAAGGAAAAGGAAATAAAATGGGAAAAGGGAAATAATACAACCTGAATAACACCACCACCCAGGAATCAGCTGAGAGCACACAGCAGTGTCCTCTCGCCTTCCAGCTTCAAGCTAGAAAAGCAAAAAACCTCCCTTCTTCCCAGCAGACCCCAGGTTGACCACACACAGCCCCTAGCCAATTGGCAGGTAGCTCTGACTGACAGTCACATGACTGCCCTCACTGGGCTTCCAGTCATTATAATTTTGCCAGGCCCATGTAGGCTTCTGCAGGTGGTGATGGTGAGGTGCCAGCACCATGGCAATGGCTACAACCAGTGGGTAGAGCACCCTGCCGTTTGCGGAGGAGCTGGCCTGAGCCCCAGGCCAGTGCACGCGCCCCCGGTGTTTTAAAAAATTCTAGCCAAAAGATGGGGTCATAAAAACCTCAAATAACAATTAATTCTATACAATATAGAAACCTATACATTTATATTTGAATATTTATTTTAAACTTCTAAATCAGACTTATGATTTCATCAATATATGGCATTCCTGGTATGGAAATATATTTAATACTTCCTTATAAGCACATTATAAGGAAGTGGCTTTATATATTTATGTATATATTACATATATGCTTATATATTTTATAAGAGAATATACATTTTACCTCCTTACAATAGACTTAATTCTAATACTTATTATGCAAATACCTTTATACGTGATACTTTTCAGCCAAGCATTTAGAATCATTTGCTTATTCACATCACTGCCTGTTTAACTAGATGAATATTATATCCGTTTTACTAAATAGCTAACCAAAGAAGTTTTATAGATTATCACAGTAAATCAGCAGCAAAACTGAGATTTGAACTCCTAGCTCTGAACTCCCCAGATCATTGGTAAATTTGTCTACAACTGTACAGATGTAATTTCACATAATTTTTCACTGCAACTAGTGTTTAAGTGAACTGAATTACCAAATTTAGAAAATTGCAAGATTAAAAATATATAGAAATACCTTAGTTTTTGTTTTCATATTTTAAAAAATATTATTTTAATATGTATACAGTCCATAAGGTTGCTACCAATAATACTGCTTGTGCAACTTTGGATCATTCAGTAAGTTATGGGAAGTCAAATTTGTGCATGTGTTTGTGTGTGTGTGTGTGTGTGTGTGTGTGTGTGTGTGTGTTTTGCAAATTATTTAGACAATCAGACTCCTAATAACAAAATATATTAATAATATCCATTTACACTAGTCCAGCTTTTATTTCATTTAAAGGCAGCTGGCAAGACCAATTTAAAGCTTTGGGGATGGAGGGAATCATCTAAAGAAAAAATATCCTCATAGAGTCTAGTCATAAAAGTAATCTGGTCTTTTCTTCCCTTCTTTCTATTCCTAGCTCAGATTCAGAAATAAAGATGAAAAAACTTAAGAATTAAATTCCAATATTTTGCTTATTTTATTAATAATAATTGCACCATCACCTTTTCAAATGCTTGTGACAGCACTTTGTTTCTCTTCAGGACCGATTGCTGCTTCAGCCCAGATGATAAGCTTTTGGTTACTGGAACATCTGTTAAGAAGGGAGGCGGCAATGGCAGGCTTGTTTTTTTTGAGCGCCAGACTTTCCAAAAAGTGTATGAAATTGATGTCACCAATGCGGTATGTATTTTTTTACTTTACTTCTGCCATTGAAATAAAGTTTGCATTTTCTACCAGTTTTAGCATACCCCTTCAGTATAATAACATTCTGTCTAAACAATGGCTTTCCCCCCTCACAGTCATTTGGGGCATTTTGGGCAGGGAGAGATTGCCACATATCAGGACCTTGCTGAATGTGTTGCCACAACCACATTTGCAAAAAGGTGGACCCTCTCCTCATGGCTGTATCTGTTCCAATGATCCTTTCCCCCTCTTCAGCCTGCTCTAGAAAGGAACCAAAAAACAGAGAAGAAAGGGAACCTCCCAGGGTATGTCTATATGTGTATAAATCTAGGAATAGTGCAATGGAGGGAGAAATGAAATTTTTATATATGCAAGGGGTAACAAAGACAGGGTCTGTTGTTCTAGACTAGCAGAACTTCTCTGTGTCCCTGATTGTTAGCTTTGTCTGAGAATAAGGCTTGGTGTTGTTGTTGTTATTCAGTTATTCAGTTGTGTCCAACTCTTACTGACCCCATAGACCATATCTTCCAATGGGTTTATTTAGCAGAGATAAAGTGGTTTGCCATCTCCTTCTCCAGTGGATTAAGGCAAACAAAAGGTAAGTGACTTGCCCAGGTCACACAACTACTAAGTGCCTGAGGTCAGATTTGAATTCAGGTCTTCTTGACTCCAGGTTCAGCTCTTTTTTTTTTTTGGTTTGGTTTGGTTTGGTTTTTGGTGAGGCAATTGGGGTTAAGTGACTTGCCCAGGGTCACACAGCTAGTAAGTGTTAAGTGTCTGAGGCCAGATTTGAACTCAGGTACTCCTGACTCCAGGGCCGGTGCTCTATCCACTGCGCCACCTAGCTGCCCCTCAGGTTCAGCTCTTTATCCATTGAGCCACCTAGCTCCTTCTGAAGGCTAAATATGGGTTCATTTAACTTTTATCTAGTTGGCAATTTACCTATATTAGAAATAATTTAAATGACTTGAAAGCTTCAGGTTTATTCTCTGGCATTCCTAGAAGAGCTAGAATATATCATGAAACTAGAACTATATGAGGAATAGATGGAATACAGTAAGAGAAGTAATTCTCAAAAGTAGAAGCACACCCTTGATAGCTCTTTTATTGCATATTGTTATTTAGCTAATAAAACAAACCATTATACTTTCCAAGAGAGCATAAAATGGGCCAATTAAGGGCTTTGCATGTATATTTTTTTTGATATAGTGTGCAGCCCTTTAGTAAATTCCTCTACTATAAACTATACTCATACGGATTAATCTAGCTGTTTCAGTTCTTTGTAAACAGTTGTGACATATTACATGCTTTAGTAGTGAAGACAACTGAGCAAATGTTTTTAGACTGCTGTTAATAAAACTGTTCTACTAGTCTTGTATGATTAAGTACTCTTAGGTGTGTGTGTGTGTGCGTGTACATATTTGCAGCTACTAAGTTTGAAACTACATTTTTGTTTCAACCTGTAGAGGAAATAAACAAAAAAGAGAATAATTCTACGTGGGCACCTTGGTTTTATAAATCCTAATCTTGCTGTATTCCAATACTAATAATATTTTAGTGAAGTTGAGGTTTCCAGGAGCCAACTATAACACTGGAGTTCTAAGAAAAACACTTTTGAGTACATAAAATTAAATCCCAAAACATAAAATCATTGTAATTGGTTGTTCAGAAGTTGACTGTTTTTTCCACTATGGCATTCACTTATTTGTACATTCAACATTGTTTATTGTTATTTTTTCTCAGATTACAGCCAAAAAGGCAATAAAAACAAATTAAAGAATGCTGAAAAATGAATGGATTTCTAAAGGCAGTGAGATTCCACAGTTTGCAAAAGAGACATGCTGTTTTTTGGAATGGTCAGGGCCCATAATTGTGACAGATTTATATCCTAAGTTACTTTAATTTTTTATAAATAAAATTTTATTGATATATTTTGTTTTTTATATCACTCAAATTTCCCCTAGCCACTATTCTCTTCCATTTTTCCAAAGAATGACCGTATATAACAAATAATATTTTTTAAGTAAGAAAAATAAAAGGAAAAAGAAGTAGAAAAAAATCAGGAAAACTAATTGACAAATCAAAATATACAAAAATATCTGTAGTATACCACTTCTGTGGGCCTTCCACCTCTGCCAGGAAGTAAGATGGGGGAGCAAGCAGGGATGGTAGAGAGAGGATGTTATCTTTTATCTTCTTTGGAGCCATCCTTGTTCTTTATAATTTTGCTACATTCACTTTTGTTGTTGTTGTTGTTGTTGTTGTTTTTTTGTGAGGCAGTTGGGGTTAAGTGACTTGCCCAGGGTCACACAGCTAGTAAGTGTCAAGTGTCTAAGTTTGGATTTGAACTCGGGTCCTCCTGACTCCAGGGCAGGTGCTCTATCCACTGTGCCACCTAGCTGCTCCTTACATTCACTTTTCATTGTTTTATGATTGTTCTTTCCATTTAAATTGTTATAGTCATTATGTATATTACTTTCTTCACTCTGTTTATTTCAATCATGTAAATTTTTTTTTTTGCTTTTCTGTATTCATCATATTTGTTGTTTCTTAGAGCACAGGAATATTCTTTTGCATTCATATATAGTAATTTGGTCATTCCCTAATTGATGGGCATCTAATTACTTTACTTTTCTAATCAATTATTTTATCTGGCTCAAATGTTAATGATTAACAATTTCTATTAATAACAATTTCTGTTTACAATCTTTTTTTCCTTTTCACCTGAAAATGCAATGAGAACTGTCAATTCATTCAATAGAAGCAGACATTAAGCTTCACTAAAAGTAAATAAGATTGGGGGGCAGCTAGGTGGCACAGTGGATAAAGTAAGGGCCCTGGATTCAGGAGGACCTGAGTTCAAATCCAGCCTCAGACACCTGACACTTACTAGCTGTATGACCATGGGCAAGTCACTTAATCCTCACTGCCCTGCAAAAAATAAGAAAAAAAAGTAAATAAGACTAAGCCACAATTATTAAAATATTAATTCCTCATCACTTTCTTTTCTGTTACTTTATCTTTCTTTTTTTTTTCCTGTGAATTTTGCCTTCTTGTGCCTTTTTACCCTGGCACCTTCTTAGCTTCTGTCTCTTTCTTTTAAATTCTCCTAGGAGTTTAATTCTGCCCGGCATTATCATGGGCTAAATATTGAGATATCCAGTTGGATCATGGGATCATAGATCCTATTGACAAGCCAAAAGAGTCAAAATGAACCACACCCATTTGGCCCAGCTACAACTATGCCTTGTCAAGAAATGACTGGTCTCAGATGTGGACTATCCCAGAGGTAGTGCTATAGGCCTAAAGATCAGAGGCTGATCTCTGGCTTTTAGCCTGCAGTTCAGTTCCAGGAAGATATTGCAGAACCATAACACATGACAGCATGGAAACATTTTTCTCCTCTTGCTTTAGGTACCTTTTGATTTTTCCAAGGTATCTAATGTTAAATATTATAATATATTCAGTAGCTCCTCAGAAAGCTTTTCTTTGATGTAAGTTTTTCTAAATAACCTGCTATTAAGGAGTATGTATCTTCAGGATAACCTGCCTCTGTATATTCTTTGTTTATGATAGTCTTGTATATGCCATGGAAAAGGTGCATGTCAGAAAATGAATTTGAATACTAGACAATACTTTTAATTTACGGTATTGAAATAAATATATGTAAGCAATTTATTTCACTATCATGAAGCTACCCATCATGAAAAGATTGCTTTAAACCAGGCCTGTTAATAGAGTGGATAGCAAAGAGAAAGAAATTGTAACACAGTTCAGAATTTTCTCCCAGCATTTGTACATATATGTGTGAATGTGTATTTCTATATATATTTATGTAGTTCTGCAGTGTCATTAGGGCCTTCCTAACACTTTAGGTGGTCAGGTATAGAACTTTAATTCTAGAGTAACCAGACAATGCTTATGGCTTTTGGATTTCTTTGGTAAAATGTCCACACGTTTACTACATTGATTAACATTTTGCAGCAAAAAAAAAAAAAAAAGATTGTCATTTTGTTCTGTAAATGAATTTATTTTGAAGTTGTGATAGAAACTAGACATTTGATTAAACTACCAAATAAAATGTCTTTATTCTATCATTAAATCTTTTCCTATCTTTTTAAGTTAGTAGAACAAAACTTGAAATGTTCTGTGATTTAGCTATTCACCTTATTGCAGAGATTTCTTATATTTCCTACCTCTGTTTAGAAATAAAGTATTTGGGGGCAGCTAGATGGCGCAGTGGTAAAGCACCGGCCCTGGATTCAGGAGTACCTGAGTTCAAATCTGACCTCAGACACTTGACACTTATTAGCTGGGTGACCCTGGGCAAGTTACTTAACCCTCATTGCCCTGCAAAAAAACCCAAACAAACAAACAAAAAAGAAATAAAGTATTTACTTCACATATTTCTCAAATACTAGGATGATCACATAATTATTAAAGATTGGTCAACTGGATTTCACAAACAAATACAGCATACCAACTTCCCATTTCTATTGTTTCTATTGAATAAATGTATTAACAGAAAATAAGCTCAGGGACCAAAAGGTTCTACTAATAAGGTCAAGGCAATATCATAGCTGTAACTGTGGGCAGAGACCTAGATTGTCAACTATGAATAATCAGCAACTACTGGAGCAGAATGGAACTTTTCATTTACTAAAGTTTGATCTTCATGCAAAAGCATAATAAGTGCAGACACTTAACCCTCCCTCTAGACTATCTAGGGTGTCATTTGTAAATGTGTATCAGAGGAAGCAGTCTGTCGATTTTGCTTATTTCTTAAGCATTTAGCATACAAAATTTTCAGAATATACAGCCCAATATCTCTCTTCTAGGAACGAACACAGGCTGAGTGCACTTTCCATATGAAACGCTAATGTGATAGACCTGCAATCAGAGGACAATATATTTGGATTGTTGTGGTAGTCTAGGTGAATTTGCTTTTCTTTGTTACCTTTTACCTGCTCTCCATTATAACAAAAAGTCTAAATTTATGTGATAGCTGGCTAGTGTGAAATCTCTAACTAAAACTCTGCAAATTTGGATTGAATCTATGATCTCGGACTCATTAATATAATTATCTAAGGAAATAAGCCACCTTATCACACATACATGTGGAGTGAGATGTATATTGACTTAGAAATGTATTACTTTTGTGTGTTAATTTTGTATTTTGTTATGATCTGTGTTAGCAATTTTTAAACTTTGATAGACTTAAAAGTATACTCCATTCAGAAAAGTAATTTTGAGGTGTAATTGCTGGATTCTTACAAGGCTTATCCACATAAAAGAATAGATATTGTTGGGCATTTCAAGACAGTTTAAGATGAGATTATAAGGTCTTTTTTTTTTTTTTTTTGCAAATGAATCAGTATGTTGCTTTCCTGAGAGCAAAGAAAAAACATACTTTAAAGCAACCTTTTTTCCATCACCGATTTGGTTTTTCTGCTCCCCAACAGACAGCATCAGTTTCTGTTTATCTAGCAGAATGGTATGTTAAAGGGGCTTTAAACTGCTCCTTTGACCCATTGTCTCAAGTTTTAAATCTTCTTGGAATGTAAGAAAACAAACAAATGCATTCCTTGGAATGCAATAAGGATGGATAAATTGTTGGATGGACCAAGAATCACCTCTTTTATTTTAGTGGGTATTTTCATCATCGAGTGAGTCAAATAGTCTTCATGCTTTTAAGAAAATGTCACACCCCACAGTAATAGCTTAGAATTTAATAATTTGACTTATGTAAAGAAAAGCAGCTGTTTATTTTGTTATTACCAAACTTTGGTGCTTTATGTGACTGCATGTGTAAAAGAAATGTCCTAAAGCCCATCCTATGGCTGTCCAGCTATATTAACAAGAATGGTTCTCTTCGTCTTCTCCATCCTGGTCCCTCTTCCAGAACAAAGCATTATGTTCAGCTCTGGAAATGTGTTGAAGGCATTGTGTTAGCCACTGGAGATTTAAAGACAAAACCAAGATAGTCCCTGTCCTTTAGGAGTGTCTTAAATGGGAGACATTGATAATGAGGTTGATGCACACATTGCCAAAGCTAGTTCAGCATTTAGAGAAGAGGTATTAGACTAACTACCAAACTGAAGGTCTACAGAGCCATTGTGCTGACCTGATTGTTGTATGCCTGTGAAACCTGGACAGTATACCAGCACCATGCCAAGAAACTTAACTGCTTCCATTTGAATTGTCTTAGAAAGATTCTGAAGATCACTTGGAAGCATAAGATACCAGACACTGGGGTCTTCTCTCAAGCTAAACTGCTGACCAAGCATTCAAACTCTAGTGCAGAAAGCACAACTCTGATGGGCTGGTCATGTTGTTTGAATGCCACATGTACACTTGCCTAAAAGACTGTTTTATGGATGACTCACATGGAGGTCAAAAAAGGCAATATAAGGACGCACTCAAGGTCTCTCTTAAGAACTCTGGAATTGATTTCTTGACATGGGAGACACTGGCACAGGACCACCCAGCATGGCTTGCCCTCGTCAGAGAAGGTGTTGTGCTCTGTGAGCAAAGCAGAATTGAAATAGTTCAAAAGAAATGTGAGATGCACAAATTTAGAGAATCTAACCCAAATGTTCACATGAACTGTGCCTTTGTGCCTGACCTGTGGTGGAGCATTCCAAGCTTGTATTGGTCTGATCAGCCACAGTTGGACACACTGTAACTCGACTCTAACATAGTGATGTCATTTTGATCCTCTTTGAGAATGAAGGACAACAACCAACCAGATGGGAGACAGCTAACCTTAAGAAAAAGTAGTTCCTATTTTTATAAAATAGCATCTGCATGTATGTAGTGGGGAGGTAAAGAGGGATATGATCTTTAATCTCATTGATTTCCTAGTGAGGAAACCCATTTGTGAACCAACAGGCAACTCAAAGTCTTATCTAGGGTGTTTAAAAGGTAAGTGACTTACCCAAGTCACATAATCTGTGGCATTTGTATACATGGTACAATTATATTAAAATTCCTTTGGATGTTTTCTACATCTTTCAAAATGGGTTTCCAAAAATTGAAAAAATATTGCTTCCTCTACAGCTTAATCCTCTGGAGTGTGTTAAATCAAATAGTATTGTGACCACTATAGTTTAGCTACTCCCCAGTTCCCACCTTATTTATTATTCTTGGCTTCTTTTCTAGGATGAGCTCCAAAATATAACCCCACGGCTGAATTTCCAGGCTTTCTTTTTTCTTTTTTTCTCGAAGACCAGACTCTTAATTTGAGTTTGCCTTGTTAAGCTAAGTTTCCATTGTTCTGTTTTGGCTAGTGAGAATCTTAAAGCATATTTCTTAGTAAATAAGCAATGAAATAAGGTAAAGTTTAGAAATGATATAAATAAAATAATTGACTTTATAATTTACCATACTTTATGTTTTTATTCTCTTGTTTTACATCAGTTATTTAAAATCTAAAATTATGAAAATGTCAAAAAAGTAATAATATTTTAATAATAAATTGTAAAAATATTTATGAAAGCTTCCTTTATGCTTTATAAACTAGAAAAATGGTTCATGCAATTTTACTCCTCAATTATTTGCCTTCATCCAGTACTATGATCTTAATTTCTAAAAAAATTGACCAGCAAAGTAAGAAAATATCAGTAGTAGAACTGAAAGAAATAACTAAACCTTTTAAATAAAAATAGTTAAACACAGCTGGAGTAGAAGAAAGACTATCAAGGCTAGGAGAAAAGAAATTTGCTTTAACTACAATCTAGGGAATTAGGAAATTTCAAAATGGTGAGATTTGAGTGAGACAAACAGAAAATAACTAGAGTGAGAAGTATTTAATTATGTTTTGGAAATTTTGTTTGTGATTATGTTAGGTAGCTAACAGTGGTTTCATATTTTGAAGTATCAGAATTAATATATCATTTTGGAAGCCAGTGTTAATTTTCAATTCTTCAGAGATTCAGTACACATTTTGTGAAGTATTAATACTTCTTTTTCTCCTTTGTGGTATCCTCATTTCACTCCTCCCTACCATCTCAGAATTTTAGTTAATATTTCATATTTCAAAAATATTCTTTAGATTTCCCCCCAAAAAAATTATAAGCAAGAAAATCTACTGTTTTTTAATTTTGTTTTGTTTTGTTTTTTGGTTATGTGAGGTTCTTCAGGAAACTTGAATTAAATGTGGAAATGCCTCTGGGTTCTTCAAGTCTGTACCAGCAGAGCAGAAGTCCTGTGAGGTTCTACTGTGCTGGAAAGACTTCAAAGATGATGGCAATGACAGACTGTGCCTGCTATCTGTGGGTCAGCCTAGCTAGTATGAGGAGATTTTTTTATCATTATGGTAGACTATCAAGTGAGGAAATCTTTAGTGATGGTAATCCATGAAACAAAAATACAACATGACCCTGAGGCCTCTTTGGCCTCAGTCCTTAATGATGGTGGTGGAATGACAGGAAAGAAGACAGAAGGAGTAAAGAATCAGTTGGGTAGTCAATAAACATTTATTAAGTGCCTGCTATGTGCCAATCACTGTTCTACGATCTGGGGGTACAAGAAAGGCAAAAGATAACCCTTGCCCTCAAGGAGCTCACAATCCAATAGGGTAGACATAGTGCAAACAACTATGTACAAACAAGCTATGTACCAGGTAAATGGGAAATAATCAACAGAAGGAAGGCACTGGAGCTGAGTGATTGGGCTTCCTTTCTTGTTTGTATGTGGGAGACCCTACATAATTGCTCCACCTCCTAGTTAGTACTACCCCCCCACACACACATTACTTGTTATTTACTTTGAATTTACTTATATGTTGTTTTTTCCCTATATAGAATATAGACTTCTTGAGGGCAAAGGCTGTTTCATTTTGTCTTTGTATTCCCAGCATTTGGCATAAGACTTGATATGTAATGCTTGTTGATTGATTGCTTGAGAAGCAAAATAACCACCATGAGCTTCTCGTATTCTGACCTCACGAGTTCCAACAGATTTGTCCTCACTATGTTGATGACTCTTAGATTTGTATACCCAGGTCTCATCTTTCTCCTGAGATTTAGCCTTACATCACCAACTAACTCTTAGACATTTCAGACTGTGTGCTGAGGCATCCCAAATTGAACACGTCTGTCTTTCCCCAAAACCTTTTTCCAAACTTCCCTATTTCTGTTGTGGATACCACCATCCCTTGAGCCTCACAGGTTTGCAACCTAGATGTTATCTTCAACTCCTCGCTCTCTCTCGTAGCACATTTCCAGATAGTTCCTAAATGTTGTCATTTCTACTTTTAACACCTCTTACTTCTGTCCAGTTCTTACCGCTCACATAATCACCACCGTAGTTTAAGCCTTTGTCATCTCTCACCTTGGCTATTTCAAGAGCCTTTCAATTAGACTCTCTGACTAAAATTCTTCTCTATCCCAATGTATTCTCCACACAGATGCCAAAAGGATTTTCTTTAAGTATAGGTCTGACCATTGTCACTCTCCTCCTTAATAAACTCCAGTGATGGGGCAGCTAGGTGGTGCAGTGGATAAAGCACAGGCCCTGGATTCAGGAGGACCTGAGTTCAAATCTGACCTCAGACACTTAACACTTACTAGCTGTGTGACCCTGGGCAAGTCACTTAACCCTCATTGGCCTTCTCTCCTCCTCCCCCCCCCCCGCCCATAAACAAGAAAAAAAAAGTTTAAATAAATAAATAAACTCCAGTGACTCCTTATTGCTTCTAGAATAAAATCTAAGTCTGGTGTGGCATTTATAATCCTTCTCAAGCTGGCCCCTACTTACCTGTCAGCCTCATTATATGCTACTACTCTTCCTACCCCTAAAGGACCAACCAAACTGCCCTTCTTGCTATTTGTCATGATGGTTCTTCATGTTTCATCACCATGCCTTTTGCATTGGCCATACTCCATTTCTGAAATTCACTCGCTTCTCCCCTCCACCCTACTTCCATAAAGACACAGTTCAAACCCTGTCTTCTACAAAAGCCTTCTCTGATTCTTCCCAACTGCTTTCTTCCCTAACTTACCTCATATTTATTGTGTAACTCATCTGTGCTTATGTCTGTATCTGTTGTCTTTCCCTGTAGAACATTAGTCCCTTGAGAGTAGAGACTCTCTTTTGGTTTTTTTATCCCCCATATCTGGCATAGAGTAAAAAGTATTTAATAAATGCTTGTTTGTCTGATTGACTAATGAATACCAAATTAGAAGAAATATCCATACACAAATACAGAAGTGTTAATTATTTGTAGCTGCTTTTTTGTTTTTTAAACCATAGATTCTAAAAAGTGAGAAATGGTAAGAGTAAAAACAATGCTGATTTTCGTATCGATCAGGTCATGGATCCATTGAAGTACTAAGGTTCTGTAGAGAACTTGAATCACATGGTTTTCTCCTTCTACATCAAATGTAACTTTAAAAATATTATTAAAATATCTGAAATGACTTATTTCAAATTGTAATAAGTCATTGCCTCAGGAAGTTTCTCTACATCAAAGAAGTCAAACCAACTGAATGCTTCAGAATGCTACTCAAACTGGATTAAAATGTAATTGGGAATATTTAACAAAATAGAATATAGGTAATGTTAATATGTGTTTTTCTAAGTTAGTATGTGGCTGACAGGGATCCTCATGTATGGATTAGTGGCCCCTCTTTCTATTTGAGCTTGACACTACTGTTTTAACATGATTTACTGATGTTTGTTGACTACTTTATTCTTTGAAAACTAATGTCTTCTAGTTAGAAATGGACTAGAAGAAATAAATGTGAAGCATTGATTAGGCACATTATTGACCTTAATTTACAAATATCAAAGGCGCATCTTTTTAGTTATTCGGATATTGGTCATCTCTTGATGATTTTTGGTTTTTAAAAGGAAGCAGAAGCTGCATAATTAATGCCAATTTATCAATCATCAGAAACCATTGCTAATTTTCTTTGCATTGTATTTTTATTCTTATTTTACAGTATAGTTTCATTTTGTAATCTGGAAATTGACTTCAAGTAAAATAATGAATCCACACAGTGAAAACTTAAAAAGATTTGGGCGGCTCCATGTTTCCCTATTCTGCCCTCTGATTCTTCTCCTCCTTATAACCCGTTTTTTACTGGAAATAGATGATGACTTTCAGATTGATAGAAAACATTAGCTTTATCAGAATGACCCAATTTGAAAGCCCACTTAGAAAAGGGGGAGGTAATAAAGTGACAGCTTCTCTGCCAGCTTCAAGCTGTCTGCAGAGTGAGGGGGAAATCAAAGGAACCTGAGATGTGGGCAGAGGAAGCACTTAGGCACAGTTGCTGCTGACTGAAAATGAGACTATATTTGGCAATGTTATCTGCCTTCTAGAATAGTGAAACCTTGTTAATGTGAAACACAAGGCATGGAAAAATTGGCTTTGAATTAACTAGATTTCTGTTATCTGATTTTTATTAAAGAGCAAGCCGGCATATGGTTGACTAGGGAATAGCAGTTGCTCTGAATTATGGACTATTTTGAATAAACTGATATCAGCTTAATGAGGTTTTCCTGTAATTCACTTTCTGGGATAAGTTAAATAGTGCAAACTTCTAATGGGGCTCATTTAACATGATTATTTTAACAAGCTTTCGGATATTTGCCCAAAATTGGGCTGGAGATGTTAGAAGTGTATAGAGTATTCACAAGCTAATTTCAAGTGAATAGTTACATCTAGTGGATAAAGGGTGAGAAAATTTTAGGCGACCCTTTCAACTGATCAACATTTATTAAGTGTCTTTTATGTACCTGGCACTATGCTAAACACTGGGGATACAAAAGGAAGCAGAAAACAGTCCCATGCTCAAAGAGCTCCCAGTCTAATGGGGGAGAGAGATATGTACAAACAACCTATATATAGCCAAACAGGAAATAATTAACAAAGGGAAGGCACTTGAATTAAGAGGGGTTGGGAAAGGCTTCCTGTAAAAGTTGCGATTTTGGTTGAGACTTAAAGTAAACCAAGGAGGTCAGTAAATGGAGTGGAGGAAGGAGAGCATTCCAGGCCTGGGGAACAGCCAGAGAAAATGTCTGGAGGGAGAGATGGAGTGGCTTTTTTTTTTTTTTTTTGTGGGACAGCTGGGAGACCAGTATTACTGGATTGAAGAGTAAGGTATAAGAAGATAGGGGAGGGGACTAGGTTATCAAGGGCTTTGAATGCCAGACAGAGTATTTTGTATATGAACCTGGAGGCAATAGGGAGCCACTAGAATTTATTGAGTAGCCAGGTGGCATGGTTAGGCCTGGGTTTTAGGAAAATCACTGTAGTAGCTGAATGGAGGCATGGAAGGAGCCTTGGGACAGGAAGACCCGCCTGTAGACCATTAAAATGGTCCAGCCATGAGGGAATGAGGGCCTGTAGAAGAGAAGATGTATTCTTTTTTTTTTTTTAGTGAGGCAATTGGGGTTAAGTGACTTGCCCAGGGTCACACAGCTAGTAAGTGTTAAGTTTCTGAGGCCGGATTTGAACTCAGGTACTCCTGACTCCAGGGCTGGTGCTCTATCCACTGTACCACCTAGCTGCCCCGAGAAGATGTATTCTTGACAGATGTTGCAAAGGTGAAATCAATAGGCTTTTTCAACAGATTGGATTTGATGGGGGGAGGGGGTTGAGAAATGATGAGTCTAGAGAACGGAGTTACCCTCTACAGTAATGGGGAAGGTAGGTGGGGTAGGATAGATAGATAGATTTGAGAATCCTCAGCATAGAGATGGTAATTGTATTTAATTGGAGCCGATGAGATCACCAAATGAAGTAATATAGAGGGAAGAAGAGATGGTGGCCCAAGATAGACCCTAAGGGACACCTACAACAGAGAGTATGATGTGGGTGAAGATCCAGCAATGGAGACAGAGAAGAAGTGATCATACAAGGCAGTAGGAGAGTCAGGAGAGAGTAGTGTCCTGAAAACCTAGAGTTTCAAGGAGGAGTGATTAGCAGTTTTAAAGGCTGCAGAATGAGGATTAAGAAAAGGCCACTGGATTTGTCAACTAAGAGATCATTGATAAGACCATTGGACATTCAAGTTTCTGTGGAACAATAGGATGGCAAGCCAGATTCTAAGAGGCTAAAAAGAAAGTGATAGAAAAGAAAGTGGAGGCACTTATCATAGACAGCCTTTTTGAGAGTTTAGCTACAAAGGGATAGAGAAAAAAAAAAGATAAAAAAGAGATAGAGAAAGTGAGTGGTGGGGATTGAAGGATCAAATGAGGTTTTTTTTTCCAGGTGAGGAAGACATGGACATGTTTATAGGCAGTAAGGAATGAGTCAGTAGACAGGGAGAGATTGAAAATAAATGAAAATGAGAATGACAGAGGAGGCAGTTGTTTGAAGGAGGTGAGATAGACTCGGATCACTTGAGTAGAGGGGTCAGGCTTAGGAAGGAGTAAAGCCACTTCATCATGTAAGACCAGTGAAGGAGTGACAAAAGGTGTCTGAGTGATAGGAGATGGAAAGGAGAGTTCATGGTGAATGGACTCAATTTTTTTCTGTAAAATATGAGGGAAGGAGGTGCAGCTAAGGTAGCACAGAGGATAAAGCACCGGCCCTGGATTCGGGAGAACCTGAGTTCAAATCCAGCCTCAGACACTTGACACTTACTTGCTGTGTGACTCTGGGCAAGTCATTTATTCCTCACTGTCCTGCAAAAAAATTTTTTTGAAATTGGAAGAGCTCTGTGGAGAATGGGACAGTGAGTTGATAAAGCAGGTATAGGATTGCCTAGCAGCCATGATGGCCCAGTTGATTTACATAAATTTGTATTTGACCCAGTCAGAATGGTTGCATAATTTTCTCAACCTTTTTTCACAAGCACATGTGTAGTAGTGAAAGTGGAAATGGTGGGAGTGATGCATGGCTGAGGCTCGGCCCCCAGGGCATAACTGGCAAAATGATAGATAGGCTGGGCATTCAAGAAAGGACAGCATAGAACTGAATTGTCTCACCATTGGATCAAGATGGGGAAAAGAGACAGGAGTGGCTAGTGCAGGGGAGATGGCCTGGAAGAGAATTGAAGGGTCAAGGGATTGGAGTTCACCATGAGGATGAAGAATAGGGTTTTGTCAGGGAAGATGAAAAGGCAGTAGAAGATTTCTGAATTCTTGAACATGGAGGTGGTGCATTTGTGGGTTATGGGAAGATCAAGGGTATGGCTATCTTGATATGTAAATGAAGTAGAGTTGAAGTTAGTAGATTGGGAAACAGTGGTTACAGAATTGGTGGAAGAGTCAATATGTATGTTGAAATCATCTTGTATAAAAGCAGGAGTTGAGGAGAAGAGAAAAATTGTGAGCCATATACCGAATGCATTGATGAAGGAAAAGGAGTGACCTGGGCAGTCTAAGGATGACAGCTAGCAGGATTTTGATCAACCGGAAGATATGAATAGTATAAACCTTAAAGGAGGAAAGGGTACTAAGTGGTGGAGGTAAGGAGAGAACCTGGAAGTGGCAGTGAGAAGAAAGGAGTATCTCAACTCCCCTACCTTGACCAGAAAGGTGAGGAGAATGAGTGGAGGTGCAGCCTGCACTGGAAATGAATATACCCTTTATGTATTCCTGTCAATGTTCTTAACTGGACATGTGTCTAGGAACCATACAGACCATTGCTTAAGAGAGGGCATTATGTGGAGCAGCTAGATGGCACAGTGGATAGAACACCGGCCCTAGAGTCAGGAGTACCTGAGTTCAAATCCAGCCTCAGACACTTAACACTTACTAGCTGTGTGACCCTGGGCAAGTCACTTAACCCCAATTGCCTCACTAAAAAACAAAACAAAAAACCAAAACCAAAACCAAAAAAAAACCAAGAGAGGGCATTATGTGAACCAGCCTTCTAGGTATTCCTTTGTTCAGTAATATTGTCACAGCATCATAGAGATTTTCTCATCCTTCCTATTCATTTTACAGACAAGGAAACTGAGGAAAAGAGAAAAGAAGTGATCTATCCATAATTATACATGTTCTTTAAGAGCTAAACCGATGCTGAAAAATTACAAGGAATGAGCATGTTCATAAAGAAGAGACCTGAAAGGACACTCCCAACCCAGCCCATCACAGTGGGGGAGTGTGTGTGTGGGGGGGAGGTGGGTTCCATAGACATTCCACATCCACTGGTTTGTGGGCTTTTTGAATGAATTGATTGGTTGTTTTTAATTTTCCTTTTCTTTTTCTTTGTCCTTCAAAAACAAGTTATGGGGATGTTATGGGGAGGGTGTTTCTCTGAGAGGGGGAGAGGCCATATAATATAAAAAATAAGACATTAACACAAACTTAAAAAAAAAAAAGGTAAAGGGAACAAATGCTGGTAGCTGGAACAAGGAGCAGGGCATCCTTAAACCTTTGCCTTCATTTTTCTTCAGAGCATGCGACTTAGTCTTACCCTGTGGTTTACCTTTGAATTATGATCTCTTCATGCATAGACTACAGAAGGAGAAACATCATTGAATTTATATCAGAGGACTTATGTTCAAATCCTAGCCCTGTTTGAACTTAACCAAGTCATTTAACTTCACTTGGCTTCACTTATCTATAAAATGAGGGAGTTAGACAACATGACCTTTGAGGTTCCTTACAGCGATAAAAATTGTTCTTATTTATTACCTAGAGCTTAATCAAGCATTTATTAAGCACCTACTAAGTGCCATATGCTGTCCTAAGTGTTTGAAGATATAAAGACAAATCTCAGCCTTGAGGAACTTACAGCACAGCCTACCTATGTAGAGCTATACAAAAATAGATACAAAATAATTTGAGGAGAAGAAACTAGCACCTAGGGAGAAGGTTTCATGTAGAAAGTGGTGCTTAAAGGGGCAGCTAGCACCAGCCTTGGATTCAGGAGGACCTGAGTTCAAATCCAGCCTCAGACACTTGACACTTACTAGCTGTGTGACCCTGGGCAAGTCACTTAACCCTCATTGCCCCACTAAAAAAGAAAAACCATTCAGATTGTTTGGGGCAGCTAGGTGGCGCAGTGGATAGAGCACCAGCCTTGGATTCAGGAGGACCTGAGTTCAAATATAACCTCAGACACTTGACACTTATTAGCTGTGTGACTCTGGGCAAGTCACTTAACCCCAACTGCCTCACCAAAAAAGAAAAAAAAAGTGGTGCTTGAACCTCTGAGCCTTGAAGGAAACTAGGGATTCTGAGAGTTACAGGTGAGAGAGAATGATTTGGAGCCTGGCTGTACAGAGGCATGAAGATTGGAGATGGAAAACTGTGTATGAACTCAGCAAAAGAGAAAAAAAAAAAAACCACACCAAGCAAACAAACAAACAGTGAACTGTTCTTATTGTGATGCTCTTGTCCAAAGCCTTCAGTGTCTACCTACTGCTTACTGTGCTTATTGATAAAGTATAACTCCTAATATCAATAGTGAAGACCATCCCCAGTTTTGCCCCAACCCTTTTCTAGTTTCCTCTTATACTGCTTTGATATCCATTGTTTTACTTATGCCATCTTCCATGTCAGGAATCAACTCTGCCTGCCTTCCACCACACTCATCTCCACCTGTATCCAGTACCCAGTTTATCTCCCATTTCCTCCTTCAAGCCTTCCCTGGTGTCTCCACCTAAGTTGATCTTTCTCTTCTTCAATTTCTCGGCACTTTTGCTAGACTTATTTATTTTATCATATTTACCTGTAGAAGGTTATTGATGTGTATTCTTCCATCTTGTTAGATTATAAGTTCTTTCAGAGCAAACTGTATCCTATCTTGGTTTTGTATTACTATGATGCTTTGCACAAAGTAGGTGCTTAATAAATATTTGTTAGATTGAACGGAGTTGAGCCTAGCTATAGAGACCTGATGCAAGTCATTTGTGTTTTGGACTTCATTTAAGAGAGTTTAGTAAAATCTAGTGTAACTCATTAAAATTCATCATTAACTCTTTTTTTTGTTTTGTTTTGTTTTTGTGGGGCAGTTGGGGTTAAGTGACTTGCCCAGGGTCACACAGCTAGTAAGTGTTAAGTGTCTGAGGCCGGATTTGAACTCAGGTACTCCTGAATCCAGGGCTGGTGCTCTATCCACTGTGCCATCTAGCTGCCCCCATCATTAACTCTTAAAACCTCAGTTTCTTTATGTGTAAATGGGAATAATCCTTATAGTCAGTCTCACTGGGTTATTATGAAGATCAAATTAAATATGTGAAAGTGCTTTACAGCAATAAAACTTTCTAGGAATGTGAATTGTTTATATTCTTATATCTAATGTTACCCCAAGGGTGCCATTTTTTAAGACTCCAGAGTAATAATATTGTGGAATGAAAGGGCAGTCATTTCAACACCATGTGGGTTTCTAAGAGTAGCTAGAGAGTGATTGTTACACATGCTTGGATGGGAACCCACATACACGGACGAAGAAATATTTATAGAGTATATAGTATTTTCCTTCATATGTTAGTTTAGTGTTTAATATGTTGCCTTATCAAATTTCAACATGATGTAGGTAAGCAGCATGGTGGGAACTAATTTGAAACTTTTCGATATTTAGGAAAAAAAATTTGGTAGCTACTTTCTTCCTCTATGGATTGGGCTAATCACCCAATTGCACAGGAATTCCTCAGCTATAACAATGAGAAAGTTGGATGAGGTGTTCTCTAAGGTTTCTTCTAGACCTAATGCCCTGCGGCACTGTGTGTTAATTTGATATCTCCCCTCCATCTCCTTCTCTTCCCCTTTATTCCATACGTTAGAAATAATGACCATACAGCTAGGAGGTGACACTAAACAACAAGAGTCCTTGTCATCAACTACTGTATTCAGTATACAGAAGTCAAATAAACAGAGGAACAAAAGTTTTTTGTAAATATTCATTTTTCAGAAAGTATCGAAACATTTCTTCAAAATTCAATACAAGTGTCACCTTCTGCATGAGATTTTTTTCCTAGTTTCTATTCTCCCCAACTGCTGCTGCTCCCCCCACCTCCCCCCAAAACCCCACAACATCATCCTGCCATAATTTTCTATATATGCTTTCCTTGGATTGTAGATCTAGAGCCGAAAGTGACCTTACATCTCATCTAGAACAAGCCTCTCAATATACATATGAGGAAACTGAGGCCCAGAAAGTTTTATGTAACCCTGCCCAGAATCATATAATCAGTGACAGAGGCATTATTTATACTCTGAACCTCTGGTTCCAAATTCAGTACTCATTCTATTATTGTCTGCTCCAATAGAATATAAGCTTCTTGGGGGAAGAGACTGTTTCATTCTTAACTTTTTCTCTCTGGTGACTAGCACAACCCCAGACACAATAGAAAGTGTCTAATAAATGCTTGTTGATTGATTGTTCTTGGATGAGATATCTCTCTGTCTTGACATTCCAGCGACCTGGAGTATATTCCTGGCCAGAAAAATTGCCCTTTCCAGGCCAAGCTAATGATTAGTGTTACAGTGGCCATGAGGCCACACATGTAATGAATTTCTTGGTATTATTTACTATGACTTTAGAAGTCATTTAGAACAAAGGATCTCAGAACCAGTAGGACCTTTGTGAACATATGTAACCCATTCCCATATTTCTATGAAGGACCTTGTCTAAATGATCCAAACAAGTGGGAATCTGCCCCATTTTTAAAAGAAAGGAAATCCACAAACATCTTTTGGGAGGCCATCCCATTATGCAAACTCTCCATAAAGAAATTATTTTTCTTATACCTAACCTAGATCCTTTTAGCATCTCTGTACTTAGAATCAGGATGACTTGATTTCTCTTTCATCTTCCCATATTTGTGAACCGTGTGATTCTGGGAAAGTCTTTATATCCCTTAGTCTCAGGTTCTTCACCTGTAAAATGAGAATAATCATAGTGACTACTTAAGGGTTGTTAGGATCAAATGATATAATACAGGGAGACTCAAATGTCTTAATGCAGCTTTAGGTTATTAAAGCTATTAAAAAACACTTTTAGGACATGTATGTGTAAAGCACTTTTCAAATCTTAAAGAGCTATATAAATGTGAGGCATTATAAGTGTTTTTCCTTCCTTTTGTTTCTGTCTTCTGTCTTGGAAATGGAGAAAAGCTGAGCAATGAATGCCCTTTATAGAGTTGTTCTTCAGTCTTCTCTAGGCCAAACAGGACTGATTGTTTATTACTTTTCCTCAACTTCCACTAAGCCTTTTCTAAGTTGGCCACATCTAAATTGTGAAATCTAGAAGGAAGCACAGTAAGAATCTTAGCAATACTGAATCTAATAGGGGATGAAAATGGGTATTTGGTTATCTTTCTATTTTCTTTAATTTCAGACTTTAGCTGCTACATAAACAAACAGTTTTCTAACTTGTGATTTAAAGTTTTATTTGCAGTGCATGTTTAAAGATAATAATTTTTCTGTTCCTTTGATTACTTATGATTCATGGATATATTCTTTTGGAATTTCTCATTTTATATATGCTATAGCCTATGTAGTCTGCCTTATGAAGTTTCTTTTTCTAAGGAAAAGTTAGAAACCTTTTGTTCTTGTTGCTTTTGAAATTACAGAAACACAGTTAAATAAGATTTCACACTTCTAAGGACCTTTATCAGTGATTTAAAAGTATTATGAACTCTGTATAAATTTACGGTGGTAATGGTTAAACTATTAGCTTTAATAGTGCCTTATGAACAATGTGATTTGTTTTCCATGGGGGAGAAATCACAGTATAGAATATTGTTTCTTTGATAATGAGATTAATTTGTGATTTCATTGATATAAGTATTTCTACCAGCACAAATTTTAACACCTCTGTGACTTCCAAACACTGTAGCTCTAATCTGTCTCTGTTTATAAATCCTCTAGAAGGGGATCCACCAAATGCAGTAAAGCCTTTCCTTTTGGTGTTTTAATATCTTGAGATGCCAGTGTATCCCTCATATTCTTTTTCCTTTATAATCTCAGATCTATTAGGAGGGCATCATTATCCTTGTAAATTTATTAAGTGTTTAGAATTTTAACTTATCTCAACTCTCATAGGTCAAATCATAGTTTTGGTTTTCACACAATTCTTTTTTCCATTCACAAAGGACACCTGAACAATGCAAATATGTGTAACTAACTCAAAATCAGTTGTGTTGTGGCTTTTCTCCCACTTTTATCTCCTTGATAGCTATCCCTCTTTGTGAGTTGCAATAAGATACATTGCCAATCAGAAGAGTTGATTGTTTTGACTGAAAGAATGATAAATTTTACACATTTGCCACACAATAGATCATTCCTTTTTAGTGGTTTTTCTGTTTTGTTTCATTCCTTTGCCCTGAAAGACATTCATTACAACTGGGATATGTAGAACTTCAAGGAAACACTTCAGATTTATCAACCCCAATACAAATGACTTCTTCTCCTAAGAATCTGTATGTAAATTATTGTTTCCCCATATAATAAAATAGGAAGCATACTTCTCTTGTGTTCACGGGTTTCAAGTTTTATCTCATTGATATGTGGACTAGTCCCCACATACAAGCAGGGGCTTTGTGAATTACAGAAATGTCTGGCGATTCAGTCACATTTGATTGTCCCTATGAAATGACGAAAAAAGTAAAAGCTGATTTTTTTTTCTCAAAATGAAACGAAGGGGGCAGCTAGGTGGCACAGTGGGTAAAGCACTGGCCCTGGATTCAGGATGACCTGAGTTCAAATCCGGTCTCAGACCCTTGACACTTACTAGCTGTGTGACCCTCAGCAAGTCACTTAACCATCATTGCCCAGCAAAAAAAAGAAAGAAAGAAAGAAATGAAGTCTATATAACATGAACATAAAGATTCTGTAATATCCAGGAGTTGTTAATATTACTACATTGTCCAAGGCCAATACCATATCATCTTATACTGACGAGCCATGTTGAAATGTTTTTTATCATTCTGTGTTTTTCCCTGACAGCTTTTCCTACCATACCTGGTTCTAATGAATAATTGTTGGGTAGTAAACTTTCCAGCTGTCCTGTCAGAACTCTGGCCAGAATTTCACAATTGTGGTTTGCAAGATTCAGGTCTATAATTAGCACATAACCGAAGATCTTTTCCTTTTTTTGAAATGATAGGTATTACTATTTCATGTACTAGGAGAGGGTGTGGGATCCTGAAGGACTAAATAAAAGGTTTGTGAGTTTTTATGTCTTCTCCAGGACTATATTAAGATTAATAATGTCCCAGATATCCTATCTGTTTCATCATGGAAAGCCTTGCTTTTCCTGAATTGCATTTGGTTTTGCACTCTTAATAACTTCCCATGTCTCCCCTCAGGAGTACAATTCCATTATATCAGATATCAGTTTAACAATTTGATAACCTGTACACTTTGTTTATTTGCATGGGGTGCAGACCATCCCTTTTGCCCATTTCACCATACTATGGTATTGCTTATAATACTCAAGTCACGTTAAATGTTTTTTCATTGTCCATGGCCAACACCATATAACTTCATACTTACCAGGTAAAGTATTTTCATGCTATTTGTTTTCCCCAAACATGTTTTATTCCACTATATGAATCTGATTAATAATCTTAGAGCAATTAACTTTATAGCAATCTAAACAGAACATTAAGTACTTGTATATGCTACATTCTAGGGACATAACAATGACAAATAGGACATAATCCCTTCTCTTGGGTTGCTTATAGTCCAAGAGATGAGAAAAGACATGTACAGCAATGACCAAATTTAGAATAGATTATGATATCTCAAAATGAGGTACACAGTGTTGTGAGTGTGGATGAGGCGAAGAGTTTTCTTGGAGTTATCAAGGGAATGCTAGCATTACAGCCACGCCTTGAGGAATAGGTAGGATTTTAGTGGACAGACATTTGGGCAGAATTAAGGGGGTGGGGAATATATTTTAGTCATGGGGACTTTGTGAGTAAATAACATGGCAATAGACAAGTTGACTTTGTCAGGAAGACTACATCAAGGGGAATATATGATACAAGGCTGTAATGATAGGTTGTGGTCAGATTTTGGACTCTTGGAAGGCAGGCTATGGGTTGGGACTTTATTCAGCATTCAATGGGGGACCCATTGCAAGATTCCTCATGATATAATCTTTATTATAGTATGAAGGTTACTCTGCAGAGCTTGTGGGATGAGATGCTGAAGGTAGGGAAACCATATATGATGAAAGTTTAAAAAAAAATTACACTGTTGTTTTAAAAATTAATGATGTTTACCTGAATGGCCTTCCCTCTTTCAAGGAGAAGGAAGAAAGTGGCCATGGGTAACTTGTATATAAAATCTAGGGTTAAGAGGGGAAAGATGGGAGGGATGCCAAGGAGACTTGATCCACATAGAATTGGGGTTAATGGGGCATGGCTGAAGAATTAGGGTAATTTTACCGTAATAGATTCTGTGACTGTATTTGGCATTGTCTAGATCCATCAGTGTCACATACTTCATATTCATTTTAAGTCTTCTCGGTGATTGTTTTATTAGATATGAATTTTAAAGGAAAAACCAAACACAAGTTTTAAACGTTTGGAAATAAGTTCTTTGGGGGCTAAATAACATTTTCCATTTTGGATTAAATGAAGAAAATCATTTAATTCTCTTACTCTTAGAGATCTTTCTTCTATTTTCAGAGAGAATTTTTTTTTCTGCTGTAATTCCTTAGGCAAGTTGTTATCAGACACAGATGTGATTCATTTAGTGCCCAGAATAGCTGTGAGGCTCCACATTTGCTGCTTTGGTGGTTACCTTACTTCTAGACCATAGAAAATACAAATAGACTGTCTAGTAGATGCATTTTTCATGGATTGTGTGAGAACTAATTTAATAATTTTTAAGTAGTTGTTTTTTTTTTTTTTTTTTGCACTAGTCCTAGTTAGAAGTTCATGGTACCACTTCTCATTCTGAAATGCGAGTCAGGGCAACTTGAAAACAGTCTAAACAAACAGCTGGGCTCCACTGATGGTGAGAACAGTTTGATCATTGAGATAAGGTCTACAGATGTCTGGGGGAATTGCCACGTATAACTGTATTTTAGCCCATGTACCTCCAAAATCAATATTTGTCTCTCATTAGTTGAAGTTAAACACAGAAGGTCCTAAGGAAAATTATAAAGACAGCAAAGTTTTTATATCATCCTCCTTATGTGTCTTCCCTGCCCTTTGAGGGTGATGTCTTTCCTCAGAAGTTGGGAGAGGAATTAAAGAAGAGGAAGAAGACAATTTTAGAGGTAGTTGATAAGGCTAGAAAAAATCGTGGAGCCCCAGAAAACTATGGTGGGGGTGGTGTGTGTGTGTGTGTGTGTGTGTGTGTGTGTGTGTGTGTGTGTGTGTGTGTGTGTATACATATACACATACTAAAAGATAAAAAGAGGACTAGGGTCTTTTTCCTTAACAAAAGCATTGTTCCACGTAGAGATTTTGAGGGTGTTAGAGTAGTTAAGGAAATCAGGAAAATGGAACTTTGGAATAAAATTAAAGATAGAAGTCAGTAGTAAAAACCCTGGGCTCAAAAGCCTATACAAAAAGACCCAAAGTTTAGGCAACAAATGAGGAATTAGAGATCCTGATGCAAGAAAGAAAATTTGACCTCAGAGGTATTGTTGAGTCTTGATGGGATGAAACCCATGACTAGAATATGACTTTGGACTGGTATACCTTATTCAGAAGGAAAAGAAATGGTTAAAAAAATAATTTTAAAAGGGGAGTTAGCGGGGAGCAGAACAACATTGTATATTAAAGAACTATATTCCTTAGAGCATATCCAGGAATCAGAAGATGGGAGAATATTTGGGTGAAGTTTAATGAAGGGGAGAACAAAAGAGATTTTGTTACTAATGGAGCATACTACAATCCCTTCCAAGTACAAAGAGAAGATAAGTGAGGAGTTTGGGAAGGAGGAAAGAGTAGTGATGTGAATTTCAGTTGTCCAGAAATCTGCTGGAGCATTCTGTCTGCCAAAAACAAAGCCGCTGGGGGCAGCTAGGTAGTGTAGTGGATAAAGAACTGGCCCTGGATTCAGGAGGACCTGAGTTCAAATCTGGCCTCAGACACTTGACACTTAACTAGCTGTGTGACCCTGGGCAAGTCACTTAACCCTCATTGGCCACCCCCCACCCCCCGCAAAAAACAAAGCTGCTGCTGATAATTTTTTGACTAACCTCAATGATAGTTGCAGCCTTCAAAAATGGGGTAACTAAAAAAGGGAAATTCTATTCTGGTTCTGATTTTCACTAACAGAGGGGCTGAGTGGGGTAGAAATGATGGGAATTCTTGAGGGAAGTGACTACTTTCTTCTAGAGTTTTGTGATAGAGAAGCAGAGGAAATCCAGCCAGCAAGCTTTTGTTAAATCCCTACTGTGTGCCAGACTCTGTGCTAGGAACTAGGGATACAGATGCCCCCCCCCCCAAAAAAAAAGAAACAGCCCCTGCCTTCGGGGAACATAGAAATGAGTTGACAAAGCCCATGCAAAATAGGTACAAGGTAACTTACCTTGTGGGAGAACTAGTGGTTGGGGAGACCAGAAAAGACCTAATACAGAAAGTGGCGCTTGAGCTTCATCTTGAAGAGTGCAGGGATGCCAAGAAGTGACAGTGAGGAGAGAACATGTTCCAGGAAACAGGCCTGGAGATTGGAGATGGAGTATTGTATGAGGAATCACAAGAAGGCCAGTTGGGTTAGACCATAGAGGAAGAAGGGAAGGCGTGTATAATGAGCCAGGAAAGCTAATATGGGGCAAGGCTGTGGAGAGCTTTAAATATCAAACCCAAAGGTGTTTACATTGATTCCTAAAGATAAGGAGCAACTGGAGTTTTTGAGTCGAGGGTTTGATGTATTCAGACCTGTGCTTTGGTAAAGTCAGAACAAGACTTCAAAATAGAACATTTTCTATCACTAGTCAGGATGAGGATTTTGATCTGAAAGCCCTGGAAAACTGTCCCAAATAATGTTAGTTTGAAGATATAGATTTTATATCCCTACACAGGATGATGAAAACAAAACATATTTAAAACCAGATGGGATTTGGTTTATAGTGTGGGCTAGCAGCTGGAAAGTATCAGGAAATAGAGTTTCAACATAGTAATGTGTAAGATATAATACTTTGAAGGGTCTCGGGCTTCCTCTCTTTCAGCATATATAGAAGGATAGTGATGGTGTTTAGATGTGTGCTATACAGACATATAAGATATTACACAGGCATTGATTTCTTTTTTAGTAACGCGTGAAGTGGATACAAGTGGAATTTTTTTGTTTGTGATTGTTATACTGCCACCTGCCTATTAGCAAGTTTATATATTTACCGATTTCCACTTTAAGATTAGGTATGTTGGGAAATGACAGATTGTCTGTCTGTCTGTCTCACCTAGAGGCTAATTTATCACGTATGCCACTGATTTCATTTTTTGAAGGGCTCGCTAAAACCCAGCATATAATTTGTCACTCTTTACAGCTGCTTTGCTTTTGTGAAGAGTTAATGCAACAAACCTAAAATATTTTGGAATTTAGAGGCAAGCTGCTGGTTGTGCTTTTTTATCCCCACCCTTGCTTCTGCCTTATTTTCCTCACTGCAGGAAAGGAAAATCCTTTTGTTTGAGTGCTTTAAAATCTTGTTAACTCCTGGTAGTTATTTTGCTGATGATCTCCAACTCTAGCTCCTTGTGGCTGCTAGAACTGAGTATTTACCGGCTAGTTTGTGGTTCTATTGCACTGCCACATTATAATGCTAAAAGGAAAGCTGGTTTAGGTTTAAAAGACCAAAGTTCATTTTATGCCAAAATGGAATTTAACTTGGGTAGCTAATGGAAGCCATGAATGGATTTGCATGTTTTGTAAGGTTAACTAGATTGCTATAAAGAATAAAATATCTTATTGACCAAATTTGGATATTCAGTAGATTACATTGTGCAAATTCTATTTTTAACATTAAAACGTTCTTCTTGAGATGGCCTCTTTCATCTTTATGTGAAGACTTACTACTGACCGTTCAAGCACCTATATCATCATATCTACCCAAGGGTGTATTCCATATCCTTGGATTAAAATGTGTCTTGGACTCTTTACTTGGTGTGTCACTGTAAATCTGCTCTTCAGAGTGCCATAGTCCCTACTTGCCCACACACATAACCACCATCCCTTATCCAAAGAAGCAACCTCTGAAGGGAGGAGATGGAAGGAGATATAAGTTGACTGATTGATTGAGTGCACCTTTTTCTGAGGATTTTTAGCTTGCCTGTCTTAACGGTGGCTCTTTTAGCTTTCTGGGAGGCACGTGTACTGTTAAGTATGGCCAGGGATGCATGTTTGACAAGTTAGCAGTGTGGCAGCTCTACTTGCTCCTAGCCATGCTGTCTCAGGGTTTGTTTGGGTTGGCTGATGTCCAATACCCTGCTATAAGATACATTTCCTTGACAGTACAAAGTGTGGAACCACATTAGCTGCAGTTTAGAAAGGTTAGCTACACGCATACAATAAACATTAACAAACGAAAAGGCCCACCCACCTTTGACCTTGAATTCTGTTTTGTCATGCCATGTTTTGGAATCTCTATAGTATTTGATTAATAACCACCTTAGAGTAATTGAGTCTTAAGTGTCCTTTCCCTCAGTCAGACCACTCACACACTTCCCTGTTGGCTGCTTTGCTTACTTATTATAGCAGTGATCAGGGTACTGGAGAGGTTGTTTATTTCAAGTAGCCTTCATTGCGCCTTCTTCTACAATGCCAGAAGGACTGTGAACAGTATTCCTTCCTCTCCTCATATGTGTGTATGCTAGCTAATTTGTTTATCTGCCCAGTTGGTCTGGAAGGAAGGGTATGTATGTGCATAGGGATAGAGGAATCCTTCACCAAGGTTGGACTTTTCCAGGAGGCCATCAAGAATATGTGGCTGGATAGAGCACCAGCCTTGGATTCAGGAGGACCTGAGTTAAAATCCGGCCTCAGACACTTAACACTTAACTAGCTGTGTGACCCTGGGCAAGTCACTTAACCCCAATTGCCTCAAAAATAAGATAAAATTTAAAAAAAAAAAAAAGAAAAGAAAAGAGTATGTGGCTGGCCTGTGTCGACACACTGCCTCTGGAAGTTGCCTGTTGGCTTGGTTTCTTGGAATTTGTCTACTCTGATTTGTGGCCAAATTCTATAACTTCCTCACTTGAACTCATATTTGAGAACCAGCAGATCTTGAATCTGTTTGCCCAGGCTTCAGCTTACTGAGGAAGAGATTTCTTCATCCATGAATTAGGTGGTTGGACCAAATTTTCTTTAAGATACTTTTGAGTGCTAACATTCTGTGATTCTATTAAATGAAATCAACTGCTATGTCACAGCCCATTTGGAAGTTTGGCAGTGATCCCATTTATTTATTTAGGTGGGGTGGAGTGGGTAGGGGTTTCTTAAGGTCCTTACTGGCCCCTCTCCCCTGTCCCATGTTATCTTTGTATTTTATCTCTCTCTGTGTCATGCACTACTCATTTTCTAGCACCCAAGTAAAAATCAGTAATGTGAGAGAAAAATCAAGAAATTATTTGTGCTCTCCCTTATAGGGAATAATAATGAAATCTTCACTTGAACATTGTTGAAGAACATATAAAATTTTTTAGACTATTAATGTAGGCATATTTCTACAAATACGTTGGTAACTCTTCTAGCTTTATCCTCTAATCTACATGTGGTCATTGGGAAGTTCCTAGTTATTTAGTGTGTGGTAAGACCACAAAGAAAGAGAAAGGTCTGGCCAATGAATTTTCTATCACCAATCCCTCTATCAGAGAGGGTCTGATATTGGTCTGATATCAAAAGAAGCTGGAAAAGGAAGCCAGATTTTGAGAGAATTAATTACATTCCAAGTTCCATTCCAAAACCTAATGAGTTTTCTTTTAGGTAGATCCCTAATTTTAATTTTTTTTCATGTTTTTCTATATAAAGGTACCTTTTCTAGCCTCATACTCCACATGAAATATCTTGTGTCAGAGAAGATTTTGCAGTCCTGGAAAAGTAGAGGGTAGGTGGGGGAGGGGGGGAGTAGGGCCACTGATCTTTTTAAGGAATCATTGCTTTCTTCCCTGTTGACTTTATCTTCTTTTCTCCACTCTCCTTATCTCTACCATCCCTCCCACTATTGTATATCCCCATAAAAACCAAAAATGCAGCTTGTAGTTCAGTTTGAGTACTTTAAGGAATAGATTAGGAAGAGGCAATGAAAAGTTAGGGCTCATTGAATCCAAAATTGCTGTGAGTTTTCCTCACTGGCAATGAAATCACATGATCATTTGTCCCACTCAAATGAAAATGTATGAAGACTTTTGATTTCATTATGCATTTTTTTTCTGCTTTTGTTTTTGTTTTTGTTTTTTAAATCTAGGAGGTGAGATATAGGTCGGTGTCTACAAACGGACAATATTGTTGCCAAACACATTACAAAATTCTGATCATGATCAAAACAATAAATAAATGAAAGAGCTAGGTCTCAATCTGTCATCCAGAGGAACATACTGTGTGTGTAAAAACATGAAACACTGAGATCCCAGTCTGCTTCAGTGGTGAGCATAGCTCACTTATGTGGGCCCAGCATTCCAAGATTCCAGCAACACATGCCAACGGAGCTGGGAAAGGCTAGCTTTGTGGTTCCAAGGCTGTCAGGAAAGGGGAAAAAATGTCAAGAAGGGAACCACTTTTTTTATATTTAAAGGGTGTCATACAGACAACAAATGATGAGCTAAGAACTAATTATTTTGAACGTAACTGTTGTTCAGAAGAGAGCGACCTGAAAATTTATCAGTAACAGTGATGAGGAAACCAGCATGCATTTCACTTAACAAACTAGTGGTCAGCTGAAAGACTAACTAATATATTAAAATGGATTAACAAGAAGCAGAGCAAGTTATCTAATGTTCCAATCCTCTTTCAGAGTGTGGTGCGCTGCCTGTGGCATCCCAAGTTAAACCAGATCATGGTTGGAACCGGAAATGGATTGGCTAAAGTGTATTATGATCCCAACAAGAGTCAGAGGTATTTTATAAGTATAACTTATTGAAGACGAATAGCAACAACAGGGGGTGGAGGTGGAGAGGGGGATGGGTTTTTCTTCTTTTACTTTGCTGCTTTTCCCTTTTACGGGGCTTTGCCCTTTGGGAAAACGCAGCTGGTATGAGTAAGAGCTCCTAGGACTAAAATGTTGAGCTGATCGTATTGGACTTCAGAGAGGGTTTTGGTATTCTCATTGATCTATACAGAATTCACAGTGTTTGAGCGTTTCCAGGGGATTTGTAATTTCTTAATTGGAATGTTGAGTGCAAGAAAAAAAAAGACCCTATCTGCCATTCCATACCCTACTATTTCATGGTCTGCACTGGCATTTAGGAGGGATACAGGCACAAAGCTGGGAAATAGAAATGGAAATAGCTTGTTCTTTCTACAGGTTACTAGTTCAGATGTTTGGTAAGGTTTTTCTCTGCCAGTAGATGGAGACAGCACAATTTTCTTTAATTTTACACACACACAGACACCCACACACACACATTCTCTCTCTCTCTCTCTCTCTCTCTCTCTCTCTCTCTCTCTCTCCCCCACCAAGTATCAGACTTAGAACATAGGTGTTCCAAAGATATACTTCTCTAAAAGTACAATATCTTGATTTTATCCTTCAGCTGTTTCTATTTTCCTCACAATGGAAATCCTCATATATGTCATTGCACTAAGATTAGAAGTTTTTGTTCCTTTCCAAAAGGTCATTCTATTTTCTTTTATGGAGAGAACTCCAATGTCTAATTGTAGGAAAAGTGACTTGTTATTGTTGTAGCAATTTATCAGTAAATTCTTCTCATTTTCAAAACAAGCTTCTCATTAAGCCTATTTTGACCGATTTGTCTTTATTCTTTTAAAGGATAGAATGACTTAGTTTTCATCTTGCTCAATTAGTGAATATTCATTAACCATGATTTAGCAGTGGATAGAAGCTGCCAGTCCTCTTTTCCTACAGCGTGCTACACCCCTTACATATCCAGAAAAACAAGCCTACTGTGCTACATGAAACTAGTTGGCATTTTGTTGCTATAAAGGAGACTGAAAATAAGCGATGTAACTAAGATTGAGAAGCACATTTTTTTTTTTTTGGTGAGGCAGTTGGGGTTAAGTGACTTGCCCAGGGTCACACAGCTAGTGTCAAGTGTCTGAGGTCAGATTGAACTCAGGTTCTCCTGAATCCAGGGCCGGTGCTCTATCCACTGTGCCACCTAGCTACCCTGAAGCACATTTCTCTTGAGAAGTTTATTAACTCTGATGTAAGATTCATTCAGCAAATTTCAAATCCAATCTTTAAAAAAAAAATTATATTTCCTTGCTGATATTAAAATAGACATCCAAGCATTCTTTGCAAGAATACTTGTAGTAGTTTGGGGTTCCTTGCACGGAGCCAGCCAGTTCAGCTCAGTCTCGGCCAGGAGCCCCTTAGCTCTTTCCAACACTGCCTGTTCTACTGAATTCCAGACAGTTATGTGGGTTCTGTTTGAGATGTGGACAGATACCCTTTAGAATGTAGACCACCCAGGGGCTTTTCTTCTGTGTCTGAGGCTAGAATTTGAACTCTATGTTCTTTGGGGTAGAAAGGACAGATATTTAACTGTCTCTAGAAGGCTGTCTTTATGTTTTTTCTTTAAAAACAAAAAACAAAAAATGACAGATAAATTTTTTAAAAATAGTGTCCAGATTCTCTTTGTTTGCTTATTATTTCTGTAATCCCTTTACTTGCCAATAGCCACCAAGTGGTATATTTCCTGTTTCCTAAGTGTAATTCTATTATCTTGGAAGTTCCATCTATTGGCCTTAGCTTGGCCAGTTCTGGACTTTGGCACGATGGCATGTACAGAGTGGACTTCTAAGCAGAAATATCTGTTCATTTCAATGTGTGCTTTGTTTCTAGGACCAAACAAAATAGCCTTTTCTTTCTTTTGTTTTTCCTCTCAGGGGAGCAAAATTATGTGTAGTTAAAAACAAAAGGAAGACTAGACAAGCTGAGACTTTAACCCAGGACTACATCATAACCCGTAAGTGATTGGAATGATCTTTAAAAGTTACATTCTTTGTCTGCTTTCATGTGGTGTTGATTTCAGGATTTTGAGGAGGAAAGACTTCAGTTCAGGCATATATTGAAAAATTATCTCATTCATATGGAAGGTACTACCAGTCATTCAGTAGCTTACTTACTTGTGTGACTCATCAGAGACAGACAGGACTGTTGGATTTTGCACGTCACTATTACAACCCAGAAGGGAAAATCCCAGCCAGTGTAACCTATCATCACCAGGGTTGTGAGCCTCTGAAAGACCCACAACCTAGCCTAAGAACATGGGAAGAGGGAGGATACAGATCTGTGTGTGTGAAGTTAAATTATGTGGAACAAGATATAAAATCTCAATAAAGGCAAATTGTCTTCTCCAAGATTTATCAGATGTCCTTCTGACAGGGAATGTAATCTAACTGACCTGACAAAACTTGCTTTTTACAGAGTCATCCTGATTATTTTCCATTAATGGATGCCCTTCCAAGTGACTAAAAACAATTGTTGAGAAAGAAAACCAAGTAACTTTAGAAGAGGTTCAGCAAGCCCCACAGTGCCCACTAGCCCAGCCAGTGCCCTAGTGTCATGCCCAGGGGGCAGTGTGTGGCTGATGGTTCTGCCTGGCAGATCAGACATAAAACCAACCTCCTTAGAACCTGGGATCATTAAAGATATCCCATGACATTTTTTGCAAGAGTAGAAGTGTTAAACTTGGTGTCATGACCAAATTCCAGCTCATGTAATTACATGCGGCTTGCTTAAATTCCCCCCTACCCCCACTCCACCCCTAAAGTCGTTTGAAGTAGAAAAGCTATTTTTCACTTGCCTTCCTAAAAATACTGTTGTGCACAGAGGCTGTTCTCTACTTCCCCCGCCCCTCCCCGATGTAGCTGCATTTCACTGGTGAGTGATGTGGTCTTGGTTCCTGGGGAAGAAAAAGTACTTCCAGATTCTTTGCTGTGAATGACTATATAAATTTTAGGCATTTGTATTTACTATAACAAAATATCCCTTCTCCCTTCAAAGCCCCTGGCCCCCTGAAAAAAAAGTTTTCTTCTTGAAAGAAATCATAGTCTTCATATGAGTTTTAAAAGGAATTATACTGACTGTTTTGCTTCAAAGACAAGTATTTAACACTGCTGTACTTACCCAACCCCAGAATAAAACTGTTATCTGACCCTCAGCATGTGTTAATTTGATTTTTTTTATTTTGCAGGGTCATTTTCATATACAGGCCTATAGTTCAAGTCACCACTAAATTGCCCCAAAGTTCAGGCACCCCACTACATTCAGGGCAACCTTTATCCTAGTTTTGTTGGCATACGATGTTTCTCTCTTCCGGCCTTCTACTGTTGCTCAGTGTTGTCACACTCCTCCTTAGACTTGGTCAGAGTTCAGTGATGTGTGAAGTGATTCCAGTGTTATGAAGCATCTGGGGAAATTTGTAGGGTGGAAGGCATGCTATATACAGTTTAACTATTAGTATTATCATGTATGATTTGTGATGAATAATCTTAGGAAGTCCCACGGAAACTGGGTTTTAGCTGCTGACCAAGTTTTATTCGCTTACAAATGGTTTGGGAAGTGTATTTTCATAACTGAAGTCTGTGACATGGATTTAACCATGTTTCCTGTGTGCGGCTCCATTCCAAGAGAGGTGAACAATCTCAAAACTAAATGGGCTAATTGGTGACAGTAAGATTGTCATTATAAATGGAGACTATCATTATGCCTTTTATTTCATGTTTCAGTTAGTCATTCTTTAGCTATGTTTTTGGATGGAAGAGTTATTATTAAAATGAATTTTTTTTAATGTGACTTCCAGCTCATGCACTGCCTATGTTCCGTGAGCCACGCCAACGAAGTACAAGGAAACAGTTGGAAAAGGATAGATTAGATCCTCTGAAGTCTCACAAACCTGAACCCCCTGTGGCAGGCCCAGGTAAGTAGGATCTGTTGGTTTTATAGATTCATTAAACAGCGAGGGGAAAATATTGCAAATTTAGGGGGTTTGTTCCTTTAAGATTCTCTCAAATGGGGGCAGCTAGGTGGCGCAGTGGATTGAGCACTGGCCCTGGAGTCAGGAGTACCTGAGTTCAAATCTGGCCTCAGACACTTAACACTTACTAGCTGTGTGACCCTAGGCAAGTCACTTAACCCCAATTGCCTCACCAAAAAAAAAAAGATTCCCTCAGATTCTTGTTTTAATAAGCTCTAATAATTCTGACCAGAATTTCCAACACATAAACATCATATGGAACTTGAGACAAATAGAAAGGTAACCTGAATTTCTCTTTTTACAAATGAGGGTACCTTAACTCTCTTAACTTTATAGGGATAGCTATAAGAACTAGACTTGTAATTTCATTGGGACAAGGAAGCTTTCTAAATCCAATCCAGGATGGCATTTTTTCTGCCACTTAAAGGCTCAGACGGTGACATAGACCGCTGAAGAGTTCAGTAGCTAGCTCAGGGTGACCCAAGCTGTTTGTGTCAAAGGCAGGACTTAAGTCCCCCATCTCTAAATTCAAGGCTGAACCCCTGTCCACTGTGCCTCTTATATTGGCTTCACAAGAATACAAAAGTTCTTAGGATTCAACAAGCATATGTTATCCTAGAAATACAAAGACAAAAATAAAATAACTCCCACCCTCAAGTAGTTTACATTCTATTGGAGGGAAACAACATGGGCATAAGAAATTAAATATAAACTCTATGCAAAGTAGTTTCCTGGGAAAGATGACTAGCAACCAAAGAACTCAGGAAAGATTTCTGGTAGGCACTTTAAGAAATAGAAAGTGGATGCTGTGTCAATGAGGGTATCATCTGCTGCACATTACAGCCATCATAACTTCATCTATCTTTGTTCTCTAAGTGTATAGAGCTATAGGACAGACTTCTCCCTTGAGTTTTAGCCCTATGTCACCCTCTGACTGCAGTGATTGATTTCTACTTAGATGTCATGAAACTCAGCATGAAAAAAATGGAACTAATCCTTTTTCCTTTTAATCAATATCTCCAACTAAACTTCCCTGTTTTTATCCATGATGAATCTTCACCTTATCTTTGACTTCACCTTTAATTTAACCACCAGACCATACCCTTGAAGCCCCTCTCATATCTATCCTTTTCCATTCCCACTACCACTACCACTACCCTGTGAGAGCCAAATTAGATATATGGAGCACTAATCTCCCCCTTTAACTTTCCTTAAGAAAAGGAGCCACTGAGCTTTAATCTATGATGGAACAGGTTTTTTTTATTTTATTGCTTGGGAATTAATTAGACAACAAGAGTTGAAGCCAATTAGGGAAATAAGGAAGGAGAAATACAATCCTAGACTAAGTCCATGGGCCCTCTTGCCTACAATATTGTGCTAAGTCTTTTCAATACTTCCTTTTTCTTACCTCATCAGTCCATCTTGAACATTATAACCAGACTAATCTCATTAAATTGTCTCATCCATCACATTTCCCCAGCTCAAAACTATTTCTCTCTGCTGGCGTAGGAAGTACCAAATTTCAAGTAAAAAAACCCTGCTTCAAATTCTGTTCACTAACTGTTTGTCCTAGAGCAGTTCACTTAAACTGTCAGTTTCCTTATCTGTAAAATAGGGTTAATAATATTTAGACGTTAAAACACATTATACCCAGTGCTCCAGGAATAGTATGCCCTTGAGATCATCAGCCCTGATTCCAGTTCAGACCACCAAACCATCCCCCAGGGGAGCATTTTCTGTTGAGATGAGGCCTGCCATCTTCACCATCACCGCCACCAGCTGCTATGAAAAGGCAGGCAGGGCAGGCCAGCCCAGCTTAAAATGGCACTTTTCCCTGAGAGGCAGCATGTGCCAGGAATGCCAAACCCCTACCATCACCTTGACCACCACCTTTCCTGAGGCCTAGCTATCTGTATTCAAGCACCATCTCACCGACTACCTGCTCTACTTTCAGCTCAGGCCCTGCAGCCATAGCCCAGGGGAACCACGCTTATGGAGATGGGACACCTCTAGAGGTACAGCATCTCCTGTCTCCTTCAAAGCAACAGCTACTAAAAAAAAGAAGAGAAGGTTCTTGTCACTAAAGTTCTTGGTGCCACCAAATGGTTTGACATCAGAAAAGAATATGATTTTATCAATTAAAAAAGAATTGCTGGGGCCAGTGGATAGAGCACTGGCCCTGGAGTCAGGAGGACCTGAGTTCAAATCCGGCCTCAGACACTTAACACTTACAAGCTGTGTGACCCTGGGCAAGTCACTTAACCGCAATTGCCTCAAAAGAAGAACAAAAGAATTGCCATCTATCTTGCTACTGGGCCTAAAAGACCATTGTACCATCTGTCTTGCAGCTGAAGCCTGCCTTGTATTAGAATATATTAGAACTTGAGCAAAGCAGGAACTTTCTTGCTTTTCTGTTTGTATCTTCATCACTTAACATGGTGTTTTACACATAGTAAGCACTTAATAAATCTTCTTTCATTTGTTCTCTTTTTAATAATATTTTCCACCAATTACATGTAAAAATAATTTTTAACTTTTTAAAAATTTTGAGTTCCCAATTCTAACTCTCTCTTTCTCCCCACTTCCTTTCCCTTCCCTTCCTAAGACTGTTAGCAATCTGATATAGGTTATACATGTGCAGTTATACATGAAAACATATTTTTATATTAGCCATTTTGTGGAATAAAACTGTAAAAAAAAGAAAGAAAGTGAAAAATAGTATGCTTGGTCTGTATTCAAACTCTATAAGTTCATTCTCTGAAGGCTGAGAGCATTTTTCATCATGATTCCTTCTGGATTGTCTTAGATCATTATATTCCTGAGAATAGCTAAGTCATTCACGTTGATCATCATGCAGTATTGCTGTTATTGTGTACAGTGTTCTACTGGTTCTGCTCACTTCACTCTGTATCAGTTCATGCAAGTCTTTCTAGGTTTTTCTGAAATCACCCTGCTTTTAATTTTTTAATAGTAGAATAATATTCCATTTCAATCATATGCCATACCTTGTTCAGCCATCCCCCAGTTGATGGGCATCCCCTCAATTTCCAGTTCTTAGCCACCACAAAAAAAGAGCTGCTATAAATACCCTTGTATAAATAGATTATTTCCTCCTTTTTTTGAATCTCTTTGGAATACAGACCTAATAGTGGTATTATGCACAGTTTTATAGCCCTTTGGGCATAGTTCCAAATTGCTCTCCACAATGATTAGATCACTTCACAATTCTACCAATAGTGCATTAGGGTTCCAAATTTCCCAACTCCCCTTTAGCATTTATCATTTTCCTTTTCTGTCATAGTAGCCAATCTGCCAGTTGTAAGATGGTGCTTCAGAGTTGTTTTTGTGTGCATTTCTCTAATCAATAGTGTTTTAGAGCATTTTTTCATATGACTGTAGAGAGATAGCTTTGATTTCTTTGTCTGAAAAATATCTGTTCATATACTTTGACCATTTATCAATTGGGGAATGACATGTATTTTTATAAATTTGACTCAGTTCTCTATATATTTGAGAAATGAGGACTTTATCAAAGATACTTGCTGTAATTTTTTGTGCCAGTTTTCTGCTTTCCTTCTCATTTTGATTGCATTGGTTTTGTTTATGTAAAAAAATTTTAATTTAATATAATCAAAATTACCCATTTTACAATTCATAATGCTCTCTATCTCTTGTTTGCCCACCACTCCATCTTCCCCTCCACTATAATAGCTCTTTTATGTGAGATAATTTACACCAATCTCTCCCCTCTTCTCCCAGTGCAATCCTTTTTCTCATCCCTAAATTTTTTCTTAATATCATTCCATCAAAGTTAACTCACACTTGCACTAAGTGTCCTAGTAGTGATAAAGTTCTCAAGTATCAACTTCCTATGTAGGAATCATTCATTTATTCTTTCATGAGTTGTCAGAAGACAATACATTTTTTGTAAAAATTTTATAACTATAAAATTTTATAAATAAAAGATATTACAAAGTTCTCTATAATCTGAACCCTATCTGCTTACAGCTTAATCTATTCTTGACCCTTGCTGAATCTTTTGCTTGGATCAAATTGATTTATTCATTTCTGTTCATCCATAAACATTACCCTTTCCTACTTCCGTGGTTCTACTAAAACCATTCTGTCCACTTGTAACAGTCAAGTGAGTGTTACTGAACTCCCTTCTGTCTGCCTATGCAAGTCCTATCCATTCTTTAAGACCTAGTTCAAACCCAACCTTTTATGTCAAACATTCCTTGTCCAGTCCAATTCAAGAAATAGTCATTAAACTCCTCATATGTGCAGGGATCTGAAATGGGGATACAAAATGAAAAGCAACTCAATTCTTGTGCTCCAGGAGTGCATGGTCTAAAAGGAGTAAATAAAACATATACCCAAAGGAGTATGAGACCAGATAAAATGTGACCGATGCAAAGGAGAGCCAGGCAAAGTATTAGGAAATTTGAGGAGCAATCACTTTCACCTGGTGGCACCCAGAGCCAGCTTCATGGAGGAAGTGGAATCTGACATAGAAACCTTACAAAAAGGCAGTAACTTCAACAGATGTAAAGGAAGGAGAAGAAAGAAGACAGGAAGGAGTCCTTTTGAACATAGAAGATGATGTAACAAAGGCTTGGAGGCAGAAGAGGGGTCAGGTAGTCATCCAGTTTGATGTAGTATAGGATAGATCAGTGGGAGAAGAATCAGATGAGACTAGACAAGATAAATTAGAGTCACATTGTGGAAAACTTTGAATGTTAGGATTAGGAGTTTAAATTTCCCTATATGATATGGTATTTTTTCTTTACTTGTAAGTTGTCTTTTTAAAGTCAATTTGGCCAACTGATCATATATTGCCTTATGACATCTCTGTAATTGTCTTGAATTATTATTCCAATAAGTTGTTTTTTTTTTGCTGGGCAATGGGGGTTAAGTGACTTGCCCAAGGTCATACAGCCAGTAAGTGTCTGAGGCCGGATTTGAACTCAGGTACTCCTGAATCCAGGGCCGGTGCTTTATCCACTGTTCTACCTAGCTGCCCCATATTCCAATAAGTTTTTACCATTTAACTTCTTTTTTTTTAATGTGTGTGTCTTGACTTCCCTAAATTAGGTTGTAAGCTAACTGAGGGCAGAAACCATGTCTTATATGTGTCTGAATTTCCCTCATTACCCTTTCCCCATTCTCCTAAAAAAAAAAAAAAGCAAGCTAAGCCAATCTTAGACTATATTAAGAAAGAGATAGTGTCCATGATTAAAGAGGTGGCATTGGCACTGTATTCATTGCTAGGATAGACGTTTTAGGAAGGAAATCAATAAACTCAAAAATATCCAAAGGAGGGCAACCAAGATGATGAAAGGCTTCAACATCATGCCATTAGAATATTTGTTGAAGAAACTAGGGATATTCAGCCTTGAAAAAAGAAGGCTTTGGGAGGGACTCGATAGATATATTTAAGTATTTGAATCTTGGTTAAATGAAAACTGGATTAGACTTGTTTTTCTTAACCCCACAGGTCAGAAGTAGGCATAATGAGTAAAGATTTCAGAGAGACAGATTTAGGCTAGATATAAGGAAAATTTGCCTGTTTGTTAAAACAGTCTTAAAGTAGAATGGTCTGTCTTGGAAAGTATTCCACACCACCTTCCCTTCCCCTCCCAGAAGTTTTTAAACAAAATGGCCATTTGTCACATGTGTTGTAGAAAGGATTCTTCTTTAATTATAAATTGTTTCAGAAAATTCCTGAGATCCCTTCCAACTCTTAGTTGCTTTGATTTTTACCCCAGTACCTTGCATATGTTAGGTACTCAGAAATATAGTGGTGAGTTTTGCTTTGGGCTGGGTTTTTTTTCCTTAAGTTTAATTTGATTTTGAATTGAATTAAATTTCAATTCTATCAGCCATCTGGAATGTACTAGGACAACATTGGCCTCATAATTTACATTTAACAACTAAGAAATAAAAATATTCTAACCTTGGATATATCAACTTGAAATTAGAATAATTTAAGTTCAAATGGAAATGTTAGGAGTTTTTTAAACTCATGAATAGGGGTAATTAAGAAGAATTGTGGAAATTTATTTTTATGTTTGCATGTGTCATGAGGAACTTGAAATTTTTTTGCCTTTTATTTTCATGATCACCATAAATTAAAGCCAGTTGGGACACACTAAAATAGCATATACTGCCTTAGCATAGGAAACAAAGCCAGTGTGATTTGGCATTGATACACATAATATTAAAACATCTAATATTTGAAGATATTCCATGTGGTAGAAGGTTCATTCCACTGAGAAATATGGAAATTGGGTTACTGTAGAGTTCATAGGCCAACTCACCTTTTCTCAGCATTCAGTCAACTAGGCGCTTGTGGAGCCTGCTCTAATCACTTCTCGGTCTTGTCAGATAGTGCTGGATAAGTAAAGTGCTAAAAGGACAGAATGTATTGGGATTGTCTATGTGTGCACATCTCTGATTCAGTTCTCATTTTATTCCTTTCTCTGAAACAGGTCGTGGGGGTAGAGTTGGAACCCATGGAGGAACCTTGTCCTCGTACATAGTGAAAAACATTGCTCTGGATAAGACTGATGACAGTAACCCCAGGGAAGCCATTTTACGGCATGCGAAGGAAGCTGAGGATAACCCATACTGGGTTGCTCCAGCATATTCCAAGTAAGGGCTGGTTTGTTGTTGTTGTTGTTGTTGTTGTTGTTTTTAAAAACAAATATGCAAATAGGTTTTTTGGCACCATGGTTCTCCTTTCTTTATCATAATATGTTTAAGTGTGGAAGACAGGAAAGGTACCCATAGCTGTCATTTGTCAGCTTGACCTCATGTTTGATTCAGGAGATGCTAAAAGTGCTCTTTATGAACAAAAGATAGAGCGTAAGGTGTAAGAAGACTGGAAAAGGGGGGGGGGGCGGCGTTGTAGTTAGAAAGGCTTTGAACACCAAGCACAGGATTCTATATTTGATCCTGAAAGTCAAGTTTATTGGAGTTTATTGAGTATGGAAAGTGACATGGTCAGACCTACAGCTTAGTGGAGGATGCGCTGAAGTTCAGAGGGACTTTAGGAAGGCAGACTAACCATCAGGCTCTTGTAATAGTCTAGGTGTGAGGGGGCGGCTAGGTGGCGCAGTGGATAAAGCACTGGCTTTGGATTCAGGAGTACCTGAGTTCAAATCCGGCCTCAGACACTTGACTTACTAGCTGTATAACCCTGGGCAAGTCACTTAACCCCCATTGCCCAGCAAAAAAAAAAAAATAGTCTAGGTGTGAGATAATGAGGATGGGCACCATGGTGGTATCAATGTGAGAGGAGAGAAGGGGTCATATTCAAGAGATGTTACAAAGATAAAATGGACAAACCTTGGCAACAGATTGGATATGGGGGTAGTGAAAAAGAGTGAGGACTGTGGAAATTTATTTTGATTTGGGGACCCTACCTTTAGGCTGAGATTAGAAAGCCTTAGGCCCTCAGGGTCTCTTCTGTGTGGGAGGTGCTGGTGCCTCTCCCCTCTGCTTCAGCTGAGCCAAAAAGCCCTGTGGGCTGTACAAGACAGGTCAGACAGCTGGGGGGGGGGGGGGGAGCACTAGCTCCCTCCTGTCCGAGAGATCCTGGGCTCCTCCAAGCCGGGCTCTGGAGTAGCCTGTGCTGAGGCATCCCCCCAGCCCCAGCTGCAGCCCTGGCTGGCGGATTAGCTTGGTGGGTGTGTCAGTGCAAAAAGCCCTGAGATTTGAGTGGAGATAAGATTAGAGGGGCGGCAAAGGTTGGAGAAGACAGACAGGGAGGCTGCTACAAGGACACTGGAGAAAGTGAGAAAGGGCTTTCCAGTTAGAAGAAGGTCCATTGGTACACAGGGAGAGGCCAGCGGACAAGATTAGGGGAATCTGAGGAGATTAGAAGGGAGCCGGGACGGACAGGAGGAGAGGGAACAGGAACAGAGAAAAGAGAGGCCGGACTGACAGAGCTTGGGGAGACTGACAAGATTAGGAGAAAAGGAGGCCGAAGGACAAGAGGACGGGGGCCGGCAGACAAGAAGGAATAGGAACAGAAAAGAGAGACCAAAGGGCAGACTGATGGAGCAGACAGACAGAAGGTTGGTGAGAGAGAAACACAGGGGTTCAGCGGTGGCAGTAAGAAGAGGAAAGTTAGAAGGGGGGGATTTACAAAGTGAAAAGGGCTGGAGTTAGAATAAAGGACCTGAATAGTGAAAGTGGAACATACCCTGAGGCAAGAGGCGGCTACGGTCCTTATTGTATTAAAAAGGTTCCAGGGCCCCCAGACCAGAACACAGTCAGGTTGTACATTTTATTTTCCTGTATTCTTAATTTTAAATAGTATCTCATACATAAACTCTGCTTTGATTATTTAGTTAAGAGGCTTCTTAATATTTTGCTTATCAGTTTGGGAGTGGAGCAGTGTGGTGGAACTTTATAAACGGCCCATGCTAAGTTAATAGCAGTCAGATAGCCAGTTAGTCAAAAGTCCCCAGATTAGTCATCCACAGATTAGTCCCCCCAAATTAGGCTAGTCAATTTATTTTATTTATTTATTTTTTTTTTTAGTGAGGCAATTGGGGTTAAGTGACTTGCCCAGGGTCACACAGCTAGTAAAGTGTGAAGTGTCTGAGGCCGGATTTGAACTCAGGTACTCCTGACTCCACGGCTGGTGCTCTATCCACTGCGCCACCTAGCTGCCCCCTAGGCTAGTCAATTTAAAATATTTCTACATTTGAATGGCAACCACGAAGGGGCTTAAGGCCCAATGATAATTTCTCTAAGCTCATAATTTTTCATATACTTATAATTTTTCATAAGTTCAAAATTATAAATTTTTCCAGATTTAGATATAGTTATTAATAATTTTTTATAGGACTTAAGGATGACACCTAGGTTGTAAGTCTGAGTGTCTAAGAGGATAGTGGTACCTTCAACATTAATAGGGAAGTTAGGAAGAGGGGAGGTTTTTTGGGGAAAGATAATGAGTTCAATTCTGGACCTAATGAGTTTAACATATCTATGGGACATCCAATTTGAGATGTTCAGTAGGCAGTTGAAGATATAAGACTGGAGGTCAGCAAAGAAATTAGAGGTAGATAAGTAGATTTGAGAATCATCAGCATAAAGATGATCATTGGATCCATGGGAACTTATGAGATCACCAATTGAAATAATATTGAGGAAGAAGAGAAAAGGATTCAGGACAGAACCCTGTGGGATATCTGTGGTTAGTGATATGACCTAGCTGCAGATCCAGTAAAGTAGACGAAAGAGGAGCAGTCCGGGAGGTAGGAGGAGAACCAGGAGAGAGTGGTGTCCCAAAAACCTAGAGAGAAGAGAGTATCAAGGAGGAGAAGGTGGCTGACAGTGTTAAAGATGACAGAGAAGTCAAGAAAGATGAGGATTGAAGCAAGGCTATTAGACTGGGGTATTACATTGGTAGTAACTTTTGGGAGATCAGTTTCAGTAGAATGAGGATGTCTGAAGCCAAACTATTCATTCATTAAGAAGAGTGAAAGGAAAGGCAGTAGAGGCATCTGCTGTAGATGGTCTTCCCAAAGAGTTTAACCACAAAAAAGAGGAGATATATGGGACAATAGGGGAATCAAGTGAGGGTTTCTTGAGGTTGGGGAAGACACGGACCTATCTGTAGGCAGTAGGGAGGTAGCTAGGAGACACTGAGAGATTGAAGATAAGTGAGAGAATGGGGATGACACAGAGGGTGATTTGCCAGAGATGGGATGGAATGTGATCACTTGTGCATGGAGAAGGTTTTGCCCTGGCAAGGAGAAGGGTCACCTCTTCATGTGAAACATGGATGAAGGAGGAGAGCAGCGGAAGGCCTCTGGGTGATGTGAGGCTGCATAAAGGAGAACAGTATGAAGTGAGGTGGTAAAGGTTGGAGCCGGATTGTGGAGGAGCTTCCAGTACCTAAGAGGGTTGTATTCTATCCTACAGGATATACAATCATTGAAGGTCCAGGCAGAGAAGGAGCATTTTCAACCCTGTGCATTAAAAAGATTACCTTGGTAGCTATGTAAACAATGATCTTTTAGAGGGCATTAGCAGGGAGACTGGTTAGGAAACTGTGACAACATTCTAGGTGATAAGGCCTGAACCAGGAGAGGAGCTGCATGAGTGGAAAGAAGGAGATGAGGAGAGAGAAAAAGGAAGATGGGGGGCAGAGAGAGAAAGAGAGAAGGCAAGGCCAAGGCAGAGAATTTCAATAGTTTATTGAATATAGTGAGTAAGAGAGAGGGAAGAGCCAATGGTGGTTTTGTACCTGAACAGTTGGGAGAATAGTGATGCCATTAATAGAAATAGAAGAAAGTTGAGCAGAATGGCAGATTATGGGAGTATATAATTTTGCATCTGGGGGTACGTTAAGTTTGAGTTACAGATAGGACCCGTAGGTGAATATTTCCAGGAGCCAAATAAAGTTCTGGGCTCACAAGCTAAGTATCATCCTCAACCCTTCACTCTCATCCCCCATAGCCCATGTGTTGCCAAAGCTGTCTCCTCCCTTACTCATTAAACTCCAGTAGCTCCCTATCACTTCCAGGACCAAATATAAAATCCTGTTTGGTGTTCAAAGCCCTTCATAACCACTTACCCATAACCACCTTTCCAGTGTTCTTACACCTTACACCTCTCCATACATTTTGATCCAGTGACATTGGCCTCCTTGCTATTCCTCAAATAAGACATTCCATTTCCTGTGTGCATTATTTTATACTTCAATCTGTATTTAGATGCCATCAGTTCTTTCTCTGTAGATGGATTGCATTTTACATAAATCTTTCTGATAGCATCCTGCTCACCATTTCTTTTCATTTTTATTTTATAAAAGTATTTTATTATTTTCTAGTTACATGTAGAGATAGTTGTCAACATTTGTTTTTATAAGATTTCCAATTTTAAATTTTTCTCCCTCCCTCCCCCCCTCCCCAAGACAGCAAGCAATCTGATATGGGTTATATATGTACAATCACATTAAACACATTTCTGCATTTAATCATGTTGTGCAAAAAGAATCAGAGCAAAAAAGGAAAACAAAAAAAGTAGAAATAGTATGGTTCAATCTGCATCTAGATTCCACAGTTCTTTTTTTATGGATTTGGAGAGCATTTTCCATCATGAGTCCTTTGGAACTATCTTAGACCATTGTTTTGCTGAGAAGAGGAGGGATGAGGAGGGAGGAAGAAAGAAAATTTAGAACACAAAGTTTTAAAAAATCAATATGAAGAAACAATGAGCAGGCAGATTTCAGAGAAACCTGGAAGGACTTACATGAACTGATGCTGAGTGAGATGAGCAGAACCAGGAGCACATTGTACACAGTATCAACAACATTGTGTGTTGATCAACTGTGATAGACTGTGTGCAGTTTTACTGGCTGGCCCCCTGCCAGGAATACTCTCCCACACCATTTCTGCCTCCTGGATTCCTTCAAGTGGAACCTTCTACTAAGCCTTTTCCAAACCTCCTTCTAGGGCCTTCCCTGTTCATTATTTCTAATTCATGCTGCATATAGCTTGTTCGTACATAGTTATTTGCATGTAAACTCCTTGAGAACAGAGACTGCCTTTTACCTTTCTTTGTGTTCCCTGCACTTAGGACAGTGCCTGGCATATAATAGGCACTTGACAAATGTTCGTTGATTGAGTGATCCTGAAGCTCAGGGGAGTAATCTGTGCCATATTTTATGATCAGTATCATCATCATCATTGTCAACAACAGGGCTTTACTATGTGCCAGGCACTGTACTGAGCACTGGGACTACAAAGAAAGACAAGAATATCATCCCTACCTTGGGAATAGCAGTTCCTTTCTCCTCCTTCCCCATCAAGAGGCAGAGGTGAGAAGAGATTTTATTCCAAAAATGAAGATGATTTGAGTATATGTACAGACTTCATTTCTAAGTTTAAATCTGGCCTCAGACACTTACTAGCTGTGTGACCTTGGACAAGTCACTTGACCCTGTTTGCTTCAGTTTCCTCATCTGTAAAATGAGCTGGAGAAGGAAATGGCAAACCATTCCGGATCTCTGCTAAGAAAAGCTCAAATGGGGTCACAAAGAGTGGGACACAACTGAAATGACTGAACAACAAAAGACCATTTGACAAGTACATTTTGAGTAAAATTAAAAACATTTTGTGGCAGTTCAAGAAAAGATTTTCCCCATGATATGTAATATGCATCAAATGATTAATTGAAGACATCTCCTAATATAGACAAATTAATAAAAGTTCCAGCTATAATGCTTTTAACTTTCTTTCTTATTATCTCATTTTTAGCCTTAGAGCTAGGGGTGAGGTAGGTGGAGCAAATACAGTGATCCTCCAATGAAAACACTAAGACACAGAGACATTAAAGTGATTTGTCCTTGGTCATGTAGCCATTTAATGACAAGGTAGAAACAGAGTTCTAATCCGAACACAGTGCCTTTTCAATGGACCATATTGTGTCTCAGATATTGTAGTAGTAGTAGTAGTAATAATAATAATAATAATAATAACTCTTGACTTTTATATATCAGATCATTTCAGTGAATCTGTGATCTCATCCATGCAGGCATACCTTCTAGCAATGGAACTCACAACCCACCTGTTCTGTTCCTTCTTATCCTTTCTGATTTCTCCATTTCAGTCTATAGCTCTACCACCAGCATGTTGGTGGATGCCTTCTTGTAATTCTCCTTTGCCACCAGTATATAGGCTGTCCACCACTTATCCCTCACTCTTGCTGAGTGATGAGATTTCTCCAGTGACTTCTTTATCTCATTTCTTTTTTTTTTAATTAATAAAGTATTTTTTTTTCCATTACATGTAAAGATAGTTCTCAACCTTTGTTTATACAAGCTTTGCAATTTCAGATTTTTCTCCCTCCCTCCCCCCTCCCCTAGACAGCAGGTAATCTGATATAGATTTTATTTATATTTATATATATATATATATATATTTTTATATATATATATATACACATAATAACATTAATCCTATTTCTGCATTAGTCATGTTATAAGAGAAAAAAAATCAGAGCAATGATGGAAAACCTCAAAATAGAAAAAAAAACAACAGCATCAAAAACAAAAGAAATAGTATGGTTCATTTAGCATCTATACTCCGCAGTTTTTTTTTTTTTCCTGAATTTGGAGATCCTGTTCTATCACGAGTTCCCTGGAACTCTTCTGTGCCATTGCATTGGTGAGAAGAATATAGTCCATCACAGTAGATCAACACTCAGTGTTGATGTTACTTTGTACAGTGTTCTTCTAGTTCTGCTCATCTCACTCATCATCAGCCCATGCAAGACCCTCCAGGTTTCTCTGAACTCCTCCTGCTCATCGTTTCTTATAGCACAATAGTATTCCATTGTATTCATATACCCACAACTTGTCCAGCCATTCCCCAATTAATGGGCACCCCCTCAACTTCCAATTCTTTGCCACCACGTAAAGAGCAGCTATAAATATTTTTGTACATGTGGGTCCCTTTCCCCCTTCCATGATCTCTTTGGGAAAAAGACCCAAAAGTGGTATTGCAGGGTCAAAGGGTATGCACAGCTTTATCGCCCTTTGGGCATAATTCCAAATTGCTCTCCAGAATGGTTGGATCAGTTCACAGCTCCACCAACAATGGATTAGTGTTCCAATTTTCCCACAGCTTCTCCAACATTTATTATTTTCCTTTTTTGTCGTTTTAGCCAATCTGATAGGTGTCAGGTGGTACCTCAGAGTTGTTTTTACTTGCATCTCTCTAATCATTAGAGATTTAGAGCATTTTTTCATATGGGAATAGATAGCTTTGGTTTCTTCATCAGAAAACTGCCTGTTCATATCCTTTGACCATTTCTCAATTGGGGAATGACTTGGGTTCTTATAAATTTGGTTTAGTTCCCTATATATTTTAGAGATGAGGCCTTTATCAGAAGTACTGGCCTCAAAAATTGTTTCCCAGCTTTCTGCCTCCCTTCTAATTTTGGATGCATTGCTTCTGTTTGTACAAAAATTTTAAATTTAATGTAATCAAAATCATCCACTTTGCATTTTATAATATACTCTATCTCTTGTTTGGTCAAAAACTGTTTTCCTTTCCAAAGATCTGATAGGTAGACTATTCCTTTCTCTCCTAATTTACCTATGGTATCACCTCTTATGTCTAAATCATGTATCCATTTTGACCTTATTTTAGTATAAGGTGTAAGATGTTGGTCTATGCCTAATTTCTGCCATACTATCTTCCAGTTTTCTCAGCAGTTTTTGTCAAATACTGAGTTCCTATCCCAGAAGCTGGAGTCTTTGGGTTTATCAAACACTACATTACTAGTGTCATTTACTACTGCATTTCCTGAGCCTAGCCTATTCCATTGATCTACCACTCTATTTTTTAGCCAGTACCAGATAGTTTTGATGACTGCCGCTTTATAGTAGAGCTCCAGGTTTAGTACAGCTAACCCACCTTCCTGTGAATTTTTTTTCATTATTTCCCTGGATATTCTTGATTTTTTTGTTTTTCCAGATGAATTTTGTTGTTATTCTTTCTAGCTCTATAAAATAATTTTTAGGTAGTCTGATTGGTATGGCACTGAATAAGTAAATTAATTTAGGCAGTATTGTCATTTTTACTATATTAGCTCTGCCTATCCATGAGCAATTGATATCTTTCCAATTATTTAGATCTGATTTGATTTGTGTGAAGAGTGTTTGGTAGTTGTGTTCATAGAGCTCCTGGGTTTGTCTTGGCAAGTAGACTCCCAAGTATTTTATATTATCTACCGTTACTTTAAATGGAATTTCTCTTTCTATCTCTTGCTGCTGGACTTTGTTGGTCATGTATAGAAATGCTGATGATTTATGTGGATTTATTTTATATCCTGCTACTTTGCTAAAGTTGTTAATTGTTTCAAGTAATTTTTGAGTTGATTCTCGAGAATTCCTTAAGTATACCATCATATCATCTGCAAAGAGTGATAGTTTTGTTTCCTCCTTGCCTATTCTAATTCCTTTAATTCCTTTCTCTTCTCTGATTGCTAAAGCTAACATTTCTAGTACAATATTAAATAATAGGGGTGATAATGGACATCCCTGTTTCACCCCTGATCTTATTGGGAAGGCCTCTAATTTATCTCCATTGCATATAATACTTGCTGATGGCTTTAGGTAGATACTGTTTATTATTTTAAGGAAAGCTCCCCCTATTCCTAAACTCTCCAGTGTTTTTATTAGGAATGGGTGTTGTATTTTGTCAAAAGCTTTCTCTGCATCTATTGAGATAATCATATGATTTTGGTTGGTTTTTTATCTCATTTCTAACATTCAGCTCCTCCTTTGTGATGTGTCAGAGGCTGCTCACCTTTAATCTTTCTGTGCATTCTGGTTCTCCTAGCCTATTTCCCCTGCTCTGATTCCACTTCCCTCCCTTGTTGACCAGTTCAGCCATACACCATCAACTATTCCTTGCTGAATCACTTAATCCTTTGTGTTCTTGCCAGTCACACCTTGGCAGATCTCAAGCAGGGATTACCCACACCACCCACTTTCTTTACTTATGCTGCTGAATGCTCCCAGAGAAAGCCATGCAGCTGTGCCAGATGGGTACAATTCAATTCAAGAAGCATTTCTTAAATACCTACAGGCATTTATCAAGCAGCTGTGTGGGGATAGTTTAAAGAGGAGACTGATGGGAAGAAGAGAGAGGCCTTTGCAGTAAAAGTCCAGGTGAGTGGGGATGTGGACCTAAAGCAGGTGTTTCTGGTGACTAGAGAGAAAAAGACTGAACTGAGATAGATTGTGGACATGAAATTGAAGAGACTTTAAAGCTGAGTACTGATGAGGAGTGAGGAAAAGGGAAGAGTTGAGGATGTCCCTGAAACTGAGCACTTGGCTGACTGGAAGACTGGTGGTGCTTTCAACAGAAGTAAGAAAGTTAGGGAGGGAGGAGGGAAGGGATGGGAGGGGGCGGGGATAAAATTTGAACCTCAAAATTATAAATAAAAATGTTTATTATTTTTAAAAAAGGAAGTTAGGAAAAGGGAATGTATGGAGGGATGAGGCAGAAATAATGAGTTCTGTCTTGGGGTGTATTGAGATTGAAATGCTTCTGGTTATCCCTTTACATTGATGGGGTTAGGGTCATGGTGCCCCCTCCCCCTGCAATCTGGAAAATCTGCATAAAATCTTTTGGCCCTCCCTTCATACCAGAGAAGAAATCTGAATGTTTTTCCATTTATGGGGTGTTACAGTACATTATTGTAAAATTTCAGTATATTCATGGCATTAAAAGATAAAAGGGATTGATATTATACAATACTATACATCTTTGTTATGCATTTCTGAATTTCTAAACTTTTCCTGTGTTGTCTGCTGGTGCAGCTTCTGCAAGTCTCCCTCCCCACCCCCCAATTCCCATTTAATTTCTTATCCTGACCTGAAATATATATGTATCAAAATCACAATGGGGAAAGTTTCAATGTAGAAGGAATAACTGTAGTTGGAGATATCCAGTAGTCAGCTGGTTATCCAGAACTGAATTTTAGGAGAGAGACTAGGGTGTTTGAACTAGTTGGAACTGATGAGATTAGCCAAGAGATAAAGAAGAGAGGTAGGAGGTCCCAGGCCAGATCCCTGGTTCACTGCAGATTTGCTGACCAATCCTAGCTAAGCCCCGATAGGCACATGATGATCCCTCTGTTGATTTCTTGGTGACTGTTACAAATGTTCTCTCCTCAGATTTCCTGGACTATCTCTGTCTCTATCTGTCTCTATCTGTCTCTGTCTCTCCCTCTCAGCAAAGGACCTCACTTTCTTCTCTACTAGAAACAAAACAGAGGCTATCCATTGTAAATTCCCTCTTTTCCTCCTTCCCCACTCCATTCCACCTTTTATTATCTCTCATTTTATTTCTTTGCTTTTGTCTCTATAAAGAGATCAGTCTTTCCTTGCCTCTAGGATTTAAAAAAAATGCAAACTCCACTTTTTGTTGTTTAAAGCTCTTCAAAAATCTGTCTCCAATCTATTTAACTAAACTTATTTCACATTGTTCACTCTTTTTTGTTTTCTTTTCTTTTTCCTTTTTTTTGCTGGGCAATGGGGGTTAAGTGACTTGCCCAGGGTCACACAGCTAGTAAGTGTCAAGTGTCTGAGAGCACATTTGAACTCGGGTCCTCCTGACTTCAGGGCTGGGGTTTTATCCACTTCACCACCTAGCTGCCCCTACATTTTTCACTCTTAACACGCTATACCTACCAGCAAAACCTACCTCCGGGATTTGGTCTTCTCTATCTATTTCTGTCTCCCACTCTGTGCCTTTGCCACTCGACAGTCACCCTGGAATTCTCTCCTTTCTTACCGCTCTGCCTCTTGGAATCCCTGTAAACCTTCAAGGGTTAGTTCTGTTGCCACCTCTTGAAAGAGATCTTTCCTGATTCCTCCAGTTCTTAGTGCTCCCCCTACACCACCGTGAAATCGCTTTGTATTTGTTTCGTCTATATTTTGTACTTATCTAATTACACATTGCTTCTCTCCGATAGATCTAAACTCCTTGGGGGCAGCGATCATTTCATTTTTGTCTCAATATCCATGTAATAGGGGCTTGATAAACATCCATTGCATTTAATTGAATTGATTTTACTCTAAGATCTTGAGTCTAGGTGACAGGGATGGGTGGGGCCATTAAGAAAAATTGTTAACCTGGAGAACGGGTGGGTTTTGAAGGAATGAGTTCTCTTTTGATCATGGAGATGTGAGATGTTGGCAGGGCATGTGTCTGTTTGTTATGCTAAAGCATATATCACTATATGCTTCTTCCTTTTGCTTCCACTCCCAGAGGTCCTGAATCTATCCCTTAACGTTTACTGAGATCCTCCTCCTAACCTTATGGCATTGTACATGATATTGTCATTGGTTATCCAGCCCTGCTAGGCTCTTTCTCTTCTGTTCACCTGCTAGAGTATACGGTTTACTGCCAAGTGGCAAAATGTTCGAAGGGAAGCTATTATTTAAAAGAATCTTTTTTTAAAGGCCACTGTAATTGAGAATGTGTGCCTGGTTGTTTTTCTTCACTGCAATTGACTCTACTAATGGTGATGAAATGTAGATTTAATAGGGACTGCTTTTTTATTAAAAAAAAAAAAAGCATAATTTTTTCTATGACTATACATGCCTAAATGTGGCACAGGCTTTAAACTCTGTTAAATCCTTTAAGGCTGATAACTCAGTGTGTTTGGACCCTTTAATTTCATTGATTGGATATTAGATTTCATTCCTGACACTGGCAATGTCATAGCCATGAAAGTTTTAAAACACAGCAGGATCACATAAGGCTCTCATTCACCCACACGTGGGCAGATTTAGTTACAGTTTCTTGTTAAAAGATGTTGCTGGAGGGAGGGGAAAAAGAGGAGCTGGCTGAGGAGTGGGCAGGATGTAGGTCCAGAATGCTATTAGCTTACACACCAGACAGGGATAGATGTGTGGGGGAGCTTGGAAGATTGCCAGTGGCCTGCCAAGCTTGACAGCTCTGTCAGTAGATGGTGAATCTTCTTGCCAAATACACTGCCATTATTGCTAGTTCAGTAAATTTAATTATCAATATGCATATCATTTCTGACACAGGATCATCTATAAATGTGTATGCATGAAAATACTATTATTACTTTCAGAGTACCCCATGTAAAGCCACATTGGGTAAGTAAGGGCAAGATTTAAATACACAGTGTGTGTGTGTGTGTGTGTGTGTGTGTGAGTGTGAGATTATACCCAGTGGAGAAAGAAAATAATTGCTTTAGCTATGTTAGTTGTCATTACTGTTAAGGGCTAAAATTCTAGCTAGTCTGTCTAAAATATCTAATGAGTGGTCGCCAATAAATTATAAGCTTTAGCAAGAGTTAGACTTTTAAGCATTTATTAAGGAGAATAAGAATTTGGTAAAGAGAGAGAAAGGCCTAGATTCCTATCTATTAAAGGGAGAGCATATTTCTAGCTCCCTTCTCCGCCAGCGTCCTCAGGAAAGAGCCCGAGACCGAGCGCCAGTCTCTTCCTTCCTCCTCCCACTCGTCCGCGTCACTTCCTGATGCCTGGTCTTGCCCTCAAAGACCTTCGCTTCATGGGCAGAACTCCTCCACAGCAAGTCTCCAGCAGGTGGCGTCATTCCAATCGTTACAGTCCCCCCTGTTGTTCCTCAAGAAACAAAATGTTTCCTTGACGGAACAGTAAAAACAATATAATAACTATTGCTAACTAATAATATGTGAACAACAATATAGAAAAGGAAGAGAGGAAAGTTTTGTCCAGAGGGGCGATTTTTTTTTGTCCTCATGAACCGACGCTTTGACATTGGTCTTGCAAAGGGAGGGCCTCTGCAGAGAATACATGTTACAGATGGTGTATATTATAACAGAAAGAGAAAAAAAAACAACAAAAACAACAAATCAAAACTGTTCATTTAAAGTCTCTGAAAGTCTTTTCTTAGATGTCCTCTAGGTGTAGTCGTGGAATGGAAGTCTTTTCAGGGGTTGAGGTGTGGATGCTGGTAATCAGCCAGGAAAACTTCCTACAAAATTGAACTTAACACAACTTTAAAATAGCTTTGTCAATAATCAAATCAAACAATGAAAGTTCTCAAAAACATGTCTAAGGGAATTCAGAATCTTGGTTGTTACACATGAAACATATAATAAAACAAAAATTGAAACATTCTTTAAAATTATAATATTACTATAGTCCCCCCTTATGGAGGGTAATTGAGAAGACAATTGCTGCCATATTAATTTTTAAAAATAATTTTTATCGTTGTTTCATCACTTTTTGCATCATCTGCCTAATTATCCTCATGCCATCATGAGAAATTAAAAAAACCTAATATAATTGGTAACAGATGTCAAGGCCAAATTCAACACTGTTATTTATCATGACATCTGAGATAATTATGGGGGTTACCATAAAAGAACAGAAAAATGATGGGATATGAGCATTCCCACACTTGAGCAATATATACTGCCAATGCAGTATGCCAGGCTTAAAATAGGTGGATGGAATATACGTCCATGCCACCGAACATATTGGAGGAAACTGAGTCAGACTTAATCAGATCCATGGGATTAAGATGTCCATGGCATCAGGCATATAGGAGGGAGCATAGAAGCCAGGTGTAGAAGTGAGATGGGTGGGATGAATACTTCCAGCCATCTGTACAATATTGTGGGGAAAAAGAGAATAAAATATTAAACCAAGAGAATCCAACCTCAACATTTGTCAAAAGCCGTTCTCTCAGCCATACCTTGACTTCATGCATGTCTCCCCTCATGTGACAGTTCAGTGTCTGCTCTTGCATGTATTCCTCTTGTGATTGGATGGCATCTTGGCCAACTGGCATCTGATAACTCAGAATAAAGGCAATTAATGTCTTAAATGATAAGTTCCCATAATCCAAGTCTCATATGGATTTAAAAATTGAGGATAATAAATGATTGCAAAAAATGTGAATACATCTTGACTCAGAATATAATATATAATTATGCAACAATTTCAAATAATACCTTTTTTTTACTTAGCATACAATTACTTTTTTGAAAAATCTGAACATATTTAAATACAAGTTAAAGCACAACACAATCTCAAAGACAACTTTTACAAATGTTCCCCTCTTTTTTTTTTTTTTTGGAATATGCTTATCAAAAATAATACTTCTAGAATCAATTTACACTTGCCTTGGCAACCAATTTGCCAAGGAAATGCTTTAAAGAGTTTGATCAAATAATCAGTTGAGAAAAAATAGCAAAAACAAATAACTCAGAATATGGGAGCACAATACTCCTAGAATTAACATTGTATTATGAAATCAAAACCATGTTTCAAAATTAGATAGATGAATGAATAGAAGAAAATACACGTGGAATAATAAAAGACAATGAAATTCAAACTAGGGAAATCTAAATGAATATGAACTTAATATTAATAAGAGTATTATAAAATATAAACTTGATCACATGACTATAAAAAGCTTTTACAAATATTCTCCTTGTTTTAAAAACTAAGTATAAGACACAATCTCAAAAGCATTAAAATCTCTATGAAAATAAACCCATACCATTAATTTCAAAATGTATATGTAATAGTATAGAAATCCTATGTAACCTCTGAACTGATACTATTAATAATCTGAGTGAATTTAGAACACTTTTGATTCCGATATCTAAAATCCCCAATACTCATATCAATACCTTGCTGCTTACTTCTACATTTCTGTAAAATATGTACCCTTCCATGGCAAAAGCAGAGTCTTGAACTATGTTGATGATTGTCATTCTTATTCAGCTTAAGTTTTTCTTCTTTAACCCCTCTATATTGTCTGTCAGTCTTTTCACCATACAAATGCTTTATAAGATTACTAATGAAAGACAAAAGCAGGTTAGCAAAATTATGAACAAAACGAGCATATCTGGAATTTAAAGAGTTTTCTAAAATTGTCTCAAAAGCACAGCCAGGGCGGGGAAGGGCTGAGCCTGAAGCTGCAAATGCAGTTAGAGAAAGTTGAGCATGCGCATTAGATCTTTGGACTTCCAGGGCCAGGGAAGCAATGGGCTTGGCCATGGGAGGAGTAGAGGGTGGGGTTTGGAGAGGAGGGGAGGGACCAGAGCAATTAGAATCAGACTTGATTTTGAACTCAGGCCTGGATTCCTCTTCCCCCACTTGGCCTCCAGGTGCTAGGGGATTAAAAGCTTCTAGAGGGTGGGTCATTGCCTCCAGGCATGCAAAATTAAAGCAACAATTAGTGTTAGAACTGGGAAAAGCTGCAGGAATCTCTTCAGGTTTCTCTGAAAAAGCATGGTTGGGAGAGGGAGAGATATTTCCTTGTGTGAGTAAGTTGCTGGCTCTTTTAACAAAAATAAAAAGAAAAATAGAAAATCCACAAAAACAAAGCATTAACATGATCTTATCTCCCATTTGTCTGGTTAAACAGACTAAAATCAAAAATAGGGTAATTAGGGAGTTTAAAAGGTCCATTCGAAAAAATTTAAAGGAAAACACAGCCAGTGCGCCAGTACTTAGCAGTTAAAGGGAGAGGGAGGGGAAATTTCTTACCCAACCAGCAGATCAGAAGACTGAGGGTTAGCTTTCCTCTTCGTGGTCAGCCATCTGTTAAGGGCTAAAATTCTAGCTAGTCTGTCTAAAATATCTAATGAGTGGTCGCCAATAAATTATAAGCTTTAGCAAGAGTTAGACTTTTAAGCATTTATTAAGGAGAATAAGAATTTGGTAAAGAGAGAGAAAGGCCTAGATTCCTATCTATTAAAGGGAGAGCACATTTCTAGCTCCCTTCTCCACCAGCGTCCTCAGGAAAGAGCCCGAGACCGAGCGCCAGTCTCTTCCTTCCTCCTCCCACTCGTCCGCGTCACTTCCTGATGCCTGGTCTTGCCCTCAAAGACCTTCGCTTCATGGGCAGAACTCCTCCACAGCAAGTCTCCAGCAGGTGGCGTCATTCCAATCGTTACATTACCCAGTGTATTTCTTACTCTTTGTGCCTTAAATAAAATATACCCCAAGCACGGGCAGTATTTCACTGGTAGCCTGAAGTGTGTCTCACTTGAAGAAAATCCAAACTTAACGAAAGTTTGTAGAAACAGCCTTTGTTGTATTAAAAGATTCATCATAGACTTTCTTTAAATAATAATCCACCCCCTTTCTTCCATCCCCTGTCCCCCTAGGATATTTTACATATCATTCCTTTTTTAAAAATTCAGTCTGTGCACAGTTTTCAAAAACATACCTGTTATGTAAAGGAATGTACACTTGATTAAAAAGGGGATAGATGGGGGCGGCTAGGTGGTGCAGTAGATAAAGCACCAGCCCTGGACTCAGGAGGACCTGAGTTCAAATCTGGCCTCAGGCACTTGACACTTACTAGCTTTGTGATCCTGGGCAAGTCACTTAACCCCCATTGCCCTACAAAAAAGGGGGTGGGATAGATGTTGCCAAATGCACAATGCTAGCTGTTGTAAAGTTTTGTAATACATAATTGTACTTTTTGTAAATGGACAGTTAAGGTCTCTAAAATGTATCGGCCTCTCCAAGTCTAAATGGTTCATCAGTCCAGTTTATTTTTAGTTTAGTGATCAGGTGGCTGCTGACACTTTGGAAGTATAGTCCTGTTATAGAATTCTTCACTGGGCTCCTGGATTCTTTTCCCCTTTCCTTATTCTCCATCACTCCCAATTCATTCTATCCTTACCCTACCTTTGAACTTTCACTTGACCAATTCAGGAGTGGGCGGGGGAATCCCCTTTTTGTTTCTAGCATGTGGCTGTTTTCCTCATTATTTTTTTCTAAAGAAAATGGAAAATTCTTTATCTATGCCTTTTCATTTTTCAAGTGTTTCTTATGTTTAACATCAGTTACCTTTGATTTGATGTTGAACAGAAAGGACTATTAAAACTACAGGTTTTTTGTCAAGCCCTTTCATTTGATAATTCTGTGATTGTAACGTCCAGGTTAGAGTTCATCTGGGCCATATTTATCCTAATAGGGTTAACAAGTGTGTCAGATTATCAAGTCATGGCTATAATTGACTTTGCACTTTGAGGTTTTTCTTTATAATAAACAATGGGCCCTAGGCCAAGAAAGCCTGTGGTTTCTACTCACACTTGTGAATAATAATACAAGGGATTCCCCCTCATATTCATGCCATTAGCCTGAAGCTAGCTTTATCCTTTGTGAATGAATCATATCAAGTGAGTAATGATGATTAAAAAGAATTTGATCTGTGAACTTTCAATTATAGTTGAAAACATTTTGACTATTTCACTGTAGACTGAATGCTAAAGGAAAGTGAGAATAGAATATCTAAATTACAGCTCTATCAATCAGTCAATAGAAAAGACATGTATTGATGTTTTAAATGCCTCTGCAAGAACAGTGGAAAGCTTCTTTTTTTTCTTCCTAAGTAAAAGCAGGAGTGTGGGTGGATGGGAATATTCTGTTTATTGCTTGTCTTTGTATATAGTTGTATATGCATATGTTGTATAGGTAGTTGTGACTTTGTAGGTTTTTTGTTAAAACTTTTTGAGAGAGGGGGCAGCTGGGTGGTGCAGTGGATAAAGCACCAGCCTGGGATTCATTTGGACCTGAGTTCAAATATGACCTCAGATACTTGACACTTACTAGCTGTGTGACCCTGGGCAAGTCACTTAGCCCTCATTGCCCTGCAAAAAAAAAAAGGAAAGAAAAAAGACTTTTCAAGAGAATACTTGTTAGAAGGGGCTCATTTTGTCCAAACAAACCTGAGGACTAAGAGCAAATTGATTTTTAGAATGAATAGTTACTCAGAGCATATTAATTGATAAATTTAATTGACTTAATTAAGTTAGCATTAATAAATCTAAAAAATAGCTTGCAGAGGGCATCATCTATTAATAATAGCTGACATTTATGTACTACCTTAAGTCTTGTGAGGCATTTTCCATGTATTTAGTTCATTTGATCCTCACAATTCTGAGATACTGCAGATATTATCATACATATCTTACAGATGAGAAAACCGAGGGGTTGAGTGATTTACCTTAGCTATTTTAGGTGCCAGAGGCAGGATTTGAACACCTAACTCGGGCACTCTTTTGAAAGAGACAGAATTTTAACCTGCTCTTTCTGTTCCTTGGTAACTGTAGTAAACAATTTGCTGTATATAGTTGACCTCAAAATCTTTATTATTCTTTAAATCAGTTAATCAGACAGAAAGTGGAATTGACATCAACATTCTCCCCACAGGATTCAGTTTTTTATTATATCATAAAGGGAGACAGGTATGTAGGGAAAGGGTGTCTGTTCCACCTTGAAGAAAAAACTGTGGGGTCAGGGGAGCAGGCTTCACCCACTAGACTCTTCCTTTAGGTCTGCAGTAAAATAGGGCCGTAGATGGGAGAGTCTCTACAATTCTGCTTCCCTCTCTTGAGGGAGATTATATTTTGAGGAGAGAAAAGAGACAAACATTATGTACCTTTCAATATTTATTGGCTGTTTTGAATTATTTTTAAATCACCCATTTTTTTTGTGAACTACAGGTTAAATATTGACTGAGTGAATAACTGAGTGGATCCCATTACCATGGTATAGCAATTTAACAGGGCTACTAGATGGTGCAGTGGATAGAGTGCTGGGCTTAGAATCAGGAAGACTCATCCTCTTGAGTTCAACTAGCCTCAGACACTAGCTGTGTGACCCTGGGCTAGTCACTTAACCCTGGTTTGCCTCAGTTTCTTCATCTGTAACATGAGCTGGAGAAGGAAATGACAAACCACACTCCAGTATCTCTGCCAAGAAGACCTCAAATGGGGTCATGGAGAGTCAAACACAACTAAACAACAACAAAGGGGTTTAACAGCTGAATAATAGTTAGGGAAAATGAATGAATACACATTGGACATGGTGGGGTAGGGTATGGATAAGCTCTTGTAAGTGGTATGATTTGAGGTCAGCTTTTGCTTATATTTCAGAGCTCCTATATTTACAACTGTAAGGGACTTAGACACCCCGTAGTCCAACTCCTTTTAGAATGATTAAGTTGCTCATCCAAGATCTTGGGGCTTCTGAGTGGCAGAGAAAGAACGTGAATCCTGACCCTCTGACTACAAATGTAGTTCTCTACTACAACATGTAGACTGATGCCTGTGATATTGTTTGTCTGATTGTTCACTGCTTGTTTAATTGTCTAACCAGTGCTTCCGTTCTTAGACTGTCATTACTTGCAGGGCAGGAATTGTGTTTAGGGTCATTGTACAAATCCATTTCCTCAAACAGATAAGAAGGGAAATCTGCTTTTGTAGTCAGTGACCACAGTGATGAGACCTAGATTTCTTTCTCTTGCCTTTGGAAGCCATCCATCTTTTAGGCAGACAGGCTAATTTAGACAATCCCAGGGGGAAAACAGCTTTTTAATTCTGTGTCTAGCTTTATCCATATAATTATGATCCTCGCTTTCTTCATTTATAAAATGAATGTTTCATGTGGACAAAATAATTAGCAAACTAAAAAAAGTACAATTCAGATTGTTCTAATACTGAGGTACTGGGTACTATGTGGTGGTTCTAGTTATAGAATTCTGTATAGAATCTTGAATTGATGTTGATATTGAGAGGTTTTCTTTATAATTGTGATTACAAAGCACTTCCACATATATTAACTTCATACACTAAATTATTTTCCTGAACTTTTATGGATCTCCATTTGTAAGGTTGATGCCATAACTACACGTTTTCAGAAGGAGAATGAAATCTCAGTGGCCCTAAATCATCTTCTCACCTTCAGGTTTACTGCCATGTCACTTTTCTGTTTAATTGTTATCCAGAAAAGCAGCATTTCAATTTTATTATAGTCTCAATAACCTAATATATTTAAACCTAGCCTGTGGAGACATTCTCCACCCTCTTTGGGAAGATCATGTCTTTTTTTCTCCCCATTAGAAATTAGATATTTAATTTTAAAGTATATTTTAAATTGGACACGGCCATTTCTGCATGGGCTTGCCCAGAATTAAATGTTCAGTGTTCTTGCCAGAAGTCACAGATGTACTTTGCCTGCCTTGGTGTATTGTGGAAGGACCTGACCTATCCAGCTCTCTAGTAATCTAGCAGCACCATAGCATATGAAATTCTGCAGCTGTTTTTTGAAAATTTAGTCCTTCGACCTGTTTTCAAATGTCATATAGCAAAATCTCAAGGTAATACAACTGCAGCACAACCAACTTGCTCTAAAGGAGGAACCTTAGATTTGAGGCAGGTGTGTATGAATGGAGACAGGAGCCAAAGACCACTGCATTCCCCAGGAGTTCTGGTATGCAACTCATGCCATGGAGCATCAGCATGAGTTGTGGGTGGATTTTGCTTCTTCTCCAAAAGTAGTAAAGTAACAGTAAGAAGTCATCCAGAACTGTGACCTTATTTCCCCCCCTCCTTAATTTATACATAAAAATATGCTTGCATGTGTATGTATTTATAAAACACATTTACTTGCATAAAATTGAAAGTTTTGCTATGCATGTGAGCACACACTCACATATACACTCAACCAGGTAATTATTCTTTTTAGAACATCCTGAAATTAAGTCATAGTTTGAAGGTATAACATTTTTAAAATTATACTCTAAAAATTATGCTTTCTTCAAAAATTGTTTCCCTGAAGATATGAAATGGTTTTTTAAAGAAGGAATTAATCAACCATGTGGGAAATACTGAAGTATATAGTGTTTAAATTCCAATAACCAGCATTTTCCCCATTTATTGACAGGCAAGAATTTCATAAAGTCAAGCATGTTTATAAAGCATAGAAAATTCTTATGAAGATAATTTTATTTATCATATAAGGTGGGCCAAAAGTCACAAAGGGATCTGATATTTAAATAACTTTTTGAAAATTATTTTTCTTTATTTCCTATATATATATCTATACATATATATGTACACATATAGGAATATATACACAGACATGTACACATATATAGAAACTAAAGTAGAATAATTTATTTTCTATATATACTGTATGTGATGCTATGTTATTACAAATTAAAAACAAAAAATAAAGGAAATATTAAATATTGAAACCCCTTTGTGACTTCCTGACTTTTGGCTCACCCTGTACTGTGGTACTATACAGTGGTATCTTCTCAAAGACTCAGAATTTCTATACATTGAACTGGTCAGAAATCCCATTGTCTTTTTTTCTTTTTTGCTGGTCATTGTAAAACTACAAAGTGTTCTTTATTTTAAAAACCCAATAACATTTTTTTTAAGTTAATTTAAATCTTTCTTCTGTCATACGGTAAAATTTCATATGTCAGAGCCATTCAAGATGGAAACAGTGCAGCTGATAGAGGAGGCTAAAAGGGGTTAACAGACAAACCTAAGACCCGAGCTCTAATTTAGATCTGAGCTCCAAGAGGGGCTATAACTTACAGACCCCGACTCTGAAAGGGATTAATGGATAACTTAAGACTTGGGCCTTTATTAATACAAGTTAGGGCCCAGGTTCTTGTTACCCACATTAATCACCACTCATAACAAGAACATAAAGAGACAGGTCATAGAGACCTTAACTATAACAAAGACATAGAGACAGGCTATAGAAATCCTAAGTGATAAATGAAAATATCCAGAAACTAAGCAGGGGAATGAACATTCTGACCTTGGCTAGTTGAGGTAACGTGCAGAAAAGGCCAAGTTTGTCCCCAGATTCACCTTATGATGTGTAAACCCCTAAAACACACCTCCACAGAGAAAGGTACCTGCCTCGGGGGGTTAGTTTAGGATGCCAGGAACTCCAGATTAGGATAAGCCCTCCCCTGTACCTCCCTAAAGTGGAGATTATTATAATGAGACTGATAATCATCTTATCCATTCTATAAATATAACTGTCTTCTCTTGCCTTATTCGAGAGACACTTCCATCATGTTCTCCCTGTGATCATTCAGAATATTGCAATAAAACTTGGGAAACTGAGTCACTGAGTTTTGTAATTCTTTTGGGACAACTCATGATCAATCTGATCAATTAATTCCATCCCACATCACAGCTATACAGAAATATGAATGATTGAACCACCTTTGCTTTCTAGACAACTCCTTGGCCAACTCTGTTCTTCAGTTCTTTTCAGTCTCCCAAATAGGACCAATTTGCCTGAATTCCAGATGGTTCAGAAGTTGGGTGGTTGAGGTTCCACTGCATGTAAATTATATTTTCATTTTATAGCAGGAGAACACAGATTATTTTGGTCCACTATGGAGAGTGAATCTTTGTCTCTGAACTTTATAGGTTTCTTCTCTCCCCGCCCCTCCCCACCCCCCATAAGTTCTCACTAACTAAATTACTTTCCTTCTGCTTTGTTTTAGGACTCAGCCTAAAACTGTTTTTGCAGAAGTGGAGTCTGAAGATGAAGAAACAAAGAATGAACCAGAGTGGAAGAAACGTAAAATTTGAAGAATCCATTTTGAGGTCAGAAAGGAGCAGAGAGAGTCATGGTCGGGTTTTTTTCTTAATTCTTTGCAAATAAACAAGGATATTGATTCCTAACACCAGTCATGACTGTTGTAAAGTTGTGCTAAATATGTGCTCAAATATTTTTTGTTGCATTTATTAAACTAGTTTATTTTCATTAAAGAAGAAGCAGATTCTTAACCCGTGCCTGGTACTTCATATTATCTGGAAATTATAGTCAACCATTATAAATGTTTCTATATCCTCAAGAGAAAAATTTTATACACTTCACAGCTGCATCTATTTGGGACAAATTGAAGCCAAGGAGATGTAACTTGGAAATGAACATCCAAAGGTCCATCTTGGAGCAGCTAGGTGGTGCAGTGGATAGAGCACTGGCCCTGAGTTCAAATCTAGCCTCAGACACTTACTAGCTTGTGATCCTGGACAAGTCACACAACCCTACCTCCTCCCATAAGTCCATCTTTTTTGTACAATTTCAAATAAGTTATTTGTATGCCTGCACAAAGTTATTAGATTGAGTTCATTAGTTTGATAAGGATTTTAGTTTGAAAGATGTCTGTGTCCCTATCCTATCTTCATTTTATACTGTACAGTAAAAAGAGGATCCCTTCTAGCCTCTAGGGTTAAAGGTCAAACTCAGAACCTAATCTAGAGTCAGTGAAAGTAATCTCCTCCTCTTTTTCCAGTTTATCAATGTTGGGATCTTCTGAGAAGTGTGAGGGTAAGATAAGTATTACTTTTTCCAGTGGAGTTGAAATAAAAAGCATCCTTGTCTCTAGTCTCCCCCAGTTTGAATTGATATGCACCCGGCACATCTCTTTGTCCCTTTCCTAACTGGCTGAAGTTCTAATGCATCATTTTGTCTGAGAGGCTGTCTGGCAGAATGGATAGACTACAGAACTTAAAATTGGGAAGACCCAGGTTCAAATTCTATTTGGAAAGCCTACTTAGCCGTTTATCAGGTCATTCACATAGCCTTAGTTTCCTCATCTATAAAATGGAGATCTTAATACAGGTAGTGTCTGCCCTAGAGAGTTGTATGTCAAGTACAAGTAAAGTACTTGTAAACTTTAAAGTACAAGTAAACTTTTAATGCTCTATGAAGGTCAGTTATTACTTTGAATTGTTTGTTATTTTTGTTACTTTATTATGTCCTTAAGAACATTATTCTGCCCATCTTTGTGGCTGACCTATTTTGATTCACCAAAGAGCAGCTGTCTGGTGACCTGGTGGCATAGCCATTTAATGGATGGTTTTTTTTGACTGCCTTTGCTGTGCAAGGAAAAGTGGGGAATTCAGATACATATAAACCATGAAGTCTGCCCTCAGGGAGCTTACCAGGAAGCTGGGGGGGGGTGGTGGTGCGAAGAAGACATACTTTAATTACAACTACTTTATGATAAGCCTCATGTCAGGCCTGGGAGGCCAGCTGCTTCCTAGGGTGATGGTTATGGTGTCACCCCCAGGTGACACAGATAAAACTGCTCCAGAAGCCCCCAAGATTTGGGAGATTTGTGCTACCCATCACACAGAAAATTGAAAAAGCAGTCCCCAGTTAAATTCAGCACCTGCTCTGTTCAAGCACCGTGCTAGAGGTTAGGTGTACAAAGATGAAAGCGAAATAGTTCCTGCTCTCACCTAGCTAACATTTTCCTTGGGGGGGGGGGGGGGGGGAGAACATGATGGGATTCTTGACCACCAGCATCTGGTGAACCTAGATACCTTCCAGTCCTAACAGCTTTCTAATCTGTTATCCCGCTGGCTCTGAGGTCTTTCCTAATTTGACTAGCACATTTCAGCCTTCCCTTCCTCATCCTCTCCTTTAATTCCTTTGCTCTTCTGTCACTCTCAGATTGTACTGATTATACCAGGATCTGGCTTGAGGACTAGATTCATACAGCCCAAGGGCCTTTATTTAGTTACTGCTGGAAACACTCTTTATCCAAATCAAACAATCCCTTCCTTCCCCACCCCTACCTCTTAAAGCTCCCTTCCTAGCTACCACTCTTTTAGAAAGCATAAAAAGCCCCCCCCACCTTTTTTTTTTGTTTAAGTTCCATCCATACTTTTAAAAAATATATACAAGTACCATATACTCCCAAACATTTACATCACTACTTTTTGGAGTTTGCTTTTCTTTTACTTTTTAATTAAGCACATTAGATAATTTTGGAGCCATTGACCATAACAGCTTTTACCTTGCTCTTGTCTTTCCTTGGGTCTTTCCTCTATTGCTTTCCCTAAAATACTGGATGATCTTCTGAGCTCACTGGAGTAATCCCAGAGCCAGGCAGTTATTATTGTTTTTGATAAGAAAAACAGACAACTCCAATGCCTCCTTGTGGTACAAAGTGACTCTTGGGTGCCTGAGTAGAACACAAGTTCATGAAAGATTTTCCAAATTGGAATAACTTGGCTAAGGCACCGATGATAAATTTAGTGTTTGTTACTAGGCATGGCAACTATGGAAGCCCATCTCTTCAGTCCTATAAGATTCTTGATGGGCATCAGTAGAAAGAACACCCAAATTGATGAAATCACAGAGCCATGAAGTGAGTGTATTTTTTCAGTCAGGATTTGGGAAGGAAGAACCTCAACTTGATTACATTCACCCACTGTGTAAAAAAAAGAGAGAGGAACAGACTGTTATTGCACAAATTATTTTACTGTTACCCCAGGAAACAAATAAGCCTTCTTGTATGGACTGATTTCTGCAACTTACCTTGGTTTCTGAGGTTCAAACATGAAAACAAAAAAGCATGAAAATACTGCATTAAGTAAAGGGAAAGACATTATAAGAGAAAAAGCATTAGACTAGAATCAGATGACTTGAGTTAGAATCCCAAATTGCACTAATTGGGTGAGCTCTGACAAGTCACAAGCTCCTTGATCCTCAGTTTCTTCATCTGTAAAGTAGGCATAATACTATTTATAATACCCCTTTAACAGAGTTGTTGTGAAACTCACACCCATCAAATTGGCAAAGACAATTAAAAAATGGAAATAGATAGTAGTACTGTGTAACCATAGGCACAGTTTCAGCATCGGTGAAATGGTGATAATAGCACCTACCTCATAAGGTAAAGATAACATGAGATGATGCACATTAAGCACTTTGTAAACTTTAAAGTGGTATATAAATGGTAACTGTCATTATTATTGACAGGAGTATTGGAAGACAGGCATGCTAATATACTATTGGCAGAGTTGCAATTTGTGATTATATGAAAAAGGTCATTAAATTTTCATACATTTGACACAGTGATCCCACTATTAGGCATATATCTCCAAAGAGAGAAAAAAAGATACTAAATATTCACATAGTAAAACATTTTTGTGGCCACAAAAAAAAGGAAAGAAACAAAATGGGTGACCCAAGGGGGAAATGACAACAAATTGCTGTGTATGAATGTAATGGAATATTATTGCACCCCAAAGCATCAAATATGAGGAATTCAGAGAAATGTAGGAAAACGTAAATGAATGATTGCAGAGCAAAATAAGGACATTATTAATGATGACTATAATATGTAAATGAAAATAATTTGAAGAGACAACTTGATCTCAGATTAAATCAATGACCAATCTTGTCCTAGAAGACAAATGATAAACATTCTTTCTTTTGGTAGAAGAGTAGGGAGCTGTGGGTATAGACTATACCAAATACTCTCAGATATGGTCATTCTATCAGTCTTTTTTTTTTTACTAAACTGTTTTTCATTATTATCTCACATCCCCTCTGAGGCCACTGCCCCAACTGGATACTCATATTCACAAGTTGGGTTCCCCAAAGGGTGACTCACCACTACTGCTCTCTGGTTACTAGGGGCTGAGATTTCTAGTACTGTCACTTATGAGTCCCCACTGGTGTGTTCCCCATTAACAATCAACCAGCTGAACTCCATTAGCTTTTAGAAATGGATTTACTGAGAAGTTATAACAAGAACAGCTAGTATAAAACATTTCTCCTCATTTTGTGAAATGGTATGAAGGAGAAGACAGTGTCAGAAAGCATCAGAATGATATGAGGAGCAGGGAAGAAGAGAGAGCTAATGTTTTCAGGTTTTTTTTTTTCAGTTTAATATGAGGCCAGGTTCTTAGGTGGGATTACATTTGATACAACAGTTATATTTTTAATATTGAATTTTCATGAATTGAAATTGAAATTCACCTGACAGGCTTTGGAGAGGTGAGGTGCATAGTGGGCATGAGCAAGTTACAGCATATTATATGAATTATGAAGTAAGTGATAACATCTAGGGAATGTATAAAGCAAAATAGAAAATGGGCTAATCCCATGGTGAGAGCATTGTTTCAGTGTTCAAACTGTCACACAGCCAGTACATTCTACTGATCTTCTCTCCCAATCAAGAGGACTCAAGGAAGAGCCTTCAGCATGCTGAGTGTGGTGCCTTTGATGAACTTATGGGAAGACATGGCTGAGTTGCAGAGGATTTGTAAGCATAGATGAGTTCATAAATGAATGGAAGGGAAGATCAGAGTAGATGAACTAAACATTGTTGGAAAATTAAATATAGTTTTTATCTGCCTGTCTCCTATAAAAATAATAAACAGATGAGAGAAATTAATTTCATAATATCTCCTACAAGAATTAGTAATAATTAATAGAGATATGTCTCCCACAGAACAAAACCAGATCAGAGAACATAATGTCTCCTACAGGATAAACCAGATCAGAGACAGACAGGAAAACACTACCAATTTATTTTGTCCCAAGAAGAAAGATCATGTGGAAACCCTTCCTAAAAGGGCTCGGGGACTCCCTCTTTCTGAGGGTATATAAGGGGGTTTTTTTGGTCCATGGGTTACAGAGTGTTATCAGTTTCAATAGTATGATATCAAAATCAACCCAGAAGCAAAAGCAGTTTAATCATTTCAGTTATAACAAATAATGGAGGAAATGTAGAAGCATTATAATAAGATTGCAGGATTCCAAAAAAGGGTTTGGCAAGGATGAGGACACCCAGATGTCCCCATAAGATAGGGACTTGCTATCCTTAGGGAAAAGAAGTCACCAGGTAGGGAATTTTATTTTATAGCTAAGGGGGTTCAGTTTGGAGTTCAGTTGAAGGACATTTTGCTCCTATTAACTCAGGGTATCATTAAAAATACTTTTGGATAATAAGGCACCTCCATCATTAATCCAGGTGATCCATACATTCATATTAACAATATCTATGCTTGAAGAGCATGCTAAGCTCAAGCTTAGACTCGTAGACAAAGTCAAATAACTTCCATGCTATATACATGATGGTTAGATATGTGTTAGTGATTATTAACATTACTATTTCTATTTCTATTACTATTTTACTATTACTATAGTGCATGTTTCAAAGACTGGGCTTTCATTGGCCAGTCTGTCATTACAGCTATAAAGGGAGATCATATATGTACTGGGAAGGGTTCAGTAATCTGGAAATAACCAGTTGTGAGAAATAATTATTAATAATCAATATACTGGGGGACCCAGTGATCTCTTTCTTAGATTTCTCCTTCCCCCTCCACTCAAAAGACCAGCTCTCTTTGAGAGCTTTCATCAACTCTCATCTAGGTAAAATACTAACCCAGAGCCTAAGCTTACAAAAGGAGCTTTAGATGCAGATAGATTCTTTTGCCTAGATTGACCAAGAATTTACTGTTGAAATTAAACCACACCTAGATAAAGGGATTTTGCTCTGACCTGTTTGAGTTGGGGTCTTGTATTCCTTTCTCTGATGTCATCCTTAGGTTTCATTTTAATACACCCCACCCTCAAGTCATGTCAACCAATTAAATTTAAATAATGCTAACCAATTAGATCTGATTAATGTAAAATGACCCACCTTTTATCAAAAGGGATTAAAAAACCTGGACAGGTAGCCATGTGCTTCCTCGAACTCTCTCTCTCTATCTCTCTGTCTCTGTCTCTCTCTGTCTCTCATTTTTTTGGGATCACATGCTGTCTCTCTGGGGGACCACATGTGCTCTTGGAGCCACATGCTTGCTCTGAAGACTATGAGAAATTAAGGAGCTGCTTGGCCAATCCCTTACCAGTAGAAATTGATAAATTGATCACATGCCTATCCAAAACTTGTATCTATAGTAATTATTTAACTGTCACACAGTGTATATGACTTAAAGAAAATAACACTGCTGGTATGATGATTAAATAAGCTCGTGTAAATTAAGCATTCTGGATGCAAAATACACTATAAACATATGTTAGTATTGTTAAATCTCAGAATTGGAAGGGACCTCAGAGACATATGATGTAATAGAAAGCACATCGGATTTAAATGATCTGGATTCAATTCCTGGTTCTGTCATTTGGTTTCATTTAAATCTAATTCATGCACAAGTCAAGACATCACCCTGTAAAGTCATTGGTCCTTTTCTTTGAAATGAAGGATGAACAACTATAGCACATCTACAGCTACACTTATTCAGAGAAGCAATTTTAAGGAAAGGGAGAGGAATAAGCACTGTGCTAAGTGCTTAAAATATGCCCTATTTTATCTTCACAAGAACCATGGGAAGCATATGCCATTATGATCCTCATTTTACAACTGAGGGTATTGAGGCAAAAAGAAGCTAAGTGAATGGCCAAGGGTCACACAGCTAGTAAACATTTGAGGCCAGGTTTCAACTCAGATGTTCCTGACTCCAGTCCCAGCATTCTATCCGCTACACCACTAGCTGCCTCTAATTCAGCCACATCTCCCAAGCTATGTCTTATTGTTATGGGGGAAAATGGGGTACGGGTTTGGGTTAGGGTTCTTAGGAATTCCTCTTTAAAGAATTACACCCTCTTGCACGCAAAAGCAGTTAGAATAAGATGGTAGTTTATTTAGGGACAGGGGGAGGGGAAGGGAAACCATGAAAGTAATCCTTGGACTTCTCATGGGGAGATAGGCACAAAGCACGTGGCTCTGAGGTACCACTCTCCTTGAGCAGGAGACTGGCAGGTACTTTTATAGGGGGCTGATGGGAGTGTGACCATCTGCTGCGGAAAGTTCTTTTAGTGATGAAGGACCATCCCCACTGTGGTGACTAGAGGAAATGGGTGAGGGGTGGCTACAGATCTCTCAAGCCATCTCTCTCTTCAGAACACAAAGGCTGAAGCCACACCCAAAGTTATCTCCCCAGGGGTAAGGGAGATCAGAATGAAGGGTGGAGGTTCCAAAGCTAGCTCAGTCTGATTTGGTTCCACTTATCTCTCTAGGCATATCTGTCTTCTGGTTTAGTTTCTCAAGGAGAAGATTCCTCAGTGTGCCCCAGAGAACTTCTGGGGGACTTTGGGCCCACATTATGATAAACCTTCAACAACAACCAAAATGATTCTTGGGGGCAGCTAGGTAGCGCAATGGATAAAGCACCGGCCCTGGATTCAGGAGTACCTGAGTTCAAATCCGGCCTCAGACACTTGATACTTACTAGCTGTGTGACCCTGGGCAAGTCACTTAACCCCCATTGTCCCTCAAAAAAACAAAACAAAAACAAAAACAAAAACGATTCTTGGTCAGCTGTCAGTCTTCCACATTAGTCAAGTAGATGGATGGATTATCTGGAAACACATTGTTAAACTTCCCCATGTCTCACTTCAAAGTCTTCCTAGAAACCTTTTTAGGTTTCCTAGGTGTTGTCATCATGAGGGTCAAAGTTCATATTCCTGTAGCACTCCATGCTTTACAAGCTGCCTTTTTCATTGTAGCCTTCTGTGAGATAGGTAAAGCATTACTTACCCCCATTTTGTAGTTTGTGGGAAAAGAGATCATTTTGAAGAAGATCATATGCTCCCATGGGAACAATATAATTATGGAGTTACATTTTTGACCAAGAGTTCAGCATAACAGAAGGCATAGATACAACCAATAATTTGTCATAGAAGCAAAGAAAGGCTCAGTGATAGTAAATCTCTATAATCATTTATAATTGTAATATTAGAATTTTAGACCTAGAAGTATTCTTGGAGATCATTTTGTCAATTCACACAGTTGACGTATTTAAAAGAACAACAATAATCTAGAGCCTAACCAAGATCACACAGTGAGTGGCAAAGCCGGAAACAGAACTCGGCTCTCTAGACTTTTTATCTGGTATTCTTTCCATTCTACCACTAAAACACTTAGAGGTTTATCAGAATTAGGAAATCTTGGCCTAGGAACTTCCTTCGGTTGTACTGCTCTCTTTCTACTTTCTTCTCTATAGCTTTTCTGGGTGCTTGGAGGGATAGAACTTAATTTGATTAAGCTAAATTAAGTTAAATGGGAAGATGAAGCTTCCTGCTCAGGTAAATTTAGCTGTCCCCAAAAAGGCACATTCAAGCTACCCCGGCTTTATTTTGCACTAGTCCATTCAACTCAATCAGAGGCCTGATTGCCGCAAATACTTCATTTCCTACTGCCTTTACCCATTCACTGAACAATGTCCTTAATAAGGTCCCATTTTTCTGGCATTGGGCAATGACTCAGGGAACTGAGAGAAGAAAGAAATGGCTCTATGTATCTAATGGATGGTGAAAAAGCCCTGAGGATCATAATTGACAGGGCAAACCACTTCATTTTTCTGGATCTTAGTTTCCTCATTTGGTGCTAGGTGTCTTAATGGATAGTGTGCCAGGCCTGGAGTCAGGATGACTCATCTCTCTGAGTTCAAATCTGGTCTCTGACACTTATTAGCCATGTGACCCTGGACAAGTCACTTAATTCTCTTTGCCTCAGTTTTCTCATCTGTAAAGAGAGCTGGAGAAGGAAATGACAAACCACTCCATCATCTTTGCCAAGAAAACCCCAAATGAGATCACAGACTGAAAAACGACTGAATAAAAGTTTCCTCATGTGTAAAATGAGTGAGTTGAGAACTAAATGCTCCCTATGGTCTATGCCTGCTCTACAATTCTGTGAGCCACTTCAATCCAATAAAGATTTACTAAATTCCTACATGCAGGGTCACAATCTATAAATCAGCTCAATATAGATCTTATCATTTCCACTAGGTAAATCAGCAAAGGCTTCTCATGAGAGGAGGCGCATGAGCTCAACCTGGAAGCAAGACAGGCGTTTCAAGAGGCCAAAGTGAGGAGAGCATTGCAGGCATAGGGGTCTGGGGAATGAAAGGCACAGTGGTTGGGGACAGAATGGGTAGTTCAGAAAACAGCGATTAGGCCAGTTTGGCAGAAGTATAGTGTGGTTAAAGGAGAATAAGGTGAAATAAATCTAGAAAGGTAGGCTGAGGGGGGGGAGGTCAGGACAGCTAGGTGGTGCAGTGGATAAAGCACTGGCTCTGGATTCAGGACCTGTGTTCAAATCTGGCCTCAGACACTTGACACTTACTAGCTGTGTGACCCTGGGCAAGTCACTTAACCCTCATTGCTGCCCCCCCCCCCAAAAAAAAAGTAGGCTGGAGCAAGTTTGTGAAGGACTTTTAATACCAAGCATAAGTATTTTAAATAACTCTTGGTGGTTGCACTAACATTATCAGGCCCTGGATGGACTTCAGGATATCATTCTTTCTGCCACAGCAGAAGCTTGAAATAGCTGATACTTTATTCACAGGTGCCTATTTAACCCTCAGATAGAGAATGGGATTTTCTTGGGAGGGAACCTCTTCAAAGTCAAATCACTATGGGGATATGAGTCATGGCCACAGGTCATCTCTGGGGGCACATATGTGTGGGCACTTCTGTACTACTAGTCATCCTTTCATTCATTGTTGCAATAATGATTCTTGGAAATGGGAGCTGCCTTGACTGAGCCAAAAATGCCATCAAAGTGCCCCTCCTCCTTTTTGATCCTATTTCTGGTACCTTATTCACTGCCAAAAGAATGTTGCCAAATAGAGGTGGTCTGAGGGGAGACTGCTGAGCCAACTGTGAGTAAGCTTTAGAGAAAAGATGCTTTCTGAATGCAAAGCAGCTTCAGGATACCATCTGAGACTGATTTTCCTAATCTACTCATCTATACAAAGATCTAGCACTCCCTCCTCATACGTTTCTCATATTCTAATATGTACATCCCATGGATCAGTGTACATGTCTTTTCTTCCTTGAAGTTTGAGGCCATGTCTGATTTAGCAGACTTTTATTAGATGCAGCAGATTGCCAACAATGGCTTGGGAGCAAGAAAGAAGGTCAAAGATATTATGGTGGTAGTTGTAACCAGGAAAGTCTGGCCTGAAACAGGAATGGGAGGCAATGGATAGAAAACTTGAGTAATACATTGGTATCCCAGAAATATTTTTTTTAATGGAGGGATGTGGATAGTCTATGGAAGTTTTAACAGAAAGGCACATCTAATAATAATTATAATAGATGTTAGCTCTTACCACAGTGCCTGACACATAGTAGGTACTTAATAAGTGTTTATTGATTTTGATTGACATTTACATAGTGTTTTGAAGTCTTTGAGGTGTTTTATTCTTATTGGATCCTTTCAACACTCCTGTGAAGTAGGTATCACAAAAGATGAGAAGGTCTCGAGGGGTTGCAATATGTGTTGGTGGTAAGAGTTCCCTCCCTCTGATGAAATCTAAATCCAGCAAAATATTTCTTTTAGCAGCATATTTCCAGCAGAGCATACAGTAGGACCTTCATGACCATTTAATAAATGAATAAACTAACAAATGAGTGAATTAGTACAAAGCCTACTACCAATAGAATGTTCTTGAAGAACAGAATATGCACCTGAAAGCTGGGAGACTGTGTTTACTTGGAGAATGGAAGCTGGGGCAAATTCAGTTTGCTAGGAGAAAAGGGTGGATGGCTAAAGAGTATAGTTTGACACAGGGTGAAGTAGGTTGAAAGGGGGATGGGAAGATGCAAAGGACAATCTCACAAAAGAAGCAGTCTTACTGGAACAGATCAGTTTATCTTCCAAAGAATGTATTTCTCATCCCCAGAGTAGGTGGTGGTGGTGGTGGTAGTGGGGAGGGGGTTAGGCAGGGTGAAGACTATAAGGGCACCATAGAGCTAGAGCCAAGGTGTGGGGCAATTTTGTCATGTGATACCTGAGGACCATGACTCAAATTATGAGGAAGGACCACAAAGGTTGCTCTGTCCTATACAAGAAATAAATTCTTTCTCTCTCCCCACCCTATCCCCAGGAACCTTACTTTTCTTCCCAATGTAGGCCCCCTGAGGCAGAGCCCCATTTTCCTCATGCTAGTTACAACTGACTCTAATCAAGTCCCCCATCAAACCTTTCTAATTTTTGTCACCACTTAATCCTGGAATCACAACAACAATAACAACCACAAAAATAAAAATAATAATAACAATCTCATTAGCCAGAGCACTTAAAATCATAGCATCAAAGAATATAGAGTTTAAAGGGACCTTAGATATCCTTTAGTCCAGAGGTTTTTAAACTAGGGTCTATGAATCTGTGCTTTTCAGGATTTTTTTTTTTTTAGTGAGGCAATTGGGGTTAAGTGACTTGCCCAGGGTCACACAGCTAGTAAGTATCAAGTGTCTGAGGCCGGATTTGAACCCAGGTACTCTTGACTCCAGGGCCAGTGCTCTATCCACTGCGCCACCTAGCTGCCCCAGAATCTGTGCTTTTCAAACAAAAAATTAAACAAACAAATGAATGAATAGATGAATGAATGAAAAATAAATTTTAATGATGGTATTTCAATATAATTAGTTTACTTTTGTAATCTCATGTATTTAAAAACATTATTCTGAGCAGAAGTTCATGGACTTTACCAGACTGATAAAGGGTAAGAAACTATTGCTCTAGTCTAAACCTGCAGTGTTACTGATCAACAAATAGCCCCAAAGAAAGTAGGTAAGAGACCTAGGATTTTACTACAGGTCCTCTTGTACTAAACCCATTTCTCTTTCCACTATACCAAAATGAGTAGGTTAAACATGAAACATTCTTTTTAATAGTATTTTTTCAATTACATGTAAAGACAATTTTTAACATTCACTTTAAAAAATTTGAGTTCCAAATTATCTCCCCCCTCTCTAAGATGGTAAGCAATTTTATATTGGTTGTGTATGTGCAATCATGTAGAACATATTTTCATGTTACTCATGTTGCAAAAGAAGAAACAAACCAAAAGGAAAGAACCACACACACAAAAATAAAGTGAAAATAATATGCCTCAATCTGCATTCAGAGTCTTTCTCTGAATGTGGATAACATTTCCCATAATTAGTCTTTTGGAATTGTCTTAGATCATTGTATTTCTGAGAAGAGCTAAGTCTACCACACAATGCTGCTGATACTGTGTACAATGGTCTCCTGCTTCTGCTCACTTCACTTTACATCAGTTCATGTAAGTCTTTCCAGCCTTTTCCGAAATCCACCTGCTCATCATTTCTTATAGCACAATAGTATTCCTTTACATTCATATACCACAACTTATTCAGCCATTCCCCAATTGATGGGCATCCCTTCACTTTCCAGTTCTTTGCTATCACAAAAAAGAGCTACTATAAATATCTTTGTACATATGGTTCCTTTTCCCTTTTTGTGATCTCTTTGGGATATAAACCTAGTGGTAGTATTGCTGGGCCGAAAGGTAGCAAAAAAGGTTCTAATCTAAGAGGGTCTTGCCACTCTAAAAGTGACCTGGTGTTCTGTCTGATAATCAAGCTACTTTGACTCTAGTTTCAGTTCTGATGCTATGCTCTCTTAAGCAATTCGCTTCCCTCCCACCTTCCCAACCCCCCACCATTCTTAGCTTTAGTTTGCTCATCTGTAAAATGTTAAGATTGAATTAGATGGACTGTCCCCAGCTGTCTTTTAGCTCCAAGATTCAATAATTCTGTATTTTCAAAATCTGTTGACTTTTGTGTGCCAGCCAGGCTGCTGAATCTCATAGAGTGTGGGTATGAAGTGCACTAGTAAGGAGTTATTGCACCAGTAACAAGTGAGATTATGCCTTGAGGTCAGGAAAGGCTGGCCCCTGATTAACACTTTCTGATATCATTTTCTTCTCACCTCCCACTTCCACAGAGCATGCTTGAAAAGACATAAGCCTTATCTTAAGGGTCAGTGATTGACACTAGAGATGGATAAATTTATCCAGGGTTTGAAGCCAGAGCAAGGGGGTCAATGATTGGGCCTCAAATGTGAAGTTAGTAAAATAGTATATGCTAGACTTAGAATCCTAATGGGTCAGAGATGTTTAACACTGTCTTGACACTGTGGCAGCTTCTTTAAAAGTAAATTATTGGGGCAGCTAGATGGCACAGTGGTTAAAGCACTGGCCCTGGATTCAGGAGTACCTGAGTTCAAATCCAGCCTCAGACACTTAACACTTACTAGCTGTGTGACCCTGGGCAAGTCACTTAACCCCCATTGCCCGGCCAAAAAAAAAAAAAAAAAAGTAAATTATTGGGGCAGCTGGTTGGTGCAGTGGATAAAGCACCGGCCCTGGATTCAGGAGGACCTGAGTTCAAATCCGACCTCAGACACTTAACACTTACTAGCTGTGTGACCCCGGGCAAGTCACTTAACCCCAATTGCCTCACTAGAAAAAAAAATAATAAGGGGCAGCTAGGTGGCGCAGTGGATAGAGCGCCGGCCCTAGAGTCAGGAGTACCTGAGTTCAAATCCGGCCTCAGACACTTAACACTTACTAGCTGTGTGACCCTGGGCAAGTCACTTAACCCCAATTGCCTCACTAAAAAAAAAAAAAAGAAAAAGTAAATTATTTGATACATTTTATTTTGTTTTGACACAATGGATACCTCCCAACAAATGTCTGAACAAATACTTTCCGAAGCATTTTCCCTAAACTGTTAGATTATCCATTAATGAAGAATGTGTGTCTTAGCTTTGACACATTGTGACTAGCACCTTAAATGATGGAATGACCAAATTGACCAGTTTTGTTACTTCTCCACATTGCCTTTTTTTTTTTTTTTAAAGCATTGTTGCACTGATTATTCCTATTATTTTTCCAGGCTTTACTTTCTTTTTATATCACTCCTTTCAAATGTTCCCATGTTTCTCTGAATTCTTCCTATTTACCATGCCTTACAGTATAATAATATTCCATTTGTTCATCTCTTTTCCCATCAATGGATGTATAGTTTGCTTCCAACTTGTTATCCGAAACAACACTGCTATGAACATTTATGGACATATGTTTTTTTTTTCTTTTTCTTTTTTCTTTTTTTTTTTTTTGCAGGGCAATGAGGGTTAAGTGACTTGCCCAAAGTCACACAGCTAGTTAAGTGTCAAGTGTCTGAGGCTGGATTTGAACTCAGGTCCTCCTGAATCCAAGGCCAGTGCTTTATCCACTGTACCACCTAGCTGCCCCCTTTTTTTCTTTTTATTAAGAACATTTTTGGGATAAATTCTCAGAAGTGGGATCTCTGGGTCAAATGGTCTGAAAATTTTGCCTCTTCATCTTTTTTTTCCCCCTGAACAATGACGTGGCCCCACTGACTGTATTTAAAGACTTCTTCTTTATCCAGAAATTATACTGTTTCTCAAGGTAGTTGCAAGATTAATTTCTGTAATTTGTATTCTATTTTCTAATAAATTTTAGTTACTAAACTAAAGCTCTCTCCTCTTGGAAAATGTCCCCAGGATGAATTGCCTCCATTTACATCTTACTCTAACGCCTTATCCTTAGTTCTTCTTGGCAGAGCTTGAGCTCTATTAGGCACTAATGAGCTGAAAAGGATCATGGTTCAAACACTCAATGTCTGTCATCTAAAGACCATCCTAAAAAAAAGTCCAGAGGTCAGGCAATGCATTTTTTGGTTAGAAAACATAAAGTAATCTACTAAGACCAGAGGGAGTATGTAAAAGTTTGTCCAAGTGGAAGAAACCATAGAGCCTTGAGGCATTGCATTAAGAACAAGAAACCCCCTTAGCTAAGCCACCTTCTTTCTCTGGGTATGTTTCTTCATCTGTAAAATAAGGGAATTAGACCTGATCTCAACATTTCACATCCCTCTTGAATTGACAGCTGTTGATTAAAGGTTATAGTGGTAGCCAGGCCATTGTGATCCAACTATTGCTATACTGGGTTATTTATTCAACTTTCAGAACTTTGCAGCACTTTCAACAGGAATCCTTTTCTCTAAATATTCTTTCCCTTCTTCAGGTAACAGATATTGTTCTTGGAAATTAATTTCCCATTTTATTTTACCATGTGGCATGATGGGTATTGCTGAACTTGTAGTGAAGAAAATCCTCTCCAACATTTACTGACTGTGTGACTATGGGCAAGCCACAAACTTTCTGAGCATCAGTTTCCTCAACCTGGAAGTTTGGGTTGACAATAATAATAGTTAATATTTCTATAGTGCCTACTATGTGCCAGGCACTGTGTTCAGAGCTCTTTATAAATATTACTTCATTTGATCCTTACAACAACCCTGGGGAAGTTGGTTTATTACCTATATTTTGTAGGATTTTTGTAGGGTTTGACTGAGATGCAGAATGGAAAACAAATTTTAAACTTTAGAATGTTACAATAAATGTTAGTAAGGGTGGTGGTTATGGAAGGAATGTTGGCTCTGGAATCAAGGAACCTGGATTCAAATATTGGCTCTGAGACTTTCTTGCCAATGAGACCTTATGAAATTCTTCTAACCTCTCTGGGCCTTAGTGTCCTCTACTGTCAAAGGAGGAAGTTGGACAAACTCTGAGGCAGTTTCTAACTCTATTTCTGTGACCTTGGTACTGTCAAGGTATTCTTCTATTGACCAGGTCTTTGTTGCCAGCATTACAGGGTTGTTGGATTTTGTTTGTTTGTTTGTTTGTTTTTAGCATTACAGTTTTTTAAGAGGCATAAAACTGGCTGAAAATTCCTTCAGGCTGGGATTTGGAATAATTTTCTGTAATTCTGCAAAAAGGAATTTTGAAGGGCTAACACCACCGTCCTCCATGATAGTAGGTCTGGTGCAACCAGCTTTAGTGGTTCAATTACAAATAGCTAAAGGTCCTGCCTAATCACTGAAGGACTTGGGGATGGGCTGGTTACTTCTGATTTTATGGGAGTTTTTATTTTCAGGAAATGAAAGAGTACAGAATGCTAGCCTTTCCAATGAGACTGAACAAGATCAAGCTGGAGAATGTTAGGTGCATTTTTATAACCTGAGGGGGAGAACAAGGAACTACTTAGTTTTTATTTTTGCAGCTCTGTGGCATTAATGTGTGAGCATTTTTCATCTGTTTAATGCCATCCTGAATGAAATCTTTCCAATTCTTTGTTGTCAGAGCCAGATATTAATGCAGTTAAGAAGTACCATATTTGAATTTCACAGAACCATGTTTGCAGTCAAGAAGGCACATTTGCCTTTGCAACTAAAAAGATCACCATTCTGTGGGCTGGCTATCCAAACAGAAAACTTGAGGCATCCAGCCTTTCCACCCCTCACCCCCAAACAATTCTCAGTCTAGTTCAACACTTGTTTCATTTTAATTAGAAACTTATGGGAATCTGGACTGGTTGTAGGGCCACTCACTTCACATTGTAAGTTGGGAGAGCTGACATCGGGCCAGCAGAGTCTGAACATATCTTTGGGGTGAGATATCTGATTACACAAGGGAGTGCAGCTGATTGCCAGCTTTCTCATTTAGAGGAGAAGTTTGGGTGACAGGGGCTAAGGATAGGGTGAAAGAAAGTGATACTCTGGCAAGTGGGGTGAGATGAGGAGAGGAGGCAGGGTTGTGTCAGTTGGGGCAATGGAAAAGCCTTTTGCTAATGTTTACCCAAAATGTGACTAAGGGATTTGGGTGTCCTGTGGAAGCTTTGAAATGTTTTTCCCCTACTTGTCTATCACTATTTCTCTCCACATCTTCCACAAGCCTGCAACAAAATGTGGTTGACCTTGGATGAGCCCTTGTCTTCTCACAGGGCCCTAGCACTTTACTATGACTGTTTGTGATGGACTTACACACACATCCAGAACATCTAGGGTATACTCTGCTAATCATTTCAGGGCATTAATTAAGCACCCAAAGGGTGGAGCTCATTCCTCAGAACATCATAAAAGTACACAGGACCAAATCTTGAGGCAGCTTGATTCTAAAAGCAAACATCTACAGATGAGACTGATGAGAGAATGGACTAGATCAAGGGTTCTTAACTGAGGGTTGGTGGATTTTAAAAAATGTGATAACTATATTTTATATTATTTGTTTCTTTTGTAATCCTGTGCATTGTATTTAATGCATTTAAAAATATTCTGGGGGAGCAGCTAGGTGGTGTAGTGGATAGAGCACCAGCCCTGGATTCAGGAGTACCTGAGTTCAAATCTGGCCTCAGACACTTAACACTTGCTAGCTGTGTGACCCTGGGCAAGTCACTTAACCCCAATTGCCTCACTAAAAACAAACAAACAAAAAAATAATGATGATACATACAGGCTGAAAGCCTGAGTAAATCTTTGGGTTGAAGGTGGGGCAATGGAAAGAAGAGAATTTTATCAACTGTGTGTGTATGTTGCTTTCCGTTGTTTTCACATTTTCTATGAGGTGAAATTAAGGGTCTACTTGAAATGCATTATGACCTTGAGGGATTACATAGGAGCTAGACTCCTATGGAAACTTAGACAATTATATGTTGAGGTTCTTAGAGGAAATTTATTTGGGGGTCATCCCATCAAACCTAGTCTATATAAATATAGAGCTTGGAGGTGGTGGTATTTACACTGTCTACTAATACAATGAATGTGTGTTGAACTGACCTAAATTGAGTTGAGTTGAACTGAATTGTAAGCCTTAGGTAAGAAACTATAAAGACATGAAAGGTCTGGGTCGCATTTTTCCCCCCAGCACTTTTAGGCTTCTCTTGTTTCAGACTGTCATTCTAAAATCTGGGGGGAAATCTCTGCAGTGTGTGTTCTAAACAACCACCTTGGAAAAACCAGGTAGGTAAAAGATGCATGGTCCTCCTTTGTGTCATGTGACTGAATGGAAAACCTAACAAATTAATTCATCGTCCTGTCTACCTCTTGGAACAGTGCCACAGGTGAACAATAAACTGGATTTAGAATTAAGTAAGAAGTAGACTGATCCTTTCAAATTGTTATGGATTTCACTGAGGAGGAAATTGATACATTGAATACAACTGCATCAGTAAATTGGAGCATTCTAAGTGCTTTACTCTCAACAGAGAATCCTTTCGTTTGGAATCTAAGCAACTCATTCTTCATAACATTGGCAAATACCCTAGATGAGACTATGAGCAAAAGTTTTGCAACTTTTTATGTCAATGTTTGATAGATTATTGGCCAAAGTTATTTTTGTTATGTATCTGAGTATGATAAAAATTTAAATTATGTGTGGGAGAAACATAAGTGTATTGTTGTTTAGTTGATTAGTCATAGCCTACTATTCATGGCCCCATTTGGGATTTTCTTGGCAAAGATACTAGGGTGGTTTCCCATTTCCTTTTATGACTCATTTTACATATGAAGAACTGAAACAAACAGGGTTAAGTGATTTGCTCAGGGTCACATAGCTATTAAATGTCTGAGATCAAATTTGAACTCAGGTCTTCATGACTCTACTCCCAGTGTTCTATTCACTGTACCACCTAGGTGCCCTTTTAAGAGTATTATGCTCCCATTATTTGGAAATGAATAATTTCTTTTAACATATATAGGGACTCTCTAGTGACAACCTCCTCTGTGATATGGGGTAGGGTGGAACATACTTTTTTTGGATCCACGTTTATTTTTATTTTGCATTATTCTGAACATGATGAACAACAACAAATATTTGGTAAACATTTCCATTGACCAAGAATAACAGAAAAAGATAATCATATATGAAATTATGAATCTCCATTATATGTTACTTGCCTTAAAAAATTGTATAAAAGAAAGTCAGATGTGAGTTTCAGAACTGTCCTGCTTTTCTGTAGGACCCTGATTTCTTGAAGGCTGTGTCCATGGAATGTACGCTGTGGGAACTAGTACCAAGACAGAAAAGCCTGGAGTATGGACTCAGTGATAGCTTGTATGCATATTGCCTTATCATGAATGGAGAGATGATCATTGCTAGGTTAGTCAAAGGTGGATTTTTTTTTTTGGCTGGGCAACTGGGGTTAAGTGACTTGTCCAGGGTCACACAGCTAGTAAGTGTTAAGTGTTTGAGGCTGCAAAGGTGGATTTTAAAAAGCTGATATATTTTTGTTTTGACACAACAGTTTTCTGGTCTTTCAACTTACTAATTCTGAATAGAAAATAAGGAAATTGTTTTAACAAAATTTTTTGTTCACAGAAAGTTTTTTTTTAAATAGTAGTATTTTTAAAAATAGTAGTATTTTGCTTTTCCCCCAATTATATGTGGACAATTTTTAGCATTCATTTTTTAAAAAATTATGAATTCCCCCTCCAATTACATGTAGAACAAAATTTAACATCTATTTTAAAAACTTTGTTTTCCAAATTCTCTTCCTCCCTCCCTTCCCACCCCCTCCCCAAGAACAGAAGCAATTCAGTATAAGTTATATATGTGTAGTCATGCAAAACATTTCCATATTAATCAGGTTGTAAAAGAAAGCAGACAAAAAAACCCTTAAGAAACAGAAGCTAAAAAACCCCCCAACAAAACAAAAAACAAAACAAGAAATAGAAGCTCAATAAAAATTATACTTCAATCTGTATTCAGACACCATCAGTTCTTTCTCTGGAAATGGATTGCATTTTTCATAAATCCTTCAGAGCTGTGCTGGATCATTGTATTGCTGAAAATAGTTGTCATTCACAGCTGATCATCTGACAAAATTGCTGTTACTTTGTATACAATACATTTCATTTTGCATCAGTAAGTCTGTCCAGGTTTTTCTGAGAGCATCTTGATCATCATTTCTTTTTTTTTTCTTTTTTTTTTTTTGGGGGGGGGGCAATGGGGGTTAAGTGACTTGCCCAGGGTCACACAGCTAGTAAGTGTCAAGTGTCTGAGGCCAGATTTGAACTCAGGTCCTCCTGAATCCAGGGCCAGTGCTTTATCCACTGCGCCACCTAGCTGCCCGATCATCATTTCTTATAGCACAATAGTGTTCCATCATAATCTCATCCCACAATTTGTTCAGCCATTCTTCAATTGATGAACATCTCAATTTCAAGTTCGACTTTTTGGGTTTTTTTAAATCTCTTTTTGGATACTGACCTAGTAATGGTATTACCAGATCAAAGAGTGTTTAGCATTCATTTTGACAAAATTTTGAGTTCCAAATTTTTCTTCCTTTCTTCACTTCTCTCTTCCTAAAATGGTAAGCAATTTGATATAGGTTATATGTGTGCAATCATGTAAAACATCTTTCCATATTAATACTAGTTGTGAAAGAAGAAACAGACCAAAAAGGGGGCGGGGGGAACTAAAGGAATATAGAAAATGAAGATAGTTTCCTTGGATCTGCATTCATCAGTTCTTTTTCTGGATGTGGATAGCATTTTCTATTATGAATCCTTTGTAATTTTCTTGGGTTGAGAAGAGCTAAGTTATTCATAGTTAATCATCACACAATGTTGCTGATACTATGTACAATGTTTTCCTATTTCTGCTTATTTTACTTTGCATGAGTTCACACAAGTCTTTCCAGGTTTTTCTGAAATCTGACTGCACATCATTCTTTATAGCACAATGCTGTTCTATCACATTCATATACCACAACTTTGTTCAGCCATTCCCCAACTGATGGGCACCACCTCAATTTCCAATTCTTCGCCACCACAAAAAGAACCTCTATAAATATTTTTGTACTTATAGATCCTTTCCCCTTTTTTATGATCTCTTGGGGATGCAGGGTCACAGAGAGTTATAAAGACCTACCAGTAAGTCTTAGAGGGGGTGATGTTCTGGCCTGGGCCTAAAACATGCCAGAACCCTGGTAGTTTATGTTTGATATTGGGGCAAAACTGTGAGGCCCTCATAGGTCATCCAACAAAAGGAAATTTACTTAATTTAGTGGGAGAGGCTATTCAGAGAAGATAGGTATTGATGACACTCTGAGCTGATTAAAGTGCTTGAGCTCCTTACTTGAGTTGTTCATCCTTTTCCACATCCTTTCCCAGCATCAAAGAGCTCCTGGACCACCTGGTGGTTGCTTTGTACTCAGGCATCCAGGAAATGAAGTCAACATTTTGGGCCATTAGTCAGTCCCTTTGAGCTAACCAAGTCTTGAGGATGTTTTCAACATCTTCTAAAGAAAAATTAGACTAAGTTGCACTAGGGCAAGATTAGTACAACAGTTCTTGAAGGACCTCTGAGGGTCCCTAGGACTATTTTCATATTAATGTTAAGATATTGCTTTTCTATTAAAATACTTTCCTAACTGCATATCTGAGGCTGTATTTTCTTCATATACCTTAACCAAAACAGCATATTGCAACAGATTGAATACAGAAGCAGCTATAAGAATGCAGCTGTCTTTTATTAAGTCAGATATTAAAGAGACTTGCAAAAATATATAAAACAATGTCACTCTCCTCATTAAATAATTTTTAAGAAAAGTGTTATGTTGACTCAATGTAACATTTGTTATTGTTAAAATAATGATATAATGACTTAAGAAATAACTATTTTAAAAGTTCATCAGTTTTAATGTCGAATATGGTAAATCTTGCTGGATATAACCCATATAAACAAAAGCTCTTTGAGGTCTTAATAATTTTTGAGAGTGTAAAGGAGTCCTGAGACCAAAAGGCTTGAGAACCTCTAGGGTGGGTTATCAGTCCCAAGGCAGGTAATCTGTATCATTGTCATAGAGGGAGAGCTCTCATCTACAAAGCTGGAGATTTTTTTTTTTTAAGTGAGGCAATTGGGGTTAAGTGACTTGCCTAAGCTCACATAGCTAGTAAGTGTTAAGTGTCTGAGGTCGAACTTGAACTCAGGTCCTCCTGACTCCAGGGCTGGTGCTCTATCCACTGCACCACCTAGCTGCCCCCTGGAGATCTTTTTAAAAAAAAACAAACAAACATTTTTGGGGGGCGAGGCAATGAGGGTTAAGTGACTTGTCCAAGGTCATATAGCTAGTAAGTGTCAAGTGTCTGAGGCCACATTTGAACTCAGGTCCTCCTGAATCCAGGGCCAGTGCTTTATCCACTGCACCACCTAGCTGTCCCCAAAACTGGAGATCTTTGAGTATGGGGAAAGTGGTGAGTCTAAGTTCATCAGCATTTATAATGAACCACAACAATTAATTCCAAATAATCCCGGCAAAACTAGTGTTTTCCTACTGGATTTGGCTAAAAATCATCCTTGCATAGTGTTTTGAATTTTAGAAATAGCTTTTGTTATTCTAGTTACTGAGAGCAGAATATGTTGCTGAAATCAATCTAAAATGAGTAAGAGTAAGAGTAAGAGAGTGAGGGCAGGGAGGGGGTTAATAAATTTGTGTCTATCTGTTACTCTGCGTGTCATGTGCACATATATTTATATGAACTTCGTGGCCTCTGTGGCCCTCTTCTTTTGACCTGGGTACGGAAAACCAGAAGGGCAGGCATACTTCTAATTGCACTAATTTTCCAGCTTTGAAGTGTCCTGTTGGTTTCACAGGGCAGGGCAGGCCTTTCTACTAGTGAATGGAAAGATTTATGACCTGTTTGGGCAGAAAATCCCACAAAACCCCTATTGAATTTGTTCTCCTTTATCTTCCTAATATCAAATATGATTAAAAGGGTTATCTGGCTATTTGACAGTCATTCATTGGCCTCATGACACAGTGTATTATTGTATGATGCTCACCCAGTGGCTATAATTAGGTAATTATGTAAGGAGTCCACACACATTTGAATAGCTACTGTATTTGGCTAATGATGTCACTCAACCTCACTTATTATGTGGCCTTAGCTGTGGGGCAGGCAGAATTCAATGAACATTAAATCAGATCTTAATTAAGCTTTCTGTGAAGTAAACAGATTGTAAAGGTTAGTGAGAAGGGGATGTTATTTAGGCCATACCTTGATGGTTATGGGAAGTGGCTTGGGGTACTAGAGAAAGAACACTATGTTAAGAAGGCTAAAGACCAGGGTTCTAGTTGTTTTTACCATTTACTAGATGTATCAACAAATATCTTTGTGTCTCACTATCCTCAACTGTAAAATGGTGATTTTTGTTGTTGAATAGTTTTCGGTTGTGTCCAACTCTTTGTGACCCCATTTGGGGATTTTCTTGGCAAAGTTACTGGAGTGGTTTTCCATTTCCTTCTCCAGCACATTTTACAGATGAGGAAACTGAGGCAAACAGGGTTAAATGACTTTCCCAAGGTCACACAGTTAGTAATTGTCTGAGACTGGATTTGAATTCATAAAGATGAGTCTTCCTGATTCCAAGCCCAGTGCTCTATCCACTGCTCCACTTAGTTGCCTCCAAATAGTGATAATAAAACCAATAACCTCACAGGATTGGGGGGTAGAAAGTGCTATACAATGGTAAGATTTTATACCTCTCATTTAACACCAATGAATTGCTGTTCTCTATAAGGGAATAGTAAGATCAATGATTTCTAAGAGGCAGCCAGGCATATTGGATAGAGAGCTAGCCTTAGAGTTAGGAAGTTCTGGATTTGAGTACTACCTCTGACACAGTATGGCTGTGTGACTCTAGAAAAGTAATTTAACCTCAGTACTCTAGGCAACACTACAGAGAAGCCGCAGACCTGCATTGGTAGGAGTTTCTTTACTGGGATTCCATTCAATGATTAAAATCACAGGTTTGGTAAAAGAAAAAAAATCATAGACCAACATCTTACACCTTATACTAAAATAAGGTCAAAATGGGTACATGATTTAGATATAAGAGGTGATACCATAGGTAATTTAGGAGAAGAAGGAATAGTCTACCTTTCAGATCTTTGGAAAGGAGAACAGTTTATGACCAAACAAGAGATAGAGAATATTATGAAATGCAAAATGTATGATTTTGATTACATTAAATTAAAAAAGTTTTTGTACAAACAGAAGCAATGCTCCCAAAATTAGAAGGGATCCAGAAAGCTGGGAAACAATTTTTATGGCCAGCACTTCTGATAAAGACCTCATTTCTAAAATATATCAGAAACTAAATCAAATTTATAAGAATTTAAGTCATTCCCCAATTGAGAAATGGTCAAAGGATATGAACAGGCAATTTTCTGATGAAGAAATCAAAGCTATCTATTGCCATATGAAAAAATGCTCTAAATCACTATTGATTAGAGAGATGCAAATTAAAACAACTCTGAGGTACCACCTAACACTAATATGACAAAAGAAGGAAAATAACAAATGTTGGAGAAGCTGTGGAAAAATTGGAACACCAATGTATTGTTGGTGGAGCTGTGAACTGATCCAACCATTCTGGAGAGCAATTTGGAATTATGCCCAAAGGGCTATAAAGTTGTGCATACCCTTTGACCCAGCAATACCACTTTTGGGTCTCTTTCCCAAAGAGATCATAAAAAAGGGAAAAGAACCCATGTGTACAAAAATATTTATAGCTGCTCTTTTTGTGGTGGCAAGGAATTGGAAATTGAGGGGATGCCCATCAATTGGGGAATGGCTAAAGAAGTTATGGTATATGAATGTAATGGAATTCTATTGTGCTATAAGAAATGATGAGCAGGATGAGTTCAGAGAAACCTGGAAGGATTTGCATGAACTGATGATGAGTGAGATGAGCAGAACTAGAAGAACATTATACACAGTATCATCTACATTACGTGTTGATCAACTATGATAAACTAGATTCTTCTCACCAATCCAACAGTACAAGAAAGTTCCAAAGGACTCATGATGGAAAAGGCTCTCCAAATCCAGAAAAAACAAAAAAAGGAACTATGGACTATGGATGCCGAGTGGACCATACTATTTATTTTGTTTTTGGTGCTGTTGTTTTTCTTTTTTGAGGTTTTTCCTTTTTGCTCTGATTCTTCTCTTATAACATGACTAGTGCAGAAATATGTTTATATATATAACCTATATCAGATTACCTGCTGTCTAGGGGAGGAAGGAGGGAGGGGAGGAAAGGAGAAAAATTTGAAATTGGAAATCTTATCTAAACAAATGATGAAAACTAAAAAAAATAATTAAAAAAAATGAATTTAATAATTTACATAATTGAATAAAGTTTTCTCATAGGACAGAAAAAAATCTATTTCTTTATTGTAGGAACTCCTCCCACCAATGCAAACTTACCTATTTCTTTGGACTTCAGAGTTGGGGCCAGGGCCCCCTGGGGCATGAGATCAGCCAATTGGGGGTGGGAAGATGGGTCCCATCTCACCCTCTCTACAATATCTGGGGGCTGATCCCCAATATAACCATCTCCCTGATATTCCCCATCTCTGAGTCCTCCCTCACTTGTCTGAGCTACTGCACTTCTCCCTTTAGAGTCCAGTATCTGGTCCCTTAGGGCAGCTATCATCTAATCACTACTGAACACCCAGAGAAGCAGCTGCACAGGTACAATGGATGAAAATTCCTCCATCCCCTGATTCCTATTCTGTCCCTAGATCACCTCATGCTGCAGCAGCCTCCCTTCCAGGGCCCTGATAACAGTATGCCTGCCCCCTTTTCCATTTTGGATGAAGAGGAAGTTGCATAGGATTGGAGAGGCACTAAAGAGGTGTGACCTGCATCCCCAATATCATTAAAATATCTCTCCCCTTTAAACTCACCTGTCTTCCAAATTTCCCTATTACTGATGATATGGGGGAAAATGGGGGTACAGGTTGGGGTTGGGGTTCTTAGGAATTCCTCTTTAAAGAATTACACCCTCTTGCACACAAAATGTAGTTAGAATAAGGTGATAGTTTATTTAGGAGCAAGGGAAGGGAAGGGTGGGGGGAGAGAAACCATGAAAGAAATCCTTGGACTTTTCATGGAGAGATTTGGCACAAAGCACATGGCTCAGAGGTACCAAATCTCCTCGAACAGGAGACCGGAAGGTACTTTTATAGAGGACTGATGGGGGTGGACCATCTGCCCGTGAAAAGTTCCTTTAGTGAGAGAGGACCATCCCCCACTGGTGGTAGCTGGGGGAATTGGGTGAGCAGTGGAGGACCATCCTCCACTGGTAGTGACTAAAGGAATTGGGTGAGGGGTGACTACAGATCCCTCTTCAGAACACAAAGGCCGAAGCCACACCCAAATTTATCTCCCCAGGGTAAGGGAGACCAGAATGAAGGGTAGGAATCCCAAGCTAGCTCAGTCCGATTTGGTTCAGTTTATCTCTCTAGGCGTTATCTGTCCTCTGGTTTAGTTTCTCAAGGAGAAGATTCCTCGGTGTGCCCCAGAGAAATTCTGGGGTGCTCTGCACCCCATGACACTGACAAAGGGGCACCACCATCTTTCCAGATACCCAGGTTCACAACCTCAGTATTCACCTCAACTCTTCATTCTCCTTCACTCCACATATCCAGTCAGTTGCCAAATCTTGTGCTAACTCTACATATTTCTCTCATCTGCTCCCTTCTCTCTACTTACACAGCCACTTCCCTGGTTCAGGACTTCATAGACTTTTGCCTGGATTATTGCAATAGTCTACCAATTGGTCTCTGTTTCAAATCTCTTCTCCCTAGAACCCACCCTCCACCCAGATGCCAGTATGATTTTTCTTAATACATGTTGGGGGTTCCCCCCACCTAAAACACATGTCATTTGGCTTCTAAAAAAGTTTCTATGGTTCCTTATTTGACTCAGGAGGAGAGAGTGAGGCTGACAACTTCGCTCAGCTCAGACTCACTTAAGTCCAATGCATGAGCAAATCAAGACATCAACCTTCTGATGCCAAAGGATAAAAAACAACAGAAATTTTGGTCATTTATATTTTGTAAGGCATTTGGGGTTTAGGGCCTAGATTTTAATTTATGTTTTATTTTAAAATGCATTTTAATTTAATTATTATTTCTTTTTCAAAAAGCTGAGATAATTTGCTTTTTGTCATTCAGTTTTCATTTTAGATTTCTTGAAATATAGCTCTGGAAAAACAGGCTTAAAAAACCCCCACTGTGTTTCAAATGCAGTTACTTGACAAAGCCTTTAAATCCAAATCACTCTGGTAATTACTGAATGGCCAATAATAGGGCCCAGTCTAAGCCTCGGTGGTTCATTGTTTAGGTTCTCATTGCTTAGGATGTGTGTAAATAGCGATTGTTTTCTTTTTGAAAGAAATTCTAAGGGTCTCCTTCCAAACAGATAGTTTTATGATGGTAAGTTGGGTCCTCTTTTGTTTCAATTCTTACCTAGCACGGAGTCACTGAAGGGCATAGCCTCAGACAGACTGGGAAGGACCTAATTTATAAAGGCCAAGGTCACCCACTGCATCCTGGGGCCATCACCACTCATCTCGACTTTTGTCTTACCACTGGAGGAGAGAGTGAAGCTGTGCAGCTCTGCCTCACTAAATCCAATTCACATGCACATCAAAAGATAGCCCTGTGATATCGTTGGTCCTCTTTGAGAATGAAGGGTGAACAACAAAGATCAGATATTATTTTATTTTGGTCATCTGTTTAAAAATTCTATTTTCATATGAATATTAAATATAATATTTTATATAATATTTAATATTAAATATTAAATTTCCTTTCCTTCCCTCTTCCTAGAGTAGGCATTATCAGTGTGCTTAATTTTTTTATTTATTAAAATCTTTTTTTATTGATAGGGATATGTGACCAAAAAAATTTGGAGATGTCTAGTAGATAAATCCTAGAATAGCTGCTTAAAGAATACAGAGGTTAAATGACTTTCACAGGGTTATTAAGCTGGCCAGGGTCACAGGCATGATTTTTATCCAGGTTTTTCTGTTTTCTCTTCAACAGAAACCTGGAAATGTTTGAGCTCCTTTATGAACCTATTAAGGCTAAAAGATAATCTCTCTTTATTATAGATCAGAGATAAACTCTGCATGTGATTGCAGATCCCACCTAGAAACTTTCTTCAAGGTCTGATTGAGGATGAGAGAAGAAGAGATAGAGACAGAGAAAGGCAGAGACAGAGACAGAGACAGAGACACAGAAAGAGACAGAGTCAGAGAGAGAGAAAAAGACAGAGACAGAGAGACAGAAGCAGGCAGAGACAAAGAGATAAATAGGGATAGACACAGAAAGAGACAGGCAGAGACAGAGACAGACAGAAACAAAGACAGGCAGAGACAGAGACAGGTAGAAACAGAGATAAATATAGACACAGAAAAAGAGACAGAGACAGTGTGAGGGAAAAATCCATCCTCTTCTCAATAATTCTCAGGAACTCAGCAGTGAAGTGACAAAGGCTTTATTTTCTTCTCATGAGAAGGAGGCACCCTAGTGTGCAGCCCCCAGAAAGGGGGCTCGAAGGCCCTGTTTTATACCGTAGTCCCTAACATGAATGGACCCTCCCATTTTTCATCATTGGTGGGGTTACAATCTACTCTCAAAAACTAGCTAATCAGAACACAGTATTCCCACCCCTCTTCCTTGTATGGGCATAACTCAGGAGTGGACCTTATACTTCCTTATATGGACACAACTCTGGAGTGGACCTTATTGAGACCAGGGCTCTTTGAACCATGTGACCTTGCTGACCTGAGGGGGAGGAGGGGATCTGAGACCTTCGTCCTACAAACAGGTCAGGGGGAGTATGACTGACTGTTATGTCCACATTGAGAGGAGACATCTACCTATTTCTCACAGAGAGACCAAGAGAGACAGAAACAGAGACAAGCAGAAACAGAGAGAAATAGACAAAGACAGAGAGAAGAGACAGAGAACATTTATTAAGTAGTGTGCTAAGTCTCAGGACTACCAATAGAAATACACAAAGCAATCCTTGCTCTCAAGGAACTTCCACTGTAATGGGGAAAGAAAAGACATAAAGGAGATATGGAGCGTTGAGGGATTACACATAAGCAAATCACACTAATACACACAAGCAAGGTTGGTGTAATTTGGAGCTGGTCACTGGGAAGTTACATGGAGATATGATTCTGGGCAAGATAAGGCAAAAGGTTACCTACTGAGCTCAGGGTAGTTTCAGTGGCAGAGTCCAAGGTTGGGGGTGGGAGGAAGGGAGGAGCAGAATAAGATTGACAGTTGGCCAACACTTGTTTTTTTAAGCACCTAATATGTCTCAGGCACTGTGCTAAGTGCTGGAGTTACAAAGAAAGGAAAAAGACAACACCTGGTCTCAAAGAGCTCACAATATGCAAACAACTATGTACAAACAAGATCTATACAGATAGATGGGAGGTAATCAATGGAGGGAAGTTATAAGCATTTAAATTTTTAAAAAATAATTTTAAACTTAACTCCAAAATTAGGGGGGAAGGGAACATTTCCACATACACAGAATATAAGAGAGGATTCAATATAAAATAATAAATTTCCTTTTCATGAAAACCTATGTAATAAATCCTACACATTGTTTCCAAAGCAACCCATCTTTTCTGTGCTTCCTTCAAGGTTTTCTTTTGTTCTCTGCTGTGCACTTTTTTTTGTTTTGTTTTTTGTTTTTGTGGGGCAATGAGGGTTAAGTGACTTGCCCAGGATGTGCACTTTTTATTTTATTTTGTTCCTTTCCTTCCCCCTTCCTAGAGTAGGCTACAATTAAACTGAAATATATACATATACTTAAATAACCACAAACATATATAAGTGTATATATATACATACACATGTATATGTATATATGGGTGTGTGTATGTATGTATGTTTGTATATATATATATATACACACACACACACACACACACATATACACACATGCATATATGTAAGACCATACTATGTATATTGTTACTGAAAATATTTCTCTCCTTTCTCCCCAGGTCTAGCTGGCTCATCCTAGAGTAACTTCTCCAGCATGTGAAAGGAACTCTATGGTGACCTACAGATTCAACCATTCAGATTCAACCACTGCAGCCACACCCCCAGGTCCTGCCTGTAGGTCTTCCTGACCTTTAGATGTGGCTTGGTGTTGAGACCCATGAAGAGATCCTAGGAAAAAGCTGAGTCACAGAAGGAAATCAAGGGAGTTCATGTGAAGTAGCTTTGATTTCAGTTGAGTTGACCGTCTTAGGAGGCTGTATGAACACAGAGGAACTCCTGATCGGTTCCCAGGACTGAAAGGTTATGTTGAAGATGGTGGTCCAGGAGGGTGGACTTAGGGTATAAAAGCTGTGAAATGGCTCAAAGTTAAATTTAATATCTCCCCCTAGCGTTAGCAAAGTCGGCTTCACACAGTGACAATGGTGGCTACAAGCCCATGAGAGCAGGCATGTGTTCCTGCCTAGGCAAGCCTGAGAAATTGAGGAGCATCTCCATCCACCCATGGTGGAAAACTTACACTCTTCCTTCTTGCTCAGATCCCTCCCCACCATGAACAGCTCATCTGCAGAGAATATTAATATATACAAATAAGGACAAACAGGCTAGGAGTGAGATAATTGCCGGCAAGCTGCCCAGACACAACCCAAGTCCTGCCTGTCTCTTCTCTCACACCTTACACATAATTACTCTGATCTCAGATCATTGAAAAGCCATTTTATAATCACCAGTGGAAGAAATCCTGCTTGTCTGTACTTAGGCAATTCCAACACGGAAGAATGATGTGCCCCCCCCCCACTGCCAAGGGGAGCAGGACTCACATGGATCCAGATTCATAGGGTAGGGGGCTAGAATCAAAGAAGAGGGGTCAATACTTGCTTTTTCTCTCTCTCTCCCCTCCACAGTAACCTAGTTTGTATATCCTATACAATACATACACAAAACATATATGCATATATTATATATGTTGTATTATGAATAATTATTTAACACATAACATACTATATCTATATATCTACATGCATACATACACATACCTGAGAATTGGTCAGCAAGGCTTTGTGTAAAAGAGTTTGCTGGATCACCTAAGGGTGATACATCAGTAGCTAGAGAGGACCTTAGAGGTCATAAAGCCCAATCCCCTTATTTTATAAATGAGGAAACTGAGGCCAGGGAGGTGAAGTGATTTGGCCCAAGATCACAGAGGTCGTAAGCTTGAGTGGTGGCCTGGTGGCCTATTGGATAGAGAGCTGGCCTTGGCCAAGAAGGTCCAAGTTTAATTTCTGTCTCTGACACACACTGGCTGTTTGACTCTTCACCACTTAGCTTCTCTGTAATACTATATGTTGCAGGTAAGATACTAGTGAACTTTGGTAAAGGGATTCTTCCTCATTTGGGAGTTCCCTCTACCAATAAAATCACAGGTGCAAGCCCTATCCTTTGTTGTGTCTCAGGAGAAGTGGCTCTTTTCATTTTTTAAGATTAACCTGTCCACATCTTTTCTCCTACTCTGAGACCCTGCTCTATCAGTCATCTTTTTCCTCTCCTTTTTTTCCCTTTTTTTTTTTAGGTAAACAGAACTAAGTGACTTGCCCAAGGTCACATAGCTAGTAAGTGTCTAAGGTCAAATTTGAACTCAGGTCCTCCTGACTCCAGGGCAGGTACTCTATCCACTGGGCCACCTAGCTATCCCTTTCTTGTGTCTTCAGTCTCTCCTTCTCCATAGTTTCATTCTGAGTCTTGCTCTTCTTAATAAACCATACCACAGTTCTGCTCTCTTCAAACTACCAGTCTATTTCCTTCCTTTCACAGCCAAACTTACAGAAAGAACAGTCTACACTTCTTGCCTCTGTTTCCCTGTTACCCACTCAGTTTTCAACTTCTAACAATCTTCTGTTTCCGCTGCTCAACAGAGCATGTAGTCTCTTTAGGGTCAACAAAGACTTTTTCTTCATCCTCATCCTCCTTGACCTTGCTGCAGCATTTATCATTTGCTCACAACAGAGAGTGAAACCCCTAAAATATAACTGAGACTATAGGTTTTAGAAATGGGGAATGAGGGTTAAGAAATAACTTCTATTCTGAAATAGGAGAGAAGTATACAGGAGGCATGTTTGTAAATGTTTACTCCTCTGTCTTCCCTCCATCCTCAGTGAGGCTATGCATATTACCTTTAGGGAGGAAAGCAAATGCATATTTCCCAAAACACTCTGGGCTGAACACTCTGGGCTGCAGTTACCTGGGATAACACTAAATAGCAGAGGTGAGAACAGAGAGGAGACTACATGAAGGAAGAAGGAAGGAAGGAGAGAATGAGGACAGAAAAGATAAGAGCCTCCCTGTTCTGCTGACTGATTGGGGCAAGGGTTCACTAAAAGGCAGTGCCACATAGCAGATGGCAGCTGCAGAGACAGTGACATGGAGCAGGGGGTGAGAAAGACAGATGGCAGCTGTGGAAGAGGCAGCAGCAGCAGCAAAGAGATGGAACTGCTGCAGACTGATATGTAGAACTTGTACTTTTCCTGCGACCAGCAATCACAGTATACACACGCCCTTGGGATTTGCCTACTGATGAATTTGTTTCTTGCTTGACTTGGGTCTGTGTCCATTTTATGGCCTTATCTGTTTTTGCATTAACTTGCATTTGTCCTTATCTGTATCTTGTACACAAAACACAACATTTTTTATCCAATGTTTATGTTCAAAATACTTGCACTGATTGTTAGTAGGTAAGCTGACTTGAACACCCTAGAAGTGAGCCAGGTTTTGATGTTTCCAGGCAAAGCTCTGGATGGGATAACAAGCCACTTAGAAATGTTATTATTAATAACCTCAAAGACTAAGCCTGGTCTATCTGTCCTCAATCAGGACTTCTTTTTACATTTATTTTGTTAAATATTTCCCAATTGCATGTAAAACAAATTTTAACATTAATTTTGAAAAACTTTGAGCTCCAAATTCTCTCCCTCCCTTGTCCCTCCCCCTTCCTTAAGAAGGCAATCAATTTGATATTGATTATATATGTGAAGTCATGCAAAACATATTTCCATATTAGCCAGGTTACAAAAACAACAAAAGCAACAACAACTCTAAAAAGCCACATACAAAAAAATTCCAGAAAAATACAGAAGGTTTAAAAAAGTATGCTTCAATCTCTACTCAGAGTTCATCAGTTCTTTCTTTGGAGGTGAATAGCATGTTTCATCATGGAGCCTTTGGAATAGTATCAGATAATTTTCTTGATAAGAGTAGCTAAGTCTTTGATGGTTGATCATTGTACAATATTGCAGTTACTGTGTATGATGTTCTCCTGGTTCTGTTCATTTCACTTTGCATCAGTTCATATAAGCCTTCCCAGGTTTTTCTGAAGCATCCTGTTTATCATTTCTTATAGCACAATAGTATTCCAGGACCATCACATACCATAACTTATTCATTCAGCACCCAATTGATAAGCATCTCCTTGATTTCCATTTTTTTCCACCACAAAAGAGCTGCTAAATAGAAATAAAATAAAAAATTAAATATACATATTTTTGTATAACTAGGTTATTTTTCCCTTTTCTTTGTCAATCAGCACTTCAGTTACAGGTATCTTTCCATAATGAAGAGCAGTGGAAGATAAGCAAAAAGATGTTTTCCTAGCTCCCCTACAGAGAAGGCAGCGCCTGGGAGGGGGGGGTAGATGTGATCCGTTAGCTCCAGGGGTTTCAGATCAGCATCCTGTTGATGGCATTCTAGCCAGAATAATGAATGAACAGAGATCCCTGTCAACAGTGAACTCTGAAGGGAAGAAGCTTGCAAGGAGATTAATGGGTTTGGATGGATTTTTTTTTTTGGTTTGTTTAATTGTGGCTGTAGTCCAGAGTACACATCAAATAGTGTGCAATTCTTTCACAGGGAAAAAAAATGATGGAGTGTTTAGCATGATGGACTTCAAGAAGAAAGAATTTGAAGTGAAAGCAGTTGTCAGGAAAAACTCCAGTAATGGGGAATGATCGAGATAGAATACTATGTGTGGTGCAAAGGAACTAGTTCCCCAGAGCCCCAGGAGCATGTAATGACAGCTAATGGCAGGGATACCCAAGACCCTCAGGGCAGGTCTCCAGAAGAAACCAGTTACCATTTTGTCCTATTCCCTTTGGCCCTTCATTTGCTTCCTCTCCCTGTGTGGCTTGGTCAAGGGCAGAAAATAGAGGTCTGACAGGATGGAAAGTTGGACTAGAAATTGAGACCATGTGATGGAAAATGACCTGACCACCTAAGATTGGAGATGTTTAAAACAAGGCCAAGGGGGGGGGGCGGGGCGTGTGTGGTGAAAAAACAGAGAAACTATCCCACTTTCAGATGCACGGATTGGAGAAGAATGCTTGGCACTGTTTGATTTCTTTCTGTAAGTCTGATTTCAAGAGCAGAGCTCTTCTTAAGGAATGATGTTAGGAAACCTTCCTGATGATAGGAAACCTAGATTAAGCTAGAACCCAACAGATGTGGCTCTGTTAAAAAAAATAAAAGCAAATGCCCTACCTATGCTTCTTAGTTAATTCACCCCCCCCTGTAGAAAACTGACACCATGAAGACAAAACCTGATTATGATAATTTCCAGCATATGTCCAAATTTTGTTGTCATGATATTTTGTTAACATGAATACATTGCTAAAAATCATATTTTAGTCTGTGATGCCTAGAGAGGAAACAGTGAGAATGTATGTAGCCTCTTTCTGAGGAATTAGCAAATGAAAATAAAATACCAGTAAGAGAAAAAGGGAGGTAATGAACATACCTTACACCCCACTTGACCCTAGCCATTGATTTTCCCTGGCTCCTATATCTTTTTTTTGTGTGGGGCAATGAGGGTTAAGTGACTTGCCCAGGGACACATAGCTAGTATGTGTCAAGTGTCTGAGGCCTGATTTGAACTCAGGTCCTCCTGAATCCAGGGCCAATGCTTTATCCACTGCTCCACCTAGCTGCCCCCCTGGCTCCTATATCTTTACCTGTGTTTTGTCTGACTAGTTTTAGTAAATGGTTTGGATGCTGCGGTAGCTTTTATTTAGATGATTAAGGTTTCGAGCTCAGAAAGGATGAGGGAGAGTCAAAGGGAAGTACTTGATTAAAAGAAAAATAATTGTGGAACTCAAGTATAGGCAGAATTGGAACTAGAATTTCCAACACCTGGGGCAAATTCAGTTGAGCTGAGGATGGGGCAGCAAGGGAGAGAGCTACTGCTATGGAGGTGGGCATGGACTACCATCACTGCTGATCCTGAGTGTCCATTATAGTGTGAGTGGTCCTTAGACCTGGCAATATGAACTGAGATGTCTTCTCTAATTACATTCAATTGAACTGACTTGGCAAGAAGAAGATGAGGACTAGGAAAGCAGCAGGATGAGAAGCCTCCAGGTGTGGTGGTCTGGGTCTGGGAGAGAGAGTAGGGGGTGATTCAACCAGTGCCAGCAGAGTGCCAGAGGTATGGGCCATAGTAGGGAAGAAGTATGTGTCCCCTCCTCAAGATGTTGGTACCTGGGGACAAAACCCTAGGCAGCCCATGGCGTTCATAGATCTCTCTATATGTCAGATGTAATTTGCCATAGACTATACTTACAGAAACTATTGCCATCCTAGAATCTTAGAATTGGAAAGGATCTTAAAGTTTTTTTTTTTTAATACTATCCTTACCTGAAGAGGGACTTCTCAAATAACAAAGCATTTGTTTGAAGACCTCCATTTATGGGGAACTCACTATATGTTAACGCAGACCATTTTTTTTTTTTTTGCAGAGCTTTAATTGTTAGGAAAATTTTCTTCATTTGGGCTTAAATCTTTCTGTCTGAAACTTTAGTTCACTGCTTCTGGTTCTGACCTCTGCTTCTCTGACATTGACCTCTGAGGCAGGAAAACCTCTATCTTTTGACTTACCTTCTACAAGAATTGGGGTAGAGGGAAACCAAAACAGAGGGGGTAGATGGAATTGCCAGTTTACATTGAAGTGATGGCTAATTCTGTAATGGAATTACTTATGTCAAGAGCAGGAAAGTATAGAGGCCTACCTCTCTCTACCACCTTGACACCTGATTGATTAGAATGGTCCTAGGTTGAACAAAATAGGACCAAGAACAGACTCCTGGGACATTCCAATAGACCCCTTCACTCAGAATCACAGAGATTCATTAAGACTTGGCCAAAGGCCTTGGCTAAAACTCAAGCATATGGTGTTTATAGTGTTATCTGATCAATCAGTCTTGTTATGTTGTTAGAAGAACACCTAGTGGATAGAACATTGGCTCTGAAGGTGGGAGGACTTGAGTTCAAATCTCACCTCAGACACTTACTAGCTGTGTGACCCTGGGCAAGTCACTTAACCCCAATTACCTTAAAACATTCAGGGCCATCTCCAGTTGTCCTGATGAATATCTTGCCAATGGACCCAGATGGCTCTGGAGGAGAGAGTGAGGTTGGTGACCTTGCACAGCCCTCCCTCATTTAAATCCAATTCATTGCAGGTCATGACATCACCCCAATGTTATGGTCCTCTTGAAGAATGAAGGACAAACAATAACAACAACATTGTTAGAAAATGAAAGAATCCTGGTGTCATCAACCCTTCCTGATGAGGCTATGCTGTATCTTAATGGCAACCACTCCCCTAAGCTTTCCCATTTCTGGGACTTTGCTCAGACCACCAGCTATGGTAAGAACATCTTCCCTCCCTATCTTGGGTTGTTGAAGTCCTAGTCATTCTTTTTTTTTGGGGGGGGCAATTAAGGTTAAGTGACTTGCCCAGGGTCACACAGCTAGTGTCAAGTGGCTGAGGCTGGATTTGAACTCAGGTCCTTGTGAATTCAAGGTCGATGCTTTATCCACTGAGCCACCTAGCTGCCCCTGCTACTCATTCTTTAAAAGCTCAACTCACAAGCTTCCTCCTTCCCGACATTTTCACTGATTAGAACTCATGTAGCTCTTTGTTTTTCTGTTCTAATGCACTTATCATGGACCATTTTGGATTATAGTTATCTATGTATGTATCATTCTCCTCTACCAGAATGGAAGTACCATGAAGGTAGGACCCATATCTTATTTCCTGCAGCTCAGCATAGTACTCTGCTCTGTTCAGTTGTTTCAGCTGTATCTGACATTTCCTGACCCCATTTAGGGTTTTCTTGGCAAAGCCACTGGAGTGGTTTGACATTTCTTTCTCTAGGTCATTTTATAGATGAGGAAACTGAGGCAAACAGCATGAAGGGATTTGCCTAGGGTCATATTGCTGGTAAGGGTCTGATTTGAACTCAGTTATTTCTGAATCCAAGCCCCAGTGCTCTATCCCCTTCACCACCTAGCCTCCTACTCTGCTTTCAATTGGTGACTAATAAATGCTTATTGAGTTGAAATGAATTAAATCCCAGAGGGATGTCAGGAAGATAGAAGCCTGGGGTACCTCAGAAATTTTATGGGGGAAATCAAGGAAACTTCTCCTTGAGAAACTAAACCAAAGCACAAGCACACTTAAAGAGATAAGTGGCGGGGCAGCTAGATGGCGCAGTGGATAGAGCAACGGCCCTGGAGTCAGGAGTACCTGAGTTCAAATCCGGCCTCAGACACTTAACTTAACCCCAATTGCCTCACTAAAAAAAAAAACTAAAAAAAAAAAAAAGAGATAAGTGGCACTGGATCAGGACTGAGTTAGCTTCAGGACCACCACCCTTCATTCCAGTCTCCCCCCACCTCTCGGGGAGATAAGATTAGGTATGGCTGCTGCCTTTGTGGCATGAGGTGGACACAGATGGCTTGAGAGATCAAAGCCGCCTCTCACCCAACTTCCCCCAGCCACCACCAGTGGGAGATGGTCCTCCCTCTATAAGGTAATTTTCCACAGTCAGATGATCACCCCATCAGACCACCATCAGTTCTCTATAAAAGTATCTGCCTGGGGGGCAGCTAGGTGGCACAGTGGATAAAGCACTGGCCCTGGATTCAGGAGTATCTGAGTTCAAATGTGGCCAAAGACACTTGATACTAGCTGTGTGACCCTGGGCAAGTCACTTAACCCTCATTGCCCCTAAAAAAAAAAGTATCTGCCTGTCTCCTGCAGAAGGAGACAGGTATCTCAAAGAGCCACACCTCTGTGCCATGCCTTCTCCCTATGAGAAGGCCAAGGATTTCTCTCTTGGTTTCCTTTCCCTGGCCCCTAAATAAACTATTATTTTATTCTAATTGGATTTGTGTGCAAGAGGGTATAATTCTTTAGAGTGAAATTCCCAAGAACCCTTATCCCAAACCCCTACCAATTTCCCCCATAACAATAGGATTTCAGAGCCTGAAGGAACATTGAAATTTAATTGCTTTGTAGCTTCATATATGAAGTGATTGAAATGCCCAGCCCTCGACAATCCCTTTCATCAATCAAATAAGATATTTGTAAAGCCCTTGGCACAGTGCCTGGTACACAGTAGGTATTTAATACGTGCTTATTCCCTTTGGCCCTTTCAGGTTCAAGGTGGGCGTGTGGTCCGAAGCTGTAAAGCTTTCATACTTTCCTCCCACTGTGTGCCAAGCTCCCTAAAATTCCAAATGCTGCTGGCTCCAATTACCCATCAGGAAGGCCATTCAAGGGACAGAGATGAGTAGTTTCCTCTTATGATTAGACTGAGAGGCTGTCTGGCATAGGGATAGAGTGTGCGGTGTAGCTGACATTTATAGAGCATTCTAAGGTTTGCAAACTGCTTGACATATGTTATATGTCCTTTGATCCTTGCAATAACCTTATGAAGTAGGTGCTATTTTTTACCCCCATCTTATCCATTGCCAGTCACTGATCAGATTGTTCATGTTTTCATTTTCTCCAGAGCCTGGGCAATATGGTTTTCTTCCTTTTTTTTTTTTTTAAACTCTGCCTCAGCTTTGAGTCACTGGTCTGCATGGAGATGAGGAAATTCAGGCTGAGAGAAGTTTCAAGTGTCACCCAGCCAGTGAGCATCTGAGATTGGATTTGAACTCGGATATTCCTAACTCCAAGACCACTGTTCTGTCATCATGTCCACTATGCCTGAAAGTTCAAATGGCATCTCTGACACTTGTTAGTTGTGTGACCATGGGTTAAACACTCAAACTCTCTAAGTCCTTGGTGATTCTCTTAAGACTATAAGTTATAGATGAATTATCTGTGTCAGTGACGTAATCAACTCCCTAGGAATCTCGTGTAGACCAGACACTCAAAAAACCATGGCAGAGTAGGGGTGGGGGTCGGGGTGGGGAAACAAAAACAAAAAGTGAAAGTTGGAGAAAGCTGGAGCATACCCTAAGGCAAGAGGCGGCAAAGGCCCTTACATAAATCAGACAAGTTGTATAATTTGCATTTCTTAACCCTTATCTTTTACATTGATTTCTATAAATAAATTCTGCTTTGATTATTTAAGAGGCTTCTTAATCATTTGCTTATCAATTTGGGAGGGAGCAAGTGTGGAGAAATTTTTAAAAGGCACTGACAGATTGGCTTTGGAAATTAATAGCAGTCAGATAGCCAGCCAGTCAAAAGTTCCCAGATTAGTCCTCCAGTCAGATTAGTCCCCCCAAATTAGGCCTAGTCAGTTAAAATAATTCTTACATTTGGATGGCAACCAAGAAGGGACTTATGGCCCAATTATAATTTTTTTATAGAAATAATTTTTCATATAAGTACAATTCTATAATTTTTCAGACTAGATTATAGTTAATAATTTTTTTACAATATATACATACATACACATACATATGTGTGTCTATATATACATATATAGATATATATTTGGGGGGATGGGGCAATGAGGGTTAAGTGACTTGCCCAGGGTCACACAGCTAGTGTCAAGTGTCTGAGGCCAGATTTGAACTCAGGTCCTCCTGAATCCAGGGTCGGTGCTTAATCCACTACACCATGTAGCTGCACCCCAGGACAAGATATATTTCAGGACAACTGGAGATATCCCTAGATGTTTAAAGCAATTGGGGTTAAGTGGTTTGTTCTGGGTCACACAGCTAGTAAGTGCTTGAGATGAGATTTGAATTCAGGTCCTCCCAACTTCAGGGCAAGTGTTCTATCCACTGTGCCACTTAGCTGCCCCTTGGTCTTCAAGAAGGATCTTGCTGTAAGGGCATAGACTATGTTAAGTCTCTGGAGTGGAGAGAGCTTCCTTGAAGCTGGGATAAAAGTATTATAAAATACTAATTGCCTACTAGGCACTTGAGGGACCCTTCCCAGAAAGAGCTCTCAGGACAACATAACTTTAGGGAAGCAACCTTATTTTCCTATCCTATTGTAATTCCTGTGAGGAGTAGGGAGAAGTGGGGAGGGAAGGAAAGGGAAGAGAAGAAGAAAGCACCTACAATGTGCCAGGCATAGTGCTTATTGCTTTGCAAATGTTATCTCATTTGATCTTCACAACAACCTTGGGAGGTAGATGCTATTATTATCCCCATTTTATAGATGAGGCAGAAATTAAATTACTTGCCCAGGATCACACAGCTAGTAAGTGTCTGAGACTGGATTTGAACTCATCCTTCTGAGGTAGAAGCATGGCATCTAATGGGGTTAAAAAGTCTACTCTCAGGAAAAAAAAGTTTCCTAAGTAACATAATCTTTTCCAAATGTTTCAAAACCTCATCCCTGTTTGCCATCAGTCAGTTCTACGGACTTTTCTTTGATTTCCTGAAGCCAGAAGTCTTTCTACCTCTCTTTCCTTCCAGATCTGCCCTGTTACTTCCCCTAAGTTACACTCTTTCCCGGACTTCTAGTAAGTGCTAGAAAAACAAATGCCAGGGTGCTCCAGGACATCTGATTCATGCTTCTTTTCCCTGCCCCCCCTTCTTAAAAATAATGAATGTGCCTCGCAACATTAGTGAACATTAGTGGTTTGCCCTTTATCAGGCATGACAATCATTCTTTTTTCTTAAATAGGAACTAAATGAACCCGTCCTTGTCCTAAGTTTCTCAAGGAAGCTCAGAGGAACAAATGGCTCAAGGAGTTTGGGATACGGATGACAGTGAAGGGGAGGAGTCAAAAGGGAAAGGGAATGGGGCAGCTAGATGGCGCAGTGGATAGAGCACTGGCCCTGGATTCAGGAGTACCTGAGTTCAAATCCGGCCTCAAACACTTAACACTTACTAGCTGTGTGACCCTGGGCAAGTCACTTAACCCCAACTGCCCTGAAAAAAAAAAAAAGGGAAAGGGAAGCAGAGGATGAGGAAGGATGATGAAGGGGTCTATCACAGGGGTGGGTTGCAAGCTGTATCCTCCTGTATTATTCTGTGTGCCTTAAGAAGGAGCTCATACTCCCAGGGGAATTTTTTTGTTGTTTTTGTTCAGTTGTGTCCAATTCTTCCAGGGGGTTTTCTTGTCTCGGGCTCATTTTACAGATGAAGAAACTGAGGCAAACTGGGCCAAGTGACTCGCCAAGTGACACAGCTACTAAGCATCTGAGGCCAGATTGAACTCAAGTCTTTCTGACTCCAGGTCTGGCACTCTAAACACTGCATTTCCCAGCTGCCAGGGGAAGCGAGGGGCATTTCTCTCTCTAAGGACTGCATACACCACAGTGGAATGGGATGCTGCTTTGTAAAAGCCCTTTTGTGCTTTTACTATTCATAGAAATGCAATATCCTTTCTTTTTAAAATGAGGTGGGGAGGTGAGGCTTTGGAAAAAACGTAGTTAAGAAATGTGACTTGCCTCAGAGACCCTAATCCTCTATACCAGTCCCTGCAGGTGGCTGAGCATCCTTTCATTCTCTTTAATTAGGAGACCACCTCTCCTCAGAAATCCTTCTGATTGCTATGAGAATATGCCCCTTTGATCACTCCCTTAGAATTTGCTTCTTATATGGCTGTTTCTCAATTGGAATTGAAGGTATAGGAAAATAAATAAGGTGTGTTTTTTAAAAGTCCATACATGTGATTCCATCAGTACAGGGAATTCGCAGAGAGAAAACGCCCTCTATCAATGCAGATCAGCATCTCTTCTCCAAATTATGGCTTTGGAGAGCTGTCCTGGGTGCCCAGAGGTGAAGTGTCTTGGACAACAGGTGTCACCAATAGGTGTCAGAAGGGGAATTTAAACTCAGATCTTTCTAACTGAAGCCAGTTCTTACCTCAGCACACCATATACTTACTACCTCTAGAGTAAGGGTAAGCCACAGTAACTAGTCCTTCCTTCCTTCCTTCCTTCCTTCCTTCCTTCCTTCCTTCCTTCCTTCCTTCCTTCCTTCCTTCCTTCCTTCCTTCCTTCCTTCCTTCCTGCCTGCCTTCCTGCCTTCCTGCCTTCCTGCCTTCCTGCCTTCCTGCCTTCCTGCCTTCCTGCCTTCCTGCCTTCCTGCCTTCCTGCCTTCCTGCCTTCCTGCCTTCCTGCCTTCCTGCCTTCCTGCCTTCCTTTCTTCCTTCCTTTTCTTTCTTTCTTTTTTCTACATCCTTCCTTTTTAACATGGGGGTTGAGACTATAAAAATTTAAACTGGCCAACTAGCTATCAGGATGGACATACCTAAGAAGTAAGGGAGATAAGCCCATTAGGCATGACTGCTGTCCGATTGGTACCAGTGTACAAAAGATAATTAATTCCAGAAGTCAGGACCATCATCACCTCATTCAAGCTTTCCCCACTCTAAAAGGGAATTTTCCATAGTCGGATGGCGGCTATAAAAGCTTTTGCTTTTCTTCTGTTGGATGAACAAGCCATCTGTAAGATATCCCCTCCCCTCAAGGGAAGTCTTTGACTTCCCTCTTGGTCACTTTCTCTAAGTGCCCAAATAAAAGACTATTTTGTTCTAATTGGATTGTGTGCAGGGGGTGTAATTCTTTAGGGAGGAATACCTAAAGACCCCCCCCCACCTACTTCTCCAGTGACACTTACTCTTTCCTTTCTTTTTCTTCTGTTTTCTTTCTTTCTTTTTCCCTCTTCCCTCCCTCTTGCTTCCTCTCTCCCCTCCCTCCCTCCCCCCTCTCTCATCTTTGCTGTCTTTTTAAAAGATGCATCATTTTCTAGCATCTCAGTTTAGAGAAGCTGAGGATGGTTACATGAGAGTCTAGCCTCAAGGTTCCTTGGAAAAGGTCCTATGCCTGTGGGCTCACAGGTTCATATTAATGCTCTGCCTCAGCTTCTCTAGCAGAGTCCTAACTTGGAATTCTTGTGCTGGAGGCAGATTTTTTTGCGGGGGGGGGGGGGGGGGGGGGGGACAGATTGAGGGGAGAAGAATTTACAAACCAAACACCAGCTGGGCTCAGTCTCCAGCAGAGTTTGTCATGAAATGAATCCCAACAGTTTGTTATTGAACTCTAATAAAACACTGGATAAAGGACTATTGGCCCTAATAGGGCTATATATGAAATGTCCAGCTATGGGAGAGCTTAAGCATCCATCTCTCAGATAGGTAGAATATATAATTGTTTTGCTATGGAGCTTTGCAACATCTCTACCCCCTAACTGATATGAGCACCTTGGTTAAAAAAAAAAGTCCTTTTTCCTGTGCTACGAATTGAGGTGTGAGGGCTTTAAACAAAAGATTATTCATTTTACGAATGGTGAAGGCAATTTACCCAAGACATAGCACTGCTCAAAATACTATCCAGAGGAAAACCCAGATTAGAGAATTGGATCAGTGAAGTTGCCTGAGAATTTACAATGGATCATTGAGGTTTTTCTGTGAATTAATTTGTTGTTGAGTTGTTTTCAGTCCTTCTGACTCTCTGTAACCCCATTTAGGGTTTTCTTGGCAAAAATACTGGAGTGGTTTGCCATTTCCTTCTTCAGTTTATTTTACAGATGAGGAAACTGAGGCCAACAGGGATGAGTGACTTACCCAGGGTCACACCGATAGTAAGTATCTGAAGTTGTATTTGAATTCAGGTCCATCCTGACTTAAGGGCCAGTTAGTTGCTCTATCCACTTGGCCACCTAACTGCCCCATTGAACTACTTTACAATCACCCCTTTGGGGGCATGGTAGGAGGAGTCAGAGGGAGATAGAGAGCCCTGTTACTTAGCGGGGGAGATATTTAAACATTTATTTCATACTGTACCTGATGTGTGTGTTGGGGGTGGGGTGGTGTGAAGGGAAGGGAGGTCGAGCATATAAGCAGCAGCTAGAAGAAATACAAAGTACAGAGAACGATAGAAATGAGCTTTTATTTGTAAAAAGTTACAAAATGATATTGTACAAAAATAAAGTTTGTAGAGAACTTTGGTTGTATAACACAAATGACTGAGACATAGATCAGAGGTGAAATCAGAGCTTCCAAAGAAGTGCACTCCTATTTTAGATGGTAATAATAATAATTAGAATAATTAGAATAATGATGAGGAGGATGATGATGATGATGAAAAATCACAAACTTTACCCTTTTGTAGATTAGCTGTATTTAGATCTGCAAAAGTTCAAACCTGCTTATGGTATATAGGGGACACAGGGAATGTGCCCACAGCACTCCCTGAAATGTTGCAGCCAGTGTAGACAAGGGCTTGGATTCTAATGCTGCAAGCTAATTTAGGCTGAAACAAACAAAAAAAATCAGCAGTTGACTCTGCACACAGTCAATATTATTATCTGAGCAAGGCTGATTATTCTGGGGGTACACTTCTGGATTCTTATAGTAAATTAAACAGATTTGTCTCCTCTAAGAGCTATATGGCCTGGCTTTCCCATTCTGCCGGGAGGGATGGGGCCATCCTGTCCTTGGCTTCCAATCTGTAGGTGCAAGAAGAGCAAAGTAGGGGTGGGGAGGAGGAAAATTCAGGTCTCACAGGGATTAGTGTTGGTAGCTGATGGGTTGATTTGAAAAAGAGCATGGCTAATTGGTTGGAAGCCAATTGGAATTCTCAAGTCTTATCAAACAAACCATTGCTGTTAATAGCTAGACATGTTTTTTTCTTGATTTAAACAACAAACAAACGAACAACCCTTCTTGTGCCAAAAATGAAAACAAGAAGAAAAACCACAATATAGGGCCCAATGTTGTTTTTCTCTACGAATGCTCATCCTGATTAGCTTGTCAGAAAAAACAACAACACAACACCTTAAGGGAACACTGGCAAAGATGGCTACCCTTATACTTTCTTGTACTCCATCCACCAAAATCATTTAGAGAATTTCAATCCAGCCATATACATGTTTTTGTGGCCAGGCCAGAAGCCTCTGACCTCCTCAGTCTCTGTTGTGTTACCCTAAAGGGATTTTACACAAAAGGAACAACTCACTACCTACTGCTCTGAGGTTATAGTCAAAAAGCTTTTGGGGGGAAATGGGACAATCTGCCTTGTGGAAGGTGACCAATGCAGCTGTTTTGATCACAATAGTCAGCACCTGGCTCCCAGCTCAGAATATTTCCTTCTTAAATCAGGTTAAGTTTTGTTTTGTTTTGTTTTGGGACGGGCCGTTGTGTGAATGGCTTTTAGTGAATCATAGCAAAACTCTGGCCATTACTGAACATGAACTGTTTACCTTTTAGTCGATATTAAAATCCAGGACTAACTACTAAAAGGCATTACACCTTTTATATATATTTATGTATATTATAGATAAATATATGTGGAAGGAAAAAAAAGCTTAAGTACAACATAGAGTGAAAATTATGGCATGTCTGCTCAGTGTTGGAACAACAGAGAAATAAAGCCAAGTGCCACTGGTTTCTGCTCACTGATCCGTGGAAATCATCTGAGAAACGGGGCATGGGGGTCCCTCAGAAACAATGCTTTTCTGCTTGTTTTTAGACAAATGGATGGCAAACAGGTAGATCTACAGAATTTAACCAGGAAGTTTTATGGAAAAAGGTAAAGTAAGTGATTTTTTGTTTTTAGCTATCCAAAAACTGTTAACATTTTAAAAAGCATGGACCCTTGTTCCCAATCTGATTCTTTTTCTTTCTTTCTTTGTATTTTGCAAGCACATTACACTTTGGCACCTTTAGAAAAGAAATTTAATAAATAAGGGGAAAAAGAAACTCATTAGTGAACTGTAATAAATAACAATAACTTAAATCTCAATAAATATTCTTCTATATATTTCTGTATCTGAAATGGATGCATTGCATCAAGTACTCTATCTGGCCACTGGTGACCAAGCATAAATGTAGTGATGATGTGACATTTGTCCAGCTGTAAACTGAAAGAGACCTGTTTGTCTCCTTGTACACCGAGGTGCATCTGGGCCTGTTTTCCCCCTCACTCTCCTAGAAATTTATGCTGCTTAAAACCACAACTCCTTTCCTGTTTCCAAGAGTATATTAAAAAAATACTTTCAGGTTTTCTTTAGTCAGTGAATACAGCCTGTTAGTTTTTGCCCAATTTCTTCCCACCCACATACTATGTTAAAAATCAATAACCAACCATTAGATTTCTGTCCAAGTATACCTTAGGCCTCATCTTTGAAGTCAAAAGGCTGTTTGTAGTGTCTGCTTGTTTTATGTATAATATATATTGGGGGGAGGGGGAAGGGAGAGGGAAGATGGGAGGAGGGGCAGGTATGCCCTAACTGAGTGACAGAAAAAAATATATATAACTTCCTGACTTTCAGTAATGACTCTTAATGCCACGTGAGTTTACACCAGTGTTGTTTGTCTGGTGTAACCAAACATGTGAAAACAAACCACAGGAGACTACGTGGTTGTGTCCTTTCAGCACATTCCGAGCTGATGACAGGTGATGGTGGATTGTACCAAGTGATATGACTGTGGCAACATCCATCCAGGAACACTGGCCCTGAGCCTGTGATGCGCCTTTAAGTTGCTTTCCTGTTGAAACTAGAGGGCCGCTCTCTCTCTCTCATCCAGTTGTCTGTAGCTGGATCTCCCTCTACCAGGCTCCCATGATGGCTGACTTCTGCCTGTTTCTCCTCCTTCATCTCCATCCTTGGTCCTCATTCTCCATTCTGGGCAAACATTTCCTGGGAACCTTGGTCCCTTCCTTTGCACTGTAGCAGGAATGCAATACATAGCCGTCTCCCGGAAACAAGAGTCAGATACATCCACACCTTTTAGCGGAATGTTTTTTCAGTATGTGGTAAACCAAGTTATCGTCTAAAAATGACAGGTCATCATCAAAAGCAGTGGGCCGGCAACAGGCCTGCCCAACTTTGTCACTCATCAGCCTTTTCTTTTTGGTTAAGTTTTTTAATATTTTGTCGTATGTGGTCTCAGCTGCATCACAAGATCCGCTGCAATATCGAAAAATCAATTCTTCTTTGGTTTCGTATCCCAAACCCAAGTCAGTCACATTTAAATGTATGGAGGTTAAGACACAGCCCCGGTTCCTGCCCCTCTGTCCCCTCTGCCTCTTCCGATCTGCATTGGTTGCTCCAGTTTGTCTGTTCCTCTCCCGCCGAGGAAACAATTCTGTTTGTTTGTCTGGTGACCTTTTTAGTCTTTTGATCGTGTTGTGAATAAAATCCACAACATCATCCAGCTGGTCAGGATAATACTCCGGCATATTTGCTATTTTAAAAAAGAAGAAGATATGAATGTCACACTCAGGAGGCAATAAACATCTGCATTTTAATAAAGTAGCCCCTTCCCTGAGAAGTCTGCCCAAAAAAGCGGGGCTGGGGGGTCTCCACTTGTGAAGCTGATGGAAGACTCATTTGAGAATTTAGGTGTAAAGAATGGGAAGAAAGCTTCACTAAATAAAACTGGGGGAGAGTCAGGGGTAAATGTCTTGAAAGGATGGCTAAAAGCTTTCCTGTGGAGCATTAGCTCATCAATTGCATGGATTGTTTTCTATTAGTGGGAAATTCACCATTTGTAGATGGGGGAATGAGAAGGTTGGTCTCTGAAGCCTCATTTTCCTGGCAGGCTGAGGGGTTAGGACCAGCTATGCCTGTGCTGGCCAGCCCCACTGACAGTTGGCTTTAGGCTGGTGCATGGTGCCTGACTGAAAAAGCCAAGAACAGATGCAGAAGAAAAGGTGCTTTGGCAGAATAGCTGTAAAATCCAGCAGTATAACAAAAGTTTTTGTTTGTTTTTGACCAGATCTGTGATATCATAAGCACAGGGAATGCCCAGGGAGGAAATATCTTCTACCGACAGAATGGCAACTGCTAGACACAGAGATGCAGGGGGCCCTGAAAGGTTAGTATATGTCAGATGGGGGCACTCTAACACCCTCTTTCTACCTCCAAGGCTGGTTTTCTGTCCATTACTCACAAAAAGTCCTTATTTTAGCTCAAGGAGAAGGCCCAGGGAGGGGAAAATGAGCCACAGTCACAGACAGGCAACTAGCGGCAGAAGCAGGTAATATCATACATGCAGACAAAAACAAAATAGACAAATCCTTAGGTAAGTAGGTAGGTAGGTGCAGAAGAACCCGGGTGGTGTTTTGCTTCTACTCGGTTTCCGTGTGACTAACGGATACAGCCAAGGATTGAGAGCCAGGGATTCTGGCTTCTGTTTATAGCAGTCTCGCTGACTTCCTGTGCAACCCGAGGTGAATAACACAGTTCTCAGTCCTGGCTTCTCGAGCTGCACAACCAGATCAGGGGCTGACTTCAGAGGGGTCTCACACGGAAAGATGAAATGATGTCTTTAAGAGGTTTAAGATCTTTGGTAAGGTCTGCTATTAAAAACTATAACTTATATTACTTGTTCTATGCAGACATAGACTGGCCAGAGAGCATTCAAAAGGCAGCAAATACGATGGTGAGAGAGACCAAGGATCACTAAACGGAAATCAATAATAATAATAATGCTATTTATGCGTACAATGTTCCAGGCACTGTGCTAAGCCCTTTAGAGTTATTATCTCATTTGATTCTCACAACAACCCTGGGAGATAGATGCTATTATGATCCTCATTTTTATAGATGAGGAAACTGAGGCAAATAGAAGTTAAATGACTTGCCCTGGATCACATGACTAATAAGTATCTCAGGCCAAATTTGAAGTCACGTCTTTCTGATTCCAGGCCTGTAGCTCTATCCACTGTGCCACCTAACTGTCCCAATATGGATGGTTATCTTGAAGAAAATTTAGGGGGAGACCAGACAGCTGTCTTCAGGTTTTTGAAAGGCTGCCATACAAAAAAAAGAGAGATAAATTATGTTCCCCTTGACCCAACTGGACACAAATAGTAGCCAGGACTGGAGGATGCAGACAGGTTAATTTAGACTTGAGGTGAGGACACACTTCCTAATAATCAGAACTGTCCAAAAGCAGGAGGGGTCTGGCCCCCCCCCCCCCACGTCATCCAGCAGAAGTCAGATGACCACTGGCTGAGAACTTTGTAACAGGGATTCCTATTGGGTTAGGAGTTGGTGCAGGTAATCTCTTCTGATTTAAATTCTGAGTCTGATTTGATTTTTACTTGAGTTGATCAGATTCAACTAAGTAAAAGAAATTCCTATAAGTTGAACTCATTTATAAGAACAATGGACATGTATAAAGCACTATGGCGTTTACGAAGTGCTTGGCCAACATTGTCCTATTTGTCCCTCACAACAACCTGTGAGTTACTATTACAGGTATTATTGGTCCCATGTGACAGGTATGGTAAGTTAGGATAAGAGAGATTGATGGACTTACCCCTGGTCACACACCCTGGTATGTTAGAGATAGGATTTTAATTTACTGACTGTGGGGTTTGGGTCCTTCTTGTTTTTTACCCTTACTGTAATGTTTGAGTTTGCCCTCAGACTTATGATATATATTGGGCAAAAAAAGGTCTAAATTAATTCCATTCCCTCAAAACTACAATCAGGGTGATCAACCTTTTGTATGACTGATCTCTGGGGACTACCAATAAACTTAAAAGCACAAAACCAGATTCATTCTAATACAGACCATTACACATACTTGCTGTTTCTTCATTAACATAAAGTGATGGGGTACAGTGACTGACTTAGGAGATAGAAGGATCTAGAAGCAAATCCTGCCAGATCCTGTTTCTTTGTTTATAAAATGGGCATAATAATACTTGCATTACATCCTTGTTGTATTCTAAAGAGCTACACATATTGTGTGATAATAACAATAGCTATTATTATTATTACAAGCTAATTATTGATATAGCACATCCCACCTATCTTGTAGCATAAAACAAAATTCTGCTAAACTTCTCGAGCCTCCTATACATAGTATAAGAAATAAAAAGGCAGGCTTTGTGTGATCTCTTTAACATACCTTGTTCATTTGATTTCTGAAGACTAGCATGAATTTGCATCTATTACACTGGAATCTATAAGAAAGCTTTAGCGCTTTTCATTTTCTTTAAGGAGTGGAACAATCCAGGCCCTATGGAGAAATCTTTATCTTCATAGGATTTTAGTTTTGGAAGAACTCATTTTAGAGATGAGGATATAGGCTTAGGGAAGTACTTTCCTGAGTGACATGTGCTCAGGGTCCCACATGTAGCAAGTAGTAGACCTGAGATTTGAACCCAGAATTCCTGATTCCAAATTTAGTGATATTTTGGCATTCAGCAATGCTGCTTCTCCTCCCCTCCCTGCCTCCACTCTCCACCTTCAGCCCAGGCCCACAAGTGGCATCTTTCTAGGGGAAACTCTGGAGCTTGGCAGATATACATACATACATACATACATACATACATACATACATACATACATACATACATATATTGTCGAACAAGGTTTAATGATGGGTTGGTTGCTTTTCTTTTTATTTCTTTCAAAATATTTGTTCTAAAGAATGGGGGAAGAAGGTAGGGGTAAGGTTGTATGTGGAGAGGATATATTCAGAAATAAATGTGATGCAGAAACAAAAGGCATTCATAAAAATAGCATGGCATTTAAAAAATAATAAAAAAGTTAAAGTTTAAAAAAAGAAAAAAGAAAATCTGGGCAAGAAAGGAGGGTCTGCCACTATATTGCCCCTCAAACCAGGGCAAGGCCTGGCCCCAAGATCAACTTCAACACCAGAACAATCTCATCTCAGTGGTACACACTTTCCTTTCCAGCTTTGTGTCATGTACAAATGTGATATTTTAAGTCTTTATGTCTATAAAGCACTTTGCAAACACTAAGTTGCTATATAAATGTGACCTATATTCATTCATTCAAGTCAATGATAAAAATTTTGAAATAGACAAGAGCTCCACTAGAAACTTCCCTCAAGCATCCACTAATCAACATTTATGATAATGATATAGTCATTTAATAAATTGTGAATCTTCTTAAGTGTACTATCTTCCATTGCATAGCTCTATTTTTTTTTCCTAGAGATTTTATTACCTGCCAAGGATATATCCAAATATACCTTGTCTGCATTAGAAATCTTAATTCCTAAGGATGCTTTCAGGTCTCAAATCATTATACATACATACACATACCTTTATTCAGACAAATATATATATATATTTTTAGTGAGGCAATTGGGGTTAAGTGACTTGCCCAGGGTCACACAGCTAGTAAGTGTTAAGTGTCTGAGGCCGGATTTGAACTCAGGTACTCCTGACTCCAGGGCCGGTGCTCTATCCACTGCGCCATCTAGCTGCCCCCTATTCAGACAAATATATAACTGGATTAGTCAGTGTTTGCAAAGAGAAACAAAGATGAAGGTAATCTAGTACATGTGAATCAGTAATAGAAATGTAAAACAAATACTGAAATGGATATGAGAGCACTGGATCTAAAGTATTTCTTTCATTAAAGAAATTCTATCAAAAGGAAAAGATACTAACTTGGTTTCACCTGTTCTTGGTGAACCCACGTTTGTTCCTAAAGATTGATATTTTCTTTTGTAAGCATACACAGGATCATAGATCTTGAGACTAGAGGGAAGTTAGTTGTCTGGTTCAATCCTCTCATTTTACAGATGAAACAACTGAGGTCAAGAGAAATTAAGTGGCCCAAGGTCACATAGATAGTAAGAAGTAACAGAGCTAGGATTTGAACTCAGGTCTAGTTTCTCCAAATTTATCACTTCAAATTCATCAATCCTTCCACTGTATCACACATAAACCTTCCATTTTTCATCCATTTCAAAATTTACTAGGTACTATACTAACTTCAAGCTTGCTTGTCCATTATTTCTAGAATTTATTCCTCCTCCTCTTCCTAACCCTTTAGAAATTGTTGGTGATGGTTTTCTTTAACTTCCTCATTATCCATATTGTGAAAAGATGACTGACAGTGGGAGTAACATGAGAATTCTCTTAGTGGCTGCAGGAGATGTCAACTCAATTTGTTCTATCTTACAAGTTTGGGGATTTAATGCCCTCTCCCATACCCTTTTTAGTCTAAGGATCATTTTTCTTGATAAGTGTTGGTATTTCCATTTTCTCCCCCTCTCATTTGTTAATAATGTTATTTCATTTCCCCCTAAGCAGTGTGGCCTGTCTCTTCTTATTCTACTTTGAACATAGCTATAAAAGTCCTTTCTGATGTGCCTACCATTTTTTTTGCAAGCCTTATCTTATTTCTGGCTGTAGTATACACATCTTTTGTATTCAGGCTTGGTTACCTGCCGCTGCTTCCATCTTTTCTAAATGTACTTTTACTGTTGGAATTTATCAACCAGTGTTTCTTCAGACACCCCCACCTTCCTGCTTAGAATCATCTGTGACTGAATTGCCTGATTTTTTTTTTTTTGGTGGGGCAATGAGGGTTAAGTGACTTGCCCAGGGTCACATAGCTGGGTCTGGATTTGAACTCAAGTCCTCCTGAATCCAGGGCCGGTGCTTTATCCACTGCACCACCTAGCTGCCCCCTGAATTTCTATTTTTTTTCCCTGAATTTCTTTTTAAAGAGCCTACTATGCCTCCAGAGCTATCTACCCTTTTAGATTCCCTGGTGATGAGAGCATACTTATTGTTTCTCTGAACTTTTTGAAATATACTTTCCCAAAGTTGGTTGCCCATTTTCCACCTAAAAAAAATTATCTTGGTTTTAGGTACTGATTTTAAATGATTTGATGAAATTGAATTTCTAGTTCATTAAGTATACAGTAACTCACAATTGGGGATGGACAAAACAAAACCTATTACTGGGAAAGAAATATTCCTTAGCCATTTCCCCAGTAATAGGTTTTGTTTTGTCACAAGTGAAAAGTTATTTCAAATAGCTACCACCTTGATGTAGGTCCCTCATCACCCCATGCTTGAACTCATTTTTGAGTTCAGAGTTTTTTAACTCTGCTTCAAGTCTCTCACTCCAATCCACCACTCAGTTACCAAAATGATCTTCACAGGTCAGACCATGTCAACTCCCCTACTCAATAAACTTTAGTGGTTCCCTGTTTATCTTCAGGATCAAATATAAATCCTGTTTGGCCACTTCACAACCTGACTCCTACCTACCTCTTCAAACTTCTGTCCTTTCCTCCCCTCTTTCTGTACTTCATAATCCTCTAAAAACTGGCCTGGATTTCTCTGTGGCCCCCTCCCATTTCTAAAATTAACCTCCCATGTTGCACTGTGTATATCATGAAATGTACAAAGTTGTTTGCATATTGTCTCCTCCATTAGCTTGTGATCTTCCTGAGAGCAAAGACTACATTTTTGTCCTTGGTATCCCCAATGCTTAGCACTATGCCTGGCCCATAGTTAGCACTTAACAAAATGCTTCTTGCATGAAAAATACTCTCTCTTTATTCTAGGATTTACCACCTGAAAAGGGGGCACAAAGGGCCCGCACCCCACAGAGGGATGTACTTATTATTTTCATTCATGCCTTTTGTTTTCACATCATATCCATTTCCAATATATCCCTTTCCTACTCAGCCATCTCTTGTCACAAAAAAAGATTTTTAAAAAAGAGATGGGACGGGGGCAGCTAGATGGCACAGTGGTAAAACACCGGCCCTGGATTCAGGAGTACCTGAGTTCATATCTGGCTTCAGACACTTCATACTTACTAGCTGTTGTTGACCCTGGGCAAGTCACTTAACCCTAATTGCCCTGCAAAAAGAAAAAAAAAGAGATGGGACAAAATAGTTCAGTAAAATGAACCAACAAATTCATCAAGTCTATACGGTATTTGAAAGATTCCATACCCAGAACAACATTCTTGAAAAGCTGAATGTGGAGTATTGGGGCCATAGAGAATAGTGAGCAGTTATAGAATCCTTAGGATGATTTTTTGGTCAAGCCTCTAACACACTTTAATTTTTGCACAGCAAAACTGTAACAGGTCATGAAAGGCATAGATGAGGTGTTTTCTGGGATGAGTCATGATCTGAGATATATTTAATAATTAGCTACCAAAGAGGAAATAAATACAAGTGTTCCCTGCATAGAAACAAAGCAGCAGGCTTCCGCATCTGTACAATGAAAGGGCTGGACCAGATGACCTCTATCGAAGGTGTTGGCCAGACTAAATCCAATGATTCCATGAAAACTCCATGGATAAAATGTGAAAATCCTAAAATGGCTGATAATAGTATTTTAATGACATTTAAGAAGTATTCTTTACTTTACAAAAGGATTCACAACCCATTCCCCTATTTAAGTGATGACTTGTATGAGTAAGAGTTTAACATGTGATTCATCAGAAAGGTACAGAAAGGCACATAAAGGCATTTCTGAAATTTTAATGTTGGTGATTAGAGAGAAAATTGAATTATGAAAGTTCAGTTTAGAACAGTTTAGGAACACATCTTCTGTAAAACTTATTGGGAGAAATTAAGTCCACTCCCTGCCAATAAGATAATAATGTTAATCAGTATTTATTCAGTCCCTAAAGCATGCTCAGAACTTCATAAGGTACTCCAAGAACTTGTAAACTTTTATTTTATTTTTTGAAATCTGAAGGATAATTCTGCTTAAAATGTACTATGAGAGACTATAACAGGGCTGGCCTCCAAATGCTCCCAAATATCACAGAGTGATCTGAATATGATAACATGTCTAGGCTTTAATAATAACATCTCTGTAACCATGGTTCTGAAGTGGCCCTTTGACCCACAGAACAAATTATAAACATTTGTTCAAAGATGAGATATCAAGTGGATGTCTACAGTATGTGAAATAATGAAGCCAAGTTAGGGCATGATGACTAGCTCCCTCTAGAAATCATAACCACTGCTTGATTTCGTAACAAAAATTTGACTGAGGGGCTTCACTTGTTTATTAGGAAAGAAGATCTATGGCTTCCCCTCCTTTCCTTCCCATCTCTCTCCCAGCCCCCTTTACTTAGAAATCCAAGGGAAAAGTGCTTTAGGTAGTTAAAGACATCCCCTCTCTTTTCATCAGGCTTAGAGATACACTAATATGAAGATCCAAATCATTCCTAATGCTACCTGTCCTGGTGCACAGAGAATAGAATATCAATGCTACATTTCAACTGTACTTTACACTCTAAGTGCAGACTTGCATTACACTAACCTCATTGATTTTTGTTAACCTTGACCATTTAAAAGGGGGGGGGAGGGAGTAGTTCAAGTTTCAAGATACAATTGCTCTTATGGAACTAATGGGTTTATTGTATTCTTTGCTGGAAAATGCAATCAATAATTAATATGTATACTCAAAGATTTGAATTAATATTTTTTTTGTTTTTTTTTGGTGAGGCAGTTGGGGTTAAGTGACTTGCCCAGGGTCACACAGCTAGTACGTGTTGAGTGTCTAAAGTCGGATTTGAACTCAGGTCCTCCTGAATCCAGGGCCGGTGCTCCATCCACTGTGCCACCTAGCTGCCCCGATTTGCATTAATATTAACTCTGGAAAAGAGATAAGGATGAACTATAGAATTTTTAAAACCACTGTTCTAACAAAAAGTCTGTTCTTTCCCTTTTCACTCCTGAAGCCTGGGACTAGGATCACTTCAGAACTCATTAAGGGAAGCCTTGATGTATTGATATCAGTTTGGGGGATGGAGTGAGTGAGGTCATGATTAGCTACTCACCTACTTCAACAGAGGCTTGTTAAATGAACCTTTAAGAGCCTATTACAATAGATTTTGCAGAGAGAATTTTGGGGCTCAGAATTAGGCTTCTTGAAGCAGAGACTTTTTTTTTTTGGTCTTTCTCCAAGGCTAGCTGTACCAAATCTGAAGCTTTACTATAAAGTGGCAATCATCAAAACTATTTGGTACTGGCTATGAAATAGAGTGGAGGATCAATGGAATAGGCTAGGCACAGGAGACACAGTAGTAAATGACTTTAGTAATGTACTGTTTGATAAACCCAAAGACTCCAGCTTCTGGGATAGGAACTCAGTATTTGACAAAAACTGCTGGGAAAACTGGAAGATAGTATGGCAGAAATTAGACATAGACCAACATCTTACACCTTATACTAAAATAAGGTCAAAATGGGTACATGATTTACACATAAAAGGTGATACCATAGGTAAATTAGGAGAGCAAGGAATAGTTTACCTTTCAGATCTTTGGAAAGGAGAACAGTTTATGACCAAAGAAGAGATAAAGAATATTATGAAATGCAAAATGGATGAATTTGATTACATTAAATTAAAAAGTTTTTGTACAAACAGAAGCAATGCCCAAAATTAGAAGGGAGGTAGAAAGCTGGGAAACAATTTTTGTGGGCAGTACTTCTGATAAAGGCCTCATTTCTAAAATTATCAGGATCTAAATCAAATTTATAAGAATCCAAGTCATTCCCCAATTGAGAAATGGTCAAAGGATATGAACAGGCAATTTTCTGATGAAGAAATCAAAGCTATTGCCATATGAAAAAATGCTCTAAATCACTATTGATTAGAGAAATGCAAATTAAGGCAACTCTGAGATACCACCTGACACCTATCAGATTGGTTAATATGACCAAAAAGAAAGAAAGAAAGAAAAAAAAAAAGGTCTATCCCCTAGAAGTGCCTTGTGGGTGACAGGTGTTTAAAAAAGTGTTTCATGAGTTAAGTCCAGAAGAAAAACTCTGTTGTATAAAAGGAGCAGCCCAGAGATGTGTGTTCTCCTTTTTTCACCTGTTTCGGGTCATGAATACTTTTTTTTTTTTTTGGCAGGGCAAGGAGTGTTAAGTGACTTGCCCAGGGTCACACCACTAGTAAGTATCAAATGGCTGAGGCTGGATTTGAACTCAGGTACTCCTGAATCCAAGGCCAGTGCTTTATCCACTGCGCCACCTAGCTGCCCCCTCATGAATGCTTTTGACAGTCTAGTGAAGCCTTTGGATCCCCTCTTAGGATTGTCTTTTTAAATGCATAAAACAAAATACATTAAGTTTTAAGGGAAACTAACTAGATTGAAATACAGTTATCAAAATATGTTTTTTTTTTAAAGCAAGTCCACAAACCCTAGATTAAGGATTCCTGGACAGAAGGAGGAGAGTTTAATTTGGATTGTTCTTCAAAGTAACTAAGTTACTTAAAATAGCAAATACTTTCTGTCCAGGTCCTGGCATGTTGAATAGACACTGAATGATGCTATTAAATAATGTCGATGGTAAGATGTTTGCAAACTTAAAAAAAAAAAGTCTAAGAAGGCCTAATGCCTGATCATTTCTCAAATCCACTATGATAGAATTTGTTGGAAAATGTGTCCATTGAGATGGAAAAATAAAGCTTATAAATACAAAAATGATAAAATGCACTTAAGGCACGATTCAGAGAGCATCCAAATATTTGGGCATTTTTCTATGTTAAAATGTTTTAACTTTGATTCATTGAAAGCATAAACATAATGTTACTTTTAACAAATGAAACTTTTTGGCAGGGCAGGATTTAGGGGGCACTCTGCCCTTGACTGATGGAGGAAAAATGGAAACTCTTTACCTCAGTAACAAAGGCTTGAAGAGGGTTATTTTGCAAAGACAATGCTATTTTACAGGAACAACTTAAGGACTCAGTGAACTTCCTGGAATGGTCATGCTAAAAAAACCATATCATTAAAATTAGAGCAGTCATTCTCAGGAGCTAGCTGAGATGGGGTGATATTTATCAACCTTCAGAGAAAATCAGTTCTTTGGATATTAATTTTCTTTTGAAGAAAGTGGAGCTTAGGTTTGATCTTATATAAGAGATTCTCCGAGGGCAAAGATGTAATGCTTTTTTGTCTTTGTTTTTTTTTTTTTTTTTTTTGCAGGGCAATGAGGGTTAAGTGACTTGCCCAGGGTCACATAGGTAATAAGTGTCAAGTGTCTGAAGTCGGATTTGAACTCAGGTCCTCTTTGATCCAGGGCTGGTACTTTATCCACTGCACCACCTAGCTGTCTCCTTCATCACTTTTTAAAATATGCACCGCACCCTTATGTGGGTAAGCATTTGGGTATGTTGTGGGTATGCTGAGGCCTTAAGTCTCACAGAGCAAACAGCCTGTCCTGAAGTAGTCCCCAGTTTTCCTCACTTGTGGCTGGTGTCCAACCTAGTAGGCTACACTCTTACATTTATAGAGAGGGCAAATTGGACTTGGGACTATTCAGTTTGGTCCATCTGATTGTGTGTGTGTGTGTGTGTGTGTGTGTGTTTTTCTCGTGTTCTTAAGCAGAGACAAGAGAAGCAGCAAACTGGAAACACCAGATGTTTGGGCTCAGTCTGATTTAGCAGCCTTTTTTTCAGACCCAACCTGCTTCCCTAATAGAGTAAACACTGTTCTTTAAACAACATATAAAAAGAACACAGGTACTGATGGTGTATTAAAAAATGAACGTGTAAGCTATCTATGCATTAGTAATCTAAATCTTCATTAACATTCCTTGAAGGCAGTTCCCTAGCTGAGAAGCCCCAACTAGCGACTTTTTTGGTACAATTTCTTCCATTCAAAATCTACTAGGGACAGAGGCAGCTAGGTGGCGCAGTGGATAAAGCACCGGCCCTGGATTCAGGAGTACCTGAGTTCGAATCCGGCCTCAGACACTTGACACTTACTAGCTGTGTGACCCTGGGCAAGTCACTTAACCCTCATTGCCCAGGCTCCCCCCCCCCCCCCCCCCCCCCCCCCCCCCGCTCCCAAATCTACTAGGGACGAGTACTGCTAGTCTTTCCATACATAATTATTTCAATCAGAATTGAGGAACTTGGATTAAACTTCCTATTACAGGTGTACCCCAGGTGTAATATGCGGGAATGTTGTTTTCTTCATTAGTATGGAAGCTCTCTAAGGACAGGGCATATTTCCCCCCCCCCCCCCCTTTTTATTCCCAGCACTTAGCAGAGTACCTTGCATAGAGGAGATGCTTAATAAACGTCTGCTGAATTGAATTAAGCAAAAGTAACACAAGACATGGGTTTATGCAAAAGACAAATGAGAAGTGGATTCTCTGCTTTACAAAACAGTTCACTATTTGAGTCTCCTAAATAACAAAAGTCCTTGATGTATTTAAAACTGGTATGATTTACACAAATTTGATGTATATACAAGCTTTCAGGACCCATTGAAACAAGATGCCCTGATATTTATGCAGTGTATCTTAGGTTTAACTACAGGCATTTGCTGGCAGAATTCCAGGCAGCAAGTGATAGAGGCCACTCTACCAACTTCAGAAAGAACTTCTGGTAAAGGAAATAGGTGAAAAATAACCAAAGCATAACGAAGGGTATGCTGGTAAAATTTTAACAACTGGCTCTTAAAACTTTTTTTTACCTGGACACCTATGAATTTAATTTGCATTATTAACATTTTCTTCCTCACTTTAAATCTAGACAATCAACAAAACAATAAATGAGTCCCTGATTTAGAGTATTTGCTGATTTCTGAAGTGTAAATTTAACAATGTTTCTTGCCATTGATTTTTGAGCTGTCTGGAGCACTCCTCTTTGAAAGGGTCAATGGAATACCATTTGAAAAAGGCCCCATTGTCTCTAAAGGAAAGGAAGAAAATGTTCTAGACTCAAAGAACCTAGGTTAAAATCTCAACTCTGATGTTTATGACCTGTGTGACCTTGGGCAAGTTACAACTTCTCTGGGCCTCAGTTTCCTCTTCTGTAAAAATTAAGGAGTTGGACCAGAGGGTCTCTGAGATCTCTTCATACCAAGACACCTTTTTTTTTTTCATGCCTCTATTGAAATAAGAGGCTGTGGCAGTAAGAAACATGAGAGCTGAGTTCTTCTCCCAGTTCTGCTTGGGCAGGCCAATTACCCAGCCTGAGCCTCAGTTTCTTCGATTGTAAAATGAACTAGATGCCCTTTACGGGCTTTTCTAGTTCTAACAATCTATGACTCTTTCAGTTCTCTCTTTAAAAAAATCATAGGGGCAGCTAGGTGGCACTGGCCCTGAACTCAGAAGGACCTGAGTTCAAATCCGTCTTCGGACACTTACTAGCTATGTGACCCTGGGCAAGTCACTTAACCCCAAGTGCCTCACACTGCCCCCCCCAATTACAAATGCTAAACTTTCCATTTTCTCAAAATTTCAAATTACTTTTCCTTGCTCTCTTGCTTTAAGAATTTTTGGATGTGAAACCATGGCTAAGAATCACCAACTGTGGTCAACATGAGGATTTAACTGTAATCTGAATAAAATGAATTATGCTTTACCATTGTTTGACTTCCAGGAATGTCTTTTTTGTGTGTGTGTGAGGCAATTGGGGTTAAGTGACTTGCCCAGGGTCACACAGCTAGTAAGTGTTAAGTGTCTGAGGCCAGACTTGAACTCAGGTCCTCCTGACTCCAGGGCTGGTGCTCTATCCACTGCGCCATCTAGCTGCCCCACTTCCAGGAATTTCTTAAACTCCCAGCACTCTGAAGAGTATGACACATACATACTCTCATAGGATTACACATCCAGAACTAGAAGGGATCTTGGAGGATGACGTCCAATCTAATTTCCCTTTTTCCCCCACTTTTAGGTTTGGGGGAAGGAAACAAGCATTTATTAATCACTTACTATATGCCAGGTGCTGCACTAAGCACTTTATAAATATTATCTCATGTTCTCACAACAACCCTATGAGGTAAATGCTGTTATGGTCCCCAGCTTACTGAGGCATAAGCTAAGTGACTTGCCCAGGCTAACGCAGCTAGTAAGTGTCTGAGAGTGAACTTGAACTCAGGGCTTTTTGACTCCAAGCCCAGCATTTTATCCACTGTGCCACCTTGCTGTCCCTTTTCTCATTTTACAGATGAGAAAACCTAGGACTAGTGAGGCTAAGTGATTTACCCAAGGTTACACAGGTACTAAGGTTACATAGTTACTAAGCATCAGAATTTGGATATGTAAATCCAAGTCTTATGGCTCCTGAGCCACTGTTTTAGGCTTCCTCTGCTTAATTGGTATGGGATAGCTAGGTGGTGCAATGGATAGAGTGCCAGCTGGAATCAGGAACTCATTGTCCTGAGTTCAAATCCAGCCTCAGACATTTCCTAGCTGTGTGATCTTGGGCAAGTCACTTAACCCTGTTTGCCTCAGTTTCCCCATCTTTGAAATGAGCTAAAGAAGGAAATAACCATTCCAGTATTTTTTGTTAAGAAAACTCCAAATGGGGCCACAAAGAGTTGGGTATGGCTGAAAAATGACTGAACAACAAGCTTAATCAATGGCTTCACTATGGGAGTGTTCATACTCAGAAAGAATTCTGGAAATTTTTTGGCTCTGCTACCATTTCAAAGTTTTTATTTTGTTTCCCAATTAATTTATCTGACGTTTAAAGATCTACAATGTGTTTTGGTGGACCAAATATAAACAACTCAAGCAAAAAGAGTGTTAGAGGTTTCTCACCTAACACTTAACCAGAGTGACCTGTTTCTAGGTTAATCCCTAGTTAACTTGAGGGGCTCAGGAACAAATGGGTCTTCCTGTGAACCATTATTATTAGTGGCTACAATTTACTAATTCATTGTGACCCTTTAGAAAGCTCCCAGCACACTTTCAGCATGACCAGTGGTTTGTTGACAACAAGGCATGACATTGGTTTATTTGAAAAGTATTTGCTTTGTAAAAACATCAGTGTTTTGTGGGTTTAAAAGCATTTCTGGATTCTCTCAAGCCCAGAGAACAAAAGAAGTTAAAATGCAAATAATTTAACAGTATAGTAATATAGGCATGGAAATAGTCTTCAGAAGTCATAGAAAAGGTATCTATTTACATTAGTCCCACCCCACTTTTTCTAAAAACATAGACATAGACACATCCTCCTATTCTTTCTGTATAACTGAGTTAAGAGAAAGCATCTCTTTAAAAACCAAAACAAAACAAAAATCCAATTTCAGAGTTGAAAAGGGCTCTCAGAGTCCATCCAATTCAAGCTGTACCAAAACATGAATTCTGTCCACAAACAACATCCCCAACAGGTGGCCATTCATTCGGCTTGATGACTTGTGGTTACCAAGGCACATGGCCTCCCTTCCTGAAATACTTCCATTTTTACTTTTAGATAGCTTGGTTGACTAGGAAGTTTTTTTTCTCACATTGAGACAAAATCTGTCTCTCTGCTACTTCCAACAAATCTGGAATGCTTCCCCAGCAACATAGATCACCACGAAAACCAAAGTTGGGGAGAGTGAAGTTATATTAATTTGGGGGATCTGAGGGCTGATTGTAGTTTGGCCTGCTCTCATTTTTGAATATGTGGCCAATTCTTCAATTCTTGGCTTCCCTAATAACAGTGGAGTAGCAAGGCAGTATGGTTCCTCAGGGTAAATGATCTTCATTTCCCTGTTTAGAAGTTAATAAAACACACAACAGGGTGTATACTTGTTGGCATCTATCTATCTATCCTCCTCCTCCTCCATCATCATCATCACCATCATTTTATACCTGGCATATTCTAATAGAACCCTAGCCAAAGGTTTTAAACACATTGAAGGATGTAATAAGCACCTAACATTAACAAGCACACACACCATGGAATGTTCAACTGCCCTTATAAAACATGGTGATTTGGAAGGAAAAAAAGTTTCCCAGTAAAGTTTACAGAGCGAACTCCCTCCCTGTCTCAAAACACTACCATCTAATCCCTTGTGGTATCAGCTAAATCAACCTAGGAGGGTGGAGAACCCAGTGAAGCCTCCTATAAAATCACTCTGATGCCCCTTTATACTCTGCCCAGTTTCCTTCCCTCCCTCTCCCCCAGCAAACTTCCCTGTCCCTTTTAAGGCTTATTCCAGCTTACTCCAGACCTAGTGAGCAGCTGAATGAGACAGAAGGGAATGGGGTCCTTGAGGGACTGAGCAAATAAGGGGAAAGAGAAGGGGAAAGATAGGGGAGATAGGAGGATCAGAAGTGGATGCATGGAAATGTTCTTCACAATGGGAACAGTTTGATGGGCATATTATCATCTGATGAGTGAGTTTTTGGAAAGTAAGCCCAGTAGTCTTCAGTCAATCAGATCACAAGTTATGTCCAAATCCGTGCTCTCTACATGACAGAAGTTAAAAACACCCACCAAAGAGACTCAGAAGCCACGGAGTTCTAATATTACAGCAAGTTGCACAACCTCTCTGCCTCGGTTTTCTTTTTTTAAAATTGGAAGAACTGTCTCGTTGGTATTTTCACAATCTTGGCTCCTTCCCGAGACTTTAAACTTGTAAGTTGTGAGGGAGCACGTCTCGGTATTATGTAAGTGCAAAGTTCTCACAGTCAGGATTTGAGAAATGATGTTCATCATGGGTATTGGTGTTCAAGTTCCTAATCTCTCAAACAATTTTTTTTGGCTAGGGGAGAAATGATTTGAAAAAAATCTCTTTATTGCCATAAGCAAAGTAGGATTGCCCCAATATCTCTCATTTCTGTTGTTGTCTTTTCATTCCCTTTACCATTATCCTGGCTTGTTCTTCAGTCATTTCAAACACTTTGTGACCCCATTTGGGTTTTTTTTGGCAGAGATAAAGGAGTGGTTTGCCACTTCCTTCTCCAGCTCATTTTACAGATGAGAAAACTGAGGCAAACAAGGTTAAGTGACTCCCCGGGGTCACACAAGTGTCTGAGGGCAGATTTGAACTCAGGTCTTCCTGACTTCAGTCCCAGCATTCTATCCACTGTGCCACCCACCTACCCCTAGCAGATGCTTTAAAGAAATGGTTTTAAAATAAATAAACAAATGAATGAATTAGGGGATTTCCTTCCATCTATTTTGCCAGAAAATGTTCATGCCTGAATTTAGGAAGTTCACAGCTGAACCACCACCTTTCATGAGTCCTTCAACTAGATGCAAATATCCATTACCTCACGATTCAGGAAAAACACCATACCATTTGCTCATGTTCTCCCTAGAAATGCCTCCACTAGGAATAAAGTGAAGAACTGAGGGGATAGATTGGGTGATTCCTTCAGAAAGGTCCACTTTCACTCTATATTAATTAAAACAAAGGTGGACTTCTGTCTAAATTAAATTAAGGCTGTTGGTCCCACAGAGAGCATACAACCAACATCTAAATCCTGTCTACTCTTCTGAGCATAGCTGAAGTTCTACCTTCTTCACCAGCCTCTCTTCTCACCACTCCCTCCCAGCCTCACCTCTCGCTCCCTTTGCTCAACTCCAATAGCACTTAGCATTTCTACTGAATGAAATGAAAGCTTAGCGTCCCCCTCCCCCTTCCCATGTAACACCAAGCTCTGACTTTTTTTGATGCTATTGGGGTTTTCTTGGTGAAGATAATGGAATGGTTTGTCATTTCCTTCTCCAGTTCATTTTACAGATGGGGAAACTGAGGGAAACATAGTTAACTGACTTGCTCAGAGTCACACAGCTAGTAAGTGTCTGAGGGCAAATTTGAACTCAGGAAGATGAGTCTTCCTGACAGTAAGTAGGTCTGGAGCTCTATTCACTATACAACCTAGCTACCTGAAGTCAAAGACTATTTCTTTAGTAGCGTGGCAATGTGCTAGGTGCACAAGATGATAAGTTTAGGGCTGGAAGAAAGTAGAAGTAACATAGGTCAACCTTTTCATTTTACAGATGAATAGAATTAGCCTCAGAGATGTTAAGTGACTTGCTAAAGGTCACAAAGAGAGTGAAGTCGTGGAGGCTGGATTTGAACACACATCCTTTGACTCCAAATCTTTTCACCAAGGGGAAGATAGGTGAAGCCGTGCATAGAGAACACTGAGCCTGGAGTTGGGAAGATCTGAGTTAAAAAATGACCTCAGATAATTACTAGCTGTGTGACCCTGGGCAAGTCACTTCACCCTGTTTGCTTCAGTTTCCTCATCTGTAAAATGAACTGGAGAAGGAAATGGCAAACCACTCCACTATTTTGCTAAGAAAACCCCAAATGGGGTCATGAAGACTCAGACACAACAACAACTACTACCACCACCACCACCTTTCACCATATCAAACATTCTTCTTGACTTTCTGCTCTTTTGCTGGAAAAATCTAGATCATTATCCTAATTCCTCACTTCAGCTTTGTCCACGGAGACCCTCTATCTTTCTCACTAGTAAAGATAATAATATTGCAAGAGAATTTTAAATCAATTCAAGTTTCTCAGGAACAGGTTTCCTGATTTGTACTTTGGAACGAGCAGTAAAATAATCATTGGATGACGTGTTCTGAATGACCCAAATAAAAATCAGGCACTGGACCTAAAAGAAAGTGAATATTCCCCACCCCTCCTTTCTGTTTACTTTTTGTTTGGTTTTCTGGAAATCTGTGTTTTGGGGAGAATTTGAATTTCTTTTAGAAAGCAGATGTTTGTGTTTTCTTATTCTTCTGATAAAGGGAGAAGTGGAAGGAGACACAGGGTTGGTTAGCAGTGGCTAAGGATGTTATTGACAAATGTCCAGAGCTTTGACAAACTTTGGAGAGCTAAAGTTATTTTTGGAAAGTTATTTGTAAGACTTGGCAACTAGATGGTACAGCTAATGGAGTACTGCACTAAGAATTAGGGAAGACCTGAGTTCAAATCCTACCTGAGACACTTTACCAGTTGTGTAGTCCAGGTCAAATCATTTAACCTCAGCCTCAGTTTCCTCCTCTGTAAAGTGGGGATAATACCTTACAAGGTTGTTGTGAAGATCAATGAGTTAACATGTATATAAAGCACTCTGCAAACCTTAAAGGGCTATGTAAACCCTAGTTATTATTATGAACTATTATTCTTCAGAGGCATGGCATTGGGGATCATCCTAGTAGTAGCGATAGGGAATCACTTCTGTGGAACTTCCTTTCTCGTGTGGTCCAAAAAACCCCCTCATTTAGCCTTAGGATGCAACCTACGTTCTAAAAACTGTTTTAGGTAGGATGAGTGATGGAGCCAGAGAACCGAGGCTAGGACGACAGCTCTTCCACTTGCTGCTCTGCAAAGGGAAGGGAATTAAGTGATCTCTAAGCTTCCTTCCAACTCTAAATCTATGACCATACGACGCTACCCTCCCTGGGCCTCATTTGTAAAATGAGGAAGGTTGGATTAGGTGATTTCTGTGGTCCCTTCCAGTTCTAATTCTGTCTTATGCTGTCAGGTTTCATTTTCATTTCACTCGTTTAAGCATTTTAGTAAACGGATTCACCAGAAGCTTATTAAATGATAGGAATATAAATTTATTAAAATAATCTTAAATATACTTCTGAGAATATGTAGATTAAAGCATCTCTGGGCACACCCTGATACTGAACAGTCCTGTGTGATCTTCTGTCTTCTTTGCTGTGTCACCATCTGTATGAAACCTCCTAACTCTGGCTATTACCCACTTTTAGACCCTCTTCTCTGCTCTCTCTACATCCTCTGCCTTGGCAATCTCCTCAAGTCACATGGTTTTACTTATCATTTCTATGAAGATGATTCACAGGTTTATATATCCAGTCCTAGTCTCTCTCTTGAATGCTAGTCCCCACGTCACCTCACCTGCCTACTGGGCATTTCAAACTGAATGTCCTATAGGCATATCAAACTCACCATGTCCAAAATGGAATTCATCCTCTTTCACTCCAAACCCAGCTTCTTTTCAAGACTATCTATTTTTGTGAAAGGCACCATCATTCCAGTCACTCATGTTCACAACCATGGAGTCATCCTTATTGACTCCTTACTCTCTTCACCTCATACATCCAATCACTTGTCAACCATTGTTGATTCTATCCATACAAAATTTCTCATCTATCTCCTTCTTCCTAATCAAATACCCACCAGTCTAGTTTAGGTACTGATTACTTCTTGCTCATGCTATGGCAATTGCTTAATTAGTGTTCTTGCTTCAAGCATTGTCTCTATAAATCATCCACCCTCCTCACAATTGCTGAAATAATATGCCTAAAGTACATATCTGACCTTGTTACTCCCTGGCTTGGCTAGAGTGGCTCCCTATAATCTCTAGGGCCAAGTTGTGGTATGTGTGGTTTCTTTCCTCCTTTCCCTCTGAAGAACTTTGGAATCCATTGTGAGACATGGGAGACACTGGCATGGGACCACCTAGCGTGGGTGTGCCTATCAAACAAAGTGCTATGCTCAATAAGCAAAGCAGAACTGCAGTAGCTCAAAAGAAACATGAGATACACAAGTTTAGAGACATCTCCCCTCCAAATGTTCATATGGACTATTTGTATCTGACCTGTGGTAGAGTCTTCTGAGCTCATATTGGTTGGAACACCCATAGTTGGACACTCTATAATTTGACCCCAACATAGTGATGTCATTTTGGTCCTCTTGGGAACAAAGGACCAACCAACCAACCAACCAGGGCCAAATAGAAATTTTTCTCTTTGGCATTCAGAACTTTTCACAAACTGGCTCCAAGATTATTGCATTTACAATCTACATTTCAGACAAAATGGCCCTTTAACTGTTCTTCATATATAACTTCTAACCCTCCAGTGCATTCCCTCCACATTTGCTCCTCTAAGAATCTATAATTTCCTTTAAAGCTCAGCTCAAACCTTTTTCCTCTAGGAAACCTTTCTTGATTTCCCCAGAAACTTGTCTCCCTCACAAATTACCTTATGTTAATTTTGAATATACTTGTATGTGTACATGTCATAGAATAAAAGGTCCTTAAAGTTGGGGACTATTTCATTTTTGTCTAGTAATTGTTGTTGTTGAGTTGTTTCAGTTATGTTTGACTCTTTGTGACCCCATTTGGAGTTTTCCTAGCAAAGATCCTGGAGTGGTTTGATGTTTCTTTCTCCAGAGCTCATTCTTTTCAAGACTATCTATTTTTGTTAAAGGCACCATCATTCCAGTCACTCATGTTCACAACCATGGAGTCATCCTTATTGACAAGAGGCAACTGAGGCAAATGGGGTTAAGTTACTTTCCCAGAGTCACACAGCTAGTAAATATCTGAGGTCAAATTTGAACTCAGGTCTTCCTGACTACAAACCCAGTGGTCTGCCCCCCTTGTCTAGTACACAGTAATGCTTAACAAACACTTAATTGATTAGGCATACACTAAGTGATTGATTGATCTGGTAATTTAGAAGCATATCTTAGATTTCTTTGTATCTGTGATGCAGAGATTTGGTTTCCTTTTAATCTCCTCAAGAATTAACTATGGCTTCCCAGCATCTACCAAATCAGGGCTAAATTCCTCTGTCCACTTTCTTTTCTTTTTCTTTTTTTTTGGGGGGGGGAGGGGGCAATGAGGGTTAAGTGACTTACCCAGGATCACACAGCTAGTAAGTATCTGAGGCTGGATTTGAACTCAGGTCTTCCTGCATCCAGGGCCAGTGCTTTATCCAGTGTGCCACTTAGCTGCCCTGCCCACTTTCAAGGGCCTCTTTGTGGTTCCACTTGTAACTATTCACCCTTCCCTTCTCTCCTTGCTCCCTCCCACATAGCTGAGATCAACCTGGAGTTTACACTGTCTGTCCCTCCCTCCCTCTCCTTCTCTTGCAGGCTTATTCCCAGTTCCCCATGTTTTATTCATGCTCTTCCCACCTACCTAAAATGCCTTTCTCTGTCCCTTCACCTTTCCACAGCTACAGTCCACAGTAGGTTACTTTGCTCCTCATTAAGTATTGTTTACCATGTTCTAGGTTGATATTCAATCTGACTGTAAGCTCCTTAAGGATCATAATCTGGTTCTATTTCTCCATGAAGTACCTAGCACAACACGGAACACAGGGTGGCTGGTCAGCAAGTGCTCGTTCACAGTCTGGACTCATGTATTTTAGAAAAGTAAGTAAGTAAAGTTGATGGCATCCTGATGAAACAAAAGTGCTCCCTGTTTATGAATATTGCTGTACAAGTGCTGAATCACCACAGAAGGAAGGGGACTACTTTGATTTCTAGGTTAGCTATCTTTCAGGCTCTACGTCCTAAGTTACTACATGAAATAGGTGCTGGAGCTGAGAGCCAGATCAATTTGGGAGCTAATTTGAGTCTTAAATGTTTATATGAAGTGCAACACAACTAGCTATTCTTATCCCTGGTGTATGCTCCAAGAACTGAGCCCCTGAAAGGGGTCCAGAGCCAGAAGTTAGGTTCAGGGGGTACAGAGTCCGGAACAGGTCCCTTCCAACCTGCAACCTGACCTGTGTCCGTGGTCTGGGGACTGCCATCCTTTGATCCCCAGCATCATCTTTGCACCACCCCTTTCTGGGCAAATGAGTTTGTATAACTGTGATCATGCAACATATGACCAACCAAGAATTGCGCAAGGGAAGAAAGAGGCTTGTAAAGGATATCATCAGAGAGACGTGTGACCGGAAAGGGAGGTGGGCCAGTCCGGCATGTAGTGAGAGCAAGGGGTAACCGATGGGCAGCTCATGTGCTCCGCCAATATCACCTACCCAACTTCAGGCAGTTTGAAGCAGCGGTTTTCAAAGTTTTTCTTCTCGGAACCCTTTTAACTCTCTCAAAAATTATTGAGGATCCCCCAAAGAGCTTTTGTTGATGTGAACTCTACCGATATTTATCATATTATACATTAAAACACCTTATTATTATTATGAAAATAGTTTTGACCTCATGGACCCCCTGAAATGGTCACTGTGGGGGGGGGGTGTCCCTGGACACCTTAAGAGCCACTGATCTAGAGGAAGGCCCAAGTACATTGCGTTCTGCTGCTGTGGAGGGCATGGACGAGAGTTGCAAAGGAGAGAAAGGGTATAATTGGGTTCTGAGCTGCATTAACGAATGTAGCACCCACAAAGAGGGGATCACAGGTCCACTGAAGTATCACAGTACAAATCTAATCAACATGGACCGGTGGAGGCTACCTCAGCTGACCCTGAACTTGGACATTATGCTACACTTTATTTGTAACATTCCACAGCTAGGGCACAGCGGTAGAATGCTGAAACTGGGGTCAGGAAGACCCTAATTAAAATCTGACTTCAGATGCTTACTATCTTTGTGACTCTAGTCAGGTCACTTAATCTTTCTGTGCCTCAGTTTCCTCATTTGCAAAATGGGGACAATAATAGCACTTACCTCCCAGGGTTGTTGTGAAGATCAAATGAGGTAATACTTGTAAAATGCTTTGCCAACCTTAAAGTGCTTATATAAAAGCTAGCTCTCATTAAATATACTGAGCCTTAGTTTTCTCAACTGTAAAGTGAGGGGGTTGAATCAGGTGATTCATGAAGCTAACTGCTGCTGTGTTTTGTGTGTTGTTTTTTTTTTTGAAAATGCTAAATATCTAGATGGAATGATTGAGAAACTGAAATAACAGCCAAGGCAATCCCCAACTTACAAACACTTAGACACACGTACCACCCACACATAGAAAAGGCACTGAAAGCAAACCAGCTTAGTGAATATGGGGTTCAAAAGCAGAAAGGAAGGATCTGTGAAAGGCAGGAACAAGAACCACAGAACCACAGATTGTGAGCTAGAAGAGACCTCAGAGGCTACCAAGCCCAATCTCTTACATTAAAAAGAGGCCTCAGGGGGGCAGCTAGATGGCACAGTGGTTAAAGCACCGGCCCTGGATTCAGGAGTACCTGAGTTCAAATCCGGCCTCAGACACTTGACACTTACTAGCTGTGTGACTCTGGGCAAGTCACTTAACCCCCATTGCCTAAAAAAAAAAAAAAAAAAAAGAGGCCTCAGGGCAGACACTTATCACTTACTAGTTGTGTGACCCTAGGCAAGTCACTTAACCCCAATTGCCTCACCAAAAAAAAAAAAAAGAAAAAAGAGGCCTCTTTCTTTCCTTGTACAATTCCTGGTTGGTCATCTGTTGCCTGATCACAGTTATATATACTCACTCACCCAGAAAGGGGTGGTGCAAAGATGATTCTGGGGAATCAAAGGATGGCAGTCTCTGGAAGGGGCCTGGATCTGGACTCTGTACTCCCCGAACCTACCTAACTTCTGGCTCCTGACCCCTTTCAGGGGCTCAGTTCTTGGAGCATACACCAGGGATAAGAATAGCTAGTTGTGTTGCTCTTCATAGAAATATTTAAGACTCAAATTAGATCCCAAATTGGGGCTCAGTGTCCTTATGTGAAAACTGAGGGGGCTCGATGAGATGATGGCTATGAACCTGTGACTTTCTCCCTCCATCAAGCTTTTCCCCCATGTAGCAAAATAGAACGATTTGAGTTTCATCTATGATTCTTCCTCTTTTGAAAATAATGGTGAGCAGAGAATAGGAACAAAGGTAGTTTTGGGAAACCCACAAAGTAGATTTTAAAATCTCAAATAAGGAAATGTTATAGAAGCTGTATGATGCAGGTGCCCCCTCATTTAGGGAGCAAAAAAACCCCCACAGGGTAAGAAAGTAAGCAATGTAAGTTTAGCTTGTTTGAATATTTGCTATTAAGGAGTTATTATATTTTCCAAAAAAAGACCCTAGGTCAGTAACCTACCCAGCTGGGTTGTTCTGATAGCCTCAATTGTACTGGAACCAAGAGAACATATCTCATCTCAAACTTAGGAGTGAAGTGGGTATATGGGGATTCTTCTTTATAAACTTTACTACAACTACTATTATTAGTCAATACCTGTTATTTCGCTGGTATATTGAATTCCTAGTGAAGAAACTCCCTCCACTAATGTAGATCATCAACTACTCTACAACATATAGACTTAGAGAGTTATTTGGCTCTGAGAGATTGAGGGATCTGTCCAGAATCACACAGCTAGCATGGGTCAGAGATGGGTCTGGAGCCTAGGTCTACCTGACTTTGAAGGTAGCTCTCTCTCTCTCTACTGTAGCATGTTTTCTCTCTTCTTCACAGACTTGAAAAACTTTTGATTTTTTTTTTCAATGACTGAGTTGCTAGCCTTTGAAAGAAATCAGAGGGATTCAGCTTAGGGGTGTGCTAGAGCCAGCTCCAACTAGCTCGAGAGAGAGAGAGAGAGAGAGAGAGAGAGAGAGAGAGAGAGAGAGAGAGAGAGAGAGAGAGAGAGAGAGAGAGGGAGGGAGAGAGAGAGAGAGAGAGAGAGAGAGAGAGAGAGAGCTGATTGTTAAATTTGTATGCTCATATTTATTTTGAAAATTGGCAAACATTATAAAGTGGGGTTTGATTTATGGTTTTGTTGATTGACTAGACTTAAGAATGTGTTGATAATACAGATTAAACTAAAAGTGTGCCACAGGTCTTTTCCCCTTCTTTTTTTCCCCCAGAGAGCCATTTGTTAAATGTTTACCAGCATACTCATGGATTCAGCCATTGAAGTCTTTCCTACTTTCCAATGGAATTCAATGTTTAGAAACACGTATGGTGGTTTACTACAGAAGACTTTGTGCATCACGAGTGAAGAAAAGCATGAACATCCACAATAAACTGGGATGGTGCTGGTGTTGTTACTGCTAAGTGCTTGCACTGGTTGAGTGTTCAAAGTGGACCCACTGTCATTTAGCCCTTACTAGGCTAACAGGCCTGCCTACCTAGGTGTACCTGGAATGAAGTCAAGGTGTCTAAGAATGCCTTGCCATTTTCTTATTTAAGGTCCCTTTATTATATGTAATAATATACATCATGATATATTACATATTATATACAATGATACACATATATTTATGTCATATAATATAATGTATTATAGTAATACATACCATTAATAACAATATATTAAAATATGTATGCTATTAATTATGTGGTCTAACACAGACACTCATTGTTGCAAGGCAATATCTGGTTATTGTTGTTGTTCAGTAGTGTCTGACTCTTAGTGACCCCATGTGGAGTTTTCCTAACAAAGATACTGGAGGGATTTGCCATTTCCTTCTCCAGCTCATTTTACAAATGAGGAAACTGAGGCAAACAAGGTTAAGTGACTTGCCCAGGGTCATACAGCTAGTAAGTGTCTGAGGCCAGATTTGAACTCAGGTCTTCCTGATTTCAGTCTGGGGCTCTATCTACCCATACCAACTAACTGTCCAATTAATAGCAATACATTACAAATGTGTACATACACATATATGTATATATGAATAACTCATGTTTACACAGCAATTTAAGGTTTGCAAAACACCTTCCTCACAACAATCCTGTGATATAGGCAGTGCAAGGAGGTAGCATGCTCATTTTACAGATGAAGAAAATGAGGCTCAGAAATTAGTTAAATAACTTACCTATGACTTCATAGGTACTGAATACTGTGTGGAAGCTGGATTCAAATTCTACCTTCTGAATGCAAGTTCATCACTTGTTTTACTACATCAGACTTCCTTGCATAATAGCTCACATTTATAAATCTATTTTAGATTTGCCAAGGGTTTTCATCACAATGACCTCTTTAAGTAAGTAGCGTGACTAGTAACAACCTTTCAAACAGATAAGGAAACTGATTCAGAGATGGTAAATGTTCTGCCTGTGGTCATACAGCTACTAAATTTTGGTGCTGAGACTCCAGCTCATATCTACCTGACACCAGGCCATGTATGTACTCCATCATTCTGCTGTCTGATCAATATTAAGACACCCCTCTGCCCAGTGAAGCTGTGGTTGGCATAGCCCACCATTGTTTTATCTAGATTGGAAATAAACCCCATTTCATCCGTGCAGTGGCAAGTAAGCAGTGATCTTCCATTTTGCTCTTTTCCCTCCAACCTGTGCTAATGCTATTTCTGTGTGGCATAAAAGGCCGTTATGCCGTCCTTAAGTGTATTGCTTTGGAAATGGGGTCTGAAGGTAACTGCGCTAAGTAGGTAACACCATTCACTTTAATGTTACAGTAACTTAGAGGTTCTTGCAAATGATTAGCGAATTTACATCAACTAGGAGGCAAGCTAATGTTTTGAATCAAGAGCTTTTAAAAATAGGCTCATAACACAACTATTTTTGGCAGGACTTCTCTTAACAGCTCCTTTAATTTCAAGGTGTCAACAGTATTACTTCTTTCAGTCTCTGATAAATCATTCTTCCATCCTTAATTTACCTGACTATGCTCATCTAAGGCACCCTATAAACAACATAGCTCATTCCTCTTTCCTGGGGCCTTATGAAGGAAGATGGTTATACTGCTGTAATTAGGCCCATAACATGCATGTCACATTCCATAAGCTGTTTCCTAGCCTTAAGGCCTCTCGGTCTAAACTGACTATTAATCTCCACCTCCTACCATATGGCCAGAGTGTTCTGGCTGCTTCTGCTATGATTATGATCAAAGTATGTTTCACAGGAATAGACTGGATTTTGGCCTGTGCCTACATAAAGAATGACTTTGGGAGAAGAGAAGGAAGGATTCATCAGGTCAGTTCCTTGGATGGGAAGTTTTTATTGCTAATTACCCTCTAAATGGTCTATTTCTGTTCTCCAGGACCTTAAAAAGAAAGGAGTCATCAGCTCAGCTCCTTGGATGGGAGCTTTCCATTATTATCTGAAACCTCAGTCTCCTCCCCACCATTCATGCATTATAATGTAAATATGTAGTAATTCATTCAATAAAAACATGGCTGAAAGGCTTTGAAAGGAGCATATTCTGCTAAATCAAATTACCTTTTAAGAAACACTAGGGAAGTCTGCAGTGGATATTTTTGTTAAACTAAAGACGCCTTTTGAAATGCGAGTAATCATCTAATTTATTTGTTATTGGAGGCAACGAGTAAATAGAACGGAGAGAGGGCCAGTGTTGGAATCAAATAGACTTTTGTTCAAACTCTGACACATACTGTCTTTGGACAAGTTGAGTAATCTCAGGGACTATGGCACTTTCCTTTTCTAACACTTTAAGGTACAAACATGCCCTAGAATAATAGAAAAAGTTCTCCATGTTGATGCAATCACAGGTTAGCACCTCAAACTCAACTATGGTTATACAATTAAAATCTGATTTTTCTTAAAAGGGTATAGGGTGTGGGGAAGGAATTGCACAACTTTATCATAAATAAGTCTAGGGAGGACATAGTCCTATCACACCCTGGATAAATCTATAAACTCCAGAACCCCAAAGCAATTTTTCTAAAGCTGCCCAGGGGCTTCTACTATAGTGGGCAGAGATGCCCTCTCTGAAGTAAAATGGGGGTGGAGGTGGGGAAGAGACGGTGGAAACCTCCTTTAAGAAGTACTTCAGAGGCTGCTATGGTAATAATTTTACCTAAGACTGAAATGTAGACTCTTTTGTCCAGATTTGACCCTGCCTGGCTGTGTGCCCTCTCTGTAAAGACATCTTGCCTCTGGTTGGGTTATGTGAAATCGGGACCTTTCCTTTTGGAGAGAATGGACTAAAATGGTAAATTGTATGGCAGATGAGGTTCTTTTTATGGTGAGCCTCAATCAGTTAACACATTTATTAAAACAAAAATGAAATTGGTCCCTGCCCTCAACGGGCTTACATTCTAAGCAGTAATTTCCCCCAACTAAACCGCTAGGTTGGAGAAGTACTAAGACAAGTGATCCTATACTTTCTGTGTGCTGTGGACCCCTCAGGTAGTCTGGCGAAGCTTATGGGCCCTTCCTCAGAATAACATTGTAAGATAATTGGAGAAAATGCTAAATTTCAGTTAGAGGTTAGTGAGAACAAGAAAAACAAATCCCCATCTAAGTTCACAGACCTCTTGAAATCTATCCACTTTTTGCTACTTTTTACCAGCAAGCACTTTAAAAATAATCCCTGTAACTCTGAACCTCCTAGGGATCATAGGATTTAGAGTTGGAAGAAACTTTAGAGTTCATCTAATCACAGGATCATAGATTTAGAGATGGAGGGGACAAGCTCAAAAGGCATCTAGTCCAAATTTCTCACTTTACATAGGAGGACACCAAGGCCCTGTGCAGTGAAGGAATTTGCCTCCAAACCACACAGGTAGTATGGTGGCAGAGCCTGGGTCTTGTGATTTCAAATCCAGGGCTCTTTTCAGACTACACAGAGAAGCCACGTATACACACCTCTGTGCTCACGCACCTTTCCCTACAAACCTCTTCATTTTACAGCAGAGGAAACTGAGACCCAGAAGAGTGATGAAATTGGTTCCGAAGTGGCAGAGCTAGATTCAAACCCAAGGCATTTGATGCCAAAATCGGTGTTCCCTTCCCGGGACCTTGCTACCTCATTACTTTCCTGTGTGGAAAAAGCTTGCCCTCCCACGTTCCCTTATTAGTGTACACACTTGCTAGTGCTCCCCTTGTCCCCAACAAGGGCTAAGAGAAGCACATCTCTACCCCTGGGGGCGCAGTTTATTTATTGATTTTTCTTAAGCTCTTATGGTATTTGCATGATTAGTAGGTCAGAAAGGGTGGCTATGAATTGGGGAACGTTTCTTACAGTCACTTCTCACAGCATAAGGAGTCAGTCGGCTGGGGGTGTACTCTTCTTCTAGCTCTCCGGGATGCTTCTTACCAGCAGGCAGCGGAAAGGCGGACACAGTGTGGAGCAGAACCAGGCAGACAGCCACAATATCCCATAACTTCATCTTAGATTCCCGACCAGCGGCGGCTCCTAGGGGGTAAGGGTCAGGAGAGAGGGCGAAAGATAGGTCAACTTTCCAGTGCTGTGGACAGCCGCAGTCTCTTCTCCCTCCCTCTGCAAAGCTCCCTCCCCCAACTTTCACATTCATGCCGGCTGATGCACCTTTCAATTCCCAGGTGAATACTTTCTTTAAAAAACAAAAACAAAAACATATTATTTTTACGATTCCCTTGGGGAGCAAACTTTCCAGTTTAAAATCTTTCCCTGACTGCCTCTGCAACCGTTTCAAGTTTGTAATACGGAATGCTGGGACTTGAACCTAAGGGGGAGAGGACTGGGGCTTAGGTTCCTAGCGGTCCTTTCTGTCTCCCTAGATGACACTCTCCAATCCTGGGGCAATGGGCTCAGTCCCTAAGCCCCGCGGCCAGCCGCACCCGTTGCTGGAAGGAGCGCCTTCCTCCTCTCATGTTTTCCCGGGGACCCGGGAAGCCAGCGCAGATCTCTTTTCAAATCCAGAGCTCCCCTTTACTCTGGCTCGACCCCACCTCTGGGGTGGGGGAGCCTTGGAGCTGGGTAGCTGCTCCGGCCCAGCCCCACATCTGTGGCACAGGCTGCAGACTCGGAGTCCAAGCTCCTTCTTCACCCCACCCCGTCCTCCAATTCAGCTTTAACACCGTGCATTCTCCCCCACCCCCCGCAAGGCAGCTCGGAGAAACCAACCTTCCCAGAGAAACTCCCTCCCTCAATGGGGAGCCCCGCCGTGGAAGCTGCTCTTTCTCCCCACCGCCGGACTCAACCACGTTAATAGGTACAAGAACTAGAATAAAATTGCTCCCAAGGGTTTCCTGATCCATCACTTGCAATAAGTGGCTACAGCCGGTTTCGCTTTATGCACTTGCATGTTGGTCTATTGGCGGCCCGTTTTTTTTTTCTTTCACCACCCCCCCCCGCACCCCAAAGAGGGGAAAAACAAACCAACAAACTTTTATTGGGGAAAGGAAAGGGTTGTTAGTAGGCATCTGGAAGCTTTAATTCTGTTTAAGTGTAAGGCAGCGATGGCACTTGTCAACATCTGATCAGCAACAGCATGCTCGAAATCTTCCCCCTGTCCCTTTTGTTCCCCCATCTCTACCGGGAACTTCTCCCCATGTCCTTTCCCTTTCCAGAGAGTGAACCGAGCGAAGTCTCCCGCGCTCTCTCACATCATCCCAGCCAAGTCTCGCAAGGCACAAAGCAATGCAATTTGCTCACAGCTCCAGGGGAGGGATCGCCCGGGATGCCCGACAGGGAGCAAGTAGAAAAGGACGTGCCCGCGGCGCCTCCGGAGCTCTCGGAAGGGGACCTGGGCACTGGGAGGCCTGGGCTGGCGCTTCACGTCGAGCTCTGGCTCCAGCTTGGGGCGGGGTGGGGGTTTAGGGCAGGAGGAGCGTGATACAATAAATATGAGCCTCTCTCAGCCAGGGGGCACCATTTGGACTTTTCACACTCCCTCCTTCCTGCTCCCTCCCTCCCCCCAAAGAAAAAAGGCCTAGACAAGGCGGAAAGAAAAATGTGCCGTCCAACTTCGGCTACTCTCAAAACTTCACTTTTCACTCGCGCCCCCCTCCTTCCGTATCAAGAAAACTTGGGCTGACTTGGAGAGGGACGGGAAAACACGTGTGTGCGTGTGCCTCTGTGTGTATGTTTGTGTGTGTGCGCGCGCGCGTCCCAGTTCTAGGGGCAGAGAACCCTATGGACCAATTCAATCGGAGTCTTTACTAGACGTCCACTGACCCCATCTTTCCAAAGTCACTCTCCCCTCCCAACTATTGCTGCTTTTGGTGGCGGACCCCGCTGCTGAAACTCCACGTGGTAAATGCCACAGCTCTGCCCTTTTTTCCTAGTAAATAAAACATACCCGTCGGAAAAAGACAAGTTTGCTCCCGCCCTCTACCACGGGAAAGGGAAAAGAGAAGGGATGGAGCCTCGGAGATGAGGTGCGGGAAGGAGAGTTTTCAGCAAACGCTGGAAGATAAGTCGATGGCTGCCTCGGGCCAGTGTTATCTGGGCAGCATTTTTCCTGCCCGGTCCCCTTCTGGTCCCCAGGCACTCCAGACCTTCCTCTTGCCTCCTCACTCATGGCCCCAGTGCCAGTCCAGGCCCAACTAGAGAAGTGTTTAATTGGACCGCCACCTCCCACGGTGCCCGCCCTGGGGCTAGCTCGGAGGAGATGGATGCGTTTTCCATTCTCCTGGCGTTTGTTTGCTCGCTAAGCAGCTGTTTGGCCGCACTAGCAAAGAGGAAAAAGAAACTCCAAGAGAGCCGCAGCTCTGGCCTCCCAATCCAGCCCGGGTTTATTTGTTGGGCGGCGGCGGAGGTGGGGGAGGCTGTGGCGACCGACCCTCGGGGAGGGGGGAGCAAGGTCGTGGTTCCCTCGACTTCTATTCCAAGTAAACATTACGACACGGAACCCGGGCAAACGCGGGGAGAGGAGGAGGGGACTAGGGACCAGGACTTTGGGAAACGTAAAGGGCCTTCTTTCTCTTCCTCCGTCCTGCCTCCAAGGCTGCATCCTCTCCAAAGCTCGCGGGCACGAGGTTAATGCACCGTTCAAAATCCAGGTGCCCGCCTGCATTCTCCTCCCGCCCACCAACAGGAAGAAAAGGAGCCAGCAGATTTCCCTTCCGTATTAAAAGGGCTTTCCCCTGTTTTCTCTCTGTTGTGGGCGGATGGGAGATTTCAAAAATTGGACGTGGAGTTTCTCAATTAGGAGTGTGGCGAAGCTGGCAACGGAGAGAAATGGAAAACTCTACGCCCCGCCAAAGAAGAGGCTCCCCGCTCCCTGGTTGTCTTCCCACTCTCGGCCCGGCTCTTTCCTGTCCCCGAAACAGGCCCCCTGGGCTGGGGAAAGCGCATTCTTCTCTCCCGAGAAAGCCCTCACTAAAGGTTCTTGAAGAGAAGTTTATTTAGTTCTCGTATCTGCTTTGGGGAGGAAACCTAATGCAGGCTCATCCTATGCAAACCACCTGGCTCCAGAGGGGTGTAAAAAGTAGACCCAGTCTTTCCTGGACGTGTTTCTCAAAGGCCTGTTTATCTATTTAGCTCCCCCGCTTTTGTCACTCTCTCCTTTTCTCCCCCTTCTCTCTCCTTATCCTCCACTCTCTTCCCTTTTGATTGCCCCTTGCCTTTTGCTTCTTTCCTCATTCCTTTCCAGAGTAGTCTACTTAACTGAAAAGCAAGAATAACAGCGTCTTGTATTTGCATAGGCGTCTTAGGGTATTCGCCAAAGTATTTTCGTATAGAAACAGCTTTTAAAAACTCAAATCTCAGAAAGAAAATGGCAAAATCAGAGTTGTAAATTATTAGAACGATAAAGGAACTTTAGAGATTAAACAGTCCCAAGCCCCCTCATTTAAGGATAAGGCACTTAGACACTCACCAGCTAGGTGATCCTGGACATGTCAACCTTTTAGCCTCAGTTTCCTCAGCAGTGAAACGAGGATACTAACACCTATGCTTCGAAGGACTGTTGGGAAATTCCAACGAGATTGCGCGTAAAGTGCTCTCCAGAGGTTTTAGAATATAGTAAAAAAAGTTTTAGAATATAGCGTTGTAACCTAGTGCTTGATGATGCCGATAACAATTATTATAATATCAGCTAGGGACCAGAGACACCAGAGAGGTCAACAGCAGGAAGAACTAGGACAAGAAACCAGATTTCCTGATGTGGTGTTTTTGGCTAATGAACTACCTGAAATATAGGAATGTAAGTGCCCTGGTGGCACTCAGCACCTAAATCTGAGGTACACAGCACAATACAGGTATCAGAGAGGAATCGGATCAATGGCCTTGGAAAGAGGGACACTCTACAAGTCCTTTTTCCTCCCTATCAAGTGTTTGAATAACTTTTCCTCATTTTGGACACTAGGGGGCACTAAAAACCACCGTAGTTCAGTAAGTCCACCTTACTACATAGTAGGGAAGTTTGGTCATTTGTCATCTTAATTATAATAGGGGGGGGGTGGTGGATTGCTCACCTTAAAATTGTATGGAGTTATCCCTAGAATTATTTGATATTCCTACCTAACAGTGTCCGTGTTCTTCAGTCTCTTAGGAGGATATTCTCTCTCTTCCCCAATCCACCTTCCCTAGAGGGAGGCTAGTTTCTTGACAAATTTTCTTTGGATAATGAAGTCTGTCCTCACTCTTCATCTAACAAAACCTAGTCAATGATATAGTTTTATATCCAAGTCAACACCATTACCACCAAAAACCCTTCCTCGTCCTTAATTCTGAAGTATGAGAAAGTTATATTTGGGCTTCAGTTTCACAATTGACATAAGAAATTAAAAAGTAGGATATGGGGCTTGAGAAGATAGATATGTTAGCTTTAAACCAAACTCTAGGGAAAGAGGACTGGAAAGGAGCAAAGAAGATGTTCATATATAACAGTGATATTTGTAAACAACATTTTAATTTCTGCAATGGACCTTTAAACAGCATACTTTGAGAAGTGTAGCTGGGGAAGTAAGGAGGAAATGAGGAAAGGAGTAGCTAACTGCTTTTTTACTGGGTGATTTAAGGCAAGTCATTTAACATCTCTAGTGTCTGAGGTGTTTCCTAACTCTAAATTTACAATCTTGTGAACCTTTTGCCTTAACCCTATGAATTTCCATTCGGTGAGTATTTCACTATCCTCTTAAGAGCTGAGCAGATTGGTTTTCATTCCATGCTTTTAGGGGTCAGCAGTTAGGTTTCTTGCTGGGTTATGAGCACACTATCCCCAGGAGATAGGGTGGAAGGTGTCTATGAAAAATGTGGAAGAAAACAGAAAGTCCAAAGCAGGCTACAGCAGTGATGTATCAAGGATTGGAAGTCTATCCTGTACTGAATAGGTTGGTGAGAGTCCTGCTTTATCACAGAGATTGTTTAGTCTCATCCTGCAGTTTCCCTTCACTTGACACTTGTTACATTGACACCCTTAACCCCTCTCCTCAGAAAGCAGAGGCATAACTAGCTAATTAGGGCCTGGACATATCGGCCAAAGTCGAGAATATTTAGCTAGGACCTAAGCATTTACTATTTTGTGGGATTTGCTAGTCCCATCAAAATGACACCAAGCAAACAATATTTTAGGAAGAAATGGAAGTATGTGTGTGTGTGTGTAAGGTTGAATGGGGAATTAATTTCCTTGGGCTCCTCAGCCTGGAATTTATTTGTAGGGAGACTTGAAGCCAAGAGTACAGAAAAAATAGACACATTGGTGAAGCTATCCTTTTGAATGAAGGCATATCCACAGAGAAACTTGGGGTATCTATTCTGGAGACCCCACCTGTGAAAGGGGGGATATTATAGATACTAAATTTAAAAGAGAAGTCCAAAAGCAAAGCAAAGCATTAATTAAAAGATCCATGCCATGGCTGGAATTTTAGTTTTTATTTATTTCAACTCATTCTGCAACTCAAGTCTGGGCACACTGACATCACTTGGAAGCCAGATGCATACAAGAGTTAGAAATATAGCAAGATGGTTGGTTGTCGGTCAGAGTCTTTTGGACTAGGGGCACGTCTATCATGTGCTATGCCTAATTCAGGTTTGATTTTGACAGTGTGTGACTGCAGAAAAAGAAAATAGATGCAGACTCTCCCCTCCCCCAAAGCAATTTTCCCTGGGAGCAGTAGAAAGTGTGTGAAAGACATTCATAGGAAAATTATGCCACTCGGCAGAGGCTTGGGAAATTTTGAGGGACAGGAGTGTAAAGGTGAACACCCATATAGGTGTATTAGGAAGGGGGCAATCATTTTCATAACCTCCTGGATGGGGAGGACAGCAATTGATAAAGTGGATTAAACCTATTTTGAAGGGCTTAACAGTTCAAGTCCCTTAACACGCCAATCAAAAAAAAAAACCACGGTGGTCTTTACTTTTCACTTTTACGCACCTTTGCCACACCCAAGGTATATGTGCATTTCTTTTCAACCCAGGGAGGACTGCAAGCTCACTAATAATAGCTTCCTTTCAGTATTGCGGTAGACACGGATAGAGAGGACAACCTGGGCACTTTAAGTTTTGGGGAAGAGGACGGCTTCACTTTCCCTTGCATCCTGCCCCAGAACAGAAAAGTCATGTGGCACAGCCTTGACTGCACAGACGGGCATCCTGGACTCGGGGGGGGGGGAGGTAATTGGAGGAGTTGCACTTGAGGAGAAGACAGTCTCCCCCCAAATTTACCTAAGTCCCCCTTTAAGCAGGGCCTTTTGCCTTTCCACTTTCAACTTCTTCCTTTCCACCTTCCTCTCCTCCTAGTTTCCCACCCCACATACACCCTCCTCCGCTCTTCTGGTTCTCCTCACCTCCGCCTCGTCTCATCCTCCTGTCCTCTCTCCTTTGCTGCCTGGTCCCACGCCTGGCGCTCCAGGGCCAGCCAGGGGGACCCAGGTCCTCTCCATCCCCGTGCCTACTCTCATCCTAATGGGGTGGAGAGTGGGAAGAGAACTACGCCCTCCGCTCCAGCCCCGCTTACCTCTGATCCGGTCTCGGCAGACCCCCTGTTGAACATTAACCCCAGGAAGCCCGAGTGCCAGCCAATAAATGCATAGGGGCTGAGGTCAGGACCACGGAGACCCGCTGAGCAGGTCTGGAGACAAAGTTCGCAATCCCTCCTGGCAGCGGTGCCGAGAAGAGCCAATCAAGGAGAGGACCGGGGTGGCGGCGGCGGCGGCTGCTGTTGCTGGGATCGCCGCGGCCGACAGTTCCCCTACTGCTCCCCCCCACCCCCTGAGGACCAAGTCTGTGCAGCCGCTGCTGCCTTGGGTGGGGGGAGACACAGCCCCGGGGCACTGCGCTGCGCTCGGCCGCGATGCGCTCTCCGCGCTCCGCTCTGCGGGCTTCGCTGGCTAGAGTCCCAGCCGCTCAGTAGCTCAGCCGTGGCAGCGCTGTGCGCCGCGGGGAGCGCCGCCTGGGAGCACTAGATGGGGCTGGAGGATGCTGCTGCTTCTTCTGCTGCTGCCGCTGCCGCCGCCGCTGCTGCTCCTGCTGCTGCTGCCGAAGCCGAGATCCTCTTGCTTGGAAAGCTGAGCGAGACACCCCATCAACCCCTGCGGGGAGTCCAGTGAAGACATCAGGGCTCCAGGAACAGAGCGGCTGGTCCAGGAGAGCCCGAGTTTGGGCCCGGGGGCGGGGGGGAGGGGAGGGGAGGGGATATTGGGGATGGGGGTGGGGAAGGGGGAGGGGAAGAGAGACGAGAGTGGGGATGGAAGACGGGGGAGGGAACCCACAGTCACACACGTACCACCCGGGCTTGAGGTGGGGGGGGGGGGAGACTAGGGAAGGGAGAAGAAAGAAAAAAGAAAAAGGAGGCGTGGGACTTCCGAGATGGGGGTGGGTGGTGGGTGGGAGTGGATGTCAGGAGTAGATAACTACGGGAGATCGAAGGAGAGAGGGGCGCTGCGGAGGTGCGGCTCAGCAGCTCGTGGAGACGCTGTAGGATCCCGGTAAAGCAGGAGAGAGCTTGAATCACATTGCCCGATTAGATCCGAATGAAACGTGAAAAGAGCTCAGGTCGATCAACTAGGGCAATACAAACTTGACCAAAGGGCTCTGGATCCACTCCTCTTGTCTCTCTCTGGGGTCAAAGAGAAGGACCCCGACCTGATGATGGTTTGGGCTTGGGATGGGGGATGGTGGTGGTGGGTGTTTTTCTTCTTTGTCCTTTCCCCTCCGTCTCCTTTTATTTCTCTCTTTCACTCACTCCTTTCTCCTGGGGAAGGAAAGAGGAGTGGGAGTTGCCAGCTGGAGGTGTATCACAGAGGACAGATGTGGAGCAGTCCAGTATGAGCAATCGGTTTGCCAGGGGAAGCTGCAAGTGGTGATGAATTTATAGGGCTCTCATTCTGTGACGTGCCCTCGAGTGCCTTTTCTGATTCGCTTTCAGACCTAAACACACGCTAGATTAGACCCTATGCTAGGGCCAACACGGTCTCCAAATGTCTGTTGGCTGAAGTCAGAGGCTCTACATATCATGTATTACATGGCAGGCAATGAAGAAGGCTTCTGAAGTTGGCCGGCTCCTTAGGCCTGGGCTAATTTTCATGCTGATGTAATATAATACCAGACACTGGGGTAGGCACATCCATTCGAAATCGCAATTCCAGAATCATAAGATCATTTCTGCAAGAACAGGTCACAGGAGGTTGACTAAACTTGATTTTGTCCAAGTTTTCAGAAATGCAAAGGGGAAAAAAAAACACACACACACCTCAGGAAAACACTCCAATTCTTTGGGAGTGGTCCCTGAATTTCTAAATTGCAGGCATCATACCTGATTTCAGAGATTCTTGAAAATCAGAGGTAGGACCATTTTTCATCTAAATAGATGAATTTATCTTTCTTTAATAGAGGAACGAAGGCTAGGAAACCTATGATGCCAAGTCCTATGATCTCTCTCCAAAGGTCTGTTGTTCAGAGAAGAGACCTTATCCTTCAGTCAGATGTAATGTAAAATTAGCTGTAAAAGGTGATACTTAATAAAGTGACTATCTCTTTGATAGGAAGTAACCTGCATTTCTGGAAGCAATACAGTCAAATTCAGAGGACTGCTTTTATTTTACTAGCTGGAAGCCACAGAAAGTGTAAACAGTCTCAGTTTACATCCATATACCTCTTATATTTATGACTCATTCCGTCGGTGGGGAGTATGTGGGTCTTCATGTAGCTAATGCAGACAATAGACACGGGAAGTGTGTGTGTGGTAGGTAGTGTGGGGGAGAGGGAAGGAAGATCATGTATTATTAAACTCTTTGTAAAAGTTAAAGATCAGCTACTTTGGAGACTTGTTAGTGGGAACTGGTGTGGGAGGAAAATTATTCTTACTAACATTACTGGGATTTAAGTTTGTGGGGAAGCAAAAGTCCAATGATCTATATGCATACCTTATTTCAGTTAGCTCAGAATTCCTCATGTGTTTTCTTTCTAGCCCTGTGAAATGTCACCTTTGTTCTCTTGGATAGGTCTATGGCATACCTCTAGATGAATTAGAAAATAGGAGCTTAGCACCTCTTGGTGTATTTATTCTCCAAGTGTTGTAGGGTGATGAAGGAATTCATTAAGATTTTAGGATCTGAGTGTCACCCTTTAGAACCTGAAGATGAAGACATTAAACACGTCTGGTCAGTTGTGTACTTTTATACGTCCTGAAGGCTTTCTGCTTGGGGAGTTAGCTCATTTGGTGAGAAGAGTGTGCTAATAAGGATCATGCTTATCATGGATTCGATTCCCAGTGGAACTGTGAGCTTTGCATAGAGAAATATTGGTCCCAGATTGGCCCCAGACAGCCAGTTTTTTTTGTGTGTGTAGGGCAATGAAGGTTAAGTGACTTGCCCAGGGTCACACAGCTAATAAGTGTCAAGTGTTTGAGGCTGGATTTGGACTCAAGTCCTCTTGAATCCAGGGCCAGTGCTTTATCCACTGCACCACCTTGCTGCACCCCCGTCAGCCAGCCATTTTGCAAAACATAAGGCTTGGTTAGAAGAAGATCCAAGATGACTCAATTTATCATATCCTCACCTTGAGACAAGTAACTCAGAGCTGAAATTTTACCAGAAGAGGTTTTTTATCATCAACAGCAACCAATATTTGCAGAGTATTTATTACATGCCTATGCTGGGTGCAGGGCTTACAAAAGAATATAAAACATGGTAACCTTGTTCCTGCCCAGAGAGGCTTACAATCTGGTTGGGACAACATAGAACAACGACAAAAAAGGACAAAGAACAATCCACAGCAGAGGTTGTTAAATAAATATTTGTTGACAACTAAAAGCCAAATAAATGGGATGGTCAAATGGAAAGAGCAATGGATTTGGACTGAACACCTGTGTTCAAAACCAGCTCTGATCCTTCTTTCCTGTGGGTAACTCCAGGAAAATCCTTTAACCCTCCAGAGCCTCAGTTTCTTCATCTGTAAAGTGAAGGGGGTCTGATATGGGGGCCAAAAAGGCAGGAGAGTTTATGAAGCACAAGGCCCTGAGGTCCCTTCCAGATCTATGTAATAGAGTAACTGCTGCAGGAGGTCAGAGGAGAATGTGATCCCCCAGGACTGAGATGGTCAGAGAAGGCCTTTTGTGGAAGAGGTGGGGCTTGAACTGGTCCTTAGAGGAAGGATAGGACATAGACTAGGGAAGGGAGGGAGAACATTCCAGGCAGGGGGAATAACATCTCTGTATTGGAAAGGCATTACTGTTTATAGCTGTGATGGTTTACAACATACAACTCACTCCTCACACTCTCATGCCCAGGCTCCTTTGGTTCTTGTGGGCTGCCAAGTGCAAGGGGGGAGGGAGGAGGGATCATGGCCCAGTCCTTCCTTGTCTATATACAGAGCCCTCCATGTGCTCTTGCTCAGGACACAGCTGCTTTTCTTGTGAGAGCCAGGACCTGTGTCCCTGGGCTCCATTATAATGTGGGTTATCACAGCTCTAATGGCAATAATAACTAACTCATGGTTATACAAGATCATAGGACCATAGATGGACCCCAGAAGCCATCTAGTCTAATCCCTTTCATTTTACAGATGAGAAAACTAAGCCAAGGGAGCTTAAGTCACTTGTTTAGGGTCACATAGATAATTGGCATCAGATTTAAATACAGGTTCACTGTCTCCAGAGCCAAGTGCTCTTTCCACTATACTGGGAGGTTTATAGAGCACTTTACATCCATTATCTCCTTTAATCCTCACAACTGCCCTATGAAGTGGACACTGCAGGTCTTACTATTAGTTACATTTTATAGATAGTGACTTACCAATGTCCATAGGACTAGAAAGCATGAAAGGTAGGACACAAACGCATGTGTCGACTCTAAATCAAGAATGCTTTTCACTGCCTCATGAGACCTTTTCTTTGGAAAGACACGAATTTACTTGATAGGAATTTGTGCTTCATGAACTCTCCTGCCTTTTTGGCCCCTGTATCTGCAGCTACTATAATAGTTGTCCTCCCTCCCACTGTTCCTACCTGTTGAGGGCCTTTCCTTTCTTCAAGGGTATCTTGGGTGAAATCTCCTCTTCCTTTCATGATGCATCCAGGTTAAAATAATCTCCCCCTCATATTCCTCCTGGTGCTTTCAATCAATCAACCAATCAGTCAATCAATAAGCACTTATCACATGCTTACTATATGCCAGACATTGTGATGGTAATAAAAAGACTAAAATGAAACAGCCATTCAATGTCCTCTGGGAGCTTATTTAAAAAAAAAATCAGGGGAAACATGAACACGTAAAAATATAAAATTAATTCAAGGTGAAGGCAGGGAGGGAGATACCAGTGTCTAGGGCCATCTGAAAGAGCCTCATGAAGCTTTAATGTTTGATATGAACTGATAACTACGAATTTACTGAGAACTGATTGATCCCCACCTACTCCCCCTTCCCAAACCAATGAATTGCTTGGGGCTAACCAATCTTTGTCAATTCCAGACTCTTGATTGACATATGGATCTCCCCCAAGAAAACTATCCGCTTCCAAAGATTCCCCAGCTTACTTCCTGGACTTTATGTTATGTAAAAAGGTCCACCTACATTAAGTGGTTTCTATTTAGAGTTAAGTAGTGTCTATACTTAACTCAGGAGCAGTCCTATAGCTTCTTTTGTTAAAGATTAATTTACATTAAGTAGTTAAGTAGTTTCTGTATGTGACTCTGGAGTGGTTTTTTGGTTCCCTTTTGTTCTGTTACTCCATAAAAACCCTGTCCTTGGTTCCTATCTTTGAGTATTCCTAGCTTCTTCATGATACCAGCTATAGTTCCTCTGCCCCATTAAAGACTTTATTTTCTTCTATATTGATTGTTTCCTTAATTTACAGGTTAACAGAACTTTGAAGGACTTCTTTAAAAAATAAATTAAATGGGGGGGGCAGCTAGATGGCGCAGTGGTAAAGCACCGGTCCTGGATTCAGGAGTACCTGAGTTCAAATCTGGCCTTAGACACTTAACACTAGCTGTGTGACCCTGGGCAAATCATTTAACCCTCATTGCCCACCCCCCAAAATTAAATTAAGATTTTTTTGGGTTACATTTTAAGTTCCAAGCCATCTCCCTTCCTCTCTCCTTAGCCCTCACTAGAGAAGGCCACTGAATGTATGTATGTGTGTGTGTGTGTGTGTGTGTGTATGAATATAAATATAAAACCATACTATGCATACTTCTATTTATCATTTCTTTCTCTGGAGGTGGAAATAACTTCCTTCATAGGTCTTTTGTAGTTGATTTGAATATTTATAATAATCAGAATAGCTTAGTTGTTTACAATTACTCTTTGAACAATACCACAAGTTGTTTAGCCATTTCCCAATTGATGGACATCCCCTCAATTTCCAGTTCTTTGCTACCACAGAGAGCTGGTATATTTTAGAACATATAGGTTCTTTTCCTTTTTCCCTGATTACCTTGGGAAACAGACTTTATAATGATATTGCTAGGTCAAAGGACATACATAGTTGTTTAACTCTTTGGCATAATTGTTCTCCAAAATGGTTGGACTAGTTCACAATTCTGCTAGTAGTGTATCAGTGTCCCAATTTCCCCTCATTTTCTCCATTTGTCATTCCCTACCCGCTCTGGCCCTCCCCCTGTCTTTTTAGTCAGTGTGATAGGTATGAGATGATATGTCAAATATGTCTTAATTTACATTTCTCTAATAAATAATTATTTAGAGCATTTTTCATATTATTTATAACTTTTATTTCTTCATCCAAAACTGCCTATTCATATCATACCCTTTGACCATTTATCAATTGGGGATGACTCATATTATAAATCTGACAAAGTTCTCTATACCTTTGAGATATGCAACCTTTATTTGGGAAACTGTCTATAATCCTCTCCCCCCTCCAGTTTTCTGCTTTCCTCCTGATCTTTGCTATATTGGTTTTATTTATACAAAACTAATTTAATGTAATCAAAATTATCCATTTCAGATCTCACAATTTACTCTATCTCTTGTTTATTCATAAATTTTCTGTTATCCATAATTCTAATAGGTAATATGTTCCATGTTCTTTTAATTTACTTTGATATAATTTGCACATCCTGGGGGCAGCTAGATGGCACAGTGGTTAAAGCGCTGGCCCTGGATTCAGGAGTACCCGAGTTCAAATCCAGCCTCAGACACTTAACACTTACTAGCTGTGTGACCCTGGGCAAGTCACTTAACCCCCATTGCCCCACAAAAAAAACAAACAAACAAAACAAAAACAAAATGGAAACTAGTGTCTTCTGTTATTTCCCACAAAAATAGAACAATAAGTAGGAAAATCATTATATATACAACCATGATTAATTTGCACATCCTTCTGAGTCCCTCCCTTATCTTAGCCCCTCATGCTCCTATTTCTCTCTACTTTAAGAAGACTTTTATACCCTTCTAGATGTATGTCATTCCCTCTTTAACCAAATTCTGATGAGAATAAGGTTCTAGCACTACTAGCCCTCTACCCCCTCCTACCCTCCACTGTAACAATTTAAAAAAAAATGATAAACATTTGTATTTAAAGTTTTGAATTACAAATTCTATCCTTCCTTCCCTCCTTCCCTTAGGTGATAAACAATCAGATATATTTAAAACATCACCACATTAGTCATTTTGCACAAGAAAACTTGAATAAAAGAAAAAAAAATGAAAGTGAAAAATAGCATGCTTCTGTCTGTGTTCAATCAATATTAGTTCTTTTCTTTGGAGGTGGATAGCATGCTTCATCATTAGTTCTTTGGGATTGTTTTGGATCATTGTATTTGTGGGGACCAATTTTTAATTGAGGAATGTTAGCTAAGCGGCTCGCCGCAATATTGGGGCAAGGAAGGAGACCGGCAGCCTCCCTCAAAACAGAACAGGATTTATTTTAACAAGAACGAAATAAAAAAACAACCACAAACAGGATCAGTAGGATCAAGGGAAAGGAAATAAAATGGGGAAAGGGAAATTATACAACCTGAAAAATACCACCAACCAAGAATCAGCTGAGAATACACAGCCCTGCTCCTGTTGCCTTCCAGCTTCCAGCTAGAATGCCAAATTCTCCCCATTCCCAGAAACCCCACACAGCCCCCAACCAATTGTCTGGCTGCTCTGACGGTCACATGACTGCCCTCACTAGGCTTCCAATCATTATAATTTTGCCAGGCCCATGTAGGCATCCGCGAGTGGTGATGACATGAGGTGCCAGCGCTATGGCAACGACTACAACCAGTGGGTGGAGCATCATGCGGTTTGCAGAGCCCCAGGCCAGTGCACGCCGAGGCATAAAAACCTCAAATAACAATTAATTCTTTACATATTGCTGGGAATAGTTAAGTCATTCATCTAACAATATTGCTATGACACAATGTTCTCTTGGTTCTGCTAACTTCATTGTACATCAGTTTGTATAAGTCTTTCTTTTCTGAAATCATCCTGCTCGTCATTTCTCATAGCACAATAAAATTCCATCATGATCATCATTGTAAAAATTCTTCCACATTCATGTTTCATTTGTATGAGATAACTCTTCCATTTTACTTCTCCCTACCCAATTTTATTTTTTGGATCATCTCATCATAATCAACTCAACCCCAATCCTTCTATCTATGTATGCTTTTTCAAACTACCCTAAGTGATAACATCCTTAAGAATTATAAATATTTTTCTCACATATAAGAAGTAAATAGTTTGATCTTGTTAAATATCTCATAATTGGTCTTTTATGTTCACCTTCTTATGTTTTCTCCTGATTCTTATAGATAAAATTTTTGGTTCAGTTCTGGTCTTTTCCTCAAAAATACCTGAAAGTATTCTAATTCATTAGGTATCATTTTTTTCCTTGTAAGATTACACTTAACTTTGCTGGGTAAGTTGTTCTTGGTTGCAAATCCAGGTCCTTTGCTCTTCAGAATATCATATTCCATGCCCTTCAGTCTTTTAATGTAGAAGCTGCTAAATCATGTGTTATACTGACTGTAACATCACAATATTTAAACTTTTTCTTTCTAATTGCTTATAATATTTTCTCCTTGTCCTGGAAACTTTGAAACTTAGCTATAATGTTTCTGTGAGTTTTCATCTTGGGATCTCTTTCAGGTAGATTTGTAGATTGGTAGATTTTTTCAATTTCTGTTTTTACCCTGTTCTAAAACTTCAGGGCAATTTTTCTTTCTTTTTTTTTTTTTGTGGGGCAATGAGGGTTAAGTGACTTGCCCAGGGTCACACAGCTAGTAAGTATCAAGTTTCTGAGGCTGGACTTGAACTCAGGTACTCCTGAATCCAGGGCTGGTGCTTTATCCACTGTGCCACCTAGCTGCCCCTAAAACTTCAGGGCAATTTTTCTTAATAATTTCTTGAAATATAGTGTTTAGATTTTCAGGCAATTCAACAATTCTCATATTATCTCTCTTCCATCTGTTTTCCACATCAATTATTTTTGTAATGAGATGTTTCACATTCTCATCTATTTTTTCATTCTTTTGATCTTGTTTTATATCACTCCTCCAGAACCAGACACCAGAAAGACTTTGTTAATTTTAGCAACCCAACAAAAGCAAGCAGCTAAGTCCTGAAGCCCAGTGAAAACCACCAATAAGACCCAGAGCCTCAACGCAAACCTTGGGACTGTTTAGGAAGAGAGCCCAATTTGAATAAAAATATCAAGACATAAAAAAGGCACAAAAATGAGCAAAACAGCAACAACAACAACAAAGCTTGACTATTGACAGTTACTATGGGGATAGGGAAAATCAAAGCATAAACATAGAGGAGGATAATAGTAATTAAATGGCTAAAGGTGAAGCTTCAAAGAAAAATGCAAATTGGTCTCAAGCCCAAAAAGAGTTCCCAGAAGAGTTTAAAAAGGACTTGAAAAAGCAAATTAGGAGCATCTAGGAGATGCAGTGGATAAAGCACTGGCCCTGGGTTCAGGAGGACCTGAGTTCAAATCTTGCCTCAGACACTTGACATTTACTAGCTATGTGACCCTAGGCAAGTCACTCAACCCCCTTGCCCTGAAGAAAAAAGCAAATTAGAGTAGTAGAAGAAAAATTGGGGAAAGAAATAAAAATAATGCAAGAGAACCATGAAAAAGAAATACAAAAATTTACTGAGGAAAATAAATCCATAAAAACCAGATTTAGCTAAATGGAAAAGGAAATACAAAAGGTCACTGAAGAAAATAATCCTTTAAAAATTAGAATTGAACAAATGAAAACTAATAACTCTATGAGACACCAAGATAAAATAAAACAAAATCAAAAAAGTAAAAAAAAAATAGAAGAAAATATGAAATTTTTCATTGGAAAAACAACTGATCTAGAAAATAGATCCAGGAGAGATAATATAAGAATTTTTGGATTACGTGAAAGCCATGACCAAAACAAAAAATCCTGGACAATATATTTCAAGAAATTACCAAAGAAAACTGCCCTGAAATATTAGAACCAGAGGGCAAAATAGAAATTGAAAAAATCCACTGATCACCACCTGAAAGAGATCCCAAAATGAAAACTACCTAGAACATTTCAAAGCTCACAGATCAAAGAAAAAGGATTTCAAGCAGCCAAAAAGAAACAAGTTAAATACCATGGAGCTACAATCAGAATTACACAGGATTTGGCAGCTTCCACATTAACGAATCACAGGGCTTGGAATACTGGAAGACAAAGGAGTTAGATTTACAACCAAGAATCACCTATCCAGCAAAATTGAATATATTCTTTCAGGGAAAAAATGGACATTTAATGAAATAGAGGACTTTCAAGCATTTCTGATTAAAAGGCCAGAATTGAATGAAAAATTTGATCTCCAAATACAAGACTCAAGAGAAACATAAAAAGGTAAAAAAGAAACAAGAAGGAAAAACTGTAAGAAATTCAATAAGGTTAAACTATTTATATTTCTGTATGATAAGATAATATTTGTAAGTCTTAATAACTTTATTATAAAAGCAATTACGAAAGCAATTAGGAGTATAGTAGAGAGAGGATGGGCTCATAGGGTAATATTGAAGGCATGATAATATTTGTAAGTCTTAACATTTTTATTATAAGAATAATTAGGAGTATAAGTAGACAGAAGGTATGGTTATAAGGTGAAATTGATGGAATGATACCCCCAAAGACAAAATAAAGGGGTAAAAATAAATTGCATGGAAAAAGGAGGGGAGAAATTGAATGGGGTGAATTGTCCTCTCTCTACACACATACACAAAAGAGACATGAAAGAACTATCAATGGAGGGGAAGATGGGGAGCATGGGCAAAGATTAAACCTTACTCTCATCAAAGTTGGCTCAAGGGGCAGCTAGGTGGCACAGTGGATAAAGCCCCGGCCCTGGATTCAGGGGACCTGAGTTCAAATCCAGTCTCAGACACTTGGTACTTACTAGCTGTGTGAACCTGGGCAAGTCACTTAACCCTCATTGCCCTGCAAAAACAACAACAACAAAAAGTTGGCTCAAAGTGGGAATAACAAGTACACTCAGTTGAATATAGCAATCTATCTTAACCTAAAAGGAAGTTTAAAAAGGGATGGTGATGGGGCAGCTAGGTGGCACAGTGGATAGAGCACCCACCCTGGAATCAGGAGTACCTGAGTTCAAATCCGGCCTCAGACACTTAACACTTACTAGCTATGTGACTCTGGGCAAGTCACTTAACCCCGATTGCCTCACTTAAAAAAAAAAAAGGGATGGTGATAATAGAGTGGGGGGGGGGTAGGTTGATACAAAGGAGGGAATATTGGAGAAGGTGGTGATCATAAGTAAAACACTTTTGCGAAGTTAGAGGGTAGGGGTCAGAGTTGGGGGGATAAATAGGTGAAAATAGCATGGAGAGAAAGAAACAGTCATCATAACTATAAATGTGAATGGGATGAACTCACCCATTAAACAGAAGCAGATAGCAGAATGGATTTAAAAACTAAAATCCTACAATAAACAAAAAAGAAGTTAAGGAAATGAATAAAATTCTTGAATAGTTAGATATGATAGATCTCTGGAGAAAATTGAATGGGAGTGGAAAGGAATATACCTTCTTCTAAGCAGTGCATGGGACCTAAACAAAAATTGACCATGCATTAACAACCAGATGCAAAAAAGCAGAAATAGTAAGCACATCCTCTTCAGATCATAATGAAATAAAAAATTATATTCAATAACGGACAATTGAAAGAGAGATTAAAAACCAATTGGAGGGGCAGCTAGTAGCAGGTCGTGGATAAAGCACCGGCTCTGGATTTAGGAGGACCTGAATTTGAATCCAGCCTCAGACCCTTGACATTTACTAGCTGTGTGACCCTAGGCAAGTCACTTAACCCTCATTGCCTCACCAAAAAAAATACTGTTCTCATAAATATATCATTTGGGGCAGCTAGGTGGTACAGTGGATAAAACACTGGCCCTAGATTCAGGAGGACCAGAGTTCAAATCCATTTTCAGACACTTGACACCTACTAGCTGTGTGACATTGGGCAAGTCACTTAACCCTCACTGCTCTGCAAAAAAACCCAAAACAAACAAAAAACCCCACATAAATTAAAAAAAAACAATTGGAAATTAAATAATCTGATCCTAAAAAACAAGTGGGTCAAAGAACAAATCATAGAAACAATTGTTTTCATTAAAGAAAATTACAATGATGAGACAACATATCAAAATTTATGGGATGCAGCCAAAGCAGTTCTTAAGGGAAAATTTATATCCCTAACTGCTTACATCAATAAAATAGAGAAAAAGCAGATCAATGAATTGGGCATTAAAAAAACAAACTGGAAAATGAACAAATTAAAAACCCCCTACTAAACACCAAATTGGAAATCCTGAAAATCAAAGGAAGGGTTAATAAAATTGAAAGTAAGAAAACCACTGAATGAAAAAATAAAACTAGAATTGGGTTTTATGAAAAAACCAATAAAGTAGATAAACCATTGGTTAATTTGATCAAAAAAAAAGGAAAGAAGAAAACCAAATTACTAGTATCAAAAATGAAAGTGGGTGAACTCACCACCAATGAAGAGGAAATTAAGTCAATTATTAGGAACTATTTTGTCCAATTATATGCCAATCAATTTTACAATCTAAATGAAATGGAAGAATATCTACAAAAATAGAAATTACCCAGATTATCAGAAGAAGAAATAAAATATTTAAACAACCCAATTTTAGAAAAAGAAATTGAACAAGCCATCAATGAACTTCCTAAGAAAAAATGCCCAGGAACAGATGGATTCACAAGTGAATTCTACCAAACATTTGAGGAACAATTAATCCCAATACTATATAAATTCTTTGAAAAAATAAATGGTGTCCTACCAAATTCCTTTTATGAGACAAATATGGTCCTGATACCCAAACCAGGAAGAGCCAAAATAGAGAAAGATAATTATAGACCATTCTTACTAATGAATATTGATGCAAAAATTTAAAATAAAATACTAGCAAAAAGATGACAGCAGTATATCAGAAGGATCATGACCATGTGGGATTTATACCAGGAATGTAGGGCTGGTTCAATTTTAGGAAAATTACCAGCATAATTGACCATATCAATAACAAAAGCAACAGAAATCATATGATTATTTCAATAGATGCAGAAAAGGCCTTTGACAAAATACAGCACCCATTCCTATTAAAAACACCAGAGAGCATAGGAATAAAAGGAGCTTACCTTAAAATGATAAGTACTATTTATCTTTTTTTTTTTTAGTGAGGCAATTGGGGTTAAGTGACTTGCCCAGGGTCACACAGCTAGTAAGTGTCAAGTGTCTGAGGTCACATTTGAACTCAGGTCCTCCTGAATCCAGGGCCGGTGCTCTATCCACTGCACCACCTAGCTGCCCCAGTACTATTTATCTTAAACCATCAGCAAGCAATATCTGTAATGGGGATAACCTAAAAACCTTTCCAGTACAATCAGGGGTGATGCAAGGATGCCCATTATCACCTCTATTATTTAATATTGTATTTGAAATGTTAGCTATATCAATAAGAGTAGAAAAAGAAATTAAAGGAATTATAATAGGTAATGAGGGAACAAAACTGTCACTCTTTGCAGATGATATGATATTATACTTAGAAAATCCTAGAGAATCAACTAAAAAGCTACTTGAAATTATTAACAACTTTAGCAAAGTTGCAGGATATAAACCCACACAAATCATCAGCATTTCTATATAATACCAATAAAGTCCAGCAACAACAGACAGAAGGAGAAATTCCATTTAAAATAACTGTGGCCAATATAAAATACTTTGGAGTCTACCTCCTAAGACAAACACAGCAACTATATGACTAGAACTACAAACCACTTTTCACAGAGATAAAGTCAGATCTAAATAATTGGAAAAATATTAATTGTTCATGGGTAGGCAGAGTGAATATAATAAAAATGATGATCCTACCTAAGTTAATTTACTTATTTAGTGCTTTACCAATCAAACTATAAAAATATTTTATAGAGCTAGAAAAAATAATAAGAAAATTCATCTGGTAAAACAAAAGTTTAAGGATATCATGGGAATCAATGAAAAAAAAAACAAACAAAAGTAGTCTAGCAGTACCAAATTTCAAACTGTATTATAAAGCTGTAATTAGCAAAACAATGTGGTACTAGCTAAGCAATAGAGAGGTAGATCAGTGGAATAGAATAGATAGAAATTATACTATAGTAAATGACTATAGTAATCTAGTATATGATAAACCCAAAGATCCAAGGTTTTGGAACAAAAGCTCATTATTTGACAAAAATTTCTGGGAAAACTGGAAAACAGTATGGCAGAAACTATATATAGACCAACATCTCACATTGCATACTAAAATAAGGTCAAAATGGGTACATGATTAACACATAAAGGATAATACCATAAAGCAAATTAAGAGAGTATGGAGGGGGGCAGCTAGGTGGTGCAGTGGATAGAGCACTGGCCCTGGAGTCAGGAGTACCTGAGTTCAAATCCGGCCTCAGACACTTAACACACACTTACTAGCTGTGTGACCCTGAGCAAGTCACTTAACCCCAATTGCCTCACTAAAAAAAAAAAAAAAAAAGAGAGAGTATGGAATCATTTATCTGTCAGATTTATGGGCAGAGGGAGAATTTAGGACCAAAGAAGATATAGAGAGTAAAATAAAAAGTAAAATAGATTATTTTGGTTATATAAAATTAAAAAACTTTTGCACAACCAAAATTAATGTAACCAAGATTACAAGGGAAGCAGAAAACTGGGAAAGAATTTTTGAAAATACATATCTCTGACAAAGGCCTCATTTCTCAAATATAGAGAGAACTGAGTCAAATTTATAAAAATATGAGTCATTCCCCAACTGACAAATGGTGAAAGGATGTAAATAGCCAGTTTTCAGACAAAGAAATCAAAGCTATCTATAATCAGATGAACAAATGCTCCAAATCATTCTTGATCAGAGAAATGCAAATTAAAACAACTTTGAGGTATCACCTCACACCCATCAGAATGGCAAATATAACAAAACCAGAAAATATTGGATGTGGGAGGGGATGTGAGAAAGGAGGAATACTAATCCACTGTTGGTGGAGTTGTGAAAAGATCCAACCATTCTGGAGAACATTTTGGAACTATGCCCAAAAGGCTATAGAAGTGTGCATTCCCTTTGATCCAGCAATACCACTTCTAGGTTTATATCCCAAAGACATTCCCCAAAAGAGAAAAAGACCTATTTGTACAAAAATATTTATAGCAGTTTTTTTTTAGTGGTGGCTAAGAATTGGAAATAAATTGGGAAATGGCTAAACAAACTGTGGAGGTGGATAGTATGTTTCATCAATAGTTCTTTGGGATTGTCTTGGATCATTGTATTGGTTTGGGGGGCAATGAGGGTTAAGTGACTTGCCCAAGGTCACACAGCTAGTAAGTGTCAAGTATCTGGGGCTGGATTTGAACTTAGATTCTCCTGAATCCAGGACTGGTGCTTTCCTGTGCTACCTAGCTGCCCCCTGCAATAGACTGTTAACAGGAAAGTATTTTGTAAAATTTAAAGTGCCAATATAGAAAAGTCATTATCTACCATCACAACAGAAACCAAAACAAAACTGTCTGCCATTATTCTTCAGGTCCATTTAAAAAGACTAAAGGACTAACCTCTTTGAAGGTTGATAATGGTAGAGATTCATTGGAGAAAATTATTTTGTTCTTTCTAATAAGAATCAACCATGAAAAGTATTCCTTTGCTCACCTATTTGTAATTGCAAAAAAGAGGAAATACCCTCTGTCCAACAATTGGAAAATAATTGAATAAACTATGACATAGTTTTTTCAATAATGGAATATTATGGCACCATGAAAATGACAACTATGAAACATAAAAGGAAATTTGGAAAGATTTATAGGTGATTATATAAAATGAAAGCAGCAGAACCAAAAATGTTTATATGGTAACTACAAATATATATATGTATATATATATATACACACATACACACATACATATATATGCATGTGTTACATATCTGTATCTATCACTATATTGATCTATCTGGAAAGAAAAAAGAAAAACTGTCTGAATTTTGGAGAGGCCTTGGTGGCGATAGGGAGAACAAAGGGATCTTTCCCCTCTTATTTCCTTTTCTATCATGCTAAAATATGGGGTGGGCTAAGGTGAGGTTAGGGATAAGATTTTCCCTCTGATTTTGTGTGTTGATTTGTTTTTTTGTTGATGTTTATTATATGGATTGGGATGGGGACTAGACCTGTGATTTCACTGGTCTAGGGAACTCTCAGAAGAGAGAACTCCCCAGTAATAGTGTAGGTTTGTACCTTTTGTGCAACTTACAGTCTTAGAGAAGTGCCTAAGAACACCAAGAGGTTAAGAGACTTGTCCAGGGTCACATAGCCAATATATGCCAGAGGCAGGACCTGATCCAGGTTTTCCAGTTTCTGTGGTCATTTCTCTATCCATTACACCACATTATTTCTTATTACATTTGTGGAACAATTTTAAATAATCATGATACTAACAACAACAATAATAGCTACCATTTAAATAGCTCTTTTAGTGTTTTCAAAAAACTTTATACATGTTGTCTCATTTGCCAACCAAAACAAAGGAACTCCAGTGATTGCATCAACTCTTCACTAAAGACCACGTATTTTATTTATTGATTTAATTTCCTTTTCTTTTCCTTTTCAGAAATCGTGAAAGAGAGTAATACCCAGCACATTTAGGCACAGCTGCTTCTTAGCATGCAAACAATTCAGTAACTCAAAGTAATGTCAAAGATAATCAAAGGAGCTGTATTAGTCAATAGTTAATAAACACTAAACACCTACTATGTGCCAGGAGGTATTGTGCTAAAAGCACTGGGGATACAAAAAAAAAAAAAGAAAAGAAAAAAGAAAGAGAACCCTTTCCCTCAAAGGGCTTATAATCTAATGGATAATTATAATAATGATCATATCAATTACATAATGATTATAATTAGCTATAGAATTATAGAGTTAAAAGTATCTTTAGAGATCATAAGGTCACATAGTGAATCAAGTAAATAAGAGGATTAAGTGGGACTCAGGATACTTAAACCACAGGTCTACAGGATGAGAAAGTCAGAGCTAGAAGGGACCTCAAGAGACCAGCTAGTTTAAACCCTTCATTTTACAAATGAAGAAACTGAAGTCAAGTGTGGCCAAGTGACTTGCCTAATGACCTTGAATAACCAGGGAATGTGGCATAGTAATTGGATTGTGTTTCCTTCCTACTAAGTGATAGTCTAAGGAAGATGGTGGCTCTGAAAGACAATTACCACAAGTAATAATAGAAATAATACTAATGACTCATTTAATGTTTGTGAAGTGCTTTCCTCACAACAACCCGACAAGGTAGGTAGGGTACATCTAAATACCTTACCTTACCGGTGAAGACAAGCGAGGGAGAAGAAGGAAGTCAGAGAAATAAAGCAAGTTGCCCAGGGTGATAGAGCCAATAAGCAAACCTGTATCTTTCACATTTAGGTCCAAGACTCTTTCCGTTACATTATTTCTTGACTAGTAGTGTCTGGACTCTTTCATGTCAAGAAGAAGGAAAAATAATTATGGACCTAGATATTTTGAGGTCCCAAGCAAAAATGTAAAAACACCCCCAAACCCAACCCTCTTGTCTTCTATGTGAATTGTAAAATAAGTCTCTGGATTCTTTTCTCTTTTCCTCTAACCAATAGGGAATAAGCTCCTCTGTATTTTCATCTTTGGGAGGAGGTAAAAAAGATAGTTGGTAGGATCTCTCTTTTTTGTTGTAACTCTTACATACTCTGGATTGTCTTGCCTACTTTCTCTATGGTTGGAAGATTAAGGAAGTATGTTACATACATACTTGATTCCTGGCTTTCCTCCCTTCCCCCAACACACACAATATACTTTTCTATGACCCCTTACTTACAGGTATTGAAGTCATTCTCCAAATATGACATTCCCCAGACTCATGTTGGTTATATTCCTGACTGTTTTTTTTTTTTTGTTGTCTATTGTTTGTCTTTGGAAAGGGAAGGATAATAATGTTCTACCTTCCAAAATTGTTATAAGAAAATGTCATGACAGACCTCTTGAAGCTAGTCTTCAAATGTGTTGAATACAATGCTAATTCTTTGAATTTCTATAGAACTCAAAGCCCTTCACATATGGCTTGCCAAATCCTCTCAGAGTATAAATTATGCCCCTGGAGTAAGTTAATCATTTGGAGGGGAGGAGTTAACTCTTTCAGGTCACTGGGGTACCATTTAGTGCACTGCAGGAGTATAGCAATTTACAAAATGGCACCCTAGTGGCCTGAAGGAGTTAATGCAATGTAAATTATTCCCAAGGAGTCATTTATGCATTTAGAAAATCTGGCTGATTATCTTATTTATCCTCTTTCTATTCTTGTGAGGAGGAAGGAGGGAGAAGGGAAAGAGGGAACAAAAATAAAAAAGAAAAATAGAGTCAGGTAGACCAAGGCTATGGTGCCCAAGGTCTTAAAGTTAGTTAGCAGCAGAGACAGATCCAGCCCAAGTCTCTTGATCTTGTGTGATCAGTCTTCAAATAGTCCCAGCAAGGTTCGGGAAGAGAATTTAAGGGAGCCCATGATACCAACCCTGAAATCAGGGCAAAGGAGTTGACAGCTATTTGTAAGGTGTTTTACTAATTTAAAGGATGTTTACAAAGTATTATCAGAAACCTCTGAAAGTCCATAAAACACTGCATTTATGTTCTGTAATTATAGTAGGTACCTATTTATTGAGCTTTTCATGTTAAATAGGGTTCTTTACTTTTTGTGTGAGTGTCATGGACCCCTTGATCAGTCTGATGAAGTCCATAGACCCCTTCTCAGAACAATGCAAAAGAAAATTACATAAGATTACAAAAGGAAACTAATTACATTGAAATACAGTTATCAAAATATGTTAAAATAAATTCATAAACCAGAATAAGAATACCTAGGTTAGGATCTTGGGGTTTTGACTTTATAGCAAAAATATAGAGGGATTCAGGACTTTTGATCACTAATCTAAGTAGATTGAACCTGAACCAGGTTTTAAAAGCTAAGCAAAAGCTGCAGAAGGATTGAAGGAAGTGATAATTACAAATTAATGCAACTTTTTTTTTAGTAGACATAATAGCTAAGTTTATGTAATGCTTTGAAGTATACAAAGCAATTCATATGCATCATATCTCATTTGAACCTCAAAACAACCCTGAGAATTAGGTACTACAAGCATTATTATCTCTGTTGTACAGAGTATAGTAGAACTTACACATTTGAATGAGACTGGTCCCCTACAAAGTAGTAAATGACCTTTGGCAGTTAGACATTTGTTGCAAGGAAGCCGGAGTAGCAGGGGCTAATCATCATCTTTTCCCCATCATCCATGGAGCAAACTCAGGGTTGCCTTGCCTGGTCTGGGCAATGAAGTGGAAACTTTGTGGGGAGCTCCTTCTGGCCATGTGTGATTCATTGCTGAGGGGTTTATACTCTGACATAATGATGAACCCCTTTATTGGCTGCAGGGAAGTAGATGGTGACTCAGTGGATATACAGAAGGGATTAATTGCTAATTTGGAAAGCCTGTTTTGAACTGTTTCCTGAGAGGGAGGTGGAGTTGGGTTGGTTGGCTCCAACTGGCCTCAAGCATATGGCTATTAAAGTACATTTTCTGCCTAGGGTAGGCGGAACTTGGGATTGGACTTCTTTCTTCTTCTTTTTTCTCCTTTCTTCTTCTTCTTCTTCTCCTTATTCTTCTTCTCCTTCTTCTTCTTCTTCTTCTTCTTCTTCTTCTTCTTCTCCTTCTTCTTCTTCTCCTTCTCCTTCTTCTTCTTCTTCTTCTTCTTCTTCTTCTTCTTCTTCTTCTTCTTCTTCTTTTCCTCCTCCTCCTCCTCCTTCTCCTTCTCCATCTCCTTCTTCATCTTCTTTAATGTTTCTTTTCCTGAATACATGACCAAGAGTCATTCTCAAGGTGTATGTATGTTTTGGATCTGGCTGGTGGCAGGGTAAGCTTCTGTCTTTTTCTGAAAGTATGACAACTGACAAGAAATTGTTTTGAGCCTTAATGCTTTACCAGAAGACATATACTAGGAGTTGTTTAGACAATGCTGAGTCCAGGTGAAAAATAAAATGTCTAAATAGCAGTCCTTTAAATTGCTTTGTGCTCTAAAATGGTATAAGTATCAGACTCCAAGCAAACGTTAACGGAATTTAAATAATTAAATGTTCTTTTGTTGTCAAACTCATGTGTGTCCTGTATTTTGTTGTTGTTCATTCATTTTCAGTCATGTCTGGTTCTTTGTCTTTTCATGACCCCATTAAGATTTGAGGTCAAACGGGAAGATGAGTTCCTGACTCTAGGCCCAGCCCTCTATCCACTGTGCCACTAGCTGTCTTATGAACCAATGTAAACTAATAAGTAAAATTGTTGTAAGGGTAGGAGAGAGGAGTATGGGGTGAGGAACTTGGTGAGTTAAATAAATCAATAATGAGGAACCGAACTCATCACTAAGAAGGATGCTCTAGCAGGACTGAAACATATCCAAGCCTGGGAACAGAACAGGGATTAAGCACAGTACTCTTAGCCCCTGTGGTGACCCAGAAGTGATGCCTCAGGGTTAGACTAGCATTGTCCAAATCATTTTTAAACTCCCTTTTGGGAATTGCCTTCAGAGCCTGCAGTGAGCATTTGCTAGCTTTTGAGAAGTAAATATTTATTTGGCGTGTAAAATGTATGGGACAATATGATGGACACTAAGGCATGCAAGAAGGGGTGATGGAACAAAGGCAAGCAAAGTCACAAGTCTTTGTGTCTTATTTGTTTTTTAGGGACTTTGTATTTTGGCAAAATCAAGAAATAGTTTGGTGCCAACTCAGGTGAATAAAGTAGGCAATTCCACTAGGTAGATTCATTTTGTGTACTTTTGGAGAGTTTATAGGAACTACTAATTATATGTGACAGTTTCTCTTGTTTCCTACCTCTATTGTAAGATATCAATTTCTGTTGTTTTAGTTGAGTTGATTGATTGATTACCTAAGTGACCATGTAGAAATATGAAAGAAACTCCAAAAGCCAGTCAGTCATCAAGATGTGTTTCCTGGTTGTCTGAGAGTGAGTCTGAGAGAGAACAGGTTAATGAGTTTTATCTAGTGCATTAAAAATCAGTATAGAGGTATCTTCTAGGGAAAGATATCTTTTTCCTGCTGGGATCTGGAGTTTCCATAGTTGGATGAATCATGGTCCAACCTAAGCTCTGGAGAAATGTAAATGGATAGAATAAGGTCAGGTATCATCCAGTCTGGGACTGGCTAATTTTCTTTGATGTGTCTTCCTAATTAGCTTACCCTCTTATATAGTTCTGAATTTGTGCTTTCCTTTTCTTTTCCTTCCCTTCCCTTCCCTTCCCTTCCCTTCCCTTCCCTTCCCTTCCCTTCCCTTCCCTTCCCTTCCCTTCCCTTCCCTTCCCTTCCCTTCCCTTCCCTTCCCTTCCCTTCCCTTCCCTTCCCTTCCCTTCCCTTCCCTTTCCTTTTAAAAAAAAATAAACTCTAGAAAATCCTTCAGGTATAGGATAGCAGCAGTGAGAAAGTAAGAGAAAACAAATTTAGAAAGCAGTCATTCAGTTCTAGGGGCAGAGACAAGAAAGAGGAAAGTAGAATTGGGGATTAGATAGGACAGATTTCTCAACCCAGGGTACCAAGCAACCCCATAATCTCAAAGTGGTCAGGAAACTCAAGGCCTGGAGGTAGGTGAGGTTCAGTGACGAGTGAAATGTAGAAATGTGTGAAAGATCCAAGTTCTGAGGCTCCAGGGCAAGATTTCTTGGACCAGTACAAGGAAGGGGGAGGTGGTTCATTAGCTGACAGAGGTCAATAAGCCTAAGGCCTTAAAGCTTGAATATTTCACAGTGAATAACCCAGGCAGTAGAATTTTTTGATATGATAATGAATAATTTCTCTGCTATAGAAACAACAAACATGATGAATACAGAGAAGTGTGTAAAAACATACAAATTGATGCAAAATGAAGGAAGTGGATTTAGGAAAACAATAGACACAATGACTGTAACATTGTAAATGCAAAGAACAACCTCAAGATAGTAGAAAATGAATGTTGCAAAGCTTTAAAGAGTAAGGTTAGGGGCGGCTAGGTGGTGCAGTGGATAGAGCACTGGCCCTGGAGTCAGGAGTACCTGAGTTCAAATCTGGCCTCAGACACTTAACACTTACTAGCTGCATGACCCTGGGCAAGTCACTTAACTCCAATTGCCTCACTAAAAAAAAAAAAAAGAATAAGGTTAGCCCCAAAGAACAAATATGAAAAGACACCCTACTCTATTCCTTTGCAGAAGTTGGGGTAGGATCCATAGGTATGGAACATTGCATATAGAGTCAGTTTTTCCCCCCAATGTATTCAATAATTTTGCTGACTTTTTCCTCTCCTCTCTTTTTTTTTTTTTTTGAAAAATTCTTTGTTATAAGGAATAGCTCTCTTAGAAAGAAGAGCAAAGGGATATAAGGGAAATCTAGGTGGTATAAAAACAAAAACTTCAATAAAATCTATTTACAAAAATAATTATTGGATTGAAATTGGGTATGATGTCAAAGATATAAACACAGCTCCAATATATGCTGATATTCCTAAAAGCACTTTTAGTGGTAGCAAGGAACTGGAAACAAACTGGTTGCTTATCAACTGTGGAAGGGATGAACAAATTATGGTATATGAACATAATGAACATTATTATACTGAAAGAAATGACAGATATGAGGAATTCAGAGAAACATGAAAAGATTTATATGAATTAATGTAGAGAACAAGATACACAGAACCAAAAGAACAATATGTTCAGCAACTATCATGATATAAAAGACTGATAGAAGGAAGTCAATTTGAAAAATAAGTGATGGTGCCAGAAAACAGACAATGAAATGTACCTCTCTCCTCATGGACTACAGATAGGGAATGAATAGGGCAAAATGCTGTGTTTGTCAAACATGGTCACTGTATCAGCTGACTTTTTTTTTTTTAAGTGAGGCAATTGGGGTTAAGTGACTTGCCCAGGGTCACACAGCTAGTAAGTGTCAAGTGTCTGAGGCCGGATTTGAATTCAGGTACTCCTGACTCCAGGGCCGGAGCTCTATCCACTGTGCCACCTAGCTGCCCCCATCAGGTGACTTTTTAAAATTAATTTTCATTGTTACAATGGAGGGGTTCAGTCTGAAGGAGTGGTGCCCCCCATGACTGTGATGTAAAGACAAAAAACATTAATAAAATGTATTTTACAAATAAGAAAAAATAAATGGGAGTATGACTATCAAATAGAGACTAATTTTCTGGAGATGTTACTAAACTGGCTCGGGGATTAATTTTTTTTTTTTGCAGGGCAATGAGGGTTAAGTGACTTGCCCAGGGTCACACAGCTAGTAAGTGTAAGTTTCTGAGGCGGGATTTGAACTCAGGTCCTCCTGAATCCAGGGTTGGTGCGATAAAGTGCAGCCTAGCTGCCCCTTGGGGATTAATTAAAAAAAAAAAAAAACCAACCCAAAACCGTAACGGTAGATTCACTAGAATAAGTATAGAGTTTGCATTTCTTTTCTCAAAATCTTTTTTTTAAAAAATAGAAACTTCTGCTTTGAAGGGAGGAGAGTTTAGCTGGAGGTATATTGTAAATTTGAGGATGCTTATTATTTCACACACACACACACACACACACACACACACACACACACACATACACACACCCTCAAACTGTAATACTGGGAGTTCCTAACCTGAGGTCTGTGAAATTAATTTTTTTTTTGATAAATGTATTTCAATAAATCTGGCTTCCTTTACAATCCTATGTATTTTATCATATGCACTTAAAACATTCTGTGAAGGGGTGTGTAGACTTCATCAAAGGGTTCAATGATTCCCTCCTTCCCCATTTAAGAATCCCTGTTTTATAGCCATATCTCATCTAATTTTTCAATGAGTGATACATTTATAGTGCAAACTTGGCAGGTGAGAATGTGGTCTCCATTATAGAGCCTTATAGATTACAAATGTCCATTAGGAAAAGAAAGAACATTTACACCAAATTTTTTGAGCCTATAGTTTTTGTACTCCTTTCTTTTTTGTCCCATGATTATACTCCTGTTGACTTTAGCAGAATTATTTTTTGGAGAAGATTTTTTTTCCTCTTATGAATTCGATTCTTTTTGATTTAGCAACTCCCCTCCTCCTTACTCCCTTTTATTTAGCCTTTGAATGCTGCTGGAATTAGCACAGCTGTTTGTGTTTATTTCCTTACTTGTGTACTCCTATCATAGGAGATGTCAGCATAGTGCTCAGAGCCTGATAATTATCTGTTATTGAGGGAACAGATAAACTCTAAGCACTGGGCTCTCCAGTTCACATGGGGCCAGTAGTTTGTAAAACAAATGAAAGTGTTCATAGAATTCTGAAAAGAACCCCTGGCCTTGAAGAACTTTTGCCCTTATCTGAAGATAATAGTAGGGTAAGTACAACATTGCTTCAGAACTATTAAATAGACCTTTAAGGATTGGGTTTATTATTTTTGCTTTATGATAGTTAACAATTTTTATAAACTATAACAAAACCATCTTGGTTTGTCCTGGAAGAAATTTAGCATTTTGTGTTTCAAGGCTTTGAAAAATTTTTTGAAGTGGCTTATCCCAAACCACAAAAAATGGGAAAAATATTTTTTCAGATGAATTTTTAATGAACTGCAAGGTCCCAGAACTCAGTCTTTACTAAAGATGTCCTTTTCCCCCTGCTACTTTTTTTGCTTTGCTCTTTTGGAAGTTTCTTCACTGTTCTCGACAGAATGAAACACTGATTATATATATTGTGTCACAAAAATATTAAGAATAGTTTTTGGTATACTGTAACTTGAAATTTTTAGCTGTCTGCAGTATTTTATTTTGCTAACCTTGAAGTGGTATGTGAAATCTTTCCCATGTTACTTCTCAAACTTATTACTCACCTAGATCAATACAAATGGCAGTTTAGGAAAGAACAAAAAATGGTCTAGTAGATATGGAGTGTGTGTGTGTGTGTGTGTGTGTGTGTGTGTGTGTGTGTGTGTGTGTAAAGGAATAGTTCATCAAAATATTCACACACAGGTGTGTACTGCTAGTATGAAGGGAAGAATCCAAGACAAAATGATTGCAGCCAATTAAGACACCTTCCTACTGCCACCATTTGGGTAGTGTGCTAGTCAGTGGGTCATATGTAAGTGATGGAAGAAAGTGTCAAGTAGAAAACAGAAGCCCTAGAACATTGTATCAAGGTATAAAAACTGGAGCCCTGAATTCATATCTGTACTTGGCTCCTACTGTATGTTTGAAGGGAGGAAAAAGGACATGGTCAGTGAGAAGAAAGGGGAGGAAGAGTTCAGAATCACAGAATTTTAGTTGGAAAGGACCTCATTGATTGTTGAGTTCAATCCATACCTAAAAAGGAATTCTCACTCCAGTGAGAATTTCCAGTAAGAGTATATCCCATATATCTAATAAGAGGCATCTCCTTGAAGACCTCCAATGATGGGGAACCAGCACCTCTCAAGGCAGTTTATTTCACTTATGAACACCTCTAATTGTGAGGAACCTTTTTTTTTTTTTTCCAGATATCAAGTTTAATTTTGCCTCTTTGTTACTCATTCCCATTGCTTCTAATTCCGCCTTCTCAGGTCAAACAGAAGAAGTCTATTGCCACAAAGCAACCTTTAAATTTGAAGGCATTTATCATGTTCCTCCTTGCTTATTCTCTCCTTGTGAAACATTTACACTCCTTTCAACTTGTCATATGAAAAGGCCTTCACCATCCTGGTTACCCTCTACTGGATATTTTCCAATTTGTTAATTTTCTCTCTAAATTATGGTGCTTAGAATGTAATACAAGGTTATATACACACATACACACATACATAATACATAATACATAATACATACATACACAGTCTAACCAATACAGAGTAACATCATCTCCTTATGCCTGGAAACTCCAGCATGGTGCACTGGGCCAAGACAGTCAGGAGACCTAGCTTCTAGGTCCAGGTCTATGACTAACTCATTAGGTAATTTTAGACAAGTCTTTGAGCTTTGGTTTATTCATTTGTTAAAAAGGGAAGACACTAATTTCTCCTATCTCATAGGATTATGGTGAGAATCAACTGAGAATGTAGATGAAGGTATTTTGAAAATTTAAAATATTCACGTTAGTTATTATTTATCAGGGACCTATGAGAACTTGGGCCCTAGAGCCCCTTCTTATTTCTCCCATGATCAGTGTGGGCTTTTGTGGGTAAGCAATTTTGCAAATCATGACTGGGAGCTCCGAACTATGCAATGTTCTCTATTCATAGAGCCAAAGAAATCAATAACAAAGTATTTTAGAAGTAAAATCAGAGTAAATAACTAGAAAGCCAATAGAATAGGAAATAATTAGAAATCAATGGAATCAGTCTCTGGTTTCTGTACACAAATGAATGTATCCCCTGAAAAGCACCTGGGGATTACAATCTAAGCCTATTTTAATCAACACATCTAATCCCCTCAGTTTGTTGGAGAACAGACACATTTGCTTCAGAACACATAGGTCAGTGTGTTCTTAAAAATCTTAAGGTGTAATACTGTCCTTGCAGAGTTCGATTAACATCTCTAAGAGCAGGCTAGAGATCAGTGAAGCCTCTTGGGACAGGTTCACTGAAGCCTCTTGGCTTGACTCCAGAGTCCTCATCAGAATTCTGCCTGATGTCTGGGGCTCAGAAATCCATGGCTAAACTGCCCTGAATATTCCTTTTGTCTCCCTGCTTCAAGGACAGTCCTACTTTTTAAACTTCCCACCTCCTAGAGGACTCCCCCCACCAATCAGAATCGTGACCTGGTAGCCACCGATCTTCAACCAGATATGCGACGTTCTTGGAAATTTAGTCTAGTGAATTTCTCTCAATGTTTTCTTCATTACCAGTGCCACGGGATATGAAGCCCCATGGACTTTTATCCTTTCTACTACTACATCGTCCTCTGAGGCAGCTAGGTGGCTCAGTGGATAGAATGCTGGGCCTACGGTCAGGAAGGGCCAGATACAACTGAAATGACCTAATTTAAAAGAAAAAAAAAGAGCGGGGCAGCTAGGTGGTGTAGTGGATAGGACACTGGCCCTGGAGTCAGGAGGAACCAAGTTCAAATCCAGTCTTAGACACTTGATACTTACTAGCTGTATGACCCTGGGCAAGTCACTTAACCCTCATTGCCTCACCAAAAAAACCAAACCAAACTATAAAAAAATTATTTAAAAAAAGAAGTCAAACTAGGTACACAGATACATTTGAGAGCAAGCATCACAAAGAGCTATTCATTTGCATGTGACATAGTCATAGGCAATTATTCCAATGACAAAAGCCACGTGCAGATACCATGTTAAAGCTACATGTAGTAGGCTAGATGTAGAACAGAACTGTAACACAGAAAAGTTTTTCATTAAAGAGTAAAAACACAGACCACACATGATACATTTCACATAGAATCACATATCAAGACTGTGTGTAGATAACCAAATAAAAAGACCACATATAGTATTTAGAGAGTCCACATGGCATTGTGGATAAAGATCTGGCCTCAGAGCTGGGAAGATCTGAGTTCAAATCCTTCCTTTGACACCTATTGGCTATATGATCCTTTGTAAGTCACTTATACTTTTGATGTAGGCAAATGTCTAAAATGGTAAGTTGCATGGAAGGTGATAATCTATAAAGGGAGTTTCCTCACCCCTATGCCAATGAAATAGAAAGGTTCAGTCCCTGTCTTATATGACATTTAACATCATGTTGCAATGTATGCACTGTATCAGTGGACATCATTGATTACATGTGTCTTGCCCATTCCTCTTGGGGCATCATGCGTATGAGCCTGGTGTTCTGGGTGATGGATGTAACTTCAGTGAACCACTTCATGATTCAAGTTACCACTTTATCTATGAATCTCTACCTATAGAAATAGCCATTCTATTTAATAGATTAAGCCGCTGAGTGGGATTGGATCCATTTATTGCTTATTCAGTACAGAAACTGCTAATAGCACTCCCTTTTAGGGATATTTCCTTCCTCAGGAGAAAAAACACTTGTGCTGGGGCAGCTAGGTGGCTCAGTGGATAGAGCACTGGCCCTGAAGTTGGGAGGACCTGATACCAAACTCACCTCAGACACTTACTAGCTGTGTGACCCTGGACAAGTCATTTAACCCCCATTGCCTTAAATATCCGGGGCCATTTCCACTCATCCTGTTATATATCTTGCCACAGGATCCACATGGCTCTGGAGGAGAGAGTGATATTGGTGACCCTGCACAGCCCTCCACTTAAATTTAATTCACTATAAATCATGCCATTACCCTGATATCATGGTCCTCTTCAAGAACAAAGGACAAGCAACAAACACTTAAGTTAAATAGAACATATTCTAACCATTTTGCTTGTGTGTTGAGTTAGTTTCTATATACCATATCTACTTCCAACTTTTTAATGTGACTACTATAAGTTGAAGCTTTTTTTTCCTCCTCTGTATTTTGTTTAAGAAGGCTCACTGTGCAGGTTCCCCATCCCTCTCAATCCCCATTCTGAGCTAATGATAACTTCTTCAAAGTTGTCCTTAAACAGAACCTTAGTTTCCTCCTCTGTAAAATGAGAGGGTTGGATTAGAGGTCCACAAATGTCCTCTGAAGTCTCTTATAGCTCAAGAGCTATAATCTCATGATCCAATGGCTAATTGGGAGGGATTGCCAAGTATGTGACACTCATATAGACATCAACCACACCCATGTTTAAGACTGATGAAGATGTGTTCAGTGTGTCCCAAGGTCATTTCCCATAAGACCAATCATAAGCCCAGGAAGACCTTCCTGAGGCTCAATGGCTTCTGTACCCTGGTCAATGATCAGTGCCCCACAAACCTTCAAGACCTTAAAAAAGAGCAAAACTCTTCTGATTACCATGTCAGAAGCAAGACTTTTTCTGTCCCAGATGAGTCTCCACTTGTAGTGGTTACGGAGATAGAGATTAGGATTGTTCAACTACACCTAGTTGCTACTCACCCTACTGGTGGATCAGATGGATTTCTATGTATAAATGTTCCTTTTCTATTCTGATAGTTGGAACCAAAGAATCTGTTATTCCTTTTTTTTTTTGTTTTGTTTTGTTTTGTGAGGCAATTGGGGTTAGGTGACTTGCCCAGGGTAACACAGCTAGTAAGTGTTAAGTGTCTGAGGCTGGATTTGAACTCAGGTCCTCCTGAATCCAGGGCCGGTGCTCTATTCACTGCACCACCTAGCTGCCCTGAATCTGTTATTCTTTATCCTTTTTGGTAGCCTTGAGCCTCCATCCAGAAACAGTGTTTCAGGCAAAACAACATTTGCATTACCTCTTTCTCTACCATGGGACTAATCATATATAAGTGCTGTATTTGTCAAAGACTTTTTTTTTGCAACTATTGACATATTTATGTAAATATTGCTTTATTATTAATATAACTATACTTGTTTTTGTTATTAACATGATAAAATATATTTATAGATTTCCTAATGATAAGCAATTCTGACATTTTTAGTATAAATACAACCTAGTCATAGCAAATAACTTCTTGAATATATTTCTTTATTCTATTTGCTCATAGTTTATTAAATGTTTTTATTTCAATATTTATTAGTGATGGTGGCCTATTCTTTCTCTGTGTTATTTCTCTCTCATTTGGTTATAAGGAACATGTTTTTCTTATAGATGTAGTTTAGATTTTCTTTATTTTTGTCTAACATGTGATATAGCAGTTGATTTTTCTGGAAATATTTGATAAAATTTTCTTGTGAATCCATTGGGGCCCAGGGCTTTGCTTTGGGAGTAATCTATACCTTTTATTTTTTGTTTCTTAGATGGTATCATTAGACAGTCTATTTCTTATGTTAATCTGAGTAGTTTTTATTTTTTATTAATATTCATCTATTTAGGTTAAGTTTTTTCTTTTGTTAGCATATAATTGGATACAATACCCTTGAGCCATTTTATTTCCTCTTCAATTGATGTGGATTCTGGCTATTCATTTTATACATTTACAATTTTGTTTTCCTCTATCTCTATCTGCTTGTTTCTGTAATTAAATTAGTTAATGGTTTGCCTAATTTATTATTTTTTTAAATAGCTCTTAGTTTTATCTATGATCTCAGTAGTTAAAAATTAAATTTGTTGGCCATTCCTTTGATTTCCAATTCTTAGCCACCACAAAAAGAGCTGCTATAAATATTTCTGTACAAATTATGTCTTTGGGACATAAACCTAGAAGTGGTATTGCTGGATCAAAGGGTATGCACAGTTCTATAGCCTTTTGGACATAGTTCCAAATTGTTCTCCAGAATGGTTGGATCTTTTCACAACTCCACCAACAGTGGATTAGTGCCGCAGCTTTCCCACATCCCCTCCAACATCCAATATTTTCCATTTTTGTTGTATTTGCCACTCTGATAGGTGTGAGGTGATACCTCAGAGTTGTTTTAATTTGTATTTCTCTGATCAATAATGATCTAGTTAATTTTTTCATATGATTGTAGATAGCTTTGATTTCCCTTTCTGAAAACTGCCTGTTCATATCCTTTGACCATTTATCAATTGGAGAATGACTTATATTTTTATAAATTTGACTCAGTTCTCTATATATTTGAGAAATGAGGCCTTTATCAGAGATATTTGTTTCAAAAATTCTTTCCCAGTTTTCTACTTCACTTGTAATTTTGGTTACATTAATTTTGGTTGTGCAAAAGATTTTTAATTTTATATAATCAAAATAATCTATTTTATATTTTATTTAATTCCCTATATCTTCTTTGGTCCTATATTCTTCCTCTGCCCATAAATCTGACAGATAAATGATTCCATACTTTCTTAATTTGCTTATGGTATCATCCTTTATGTGTAAATTATGTACCCATTTTGGCCTTATTTTAGTATATGATGTGAGATGTCTATACCTAGTTTCTGCCATACTGTTTTCCAGTTTTCCCAGCAGTTTTTGCCAAACTGTGGTATATGATGGTGGTGGAATATTATTGTGCTATAAGAAATGACAAGTGGGATGACTTCAGAAAAGCCTGGAAAGACATGTATGAAATGATGTATTGTGAAGTGAGCAGAAGCAAGAGAACATTGTATACAGAGACAGCAATATTGTTTGATGAAGAACTGTGAATGACTTGACTATTCTCAACAAAACAATGATCCAAGACAATCCCAAAGGACTATTGATGAAACATACTATGCACCTCCAAAGAAAGAACTGATAGTGATGGAACAGACTGAAGCATACTATTTTTCACTTTCTTTTGTTTTTTTCTTTTAATCAAGTTTTCTTGTACAAAATGACAAATATGGTGATGTTCTACATAATCATACATGTATAACCCATATCTGATCATTTGCCACCTAAGGGAGGGTGGGAAAGAGGGATAAAAACTGGAACCCAAAACTATACATAAAAATGTTTATTATTAAAAAAATTTTGGGCAGCTAGGTGGTGCAGTGGATAAAGAACCGGGCCTGGATTCAGGAGGACCTGAGTTCAAATCCGACCTCGCATACTTGACACTTACTAGCTGTGTGACTTAACCCCCATTGCCCTGCAAAACCAAACCAAACAAAAACAAAAACAAAACAATTTTAAATTTGTTAATATCTTCTTTGATTTTCAGAATTTCCATTTTTGGGCTTATTCAGAAATTACTTGATTTTTCTAGTTATTTTTAGTTGCCTGTTTAATTAATTGATTTGTTCTTTCATTAATATAAGTACTTAGAAGGGGCAGCTAGGTGGTGCAGTGGATAGAGCACCAGCCCTGGATTCAGGAAGACCTGAGTTCAAATCCAGCCTCAGACACTTGACACATACTAGCTGTGTGACCCTGGGCAAGTCACTTAATCCTCATTGCCCTGCAGGAAAAAAAGTACTTAGAGAGGAAAAATTTACCTTAAAATTCACCATAGTCTTGGTTACATCTCATTAGTTTTGGGATGGTATTTCACTGGCATAATTAAAAAAACCCGATTATTCCTGTGATTTGCTTTTTACTCATCCTTTAGGATTGCATTATTTAGTTTCTAAGCCAGAATCCTTTCTTCAGATTTCTCTTGTTGATTATTATATTTATCCATTGTAGTCTGTATAGGATATGTTTAACATTTCTGGCTTTCTTCAATTTTTATATGTTCTTTATGTCCCAGCACATGGTCTCTCTCTCCTCCCCCATAAATGTGCCACACAAAACTGAACAATATGCATACTTCTTATGAACTTTATTTAATATTCATTAAAGGGCTTATCAAATCTAATATTTCTTTCTTTTTTTTTAAAGTGAGGCAATTGGGGTTAAGTGACTTGCCCAGGGTCACACAGCTAGTAAGTGTTAAGTGTCTGAGGTCAGATTTGAACTCAGGTACTCCTGACTCCAGGGCCGGTGCTCTATCCACTGTGCCACCTAGCTGCCCCAAATCTAATTTTTCTAATATTCTGTTCATATCTTGAACTTTTTGTTTATCTTTGTTAGATATAGTTAATTTTGAAAAGTGCAAATCTAAGTTCTCATTTATTCTATATTTCCCTATATTGTAGTTTAGTTTTTTCTTTAAGTACTTAGAAGCTTTGGTACTAGCATTTGGTGCAAGTATATCTTTAATATTGGTATTTTTCATTATTTATGGCATCTTTAATTATAAGTAGTTATCATGCTTACCTCTTAACCATGTATTTTTGTTTTTGTTTTTTTTGCAGGGCAAATGGGGGTTAAGTGACTTGGCCAGGGTCACACAGCTAGTAAGTGTCAAGTATCTGAAGCTGGATTTGAACTCAGGTACTCCTGAATCTAGGGCCGGTGCTTTATCCACTGTGCCACCTAGCCACCCCTAACCATATATTTAAAAAATGTTGTTTTATCTATGTTCATGATTGCTTACTTTTTAATTTTTTTTTTTTTTAGTGAGGCAATTGGGGTTAAGTGACTTACCTATGTTAAGGGTTAAAATTCTAGCTAGTCTGTCTAAAATATCTAATGAGTGGTCGCCAATAAATTATAAGCTTTAGCAAGAGTTAGACTTTTAAGCATTTATTAAGGAGAATAAGAATTTGGTAAAGAGAGAGAGAGAAAGGCCTAGATTCCTATCTATTAAAGGGAGAGCACATTTCTAGCTCCGCTCTCCACCAGAGTCCAAAGGAAAGAGAGCCCGAGAGTGAGCGCCAGTCTCTTCCTTCCTCCTCCCACTAGTCCGCGTCACTTCCTGATGCCAAAGAAAAGACTCCTGGTCTTGCCCTCAAAGACCTTCGCTTCATGGGCAGAACTCTTCTACAGTAAGTATCCAGCAGGTGGCGTTATTCCAATCGTTACAGTCCCCCCTGTTGTTCCTCAAGAAACAAAATGTTTCCTTGATGGAACAGTAAAAAGAATATAATAACTATTGCTAACTAATAATATATGAACAACAATATAGAAAAGGAAGAGAGGAAAGTTTTGTCCAGAGGGGCGATTTTTTTTTTTTTGTCCTCACGAACCGACGCTTTGACATTAGTCTTGCAAAGGGAGGGCCTCTGCAGAGAATACATGTTACAGATGGTGTATATTATAACAGAAAGAGAAAAAAACCAACAAAAAGAACAAATCAAAACTGTTCATTTAAAGTCTCTGAAAGTCTTTTCTCAGATGTCCTCTAGGTGTAATCGTGGAATGGAAGTCTTTTCAGGGGTTGATGTGTGGATGCTGGTAATCAGCCAGGAAAATTTCCTACAAAATTGAGCTTAACACAACTTTGAAATAGCTTTATCAATAATCAAATCAAACAATGAAAGTTCTCAAAAACATGTCTAAGGGAATTCAGAATCTTAGTTGTTACACATGAAACATATAATAAAACAAAATTGAAACATTCTTTAAAATTATAATATTACTATAGTCCCCCCTTATGGAGGGTAATTGAGAAGACAATTGCTGTGATATTAATTTTTAAAAATAATTTTTATCTTTGTTTCATCACTTTTTGCATCATCTGCCTAATTATCCTCATGCCATTATGAGAAATTAGAAAATCTAATATAATTGGTAACAGGTGTCAAGGCCAAATTCAACACTGTATTTATCATGACACCTGAGATAATTATGGGGGTTACCATAAAAGAACAGAGAAATGATGGGATATGAGCATTCCCACACTTGAGCAATATGTACTGTCCATGCAGTATGCCAGGCTTAAAATAGGTGGATGGAATATATGTCCATGCCACTGAACATATTGGAGGAAACTGAGTCAGACTTAATCAGATGCATGGGATTGAGATAGTCCATGGCATCAGGCATATAGGAGGGAGCATAGAAGCCAGGTGTAGAAGTGAGATGGGTGGGATCAATACTTCCAGCCATCTGTACAATATTGTGGGGAAAAATAAAATAAAATATTAAACCAAGAGAATCCAACCTCAACATTTGTCAAAAGCCATTCCCTCGGCCATACCTTGACTTCATGCATGTCTCCCCTCATGTGACAGTTCAGTGTCTGCTCTTGCATGTATTCCTCTTGTGATTGGATGGCATCTTGGCCAACTGGCATCTGATAACTCAGAATAAAGGCAATTAATGTCTTAAATGATAAGTTCCCATAATCCAAGTCTCATATGGATTTAAAAATTGAGGATAATAAATGATTGCAAAAAATATGCATACATCTTGACTCAGAATATAATATATAATTATGCAACAATTTCAAATAATACCCCTTTTTTTAACTTAGTATACAATTACTTTATTGAAAAATCTGAA